>NC_135328.1:175765021-178165021 GCF_023851605.1 Tamandua tetradactyla
CCAGATTCATCATCCTCCAATAAATACAGTAGAGTATTACTGGGAAAGGAGGCTCAGAGAAGTGAAGAGTCTTGCCTCAGGTCACACAGCTAATGGTGGCCGAGGATCTTAACCCTTAGCTCACCTCTCCGGGGTCCCAAGGAGTCCTGCATTGAGTCTACTCACCCCTTCTCAGCCCCTTGCTGTGCTCTACCTCCCTCTACAAGCTCACAGCTCCTGCTTCTTCACCTCTAATGATGGTACACCTCACCACCTTTCAGGGGTGTCTCTACCGTCGCTAGACAGCTCTGTGCTGCTTTCTCTCAGTGAAGCAAATCCAGCCTCCCTTGACCATTTTCATCATTTTCAAGCACATTTTTTCTCATCTGGGACAACTCCAAATATAATCTGAAAAGAGACTTCTGAGGTTGCTCCTTTTCGGTTTGAAACCCCAGCTCCCTCAAATTTATAGACTAGTGGCAAAAATAGTACAAGGAAAACAATTTTAGTTGAGAAGACACATCAATTAAATGCCTGACTCCAAATGCCCTGAAACTTGAGGCATAGTTGATGCTTGCAGTATTATCATAAGCAGTATAAAAGGCCATCTATCTAGAGTTGAGAGGCTACTCTGGAGGTTGCTCTTACACAAGCTTCAAGTAGACCTTGCTACCTATCATAACCTGCCAACCCCCAACCAGGACCATTCCAGCCACTCTAAGGAACTCCTAGGGCAGTATATAAGATTCCACAAGGATTCCAGGCAGTAGACTAACTTTCCGGAAACCTACGACCTCCAGATGGGGTCCAGGTCCAGATAACTCCTGAAAACTAGCCCAGCCTCTCCAGAACATCAGGGAGTTCCATCTCCCTACTCCATATTAGTGACAGACCCTTCCAATATCAAAAATTTAGAACGGCCATAGCCCAAACACCTGTAAAGAGAGGGATGGAAAGATCAAAGGTGATGGTGGAATTATACAGAGAAGATAGGATTTAACAAATGAATATGAATGCTGAGTCATTAACTTGATATCTCTTTTAGTCTCCAGTGTTTTAGAGCAGCTAGAAGAAAAAACCTAAAACTGTGAAATTGTAACCCATGTCGAAGTGTGAAATATGTTCTACAACTAATTGTGGTGCTGTGCTTTGAAATTTATAGCTTTTTATATATATATATATGTTATTTTTCACAAAAAAAGAAGGAAAAAAAGTTGATTGTGATGATAAAAAAAAATGTAAGCCCTCTAGTCTCCTATATTCTGGAGCAGCTAGAAGGGAAAATCTGAGATGATGGTATAGTAGCCCAGGCCAAACTGTGGGATCTGTCCTGTAACTACTTGTTGAAGAGTGCTTTGGAAAGTATCACTTTTTTATTTCTTTGCTTTGTATATGTGTTATACTATACCATAAAAAAAGTTACAAAAAAAAAACAAAACTGTCCATGTTACTTCTTCATTTCCCCTTCAGTTAAAGTGGATCCATAGCCCAACTTCTTATCTTTCCCTATCCTGGGTTGTATCATTTGCATCCATGGCCTCAGTCATCACCCACAAGCTGTAGAATTCCAAGCTTCTATTCCCAGTCCAGGTTTCTCCCCAGAACACCAGACCCAAACATGGAGCTGCGCACTGACAGGTCCCCCAGGCCCTGCACACTCAGCCTGTCTGCACTGGAGCTCAAGGTCATTGGCTCGTTGTCTCACCCATTAACACACATGCTCCCTGAGGACAGGGCTATGTGGCCATAGTGCTTAGGACAGAGTTGAGCACAAGGCAAACATTTAGTAAAGGTTAAATGAATGAATAAATGCTCTCTCCTCACCTCCAACCTGCTGTTCTAGTGCTCTCTAGTTTAAAAAATAACCCCAACATCCAGACAGTTGTCCAAGTCAAAGAACTAGATGCCACCTTGACTCTCCGTGAGTCCCTCACTCCTGCATCCACATGGTCACCTCACCCTGCCAGTCATACCCTTTAAGTTGCTCTTTAATCGTCCCATGTCTCTCCACGCCACTGTTCTAGGCCAGGCCACCACCATTTCTCTCCTGGATTCCCTCCATGGCCTACTCACTGCTCACTGCCACCTGGCTGCCAGCCTTCAAATCGCAGTTGGAGAGATCTTGCTGAAACGCAAGCCTGAACGTTACCTGTGGGGCTAGGACCACGCAGTTCCTTCAGTGGCATCCTCTTCCATGCTCCCTCCTCCAGGCTCTTGCACATGCTGTTCTCCTTGCCTGGACTCCTCTCCCCTCTGACAGCTGAACATTTTGCTTCTTCACTCTCAGCTCTCTGCTCAAATGGTGCTTCTTAGAGGAAATTTTGCTTTCTTGGATGAATCTATACAAAATAGCGCACCCTTTTCCATTACTATCTCCTGATCTTGTCTTTCCCATCCAACCTATTTTATCTATCTGTCTATCTATCATTATCATCATCATCAATCATCTATCCATCTAATCTGTTCATTTCCTGGCTTCCCCCTTTGGAATGGAAGCTCCACGAGGACAAGGACTTAACTTGGTTTAATACTACCTTTTCCTGACTCCCAAACAGCTTGCATCCTCATTTATACACTCTTAGCACTCATGCATCTCCTTTGAAGCATTTAATGCAACTGTAACTAGACAATTGTGTGATACAAGCTCTGTTTGGGTCACTATTGTGTTCCTAGTCCCATAGTAGGCACTGGGAATGAATGAAAGCAAACCAGAATATTATTTGGGAGACTGACCCACAAATAGGTGCTTGTCAGAGCCACGAGGTAGACAACAGGATGCCAAAGTTCAGCCCTATCTCTCCTAACTTATGGTGTGGCCTTCGATTAGTGACTGTCCCTTTGGGGGTCACAGTTCCCCCAGATGAATAATAAAGAGCAAGATCAGGCTATTCAGGATGGCTCTTAAGGCCAGGAGAGCCTGTGATTCTAGAGACCAGCAGCCTCAGCTTGGTTCCGCTGCTGGCCTGGAGCTCTGGGTAGGGGACTGTTCTAGTTTGCTAGCTGCTGGAATGCAATATACCAAAAAACGGAATGGCTTTTAACAAGGGAAATTTAATGAGTTGCTAGTTTACAGTTCTAAGGCCGAGAAAATGTCCCAATTAAAACAAGCCTAAAGAAATGTCCAATCAAAGGCATCTAGGGAAAGATTCCTTGGCTCAAGAAGGCCAATGAAGTTCAGGGTTTCTCTCTCAAGTGAGAAGGCACATGGTGAACACAGTCAGGGTTTCTCTCTGAGCTGGAAGGGCACATGGCAAACACGGCGTCATCTGCGAGCTTTCTCTCCTGGCTTCCTATTTCATGAAGCTCCCCGGTAGGTGTCTTCCTTCTTCATCTCCAAAGGTCGCTGGCTGGTGGACTCTCTGCTTTGTAGTGTTGCTCTCTCTGAATCTCTCTGAATCTCCAAAATGTTTCCTCTTTTATAGGACTCCAATAAACCAGTCAAGACCCACTCAAATGGGTGGAGACATGTCATCCCTTAATCCAGTTAAACAACCATTCTTGACTAAATCACATCACCTAGGGAGATGATCTCGTTACAGTTTCAAATATACAGTATTGAATAGGGAGTATTCTACCTTTAAGAAATGGGATTTATATCAAAACATGGCTTTTCTTAGGGGGCATACTTCCTTTCAAACCAGCACAGGGACCAAGGCTATGATGGAATAGCTGGGTAAAGATTTGGCCTTGGGACCTCTGCTGGCAGGCTGGGCTCCTGATACTGGGCCAGCTGTTTGGTTTCTTGCCTGGGTGAGTGGACAGCAGGAAGGGGTGATTTATCTCCCTGTACGGGGGCTCCTGGCCAAAAATCTCATCGGCCCAGTGGGGTCTCCTAGGACCCAGGAGTCACAGCCAACACATTCCCTGGCTCAGCTGACTGCAGGCTGGTGCTTTCTGCCCCTTCCAGCACTCAGGCATTGGGGCTCCCTGTGGGGATAAGCACCTGTGCAATCTGACCATAGCCCTGAGCTCTAAGCCTGAGAAAACCTGTGTCCAGAGAGCTACCAGTCTTTCTCCAAGTCTGACCCAAGGTTACGTGGCATTGCTTTGAGCAGACCTGATCCAGGCTGCCGGCAAGTCAGAACTTAACCTCTTCTGAGCCATGGAACCCTTGGGCAGTCTGCTGAAGCCTACAGACTTCTCAGAGGAATGCTTTTAAAGTGCATAAAATGAAATGCATAACCTTGCAAAGGAAATGGACTGTATTGAAATACAGTTATCAAAACATTAAAAATATGAATTTGCAAATGGTAACTTATGTGCATCTTTTTAATGTATTAAAAATAAGTTCTAGTTGAGGGTGCAATGACTATTATAATTTTAAAAAGATGAGCATAAATGATATACTCAGGATCTAAAGCAATTGCTTGGTGATGTGAAAATGTCACAGAGAGACTGTGGTTTGTTCATTCCTTGTGCTGGTTTGAAAGTATTACGTACCCCAGAAAAGTCATGTTTTAATCCTGATCCAATCTCGTAGGAACAGCCATTTCTTTTAATCCTGATTCAATACTGTAGGTTGGAATCTTTTGATTAGAATTTCTCCATGGAGCTGTGACACACCCAATTATGGGTGTGAACTTTGATTAGATGGGGATGTGACCCCACCCATTCCATGTGGGTCTTGATTAGTTTACTTGAATCCTTTAAAAGAGGAAACATTTTGGAGAGAGTCAAAAATGACAGAGCTGATAGAAACTAAATACGCCTCAGAGCTGACAGAAACTTCAGAGCAGAGCTGACACAGGTGTGTGGTAGTTAGGTTAAGGTGTCAGCTTGGCCAGTGTGAAGGTGCCTAGTTTTATTGCTGTGGACATGAACCAATGGCATGTGAACCTCATCTGTTGCTGATTACATCTGCAATCGACTAGGAGGTGTGCTGCTGCAATGAATGATGTTTGATTTAATTGGCTGGTGCTTAAATGAGGGAGCTCAACATAGCACAGCCCAAGCAGCTCAGCATCCCTCATCTCAGCACTTGCAGCTCAGTCCAGGTCTTTAGAGATTCAGAAAGGAATCACCCTGGGGAAAGTTGTTGGAACCCAGAGACCTGGAGAGAAGGCCAGCAGAGATCACCCTGTGCTTTCCCATGTAAGAAAGAACCTCAGTTGAAAGTTAGCTGCCTTTCCTCTGAAGAACTATATGTTAACTAAAGAAATCCCCTTTTATTAAAGCCAATCTGTCTCTGGTGTCGCATTCTGGCAGCTGGCAAACTAGAACAGATGTCAACATTTGAAGAACAGAGACACAGTTGTTTGGAGATGCTTGGAGCCCGGCAGATGATGCCATGAGATGTTAAGCAAGCCAGAACCTGGAGAGAGCCAGGAGAAGCTAAGAGATGAAAGTCAGTCCTGAAGAAACAAAGTGAGGAACCCCGATAGGAACAGAGACTGAAACCAGGAAACCCAGGAGCAAGGGACCAGCAGATGCCTGCCACGTAACTACCCAGATGATAGAGCTGTTCCTGACCTATTTGCCCTCCTTGAATTAAGGTATCTCTTCCTGGATGCTGTAGTTTGACAATTTTATAGGTTTAGAACTATAAACTTGTAACTTATTAAATTCACCTTTTAAAAAGCCGTTCCGGTACTGGTATATCGTATTCTGACAGCTTACAAACTAACGCATTCCTAATGGAAGGAAATAGTAAATTTCACTGGAGGTTAGTGAAAAGCAGATGTAATGTTTGCCCCTTTCAAGTTCAGGGAATGTATTCTGTCCCTGGGCTTCATGAAGGCAGTGCTAAGGGAAAGGGAGTCAGGTACGTGAGATCCTCGAGTCTGAGAGGAGAGGGACCCGCCACCGTTCTAACCAAGGCTTCTTCCTCAACCCTTCTTTTCCCTATTGGAGAAGTTGTGAGTTAACAGGAAAATCATGCATAAAATACAGGGTTCCCGTATGCCACCCTATTATTAATACCTTGAATTGGGGTAGTATATTTGATACAATATATGAAAGCACATTTTTATAATTGCAATATTAACTATAGCTCATGGTTTAACTTAGGGCTATTTGTATTGTACTGTTCCACGGATTTTTAAAGAAAAATTTATTCTAGCAATATATACAAAACCTGAAATTTCCCTTTGTAACCACGTTTGAATATATAATTTAGTGGCGTTAATTACATTCATGATGCTGTGCTACCATCACCACTATTACCAAGACTTCAAAGCTTCCCCATCACCCCAAATAGAAACTCTACATTTTTTTAAAAAAAATTTTTATTGACAAAACAACATATAAACACAAACATACTTAACATCCAATCATTCCACGCATGGTGTACAATCAACGGCCCATAATACCCTCACACAGTTGTATATTCATCACCATCATCATTTTTTAGAACATTTACATCATTCCAGAAAAAAGAAAAAACTCATACGTACCGTACCAAACTCACACATACTGCCCTCTCACTGACCACTAGTACTTCCATCTACCCAATATATTTTAACCTTTGTTCCCCCTATTATTTGTTTATTTTTTAACCCCAATTTTTTACTCATTTGTCCATACCCTAGATAAAGGGAACATCAGACACCAGGTTTTCACAATCACACAGTCACACTGTAAACGTTATATCTTCATACAATCATCTTCAAGAAACAAGGCTACCGGAACACAGCCCTACAATTTTAGGTACTTCCCTTTAGCCACTCAGATACACCATAAACTGAAAAGGGGTATCTATATAATGTGTAAGAATAATCTCCAGTATAACCTCTCGATTCTGTTTGAAATCTCTCAGCCACTGAAACTTTATTTTGTCTCGTTTCTCTCTTCCCACTTTTGGTCAAGAAGGTTTTCTCAGTCCCTTGATGCCAGGTCCCAGCTCTTTCTGGGATTTTTGTCCCATGCCAGGGAGATTCACACCCCCGGGAGTCATGTCCTACATAGTGGGGGAAGACAGTGAGTTCCCTTGCTGTGTGGGCTTAAAGAGAGAGGCCACATCTGAGCAACAAAAGAGATTCTCTGGGGGTGACTCTGAGGCTAAATTTTAAGTAGGCTTAGCCTATTCTTTGCAGGAATAAGTTTCATAGGGGTAAACCCCAAGATCGGGGGCTTAGCCTATTGATCTGGTTGTTCCCACTGCTTGCAAGAGTATCAGAAATTCTCCAGATGGGGAAGTTGAACCTTTTCCCCTTTCTCCCCATTCCCCCAAGAGGACCCTGCAAATTCTTCTTTATTCACTGTCCAAATCACTCTGGGATTTATTGGGGCAGCACACTAACCTGGACAAACCAACAAAACCTCATGCCCTATTTAAGATTCCCTGTACTTATGGTATTCAACTAAACTGACCATACAAGTTAAGCTAGGAAATGTACTACCCAAAATATAAAGTTTGTACCAAATAAACATCTCTCTCTTTAGTCTCATGTAGAAGATGAAGTATTTTTTTGTTTTGAAAACTATTGCTTTTTTTTTAAATTTCTATTGATACAACAATGTACAAGAACATACATTCTTAACATACAAACATTCCATACATGGTGTACAATCAATAACTCACAATAACATCACATAGTTGTATATTCATCACCATGATCATTTTTTATAACATTTACATCACTCCAGAAAAAGAAATAAAAAGAACAAACACACACATAACATACCCCTTACCCCTCCCTCTCACTGACCACTAGTATTTCCATCTATACAATATATATTTTTTTTAATTTTAAAATTTGTTCCCCCTATTATTTATTTTTAATCCATATGTTTTACTCATCTGTCCATACCGTAGATAAAAGGAGCATCAGACACAAGGTTTTCACAATCACACAGTCACACTGCAAAAGCTATATCATTATACAATCATCTTCAAGAAACATGGCTACTGGAACACAGCTCTGCAGTCTCAGGCACTAGAAGATGAAATTTTAAGGTACGGATGATATCATCCTTGACCCAGTCTTCTGGTATACCTTAGTTCTATCCAGATCAGCTTCATTCATATCTGTACTTGATGTCTGAAAACCTTTTCAATTTTTTAAACCATTCCTGTATGGGATACTGCTGACTTTCATAGCTTTAGAGCTCCGACTCGGAGTCTCAGGTGTGATATAAATACCCGAAGTTTCTGGGAAAGACCAGGTTATATACAAACAGCTCAGTATCTCAGAATTTAGAAATAAGTTACACCTCCTGAATGTATGTGACTGCTGTAAGAGCTTACAGTCTAGGACCCTTTACAAAAAGTCCCAAACTGACAACCCATGCTCTTCACTTTATTCACTAGAAATTCTACATTTTAAGCATTAACTTCCCATCCCTACCCTCACCCCATCCCCTGATAACCCCCAACTCTATGAGTTTGCTTATTCTAATTATTTCCCATCAGTGACATCCTACCATATGTGTTCTTTTGCATCCGGTTTATTTCACTCAACTTAATGTCTTCAAAGTTCATCGATGTTGTCACAGGTTTCAGAACTTCATTCCTTTTTATGGCTGAATAATATTCCATTATGTGCATGTACCACATTTTGCTTATCCCTTCATTGGTTGATGGACACTTGGGTTCCTTCCATCTTTTGTCAATTGTAAATAAAACCACTATGAACATCAATTTACAAATACCTGTTCGAGTCCCTGCTTTTGGTCTATATGCTGAGTCATATACTTAACTTTCTGAGGAAATGCCAAACTGCCTTCCACTGTGGCTGCACCATTTACATTCATCAACAATGAATGAGTGTACCTATTTCTCCATATTCTTTCCAACACTTGTGATTTTCTGTTTTGCTACTAGTAATCATTCTTGTGGGTGTGAAATGGTGTCTCACTCTGGTTTTGACTTGCACGTCCCTAATGGCTAAAGATGTTGAGCATCTTTTCATGTGCCTTTAGCCATTTGTATATCTTCTTTGGAGAAATGTCTATTCATATCTTTTGTTCATTTTTAAATGTGTCATCTGTATTTTTGTTGTTGAATTAAAGGATTTATTTATATATTCTGGATATCATACCCTGGTTGAGTATGTGGTTTCCAAATATCTTCTCCCATTGGGTAGGTTGTTGTTTTATTTTCATAATAAAGCACTTTGATGCACAAAAATTGTTACTTTTAATAAGGTCACATTTATCTACTTTTTCTTTTGTGGCTTGCGCTTTGGGGATTAATGGTCAAGAAACTATTGCCTAAAACAAGATCCTGAAGATGATTTCCTGTGTTTTCTTCTAGGAGTTCGATAGTTCTGGCTCTTACATTTCAGTCTTTGAACCATCCTCAGAACCTTTTTAAAACCCAAAAATCAAATCAATGATCTTCTGTTTGTGGAATCACAGAATCACAGCCTTCCAGAGCTGGAAGGGCTAGAACTTCTTCTGCAGACTGCCCCCCGGGGGACTCGGTCCTTGGTCTCTGCTTGCTCACCTTCGGGATGGGACTCACTCTCTTGGACACATTCATCCCAGCAGTCAGAGGAACGGTGACTGGGTCCTCTCCTGTCCACCAAGAGATGGCTCAGACACGGCTCCTGTCTCCACAGCTAAATGGAAGAGAGAGACAAGGACCCAAATAGAGTGAAACTCTTTTATTCATTCAACAATCATTTTCTTAGCTTCTGCTTTCTGCCAGCCAGAGATATACAGAGATTTTGTTTCATAAGATATTTGTGGAGTGTGTGCTCGGGTACTGTGGTCAGCACTAGGTACCTGGGGATACTAGGGATGAGACAGATGTGAAACCTTCCCTCTAGGGAGAGAGATTAAATGCGTAAATACACGAATCAATGTATAATTGCAATCCGTGCTGATGGCCGTGAAGAAATGAGCAGTGTGTTATGAGAGAGACTCTTTGAGGGGATGGACTTCAGATGGGGGAGAAGGGAGATAAAAGAAGGTCTCTTGAAGAAAGTGACATTGAAGACAAGACTTGGAGGATAGAGTCAACCACGCCAATAGGAGGGAAGAGCAAGTGTGGAGGAGGCCCGGATGTTGGAAGGAGCTTGACTACTGTTAGGAAATGGCAGGAGGCGTTGGAGGCTGGAAGCGAGGGCCTCAAGCCCAGGCTAAGAAGTTGGATTTTATTTTAAGAATGCTAAGATGGATCAAAGGGTCTAAGCGGGATCTGTTTGAATGAATAAAACAAGGTTTCCAGAGGCTCTTGGGCTTGCAGCAAAGATATCTACGATATGAAAAATAAAAATGAATGAAAAAATCTTCTATTTCTGTGCTCTAAATCACCCGCTTGCAGTCCCCTCCTTGAATGTGTCTCCCTGATTTTCTTCAGGCTGCACCTTCTGCTTGGAATGCTAAGCTGTCTTTCTGCTCAGTTCAATAATTCACCTAACTTTTCCCAACATCACCTCTTCCAGGATGCGTCCTTAACAATTTGTCTGTGCTTCCTTACATCGTATCCCTGAGCATGCCGCGTACGCTGCCATGAACTGTTTATATATCAGGATCCACCCTGCTTTCCTCCAAACCACCCCTGGAAGTGGGTGGGACCCAGGGTCTGGAGGGAGGGAAAGTTGCAGAACCTTTAGGGGCAAACTGGCCCCCTGCCTGCCCCAACCAGTCTGGGATTGGAGTGGGACACTGCCATCTGCTGGCAACCAGTGGAATGGCAGGCAGGGCCAGGTCTGAAGGAGACCCCCGCTGGGAACTGCCCAGGCCCATTTTGTCTTTTCTAAGGAGAGATGTCATAAGGTCTAGGCTAGATGGTGAGCCTGACCTAGGGTGCTGATGATTCGGGGTGGCAATGCTGAGGCTGGGAACAGGAGGGAGCTGATGGAGCAGCTGCTTAGAGATGCGGACACAGGGTCCGACCCTGTGGGGTTCTTGAGGCCAAACCCAGGCCAGCAGTGGGGACCCCTCATTTCCATGGGACCCAGGCCTGTGTCCGTACAGCTGGGGAGGTGACTTCCCCCACCCCCAACTGGGTCAGGGGCAGGGAGCAGCCTCAAAGCCAAGTGTCCACCCTTTTGCCCCTTTTTCTGGAACAAACTGTTTTGCTCTAAAGCTTGAGACTTTGACCCAGGAGGTGTGTTTTTCTCCTGTAGGGGTCAGCTGCTGTCCTTCCTGCTCATCCCCTCCCCCGCCTCCCCCATGCCCAAAGCCTGGCTCAGGAATTCCTTCAGGGAAGAGGGGGAGACAGAACCTGGGTCTGGGGGACAGATGGGAGAGAACGGGCAGCCCTGGGGGTGGGGCGGCACTGGGTGGAGTGAGGGGCTCATAGCCACGATTCCCTGATGACTTCTTCTCAGGTCCCTCCTTCTTGGGATGCTGGGATGCCCACTCTTCTTGGTTTCTTCCTCCTGCTTCCTCTTGCCTCATCTTACATGTTGGGCCTCTGCATGGTTTCTCCCATGCCCTCCTTTTCCTCTCACCACATACACCCACACTCACATACACACACACACACACACACACACACACACACACTTCCTGGGGAGAACTGCCTCCTCCCACCCCCTCAGTTACCACCCACCCCTCCACCCCCCCCCCCCCACCCCCGTGCCCAGATGACTCCGACCTCCATTCCAGACCATGTGCCTGAGCTCCAAACCCAAGGCTCCAGCTGCCTCTGGATGTCCCTGTCTGGAGGGGCCACGGGCCCCACAAAAACAATACAACTAAGCTCATCAGCTCTCCCCTGCCCCACCAAACTTGCCCTGGCCTTGTCCAAGGCACCGTACATGCAGCTTGCGCAAGCCAGAAACTTGGGGCTCACCCTCAGCTCCAACCCTTCCCTTAGCACCTACTTTCAGCCTGTCACTGTGTGGTAGCAACCACGGCCTATCCATTCTACCTCCCGAGTAGAGTTCAGTTCCCTTCCCGCTGCCACTCCCCTGGTACAGGCCCCATCACTCGTTCTGTGGCTATTGTAGCAGCCTCCTTTCCCATGGTGTCCCTTTCTGCAATCTTTACTCTCCCCTTCCCTTCCCCACACTACGTCCGGAGGGGTTTTCTCAAACCTGACCATGTGAGTCTCCTGCTTAAAACCCTTGAAGAAGGCCTCAGTGATGGTTGCTGAATTAAACCCGGTCCCTTACATTCCAGTCAGTGATTCCCTGGCTGTTCATTAACACCCACTGTGCCCGCTCCAGCCTGGCTTTGTGCCAGAGGGTTCTGAGGACAAGCGGGGTTGGGGAGGGAGCAGGGCTTAGACGTCCGGGAGGCCTCACTAACCTCCCAAGTTCCCCTACATCGCCTGGAGACACCCCATCTTTGGATGGTAATGGGTCCCACTGCACACACGTGTGCACACGTACACGTACACACACCTCCAGGGAGCAGGGGCGAGGGGTGACGTCTGAGGGCTCCTACTGGCAGGACCATCCTGCAACAGAAAGGGTGGCCCAGGAGGTCGTGTGCGCAGCAGGCGGCGGTCTCCTGGCCCAGAGGCTGTGTGTGTGTGTGGGTCTTCCTGACCGGGCGCCTTCTGGGGACCCTCCCTCTCTGAGACTTGGCCCTTAGCCTGCCAGCTCCTTTCTCGGTGTCCGCAGAGCAGGGCTCTCAGCATCTCCAGTTGTGCATGCTCCAGGGTGGGTGGGGGTGGGTAATGTGATCTAGCATGACCCCCAGCCAGCTGGTCTCCTGGGCCCTTCGCCCCAGGCCACCACAGGTGCTTGGGTCACCTGGAAGGCCCGATGGACTCCATGTGACCCTTGGGAAACTTTTTGCCTGTTCCAGGGGGTAGTAAACCTTCCCAGCCGTGAGGGTTGAGGGTCCAGGGATTCCACGTCCCAGTCTGGACTTTGCCACCTTGGGTATTTTTCCTTCACCCTCAGCTGGGGAGTCCAGCAGCGCGGCTGTGTGCACCCACTTCTCCCTCCTCGGATGGCTGAGATGGTGGAGATGCATTGTAGAGTGTGAGCTGAGGTGTAGAGGCCTCTGAACAAGGCCAGATCTTGCTCAAGGAGGCCTTCCCGGGGGCTTTAGAGAGGAAGCCCATGAGGGCCCTGCTTCAGGGACCACACTGGGAGCGAAGAAGGAGAGTGGAACTGGGCCCGGGTCAGCTGGGCTGGGCAGTGGCTTCGTCCAGGCCAGGAGGTCTGGGCCCTGAACGCCTTCTAAGTGGTCCCTATGGGAGGAGAGGGATTTAGGGAGCCACTGGACTGGTCCCAGGGATTACAGAAGGCGGGGGATTTGTCCCAGCAGTGGAGGAGCAGGGCCTGGCTTGGCTGATCGGACACCGGGGCTGGGAGAACAGGACATAGGTCAGGCGCCAGGGGAGGCGGGCAGCTTCGAGCCTTCCCCGGGCCGCTGGGTTTTTCCCATCCTCCCTGAGCCAGCCAATTTCTTAATCCCGCTGACAGCCTTCGGGGAAGCCCTGCCCACTCAGCTCATTCAAGGCAGGAGTGACAAAGTTGTCATTTTCCTCTCCAGAGCCCAGCCCCACTTCCAGGAAGGGGGAGCTCAGGCAGAAATTCTGGGGAGGCCCTGGGCTTAGAGGTGAGGTCCAGACTCTCCCCACCCCTTTCTGGTCCTCAGATGCCCCTCCTTCGCCAGCCCAGGGCCCATGACCTGGAATACCTGTCCAGTGGGCTGGGCTCAGGCTGGGGAAGCCAGATCCTGGCAGCTCATTACCAGGAGAGGGAGGGAAGTTTCTCTCCACCTCCTCTCCACTCCCTCTCCCTCCCTCCCTCTCTTCTAACTAGCTCCTCTCCTCCAGGGCCAAACTGAACCTAGGCTCATCGCAGGCACACACTGACAGACAGACAGACGCCCTGCAGCACCGCCAGGAGCCCATATCCTGGTGGCCGGAGGGAAGCCCTGCAAGCTGCCTGCAGCCATGCCAACACAAAGCCTGCTCGTGTGGGGCCTGCTGGCCGCAGTGCCACCCGCCAGCTGTCAACAAGGTAGCACAGGACTGGGCTGGCCCCTGTGGCCTTGGTGAGAAGAGGGCTGGGCGGGGTGCTGGTACCCCGGGGTGGATGGGGTGGCCTTCTGGCTTCCCTCACCTCCCTGCCATCTGCACTTTAGAGAGGGAAGCAGGACCAGTGGAGAGGAAACCTCTAAAGGCAGAGATTTCCAAGCCAGGCTACTGCCTATGACTTGTTTTCCACGAGTGAGAAATGGGGGCAGCAAGGACAGTGTTGGATATAGGACTTGGAGGAGGAACAGGAGGTGGGATCCAAGCCCCAAGAGCAGGAATAGAGATGTTTGGTCCTGAGGGCAGGGCTCACAGGTTACAAGGAGGGTGGGGGTGGGGCTTCCCTGGGTCGGGGGAGGAGGCGGTGCTGTCAGGTGTTTGCTCATAGTTAAGATTAAGTCCTTGTTGTTTCAGCTTCCTTAAGGAGGGGACGGTGCCCCCAGTGTGGCCCTTTTGTTGCAGCTTCATCTCCTGCTCTGTGGCCTTGAGCAAATTTCTGACCCCCTCTGAGACTCAGTTTTTCACCCATAAAGTGAGGACACCCTGTCCACCTCCCGGGATTGCCGCCAAGCCAGGGGTGGGGAAGGGCTTTGCACAAAGTAAAACACCACACCCCAAGGCCCGGCCCCCACCCTGTGCTGTGTGCTGCAGCTAAAGCCTTGGGAATCTGCAGGTGGGGCTTTGGTTCACAGGGGACTTGCAAAGCTGCTTCCAGGGCACCCCCTCTTTTGCTCAGGTTTCCTGAGTACTGATGAATGTCTGTTTCTGGGTCTTGGGAGCCCTCTGGAAACTAGAGATCAGAGAGGTTGAGGGACTTGCATGTGTCACACAGTAGGGCAATTAGGGATAAGACTCGACTCTCGCCCCTGGCTCTGCCCTTTGCTCCTTGGGCCCACCCCAGAAGCCACCAGGTGAGGAGAGGCAGGGGACAGTGTGCTCCCTGGGGTATCTGGAGGGAGTTGGCTGCAGGGCCCAGGGGTTGAGCCTTAACTTCCAATCCTGAGCAGCTACTGACCTGAGGAAGCAATAGGTCTGAATCATTGTTTCTCTGGGGGAAACAATGAATTCCAAACACTCCCAAGCACACTTTCTTTTGTGTCTGTTGTCCCTGGAGATAGGTGGGGTCTGACCTGGCCACCTTCCAGAGAGTTCCCAGACTTCCTCTTCTTTCCCAATACCTGTCAGCCTCCAGGAGAGCTCAGAGAAGAGGCGGGGCCTTCACTGCAGCAGGAGAGCTTTAGGGTAGGCTCAAGGGAGAACTTTGAGTATAAACGAGGCAGAGTGAGATTTCAGGGCCCCTAGGATGGCACTAAGGACGGAAGTGCTTTGGCCTGGAGGCAGGGGCCCAGAGGAGTCTCCCATTGGCCTCTGCCCTCTCCCAGGGGCTCTGCCTGCTTTGGGCCTTTCCTTCACTCCACTGACCGCCTCCTGGCTCGAGGGGTGCGGTGATGCTCAAGAGAGAGGGGAGCCCTTTGGGGCTGTCAGTGGCCTTGAGGGCAGAGGCTTCTAGGAAGCCTTGAGGGTTTGAGGTGGTGTCAGAGGTCAGAAGGCAGCAAGGGGGCAAGGCAGGACCTGGGCTTGGTCTCTGGTGCTGATTCCCTGGGTACGTGGCTGGAAAGGGGCTTTGCTTCCAAGACCCACAGAGGAAAGCTCAGTCATCCCAGTCTTCCTTTTGTTTCTTTCTGGGCAGCCGTGGCAGCCCCGAGTGGCCCCACCCGTCTCACTCTCCCACGCCGTACCCAGCACTAGAGAAACCGCCTGTTACAGAACAGAACCTTCCAGATGCCAGCCCAGCAGTGTCCACGCTAGGCCTCCCCTCAGCCTGGGGGAGCAGGAGGGGAGGAGGGGAGCCACCCCAGGCCGGCAGGGCTGCCCTTTGGTCCCTGGGGCTCAGGCACTCCCTGGGGGTCCCTGCATGTGACCCGCTGGATCTCAGGCACATCCTGTCCCCTCCTTTGCCCCTTCACCCCTTCTGCCAACTCCCATGTTCCACTGTTCTCTCTGAGCCGCCTTCCTCCAAACCGCCATCTCTTGTTCAGCTCGGTGGGGGGTCAGACGGGCCCTCATTCCCATCCCTGTTACCCCAGAAATGTGTCCTCTGATCCGGGCAGTCAGCTGATATCCCCCAGGACAGGTCGCAGCCCCTTGGGGCATGAGGCGCCTCCGTCCCCCTGCTCTCATGGCCCCTGCTGTGCCCAGCTGGCTGCAGCCCACCCACTCCCTTTGCAGGCCTGGGAAACCTGCAGCCCTGGATGCAGGGCCTCATCGCCGTGGCCGTGTTCCTGGTTCTTGTCGCCATCGCCTTCGCTGTCAACCACTTCTGGTGTCGGGACAAGCCGTGAGTGCTGGCCGAGCACACCGGGTGCCAGGCCTGTGCCCTGCAGGGGCGGCCCTGGGGACCCGCTTGAGGCTCAGTGAGAGGGACCTCCCAACCCCTGAGTCCCAGCCTCTCGCTGTGTGGAAGGGAAACTGAGGCCCGAGTCCACAGTCCTGCTGGCTCCCACGCGGGGCTCTGTGGGCCCCCCTGGCTCCGATGATCACTCACCGCGAGCTGTGGGGACATCTGGGAAGGACGTCCCATCCCTCCTGAGGCTCAGCTACTATGCTGCAGGCTGGAGGTACCGAGGGGCAGCGGGACAGACCCAGCTCCTGCCCTCACAGACTCACGGCCTGGAAGAAAAGGCAGACAGGAAGTGAGAAATCAGAAAGGGCAGATATTGTTGCGCGGTGGGCGCAGGCTGGGGACGCTCGGGGAGGGTTGCCCTGGGCACACGTGTACCCGGAAGCCTGAAGAGTGAGGACGTGTCAGTGGCAGGAGAAGCCGGGTGAGAAGAGTGCTGCAGCCGGAGGGAGGGCACACCTGGGGTCCTGAGCCGAGGGGCCAGGATGCACAGTCACAGCCCACCCTGTGCTTGGCCGGCCACGCACCCTGCGGCAGGGCTGCCTCTGTGCAGAAGGGCATCTTCTCCCAGCTCTCACCGAGGCTCCTGGGTGCTAGCAGCAGTCCCACCTGATGTGGCTGGGTGGGTGGGCAGGAGAGGCCCGAGGGGAGGCCGGTGAGGGCAGTAGGGCCTTGTGTGTCAAATGATGCCAACTTTGGACTTTGGTGCGATAGGAATCCAGTGACAAGTTTTTACGGCACTTGCAGGTTTTGTGGCTTTGACATTCACTTTGGTTGTCTCCGGTGGACGGGTTGGAAGAGGCCAGTTCGTAGGCAAGGAGACCAGCAGGGAGTCTGCCCTGCAGGCGTGGCAGAGGAGAGGAGAGGAGGGACTGGGTCCAAGGGTCATTTGGGACATGGGCTTCCTGGGAGCCGGGGGGTGGAGGCCACCGTGGGCAAAGGGGAGGAAGGTCAGGCATGGCGACCGGGTTCCTGCCTGGGGCCTGTTTCCTGAGGCAGAGAACACAAGAGGAGGCGTAGAATTTGGGGGGCGGGACTGCTGAGTTTAATTTGAGACATATTAAGTCTGTGGGATGTCCAAGGAAAGCTGACCAGGTTTCAGGGTGACCGGTGACCTTTGTGAGACCAGTTTCTGTGGTGGGGTGGGCAGCAGAGGCTTTGCAGCGGTGGGTTTAAAGTTGAGTAAGAGGTGAGATGCTTTCGGTCAGACAAATCTTCCTTTCTCTGCTGGCCCCAGCTCTGCCTTCAGGGGTCCCCGACCATGTTTGCTCCTACCGTCCAAGGAAAGTCCTGTAGAAATTGGGGGCCTACCCTGGGCCCGGCTGAGCCCTTGGGAGGCTGAGCTGAAGCCAGAACGAAAACAGCAGCGCAGGCTGGGAGGGGGCTGGCGAGAGGCCTCGGATTTAGGATCTAAGTCCTTTGCAAATCTCAGGCCCGGACCTGAGGGCGGCAGGGGGGCAGGGAGAAGGGTATGAGGGCCCAGGGAGTGAGGTCTGAAGAGGCTGCTGACGGGGGTGGGGCGGGGGCTCCTGTGCAGGGGCGGCCTCCAACCCTGCGGCTTCTGAGAACCAGGACCCGGAACAGGGTCTGACTGACAGCGGGGAGGGTCAGGGCCTGGGGAGTCCTACCGACGTGTCCCATCCGCAGGGAACCCGAGAACTTGGTCATGACGGCCGGACACAAGGCAGACGGGGTCCTGGTAGGGATGGACGGAAGGTACTCCCTGACAGCCGCCAGCTTCAGGTGAGGGGTTGGGGCAGGGCTGCCGTCCTGTTCCAGGGCACAGGGGGCCCTTATGGCCAGGGGCTTCTGGGGGAGGGCTGGGGAGGGTGGGCTTGTGGCGGAGAGGGAGGGTTCAGTGAGGGGAAAGGCTAACAGGATGATGGGTTCCATGGGGACATGGGGCTTGGTGGGGGGAGGTCCCGGTCGGTGTGGGGGTGCCCGGTGTGGGGGTGCCCGGTGTGGGGGTGTGGGGAGGGGACTGTGCAGCGAGGGTCTGCAGTGAGGGGGCGGGTCATGGGGGAGGGAGATGGGATTCAGGGCTGTGCTGCTGAGAGACTCCGGCCAGATGTGGCCGGGGGACCCCCTCTTCCGGGAGTCAAGCATTTATTCTGGAAGATACTACCCTCAACAGTGCAGGATGGGGCAGGGAGGAGGGTGGTGGGTGGGAGCGGTGATGGCACCGCCCGGGCCCTGCCATCCTCTTTCAGGTCCGATGAGCACGAGAACGCCTACGAGAATGTCCCCGAGGAGGAGGGCAAAGTCCGGAGCACCCCCATGTGACCCCTCCTTGCCTGATCACCTGGGGTCCCCAGCCCTGAGGCTTCCAGGCACCTGCGACCAACGCCCAACTCTGCCCCCCAAGCCGCTTCCTTCTCTGTGCTGGAATCTGCCGAAAGGGGAGGTGCCCTCTGACCCCCAGCCAGCCCCACTCTCCCCTAAACTACAGTCAGCCAAGGTCAGAGGTCAGACTGTGTCCAGGCTGGGGCTCCACTGGGGCCCTGGCCTCTCCCAGCCCGCTCAGAAGAGCCTCCTGAATAGACGGTCAGCTTGGGACGCCCGTCCTGCCTCACAGCTCCTCCCCCAGAACCGTGGAAGTGGCATTTCTGTGAAATAAAGACTTTTTGTACTTCTTGGGCTGCAGGTGGCAGGACTCAGAACAGTCCCTCCGGCATCCAGGGAGGCCCAATCTTGCTTTCTGTCTTGACAATCACCCTCGGAGGCCACTGTCATGGTGGCTTTGGAGGATTACCCAGACCCCCTGCCCCTCCACCCCATGCCGGTAGGGCGGTTGGGGCCGAGAAGGGGCCAGGCTGCGTCCAAAATAAGGGTCTGTGAGTGTGCAAGCGCCCATGGGCGGGAGTGTCTGCTACGCCCGCGTGTGTGGGAGAGGTGGGGAGGAAGGGGAGGCCAGGACTGAGCAGGCAAGAGAGGCCTCCTGGGGGCGGCTTCCCGGGCGCTCCCAGTGCTGGTCCATTTCAAGATGTGTCCAGGTCCCTTTCATGTACTCAGGACAGGAGGAGGGTGCCAGAGGCCATGCTGCGGGGCCCCATGGGGGCGGGGGCTCACCCCTCTACCTGTTATTCCAGGCGGAGCCCCTCCTGCCAGTCCCCCCTCAACCCCCTGCCAAGACTGACTGCCCTACACACCTGTGATTCTGGGCTACTCCATCTGCAGCAATTCCCTCCCCTGCCATGCCCCCATCCCCGCCTCCAATCTGCCCCGCACTGCAGCCTGTTCAATTGTTTCTCATTGCTACAGCTCTATCCCCTCTGTCACAACCTCTCTGTCGGGGACTTTGGGCATAGGAAATGCCAGAGAAGAAGAGTCTTGGGCGAAGACTCAGGAAGCCCAGATTTAAGTCCTGGGTCCGGGGCTGACTTGCTGTGTGACCCTGGAAGAGTCACTGTCATCTCTGAGCATCAGCTTCCCTGCTGTGGAGGGCTTGGCCAGTCTTACTACAGAGCTGGAGTAAAATCTAGCTGACTCCTGGCCTTGGGGTGGGGCTGGGGGTCCTGGAGGGAATGAAGCGGGAAGCAGAAGAGGGAGGAGGTGTCCTACTGGATTTGGTTGGCCGACCCTGGAAGCCTCTTGCCTGTCTGGGACTGTTGGTGTTAGGGGAACAGCTGCTGTCTCTCTTTCTCTCTCTCTCTCTGGGTGACAACCTGAGAAGATTTACCCAGGCACATTCCCAAATCCAGAGGAGTGGGGAAGGAGGGTAGCAGGCAGAGCGCTTTGCCCCAAAGCTCTCCCTCTGCCATCTGTCTCAACCTGTGACAGCATCCTTGTTTACATTATAACCATTTCTTTGCTGTTCCAGGTTTCATGCGAACAGCCTGGATCAGCTGTTCCAGCCTTCATTGAAATATAATTAAGATGGGTCTTAAATTAGAGGAGACCCATCTTAAATTAGAATTATCCTTTCTCACCTCATTGGGGCTTAGGGTGCAGGCTGAAGCAGAGCGGGAAAAGCAGGGTCTTTGCCCCAGACCTCCCCCTGCCTTGCTGTGTGACCTGGGTCAAGTTGCTTGCCCTCTCTGGGCCTCAGCTCAATGAATGGTGGCTGCTGCTCTTATGATTCCTACTCTAGGATTTTGCTAGCTCACGTGGTTTTCTGTGCCTGATGCTTTCTCACCCCACCTCTGCCAGGTGAAACTCTGCCTACTCCTTTTTCTTGGCCCAGCTAAGGTTCCTCTTCTTCTGGGAAGACTTCCTTGTTTAGACCAGAGGACAGAGCCAGGTGGCTAGCTCAGCTTTTCACTTACTGAAGGAGAGACCAAAGTTCCTAGGGGGCCAGGCCCTTACTAAGGTGCAAGCTCCCCTTCCTTCCTTTCCAGCCTCTTGGTCTGGACCTTTTGGTTGATTCTCCCTGCCTGAGGCCACATGTCCTCCCATCTTGGGTTCCAGTTGCTTCCTGGGGGTGAGCCTGGTCCCTCCCTTCCCAACCCCCGCCCCCAGCCTGACAGGGCCTGAAGGCAGAGCCACCCCTCCAATCCTTGCAGCAAAAGAAGTCCAGCCCCTCACACCCGAGGGATTTTAACCCATGAGGCCTGCTTCTCTCCTTGCTCACCTCATTTCCTGGCAGCTGCTGGAGCCATCCTGTGCAGGTTCCTGGGGCAGGATCCCTGGCGTTCTGTCTGGGGTTTCTCCAGGAGCCTCTTGAGAACCCCCTCCCCACGCCGGCTCCCTCAGTTGGGCAGAATTAGGACGGTGAGAACCTCGGGGGGTCTCTGCAGGGGCTGGACTAGCACTGGCCTCCCCATTTCCCCTCCTCTCCAACCCCCTTCCTTGCCCCATGTTCCTGCCTGACAGGGGGCTGGGAGCACGGAACCGCCGGCCCCAGAGCGCACGGGGCCCCCCATTTCTTATCGCCAGCTCCCACCTGCCAGCCTGGTCAGATCAGGGAGAGAAAGGAGGCTGGGTCCGGGCCAGGGCGGCGCTTAATAACCCTCGCGGGGCCTAATCTCAGACTGGCAGCCGCTGAGTGGCTCGGACTCGCTCCTGGAGGAGGCTGATAACGCACCAGCTGAGCCCCCCACCATCTATCGGGCCGCACAGCCAGTCCCCGGGGGTAGCGCTAGGGGGCCCGGGGCGCGGGAGCCTTTGGATTCGGTGGGGGGTGGGGGTGGGGCTGGGAGGCGGGAGGCGAGTTCTCTTCCCCCATCCCTGGGGGGTGGGAGGGGATGCCGAGCTCCTTGAATGACAGGCATGGGGGAGGAGCCTGGCGGGAGCAGGAGGCTGGGCTCAGTCAGGAACTCCCCCAAAACGCGGGCTCCTTCCTTCCTTCCTGTTCCTTCTGCGCAGCGCTCCTTCTTCTCTCCCCACTTGTCAGCAATCCCATCCAGTCCTGCTCTCCCGTCTCTCTCAGCCTCTGTCAATTCCTGCCTCTGTTTCTCAGTTTCTTTTCATGTCTCTGTCTCTCCTCTCTGCCTCTTGTCCACCCTCCCCGGCGTCCTCTCTCCCAGTTTGCATCCCTTCTCTCTTTTCAGTTTGTTACCTCTTTTGCTCTCTCCCGGCTTTTCCCCACACTCCTAAGCTGCCCCGATGCTGCCCCTTGGCCAGAACATGCTGTCCCCTCGCTGGAATCTCACCTTTTTTGGGTGCCATTGTCTCCCATGGCTCCCTGCCATTTGCTTTCTAGGCAGAACAGCTCAAGCTTCTCAAGGCCTAGGGCTGGGAGACTCTCTTTCTGTTATAGGACTTTCTTGCTTGTCCTGCTTCCTGGAACCGGACCTACAGCTCTTCTTCTCTCCTAGCTGAAAGATGTGGAATTCACAGGGTTCCCTTATAGGTTACAACCATATTCGGGCACAGCCAGCCTTCACCCAGGGATGCACAGTGGAAAGTAGAAAGCAGCATTCCTTTCTACAGTGAGACCCGAAGAGGGACTTCCAGACTGGAATTGATTTCCAGAAGAGGCTGTGGAGTTCCTATCTCCTGAGTCTTAGCATTTACAGGACGGAGTGCAGGGTGCTCAAGGTGCTTTTCAAGATTCCTTCACTTGTGCTTCGCGTACCATGAGCAGAAATACTGCTTCCGCTTCTTGCACTCCAGTGAGTCATCAGCCCAGGTCTACCAGCTGAGTCTCCTCTCAGCGGGGCGTGGCAAGGGGTGGGAGGTGGGGAGAGAAACAAGGAAGCAAGAGGGGATCAACTCACACGCATTCCGCCTTGCCCTCTTGGGTCAACCTCGAGAATGGGTCAGATGGCTGGAACTGTCAGAAATTGCTCTGGGACCAGGGTGGGAGGCATCTGCTTCCCGACCAGATCTGGCCTGGGGTCTTGGTTTTCCAGCTTGACTCTCATTCCATTACTTCGTCCCTGGCAGTGTGTTCAGTGGCCAAGCACTTGAGCTTCGGACTCATGCAGACTTGGGCTCAAATTCGCTTCCCGTGGTCACCTAGCCTTTCAGATTTTCCCTTCCCTTGCTGGCAAAATTGGTTCTGCATATCTTCACTGCAGAATTGCTGGGAGGAAATAGCGATACTGTACTAATATATAGTAATAAATTACTATACACTTGAGACCTGCCAGAAATCCTTCTATGATCAGCTGAGATGTCAGTGCTTCCAGGAAGTCCTCCCCGCCACTCCCCAGGCTGAGTTAGGCACTTCCCCTGGGCAACTCCAGCCCCTTTCTTCCCTCCTTCTCTGCACTTGCCCCATCGTGTTGTCTATTGACTTGTCTTTGTTCAGTCCTTGTCCCAGGTCTGGGAGCAACTCAAGGGCGGGAACTGGGTCACATCCCTCTTGGCTCCACCAGCATCTAGGGCAGGGCTGAACTCAGAGGAAGGGACATCCAGGGAGCGGTGGAGAGACCCAAAGGAAAGGGATGAAACTCTGGTCGTCTGCCCAACTCGATGTCTGTCCATACCCCTTCTGCTATCCCAACACAGGTGTAGACACACAGAGGTGCACAGGCACATGTGCTTTCCTTGGTGGTAGGTCCTCGGGTCAGTGATGGGCCCCTGTGAACATCACTGGTCCCTCTGGCCTTTAAATTTCCAGGGCTGATCACATTTCTGTCTGCCTGTAGCCTCGGCTGCCATCTGGTGGCTGCTCACTGTCTAGCAAGGCCGAATTCAGCAGAGCTTTTGAACTCGAGCTCCAGGCAGGCTCTATCTCCCCAGGTGCTCAAAACTCTCTCAAGGTGTGCTAGCACCTCTGCCCTTGGTCTTCAAGGGCAGCGGGGCCTCCAGTACCCCCCCATGTGACCCCAGAGGCCAAGTCCGTGAATAGCGCAGGATACTGGTGGGGGCCAGGTTGGCAGAAGCTTAACCACCCTGCCCTGATGTCACACCTCCCTACCCTCAGAAATGGCCTGGGAGCTCAGAGGCTTCTGCCCTGCACCACTATTCCAGAGGGTGAGGGAGGACAATATTTCTGCAACCCTGTTCCCTAGTGACTCCAGCCCTCTGGAAATGCAGAGCAGAGACAGCCTGATGAGAAGAGAGGGAGGAGCCAAGTGTGAAAATCATCCTGAGGACGCTGGAAGTTGGCAAAGCATTGGGTTGTGCAGACTGTGTCCACATAAGGGCGCGCGACTGAAGTGGGGGTGGGGGTGGGGGTGGGTGGGCAGAAATCCTGTGTGCCTTCTCCTAACCAGGCCCTGCACCCTAGTTTGGGACTGTGTCCACATGAGGAAGGGGTGCCTTTTCTAGTTTGCACAAAATTGTGTGGCCTGGGTAGAGCCATCACTGAGAGTGGCAGAGATGGCAGGGATGCCAGGGGAGGAGCATGAGTAAGTGGGGCGGGGGTGTGATGCTGCATTTGTGGACACGTGGGGGTTTAAGAGCCCATGGGGTACCCACAGGGGATGTGCTGGAGGGGCCATTGGACGCGTGGTTCAGGTCTGATACTCAGCTGAGCAGTTAGTGGTGGAGCCAGAGATTTTGTCTTAAGAGTGGGATGCCCACTGGATGCCCCCTGTAGCAGGGAAGTAAGGAGCCCAGGTCTGCTTCAGGCAGCCTGGATGCGGCACAGCTCACACACGTAATACTGTGTGACTAGATCAATCACCTGAATTCACCGACCTCCAGTTTCCCTATTTGTAAATTGAAACAATAAATGGTATGTATCTAATAAAGAATGACTAAAGCAGATAAGGCATGTAAAACACATGGGATAGTGCCTAGGACACAGTTAGTGCACCATAAATGTTAGCCGTTGTTTTTACTACTACTACTATTATTAGGATGCACTGAATCGGAAACTCAGCTCATTCATATTACTCCAGGGAATACAAAGCCCAAGGAAGGTGCTATCCAAAGTCGTGTAATGAGTTGGGGTGAGAAGCAGCCGAAGACTTTGTGTGGCTGTCGAGTGTAGAACACACTGGGCCCCTTTGCTCTCCTGGACCCCCGAAGGCACCAGCCTGAGACCTGGTTGCACCGGTTGGTTCTGCAGAGGGACAGGGTGAATGAATAACTGGACCTCTGGCTGGTTCTAGCTGGGAACTTGAAGGCGTGGGATGGGGTGGTGCGGACAGAGGCCAGCAAAGCAGGGAGGAGGTGTGTGAACACATGTGAAGTAGGAAGCAGAAGAAGACACTAATGTTCGCCGGCGCAGAGCTTTGGAAAGATGCTTCTGGGAAAATGGAGAGTATCAAGTCTCGAAGAGGAGTGGTCCACAGTTGCTGTTTCCACCTCTGTCTTCCCCATTCGCCCTTCAACCATCTGCTGCCTCCTTTCCATCCCCATCTTCTTACAAAGCACAGTGGTCTTTGTGGTCGTCCTGTTCCCAGGTTGACAGGCCGATAGCCATGGTCTCTGGGAGGCTCTAGGCAGAGCCCAGCTCACTTTCTCTGCACTCGATCATGAACTCCAAACTCTGTGAGGCCGAGACCGCATCTGTCTTGTTTATCACAGTATCTCAGGGTCCAGCACAGACCTGGAACACAGGAGGTGCCCAGTAAATGCTTGTTGAATAAATGACATGGGGACCTCACCCACTCATTCATCTAAATGGCTTCCTATGAAGTATCGATTTCCAAATCAGCAACTTCACAGCCCAGCTCTCCTCAGGATGCAGTTGCCCCCCCCCCCCCCCCCCGTCTCTCCCCACAGACTCCTCAGGTCCAAAGCTGAATGTTTGATCTTTCCCCAAGCTGAGTTCTCTGTTCCGGTCAGT
Organism: Tamandua tetradactyla; assembly: GCF_023851605.1. Lineage (NCBI taxonomy): Eukaryota > Metazoa > Chordata > Mammalia > Pilosa > Myrmecophagidae > Tamandua > Tamandua tetradactyla. The sequence continues at coordinate 175,790,360 of NC_135328.1, forward strand.
ACCACGTTCACCCCTGGACCAGAGACCAGAGTCACCCTGAGTGCCTGCCTTCCCCTACGCCCACTGCCGTTCCCAGTCCCGTTGATTCTTACTTTCCAACCAACCTTTCCACTGCTTCTCTTTCTCCCCCTTGCGGTTCCCCTGATTTGAGTCTGTATCTCGCCTCTAAGGTTGCAGCAGTCTCCTCATCTTTCCTTGCTTTCATGCTCGCTGTTCCCTCAAACCTCCCTCCACACTGTAGCTAGAGAGACATTTCCAAAACTGCTCCCACCAGTCAGCTCTTCACACCTGTAAGATGAACCCAAACGCCTCGATGCAGGTGTCACTTGGTGGTGGTGAGCATGGCCTTGAAGCGAAGCTGCCCTGGGCAAACCCCATCCTGCCGGTTTTTGATTAGTGTGATGTTCACAAGTTATTAACAAAAGTACCTGGTACCCCTCTTTTAGGATCGTGGAGCAGCGTAAATGAGTTAATGCATGCTGTTCTAGTTTGCTAGCTGCCAGAATGCAACACACCAGAGACGGATTGGCTTTTAATAAAAGGGGATTTATTTCGTTAGTTCTGCAGAGGAAAGGCAGCTAACTTTCAACTGAGGCTCTTCCTTACTTGGGAAGGCACAGGGCAATCTCTGCTGGTCTTCTCTCCAGGCCTCTGGGTTCCAACAACTTTCCCTGGGTTGGTTCCTTTCTGCATCTCCAAAGGCCTGAGCTGAGCTGTGAGTGCTGAGATGAGGTCTGCCAACCTGCTTGGGCTGTGCTACATTGAGCTCTCTCATTTAAGTACTAGCCAATTAAGTCAAATGTCATTCGTTGCAGCAGGCACGCCTCCTAGCCGACTGCAGATGTAATGAACAACAGATGAGGTTCACGTACCGTTGGCTCATGTCCACAGCAACAGAACTAGGTGCCTTCACCGGGCCAAGTTGACAAATGAATCTAACTACCACACATGCTTAAAAAAAAAAAAGGCGTGTACCAACTCTGCAAGTAAAATGTTTACCCTCCCCACTACGTGGGACATGACATCCAGGGGTGTGAGTCTTCCTGGCAATGTGGCACTCCCAGGGATAAGCTTGGCCCTGCACTGTGGCTCGACAACGTCTTCCTGACCAAAAAAGGGAAAAGAAATGTAACAAAATAAGGTATCAGTGGCCAAGAGAGTTTATGAGATAGAGTTGAGAGGTTATTCTGGGGGCTACTTTTGTGCAGATCTCAGCTAGATATGGCTAATTGCAACGAAAGAGGTTCTCTGGGGGTGACTCTTAGGCATAATTATAGGTTGACTTAGCTTCTCCTTTGCAGGAATAAGTTAACTGCCATCAGATGTCCATACCTGAGGCTTTCGTGTGATTTGGCTTCCTACTTCTCCAGCCTGGATTCTCTGCATTTCTTGCCACACCCTTCACACTGCTTGAAGTTCTCCTGTTCCTTCTCTCCCTCATCACGCTGTCCCCTCGCTCCCCTATCTATGTTGCTTATGTTTAGGGTTCATGATTTTCCCTCTAGCCAGCCTCACCTCCTTCAGGACATCTACCTGACATCTCTTCCCCACCCCCTAACTCCAGGTGGGTTATGCAATTTGTCTACCAGCTCCTGCCAGGCAGGGCATCCTCAGCACACCTGGCTCAGTCCCTGCTAACAAGTGTCAAGTGTTTGCTGAATGAATGGATATGAGTTACTCAGTCTCTGCTCAGCCACTTACACAAGTCGTATGACCTTGGGCAAGTCACTTAAACTCTCTGGTGTCAGTTTTCATTTCCTTCAACGGTCATTAAAAAGGACATCAACTTCCTATTGGTGGCAATGGTCCTAGCCTAAGACCTGGCGTGCTGTACACCCAGGGCCACCAAGCACAGCCTCCTTTTACCTTCCCGCTACTCACTTCCCAAACCCCATTGCCCACCAGCTATTGCCCACTCTCTTCTCACTGCTGCCATCAAGCCCCCCTCGTGTTACAAACTGGTTCACCCCGTCTGCAAGGCTCTTCCTTACCAGGTTTGGAATTAATGTGCAGCCTGGCCGGGCTGGGTGGGCCGAGGCTTGTGTGATGAGTCAGCTGAGCCCAATGGGCTCCTATTTGCCTGGAAAGTGTAGCCGCAGCCTCTCCCTGACCCCCTGACCTGACGGCTGCACTTCGGTTCTTTTTCTCTACCCTGGTCCCCAGTTTAAGCTAGGGGAGGGGCCGAGAGTGTGGCTCTTGGCGCTTCTTCATTTATCTCTGTATTTTGATGCCGCTTCTAGCTGTCAATCGAGGCCCTGAAGCAATGACCATTCCTTAAGACAAATTCCTAGAAGGGGCATCACTCCGTCAAGGAAATAGGAGCATTTCTGAAGCCCTTGTAAAGCACATGCCCTCTGTTTATTTCCCTGAGGGTTGAACCCATTTACACTTCATCAGTTCCACCGCAGTGTACACGGTGCAGGGCATTTCAGTTTTCTTTGAGGCCAAACACTTTCCCAAAGCTTGTTTATAAAATACAGTTCATAAAATACTTTCTCTGCCAAATTTCTGTTCCTGTTCTAAATTGACCTTTTCGCTGTATTGCCTGCAAGATCGCGAACACCCACCAGAGGGCAGAGTTACGCGGTACCTAGGAGGATCAGTGCTGGAACCAGCAACTCCCCCTTCTCTTGTGCAGAGCTGGGAGTCTGCCCAGGCTCCGGGTCTGAGTGAGTGACATTGATGGGGGCCCTGGGAAGGTGGGAGGGTGGCACAGGTGGATAGAGCCCTGGCTGGAAATGAGGCGTTTGGGATTCTAGTACCAGCCCTGCCTTGAGTTTATCAAGGCATAATCCTTGAGTTTAGCCTCAAGCCATTGTTTATTTCTTGCCAGCTACCTGTGTGCTATAGTCTGTCCAACCCACCACAGCAGGAGCACCCAGAACCAGGGTTTGACTCTTAGGCTACTGGTTGTTTCATGGAGGTCTCAGGTAATGCAAAGCCCAGGATGAGTCTGTGTGCTAATGGGCCACCTGGTGATATTTATTCAAGTGGAGGCTGACACCTGAATTTGCAAACCAGGTCCTTGTGAAGCAGGAAAGTGTGCTGGACAAGGTGGCTGAGTTTGGTCACGTTAAAGACTGCTTTTAGGTAAGAGCTGGCGGTCCTGGAAGAGAAGAGATAGAACAGCATGGCCCGGATGGAATGGCTGGTGGGGAACAGGTTTGCTTCCTGTCCTTGAGTCACTGACCTTTCATCTGGGTGAAAAAGGCACACTTCATAACGGTGTCTCAGGGAAGAAGAGATGTGCTCAAAGAATCCCAGATATGGCTTCCCCCATTAGCCCTGGAATGAAAGGTGAAAGCTACGCCATGCAAATAGGCACTCATCTCTTCTATCACCCCTTGTCCTACGTGTCCTGGATCCTCAAATCTTTACGGGCCCTTTTAGAGCTTTTTTGTGTTCTGGAGTAGAAGGAAATAGTATAAAACGTTTTATTCTTTTAAAGAAAAAAATAGATCGATAAAACAGGGAAGCAAAGAATAAATAAGGAAAAGCGGGAACAAAACCCCCTCTGGGAAGGGGTCCCAGCCCTTTTCCTTAGACTCAGCTGGGCATTCTTACTGGGGAGCTGAGTCTCTTCTGCAAACCATCCTGACTTTAAGCCCCGCAGGGGTTTGCAGCTCCTTACCAGCACATATGTAGGAAGGAACCAAGCAGAAAGCAGCTTTCGGGAAGCCAAAGAGCTGAGCAGATATTTGCAGTCTCATGGTATTTGAGAGACAGAGACTCTGGAAAATACCCTGGACTTCCAGTTGAGACCACAGAAAGAAAACATCAGCCAGAGCCTCTGTGATTTATTGTACAAAATGTCCAGCACTTTATAAAAACTCAGAATGCATGCCAAGGAACAGTTCAACTGGCCAAAAGGCAAAAGAAAAATTACACAATAGAAATAGTTCCATAGATTATTCAGATATTGAATAATCAGACAGAGACATCACAGCAATTCTGATTAATGTGCTTTAGAACTAGAGGAAAAGTTAGAGAATCTCATTGAAGAATTGAATCTGTAAAAAAAGAGTGAAATGGAAATTCCAGAATGGAAAGTATGATAACTGAAATAAAACCTAATAAATGTGTTTAACAGAAAATTAGAAATGTAAGAGAGAGGGCTAGTAAACTGGAAAATAGATTAGTAGAAAATATCCAGGCTGTGGCACAGAAAGAAGAGAGCATAGAAATTGAGGAAAAGTATATAGGAGATAAGTAGGACGTATTTAAAAGGGAAGGAAAAAATAAGAGAGAGAAGGAGACAGAACTAATATTTGAAGAAATATTAACTGAGAAGTTTCCAAAACAGGGAAAAATCTTCAAACCAGATTCAAGAAAGTAGATGGAACTCAAACAGGATAAATACAAGAAAAAAACAAGACCTAGGCACAAAATAGTAACATTGTGAAAAGCAAAGACAAAAAGAAAATCTTAAACGCAGCCAGATACGCTAATGCAAAAATGTTAATAATAGGGAAAATTGTGTGTGTATGTGTGCAAGGTATATGGAAATATTGTACTTTCTGTGTGATTTTTCTGTACACCTACAACTGCTCTAATAAACAATTAATTTTTTTAAAAAAAGCAGCCAGAGAAAAATATATTTTGCCTTTAAAGAAGCAACAAGACTGACAGATGCCTTTTCAACAAGGGAAGGAACCCGGGAAATGAGAAAATAACATCTTTAAAATTATGAAAGGAAATAGCTACCCGCTAAAAATTCTATATCCTGAGAAATTGAAAGCGAAATCAAGATATTTTTAGATAAGTAAAAATTGAATCCATTGCCATAATTCTGACCTAAGAGAAATACTAAAGGTAGTTCTACAGATGAAAGGAAAATGACCCCAGGAAAGGATGCAATCAAGCACTAGAAAGGGTAAATCTAAATGAATGATAGTTGCTTGATATAATAATGGGTACGATAATAAAACAATAATGAATATCTAGTAGATTTTAAATTATGTAGTAGTAAAGATTTTTAAATAATAGCACAATAAATTGTAAGGAGGTTAATGGAGTTGAAGTATTGATTCTTGCTTTTCAGGGAATTGTTAAAAGCATTCATTTACGATAGATTATAGAAATCGAAAATGCCTGTTGTGATCCCTAGACTAATCCCTACAAATACTGAAAATAAGTATATATAAGCTAATAGAGGGAAAAAATGAAATAATAGCCATACTTTACCATCCTAAAAGACAGCAAGAAAGTAAGCACAAAGGAAAAAATGAGCAGAGGAAATAGAAAACAAATAGTAAAATGACAGGCATAAAATCCAATAATTATAATGTAATGGATTAAACTACAAACATTACAGACTGTATGCAAGAACAAAACCCAACTATACGCTGCTTACAGGAACCATGACTTAAATATAATGACCCAAAGTTTGAAGTAAAAAGGATGTGAAACTATATACCATGTGAAACGAAATGGTATATGAATTAACAACCCCCAAACTTGATGTTGTTATTCTAACATCAGACAAAGAAATTTAAAAACACCATGAGACATAAAGAGGGTCACTTCACAAAGATAAATGGGTCAACCCAATGCAGAAATATGATTGAAGACAGCGGGTGTGGGAGGGAATGTCAGATAACTAGGAAGAAAAGATTGACTGGAGCTGTTTGTCCAGGGCTCACTGCCCGAGCTAAGGGGCCTGAACTCCATCCATTGTTAAAAGGAAGACAATAAAATAAATCCAAGAGAGGGCTGAACAGTGTGACCTTAGGACAGTCACTTTTTCTCCTGGGGCCTTCACCCCGTTGCTGCATTGGGAGTGGGAGCAGGGATTGGGCAAAATAGGAAGAGAAGACGATGTAGCAAAGAGCAAATAATGGGTTAAGGCTTTGGGTTGAACAGACCTGAGTTAAATCCCAACTCTGCCAATTACTATGCATGTGACAGATTTCTCATTTTAAAATAGAGAGTCACACTCCTTCCACAGCCCTGGACCAGGATTTGCTCCTTAGCCCAACTCCCTCTCCTTGTAAGTGAATCCAGTGGAAATCAGAGAGATCTGAGACTGTGTACAATCAGCTCAACCCTTGAAGGAGGCAAAAGACAAAGAAGAATGAATGTCTCACGTGCATGTTGCCTCTTTGTGGTCTTTCCTTTTTACCACCATAGATAACTGCCCTTGACGTTAACTTTAAAGTTATCTCTAAACGTTGATGGGAAGGAGCACGTGTGTGGCCTACGGAGTGCACAGTATAATTTGTCCCTGCATCACAGCCTAGATATGCTTGATAACTTACCATTCTCAGGAAACTCCTAGAAACCTCTAACTGGTGATGACCCTGTCTTTAGAATCAGAAGACTAAGGTTCGGTTTCATCTCTGCCATACATTACCTGTCTGGCCTTGAGTGAACCACTTCTCTCCTATGGGCTCATCTCTGAAATAGTAATGATAATTCTTCTATATCCATCTGTGTTAGTTAGATTCAGTTGTCACCTTGGCCAGGTGAAGGCACCTAGTTCTGTTGCTGTGGACATGAGCCAATGATACGTGAACCTCATCTGTTGCTTATTACATCTGCAGTCAGCTAGGAGGCATGCCTGCTGCCATGAATGACATTTGACTTAATTGGCTGGTGCTTAAATGAGAGAGCGCAACATAGCACAGCGCAAGCAGCTCAGCATACCTCATCTCAGCACTCGCAGCTCAGCCCAGGCCTTTGGAGATGCAGAAAGGAATCACCCCAGGGAAAGCTGTTGGAACCCAGAGGCCTGGAGAGAAGGCCAGCAGAGACCATCCTGTGCCTTCCCACGTAAGAAAGAACCTCAGTTGAAAACTAGCTGCCTTTCCTCTGAAGAACTAATAAAATAAATCCCCTTTTATTAAAAGCCAATCCGTCTCTGGTGTGTTGCATTCTGGCAGCCAGCAAACTAGAACACCATCATAGAAGTGCTGTAAGAATCAAATTGAGATCATTTGTATGTTTGCATATTATCGATTAAAAATATCCTCCCTCAAATATGAGGCATTTTAGTGAATACATCTTCTCTCCATGTCCCTTAAACTCCCCGACCTTTTGCCCCTTCCTGTCTCCTTCTGGTGCCCATAGAGCCTGACGGCTGTTGCTGCTGCTACAAATATCAGCTAATATTTATTGAGGGTTTACCTTCAATGAGGTACTTCTATTCTCAGAGATTAAGAAACTTGTCCAAGATTCCACAGTTGGGAATAGGCAGAGCCAGAATTTGAACTCAGACAATTTGGCAATTTGGATAACGGTGGGATGGATCCTATTTTCATTTTTTGGCTTAGAGAGAGAGGCCACAAATGAGCAACAAAAAGTGGTTCTCAGGGGTGATTCTTAGGCATAATTAGAAGTAGGCTTAGCTTCTTTTCCCTTTAGTTCTTTATCTGTGGTTTCCTTTCGGACTTTGAGCATACTTAAGACGATTGCTTTAAAGTCTTCATTTAGTAATTCAAACGTTCGGAATGCCACAGGAATGAGTGTTATTATGTGTTAACTCTGAAAGTCAGATTCTCTTCCTTCCCTGAAATTTGCTATTCTTGATTTTGAAGGCTTAGCTTGCATTCGGTCAATGTTTTGATGGATCCTTTTTTGAATAATTAAAAATAAGTGAAGCCTTCCTTTATCTAGAGCATGGACAGATGAGTAAGATAATAAAGACAAAAAAATAATAGGGGGCATGGGATGTTACGGTTTTTTTTTTTTTGGAGTAATGAAGATATTAAAAAATCGGTTGTGATGAGAAATGCACAGTTGTCTGATGATACTGGGAATCATTGATTGTGCCCTTTGGATGATTGTTTGGTATGCGAACATATAACATATATCAATAAAATTGCATTAAAAAAAGTGAAGCTCTGATATATGATACCACATGGGAGAACCTTAAAGACTCAGTTTGAGTGTAATAAATCAATGAAAAGAAAGAAACATACATTTCCAATTCTATGAAGTAGTTTGGATATACAACAGAAAGTAGAGCACAGTTACCGGGGGTCAGGGGAAGGAAGAAAGGGAGAAAGTTGTAGGGTTTATATTTGGGGTGATAAGGAAGTTCTGGCAATGGATAGTGGTGATTGTACCACAACATTGTGAATGGAATTAATTCCACTGAATGATATGCTTGGGAGTGGTTTATATTGTATATGTGTTTCCACATTTTTTTTTAAAAAAGAGACAATGACAATCAAATGCAATACACAGTTCCAGGACTGGATTTAATAATGGAGGGGAAAGGCTCAAAAGGGCATTTTTGGAGGGTATGGAAATATTGAATATAGACTGTGAGCCTTACAGCAATGTTAAATTTCTTAAACTTGATAACTGTACTTAAGGTGGTTCATAAGTGAAGATCCTTGTTCTTAAGACATGCACATGGAAGTATTATATTTTCAAGGAGCATGATGTATATAGCTTATTCTTAAGTGTTTAGAAAATATATAAACAGACAGATGGTTGATGGATAGATAGATAGATAGGTGCAACGAATGCTCACTCCAGAACTTCAGTGACAAGACAAGGATGACCTCCTTAGCTACCTCTACTCCACATTTTACAAGAGATTCTAGATTGTGCATTAAGGCTAGGAAAGAAATGAAAGAGATCCATATTGGAAAGAAGAAGTAAAATGTCTTTACTTACAGAAAATATGGTCATTTACGTAGAAAATCTACTGAAAAGCTACTGGCGTTGATAATTAAATTTAGCAAATTTTCAAGATTAAAGATCAATGTAAAAATCAACCACAGTTCTATATATCAGAAATTGACATTTTAAAAATAGTACCATTTATAAAAGCATCAAAATATATTGAATATTTTGGGATAAGTCTGACAAAGAAATGCAAGGCGTGCACTGAAAACTGCAAGATATTACTAAGAGGAATTTAAAAGACTTAAATAAATGGGGAGATCTATCATGTTCATTAGTCATAAGTCTCAAGATTGTTAAGATAGCAGTTCTTTCCCAATTAAACTATTGAGTAATTATAGTTCCCTATGATCAGCTGACTGAGGAATAGAAAATGGGGGCCTGTTTTACAGGTGGTTTTCATGATATGTAAGTTCCACCAAAAAATGAACAGCAACACCACGGTCCCTGAAGGACAGTGGTGAAGAAAAGTCCACTTAGAAGGCAACATTTAAAAAAAAAATTTTTATTAATTAAAGAAAGAAACACAAACATTCCCAACACATACACTCAGCAATTCACAATATCATCACATAGTTGCATATTCATCATCATGATCATTTCCCACAACATTTGCAGCAATTCAGAAAAAGAAATAAAAAGACAACAGAAAAATAAAACAAAAACAGAAAAACAAATTTTTTACATACCATACCCTTTACCCCTCCCTTTCATCGATCACTAGCGTTTCAAACTAAATTTATTTTAACATTTGTTCCCCCTATTATTTATTTTTATTCCATATGTTCCTCTCATCTGTTGACAAGGTAGATAAAAGGAGCATCAGACACAAGGTTTTCACAATCACACAGTCACATTGTGAAAGCTATATCATCATACAATCATCATCTAGAAACATGGCTACCGAAACACAACTCTACATTTTCAGGCAGTTCCCTCCAGCCTCTCCATTACATCTTGGATAACAAGGTGATATCTACTTAATGCATAAGAGTAACCTCCAGGATAACCTCTCGACTCTGTTTGGAATCTCTCAGCCATGGACACTTTGTCTCATTTCACTCTTCCCCCTTTTGGTTGAGAAGGTTTTCTCAATCCCTTGATGCTGAGTCTCAGCTCATTCTAGAGTTTTTCTCAATCCCTTGATGCTGAATCTCAGCTCATTCTGGGATTTCTGTCCCACATTGCCAGGAAGATCCACACCCCTGGGAGTCATGTCCCACGTAGATAGGGGGAGGGTGGTGAGTTTGCTTGCTGTGTTGGCTGGAGAGAGAGGCCACATCTGAGCAACAAAAGGGGTTCTCTTGGGGGGTGACTGTTAGGCCTAATTTTAAGTAGGCTTTACCTATTCCCTGTGGGGTTAAGTTTCATATGAACAGTCCCCAAGACTGGGGGCTCAGCCTATAGCTCTGGTTGCCCACAATGCTTGTGAGAATATCAAGAATTCAACTTGGGGAAGTTGAGTTTTCCCCCGTTCTCACCATTCCCTGAAGGGGACTTTGCAAATACTTTTCCACTCACTGATCAAATCAGTCTGGGATTCATCAGGGTATCACCTGGACAAACCAACAAAATCTCATGTCCTATACAAAGTTCCATGTACTTAAGGTGTTCAACCAACTATCTACATAAGTTATATTAGGAGATGCACTAGTCAAAGTATAAATTTGTACCAAATAAACATTTTTTGCTTTAGTCTCAAACATAAGTTGAAATTTTAAAATATTAATTACCATCTATTTTCAGCACAGTGCAGTAATAACATTCTTTTGTTCTTCCTCATGTAAAAACATTTTTTTAATTTGTACATTTAGTCACTATCATTATATGCTCTAGGCATTCCTAGATTATACCATCTCAATCTTTATCGTCTATCTTTCTTGGTGATTTCATTTATGCCCCAGCCCTCCTCCCTCTATCATTCTCATATGCAGCTTCATTCAGTGTTTTAACATAATTGTATTACAGTTAGGTAATATTGTGCTGTCCATTTCTGAGTTTTTATATTAAATCCTGTTGCACAATCTGTATCCCTTCAGCTCCAATTACCCAATATCTTACCCTATTTCTATCTCCTGATGGTCTGTGTTACCAAGGAAATATTCCAAATTTATTCACTAATGTCAGTTCATATCAGTGAGACCACACAGTATTTGTCCTTTTGTTTCTGGCTAATCACACTCAGCATAATGTCCTTAAGATCCATTCATGTTGTTACATACTTCATAACTTTATTCTGTCTTACAGCTGCATAATATTCCATCTTATGTAAATGCCACAGTTTGTTTAGCCAACCGTCTGTTGATGGACATTTTGGCTGCTTCCATCTCTTGGTAATTGTAAATAATTCTGCTATAAACATTGGTGTGTAAATGTCCATTTGTGTCCTTGCCCTCATGTCCTTTGAGTAGAGACAGCATATAGATGGTGTCATGGTTAGGGACAGGTGTCAACTTGGCCAAGTTGTGGTACCTGTTCATCTGATTGGGCAAGCGCTGGCCTGTCTGTTGCAATGATGACATTTCATAGGATTAGGTCATGATCACGTCAGCTACATCCACAGCTGATTCCATTTGTAATCAGCCAAAGGGGAGTGTCTTCTGCAATTAGTGATGCTAAATGCAATCATGGGAAGCCTTTTAAGGAGGACTCAGAGGAGACAGGTTCCATTCCTGCTTTGGCTGGTGAGCCTCTCTTGTGGAGTTCATCCAGGCCATCCATCGGAGTCATCGGCTTCGCAGCCTGCCCTGTGGATTTTGGACTCTGCATTCCTACGGTCATGTGGACTCTGCATTCCTACGGTCACGTGACACACTTTCATAAATTTTATATTTGCAAGTGTTCCCTGTTGATTCTGTTTCTCTAGAGAACCCTAACTAATACAGGTGGGTCCTGTTTTTTAATCCATTCTGCCAGACTATGTCTTTTGATTGGAGAGTTTAATCCATTAACATTCAGTGTTATTACTGCATGGGTAGTACTTTCTTCTACTATTTTGCCTTCTGGATTTTATATGTCATATCTAATTTTCCTCCTTTTTACCTTTAGTCATAGTCTTCCTTTCTACACTCTCTCCACACCTCTCTCTTCCCTCTTCGTATCTGTCTCTAGTGTTCCCTTTAGTATTTCTTGCAGAGCTGATCTCTTGGTCACAAATCCTTTCAGTGATTTTTTGTCTGAAAATGTTTTAATTTCTCCCTCATTTTTGAAGGACAATTTTTCTGGATATAGAATTCTTGGTTGGCAGTTTTTCTCTTTTAATAGTTTAAATATATCATCCCACTGTCTTCTTGCCTCCATGGTTTCTGCTGAGAGATCTGCGCATAGTCTTATTGGGCTTCCCTTGTATGTGATGGATTGGTTTTCTCTTGCTGCTTTCCAGATTCTCCCTTTCTCTTTGACCTCTTGACCTCTGACATTCTGATTCGTAAGTGTCTTGGAGTATGTCTATTTGGATCTATTATCTTTGGGGTACACTGTACTTCTTGGATCTGTAATTTTAAGTCTTTCATAAGAGTTGGGAAATTTTCAGTGATAATTTCCTCCATTAGTTTTTCCTCCTCCTTTTCCCTTCTCTTCTCCTTCTGGGATACCCACAATACGTATATTCATGCACTTCATATTGTTTTTCAATTCCCTGAGTCCCTGCTCATATTTTTACATTTTTTCCCTATGTTTTCTTTTTCTTGCTGGATTTCAGATGTTCCATCCTCAAGTTCACTAATCCTATGTTCTGTCTCTTGAAATCTACCATTGTAGGTTTCCATTGTTTTTTTTCCATCTCTTCTACCTTGCCTTTCATTCCCATAAGTTCTGTGATTTGTTTTTTCAGACTTTTAATTTCTTCTTTTTGTTCATTCCTTGCCTTCTTTATATCCTCCCTCAATTCATTGATTTGGCTTTTCATGAGGTTTTCCATGTCTGTTAGTACATTCTGAAATAATTGTTTCATCTCCTGTAGCTCATTTGAATTGTTGGTTTGTTCCTTTGACTGGGCCATATCTTCAATTTTCCTAGTGTGATTTGTTATATTTTGCTGGTGTCTAGGCATTTAATTACCTTAATTAGTTTATTCTGGAGATTGCTTTCACTTCTTTTACCTAGGGTTTTCTTGCTGGATGAATTTGTTGTCTATCTGTTGACATTCAGTTCAGCTTTATCTGGACCTCTAACTTAAGTTTTGTTTAACAGAGGAGACTTTTTTGGTTCTTGTTTTCTTGTTTCTTGCCCTGCTTGTATGGTGCCTTCCCCCACCCCCCCACCCTTAGGAGTGTCTACTTTGATATTATAGACCCCAGCTGGATTTTCCAAGACCAAACTGACCTTCTATCAGGAGGAAAGAGTCACCTGTGTCAGTTTTCCCTGAGGGTGAGACCCAGCAAGTTGAAAGAATTTCCTGTGAAGTCTCTGGACTCTGTTTTTCTTATCCTTCCCAGTATGTGGCACTTGTCTGCCTGCAGGTCCCACCAGCATAAGATGATGCGATACCTTTAACTTTGGCAGACTCTCCCTGCTGGAGGCATGGTGGAGACAGAGGAGAGGTTGTAGGCTGGTTTTAATGGCTTCAAATTACTAAGCCCTGGTGTCTGAATTCCTTGAGGGAGGGATTCCACCTGAGTTGGGTTTCACCCTGGGGAGGGCACAGGCTCCAGACAAGCCCCCCAAAGAGCTCACTTCTGCCTATGCCTTGGGCAATTGCAGCCTGAGAAGTCCTGCCACTATATCCAAAGGCAGTCAAGCCTTTGTAGAAACAGCCACAAAACCTTTGTTTCTTTCTTTTTTTCCCCCCGTTTTTCTGTCAGCCCTGCCCCCCTTGGCACCAGGGCAAAAATGAGCTACCTCTGCTTTGACCAGGTTCACTTAAGCTGGGGGCATATTTTCAGTAGTCAGAAGTTGTTAATTAATGCCACAATTGGTGTTTGGTTGGACTCAGCCCCTGCTGCTGTTAAAGTCTCTTTCCTTTACCCCCGGGAAGCAGCCTGTGGGGGAGGGGTGCTGGCCACCGTGGCTTGGGGAACTCACGGAGGAGTTGGTCCAGACTGGGGTATGCTGTGTGTCCGGTCACTAACGTGGCCCCAGGAGCTGTTCTGTACTGTTTCTGGTTATTTAGTAGTTGTTCTGGAGGACGAACTAAAATGCGCCCATTGTTAAGTCGCCATCTTGACCCGGCGAGGGCAAAATTTTGAACAATGCACCTAGTTGTTAATTTTACTTGGAAGAAGAAATGGCCAGAGGTGCATTTGTGTACTGATTCATGGGCTGTGTTAGAGTCCTTGGTGGCCAGGGACTTGGAAAAGAAGATGATTGTAAAATCAGTGACAAAAAGGTCTTGGGAAAGCTTTGTGGGTAAACCTTTCTGAATTGGGAAAAAACATGAAGCTATTTATGTCGCATGTGAATGCTCACCAGAGGGTGACTTAACAGAGGAGGATTTAATAATCAAGTGAATAGGATGGCCCAACCAACCTCTTTCCTTAGCCACTGCTTTTGTTTCCAATGAGCTCATGAACAAAGCAGCATGATGGAAGAGATGAAGGTTATTCATGGGCTCAGTAAAATGGACTTCCACTCACCAAGGCTGACCTGGTCATAGCTACTGCTGAGGGCCCAATCTGCCAGCTGCAGAGACCAGCACTCAGTCCCTGATATAGCACCATTTTCTGAGGAGATAAGCCTGCTACCTGGTGGCAGATTACATTGGACCACCTCCATCATGGAAGGGGTAGTGTTTTATTCTTCCTGTAATAGACACTCACTCTGGATTCCAAGTCCATTTACCTTTCCTGCTTGCAGTGCTTCTTCTAAGACTACCAACTATGGACTTAAAGAAGGCTTAATCACCATCGTAATTATTCTCCACAGCATTGCTTTTGATCAAGGAACTCATTCGTAGCCAAGCTGTGATGGGCCCATGCTTATGGAATTCACTGGTCTTACTACATTCCCCAACACCCTAAAGCAATTGGGTTGATAGATAGGCAGAATGGCCTTTTGAAGACTCAATTACAGTGCCAACTGGGTTGCAATATCTTGCATGTCAGAGGAAATGTTCTCCAGGAAGCTGTATATGCTCTCAATCAGCATCAAATCTATGGTGGTGTTTTCCCCAAAGCCAGGATTCATGGGCCCAGGAATCAAATGTGGAAATGAAAGTGGCACCATTCACTATCTCCTAGAAAAATTTTTGCTTCCTGTTCTCATGACCTCTCTGCTGGTCTAGAAGCCATAGTTTCAAAAGGAAGAGTGCATTCAACAGGAGACACAACAATAATTCCATTGAATTGGAAGTTAAGTCTGCCACCTAAACAATTTGGGTTTATTATGCCTCAGAATTGACAGTTTTTATACAGCCTGGGATGGTTTATTCTGATTATCATGGGGGAAGTAGGACTGCTACCAAACAATGGATGTAAAAAAGAATATTCCTGGAATATAGGAGATCCCTTACGGTATCTCATAGTATGACCATGTCTTTGATTAAACTCAGTGGAAAACTAACAACTCAATCCAGGCAAGACTAAGAATGGCTCAGACTCTTCAGGAATGAAGGTTTGGGTCACCCCACTAGTCAAAGAACCACTGGGATGCTTGCAGAGGTGAAGGGAACATGGAATGGGTAGTGGAAGAAGGTAGTGATAAATATGAGCCACAACCGTGTGACCAGTTACAGAAATGAGGACTGTGATGGTTACGAGAATTTCTTCCTCATTTTGTTATGAATATGTTTGTGTTTGTATATAAATATCTTTGTTTTCTTCTCTATCTTATCCTCTTATCAAATAACATAAGTTGTAATAACTTTATATCACAGTATTTAAATTAATGGACATCTAGAATAAGAGTGAACATTACTAAAGAACTTGCATTTCCTACTGGGGAAAGGGTTAGCATGTTGCTGGTTGTACCCAGGACAGTTGAATTATATTAGGTAAAAGTATGACTATGCTATTATCTTTATTTAGAGGTCAGGTGTGGTTTAAAGTCATGTGTATGGATACCATGTTGACAAAGGTTGAATTGTGATGGTTAATTTCATGTGTCAACTTGGCTAGGTAAAGTTGTCAAGTTGTTTGATCAAACAAACACTGGCCTGATTGTTAGTTACTGTGAGGGTATTGCATAGATGAATTTGAACATCAGTCAGTTGAGTGCATCTATTGCTGATTGCATCTACAATCAACAAAGAAGACTGTCTTTAACAATGAGAGGAGCTTCCTCACTCAATTAGTTAGAAGCCTTAGAGAAAGAAATGAAGATTTCAGCAGTCAGAAAAGAAAAACTTTTATCTCTACTTTAGCCAGCCAACTTCTCCATGAGAATAAATAGTCACCATCATCATATATTTTGACTTGGCTTTTCCTGGGGAATTCGATTTCATCTTCATCTAGTTTCCAACTTGCAGCCTGCCCAATGGAATTTCAACTTGCCAATCCCCACATCCATGTGAGCCAATTCCTATGTACATCTCTTAATATTTACAAATATCTCAATAAATTTAAAAATATTGAAATATATCTTCTCTGGCCACAAAGGAATGAAGCTAGAAGTAAATAACAGGTGAAATGAAAAATTCACAAATATGTGGAAGTTAAACAAAGCACTGTTAAACAACCCAATTAATTAAAGAAGAAATCACAAGGGCAATTAGGAAATATTGAGGTGAGTAAAAACAAAAACACAACATACCAAAAATTATGGGATGCAGCAAAAGTTTAAACATTATGGAATGTAAAATAACATTTAGAAAAAGAAGATCTCAGATCTGAGACCTAACCTCACAACTAGAGGATCTAGAAAACAAAGAGCAGATTAAACCCGAAGTGAGCGGAAGGAAGGAAATAACAAAGATTAGAATAGAGATAAATGAAATAGCAATGAAAAAACAAAGAAGGAATCAAATATCAATATCCAAAATATCAAAGGTTGGTTATTTGAAAAGAGCAATAAAATCAACAAAATTCTAGCTAAACTGACAACGAAGACGAGAGGATACAAATAGTTAAAATGAGAAATGAGAAGGGTGACATTACTCCCAATCCCACAGAAATGAAAAGGGTTACAAGAGGATACTACGAACTCCTGTACACCAACAAATTTAAAAATCTAGATGAACTGGACAAATTCCGAGAAACACATGAACAGCTACACTGACTCAAGAAGAAATAAAATATCTCCTAAGAGACCAATAAGAAGTAAAGATACTGAATCTGTCATCAAAAACCTTCTAACAGGATAGCACAATACTACCTAACTATAATACAATAATATTAGAACACTGAATGAAGCTGAATGTGAGAATGATATAAGGAGGAGGGCTGGGGGCGCAAATGAAATCAGAAGGAAAGATGATAAAGACTGAGATGGTATAATCTGGGAATGCCTAGAGTATATAATGATAGTGGCTAAATGTACAAATTTAAAAATGTTTTTGCATGAGAAGAACAAAAGAATGTCAATACTGCAGGGTGTTGAAAATAGATGGCAATTAATATTTTAAAACTTAAACTTATGTGTGAGACTAAAGCGAAATTGTTTATTTGGTACAAAATTTATATTTTGACCAGTGCATTTCCTAATATAACTTATGTGGACAGTTTAACTGAACACCATAGTAGTTAGAACCTTGAGTAGGGCTGAGACTTTGTAGGTTTGTCCAGAGTGATGCCCTGGTAAATCCCAGAGTGATTTGAACAGTGAATAAAAAAGTATTTGCAAAGTCCCTTTGGGGGAATGGTGAGAAAGGGGGAAATTTCAACTTCCCCAAGTGGAGAATTCTTGATATTCTCACAAGCAGTGGGAGCAACCAAAGCAATAGGCTGAGCCCCCAATTTTGGGGTTTGTTCATATGAAACTTAACCCCACAAAGAATAGGCTAAGCCTACTTAAAATTAGGCCTAAGAGTCACCCCCAAGAGAACCTGTTCTGTTGCTCAGATGCGGCCTCTCTCTCTCAGCCAACTTGACAAGCAAACTCACTGCCCTCCCCCTCTCTACGTGGGACATGACTCCCAGGAGTGTGGACCTTCTTGGCAACGTGGGACAGAAATCCTAGAATAAGCTGGAACTCAGTATCAAGGGATTGAGAAAACCTTCTTGACCAAAAGGGGGAAGAGTGAACAAGACAAAATAAAGTGTCAATGGCTGAGAGATTCCAAACAGAGTCCAGAGGTTATCCTGGAGGTTATTCTTATGCATTAAATAGATATCACCTGTTTAGTTAAGGTGTAATGACGAGGCTGGAGGGAACTGCCTGAAAATGTAGAGCTGTGTTCCAGTAGCCATGTTTCTTGAAGATGATTGCATAATGATATAGCTTTCATTGTGACTGTGATTGTGAAAACCTTGTGTCTGATGTTCCTTTTATGTACCTTATTGACAGACGAGTAAAACGTATGGATTAAAAATAAATAAATAATAGGGGAAACAAATCAATGAAAGGGAAGGGTAAGGGGTATGGTATGTCTGAATTTTTTTCTGTTGTCTTTTTATTTCTTTTTCTGAATTGATGAAATGTTCTAAGAAATGATCATGATAATGAATATGCAACTATGTGAGGATATTGTGAGTTATTGATTATATTATAAGAATGGAATGATCATATGTTAAGAATGTTTGTGTTTGTATGTGGTTATGTTTCATAAAAAAATAAAAAATAAATAAAAAAATCTAAAAACAAGACAAAAACCCTTCCAACAAAGAAAAGCCCAGACCAGATGTCTTCCCTGGTGAATTTTATCAAATATTCCAAGAAGAGTTAACACCCATCCTGCTCAAATGCTTCCAAAAAATTGAAGAGGAGGGAAAGCCTTCTAACTTATTCTATGAGGCCAACATCACCTTCATACCAAAGCCAGATAAAGATACCACAGGAAAATAAAATTATGGACCAATATCCCTCATGAATATAAATGCAAAATTCCTTAAAAAGATACCAGCAAACTGAATCCAAAAGCACGTTAAAAGAAATATACACCATGATCAAGTCAGATTTATCCCAGGTATGCAAGCGTGATTCAAATTAAGAAAATCAATTAATGTAATACACCACATTAATAAAATGAAGGAAAAAAACCCACAGAATCATCTCAATTGATGTAGAAAAGGCATTTAATAAAATCCAGCAATGCTTTTTTTTCCAAAATATTTTTATTGAGAGATCTTCACACATCATGCAGTCTATCCAAAGTATACATTGTGGCTCACAATATCATCACATAGTTGTGTATTCATCACATGACACTTTTTAGTACATTTGTATCATTCCAGAAAAAGAAATAGAAAGAAGAAACCCATACATCCCATTACCCCTCCGTCTTATTGACCATTAGTATTGCAACCTACCCCAATTTATTTCTACCCTTTATCCACCTATTATTTATTTATTTTTTATCCTTATTGTTTTACTCATCTGTCCATACCCTGGATAAAGGGAGTGTCTGTCACAAGGTTTTCACAATCATAGGTCACATTGTAAAAGCTATATCGTTATTCAATCATCTTTAAGAACCAAGGCTATTGGAATACAGTTCAACAGTTGTAGGTACTTTCCTCTAGCCTGTCCAATATACCATAAACTAAAAAGGTGATATCTATATAATGCATAAGAATAACCTCCAGGATAACCTCTTGACTCTGTTTAAAGTCTCTCAGTTACTAAAACCTTATTTTCTCTCATTTCTCTCTTCCCCCTTTTGGTCAAGAAACCTTTCCTAATCCTACAATGCTAGTCCCAGCTCATCCCTGGGAGTTGTGTCCCATGTTGCCAGGGAGATTTACACCCCTCAGAGTCATGTTCCATGTAGGGTGGTGGACGGTGAGTTCACCTGATGAATTGGCTTAGAGATAGAGGACACAAATGAGCAACAAAAGAGGTTCTCTGGAGGTGACTCTTAGGCATAATTATAAGTAGGCTGAGCTTTTCCTTTGCAGGAATAAGTTTCATAGGGGCGAGCCCCAAGATTGAGGGCTTATCCTTTTAATTGGTTGTCCCTGCTGCTTGTGAGAATATCAGGTATTCCCCAGATGGGGAAGCTTAATATTTCCCTTCCTACTTTCTCCCCAGTCCCCCAAGCGTACTGTGCTGGTCTGAAAGGATTTATGTACCCTAGAAAGGCCATGTTTTAATCTTAAGCAGTCTTGTGGGAGCAACAGTTTTTCTAATCCTTATTCAGTACTATAGGTTGGAAACTTGATTAGGCTATCTCCACGGAGATGTGACTCAATCAATTGTGGGTTTTAAGCTTGATTAGATGGAGATGTGTCTCCATCCATTCTAGGTGAATCTTGATTAGTTTACTGGGATCCTATAAAAGAGGAGACATTTTTTGGAGAGAATGCCTTTTGGGAATGATGATAAAGCCACAGAAGAGCCGGGCAGAGTCATGTGGCTGAGAGAACCACAGGGCCCACCAGCCAGCGACCTTTGGAGATGAAGAAGGAAAACGCCTCCCAGGCAGCTTCATGAAGCAGGAAGCCTGGAGAGAAAGCTAGCAGATGATGCCATGTTCACCACGTGCCCTTCCAGCCGAAAGAGAAATCATGAACCTCATTGGCCTTCTTAAACCCAGGTATCTTTCCCTGGATGCCTTAGATTGGACATTTCTATAGACTTGCCTTAATTGGGACATTTCCACAGCCTAGGAACTATAAACTAGCAACTTATTAAACTCCCCGTTTTAAAAGCCATTTCATTTCTGGTATATTGCATTCTGGCAGCTAGCAAACTAGAATGGGGACTATACAAATACTTTTTTATTCTCTGCCCAAATTACTCTGGGTGTATCAGGGCATCACACTAATCTGTACAAACCAATAAGATCGCACTCCCTGGGTGGGCCATGGTGGCTCAGCAGGCAAGAATGTTTGCCTGCCATGCCAGAGGACCTGGGTTCAATTCCTGGAGCCTGCCCATTTTAAAAAAAAAAAAAAAAAAAAAAAAGATCTCACTCCCTAGTCAGTAGTTCATGTAATTATGGTGTTCGAATAAACTGACCATACAAGTTAAATTAGATAATTGCTACCAAAAATATAAAATTTGCACCAAATAAACATCTCTTCCTTTAGTTTCACACAGAATTCAAAGTTTTAAAATATAACCATATTATCCTTTACCCTGTATTCTGATTTACCTTAGTCCTATCCACATCAGCTTCATTCGTATCTCTAGTTGAAGTCTGATCACTTTTTTAACTTTTTAAAACAGTCCCAGCACAGCTTCTTTTTTTTCCACGATCAATGACATTTAAAAAATGTAAGCTTAAACTCCTCAAACAACTTTCAGAGCATGCTTTTTTTTTAAATATTTTTTTTTGTCAAACCGTAACAAATGTACAAACATTCTTGACATACAAACATTCTATACATGGTGTACAATTAATGGCTCACAATATCATCACATAGTTGTGTATTCATCACCATGATCATTTTTTTCATATTCATCATCATGATCATTTCTTAGGACATTTGCATCAATTCGGAAAAAGAAATAAAGACAAAAGAAAAAGAAATAAAACGAAAACAGACAAAAAATTATGCATACCATACTCCTTACCCTGCTCTCTCACTGATCACTAGCATTTTAAACTAAATTTATTTTAACATTTGTTCCCCCATTATTTATTTTTATTCCGTATGTTCTACACATCTGTTGACAAGGTAGATAAAAGGAGCATCAGATACAAGGTTTTCACAATCACACAGTTACATTGTGAAAGCTCTATCATTATACAATCATCTTCAAGAAACATGGCTACTGGAACACAGCTCTACATTTTCAGGCAGTTCCCTTCAGCCTTTCCATCACATCTTGACTAACAAGGTGATATCTACTTAATGCGTAAGAATAACCTCCAGGATAACCTCTCGACTCTGGAATCTCTCAGCCACTGACACTTTGTCTCATTTCTCTCTTCTGCCTTTTGCTCGAGAAGGTTTTCTCAATCCCTTGATGCTGAGTCTCAGCTCATTATAGGTTTTTTCTCAATCCCTTGATGCCGAGTCTCAGCTCATTATAGGGTTTTTCTCAATCCCTTGATGCTGAGTCTCAGCTCATTCTAGGAATTCTGTCCCACGTTGCCAGGAAGGTCCACACCCCTAGGAGTCATGTCCCACGTAGACAGGGGGAGGGTGATGAGTTTGCTTATTGTGTTGCCTGGAGAGAGAGGCCACATCTGAGCAACAAAAGAGGCTCTCTTGGGGGTGACTCTTAGGCCTAATTTTAAGTAGGCTTGACCTATCCTTTGTGGGGTTACGTGTCATATGAACAAACCCCACGACTGGGGGCTCAGCCATTAGCTTTGGTTGTTCACACTGCTTGTGAGAATATCAAGAATTCAACTTGGGGAAGTTGAATTTTCCCCCATTCTCACCATTCCCCGAAGGGGACTTTGTAAATACTTTTTTATTCACTGATTAAATCACTCTGGGATTTATTGGGGCATCACTCTGGACAAACCAACAAAATCTCCTGTCCTACTCAAGGTTCCATGTACTTATGGTGTTCAACTAAGCTATTACATAAGTTATATTAGGAAATGCACTAGTCAAAATATAAATCTTGTACCAAATAAGCATTTTTGCTTTACTCTCACACATAAGTTGAAATTTTAAAATATTAATTACCATCTATTTTCAGCACTCTGCAGTAATGGCATTCCTTTGTTCTTCCTCATGCAAAAACATTTTTAAAATTTGTACGTTTAGTCACTATCATTATACACTCTAGGCATTCCTAGATTATACCATCTCAATCTTTATCATCTATCTTTCTTTCTGATTTCCCAGCAATGCTTCTTGATAAAAACCCTTAGAAAACCAGGAATAGAAGGAAACTTCCTCAACATGATAAAAGATGTTGTACTAGCTAGGATTCTCTAGACAAACAGAATCAGCAGGAAATGTCTGTAGATATAAAATTTATAAAAGTTCCCATGTAACCATGGGAATGTAGAGTCCAAAATCCTTAGGGCAGGCTGTGAAACTTATGACTCTGATGAAGCGTCTGGACAAACTGCACAGGGGAGGCTCACCGGCCAAAGCATGAAGAGAAAACGGTCTCTTCTGAATTCTCTTTAAAAACCTTCCAGTGATCAGATTAAATGTCACTCATTGTGGAAGACACTCCCCTTGGCTGATTACAAATGCAATCAGCTGACAAGATCCTAATTTAATTCTATGAAATAGCAACAGACAAGCCCGCACTTGCCCAACCAGACAAATGGGCACCACCACCTGGCCAAGGTGACACATAAACCTGACCATGACAGGTGTATATGAAAAGCTCAAAATTAACACCATATTCAATGGTGAAAGACAGGTCAGGAAGAAGACAAGGATGCTCATTGTTTCCACTGTCTTTCAACATTTTACTGGAAGTTCTAGGCAGAGCAATTAGGTAAGAAAAAAAAAGAAAGGCATCCACAGTGGTAAAGAAGTAAAAACTTTCCTATTGAAAAATGACATCATCCTTTATGTAGAAAATCCTTACAAATCCACAACAAAGCTATTAGAGCTAATTAAATAAATTTAGCAAAGGTGGGGTACAAAATCAACATGCAAAAATCAGTGGTGTCTTCGATTCCTGGTGCCTGCCCATGCAAAAAATAAATCAGTAGTGTCTGTACACTTGCAATGAACAATCTGAAGAGGAAATCAAGAAAACAATTCTATTTACAATTAAAAGGATCAAATACCCAGGAATAAATTTAAGCCAGGATGAAAAGGACTTATAAACTAAGAAACATTGCTGAAAGAAATCAAGGACCTAAATAAGTGGGAGGACATTCCATGCTCAGGATCAGAAGATTAAATATTAAGATGTCAACTCTATCTGAAGTGATTTATAGATCGAATGCAACTGCAATCAAAATTCTAACAGCCTTATTTGCAGAAATGGAAAAAGCAATCATCAAATTCATATGGAAGGGTATGGGGCCCAGCATAGGCAAAGCCTTCTTAAAAAAGAAAGATGATATTTGAGGACTCATTATTACAAAATTATGGTAATCAAGACAGCATGTTACTGGCACAAGGACAGACATAGACCAATGGACTCTTGAGAGTTCAGAAATAATTTCTTCCATCTATGGTCAATTGATTTCTGACAAGGGCGCCAATTCCATATGCAAAAAATGAAGCTGGACTCATACCATAATACAAAAATTATCTCAAAATGGATTAGAGACCTAAATATAAGAATCCAAATGATAAAATTCCTAGAAGAAAATGCAGAGAAGAATGTTCAGGACCTTGTGTTAGGTAATGGTTTCTTAGACTCTACACCAAAAGCATGATCAACAACAACAACAAAATAGCTAATTGGGGGGTCATTAAATTTAAAAACATTTGTGCATCAAAGGACTTCATCATGAAATTAAAAAGACAACCTATGCAATGGGAAAACATTTGGAAACTACGTATCCAATAAGAGCTTAACATCCAAAATATATACAGAAATCCTACAATTCAACAACGAAAAGCCAACCCAATTAAAAATGGGCAAAAGACTTGAACAAATATTTCTCCAGTGAAGATATGCAAATGGCCAATAAGCACATGAAAAGGTGATCAACATCATTAGCCATTAGGGAAATGCAAACCCAAACAACCATGAGATATTTCACAATTGCCAGAATGGTTACTATTAAAATATGGAAAATGAAAAGTGTTGGAGAGGATGTGGAGAAATAGTCACATTTGTTCATTCTTGGTGGGAATGTAAAGTGGTGCAGCTGCTGTGGAAGACAGTTTGGCAGTTCCTCAGAAAGTATATAATGCCATAAAACCCAATAAACCCACTTCTAGGTATGTACCCCAAAGAATTGAAAGCAGGGACTTGAACAGATATTTGCACACTGATGTTCATAGCAGTATTATTCATAATTGCTAAAAGATGGAAGCAATCGAACTGTCAACAGATGAATGGATAAACAAAATGTGGTATACACACATAATGGAATATTATTCAGCCATAAAAAGGAGTGAAGTTCTGATATATGTGACAACATGGACGAACTTTGGAGACAGTATTTTGAGTTAAATAAGTTAGATATAGAGTCAGAAATCATAGACAGATTACTGGGGGGGTGGGGGTGGGAATGGGGAATTAATGGTTAATTGGTGTGATGTTTCTATTGGGGTGATGGAAAATTGTGGTAATAAATGGTGGTGATAGTAGCATATTGTGGATGTAATTAATGCCACTGTATTACATATTTGAACCTGGTTAAAAGGGGGAAATTTTAGATTATAAATAAGTTACTAGAACAAACATTAAAAAACAAAAAACTATAGGACTGTACAACACAAACAGCAACCCATAATGGAAACTGTAGATAGTATAATTATAATATTCTTTTATCAAATTTTTACAAAGCACACTAATGCAAAATGTTAATAATAGTGAAAATATGTGTGAGGTGGTATATTGAAACCCTATTATCTGCATGGTTTTTCTGTAAACTTTCAACTTCTCTAATAAAAATAAAATTTAAAAATTCTCTTGAAGTCAGTCACATGGGGGAGCTTGTTTGAAGTAAGATGGAAAGTGAGTGGAAAAGAACAGGATCAAGATTACAGACAATTCTTTAAAGAGTTTATCTGTGAAAGGGTGAAGGAGGCAGGAAGGCAGCTGGAAGTGAATGAGGGCTAAAATCAAACTTGTTTTTAATGTGAAAGACTTGAGGGTGTTTAAATGCCAGTGAGAAAGTTCCAATTTTGAAGCAGAAGAGAGATGTTCAAGCTCTGAAAAGAACTCAAGAAGCAGGTTTCTAGGGGGCGCAGAGATCAGGAGCTAAAGTACCTCTGAAGCCTAATTTGCTGAAACCAGGCTCTACCAAACTGCAGGCTGCAGGGTAGGAGGACTCAAAATGAGATTAGGGGCCCCAGATCACGAGGCGCATAAGGCTTGCTGAGATTCAAGCTACCTGGACCAGACATTATGACAAACTAAGGGCTTATGGAAGCGAGGGAGAGTCTAGTTAGCATACATTGCAATACGGATATTTTGACACTCAGACCAGCCTGCTTCCTCTGTTTCATCTCCTAACCGTTCACCCCCACCTCCATTGTTAAATGTGGATGAAAAAAAAATTCTTCCTACCAATTGTTGGTCTTCTCATCCCACCCAGTTGGAGAAGGTAATAGAGCCTGGGCCCCCAGAGGAGCTCCCTATGTTGCTAAACCCTTAAGGAAGGAAGGGTTACAGAGAGAAGAGGGCTATTTCTTGGTTGTGGCCACACACTGGGTTCTATCAAAGGGTAGTGACGTAGACAGTAGTCAAGATTTAGAGAAGAGAAATGGAGGTTCAGATGCCAGTGTTATATGGTGGTAAAGACTCCTAAGATGCCCTCCTAGAGATCTGGAGGACTCTTTTCTCCCCCATTTCTCCCGTATTAACGTATTGCCTTGTTGTTCTCCTGGAAGGGATCTTACATTCTTAATCTCCACTCTCTTCTACACCAAATAATGGTAAGCATTGCTGACTCACCCATGGACTTCTTTGTTTCCAGAGAGCCAGATCTGATCTAAGGCAGAGAAATCAGGCAGCTCCAGGCCTGGCTTCCTGCCTCCAAGCCCACCTACTCAATTAATTGTAATTTCATCTGTGCATCGTTTCATCTAGCTGGATGCTGAGCTTTTCACAAAACCAGTAATGAATCTCTTTTTCTAAATCCCTCGTGGTGCCTAGAATAACGGTAGCTCTTTTTAAATGCTTGTTCATCTAACAACCTGATTGGATTGCTAGCATCATCAAACGACAATGGCTCCTGTCACATGCCTTCCCATCCTGTGGTTTGACTATTCAAGCATTTCTGGGATTTCATGAGCTAATACCCTCTCTTTTTATGCTTAAAGGTTTTTATTGGTTTTTTTTTTTTTTTTTTTTGCTTATAACTGAAATTGTTGCATTAAAACAAAATCATTAGAGTTGCATTTTTAAAACATTGCTGTATAGATATTGCTTCTATGCCACTTTGGATTTTCTTAGTCTGACCAGTCTCCAGGGTTTTTGTCAACTTTTCCAACTTCAGCCATCACTGTGGTGATCAACTCTGTGGACCAACTCCACCTGGGCAGAATTCCACAGTGCCTTCCCTCATGCCCGCACTATCTCAGTATCAGATCTGATCAACTCCTGGTTGATGCTGGGATATGAGGCACTGTGAGACCGGCTCAGGGGCCACACACGTCCAACCAGGAAGTACAGGCAAATTAATACACCATGGGGCAAACATTTAACCAATCAGAACTGAGGGTAAATAAATTCATCTCCCCTCCTTCCCTGAACAGACAGCCCTGAGAAGCAGTCATCTATAAGTTCTTTACAAAG
Organism: Tamandua tetradactyla; assembly: GCF_023851605.1. Lineage (NCBI taxonomy): Eukaryota > Metazoa > Chordata > Mammalia > Pilosa > Myrmecophagidae > Tamandua > Tamandua tetradactyla. The sequence goes on from NC_135328.1 coordinate 175,817,321, forward strand.
ATGGTCCCAATTGCCCTTGACACCAAGAAATGACCAGATCAGTCATGCACTCTTGAACTGGTTTTTCCTTGTTTTCTTTCTCAGTTCCTTTTTCCTTTATTCCTGCCACCTCTGATTATGCTCTCTAATAAAATAGTAGCACATTTGCCTTGCCTCAGGTTCTGCTTTCTGGGGGAACTAGGTGACAAAGAGTTCAAGGTTAAATCAGCTGAAGCTCATTGTGCTTCCAAGGAGTTCTGGGTAGGGATGCCGGGGGTGGGGGAGGCAGGGGTGCGGTCAATCCTTGGACAGCCGGAGAAACTACACGCATCACACATGTATTCCTCTGTTCGAAATACCCTGTGTGGTTTCTGCTTTCCTGACTGGACCTTAAGTGTTTCCATTTCATTCTTTTTTTTTTTTTTTTTTTTATTTATTTATTTATTTTTATTTTTTAAATACCAAAAAACACCAAGCAAATGCAAACATTCCTATTTTGATCATTCCATTCTACATGTATAATCAGTAATTCACAATATCATCACATAGTTGCAACCATTTCATTCTTGTAAGATAAATGAGCATCTGATGAAACCCCTCTGTATATGTCCTATAGAGAAGAGAAAATTCATCTTCTTTTTATAAAGAAAAATATGTAAAATAACATGTTTCGAACAACAAGCAGTCTCTCCCTAATTCCTTTCTCCGCTCCCCAGCACTGCACTTCTAAAATGGGATCTTTACTCATTAAACATTCATTTCCCATTTACTAACATACTCTTCACAATGACTTTCTTTTCCTATTGAGAGATTTTTAACAGAAAAATAGTTCTATAACATTATACTAGACATAAAATATATGCTAATCACAAGGCTCAAAAGTTGTAAATAAACTTTTAGAGATACGAAAAATAAAGAAAAATAGAAAAAAGATTGCATCAGAGCAAAGCCTCTGGCAAAGGACACCAGATTATCCCCATAAATGGAGAAAAACGGCATGGCTGACAACTTTTTCTACTAAACAGGTGGACAGGTAAGTTTTTCCTTGTCCCAAAGGAGGGAGGAGTAGGTGAGGCAGGAATAAAAATGTTGTTTTCAAGAAGAAAAGTACACAAGCAACCACAAATACCAAAATAAAGCCAAAAGGAAAAGCTTCAGACTTCCTCAAGGAAAGGGAACTTAAATGAGTGCCCCTCTATAACGGCATATCCTAAGCCTTTACTCACGTCTCTCATTTTTTCTTCAAAACAATCTTCGAAACAAGGACAGAGTGTATCCTTTTGAGGTCTGAGGTGAGAGAGGATCGGGGTGTGCTGGTTTGCAGCTGTTGTGCACCCCAGAAAAGTCATGTTCTTCTAATCCTAGTCAAGTCTTGTGGGAGCAGGTCCATTGTGGGCGGGGTCCTTTGATGAGGGTGTTTCCATGGAGATGTGGCCCCGCCCACTCAAGGTGTGTCTTGATTAGTTTACTGGCGTCCTTAAAAGAGCCAACACAGAGAGCAGAGAGACGAAAGGAGAAGCTCGATGAACAAAGGAGAAGCACAGAAGCTTAGAAGTAGAAACAGGAACTGAGAGAGCCATTGAGCCCAGAGGCCAGGAGAGAAGGACAGCAGAGGTCAGCACGGGCCATCCCAGCTGACAGAGGTGTCCTAGAAGTCGGCATTTCCTCCGAGGAGGCATCCTCTTGTTGCTGCCTTAATTTGGACATTTTCATGGACTTAGAATTATAACTTGTAGCTTAATAAATCCCCTTTATAAAAGCCAACCCCCCCCCCCCCAAAAAAAACACAGAAAACTCAAAACAATCTTATGAAGAAAGCACTGTTATGTTCAATTTAACAAGAAAAAATTGAGGTCCATGGAGGAATTAACCAAAGGTTGTTCAGCTACTAGAAGATGGAGCCAGGATTTGAAATCAAATGTGACTCTGACTGCAAAGGCCAAATTCTCTCAAATGGAGACGGGAAGGGTTGTTAGGTAATTATGATACTTCTTTTCCTCGCCTTATGCCCTCATGGAAGAAGAGAAACACGGCTTGATGAGGCTGGAGGAAACTTGGGAAGGAAATCGAAGAAGAAAATTCATCAGGAATCTGTGGATCTGGAAGGGGATGGAACTAAGAAGTGAAAAGGAATATAGAGAAATGTCTTTGTGGTGTCATAGTTGGAAAGGGACTGCTTCTTGTGAGATCAAAATGCTTATCAGGCCTTTGGCAAACCCTTGACTCTGTTCATGATCTCATCTCACTACGTTTGCCTGAATCCTCAGTTGGGATGAGCAGTTCAGCAAAACAACTTGTCCTACCTTTTCTGCCCTGGAACAAGCGTGAGTCACTGCTTCCTTCTGACACATAGCTTAGTCAATGGGTCACTTCTGAAGTTACAAATATAGTTCCTGGTATAAGCAGGCACTGTTTATTGCCTATTCAACAGTCCTTGCTCTCCTCTACCTTGTAGAAAGTCCCAGATCTGCTCAGCATCCAAACTTTACCCATTTAACGTGAGTAAATTTAGATTAAACAGATCTAAATCACTAAACCAGTGATTGGTTTAGGAAGTTGTTTAGGATTATTACCTAATCCTGTCCCATGAAATATGAAAGACTGTCTGCTGTGAATCTCTTATAAAAGACTTTTGATTGTATATAAAAAGAGATTCCCAGGTATAGAGAACCCCTCCTCTGTTACTGAATGATGTTCTATATGCATGTGAGACCTGGAAATGCATCTGCAATCTTGCATGACAAATGAAACTGACACATTGAGGACAGGCAGAGTGGAAAGAAGAAAAGGATCTGGGATAACACCACTGAGCTGCTGAATTAGCAAACCCTGGAATGGCCCCTCCTTGGGACATTTTATTGAGGGAAATAAATAGTCCGCATTGTTTCATAAGACAGTTTAATGGAGAACTTTTTCTGTTTAGCACAAAGGCATGTATTAGCTTGGGTGAAGGCTAACTGTTATAACAGAGACCAAAAACACAGAGCTTGAAAAGGCATGTTTAATTCTCCCTGGATGGCCCAGGCTGGTGGGGAAGATTTGCTCCACGATGGTGTACAGGAATCCAGCTTCCTTACGTCTTTATCTACCGTTCTTTAAAACATTATTCTCCTCTGCATGCCAAAGCTGAGGTGCTGCCATGCCTGCTTTCCAGCCTTTGGGGAGGGGGAAAGGCGATTCAGGGCAAGGAGCTTGGTTTTTTCCTTTTTTTTTTTTTTCTCATCATAGTTGTGTATTCATCACCATGATCATTTTTAGAACATTTGCATCGCTCCAGAAAAAGAAATAAAAAGAAAAAAGAAAAAACCCGTACATCCCATACCCCTTACCCCTCCTGCTCATTGACCACTAGTATTTCAATCTACCTAATGTTTTTTAACCTCTTATCCCCCCCTATTAATTATTTATTTTTTATCCTTTATTTTTTACTCATCTGTCAATATCCCAGATAAAGGGAGCATGAGATGCAGAGTTTTTACAATCACACGGTCACATTGTAAAAGCTATATAGTGATACAATCGTCTTTAAGAATCAAGGCTATTGCAATACAATTCAACAATTTCAGGTACTTCCCTCCAGCCACTCTAATACACCATAAACTAAAAAGGGATATCTATATAATGCATAAGAATAACCTCCAGGATAACCTCTCAACACTATTTGAAATCTCTCAGCCACTGAAATTTATTTTGTCACAATTCTCTAGTCTCCCTTTTGGTCAAGAAGAATAATTTTGGTTTTAAATTCAATATAAAGGTTTCACATATACATTTTTATCATATCCCATTGGCCCCAACTGAGTCACATGGCCACACCTAATAGCAAAAGCATCTGAGGAATGCAGTCTTACTGGGATAGGGGTGAGAGTTTGTATTGCAGTTATCCTGCCTCTGCTCCATCATTGTATTTGGGTAGGGGACACAGATAACTTGTCTTTCAGCTTACAGACCCCTGGAACACAAGGGGCCATGTTCAGTCTTGATGAAGAGAAATGTGCATCCCTCAGAGATTTGGAGCATAAAGCTGGATAGGAATTTCCATTGTCTTCTTTTGGGAGGAGGTGAATGTGTTCAAAATTTGGGAAGACGTATACCCAGATATTTGGTGGCCAAAGGGATAGACTGGTGCAGGGAAAGGCAATATTTGTGGTTCTCCTTACTATAATGTAAGGTGTTATTATCCAGCCAGAAACCATTTTCCAAATTTAGCTCTCATCCTCCTGACTTGTCCTTAGCAATAGAATGTGTTTGGAAGTGATCACAAGGAGATTAAGCAGTAGATTTGCTTTCTCCACCCTCTCTTTGTCTGTTTGCTGAATGGAAGAGCACAAGATGAAAACGAGCCTGGCTCTTGAAATCTCCATACACAAGTCTGTCAGCTAAATAGGAACCCCTTTATTGAACTGTTATGTGAGTGAAACAAACTTCTTTTATTGTGTTGTGTTAAGCTACTGTGATTTGGAGATTTCTTTTGATTATAACAGCTAGCATAAACTATAACATATGACTTCTTAATGTACTTTTTTATTGTCTGTGGCCTGTCTAGAATATAACCTCCATGAGGTTAGAGTCTTGTCAATTCACTAGGCTATATTCTTTTTTTTTTTTCTTTTTTTTTTAATTTTTATTTTTTTTATTAACGGAAAGAAAAAAAAAGAAATTAACACAACATTTAGAAATCATACCGTTTTACATATGCACTCAGTAATTCTTAACATCATCACATAGATGCATGATCATTGTTTCTTAGTACATTTGCATCGGTTTAGAGGAACTAACAACACAACAGAAAAAGATATAAAATGTTTATAAAGAAAAGAAATAAAAGTAGTAATAATAGTAAAAAACAACAACAACAAACAAACCAACAAGCAAACAAAAACAAAAAAAACCCTATAGCTCAGATGCAGCTTCATTCAGTGTTTTAATATGATTACTTTACAATTAGGTATTATTGTGCTGTCCATTTTTGAGTTTTTGTATCTAGTCCTGTTGCACAGTCTGTATCCCTTCAGCTTCAATTACCCATTGTCTTACCCTGTTTCTAACTCCTGCTGAACTCTGTTACCAATGACATATTTCAAGTTTATTCTCGAATGTCCGTTCACATCAGTGGGACCATACAGTATTTGTCCTTTAGTTTTTGGCTGGATTCACTCAGCATAATATTCTCTAGGTCCATCCATGTTATTACATGGTTCATAAGTTTATCTTGTCTTAAAGCTGCATAATATTCCATCGTATGTATATACCACAGTTTGTTTAGCCACGCTTCTGTTGATGGAGATTTTGGCTGTTTCCATCTCTTTGCAATTGTAAATAACGCTGCTATAAACATTGGTGTGCAAATGTCTGTTTGTGTCTTTGCCCTTAAGTCCTTTGAGTAGATACCCAGCAATGGTATTTCTGGGTCGTATGGCAATTCTATATTCAGCTTTTTGAGGAACCGCCAAACTGCCTTCCACAGTGGTTGCACCCTTTGACATTCCCACCAACAGTGGATAAGTGTGCCTCTTTCTCCGCATCCTCTCCAGCACTTGCCATTTTCTGTTTTGTTGATAATGACCATTCTGGTGGGTGTGAGATGATATCTCATTGTGGTTTTGATTTGCATTTCTCTAATGGCCAGGGACATTGAGCATCTCTTCATGTGCCTCTTGGCCATCCGTATTTCTTCTTCTGGTAGGTGTCTGTTCAAGTCTTTTTCCCATTTTGTAATTGGGTTGGCTGTCTTTTTGTTGTTGAGTTGAACAATCTCTTTATAAATTCTGGATACTAGGCTATATTCTTGAGTCAAGGTATCTTTATCTGGATGCTTTAGTTTGGACATTTTTATGTCCTTATAATGATAAACTTGTAACTTTAAAAATTCCCTTTTAAAAAGTCATTCCATCTCTGATATGTTGCATCCTGGCAGCACTAACAAACCAAAACAGAATTTAGTAACAGAGAAGTGGGGTACTGCTGTTTGCAAATGCTAAACATATTGGAACAGCTTTTTAAGTGAATAAGGGGAAGATTCTGGAAAAGTTGTGAGATTCCTGATAGAGAAGGCCTAGAATGCTTTGAAAAGACTGTCGGTAGAAATGTGAACTCTAAAGATACCTTTGATGAGGCTTTAGACAGGAATAATGCATGTATTATTGTGAACTGGTAGAAAGGTGACCCTTGTTTTAAAGTAGGCCAAAACCTTGGCAAAATTATGTACTGCTGGTGCATAGAAGTTAGAATTTAAGGGCAACAACCTGGGATACTTAGCTGAGGAAACTTCTAAATGAAATGTTGAAAATGCAGCCTGGCTTCATTTTACTTATAGTAAAATGCAAAAGGAAAGAAAGAAGTTGAGAAGTGAACTCTTGGGTACAAAGAAAACAGGAATTAATGGTCTGGAACATTCTGGGCTTCTAGCAAGTATGACCCCCCCAGTGGATAGGGCCCCACATGAAGATTTAACCAAACATGGAAGCAGTCAGCCATTCCAGGACAAGCAAGGTTTGGAGATGGAGTTACCCAGAAAGGATTTATGGGAAGTCCTATTTTCTGATGGTTTGATCCCTGTGTGCTACATGGAGAATCAACAATATTTTTCTTGTGAGAACTGTATGTACAGAACCGCTGCTCAAGTCTGAATAAAAGGGACAGAAAGGTGACAGACTGAAGGAAAAATGACTTCAAAGGCAGAACTATGGAAGCTAAGGTCTGAAGACAAGAAATCTGGGGCCAGGAGAACAGAAAGGAGAGCGGACCATTCATGTGGAAAGGGTGAATTTGCCCAGAAGGCAGAGAGCTGGTCTTCCACTTTGTGGCCGAGCAAGAATTTTACCACCTCAGGTCTTAGAGAGGGTGGGGAAAATTCCTTGGGGACTGAGGGGATCCTGAAGATTACCTCATTATTCTGAGGGGGTTGAGTGTGTGCCCCAGAGATGGCAGAGAGCCTTGGTGCTGCCCTAATGCTTGGAGAGGGTGGAGTCAGGAAAAAGGTGGAACACCCCAATGTTGCAACCCTCACCCCAGTGTTTGTAGAAAGCAGGGCCACTTCATAGGCCCTTTGAAAGGGTGGGACTATTGCTTTCTAATGCCCCAAGGATAAGCGACTCCCAGACTTTGAAATCTAATGGAATTTGCCCTGCAGATTTTAGGAACTGTTTGGGTCCAATGACCCCTGTTTTCCTTTCAATTTTTCCCTAGGAAATGAAAATATGTATCCTATAACTGCCCCTCCTTTGTATATTGGCAGCAGATAACTTCTGAGTTTCACAAGTCAACAGTGTGCCCGTCTGAATCTGTGGTGGACCCCAGAAAAGCCATGCCCTTTAATCCTCACTCAGTTTTGCTGGGTGGGAGCATTTTGTATGTTTCCATGAAGATGTGACCCACCCAATTGTGGGTGGTAACTTTTGATTAGATCATTTCCATGGAGGTGTGTCTCCACCCACTGAAGGTGGAGTTGCTTACTGGAATCCTTTAAAAGAGGAAACATTTTGCAGAGAGTCCCTTTTTTGGTAGAGCCACGAGAAAGCCAGCAGACGCCGCCATGTTCTCCCTGTGCCCTTCCAGCTGAGAGAGAAACGTTGAACGTCGTTGGCCTTCTTAAACCAAGGTATCTTTCCCTGGATGCCTTCAATTGGACATTTCTATAGACTTGTTTTAATCGGGAAATTTTCTCGGCCTTAGAACTGTAAACTAGCAGCTTATTAAATTCCCCTTGTTAAAAGCCATTCCATTTCTGGTATGTTGCATTCCGGCAGCTAGCAAACTAGAACAAGCAGCCAAAGGACAATTTTTTAATCTTAGAACAGATTATGCCTGTAACTGACTTTGATGAGGTTTTGTACTGTTTTTGACTTGGTATGGTATTTGTCAAATATCATCTTTCATGTCTCTATTTCTATGTCACCTTCTTAAAAAGTATTTTCTAGACAACCAAATCCAAAATAAGTTCCCCTTGGCTTCTATCTGGCTCAGCACACTCATTTCCCTCATGGCCCCTAGTACAATTTGTAATCTCTTTGTCATTCATCTTCCCCTTTGGAGTATAAACTCCATGAAGGCAAGAGCTTGTCTATTAATCTACTGAATCCCTAATGCTTATCATGGTATCTGACATGTGGTCGGCAGTTAAATATCAAATGAATGATGAATAGGAAGTCATTAAGGGCTTTCTCTTCAGGCCCTACAAGAGTTGTCAGCACCACAAAAATATGTAGAATATTATTTATAATATTCCAAATGAAGGGCTTTCTATCCAAGACTCACAAACCAGAAGCCATAAAGGAAAGTTTATATATCTTACTTAATGAAAATTATTTCTTTTTGGTAAAAGATATCATAAATACAATTTAGAAAAAAATAAAAGAATGGGGAAAATTGAAATCAAAGGATTGTTATCCCTAATATATAAAGCACTCATATGGGACTATATAACAGAAGAGTGAACTCTAAGGTAAACCATGGATTATAATTAATAGGACAATTATAAAGATGTGCGTTCATCAATTAAAACAAATGTACCACATGAGTGGAAGGTGTTAATAATAGGGTGGTATACAGGAATCCTGTATTTTATGCATGATTTTTTTGTAAACCCACAACTTCTCTAATAAAAAAACTTTACAACAATATTGTTCCAAAGTCTTGTAATTAAAAAAGAACTTATATGAACCAATAAGAAAAATATAAAGAACCCCATAGAAATATAAACATAGTTGATGTACAGACAAATCACAGAGAACAAAAACAAAGATAAACACAAATGGCCAATAAACAAGTTTAAAAACTATACAAGGTTGAAATATCCATTTATAGGGGAACAATTAAATTAATTGTAGTACATCCACATTACAAAATACCTTGAAGCCATGATAAAGAATGAGGGTGATTTTTTTTTAAAAAATCAAGAAAAAAGCAAGAACAATGCAGATATGATCCATGTCTAAGAATACATACATATATATGTATATATGAAAAGTCTAGAAGAATGCACAGCTAACTATTGTGTCTTTAAGAAAGAAAGACAATGGGATTGGTCAAGGCTATGGGTGCAGGCTATTTTAAGTGGGAATTTTACTTTTTATTCATGCTTCTTCTAGTGTTGGAAATTTTTTTACGGTGAGCAGACATTCACATATTGTGTAATTCTGAAAACTATCTTTAAACTATTCACATATTATTTGTGTAAGTTCGTAAGCTATTTTTTAAGAACAACAGAAAACACATGGAGGTCACCCAGCAAAGTGCTTGGTATGTAGCATTAACAGTAGCCAGAACCAAACAGAAAAGATCTGAGATTTAGAGACAGATCTAGTAGACTCTGAGAGGTTTTGTTTGGATTCTTTGCAGCTCTCCAGAGAGCCTCCATCCCACCCACACCTGACTTTCCCACCACACTTTGTTTGGTTCCTCTCAACCATAGGCTGGACCATAGGCTGTAATTTAACTTGAAAAACAAAATGTATTTCATAATTATACCCTGACATCTGTCATTAGGAGAGTTTCTTCAGGCACAAGTGAACCCCATTCTTGGATCTGAGGACAATCTGAGATGATAAGATGGGAGGCCGGGTGGGGTCTGGGGTCACACTGAAGTGGAGAAGAATCAAGGACACCGCTACCTTTAACTCAGTCGTGGCAAACTGCTGCCCGATGCAGTTCCTGCAAACACCAAGAGAAGGCGATATTTGAAGAAATGGTGTTTCTTCTCACTCTTTAAGTGCAACCACCTTTGAAGCTCCAGATACTGGAACAATGAATCTGATGTACATGGTAAATCAAAATGTTCACACTAAATGCCATAGAACAGTTTGGACATTAGACTTACATCATTCCCTGTAAGAATGTGAGCTGGGAGGCTCCAATGTTATGCAATGTGGAAGTTGGAGGTACTCACACAGTTGTTCCTCCTGTATGAGGGATGAATTGTGCTGAGCCTACGAACAACAGCTTATACTGTGGGATAGCTACTTGAGGCATGGTGACAGAGGATACGACAGAGCATGGTGCTATCCTTCGTGGAACTGACTGGCCCTCTTGGACTCACACAGGCACCAAGACGTACCTCTTGGCCAGGCGATATGCAGATAAGCTGGAGCTCCAGGTCACAACTTACAGAGCTCAGCTGGGGTGGGGAAGGACTAAAAGGAGTGAGCTGCTCCCAGCAAACATTTTTATGTATTTTCAACATGACCAAATTGTCCTCACCTTGGTCCAGCTGAGAATGGTAAGAAGGTATGAGAATGTCTCCGATCAGAGTTCTCCTGAGAAAACCTCAAGGGGTCAAAGACCTGAAAAGAGAGGACAGCATCCACCACCATCCCACAAATACCATGAACACATATCCTAAGCTACAATTCTGCACTGTTCAATGGGAATATAATGCAAACCATATGAGTCATTCAATATTTTGGTAGCCACATTTCAAAAAGTAAAAACAAAGTTGAAATTAGTTGTAAAAATATCATATATTTAACCCAATATATGTAAAATATTATCATTCTGACATATAATCAATATAAATAATTATTAATGAAATATTTTACATTATTTTCGTTCTACATCTTCAAAATCCAGCGTGTGTTTTACTCTTACATATATCTCAACCCCAACTAGCCACTCTAAAAGTGCTCGATAGCCACATGTGGCTAATGGCTGCCCTATTGGTCAGCACCACTCTAGACCTGCAGATCTCATCTGGCTCTCCTACTTAATGAGGTTACTACTTAGACTACATAACGGGAAAGCAGAGATATTATAGCCAGAGGCATTATTTTCACTTCCTTGGTAAAAAAGGATCCACTTAGAAGACAAACCAGTATGATTGTGTGGTCAGTCATTCCTGAGACACACAGCCTGGCCTCCCATTCCATAGAACAGACCTAAAACCCCAACATCTTATGTGAAAGGATGCACTGGAACACGCTTGAGTGTTTAGACTGTCAGGGACATTGAATTAAGGAAGTTCAGGTATGGTGCACATCTTGTTATTGCCTTTCCAGGTCCTCCCTCCTCTTTCCACTCTGCTTTGTGCCCCAGAAAGCTGACCCACATGGAATCCTGTTGTGTTTGGCTAATAAAAGGCACTGGCAGGACACCTGGAGTGCGGGAGGAGAGAGAATTCTGGGTATTTATTTCCCAGGCTTCTCTCTGCCCGGTGCCTCAGGTTGGGTGCATGTTCTATTGAAGGCCACAGCTCCTATGTGACGGCCTTCTCCCTGCAGTCATCTGTCTCTGGGGTCTCTAACCCTTCCTTCCACGTTCCACCAGGTCTAGAAGCGGGATACGCTGCTGGCTCCACTTTGCTTTTCGTAAATTCCGCCCATACATTCGCAAATAGTTCCTTCATTAAATGCTCCATAAATAGCTCAACTTGGTCATGTCATCTATTTCCTGCCAGAATTCTGATTGATGCATTCAACTTGAATTGCCCAAATTACTATATTGACAATCTATAGTCTTTCAGATATTCTAGGCAAGTTCTCAGTAGAGCTTGATAAAGGAATGATTGAAGTAGAGAGTGTGGCAATTTAGAGAAGATAATGTAGCATTATGCCAATCTGGTCATTCAAAACAAAGATAAAGCAGGAATAGGGAACATTTCTTCTTAATGGAAAAGTTTTACAGTTTGGGTTTTTATGTTTATTTTTGATTGCTTTGTGTCCTTTGCTTTAACTCACAGTCACTGGCATGCTTAGCTACCAAAAAGTGAATTGCACAGCATTATAGTTCTTTAAATTATTTACACATAAGACAGTTATACCTTTGGGTTTTCCCAGATGGCAGGGTTGTGGTGAAGACCCCAAATACTGAGAACCACAGTCATTCCTGAGAAAGGAGAGAAGTAAAAGACATTGCAGAAGAAAAAGTAAGTTGTGGGCTACTGTTATACCACTCTTCAGCAAGACTTTTCTTCTTCCTTTTTTTTAAATTAAAAAAATTTTTTTTAACATAACAACATACAAACATGAGCATTCTTACCATATGATCATTCCATTCTTGGTATATAATCAATAACTCACAATATCATCACATAATTGTATATTCATCACCATGATTATTTCTTAGAACATTTGCATCAATTCAGAAAAATAAATAAAAAGGAAAAAACTCATACATACCGTACCCCTTACCCCTTCCTCTCATTGACTGCTAGTATTTCCATCTACCCAATATATTTTAGCCTTTGTTTCCCCTATTTTTTTTCTTTACCCCTTACTACTCCCTTTCATTGATCACTAGCATTTCAATCTACTAAATTTATTTTAACATTTGTTCCACCTATTATTTATTTACTTTTAATCCATATGTTTTACTCATCTATTGATAAGGTAGATAAAAGAAGCATGAGACACAAGGTTTTCACAATCACACAGTCACACTGTGAAAGCTATATCATTATACAATCATTTTCAAGAAACATGGCTACTGGAACACAGCTCTACATTTTCAGGCACTTGCCTCCAGTCTCTCCAATATACCTTAACTAAAAAGGTGATATCTAAATAATGTGTAAAAATAACCTCCAGGATAACTTCTCAACTCTGTTTGAAATCTCTCAGCCATTGACACTTTATTTTGTCTCATTTCTCTCTTCTGCCTTTTGGTTGAGAAGGTTTTCTCAATCCCTTGATACTGAGTCCCAGCTCATTCTAGGATTTCTGTCCCACACTGCCAGGGAGGTTTACACCCCTGGGAGTCATGTCCCACGTAGAGAGGGGGAGGGCGGTGAGTTTGCTTGTTGTGTTGGCTGAGAGAGAGAGGCCACATGAGCCATATCTGAGCAACAAAAAAGGTTCTCTGGGAACGACTCTTAGGCCTAATTTTAGGCTTAGCCTATCGTTTGCAGGGATAAGTTTCATATGAACAAACCCCAAGATTGAGGGCTTGGCCTATTGCCTTGGTTGACCCCACTGCCTGTGAGAATATCAGGAATTCTCCACATGGGGAAGTTAAATATTCCCCCTTTCTCACCGTTCCCCCGAGGGGACTTTGCAAATACTTTTTTATTCACTGTTCAAATCATTCTGGGATTTATCGGGGCATCAGTCTGGACAAACCTACAACAACTCATGCCTTATTCAATGTTCCATGTACTTATTGTGTTCAATTAAACTGTGCATATGAGGACTTCTCTTCTTGAAGGAAGAGATTTATTTCTTGGCAGAGTTCTGTGTGACGTCGTAGCTGATGTCAGCAGTAAGGGGCCCATGAGAAGATGAGGCTTGGACTGGCACCTGAGTTACCAAATCAGTGATTTATTCCACTTATGATTCTGTTTTAAGGAGCTATTGGTATCATGCCAAAGTGATAATCTATGGTTATGTTTCTCGCTACCTCTGGAAATTATTTAAATATCCGTGAATGGACTAGAAAGTCCCCTCCAGGGACAGCTTGGGTACATAAGAAGAGAATTGTAATTACAGCACACAGACCCAGTAAAAATTTCTGTTGGTGCTGCTGATAGATGGAAGGTGGGGAAAGCTGGCAAACATCTGTGTGATTTGGGAGATAAAAAGACAAAAGAGAGAATCTGAGGATTACTTGGTTACCAAAAGTAATTCTGGTAACTGAATCCTGGATCTGCCCCAAAAAGTCACAGTACGTGAAAGAGGCGAAGTGCTTGCTATAAGCAATCCTGTTGGCTTGTGTCCAAGAGTAAAATATAATAGAACACAGAAGGAGACAAATTAGAGGGCCCCTCGCGTGGCCTCTCTGCCTCCCTCAAGCCCTGCCCAGAGACTTGTGGGGTTCTGGGAGGAGAACTGGTCTCCCGTCACAGACCTCCACGTGAGTTCCAGTTCTCTTCGTGCCAGTTAACCTCATCTGCATGTTGAAGCTTCCTCAGCGGGTTGTTGGCTACATCAAAAGTGTGAGAAACTGTTTTCCACATTGTAAAGCATTGTGTAAGCATCTATTAAGATCATGCTCCAAGGAAACAAAATGAGGCAATGTGTGTGTGAAGGCACCATGTAAAATGATTAAGGGCTGCCCACGTTTAAGGGTGATATCACAATGACAAGGAGCCCAAAGACCCCATTCCCCCCTTGGTCTCCCAAAAAAAAATAGTGGTGCTTTTCTCCCATGAAGTCTCACCTGAGGCTCAAACTCAGCCAGACAGAGATGATCTTTGAAACAATGTCCTGCAATAGAAGAAGCCCCGGCTGGGGTTTCGGAGCCAGGGGTTCTGTGTCTACCTTTGCTACAACTGGCTGTGTCTCTATGGGAAAGTGCCCGAAACCCACATCTGATCGAGTCACTTACCCACTGAGCTCTTAATGGGTGCCCAGCTCTAAGCCCCATGTCCCCAGCATTATCCTTTGACTTCTCCAAGAGCTAAGACACCTGACGAGCTTTGTCACACTGAGCCCTGGGTTCCCACAATCTCTAGGCATGGGTGAGAGAAAGAATGTGAAGACCTGCAGGCAAGGAGCGTCCATCTGGGAAGGTAATTGGCTTGCTGAGCTCCCTGGAAATGGAGGGGATTGGAGGGATCATCCGTAGCGCCTCATTTATGCACATCGTGGTGTACGATATCTCAGCCAGGTGGTCCCTGCGAGGACAGGGGAGGGAGGAAGAGAAATCAGAGGCCGTATCAAAGTTTGAAAATAATTGATTTTTTTCTTATTTGACATTTGTTCCTGGCAAATATCACCATCCGGTTAAAGCTATTTTGTTAACGGGCTGACATAGCGGAATGTTGAATGAGACTCTTCATGCCTCAGGATGAGCTGAGGTCCAAAAGGTAGAGGAACCAAACAGCCCCACATATCTTCATTGTAAAGTGAGACACTAACCTACCAGTAAAGCGCTTGTGAGTGCGGTTTCTGAAAACCAGGTTTCAATCCTCAGCTCATCATATAATATATAAGGATATATAAGGAATGGCTGAGGATTGAAAAGAGGAGGCTTAAGAGTTTTGAGGAGGAAAATTCCTTTAAGAAGGATTTTCGGAATGCTGGAGTTCCTTGGAGAATGGAAGTGGGTGCTTCCCCATCTTTAACAAAGTGGAGGGCTTCAGGAGGAACGCTCAGATGATCTGACATGTTTTACCTTGAGTTCAGGGAGCTCAGGGACTAATATGAGAGGCTGTGGCCTAGAACAGAGAGAGAAGCAGTTCTACAGATGGGAAGAGTAACTATTCTCCAGGACAAAGTAAGGAACTAGCAAGAGGGAGCACTCCAGAGCCAGACTGGAAAGGACTCTGCCTAACGGGATGAGGAACAAAGTTGCTAAGAGAGGGGAGTCAAAAGTGGCCAGCCCAAGGAAGTATCATCCCGAAATCACCATTGGAAACTTCCAGCCAGGGAATTTCCAAGAAAACCATAGAAGCCCTCCTTGAGAGAAAAGGTAAGCATTAAACATCGACTAAGCCAGGAGAGTAAGATCACAATAGTACCAGCCCCTTTCTCCCTAATCCCCCTCTCCCTCCTGGGACTATTTCTTTCTTCTTTTTTTTTTTTTTCAGATGCTTTAAAATAATTTATTATGAATATTTTTAAGCATGCAGAAGTCAAGATAACAGTATAATAAATCCTCATAAACTCATCACATAGATCATTGTTAATAATTCATAACATTTTGTTGTATGTTTCATTTAATTTTTTCCTAGCCAAAGTATTGTAAATAAAATTACTGAATGAAATTTCACTGTGAAATACCTCAATAGGCATCTCTAAAGCATGAGGACATTTTCTTACAAAACCACAATTCACGAATACACTATGAATATTTAAAAGAATTCCTTTATATCATCTAGTACTCCATATATATTAAAATTTACCCACTTGCCCCTGCTGGAGACTTTCCCCAACTTATTTGCTCAAATCAGGATCTGATTTTTGTAGACAAATAGACACTGGAGGGACTATTTCTAGAAGGGTCAGAAACAGTAGAAACTGGTAGGGGAGAGCTGGTCAGTAAGAAGAAGCCAGTGACAGCCCCCGGCCCACGGCTGGCTTCCAGACCCAAAGAACTATGCAGCTGGGATAGAAGGAGATGCTCTAAGTGGATAAGAATGTGAAGTTTTTAGTATTACACTGGACCAGGCAGTTTAATTGCTAAAATGATACTGTTCTTGTGATTTAAACGGATGGGAATTCTATGAGACCCACTCAAGTTGTCATTCCAGAGATGAAAAGACCTTGTTCCACAAAGCAAATGTGAAATGTCAGTGGGAGAATAAAGTTGCTTTTTATATGCACCTAGCTAGTCAGGTTGGTTCAGTAAAATGACTGTATATATTTAGTCTTCCCATTTGCTTTATCGTATTTTTATTTGCTTTTCTGATTACTTCTTTAGAATGCAGGCTTTGGCCATTTGGTAATGTGAATTTTAAATTTCAGACTCTTTCCTCTTCAAGCCAAGACTAAAAAGAGTAATTCTGCTTAGTGTGGCATTTTGCATAATTAAGAAAAACAGTATTGTCTACCTCAATCCTGGTACAGAAAGAAGAGAGGAAGTCTAAACCAATGCAGATATGGGCTGATAAGGAATCAAATGGAAAAGTTGAATAACGTTCCAGCTTTTCCAGAAATTGCTTATTTGCAGTGAGGTTTTATTATCTGTCAAGAAAAATTACAGATTCTCAGACTGGCATGTGCAAATTTCTTTAAATGTTACTATAAGACCATATTATAAAGTAAAGGTATATTTCATTTTCTATACTATTATTGCCACTTCTCTTGTTAAAATAAACGATAGCTAATAGATCTCCTGTTCTTTGTCTTTCTCACCTGGCAAAAATGTATTGTTTTCACACTTAGGGCAAATAAGAATGAGAAAGGTCAATATGTATATATATACATAATATAATACACATAATTTAATATACATAATTTTATTACAATTAAAAAAACAACAAAATGTAACATCCTAAAAACCCCCAAATTTACTACTGATACTAATTCCTAGGAGTTTGCTGTGCTACCATTCAAACCCAAGAAATTAAAGAAACCATTAAATAGAAACATTCAACCTCAGAAGCTTTAAAATCTAACTCTATAGTATCCCCTCAAAAAGCTACTATATAGCTTTTTTTTTTAGTGGCTTAAAACAACATTTTATTTTCTTTTTCACACTTCCGTTGACTAACTAGGCTCAACTGGGTTATTATTTATTTATTTATTTATTTATTTATTTATGTATTTTTTAATTTTCAAAAATTTTTAAAAATACCAAAAAAACCCACCAAACAAATGCAAACATTCCTGTTTTGATCATTCCGTTCTACATATATAATCATCAGTTGGGTTTTTAGATAGCGTCATGTAATTTCTATCAGATAATGGCTGGGCCTGAAATCCTCTGAAGGCTGAACTGGACTCAATGTCCAAGGGGCTCTTCATTCAGTTCTGGTGCTTTAGTACTTCTCGGCGTCTCTTCTGTTCATTGATATCTCACTCTATAGGGTTTTTTATTTTCCCATGAATTTATTTTTTATTACTTCTAAAATCTATCTTCATAATTTGGTGGGCAAATTTACACACAAAAAAGAAAAATGAACAGCTTAGCTACACAACATTTACAGCTTTTATTAACAGGTGATAGCTATTATGCTAAAATCCAGCCATCTACATACACCCAAATATCCTATCTAAAAGAAAATGAGAATAGAATATATTTTATTTTAAATGGGACACAGAGGCACAGCGCCAAGAATTAAAGTGCAACTTAAAGTTTTAATTTCACAGTCTGAATATAAAAAAAGCAGTAATTCCTAAAATCATGAAAATGTGATAAAACAACCACACAGAAAAAGGACATGTAAGTTATTTCATTCTTTTAAAATTTTATACAGTGAAAACTGATGTATTTATAACTTCAATCTTCAGATGGCATATTTCATAAGATAATTATTCATTAAAAACAGTACAAAATGTTTACAAAGAACGTTAAACTTAAATTTCACAGTTGTGTATAAAACAGTACATGAAAGAATGACCTAAATAAGGAAATAAGAGTCTCTTCCAAAAAAAAAGAGAGTAAATTATGAATATGAAATACACCACCATACTAAAACCCTCACAGCTCTCTACAGGCAAATGAATTAAGATAACTTAAATCTTTCTGGAGAAAAGTATTTAGCATTAGAAATTTAAAGTGTAAACTTTATATACTAATTCAAAAAGGAATATATTTAAACCTTTCATTGCCACCCAGTCACCCTCTGTTTTGTGGAAAATGACAAAGGGAAGGAACCTTTTTATATATATATAAAACCTCCATTTAAAAGTATTTTCTCTACAAAGAATCTTATCAGCTATACAAAAACCTGTACAGTTTTTATACTGAAGCGAATATTGAGCTGCACTTGAATTCACATTCTTAGCAAAATGACGGCCTGACCACACATGCACACCCCACATACTTCATTACAGGGTAGCCGCTTGTTCTTCTTCATCCTCTTCCTCATCATCTTCATCTTCTTTCTCCTCTGCCTCTGCATCTTCTAGTTCATTCTTCTTCTTCGAGCCTGTTGGCCTGCCACAGGCCCTTCTTTCTGGCGTCCCTCTTGCCCGTGGCACAGTATGCAGCGATATGCTTCTCCTATCTCTCCTTCAGCTTCGTTGCTGTCTGTTCGTATGGCTGTTAATCTTTGGCTGACTGTTCAGACCACAGTTATTCAACTTTTCCATTTGATTCCTTATCAGCCCCTACCTGCATTGGTTTAGACTTCCTCTCTTCTTTCTGCACCAGGATTGAGGTAGACAATATTGTTTTTCACCCAATTGTTTTTTGTAGTATCCCAAATGGATAGGCCTAGGTGTTCACTTTCGATCTCTGGACGATATTCAGAGAAAAGCAGGAAGAAGGCTGATGGTGGCCTTTTAGGGGCATTGGGATCTTTTTTTCCTGGACATGGGCAGGCACCGGGAATCGAACCCAGGTCTCTGGCATGGCAGGTGAGAATTCTGCCATTGCGCCACCATTGCCCGTCCGGGATCTTTTTTTTTTCTTTCTTTCCTTTTTTATCACCTTTGGGAGGAACATAATTTTTCATCTCCCTGTCATAACGAGCTTTGTCACTTTGAGCCATATCTTCAAACTTGGACTTTTCCTTTGCAGACATCTGTCTTCCATTTCTCAGAACACTTCTTGGAGAACTCAGCAAAGTTGACAGAAGAGCCTGGGTGCTTCTTTTTGTGTTCCTTCCAGTACATCTGCACAAAGAAGGCATATGAAGACATTTTGTCTCTCGGCTTTCTGGAGTCTCCTTTACCCATCGTGATTGGCTAATGCCTGGTGTGAACCACAGAACTTTGCCCAGAAAGGTCAATATTGAATTGTACAATCAAGGTTAAAATGTCTAATTAATGTTGGGGGGTGGTATACAGTATTTCCTGGTTCTATGAATGAATAAAAAATTATTACTCAATACTGCATTTTCTGCTATATAGATTAATCCTTTAATTTTTATTAGGAAATGACAATTTTTCCTTATAAAAAGTGAGACTTCTACTACACCTTTAGAAATTAAAAATTGCCTTTTAAAATGTTCTGATTGAGCTGACCTTTGCATATGAAATAACATGCTTTTTACCTGGCCGTGGGTCTGGGTTGCCCGAAGCATTTCTATCTTTCTGTCCCTTTGACTAGCAAGGCAAAGATAAGTAAAATATCTAGTTAGAGTGAGGGGTATGGTTTATATCAGGGACATGTTTTTTCTTTGCAAACAGTGGATCTAATGGGCAAATCCATAACCTTGGTTTCATTACCAGCAAGTTTTGCTCAAAGTCTAGCAAAATGGAGTTGAAATTTCCAACTGGCTAGCTCCTACTCACTGTATAAGAGGCAGCTTAAGTGTCAGATCCTCCAGGGAGTCTTCTTGAGCCGCCTAATGCCAGATTAGGTGCCTGTCTTCTATGTCCCTGGGTGGCCAGCACTTATCTCTATCATTGCCTTTGCCATGTTGTACTGCATTTAACTCTGAGTTCTCCGAGGGCAGGACCCACACCACATCATGTTCATTTTTCAGTATCTCAAGACTTCAGATGTCCTCAGTACATATTTGTTGGGCTATAGTGTGTACCATTTAGTATTGTATTCAAAGTCCAAAGCCAATTCTGAGAAATGCATTTGATAACAAGGGAATAGGACAGAATGTCCACAATGAGGCTTAAATGATGCAGCTGCTCACTTAAGTTTTTCAGAAAAGAAGCCCCACTCAGGCCACCCACCATTCAAGCTCTAACACAAGCCTAGGGATCAAACTCCCATTTCCTGTGCACCAGAGCCTGGAGTGCAAGAAAGAAATGGGGCATTTTATATACCACTGATCAGAAAAACAATGAAATAGATCACTTAGGCATAGATGAACTTCTTCAGCAAAAGATAGAGGGATAATTTGAGGCCTTCTTGAAAAAGATCGGAAAGGTAACTTGCCTCTCCTGCTCCCACACACATATCTTGAGGCTCTGTGCTCACCAAGGTACCAGGGAAAAGAAAAAAGCAAAATCCCAAGAGGTATAACTATGACAAAATGTTTAGGGATTGAGCTGGTTTGAAATGATGCACGTACCCTAGAAAAGCCATGCTTTAATCCTAATCCCATTTTGTAAAGGCAGCCATTTCTTCTAATCTCTCTTCAGTATTGCATGTTTGAAACTGTAATTAGATCATCTCCCTGGAGATGTAACCCAATCAAGAGTGGTTGTTAAACTGGATTAGGGGAGATGTGTCTCCACTTGTTTGGGTGGGTCTTGATTGGTTTACAGGAGTTCTATAAAAGAGCAAACATTTTGAAGAATGAGAGATTTCTGAGAGAGCAGAGAATGACTTAAACACGAGAAGCAGACAGTCCACCAGCCAGCAACCTTTGGAGATGAAGAAGGAAAATGCCTCCTGGGGAGCTTCACAAAAGGAAGCCAGGAGAGAAAGCTAGCAGATGATGCCGTGTTCACCATGTGCCTTTCCAGATGAGAGAGAAACCCTGACCCTAGTTCGCCATGTGCCTTCTCACTTGAGAGACCCTGAAATTCATCGGCCTTCTTGAACCAAGGTATTTTTCCCCAGATGGCTTAGATTGGACATTTCTATAGACTTGTTTTAATTGGGATATTTTCTCGGTCTTAGAACTGTAAACTAGCAATTTATTAAATCCCCCCCCTTTAAAAGCCATTCCATTTCTTGTATATTGCATTCTGGCAGCTAGCAAACTAGAACAGGGATGTAGATCTTACCAGGTGATTGAAGATCCGTTCCCCAGGATGCTCCTGATTTCCTCCCGGCATCTCTGCTGATGCTCAGGGTACAGAGCCAAGCAGTAGAGGAGCCAGGAGATGGCCCTTGCTGTGGTTTCATGTCCCGCCAACATGAATGTATTTATCTCAGTCCACAGGTCCGTATCTGAGAAGATGTCTCCATTTTCTGCCTAAAAAAGTATAGTAGAGATATATTTATTCAATGTCAGTTCACACATACCTGGAACCCCAATAAAAATAATGGTTTTAGGGAAAAATTTGCTTCAAATAAGAGTTTCAATTTTAATTCAGCTCACAACTATAACCAGGGCATAAAGAAAACCAAGGTTAGATAAGAAAATCAAGCCTTGCAAGAGTTCCCCTTCCGTCTCCCAGATTTATCAACATATTCCAGTGCTTCCTCCTCATCATTTGACCAGCTTATCCTGTAACCTATTTTCCTGAACTACCATGCACTATTATGATAATCCTAAATCTTGTCAAATCAGTAAAAAATTTAGTTCCAACCGACTCTTTCTAGTATTAGAATTGCAGAATTCTCTTTCTGTCAAAATCACATGGAGCCAACTCATCAATCCAAAGTACCATTAAATTTAGTCAATTAATTTTGCTTGTGTCTCTCCATCCCACCCCTACTTATTCACCCTCCACATAATGAACCATCTATTTGAATGGGCTCAGAAATTTGGAAGATTTACCTGGGCAGAAAGGAAAATATCCAGAAAATCCTGATAGTTCCTCTGCTGAGTGTTATCCTGCTTCCTCTCATCCTTGAGGGATTTCTTTCTGTCCTGGATTATCTTTTCTAGAATGGAATAATAGTTCCCAATTACCAAAATGACAGCAAAGTCAATCAAAGTCAAATAACTTTATACAGCAAGTGAGAGCCCATGAATAGCTCCAAAAATATTGCCTGATTTCCTGAGATGAGAGTATGTACACTATATTTGAATTTATTTACTTTTTACAGACATTTATTTTCCAATCCAATGGGCAAACTTTGATCAAAACTCTGAAGATATACACAGTAGACCAAAAACATAGTCTACTATGGGAGGTAGTGTAATTAAAATGATTTGAAATTTAGATGTAAGTGATCAATCACTCTTTTCTTCCCCAGTCTAAATATTATATTTTCATGGAAAAGTTATCAAATGAAATGGGGCGAAATGGAAGGCAGGTAGAGAAATTCTAACATATGTATAATTGAAAGGCCTGAGAGGAAAATAAAACAAAAATATGGAACAGAACTACCATTTAAAAACATAATCTAAGAAAATTTTATGGAAATAAGAGAAAACTTAAGTCCTTGTGTTGAATGGGTGCACTTTATGTCTGAAAAATGGAAACAGAATGATCAACTCTAATGCACATTCTGGTAAAACTATTAGACATGAAAGACAAAAGAAAAAAAAAAAAGACATCCTCAGAGACTCCAGGCAAAAAGATCAACTATCATTTCACAACTGCTAGAATGGCTATGTTAAAAAATTAGAAAATAAGTGTTAGAAAGGTTATGGAGAAATAGGCATACTGCTCACACTTGCTGGGAGTGTAAAATGTTGCAGCTGCCACAGAAGGCAGTTTGCTGGTCCCTCGAAAGTTAAATATAGAATTACCATATGACCCAACATTCCCGCTTCTAGGTATACACCCAAAAGAATTGAAAACAGGGACTTGAACAGATATTTTCACAACAATGGTCATAGTGGCAATATTCACAATTGCCAAAAGATGGAAGCAACGTAACAGATGCATGGATAAACACAAC
Organism: Tamandua tetradactyla; assembly: GCF_023851605.1. Lineage (NCBI taxonomy): Eukaryota > Metazoa > Chordata > Mammalia > Pilosa > Myrmecophagidae > Tamandua > Tamandua tetradactyla. The sequence goes on from NC_135328.1 coordinate 175,840,262, forward strand.
GTGGTATACACATACACAATGGAATATTATTCAGGCATAAAAAGAAGTAGAGTTCTGATACATGTGACAACATGAATGAACCTTCAAGACATCATGTTGAATGAAATAAGTCAGACTCAAAAGGACAAATATTGCATGACTTCAGTGATATGAAATAATGAGAATAAGTAAATTCATAGAATAAAACACTGAAATGTACAATGCCAGGTGACCTCATGGGAGTCGGAAAGGGGAGTTGGTACTTTATTGGTATGGGATTTCTTTTATGTGGTGTTGGAAAAGTTTTGGTGATAGATGGTGGTGTTGGTGGCACAACATTGTGAATATAGTGACAGCACTTAATTATATATTTGAATGTGGTTAAAAAGCGAGATTTTAGGTTTTTATATGGTAGAAGAAAAATGTAAAAGAAACACAGAACCATAGAACTGCACAACACAGTGAATCCTGGTGTAAATTATGGACTACAGTTAATAGTACAATTATAATAATATTCTTTCATCAACTGTAACAAAGTTACCACCCTAATGCAGTGTCAGTATCATTGTTCAATCATCATCAAGAAACATGGCTACTGGAACACAGCTCTACATTTTCAGGCAATTCCCTCCAGCCTCTCCACTACATCTTGAACAACAAGGTGATATCTACTTAATGTGTAAGAATAACCTCCAGGATAACCTCTGGACTCTGTTTGGAATCTCTCAGCCATTGACCCTTTGTCACATTTTACTCTTCCCCCTTTTGGTCAAGAAGGTTCTCTCAGTCTCTTGATGTTAAATCTCAGCTCATTCTAGGGTTTTTCTCAGTCCTTTGATGCTGAGTTTCAGCTCATTCCAGGATCTCTGTCCCGCGTTGCCAGGAAGGTCCAGACCTCTGGGAGTCATGTCCCACGCAGAGAGGGGGAGGGTGGTGAGACTGCTCGTCATATTGGCTGGAGAGAGAGGCCACATCTGAACAACAAAAGAGGCTCTCTTGGGGGTGACTCTTAGGCCTAAATTTTAAGTAGACTTGACCTATCCTTTGTGGGGTTAAGTTTCATGTGAACAAACCCCAAGACTGGGGGCTCAGCCTATAGCTTTGGTTGTCCACACTGCTTGTGAGAATATCAAGAATTCAACTTGGGGAAGTTGAATTTCTCCCCTCTCTCACCATTCCCTGAAGGGGGCTTGCAAATACTTTTCCAGTCACTGATCAAATCACTCTGGGATTCATTGGGGGATCACTCTGGACAAACCAACAAAATCTCATGTGCTACCTGAGATTCCAAGTACTTATGACATTCAATCAAACTATCTACATGAGTTATATTAGGAAATGCTCTAGTCAAAATCTAAATTTTGTAACAAACATTTTTTGCTTTAGTATGACGGCATATTGACTCAAGCAAACCAAACCAAGAAATACCTATATACTGATGCAGCACTTGGCTTAACTCCTGGGAACGGTGGCCTGCAGGGCTGAGATTGAAAATCAGGTCATAGTGAGACCAGAAACTGTACAAGCGGTGGGACATGATTTTTCTGAGTTCCAATGTTGCTTTTACGTAAGGGTCATTCTTGCTGGAAGAGAAAGTTGGGCAATACGTTAATAAATGACTTAGCTGATGGTGAACATAACACATCTTTTGTGCCCTCCTGTCACTGACCTGTTTATCTGGCAGTTGGTCTCCTTGCTGAAAGCACATTTCATGAGTGCGTCCAGGGTCATCAAGCTGATGTGCTCAAAGACGTCCACAGTTGTGTCCTGAGTGACGCACAGCTTCTCCCACTTCTCCTGGAATAGGGAGTCAAGTTTGGCATCATCACCCTCATCAGATTGCCTTTATTTGAAAGCTCCTCCCTGCTGCTCGGTCTTTTGATTTAAGGGAGACAACCTGACTTAGCAAGGTCACATAAGTAAATAAACCAGGTGCTTACACCGGGTGAGAAAAAGGAAGAAAAGTATCTAGCTGAATGGGAAAGAGCATGGAGGAAACTGCATATCTGGCAAATGGCTGAGTTAAGGATCAGTGATGTTTCAGTTATTATCAGAACTCTACTTTCAAACATACCAGAGTTCCATTAAAACAAATAATCTCTGATTCAAGACCCATCATACAAGGAGTTTCCCCAGGGCTTCCTCTCTCTTTAAGCCCCAAATTTCCAAAAACCCTGTTACTATTCTCCACAACTGTAATCACACTTAAAATAGCTTGGAACTTAAAAAAATAACATCTTTGGATTCAGGAGTGGGGAACAGAGAGCAGCTGTAAATAGCTGCAGCGTAGGGGAGCGGACTCCCAGCCAATCTCTTGACTGGGTTCACTTTATCTCTCACAAAAAATGACCAACTCACTGCCTGAAATATTTTGCCTAATTTTGTTAAAGTCCCACAATGTTGCCAGCTGAAAATGCATTCTTCGTATAAAAATGCCAATTTAAATATTTAAGTTCAGTTCAACCTACGGTTGTTGAACATGTATAAGCACTAAGCTAAGTGCTAAGGATTTGGAGACCACAATAAAAGGCAAAGGGATTTTTAAAAAAATTTTTATTTAATTTTATTTTTTTAAATACCAAAAAACACCAAACAAATGCAAACATTCCTACTTTGATCATTCCGTTCTACATATATAATCAGTAATTTACAATATTATCACATAGTTGCATATTCATCATCATGATCATTTCTGAGAACATTTGCATCAATTCAGAAAAAGAAATAAAAGGACAACAGAAAAAGAAATCAAATGAAAACAGAAAAAAAATTTATACATACCATACCCCTTACCCCTCGCTTTCATTGATCACTAGCATTTCAAACTAAATTTATTTTAACATTTGTTCCCCCTATTATTTATTTTTATTCCATATGTTCTACTCGTCTGTTGACAAGGTAGATAAAAGGAGCATCAGACACAGGTTTACACAATCACACAGTCACATTGTGAAAGCCACATCATTATACAATTATTATCAAGAAACATGGCTACTGGAACACAGCTCTACATTTTCAGGCAGTTCCCTCCAGCCTCTCCATTACATCTTGGTTAACAAGGTGATACCTATTTAATGTGTAAGAATAACCTCCAGGATAACCTCTCCACTCTGTTTGGAATCTCTCAGCCATTGACACTTTCTCTCATTTCACTCTTCCCCCTTCTGGTCGAGAAGGGCAAAGGGATTTTTAAAAAACTTTTATTTAAGTGCCAATTGTTTAGTCAGATAAGTTTCATCCTGAACAATATAGTTTTACTGAATAAAAAGGGTGAGTTTAGAAGTGAGAACAAGGGCAAGGCTTCAAAGCTTGAGGCACTTTGGAACAACACATCAGTGAGAGGAGACTGGTAAATGTGGGGCTGAGAAATAAAAAAAGGCAGAAATGGGATAAAGAAATGGAGATAAAAGCCAAGTACAGTCACTGTATTTGAAATTATTTTGAAATTGTGCTTAAAGCCAAATAGTATCAGAATCAGAAGGGATGTTCTCTTCCCCTCTAACCTGTATCTCATGGCCGCAGGGTATCACCATCACCCCCAGTAGATGTCAGATTAAATCTGCGTCAGTGAATTTGGCTGAGAATCCAACCAATAAGTTAGTAAAAGTGATTTCCTCTGACCAAAGAGGTGAGTCTGCAGATAAGGGTGGAGGGAAACTTCAGCTCTGTATATGATGTTTGAAATATTTATCATGAACCTGTATTAATGACTCATTTGTCTGATTTTTAAATAAATGCATTTCAAAAATGAAAACTGATGTACAAGTGGAGTTTGGGAATAGAACTCATTTCTAAATGAGGGACTGCCTATAGAAAATTTTCCTCCATAATGTGCTCCTGTCCTTTTGCAGGACACATCCTACTGACTGCCCGCCACCTACAGGAGAAAACTTGCACCTGCAATTTTAGTTCAGCCTGGTATCATCTGCTAGGTTCTTTATGGCCATTGGGCAAGTCCTTTCCAACCCTGGAACCCTTCTTCATGCTAATTTTCTCTGCTTAGAATTTCCTCTTCCTTGTTATCCATATATTCAAGTCCAGCTCATATTTCATGGTGAATCTGATCTTCTTGCAATATCTGAAGCTGCCACGGCTGCTCCTGGCTTCCTCACTTTTAATTTACAAGACTTACTATTTGAATCTCACCACTTGGTACTTGGTTTACTGTTTTAGGACCTCAAAATATATCTAAGACGGAAGAATTTTTAACAGAAATTTTATTGATTTTGCTTATGGGAAAAAAGGAGCTCCAAAAGCAAAAGAAAATGATCTTCATCATCTTTATTTCCCCCCAAACATGCAAAGGCTTGCATACATACCTGCTATTCAAGAGGTACTTGTACATTGATTAATTTCTAGAAAGCCTTGTTTTTTTATTTATACTACCCGCAAGATAAAATCCTAATACATTCACTTTTGGAACATGCTACAATTCATCAGAACTCTCCTCCTCCACCCTCCACTTACCAGCATTGTGTTGGTAGAACGCACCATCAGCTCTGAATATGGTTTCAAGATGTTCAAGTGGAATCCGGGGGTTAGGAGGCAGCGGTGCTGGAACCACTTCGGCCCATCTAGACTGAACAGCCCTTTGCCTGGAGAAATAAAAGGTACTAAGCCTTATGCCACTTTATTAGATGAGATAAAGAAGAGGTGAAAAACAGACAGCCTGGAGGGACCGTGATGCATAGGTCATTGTGAAATGTCGAAGCAGTGATGACACATTAGGACCAAGGTGGGGTTTGAGCTTTACATCTGGGCATGGATGCATTTAACAGCATCAGAAAGGTTCAAAGTTTTGAAGCCTGATAAGATGTGAGAGCTAATTCTTAAATCACCAATTACTACCCATGTATAAATCAAGTAAGTTACTTAAGCTTCCAGAAGCTTGGTTATCTGAATTATAAAATGTGATAATAAATACCTACAAGGTGTTGAATAAATGAGGGTAGACAAATCACGTAAGGCAGCCAGCCTGCCCATAGCTCACAGCAGAAACACAACAAATATTCATTTCCTCTCCACCCCAAAGTGAGCTATAAACTATACTGTGAACACAAAATTTCCAAAGAATTAGTAAGAGTGTCCACTCTGTCACCAGATACTGGCCCCCCGCCCCGCCCCGGTCAGTGCTTCTTGCCTGTGAATGCTACAAAGTGGAAATCCTTTTAAGGCTAATGCTCCACAACCTTCTATTGCCAGAGAGTTCATTAAGGATTTGGCTTTAAAAGAACTTTTAAGGCTTATTAATATATAATTGTCATTGTTCATTGAGTGCCTACAGCCTGCCAGGCTTGTAATGCATTGCCCGTGCTGGCACAATGCCAGCCACTACATTGGGAACTGAGAATGTGTTTCTCATTTAATGCTCACAATAGCCCAGAGATGTGACCTTTATTCTCATTTTTAAAGATGAGGAAATTGAGAGTTGGAAAGATTAAGTGATTTCTCCAAGATCACACTCAATTATTCAGTGGGGGGCAGGAATCATATCAAATTGACTCTGAATCCAAACCTACCTCCTTTCATTTAATTCCTTCCTTGTCCAACATAAATACCAATTATGTGACTGTGGTAGTTAGATTCAGTTGTCATTTGGCCAGGTGAAGGCACCTAGTTCTGTTGCTGTGGACGTGAGCCAATGGTATGTGAACTTCATCTGTTGCTGATTACATCTGCAGTTGGCTAGGAGGTGTGTGTGCCTGCTGCAATGAATGATGTTTGACTTAATTGGCTAGTGCTTAAATGAGAGAGCACAAGATAGCACAGCCCAAGCAGCTCAGCATTCCTCATCTCAGCACTTGCAGCTCAACCCAGGCCTTTGGAGATGCACAAAGGAATCACCCTGGGGGAAGTTGTTGGAACCCAGAGGCCTGGAGAGAAGGCCAGCAGAGATTACCCGAGCCTTCCCACGTAAGAAAGAACCTCAGATGAAAGTTAGCTGCCTTTCCTCTTAAAAACTAACAAAATAAATCCCCTTTTATTAAAAGCCAATCCGTCTCTGGTGTGTTGCATTCCGGCAGCTAGTAAACTAGAACAGTGACTAAAGGACTTGATTTATCTGCTCAGGGAATATTGTCAAACTGTCCTTTAGAGCAAAACTGTACTAATTTTGCTTATGGAAAAAAAAATGAAACTCTAAAAAGAAGGGAAAAATCTAGGAAAAGGAAACAAGAGGGAAGGAAGTATAGAATAAAGAATAGGAATGGTGAAGCTGCAGTTTTAAAGAGAGAGAAGGGACAGATTCACACACGTGCCACTTGGAGAATGGGACTTTGGGGAGTGAAATGGACAGAGGCAGTTTCTAGGAGGTTGTGTTGTGCTGACCTCACAGTCTCCTTTGGCCTTCCCCCTAGAATACTTTCAGTATAGATCTACCTTACTCTTTTTTTTTAAATTAATTTCTATGTTAAAAATAATGCATATGGGGCTGTGCAACAGTGGCTCAGTGGCAAGAATTCTCGCCTGCTGAGCTGGAGATCTGGGTTCAATTTCTGGAGCTTGCCCATGCCAAAAAAAGTATGTGCATTTGCTATAGACTAATGGGGAAATTCAAAAAAAGGAAAAAGTAAAAAGATTGGCCACAATACAATCACCACTAATAGTGTTTTGGTGTATATCTTCAAAACTATTTTTAATGCACATATCTATCTAATTGTTCAACCATCTATTTAATCTGTATTGTCTTTTTTTCTTTTTTTTTTGGCATGGGCAGGCACTGGGAATCGAACCCGGGTCACTGGCATGGCAGGCAAGAGCTCTGCCACTGAGCCACTGTTGCCCGCCCTGTATTGTCTTTTGAAAATAAATTTTCAATTACATTGAACAGACTTTAGAATCTCATTTTGACACAAAGCATCTCATGAACATCTCCCCAGGACATTAACCCTTCTTTTATAGCATGCTTTTTAAAGGGCTGGATGCAAATTTTTCCATTGTATGGCTCTAACAAAATGTATGTAACCAGTTCTTTCCTATTAGGCAATTAGGTTATTGATTATTTTCTAGTGTACCATACTCTTAGAGCTTTTTGAATTCAGGTTGGAGTTTCTTTGGAGTGCTCTACTGTGTGGAAAGGGGACTTTGGGCGAGAGCAGTGTCCCACTTTTTTGGGGTTGCACCTCTCATCCGCACATACATACCAATACATGGAATCAAGAACTTATGCAGGCACTGGGACTTGGGATCTGCAGGGTCAAGCAGAGGAAACAAAAGACAGCATTAGAGGGAAATTACCGAAGTCAGTGAGGGTTTTCTGCGTTTGTCTGCACCAACTACAAATGGTGAGGAAAAGGGAGCCCAACACTAACTCTGTAGTCCTCGAAAGTCCCAGGGAAAATCATAATTCTTGGTTCAGGGACCAGAGAACAGCAATCCCCATATGGCAGACAGGTAAACAAACACAGATTCTTCCCTTGTTTTCATTTCCTCCAACCGAAACAGAAATTGCCAGAGGATTTCAAAGTTTCCAGAACAGGAGTTGGAACATATCAAAGCCTAAATTCTTTTTGGAAATCAGATTAACTATTAGACCAGTGGCCGGGAGGCACCAGTTGGTGAAGTATAAATGCTTCCTCACAATCTGTGAATCTAAAACTGGAGAGGTTTTATAGCTCCTGTTCTTTGAGAGGCATGAGATAAATCAGAGCTGGGAGACAGGGATACATGGAGAATTTCAGGAACAGGTCACTTTCTCTTATTAGGCTTACATATGGAACCATCAGATCTGATTTTCCCCTAAAGATTTATGTTCGAGAAAGGGAATGGGGGTGGATGTGTTGCTGACACTGAGGCACAAAACCAAGAGAGGCAAAGGAAGCCTCTTTCCTGGTGCTTTTGAAGAGCTCATGGGAATCCTGAACTAGACAAAGGATTATGGAGGATATAGGAATCCCATTCAATATTGTTGGGAAACCACCCCATAATTTCTCTAGGGTCTCTTAAAGGTCCAGTACCAATCTGAGTTTCAGGAACCACTTACATCCTTTAGAATCCTGCCTGTGCATTTTGTGCATACCATTTCTAGGAGGATTAGCTAGTTCCTTGAGATCTGCCCCTCTTCTTACCTGTTCTGCTCAGGAACGTCTTTGCATAGTCTGGATCATAGATATAGAAAAATGCCTGAAAGGGCCCGACCCAGCGAGGGAAGGCACAAGGATATTTTTTTACAAGCTCCTCAAGCTTCTCCATTTCATTTTCCTGAAAAACCTTCGATGGAAAAAGGAAAGTAAGTTAGAGAAGTCAGCCAGTCTGGAAATACACCCCTTCTTACAGATACAAAATGCGCTTATAGCCTGCATAGGAACTGGCTCCTTTTCTGGAAGTAGGTGATTATGACTTGTTTGGGACTTCTAAGCTTGGCATATAATTTTTCAAGCTAGGCTAATGTGTATGTATTGTCGATATAAATATATTTTGCACCCTAAGGCCAAGTAACTTTAGAATGATATATTCGGTGAGTTATTTCCCAAACAGAGAAGGTGAAGTGAGCTGAGTTATTCCCACCCCAAGACTTAACTGCCAATATCACACATGTAGGTTAGGAGTGGGATCTGGAAGCTGAAAAATATTCTTCTTCCTACGTAGAAACCTAACTGGTTAGTGACGAAACCTGACCTCATCATCCAGCTTATTGTTCCTCTTATTTTTCCTCTCTGTAAGTATTGGTCAATGGTTCTTTCATATGACTAAATAACACATGCTTCTCTCTAAAAACCTGTCAACTCCATCTACAAAGAAAATTCACTATTTCTTCTCCCCTACAGCAGTAGAAGGAAAATTTACACAGGTGTGTGAAGCCCAGATGCAAAGCTCTCCCTTCCAACATTTACAAATCAGAGTGCAAATTCAACCATCAGAGGAGTCTTTGCTTTTATAAGCAGTTTACTAATGACTCATTTAAATAGCTCTTCTAAATCACTGAAAATAAGATTCATTGGCATCTACCTCTTGTGTAAAGTGTGGGGACTTTACGTGTGTGTGCGTTTATCTACATAGATAATCATGATTGTGGGTTCTGACCATAAAGAAACCTTGAGGTTGGTAAGTTTTTCCTCATATAACCAATAATGTGACATTTGCTATGTGATTGATTATTTTGTCCTCTGGAGAAGCGGAACCCTTTGGCTCCCTGGTTTCCCTGTTATAAGCTAGCAATCCTAACCTATGAATTGTTCTCCAGATAGTCTAGAGCCCGGGAAATGTTGAGACTCTTGAAATCTAATTCCTGAAATGCTCCAGACTCTTTTTGCTGAGGCTCCCACAATCAAGCCAGTGGCCAGGGCCCATTGACTATCTAGAGCAATGGATCCTCCAAACTTGAATATTTATTAATTCACAAACAAAAACAAACCAATGTTTATCAAGTACTGATTACATATACCAGGTAATAGAGGGACAGAAACATGTAAGGGAGGGAAGGTCTTCGCCCTGTGTGACAGGCAGCCTGGGATGAGGACTTCTTTTTTTAGGTAAAAACTCTTTTTTTTTTTTTTTGCATGGGCAGGCACCGGGAATATCGGCATGGCAGGCAAGAATTCTGCCCCTGAGCCACCGTTGCACCGAGGTAAAAACTTTTTATGGCTATTCCTGGCCACATGAAAGCATTTGATTATACTCTTTGTAACTCCTAACTAGGAACATACATAAGGACAAAAAAAACTGTTCTGAATCCTGTAGTATATTTAAGGGAATTTATACTTCTTCAGTTTGAAGAAAAGTCATTGTCAAAACTAGGTATTCTACAGACCAAGGAAACAGGTTACTTGCTTGGAAAATGCTGGGGGCCCACAGAAATTCTCAGACAGTTTGGTTGTATGTACCTAGAAAAATATGTTCTTAAACTTAATCCATTTCTGTGGGTGTGGACCCACAGGTAGGACTTACTGATGAGGTTTCTTTAATTAAGGTGTGGCCCACTACAATTAGTATGGGTCTTAATCTTATTACAGGAGTCCTTTATAAACAGAATGAAATTCCGACAGACAGTGATGTGAATGAACCTGTGGGACATTTGGTGAGGCAAAAAAAGCCAGAAATAAAAGAGCAAATATTGCATGATTTCATTTAGAAAATACTTACATGAAAACCGGGGCCTAGATTGTAAGCTCTTACAGCAGTCACATTTAGTCCGGAGTGGTAATTATTATTTCTGGATTTTGAGAGGCTGTTCTATATATGTATTTAGAGATAAGAATGAAGGCGATCAGGTCAGGATTAAGGTAATTTCAGAATACAGGGGCAAGGAAGACATTGTCTATATTTTAGAACTTCACCTACTTTTTGAGACAAAAGGAAGAAACATTTACTTTGTCCAGAACCTAAATTTTCTGTAGCACATAATCTAATGCAACCTGTCTGGATAGATCATGTAAACAACCAAACACAGGATCCCAGAATAAGAATGAGAGCCTTTAATCCGGTATAGTTTAATGTAATGCCTGGATACATCCCAGAGTATATTAAGCAGATAATGAAAAAGTATTGGCAAAGTCCTTTGAGGGATGGGAGAAAAAATATGGAACTATTGAACTTTACCACCAGGGAAATCCTGGAAACTGTGTCAAACATTAGGGACACCCAAATCAATAGGCCAAGCCCTTGATCTGAGGCTTGCTCTTGTGAAGCTTACATACATAGCAGAGAAGCTTAGCCTATCTATAGGTATGCCTAAGAGTTACTTCTGGAGGACCTCTTTGTCGCTCAGATGTGGCCTCATTCTCTCTAAGCCCAACTCTGCAAGTGAAACCATTGCCCTCTGTACTACGTAGGACATGACATCCAGGGGTGAAAGTCTCCCTGGCAATGTGAGAGATGACCCCCAGGGATGAGCCTGGCCCTGGCACCATGGGATCGAAATGGCATCCTGGCCAGAAGGGGTAAAGAAGTGTAAGAAGTAAGGAATCAGTGGCTGAGAGAGTTCAGATAGAGTCAAGAGGCTACTCTGGAGGTCACTCTTATGCAAGCTTCAGTTAGACATTGCTACCTATCATAACTTTCCAAGCCCAACCAAAACCATTCCTGCCAATCCTAAAGAATACCTGGGGCATTATATACGATTCTACAAAGGTTCCATGCACTAGGGTAACTTTCCAGAAACTTACAACCTCCAGATGGGTCCCTGAACCAGATAAGTCCTTCAAAATGCAGAGGGCCAGCCCTTCTAGAACATCAACTCGTTCATCCCCTATCCCATATTATCAAAAGCCCCTCCCAACATGAAAAAGTTAGAATGAGCATAGCCCAAATACCCTTAAAGAGTAGGAAATAAATCAAAGGTGATGGTGGATTATACAGAAAGGGCAGGGTTTAACAAATGAGTATGATTGTGGAATCATTATATCGATATTTCTTTTAGTCTGCAGCACTCTAGAGGAGTTAGAAGTAAAAACTTAAAATTGTGGAATTGTAACCCATACCAAACTCTGAAATCTGTTCTACAATTAATTGTTGCGATGTACTTTGAAATTTATTGCTTTTTTGTATATACGTTATTTATCACAAAAAAGAAAAAAGAGAAGAAGGAGTATAATAGAAAAGATAGGATTTAACAAATGAGTATAACTTCTGAATCATTATATTGATATTTCTTTTGGTCTCCAGTGTCTTGGAGTAACTAGAAGAAAAAGTGAAAAAATCGTGGAACTGTAACCCATATCAACCTTTAAAATCTGTTCTATAACTACTTGTTAAAATGTACTTGCTTTTTTATACATCTGTTATATTTCACAATAAAAAACATTAAAGGAAAAAAAAAAAAAGAAATTCAGACAGAGAGAAAGCCCTGGGAAGCAAGAAGCTGAAATTCAATGGAACCCAGAAGAGAAGAGAGAGGCCAAGAGAGTCTGCCATCTGTGTGGCCATGTGACAGAGGCACCCAAGGGCCAAGGAAAATAACTTTCAATCTAGAATAATATACTCAGAACAAATAATCTGCATAAGTGGGACGAAAGAAAAATGGTTTAGGAAAATAAAAACAGAGCAAATCTATCACTAATGCTTAAATAAATACACAAGGGACTTCTTCAGGCAGAAATAAATGATCTCAGGTGGAATGCAAGTAGGAATGAAATGTAATTGAAAAGTTAAACAGGTAGGTATACATAAACAAATGTTCAGTATGCCAAACAATACTAATAATGTCTTGTGAGGTAAAATATACGTGGGATTGAAATGCATGAAAATAACGACACTAGAGACATGAGGGAGTCAGTGCAGTGAAAGTATTCTAAGGCCCTAGCATTAACAGGCAAAGAGTAAAAATGATCATTTATTTTAGTGTATAATAATTCAGGGACCTGTGTTGTAAACTATAGGGTAACCACCAAAAGGATAGTTTTTAAAAAATGTTTATCTAAAAAGCTAACGGAAAGGTGAATGGAGTAATTTAAAAACTGTGGATAATCCAGTAGAAGGCATGAAAAAGAAAAACATAAATATAAACAGATGGATCAAATAGTAATGTGGCAGCTATAAACCCAAATATATCAGTAATTATATATATATATATATGTACACACAATATATATATATATGCTAATTATTTTAAGTAAAAGACAGAAGTTGTCAGACTAGACTAAAAAAAAATCCAGAATTATGTACTATTAAAACAAGACACACTTTACATACAACAATTCCATGGAAAAAATTTAAATATCACAAAAAGAAAGGTGGTATAGTTACACTAACATAACATTAAGTATACTTTAAGCCAAGAAGTCTTACTAAATATAAAAAGGAACATTATATAAATACAAGGGTTAATCTGGGAATATATAATAATTCAAAATCTGTATGTACACAATAATACAACTTGAGAATTGATAAAGCCAGAAATGGACATGAGAATTTAAAAATGAAATAAAGACATTCACAACAAGAGTGGGAGGGAGTTGGTAAAGGCAAGACTGGAACAAGCTGAAAAGTTAGGTGAAGGGAGAAACCTTCTATGGGTTCTCACCCACTCAGCAAGGCCCAGCCCTAAAGGTTCTTGGCTGGGTCCTACCCACAGGAGTGCCCCTTGGCTAGGTCTCTCTCCTGCTACTGTTCGTAGGATGAATTAAAGCAAATACACCCCAGTCTTTTCTAACCTGAGGTCTCAGCACCCTTCTGTGCTTCTCAAACCCACCCCAGTGCCTAATTGCAACAGGAATGGGTGGGAGCATGGAGAGGGGTGCAGGGAAGAGGGAGGCATGGAAAGGAGCTGAGCCAGAAGCACACTTAACAATTCCTTCAGGTCTGCCTTGTTTTCCTTAGAAACCTTGAAAATTTTATATGCTCTATAGACTAGTATATAATGAGATAATTATGAAACAGAGCACATTAGCATTCTCCAAAGAACCAGAAGCAACAAGACATGTGTGTGTATGTAAATATTAAGATATTTATTATAGGAATTAGCTTGGGTGACCATGAGACTTGGTAAGTCCAAATTCTGTAGGGTAGGCTTCAAATTGGGAGCTAGATGGTGACATTGAATTCACCAGGAGAAGCCATAGGTTTGGAAATCCAATGAAGGTCATGATAAATTCCAGGAGAAGCTGGCTGACTGAAGTAGAAATAGAAATTCTTGCTGACTGCTGAAATCCTGAGGTCTCCCTTTAAGACCTCCAACTGATCTGATGTGGTGGTTTCTCTGAAGGCACTCCTCTTTGGAATTGTGGATATAATCAGCCACAGATGCAATCGACTGACTAATGATTTAAAATACATGAAATACCCTTACAGTAACAAACAGGCCAGTACTAGTAACAGATGCACATCATAACCTAGTCAAAGTTGTCACATAATATTAACCATCACTGTCCACCCCTTGTCAACCTGACATCTATACCCAGCTCCTTAAATCACACAATCTCTAAATAAAGACAATAACATTGTCATACTTTCACCTAGCATAATTCAACTTTCCTGCATAGAACCATATGCATAGAAAATAATGCAGGCCCTGGTGATAGTCACTCTTATCTTTGATCTCCTGTAACTTGAATACTACAATATAAAGTTAATACAATTTATGTGATATAATATGGGGATAAGATAGGGAAGAAAACAAAGACATTTGCTTTATGTATATATACAAACATATTCATAGCAAAACGAAGAAGAAAAACTCATAACCATTATAGCTTTTAGTTCTGCAACTGATCATAAGGTTGTGGTTCAAATTTATAACTACCTATTCCATATTCTCTTTACCCTTTACAAGCACCTCAGCTGGTCGTGATTCTTTGGGGGTGTTTAGGGTGACCCAAACTTTCATTCCTGAAGGGTCTGAGCTATTAGTAGTACTGCCTGGATTGGGTTGTTGCACTTTTCCATTGACTTTAATCACAGGGCATAGTAGTTCTAAGAAATGCCTTAAGGGATTGCCTGTATTTCAGGAATTTTTTTTTTTTTTACACATCTCCATTATGTATGTAGTAGCAGTCATATTTCCCTTTGATAATCAAGATCAATCAACCCAGCCAATACAGTAATTCTCTTCTTTGGCTGTTGATTCAGTGGCATGAGGATCCCACAGTGGCCAGCTGGCAGTCTTAACTTCCAGTTCAGTGGAATCACTGTTATGTGTCCTGGTGCAAGCACTCCTCCTTTAGGAACTAAGACCTCCAGACAAGCAGAACATAAGGTCATGGGGACACAAAGCAAATTTTTTTATAATGAATCACTAGGGGTAATAGTGAGTGATGTTACTCCCATTTCAACCCCTTGATTCCAGGACCTGTGAATTACAGCAATGAGAGAAATAGCATTATAGTTTAGCAGCTAATTTAGAGCATGCACAGCCTCCTGGGGACTACTGCCCTACCCCTGTAAGTTACTGCCACCTATGATTGAGAAGTTCTGTTGTCAGTTTGGTCAAGTGGTGATGCCTAGTTTTCTGGTCAGGCAAGCACTGGCCTGACCATTGCTACAAGAATATCTGGCTGGTTGATAAACCTGAGGTTGGTGTATTAAATCATCCGTCAGTTGACTGCATCTGTGGCTGACACATCTGCGATCAACTATGGTGTGTCTACCACAATGAGATAATCCAATTAGTCGAAGACTTTAGGAGGAAGAGAGACTCTTTCACTGCTTCTTCAGCCAGAGAGACTTTCCTGTGGAGCTCATCTAGATCTTTCATCAAAGCTGCCAGCTTCACAGCCTGCCCTGTGGATTTTGGACTCTTCCATTCCCATGGTTGCGTGAGACATCTTTATTAATCTCATATTTACAGATATGTCCTGCTGATTCTGTTTCTCTGTTTCTCCAGTTCTCTAGAGAACTCTGACTAATACAGCTTAGTATTAGGTACTAGGAGTGGGTCTTGAGAAACAGAATCTTAAAAATGGATTTTTACAATTGGTTGTCTACTCTTATTAGATTCGGAGGCACCAATGATTCTGTTTCCAATAATCAAGATGGCAGGGACAGCCCATGAGTAGAGTTGGCAAGAGAGACACTCAAAATACCACATTAGATTCTGCTAATTGTATGCTTATATGAGGCAAGGCTCTGGGTGATACTGTTTGTGACACCTTTATGGAGTTTTGTGGAATTAAAAGTTATAATGATGTTGGCTGGTTATTGTTAGATACACTGGATACAGTGATGAGAGAAAGGGATGAGTTGAAAGCTTCAAATTTGTAACTTAAGCACTGTATGAACAATGTAAAAGATTCCATGTTTGCCCTGGAATAAAATCTTATTTCCTCTGGTCACAGACTTGAGATCTCTGAAAACCAGACAGAGAGCCTCATTGTGTGAGTAGCAGATTTACAATGTAAACTAAAATCTCAACCTTGCAGGGAGGATGTCTGCTGCTAAAGTAAGGGCTTTGATTGGAAAAGAATGGGATCCTGAAACGTGGGATGGAGATATATGGCTTGATAATGATGGCAATGGGGAGACGGACTCCTTGAAATCTGCTGAGACTTTGTTAGATAGACCTGTAATGGACTGCCCTGAGGAAAAAACTTCCTGACCACCGGCTTGCCTGGAGGAAACAGTTTCCCAGCCTCTGGTCTGCCCAGAAGAGTTTGCCATTCAACCTCTACCTAATGAGATTAACCCTTGGGTGCCTGCTAACCCGTAACCACCTCCTCTAGGGAAACAGCTTTCACTCCTCTGTCTGGAGCGACTAATCTCATTTCACCAGGTGAAACTGCAATGGAATTCCTTGAGGTAACTGGCTTGAAACACACTTCTATTTCTTTTCATGACCTAGACCCACCACCCCTCTTTTCTTCAAGATGTATAACTAGACTAAAGTCCCAACAGGCTCCAAAAGGTGAGGAACAAAGTGTGACCCATGAGGAGGTATGCTATATTCCAAAAACAAACAAATAAAACTGCATGAGTTTTCCAATCTATTTAGATAGAAATCAGGGGAATATGTGTGGGAATGGATATTAAGAGTGTGGGATAATATTGGAAGGAATATAAAGTTGGATCAAGCTGAACTAATTGATATGAGCCCACTAAAAAGATTACGCATTCAATGTTGTAGCTTGAGGGGTTAGAAAGGGCATTAACAGTTTGTTTGGATGGGTGGCTGAAACATAGATCAAAAGGTACCTGGCATTACCTGAGGTCGAAATGCCATAACTGCCTTGGTATAATGTACATGACGGGATCCAACGGCTAAGAGAGATTGGAATGTCAGAGTGGATTTATCATGGAAAGCCTGCTCATACACCTCAGGAATATCCAGAGGCCCAAATGCCCAAATGCCCATGGCCCCCACTCCTACCACATTACCTTCTCTTTCCCAGACTAGGCCTCTTGGGGAGTTCCTTACAGTCAGTTAACTGAGGAAGAGAAAACTTGGGCCTGGTTTACAGATGGTTCTACACAGTATACAGGGACCACCCAGAAATGGACAACTGCAGTACTACAATCCCTTTCTGGGATGTCCTTAAAGGACAGTGGTAAGAGGGAATCCTCCCAGTGGGCGGAACTTTAAGTAGTGCACCTGTTTGTTAATTTTGCCTGGAAGTAGAACTGGCCAGAGGTGTGTTTGCATACTTACACATGGACTGTTGCTAATGATTTGACCAGATGATTAAGGATCTGGAAGGAGCACGATTGGAAAATTGGGGACAAAGAGGTCTGGAGAAGAGGTATGTGGATAGACCTTTCTGAGTGGGCAAAGAACATGAAAATATTTGTGTTCCATTTGAAGGCTCACCAGAGGCTGACTTAAGAAGAGGAAGGTGTATAAGTTAGGGTTCTCTAGAGAAACAGAATCAACAGGAAATATTCATAAATATAAAATTTATAAAAGTATCTCTCATAACCGTGGGAACATAGAGTCCAAAATCAGTAGGGCAGGCTGTGAAGCTGACAATTCTGATGGAGGGTCTGAATGAACTCCACAGGAGAGGTTCACCAGCTGAAGCAGGAAGAGAACCTGTGTCTTCTGAATCCTCCTTAAAAGGCTTCCAGTGATTAGATTAAGCATAACTCATTAAAGAAGACACCCCCCTTAGCTGATTACAAATGGAATCAGCTGTGGATGCAGTTGACGTGATCATGATTTAATTCTATGAAATGTCCTCATAGCAAAAGACAGGCTGGCACTTGCCCAACCAGACAAACAGGTACCACCACCTGGTCAAGGTGACACATGAACCTGACCATGACAATCCACCCCTTGTCAACTTGGCAACTATACTCCTCACCTTAAACCACACCTAATTTCTAAACAGAAAACAATAAAAAACACATTTTTTTCTTTCACCTAGCAATACTCAACAGTCCTGCATATAACTGGAAACACACTAAATCTCTCCAGAATAGGATGCAAGTCCTCGAGTAACATTCATTCTTAAACTTGATATCTTACAACTTAAATAGTATAACATGAACAAAACGGCATTACAGTCCTTGTTTCTGTAACTGATCACATGGCTGTAGTTTATATTTATCATTACCTTCTTCCACTACCCATTCCATGTTCCCTTTACCCTCAGCAAGCATTTCAGCTGGCTGTGGTTCTTTGCCTAGTGGGGTGACCCAAACCTTCATTCCTGAAGTTTTAGAGCCATTGGTAGCTCTGCCTGAATTGGGTTGTTGCAGTTTTCCATTGATTTTAATCACAGGGCATGGTAGTACTAAAAGACGCCCTAGGGGATCTCCTATATTCCAGGAAAACTCTTCTTTACCTCCATTGGGTAGTTGCAGTCCTATTTTCCCCTGATAGTCAGGGTCAGTCACCCCAGCCAGTAATGTAATCCTTTTCCAGGCTTGTTGATCCAGAGGCATGAGAAGCCTAAAGCGACTGAAGGTGGCAGTCTTAGATTCTAGTCCAATGGAATCGTTGTTTCTCCTGGTGCAAGCACTCCTCCGTTTGGAACTAAAACCTGCAGACCAGCAGAGCTAAGGGTCACAGGGGCAGGAAGCAAAAAATTTCCTAGTGGATCACCAGGGGTAATAGTGAGTGGTGTCACTCCCATTTCTACCTCTTGGCTCCTGAACCCATGGATCCTGTCTATGGGAGAAAAAGCACCATACAGTGGACTCTGTACAGAGCATTCACAGTTTCCTGGAGAACATTACCCCAGCCCTTCAAGGTATTGCCACCTAGTTGACACCATAATTGAGTTTTCAAAAGGCCGTTCCCCTGTTCTATCAATCCAGCTGCTTCTGGATGATGGGGAACATGGTAAGACCAGAGAATTCCGTGAGCATGTGCCCATTCCTCCACTTCATTTGTTGTGAAGTGGGTTCCCTGATCAGAAGCAATGCTGTGTGGAATACCATGATGACAGATAAGGCATTCTGTAAGCCCACGGATGGTAGTTTTGGCATCAAACAGAAGCACTGCATGCAGGGAAAGCAAACCCATATCCAGAGTATGTGTCTATTCCAGTTAGAACAAATCACTGCCCTTTCCATGAAGAGAGTGGTCCAATGTAATCAACCTGCCACCATGTAGCCAGCTGGTCATCTTGGGGAATGGTGCCATATCAGGGGCTGTGTGTGCCCATTGGGCAATAACAGCAGTTGCTTGGGAAAGAGGTTGACTGGTATCCACAGAACGGGTCATCTTATCCACTTGATTATTAAAACTTTCCTCTGCTACAGTCACCCTCTGATGTGTATTCACATGGGAACAAATATCTTCATGTTTTCAGTCCACTCAGAAAGGTCTATCCACATACTTCTTCCCCAGACCTCTTTCTCACCAATTTTCCATTATGCTCTTTCCAAGTCCTTGACCATCCAGCCAAACCATTAGCAACAGCCCATGAGTCAGTATATAAATGCACCCCTGGCCAGTTCTCCTTCCAAATAAAATGAACAATCAGGTGTACTGCTCGAAGTTCTGCCCACTGGGAGGATTTTTCCTTAACAGTGTCCTTCAAGACACCCCAGAAATGGGTTGTAGAGCTGCATCTGTTCACTTTTGGGTAGTACCTGCATATCCCATCTGTAAACCAGGTCCAAGATTCTCTTCCTCAGTCAATTCACTGTAAGGAACTCCCCAAGAGGCCATAGGTCTGGTTTGGGAAAGAGAAGGTAATGTGGCAGGAGTGCAGACCTTGGGCATTTGAGCCACTTCCTCATGTAACTTACTTGTGCCTTCAGGACCTGCTCTGGCCCTATCTCGTATATACCATTTCCATTTTATGATGAAGTGCTGCTGTGCACACCCAAATTTATGGCTTGGTGGGTCAAAGACAACACCCAGCTCACGATAGACAACTCAGGTCTCATGGTAACTTGGTGGCCCAACGTTAAGCATTTGGTCTCTACTAAGGCTCAGTAGCAGGTTAAAAGCTGTTTCTCAAAAGGAGAGTAGTTATCTGCAGCAGATGATAAGGCTTTGCTCTAAAATCCTAAGGGTCTGTGTTCTGATTCTCCTATAGGGGCCTGCTAAAGGCTCCAAGTATCTCTATTTGCCACTAACACTTCCAGTACTATTGGATCTGCTAGATCATACGGCCCAACTGGCAGAGCAGCTTATACAGCAGCTTGGACCTGTCTCAGGGCCTCCTCTTGTTCAGGTCCCCACTCAAAATTAGCAGCTTTTCTGGTCACTCGATAAATGGGCCAGAGTAGCACACCCAAATCAGGAATATGTTGTCACCAAAATCCAAAGAAACCAACTAGGCATTGTGCCTCTTTTTTGGTTGTAGGAGGCGCCAGATGCAGCAACTTATCCTTCACCTTAGAAGGGATATCTCGACATGCCCCACATGACTGGACACCTAGAAATTTCACTGAGGTGGAAGGTCCCTGTATTTTTGTTGGATTTATTTCCCATCCTCTGACATGCAAATGCCTTACCAGTAAGTCTAGAGTAGTTGCTACTTCTTGCTCACTAGGTCCAATCAGCATGATATCATTAATATAATGAACCAGTGTGATGTCCTGTGGGAGGGAGAAACAATCAAGGTCCCCGTGGACAAGATTATGACATAGGGCTGGAAAGTTGATATACCCCTGAGGCAGGATAGTGAGAGTATATTGCTGACCTTGCCAGCTGAAAGCAAACTGTTTCTGGTGGTCCTTACTAACAGCTATTGAGAAAAAAGCATTTGCCAGATCAATAGCTGTATACCAGGTACCAGGGGATGTACTGATTTGCTCAAGCAATGATACCATCTGGAACAGCTGCTGCAATTGGAGTTAAACTCTGGTTGAGCTTACAATAATCCATGACCCATCTGTTTTCTGCACAGGCCAATGAGGAGTATGAATGGGGATGCGGTGGGTATTATCCCCCTTGCATCCTTCAAGTCCTTAAGGGTGGCAGTAATCTCTGCAATCCCTCCAGGAATCTGGTATTGCTTCTGATTTACTATTTTGCTAGGTACGGTCAGTTCTAGTGGCTTCCACTGGGCCTTTCCCACCACAATAGCCCTCACTGCATGAGTTAGAGAGCCAATATGGGGATTCTGTCAGTTGTTCAGAATGTCTATTCCAATTACGCATTCTGAAATTGGGGAAATAACTACAGAATAGGTCCTGGGCCCCACTGGACCCACTGTAAGATGGACCTGAGATAAACTCCATCAATCACCTGGCCTCTATAAGCCCCCACTCTGACTGGTGGACCAGAGTGATGTTTTGGGTCCCCTGGAATTAATGTCACTTCTGAACCAGTATCTAATAACCTCCCAAATATCTGATCATTTCCTTTTTCCCAATGCACAGTTACCCTGGTAAAAGGCCGTCGATCTCCTTGGGGAAGGCTTGGAGGAACATTAACAGTATAGATTTGTGGCAGTTTAACAGGGTTTTCTCCAAAGGGACCTGGCCTCTCCTTCATTCAAGGGGCTCTGGGTCTGTAAACTGTCTCAGGTCTGGAAATTGATTAAGGGACCATGACTCTGTGTTTTTGTAATTCAAGTTAGACTTCTGTTCACTTAACTTAGAACTCTTGTTTATACAGCTCAAATAAGAATTTAGTAGACTGCCCATTTATTGTATTTCTAGGTGTGCTGGTTTGAAAGGAAGTATGCCCCCTAAGAAAAGCCATGTTTTGATACAAATCCCATTTCTTAAAGGTAGAATATTCCCTATTCAATACTGTATATTTGAAACTGTAACGAGATCATCTCCCTAGGTGATGTGATTTAGTCAAGAATGGTTGTTTAACTGGATTAGGGGATGACATGTCTCCACCCATTTGAATGGGTCTTGATTGGTTTATTGGAGTCCTATAAAAGAGGAAACATTTTGGAGATTCAGAGAGACTCAGAGAGAGCAGAAAATGCTGCAGCACCACGAAGCAGAGAGTCCACCAGCCAGCGACCTTTGGAGATGAAGAAGGAAAACGCCTCCCGGGGAGCTTCATGAAACAGGATGCCAGGAGACAAAGCTAGCAGATGACACTGTATTCGCCATGTGCCCTTCCAGCCGAGAGAGAAGCCCTGGCTGTGTTCACCATGTGCCGTCTCACTTGAGAGAGAGACCCTGAACTTCATCGGCCTTCTTGAACCAAGGTATCTTTCCTTAGATGCCTTTGATTGGACATTTCTTTAGACTTATTTTAACTGGGACATTTTCTCAGGCTTAGAACTGTAATCTAGCAACTCATTAAATTCCCCTTTTAAAAGCCATTCCGTTTCTGGTATATTGCATTCTAGCAGCTAGCAAACTAGAACACTAGGTAACCCATGATTTACTAGTCAATGCCACATATCTCTGAGTCAGATTATTTTGACTCCTGCTATGAGTTTGCTGTCTATTATAATAGTCATGTCCACCCTGTCTAGGCGATTAAGTGCTGCCACCTGGCTTCTGCCAACACGGGATCTGGTTAGCCCCATTGTGTTTAAGGATTCCAGCTCGGTGACAGCAGTTCCCACAGTAATATCTGACCTACAGAGAAGTGCAACTATAGAGTTCTTCAGGGATGATGGTGCTAGTCTCACAAATTTATTTCTCACTGTTCTGGTAAAAGACGTATCCTCTGAACATTTCCTGGGTGTAAGAGCAGGCTTTGCATGATAAATTCACTCTAACATTCCAATCTCTCTAAGCCTCTGGATCCCCTCATCTACATTATACCAGGGCAGTTCTGGCATTTCAACCTCAGGTAATGTTGGCCACCTTTTGATCCATGTTTCAACCAACCATCCAAACAAACTGTTAATACCTTTTCTAACCCCTCAAGCTATAACATTGAAGGCAGAATCTCTGCTTAGTGGGCCCATATCAATAAATTCAGCCTGATCCAGCCTTATATTCCTCCCACCCTTATCCCACACCCTTAAAATCCATTACCACACATATTCCCGATTTCTGTCTATATAAATTGGAAAACTCACACAGTTCTTTTGGAGTATAACGTACCTCCTCATGTGTGATACTTTGTACCTCACCTTTAGGGGCCTGTTGGGACTTTAGTCTAGTTATAGGTCTGGAGGAAATGAGGGATGATGGGGGTACATCATGAAAAGAATTAGAAGTATCTTCCAAGCCATTTGCTTCAGGGCATTCATTTGCAGTTTCATCTGGTGAAACAATATTAATCACTCTAGGGCCAATCCCTTCAGGAGGAGGTTGGGTGGCCAACTCCTCAAGGCAGACTGGAGGTGGGGCGGCTATGTCCTCAGGGCAGACTATTACAGGGTTATCTAGAGAAGACTCAGCATGATCTAGGTTTTCAACCTCACCCCCGATATCATTATCAATCCATATGTCTCCATCCCATTTTTCAGGGTCCCACTCCTTTCCAATCAATGCCCTCAATTTAACGGCAGACACCATGCAAGACTGAGATTTTAGTTTATGTTGTAAAGTTGCTACTCTAACAAGAAGATTCTGAGTCTGATTTTCAGACATCTCAAGTCTACAGGTACAGGAAATGAGATTTTCCTTCAGGACACTCACAGAAACGTCTACATCTGTCAGAAGGTGCTTAAGCTTCTTGTTTGAAGCCCTAAGTACATCCCTTTCACTCATTAATTTATACAGTGTATCCAACAATAACCAGTCAACATCTCTATACTTACTATTTCCACAAAACTCCATAAAGATGTAAAAGGCTTTATCCCCCAGAGCCTGGCTTCGTACAAGTGAAGCATTAGAAGAATTAAATGGTGACATTTTGAGTATCTCTTTTTCCAACTCACTCCATGGATTGGCAATGTCATTCTGAACATGGGAATCAGAGTCCTTAGTGCCTTGAGTCCAGTCAGTTTAGAAAACCATTCATAAAATCCCTTTATAAGATTCTGTTTCTTAAGAACCACTCCTGGTACCAAGTTGCATTAGTTAGGGTTCTCTAGAGAAATGGAACCAACAGGAAATATTCATAAATATAAAATTTATAAAAGTGTCTCATGTAACCATGGGCATACAAAGTCCAAAATCTGTAGGGCAGGCTGTGAAGCTGACAATTCTGATGGAGGGTCTGAAAGAACTCCACAGTTGAGGCTCACCTACTGAAGCAGGAAGAGAGCCTATGTCTTCTGAATCCTCCTTAAAAGGCTCCCAGTGATTAGATTAAGCATCACTCAATAAAGAAGACACTTCCCTTGGCTGATTACAAATGGAATCAGCTGTGGATGTAGCCGACGTGATCATGATTTAATTCTATGAAATGTCCTCATAGCAAAAGGCAGGCTGGCACTTGCCCAACCAGACAAACAGGTACCACCACTTGGCCAAGGTGACACACGAACCTGACTAGGACAGAAAATTTCAATAATCAGGTGGATTAGATGGCCCATCCTGCAGATACAAGTCATCCTCTTTCCTCAGCCACTCCTGTCGTTGCCCAATGGGCTCATGAACAAAGTGGCTATGGTGATAGGGATGGAGGTTATGCATGGGCTCAGGAACATGGACTTCCACTCACCAATGCTGACTTGGCTACAGCCACTGCTGAGTGCCCATTCTGCCAGCAGCCAAGACCAATATTCAGTCCCTGATATGGCACCACTTCCTTAGGTGATCAGCCTGCTATCTGGTGGCAGGTTGATTACATTGGACCACTTCCACCATGAAAGGGGCTGCAATTTGCTCTAACTGGAATAGACACCAACTCTGGATATGGGTTTGCCTTCCCTGCATGCAGTGCTTCAGCAAAAACTACCATCCATGGACTCATAGAATGCCTTATCCACCTTCATGGTATTCCACATGCATTCCTTCTGCTCAAGGAATCCATTTCACAGCAAATGAAATACAGGAATGGGCACATGCTTATGGAATTCTCGGGTCTTACCATGTTCCCCATCATCCAGAGGCTTCCGGTTGATAGAAAGGTGGAATGGCCTTTTGAAGACCTAACTATGGTGCTAGCTAGGTGGCAATACCTTGTGGGCTGGAGCAATATTCTCCAGGAGGTTGTGTATGCTCTTAATCAGTGTCTACTGTTATGGCGCTGTTTCCTCCATACCAGGATTCATGGGTCCAGGAATCAAGGAGCATGTGCTGGTTTGAAAGGAAGTATGCCCCCTAGAAAAGCCATGTTTTAATCAAAATTCCATTTCATAAAGGTAGAATAATCCCTATTCAATACTGTATGTTTGAAACGGTAATCAGATCATCTCCCTGCATGATGTGATTTAGTCAAGAGTGGTTGTTAAACCGGATTAGGTGACAACATGTCTCCACCCATTTGGATGGGTCTTGATTGGTTTACTGGAGTTCTACAAAAGAGGAAACATTTTGGAGAATGAGGAGATTCAGAGAGAGCAGAGTAGAATGACATAGCCACAAGAAGCTGAAGTCCACCAGCCAGCAACCTTTGGAGATGAAGAAGGAAAATGCCTCCTGGGGAGCTTCATGAAATCGGAAGCCAGGAGAAGAAGCTAGCAGATGACGCCATGTCCACCATGTGCCCTTCCACATGAGAGAGGAACCCTGACCGTGTTCACCATGTGCCTTCTCACTTGAGAGAGAAACCTTGAACTTCATCGGCCTTCTTGAACCAGGTATCTTTCCCTGGATGCCTTTGACTGGACATATCTATAGACTTGTTTTAATTGGGACATTTTCTCGGCCTTAGAACTGTAAACTAGCAACTCATTAAATTCCCCCTTTTTAAAAGCCATTCCGTTTCTGGTTTATTGCATTCCAGTAGCTAGCAAACTAGAACAGAGTGGAAATGGGAGTGGCACATTCATTATCACCCCTAGTGATCCACTAGGAAAATTTTTGCTTCCTGTCCGTGAAACCTTAAGCTCTATTGGTCTACAGGTCTTAGTTCCAAAGAAGGAGTGCTTCTGTCAGGGGACACAACTATGATTACATTGAACTGGAAGATAAGACTGCCACCTGGACATTTTGGGCTTATCATGCCACTGAATCAACAGGCACAAAGGGGATTATTGTTCTGTCTGGGGTGATTCATACAGACTACCAAGGGGAATTAGGATTGCAAATACCCAATGAAGTTAAAGAAGAGCTCTCCTGGAATACAAGAGATCCTCTCTAGGGTCTCTTAATACTACTATGCCTTGTGATTAAAGTCAATGGAAAACTGCAACAATCCAATCCAGGCAGGACCACCAATGGCCTCAAAACTTCAGGAATGAATGTTTGGGTCACTCCACCTGGCAAAGAACCATGGTCAGTTGAAGTGCTTGCTGAGGGTAAAGGGAAAAATTGAATGGGTAGTAGAAGGTAGTGATAAATCTGAACTATGACCACATGACGAATTACAGAAACAAGGACTGTGATTGTATGCATATTTCCTTCCTGTTTTGTTATGAGTATGTTTGCATCTGTACATAAGAAAATACCTTGTTTCCCCTTATCATATAAGTTATATTGATCATATCATAGTATTTAAGTCATAAGATATGAAATTTAACAGTGACTGTTACCTAAGGACTTGCACCCTATTCTGGAGAGATATCGTGCATTTCTGGTTATACACAAGGCAGTTGAATATTGTTAGGCAAAGCACATGTCTGTTATTGTGTTCTATTTGGAAATTAAGCATGTTTCAAGATGATGTGTATAGCTTCCAAGTTGACAAAGGGTGGACTGTGATGTTTAGGTTCTGGTGTCAACTTGGCCGAGTGATTATGCCAAGTTGTCAGGTCAGGCAAGCACTGTCCTGACCATTGCTGCAAGGTTAGTTCATGGCTGGCTGATAAATCAAAAGGCTGGTGTATTAAATCATCAGTCAGCTGACTGCATCTGTGATCAACTAAGGCACGTCTCTCACTAATGAGATAATCCAATCAATTGAAGACATTTTAGGAAGATGAGAGACTTTTTCACTGCTTCTTCAGTTAGCTAGCCTCTCCTGTGGAGTTTGTTCAGACCCTTCATTGGAGTTGCCAGCTTTATAGCCTACCCTGTAGATTTTGGACTGTTCCACTCCCAGAGTTGCATGAGATATCTTTATAAATCTCATATTTACAGATATCTCCTGTTGGTTCTGTTTGTATAGAGAATCCTGACTATTATACCACCCACTGGTGCTGTAATTCAGTCTTCAAAAGGTCATTCCATTTTTCTATCAATCCACATGCTTCAGAAAAATGGGGAAAATGAATTTCATGAGTATATGTCTATGCTATTCCGGCACTTCATTTTCTATGAAGTAGGTTCCCTGCTCAGAAGCAATGCTGTATGGAATACATGATGGTAGATGAGCCATTCCATAAATCCACAGATGGTAGTTTTGGCAAAAGCATTGTAAATAAGGAAGGAAAATCCATATCCAGAGTACATATATATATATATTCCAGTAAGAATAAAATACTGTCCCTTTCATAATGGATGTAGTCTAATATAAGCAACCTGCCACCAAGTAGCAGGCTGATCAGCTTGGGGAATGATGCCATATTGGGGACTGAGTGTTGGTCATTGCTGCTGGTAGATTGGGCATTCAGCAATGGCTCTAGTCAGGTCAGCCTTGGTGAGTGGAAGCCCATGTTGCTGAGCCCATGCATAATCTCCATCCTTACTACCACAGTCACTTTTTTCATGAGCTTATTGGGCAATGACAAGAATAGCAGGAGAAAGGCTGACTGATATCCACAGAATGGTCATCCTATCCACCTGCTTATTAAAACACTCTTCTGCTGAGGTTGCCCTCTTATGAGCATTTGCAATGGGATCCAAATATTTTCACATTTTATGTGAACACAGAAAGATCTATTCACAAACTTCTCCTACAGACCTCTTTGTCATCAATTTTCTAATCAAATTCTTTCCAAGTCCCTGACCACCCAGCTAACTCACTAGCATCAGCTCACGAATGTTCCAGAATTGGACTGTAGTGCTGCAGCTGTTCAATTTTGGTGGTACCTTTATATCATGCAGATCTGTTTGTAAACCAGGCCTGAGCTTTCCTTTCCATGGTTAACTGAATTTAGGAATCCCCTTGTGTCGGTTTAAAGCTATTATGTACCCCAGAAAAGCTGTGTCCTTTAATCCTCATTCAGTATTGCTGGGTGGGATCTTTCTGGTAGTTTCCATGGAGATGTGATCCACTCAACTGTAGGTGATAACTTTTGATTAGATGGTTTCCATGGAGACACATCTTAACCCATTCAGGGTTGGGTTACTTAGTGGAACCTTTTAAGAGGGAACCATTTTGGAAGAAGTTTTAGTACCAACAGAACTATTAGAGCCCACATAGCCAGAGACCTTTGGAGATGCATAAAAGAAAATGCCCCTGGGGAAGCCATTGAAGAAGCCTGGAGAGAAAGTTAGCAGACGTTGCCATATGCCTTTCCAGCTGAGTGAGAAACACTGGATATATGAGCCTTTTTGAACCAAGGTATCTTTCCATGAATGCCTTAGTTTGGATATTTTTATAGCCTTGCCTTAATTTGGACATTTTCATGGCTTTAGAACTGTGAACTTGCAACTTAATAAGTTCCCCTTTAAAAAGCCATTCCATTTCTGGTATATTGCATTCCAGCAGCTTTTATAAACTAAAACAACAACTCCCCTCCCCCCACTTCCACCCCAGAGGCCACAGCTGCAGGCTGGGACAAGAGTATGTGGCAAGAGTATGGATCATGGACATTCAGACCATTTCCTAGTGTAACTTACTTGTGCCCCTAGAGCCTGCTTAAGTCCAATCTTGTGTGTATCACTTCCAGTAGAAGATGGAGTGCTGCTGCACATGCCCAACTTCATGTCTTGGTGGATCATGATGGGATACTCAGGTCTCATGGTAACTTAGTGGCCTATGGCAAATGCTTGGTTTCTTCTAAGGCTTACTAACGGGCTAAAAGCTGTTTGTCAAAAGGAAAGTACTTATCTGCAAAGGACAGCAGGGCTTTGCTTCAAAAGCCTTAGGTTCTGTTATGTGATTCTCCTATAGGGGCCAGGCAATGGCTCCAAACAGCATTTCTCTTTGCCACTAATATTTCCAGCACCACTGGATCTTCAAATCACATGATACAAGTCGCAGAGTAGCTTTCATGGCAAAGCCTGGACCTATTGCAGAGCTTTCTCTTGTTATGGTCCACACTCAAAACCAGCAGCTTTTGTATCACTCAGTAAATGGGCTAGACTAGCACTCCCAGATGAAGATTATGCTTCCTCTCAAATCCAAAGAGGTGAAATAGGCACTGTTCTAGTTTGCTTGCTGCCAGAATGCAATACACCAAAAATGGAATGGTTTTTTTTTTAAAGAGGAATTCAATAAGTTACAAGTTTCCAGTTCCAAGGCCATGGAAATGTCCAAATTAAAGTAGGTCTATAATGTCCAAATTAAGGTACCAACAGGAGATTACCTTCACTCAAGAAAGGCTGATGAAGTTCAGGGTTTCTCTCTCAATTGGAAAGGCACATGGCAAACATGGTGACGTCTAGCTAGCTGTCTCTCCAGGCTTCTTGCTTCATGAAGCTCCCCCAGGGGTGTTTTTCTTCTTCATCCCCAAAGGTCTCTGGGTGTGTGGGCTCTCAGCCTCGTGGCTCCGCTGTTGTTCTCCTGTGTCTCTCCAGCTTTTTACAAAATGCTTCCTTTTAAAGGATTCCAATAAACGAATCAAGTTGTCAACCTATAGTAGTGAATAGGGATTAAAAGAAACATTGCTCCCACAGGATTGGATCAGGATTAAAACATGGCTTTTCTAGGGTGCATGATCCTTTCAAACCAGCACAGGTACTGTGCCTCTTTTATGGTTGTAGGACAGGCCAGATGCAACAGTTTATCCTTCATCTTAGAAGGGACATCTCAATACTACCCATTAGAAATTTCACTGAAATGGAAAGACCCTGAATTTTTTTGTTGGATTTATCTCCTACCTACTGACATGCCAATGCCTTAACAATAATTCTAGAGTAATTGCTACTTTTTGTTCACTAGGTCCAATCAGCATAATGTCATCAACAAAATGGAACAGCATGATGTCTTGTGGAAGGGAAAGGAAATCAAGGTCCCTGAAGACTAGATAATATCATAGTGCCTAACCATAGGCCAACCACAGGCTTGAGAGTTAATATACCCCTGAGGTAGGAGAAGGTGTATTGCTGGCCTTGCCAGTTGAAAGCAAACTGTTACTCATAGGCTTTATTAAAGGTATTGAGAATTAAGGGTAGTTCAGAGCCAGTGTCCAGTAATCCCCCAAATGTCTGATTATTTCCCTTTCTCCAATGCACAGCCACCCTGGAAAATGGCCATACATCCTTTTGAGGAAGGTTGGAGGAAGATTAACAGGATATATTTTTTGGCAGAGTCCTTCCCCAAGGGGACCTGACTCTCCCTCCATTCAGGGAGTTCTGAGTCTGTAAACTGTCTCAAGTCTGCGAATTGACTAGGGCCCATGACTCTGCTTCTATGATTCAAGTTAGACATTTGTTCACTTGCTCTAGAACTCTTCTGCTTGTGCAGGTCAAGTTAGAATTTAGTAGACTGCTCATCTATTTTATTTCAACATACCCCAAGATCAACTAACTAATGCCACAGGTTTCTATGAGTCAGACTATTCTTATTACTGCTGTGACTCTGCTGTCCCTTACAGCAGCCACACATACTTCACCTTTGACAGTGCCACTGTTTGGTTCCTGCCATCCTGGGATCTGATCATCTCCATTGTATTTAAGGATTCAAGTTCAATGTAACAGTTCTCACAGCAATATGTGACCGTCAGAGAAGAGTGACTATAGAGCATCTCAGGTTAGATGGAGCTATTCTCATAAACACATTCCTCACAGTAGTTGTGAAAGATGTGTCTTCTGGATATTCCTGGGGTGGGTGAATATGTCTTCTCTGATAAATCCAATGATAACGTTCCAATCTTTCTAAGCCTTTGGATCTCCTCATCTACATATATGAGGATAATCCTGGTATTTCAACTTCATTTAGTGTAGGCCACCTTTTGTTCCATGAGTCAGCCAAACTGAACAAACTATCAGTCTTTTCTACCCTCTCAAGCTACAACATTGAATACAGAATCAATGTATTGTTTGATTCAATACAACATTGAATACAGAATCAATGAATACAGATCCACTGCATAGTGGGTTCATATCAATAAATTCAGCCTGATCCAACTTTATGTTCCTTCCACCACTATTCCACACCCTTAAAATCCATTTCCACACATTCTCCCCTGGTTTCTGTCTGTATAAATTAGAAAAATCAAGCAATTCTTTTGGAGTGTAGTGCATCTCCTCATGAGTCACACCTTATACCTCACCTTTCAGGATCTGTTAAGATTTCAGTCTAGTTATAGGACTAGAAGAAAAGAGGCATTTGGGAGTGGGACATTAGAGGAATTATGGTGTCTTGAAAGTCAAATACTTTGGGCATTCTATTACAGTTTCCTCTCATGGAAACCTCTTCAGAGAGAGGTGTGAAGACTACTTCCTCAGGGATGTAGTTACAGGCTTATCAGGCACAGCACAACAAATCTCTTCACAAGAAGGTGAGATGTAAATTTCCCAGAACTGATGAATATGAGTTTCCAGATTGAAACGCTTGTTCACAAGTGTCAAGCACAATAAATAAAAAAGAGCAACACCTAGGCATATCATAAATAAATTTTAGAACACCAGAAGCAAGTTGAAGAAGACCTTAAAGCTGTAGAGAGAGGGAGAGAAAAAAGGTGACATAACAAGGATTAAGAATCAGAAAGGTATGGGAATTTTCAAAAGCCATCCTGAAAGCTAGAGGACAAAGGAAAAAGTCTTCAAAACTCTGAGAGGAAACAATTCCCAAAGTGGAATTCTATATCCAAACCATCATTAAGATTGAAAGCAGAATACAGACATTTCTATCCATTCGAAAGATTAAAGAAACAAAACAATTCCCCCCCCCCCAAAAAAAAAAAACACCAAACTTTACAGTTGTTTTAGTTTATAAGCTACTGGAATGCAATATACCAGAAACGGAATGGCTTTTAAAAAGGGAATTTATTAAGTTGCAAGTTTACAGTTCTAAGGCCATGAAAATGTCCAAATTAAGGCACACAGAGAAAGGTACCTTAACTCCAAAGAAAGGGCGGATGAAGTTCGGGATTTTTCTCTCAGCTGGGAGGTCTGCCAGTTTTCTCTCCTCATTTCATAAGGTTTTCACAGGGGCATTTTCCTTCTGCATCTCCAAAAGTCTCTGGCTGTGTGGGCTATGCTGGCTCTCAGCTTTTTCCAAAATGGTTCCCTCTTAAAAGGCTCTATTAAGCAACCTCACCATGAATGGGTGGAGACACATCTCCATGGAAACCATCTAATCAAAAATTACCACCTGTTCTAGTTTGCTAGCTGCCAGAATGCAATATACCAGAAACGGAGCAGCTTTTAAAAAGGGGAATTTAATAAGCTGCTAGTTTACAGTTCTAAGGCTAAGAAAATGTTCCAATTAAAACAAGTCTATAGAGATGTCCAAGCTAAGGCA
Organism: Tamandua tetradactyla; assembly: GCF_023851605.1. NCBI lineage: Eukaryota > Metazoa > Chordata > Mammalia > Pilosa > Myrmecophagidae > Tamandua > Tamandua tetradactyla. Next base: position 175,872,498 of record NC_135328.1, read on the forward strand.
TCCGGGGAAAGACACCTTGATTCAAGAAGGCCGATAAAGTTCAGGGTTTCTCTCTCAAGTAGAAAGGCACACAGCGAACATGGTCAGGGTTTCCCTCTCGGCTGGAGGGGCACATGGCGAACACGGCATCATCTGCTACCTTCCTCTCCAGCTCCCCGGGAGGCATTTTCCTTCTTCATCTCCAAAACTCACTGGCTGGTGGACTCTCTGCTTTGTGGTGCTGTGGCATTCTCTGTTCTCTCCGAATCTCCAGCTTTCTCCAAAATGTTTCCTCTTTTATAGGATTTCAGTAAACTAATCAAGACCCACTTGAATGGGGACAACCACTCTTGATTGAGTCACATCTCCAGGGAGATGATCTAATTACAGATTCAAACATACAGTACCGAATAGGGATTAGAAGAAACGACTGGGTTTATAAAATGGGTTTAGAATTAAAACATGGCTTTTCTAGTGTACATACATTCTTTCAAACCGGCATACCACCCAAAATTGTGGAGGTGTCACATCTCCATGGAAACAATAAAAAAAGATACCAACCGGTAATACTGAAGAGGATTAAAGAGCATGGCTTTTCTGGGGTACACAACAGTTTCAAACCAACACAACATTCCTTCACTCATTCTCAGGAAGTTATCCATAAAAATTAAATAAATCAAGAAAAAAGAAGCCTGGTATCCTGGAGACAGGAGCTAAAACATAGTACAACCTAAATGGGATATGCTAGAACGACCTCTGTGTACCAGTCCAAGAGAATAACCAGTCCAGATTGGAACAGAAGGAGAGGTTTGTGGGAGAAATGTCTTCAGGAAAACATACACATTGATAGATTATTTGTTGTGTCTGAATATTTGGAAACATTGAGATGTAGTGGAAAAAATTGTGATAGATATTGAAAAACTAAACAGATGGGAAAAAGAGAAGTTAATACACCATGCGAGACAAAAAGCTCTGTGAGCAAAGGAACACTCACAGGAAGAGACCCCTTCGATCAGCAGTAAATAATAGTCAAAATAATATAAATCCCAATTTTCTATTTAACCCCCAAATTCAACTTATATTGGGACATATATTGGGCAGGGGAAGGTGAGATATAAGTGATAGATTCTCATAAAGAAGTTAATAGATGGAAGTCTGAAATTATTAAATTAAGAAATGCAATGTAAAAATATGATTTTACAAATATGGATTTAAATACCAGGAGAAACAGACAAAAATCGAAAGTGGTTGCTTCAGGGAAGAAATACTCAGAATGTTACTGGACAAAGGCAGTGGATTCTTTTGACTGATGCGCTCAAATGCCAATTCCTCAGTCACAAGGGTTTCAAAGAGAGAAACAGTTTATTACTAGGGCATGGCAGGAGATCAGATGGCTCAAAATCTGTCTTTCTGAACTGCAGTAATTCTGATAGTTTTAGAGAATTAAAAGATGAATAGATTTTAGGAGTTTAGAATAATGAGCACATGGCCCCAGGTTAATACAGAGGTGATCTAATTATTGAGCATGCGCAGACTGATTACATGCTGAGTCACGGAACCTGGGTAAGAGAATGGGCGGCCTTAATACGATGAGGGACATGATGTTCAGTATTATGAGGTACAGGGGACTTGTAGGTTTAAGTCTAAGCTCCTGCTCATGTCCAGCAGGTCCATTTTGGTTAGATCCAGTCCCAGTTATCAAGATTCCTTTGGACTTGGGGTGGGTTCGCTCTGGGCTGACCCAAGATCCTTTATTAATAAACAGTAGGGGCTGTCGTTAGTGATCACAAGCCTCTGAAATTGAAAAACTGGACAAATGGGTACAAATGAAGGTCAGTCACAAGGCTTGTACAATCACAGGGGCACAAGATAAAGTCTACACAATCATTATCAGAGATCAAGGCGGCTAGATTGCAATTTAGAGATTTCAGGTGTTTTCCTCTGTCTACTTCAATATACCAAAAAAGCAAAAAGGAATATCTATGTAATGATTCAGTAATCAAAATCATCCCTTAAATCCTAATATCTCGGTTACAGGAAGTGGGGAGAGGGAATACTGAGAGAGAGCCAAAGGATTGCAGTTTTTTTTGCTATAAGCCCTTTAGTACCATTTGATAAACTAAAGTCAATTTTTAAAAATGTATATGTGTTATATGTTATATTATACAATTAAAAGTTTTAAGAAAAAGTATATGTGTTAATAGTCTTTTTATTTTATATGGGAATTTTACCTGACGCAAACAGGATCAGGGTAAATCACAAGGTTTAACATGAGAAAAATAATGCCTTGTACTTTTTCTTTGAGAACACCTAAATCAGGCCCCCACAGTCTGCCCCAACCGTCCACCACCACAGGCCTCAAGTGCCTGCCACAACATCTCTTCCCCCCACTCCCAAACAGAGGCTTGAAGTTCTTTGGACAGGACATGCGATTTCTCACGCCCATTCCATGGCTCACGCTTTTGCCCGGCTGGGAACACCCTCTACCTCACCCTTCCTTTAAGGTTCTGTCCAGCCCTTCACAGATTTTCTCTCCTACCCTAAGCAGAGATGCACATCTTCCTTCAAGATTCCTTTGCCCCTAGGCCTCTTTCAAAGCACTCTTTACCCGGTATTTTCACCTCTTTGTGTCCTTACTAAGTCTATATGCACTTGGGCCCGGTGAGGGCAGAGGCCTGTCTTCTGGTTGTAATCTGCACCATTGAGAGCTGGTGAATGAATGAAAAAATCAATCACCAGTGGGGATGGATTTAGAAAACAGGGGAAGCCAAAAGGTAACAGTCTCACTCCACTTTACAAATTTACAAATCGATTGATCAATATTTCTTTTTTTTTTTTTTAAACATGGGCAGGCACCAGGAATCGAACCCGGGTCCTCTGGCACGGCAGGCAAGCATTCTTGCCTGCTGAGCCACTATGGCCCACCCGATCAATATTTCTTGAGTGGTTGGCTAGGGCTTGACACAAATCTTAGGAAATGAAAGCCTATCTTCTTTTGTTAGACTGGACAAAGAGTGGCAACTACGCTAACCTCATTTTGCATGTTTTCTGCAATTAATAACTATTATTTAGGTAACATACTTTTAAAATAACACTTGTGAAAGCCTTTTTAAAATGCAGTACATAAATGCAAGCAATCCGGGACCAATTGGCCACAGAACTGAGTGACATCTCACTTTGGATATGTTGGCCCTTTAAATAGCCTCCTCCCAGCCCCCAAAGCTTCCTTTCGGGTGGCTACCCTAGGGTGCTTCCCTTTCCCACAGGGGCTGCGGGGGAAGCAAGATTCTACAGTTAAGAAAAGATGCCAAGAGCAAAGTGCGGGGCAGGAAAGGGCTGTGCAGGACTGAGGATTCGGAGGAAGGGAAGTGAGCTGCTGCCTCTGTGCCTGGCGGTTTTTCCCTGCAGCATCCTCCTCCCCGCCGCTCCCTTCCATCTACCTTCTGGTGCCCGAAGAGCCAGTGGGTGGGGGGCGCCGGGAAGCGGAGCAGGTCTCGCAGCAGCCGCTGCCTCCGCAGGTAGAGCTGGATGGCCTGCAGCATCACCAGGGCCAGGCAGAACACGAACGCCAGGTAGAAGGGCCGCGCCCAGCGCGTCTCAAACCAGGAGGACTCCATCGCTCTGCGCCGCGCTGAACCTTGTCGGTTTCGGTGGTTCGGGGAGAGTGCGCTTTCTCCGTTCGGCGCTGCCGGGACCGCCCAGGCCGCAGCGTCTCGGTGCGCTCGGGGAAAGCTCCTCGCATCCGGGGGAAGGATGCGGAGCGGTGGGAGGGGCAGCTGCAGCCTGGGGAGGGGAAGCAGGCGAGCGGTTGGGGTTTCTACCCTCCTGATCATTAACTGCAAGCCTTTATTTAGGCCAGGACTTCTTACACCTGGAGTGTCATATTTAAGGCGGAGCAGTTTTTAATTTCCGAGGATCTAAATGCAGATTTTTAAATAGTGCCACGGCTGAGGTCATTGCTGTTATTGTTGTTTTCTTTTTCCTTTGTCAAAAATAAACAGCAGATTGCTATCTAAGAATATCTTCCTTTTCCCCTCTGGAAGTCTACCAAAACCCATGGGGATTTCGGGGGTGGAGTGGGACTGGGCAGGGAACAACAGCTGTCCCCCACTTTCCAGCCTTGTTTATAGGCCTTGACCACAATTCACTATTTATTCATTTATTTGTGCTGAGACAAGCTTATGCTAGGGGTTGAATTTACAGGCCTGAACAGCAGACCCAATCTCTGTGACAACTTCCTATTCCCCTCCCTATCAATTGTCCCCTCTCCAGGCTCTGGAACCAGGTTTTATTCAGCAGACAACTGGTTAAGAGTCCAGAAGTGGTGACTTTATCTGGACCGAGTACTGCCCCCCTCCTATGTTCTGTTCGGTCACACAAACCCACAAAGTGTTTCACATCACTTCTTGCCACCCTCCACACCTCAACTGGAAGTTATTTGATGATGTCTCGAAATCTTCTTGTTTACAGTCTCTTCTGGGTAGCATATGGTATTTTAGTTTCTCAGATTCGTTCTCCCCCCACCTCCTCTCCCCCCCCACCCCCCGCCCTGCTCCTCCCCATTTGGTGATGGGTGTATGTGGGTCACGTGGTAATGGGGGGTGTGGGGGGGGGAGACCGCAGATCCACGCTGTACCCCAGGATCCTGGCTAGTCTCACTTTTGTGATATGTTGTTGGTCTGGCCCCTGGGCCCTTGTGTGGATGAATATCCCGATATCTGGCATGGGTTACAGTTCCAAGACTTCTGGTTAGTTCTCTCTCAGGATAAGGGCCTGGAGGCTCTCTAGCCAGCCCAGTCTCATCCAGGCTCTAGCTGGTGGTGTGAATCCCTCTGAGACCTGAGCAGTCCTTCTTGTAAGCCCCCTGGGCTCCAGGGTCAGTTTGCCCCCATCTAGCACCATCAATTGCATTCCATGTCCTTGGGTAACAAAGGAACTTCGCAACTTTTCCCCTTATTCTCCAAAGCCTAAGAGAGGCTCAGAGTGCTAGCTCAGACCTACTCTCTGCTTCACTGCCATCTTCACTCTGGTTCCTTCCCCAAAAAACAAGGCAAAATCCCCTCTGCCCTCTACTTTCCCTTCAATTGATCCAAACCGCAACCCACAGGATTTTCACCTACTGGGGAATAGTCTGAACACATATACCTGGCACCTGGCTTCCTTGCCTCTGCCACTTCTTGCCGTAGTCTACCAGGTTGGAAGAGGTAAGCGTTTCTCCTGTGGTAGAAAATTTCCTTAAATTGTCATGTGTTCTTTCCACTCAATTGAGAGTGAAGATTTATGATTATGCCCACTGGACATGTTAATGGGAGATAATGTAATTTAGAAAATTATTTATTCTAGTCAAAGACTGTTTCAATGCTTGCTGCAGCTCAGAAATCCTATTTTGGACGTCAAAAGTAGAACAGTGACTCATTCCTGCTCTCGCCATTCCTGAACAAATGTCTGCTGAATTGCATTTCCTTGGCTGATTCCAGGGGCTGGGGTACACTGAAAATGCCCCAACAGCTTATACAGTAGTGCCTCCAAATGGAAACTAGGTGGTGAGGCCTCCAGATGTCCTGCTCCTCTCCAAATGCTCACCAATGACCCATTCCATGTCAGACAGCAAAAACAAGAAGTGAGGGGCATCTGAGAGCTGTCTCAATACTGCACAAAGCCAGAGAAAATAATGCATTTGTCTACAAATAAGATAGTGCAGAGTAACTAATTTTTTTGCTTTCAACTGGAATTATGACTCAATATGACAATGCTAGTTATCTCAAAAAGATCAAAGGAAATAAAATTCATATTTTAATCCATTAAAATGCAGAGATGAATGATTACTTAATAATAAATGTAATTTGATAGATAAAATATTTCAGAACACGGAACTATGGGGATAAAAATCTAGAGGATTGAAGGTCCACCCAGTGTGGGATCGTAGAGATCCACTGCTCTCCGCTCTGCTTGCTCACTCAGTTAGTCAACTTGTGCTCGGTACCAGACCCTGTGCTGGGTACACCTGGGAACTCACAGTGTATTGGGGGAAACAAGAAAACAAAAAGGTATTACTAAGTTAGCCACATAGAAAGTGGTGCTGATATCAATACCAGGCAAATGGAAGAGTCATGAGCTTTGCCCAGGTGGGGGGCTGCAGGTGGGAAGGGAATGTGGGAAAGGTTTCATAGCCGAGGTAATGTTTTCATCTTTTCATTCATTTGCTGGAGCAGATACTTACTGAGCATTGACCATGAGCCAGTCACTGGGCTGAGCCCTGGAGACGCAGAGTTAAGCAAGACAGAAATGGGCTCTGCTTCACATAGTGGAGCGACATCTTATGAGATCAGCTGGTGTTCCCTTGGTGAGAAAGGTGGGAAAGGGCACTCCAGAGTTAAGAAAATTGTACAAGCAAACAGAATGAGACACGGAGGAGCCAGCTGAAACAGGCAGAGCTTCAAGTCTCAAAGAGCAATGTGAGTGCTCATCTAGGGCAAAAGTGAGATCCCAAGGAGCTTAGCAGGACCAGGTGGGTTCAGATTTTAGGATATAGGAATGCATTGAAGGGATCTATTCTAGTTTGTTAGCTGCCAGAATGCAATATCCCAGAAACAGAATGGCGTTTAAAAAGGGGAATTTAATAAGATGCTAGTTTGCAGTTCTAAGGCCAAGAAAATGTCCCAATTAAAACAAGTCTATAGAAATGTAGAATCAAAGGCATCCATCCAGGGAAAGATACCTTGGTTCAAGAAGGCCAATGAAGTTCAGGGTTTCTCTCTCAAGTGAGAAAGCACATAGCAAACAGTCAGGGTTCCTCTCTCGTCTGGAAGGGCACATGGCGAGCATGGTGTCATCTGCTAACTTCTTCTCCTGGCTTCCTGTTTCATGAAGCTCCCTGGGAGGCGTTTTCCTTCTTCATCTCCAAAGGTTAGTGGGTTCTCTGCTTCTCGTGGCTATGTCGTTCTTCTCTGCTCTCTTTTACTCTCCAAAATGTTTCCCTTTTCTAGGACTCCAGAAACTTATCAAGACCCACCCAAATGGGTGGAGACATGTCGTCACCTAATCCAGTTTGGAGATGATCTGATTACAGCTTCAAACATACAGTATTGAATAGGGATTATCCTGCCTTTAAGAAATGGGATTTAGATTAAAACATGGCTTTTCTAGGGCCACATACATCCTTTCAAACTGGCACAGGATCTAAGATGGTAAGTGACACGATAAATATTGATCACTTCTGACAGCTATTTGGAAGGAAATGATAATGGCAGCTAAATGTTTTTTTGTGCCAAGTACTGTTCTAAAATGATTTACATGTAGTATTAATTTCATCTTCATAATAAACCTTTGAAATAGTTATTATCATTATACCCATTTTACATACATGGAAACTGAGGCACAGAGACATTATGCAAGTTGTTCAAGGATATCAAATTGTAAAACATGAGATCAGGATTTGAATTAAATTAGTGTAACTCTAAGTCCTGCGATCTTAACATTTATGAGAGCAAACTGTGTGTGTGTGTGTGTGTGTGTGTGTGTGTGTGGCAAAGGTAAGTGTGTGCATTGCTGGAACTAGGGAGACCAGTTCTGATATTATTGCAGTGTTCAGATAAGATATGATATAAGCCAGGATTAGGAGAATACTGTGGAACAGGGAGGCAGAATGGGTGGGAGGGATATCGGGATGTGTTTTTGACGGGAGTTAGTAACTCACCAGACCTGGGCACAGTGGGAAACACATCTAGACTGATCCCTATATTCCTAGTCACTGAAATAGGAAAAGCAAGAAGAAGCCTTCTCTCCCATCCTCCCTGCCCCTGCGTGTGTCTTCTGCTCTTTCTAAACCCGTTCTGAGAACTTACTCCCTACATGAATACTTCTTAAACCCCCCAGCCTGCGGGAGTCTATCCTATGGACAATTAAAGCATTCATTTTTATAACTTTCATCTGGCACTTCACTCATTCATGTTTTCATTTATTTATTTATTCATTCCACAAGCAGGAATCCTATGCAACCTCATTCTGTGTCTTTTTTTTTTTTTTTAACTTCCCCACAAGGATGTTTTATTACAGAATCTCAATACAATCACCAAATTCAGGTGGGAAAAAAACAACAACATTGATACAATACTGTTATCCAGCATACAGGTCATTGTCAAATTTTGCTAATTGTCCCATAGTACCTTCTTAAAAAATATATCTTTTTTTGACAAATCTTCACACACATGTAGTCCATATATGGTGCACAATCAGTGGCTCACAATATCATCACATAGTTGTGCATTCATCACCATGGTCATTTTTAGAATATTTGCATCACTCCAGAAAAAGAAAAAAGAAAAAAACTCATACATCTCATATCCCTTTCCCCTCCTTCTCTTTGACCACTAGTATTTCAATCCTCCCAATTTATTTTACTCCTTATCCTGTCCATTATTTATTTATTTTTATCCATTTTTTTTACTCATTTTTCCGTACTCTGGATAAAAGGAACATTTATTAATCTTTTTGCATATTCAATTTATCTTCCTCATTAGGCTTTTCTTATGGAGGTAAAATTGACATAATATAAAATTAATTATTTTAAAGGGAACAGTTCAGAGAAATTATGATTTAACAAATGACTGTGACTATTGACTCATTATATAAATATTTCTTTTTTAGGTTCTAGTGTTTTAGAATAGCTAGAAGGAAATACCTGAAGTTGTTGAATTGTAATCCAGTAGCCCTGATCTTTGATAATGAGTATATAACCATATAGCATTAAAAAAGTTAGTTGCCCACGCAAAAAAGTCAGTTTGTATGGATCTACTTGTGGATGTTTTGTTCTGTTCCACTGATCTAGCTATCTATCTCTGATAATACTACACTGTCTTAGTTAACTTACTTCTATCGAAGTCTCAAAATTGTGCAGAGTACAATACTAGTAGTCAATAAGAGGGAGAGGTAAGAGGTAAGAGTTATGGGATGTTTGGGTCTTCTTTTTTCTTTTTGTTTATTTCTCTGGAGTAATGTGAATGTTTTAAAAATGATCATGGTGATGAATATGAATACACAACTATACAATGATATTGTGAGCCATTGATTATATACTTTGAGTAGATTGTATGGTATGTGAAGATATCTCAATAAAACTACATTTAAAAAATAATAAAGTGGACAGTTCAGTGGCACTTAAACCCATCACCTCTATCTAGTTCCAAAACATTTTAATTACCTAAAAGGAAACCCTGTGCCCGGGAAGTAGTTGCTCCTGATTTTCCCCTACTCAGAGCCCTTGGCAATCACCAATCTGCATTCTGCCTCTATGGATTTACCTATTCTGGGTATTTTATGTAAATGGAATCATACAGTATGTGACCCTTTATTAGGTTTAAAACTCCATAGTGGTCCAAACACTTTTTCATCTCTTGGATTCCTTTGGAGCCCAGTTGTGGGCTGGGCACATAGTAGATGCTTTACAAATGATTATTAATTTGCTTGAACTAGAGAAACATATTGGAGAGAAAGCTCTTTAGGGTGAAGAATACAGAACAATAACCTACAAAGCAAGTAGGCAAAAGAAATGTAGACATCCCAGATCAAGAAGCTTGCCTGCTAAGAAGATAAACATAAGGTGGGGAGTGGGGGAGTCAAAAGGGGTAGTGAGGAAGATGGGGGAGAAAGAATAAAGTCAGATGTCAACTGTAGGATGTGATTCAGCAAGATGGTGGCATTGGCAGCTCCAAACTCTCTTCCTTTTATAGAAACACTGAAAACAAGCAGAAATGTCAGAATCAATTTTATTAAAACTCTGGAAAACAGGCAAGGTTTACAGCAAACAAGTGAGTAGTGAATCAAGAAAAAGCAACTTAAAAATGGTAGGAAAAGTTTATAGAGTTTTTATTTGCTTTTGCACGGTCTTGTGTTCCCAGCTTGGCAGTCTGGGACATGGGTCCCAGTTTCCAGAAGGAAATTAATATTTGTAAATTATTGTGTATGTCTATTCCAAACTGTCCAGACTAACCCTGAAGGACTGGTGCAAGGCATTCATCTTGGATTCACCAATCATGGAACTCATTCAGCGTGGAAAAGCTGCAGGCATTGTTTGAAAACACAAGTGGGCTACCCAATCATCTTGCAGCAGTGAAGGGCAAAAAGTACAATTGAAACAGACAATAGAATGCCTAAATCCTGGGAGGGAAATCTGAGAATTTCTTTGGAAAATTAGGGTATTTGAAGGCACCCTTGTAGATAGAGGAATTTAGAAAGCCATCTGTGTTTCCTAGGGTAAGACACATGCTCAGATAAGACCTAAGAAAACCCTAAGATTTCACATAAGCCACTCTCTAGGCTCAGTGCAAACCTGGCTAAGGATTGAAGCTGAGTCCCAGTACTGAGCCAATTTGCAAAGACTGGAAGAGGTGTTTTATTCATTTGTGGTTTTGTTTTGTTTTTAGTTCTTGATATTCAAGGAAATCTCTGTCAAAACACTAACTGAACCCAAGATAAAGGGACGGAGACTTTAGTGACTATTGTAAGGTTTTTTAATGGTAACCAACCGAGAAATCAGAGAAACTGAGTCCGAGTTTAAAATTTGATTGTCCCGGGACGAGGTTCCCGGGTCCGGGTGCTCAGGACACGGGCCAGGGATGTCAAGCTCCCCTAGGAGCAGTGGGGTTAGATATAGGCTATCTAGTGGAAGGTGCTGACGATGCCTATGAGGCTTCCTGTGATAGGTCAGGAGTTTTGCACGCTTTAGGGCTGAGTGCATAGCTGTGGGCTGTGTGCAGGGAGGGTCCTTTGTTTGTCAGGTCAGGTGCTGATTGGCTGAGAGTTTAAACAGCTGTATGCCCAGACGTTTCCAGTTTTAGCTCAGGTGGGGGCCTTCCAGCCAGGGGCTGCCTTACATTCCAGCCTTTTTGATATAATAGGGTATCGTAGTCTTTCTGGCTACTTCCTGCTGAGCAGGGGCGTTGTTGGGTAGGGGGTTTTAGCTGGCTGGTGCTTTGACTGGAAGTGGGGCATAGGGGTGTAGCAGCATTTGATTGACCGTCACTCGAGAGAGTTCCTTGAGATGTTCTTGTGGGAACCTTAAAATAAATGGAGCAAGCATTAGCAGTAGACAAATAACTAGAAATGGGGTGAGTGTTGGGGTTAGCCACGTCAGGACAGGGGAGTTCCACCAGGAGGATGATTGGAAAACAGCCTGCTTTTCTTTAAAGTCTTTTTCAGTTTCGTTAGGATGTTGAGGTTTTCTTCTACCAAGCCACTTTTGTTGATGTAGTAGCAGCATTGATCCTGCAGGATTAAGCAAGTGCCACCTTTTTTGTCTGTTAAAAGGTCAAGTGCTCTTTGGTTTTGTAGGGTTACCTGCACCAAGGAGGTGATTTGCCTTTGAAGGGAGGCAAGGAATGCAGTTGAAGCATCGATGGCTGCACTTAGTTTATCTTCAAGCTCCGCCATGGCCGTCAAGCTGTGGCCTAATGTGCCCCCTCCTACGCCTGCAGCAGCGCCTACAGAAGCAAGAGACAGTCCTATAAGTACGGGTAGAAAAACCGCTCATCTGCTACGAGGATCTGGGAGGAGAGACAATAGTTCAGCTTCCCCATAGAGGTTTAGCTGAGGGGCTAGAGTTGCTGGGATGCAGGGTAGGGGAGAGGAGGAGTTCATGGTTTTTGTAAGGGAGCCATTGCACCAGAAGAAGTGTGTTTCTGCATGGAGTGTGCCTTTCACTATGATGGTTGTATTACATGTGAAGTTTGACTGTGCTGCAGCATAACAAATGTTGAGGCTAGTAGAGTGGCTTTTGAACAGAGGGACTTGGAAGGAGTGAAACTGCTGGTCGTGCCCACTCTGCGTGCTGGTATTAAGGGCTTCTGGTAATGGGGCAGCTGCCAAGAGAGGCTTATTAAGGGAGGTGCAAATGAAGCAGGTGGAAGCATTAAAAATGTGAGTGGTGTTGAGCGTGCTTGTAATTAAATGCAAAAAATTTCTCCAGGTGAAGGGGTTTCAGGGATTTGCAGTTTGCAAGATTTGTTGGACTTGGGTTTCACCTTGCTGGATTATGTCCTTAATTTCCAGCAGAGTGTCTACTGACTCGGCGGTTATAGGGCAATAGCTTCAGGCTATGAGCCATTTTCCCTGTGGGTGGGACCACATGTACCTTTTATAGACTGCTGCCGCTTTGCCCTTTTCCCATCTGGTATCCCATGGATCTGCTATTTTTAATTCCAGGGATTGGTTTGGGTGGCCGGTTAGTGAGTCATCTGGGTTTGACACCAGGTAGTATCCGTTATCTCCCTTTGGCATGGTTATACTGCAGGAATAGTAAGGACACCCCCCGTATGTATCTGGCCACCAGTGGCAATAGTCAAGTTTTTGCTTGTAATGAAAGCACAGCATCGGTCCAGATTCCATTCCCGGATCGAGGCGACTTTTTCCCTCAGTAATGAGGATGAGGATAGGCTTTTGACACCCTTCTACTGGGCAAGTGGCCTGGGCAATGATCTGACAGTGTTTTGTGGATCCTTCTACCCAGATTTCTTTTATGGTGAATTTCCAGGCATATACCTGCGTGTCAGGTTGGTGGGGCTTAGGGGTGATGAAGAGGAGAAGGGTGAGGAGAAGGATTGTGTGGGGGCCCATGATGCATGTGAGGCGAATTCAGGTGGGGGATAGTGCGGTGGCTTTCCACTGGTCTGGTGAGGTTGGTGGGCAAAGTTTAAGACGAGACACATGGAGACATGAGCTATGTCCCAAGAGTTTTGCTGCTGTAGGGGTAGTTAGTAGGACTATATACAGGCCTGATCACCTAGGTTGTAATGATTGTGGCTTTAATTCACGGAGTAGGATGCTGTCACCTGGCCATAGGGTATTGCTGGGCAGGTGTGTAGAATTACCTGTTATAACTGGTAGGGCCCGGTCCGCATGCTCCCGGAGCAGTTCCCTTAGTAGGGAGAGATAAGGTAGGTATGTTGCTAGGGGAGGTGGGTTGGTAGGAAGGTTGAGGAGAAGAAATGGCCTACTGTACAGGAGTTCAAATGGGCTGAGGCCTGTGGGCTCTTGTGGAGCAGCACAAATGTGGAGTAGTGCCAAGGGAAGAAGTTCGGGCCAGGAAAGCTTTACCTCAACTGCTAGCTTGGTTAGGCGGGTTTTGATGATTCCATGTGCCCGCTCTACCTTTCCCGACGATTGTGGATGGTATGGGATGTGGAGCCTCCAACAGAATTCCCAGCAACCGCATTACGTGCTGAACGATGGAAGAGATGAAGGCCGGTCCGTTGTCGGATTGGATGGTGTTGGGTAGGCCGAACCGCGGAATGATTTCTTGGAGTGAAAGGGAGGCAGCTGTTTCTGCAGTCTCCTTAGCAGTGGGGAAGGCTTCGATCCAACCTGAGAAGGTATCCACAAAGGTTAAGAGGTAGCAGAATTTTTTGTGAGTGGGCGTGTGAGTGAAGTCTAGTTTCCAGTCCTGTCCAGGGAGATGGCCTCGTAGCTGGTGGGTCGGTAGTCCTGATCGAAGGGCACCTTGGGATGTAGTTTTAGAGCAGGTAAGACAGGTTTGGTGTGCCCTTTTAATAGCCTGTAGTAGTAAAAGGGGGAGGGAAAAAGGGGATAGAGAAAGCAGTGGAGTGCCTTTGGCCCAAATGTGCAGGGACTAATGGATTTCGGTAATGAGAGGCAGCAGCTGGAGCTGGGGGATAGCAATTTTTCCCTGGAGGAGGATCCACCCTTCCTGTGATATAGTGCCTCCTTTTTTTAACAGGTGTTCTTTTTCAGACTTAGTGTATTGCAGTTGTGTTTTTGGTTTTTAGAAAGAGTATGGTAGAGGGTTGGGAGATTGTGGCAGTAAGAGATCTGGCTGTTGCGTCAGCTTTAGCATTGCCTTTTGATACTGAGGAGGTTCGTGCCTGATGTCCTCGGCGATGAATAATTGCAGCTGCTGCTGGGAGTTGCAGCACTTTGAGCAAGTCTGAGATTTGGCTAGCATTTATTATGGGAGATTCCTTTGTGGTGAGAAAGCCTCATTCTCTCCAGATAGCTGAATGACAGTGTGCAATGAGGAAAGCATATTTTAAGTCTGTGTAAATATTTACCTTTTTCCTTTTTGAGAGGGTAAGGGCACGGGTGAGTGAGGTTAGTTCTGCTTTCTGTGAGGTATATCCTACGGGAAGTTTTTTGGCTTCTATTACTGAGGAGTCCGTAACAATGGCTTAGGCGGCTATGCATTGTCCCTTGGCTGTGATGTTAGCACTGCCGTCTATATATAAGGTAAGTTCTGGATGGGACAGAGGCTGATCTGAAATCTGTGTGTATGGTTTGGCCAGGCTGTCTAACACCTCTCTACAGGAGTGAGTAGGAGAAGAGGAGATAGGCAGGTCCAGGAATAGGGTAGCTGGGTTAAATCATGGTGAGGTTAAAAGGCTGGTAACAGGGTGTTCTATAAAGAGGAGGTGGAATATTTGGATGCGTGAAGGTCCCAGGTGTTCTAAGGACTTATGTGTAAGGAGATCAGCTAGCCGGTGGGGGGAGAAAACAGAGATGGATTGGCCAAGGGTGAGTTTAAGTGTCTCTTTGGTAAGGTCTGTGGCCGCCGCAAATGTGCGCAGACATGGTTGCCACCCCCTGACCATGGCGTCTAGTTGCTTGGACAAGTAAGCTACAGGTTGATGTTTTGGTCCTAGGGGCTGTGCTAGGACTCCAATAGCTATACCCTGTCTTTCGTTTGTAAAGAGGTGAAAGGGGCATTGAGGGTTCGGTAGAGACAGCAGTGGAGCCGCCGTTAATGCCACAACTAGGGAGCTAAATGCCTTCAGGACAATGGTTGGGTGAGAGAGTGACCCGATTGGCGTCTCCTTCGCTGTAGCATAAAAGGGCTTGGCTAGGAGCACAAAGTTGGGGACCCATTGATGAAAGAGTCTTACAAATCTGAGAAAGGAAAGGATTTCATTAGCCCTGGTGGGTGGTTGCAAAGCCATAATGGCTTTGCGGCGGTTGACAGTGATTTGCTTGGTGGTAGGGGTTATTGTAGGCCCTAGGTAGGAGACCAAGGCCTGGCTTATTTGGGCTTTGGTGGGAGAGACCCGATACCCTTTTTTGCCTAAAAAGTTTAAGAGGGTAGCCATCTGTTGCTGAGAGTGGGATAGGGAGGGGCTACAAAGGAGGAGGTCATCTACATACTGCAAGAGAGTGCTTGGTTGAAGTTGGCAGCTGAGCAAATCCAATACAAGAGCCTGCCTGAAAATATGGGAGCTGTCTCAGAATCCCTGGGGGAGAACTGTACAAGTGAGTTGCCGGGACAGGTTGGTGTGAGGATCTGTCCAGGTCAATGCAAATAGAAAAAATGAGTCCAGGTGTAACGGAATGGTGAAGAAGGCATCCTTGAGGTCTAGGACTGTAAAGTGAGTAGTTTGGGGAGGGATTTGTGACAGTAGGGTGTAGGGTGATGAGGGACTACAGCCTCATTAATGAGGCGGAGGTCTTGGACCAGATGGTAGTCCCCATTAGGTTTTTTTACTGGCAAAATGGGGGTGTTACACGGAGAGCTGAATGGAATAAAAAGCTTGTGCTCTAACAGACAGTCAATGATAGGTTTCAGTCCTAATCGGTGGATTTTGGAGATTGAGAACTGGGGCCGTGATGGAAAACGGGAAGGTTGTTTGAGTTTAACAATAACCGGAGCATGATGCGTGGCCACTATAGGTTTTGACGTGTCCCAGACTTCAGGGTTAACAATGTCCCATGAGAGTGGCAGAGATAGACCTTTTTCTCGGATGAGGGCTGCTAAGAAGAGTCCTCCTCCCAAGGAAGGAGGGGAGAGCCGAATTGGACCGAGGCTCCCAATTTTTGGAGAATGTCCTGTCCTAGTAGCAGAATTGGGCATGAGGGTAAAATGAGGAAGGAATGAGAAAAGGGGGTTTGGTCGAGGCTGCATGACAGTGGCGGCGTTTGCTGCGGTTGGCAGGATTTGCCATCAATACCAACCACCGAGACCTGGGAGGGGTTGCTAAAACTGGAATGAGAAGGCAAAACTGAATAGGTAGCCCCCGTGTCCACCAAAAAGGAAATGGGCTTACCTGCCACCTGTAGCGTTACCCTGGGCTCGGCGAGGGTGATAGGGGTCACTGAATCTGGGCTGCATCAGTCATCCATCAGGCTGAGGAGTTCCAGCGCCCGTGCCTCGTCTCATTGGCCAGCTGGCGCTCCGCATTGAGGTGCCAAGGGCGAGCTAGTTTGCTGGTTTGGGCAGTTGCTGTGCCAGTGCCCATGCCACTTACATTCTGGGCATGGCTTGGTGGGTGGCCTGGGGTGCAGACACTGGTGGGACCAGTGCCCCTCCTTGCCGCACTTGAAGCATGCTCCCGGTGGAGTGCCTCTAACCACTTTTGGTGGACCCCTTTTTCCTGGTTGCTGAAGCTTTGCCAGCCTCAGGGCTGCCACTAGGGCCTGAGCTTGCAGATTTACCTTTTGGTGGAGATGGGCCTGCCAGTTGGCTTTTGCCATGTCCTCCTGGCTATTAAGGATTTGAAAGGCCATGGTCACCAGGTCATGGATGGGGGTTTGAGGGCCAGCCTCAGCCTTTTTTGGTTTCTTTTTAATGTCAGGGGCAGACTGAGATATAAAGTGGGTGGCCAGGACCGTGGCTCCGGCTGGGGATTTGGGGTCTAGCTTAGCGTGCTGAATCAGAGCTTCAGTAAGACAATTTAGAAAAACTGTGGGGTTTTCTGAAGCTTCTTGGGTAACTTCCTGGAGTTTATCATAATTAACAACTTTTTGGGCTGCCTTTTCTAATCCTGATAATATACATTCAACCATTTGGTCCCAGCACTTACGGCCGGCCCCTCCCACCTGATAATCCCAATTAAGTTCTTCCATGGGAACTGCGGTTTCACCGACTGGCATGTTAGGATTGGTCAAGTGCAATTGATCCGCGTGTGCATGGGAGGCAGCTACGATACAATTGCGCTCATCAGGGGTGAGAATAGAGGACAGGATTACATAAACATCATGCCAGGTAAGGTCATAAGCCTGGGTTAGATGATGGAACTCTTTGATATAAGCTGTAGGATTTGTGGAGTAGGACCCCAGGCATTTTTCGATAGCAGCCAGATCAGAGAGAGAGAAAGGAATGTGAACGCAGACCACACTCTTGGTACCTGCAACTTCACAAAGGGGACAAAGGAGTGAAGAAGATGGTGCCGGAGGGTCATGTGATAGAGGACAAAGGCGCATAGAAGATGGCACCAGGGCAGACAGAGGGTCATGTGATAGAGGACAAAGGCACGTAGAAGGTGGTGCCAGGGAAGACAGAGGGTCATGTGATGGAGGATGAAGGAGTGTAGAAGATGGCACCAGGGCAGACAGAGGGTCATGTGATGGAGGACGAAGGAGTGTAGAAGATGGCGCCGGGGCAGAAGATGGTGCTGAAGGGTCATGTGACCGGGTGTGCGAGCTGACTGATGAGGCGAGAGGTTCCGGGGCATAGGGAGGGGGAGGGGGGTCAGTATGAGGGATTGGCAGAGAGGCGAGCTCTTCCGGTTCATTGGAGAAAATGGAAGCCAAAGATGAGGGAGGAGTAAGGGAAGGAGGGAGTGAGGGTTTCTTTGCCACAAGGAGGACTTGGGTGGTATTGAAGGTAACGCATAACTCAGGCCGGGATCTTAGATGCCAGAAAGCCTGGACATATAGGATCTCCAACCATTTGCTGGTGTGTTGGCAGAAAGTGTCTAGATCAGAGAGGACCTTGAAATCTAAGGTACCTTTGGGTGGCCAGGCTGACCCATTTGGGAAAGGGTATTGGGGCCAGGCTATAGTAGACAGGAAGATAAGCTTTTTCGTTTTTATGGATATGCCCAATTTAGCCACATTGCGGATTAAACATCTGAGCGGGGTTTTTGGGTCCATGCGAGACTCCTGGTTGCCTGTAATTTAGATGAAGTCCAGATATAGTCAGACGAAGTTGTGGCATCCCGAGACGTGGCCGGACTATTGGAATGGGGTCCCCCTGGAGGACTGTCAGGGAGGAGTGAGGGTGGGGACGTCTCTACACCCCACATCCCTGGAAATGACAGGAAACCAAGAGGCCCTCCAGGTGTCCCTGGAGGATGACTCGGTCAGAGAGGGGATCCTGACACAGCCGCGATTACAGACAGGTCCCTCTGGCAGGAACAAGACCGAGGTATGGGCAAGGGATGACTCACTGACTCGGAAGGCACAGGTCAGTAAAAATCCACTCGGAGAACAGGCCAGCCAATGGGTGGTGGAGGGGTCCCAGGTCCATCTGGTAAGGAGGAGTCAGTTTCCCCGGGAGGGGCCGTGGAACTCCTCCCGGGTTTCGGCACCAAAATGTCGGTTTCTTAATGGTAACCGACCAAGAAATTAGAGAAACTGAGTCCGAGTTTAAAATTTTATTGTCCTGGGGTGAGGTTCCAGGGTCCGGGTGCTCAGGATGTGGGCCGGGGAAGTCACACTCCCCTAGGAGCGGCGGGGTTAGATATAGGCTATCTAGTGGGAGGTGCTGACAATGCCTATGAGGCTTCCTGTGATAGGTCAGGAGTTTTGTGCACTTTAGGGCTGGGTGCATAACTGTGGGCCATGTGCAGGGAGGGTCCTTTGTTTGTCGGGGCAGGTGCTGATTGGCTGAGAGTTTAAACAGCTGTATGCCCGGATGTTCACCGTTTTAGCTCGGGTGGGGGCCGTCCAGCCGGGAGCTGCTGGGCCAGGCCTTACAACTATAAATGGCAAGGAATACCGTCTTACAAAAAAAAAAAAAAAAAAAGTGGGGTCAAGATGGTGGCTTAACAACATGAGTGTTTTAGTTCATCCTCTAGAACAACTACTAAATAACCAGAAACAGTACAGAACAGCTCCTGGGGCCATGTCAGTGACCAGACACACAGCATACCCCACTCTGGACCAGCTGGACCAGCTGCGAGCCCCCCAGAACCGTGAGTTCCCAAAGCTGCAGCGGCCAGTGCCCCTCCCCCACAGGCCACTTCCTAGAGGGGAAAGGAAAGGACTTTACCAGCCGCAGGGACTGGGCACAATCAAATGCCAATTGTGGAACTAATTAACAAATTCTGACTACTAAAAATAGGCCCCCAGCTTAGGTGAACCTGATCAAAGAGGAGGTTGCTCATTTTTGTCCTGGCGCCAAGGGGGCAGGACTGACAGAAAAAGGGGGAAAAAAAAAAGAAGGAAACAGAGGTTTTTGTGGCTGTGTATCTACAAAGGTTTGACTGCTTCTGGATACAGTGGCAGGACTTTTCAGGCTGCAACTGCCTCAGGCATAAGCAGAAGTGAGCTCTTTTAGGGGCTTGTCTGGAGCCTGTGCCTTCCCCAGGGGAGGGGTGAAGCCCAACTCAGGTGGAATCCCTCCATCAAGGAATTCAGATCCCAGGGCTTGGTAATTTCAAGCCATTAAAACCAGCCTACAACCTCTCCTCTGTCTCCACCATGTCCCCAGCAGGGAGAGTTTGCCAAAGTTAAAGGTACCGCATCATCTTATGCTGGTGGGACCTGTAGTAAGACAAGCGCCACATACTGGGCAGGATAAGAAAAACAGAGTGCAGAGACTTCACAGGAAAGTCTTTCAACCTGCTGCGTCTCACCCTCAGGGAAAACCAACACAGGTGACTCTTTCCTCCTGATAGAAGGTCAGTTTGGTCTTGGAAAATCTGGCTGGGGTATATAATATCTAAGTAGACCCTCCTAAGTGTGTGTGGGGGGAAGGCACCACACAAGCAGGGCAAGAAACAAGAAAACAAGAACTGAAAAATTCTCCTCTGTTAAACAAAACTTAAGCTAAAGGTCCAGATAAAGCTGAATGGAATGTCAAAGAACAGATAGACAACAAATTCATCCAGCAAGGAAACCCTAGATAAAAGAAGTGAAAGCAATCTCCAGAATAAACTAATTAAGGTAATTAAATGCCTAGATGCCAGCAAAAAATAACAAATCACGCTAGGAAAATTGAAGATATGGCCCAGTCAAAGGAACAAACCAACAATCCAAATGACATACAGGAGCTGAAACAATTAATTCAGAATGTACAAACAGACATGGAAAACCTCATCAAAAACCAAATCAATGAATTGAGGGAGGATATAAAGAAGGCAAGGAAAGAACAAAAAGAAGAAACTGAAAGTCTGAAAAAAACAAATCACAGAACTTATGGGAATGAAAGACACAGTAGAAGAGATGAAAAAAAAACAATGGAAACCTATAATGGTAGATTTAAAGAGACAGAACATAGGATTTCAAAACTGGAGGACAGAACATCTGAAATCTGACAAGAAACAGAAACTATAGGAAAAAATGGACAAATATGAGCAGGGACTCGGGGAATTGAAAGACAATATGAAGCGCACGAATATATGTGTTGTGGGTATCCCAGAAGGAGAAGAGAAGGGAAAAGGAGGAGAAAAACTAGTGAGGAAATTATCACTGAAAATTTCCCAACTCTTATGGAAGACTTAAAATTACAGATCCAAGAAGTGAAGCGTACCCCAAAGAGAATAGATCCAAACAGACGTACTCCAAGACATTTAATAATCAGAATGTCAGAGGTCAAAGAGAAAGAGAGGATCTTGAAAGCAGCAAGAGAAAAGCAATCCATCACATACAAGGGAAGCCCAATAAGACTATGCGCAGATCTCTCAGCAGAAACCATGGAGGCGAGAAGACAGTGGGATAATATATTTAAATTATTAAAAGAGAAAAACTGCCAACCAATAATTCTATATCCAGCAAAATTGTCCTTCAAAAATGATGGAGAAATTAAAACATTTTCAGACAAAAAATCACTGAGAGAATTTGTGACCAAGAGACCAGCTCTGCAAGAAATACTAAAGGGAACACTAGAGACAGATACGAAGACAGAAGAGAGAGGTGTGGAGAAGAATGTAGAAAGAAAGACTATGAGTAAAGGTAAAAAGAAGGAAAATTAGATATGACATATAAAATCCAGAAGGCAAAATAGTAGAAGAAAGTACTACCCATGCAGTAATAACACTGAATGTTAGTGGATTAAACTCTCCAATCAAAAGACATAGTCTGGCAGAATGGATTAAAAAACAGGACCCATCTATATGTTGTCTCTACTCAAAGGACACGAGGCCAAGGACACAAATGGACATTTACACACCAATGTTTATAGCAGCATTATTAACAATTACCAAGAGATGGAAACAGCCAAAATGTCCATCAGCAGAGAGTTGACTAAACAAACTGTGACATTTACATAAGATGGAATATTATGCAGCTGTAAGACAGAATAAACTTTTGAAGTATGTAACAACATGAATGGACCTTAAGGACATTATGCTGAGTGTGATTAGCCAGAAACAAAAGGACAAATACTGTATGGTCTCACTGATATGAACTGACATTAGTGGATAAACCTGGAATATTTCCTTGGTAACAGAGACCATCAGGAGATAGAAATAAGGTGAGATATTGGGTAATTGGAGCTGAAGGGATACAGATTGTGCAACAGGACTTAATATAAAAACTCAGAAATGGACAGCACAATACTACCTAACTGTAATGTAATTACGTTAAAACACTGAATGAAGCTGCATGTGAGAATGATAGAGGGAGGAGGGCTGGGGACATAAATGAAATCAGAAAGAAAGATAGATGATAAAGATCGAGATGGTATAATCTAGGAATGCCTAGAGTGTATAATAATAGTGAAATGTACAATGTACAAATTTTAAAAATGTTTTTGCATGAGGAAGAACAAAGGAATGTCATTATTGCAGGGTGCTGAAAATAGATGATTAATACTTTAAAATGCCACCTTATGTGTGAGACTAAAGCAAAAAATGTTTATTTGTTACAAAATTTAGATTTTGACTAGTGCATTTCCTAATATAACTCATGTAAATAGTTTGATTGAATGTCATAAGTACTTGGAATCTCAGGTAGGACATGAGATTTTGTTGGTTTGTCCAGAGTGATGCCCCGATGAATCCCAGAGTGATTTGATCAGTGACTGGAAAAGTATTTGCAAGCCCCCTTTGGGGAATGGTGAGAGTAGGGAGAAATTCAACTTCCCCAAGTTGAATTCTTGATATTCTCACAAGCAGTGTGGACAACCAAAGCTATAGGCTGAGCCCCCAGTCTTGGGGTTTGTTCATATGAAATTTAACCCCACAAAGGATAGGTCAAGTCTACTTAAAATTTAGGCCTAAGAGTCACCCCCAAGAGAGCCTCTTTTGTTGCTCAGATGTGGCCTCTCTCTCCAGCCAACACAACGAGCAGTCTCACCACCCTCCCCCTCTCTGCATGGGACATGACTCCCAGGGATGTGGACCTTCCTGACAATGTGGGACAGAGATCCTGGAATGAGCTGATACTCAGCATCAAGGGACTGAGAAAAACCCTAGAATGAGCTGAGAATTAACATCAAGAGACTGAGAGAACCTTCTCGACCAAAGGGGGAAGAGTGAAATGACACTACGTGTCAATGGCTGAGAGATTCCAAACAGAGTCGAGAGGTTATCCTGGAGGTTATTCTTACGCATTAAGTAGATATCACCTTGTTGTTCAAGATGTAGTGGAGAGGCTGGAGGGAACTGCCTGAAAATGTAGAGCTGTGTTCCAGTAGCCATGTTTCTTGATGATGATTGAACAATGATACAGCTTTCACAATGAGACTCTGCGAATGTGAAAACCTTGTGTCTGATGCTCCTTTTAGCTACTATATCAACAGAAGAGTAGAACATATGGAATAAAAATAAATAATAGGGGTAACAAATGTTAAAATAAATTTAGTTTGAAATGCTAGTGGTAAATGAAAGCGAGGGGTAAGGGGTATGGTATGTATAATCTTTTTTTCTCTGTTATCGTTTTATTTCTTTTTCTGTTGTCTTTTTATTTCTTTTTCTAAATCGATGCAAATGTTCTAAGAAATGATGAATATGCAACTATGTGATGATATTAAGAATTACTGATTGTATATGTAGAATGGAATATCTTAATGTTTTTGTTTTTTTTAATTAATAAAAAAAGTTTTAAAAAAGTTTAGAAAAATCACTAAAGAAATGAACCACTACAGCTTCAACAATCAAAAATAAATAACTAAATAACCAGCAATCTGGGGGGAGGGACATGGGGCCACAACGGTCTATTTTGTCACAGACACAGGTAAGGAAGGGACCAATACTCCATCTTTGTTTGGAAGTAAGGGAGATCTGTTGGGATCCACAATATAGTCTCAGTGGCTGAGAAGGACAGTGTGTTCCTTGAAATGAAATCTTGTGGAAGGCAAGGTTCAGGCTGGGCATCTAGGCTCCGCACAAAGGATTTAGGGGGTTTTAAGGGAGGGAATTATTTTGTCTCAATTTGTCACTGGTTCTGGCATAGTGCTGTGAGGAAGAGTGGATGAAAATGATGGCTGTTAGCTAAAAAGAAATATGACCTTGGCAACCTCCAAGGTGGTGCATTTGGGTGGAGGCTTGGGCAGGGTCAGACTGGATGCCGCAGCAGCTCTCACAGGCGCCTGTCTCGCGGAGCAGGAACAGTGTGCCACAGTGCCACCTTGTGGCAGTGAGAAGAATAACAGTGGCCAGGTTAGAATCTGCTATCTGCTTGGATTTGGAAGCTGTACTTGACTGCCTTCGTGGGGCCAAGTAAGCCTCTAGTGGTGAGGGTCTATGGGGCGAAAGACCTCGAGAGTGACCTAGTTGAAATTTCCTACCTACTGTCATTCATGGTGTGAAATGAACCCCTGGTCTTCTACTCTATAATCCTCTATTGGCTGTGAACTTACTACTGAAGTGGATTTGGGGATTTTCAGAGTCAATCAAATAGGGGAGGAGATGAGTTAAGATGGATTATGCAGCTGCTGTGCAATCTAAGAGCCATCTGAGGGGAGAGATCCTTCCCCAAAGATAGCCTGTGGGCCTCAAGGGTGATGCTTGTATTTGAGGAGGACAGGCTGCCAGGACAGGCTGCTAGGTTGCCAGGCCACTTCCTCTGCAGATGGCTCATGCTCAGGCTGAGGTGCTAAACTAGCGCTGTAAGTTTGTTTTCCCTAGATGTACTTTAAAAATTGTTATGTGCCCCAGAAAAGCCATGTTTTCTTTCCTAATCCAATTTTGTGGGGGCAAACTTTTTATTAGGGTGGAAACTTTGATTGGATAATTTCCATGGAGCTGTGACACCCAGCTGTGGGTGTGACATTTTAATTAGATTACATCCATGGAGATGTGGCACACATCTGGGTGTGGCCTTTTGATTAGACGGAGATATGACTCTGCCCATTCAGGGTGGGTCCTGATTAGTTTACTGGAGTCCTTTAAAAGAAGAGACATTTTGGAGAGAGCCCATAGCCCACAGAATGGCAGATATTTGGAGATTCTTAGAGTGCCAGCAGAGAGAGCAAATGCCTAGATGCAGATGTTTGGAGATGCAGAACCCAGCAGACATTGCCATATGCCTTCCCATGAGATGCTAAGCAAGCCAGAGCACAGAGTTGTGTACAAGAGGAGGTAAGTGAAGGCCCAAGGACACTTAGAGAGGAAACCACTGGCATCAGAAGCTAGAAGCAAGAGAACAGGGAACAAGAACCAGCAGATACCAGCCATGTGCCTTCGTATGTAACAGACAGCGGCCTTTCTTGAGTCAAGGTGTCTTTATCTGGATGTCTTCGTTTGGACAGTTTTATGGCCTTAGAACTATAAACTTGAAACTTCATAAATTTCCCTTTTAAAAGTCATTCCATTTCTGGTTTTTGCACTGTAGCAATATTTAGCAAACTAATACAGCACCTATAATGGAAGACTTTACCAAATCCATGCGGATAGGGTGATGACAGGGGTGATTGGCCCCAGCACCAATTAGAGCTCTCCATCTTCTTGACCTGGCATTCCAAGACTGCAATCTCAACACACAGCCTCTGTCTATTCACTTGCAAATATTACCTGAACACTTCAGTCACAGGCATGTAGAAATGGAGTTTGTAGTTGAGAAGGAGAGAGGATGTATCACAGAAGAAGAAAATTGGTTTATTTTCTGAGGACAGTCTAGGGCTCATTGGCTCAAATAAGTTCCTCCCTAAAGCAGAACTTCCCTACAGGCTTGCCTGTATGCTGGGTTACAAATGGGTCAAAATTGTCTGTTTGGCTGTCTGGGTGGGTGGAACTCCTAGGTTGGTCACCTCTGGCATAAGCAGCCTTTCTGTTTGTTCTTAAGGGCTTACTCTGCCGAAGAATTTGAGTAAAGGACAGTTCCTAAATGCCAAGCAGAGAGAGGACTCTAACTCAGCTGTTGCTCTTGTTCTTGCTGCCACAAGGGGCCACTGTTAGAAACTGGATCTGCTTAGAGTGTCAGACTCTGAATGTGCTCCAATCTCAACCTCTGCCAAGCCTCACAATGGCCCAAGGCCAGCACCATCCATTTTGGCTAACCCCTTCCTTCTCCTCATACTGGGGGGCAGGGATATGGAACAGACATGGTCCCTGCCCTGAAAATACTTTAGGGTGATTGATCCATGGACAGAAACACAAAATTATCATTTGATAAGCTCTGTAGGAAATGGGTAAATAAAGAGCAATGACAGAGCCAGGAAGTGCTACTTGCCCCAGGTTTTGCCAAGCACAGAAAGGTTAGGGATAGGGAGGGCGTATTAGAAGGAGGGAACAGCAAGGGCAAAGGCAGAGGGTATTTTTAGGGAAAAGCAGAGGGTGCTAAAGAGGGTGATAAGTTCAGTGTGGGTGAGGAATAGATGAGGATAAAGAGTAGATAGTGGGACATGAGGCTGGAAGTAAGAGCAGGGTGTAACTTATAATGGGCCTTGCATGCCATAGTGAGAGAGCTAGAGTACTTTTACAGGCGGTACCCATTCAAATCCCATAATGGTTTTGAAGGAAGGCATTGAAATGATCCCACACGCCATTGGGTCTGTGGCAGTCTAATGACAGGGAGACTAGTTAGAAGGTCTGAGCTGCAACCATGACAGCAGCATAAGAGGAGGGATTTGAAACATGCTTTGAAGATAAAGTCAGCAATTTGTCCTGCAGGACATAAAGAGGAAGGATTTGTCAACACTAGAAATTTAGCGATAACCCTAAGGGGCCAAATATCTTTAACTCCATACCTGAGTAGGGAAGTCAAGGCTTCCTGAGACCTCCAGAATAAGGGGGAATTGACTTCATGAGCATCTACCCTGAGTCTCAAAATATGGCTCACAGACTAAGAAAGGGCCTTTAGAAAGGGGGGTGGGTGGGGAGGAGACAGAGTGTCTATTCCACTCCAGGATCTGTGGAATTTGGCTGTATTCTCATCATTAAGCCCCAACTTTCTTCACTGAGTCCTCACCCATACCTTGACCAAAACTTCTTCATCTGGGTCTAACTAGAGCATCTCTTACACATCCTTGGCTGGGTTTCTCTGATTTCAAATAACTTATCCCCTACACTGGGTGCTTCATTTTGCTCTGATTCCTCACCTCAGACCATCGAGACTGGGTGGTCAGTCTGACCTCAAATTCTTTCCTTCCCAACAGGCCCCTGCCAAAGCTACTCGCAAAAACCCTACAACTGGTTCCAAGAATATTCTCTCTAGAAAGACTGATATAGATCTGAGACATTTTGCAACAGCTGCTAAGAGCCCAAGCTGGAACCAGGGGGGCCAGGGTTTCATCTCACTTTTGAATTTAGCTTACCCTGGGATCTCTGATTCAGCTTCCTTATTTGTAAGATGAGGCTTATGTTGCTCTACTTTTCAGAGTTGTGGGAGGACCAAGTGAGGGAATATTTATGAAAGTAGCATTTCAGAGGATCTGGCCTACACAGAGAGAACTATGGAAATGGTTAATAAAGCATAATACTCTTAGGGGCAAGATGCATGGCTTCCAGAGAGACTATTGCTCAATCTGGAAAAGTAAAAGAAATTAAGAAAAAACAGGAGAAGATATTCTGGACCTAGAGCTTAGTGAAGGGTTTTTAGACTTGACACCCAAAGCACAATCCATAAAAGAAAAAATAAATAAATTGGAATTCATCAAAATAAAAAAAAAATCATATGCTCTATGAAAGACCAAGTTAAGACAGTAAGAACAAAAACTACAAACTGGGAAAATATTACAAACCATGTATCTGACAAAGGACTTGTAATTAGAATATGTAAATGACTCTTGAAACTCAACAGTAAAAAAAATCCAATTAGAAAATGAGCAGAAGACCTGAAGAGACATTTTACCCAAGATGATATATGAATAGCAAATAAGCATATGAAAACATACTGAACTTCACTAGCCCTAAGGGAAATGCAAACTAAGACCACAATGAAATATAATTGCACCCTATTAAAAGAGATAAAATAAGGTGGGCCACGGTGGCTCACCAGGCAGAGTCTGGCCTGCCATGCCATAGACCCGGGTTCATTTCCCAGTGCCTGCCCATGCAAAAATAAATAAATAAATAAGAATTAGTGACAATACCAAATGCTGGTGAGGACATAGATAAACTGAATCTCTCATATATTGCTGGTGAGAATGTACAAGCCACCCATTGGGCAGCCTCTCTAAAAACGATACATTCACTTGCCATGCAACCCAGCAATTGCCCTCTTGAGCATTTATCTCGGAGAAATAAAAACTTATGTCGCATAAATACCTGTAAATGAATGTCTGTAGTAGCTATATTTGCAATAACCAAAAACTCCAATAGTTTCTTCAACAGGTGAATGGTTAAACTGTCAAACATCTTGTCATAGTTTACTACTCAGCGATAAAAAGGAACCAACTATGGATAGACGCGACAACTTGGATGGATCTCAATGGCATTATGCAGAGTGAAAAAGCCAATTTCAAAAAGGTCACAAAACGTAACATTCTCAAAATGACAATTCGTAGAGATTGAAAACAAATTAATGATTGCCAGGGGTTAGGGTTGGAGATG
Source organism: Tamandua tetradactyla (assembly GCF_023851605.1). Lineage (NCBI taxonomy): Eukaryota > Metazoa > Chordata > Mammalia > Pilosa > Myrmecophagidae > Tamandua > Tamandua tetradactyla. The sequence continues at coordinate 175,900,349 of NC_135328.1, forward strand.
GGGAAGAATGGTGGCCATGACTAAAAAGAGGGCGCATGAGAGAGATCTTTGTGGTGCTGGAATAATTCTGTATCTTGATTGCTGTGGTGGGTACGAAAATCTGCACACGTGATAAAATGCCCTAGAACTTTACACACACATTGTCCCAATGCCAATTTCCTGTTTTTGATATTGTGCTATAGTTAGGTAAGATTTAATCATTGGAGGGCCCTGGGTGAAGGGTACAAAGGACCTGTCTGTACTCTTTTTGCATTTCCTGTGAATCTATAACTATTTCAAGATAAATTTTTTTAAAAATTGAGACTGGATAATCAGAAGACTGAGGGCTGTTGTCCCAGTTCTAAAATAAATCATGAGTCTTTGCCTAGTGTCTGGCATGAGCCAGTTTTCAGATTCAGAACCTATTAACTGAAATAGAGGCTGTGTCCCTAGGAGGAAGAAAAGAAGATGTATGGAGTTTAAGGCAACGTAATGGCAAGTATGTACCATAATGATTTCCCAATCTTTTCCCAAAGGCATCTGTAGCCATTTACTTGGGTGACTAAACATTGGTGAAAAAAATACCAAACATTTCTAGGGCTTTTGAACACCAGGTATTTGTTGACATTGATACCCAAGGACCCAAAGCATCATCATGGCCCCCTATTAGAATTAGGGGCAGTGAAAGAAGGCATGGACCATATCTGGATCACAGTGGATTCACCAGGTTCTGGACTCACCGGGTGGTTAGTTCCCTGACTCCAGATGTACAGTTGATATAGACATCATCGGAAGTTGGCAGAATCTCCACATTCATTCCTTGGATAAGAACTGTCATGGAGGGAAAGTTCAAGTGGAAGCCTCTGAAACAAATCTTTCCCTCCCCTGCCATAGTCAAAATAGTAAATGTTAAAATACTGTATTCTGACGAGAATGGCAGAAATTAATGTCACCCTTAGAGATCCAATGGATACAGCTTGATGATTCCATTATATCCCTGATTAATTCATAAATGTAGTCCCTACAAAAGTCAAATAGATCCTGGAGGATGACAGAGAACCACCGCCACCAATTGCAGCTGCTGTACCAAATGAAGTGTCTTTGCTAGAACATGGTACATGGCACGAGGATGTTGATGTGATCAATGCATGTTTCTTCCTATCCTCATTAAGGACAACAGAAACTGCTGTCATGTGGGACTGGCAAGAGTAAATACAATGTTGTCTCGGTCCTATATTATCTCTCTTGCTTTGTGCCTCCTGCCCAGGGTTCAATCAGGGAAGCTGAAGAACTAGTTGTTCTAGGATAAGGTGTTTAGTGCAGGGATTAGAACTCATACAGTTGTAGGAGGAGCTGGGAAGTGGAAGTCCAGGAAGGAGTTGGAGGATCAGAGAAGGAGTCACCAGCCAGTCAATCTAGGAGGCCAAGCACATCCAGCTTCCAAATGAGATTTCAAGGAGGCAGTTTGTAGGGAGCTCTGGGAAGCTGGGCTTCTATGGAGCTGTGGCTCTGTGGGTATGCCACCCAGCCATGTGGTAGTGGGCTTGAGTCCACTGTTGGTCAGCAGGGTCAGCAGTCATAAAGAAGATCTGGATGTGGAGTGGAGGATGCTGAGGATCGGCTGTAGCCTGCTTGTATCTCTACAACTTGTCTGTCAGCACATCTAACCATGACAACCTTTACAGAGTAGTGACTGCTATTTCACTTCAGGCTTTCACATCTCACAAAAATGCCTCCTTTGGTCCACTCTCACCCAGAACATTGCAAGGAAGGACTTCTTGGAAATATAGTTCCAGCCTAACCAAGTTCACAACCAACCATATATCCTCTGTCATAATATAATTTAAAGGAATCTGGACGATCTGGACATTCAGTAGAACATCACATTGGCCCACTATATGGATGGTATCATATTAATGAATCTGGAAGGCCTTTGTAAGAACATGTAATCCAGATGGTGGGAGAAAAATTCTATGAAGATTCAGGGGCCCAGCACAGCAGTGAATGTTTTAGGGATCCAGATGTCTAGAGCATGTCAGGGCAGCCCTGTCCAAAGTATAAGGCAAATTATTACATCTCACGCCTCCCACCAGGATTCTTAGCACAACGCTGGATAGGACTTGTTTGGTTTTGGAGACAACATAATCCACACTTGAGAATACTGCTCCAGCCCATGTACTAGAGGACACAAAAGGCTGCCAGCTCATGGTAGAGCCCAGAGTAGGAAAGGGTTCTTTAGAAGGACCAAGCTGATGTGCAAGCAGCCTTGCTGCTCGGGCCATAGGACCCATCAGATCTTATTAGACATGTATTTGGAAAAAGAGCAGTGTGAAGTGTATGACAAGCCCAAATAGGAGAAAATCAAGGAAGATCCCTAGGGTTCTGGACCAAGAACATGTCACTGCAGCAGGAGAACTATACATTATTTGCCAAACAGCTCCTGACATATTACCAGACCCTGGTAGGCATAGCACCTAAACTGGGGATACTAAGTGACAAGGTCACAACTGTCTATTTTTTTAAAATTTTTATTGATAAAACAATGTACAAGCACATGCATTCTTAACATACAAACATTCCATACATGGTGAACAATCAATGGCTCCTAATATCATTACATAGTTGTATATTCATCACCATGATCATTTTTTAAGAACATTTGCATCACTCCAGAAAAAAAAAAGAAAAGAGAAAAAATTCACACATACCATGCCCCTTACCTCTCCCTCTCATTGACCACTAGTATTTCCATCTACCCAATATATAAATATTTAAAATTTTAACATTTGTTACCCCTATTATTTATTTATTTTTAATCCATATGTTTTACTCATCTGTCCATACCATAGACAAAAAAAGCAACAGACACAAGGCTTTCACAATCACACAGTCACATTGTGAAAGCTATATCATTATACAATCATCTTCAAGAAACATGGTGTATTAGTTAGGGTTCTCTAGAGAAACAGAATCAACAGGGAACACTTGCAAATATAAAGTTTATGAAAGTGTCTCATGTGACCGTAGGAACACAGAGTCCAAAATCCACAGGGCAGGCTGCGAAGCCGATGACTCTGATGGATGGCCTGGATGAACTCCACAGGAGAGGCTCACCAGCCAAAGCAGGAATGCAACCTGTCTCCTCTGAGTCCTCCTTAAAAGGTTTCCCATGATTACATTTAGCATCACTAATTGCAGAAGACACTCCCCTTTGGCTAATTACAAATGGAATCAGCTGTGGATGTAGCTGACGCAATCATGACCTAATCCTATGAAATGTCCTCATTGCAACAGACAGGCCAGTGCTTGCCCAATCAGATAAACAGGTACCACAACTTGGCCAAGTTGACACCTGTCCCTAACTATGACACATGGCTACTGGAACACAGCTGTACAGTTTCAGGCACTTCTCTCTAGCCTAATACACATTAAACTAAAAAGGTGATATCTATATAATGTGTAAGAATAATCTCCAGGATAACCTCTTGACTCTGTTTCAAATCTCTCAGCCACTGACACTTTACTTTGTCTCATTTCTGTCTTCTCCCTTTCGGTCAAGAAGATTTTCTCAATCCCTTAATACTGAGTCCCAGCTCATCCTAGGATTCTGTCCCACATTGCCAGAGAAGTTTACACCCCTGGGAGTCATGTCCTATGTAGTGAGGGTGAGGGCAGTGAGTTTGCTTGCCATATTGGCTGAGAGAGAGAGATAGGCCACATCTGAGCAACAAAAGAGGTTCTCTGGGAGTGACTCTTAGGCCTAATTTTAAGTAGGCTTAGTCTATCCTTTGTGGGAATAAGTTTCATATGAATAAATCCCAAGATTGAGGCCTCGGCCTATTGATTTGGTTGTCCCCACTGCTTGTGAAAATATCAGAAATTCTCCAAATTGACTTGGTTGTCCCCACTGCTCGTGAAAATATCAGAAATTCTCCAAAATAGGGAAATTGAACATTTCCTCCTTTCTCCCCAGCACTTCAAGGGGTCTTTGAAAATACTTTATTCACTGCCCAATTTATTCTGGAATATATTGGGGCATCACCTGAACTTGGACAAACCAGCAATATCTCATGCCCTAGTCAAGATTCCATGTACTTAGGATGTTCAACTAAACTGACCATACAAGTTAAATTAGATAATGTGCCACCCAATATATAAACTTTGCACCAAATAAACATCTCTCCTTTGGTCTCACACAGAGGTTGAAGTTTTAAAATATGGACAATATCATCCTTTACCCTGTATTCTGATCTCCCTTAGTCCTATCCAGATCAGTTTCATTCATATCTCTCCTGGAAGCCTGATACTTTTTTCAGTTTTTAAAATAATTCCTGTGCAGGATAGTGCTGACTTTCATAGCTTCAGTGCTTTAACTCTGAGTCTCAGGTGTCACATAAATACCCTAAGTTTCTGGAAATGACCAGGTTATATACCAGCACTTCAGTATCTCAGAATTTAGAAATAACAGTTACAACTCCTGAATACGTGTGATTGCTGTAAGAGCTTACAATCTAGGACTCTTTGTAATAGGCCCCAGTCTGATAACCCATGCTCTTGACTTAATTCACTGAGTTTTTATATTCTAGTTAGTCCATATGAGTGAGGCATGATAATATTCTTCTTTTTGACATTTCATTTAGCATGCAGTCATTAAGGTTCATTCACTTAGTTGCATGCCTCACAACTTCATAACTTCTTGCTGCCTTTCAGTAGTCTGTTGTATGTATACACCATAGTTCCCCCTTCTATTACTCAATCATTGTGCTCTTAGGCCACCTCCATCCATTGTGAATCATGAACACTAACACCAGTGTGAACATGTTCATTGACATTCCTATACTCAGTTTCTTCAGATATATACTGAGCAACGGGGTTTCAGGATCCTATCATATGGCAACCCCACCCCTAGCCTCCTGTAGAATCACCACACTGCCCTCCAAGGGGCTGCACGCCTCAGTTTCTGTACTGACAGTGAATACGTACATCTTTTTCTCTGCATTTTCTCTAGCAATTGTTTCTGTTCATTTTTAGACAGTTTTATTCACACATCATACAATCCAACCTAAATAAACAGACGTGCCTTAGCCATTAGAAATTTCCTTTTCTTCCACAAAGAATCCATACCTCTTCCCCATATCCCCCCACCTGTTGACATTTAGTTTGATATATTGCCTTTGCTACATTCACTGGAAGCACATAACAATGCTACTGTTGACTATAGACCCTAACTTACATTGATAATACTTTTTCCTGTATACCTTCCATTTTCAACACCTTGCAATGTTAACACTGATTTCTTCTCCCTCAGGCAAAAACGTTTTTATGTTTGTACATATAATCATCATTGTCCACTCTAGGCATTCCTAAGTTATACTATCTCAGTCTTTATCCTCTATCTTTCCTTCTGGTTTCATATGTGCCCCCAGGCCTTCTCCCTCAATCATACATTCAGCTTCATTCAGTGAACTTATATTATTGTGCTACAACCAGATAGTATTGTGCTACTCATTTCTGAATTTTTACTATCAGTCCTGTTGCACAATCTTCAGCACCAAATGCCCAATCTCTACCCTATTTCTATCTCCTGATAACCTGTGTTCTTAACTTTAACTCTTAAAGTTTATTCATTAATGTTAATTCATATTAGTGAGATGGTACCAGATTTGTCCTTTTGTTTCTGGCTAATTTCACTAAGAATAATGTCCTCAAGGTTCATCCATGTTACATGCTTCATGAATTTATTCTGTCTTACAGCTGCATAATATTCCATCATATGTATATACCACAGCTTGTTTAGCCACTCATCTGTTGATGGGCATTTGGGCTGTTTCCATCTCTTGGCAATTGTAAATAATGCTGCTATAAACATCAATGTGCATATGTCTGTTTGCGTCTTTGCTTTCAGTTCCTCTGAACATATACCTTGTAATGGGATTGCTGGATCATAAGGCAATTCTATACTTAGCCTCCTGAGGAAACACCAAACTACCTTCCAGAATGGTTGTACCATTTCAAATTCCCACCAACAGTGGATAAGTGTGCCTGTTTCTCCACATTCTCTCCAGCACTTCTCATGTTCATTTTTTTTATAATGGCCATTCTAGTGGGAGTCAGATGATATCTCATTGTGGTTTTGATTTGCATTTCCCTAATAGCCAATGAAGTTGAACATCTTTTCATGTGCCTTTTAGCCATTTGAATTTCCTTTTCTGAAAAGTGTCTTTCCATTTCTTTTGCCCATTTTGTAATTAAGTTGTTGGTCTTTTTGTTGTTGAGTTGAAGAATCTCTTTATATATTCTGGATACAAGACCCTTATCTGATATGTGGTTTCCAAATATTGTCTCCCATTGCATAGGCTGCCTTTTTACTTTCCTGATAAAGTTCTCTGATGTACAAAAGTGTTTAATTTTGAGAAAATCCCATTTATTGGTTTCTTTTTTCAATGCTTGTGCTTTGGGTGTAAGGTCTAGGGAACCACCTTCTATTACAAGACTTATAAGATATTTCCCTATATTTTCTTCTAAAAATTTTATGGTCTTAGCTCTAATGTTTAGGTCTTTGGTCCATTTTGAGTTAATCTTTGTATAGGATGTGAGATAAAGATCCTCTTTCTTTCTTTTGCATATGGATATTCAGTTCTTCAAACATCATTTATTGAAGAGTCTGCTCTGTCCCAGGTGGGTTGGCTTGACTGTCTTATCAAAGATCAATTGTCCATAGATGAGAGGGTCTATATCTGAATACTCAGTTCAATTCCATTGACCAGTATATCTATTTTAATGCCAGTACCATGCTGTTTTGACCAGTGTAGCTTCATAATACACCTTAAAGTCAGGTAGCCTGAAACCTTCCACTTCATTTTTCTTCCTTGAGATATTTTTTAGCTATTTGGTACACATTATCCTTCCAAATAAATTTGGTTATTGGTTTTTCTATTTCTGCAAAGTAAGTTGTTGGAATTTTAATTGCTATTGCATTGAATCTATAAATCAATTTGGGTAGAATTGACATCTTAACTATATTTAGTCTTCCAATCCATGAACATGGTATGCCCTTCCATTTATTTAGGTTTTCCATGATTTCTTTTGGCAATTTTTTGTAGTTTTCTGTGTAGAGGTCTTTTGTATCCTGTCATGGTCAGCTTCACCTGTCAACTTGATCAAATGGTGGTACCTGCTTGTCTGCTTGGGCAAGTGCTGTCCTGTCTGTTGCAATGAGAACATTTCACAGAATTAGATCATGATCATGTTGGCTGCATCCACAGCTGGTTCCACTTGTAATCAGTCAAGGGGAGTATGTTCTGCAATGAGTGATGCTCAGTCTAATCACTGGAAGCCTTTTAAGGAGAATTCAGAAGAGACAGTCTCTCTTCCTGTTTTGGCTGGTGAGCCTCTCCTGCGGAGTTCATCCAGACCCTCCATTGGAATCATTGGCTTCACAGCCTGCCCTGCAGATTTTGGACTCTGTGTTCCCATGGTCACGTGAGACATTTTTATAAATTTTTATATATGCGAGTGTTCACTGTTGATTCTGTTTACCTGGAGAACCCTAGCTAATACATCTTGGTACCAGGAGTGGTTCTTAAGATACAGAATCTTAAAAATTGGTTTATATGAATGGCTTTCTACTCTGACTGGACTCAAGGGCACTAAGGACTCTGATTCCCATAATTAGAATGACACTCCCAATCCGTGGAGTGAGTTGGCAAAAGAGATAGTCAAAATATCACCATTCGATTCTCCTAATGCTTCACTTGTATGAAGCCAGGCTCTGGGGGATAATGTTTTTGACACCTTTACAGAGTTTTGTGGAAATGAGAGGTATGGAGATGTTGGATGGTTGTTGTTAGATATACTGGCTACATTAAGGAGTGAAAGGGATGGGCTTAAGGCTTCAAATGAGAAGCTTAAGTGCCATCTGACAGATGTACACATTTCTATGAGTATCCTGAAGGAAAATCTTATTTCCTGTAGTTGTAGACTTGAGATCTCTGAATATCAGACTCAGAATCTTATTGTTAGAGTAGCAACTTTACAACATGAACTGAAATCTTGATGTTACATGGTGTCTGCTGTTAAAGTGAGGGCATTGATTGGAAAGGAGTGGGACCCTGAAAAATGGGATGGAGACATGTGGATTGATAATGATGTCGGGGTGAGGTTGATAACCTGGGTCATGCTGAGTCTTCTCTAGATAGCCCTGTAATAGTCTGCCCTGAGGACATAGCTGCCCCACCTCCAGCCTGCCTTGAGGAGTTGGCCACCCTCCTGAAAGGATTAGCCCTAGAGTGAATCGTGTTTCACCAGATGAAACTGCAAATGAAGGCCCTGAAGCAAATGTCTTGGCAGAATTCAGGGAAATATGTATGGCAATGGATTTTAAGGGTGTGGGATAATGGTGGGAGGAATGTAAGGCTGGATCAGGCTGAATTTATTGATATGGGCCCACTAGGCAGAGATTCTGCATTCAGTGTTATAGCCCGAGGGGTAAGGAAATGTATTAACAGTTTGTTTGGCTGGTTGGTTGAAACATGGATCAAAAGGTGACTGACATTACCTGAGGTTGCATCTTTTACCAGAACAGTGAGAAATAAATTTGTGAGACTAGCACCATCATCCCTGAAGAGCTCTGTAGTTGCACTTCTCTGTAGGTCAGATATTACTGTGGGAACTGCTGTCACCGAGCTGGAATCCTTAAACGCATTGGGGATTATGGGATCCCAAGTTGGCAGAAGCCAGGTGGCAGCACTTAATCGCCAAAGACAGGGTAGACGTGGCTATGATAACACACAGCAAACTCAAAGCAGGAGTCAAATTATATGACCTGCACAGATTTGTGGCATTGGCTAGTAAATCATGGGGTACCTAGAAATACAATAGATGGGCAGTCTACTAAATTCTTGTTCAAACTGTATAAACAAAAGAGTTCTAGGTCAAGTGAACAGAAGTCTAACCTGAATTACAAAAACACAGAGTCACAGCCCCTTAATCGATTTCCAGACTTGAGACAGTTTACAGACCCTGAGCCCTTTGAATCAAGGGGAGGCCAGGTCCCTATGGGGGAGAAACCTGTTACACTGCCACAAATCTATACTGTTAATTTTTCTCCAACCATCCCCAAGGAGACCAATGGCCTTTTACCAGGGTAACTGTGCATTGGGGAAAAGGAAGTGATCGCATATTTTGGGGATTATTAGACACTGGTTCAGAAGGGACATTAATTCCATAGGACCCAAAACATCACTCTGGTCCACCAGTCAGAGTGAGAGCTTTTGGCAGCCAGATGATCAATGGAGTTTTAGCTCAGGTCTGTCTCACAGTGGGTCCAGTGGGCCCCCAGATCCATTCTGTAGTTATTTCCCTAGTTCCAGGATGTATAATTGGTATAGACATACAGAGCAACTGGAAGAATCCCCACATTGGCTCTCCAACTCATGCAGTGAGGGTTATTATGGTGGGAAAGGCCAAGTGGAAGCCACTAGAACTGACCCTACCGAGCAAAATAGTAAATCAGAAGCAATATAGGATTCCTGGACGGATTGTAGAGATTACTGCCACTCTTAAGAACTTGAAGGATGCAGGAGTGGTGATTCCCACCACATCCCCATTCAAATCTCCTAATTGGCCTGTGCAGAAAACAGATGGGTCTTGGAGGATGACAGTGGATTATTGTAAACTCAGCCAGGTGGTAACTTCAATCACAGCCTCTGTTCCAGATGTGATATCATTGCTTGAGCAAATCAATACATCCCCTGCTACATGGTATGCAGCTATTGATCTGGCAAATGCTTTTTTCTCAATAGCTGTTAGTAAGGACCACCAGAAACAGTTTGCTTTCAGCTGGCAAGGTCAGCAATATACTTTCACTGTCTTACCTCAAGGGTATATCAAGTCTCCAACCCTATGTCATAATCTTGTCCACAGGGAACTTGATCATTTCTCCCTTCCAGAAGACATCACACTGGTCCATTATATTGTAGATATCATGCTGATTGGACCTAGTGAGCAAGAAGTAGCAACTACTCTAGACTAACTGGTAAGGCATTTGTGTGTCAGAGAATGGGAGATAAATCCAACAAAAATACAGGGGCCTTCCACCTCAGTGAAATTTCTAGGTGTCCAGTGGTGTGGGGCATGTCAAGATATCCCTTCTAAGGTGAAGGATAAGTTGCTGCATCTGGCCCCTCCTACGACCAAAGAAGAGGCACAATGCCTAGTTGGTTCCTTTGGATTTTGGCGAGAACATATTCCTCATTTGGGTGTGCTACTTCAGCCCATTTATCGAGTGACAAGAAAGGCTGCTAATTTTGAGTAGGGATCTGAACAAGAGGAGGCTCTGCGACAGGTCCAGGCTGCTGTCCAAGTAGCTCTGCTACTGGGCCATATGGTCCAGCAGATCCAATAGTGCTGAAAGTGTTAGGGGCAAATAGAGATGCTGTCTGGAGCCTTTGGCAGGCCCCTATAGGAGAATCAAAACACAGAACTTTAGGATTTTTGGAGCAAAGCCTTACCATCTGCTGCAGATATACTCTCCTTTTGAGAAACAGCTTTTGGCCTGCTATTGGGCCTTAGTAGAGACTGAACGCTTAACCATGGGCCACCAAGTTACCTTGAGACCTGAGTTGCCTATCATGAGCTGGGTGTTGTCTGACCCACGAAGCCATAAAGTTGGGTGTGCGCAGCAGCACTCTATTATAAAATGGAAATAATATTATGAGATAGGGCCAGAGCAGGTCCTATAGACACAAGTAAGTTACATTAAGAAGTGGCCCAATTGCCCATGGTCTCCACTCCTGCCACATTACCTTCTCTTTCCCAGACCAGACCTATGGCCTCTTGGGGAGCTCCTTACAGTGAATTGACTGAGGAAGAGAAAACTTGGACCTGTTTTACAGATGGTTCTGCACGATATACAGGTACAACCTGAAAGTGGACAGCTGCAGCACTACAACCCCTTTCTGGGGTGTCCTTGAAGGACAGTGGTGAGGGGAAATCCTCCTAGTTTGCAGAACTTCAAGCAGTGCACCTGGTTGTTCATTTTGCTTGGAAGGAGAACTGGCCAGAGGTGCATTTGTATACTGACTCATGGGCTGTTGCTAATAGTTTGGCTGGATGGTCAGGGACTTGGAAAGACCATAATGGAAAATTGGTGACAAAGAGGTCTGGGGAAGAAGTATGGATAAATCTTTCTGAGTGGGCTAAAAACATGAATATATTTGTGCCCCATGTGAGTGTACACCAGAGAGTAACTTCAGAAGAGGAAGGTTTTAATAATCAACTGGATGAGATGACCCTTTCTGTGGATACAGTCAGCCTCTTTTCCCAGCAACTCGTCATTGCCCAATGGGCTCATGAACAAAGTGGTCATGGTGGTAGGGATGGTGGTTATGCATGGGCTCAGATACATGGATTTCCACTCACCAAGGCTGACCTAGCTACAGCCACTGCTGAGTGCCCAATCTGCCAGCAGCAGAGACCCACACTCAGCCCCAATATGGCACCATTCCCCGAGGTGACCAGTCAGCTACATGGTGGTAGGTTGATTACATTGGACCACTCCCTTCATGGAAGGGGCAGATATTTGTTCTAACTGGAATAATACATACTCTGGATATGGGTTTTCTTTCCCTGCATGCAATGCTTCTGCCAAAACTACCATCCATTATAGAATGCCTTATCCATCATCATGGTATTCCACACAGCATTGCTTCTGATCAAGGAACACATTTCACAGCAAATGAAGTGTGGAAATAGGCACATGATCATGGAATTCTCTCGTCTTACCATGTCCCCCATCATCCAGAAGCAGCTGGATTGATAGAACGGTGGAATGGCCTTTTGAAAACTCAATTACAGTGCCAATTAGGTGGCAATACCTTGAAAAGCTGGGGTAATGTTCTCCAGGAAGCTGTGTATGCTCTGAATCAGTGTCTGCTGCATGATGCTGTTTCTCCCATAGTCAGGAGCCATGGGTCCAGGAACCAAGGTGTGGAAATGGAAGTGGCACCACTCAGTATTACCTCTAGTGATCCACTAGGACAATTTTTGCTTCCTGTCCCTGAGACCCTGAGCTCTGCTGGTCTACAGGTTTTAGTTCCAAAAGGGGGAGTGCCTCCATGAGGAGAAACAACAATGATTCCACTGAACTGGAATCTAAGACTGCCACCTGGTCACTTTGGGCTACTCATACCCCTGGATCAAGAAGCCAAGAAGGATCAAAAGTTTCTAATGATGAATATGCAACTAAGTGATGATATTGTGAATTACTGATTATCTATGTTAATTTTTATTTCATTTGCTAATTCTTTAAATTAATAAATAAATAAATAAATAAAAAGCCAAGAAGGGGATTACATTATGGTCTGGGATGATTAACCCTGACTATCAGGGGGAAATAGGACTGCAATCACACAATGGATGTAAAGAAGAGCTTTCTTGAAATGTAGGAGATCCCCTAGGGCATCTTTTAGTACTACCATGCCCTGTGATTAAAATCAATGGAAAACTGCAACAACCCAATCCAGGCAGGACTACCAATGACTCTGAAACTTCAGGAATGAAGGTTTGGGTCACCCCATTTAGCAAAGAACTATGGTCAGCTGAAGTGCTTGCTGAGGGTAAAGGAAACATGGAATGGGTAGTGGAAGAAGATAGTGATAAATATAAACTTCCACCATGTGATCAGTCACAGAAACGAGGACTGTAATGCTGTTTTGTTCATGTTCACTATTAAAGTTATAAGATATCAAGTTTAAGAATGAATATTACCCAAGGATTTGCACCCTGTTCTGGAGAGATTTAGTGTGTTTCCAGTTATATGCAGGACAGTTGAGTATTGCTAGGTGAAAGAAAAAAATGTGTGTTTTATTGTTTTTTATTTAGAAATTAGGTGTGGTTTAAGGTGGTGTGTATAGCTGCCATGTTGAAAAGGGGTGGATTGTCATGGTTAGGGTCATGTGTCAACTTGGCCAAGTGGTGATACCTGTTTGTCTGGTTGGGCATGTGCTGTCCTGTCTGTTGCTATGAGGACATTTCATAAAATTAAATCATGATCATGTCAACTGCATCCACAGCTGATTCCATTTGTAACCAGCCAAAAGGGAGAGTCTTCTGCAATGAATGATGCTCAATCTAATCACTGGAAGCCTTTTAAGAAGGATTCAGAAGAGACAGGTTCTATTCCTGCTTCAGCTGCCAAGACTCTCCTGTGAAGTTCATCCAGACCCTCCATTGGAATCGTCGGCTTCACAACCTGCCCTGCGGATTTTGGACTCTGCGTTCCCATGGTCACGTGAGACACTTTTATAAATTTAATATTTGCAAGTGTTCCCTGTGATTCTGTTCTCTAGAGAACCCTAACTAATAGAAGGTCCATCAATTTTTTTGATTTTCTCAAAGAGTCAACTTCTGGTTTTGTTGTTTCTCTTGATTGCTTTCATATTCTCAGTTTCATTTATTTGTGCTCTAATCTTTGTTATTTCTTTCCTTTTGCTTGTTTTGGGGTTAGTTTACTCTTCTTTCTCTAGTTCTTCCAAGTGAATAGTAATTCCTTGATTTTTGCTCTTTTTTCTTTTTTTTTTTAGATAGGCATTTAAGGGAATAAGTTTTCCTCAGTACTGTCTTTCCTGCATCCATAAATTCTGTGTTTAATATGTAATATTAAATATGTTGTGCTTTTGTTTTCATTTGCTGTGAGATATTTCCTCATTTCTCTTGTAATTTCTTCCTTGACCCACTGATTGTTTAATACTGTGTTGTTTAGCCTCCAAATGTTTTTTAATTTTCTGACCTTCTGCCGGTTATTGATTTCTAACTTCATTCCATTATGATACAAGAAAATGTTTTGGAAAATTTCAATCTTTTTAAATTTATTGAGACTTGCTTTGTGACCCAGCATATGGTTTATCCTTGAAAATGATCCATGAGCACTTGAGAAAAATGTGTATCCTGGTGTTCTGGGGTGTAATGTTCTGTAAATATTTGTTAAGTCTAGTTTGGTTATGGTATTATTCAAAATCTCTGCTTCCTTATTGATCCTTTGTCTGGATGTACTATCCATTGATGAGAGTGGTGAGTTGAAATCTCCAATTCTTATTGTAGAGATATCTACTTCTCCCTTCAGTGTTGTCAGTGTTCGCCTCATGTATTTTGGAGTGCTCTGGCTGAGTGCATAAATATTTATGATTGTTATTGTCTTCTTGTTGAGTTGTTCCCTTTATAAATATATGGTGTTCTTCTTTGTCTTTTAATTGTTTTACATTTGAAGTCTAATTTGTTGGATATTAGTATAGCCACTCCTACTCTTTTCTGATTGTTGTTTGCATGAAATGTCTTCCTCCAATCTTTCACTTTTAACCTATTATTGTCCTTGGGTATAAAGTGAGTCTCCTGTAGACAGCATATGGATGGGTCATGTTTTTAAATCCATTCTCCCCATCTATGTCTTTTGATTGAAGTGTTTAATCTGTTAACATTTAATGTTATTACTGTAAAGGCAGTACTTTCTTCTACCATTTTATATTTTTGTATTTTATATGTCACATATAATTTTTTTCTCTTTTTACCTTACTGATAGTGTTCATTTCTACACTCCTCTCCAGACCTCTCTTTCCTGCCTTTTCCTATCTGCCTGTAGTGCTCCCTTTAGTATTTCTTGCAGAACCAATCTTTTAGTCATAAATTCTCTCAGTGATTGACTGAAAATATTTTAATCTCTCCCTCATTTCTGAAGGACAGCTTTGCTGGGCATAGAATTCTTGGTTGGCAGTTTTCTCTTTTAGAATCTTAAATATATCATAGTTTCACCTCCATAGTTTCTTCTTTTTTAAAATTTTTTTTTACCACCTCCATAGTTTATGCTGAGAAATCCACACATAGTCTTAATGAGCTTCGCTTGTATGTGATGGATTGCTTTTTTCTTGCTGCTTTCAAAATTCTCTCTTTGTCTTTGACATTTGACAATGTGATTAGTAAGTATCTTGGAGTATGTCTATTTGAATCTATTCTGTTTGGGTATGTAATTTTTGGATCTGTAATTTTATGTTTTTCATAAGAGATGGGAAATTTTCAGTGATTATTTCCTCCATTAGTCATTCTCCTACTTTCCCCCCTCTTTCCTTCTGGGACACCCAGAGCACATATATTTCCG
The DNA here is from genome assembly GCF_023851605.1 of Tamandua tetradactyla. Classification (NCBI taxonomy): domain Eukaryota; kingdom Metazoa; phylum Chordata; class Mammalia; order Pilosa; family Myrmecophagidae; genus Tamandua; species Tamandua tetradactyla. Next base: position 175,915,476 of record NC_135328.1, read on the forward strand.
TGCTTCATGTTGTCATTCAATTCCCTTAGGCCCTGCTCATATTTTTCCATACTTTTCTCTATATTTTCTTTTGACATTGGATATCAGTTATCTGGTTCTCAAATCCTTTCTTCTACATCTTCAAATTTATTGTTGTAGGTTTCCATTTTTAAAAAATCTATTGTGCTTTTCATTCCTATACATTCTGATATTTCTTTTTCCTAAATTTTGAGTTCCTCTGTTTTCCCAATGTCTTCTTTATATCCTCCCTCAATTTGTTGATTTGATTTTTGATGAGATTTTGTATGCTTGTTTGAACATCCTGAATTGTTGTTTCAACTCCTATATTTCATTTGAAATGTTGGTGTTCCTTTGACTAGGCAATATATTCAATTTTCCTACTATGACTTGTTATTTTTTGCTGCATTTAGGATTTGATTTCCTTAATTAGTTTATTCTGACATAATTTTCACTCTTTTACCTAGATTTCTTGCTGGATGGCCTTGTTCTCTATCTGTTCTTTGACATTCAGTTCAACTTATTCTAGACCTCTAGCATAGATTCTGTTTAACTGATCAAAAATTTTCAGTCCTTGTTTTTCTTTTTCCTGCTCTGCCTATATGGAGCCTAATTTATGAGGCGGCTTCCTCAGATGTTATAGACCCAGTCATATTTCCCCAGGCTGAGCAGGCCCATGTCTCAGGAGGAAAGAGTAGCCAGCATTAGTTTTCCTTGAGGGTGAGACCCAGAAGGTTGTCAGACTTTCCTATGAAGCTTCTAGACTCTGTGTTTTTCCTATCCTGCCCGGCATGTAGTGCTTGTCTGCTTGTGCCTTCCACCAGCTTAAAGTTATGTGGTGCCTTTATTTTCAGCAGACTCTCCCTGTTAGGGTCATGTTTGAGACAGACATTAGGTAGTAGGATGGCTTTAATTGCTTCTATTTTCCAGCCCTGGGAGCCTGAATTCCTTGAAGGAGGGATCCCATTTGAGCTGGGTCCTGCCCCCCTTTTCTTTGGGAGCATACATCCTTTAGGAAATTAACCACTTTCACCTGTTTAGTTACTTTGTCTCTCAAACAAAGTAACTTGCCTCGGGGTATTTCTGGAGCCTGAGAGTGCTTCCAGTTCTATCTAATGGCTGTTAAGAAGTTTTAAAAAAAAAGCAAAAAAAGCCTTTTCAGAGCTGGACACTATGTCCCCTCCTTGGGCTTGGGGGACTCACACTTCCACCTGGTCCAGACCAATGTATGCTGTGTTGGGTCACTATTGTCCACCCAGACGTTGTTTTGTACCATTCCTGTCTATTTACTAGCTGCTCTGGAGTATGAACTAAATTTCACACCTCACTATACTGCCATCTTCCCTTATTATATTTTATTCTACTTATTCATATTTATATATTTACTCACTAGACTATGAGCTCAATAAATACTTGTGGAGTGAATGAATGAATGAGTAATCCTTTGAGGGATTCATGGAAGGGTTTTTTATCCCTCCTAACAAAAGAAGAAACCAAGGCTCTGAGAATTTAGATTGCTGACTTCATACATGATGAATCAGGACTTGGGACTAGGGCTACTGAGTTCACTTCCAGAGCTCTGCTCACCAACCCAGTTACTTCAGGTCAGAACTGAAGAAAAGACTGAGCCAAGTCCCAGGGAACATTTCAGAAACAGCTGGCGTAGGCAAGTTTGGAGTCAAACAGAAATGAATCAAAATCCTAACTCAAGCCATCAACAGTTGTAATCTCTCCATAACATGTTAATCCTCAGGCTCTCAGTCATTATCTTTAAAATAATGGTAATGATAAGCATTTGATGCTGAAGGAATACAGAATATTCAACAAAATTGATTGTATAGATCCAAAAATGGAAAGCAATGCTATCTGATGGCAGTACAATATTGTAAGTACACTGAACAAAGATGAGAGTGAGTATGTTTGGAAAAAGAAGGCTAGGGGCATGTATGACACCAGAAGAAAAGGTAGAAAATAAAGATTGGGATGGATAACTTTGCAAAACCTAGAGTGGTCAATGATGGTGAGTGAATGTACAAATAAAAGAACACTTTTACATGAAGGAGAACAAATGAATGTCAACATTGCAAGGTGTTGAAATGGTATGTTATATGGAAAAAATACAATCAATGTATCCAGTGGTGATATTTTGTGTATCTCTTTCATGAACTCATGCCATAAACTATCTTGATCATTGTAAATAGAGTCCTTAGTGCCTTTGAATCCATTCAGATTTGAGAACCAATACCAAAAAACTCAGAACCAACTCAGAAATTTTGTCTTTATGATTCTGTTTCTCAAGAACCACTCCCAGAACTGTTTAAAAAATTGAAAAAGTGATCAGACATTGAGCAGAGATATGAATGAAGCTGATCTGGATAGGACTAAGGATTATCAGAAGACTGAGTAAAGGATATCATCCATATTTTAAAACTTCAACTTCTGTGTGAGACTGTGCTGGTTTGAAATGATGTCTGTACCCTAGAAAAATCATGCTTTAATCCTAATCCCATTTTGTAAAGGCAGCCTTTCTTCCGATCCTTATTCAGCATGGTACGTTTGAAACTGTATTAGATCATCTCCCTGGAGATGTAATTTAATCAAGAGTGGTTGTTAAACTGGATTAGATGGAGGTGTATCTCCACCCATTTGGGTGGGTCTTGATTAGTTTCTGAAGTCCTATAAAAGAGGAAACATTTTGGAGAATGAAAGATTCTGAGAGAGCAGAGAACAACACAGCTACAAGAAGAGTCCACCAGCCAGCGACCTTTGGAGATGAAGAAGGAACATGCCTCCTGGGGAGCTTCATGAAACAGGAAGCCAGGAGAGAAGGTGACACCATGTTCACCACATGCCCTTCCAGCTGAGAGAGAAGCCCTGATTGTGTTTACCATGTGCCTTCTCACTTGAGAGAGAAACCCTGAACTTCATCGGCCTTCTTGAATCAAGGTATCTTTCCCTGGATGCCTTTGATTGGACATTTCTATAGGCTTCTTGTCATTGAGACATTTTCTTGGCCTAAGAACTATAAACCAGCAACTCATTAAATTTCCCTTTTTAAAAGCCATTCCATTTCTGGTATATTGCATTCTGGCAGCTAGCAAACTAGAACAGAGGCTAAAGAGGAGAGATGTTTATTTGGTACAAAATTTATATTTTGGGTAGTGCATTTCCTAATTTAACTTGTATGGTCAGTTTAATTGAACACCATAAATGCATAGAATCTTGAATAGGGCATGAGATTTTGTTGGTTTTTCCAGGTTAGTGTGATGCCCCAATAAATCCCAGAGTGATTTGAACAGTGAATAAAGAAGTATTCGCAAAGTCCCCTTGGGGGAATGGGGAGAAAGGAGGAAATATTCAGCTTCCCCATTTGAAGGGTTTCTGATATTCTTACAAGCAATGGGGAACCCAAATCAATAGGCTGATCCCTCAATCTTAGGGTTTGCCCCTATGAAACTTACAAAGGATAGGCTAAACCTACTTAAAATTTTGCGTAAGAGTCACCCCCAGAGAATCTTTTTTGTTGTTCAGATGTCACCTCTCTCTCTCTCTCTCTCTCTCTCTCTCTCTCTCTCTCTCTCTTTCAGCCAATATGGCAAGTGAACTCACTGCCCCACCTACATGGGACATGACTCCCAGGGGTGTAAATCTCCCTGGCAAAGTGGGACAGAAGTCCCGGGATGAGCCAGCACCTGGCATCAAGGGATTGAGAAAAACTTCTTGACCAAAAGGGGGAAGAGAGAAATGAGACAAAATAAAATTTCATTGGTTGAGAGATTTCAGAGTTAAGAGGTTATCCTGGAGGTTACTCTTACACATTATATAGATGTCCCGTTTTTATTTGTGGTGTATTGGAAACTGTAGAGCTGTGTTCCAGTAGCCTTGTTTCTTGAAGATGATTGTAGAATGATATAGCTTTTACAATGTGACTGTGTGATTGTGGAAAAAAAAAAAAAAAGAACCACTCCCGGTACCAAAATCTGTATTAGTCAGGGTTCTCTAAAAAAGCAGAACTGACAGGAGATGTATACATGTGTGTAGTGTGTGTACGTGTGTGTGTGTATTAAATAAATACTATGAGATTTTTTATATGAATTGGCTCATGTGACTGAGAGGATGGACAAATCCAAATTCCACAAAGCAGCCAGGGAAATCTTATGAAGGTTGATGAACTCCCTAGGAAAAGCTGGCTGGCTGAAATAGAGAAGGAAATTCTTCCTTCTGATAGCTGAAATCATCACTTTTCCCTTTAAAACCTTCAACTGATTGGCTGAGACTTCTCTCATTGTTGAAGGAAATCTCAATTGATTGTAAATATAATCAATCATAGACACAACTTATTGATGACTTAAGTCTGACACGCAGTAACAGTCAGTGCTTGCTTGACCTATTTCTGGATACCACAATTTAACCACATTTATTCATGAACTTAACCATCACAACAGCTTTAACGCAAAGTAAGGTTAAAAAAATTGTTTTTTTCTCAGCCTCAAATTAACTAAAGTTAATAATAGTAACTATTGCCATTAACCAACCATATCTAGCATTTTTACATTTCTGAACACATTTATTCTTCAAAGCTATCCTATTTTTCTGCTCTGGATCTATTATTCATAATTTAAATAAATGATGAGCAATATATTTGAAAACTAGGTTTATTTAAAACTTTGCCTTTTACTAGAGTAGTATAGCAGTAATATAACCAAATACTACCAACATACCCCTTAAATGTACTAAAACACTATTAGACCTAAAAATCATCCACCAAACTTTATTACAATCCTCTACCCAATTCCACCACTTACAAATAAACCCAAACCATCAAAAATAGGAGGTGGCTTTGAAGAAAAGCCTACAAAACCAATAATAAAAATAGTTCTTAACAAAAACACAATATATGTCATAGTACTTACATGAAATTTAATAATGACTATGATATGAAAATCCACAGTTGTCTTTCAGTTATAAGAAACTTTAATAGCTAAAATTGGAAAATTTCACCTATTAAGTAAAGTAATTAACCATCCATTTATTAATTTAGTCACTCCATAAAATATTTTATGATGATAAAATTTTGGCTCTTAGGACTTTGATTAGTTCTATACATGCTGATATAAATCAGACATAATTATTGTTTCCTCATCTGTTACATCTACTGAGATGTTTATTGGCTGAATTATCCAATAGTTTTAAGCCAGTGGAGCATCCATATTCATTATCTGACTTTTATTCATGTAGGCCAAAGATTGTACTATGGTTCATATACAGACTTAGAAACTTGAAACATTGGAATTACTTTACAATTCATGGTAATAGCAACACATTCATACGCTATGCTCTTTCAAAAGGACAAGTGTCCCTTTGAGGAGCTACAGTATTTACAAATAGATGATCAGCTATTCCATATATTGGAACTAATTTAGTTGAATGTATTTGAGGGGGGTTCTCAGTAGACAAAGCTACCCTCACACAACTTTTTGCTTTTCATTTTGTTTTACCATTCATGAATCCAGCCCTAGTTATTATTCACCTATTATTTTTACATGAAACTGGGTAAAACCCATCAGGACCATCATCTGACACAGTTACAATTCCGTTTCACCCCTACTAAACAATAAAAGATATCCTAGGATTATTTTTCTCAGCTCTATTTCTACTAGTGCTAGTTTTATGTTCTTTCAGTGTATTAGGAGTCCCAGACAATTATATCTCAGCAAAGTCTCTGAATATACCCCTACATACTAAACCAGAATAACATGTTCTATTTGCCTATGCAATTTTATAATCTATTATTTAAAAGCTAGAAGTCTTCTTTTTTCTATTTTAATCTTATCAATTGTTCCATTATTACATTTATCAAAACATTAGAGCTTAATGTTCTCTCAGTCAATATTTATTCTGAATTTTAGTAGAACTACTGATGATGATATGAATTGAAGGCTGAGCATCCTTTTATTATCACTGGTTAATTAGCTTCAATTCTATATTTTCCCCTATCTTTGTATTCATACTCCTTACAAGCCTAAATGAAAATATTCTTCTAAAATGAAGAGTCCTTGTGATATAATTATTCCTTCAGCCTTGTAAACCAAAATGGAAAAACTTTCTCTCCAGGATAATCAGAGAAGAAGCTTTTGGTGCCACCATCACTTTCTAAAGCTAAAACTCTATTTAAAATAATTCCTGAATTTTCATTTTTCTACATAAATACATTCAACTTCATACATTTTGTACTATTTGTACATACAATATTGTACTATTTCAATATTGACATAGTACAATACTGTACTATGTCAGTATTGAAGTAATAATAACAATAATTCATAAACAATCATGCATTCAGTGATTTTCCACATTATGTATGTACTAGTACTGCATATGCTTAACCACACATAGTACTTCTCTAGAATACATTAATATAACTATGTACAAGATACTATTAACATTACAAAAAACATTAGTTTTAATCATGCATGATATTACTGTCCATATGGATAATCTTTATCAATGGTATTCTTAATTTTACATGAGACATACAATCCTTAATCATGATTAGTACATTCTATTTTTTAGGTCTTCACTAACATTCGTATTTCCTCCATTATTTTTACTTAATTATCAAGTTTTGAGAAACTAGTGACCCACTTAGGTAATGCCTCTCTTCTCACTTCAGGTCCATTAATCATGGGATGGGCTCTAGAATGAAATTATATCTGGCATTTCTCCAGGGTCGTCTCACCTAGTTTCATCCACTCATTTCCTTTTAGGAAGAATCTTGATGGACTAATAACTAGTCAGTCGAAGATCACACATACCTGTGGTACCATGCACTGGTATTTTAAAATTTTACATATATTGTGACTCAACTATGGCTGTCTATCAGTCAGGTTCTCCAGAGAAAGAAAATCTATAGGATATATCTATATCAACAGGATATATATATCTACATATACAGTATGTGCCCTTCGATAGTACATATGTTAACAGTACACACACATGTAGGGACAGAGAGCAAGAGAGAGATTTTAAGAGATTAGCCAGCAAATCTGAAATTTATAGGAGAGGCTGGTAGGCTGGAAATTCAGAGTGATGTTGTAATACTGAGGCAGAAAGTTTTCTTTTCCAGGAAACCTCAGGTTTTTTTGCTCTAAAACCTTCAACTTATGAGGCCCACCACATTATCGAGGGTCATCTCCTTTACTCAAAGTCAAAGAGTTGTAAATGCTAACCACATCTACAAAATACCTTTACAAGGACTGTTCTAGTTTGCTAGCTGCCGGAATGCAACACACCAGAGATGGATTGGCTTTTAATAAAAGGGGATTTATTTTGTTGGTTCTTCAGAGGAAAGGCAGCTAACTTTCCACTGAGGTTCTTTCTTACGTGGAAGGCACAAGATGGTCTCTGCTGGCCTTCTCTCCAGGCCCCTGGGTTCCAACAACTTTCCCTGGGGTGACTTCTTTCTGCATCTCCAAAGGCCTGGGCTGAGCTGCAAGTGCTGAGATAAGGAATGCCGAGCTGCTTAGCTGTGCTACATTGCTATCTCTCATTTAAGCACCAGCCAATTAAGTCAAACGTCACTCATTGCAGCAGACACACCTTCTAGCCGACTGCAGATGTAATTAGCAACAGATGAGGTTCACGTACCGTTGGCTTATGTCCGCAGCAACAAGACTAGGTATGCTCACCTGGCCAAGTTGACAACTGAATCTCACTAACACAAGGACATATAAGCTAGTATTTGACCAAACCCACCTGGATACCTGGATGGCCTTGCACAGTTGACATAAAAATCAACATCAAAGCTATCAAAGATTGTCACACAATCAAGAAATATGTAGCTGAGCTTAAATCGAATATTATCTGCAACATCCTAAGTAATGTATTAATCAGTCAATTCTTGCGGAACATAAGAATTTCTACTTATAAAATTTAACTCCACACATACACATACATGCATGCATGCACACATATATGCAAAAATACACACATATACGCATATTCATACTTACTCATAGACACATTTATAAATAATAGTTATATTTTTATGAATTTATCATGACATTAAGTTAATGATGCAAACCCCATCCCTCCCTAGATTGTTGTTGGTTTTTTTTACTTTTTTCTTGTCATGACATATATACAACATAAAATTTTACATTTGAATTGTTTTTAATGTAGAATTCAGTGGTATTAATTACATTCATAATACTGGCCTACCATCACCACCATCCGTTTTTCTAAAACTTTCTCATCACCCCAAATAGAACATTTTTAACTTGTCAAACCTCAAAAGCCAAGGTAATATTTATAAATTATTTATAGCAAGGCTTTAAACAGAAATTTTATTTTTAAAAAATTCTTAGCTCCTAAAAAAAGTTTTAGTTCCAATATCACCCCATTAAGCAATTTTTTTTCCATTAGGCAAATTTTAAAACACCAAAATTTAAAAAAAATTTAGGCTTGATAGGCTAGAAAGTTTCCCATTTTCAATAATTTATTTTTGCCTTCCACCATAGTAACATAGCACTTAAAAACATAGAATTTTCCTCATGAGGAATTTTTCAAGATTTAGTTTTTAACTAATATAGCTTAATAATAAACAAGCCACTGAAAATGCCTAAATGAGTTCATGGTAGTTCTGACTCAGTTCTGGACTTTTGGTTAATTTTTAGTAAAATTGCACGTGCAAGTATCTGTATCCCAGTGAGAATGCCCTCTAGATCATAAAGATCAAAAGCAGTGGCATTAAGCACACACTATCAAAGTAATTCAGAAAGTTGTGCTCAACCACACTCCCATGGGAAATAGCAGGGATAAAAATCAAGCAATCAATGAAAGTTTGACTAATTTATACTAAGCACTATCTTAAGGGTTAATAAATTTCATGCCAACCATTGTAGCCACATGGTTAACCCAAATTCAGAAATTTGTAAAGTATGTTTAGGAAAACCGATAACTAAAGTTAAATTTTAGTTAAGCCATAAAAAGCTGCAACTTAACTAAAAATAGCCATGAAAGTCACTTTAATATTTCTGAATATACTATAGCTAAGACTCAAACTGGAATTAGATATTCCACTATGCTTAGCCCTAAACCTGAATAATTTATAAAGAATATTGTTCGTTGTGCTTAAATTCCTTCAGGTAATACTGTTCTATAATTAATAAGCCCTAGTAAAACTTAATAGCACTTGCTAATTTGGCCTATATGCTACCATCTTCAACAAACTATAAAAAGCCTTTCAGTAAGTATAATTATTTCCATAAAAACAATAGGAAAAGGTGTACCCTCTGTAGTGAAAAGAAATGGGCTACAATTTCTATTTTAAAGAGTATTTAAATGAAAGTCTTTATGACATTAAAGACCAAAGGAAGATTTTGTAATATATTAAGAAGAAGGAGCTTAATTGAATTAGTCCATGAAGCCAGCATACCTCCTATCACCCTCCTCAAATATTTTATTAAATAAAAATGTTAATTATCAATTATTAGAGGAGATAAAATATAACAAGGTAAGCATACTGGAAAGTGTGCTTGGATAAATCAAAGTGTAGCTTAACTTAAAGCACCCTAGTTACACCCAGGAGACTTCACCAATTTCAACTAAGCTAACCCAAATGTATTAAAAATTAAATCAAAATATTCATTTACAAATGAAAGTAAAGGAGATAGAAATCATACTAGGTGCTATAGAAAAACATACTGTAAAGGGAAGATGAAAGAATACTTTAGAAAAAAAGCAAAGATTTAACCTTTTACCTTGTATGTAACAAATTAACTAAAACATTTTAACACAGTGTACTTTAGTTGAACATCCCCAAAACTGGGTTTACTTACAAACAGTTTTAGAACAACTCATCTATGTGGCAATATAGAGAGAAAATTTATAAATCGAGCTGAAAAGCCAGTTGAACCTGGGTGATAGCTGGTTATTCAGAACAGAAGTTTATTTCAACCTTACATTCATCTTGAAAAATAGCTAGACTTAATGATTATTTAAAAATTATTGCAAAGCCTTACAGCGCTTTTGAAGCAAGAAGCAACTTTTCCTTAGAAAGTAAATGTTTACTGCTGCATAGTTGGAAAAGCAGCTATTCATGACGGGAGCATTCAAGTGCAGTGATCCTGTTGATTGCTGTAACTGTTTACACACAACCCCCCTTCCCCACTAACTTTTCACCAGCTTTATGGTCACTCTCCAGCACACCCGCCCCCCAGGGACACTGACCCTTTGCCTTACTTAGCTTGGGACCTGCTTTTTACCCACACCACTAAGAGTACTAGTGAAGGACCTTTGCAGTCAGAGAGTTCTGTGCTTGAATTCCGATTGTGACACTTTCATTCCCTCACTGAGTGCTCAGTTTCTTATTTATAATTGATCTCATAATGTCTGATAATAGCTAACATTTATTGAGCACTAACTATGTTCTAGTTACTTGGCAAAGAATTTTACATATTTCTCACAACAACTCTACAAAATAGATTAAAAAATTTTTTGCAGCCTTATTGAGTTATCCTTGATTCACAATAAATTTTACATACTTGAAATGTACAATATGATGTTTTGACATAGGTGTACTTCCATCACCACAACCAAGATAATGGACTTATCTGTCACCCCCAAAAGATTCCTTGGTGAGGTGGCAATTTGAAGAGTGGGGGGAACAGGGTTTCAGGCAGAAGGACAGACAAATGCAAAGGCCCTGAGGCAGGAGTAAGGTTGGTGATCCTAGGAGCAGAGAGGTGTCCAGGGAGAATGTGATGGGAGATGAAGTCCTAGGTAGGTAGGAGCCCCCTGCCACCTAAGGCCTTGTCGGCCTAAGAGGCTCAGGTTTTAATCCAAGAGCTTCCTTGACACCCTCATTGAGCAGTCACACTGTACCTGGCCCCCAGAACTCCCTAACCCTGTTCTCGGCAGAGGTTCTTCTGAGAAACCAACCCATATGGGGCTGAAGTGATTTACATTGTAACTGGGGCCCTCAATACCTTGTCCCAAAGAAGTAACTAATGGAATTTACCACCAATAGTGGCTGGGGGAAAGTTGGTACCTAGAGCCTTGATCAACCTTTCTTTGGATCTCTGTGTTCTCAGACTTCATTGAGGTCAGTATGCTGGTTTCTTAATAATTCTGCATTGTAAATTATAATTTGAGGATAGGGGTGACTTTGGCCCCCTCAAATCTTCCAGGGCTCTGTCCATGGGCATGGCTAGTGCTTCATAACCCCCACTCCTGCCTGATTGCCAAAGACCTGACCACACCTGGGAGAAGGAGGGTCTGTAACAGGAAAAACAATTATCAACCCACTTAGAACAAATCCCTTTACAACAGACAGTTCTGGGAAGCAGAAAGCAGGTTCTGAAATAGCCAAGGAGTGGGGCTAAAAAAATATTTAAAAATAGATTTTTTTAAAATCTGCGTATTATATGGAAGAAAACTAGCAGCTTGTCCAGGGTCACCTTTTTGGTAAAGTGGTGGAGCTGGTATTCTGCTTCTCTTCAACATTGGACAGACAGATTAGCATGTGTCTTGGGAACGGCCTATTTGGATTTATTCTATTCGAAGTTCATTGAGCTTCTTTCACTTGCATATTTATGTCTCATATAAAGGTTGGGAAGTTTTCCCCCATTATATCCTCATCTAGTCTTCCTAACTCTTTACTCTTCTCTTCTCCTTCTGGGACACCAATGATTCCTGTATTTGTGTACTTTGTTTTGTCCATCATTTCCCTAAGATCTAATTCAAAATTTTCCATCTTTTTTGCCATTTGCTGTTTTGAGTGTTCAAAATCAGTTATACTGTCCTCTAATTCACTTACTCCTTCTGTCTCTTCAAATCTGCTGTTGTGCGTCTCTGGTAGGTCTTTTTATTTGGTCTATAGCATCCTTTATCTCTGTGATATCTGTTATTTTTCTATTTATTCTTTCAAACTCCTCTTTATGCTCTTCTACCTATGAAGAGGTCTTCTATCTATGTCTTCTTGATCTCCTTTATGTCATTAGCCATCCCACTGATTTTTACTAGAGTTATATGAGCATCTTTGATTAGTTGTTCCAATATCTATTCTCCTCTCGTGTTTTAATTTGGACGTTAGGCTGGGCTATATCTGTCTGTAGCATGGTATGTTTAGTGATTTTCTGCTGTCTTCGTAGCATGTAAATGTCTTGACTGTAAATAGCTTTACTTTGGAAGTGGATTCCTTTCAGTAGTCTAAAGCCTTGTGTGTGCGGGATGGATGTGGAGCAGGATGCAGGGTGTGGGGTCAGGCACAACAGTGGGGTGATGCGCTGTAGCACAGGTTTAGGCACAGGTTGGAGATGTTACGCTGGTGCGTGTGAGTGGGGCACCCAGTGTCAGGGCAGGTGTGGTTGTGCAGGTGCATGGGTCTGGAGGGTGGGACTCTAACGTGTGCTGGTCTAGGGCAAGTGGCCCTCTGTGCGCATGCATAGAGCTCAGGGCAGTGGGTCCGCATTGCACCTGCATGGGCTGGGGAGGATGTGGTTCAGCTGTGCATGTCAGCAGTTGCCCAGAGCTGGGGTGTGTGACTGGGGGCTGTGTGCAAGTGTGGATCTGGGAGGGCCGTAAACTGATGTACCTGTGTGCAGAGCTCAGGGAGGGCAGGGTGGGGTTCCACGACTGTATGGGCTCGGGGTGGGTGTAGCCTGGGTATGGAGGTTAGCACCCACAGCCTTTTTCATGCTTTGAACTGCCTGAAGGGAGCAGGGACTGGGAGATAGGGCTCAGGAGGGATGGGGCAAGATTGCATTTTAGCAGGGGAGGTGGGTTGGACTGGGCAGGCCTGCTTGTGCTAGGGATGGGGTTATGGGGCAGGTACCCATGGGAGGGGTTGGTGGGGCAAGGTGGGTGATGGGGTTCAGGTATGTGGGGTGTGGGGTGAGTCATGGGTTGCAGGGCTGCGCTGGTGAGGGTAGCACATTCAAGGAAAGGGGCTTGGCTTACTTCCTAATTCTTGTCTCCCTGTCCGTGCACTTCTGAGGGCTCCCGGCTTCCATGTTAGGCTGTTTGCACCAGCCTGATGGCCTCAGGTTCTCTGTTTCTCAGTTTCTCAGCTTTTGCAGCCAGGACTGCCCTATATGGTGCAGAAGACTCTCCCAGGTCACTTACACCCTGGAATCACCTTCTCAATCACCCTCCTGTCCCTTCTCTAGTTGTTCCTTGGAGCCGGGTTGAACTCAATCTATCCTATTCCGCCATCTTCCCAGAACTTAGTGATATTTCCTTTTGAAAGATCCAGCCGAGAATATTGGCTAGGACTCCAGCCATGTGCTTTATTCTTTCTGGGTGGGGGTGGGGGGAGGGAATTGCCATCCTTGCCAGCATCTCTATTGGAATGGGGCAGGTATTCAAAGCAGGCAGTCTGGCTCCAGAGACTTTCTGTTAATCATTAAGCTAAAGGAGATAAGGATTACAGTCCATACATGGTGGCAGCCAAGTTTTGGGGGGTGGGAGTGGGGCGGGGGGTAGGCATTTCACCTTGCCATGATTTATGAATTGTTTCCAAGTATTTTATAGCAGGATGGTGTTTCAGATGATCAACCTCACATATTTGTATAAATGCAACTCTTACATCCAGAGCGGCTTTTTTTAGAAAGTTCAGGGCAAACCATGGGGCAAAGTTTAGTGAAGTCACTGAAAATGATGTTTATGGAGAATTTCCTTTTGATATTTTGCTTTTGCTGTCCCTTTACTATATATTTTTTAATTTCCAAAATTTTCAAGCATTATGTAAGCACCAAGCAAAAATTCCCTCTTCTCCCATCCCAACTCCTTGTGACCTTTATTCTACTTTCTTCCTCTGTGAATTTGTTATTTCTAAATATTTCATGTGAGTGAAATCATACAATATTTGTCCTTATGTGCCTTGCTTATTTCACTCAACATATCTTCAAGGTTTATTCATGTCATAGTATATATCAGGATTTCATTCCTTTTTACAGCTGAATAATATTCTGTTGTGTCTATGAACCATATATTGTTTGTGCATTCATCTATTGATGAACTTGTGTCGTTTCTTGCTTCTGCCTGTTGTGAATAGTACTGCTATGAGCATTGATATTTACGTTTCTGTTCAAGATCCTGTCTTCAATTTTATGCTTGGGGGGGTATATATTAAGGAATAGAATTGCTAGGTCACAGGTAATTCTGTATTTAACTCTTTTGAGATACTGACATACTACTTTCTATAGTGACTGCACCATTTTACATTCACACCAGGGCTTTCAATTTCTCCACACATCTTTAACAGTTTTGATTTTCCGCTTTTTAAAAATAATAGCAATCCTTGTGGGTGTGAAGGGTCATCTCATCATGGTTTTAATTTGCATTTCTCTAATGACTAATAATGTGGAGCAACTTTTCATATATTTATCAGCCATCTGTATATCTTCTTTGGATAAATGTCTGTTCAAATCCTGTGCCCATTTTTTAACTTGGTTTATTTGTCTCTTTGTTATTGTATTGTAGCAGTTCTTTACAAGTTCTGGGTATTGAGCCCTTATTATATATGTGATTTGCAATTATTTTCTCCCATTCTGTAAGTTATCTTCATACTTTCTTGGTAATGTCCTTTGAGGTACCGAAGTCCAATGTGTCTACTTTTTCTTTTGTTGCTGAAGCTTTGAGTGCACATCTAAGAACCCATTGCCAAATCCAAGGCCATGAAGGTTTGCTTCTATGATATTATGTGAGAGATTTATGGTTTTAGCCCTTATATTTAGGTCACTGGTCTATTTTCAGTTAATTTAAAATATGTTATGAGTTGGGGTCAAACGTCATTCTTTTGTATTTGGAAATTCCATTTTCCCAGCACCATTTTTGGAGGAGATTATTCTTTCCCCATTGCATGCGCTTGGCACTCTTGTTGAAAATCAGTTGGCCATGGATTTATTGGTTTATTTACTGGCTTAAGATTCTGTTTCATGGCCTAAATGTTTGTATTTATGCTAGTTCCACATTGTTTTGTAGTGAGTTTTGAAATCAGGGAGTGTCTCCCAACTTTGCTCTTTCTATTTCAAAATTGTTTTGGCAATTATAGGGCCTCTGGCAATGATATGTGACTTTTGGTGCCACTGTCTAAAAAGAAAATTAATATTTTATTCCTGGATGCTTCCTGGTTTAGTTTACAGCCAAAAGAAAGACAGAGAGAGGGGAACAGTACCAAAAACTTGAAGCGGTTCCTCCTGTGGGTAGATCACCCAGGGACTTGTTGCATTCCGGGTCTTAATAAAGATGAGTTTGATGCAGATGCAATCTACCGTATCTTGTTTATTTTTACTCCTCTACAAACAGTGTGTGTCCCAGGTAAAGAACTATTTAACCTAAATATTTGCTTACTTTTATAATCTGAGGGGAGGCATAGGATTGCCAAGCTTGTCTTTGGTCAGAGGAACTATATATCACCACTTCCTACCTACAGTGAAGGAGAGAGGCAAGTTCTGAGAAAGTGAGATAGTAGATCAGTAAGGAAGTAGGCACACTTCCCAATTCCTTCTATAAAGCCAGCATTATCCTGATACCAAAGCCTGATAAAGATATCACAAGAAAAGAAAACCACAGACCAACTTCTATTATGAATAGGGATTTTAAAATCCTTAACAAAATACTGGCAAGCCAAATTTAATAGCATATTAAAAAGATTATTAACTATGACCAAGTGGGATATATTCCAGGAGTGCAAGTGTGGCTCAACATATGAAAATCAATGTAGTATACCATCTAACTAGAATGAAGGGGAAAAAGACATGATTTTTCTCAAAAGTTGCAAAAAAAAAAAATAGCATTTGACAAATTCCAGCACTCTTTTCTGATAAAAGCATTCTGAAACTAAGAAGAGAACTTTCTCAATGTGATATAGGTCAATTATGAAAAACCCACAACTAACAATACACACAACAATAAAAGACTCAAAACCTTTCTCATCAAATCAGGAACAAGACAGGGATGGCTGCCTTTATTACTGCTGGTAGATATTCTACTAGAAGTTCTAGCCAGAGCAATTAGACAAGAAAAAGAAAAAATATATATCCAAATTGTAAAGGAAGAGTAAAGCTATCTCTATTTGTAGATGGCATGATCTAATATGTAGAAAATTCAAAGCATTCCACAAGAACACTACTAGAGCTAATACACAATCTCAGCAAAAGTAGCAATGTGCAAGATCAACTATGCAAAATTTAATTGTGCTCCTATATACTGGCAATGAACAATCTGAAGAGGAAATTGAGAAAATGATTCACTTATAATAGCATCTAAAAGAATAAAATACTTAGGAATAAATATAACCAAGGATATAGAAGACATACACTCAAAACTACAAAACACTGCTGAAAGAAATTGAAGAACACCTAAACAAAGGGCCAAGATATCCCGTGATAATGGATTGAAAAACTTAATGTTGCCAAGTTATCAATATTATACAAAGTGACCTACAAATCCAGTGCAATCCCTATCAAATTTCTAGCAGGCTCTTTTTTTTTTTAAGAATGGAAAAACCAATCCTCAAATTCATATGGAACTTACAAGGAGCCCTGAATAGCCAAAACAATTTTGAAAAAGAACAAAGTTGGAGGTCACACATCCTGAATTTAAATTGTGCTACAAAGGTACAGTAATCAAAACTGTGGTACTGGCACAAGAACAGACATAATAACCAATTAAATAGAATTGAGAGTTCAGAAAAAACCCTCACCATCTATGGCCAATTGAGTCTTGAGAAGGGTTTAAAATCCACTCCTTGGTGAAAGAATAGTCTCTTAAACAAACGGTGCTGGGAAAACTGTGTGAAGGAAAAATAGAGTAACTTGGGCAAAGAGACTTAAAATGGAGTTGGAGAACTATGTATGTAAAAGGCCCTGATACGAACCCCCAAACCGTGAAACTAGCTTTTTATATGTGAAACCTAAGCAGCTAACAAAACCATTCACTTTCTGAAAGAGTGGGAAAAACCTATTTCTGAGACCCTCACCCTAACCAATTTATTTATTTTTTTCTTCCTCTTTTTCCCTTTAAAAACTCTTGCCTGACACACCCAACTTGGGACACATTTTAGGTTGCTCCCTAAATCTGTGCTCCCTGAATTGCAATTCTAAGACCCCAAATAAACGTGTTTAATGCTTCACAGCTCAGTTCATTATTTCTTGGTTGACAACTTTATATACCCATGAGAAAGAATGAAAGTAGCTGCCTACCTTACACCATATACAAAAGTTAACTAGTAGCATTATTCACAGTAGCCAAAAGTTGGAAGCATCCTAAATGTCCATCAACAGATTATTGAATAAGCAAAACATTGTATATACATACAATGTAATATTATTTAGTACAAAAAGGAATAAAGTTTTGATACATGATACAACTTGAAGACATCATGTTGAATGAAATAAACCAGACCAAAAACGACAAACACGGTATGATCTAATTTATAGAGAAATAATTAAGTTATACAAGTTCATTGAGATAAGAAGATTACAGAATACCAGGCATAAGAGTGGAGTGGGAAATGGGGAGTTAATACTTATTGGGTACACTGTTAATACTTAATGGGGAAAAGTTTCAGTGTGTGGTGATGGAAGACTTTTGGTAATGAATGGTGGTACAGGTAACTAATTAACACCACTGAACTGCATTCTTGAAAGTACTTAATATGGGAAATGTGTTGTATACATATTACCACAATAAAAATTTTAAATTTTAAGATTTTTAAAAAAGATTATGGGTAAAGATTAGTTGAAATAATTATGTATTTGAATGGAGATGCAATCATGCTATTGATATCATGAAATCATATCTCCAATGTGATTATATAAAATTGCTTGAAGGGCTGCTGTATTAATATCTTTCTTCATATCATCATGCAACTAATAGAAATTATACAATTCCTACTCCTTCTCACCCAGTGAATAGTTGAAAGACATTAGTAGTAAAGTTGTTATAATAAATAAAGATAAATATTAAAGGGATCTGAACTTATAAATCATTGAGAATTCTATAATTGGTCATGTAACTTAGTATGGGTGACACCACCTATGTCAGTTATTCTTTGTCCAGCAAAGAATCCGCGCAGGAAGAAAAAACCTATGACACAAAGTCAGAAAGCAAGGAAGTCTCTGTCCCAAGAGAGACAGAGCCCCAGGTTTATTTTCTGCTAGCTATTTATCAGGTAAAGGGGCCATTTGGAGTTAACCAGGATGGGGTGTTCCTGTTTGCCTAGAGGAGGTATCTTTAATTTTAAGAACAAAGCAGGAGTTTCCCATGAGTAGAGGATATGTTCCAGATAGGCAAATGCAAAGCAGGCAGATATGCAAATGATAGACAAAGCAGACAAACATCTTAAGCTTTTCAGTTTAACCAACAAACAGACAGACAAGGGCAGTGGTTTTCCACTGCTTGAGGACATGTAAACACAGAGCAAACTTACAGGTGCTTTAATCATATCCTCCCCTCAATTTAGAAACGTGCTACTGGAATAAACATTGTTGAATGCGGCAGACTAGACTGTGAATTCCTTGAAGGTGGGGACATGTCTGTTTTGCTTCTAGCTGTGTCCCAGAACCTAGTCCTCTGTCTGGCACATAGTAGGTGCTCATTAAATATCAGTTGAGAAACCAAAGAGGGGAAAGTGTATATGTACATAGTCATTATCACTGTCAATAAAGCTTTCTCCCACTTTTCCCTAAGGTAGATTCTCCACTGTGGCTCAACCCTGCTGGCTGAGCTCTAAGCTCTGCCCTCCCTCTTCACCCTCCCCACAGGTGGGCAGGGCAATCCTCCCTGGATTCAGGCAGGCAGGAGCTGTCGGGGCAGTCAGTGATCTAAAAGCAGCCACATCATGACTGTGTCTGTCCTGAGCTCCACTGGATTCCTGGGTGGTATCTCTGGGTTCCTTCAAGTGGCTGCGCTTCTCAGCCTGGTTCTGCTACTGCTCAAGGCAGCCCAGTTCTACCTGCACAGGCAATGGCTACTCAAAGTTCTCCAGCAGTTCCCGTCACCTCCCTCCCACTGGCTCTTTGGACACAAGCAGGAGGTAGGAAGGGGCGAGTGAGGGGACTGGGAGGGAAGGGAGGGCCAAGGCTCCGAGAGAATGGTCAGCAAGTCCATCAGACAAAGTGTTCTTGTATGACTGGCACTTGGCCTCCAAGGAAAACCCAGCTCACATTTCAAGTCTCAGCTCCTCACTCCTAAAGACATTCCTCACTAGATGCCCATCTTAGTCTTACTTGACTCGTCAGATATTCTTTCCTTATGTAGATCTGGAGTCTGTCCTAGCAGCCCCTCATAGGTGGTGGAAAATGGTTCTTCCTTCCTGAGTCTGCCCTCCAGGCTGAGCACCCCACAGCCTCAGCTATTCTCAAAATCCCACTTACTCAATCCCATCCTCTCTGCATGGCTCAGAGAACATAGAAATCGGTATGATGGAATTCTGTCTGTAGGATTCAGGATGCATGGAGGAGATAGCCACATCTAAGATTTCTAAGGGTGGGTGGAGGATGTTAGATGTGGGGCACCAACTGTTTCATTAGCCTGGGACTGACAATTTTCCTCAATTCCTCAGTGCAAAAACCATGACAGTCCTAGGCAAACGTGAGGGAAGGCTCCAGGATGGCCCCATGTGATGGTATCAATGTTTGAGTTGGGCCGTAACACTGTCCATTGACCTGCCTGCTTTCCCCTCCTTCTCACCCCTGACTGTGAGCATCTTGGGGCTGGGCCTGTCATGCTCCTCCATGTACTCCAGCACCCAGTACAAAGCCCAGTTCAGAGGGACAGCTTCTGGGCTGGGGGAGAGACAACACCTGCCCATGGCAGCACTGGAAGCATGGAGGGCAGGGGGCTCAGAGCAAGGCCAGGGGCCACATGGAGAGGGGCTCACCAAGGGTCTATGGAATGAACAAATGTGAGGAGTAGATGGAGGGTTGCAGAGAGCCAAGGCCTCTTTTCTCGGAGAAGGAGAAGGAGGAACGTGATTATCAGCAGAGTGGAGCCAGGAGAGGAAGCGTTAAAATCAACCAAAGGGAAACAGTCAAAGTCCAGTGTATTTCATGCAAATTATTGTACTAATGACTTCCAGGCTATTTGTTAATTTTCAGAAACTGACAACTGATACAGTTGTCACTAGCTGAGTGATGCTCCTTTCTGAGCTATGATTTGACACAGGGGCAATAAAAATTCTTCCAGGGACCTTCCTTTATGCATGTTGATGATTTATAGACTTAAGTAGATAATTTTTATTAACATAAATAATATTATTCATGATGCTGGATCATCTCTCCACTTCTGCTGGCCCAATAGCAATTGCAATCAAAATTTTTCTAGATCTTGTAATACTTTCTCAGATTTTTTTCTTTATTCAATACTTCTATTACTGGCAAAGTCAGAAATTAGAAATGCCACATGTAATTGGTTGAACCTCATCTTTCAACTCAGATAACGGGACAGGGTGTGGCAGGTGGGTGTGTGGGCTCTGTTTCCAAGCTATCAGGGTCACGTTCTAGTTCTGCCTCTTAACTTTAAATACCCTGTCTATGCCTCAGTGTCTTCATCTGGTAAATGGGTGTAACACCAAAAATTATAGTACTCAAATGAGTTGTTGGAAGTTTAGGGTAAGGATTACAATCACGCTAGCTATTATTTGCAAAAATAACAAGAATATTAATACCTGTGAGAGATGAGTATTGGGTAGGTTTAAACAATTCACTCCATTAAACAGGGACGAAATCCAACAGGCTGTGGAAAGGAGAACCTACAACTATGGAATGGAAATAGCCCGCAGTCTCCACAGCCGTGGTACATGACAGGTCCTCAATAAATAGCTGTCGAATGAATGACTAATTACAGGAATGTGCCAGAAAAATGTGCAGGAGAGTCAGTGCCCCAGCAGCTCTCCAGAACTTTGGCTGCCCTCTGCCCTTGGGCTCCTTAAGACACCCTGATGTCCCCAGACTTCTTTTTTTTTTCTTTTCTGTAAGTTAACTAAGTACATTCTTAGTTAGTAAAAGAATGTATCTGTCACTTGCTACAAAAATTTTCTTTCTTTCTTTTTTGTATGCTGTATGGTGGAGTTCACACTTCATACTTTTTCCATATGACTGTCCTGTTTTTGCCACACCATTTGTTGAATTTTGGGGGCGGGGGGGCAGAGGTGCAAGGGTCAGGAATCTAACCCGGGTTTCCCGTATGGTAGGTGAGAATTCTACCACTGAACTACCCTTGCACCCCAACAAGAATTTTAATGAAGATTCTCTCATTCACTGTCCTACATGTATTCATTCATTTATTCCTCCCTTAAAAAAAAAAATGTATTCCTATGAGTCAAACTCTCTGCTGGGCTCTGAGGAAACAGAGATGATAGACATTAAAGGTGAGTTTCCCAACACAGCGCCCAGCAATTAGAACACTTTGAGATGATATACAATAGAGGGACACCCAGGGTGTGTGGAAGCCCCAGGCAAGGACACTTGGAGGTCAGAAGGATTGGGTTTAGACCCAGCTTACAGGGGCCTATCATTTTACCTTCATTTCCTCATTCTTCTACAAAACAGGATAAAGTAATAATCCCTGCCCAACCACAGGTTTGCTGTGAGGATTACATAATGTAGGTGTGTGACAAAGTTTTATACACCATGGGATCAATCCCTGAACATCATTTATCAAATGTCAACTGTGCATAAGTTTCTGTAGGCAGCTCTGAGTGACAGCCCACAGCTCAGCTCAAGGAGAGGACAGAATCTGTCCTTAGGCCAAGTCCTAGGAACACAGCACGAGCCTGGATGGGAGGTTGGGTGTTATGGGTTGAATCGTGTCCTCAAAAACACATTTGTTGAAGTCTTAACTCTGAGTCCCTATGGATGTCATGTTATTTGGAAATAGTCTTTATAAATGTAATCAAGTTACGGTGAGGTTATACTGGACTGAGAGGCCCTAAATCTAATATGACTGGTGTCTTTAAATGTGGACATAGACACAGATGAACACAGGGAGAATGCCATGTGTTGACGGAGGGAGGTAATGGAACGGTGAGTCTACAAGGCAAAGAAGGCCGAGGATTGCCAGCAAACACCAGAAGCTAGGAAGAGGTGGGAAGAGATCTTCCCCCTAGGGACGTCAAAGAGAACATGGTCCAGCTGATTCCATGATTTCCAATGTCAGGGCTCCAGAAATATGAGAGAATACATTTCTGTTGTTTTAAACTACCAAAGTTTGTAATGCTTTATTACAGCAGCCCTAGTAGACTAATGCAAGAGGTCATTAGAAACAGTTTCAAACCCCTAATCTCTGCTGAGATCCAGAACTGTCAACTCAGCAGCCAGCCTAACTTCACCCCAACTCTGACCTCGATCTAATTGATGTATTTATTGGTTTGTCTTTTGATCTTTAACAGTTCCAAAGGGACCAGGAATTGCAAAAGTTTCTGGAATGGGCAGAGAAATTCCCATGTGCCTGCCCTCGCTGGCTGTGGGGGAGTAACGCCATCCTCCAAGTCTATGACCCTGACTATTTGAAGGTGATTTTGGGGAGATCAGGTGAGAACAAAACCCAGGTCATGGCTGGAGCAGATCTTCCATCTTGGGCACATGCCCTGGGTCTGTAAAATTCCAGGAGAGAGGAGCAGTTCAACCGTCAATACCTAAACACTCTACCAGCCACTGACCCAAAGCCTAAAGTCAATAATAGTTACTTAGTACTAGATTCTTTTAAATGGTAGCTGGAGCTGAATTTCTTTTTCTTTTCCCTCTCCTTTTTGATAACCATATGGAGATGCTTGTTATGTACATTGATCCAGAACTGACATAAAATTTCTAATCCATACTGGATTGAGTCTGGTACATCAGATTTTTGCCTCTTGTGGGCCTTGGGATGGCCTAGCCACCAATTATTGTAGAAAAGTCACATGGCTTCTGTCTTATTATTTGGCATTGAAAACAGTCTATGCTTCTTCCCAATTTGCATCCTTGCCCGGTAGCTATTGTACAGAAAGTACACTGAATCTGCCTTCCTGAGCCCACACTATCAGGATAAAGATCCCGGGGATGGGAAGTAAATGGGAGGTGGCTTGTGAGCTGACATTCTTCAGGAACCGATGGCAGCCAATGGTCTGGACCATAGCTGCTTCCTGGAGACTGCGTTATTTGGTCCCCTCCACTCTCCTCTTAATGCCTTGTTTTACCTTTCAGATCCAAAGTCTACATCCTACAGAATCTTAGCTCCCTGGATTGGTATGTACATGCAGCAGTTAGGTTTGCCAACAGCTCTCTCTTTAGCTCACAGAAACCAACAGGTGCCCAGCCACCCCTGTCACCATAACCATCCCTGGATCAAGCCTCATTTCTCTTCTTCTAACCAGACCCTAACCCCATTCACATGGTGGTGCGCATCCTCCTGAAGCTCAGCTCCTTCCACATTACTACTCAGGTCTTTCCAAATGTCTCAGCCTGATCTTTCTTTAAGAACCTCCGTGATCTGCCCCCCACCACAACTGAGTTACCACCTTTATCTGATCATTACTATAGTCAGATCCTCTGCACCAGCCAAACCGAGAAATTCACATTTGTGAGATGCACGTGCTTTTCCTGCACATGAGGTGCCTTCCTCTGGGTTTCTTCCCCAGGCCCACCTTTGGTGCCTCCCAAATTGTCTCTGGTGCTCCTCCGGTCCCATCCCTCCCCGCTGTCCCCCCACCCCCAACATACGCGCCCATGTCTGGCCCAGGGTATGGCTTGCTCCTGTTGAATGGGCAGAAGTGGTTCCAGCACCGGCGGCTGCTGACACCTGCCTTCCACTCTGACATCCTGAAGCCCTACGTGGGGCTCATGGCTGACTCTGTCCGAGTGCTGCTGGTGAGTCAGTGTCTCCCTCTCTCTCTCACCTACACACATACTCACTCCACAGACCCCGCATGCCCTCATAGCACACACTCAAACATGGGCCACTCTCAAAAACGTGTGTCTCACAGACATCCGTCAGAAACAGCCACACAAAGTAACACACCCAGAAACGCGAACCTGCACATCACACCCTTTGGGGTGCACATATACATTGTCCAGAGCTCCGGTGTCTTTGTATATCTGGGACCTGTTTACTCTCACAGACACATACACGCACCATCATCCACCTTGATGTGAGTCACACACAAACACACGTCCTCACCTCCACATAGACACATGTTTCAGGCAATCCCCTGGCACCCATAATACATAGTTAGACACGTTAGGCAGAGTCGACAGACATGGCATGCACACATACACACATGCATGCACATGCCCACATTCTACTGGCTTCCCAACACTGAAAAGCTTCTTTCTTGTGTCGGTATAAATAAATCCCTCTCCTATTTGATAGAAAACTATAGCACCGTCCAAAAAAAAGAAGAAAGCCAGACCATTACTGTAAGATCAAGATTCCTCAAAAGTGGGTAGAAGAGGACAGTACCAGCCACCAGCTCATTGTCCAAGGAAGAGAGGGTCATGGTCTAATGGGAAATTCTTCTCTTAGCTCCATGTCTTCAGCATGGTAGAAAGGAAGAGAAATCAATCTCCTTTGGACTGCAGGACAAATTGTCCCAGGCATGTGGGCAATGGTAGCTTCAGTGGCAGGGCAGGCATCAAGGGTTTTATTCACTGGGGATCTGGCTTGGGGCACGGGTTGGTTTGTTTGTTGTTTTTTGCTTGGATTTGAGCCATTCCATGGAGTGATGTGGACAGTAAGTCTACATCCTCAGAGGCCAGGCTCAGTCATACTGTCACCCACATCAGGACTGATCTGTCATGCAAAATTTTGCTGAATGAAAAGGAACTGAGGTTCCTGATGTCCCTTTCCTAGACCTCCCCCCATCCTAGCCAATGAGGCTTTATCTTGCCTTGACAAAATTGCTCCCCAAAATTGAGATCCTACCTGTCCCTCATGTCTGTCTAGCCCTCAGGCTACCAAAGAGTCCTTCCATGCTCTTTATCTACTCAAAGGTGGATATCATTTATAACTTGTTCCTAAAATTCAAAACAATGCAAACTATTATGAAAGGCTGTGCTTAATTTCATAATAAAAAAGTCTGCAAGAAAAGAGTATCACCTTACAAGCATTTGCTTTATAGACTTGATTTGCTACAATGCACTTGTTTTATAAAGTGAGGTATTCCCAACAGGATATCTAGGGGGATAGAGAGATGATCTTAGCCTATTTATCAGACGTCTTCTGGAGGAGTTTGAGTCCAGTCAATGTCCCCCTCTCACCCCAGGACAAATGGGAGAAGCTCATCTCACAGAACCCGTATCTGGAGGTCTTTGAACATGTCTCCTTGATGACCCTGGACACCATCATGAAGTGCGCCTTCAGCCACGACAGCAGCGTCCAGGTGGACAGGTCAGTGATGATCCTTTTACTTAAGGGTACTTGTGATAGCCAGTTGGTGGGCTACCATCCAAAGCAAGATTCTTCTTTGAGCCCCAGACCAAGTCTAAACATCTGCCCAGACCAGTCCTGGATTCTGCTACAGAGTCAGGCCTGATGCCAACCACAGACCCCTGACCTACCACAGCTACAAGCCTGGTTTATAAAGGGCTGTGGGTCACAGTTTAAGAAACCGTGGTTGCCTCAGAGCTGCCTATCTCTGCTATCTGAGGGGAACACTACCCAGAGCCCCAGAATGCCTCAGGAAGAAAGTCTTCCCTCCCTCCAGTCTCTTCTGCAAACTCTACCATCAGGAAGTCCTACACCTACATCCAGGCTGTTGCGGACCTGACCAACCTGCTATTTACCCGTGGGAGGAATCTCTTCTACCAGAACGATTTCATTTACTGGCTCACCCCTGATGGCCGCTGGAGTCACCGCGTCTGCCAGTTGGCCCATCAACACACAGGTCCTGGCTCCTCCTCCTGGGCAACTCCCCTCCTCCACCAAGGTCCAGCCCAAAAGAACTGCCCTGAAGACTCTGGCACAGCCAGGGACCATTGGAGCCCCTGTAGGACCTAGTAGAGACCCAGAATGGGCACTTCTCTGGGGTATGGGGTGGGTACTGAGACAATGGGGTGCCAGGCCCTGTCCCATGGGGTCACATGCGTCATCACATTTGGTGATGGTTGAATGAGACTCCATTCCAGGAGGCTGTAAGCAGAGGCTCACGGGCTCTGCTACTGAGTGGAGTCTTGACCAGAATCAAATGATGCTGAGCTCCTTCTAGGCACATGCTCAATCCCACACTCTTTCAGAGCTCCTCCTCTGTCAGACCTGGCACCCAGACTGGGCCAGGTGTGGCCGATGGGGCTGTTGTGTGTGTTTCTGTGGCTGGTGCACCCACAACAGTGGGCTCTGACTGGTAACCACGGTTTTGGGATAGACCGTGTAATCAAGCAGAGAAAGGCTTGTCTACAGGAGGAGGGCGAGCTGGAAAAGATCAGGAAGAAGAGGCACTTGGATTTCTTGGACATCCTCCTCTTTGCCCAAGTGAGTGTGGAGAGGTCTGTGTCTTTGCCCAGAAGAACAGAGCCCAAGGGCAAACCCTGCTCTTTCACCATGGCTTTCCTCAGATGGAGAACGGAAACAGCTTGTCTGACAAGGACCTGCGTGCTGAAGTGGACACATTTATGTTTGAGGGCCACGACACCACAGCCAGTGGCTTCTCCTGGATCCTCTATGCCCTGGCCACCCATCCCCAGCATCAGCAGAGGTGCCGGGAGGAGATCCAGAGTCTCCTTGGGGAGGAAACCTCCATCACATGGTGAGTGCTCAAGAGATGGAAGAGCCCTGTCTTATCTCTGGCCCAGACCCTGCCTGCTCTTCAGGCTGGGTTTTGTTTCAGGGACCACCTGGACCAGATACCCTATACCACCATGTGCATCAAGGAGGCACTGCGACTCTATCCACCGGTGCCACACATTGGCCGAGAGCTCAGCAAGCCCATCACCTTCCCTGATGGACGTTCCTTACCCAAAGGTATGAACCTCACTACCCTCACCATCTAACCATTTGAGTAGTGCCTGAACCTCTCTGGCTCTGTTTCTCATCAATAAAATGAATACTTGCTTTGTAGTTAGGATGAGGTGTATAAAGTACCTTCACAGAGCCACACCACAGCAAAAGTTCAATGTCAGTTTCTTTCCCTATTGATGAAGTACATTTTCATAGTAGGAGGTTGCTATAAATGATCTGTAAGAGCCCTTTCAATTCCATATTCCAGGGAACTAAGATCCTAAGCTTCTCACATTCTCCAGAACTATAATTCCATCATCTTAAGGATCTATGGTCTTATAAAACTAGGGCTAGAGCCAATTTGGTGAACCTGGCGTATTTTGATTCTAACATTCCATGCTCCAAAACCTGACTCCAAGATTAAAGGACTCAGGGGTAGGGCCACAGTGGCTCAGCAGGTAAGAGTGCTTGCCTGCCATGCCTGAGGACCCGGGTTCATTTCCCGGTGCCTGCCCATGTGAAAAAAAAAAGAATAATAGAAAGAATTAATAAAACCAAAAGCTTGTTAAAAAAAAAAAAAAAGGAAAAAGGACTCAGGGGCCAATCCTGTCTTCATTGCCACATCTTTTTTAATTTCCCCATTTTGATGAAATATCTGGGAAAATTCTTTGTAATAAGAGAATGAATGTTCATATAAACATGGCAGTTTATGTGATGATGATGCAATCCCTGGAATCTTCTCCACAAGGGGATGTTACCCTCTGGATGTGCCCTCAGCAAATGAGCCCTGAAATCCTAATTCCCTGAGGTGTGGATGGCTGGAGAGAGGCAAAGGAAGACATGATTCTTTCTTAGGGGGGCTTCCAGGTAAATGAGGAAGGTCAGAGAACCCAGAGTCATGGGTCAGATGTAGGCCAATCTCTGAGGAGCCCTTAGGCTGATAGCAGAGAGCAGTCAATGACCAGTTCTGAGACCACAGCCATGGCAGAGGTGGTAAATTGGCTCATGTCCCATGAGGCTTAAATCCCAGCCCTGTCACATTCTACCTGAGGAATCCTAGACAAGTTCTCAGCCTCCCTAGCTTCTCTGAGCTTAATGTGCCTCATCTGAAAAATAGGACTATGAGTATCAATCTTGGAAACTGGTTCTGAGGATTGAATGAGTGCATATATATCCCCCACTGGCTCACAGCAGTCCCTTAATCAACCTGAGCTGTCACTTGAGTTACTGTAGACAGTAAACCTCTGCTTCTTTCTTTCTTCCTGTCCTAGCTTCATTATTTTCTGATCCTTGCTGGCACCCATGGGTTTTTCCATGCCCAACCCACCTCCCTTGCTGTAGGATTTTCCCACTCAAAGTGGTGGGGAAGTGGCTCTGATTTGAGACCAGGAGGGCATTTCCTGCATCTGTACCTGCCCTGATGCTCTGTGGGACCAGGACCACGCCCTGTGGCTACAGTCTTGTCTCTGTCTCCTCTACCTGCCCCACAGGAATCTTAGTCACGTTGGCCATTTACACCCTTCACCACAACCCAAAGGTGTGGCCGAATCCAGAGGTAGGGGGGCCCTAGGAGGAGGGGATGGGATGGTCTCTCCAGACAAACATCTCCCTTCCCCTTCAATCTCTGGGAGTCCTGCTCCCTCATGGATTGGAACTGCATCCACTGGAAGCACTTTGCCCCCTGGGTGCCCTGGCTCTGGCGCTCTCTCTGCAGGAGTTTGATCCTTTCCGATTTGCACCTGGTTCTGATCGACACAGCCATGCTTTCCTGCCCTTCTCAGGAGGATCAAGGTGAGGCATCCTGTGCGGTGGTGATGGCATGAGGAGGTAGTCTCTGGGCGCATTTCTGATGTTGGTGACCTCCTTGTTCAACTGTGGCTTCTGTGACTATGCCTTGCACATGTCAGTGTTTGTGGAAAGAAGCCCCGTGGCGTATTCTAATGTGCAAAAGCACGGTAGAGTTCTAGGGCACGCCATGGAGACTTTGCTCCCACCGCTCTTTCCCAATGGCCTGCTGAGTCCAGTATGAGTGGGCTTTTCAAAGTTCAGTGTATTCTGGTGTTTTCCTGACTTTAGGACTATGACAGTTCAGAATGAGAATTTCTCGTGTATTTTAAATTTCAGGTATTGTGCTTTCCTCAGTAGTCAGGAACCTTAATGGATGGATTTCTCTCCTCGTACACATTCTCAATGCAGCCCAGGGCCTTTTCTACTGTTTGCCAATTTAATGAAGAGTTTGCATGACAGCTTCCTTGCTTGTCTCCACTGTTCAATTTGAAAGGAGTTTTGTACCAATTTGAGTCTTTATTTTTCAATCTATCTCAACAAAATTTTGACTGCCCACTAATGTTCATATAACCATGACAAACCTTCCAGTTGGTCAACTGGAAATTCATAAGAATTGGGCTCTGTTCTCTGTAAATTTACATGTAGAACCATATGGTTCAATTTGGGGCCCTCTTCCCCCCAAAAATACCCACCAAAAAACAAGAGAAGAAGAAAATGAGGGTAACCATTTTTAAAGAAAACTCAGAAAAGCATACAACTTAAAAGTTCCTGGTGTGTAAAAGATAAAACATACTTGAAATGGTTCTTTGGGCTGTGCTACACAAGTGCACTCTGAGTCAACCATGGTGCAAATCTTCAAAGGCTGCTCAAAAAAGCCTATGAAATACAAATTGCCATAAATTCTACATTTAATGTAAGCGAAGTTTTCTGCTTCCAAAATTCTCTGAAGTCTTCAATTGGTGAAACAACTTTCACAGAACCAGACAAGCAAAACATCTTCCACAAATTGGCTTTCTGGGTATTGTTTCCCCCCAAACTGATTCTTCCTGTTAGACATCGTTTGCAAAGTATGTTGCTACCACTAGAAGGCAGTAGAAACCTTGGATTGCAAAATTGCTAGGCCAGAACTGATATTTATTTTGTTCTATTCCATTCTATTAATTTAATTCTATTTTAAAAGTATTTTTAAGCCCATGTGCTGCATTGGGAGGCGGGTGGGAGATAGGAGCACCAAGACGAAAGATACTGCCTTTGTCTCCAAGAGGTTTCTGTCAAGAAAATGTGTTATACAGAAATAAATAAATAACAGCAGCTCAAGACACCCACCTATATTTCTTTCTTCTGTTTTTCTGTATTTTTTCTTCCTTCCTTCCTTTCTTCTTTCAGTTTCTTTCTTTCTTCTTTCCTTGACTAACTTTTTCACTCATTGAGTAGTGCCATGTTCCTGGCATAGTCTAAGCCTCTGGACTGTGATATGCCCTTGAATAAATTACTAAAGGTCATTTGGGGGACACGGGAGGAAAAGATACAGCTGGGAGAGGCATTGGAACTGAGCTTTGAGGATGTGGACAGCGAGGTGGGGGCCGGTATATCAACAACAAGAGCTTGAGCTGTGCAGCAGAGCTGGACAAGCGGGGAGTGGGTGGGGCTGGCCTGAGGAGGGCTTTAAATGCCAGCTGAGGCATTTGGACTCTGTCCTACCTGCAAAGGAGAGCGTATAAGGGGCTAAGCAGGGCCATGACTACAGGGTGCATGGAGGGAAAAGAAGATAAGGAGTGAACATTTCTTGGGTAGGTTAGAAGGCTACAGAAGCTGGGTGACCGAGGCCATGAGCGGAGGCAGGAGTCTGAGAGGCTGATAGTACAACAGGTAGAGAAGAGCAGGGGGTCTCCCAGATCCCTACCCTCTTTGATCCCTCTGGGAAGTTTCCCTGTTGCCCCTCTGATGCTTCTATATCACCCCATCTTTTTCTCTCTCCAAGGATCTGGGTCCCTTTGTGTCCCCAGGATGGTGAGGCACTTAGATTGTGGTCCACCTGCCCCTGCGGTGTCATGAACAGTGACCTCTTATTATGGAATCAGAAACTGCTTGTGGAGGGAATGAACATGCCAGTGATGAACTTTTTAGAGTAATTCATGCAATTGAACTCCAGCTTAGAACACTGGCCCTCTTTACCAAATGATTTCTAAGCTGCTTCTTCACGGGGACACTTCAAAAAATGATCAGACATTTTATTTTCCTCTGAACACAAGTTCATTCATTCAGCTAGCACAACTGAACAACTAACACGTGCCAGGAGGGATTTATCCCAGAAAGAGAGGAGTTGCCTTTAGCCATGGCTGAGGTGCCTATGAAGGAAAGAGAAGACACCTGTCTAAATCCCAAATGTCCCCATGGAAATAGTCCTACCCAGCCCTTCTCAACCAGGTCCCATGAGAAAATCAGCAGTAATGTCCTAAGGTATCTGTTGAATGTAATCAATTAATTTCTTCCCTCTGCATCCAAAATGGCCTAGCTTATACCATGCTAGAATTAAGAAACTGGTTACTCAAATTGTTTTCTGTTGAGTTTAATTCTGTCATAGAAACCCAACTGAGAAAGCTTGATAAGGTTCTGATCCTTGTGCCACTTCTCTTTCTTTGTGTTCTTCCCACCTCCTAGAATGCCTTTATCTCCTGGAGAACTCCTTCACATCCTTCAAAACCCAGATCAAGTGTCCCCTCCTTTGGGAATCAGTCCTTCTTACCCACTGGACCCATATCTACTATCAAATTAGTAGCCTCCTTTGAGCCCCATAGATCCCTGGCTTCACTGTGGTTATACAAGGAACAGAATGTGGTGGGGGTAGAGTCAGTTAACAGGGCTCAGTTCTCTATGTGCTAAGGGAGCTTGGTGGGGGAAATGTTGCTGGAACTTTAAGAGTGATAGGAACTGTCAGAGGCCAGGAAGAAAGTGTGAACCAGGGTCTAAGAGTAGAGCTGTGTGTGACTTGTACAGAGAAGGACTGGTAGCTGGGCCAAATCAAGGAGGGCCTTTAAAGATCAAGTTCCAGGCTGGGGCAAGTAGCCAATGCCTGCCCTGCTCAGAGTACCACTTGAGGCTGCTTCTCTTTGGCTCTCCCCACTGGCACAGGAATTGCATTGGGAAGCAGTTTGCCATGCATGAGCTGAAGGTGGCTGTGGCCCTCACCCTGCTCCGCTTTGAGCTGAGGCCGGACCCCAACAGGGTCCCCATTCCCCTGCCAGGAGTTGTGTTGAAATCTAAGAATGGGATCCACCTGCAACTGAAGAAGCTCCTCTAATGATGGTGAGGCAGTCTGCACCCATCCCATCTCTTTTGCTCTGAGATTTCCTGACTGCCATCCTGCTTCCTATTCCCAGCTTGTCTTCCTTTCTCTCTGTCCACCTTTCTCTAGTTCTCCCACCCACCTGCATCTCTACTTGTGCACTGACTCCTGATCACCTGCCTGCCCTTTAGCCCGTCTTACCATCAACCTATCTTTTTCCCCTTCTGCCAACTTGTCTGTCCCTGTATTAGTTTTCTGTTGCTGCTATAACAAAAGACCACAAGCTTACTGGCTTAACACAATACAAACTTATTCTCTTACAGCTCGGGAGGTCAGAAGTCTGAAAGGGGTTTCACCTGGCAAAAACCAAGGTGTCAGCGGGGCTACATTCCTTCTAAAGGTTCTAGGGGAGAATTCCTTTGTTGCCTTTCCCAGCTTCTAGAGCTCCAGTCCTTGCATTTCTTGGCTCCTGGTCTCTTCCTCCATCTTTAATCCAACAGCTTCATTCCCCTCCCTATTTCTGTCTTTACATTGTGCTAAGGACTCTTGAGATCTTAGGGATCCTATTCAGATAATCTAGGCTTATGACCTCATTTCAAGATCTTTAATATTTTCAAAGATGACATGTGGTCAGTGCCATGATCCAGCCCACTTGACGGGCAGTCACCTGGTCTGTCCGCCTAAATCTCTCCCATACATTTACTTCTACCCGTTGGTCATTTGCACAACCTCCTCCTCCTTCTTTCTTTCTTGGAATAAAGTTCACAATGTTTCAAGTAGCATCAGTCTTCCTTGTAATGGAGATGGTGGAAGGGCAGAGGAGGAGTGGGGAGGAAAGACAGAGGAGAGACATGCCTTCTGAGGAATAGAAGGGGATGAATTTTGCTGTGTGGGGCCCAGGACTCAGCAGACACCAGCCAGCCCCATGCGTCACTCCCATCCCACCCTCCTCCATGCCTCCCCACTCAGAGCTGTCCCAGAGGCCCCCACACCCTGCCAGCTCCAAAGTCCCCTGTGTTAGTCATTTAGAGAAAGGCTCTCCCCTCAGGAGCGCAGTAGGGAGGACCTCTCCCCTGTCAGGTAAAGATACGCTGCTTCCATTCTATTCGGTGCTTCTTCGGCTCTCCTCACACTAGATTTTTTGGGTAGGCCTGCACTAGAGACCACTTGCACCGAGCAGAAAGCCTTACATCCTGTCTGCCACGAGGGCCTTGGGGACTCAGCTTTTCCTGGCCCAAATGACCCTTGAGAAGAGAGCAGCCAGCCTCTCCTGAAAGGCCTGTGGCTGTTCAGAAGGCTCGAGGAGTGGACAGGTGCCTGGGGGACAAATGGGTCTGGCCAGCGGGAAGAAGTCAGAGCCTGGGCAGCTCCCAGCCCCTGTCTTCTCCCCATAAGACAGCCTCTTGAGGCAGTTGTTAGGTCTCAAAAAAGAATTCTAAGAGCAAAAAGAGCTCTTGATGCTGAGCCCCCATCAACCCCCCTCCTCAGTGTCCTTGGCAGGTTCAAGGATCCAGTTATAAACCTGTTACAAGCCCCCATCCAATCAGGAAACATGTCACTGTCCCTTTAAGACACAGCTCCCAGAACAAAGAGCCAGAGCCATTTCCTCTCTCTTCCTGCTGGCTCCCCAGGCAGGAGCCAATTTCAGGCTCCTATCTGCTTTCTCCCTTTCATTCTCTCACTTGCTTCCTCCCTGCTTTATCCCTTCAATAAATCTATTAAGTTTTGACTCACTGTCTCGTGTAGAATTCTTAATGACTCTGTGCCTAACAGCAAGTTCCCCTGCAGCTTGGCCAGCTGCCCTCAGGCCAAGGGGCTCCATCAAGACTGCCTGGGTGGTTACCTGGCCTCTGGTCATACTGTTTCTAGCACCAGGCCCTATTTGCACTCCTGCCTGGTTCCCTGGGCCAGTGTCCCTGCTTCCATCAGCCTCTGTCAACTGGGTTCTGCCTTCTCTTGCTGGTTCTCAACTCAAGTCCTGCCAGCCTCAGCCCAGGGCCCTAGGTCAGAGACAAAACTCCCTGATGCCCTTTGCCTGCTGTTTCTGCAGCCAAGGCTTCCCTTCCAGTCTCATGGTGTCCTTGTCCTTGGCAGTTCACTGACCCAGTGGATCCCTGCTTGGAAAAAGGGGGAGGGACATGAGCTGGCTGGAACTCAGTGCTTGACTCAGAGCTGGGGGCAGGAGAATGAACCTGGGAGCAACCTGGGCATGGCTGCTCCCTGACATCAGAAGGTACAAAGGGCTCAGACTAACCCAGGCACAGGAAGTACCCAAAAATGGGAACTCAGAATTTGAGGAGCAGACCATGGACACGTGCTCTAATCTCAGGATTCCATGGGCTTGGGGCAGTTTCCAGGAAATGACCCTGCTGACTCCAGAAAATGGGCAAGGCCTGGGCTCAGGTCACACCCAGATACATCCAGCATCACACACCCACAGGGACATCACAACAGCCCACATCTGCTCATGCCCAGGAACACACTCCACCCACCACCCAAACGCACGTCCACACAGACGCCAGGATCACAGGAGGCAGCAGCGAGTTTGGAGAGCTGACTGGTGTCCTTGGACTTTATCCTTGGTGCCCATGGCCCCCCACCCTCCTCTCCACCATGGTGGTGCCTCTCCAAGCCCCTCTGGTCATCGAGCTCTCTGTTCTCTTTTCTCATGGATATCTGCTCTCTGGGAGGGTTTCCATATTAATTATGGAGTCTTCGTTAAAAGAGCCCAGAGTCAGAAGGTCTTTGTACTAGTTTCCTTCCTCATACGTGCCTGGCAGTTTCCCTCCATTAAAAGTCCCCAGCCCACCCTGCCTCACAGGCTACCTGACCATCTGTGCTGGTTGGAAAGGATGCATGTACCCTAGAAAAGCCATGTTTAACCCTAGTCCCATATTGTAAACACAGCCGTTTCTTCTAATCCCTATTCAGTACTGTATGTTGGAAACTTTGATTAGATTAACTCCATGGAGATGTGACTCAGACAGTGTGTCAGTGTGGGTATTAAACTGGATTAGGTGGAGATGTGTCTACCCATTCCAGGTGGGTCTTGATTAGTTTACTGGAATCCTGTAAAAGAAGGTTTTGGAGAAAGCTTCAGAATGCCACAGAACTATGAAGCAGAAACTCTACCAGACCATGACTTTTGGAGATGAAGAAGGAAAATGCCTCCCGGGAAGCTTCATGAAACAAGAGGCCTGGAGAGAAAGCTAGCAGATGACGTCATGCTTGCCATGTGCCCTTCCAGCTGAGAGAGAAACCCTGAACTTCATCGGCCTTCTTGAATCGAGGTATCTTTCCCTGGATGCCTTAGATTGGACGTTTCTAGAGACTTGTTTTAATTGGGACATTTTCTCGGCCTTAGAACTGTAAAATAGCAACTTATTAAATTCCTCTTTTTAAAAGCCATTCTGTTTCTGGTATATTGCATTCTGACAACAAACTAGAGCACCATCCTAAGAGATAAGGGAAGTGGACATTGTTTAGGCTCAGGTGTCACACAAGGATATAAGGTTGTTTTGACTTCTGGGCTAAGCTCCCAGGTGACCGCTGCTGAAACCTTAGGTTGTTTACAGAAAGAAATACTGCATATTTCTTGACCTCGATGGTGGTTTCAAGGATGTTTGTTTTAAAATTTTTAATTGTTCTGTACACAGTTATTTTATGTACTTCTCCATATGTTTGTTAAATTACTCATGCACAGAAGATAAAGCTAAACAAATAAATACATGCCTCTGTTTATTTGAAATGAAGGAGCCAGACCCTAAAGCCAACACTTTATCGTGTGGAATGAGGTAAGTGATGTGCCTGGTCATAACCAAGACTCTGAGACAAGGTTCCTTGTGTTCTCTGTGTGTTCAAAGGCTGGGATGTAAGTGTTTGTACATTTTAAAAAGATTGCCAATTCTTGGAGACAAATGCAGGTTCTAGAAGAGAGTAAGTGCCCACTAAATATTTATTGGGTGAATGAGTTCCAGCATACGTGCAACACAAGCATTAAGAGAGACACATGTGTACATGGCACCATCCTCTCAGTGAATATCTATGTCAGTGCCCACTCCCTTTCTAAACTACAAGCCTCCTGAAGTCAGGGAGCTACTGCTATTCCCAGCCTGGGCTGGTGGGGGCCCTACTCTCAGCCCAGCTGCTTCCCAGGTCTTCGGCCCAGAGACTTCAGGTGGAGGTGGATGCCATTCTTGGAGCGCAGGGTCAGCTGGGGCATCTGGATGGGTGGCCGTGAGGGGTCTGGAGAGAACTCAAAGTGGAGCAGGCAGAGGGCCGTGACCACCTTCATCTCATTCATAGCAAACTGCTGCCCGATGCAGTTCCTGAGGGGAGCACACACAGGGCCATCGGTCTGGGGGTGTCCAGTGCAAACCAGACGCCAATCACCACGAAACAGACAGCAAAATTAATGACATGCAGGGCTCTTGGTGGCCATGAAAAATCAGTATCTCCTTTGGAAGGCTTTTTTGATTGCTTGATCTGGGCTTGAGAAGCAGAAGCTGGGAGTGTGATGAGAGTCCCAGACTGAGGAGACACACACTGGTGGGGGGGGGAGTCTGACTTGGGGGTGCTTCCTGGATCGACTCTCCCACCCCTCCCACCCCGCAGGAGAGGGATGGGAATATGATAAGGGAAAGCAGGTGGCCCCTGGCTCCCCTCTGCATTAAGGTCACCCCACTCCAGCCCAGTCCCCTCAATCACAAAGTAGTCTGAGATGATGCCTTCCCATGGAGAACGCCACCCTCCTCCTCCCCTGATCCTGAGGGCCGGGGGTGCTCTCCCTACCTGGGCCCTGCGGAAAACGGCATGAAGGCAAAGGGGTGGCGTCCAGTCACGTTGTCGGGAGAAAAGCGCAGGGGATCAAAGAC
This sequence comes from Tamandua tetradactyla, assembly GCF_023851605.1. NCBI lineage: Eukaryota > Metazoa > Chordata > Mammalia > Pilosa > Myrmecophagidae > Tamandua > Tamandua tetradactyla. Next base: position 175,952,337 of record NC_135328.1, read on the forward strand.
CTGAGAGGACAGGGCTTTACTGAAACACCTGCCAGGCCCCAGGATGGGGACCCTGGGCATCCCTCCCAATCCCCTGACCTCTGAACCCAGGATTGGAGGTACCTCTGGGTTAGGCCACACAGTGCTGTTCCTGTGGAGGGCATAGATGTGCAGAGAGACCAGGCTGCCTGTGGGCACACAAGAGGCCTGGTGACCAGCAGTCCTGGGTCCAGAATACCCTGTGTCCCTTTAACCGGGTCATCAGTCCCTGCTTGGACAGTCTGAGTGGCAGGACTCTCAGTGCCACACATGACTGGCCGAAGTGCTTTTGTCATCATCATGCTCACTTCCTGTGGCCCCAGCTCTGCACACAGCACCTGACCGGGACGTGTGTGGAATAAAGGAAGGAAGGAATGAACCCACTCCACCACGAGTAGGACAGGCAGGGACTCAAATACCCATCTGCTTTCAATTAAAAGATGCTCAGGCAAGCTAGCACTCCTAATTGTATGCCTAATTTTATTTTACCATTCATTGAGTGCTTACTACATGCCAGTCAACTGGGCTAGGCACTCTTTATGCCACCATCATGTGCAGTTGTACAAGGAGGCCCATTCATAGCAACATCAAAATCTACGTGGTGACACCCCTTGACGGTGTGCAGTGCTACCTGCAGGGCCCTCCATGACAGCCCTGGTGAACACTGTCTCCTTATCTTAAAAACATTAATAGGGTGGTACTCTTCTTATCCCCATTTTACTGATGATGAAATAGAGGCTGGAGGTAGAGGCATTTACCTGATTAAACATTGTAGACCTGGGATTTGGGCCCAGGGTTCTCTGACCACATTCCTAAGCTTTATCCTGAGTGGTGCAAAGATTAGGCCAATGGCACAGAGGGTGTCGGAGGAGCACCCGAGAGGTCTTAGGCTCCATCCCAATCTGTCCCATCCCACCTGCAGGTAGAGAGCGGCCATCCACAAAGCTGACAGGCTTGCTGAGTTGGCGGTACACCTGGGGCACGGGTGGGTAGAGGCGGAAGCTCTCCTTGAGGCACATGGTCAGGTAGGTCATCTTTCCCAGATCATCCCTGCCAGGGACACAGCCAGGACATTCTGGGGACACTGCAGAACCCAGTCCCAACTCCTCCCCCTCACCACTACCACCCCTCCCAAAGATTGCAAGGAGCGCAAAGGCTCCAAGTGCCCAGGTCACACGAGAACCCCAGTGGCCACTCAGACTTAGAAGTTTGAGCTCCACCTTTCTCCATCCCCTCCTCATCTTGATTACAACAAGAAGAAGACACAGATCTCCCAGCAGGACAGACTGGGCTCACTGATTGCCTCACTCACCACTGGAAGGAGTCCCGGTCCCCTAGGATCTCATGGATTTCCTCCCTACAACGATGCTGGTGCTCAGGGTTCTTGGCCAGGCAGTAGAGAAACCAGGAGATGCCACTGGTGGTGGTGTCATGGCCTTCAAACATGAATGTGTCCACCTCGGCCCGGAGGTCTGCGTCTGACAGTGTGATCCCATCTTCATCCTGGGGTAGGGAAGACATCATGGACCATCCAAGGCATTTGAGGTACCAAGAGGAACTTATAACACTGGCTGTCAAATAAAGGCCAAAAGTAGGGAGTGAAAGCTCCTTTTCAGAGCGTGGGTCAGGACTTCATCCTCCAGGTTCCTCTGTTTTTCCAAGCCCAGCTGGGATGCCTCTCACTCCAGGAAGCCTTCTATGATCCTTCAGGCTAAGCTACCGTGACTTTGTACAGTTCTTACTGCCACCCTGGTAGAGGAGGAAATCTTTACACAACATCCATCCCATCTCATCCACTACCTTGTTTCTCATCTCTTTCTTAAACACAAGCTTAAGACCTCACTGATTTTGTGAAGTAGATGAATACTCAGTACAAGAAAAACTGAGTGAGCACATTAACTCTAAGTTCTGAACTCTAGTGTGCCAGGATTCTTCAGGGACTTAGCATTCTAGAATTGGTCTTCAGAGCCTCCTACCATCTGACTCAGCCTCCCTGATCGTACATGTCTTCCCAGTGCCGCAGCCCAGCCACACCCCACACTGTCTCACTCTGAGCCTTATGCACTTTTGTTGGAGAAAAGAGGAAGAAAATATTTAACAACCCTTCCCTGTCCAGCAAGTCCCACCTTCTAAGGACAGGGGGCTCCCAGAGAGGTCTTGGGTCACGACAAGGTAGGGTGGGCAAATTTGCACTCACATGTGCCCCGAGGAGAATGTCCAGGAAATCCAAGTATTTCCGGTTCTGGATCTTCTTCTTCTCTGTCTCATCTTTCAGGGCTGCCTTCCGCTCCCTGATGACCTGGTCTGGCCAGGAGCACAAAGAGTCACTGCCTGGGAAACCGTTCTCTGCCCAAAGGGAAGCTGAGGCCCAGCAATGGGGTAGGATCCCAGAGCTTCTGGAGAGGAGCTGGATGAGAACCCAGGCTTCCAGGGGGTGGGTCCTGGGGGAAAGGCTCACCTGTATGGTCGTGGGCCACCTGGCAGGCCCGCAGGAAGCGGCGGCCATGGGGGGTGAGCCAGTAGATGAAGTCGTTGTGGTACTGGAAGGAGTCAAGGCGCTGTTGCATCAATAGAGTGAGGTTGCTGACTGCCTGGTAATAGCTATTGTCCCTGAACAGCAGAGAGAGGGAAGGGTGCTCAGGACCCAGGAGTAGAACCCAGAGATGCTCTAATGCAGCCCTTTCCTCCCTCCCTCTCCCTGCTCTTAAGCCTCCCTGCTAAACATCCTGATGAAATCAAAATGTGAGTTCCCAACATAGGTAAAGCCCAGCTCCCCACCAGCTGGGTTTCCCTTGACCAGGGTCCTATCTCCTCCCATACAGGATCCAGGAGCCCTACCCATCTCACCCTCGAAGCTGAAATGTGGGGAAGGAATGGTCAGCCCCATGAGCCCCCTGACCTTTGGCCCAGGCCACTGTCTCCTTTGCCAAAGGTGCACTTCATGAGCGTGTCCAGCGCCATGTGGCCCACATCAGAGAAGATGTCAAAGCACTTATTCTGACGAGCCTTCTCCTCCCACTTGTCCTAGAGCCAAACGTAGAAGGCAATGTGGGATCACCTGGCTGGATGTCTCAGCCCCACCCTCCAGAACCCCCAGCCTGCCGCTCACACCAAGCCCCCAACACAGACACACATGCTGGCCCTGCCCTGCCCCTATATGGCTGCTATAGGGTCAGAGGTTTGTGGAGCCTCAGGGTTTCAGGCTCAGAGTGCAGGATCAGGGGGCAGGTCTTGCAGAGCACGCACCAACACTCTCCCTCAACCAGGGCCGCCTATGAGGGCATAAGGGGCCTCAGAGGTGGTGCTCTCCCCGGCAGTTTGCAAATCAGAACGTTAAAAATGAGTTGCTACATTATTTTGGGCAGCTGAGGCAGGCAGAGGGTGAAGACAGAGACACATTACAGATGTGAAAGGCCTTGCTGATATGCTTAAATAGAGGCAACCCTCAAATCTGCCACATCAGATGCCTTATTTAGGCCTTGCAAGGCCCCTCTGGCCTGGGAAGGTGAGGGCTGGGTTTCCTGGTGGAGACAAGGAACAGGGTCTGCCTGGACTCTGGGAGCATCAGCAGATAGTTCCCGGCATGCAGCAGGTGGCTGGCAAATCAGGGGCTCAGGCAGAACAGGGACATGGGTATCAGTGATTCCCTTCACTGCCAAGCCCCACCCTGTCCTCCTGCAGCTCTTCAAGCCTGTACTGGGCGTGCAGAGGTGCTGGTGCAACAGCTGATGCCCTCCAAGTGCCTAACTCCCTGGAGCCCTGCCTTCCAGGAGCTGCCCCCAGGGTCTCACCAGCATAACCTGAGTGGACTCTGCAAACACAGCCACGTAAGGCTTTAGCACATCATAGTGGAAACCAGGTGTGAGCAGCTTGCGGTGTTGGAACCACTTGGGTCCATCAAGGACCAGCAGGCCTTTCCCTGGGGAAACGATAGGAGAGGGAAGGTCAGTCAGCCCAGGCACTCCTGCCCCATTCCTTGCAGCTTGGGGCCGAGCAGGTGGCCTGAGTCCATGCCCTTCCTCTCCCCCCACCCCCCACCTGGAACCCTTGAGGGGTGGGCTGCTAAGAGGCATGGTATTGCCCTCTGTGCTCCCACCCTCAGGCTGCCAGGAGACTTTGTGCAGAATTAACATTCATGACTTCCAAGACCTCAGGACACAGGAGGTGGCAGTGAAGAGTAAACTTCAGAACAGGATTCCTGGGCTCTGGGAACTTGAGTCAGATGAAACAGGACTCAGAGAAAAGAGACTGAGCTCTGCGAAGCCAGCTAGGCAGGAAGGAAGCCTGCTGGGCCTTAAGTCTCAGCTTCAGCTCTTGGGGAACAATCTGCAGTGTTTGAATTTCATGGCCTAGGACGGGACCTCCTCTTGAACCCCTAACCCACACCCGGCACACACACACACCCAGAGATGGAAATGCATTCCTATCTTCAAACCACTTCTTCATTTTCCTAAGCCTTTTCCTGCCCGTCTTCTCATTTATCCTCACTACATCCCTTTGAAAATAGAAGAGAGAATTAGAATCACTGAAGTCCAGGAAAGAACGTCCCCTGTATTACTGGATGAGTAAATAAGCATGGGAATGTATTTCTCCTCTTGGCCCAGGCCTTCCCATATGACAGATATCGGCCTTTCTCAAGTCAAGGTAATTTTCTCTGCATGCCTTAGTTTGGACACTTTTATAGCCTTAGAACTGTAAACATGTAATTTGATAAATTCCTTTCATAAAAGCCATTCCATTTCTGGTAATTGTATTCTGGCAGCTTCAGCAAACCAAAACTCTGAGTAAGAGCAGGATTGGGAGGGAGCAAGATAGAGGAGAATCCCAACTACTCAGCACCAAGGGTCTGGGATGGGAAAGGCATGGAAGGCAGGTGCATCCCACTCACCAATCCACTGAAGGAAGAAGTCATACACATCCGCAGCTTTAGGGTCTGCAGGAGAAGAAACCAAATAGGGTCAAGTGGGGACAAAGAGGTACCAAGAAGAGGTTTGTGGATAAATAGGGCAGGGTCCTTGCCACCCTTTCTCAGACCTAGGCCATGGGCCTACGCTACTCCAGACCATGCACCAAGTCCTGTGCTCTCAGGAAGCCCCACCCTCTTCCGGGAATCCTTACCCCCACGGCTGTACACAGCTTTGGCATATTCAGGCTCATAAATGTTCAGGAAGCCAATGAATTGGCCAATCCAGAATGGGTGGGCATAGGGGAACTGGTGAGCCCAGGACACGATCTTGTCCAAACTTCCCGTCTTCTGCATCTGCAATGGCAACAGAGGGCCAGGGCCACTCAGGAACCTGGCATCACCTGCCAGGCCCCAAGCCCCTGTGTGGGGAAGGGAGGGAGCTGTTGAGGCAGGATCTGGGGGCTTCCTCCCCTATTCCTGCATTTCCATTCCTAGCAAGTCACTGGGTCCTAACATCTCTAAGCTCCATCCTCATTGCTCTGTGAAGTCTCATTTTAGAGAAGAGGAGCATAAGGTACAGAGAGGTTCAGTTGCTTGTGGGGGACCATCCAGCTTTTAAGGAGTGGACCTGTGATGTGAACGAAGGAAATGTGATTCCAGGCCCATATGCTTTGGAGATGGACAGACCTGGATTTGAATCTGATTTTCCCATTTTCTAGCTCTGTGAACTCAGGCAATTTTCTTAAGCTTTCTGCATCATGAAATTGTTATCTATAAAATGGGATCATCATACCTATCTTATAGCATTGGTGTTAAATGAAATCATGCAGGAAGTGTATGTAATGGCTTATATTGAGGTTGTGAGGCATTTTAGGCTCTTAACTGAGATAATGAACTGAAGGACCTAATCCTGGATCCTCCCCAAGGTAAGCCTTTGACTAGAAGTTCCCTTCCCTTTAAGCCCTCCTTTCCCCAATACCTCTTCCACCAACCCTATTCCAGACTTCCTTCTGCCCCATCCTACTTCTAAACGCACTAGAGAATGTGCTCTGAACAAGCCATAGGAGGGGATCAAACATTGCACCTTATCACATGAGGATGTGACTGTGCCGGTTTGAAAAGGTTTATATACCCTAGAAAAGCCATGCTTTAATCCTAATCAACCTTGTAGGAGCAACGGTTTCTTCTAGTCCCAATTCAGTACTGTATGTTGGAAATTTTAATTAGCTCATCTCCATGGAGATGTGACTCAATCAAGTGTGGATACTAAGCTTAAGTAGGTGGAGACATGTTTCCACCCATTCCAGGCAGGTCTTGATTGATTTTACTGGAACCCTTTAAAAGAAGAAGCACTTTGGAAAAAGCTAGAGAACAACAAGAGAGAAAGCTATGAGATTCTGAGAGAGTAGAGAACACTGCAAAACCACGAAGCAGAGAGTCCACCAGCCAGCAACTTTCGGAGATGAAGAAGGAGAATGCGTCTGGGGGAGCTTCATGAAACAAGAAGCTGGAAGAGAAAGCTAGCAGACTTTGCCATGTGCCCTTCCAGCTGAGAGAGAAACCCTGAACATCATCGGCCTTCTGGAACCAAGGTATCTTTCCCTGGATGCCTTAGATTGGACATTTCTATAGACTTGTTTTAATTGGGATTTTTTTCTCAGCTGTAGCCAAGAACCTAACTTTAGCAACTTATTAAATCCCCCTTTTTAAAAGCCATTCTGTTTCTGGTATATTGCATTGTGGCAGCTAGCAAACTAGAACACTGACATTGGGATATACTGTCCAATCCTGTTCCCCCGGAAAGCTTAAATCTTTAGAACGTCAACTGTGTTGCTAGGCGTTTTAGATTCCCTGATGGAATAAACAAGAAGCTTGCAGTATATTGGTTTAAACAATGGGAATTTATTAGCTCATGGTTTTGAGGCGAAAAATAGTTCAAATTAAGGCCTTATTGAGATGATGCATTTTCCTAAAGTTTGGCATTCTGGGACTGGCTGCTGATGATATTGGGTCCTTGGTGCCTCTGACCACACAGCAATGCACTTGGCAGCCTCTTCTGGGTTCTCCATTCTCTTCTGGGTTCTGTTGAATTTCAGCTTCTGGCTACTCCCTGTGACTTCTTCTGTATCTGTGTTTCATTCCACTTACAAAGGACTCCAGTAATAGGATTAAGACCCATCTGATTAGGTTGGACTGCACAATAACTGAATAACCTCATCAAAAGATCCATGTGTTCACACCCACAGGAATGCTTTAGGCTTAAGAACATGTTTTTCTGGGCTACATACAGCTCCAAACTATCACACTCCACCCTCTGGACTTCAAAAAGACATGGTCTTTCCACTTGAAAATACATTCATTCTATTACAACATCCCAAAAGCCTTCAGTCATTTCAGTAATAACATTAAGTACAGTCTCATCAAAATTGGTTATGAGTGTGCTCTGTCCTGGGGCACAATTCCACTCTGAGTACCTGGGAAATGCAGAACACAAGTTATCTGCTTCCAATATACAAGGGAAGGACAGGCATAAGATAGACACTCCCATTCCAATAGGGAAAAATTGAAAGAAACACAGGGGTGATGGGTCCCAAATAATTCTGAAACCCAGCAGGGCAAACTCCATTAGATTTAAAGGTCTGCAAGTCATCTATAGAAAGATTTTTGTCCTCAAAAATTCATGGAGAAGCAGCTCTACCCCTTCCAAGTGCTTACACAAAGGACATGTTCTCCCCAAATACTGCAGTAAAGGCTCCACCCTCTCTGAGCATTGGGATGGCAGCAAGGCTCTCCACAAATCACAGAACATGGCTTCATTCTCTCTGAGTACTGGCATGGGGGCCAGACTCTCCACAAATGCTGGCATAGAGGCCCCACCATCTCCAAGCACTGGGGTGGCAGCACTCTTCCTGAACAAGGGGACAGAAGGCCTACCCCCTCCAAGCACAAAGGTTGACCCACTCTTTGCACACACTTGGGTAGGCCCACTCTCTTGGCTCAAGGAAATATCTTGAGTCCAGATCTCAGCTTCCATGGTTATGCTCTTGAAGTCATTCTTGTTTCAGTTTGTCCCTTCTCTGTCCCTTTTAGTCAAGGCTGGCAGTGGTTCTGTTCATACAAATTTCACAAAAAAATTTTTGGCTTTGCATATATTTCATAGAGGTCCAAACCATCAGACCAAAGGACTCATCATGGATCCTTCCTGTATAACTGCATTTCCAATCGTGATGTCCACTGTGATGGCTAACTGGACCCATGCTCATTTAACACTCACATGGATCTCTAATCTCTCAGTACGTGCTTTCCAGATGCTCAGGAAGGCCCACAATAGAGTTACTTCTGGCTCTAGACTCACAGCACACTATCAGCACACTCACAGCTCAGAATTTTCAAAATCTTCAATTTCTTGTCTGCTTGTGCCCAGAAATTCAGTTCTCAGCTTATCCTTTCCTCTCTCATTTCACAAAAAGCTTCAAGGAGAAACCAGGCTGCATTTTCCACGTTTAGTTTGGAAATCTCCTCAGCTTAATGTCCAAAATCATCGCTTTCAAGTTCTGCCTTCCACCTGACATCAGGACTCAATTTCACCAAGTTCTCTACTACTTTAAAACATGGAATATCTTTCCTCCAGTTTCTAATAGCACATTCATCATTTCTTTCTAAGCCCTTAACAGACATGCTTTTAGCATCCATATTTCTGCTAACAGTCTCTTCAAAGGAATCTAGGCTTTTTCTATCAAGCAATTCAAAATTCTTCCAACCTTTACCCACTACCCAATTCCAAAGGCGTTTCCACATTTTTTGGTATTTTCAATTGCAGCACCCGACTCCTGATACCAAAATCTTTTCATTTGCTTGGTCGCTCAAGCAAGTAGGTTGCAGTGGTTCAGCATAAACAATGGTCATTTATTACCTCAGTTTTGAAGCTAAAAAAAAGGGCAAATTAAAGCATCATCATCAAGGTGATGCTTTCTTCCCAAAGACTGGTGTTTGGGCCCGGCTGCTGGAGAGCCCTGGTCCTTGGTGCCTCTGTCACATGGTGACCTCTCCTGGCCTCTTTGTTCTCTTCTAGGCTCCATTGACTTTCAGCTACAGGATGCTCCCTGTGGCTTTCTCCTCATCTGAATTTCATTCAGGACTCCAGTAATAGAACCCATCCTGATTGAGTTGGACCAAACCTTAGCTGAAGTAACACATCAAGAGTTCTTACCTACAACGGGGTTCACACACATAGGAATGGATTGGGTTTAAGAATATGGTTTTCTGGGGTACATGCAATGCCAAACCACCACACTAGGCAACACTGTCTGAGGCAAAAGTGCCCCCATGGGATGATGGGAATCTTTCGGTAATGGATGATAGTGATGATAGATAGTTGATTGCGAATGTAACTAATTCTACTGAATAGCATACTTGAAAGTGATTAAAGTTAGGGATGGTGGCAGTAGAAATGACTTTTGGTTGATGAATTCCACCTGGACTGGGAGGAACAATGAATGAACTTTAAAAGCCCATGCCTTGGGCTTCCCTGGGTGCAGTGACTCTTGGGACAGGTAGGAGGCATAAAGAACGTAGGAAGCATGGGGATTCTAAGACAAGGTGAACCCCATACCTACTAGTGTGGGATCTCATCTCCTTGCCCCTGGTTATCTCCTTAGGAGAAGTTGGATCACTGACAGGCCATGCATCCTGATGCTGACTGGCCAACCTGTGGTTCCTGACCACAAGAACCTCTGGTAGACTTCTTCTAAGTAGACTGATACTAGGTGTGCTTCTGTTATCTTATAAGTTTAGACCCGAAATGACCTCCTGTGGTGTGGTACTATGCCTGTATCCTTGCCTATACCATTCCTTCCTCCTTGTAACCCTCCACCCAAGAACACCTGTTGAACGTCTGCCGGTTCCACACAATCCAGCTTGAAACCCCTTCTCCAGGAGCCTCCTTAATCCCACACCAAATGAATTCCTGCTTCCTCTGGGGCTCTCTAGCACTGTTAGTACCTTACCCACATTTGGCTGTTGTGCTATAATTGCTTGCATCTGTGATGTATAAACAACAATAATAATATTAACATTGAAACTCATTAAGTACTTAATTTGTCAGACACTATGCTAAGCATGCTTTAGGCATTCTTTTATTTAATCCTCAGAAAAATGTATAAAATAGATTCTACCATGATTCCTACTTCATAAATGAGAAAACGCTCTTAGTCACACAATTAGCTAGCAATGGAGCTGTGAGTCACAACCAGGGCTCCTGATTCCACGTCTAGGCAGCAAGTTTCCCAAGCACAGAGACCACATCTCCAGGACCTCTGGACCCCTTGCAGCACTCAGCCCAGGGTCTTAGACACAATACATACTCGTTAAAGTGGGTATTGAATGAATGGAATAAATAAAAGAGGGCAAAGCAAAACAGGAGGAGAGAAATCATACCAAGTTTCTGGTTAATCTAAACATTGGCCATAAATGATTCGTCTCATGATGTCTTGCTTAATTTAGGGGGTCGTAGAAGCTCCTTCCCCAAAACTTCCTATGTGGTAAACAATATGTAGATTTCTATTGGTTTTTCCCAGCCAGACCTAGCCTGCTCTGGCTAACGTACAGATTCATCCCTTGTTTCAGCATCCAGTCTTTCAACATAAGAAAATGGAATAAAAGAGATATGCATTGAGTGCCTACTATGTGCCAGGTATGATATGAGTGACTTCATATGTTGTCTCATGAGCCTAATATGGGAAGGATAACTATCCCCATTTTACAGATGAGAAAACTGAGGCTTGGAGCTATGAACTGACTTGACCATTGCTAGTAGGTTAGTAGTATGTTAGCTCACATCTGCCCCACACTCTTCTGCACACTGAAGCATTTTAGGCTGCTATGCTTGTTATATAACTTGTGTACTGCTCAGTCCTGGTGAATGACATTCATGTTGAGGTCTACACATATGCTGAGTCTATTTTTCCTCCCTATAAATTTCCCTTTCATAGTTCCCACCCACTCAACAATCCACGTTGTACCTTCCAAGAGAGATTCTTGAGGAAGGACACAGGGTACATGATAATGTAGCCCCCACCCCCAGCTTCCATGACCCAGACCACTATACTCAAAAGTCTTGGAGAGTGGACCTGGCTATTCTAGTCTCCAGTAACCCATCTGTGTCTTCTCTGGAGTTCCTTTCTTCTCAGACCCTCTGCAGAGTCCAGTGTAATTTCCCCACAGATCCCCTCCCTCATTGCCTCTGAACTCAGCAACCTAGCACTTACTGTCCTTGGGCATACAATGTCAGAAAAAGGCACAGAGTGATAAAGTTCATCCCTCTTACCTGAGGGAACAGATAAGAAGGAGCCATCTGGTGTCCCTGACTCTTTCGCTCCTTCCTTCACAGGTAGTGTTCCTGAAAGTGCCCCCTTGTTCCTTTATCTCTCCTATTTTCCTTCCTAGCCTTCCAGGTTTTCCATGCCCCTTCTTGGCCATCGTATCTGCTCCCCCTTCTTCCCATCTCTCCCTAGTCCAGGTAACTGACTGGACAGAGCAAGGAGAGGCTTAAGCCACAGAGAAGCTAATCTCATAAGACTTCAGGGTTAGAGGGAATCTTTGGCTGCTCTGGTTCATCTGAGCCCTACTCATCTCATCAGTCAGGATTGTGCCCATCTGCAGCATCACACAGTCACAGGAGGCTCAGATTTCATGCTGACCACATTCATAGCCTGAGCCCTGATCCCATTCACAGCATGAGCCCACCCCTACCTCCTCATTCTCAAATTTCTCCTACTGCCCTTGACTGACTCAGGAATTTAATGAGAGAATGGCTCCAAGCAGCCTGTCCCACTGCTGGAACTGCAGACCCTCTGAGAACCTGAAGCATCCTTTTTCTGGGGCACATGAAGCTGTCTACTTAGCTCCTCTGAATTACATAACTGGACCTCTCAGACTCAACTTCTGGTGCCTTCAGCTGGGACACCTACAAGGATGGTCAGTCTGGTCTGAGCTTGTTAATCTCCCAAAGGAAGGAAGCAGATAAAGAACAGGACATGGAGACAATTCACTGACACTAGCTGCCCCAACCCTGGCCCCCTCATCCTCACATTGGCACTTACTGTTGACCTCATCAAGAATAAACAATAGGAAGGACCAGGAAACACAAGCTTTAAGTTATCACTCTCTCCTTTGCTCCCCCAGAGTTCAAGTAGATTTTGCCCTGAGAATCAGATCTGAAAGGGAATTCAACATCATTTAATTCCACTTTATAAGTGGGAACCCAAAGTCCAAAGAAATTTTTCCATGTCAATCAGGGCAGACCAGCAGTCAGGACTAAAGTTCGTCCTGCTGTTCCTCCTATTAACAAGCTTACCCACAGTGACCTGAATCTCAGTAGGCCAATGTTCAAGAAACCAAGCTGTCTGCTTAGCCAGTCTGCTGCAGCCACAGCTCCCCCAGGGGGTGCTGTTTGAGAACAAAAATAAATCTGCTTGATTGTGTCTTATATTATACCCATGCAATATAATCACGTGCTCTGTTAAAAAAATAATAATAATAAAATAAATCTGCTCACCAAATGGGGATGGGAGTTAAGAAAAGCAAATAGTTGGGGAGGGAAGAGGGGAGGGGTTTCCCCTCCCCCTTCCCAGCATACTGGGGCTTCCTCCAGGTAGGTCATGTTGGCCTCAGACTCAGAGTCCCCAGGGTTGCATGGCCCAGCACTTCCCTAGGTGAGAATCTACTCACCCAGGAAGGCGAACATCTCTAGTTTTAGGAAACTTAATATTCTCAAAACAGCCCAGCCCATCTTCAGACTATTCTAACTTAAAAACCCTTAGTCACTGAACTGAAAGCTGCCTGCCTGTGGCTTTCCAACCTTGAACTTCGCTCTGCTTTCTGAGACCACACGAGTTCCCGCTGTTCAGGAAAGTCCTGCAGGGATGAGGAATTGGGGAACAGAAACCCTTGGGTCTGCTCATTTCCAAGATGGACATAGTTATGTGTCCTTGGATGTCCTAGGCCTGGTCATCTCCCCAACCTGGACATTCCCTGTGACTCTCAATGTTGCTAAATGCTCAGTGCATCCAGCCAATGTCAAGACAGCAAAGCTGTATATTATAAGCTAAAGGGTTAGTAGTGCCTTGCAAGAATAATGAACCAAAAGGGAAAAGAACTAGCATTTCTGAAATGACCATAAAAATCACTGAAAAAACTGGATTCAATTTACATAGACTCTTAGAGGACTCAACTATGGGAATTAGCAGAGATCCTAAATAGGGGTGCTGGAGGGAAGGGATGTTATGGGGAAGACCCCAAGGGGCAGAGAAGTGACTTCCCCACCACTTTGGTGACAACTCGGTGACATCACCCTTCTTCCTCTCTTTTAGAAACAAGTGTACTTATTATGTACATATGAACATGTGTGAACACAGAAGATGCAGGTAGGACCCCGGGTCAACCCGAACCCACTTACTATGAATTGGCTAGTAAATGGTGGTGCGCCTTGACCAAAGTCACATAAATAGAATTTGTACTCAGGTCTTTAGATTCCAAAGCCTGTGCTCTGTCTTCCACACCTCTCCTGTCATCAGCATCCAAAGAGGAACCCCAGGAATGACCAGGTTGGGAAGGGACAGCAAGGGAGCACCCAAACACTCTATGAAGACAAGAAGTCAGGGGCCTTCAAAATGTCCAAGCATCCAGAGGGAGGCAGACATTGGTCCTCACCCTGTATGTGTGAGTGGCTTTGTGGTCCCCAAGCTGGGTCTCCACAAGATTCATTCATTGGGCTCTTATTCTGTGCCAGGCATGGTGCTAGATCCTGGAGATATGGTGGTGATCAAGATAAAGGCTCTCTTGTCCCCTTGTTTACATTCTCAGTGGGAAGAAAGAAAATAAATATGGATCAAATAAATCAATAATATAATTTCAGGTGGTGATAAATCTAGCAGAAAAATAAAGCAGGATAAGGGCTGGGCACTGCTACTGTAGGTGGGGTCAGGTGGGTCAGGGAAGGCTTCTCTGAGGTGGCTTTTGAGCAGAGATCAGCAGAAAAGCCTTCTGGAAAGCCCCAGAGATTAGCCACACTCTGCTACTTGAAAAATTCTCTCTCCACAATATGCCTTTCACCCTTCCCTCCTTCTCCCAGCAAATGAGCCTCCACTACTTCGTAGAGAAGATAGAAGCTGTCAGATAAGAAATTCCCAAAAGAGACCAGAAGAACTACCTACCCTGGCACTCCCTGCCTCTCTGCTTCCCTCTAATTATGGTAAATAAGTTATCTTGGGCCAGTCCAAGGCTAAACCCTTTAGACACTGACCCTCCCCTCAGGTGCCTCACCCAACAGTCAACCCCTCCTTCATTCATATCACAGTCCTCACTCCCTCTCTTGGTTCCTTCCCATCTTTATTAAAAACACGCTCAAGTTTTTCCCACTTAAAGGAAAAGGGAAGTAAAAACTCCCTTGATTCCACTGCCTCATCTAACACCCTATTACTCCCTTTCCTCCTGCTTTCATAACCTAACTTCTTAGAAGAGTTGTCTTCACATTTTCTCCCACTTGGATCCTCACCTCTCAAACACTGCTCTTGCCAAGGCGATCTGTGTCCTCCTTAATGTTAAGCCAGAGGACTTCCAGCTGCTGTGACATTGTTGGTACCTCCCTCCCTCTCTCTATTTCTTGAATTGCCTCCTGGATATCCTTCACCTCTCCTGGTGGTGAATGCTCAGCAGCTCCTCACCTACTGTTTGTTCATCAAAGACAGATGCTCCCCCAAATTCCATCAATGGCCTCTTCTCATTCTACTCCTTCTCCCTATATCCTCTTACCCAGTCCCATGGCTTCCTTTGACATATACCTGCCAGTGAATTCCGAATTGACAGCTCATCTCAGCTCATCTTTCTCCTGAGCAACAAAAACATACACAGCACTGCCTTTATCTCTACCTTGTGTTCTACAGCTCCCCCAGCATGCTCCCAGTATCTACTCCTCCTCCTACACCTATTCCTAGGAACTCTCATACATCTGAATAACAACCAGAACCTGGAATGGAGATTCCCCATGGTTTATGGAAATACCCCTCCCTCCTGACTGGTCAGCCAAGTGGCACTTACATTGGAATCAGCAAAACAGAGCTAAGAGAGCCTGGTATAGCAATTTACATTAGGATGACCTCACCATGAGACAAGAAATTCCCCAAATCTAATGACAGGTGCTGCCAGTCCTATGCTTCCCCTCTCTGGGTCTACAATCCCCCCCGTTTTAAATTTATATAGCAAAATTCATTCTTCCTAATTCTGTAGCTCATGTGTACATCTACTCTTTTTAGGTGACTGTGATCCAGCTGTGCCAATGCCACCATTTAACAAACTTCCAAAGGAATTCCTTTGTCCCCCTTTTCTTAGAGCACAAAGGGGACATCACCGACACCCTCACTTCTGCTATGATGAAGGCCATGATGCATCCCTCTCCCCCCACCCCACGGCACAGGAACCCACTGGTTCTGCCTAGATTACTGCTTCAGCCACCACCCATGTCTCAGGCTGCTTGTTTGTCTCTGCCGATCTATTCACCACCCTGAAGCCAAAGTGATCTTTCTTAAACATGTATCTAAACTATCATTTCCTTACCTAAATCCCTTCAGTGGTTCCCCACTGACCTTAGAATAAAGTAAAATCTTTGGATGTGGCCTACAAGGACCTATCTGACCTGCTCTGAAAATTCTCCAGTCGCATCCTCTCCACTCTATCTTCTCACTCACCACTTGAGAAGTACTGAGTTCCTAACAGTACTTCTAGATACTCCAGTCCCATACTAGACCTCAAAAAGCAAATATTTATTGAACAAATAAATTCCTTAAATATGCAGTGCTCTTTCTAGCCTCTGTGCCTTTGCACAGGTTGCATTTTATGCCCTTCAGTCCCTTCTTCTACAGATTATGCTTCCGGATGTTTTAGAATTTGTCTCACCATAATCAGAAGGCCATGGTGCCTTTCTCTAGGCTCAAGACACTTTCACTTAATGCATGTGTGCTGCAGTTACCTGTCTTTCCTACAGATGAGTTCCTACAGAGCAGGGTCTTTGTCTTGTTCTTTATGTCTCAGTAAAGGGCAAGACCCAGAGTGTTGATCAGACAAGGCATGTTGCTTGGGAAAGGAGGGGCTTTATCTGGCTCCCAAAGACTGGGTGGATTTAGGAGGAAGAGGATAAAGAAAGCAAATGCCTCATGGAGTTTTGTAGTAAGAATACCTCTATAAGGTTAACTAATGCACAGCAGCTTGTAAAGTACTTATACTTGATCTCATTTGATCCTCTTCTAATCCAGCAAAGTAAAGATCATTATCTCTATTTGCTGATAAGGAAAGGGAAGCACAGAGAGCTGAGGCAATTTACCCAGTAGGGCACAGTGAAGGCACATGATCAATATCTGCTGAACAGAAATGAGGCAGAGCCCAGACCAGGGCTCCTCATGGCACAGCACGAAGCCACGCAGACTGTCCCCATGATGGGTGGGGCCCAGGAAGAGGCCTCCTCAGTTTCAAGGGAATCACCTTTCCTTGGGCTTGGAGCTGGCATTCTCTCCCCAGACAAATACACATACATACACAGGTCAGATTTATCAGTCCCTCCCAGGAGTCCCAACCATAGGTCAGTAATGCAGCTGAGCACTTACTATGTACAAAGTCCTCCCTGGGTCTCACAATGGGGTGAAGGGAACCCTAGAGAAATTGGACAGCCCCCTGCTTCCAGAGGAGAATGTCTGAGAACTGAGTGGTGTGGGTGACATGCAGATTTTACCAGGGCCTCCAAACCATAATTGGAGACCTAGAATGCAAAAATTAATCCTGGTGGACAGCCTTTACCCACTGCCAGCCCTTTGCCCACCTGTTCTCTCCCTGCCCTTCCTACTGTCATCACCAGGCCTAGGAAACAGGGCTCACAGTTATGTATTATGTACCGGTCATGCGCTGAATTGAAATGCAGGAGTCTTGGATGCAGCCTTGACTCGATTTCTGAGCTACTATGCAGAGTTAAGCAATAATATTGCCCTCTTTCAATCTCAGTTCCTCATCTTTATATTAGGAAAAATAATCCTCACCCTGCCCTACCCATGTCTCAAGTTTAGATATGCATCAGGTAAAGAGCAGAGGTGTTTGTGGTTGCAATGGATCCCCAGGAAGCTCTGTGCCCAAGAGCAACCACCCCCCCATCCCCGCACTTGGCTGCCCTCCTGGTGCCAAGCAGCAGGCTCTTTAGATACTTGTATTGGGTCCAGGAAGCCAGAGCTAAGCTGTGTACCAGGCCCTCTCCACATTCTCAAGGTGTGGGGCAGGGGCAGTTGGAGCAAGAAGGTAGCCAGCTCTAATGGGAGGCAGAGGGAAGGAGTAACTTCCCTGTCCTAGACCAGCGCAATGGCTAAGAACAAACACAGCTTTAATGGAAACAGATAGAAGGGGAATGACACAGGGAAAAATGAATTGAAGTTCTCTATAAACACTTCTCATACCCCATCAGAATCTGACATTAACCTTCCTATGTTCCATCCTCCTTTTGAACTTAACAATGCCTCTCCTAAACGCCCCCTGACCCTTCCCCCTGCCCTCGCCATCAGTCTCTCTTCTCTCTTCTCCTCTCTTACTCCCCAGCATTCAATTCTTTTTCATTCAGTGGTGCTTACTTTGTGCCAGGATTTGAGCTGGAACCTGAGGGAACAAGGATGAATCAGACCAGATCCCCATTCTCCAGGGAGTCATGGTCTGGTAGAGAAGGCATACAAGTCAACAGAAGATAAGAACCCAATGGCACTTCTGGAACTATGAAGTGCTCCTGAAGTTATACTAAGTGGTCTCCACCACCTGAGGATGAACCAGAATCTGAACCCTGGAAGCTGGTGTGGCTCCTGAGCCAGCCATAGGCATGGCAGGGAGAACTTTTGGGGACACCAGCCTCTTGGATGCTCTGGGCAGCCTCTCACATAGCAGCATTCTTCTCTGCCTTCACTTTCATTTCATGCCTTAAAAAATAGTGCAAAAATGTTTACACTGCACTGAACAAAAGCACCCTGATGAAGCACTAAACCAGATTACCCAACTGCAAAGGACAATCCAGGTGTCTTCCCTTGGTACTATCCCAGGCCTTTATCAGAGCCATACCTAGACCTTGGGCCTCAAGATAATAGGAAAGAGAATGTGGGCTGCTTGCAGTCTAGTTTGAAGTGGCCCCTCTGAGGCCACCTTGGGAGGCAAGAATGTGAGAGAGAGCCCAGTAGAAAGCTGAGTGGGGACCACGGCTCCCAAGGCATCACCCCCTTTCCAACCACTAGGTTTCCACCTGCCCCCCATCCCCCAACCCATGTCCCAGAAGGGGGACATTAGGCCTGATTCTCTAAAGAAAGGGAGGCAGCTTTTTCCAAATCCTCTCCACCCTTCCCTCTCCCCCATGTACCTCATGCGCATGCCCAAAAAGCCAGTGGGTGGGGGGCCCTGGGAAGCTGTCCAAAGCCCTGGCCAGTTTCTGTCTCCGCTGCAGCAGGCGAGCAATCTTGAGGAAGCCTAAGACCAAGGTCAGTCCAACAGCCCACAGGCCCAGGCGGTAGAGGTCCAGGGAGAGCAAGGCAGACACCATGGCTGGAGTTGCATCCAAACTGCCTCCAGCTGCCCCTGGGCTCCCTTATATACTGGATCCAGGCACCCTGCCAGCTCCACCCCCCAGCCACACCCTGTAGCCAGAAGCAGTCCTGACTGGTCTGAGCACCACAGGGCAGGGACAGCAGATCCCAAAGTCACAGCCAATAAAGCGGGGGAGCTTGGCTGACTTGTCCCAAATTGCAGGCAAAGAGAAACCAGGCAGTGGGCTTGAAAGAAACCAGGAAATAACTACCCTTCTTTGGTTTTTTTTGGAGGAGCAAACAGAAGGCAAGCTTTCATATAATCATCAGCAAATGAATGCCTTTCCTTAAGCACCTTATGGGTACCAGGTACTTTCTGAACACTAGTTTCCTTAACTCAGACAACAGGAGGTTATAAAAATCCTTTATGCCTTTTTACTAGATAATGAAACTAAGGCTCAGCTTGCCTGTGCTTTGTTGCATGAAATCAATCTGGATCCCTGAAAGAGCTTGCACTTATTCTAGGTCCAAGATGCTTTGGAATCCTCTTTTTTAAGTCATCTTCAGGGATAAGATGCTCAGAAGGAGATCCTAAGTCATAAAATGGCCCAGGACTATAGTTCAAACTTGAAACCAGTAAAATAGAATATTACTCTCAGGATGATGAGGAGGGATCATCAAATTCAATCCCTCCCGGATTGATTGACAGGCTGAGGCCCAGAGCCTTGACAGCAGGGAGAGCCTGTGTTTCTCCCTCTAGTCTTGGGTTGTATCTAGGCCAGGGTCCAAGCAGGAAACAATTCACTGCAGATGCTTCCAATGAAGAGACTTGAATGCAGGGCACATCTCAGAGGGGGTGGAAAACGTAAGAGATCAAACAAGATATGAGGAGACATCCAGAGACTAGAAACAGTGGAAAACCCACTGACACTCCAAGGACTGGGTCTGGCCCGGAGGTGGCAGTGGGCAAATCAACACACACACAAATGGACTTGGAACTTGGATCACAGAACTCAGATCTAAGTTGCTAAGAAAATGGTCAGGTGCCATCATCACTCCTTGTCCCTACCGGCAGAAGAGAACAAGCCTCATCTTCCTCTACTAGGATAATGCCATACCCAGTCCTATGCACAGGCAGTGAAGGTAAGAAGTAACTGTGACTAATAGGAACTCCAAAGGTGTCATCTCCATTGGTTTTTCACAATTTCCAATATTCCACCTTTTGTACTTCATTTCACTGGGTCACAGCATTGAATATCCCATTTAAAAATGCAAGTCATCCTGGTCAGAGAGTAAGGGAAGAAGATGAGCTGTCATCAGTCTTCAATACTTCATGGTGAATTTGTTTATCACCATGATCCCAGCTTAACAGTATGATGCAGGGAGTGTTTGAGGCAGAACGTGAAGGAGTGTAGGAGCCAGGGTTAACGGAAACCCTGCGGAATTTGTTGGGAGCAACTGGCCTCAGAGTGGCGTCGGCAGTAAACTGTGGAGACTGCTATCTGCTTAACTGGAGGACAGTCTGAGAGGGAGAGAATGTTTTTTAAGCCCCAAGGTCTTGTTAGCTATCTTTTGTATGTAGAGAGTAATATACTGATAAGTAGGCACTCTGTTTTTTCACGAAATGTATGCCTGCTTTTAGTCACCTAAACCCTGCAGTATATAAGCAGGAACTAGTTAAGAATAAAGTTGTCTGTTGTCTGTTATGGCTAAGCTTCAGACCCCCTGAACCCATCTGTCTCTTTCTTTCTTTCTGTCTCTCTTTCTTTCTCTCTCTTTCTCTCTTTCTTTCTTTCTTTCTTTCTTTCTTTCTTTCTTTCTTTCTTTCTTTCTTTCTTTCTTTCTTTCTTTCTTTCTCTCTCTCTCTCTCTCTTTCTCTCTCTCTCTCTCTCTCTCTTTCTGTCTTTCTTTCTCTCTTTCTTTCTTTCTCTCTCTCTCTCTCTGTCTTTCTGTCTTTCTGTCTCTCTCTCTCTCTTTCTTTCTCTCTCTCTCTCTCTCTCTCTCTCTCTCTCTCTCTCTCTCTCTCTCTCTCTCTCTCTCTTTCTCATCATTCCTTAATACCATTCAAGCTCTGTTTCATAGGAAGCAACATCTGGCACCCAACGTGGGGCTCAAAGAAGAAAAAGAAGACTCCAAAACAATATTAAGGAACCAAGGAAAAGTCTCCATTAGAGGGATGTGTGTCCAGCCGATAGAAGAGGACTCGAGTCATATTGGTAAAGTAAGCATTTTCCTTGGAGCATCAGGGTAACGGGTAATCACAATAGGCGGCTGGAGGAGTATGTGTGTGTATGGAAAACATTGTTAGAAGCTACTGGGGTGCCTGTTAAAACATCTGAATTATTAAGCTTATTTGATCTCATTCAAGAGCATTGTTACTGGTTTCAACCTTAAGGCCGTAATGTTTTAAGTTATGGAAATTAGTTATGAAGGCTTTGCAGCGAACATAACAAAATGGGGAAGATATTCCTGTTTCTATCTGGTCATTGTGTTCAGTCAGCCAATGAACCACCTAACCCATGCTTTCTCTTAAACTCTAAGTTGTACTTTTTCTCAAATCTCCCACTGTCCCTTCTAACTGTGTTTGGACAGTTGCTTCAGCTGGACTTGACAATTGGTGCCCAGACAGGGATCTGATAGGGGAACTCTTAAAGCAAAAAGTGAGGAGACGCTCCAGGGAAATCCACTACCAATACTACAAATGAGCCTTTGTGGGTTGAGCAGTGGCCCTTATATATAGAAAAGTTAGAGTCTCTAACTCAGTTAGTTCAAGAACAGTTTAAAGCGGGACATATAGAAAAATCTCATAGTCCCTGGAATTCTCCAGTATTTATTATAAAAAAGAAATCAAGGAATGGGAGAATGTTAACTGATTTGATAAAAGTTAATGCTGTAATTCAACCTATAGAGTCATTACAGCCTGACTTGCCCACACCAGTTATAATTCCTAAAAACTGCTCTATTATTATAATAGATTTTAAAAATTGCTTCTTTACCATACCTTTGGCAGAGCAAGATTAAAGAAAAATTAATTTCTGAGCTTGTTCTTAATGAGCTGCCTTTATATAAAAATTCATATACACCTGAGTCAGAAAATATCCCACAAAAATAATGCCATGCCGAACAGAAGTCAGTACTCATTAATGGATCCTATAAAATTATAACAGATTGGTCCCCTAAAAGGTATGTAATTCAGGATTGTAGTTCTGACTCAAAGTGTTCTGTTAAATTACCTTGGTTTAATCTAAATAATTATTCTACTGAAATTTATACCAATGCTACAAATAAAATCTTGTGACAAGGAATGGGAATGGCAGCCCCATCTCCTTTTGTTAACTTAGATCCTCGACAAACAGGAATTTAGAAACTGACCGTGAGTTTAGCTCCTATTCATATTTAAAAAGGAAATATATTTTCAGAACTTTAAAACTGAAAATTCTTGTTAAAAACTGTATGTTGAAGTTTCAAATATGCATTACCTAAAGTATTTTAAGTATTTAACATTATTTTAACAAATTTAATTGATGATAATTATATGTGGTAAAATATTTGTTTAAAATAATGATTTAAGTATGAAAAATATGAAAGATGTATTTTTATTAATAGGAAAACAATAAAAAACATTTTATCTTAAGATAAAATGAATAACTTACAAAACGAGAAAAATATAGGACAAAGCCTAGACTAATATAATAATTGCTAAGAGTTTGTAAAAATGGAAATTACGGTCAAAATCAAGAAAGATTTAATGAGTCTAAAATGACAACGTTTTCTTGGACTGTTAGCCTGTTCTAATGAAAAGATATAAAAAAATTTTTTTTCTAAATAATCAGTGTAAAAAGCAAAGAGTCTGTGTTTTATCAAAAGTAACTTATGTTAACTTTTATCATGTCGTTATCTGTATAAAAAATACTGATTTTTCTCCTAAGTATCATTATACTGGCAAAAAACTGTTTCTTTTCTTGCCCTAAACCAGGTGGCTTAATCTATTAACCTAAGTAATATTGCTGTAAATGAATCTATTACTGGCTAAATAGTATTTAAATCATATAAATACCTAAATTCCTTCAAGCCAAAATATTTTAATGCTTTGTTCAGTGTTTATATAAACTACATATGTATAAACTAAATTTATCCCAAAATAACCATGGCTTATGTTGGGAGCAAATCAAATTTAAGGGCTGAATACAAGAAAAAATATACTTGTGGAGTCTGTTCTGTTCACCTGATGTTGCTATCACATAATCTTGGTAAGAAACAATTAAAACGTGCACTCTAGCTGGGAGGACTGGCTATCCTACCAGAAGGAGGTGTACTTTAATAAAGATATTTAGGTCCCAGGAAGCTCCTCTGGGTCCCTAGCCAGTTCCCAGAGGACCTAACTGGGCCCGGTCATGTAAGCAAACTGGAATTTGACCACTTTTAAGGGAAAATATCATAAAAACTGCATACAATAAATTTAAAATTACAAAAAATGCACAGCCAAATATTAAAAATCCTCATTTCTGCATTCTTTTTCAATCAATCCAATGAATCCATTTTACAAAATCCAGTCATTTACTATAGGTACATGTTACTATTGACACTCTGCTTTCACTTTTGCTACCTGCCAATTTAGGGATTCTAAATTATATGTTACAGAACCTGTTTGATACTTTACAAGAAATTCTGATTTATTAAGCAAAAGGCAGTTAACAGCTGCAGCTGAACAAGAATTACAATTAGTTGAACAATGCGTCCAGGAAGGACAGCTTATTCAAATAGATCTAGAGAAGCCTGTTGATTTTATTATTTTCTTTACCTTGCAATCTCCCACAGGCCTATTTTGGCAAGATGGTGTTTTAGAATAGATTTTTTTACCAAACAATCAACAAAAATGTTTAAATACGTATTTGCAAAAAATCATTTCTTTAATAACCAAAGGTCACCAAAGATATCAATTAAGAAGTCACGATCCTAATCACATAGTGTGTGATCTCACAAAGGAAGAGGTTCAAAGTCTATTTATCTTCAATAGCTCTTGGCAAATAGCATTAAGTAATTTTAAAGGACAAATTGATAATCATTTACCTGTGTCAAAACTTTTATAATTTCTTAATCATAATGATGAATATGCAACTATGTGATGATGTTGTGAATTACTGATTATATATATAGGATGGAATAATGACATGTTAGAAATGTTTTTGTTCATTTGTTAAATTTTTTTTTAAATAAATAAATAAATAGGGCGGGCCACGGTGGCTCAGCAGGTAAGAATGTTTAGCCTGCCAAGCCTGAGGACCCGGGTTCGATTCCCGGTGCCTGCCCATGTAATAAATAAATAAATAAATAAATAAATAAAACTTTTACAATTTCTAAAAAGAGCACAATGTATTTTGCCTAAAATAGTTAGTGCCTCCCCACTAGAGAGAGCCATTACCATCTTTACTAATAGTAGCAATAATAGGCAGGCTGCATGTGTCACCCCAAGAAAAAACAAAAAATAAAAAACACCTTATACCTGAGCCCAGTGCACTGAATTAGCAGCTATAATTCAAATATTAAAAAATTTTCCGCACTCTCTTAAAATTGTTTCTGATCCTGAGTATGTCTGCCAAACAGTTACTCACATTAAAAAAGCTTCTTTATTTAAAGGAAATGAATTGTCCCAAATGTTTTTACATTTACAAACATTAGTCAAAAGTCAAATTACTCCTCTTTTTATCATGCATATAAGAGCTCATACTAATCTTGAAGGTCTTTGTCATTACAAAATCATCAAGCAGATACTCTTGTGGGAATAATTCAGGATCCCACAACATTTCACAAATTGACTCATTAATAGCAAAGGGCTGAGAAAGAAATTTCCATCTTTATCTAAACAGCAAGCTCAAGAAGATGTTAAGACTTGTCCAACATGTGGAGGTTTAAATGCACTCCCATTTGCATCAGAGGTTAATCCTCGAGGTCAAAAAGCAAATAAATTATGGCAAATGGATGTTACTCATATTTCACATTTTGGTAAGATGCAATATGTGTACATGCTATTATAAACACCTTTTCTCATTTCATCTGGGCTACGGCACAATCTGGAGAATGTTTCTGTCATGATTAATCAAATTTACTTAATGCTTTTGCTGTTATGGGATGCCCTCAATCTAATAAAATGGACAATGGTCCTGTTTATATAAGAAAGCAATTTCACAAATTTTATACTACTTTTCATATTACTCATATCAGGAATTCTGCATAATCGCTCTGGGCAATAAATTATTGAATGAACAAACCAGACGCTAAAGTCCATGCTTATAAAATAAAAAGGGGGAGATGATGATCAGGAGGATGATGTTGTGAAAATAAGTACACCTAAAGATCAATTAGCAAAAGCACTGTTTACTTTAAATTTTTTAAACATTTATGATAATTCATCACAGACTCCCGCAGAACATTTTAGTAATTTGGAAAAGAATAGTGTTATGACTCAAACAGAACTGCAGATGCAGCCAATCTATTGCAAAGATGTTAAGGATGATCTATGGAAACCAGGCATGATAAAGGTGTGGGTAGGGGATTTGCTCTCATCATTACAGGTGATGGAACCTCGGTTTGGATTCCCTCGAAGAGAATAAAACCCAGACATGTCGACCCGGATGAAAATAACTAAATGGGTAATGTATATTATAGGACATATAACTTTAATTGCTGAAGGACAGGGACATAATTATACTTATTGGGTTTATATTCCTAACCCACCTCTGCTGTGGGCCCTAACATGGGCAGATCCAACTTTACCAAAATATCTGAATACTAGTTTAGGATTTCCAGGTCCAGTAGATTCAAGGCTTCCAAAACTACTTAAGGAAGAAGGAAAAATGGTATCAAATTTAACTCTTCCATTTTTAGAAAGACCCATATGCATAGGCAATGAATTACCATGTATGGCAATAAGTAATCGAACTACATGGTTTAAGACTCAGAATGATTCTCATAATTACCCATATGTATATCCCTCTTTCAAATCTATGGAATCAAATAATACTTGCCTGTTAGATGGGAAAGAAAGTAGGAATGGATGGCAGTTATGTCATATGGATTGAGCAGTTATCATAATTAATGATTCCTGTGGAATTGTAAGAGATGCACCCCCTGTGGGGCCTCCCATCTCTAACTTGAAGATAACTGAGACTATATGGACAGGCAAGCTAAATCAGAGCTTAATACAGAGAGGACGATTTGTGCCAAATCCATGGGATGATAAATATAACATTAATCAGAGAAATTTATGGAAAATTTTCCTAGGACCGGGATGAATTTTTATAGCAAATTCTAATAACTATAACTTCTCTTCAAATAGCAGCCATAAACATTATTTGCAAATATGTACTAGAGATCCATATGTATTTGTTAAAAGTCATATGCATATAAGAAATAAAACTTTTAATTGTGAGAATTGTTCTCTATTCACTTGTCTCCAAGCATTTATGTTGAAGGAAAATGAGACGATTATAGCAGCAAGGAGAAGAGGTGTTTGGCTGCCGGTGCAGATGTCAAGATCTTTGCAATCCTCTCCAGAAACACAGATCCTGATCCATTGGCAAAAGAATATCTGAAATTGGACTCATTATTGCAGCTGTTATTAAAATCATTGGAATTATCACAGTGACTGTGGTCGCTGGAACTGCATTGCATCAAACTCTACAGATGCAACATTATGTTAAAGGATGGCATAAAAACACCAGTGAACTGTGGCATAGTCAATCTCATATTGATGAGCAAATTAATAATAGACTAAATAATATAGAGACAACATTGGTTCATATTGGAGACCAAATGTATAATTTACATTTTTTACGAAGTTTAAAATGTGACTGGAATGAGAGCAATTTTTGTATTACCCCTTTAAGATATAATCATTCTGAAATAGAATGGGAAAAGATAAAGAGGCATCTTTTGGGGCATTCAGATAGTTTAAGTCTTGATATTTTAAAATTACAAAAGCGGGTTTTAGATATATCTCAAAGTAATTTACATATAACTAACAGAGATGATGTTATACAATCACTTGCCCAAGAGCTAAAAATTCTTAATCCTACTTACTGGTGGAAATCACATCATTTTTTGACTACTATAGACTTAGGTTTGGGGCTGTTTATACTCTTTCTCTTCCTCCTCAGCTGTGTTAAAAAACAAGTGTTCAAAGTAGCAAGCTGCACCACTAAGCAGAGCTGTGCTAACACTGTGATTCTGGCAAAAGCCCTTGGCTCCTTCCCAAATCAAAGTCAGAGAGCTTGACTGGTAGCCAATGACAGGTAAGACCCTAACTTCAGAGCCTAAGGGCAACCTAAGACAGGCACAGCCACCCTGACTTATAAAATAAAATGGGGGAAATGTAAGAGCCAGGGTTAATGGAAAACCTGCAGAATTTGTTGGGAGCAAATTCCAACAAATAGGTCCAATACTGACGCAACTGAGCTGAGAGATATACAGGTAGATAACAGACACTAGGCATGTAGTTTAAACTGCTGGATCAAACTTGGCCTGAAGCTAGAAGTACCTTTGGATATCTCAATTTCGTGAGCCAATAAATCCCCTTTATTGTTTAAGTTCAGTTTGAATTGGGTTTTCTTTGCTTGAAACCAAAGGATTCCTAAGTGATGTGTTGAGAAAATCCCAGGAGAGTGGGAAAAGCTTGATGAAGTTGGACTGAAGTATTTTTATGGGGTTAACCTGGGACAAGCCAAATGGAATTAGCCTGGGAAGAGCCCGTTGGGCTTACTCTGGTATATTTTGAGCAGTGGGCTTGACTGGAAAGAGGAGTCTGAAGTAGGATTAGCCTGGGTAGAGCTCCTGGAAAGGGGAAAAAGCAGCAATCTGGGTATAGACAAGGTGAGGTGCATAGTTCTCAGGAGCAGCAAATATCTGAGATATCATGAAACTGAATTGAAGGAACTTATCAGGAAACTGCAGTTTTGAGAGAATGGCTTAAACAGGGCCTCCACAGAGGGCTAAAGAGTCAACTTTGTCTTCTAGGCTGCAGAGAGCCATGGGAGGGTTCTGAAGGAGAGGGAGAAGGGCATCAGAGGTGTATTTCAGGAAGAGCATCCCTTCTGTGTGCATTCAGTGCTCTGGCCCAGC
The DNA here is from genome assembly GCF_023851605.1 of Tamandua tetradactyla. NCBI lineage: Eukaryota > Metazoa > Chordata > Mammalia > Pilosa > Myrmecophagidae > Tamandua > Tamandua tetradactyla. The sequence goes on from NC_135328.1 coordinate 175,979,967, forward strand.
AGGGGTGGAAATCAGAAAGGAAGCTGATGTGCTGGTTCTGGTGGGATGCAACAGTGCAAGAAGGGAGGAGGCAGAGGGGATGACCCTGGACTGGCCTGGTGTTGAAGGGATCAGGAGCCCAGCCTTTGTTGGCATCCAGGGAGAGGAAGGACAAGGAGCAGAATGGACATTGCTTGTGGCCTCAGATTTCCTACACACACCATCTCTTGCCAGACACATGGTCCATTGGCATACACCCTTCACCCAACTCCCTGGCTGAAATTTAGCAGCCATCCAGACTTCTAGGACAAAGGGTAATTCACCATGTGGCTAGAGTCAGAGGCTAGATAGCGACCAAGTTCCAGTTTCTGATCCTACCTCACCCCTGTGCACCTAGCTTTGCATTGTGAGTATGGGAAGCCAAAATGTGCCACCCTGAAGTTTCAACCCACAGGTCTTAGGTCTGCCCTCAAGGACCCATTAGAAAACTTCAACTGAGCTTAGCACTAACTCCCAACCCACGAGTTTGCTGGAACAGGCTGGCACTGATTTGCAAGAGTTGACTGTGGGCATCTCTCCCCAAAGCTTGGTTCAGTGACATCACCTTGGTAGCTTGAAATTGACCATGATGGGATTGTTTACACCATAGAAATTGGCAGATGCTACAAATCAAGGCTTTTTCTCCCTGGAAAGCCAGTTGTTAAGCATTTACAAGCATACTGTCCCAACTCCCAGGCTGTAAAGAAAGCAGCTCTCCTTGCCTAAGAGACCTCCATTATGCACAGACTGTTCTAGTTTGCTAGCTGCTGGAATGCAATATACCAGAAACAGAATGGCTTTTAAAAAGAGGAATTTAGTTGCTAGTTTACAGTTCTAAGGCCGAGAAAATGTCCCAATTAAAACAAGTCTAAAGAAACGTGCAATCAAAGGCATCTAGGGAAAGATACCTTGGTTCAAGAAGGCCGATGAAGTTCAGGGTTTCTCTCTCAAGTGAGAAGGCACATGGCGAACACAGTGTCATCTGCTAGCTTTCTCTCCTGGCTTCCTGTTTCATGAAGCTCCTCGGAAGGCATTTTCCTTCTTCATCTCCAAAGGTCGCTGGCTTGTGGACTCTGCTTCGTAGTGCTGCAGCATTCTCTGCTCTCTCTGAATCTCTCATTCTCCTCTTTTATAGGACTTCAGAAACTAATCAAGACCCACTCAAATGGGTGGAGACATGTCATCCCCTAATCCAGTTTAACAACCACTCTTGACTAAATCACATCAACCAGGGAGATGATCTCATTACAGTTTTAAATATATGGTATTGAATAGGGATTATTCTACCTTTAAGAAATGAGATTTATATTAAAACATGGCTTTTCTTAGGGGGCATACTTCCTTTCAAACCATCACACAGACTTAGGACATAAGACTGGAAGATTCCTATTCAAAGCCATGTGAAAAGAAATCTCAGTTCTCTAGCATCTATTAACTGCCATTTGTCAGAGGAGGCTTGGAACTGTGGGAGGAGGGCATGGAAGAGAAGGTGTGAAGGAGATGGGTTAGTGAGACTCTGCCTTTATCCAAGTCCTTCCCAATGACTCTTCTGCTCCAGGAGGCCCCCTGCACACCTTTCCTCCACCTCAGATACAACAATTAGGCTTTAAATCTGCCACATTAATCAGCAGCTCTTCTCTGATATGTTCATTTTCTCCCTTATGGCATGTACTTGCTTGCTTGTTCTTATCTTCAAATCCTCCCATTCAGCCTTAATCTAGACACTGAGCTTGTCTCTGCCCACGTCTTACAGGGCTAAGCCTGGTCAGAAAGACACAGCGCTCAGCAAACCCATGATATGGTGTGAGAACAAAAGAATGAATCACACTTGAGCGCTATGCAGGCACAAGTTTTGCCAGAGTTGAAAGAACATTGCCAATATATGGTCACCACACTGCACTGTTCTTAACCACGGCTCTGTAAATTTTCTAAGGAGGTTCCACATCAAGGTCCTCTCCACTTCCTCAGCACCTAATCACTGTTTGTTGAAAGCCATTGCTCTAGACACAAACCAACCTCTGAATCAGCCTCATCTTCCCCTCACCCCATCCTCCATTGGTTGCTCCAGCTGAGTTGCAGGACTCTGCATGTAACATTGGGAGGGATGGCCACCACCCTTCCTAAACCTGGGGGTGTCTACTGAGCTCTGTCACGAGTAGCTTCTGGAGTGACCCATCTCAAGAGATGGCTCTGTCACGAGGATAGCTAACCAGGAATGCAGTGGGATGGAGTAGGATGTGTCTCAAAATCCCTGTTCTTTCAGGGACACTAGGACCCAACCATTCTGCCTGGTATTATGTAACACATTATCAATTGTGTGTGCAACCGTGCACCGTGTAAAACTCTAAAGGAAATGGTAAGAAATGCATTCCTGGGAAAGGTGGGTCAAGTCTTGGCAAACGGGAGGAAGGAGAAGGTGAGAGGACAAAACAGAGGCTGCATCACAGGACAAACAAAACTCAGCAGACCTGAGTTACATGTCTGAGCTTGAAAAGGTAAACATCGAAGAGATTTCCTTCCTCTGCTCACACAAGGAGAGAAGCCTGGAGAGGCACCACTTCTCTCCTACCAGCCACCAACTTGACTAACTTATTTATCAATGTATATGAGTCAGATATGATGCTAGTACTTGAAATAAAATGATAAACAAGACAGACAAGTTGCTCACATTCTGACACGGTTCTGAAAAAAAAAAAGATGCCTTACATTCCCAGGAGCCCAGGTTAAAAAACTCAGGCATTCTCCTGCATGTGAGGTCATCTTGTTCCTGGGAAGATTGCTTCTGTATATGCCTAATAATATGAAGACCCTTGGACAGGAGTCAGAAAACATGGTGTGCCCGGGGCTCATTCGGTGATTTCAGGTGAGACCCTGTTGCTCTTAGTGCCTTAGATCCTGATGTGTCAGGGAAGCAGATAGTGTCTAGAAAGTGAACCCCATGTGTGCACACTATGGTGCATTGGCTGGGGCAAACTTTATGCCCTGTCTCATATCCTCTAGCCCCCTTTTTGCTCTGACCATTGCTGCAGTAGCCAGCTGCACGTGTAGCTACTGATGCCTCACTTTGTAACTCTTGCTTTCTGCCCTAGCACTTCCCTGCCACTGCCAAACGGGATGTCTGTGGGAGCCTGCTCAACCACTGACACACAGGTACACACCTGGTGGGGCCAGCGAGTTGACAGTCCTGGGGCAACCCTTGACCAAGGGAGAGTAGGAACTAATGGATATATACTTCCCTCTTCCATGCCTCAGGCAGGCAATTCTGAGGCATGTTCTACAGCTTGGTTCCTCAGAGGGTCCCCAGACTGAGCCCCGCTTGCCTGCAGAGTTAACAGCTCAATAACACATCTTAAATAATCTTTGCCTCCTTCCCTGTTCACTCTTCCAGGCTTCCCACTCCATTCCTCAGGATCACTACCTGTAAGCAAGCCCTTCCCTCAGGCTCTGCTTTTGGGGAAAGTGAAGCTAAGTTGTATGGTTATATAACCGTGCTCACGGAGATGCTGGGGTGACAGATGAGAAGGCTGGGGCCAAGAGTTACATGCCAATACTAAATGTATGTGCTAATCTCATTTTATTACACTGATCACCTTGGTCTGAGTGAGCAAATCCTACAGACTGGTCCTGCAGAAACCTGAAACTTGCAAACGCCATGCGAACACCCAGATTCCCAGTTTATTAGTTTCCTCAGGCTGCCGTAACAAAATACCACAAACTGGGTGGCTTAACCCAGAAATCTCTCCTCTCACAGTTCTGGAGGCTAGAAGTCTGAAATTTAAGATGTCAGCAGGGCCATGCTCACTCTGAGGCTCTAGGGGAGGAAGGAATCTTCCCCACTTCTTCTTAGATTCTGGTGGCCAATGGCAATACTCCAATCTCTGCCTCCACCATAGCGTGGCATTCTCATAGTGTGTCAGTGTATCTTCACCTGAACTCCTTATAGGGACATCAGTGACTGGATTTAAGACCCACCTAAATTCATCCTAACTTAAGTATATCTGCAAAGTCCCAAATAAGGTTGCATTCCAGGTGCCTGGGGTTAGGACTTCAACATATCTTTTTAGGGGACACAATTTCACTCGTAATGCCCCAAATGCCAAGAAAAGAGACCTGAGTATTTCTCAATTGCTCAGACCCACAGTGGGAAGGGGTGTGTTTGGCACATCAGAGAAAACTCTATCTGACATTCTGAAAAGACCTACTTCCTTGTTTCACCCTTTCCTTCTCTTTTTTCCTCCTTTCCCACCACCACCAAGAAAGGTGACTCAGCACTTTTCATGATTGGCTACCACCAGGAGACAGCTAGACCAGCTGGAAGAATCCACATTGGTTCAGTAAGTGCTTTTGTTGAATTAAATTAAGATAAAAAATGTTAACAAAAGGGATGGCTCATTTCTAATGAATTTTAATCTCAGGGAGATAAGAGCCAGGAATTGGATAGTCTTAATAACATGCTACGACTGCAACAAAACACATTTAGAACTGCAGACTTTGGATGTTTTCTCAAACATCGTCTTGGCTTGGTCTCACAAAATTCTCTGAGTTCCTTAGGGAGAAAGCCTACTTCCTGTCTCACCAGTCACTGAGAGGCTAAAACATGAATAAATACTCCAAATCCATGAATGAGAAGACTCAGGACCACAAAGATGCCACCTCTTCTGAAATTGATATGTAAATTCAATGCCCTACCAAAGAAAACCCCAACAGGAATTTTCAAGGCACTTAATGAGCTGATCCTAAAGTTCTCATGGAAGAATAAAGGGCTAAGTATAGGCAAGAGAATTTGAAAAGAACAGGGTGAACTTGCCCCCATAGACCATCAAGACTTATTTTAAAAGTATACCAAGTGTGATAATGGCATGATAGAACAGAAACCTTAAAAACAAAAATACATCTATATTGGAACTTTGTATATGACAGAGTTAGCATTACAAATCAATGGGGAAAATGAAACATTCGATAGGTCGTGCTTTGACAATTGACTGTCCTCATGGAAATGGGGAAAATTAGATCTCTATGTCATATAACAAACAAAAATTCCAAATGGATTAAAGACCTGAACATTAAGCTAAAATTTTTTTTTAATTTTTAGAAGAGTATTAAACCATAAAGGGAAAGACTGATAAATTTTACTGTATTAAAATGTGAAATTTGTGTATTTCAAATTATATTTAACCAAAATTAAAAGAGAAGTCACAGATTGAATCAGATATTTGCAAGGCAGATAACTGACATAGGATTAATACCCAAAAGATATAAAGATCTTCTGCAAATAATAAGCAAAAGGCAAATGCCCCAGTAGAAAAATGGGCAAAAGATCTGAAAAGGCAATTCATAGAAGAAGATATCTCAATGGCCACATATGGAAAAATGTTCAAGCTTGCTAGAAATCAAGGAACTGAAAATTTAATTACGATAAGATCCAATTTCATATTCTTAGCAAAATTTTCAAGTTTGATAATACCAAGTATTGGTGAGGATATGGAGAAATGGAATCCTTCCTATATTTCTATTAAAAATAGGTTGGGAAGCAATATGGTAGTGCTCATTAAAGTTGCAGAAGCACTTACTTAACCACCCAGCAATTCTACTTTTAAACACACACATAACTCCCACAGTTGCCCAAATAGACTATACAAGGATATTCCTTGCTCATAGTTACAAAAAATAAAATAAAATACAAATAAAAGTGGAAATGAACTAACTTTCCATCTCTAGAAAAATAGGCATATAAACTGAATAATCCATAAAATGGAATACCATATAGCAATTAAAGTGACTCAACCAGAGCTACATATAACATTGTGGATAAATCTCAAAAGCAAAGGTGAGTGAGAAAAAAAAGTAAGTTTCAAAGGAAGTAACCATTATGTAAAATTTTGAAACACACAAAAAACACGTCACACACACATGCACCCCAAATGTAGAAAAAATATAAAAATATGAATAGAAACACTTTATGCTAATTTCATATTAGATCTCCACAGGAACAGGGAGGGAGGAGAGTCGATCAGGGTAGGATTTTAGCTGTATCTAAAACTTAATTGCTTTTTTAAAAAAAGAGAGGGCAAACAAATAGGGCAAAATGATCACATCTGTTAAGTCTTGGAGGTAGATTCATAGGTTTCTGTTTTATAGCTTTTTTTTTGGCATGGGCAGCCTCAGGGAATCGAACCTGGGTCTCCAGCTGGGCAGGCGAGAATTCTTGCCACTGAGCCATGTTGTACCACCCTGTTTTATTGCTTTTTATACAGTATTTTCTATTTGTTTCAAAAGTTAAATTTAAAATGCCTTGTTGGTAAGAGCAATATCTGCATTGGCTCCACGGCAAGGGTTGGAGCAGTGTCAGGAACAGCCTTCGCTGGGACATAACATGGCGCCAGGTTTCATCAACACCAGAGACAGTGAGGACATGGTCTCCTGACTTCTGGTGGCTCATATGGTGGAGTACTCATATTAACTAAGCACAACCATATCTGGTCTTTTGACCCCAGGAAGCTCCCGGTGATTTCTTGAGATAATCGCAGTAGTAGAAACACCAGAGAGGAGCAAAGAACGTTCTGAGATTGGGCATGTAGTGGCTCCAGCCATCTTACTGGAATATTATAAGGAGAAGTAAAGGAAATAGTGCCACTTCCATTTTGAGTGGAAATTGCTGGAAGACCCCATATCTGATTTTAGGTTCCTAGACTAAGAACCACTGTCTCTGGCAGAGGAAATCCTGGGCCGAGCTAGGAGTAGAGCTGAGTCCTGACTCCTAGCTGATCCATTGCTGCCATCTCAGCAAATTTCCAGCATTCCACAGTTCTCAGCATCAAGGAAGGTTCTGGTTTGGTAGAGGGTAGGAATGTTACCTGGAGATACCACATACAACTCTGGCTGTGTATTGAGAACAGCTCTTTGCCATGAAACCCCTAAGGCCTCCTTCAAAATCTGACATCCCTCTCTCCAATCTGCTCCACATCCAGGAGCACACAGGAAACACCCCTAAACCTCACCCCTTAGTTCTTTGGCCTGTGGTCAATTATCATGCCCTATCATCTGAACCCCAGAGCTCAGAGCTGAAAAACTTAGAGTTAACTCCCTCAATTACAGATAAGTCCCAGAGAGGAAAGAGACTTGACCAGCAAGTCACTTGTGGAGCCGGGAAAGGGAACTGCATTCTCTAGAGTTATATATTCTCTGAGACTGAAAGTACCTGGCTTTGAAGCTAGAAGTCCTAAGGGGAAATTAGCTGTCAAGGGAGAAATGAGTTTGAGCTACCTGGTGAATGGAGCCCAAGGTGGGTAGACAGGTCTCATTCAATGGGGTCCCCAGTAACTGAAAGTTGCCAGACGGTCCTGAGCTCTGTGGACCAGAGGGTGGGAGTACTAGGTGTAAACTCCAGCATCTTCTCTAATTCTCTGGGTCTTCCCAGAGTATACAACCTAGAACCCAAGGGGGTAAGAAATCTTCAGCTCCAACAGGGCAATGGAGAGGAGAGGGCAGTGGGGAGTGAAGACAGTACCTTAGCCAGCTCACCCAGTTGGCAACACCCTTTGACCTTATCTCTTACTCCAGTATATCCATGTTACCCATATGTGATAGGGGAGATATAACCTTTCCCTCCAAGAGCACCAGATGGCTGTCCTCCCTCTTTGACCATTCCATCTCATTCCTTTTGCTGGCTCCTTCTTTCTTATCCATATTAGTTATCTATTGCTGCATGTGCTGGTTTGAAAAGCCATGTTCTTTAACCCTCATTCAATTTTGCTGGGTGAGATCTTTCCTGTTGTTTCCATGGAGATGTGATCCACGCAAATGTGGGTAGTGACTTTTGATTCGTTGGTTTCCATGGAGATGAATCTGCACCTATTCAAGATGGGATTACTTATTGGAGTTCTTTAAGAGGGAACCATTTTGGAAAAAGCTTTAGTGATGATGAAGCCCACACAGCCAGAGATCTTTGGAGATGCAGAAGGAAAACACCCCCAGGGAAGCTTTGTGAAATGAGGAGAGAAAACTAGAAGATGTCAGCATATACCTTCCCAGCTGAGAGAAGTGTCCAGAAGCCAGGGAACTCAGCAGACACCAGTGACATGACTTCCCAGTTGACAGAGGTGTTTCAGATGTTATCAGCCTTTCTTGAGTGAAGGTAACCTCTTGTTGTGGCCTCAACTTGGAAATTTTAATGGCCTTGAAACTATAAACTTGTAAGTTAATAAATTTCCCCTTTTAAAAGCTGTTCTATTACTGGTATGTTGCATTCTGCTGCTTTAACAAACTAAAACACCACATAACAAATTACCCCAAAACTTAACATCTAAAAATAACAAACATTATTTCACATAGTTTCTGAGAGTCAGGATCTGGGGAGCAGTTTAGCTGAGCGATTCTGGCTCAGGTCTCTAATGAAGTTATATTCAAGCTCTCGGATGAGACTGCAATCATCTGAAGGACTGGAGGATCCGCTTCAATTTAACTCAGTGGTTGTTGGCAGGAGGCTTTAGTTCCTCCCCTTGGGGCTGCTCAGAACAAGGCAGCTGGCTTTCCCAAAGCAAGTGATCCAAGAAAGAGAGAGTGTAAGACAGAGTGACCAAAAAGGAAGCCACGGTGTCTTTTATAATCTAATCTCAGAGTTGTCATATCATTACTTCTGCCATATTCTACTGAACACAAAGAGGACCCTGATACAATATGAGAGGGAATTATACATGGGTATAAATCCCAGGAGGCATGGAGTATTGGAGGTTATATTAACACAGAAGAAATCACAGGTTTTAATGACTTATTGGAGATGGAAGATGAAAGAAAGGAATCAGGAATATTTCCTAGATTACTGATTTTAGTACCTGTGTGGATAGCGATGCTATTCACTGAGAGAGAGAAGCCTGGAAGAGAAGAAAGTTCAGGAAGGAAGACTAAGAAAAAAGGAAAGGGGTGGGAGATTATAAAAAAGAGTTGGATGTAGGAACTTGACATATCTGTGGGCCTATCCCAGTGGAGATACACATTAGACAAGTCTTTAACACAACAGAGAGTCTGAATCAACTATAAAGTCTTGCGAACTGTATCAGTTCAGATGTGAGAAGAATCAGAGGCACTCTGGGATCCAGATAGCAACAATTAGTGGTCAGTCTCATCAGTATGCTGCTGCTAAGATGAATCATGTCCAGTGGTTTCAGACTAAATGGGTCAATTCCAAATTTGGATTTGAAGAAGAGCACACTTGATTGGTCTAGCTGGAGTCACATTCTCACTCCTTCACCAGGAATGCAGGCATCTTGGTAGACAGTTTCACCAAGACCATATGTGGTAAGAGAATGAGTGATGCATGCAGAAAACCAGAAGGGGGAATGGAAGCTGATCAAGAAGAACCAGGATTGTGTCCTTCAGAATGGTTAGGACCCTGAGGATTTTGTACATAGAGTAAGAAAGCAGAGAAAGAGAAGCAGAAAAAGGTCTTCTAACATTTCCCTTGCTCATCAGATATTTCATGCCTTCAAAGTTCACTCATATGCACTGGAGCTCTGCTTGCACCTGAGAACATGGGAGGCCTATTTCTCCACAGTTGCTGAAGGAGGCATTGAAAATTGCAGCTGCAGTTTCTTCCTCTCAAGAGTTTGGTTTTCATCATTTTGCATCACTTGGTGTTCTTTTATGATGTTGTCCCATCTCCCAACAGACTGGCACCCTCCCCTTTCAGACAATGGGGAAGTCACCCTAGGAGATTCTAGGGTGACCCTTGGGTCATCCCCAGCCATCTACTCCTGCACACACATTTGCATCCCAACTCCAGAGCACTTGGGCCTACATTGCTTTGCCTTATGTCATATTAATTGGGAAAGGCACATATAACTGAAGGAGGCACAGCCCTCCTTCAGGAAAGGGCAAACTGCTCCCTCTGGGACTCAAGCTTGGAGGGAAGAGATGGGGCGGGAGACAAAATAACTTGATCCCTTGGCTTCCGCCACCAGCCGTTTGCCTCCTCCTTTCTAGTTGGTCTTATTTCTGAAGAATTAACAGTTGGATTAAGGGCACCCACACCCAAACTCATCACAATCCGTTCAGCTCAGAGATTTGTCAGGTGGCTTGCTCTCTGTGCAGCCCAGAGTCATGAATAATGGGGGATAGAGAAGATGGGAGACAGGAAAGAGAAGCTCACAGGATTTTCAGCCCTGGCACAGTGTGGTCCCTACAGACTTCAATTTCAGTGTCCACAACACTGGGCTGGAACTCAAGAAAGATTTCCTTGTTTTAATGTTTCCCCTGGTTGAATTCTGCCTTGGCTTGTACTGAGTTAAGCCTGCCTCAATTTTGTTCCTGTGTTGATGATAATCAATATCTCGCCCATCCTGTAATACCTATAGATGAATTTCTGAACTATTTTCCAGGATTTTACAATTGTCCCTGGTATATATCATCTTAATGGGTTTAACCCTTCTCTCTGGCTTCTCATGACCTCCTTGAGACCACATTCAGTTACCATCACACTGACACTCCCAGCGTTGGACACATTTTCCACGTGCTTATTAAGAGCAGAGAACAGAAATCTGTGATGACCTCCTGCCTCACCTGAACCCTGGATTAGCCACATGTATCCATTACACATAAAGACTCTTATTCAGGACAGAAAAGATGGAAGGAAATCGAGGAGCTTCTGCCTTCCTCTTTCTGCTTTATGAAGCACACTCTATCACCCTCTGTTCTGGACATATCTTACCCAGTCCTGTTGCAAACATGGCCTCGAGGCTCCTGATGACTTATTAGCCTTCTGGGTCCATTCTTCTCTATCCCATTGTCATCTCCTTAAATGGACCTAGCCCACCCAAGCAGAACTGTGGTGATAAAGCCCACCCTCATTAGCTTGCTCCTCTCATGCTCATCATTCCTGATTCCTCCATTCTTCTCATTTTGACTCCTGTACCTCTTTGATGGACGACTCCATCCATCATCCATGTTTAGATCCAGCATCCCACCTGGACCTTCTAGGATACAGCTCAAGTAATCAGCAACTCCAGCAACTCCTGGAACAGCTCAGAAGAAAGGCCAACTGTCCCCACCTCAGGACATCTGCCTCTACCACAAACTGCAACTGCAATCTTGGCTTCTTCACTGTGGCAAGAACCTCTCTCAGCCTTTTATTCTCTTTCTCAAACTCAAAAGTGATCATGGAACTTTCAATACAGTCACAGATGACTCTCAGAACACCAGAGCAGAGGGAGCATACCCAAGGCCAGGTCACAGAAGGTGGATACGCTTCAGAATAATGTATCTACCAAAATTTTCTCAAACAAAGCAGAACCTCCCCATCATCCACCTCACCCAGCATTGCCTCTCCTGCCTGACAATCCAGCCTCATCTCACCTCCAAACATTTTTCCAGGGAATCATGTAAACCATCTGATACACAAGGCTGACTTTTTCTCTGCCCCTTCTTATAAGCTCATTCCAGCTGCCTCTGTGCATTTGAGCATGCGGTTGCCTCTCCCTTTCTGATCCCCTTTATATCTTACTCATCCTTTGGGACTCAGCTACAGGAACACCTCCTCCCCCAGGACTGCCCAGATCCTCCTTTATTGGATAATTGAGTCAGAAGTACATAATCCTACATGGACTTGCTCAATGAGCATGAAATGGGAATTTTTAATAAATGTCTTTTCTACCCAGATGAATGATATATTTGTAACTTTTATTGAAGAAATGCTCAAATGCATACTTCAGATGAATGCTGAAGTATTTAGGAATGAAGTAACATGTTTAATACAGCTTATCTGCAAATAGTTTAGCAAACATAAAAACATATATTTATGTATAATACATATGTATACTGTATATAGATTTAATGCATGTGTATAATATATAATATATGTGGCACATGTGTAATAATACATTTATGTGTGTAGAACTGTGTATATATGTATATATGTGCATATGTTTATGTGTGTGTATTTGTGTGTATGTGTCTGTGTGTGTGTGTGTATATATATATATATATACATACATATATATATATAGTGAGAGAGAGAGTTAACCGGGGTCCTCTGAAAAGAAGATATCAAGACAAGATTAAATATGTAGGATTTTTATTAGGAAAAATGCCTGTGTGCAAAAATAAGGATGAAACCTAAGAGGCTAGGAGAGCCATCAGACTGTGATGCAAGACTGACCCTAAGTGAAGGAGGAAGTAAGGTAGGGTGGAAATATCTAAGACTGCCATATAGTCTAAGGAAAGTTCATCTAGGAACCAAAGTTGGACATCAGAGAAGCACAAAGTCTCCCTGGAACAGGCTTGCCTCAGTATTCCTGCCATATCAGCCAGTGGTTGGGATCAGCCCAAGGGAAGAGACCTTGGAGCAAACATGGTATATTTCAGAGTGTAGCAGGACTCTTGGTCAATTGTACTCTCAGTAACTGGAGGTCTGCAAAGTACATTCTCATCGCTGCCACAGAGAAAGCAAACATAGTGAAGTATTAGTTGCTGAATCGAGAGTACATGTATACTCATTATACTATGCTTTAAACTTTTCTGTAAGTTTGAAATTTTTCATAATAAAAGATTAAGGGGAAAAAGAGAAAAAAATTTTCAAGTATTTATTATTTATTAGTCTGAGACATAAAAAATCTGCACCATTTATTTAAGAATTTTCTAGAAACTACCCTCCTCCCAAGAAGACAGCTGGAAAAATTGTTTGTCTCAAACCTTAGTGCTAGGGAAGAATTTCTAAAATGTCCACAGAGAATTTATAATCACAAGCTTGAGACAGCAACCCAAATTTACTTGGGTGGCTGAAGTACTTCAAACAAAGAATTTAGTTTAGAGAAGTCTTGGATTTGTAGTCCTCATCCCACCCTAACCCCAACTCCAGCCCATAGCAAAAGCAAATGCAAATCCTATTAGGAGAAACCTATATGCAACATAGACCTCAAAGAATTCCCACAGGAAAAAAAATCCATGAAAATAAAAGCAACTCTATATAAAACTCACAGAATACCAAAGGAAACAAGATACCGTGAGCAAAAGCCAAAAGAAACAATAGATAGTAGAATCAGATCCACAGAGATTTCAGATATTGTATTTATCAGAGACAATTTATAAAGTATGTTGACAAGCCTAAAGAAATTTTTTAGAGATTAAAACTATAAGGATCAAGAAACTAACAAATATCAAAGTATATTTGAAGAGGAACCAAAGATGTCTTTTAGAAATGAGAAAAATTCAAATCAAAATTAAAAAATTAAGTGATAATTTCAATAACAGATTAAACAAAACCAAAGAAAAATTATAAACTAGGTGTGAGTTTTCAGAACTGATAAAAGACAACAATCTTCAAAATAAAAAACTTAATGAATTCTAAGTGGAATAAATCTCAACACATCATAGTGAATCTGCAGAACAAAAAGAAAAAGATGATCTCCAATAAAGGAAGAGCAAGTAGACCAATGACTTCCTTATCAATAGCAGCAATGAAGCCAGAAGATGTAGCATAATATTTCTAAAGTTTTAGAGAATTGACCTGTCAGCCTAGATTTGTATACCCGGAAAAATTATCTTTCAAGAATGAGGACCTAAAGATATTTTCAGACAAAAATTGAAAGTTTGTCACTAATAGACCCTCACTGAAGAAGTCTAAGGCTATACTTTAAAATTAAGTAAAGTAGATTATAGAAGGAAAGTCTGAGTTGCAACAGTGAATAAAGAAAGAGGCAAATATGCATGCTGCCTGACTTTAAGGCATATTATGAAGCCACAGTGGTCAAAACAGCATGGTATTGGCATAAAGATAGATATATCGACCAATGGAATCGAATAAAGTGCTCAGATATAGACCCTCTCATCTATGGACATTTGATCTTTGATAAGACAGTCAAGCCAACTCACCTGGGACAGAACAGTCTCTTCAATAAATGGTGCCTAGAGAACTGGATATCCATATGCAAAAGAATGAAAGAAGACCTGTATCTCACACCCTATACAAAAGTTAACTCAAAATGGATCAAAGATCTAAACATTAGGTCTAAGACCATAAAACAGCTAGAGGAAAATGTAGGGAGATATCTTATGAAACTTACAATTGGAGGCGGTTTTATGGACCTTAAACCTAAAGCAAGAGCACTGAAGAAAGAAAGAAATAAATGGAAGCTCCTCAAAATTAAACACTTTTGTGCATCAAAGAACTTCATCAAGAAAGTAGAAAGACAGCCTATATAATAGGAGACAACATTTGGAAATGACATATCAGATAAAGGTCTAGTATCCAGAATTTATAAAGAGATTGTTCATCTCAACAACAAAAAGACAGCCAACCCAATTACAAAATGGGAAAAAGACTTGAACAGACACCTATCAGAAGAGGAAATACAAATGGCCAAAAGGCACATGAAGAGATGCTCAATGTCCCTGGCCATTAGAGAAATGCAAATCAAAACCACAATGAGATATCATCTCACACCCACCAGAATGGCCATTATCAACAAAACAGAAAATGACAAGTGCTGGAGAGGATGCGGAGAAAGAGGCACACTTATCCACTGTTGGTGGGAATGTCAAATGGTGCAACCACTGTGGAAGGCAGTTTGGCGGTTCCTCAAAAAGCTGAATATAGAATTGCCATACGACCCAGCAATACCATTGCTGGGAATCTACTCAAAGGACTTAAGGGCAAAGACACAAACGGACATTTGCACACCAATGTTTATAGCAGCGTTATTTACAATTGCAAAGAGATGGAAACAGCCAAAATCTCCATCAACAGAAGAGTGGCTAAACAAACTGTAGTATATACATACGATGGAATACTATGCAGCTTTAAGACAGGATAAACTTATGAAGCATGTAATAACATGGATGGACCTAGAGAACATTATGCTGAGTGAGTCTAGCCAAAAACTAAAGGACAAATACTGTATGGTTCCACTGATGTGAACAGACATTCGATAATAAATTTGGAATATGTCATTGGTAACAGAGTCCAGCAGGAGGTAGAAACAGGGTAAGATAATGGGCAATTGGAGTTGAAGGGATACAGACGGTGTAACAGGACTAGATACAAAAACTCAAAATTGGACAGCACAATAATACCTAATTGTAAAGTAATCATGTTAAAACACTGAATGAAGCTGCATCTGAACTATAGGTTTTTGTTTTGTTTTGTTTTGTTTTGTTTTGATTTTACTATTATTACTTTTATTTTTTTCTCTATATTAATATTCTATATCTTTTTCGGTTATGTTGCTAGTTCTTCTAAACCGA
This sequence comes from Tamandua tetradactyla, assembly GCF_023851605.1. NCBI lineage: Eukaryota > Metazoa > Chordata > Mammalia > Pilosa > Myrmecophagidae > Tamandua > Tamandua tetradactyla. The sequence continues at coordinate 175,995,216 of NC_135328.1, forward strand.
TGCAAATGTACTAAGAAATGATGATCATGCATCTATGTGATGATGTTAAGAATTACTGATTGCATATGTAGAATGGTATGATTTCTAAATGTTGGGTTAATTTCTTTTTTTCCGTTAATTAAAAAAAAAAGAGAGAAGGGGTAATTGGAGCTGAAGGGATACAGACTGTACAACGGGACTGGATATAAAAACTCAGAAATGGACAGCACAATACTACCTAATTGTAATGCAATTATGTTAAAACACTGAATGAAGCTGCATGTGAGGTATAGGTTTTTTTTGTTTTTTTTTCTTTCTATTATCGTTTTAATTCTTATTCTGTTGTCTTTTTATTTCTTCTTCTAAATCGATGCAAATGTACTAAGAAATGATGAATATGCAACTATGTGATGTTATTAAGAATTACTGATTGTACATGTAGAATGGAATGATTTCTAATTGTTTTGTTAATTCTTTTTTTAATTAATAAAAAAAGAAAGAGGCAAATATGTGGATAAATTCAAATAAACATTGACTGTATATGGCAACAATGATAATGTCTAGTGAGACGGAAAAAAAAAGATAGAACTAAGATAACTGATAGTAATATAGGTGGGGGGACTGCAGGGAAGATCAGAGTTAGTGTTTGAAGGTCCTTGAATTATTTCAGAGGGTATAAAAATATTATTTTCACTTTAATTTTAGACTTTGATATGTGAAGTATGCATGATAAAATTTCTAGGATAGAGTGGGCCACAGTGGCTCAACTGACAGAGTTCTTGCCTGCTATGCTGGTGACCCGGGTTCAATTCCCAGTGCCTGCCCATGCCAAAAAAAAACAAAAAAAATTCTAGGATAGCCATGTAAGAACAGAATTTAATAACTTTTAAACCAGTAGGTAAAAAATAGAAAAATATTCCATCAATCCAAAAGAACTCAAGAAAAGAGAGAAAAAGAAATATGGAAAAAATGGGACGAGTAGAACTCACAAAATAAAATGGAAAAAAGATGGTGTAGCCCTTGGTGGGTGGGCTAGGGGAGGAAAAGAGGGCACTTTTGAAAGGGGACGGAGTGGGAACAGTGGTGTATATGTATGCTGAAGACATTTTTGGTGACAATGCCCAAGGAGCAGCTTGGGTGTTTTAGCCCAATAGTCTCCAATAGCCTCCCACCAATGCATCCTTCAGAAATGCAATTTAAGTAAAAGCAAAGCACTTGCTATACAAATGTAGCAGACAAATCCTCTAGGCATCTTCAAAACACACCTCCTATTTACTTACTCCAAAACCTACCACTTATTTACTTATACCAACCAGAGTTCTTGTGAAGATTAGATGCCATGACATTTGTGCATGCATGGAAAGAAGGAGTTCTATGTACATTCTTGGACCTTTCATTGGGTTTCTCCTGAGCCATAGGGCAAGGTTGAGCCACTACAGGGATTCATAAAAAATGCAACAGGCTTGGTTCAGAACCAGTGGGTAGAAAACTCTTCAACATACACCGTTACCTAGAGACGGTGAAGGACAAGGAACTCACGGTTACAGAACTCTTCCCATACTAACCCCATTACACAACCAGCCTGCCAGGCAGTTACCTCTGAACTATGAGATAGCAAGTTTTTTGTCACTGGAAGTGAGCAAGCAGGGGCTGGGGCTCCCATTGGTGGGGGAGAGGAAGAAGACTGAACCTATGCCCTCAGAGACCCCTTCCTCTCTAGTTCTGGGAGACTGGCTCCAGTTTAGTAAAACAGGCCAGATGGTGGGCCAATTTCCAGCAAGGAGCAAGGATTGCTAGGGCAGGTGCAAGTTGAGGCAAGTGGTCAAGTTACCTGGCTCAGGCTATAGTAATGCCATCCTGTGGAGCCTACCTGTGGCAGTTCAGGCCATTAGACAGTACTTAGGCCTAGGACAACTTCCAAGGAAATTCTCATAGCTTGCTGAGTGTCTTGGTCTTATCTCCAGTCCTTTACTTGTTATTATTGTTATCTTAAGATAATGATTTATAACATTGAACTGTGTAATCTATAACTTTGCTGTAACCAGATGCTTGTTTATTATTTATAGCCTGCCATTTATAGCTCTCATTTATAGCCAGTGTGTGCTTACCCCAACTACCAAAGGGCTTATTGAGTGCCTGCTTTTACATACCTTATTAACTTTAACCGAAACATAACCAATCAATATATGACATCACTATTTCTACCTCCTTTGTTTGAATCCCATAAAAAAAGAAAACCTAAGCTCTTTAAACTCAGGGAAATAGATTTGAGGTTTTATTTCCTCCTGTCTCCTTGCTCGGCTGCCCTGCAATAAAAACTATTTTGTTGAAATCCTGGTGTCAAAGCATTGACATCTGTGCACATATGGCAAGAAGCTCTTGCTTGGTAACAAGATCTTCTGATTCTGAGACCAGAGTTAGGCCTACAAAATCTAGAATAAGGTTTGGTTCCCCTCCCAGGGGCCACACCTCACTTACAGCTGCCAAATTATTTGCTCACTAATCCTATTGTACACTATGTGCCTTGAGCCTAAGGTCAGAAACAGACTCCAGGCCTGGGAGTGCTGCCCACCCCACCTCCCTGCTCCCTCTGCCAAAGGCAGCCACTCCAGAGGGCCACTCTGCCATCCTGTCCCGGCAGGTCTGGGCTACAGGTTGAACCAACAGCCCAAGAGTTAGGCTGGGCCGACCTGTGGAGCACTACAAAAGATCTGCATCAGAAACATCTGAGGGAGGGTCTTGGCTCAGTGTGGGGGCCTGGATATGATTTGGAGAGGCAGCTAGAAAGCCAAGATCTGGAGGATGAGTAAAGAGATAGCCAGACAAAGAGATTCATGTGGAGGGCATTATAGGAAGAGGAGGGAACAGCAAAAGCAAAGATTTGGAGATAAAGGAGAGAAAAAGAAATTCAGAAGCCTGGAAGTTCATGGCAGCTATAATCAAAGTGCCATGAGATGTAAGTTTAAGGAGAAGGGGTGAAGGAAGTAGAATGTGGGACTGAGGTCAGAAATTCTTCTCATATAAGGAAGAGAATGGCACAGAACACTTCAGGTGGGAGAATGGAATGAACAAATAACAGAAGAGGGAACAGACAGGAAACTATTTGAATCACAGCACTGCCCTACCCTGAACCTTCAGATGGCCTAGCACCTCTTACCCTTGGGATGGAAGCCAAAACTTTTGCCTCCCATGCTTTGCACAGGCTGATTCCTATAGGCCACCTAGTGTCCCTAGTACCTACACTGTAGTCTCTCCTCATCTCCTGCTTATCATGACCAGGACAACCTCTGCAGCTCTGCTTGTGCCCTTTTCTCTGCCAGAAATGCTCTCCCTGCTCAAATGTCTCTTTCCCTGGGAAGCCTTCCATGACCTCCCCTGGCAGAAAGTCCCTCCCTTCTCTCTAACTCCCTACAGTTCCAGCCTCCAGCAGAGCTCTATTTTATAATCATATGATTGTTTGATAATTATCTAACAGGAAGGGGAAAACATTATTTTTAAAAGTCCTCTGCAGTCTGGGCCAATTGACTTAAGAAGAGAGTGGAATTGTTCTTAGAGGATGTTTCCTTTGGTAGAGAAAGACTGTACAAGGCAAGTTCCAGGAAGATGGTGGAACAGGCTAGGTCAAGTTCACCTCTGCCCCAAGGAACAGCTTGAGAAGGGATGGGAAGGCAACTGGGACAGTGATTCCAGGGTGTAAGTGACCTAGGAGGGTCTTTTATACCACATAGGGAGGCCCTGGTTGCCGAAGTTGAAGAACTGAGATGCAGAGAACCTGAAACCGTCCAGCTGGTACAAACAGCCTAATGTGCCCCTTTCCAAATGGAAGGCTGAAGCCCTCAGAAGTGCACAGACGGGGATATGGGGACAAGGAAGTAAGCCAAGTTGCATTCCTTGAACATGTTGCACTCAGGCACGTGCCCCTGCCTGCAACCTGTGAAGCCTCACACCCAAGCACGCAAACCTCGTCACCCACTCACCTGCACTGCAAGCACCTCCGACCTGCGTGTACGGGCCACGCATGTGCACACCAGCCCCAGCCTGACCCACTTCTCCTGCAAACCCACACACCCTTGACCCCCCACCATCCCTCCCTGCCTAGTGCAGGCAGTCATCTGCGCATCCAGGCTGTGGGTGACCCGGGCCACACCCGCCCCCAGCCTATACAGTAGCTTAACCCCCCCACCCCCCACCCCCAGCTCTGCGCACGTGCACATCAGCATCCGACCCCCCAGATCCTGGGGATGCTGATCTGTGCATCCCCAACCCATGCAGGCGCAACCCTGTCTGCTGCCCCTGAGCTCTGCTCATGCACACCATAGCCCTGCCCCCCAGACCTTCACACGTACACAGGTACAACCCCCCGCATCCAAGCTCTGGCCTTTTGACCCCTGTACCCCAAACCCCTGCCCCGCACACATACACACCCTTGCCCAACCCCCCAGCACAAGCACCCTGCTCCTACTCCTGGCAGGTGCTCATGTGTGCATCTATGCAACATAGCCCCCACCCCGCACACACATGCACCCCTGCCCCAACTACCACCCCCCACTGCCCCTGCACACCTCCCACCAGGACTCCACCCACCCAACATCACCTGCCCCTGACCCACGTCCTACAAACCTTGCAACCTGTTCCCCACCCCTACACACTCACGTATCCGCATCCAGACCCCCTGGACCCTTATCCCTGTGCCAGGACACATACCTGTGCCCTGTACCTCACACTCTGATATCCACAACCCCTACACTCTCATACCCACTCACATTCTGCCTGCGTGCCAGCCCGCATGCATGCACACAGCTCTCCCATCCACCTCCTGCTGTGCCCTACCTCTGGTTCCCCACACCACACCCTGCTCCTGCGCTCCAAAGCCTGCCTGAGCTGCATACCCCCCACGGCCCCTCGCTGCACCACCACAGCACCCCATGCTTACAGTCACCAGTGTAGCATCCCTGACCCATGCCTATACCTGCACATAACCCATCACCACACTGTTGTGCCCCACCCCACTCCCGGCATCCTGCTCCACGTTCATCCCACAAATACAAAGCTTCAGACCACTGAAGGAAATCACCTTCCAAAGTAACCCTATCAAGATGTCCACATGCCTTGAAGGCAACAGAAGATCACTAAGCATATCAAGATACAGAAAGATACAGCCCAGCCTAATGACCAAATCAAAACACCGGAGGAAACCCAAACTTTGGAATAACTAATCAAAAATGTTTATATAGGGTGGGCTGTGGTGGCTCAGTGGCAGAGTTCTCACCTGTCATGCTAGAGACCCAGGTTCGGTTCCCGGTGCCTGCCCATGTAAAAAAATAAGATGTTCATGTAGCTTTACTAAATAAAGTCAATGGGATGGCTAATGACATAAAGGAGATCAAGAAGACACTAGAAGAGCATAAAGAGGAATTTGAAAGAATAAATAGAAAAATAGCCAATATTTAATAAGTGATTAAAGATGCTGTAGACCAAATCAAAAATATACTAAGACACACAACAGCATATTTTAAGAGTCAGAAGAAAGAATAAGCAAACTAGAGGACAAAACAACTGATTTCAAACACACAAAAGGGTAAATTGCAAAAAAAAATATGGAAAATTTTGAATTGGATCTCAGGGAAATGATGGACAAAACAAAGTACACAAATATAAGAATTATCAGTGTCCCAGAAGGAGAAGAGAGGAGTAAAGGGCTAGGAAAATTAGTTGAGGATATAATGGGGGAAAACTTTCCAACTCTTATAAAGGGCATATAAATGCAAATCAAAGAAATCCAACAAACTCCAAATAGAATAAATCCAAATAGGCCACCCCAAAACACATACTAATCACTCTGTCAAATGTTGAAGAGAATCAGAAAATCCTGAAAGCAGCAAGAGAGAAACAATCTACTACATGCAAGATAAACCACATAAGACTGAGTTTGGACTACTCAACTGGCACCATAGAGGAGAGAAGTCAGTGTATAATATATTTAGATCCTGAAAGAAAAAGACTTGCAGCCAAGAATTCTATACCCAGTCAAATTGTTCTTCAAAACTGAGAGAGGGCAGTGCAATGGTTGCTCAGTGGCAGAATTCTTGCCTGCCATGCCAGAGACCCCAGTTTGATTCCCAGAGTCTGTCCATGCCAAAAAAATAAAAATAAAAAACTGAGGGAGAGATTAAAATTTTCACAGGCAAACAAATGCTAAAGGAATTTGTCAACAAGAGACCGGTCCTACAAGAAATACTAAAGGGAGTTCTACCAGCTGAAAAAAAAAAAAAAGACTGGCAAGGGAGGACTGGAGGAGGGCACAGAATTGAAGAGTACCAGTAAGAGTAACTTAAAGGATAAAAAGAGAAAGAGGGAGAAGAATATATAGCTCTGACAAATAAAATCCAAGGGATAAGATGGTTGATTCAAGAAATACCTTACAACAATAATTTTGAATGTAAACAGATTAAATTTACCAATTAAAAGATACAGATTGGCAGAATAGATTAAGAAATATAATCTAGCTATATCTTATTTACAAGAGACTCATCTTCAACACAAGGATACAAATAGATTGAAAGAGAAAGGATGGAAAAAGATGTTCCACACAAGCTGTGACCAAAAGAAAGTAGGAACAGCTCTACAATTATCAGTCAAAATAGACTTTAAATGTAAAAATTTCATAAGAGACAAACAATGACACTATATATTAGTAAAAGGGACAATTCACCAAGAAGAAATAACAATCATAAATGTTTATACTCCCAATAAAGAAGTTCCAAAATACATGAGAGAAACATTGCCAAAACTGAAGGTAGTGATAGATGTTTCAACAATAATAGTAGAAGACTTCAGTACACCATTTTCCTCTATAGATACAACAACCAGACAGAAGATCAAGAAGGAAATAGAGAACTTAAATGATTTGATAAATGAATTAGACCTAACAGACATATATAGGTCCTTACACCCCAAAATACCAGAAAATGCATTCTTTTCTAGTGCTCAGGGAACATTCTCCAGGATAGATCATATGCTAGGATACAAAATAGGTCTTTATAAACTTAAAAACATTGACAAATAAAAACTACAGGATAAGATTTTAGATTCAAAAACTGCTTTTACAGTACTAACTCTGAACATTAATGGACTAAAGTCACCAATTAAAAGGTACAGATTGTCCTGGCAATGTGGGACAGAAATCCTAGAATGAGCTGAGACTCAGCATCAAGGGATTGAGAAAAACCCTAGAATGAGCTGAGATTTAGCATCAAGGGATTGAGAAAACCTTCTCGACCAAAATGGGGAAGAGGGAAATGAGACAAAGTGTCAATGGCTGAGAGATTCCAAACAGAGTCCAGAGGTTATCCTGGAGGTTATTCTTATGCATTAAGTAGATATCATCTTGTTATTCAAGATGTAATGGAGAGGCTGGAGGGAACTGCCTGAAAATGTAGAGCTGTGTTCCAGTAGCCACGTTTGTTGAGGATGATTGAATAATGATAAAGCTTTCACGATGTGACTGTGTGATTGTGAAAACCTTGTGTCTGATGCTCCTTTTATCTACCTTGCAACAAACGAGCAGAACATATGGAATAAAAATAAATAATAGGGGGAACATATGCTAAAATAAATTCAGTTTGAAATGCTAGTGATCAATGAAAGCGAGGGGTAAGGGGTCGGGTAGGTATAATCTTTTTTTTTTTCTTTCCTGTGTTCGTTTTCTCTCTTTTTCTACTGTCTTTTTATTTCTTTTTCTGAATTAATGCAAATGTTCTAAGAAATGATGAATATGCAACTAAGTGATGATATTGTGAATTACTGATTATATACGTTAATGTTTTAGTTTGTTTGTTAAATTTTTTTTTTTTAACATGGGCAGGCACTGGGAATCGAACCCGGGTCCTTGGGCATGGCAGGCAAGCATTCTTACCTGCTAAGCCACCGTGGCCTGCCCAAATTTTTTTTAATTAATAAATAAATTTTTAAAAAAGGTACAGATTGGCAGAATGGATTAAAAAATATGATCCATCTATACATTGTTTGTAAGAGATGCATCTTAGACCCAAGAATACAAAAGATTGAAAGTAAAAGGATGGAAAAAGATGGTCTATGCAAGCTATAAACAAAAGAAAGTAGGAACAGCTATACTAACCTCACACAAAATAGACTTTAAATATACAGATGTCATAAGAGACAAAAAAAGGACACTGCATATTAATAGAAGGGACAATGCACCAAAAAGAAATAACAATCATAAATGTTCATGTTCCCAATTAAGAAGCTCCAAAGTTACATATTAATAAATGGGACAATTTGCCAAGAAGATATAACAATCTTGAATGTTTATGCTCCCAATCAAGGTGCTCCAAAGTACATGAGGCAAACACTGGCAAAAGTGAAAGGAGCTATTGAAATTTCAACAACAATAGTTGGAGACATCAATGCACCACTCTCTTCCATAGATAGAACAACCAGACAGAGGATAGCCAAAGAAATAGAGAACTTAATGTGATAAATGAATTAGATCTAATAGACATATATAGATTGTTATACCCCAAAATGCCAGGATATATATTTTTCTCCAGTGCTCATGGAATGTTCTCCAGGATAGACAATATGCTGAGACACAAAACAGGTCTTAATACATTTAATAAGATTGAAATTATCCAAAGCACTTTCTCTCTCCACAATGAAATGAAGCTGGAAATAACTACCAAAGAGGCAGAACTTTCACAAATGTATGCAGATTAAATAGCACACTCTTAAATAATCAGTGGGTGAAAGAAGAAATTGCTAGAGAAATCAGTAAATATCTGGAGATGAATGAAAGTGAGAATACAATTTATCATAATTTATGGGAGGTAGCAAAGGCAGTGCTGAGAGGAAAATTTGTTGCCCTAAATGACTCTATTAAAGAAGAATGAGGGCTATAGTGACTCAGTGACAGAGTTCTTGCCTGCCATGCCAGAGACCTGGGTTCATTTCCCTGTGCCTGCCCATGCAAAAAAAAAAAAAAAAGAATGGGCAAAAATTGAGGAGTTCATTGCTTATCAGGAGAAACAAGAGAAAGAAAAACAAGCTAATCCCAAAGCAAATAAAAAAGAAAAATAACAAAGATTAACCCCTCTCCCAACTAAAAAGCCACTGTTGCCTCCAGATACTGTCAAGATGCAACTTCTCTGGGATCCAACACCTATAACATGCAGAACTTGGAAGATGTGGACTTCCCCATACTGTGCCAGATGTGTCTTAGAAAAAACCCTATATCCAATTGACCAAAGAAAAGTTTGAGGAGGAATGAAAAATTTGTGTCAGACCATTCACAGTGTTTCACTGGCGCCCTGTGGTTCACGTGTGTTTCAAGAAGACCGAAGTCTGCCAAATCTGCAGCCAATTGAACAATGTCTGCCAGACCTTCCTGTTGGACCTCAAATATGGCCTTCCCATCCAGGCTCATGATGCAGGATTGTCTTTTAAGGATGATATGTCAAAGTCAGATGTCAACAAAGAGTACTACACACAGAATATGGAGAGAGAAATTTCTAACTCTGATGGAACATGGCTAGTTGGTATGCTGGGGAAAGCCACGTTCAACACTGACATGCTACTCAAACTGGCCAAGACCACACCCTACTATAAACAGAATCAACCCCACATTTGCTCCTTCAGGGTGAAAGGAGAATGTAAGAGAGGAGAGGAGTGTCCCTACAAACATGAGAAGACTACGGATCCAGTTGACCCCCTTGTTGATCAGAATATCAAAGACCAATATCATGGAATCAATGATCCTGTGGCAGATAAGCTCCTAAAGCAGGATTCAACAATGCTTCGTCTGGACCCACCAGAGGACTAGCTCATCACCACACCATATGTTTGTGGTCTGGGAGATATCACTACTGAGACAGATCCAGGTAATCATTTCTACCAGTTTGGAGAGATTCAGACAATAAGTGTTGTGCAGAGACAGCAGCGTGCTTTCATCCAGTTTGCCACAAGGCAAGCTGAAGAAGTGGTTGCTGAAAAATCCTTTAATAAATTGGTTGTCGACAATGCCTTCTGGACTAAAAGGGGGAAAATAAATGTAGCAAAGTAAATTATCAGGAGCTGAGAGAGTTCAAATGGAGTCAAAAGGCTATTCTTAAGCAAGCTTCAGCTAGATATTACTAACTGCCATGGCCTGCCATACCCCAACTATCATCATTCCTGTTAACCCTAAAGAACTCCTAAGGCCCTAACTGAGACTCTACAAAAGTTTCACGTACTAAGTTTATTTTCCTGAAACCTAGAGCCTCTAGAGGGTTCCGAGGCCAGACAAATCCTGAAACACAGAGGGGCAAGCCTCTCCAGGAATATAAACTAATTCCATCCATCCATCCTAAATTGTTGACACCTCTTTTCGACATGAAAAAGTTAGAATGGTCATAGTCTAAAGATCCCTACAGATTGGGAGTAGGGTCAAAGGAGAAGGAAGTGTTATAACAGGACAAATTGCATAAGGCTTGTAAACAAGCCTTGGTTTACTTTGGATTAAGGTGGAAGTCTTTGGAGGATTTTGCCCAGAGGGGTCATCTTTCTGATTAACATTTTAACAGGATCACTGTGGCTGTTGTGAAGACAATAGAATGAAGAGGTGTAAGCAGTTGAAGTTGAAACTGTTTTCATAGAGGTGCATATTTGTATTTTAAGTTATAAGTAGACTTTTCTAAATCTTAGGACAATTATACAATAGGAATGTTATTTATGTTATCATGCCAAGTGAGAGACCTTTCTGTCCACCTAGCCTACAATAGCTTCTTGCTCTCTATTCTGTTCCTTTACCCAACTTAATTTTTTCCTTGTAGCACTTAGCACTCCTCGAAATTAATTTTCATGTTTACTTAGTTTTTCCTGTCTGTTGTCTTCTCCCCCACCAGAATGCAAATTCCATGAGGAAAAGTATCATGTCTTCTTGTCCACTGCTTGGTAAGCAAACCAGTTTCTTAAATAGTTCCTGAAAGGTAGTAGGTGCGCCATGATTATTTTTGAATGAAGACTAGGCATAATAAACTGGAATGCAAAAGAATGGCCATCTCTTAGTTTTGTTAGAATTCTATTATTTAGTATTGTTGGCTATTATAACCAGGACTTTGGACTTAGTTTTCTCAGTTTTCTGAATCCAAGTATTGACATGAGTTGAAAGATTATATTCAGTGAAAATTTATTTCGCTTTCAACTCCAACTCTTATTTTGCTTTAAAAAGTACTCATTTCTTAAAAAAAAAAAAAAAGAACTACTCATTTCCGATTATACAAATAATACATACATATTGCAGAATGTTGTGAGGGAGGAAAGAAAAATAGAGAAATAATCCTCGATTTAGAGAGTGCCATTCTTGTGATTTTCGTGTATTTTATCTTAGTTTTTAATCTGTGCATATGTTTTAAATAGTTGAGATTATTTTATATAATATAATTTTATTTTTATGCCTTGTATGCTTCTTCAGGATTAGATCAGATATTAATGTTTTCCTATTAACAATTTCTCATAACATAATTTACCGTTTCTGATCCTGGGTGCTTAATATTTTCATTTTTAATTATCTTCAGATAATTAAGAACTAATCACCAAAAAAAAAAAAAAAAAGCAAATCAATCAGGCAAGCCCATATTCAAGGGGAAGGGAATTCGACTTCACCTCTTCATAGAGGCAGAATCAAAGAATTTGCTGGGATGTGTTTAAAATCACAAAGACCAAGAGGTTACCAGGAGTTACAATAGCCTCTGAGATGGTCTGAAATGATTGACTGTGAGTGTGACACAGTTTTTCCATGAATATGTGTGGAAAGTGGGGCCCAGGTGACCATCTGTGTAGCAAAGGGCAAAGTGACCCCAGAGGCTGGAGGACCAGCAGACCTGTTTGCCTGCCTGCACCCTCATTAGACAATACATTCATGGTCCCCTGCCCCTGGTGGGCATTTACCCATGTTGGTGAATGAGTAACAAGGGGAACTGGAAGTGTTCAGGGTTTCAGCTTCCACAGAGTGTACACGCTTGCTTACAATCTAATAAAAGTATAAAATATAAAACCCTCTCAAAAGAGCCTCATTGCAAGAGGGGATACAGCAACTTGCAGTTGTTGAGAATGAGCATCTGGAACTGGCTTTGAGACTGATCGAAACTCTCCCAACAACACCCAGAGGTGGGTGGTGGTTCCTCCAAGAACCTTTAACCAGACAGTTAAATTCAGGATAGAAGACTCTTCAGAAATCTAAAATTTTCAGGTGGTTGCTAGACCAGATAAGTTCTGAAACCCAGGCATGCCAGTCTTCAAAACATCAGCCAGTTCCACCCCTCACCCCATAATATTGACATCCCTTTTCAACATGAAAAATGTTAGAATGGGCATAACCCAAATATCCCTAAAGATTGGGAGAAAGATCAAGGGAGAAGGAGGCATTATAACAGAGAAGTTAAGATTTAACAAATGAATATGACTGCTGAATCATTATTATTTTTTTTTTTTAGTCTCCAGTGTCTTGGAGCAGACAGAAGGAAAAACCTGAAATTGTGAAACTGTGACCCATACCAAATTTCGAAATCTGTTCTATAGCTACTTGTTAAAATGTACTTTGAAATTTATTGCTTTTTTTGCATGTTACATTTCACAATAAAAAATATTTTAAAATATCAGTAGAGAGGAATCCTTCCACATGATTAATGACTAATAATAAAATGATCAGACAAAACCTATTGCAAATATGTCTCTGAGTGGGAAAGGACAAAACAAGGGCAGAAAATGTGAATCTGTTTCTGCCAGAAGACAATGACAAGAGAAAAAGCCTGTTCAGGAGGCTTCTACCCTTTTATGACATGCTTGGGGCTTGCTGCTCCTGAGACCTCCCCTGAGAGGAGGTGCCGAGGTTTCTGACAGTAAATCAGTCACCCACTTCCTTGCAGCAAGTCCAGAAGTGGAGGAATTACTCTGCTTAATCAGTGCTTGCCACTTCACTGAGAAGATGGAAGCCCTAGAACCTAAAGGCATTACTCACTCTCTCCACCTTGGCTCTCTCTCATCTCCAATCTCACCTTCTCCCTCTCTGTCTTTCCTGATAAATGACAGCAACAGGGGATGAGTGATGGAGGAAGCCAGGAGTTTCACAGACTGCTGGTTGTGTTTTATAGAGATTTGTGGTCCCACTTTTGGAAAGAGAGTGCTTGGGAGAGTAGGAAGAAAGGAATGTGCCTCCAAGCTTAAGCCAAGGCAGAACTCAAAGATGGGATCTCCTCCCTCTGGCCATGACAGGAGCTTAATGAAGCATGTGCCCTAATTACGGGAGGGTGTCTGGAGGAAGTGAAGCCATCTAATGTCAAGTTCAGGCATCCAACAAGCACGTGTTAAGCTACTACCGTGTGTCAGGCCCACTGCCGAGGGCTGGGGACACAGAGGCATTGCAGACATGGTCTCTGCCCTCAATGAGCTCACAGATAAGTGGGAAAGTGACACAGAACAAAGCAGAGCCATCAAGTGTTTCCAGAGCTGGAACCACAAGTTGGGGGTGGGGGTGGGGGTGGGGGTAGAGGAGGAGTTAGTCCCAAATGAGGTGAGAAAGGGAAGCTATGAGAGCCTTCCCTGAAGAGGGGCTGCTAGAGCTGAGCCTGGAAGGATAAATGAGTATTCCCTAGTAGAGGCAGTAATGCGAGTGCGTAAGACCACACAGAGGCAGGCGAGCACTTGCCAGCTGGTGAATAAAACACTGGACATGTGAATGGAGGCTGGGGTGGTTAGAAGCTCCTATGTACCTCAGAAAAGGCCATGTTCTTTTAATCCAATAAAAGTGCAGACTTACTGTGGGTGGGATCTTCTGATTAGGCTATTTCAATTGAGATGTGACCCACCTCATTCAAGGTGGGTCTTAACCCTTGTACTGGAGTCCTTTATGAGAGGATAAAATACACAGAGAAACTAAAAGATGAAATTCAGAGAAGCTTACAGAGAAAAGCCCTGGGGAAGCTCAGAGAGGACCCACAGAAGCTCAAGAGGAAGTCACTGAAGTCAGAAGCTGAAAGCAATGAAACCAGGAACAAAGGACCAGCAAACGATAGCCATGTGCCTTCCCAGGTGACAGGGGTGTCCCAGATACCAGCAGCCTGCCTTCAGAGTCCAGGTATTGTTCTGTTGACACCTTGAGTTGGACATTTTCATGGCCTAAGAACTGTAAATTTCAAGCGAACACATTGTAATGCATTGTAAAAGCCAACCTGTTTCTGGTATTTTGCATTCTGGCAGCTTTAGCAAAACGAAACGGGAGTAGAGTGAGGAAAGAAGCTGGAGAGACAAATGTTTTTTTAGTTTCCAGGCTGCTAAAGCAAGTATCATACAAGAGGTAAGTTTAGTAACTGGAATTTATCAGCTCATGGTTTTGGAGGCAAGAAATCTTGCTTCCTGCCAGGGTTGGTATCATCTGACTGGTCAGCAAACTTTGGGGTTCATTCGCTTTTCTATCATGTAGTAACACACATGGTGGCAACTTCTTTCTCTTCTATTGATTTGTAGCTTATGACTCCTCCCCATGGCTTCTCTCAGAGTCCAATTTTCTTTGTGTAAAAGAACTTAAGCCTTTTGGGATTAAGGTCCACCCCCCCACACCCCCCATTCACTGTGGGCACACCTTAACTAATAACATCATCAAAGGTCCTATTTACAAAATGGTTCACACCCACAGGACCAGGGGTTAGGACCTGAGTTTGCCTTTTGTGGGGGACATGATTCAATCTCCAGCAGCAGGTCAAGACCAGATTATGGCCAGACTTGTAGGACAGGCTGAGGAGGTGGAACTTTGGCCTGGAGGCCATGGGGAGTGCTGGAAGGATTTAAGAGACTGAGGCAATGCCAGTGAGGCCCGCTCTCCCCATTATGTGAGAATTAATATGGGGGAAGTGGAAAGGGCTGGAGGGGGGGAGATGAGTGAAGAGTGCTAGCAAGTGGTGATGGAGATTTGTATTTGGGCAGAGGCCATGGAGGGGTACCTGGCTTCAGGATAAGCCACAGTGGGATCAGGACAAGCAGCAAGGGCCAGAGGTCAGGACCCAGTTCAGTCCAGTATCTCAGACTCTATCTACCCTGAGCACCTAGTTTCTGCCCCAGCATTGGATGAGAAAGTATTGGAGGCAGCAATAGGAAACTAGGAGAGAGGACGGCATCATGAGAGATGCTGGGTGATGATGGAATTGGGAGGTAGGAGGCAAGGAGCAACATGACTCCCTGTTCGGGCCGTATTTCTGCACTCAGCCCATTGTGCTGTTGCACTGGGATAGCTGGGAGGAGCAGGGTGACTGGCAGGGAAGAGGACATTCCCCTGCCTTTTTTTCACAAGTTCATTCAACAAACATTTGTCCAGGGCCTGCTAAGTGAGAGGCCCCAATACTTTGGAACCAGTAAAACTGGTTCAAATCTCAGTATACAAACTCCATGGCCTCAGGCAAGTGCCTTCATCTCTGAGCCAGCTTCCCCATCTGGAAAATGGAGACAGTCATAGGTTTCATGCAGAATTGTTTTAAGGATTTAAGGATGAATGGTAGTGTTCAGTAAATGGCAGTCATTATTTTTTTACCCAGGACTTGGCTGGGGCTCGGACCATGATGACATTAATTGAGGGTGAACCCCTGTCAAGCCTGGGCTTTAGAAGTTTCTGTGTTTCAATGCTTCCCTCTGCTGGCCAAAAGGGAAACATTCCATGGGGGAAAGAATCAGGATGCTAAGACCGGAGACAGTTCCTGCCTCCCCCGTACAGTTTAGGAATCTCCCTACATTGAGCCTCCCACAGTGGAGGCCACCAGAGGCAGCAGCTATGGAGTAACACACAGACTGCCAGCGACCAGCAGTGCGAAGTTGGATGCATCCCTTCACCTCTCTGAGCCTCGATTTTCTTGGCTATCCGGTAAAGTGATGATCTCCGTCATGTTGCACACAGTTGCTATGAATCCCAAACGAGATTATGTCTATGGAAGTTTTTAGAAAACCTGAAATACCCCCAAAATGAAAGTGGTCAAGCACTTTTGGATGCCCTTTGCCACGATGCTGCACTCAGGACCCCAGGAAGATATAAGAAGCTGGCCCTGCCCTTAAAGAGCTTCAGTCTGGTGATGGAGACAGTTATGCTTCATAGCATGCTTCATAGCTTCAACATGAAAGGGGTGAGATGGGGACTGTGTGCCTGGAAGGGTCAAGAAAAGGCCTGCTATTCACTCTGTCTGCCTGATCCAAGGCCCTCAGTCATTGGGCCCTGAAAGGACAGAGTCTGAAGTGAAGTCCAGTTTGACCTGAAAGTTTCCAATCACTGCATAACTTGGTATAATCCGCCTTTGCATTCCCCACACCCGTGTCCCCTGAAACAGTGAATAAGAAAATATGGAAAGAGGTTGCAAAAAAAAAAAAAGATGTCAACTGGCTAAAACCACAGCTTTTCCCAATGATAAACTCACCTTGTATTCAGACAAGGCTCTCAAAACACTGGAAGTCACTAAAATTCCTGGGTCCACTCCTGATGGGCTTCCCAGTTATCCTGACCTCCAGAGTTTGTTTTTACCTTACTGGGTTAAAGTTAGATCACTGCAGGTAGGTTACCATCAGAGGAATTTATCCTGCCCCCATAAAACTATAGAAATTTCTGAAGGCATGCATATTGATGAAGAGTCACAGAGGTAGAGAGAGGTTGAGACAGATAGGCAAGGATGAACTGGCAGAGAAGCAGAGATAAACTTGTCCTTCTTTAGAATTTGGCATCAGGAAAAGAAAATTGTCTGAGAAAGAAAACTATGTAAACAAGCATTTTAAAAATTGGACTACACACAAATGTTTTCTAGGGGAAAAAAAGGGGGGGGGTTTCATGATCAAATACATTTGGGAAACCCTGGGTAAAAATAAACACTGTTGCAAGTTATCTCAGAGCCCTCCATATTTAATGCCATTAAAGTCTTCAGGCAGAAAATGATACAGCTGCACAACAAAAGAAAAAACAACCCAATTGTAAGATGGGCAGAGGATATGAATAGAAACTTTTCCAAAAAGCAAATACAGTGGGAAAAAAAATACATGAAGAAATGCTCATCTTCATTAGCTGTAAGGGAAATGCAAATCAAAACTACAATGAACACCACCTCACACTTATAAGAATGGCTGCTATTAAACAAACAGAAAACTGCAAATGTTGAAGAGGATGTGGAGAAATTGGAATACTTATTCACTGATTGTGGGAATGTATAACAGTACAGCCACTGTGGAAGACAATTTGGCGTTTCCTCAGAAAACTAAATATCCTGTTGCCCTACAACCTGGAAATACCAGTACTCAGTATATACCCAGGAGAACTGAAAGCAGTAACACAAACAGACATTTGCACACCCACGGCCATAGCAGCATTATTCACAACTGCCAAAAAGATGGAAACAATCCAAGTGTTCAACAACAAAATGGATAAACAAAATGTGATTGATACATATGAGGAAATATTATGCAGAAGTAAGATGAAATGATGGCCCAAAGCATATGACAATGTGAGTGAACCTTAAGGACATAATGCTGAATGAAATAAGTCAGACACAAAAGGACAGATACTATATGATTTCGCTATTATGACTCTGGTAAAGGTAATCTCAGAGGCTTACACTGTAGAATATAGAGGACCTAGAGGTACACAAAAGCTAGAGACGGGAGAGGTTACCTAATGAGGTTGAAGTTAAGTGTAAGGGAACGGATAGAAGTGATTGTAGCTAATTAATGGGGTTACAAGTAACATTGCCACATTGAAGATGAATACAATTGAAAGGGGATGTAGAGTGCCATGTGTCCCACTGAATAACTCTACAGTTATATGTAAGTTCTCACATGAATTCCTCCAAAGGTTTGGTCTTGTACAAAGAGTCAATAATGGAGGAGTATAGGGGAAAAACTAATATTGCATGCCATGGCCTGTAGCTCACAGGAAGACAGTACCACAGCAATACCAGGGGTAAATATGAACAATTGAAAACTGTCTAAAATTGGCAGTGCTGCCAATTACAACCAGTTCATTGCATACAACCAAGTGAGGACACCATAAGACAGCTAGTTTGCTAGCTGCCGGAATGCAACATACCAGAGATGGATTGGCTTTTAATAAAAGGGGATTTATTTTGTTAGTTCTAAAGAGGAAAGGCAGCTAACTTTCCACTGAGGTTCTTTCTTACGTGGGAAGGCACAGGATCGTCTCTGCTGGCCTTCTCTCCAGGTCCCTGGGTTCCAACAACTTTCCCCGGGGTGACTTCTTTCTGCATCTCTAAAGGCCTGGGCTGAGCTGCAAGTGCCGAAATGAGGAATGCTGAGCTGCTTAGACTGTGCTATGTTGCACTCTCTCATTTAAGCACCAGCCAATTAAGTCAAACGGTGTTCATTGCAGCAGGCACACCTCCTAGTCGACTGCAGATGTAATTAGCAACAGATGAGGTTCACGTACCATTGGCTCATGTCCACAGCAACAGAATTAGGTGCCTTCACCTGGCCAAGTTGACAACTGAATCTAATTACCACACATGGTTTGTCTATTTCGGACATTAGATGTCCCAATATATGGAGGCAGCTGAAGGGTACAACAATTGACAAGCAGAATGGCAAACTGTGATACATTTATATATGGAATGTGGTATAGCTACAAAAAGGAAGGACATCGAGAGGCACGCAACGAACTGAATAAGTCTTGGGGACAATGAGTTGTGCAAAATAAGCCAGAAACAAAAGAACAAATATGTTAAGGTCTCTTTCAAAAAATACTTATAAGAAAATAAGCCTACATTGTAACCTTATAGCAGCCATACTTAATTGGAAGTTGTGAACGTATTTCCAGATTCTGAGACATTGAGCTGTAAGTGTATCAGCAGGTATCTCCCTGGAACTTTGGGTTACTCGGTGACACCTAAGACCCAGAAATGGAGTGCTGCAACCCTGAGAGTTAGCATAGCTATATATAATAACAGTTAAATTAATGAAAAAAAAGATCAGGCCTTAATTAGAGATTAAAAACTATGCCAATCTGAAATGCTAGTGATCAATGAAAGAGAGAGGTAAGGGGTATGGTATGTATGAATTTTTTTCTGTTGTCTTTTTATTTCTTTTTCTGAATGGATGCAAATGTTCTAAGAAATGATCATGATGATGAATATGCAACTATGTGATGATATTATGAATAACTGATTATATATGTAGAACGGAATGATCAAAATTTTTTAAATTAAAAAAAATAAATCTATGCCAATCTGGTTGGGACTAAGGTAAATCAAAATATAGGGTAAAAGGTGATAATGTACTCTAGCTCTTCACCAACTGTATGAAACCAAAGGCAGAGAGGTTTCTTTTTTAATTGTGTGATCTCATTTATAAGAAATAATTTGAATATGCAAATTCATAGTTAGGAATTAGGATATAGGTTACCAAGGCCAGGGGTAGCGGTGAAAATTGAGGAATTCTTTATTTTTTTATCTTTACTGATACAACAACGTACAGGCACGTACATTCTCAACATACAAACATTCCATACATGGTATACAAACAATGGCTCACAATATCATCACAACGTATATTCATCACCATGATCATTTTCTAGAACATTGCCATCACTCCAGAAAAAGAAATAAAAAGAAAAAAGAAAAAACTCATACGTACCATACCCTTTACCCTTCCCTCTCATTGACCACTAGTATTTCCATCTGTCCAATATATATATTATTTAATTTTAACATGTTATCTATTTATTTTTAATCTATATGTTTTATTCATCTGTCCATACCATAGATAAAAGGAGCATCAGACACAAGGCTTTCACAACTACATAGTCAAATTGCAAAAGTCACACCACCATACAATCATCTTCAAGAAACATGGCCACCAGAACACAGCTCCACAGTTTCAGGCATTGCACGTTACTATAAAAAGGGGATTTCTATATAACGCATAAGAATAACTTCCAGGATAACCTTTCGACTCTGTTTGAAATCTCTCAGTCACTGACACTTTATTTTGTCTCATTTCTCTATTCCCCTTTTTGGGGTTGAGAAGACTTTCTCAATCCCTTGATGCTGAGTCTCAGCTCTATTCTAGGATTTCTGTCCCACATTGCTAGGGAGGTTTACACCCTGGGAGTCATGTCCCACGTAGAGAGGGGGAGGGCGGTGAGTTAGGCAGAGAGGTTTATTATGTCTAGAACCTAAATTTTCTGTAACACAAAATCTAAATCAACCTGTCTCAGTAGCTCATTTAAACAACCCCAACTCCTGGAGTCCAGAACTGGAACAAGGACTTGTAATTCTACATAGCTTAATGTAATATCTGGAGAAATCTCAGACTATGGTGGACTGATAATTAAAAAGTATAGGTAGAGTTCCTTGAGAGTTTGAAGGAAAATAAAATGGAACTATTAAACTTTCCCATCTGGGAAACCCTGAGCACCTCTCAACTGCCAGGGACTCCCAAGAAAATAGGTCAAGCCCTGGATTTTGAGGCTTGCCCTTATGAAATTTATTTCTACAGTGGAGAGGCTAAGACAACCTATAACAAGGCCTAAGAGCTGCTTCCCGGAAACCTCTTTTGTTGTTCAATTGTGGCCTCTTTTTCTCTAAAGTTAACTCTACAAGGAAATTCACTACCCTTCTTCCACTGTGTGGGACATGACATTCAGGGGTGAAAAGTCTTCCTGACAACATGGGGCATGACCCCCGGGGATGAGTCTGGCCCTGGCATCATGGGATCCACACCACCTTCCTGACAAAAAGGAGGAAAAAGTATAACCAGTGGTTAAGAGAGATCAGATAGAGTCAAGAGGCTATTCTGGAGGCTACTCTTATGCAAGCTTCAGTTAGTGCTAATTGTCATGGTTTGCTAAACCCCAACCACAACACTCCTGTTAACTCTTAAGAACACCTAAGGTGCAAAGTGAGACTCGATAAAAGTTTCATTCCCTAAGTTTGCTTTCCTGGAACCTATAATTTCTAGAGGGTTCCTAAGCCTCTCCAAGATTATCAACTAATTACATCCCCCTATCCTTTAGTGTGGCCATTCCTTCTCAACGTGAAAAAGTCAGAACAGGCATTGCACAAAGATCTCTATAGGGAGAAGGATCAGAGAAGGAGGAGTTATAACAGAAAATATGATTTAGCAAACTGGTATGGCTGCTAAATCACTATGTTGATATTTCTTCTAGCCTTCGGTGTTTTGGAGCCTCTAGAAGGAAAACTCTGAAATAGTGGAATGGTAACCCACGACAAACTCTGAAATCTGTTCTGTGGCTATTTGTTAAAGTGTGCTTTGAAAATTATTGTTTTTTTCTTTCTTTTATTGGTATGTATGTTATATTTTACAAGAAAACAACAATTTAAAAGTCTTCAGATGGGATGTGGGATGCAGCAGTGTTTTCAGGTTTATTTGACTAAGGAACTATTTGGTCGAGGCATACTTGTTAACAACTTGTGGTAACTGATGGATTTTTCAAAATGAAATGTTTATGTACATTGTGGTTCCCTCTGTACCTCAGCTTCCAGGACACCAAGTGTTAGCCATAATACTCATTTGCAATTATAAGAAGTATGTGACTTAGGTCTGAGACATAATTATCTCCCCCAATCGTATTTCAACTCTCTGGAATAGACATCTATTTTTCCATAGCAATGTAGGACAGACGTTGCTGTAGATAAGAGAACATTTCTGACACCCCAACCACCCCTAGACTCTAGACTAATCTCACTAATTTAACCCCCTTAATCTTAGGTCCGGCAACTTCCCGCACTGAAAGAGTTGTTCAGCCTGAGGGCAAGGAAGCAGCTTCAACTGGGCTTCTGCAACCCAAAGTCAGGAACCAAAGACCAGCTTGAGAGTCTTCCCACTGGAAACTCCCAGGCTGAGGGCTCACAAGCTTTCTGTTGCCTGGTCATTCACTGGCCAATGGGTTTTAGCCATGCCTTGAATTACCTGACTTATTTAAGTGCCTTGTGAAGGCACTACTAGACCCTGAACCCATAGCATATTATTGCTCCCAATGACAGATGGAAGGGGCCTAGAATTAAATGGGAAGACAATTAGGGCTTCCCAGATGTAACTTGTAGCCTTGGTGATCAAATCTCTCCAGAGAAAGAGGAACTCGAAGGGACCTTCCTAAACCCCTTAGAGATTGAAGGATACATTTACAGATTTCTTCCTATCCATTCACTCATTCATTCACTGGGAAAGCAGTAAGAACATTGATTAAGCAAAAGTATTGGGAGTTAGATCTTAATTCAAATCCAAATTCTGCCACTTTCTAGCTTTATGGTCTTTGGTAAGTTGCATAGACCCTCCTAGTCTTAGTTTCCTCATTGATAAAATGGAGATAATTTAGCCATCTTACAGTATTTTTAGGAAGATAAAGTGAAATTATTTATGTAAAATGCATAGCACAGGGAGGTGCAAGGGTCGTTCAGTGGTAGAAATCTCACTTGCCATGTGGGAGACCCAGGTTCATTTCCTGGACCATGCACCCCCCCTAAAAAATTCATAGCACAGTATTCAATAAATGGTTATTATTATTCCCAAACATTATTCTGTGCGAAGAATTATTATACACCACGAATTCAGAGGTGAATCAATCTGTATCCTCAACAAAATTATCAGGTTAGTGAGGGAGACAGAAAAGTGATCAGACAATAATGATACAGACTATGCCATGATGGAGGGAAAGCAAGAGGCTGTGAGAGCACAAAGGGGAAATTTCAGCCTAATAAGCAAAAGAAAAAAGGCATTGCAAGCATAAGTGATTCGAGGAGAAGAAATAAAACTGGCATTATATGAAGATAATATGATTGCATAAAATGAAACAAAACAAAAATCAAAGACAAATCATTAGAATATTAGGAAAGTATGGAAAGGTATTGTATGTAAGGTCAATAATAAAAGTAATTGCATTTCTATACATCGGCAATGAAAAATTGCCATAGAAAACATAATATTTAAAGGGTGCCATTTATAACAGCAACACAACTATAAAACACTTCGACATAAATGTAACAAAAAGTTGTGTAAGACTGACGTGCAAATAATTATAAAACTTTACTGAGGGATACCTCCTCAACCAAGTGATCAAATGTAACATCACCAATAATGAAACTAGTGACATTGTGTTCCTTCAGATGTGATGCATTGAGTAATGCATATCAGTGATTACTGCCAAAAATGTTTAATCTAAATCTAATCATGAGGAAACAATCATCCAAATCTAAATTGAAGAATATTTTGCAAGAAAACGAGACTATGCTTTCAAAAACATCTTGAAGGCCAAAATTCAGAAAGGTCAATGAATGGCCAGAGAACTTCTCTCGATTAAAGGAGAACAAAGAGAAAAGGCAACTAAACACAATATAAGATCTTTGATTGGGTCCTGATTTAAAAACCAGCTCTGGAGGACATTAGGACAAGTGGAGAATTTTTAATATGAACTATATATAATAGAATGAAAATGCAACTATGTCAAATTTCTTGAGTCTGATAATCATGTTGTGCTAATAAAGAAGAATGTCCCCAAAAAACCTATATAAAGAAAACTACAAAAAACTGTTAAAAGAAATCACAGAAGACCTAAATAGATGGAAGGGCATACCGTGTTCATGGATTGGAAGACTAAATATAGTTAAGATGTCAATCCTACCTAAATTGATTTACAGATTCAATGCAATACCAATCAAAATCCCAACAACTTATTTTTCAGAAATAGAAAAACCAATAAGCAAATTTATCTGGAAGGGCAGGGTGCCCCGAATTGCTAAAAACATCTTGAGGAAAAAAAACGAAGCTGGAGGTCTTGCACTGCCTGACTTTAAGGCATATTATGAAGCCACAGTGGTCAAAACAGCATGGTATTGGCATAAAGATAGATATATCGACCAATGGAATCGAATAGAGTGCTCAGATATAGACCCTCTCATCTATGGACATTTGATCTTTGATAAGGCAGTCAAGCCAACTCACCTGGGACAGAACAGTCTCTTCAATAAATGGTGCCTAGAGAAATGGATATCCATATGCAAAAGAATGAAAGAAGACCCATCTCTCACACCCTATACAAAAGTTAACTCAAAATGGATCAAAGATCTAAACATTAGGTCTAAGACCCTAAAACAGTTAGAGGAAAATGTAGGGAGATATCTTATGAAACTTACAATTGGAGGTGGTTTTATGGACCTTAAACCTAAAGCAAGAGCACTGAAGAAATAAATAAATAAATGGGAGCTCCTCAAAATTAAACACTTTTGTGCATCAAAGAGCTTCATCAAGAAAGTAGAAAGACAGCCTATATAATAGGAGACAATATTTGGAAATGACATATCAGATAAAGGTCTAGTATCCAGAATTTATAAAGAGATTGTCCAACTCAACAACAAAAAGACAGTCAACCCAATTACAAAATGGGAAAAAGACTTGAACAGACACCTACCAGAAGAGGAAATACAAATGGCCAAAAGGCACATGAAGAGATGCTCAATGTCCCTGGCCATTAGAGAAATGCAAATCAAAACCACAATGAGATATCATCTCACACCCACCAGAATGGCCATTATCAACAAAACAGAAAATGACAAGTGCTGGAGAGGATGCGGAGAAAGAGGCACACTTATCCACTGTTGGTGGGAATGTCAAATGGTGCAACCACTGTGGAAGGCAGTTTGGCGGTTCCTCAAAAAGCTGAATATAGAATTGCCATATGACCCAGCAATACCATTGCTAGGTATCTACTCAAAGGACTTAAGGGCAAAGACACAAACGGACATTTGCACACCAATGTTTATAGCAGCATTATTTACAATTGCAAAGAGATGGAAACAGCCAAAATGTCCATCAACAGAAGAATGGCTAAATAAACTGTGGTATATACGTACGATGGAATATTATGCAGCTTTAAGACAGGATAAACTTATGAAGCATGTAATAACATGGATGGACCTAGAAAACATTATGCTGAGTGAATCCAGCCAAAAACTAAAGGACAAATACTGTATGGTCCCACTGATGTGAACCGACATTCGAGAATAAACTTGGAATATGTCATTGGTAACAGAGTCCAGCAGGAGTTAGAAACAAGGTAAGATAATGGGTAATTGGAGCTGATGGGATACAGACTGTGCAACAGGACTAGATACAAAAACTCAAAAATGGACAGCACAATAATACCTAATTGTAAAGTAATCATGTTAAAACACTGAATGAAGCTGCATCTGAGCTATAGGGTTTTTTTTTTTGTCTCTTTGTTTGTTTGTCTTTTTTTTCCTTTTCTTTCTTTTTACTATTATTATTACTTTTATTTTTTTCTCTATATTAACATTCTCTATCTTTTTCTGTTGTTTTGCTAGTTCTTTTCCTAAATCGATGCAAATGTACTAAGAAATGATGATCATGCATCTATGTGATGATGTTAAGAATTACTGATTGCATATGTAGAATGGAATGATTTCTAAATGTTGTGTTAATTTCTTTTTTTCTTTAATTAATAAAAAAAAAGAAGAATGTCCTTGTTCTTAAGAATCATAGGAAGAAGTATTTGGGGGTAAAATTTCATAATTTGATAGTAAATTACTATAAATGGATGCTGATTTTATTACCCTTGTGGGGTATAGGCTTGACATTTTTCCAAAATAAAAGGTTAGGAAATGCTTTATTGAAAGATATTAAAGAATATCTATATAAATGGAGAAAATATCTATATCATGTTCATAGATAGATAAATCTAATATGGTTCAAAGGTTAATTCTCCATTGATTTGTAGGTTCAATGCAACCAAAATTACAATCTTCACAGGGCTTTTTAAAAATGAAGCTTGGCAAGCTGATTGTAAAATAATATGGAAGAGGAAAGAACCAAAAATTTTCTAGATAATTCTGATGAAGAAGAATAGGGAGCTGAGGACCCGGGTTCGATTCCCGGTGCCTGCCCATGCGAAAAAAAAAAAAAAAAAAAGAGTAGGGAGGAAGGATTTGCCCTATCATATACCAGCACTTATTATGAAATCATAATATAATCAATAATTATACAATTATAATAAAATATAATATATTCAATTAAGATAGTGTTTCTGTCTGCTAAAGCTGTCAGAATGTGATATACTAGAAATGGGTTGGCTTTTTCAATTGAGGTTTATTAGTGTCATGGTCAGGTTCATGTACCAACTTGACCAAGTGGTGGTCCCTGTTTGTCTGGTTGGGCAAGTGCTGGCCTGTCTGTTGCAATGAAGACATTTCATAGAATTAGATCATGATCACGTCAGGTGCATCTAAGTTGATTCAATTTTAAATCAGCCAAGGGGAGAGTCTTCTGCAATGAGTGATACTTAATCTAATCATGGGAAGCCTTTTAAGAAGGATTCAGAAGAGACAGGCTCTATTCCTGCTTCGGCTGGGGTGCCTCTCCTGTGGAGTTCATCCAGACCCACTATCGGAGTCGTCGGCTTCACAGCCTGCCCTGCGGATTTTGGACTCTGCATTCCCATGGTCACGTGAGACACTTTTATAAATTTTATACTTGCCAGTGTTCTCTGTTGATTCTGTTTCTCTAGAGAACCCTAACTAGTACATCTTGGTACCAGGAGTGTTTCTTAAGATACAGAATCTTAAAAATGGGTTTTAATGAATGGTTTTCTACTCTGACTGGACTGAAAGACACTAAGGACTCTGATTCCCATAATCAGAATGACACTCCCAATCCATGGAGTGACTTGGCGAAAGAGATAGTCAAAATATCACCATTCGATTCTCCTAATGCTTTTCTTGTACGAAGCCAGGCTCTGGGGGATAATGTTTTTGACACCTTTACAGAGTTTTGTAGAAATAAGAGGTATAGAGATATTGGTTGGTTGTTGTTAGATACACTGGCTACATTAAGGAGTGAAAGGGATGGTCTTAAGGCTTCAAATGAGCAGCTTAAGTGCTGTCTGACAGATGTAGACGTTTCTATGAGTATCCTGAAGGAAAATCTTATTTCCTGTAGCCATAGACTTGAGATCTCTGAAAAGCAGACTCAGAATCTTATTGTTAGAGTAGCAACTTTACAACATAAACTGAAATCTCAATCTTGCATGGGGTCTGTCGTTAAAGTGAGGACATTGGTTGGAAAGGAGTGGGACCCTGAAAAATGGGATGGTGACATATGGATTGATAATGATGTCGGGGGTGAGGTTGAAAACCTAGGCCATGCTGAGTCTTCTCTAGACAACCCTGTAATAGCCTGCACTGAGGATATAACCACCCCACCTCCAGACTGCCTTGAGGAGTTGGCAACCAAACCTTCACCTGAAGGGATTAGCCCTAGAGTGATTAATCCTGTTTCACCAGATGATACTGCAAATGAAGGTCTTAAAGCAAATGGCTTAGAAGATATTTCTAATTCTTTTCATGACCCACCCCTACCACCCCTCATTCTTCCAGACCTATAACTAGACCCTTAAAGATAAGGTACAAAGTATCACACATGAGGAGGTACGTTATACTCCAAAAGAACTGCATGAATTTTCCAATTTATATAGACAGAAATCAGGGGAATATGTGTGGCAATGGATTTCAAGGGTGTGGGATAATGGTGGGAGGAAAATAAGGCTGGATCAGGCTGAATTAATTGATATGGGTCCACTAAGCAGAGATTCTGCATTCAATGTTATAGCTAGAGGGGTTTAAAAAGGTGTTAACAGTTTGTTTGGATGGTTGGTTGAAACATGGATCAAAAGGTGGTCAACATTACCTGAGGTTGAAATGCCAGAACTGCCCTGGTATAATGTAGATGAGGGGATCCAGAGGCTTAGAGAAACTGGAATGTTAGAGTGGATTTATCATGCAAAGCTTGCTCTTACACCCCAGGAATGTCCAGAGGATGCATCTTTTACCAGAACAGTGAGAAATAAATTTGTGAGACTAGCACCATCATCCCTAAAGAGCTCTGTGGTTGCACTTCTCTGTAGGTCAGATATTATTGTAGGAACTGCTGTCACAGAACTGGAATCCTTAAACACAATGGGGATGACAGGATCCAGAGTTGGCAGAAGCCAGGTGGCAGCACTTAATTGCTAAAGACAGGGTAGATGTGGCTATTATAACACACAGCAAACTCAAAGCAGGTGTCAAAATTATATGATACGCAGAGGTTTGTGGCATTGGCTAGTAAATCATGGGGTACCTAGAAATACAATAGAAGGGCAGTCTACTAAATTCTTGTTCGAGCTGTATAAACAAGACTTCTAGGTCAAGTGAACAGAAGTTTAACCTGAATTACAAAAACACAGAGTCACGGCCCCTTAATCAATTTCCAGACTTGAAACAGTTTACAGACCCAGAGCCCCTTGAATGAAGAGGAGGCCAGGTCCCTTTGGGGGAGAACCCTGTTACACTGCCACAAATTTATGCTGTTAATCTTCCTCCAAGCCTTCCCCAAGGAGACCGACGGTCTTTTACCAGGGTAACTGTGCATTGGGGAAAAGGAAATGATCAGATATTTCAGGGATTATTAGACACTGGTTCAGAAGTGACATTAATTCCAGGGGACCCAAAATGTCACTCTGGTCCACCAGCCAGAGTGGGGGCTTATGGAGGTAAGGTGATCAATGGAGTTTTAGCTCAGGTCTGTCTCACAGTGGGTCCAGTGGGCCCCTGGACCCATCCTGTAGTTATTTCCCCAGTTCCAGAATGTATAATTGGTATAGACATACTGAGCAACTGGCAGAATCCCCATATTGGCTCTATAACTCGTTTAGTGAGGGCTATTGTGGTAGGAAAGGCCAAGTGGAAGCCATTAGAACTGCCCCTACCAAGCAAAATAGTATATCAGAATCAATCCTGGAGGGATTGCAGAGATTACTGCCACAATTAAGGACTTGAAGATGCAAGGGCGGTGATTCCCGCCACATCCTCATTCAACTCCCCTATTTGGCCTGTGCAGAAAACAGATGGGTCTTGGAGGATGACAGTGGATTATCATACGCTCAACCAGGTGGTAACTCCAATTGCAGCTGCTGTTCTGGATGTGGTATCATTGCTTGAGCAAATCAGTACATCCCCCAGTACCTGGTATGCAGCTATTGATCTGGCAAATGCTTTTTTCTCAGTAACTATTAGTAAGGACCAGCAGAAACAGTTTGCTTTCAGCTGGCAAGGTCAGCAATATACTTTCACTGTCGTACCTCAGGGGTATATCAACTCTTCAGCCCTTTGTCATAATCTTGTCCACAGGGGACTTAATTGTTTCTCCCTCCCACAAGACATCACACTGGTCCATTATATTGATGATGTCATGTTGATTGGACTAGTGAGCAAGAAGTAGCAACTACTCTAGACTTGCTGTAAGGCATTTGTGTGTCAGAGGATGGGAGATAAACCCAATAAAAATACAGGAGCCTTCCACCTCAGTGAAATTTCTAGGTGTCCAGTGGTGTGGAGCATGTCGAGATATCCCTTCTAAGGTGAAGGATAAGTTGCTGCATCTGGCCCCTCCCATGACCAAAAAGAGGCACAACACCCATTTGGTCTTTTTGGATTTTGGCTACAACATATTCCTCATTTGGGAATGCTACTCTGGCCCATTTATTGAGTGACCAGAAAAGCTGCTAATTTTGAGTGCAGACCTGAGCAAGAGGAGGCTCTGCGACAGGTCCAGGCTGCTGTACAAGCTGCTCTGCCACTTGGGCCATATGATCCAGCAGATCCAATGGTGCTGGAAGTGTCAGTGGCAAATAGAGATGCTGTCTGGAGCCTTTGGTGGGCCCCTATAGGAGAATCACAATGCAGACCTTCAGGATTTTGGAGCAAAGCCTTACCATCTGCTGCAGATAACTACCCTCCTTTTGAGAAACAGCTTTTGGCCTGCTACTGGGCCTTAGTAGAGACTGAAAGCTTAACCATGGGCCACCAAGTTACCATGAGACCTGAGTTTCCTATCATGAAGTGGATGTTGTCTGATCCACCAAGCCATAAAGTTGGGCGTGCGCAGCAGCACTCTATTGTAAAATGGAAATGGTATATACGAGATAGAGCCAGAGCAGGTCCTGAAGGATACGTAAGTTACATGAAGAAGTGGCCCAAATGCCCATGGTCTCAATTCCTGCCACATTTCCTTCTCTTTCCCAGACCAGAGCTATGGCCTCTCAGGGAGTTCCTTACAGTGAACTGACTGAGGAAGAGAAAACTCAGACCTGGTTTACAAATGGTACAGCACGATATGCAGGTACCACCCGAAAGTGGACAGCTGCAGCATTACAACCCCTTTCTGGGGTGCCCTTGAAGGACAGTGGTGAGGGGAAATCCTCCCAGTGGGTAGAACTTCGATCAGTACACCTGGTTGTTCATTTTTCTTGGAAGGAAAACTGGCCAGAGGTGCATTTGTACACTGACTCATGGGCTATTGCTAATGGTTTGGCTGAATGGTCAGGGACATGGAAAGACCATAATTGAAAAATTGGTGACAAAGAGGTCTGGGGAAGAAGTATGTGGATAGACCTTTCTGATTGGGCTAAAAACATGAAGATATTTGTGCCCCATATGAATGCACACCAGAGGGTGACTTCAAGAGAGGAATGTTTTAATAATCAAGTGAATAAGATGATACGTTCTGTGGACACCAGTCAGCCTCTTTCCCCAGCGACTCCTGTCATTGCCCAATGGGCTCATGAACAAAGTGGTCATGGTGGTAGGGATGGAGGTTATGCATGGGCTCAGCAACATGGACTTCCACTCAGCAAGGCTGGCTTGGCTACAGCCACTGCTGAGTACCCAATCTGCCAGCAGCAGAGACCCACACAGAGCCCCCAATGTGGCACCATTCCCCGAGGTGACCAGTCAACTACATGGTGGCAGGTTGATTACATTGGACCACTCCCTTCATGGAAGGGGCAGCAATTTGTTCTAACTGGAATAGACACATACTCTGGATATGGGTTTGCTTTCCCTACACACAATACTTCTGCCAAAACTACCATCTGTGGGCTTACAGAATGCCTTATCCATTGTCATGGTATTCCACATAGCATTGCTTCTGATCAAGGAACACACTTCACAGCAAATGAGGTGCAGGAATGGGCACATGCTCATGGACTTCTCTGGTCTTACCATGTTCCCCATCATCCAGAAGCAGCTGGATTGATAGAACAGTGGAATGGCCTTTTGAAACTCAATTATGGTGCCAACTAGATGGCAATACCTTGAAAGGCTGGGGTAATGTTCTCCAGGAAGCTGTATATGCTCTGAATCAGCATCCGCTGTGTGGTGATGTTTCTCCCATAACCAGGATCCATGGGTCCAGGGACCAAGAGGTGGAAATGGGAGTGGCACCACTCACTATTACCCCTAGTGATCCACTAGGAAAATTTTTGCTTCCTTTCCTGAGACCCTGAGCTCTGCTGGTCTAGAGGTTTTAGTTCCAAAATGGGGAGTGCTTCTTCCAGGAGAAACAATAATGATTCCACTGAACTGGAAGTTAAGACTGCCACCTGGTCACTTTGGGCTACTTATGCCACTGGATCAACAAGACAAGAAGGGGATTACATTATTGTCTAGGGTTATTGACCCTGACTATCAAGGGGAAGTAGGACTGCAACTACATAATGGAGGTAAAGAAGAGTTATCTTGGAATATAGGAGATCACCTAGGGCATCTTTTAGTACTACCATGCCCTGTGATTAAAATCAATGGAAAACTGCAACAACTCAATCCAAGCAGGACTACCAATAACTCTGAAACTTCAGGAATGAAGGTTTGGATCACCTCACCAGACAAAGAACCACAGCCAGCTGAAGTGCTTGCTGAGGGTAAAGGGAACAGGGAATGGGTAGTGGAAGAAGGTAATGATAAATATCAACTTCGACCACGTGATCAGTTACAGAAATGAGGACTGTAATGCTGTTTTGTTCATGTTATACTATTTAAGTTGTAAGATATGACGTTTAAGAATGAATGTTGCCCAAGGATTTGTGCCCTATTCTGGAGAGATTTAATGTGTTTCCAGTTATATGCAGGACAGTTGAGCATTGTTAGATAAAAGAAAAAAATTGTTTTTATTGTTTTATTGTTTTTATTTGGAAATTGGATATGGTTTAAGGTGATATATATAGCTGCCAAGTTGACAAGGGGTGGACTGTCATGGTCAGGTTCATGTGTTAACTTGGCCAAGTTGCGATATCTGTTTGTCTGTTGGGCAAGTGCTGGCCTGTCTGTTGCAATGAGGACATTTCATAGAATTAGATCACGATCATGTCAGCTGCATCCACAGCTGATTCCATTTGTAATCAGCCAAGGGCAGTGTCTTCTGCAATGAGTGATGCTTAATCTAATTATGGGAAGCCTTTGAAGAAGGATTTAGAAGAGACAGGCTCTATTCTTGCTTCAGCTGGAGAGTCTCTCCTGTGGAGTTCATCCAAACCCTCCATCAGAGTCATCAGCTTCACAGCTTGCCCTGTGAATTTTGGAATCTGCATTCTTGCTGTCACATAAGACACTTTTATAAATTTTATATTTGCAAGTGTTCTCAAAAATTCTGTTTCTCTAGAGAACCCTAACTAATACAATTAGGTTACAATTTTACAGTTCTAAGGCCATGAAAATGTCCAAATTAAGGCTTCGAGAGGAAGATACCTTCTCAGAAGAAAGGCTACTGGCATCTGAGATTCCTCTGTTACGTGGGAAGATGCATGACAATGCCTGCTGGTCTCTCTCTCCATAATATCTCAGGGCTTCTGTGGGTCCTTGCTTGTTCCTCCCGGTGTATTTCTCTATCTCTCTGAGCTCTGTATCAGCTCTCTCCAAAATATCTCTGTGTGTTTCTTTTCTCTCTCTAAATGCCTCTGGGATCCCTTGGCTTTTGCTATCTTTTTATCCTCTCACAAAGGACTCCAGTAAAGAGGTTTAGGACCCACTTTGAATTGGGTGGATCACGTCTCCATGGAAACAACCTAATCAGAAGTTCCCACCCACAATAGGTATGCACCCACAAAAATGAATCAGAAGAACATAGCTTTTCTTGGGTACATAACAGATTCAAACCAGCATGGATATTATGATGGTACATGTTGGCCAAAATGGTTTAGAACAAGGCAGCCCCAAAATAGGCCTATACATATGACAGAAACAGAAATTATAAAATTGGAACCTTTTCCTACCCCACACTCACAAAAATACCTACTCCAAATGGACTAAGGGGAAAAAATAAATAATATAAAACTTTAAAGCATCTAATATAAAATATAGGTTAATATCTTTAAAACTTTAATGTGGAAAATATTTCTTAATTTATCAAAAGGTGTTAATCATTAAAAATCGATAAATTTAACTATATTAAAATAATTACTTCTGTTTATAAAAGATATTTTAAAGAAAAAGGTGAGTTACAAAATGAGAGGAAATAATTGTAACAGATATAACCAACAAAGGATTTATATAAAAAATCTCTAAAGTGCTTCAAATAATTCAGAGAAGGAGAAAAGATCAATAGAGAAGTGAACAAAAATTGTGATCATGGACTTCCCAGAAGAAGGAACCATCTCTCCAATAAATATTTGCTTATCTCATTAATAATCAGAGAAATGAAAATTAAAAACCATAATGAAATTCCAATTACTCCCATTCAATTACAATGATTAAGAATCTGGCAATAGAAAATGTTAAAGAGAATGTAGGTCATCCATTTTGCTATATGTTTTTGGTAGGGGTATAAATTGGTAAAATCATTTTGAAAAACAATTTAATATTATCTTTTAAGATTGAATTTTGTAGACTCCTCAACCCAGAAATTCCATTCCAAGATGTGTACATATGTATATATAAAGGAGACATGCACAGGCAGCATGTACAATGCTATTTTAGCGGTACTGTTTATAATAGGAAAATAATGGGAACAACTCCAGTGCTTATTGACAGGAGGATGGATAAATAAATTATGGTATAGTCAAAGAAATTATTATTTCCTATGTAGCAGTAAAATTGAATGAACTACAGCCTATATAACAACTTGGATGTATCTTGGTAAAATTATGTTGAAAATAAAAAAGGAAGTCTCAGAATATTGCATACAGCAATCTAAAAAAAACTAAAAGTTTTTTTAAAGTGTGTTAAAGAAAAGAAAAGAAATGACAAATGCAAATATCAGGATGGTGTTTACCTGGGGACAGAGAAAAGGGGCAGACCCATATATATATATAAATTATTTTTATATTACTTCTTGTGTTGTGTAATGATTTTATATATGGAGAGAGAGAAGAGAAGAGGAAGCAGAAGGAGGAGAAAGAGAGGAAGTAGAGAAGGAGGAGGGGGGAAATGAAAGGAGGGAAGGGAGCGACTAAGAGAGAAAAGAAGAAAGGAGACGAGGTCCATTCATGTTCTAAAGAAGACAATGTCATGAGCCAAGATTGTATAGATAAGCCAGTTTTTTTGCAACTGGTGTTAATTAAGAATAAGAGGAGGAGAGAGGAGGAAGAGATTACATAAGCAACCTGAGAGGGAACAGGGAAGGCTTTCTGGAGCAGGGTACACCTAAGCTCATTGAAGATTAAGTAGAATATATCCAGGGGGAGGAGGCATGAAAGGGCTTTTCAGGAAAAGTTAACGTGCAAAAGGCAAAAGTCCAGAAATTTAGGTCTACAGTTTGCTCGAGAGGACAACTGAGTAAAGTGGGACTAGACTATGAGAAACAAGACATAGGAGGTAGACAGGTCGTGGGCCACCTCCAACAGCCTCATCCATATGGTGGGACCAAGAAAATGTCTGGGTCAGTGCCTTCTTGTTCCCTAGATAGGAAGCCTTTCTCTGTCTGGCCAACCAGACTCCATCAAAGCAGTTATGATCTGGAGGATCTGAAGAGAAATGCAGCCAGAAAGACCAAACTCAAGGCCTCTGAGCTTCTGTTTGTGTGTGGCATGATGCCAGGCTTGTTGATTCTGTGCTAGTCTTGAGAGCTGAGATCGGAATGCATGTGTGCCTTCAAAAGGTGATGGAGATAAGAACTTTCAAATCAGAACCCTGGACAGAGGACTCAGCAATTCCCTTCTTCTCAGCATTCAGGCCAAGCAAAGAAGACCCAGATGGACTCTTTGGCAGAGTAATACCTGGAAACTTTGACAGTCCAGGCTATAGGAGCCTAGGAACAGGCAACCCCAGTTCAGGAAAGCATTGGCTCTGATGTAATCTGATATGATGGCCTCATGATTGTTCATGCCTCCTTCCTGCACTTCCTACCTATAGGTTCACCCTACCCAACCCTGCATTTCATTCCCCCCTGCTGCCAAAGCAATCTTTCTAAACCATGAATCTGATCACAACTCTTTTTTTTAATATCCCTCCCTTTGGAGAAAGATTAAATTTAACCTGAACAGTTCTTTATTTTTATTTTGTTTATGTTAAGATAAGCATGTATATATTATGTATCTAAACTCACATTTTAGTATGCCAGTTACCATTATGCCTTGAGATTCTTAAGAGATACACATTCCTGCTCTGTTTCTGTGAGGCGCTTTAAATGAGAAAGTAAGCCATAGGCACTTCCATTCTATATATTTTTTCTTTTTTGCATGCTTTAGGACCTCATTTCATCTTACTGCTACATAATATTCCATTGTGTGTATGTAACACATTTTGTTTATCTGCTCATCTGTTGATGGGCACTTGGATTCTTTCCACCTTTTTGCAATTGTGAATAATGCTGCTATGAACATTGGTGTGCAATTGTCTGTTCATATCACTGTTTTCAGCTTTTCTGAGTATAGTATTGGTATTGCCAGGCCATCGGGCAATTTGATATTTAGCTTTCTAGTGTCTTTCACAGTGGCTGTACAATTATACATTACCACCAGTAGTGAATACGTGTTCCAATTTCTCCAATTCTCTTTCCAACATTTGTAATTTCCTGTTTTTTTTAATAACAGCCATTCTTATAGATGTGACATGATATCTCACTGTAGTTGTGACTTGCATTCCCCTTATAGCTAATGAAGATGAGCATCTCTTCATGTGCTTTTTAGACATTTGTATTTGCTCTTTGGAAAAATGTCTATTCAGAATTTTTGCCCACTTTGTAATCAGGTTGTTTGTTCTTTTGATGTTGAGCTGTGTAATTTCTTTATATACACGAGATATCAAACCTTTATCCAATACATGGTTACAAACTATTTTCTCCCTTGAAGTTGGCTGCTTCTCCACCTTTTTCGGCAAAGTCCTTTGAGGCACAGAAGCTTTTAATTCTGAGGATTTCCCATTTGTTTACTTTTTCATTTGTAGCTTGCACTTTGGGTGTAAAGTTCAAAAAGCTACTTCCTATCTATAGGTCGTGAAGATGTTTCCTATATTTTATTCAAGTAGTTTTATGGTACTGACTCTTATATTTAGGTCTTTGATACATTTTGAATGAATTTTTTTATAAAATGTAAGGTAGGGGTTCTCTTTTGCCCTTTTGCTATTCTCAGTTCTCCCATGCCCATTAATTGAAAATAAATATTATTTCCCTGTTCAGTGGATATGGGGACCTTGTCAACATCAATTGACATTGATTTGATGGTCTATCTTTGTATTCTCTATTCAATTCCATTGGTCAATACATCCATCTTTGTGCCAGTACCACGCTGTTTTGACCACTGTGGCTTTATAATAGGTTTTAAAGTTTGGGAGTGTTAGTCCCCCAATTTCAGTCTTCATTTTTAGAATATCTTTTGCTATTTGAGGTTTCTTTCCTTTCCAAATAAATTTGATAACTAATTTTTCCAAGTCTTCAAAATAGGTTGTTGGAATTTTAATCAATAATGCATTGAATTTTTAGATCAATTTGTGCAAAATTAGCATCTTAACAACATACAACCTTCCTATCCATGTGCACAGAATATCTTTCCTTCTATTAAGATCTTCTTTGATTTCTTTTAGCAATGTTTTGTAGTTTTTGTGACTCTGCCTTGTTAGAAACTCTTCAATGATGCTCCTAATCTGACATTCAAATCCCTTATGCCCTCCCCTACTCATTTCTGATATTATCAGTTGCCTCATGGCTATGCACCCTTGCTCATAGCAAAGGTTTTTCCTCCTACTTCCCTGATAATTCTCCTCCATCTCCCTATTATACTTAATTTCATGTGTCCACTTGGCTAGGTTAAGGTGTCCAGTTGTTTGGTCAAGCAAGCACTGGTTTGATTGTAACTGAGAGTATTTCATAGATGGATTTGCATTTTTTCTAAGTTGATTACATCTATAGCTGATTATATCTAAAATTGACAAAGGATCTTATCCTCAGCAATGAGGAAAGGCTTCTCATCCAATGAGTTGGGGATCTTAAAACCAGAACTAAAGATTTCAGAATCAAAATAGACCTTAATGAATAAAAAAGTATTTGCAAAGTCCCCTTGGGGGAATGGCGAGAAAGAGGGGAAATTCAACTTTCCTAAGTGGAGAATTCCTGATATTCTCACAAGCAGTGGGGACAACCAAAGAAACAGGTTGAGCCCTCAGTCTTGGGGTTTGTTCACATGAAACTTGACCCCACAAAGGATAGGCTAAGCCTACTTAAAATTAGGTTCAAGAGTCAACCCCAGAGAACCACTTTTGTTGCACAGATGTGGCCTCTCTCTCTCTCAGCCAACACGACAAGCAAACTCACTGCTTTCACCCTCTCTACGTGGGACATGACTCCCAGGGATGTGGACCTTCCTGGCAATGTGGGGCAGAAATCCTAGAATGAGCTGGGACTCAGCACCAAGGGATTGAGAAAACTTCCTCAACCAAAAAGGGGAAGAGAGAAATGAGACAAAATAAAGGGTCAATGGCTGAGAGATTCCAAGCAGAGTTTAGAGGTTATCCTGGAGGTTATTCTTATGCATTATGTAGATATCACCTTTTTAGTTAAGGTGTAATGGAGAGGTTGGAGGGAACTGCCTGAAAATGTGGAGCTGTGTTCCAGTAGCCATGTTTCTTGAAGATGATTGTATAATGATATAGCTTTCGCAATGTGATTGTGTGATTGTGAAAACTTTGTGTCTGATGCTCCTTTTATCTCCCTTATCAACAGATGAGTAAAACATATGAATTTAAAAAAATAAATAATAGGGGGAACAAATGCTAAAATAAATTTAGTAGATTGAAATACTGGTGATCGGTGAGGGGGGGTATGGTATGTATGAATTTTTTTCTTTTTTCTTTTTATTTCTTTTTCTGGTTTGATGCAAATGTTCTGAGAGGTGATCATGGTGATGAATATACAACTATGTGATGATATTGTGAGTTATTGTTTATATACCAAGAATGGAATGATCATATGTCAAGAATGTTCGTGCTTGTATGTTGTTATGCTTAAAATTTTTTTTTAAAAAAGAGTTTGCATAAAAAATAGACTTTAAATGTAAAGACATCATGAGAGACAAAGAAGGACACTGTATACTGACTAAAGGGTTAATTCACCAAGAAGACATAGCAATCATAAATGTTCATGCTCCCAATAAAGGAGCTTCAAAGTACATGAGACAGATATTGACAAAACTAAAGGGAGTGATAGATGTTTCAAAAATAATAGTAGGAAACTTCAATGCACCACTCTCCTCTATAGATATAACAACAAGACAGAAGATCAACAAGGAAATAGAGAAGTTAAATAACTTGATAAATGAATTAAACCTAACAGACATATATAGGTCATTTCACCCCAAAGTACAAGGATATACATTCATCTCTAGTGCTCATGGAACATTCTCCAGGATAAATTATATGCTGGAGCACAAAACAGGTCTTTGTAAATTAAAAAAATTGAGATTATTCAAAGCACTTTCTCTGATCACAGTGGGATGAAGCTGGATCTCAATAACTACCAAAGAACAAGAAAATTCACAAATATATGGAGATTAAATAACACACTTTTAAACAACCAGTGGGTCAAAGAAGAAATTGCTAGAGAAATCAGTAACTATCTGGAGATGAATGAAAATGAGAATACAACTTATCAGAACTTATGGGATGTGGCAAAAGCTTTGCTGAGAGGGAAATTTATTGCCTTAAATGCCTATATTAAAAAACAAGAAAGAGCAAAAATCAAGGACTTAACAGCAATCCTGGAGGAACTTGAGAAAAAACAGCAAATTAACCCCAAAGCAAATAGGAGAAGAGAAATAACAAAGCTTAGCACAGAGATAAGTGAATGAGAGAATAAAAGAACAATAGAAAGTATCAATAAAACCAAAAGTTGGTTCTTTGAGAAAATCAATAAAATTGA
The DNA here is from genome assembly GCF_023851605.1 of Tamandua tetradactyla. Classification (NCBI taxonomy): domain Eukaryota; kingdom Metazoa; phylum Chordata; class Mammalia; order Pilosa; family Myrmecophagidae; genus Tamandua; species Tamandua tetradactyla. The sequence continues at coordinate 176,034,405 of NC_135328.1, forward strand.
TGGACCACTAGCAAGACTGACAAAGAAAAAAAAAGAGAGAAGATGCAAATAAATAAAATCAGAAGTGAGAAGGGGTGCATTACCACAGACCCTGGAGTAACAAAATAAATCATAAGAGGATACTATGAACAACTATACGCCAACAAATTAGACAACTTAGATGAAATGTACAAATTCCTGGAGACACACAAACAAGCTACACTGACTCAGGAAGAAATAGAAGATCTCAACAAACCAATCACAAATAGAGATTCAATCAGTGTTCTAGTTTGCTAGCTGCCAGGATGCAACATACCAGAAACGGAATGGCTTTTTAAAAGGGAAATTTAATAAGTTGATAGTTTACAGTTCTAAGGCTGAGAAAATTTCCAAATTAAAGCAAGTCTATAGAAATGTCCAATCTAAGGCATCCAGGGAAAGATACCTTGGTTCAAGAAGGCTGATGAAGTTCAGAGTTTCTCTCTCATCTGGAAAGGCACATGATGAACATAGTCAGAGTTTCTCTCTTATCTGGAAAGGCACATAGTGAACATGGTCAGGGTTCCTCTCTCATCTGGAAGGGCACATGGCAAACATGGTGTCATCTGCTAGCTTCTTCTCCTGGCTTCCTGTTTCATGAAGCTTCCCAGGAGGCATTTTCTTTCTTCATCTCCAAAGGTCACTGGCTGGTGGACTCTGCTTCACATGGCTATGTCGTTCTGCTCTGCTCTCTCTCAGATGTCCCATTCTCCAAAATGTTTCCTCTTTTATAGAACTTCAGAAACTAATCAAGACTCACTCAAATGGATGGAGACATGCCTTCAGCTAATCCAGTTTAACAACCACTCTTGATTAAGTCTCATCTCAAGGGAGATGATCTAATTACAGTTTCAAACATACAGTGCTGAATGGGGATTAGAAGAAGTGGTTGCCTTTACAAAATGGGGTTAGGATTAAAACATGGCTTTTCTAGGGTACATATATCATTTCAAACCAGTACAATCAGTCATCAAATATCTTCCTACAAAGAAAAGCCCAGAACCGGATGGCTTCACAGGGGAATTTTATCAAACATTCCAAAAAGAGTTAACACCAGTCCTGTTTGAACTTTTCAAAAAAATTGAAGAAAAGGAACTCTACCTAACTCATTTTATGAAGCCAATACCATTTTAATACCAAAACCTGGTAAAGATGCTATAAGAAAGGAAAACTACAGGCACATCTCCCTAATGAACATAGATGCAAAAATTCTCAATAAAATATTGGCAGGTCAAATCCAACAGCACATTAAAAGAATTATACACCATGACCAAGTGAGGTTTATACCAGGAATGCAAGGATGGTTCAACGCAAGAAAATCTATTAATATAATACAGCACATTAAGAAATCAAAAGGGAAAAATCACATGATCATCTCGATTGATGCTGAAAAGCATTCGGCAAAATTCAGCAAGTAACTATCTCAATATGACAAAGGGAATGTATGAAAAACTGACAGCCAGCATCATACTCAATGGAGAGAAACTGAAAGCCTTCCTCCTAAGATCAGGAACAAGACAAGAATGCCCACTGTCACCACTATTATTCAACATTGTGCTAGAAATTCTGGCTAGAGCAAGCAGGCAGGACAAAGAAATAAAAGGCAACCGCATTGGAAAGGAAGAAGTAAAACTCTCATTATTTGAAGATGATATGATATTATACTTGGAAGATCCTGAGAAATCTACATCAAAGTTACTTGAGCTAATAAACAAATTCAGCAAAGTGGTGAGATATAAAATTAATGTGCAAAAATCTGTAACATTTCTATGCACAAGCAATAACCTAGCAGAGTCAGGTAAGGAAAAAATTCCATTCAAAATAACAACTAAAAGAATCAAGTACTTAGGAATGAACTTAGCTAGGGACATAAAGCACTTGTATACAGAAAACTACATAACATTGCCACAAGAAATCAAAGAAGATCTAAATAGGTAGAAAGATATTCCCTGCTCATGGATAGCAGGGCTAACTATAGTTAAGATGTCAGTTCTACCAAAATTGATCTACAGATTCAACACAGAACAAATCAAAATTCCAAAAACCAACTTTGAAGATTTGGAAAAATTAATTACCAAATTCATCTGGAAGGCAAGGGACCCCAAATAGCTAAAAGCATGCTGAAAAAGAAGAACGAAGTGGGTAGATTAACACTCTCTAACTTTAAAACCTATTATAAAGCCACTGTGGTCAAAACAGCATGGTACTGGCACAAACATAGAAGCATTGACCAATGGAATCGAATCAAGAGTGCAGAAAGAGACCACCAAATCTATGGTCAACTGATTTTTTTTTTTATTAATTAAAAAAATTAACTAACACAACATTTAGAAATCATTCCATTCTACATATGCAATCAGTAATTCTTAATATCATCACATAGATGTATGATCATCATTTCTTAGTACATATGCATCGATTTAGAAAAAGAAATAGCAAGACAACAGAAAAAGAAATAAAATGATAATATAGAGAAAAAATGAAAATAAAAGTAAAAAATACAAAAATATATAAGAAAAAAACAACTATAGCTCAGATGCAGCTTCATTCAGTGTTTTAACATAATTACATTACAATTAGGTAGTATTGTGCTGTCCATTTTTTTTTTTTTAGAAATCATACATTCTACATATGCAATCAGTAATTCTTAACATCATCACATAGATGCATGATCATCGTTTCTTAATACATTTGCATCGGTTTAGAAGAACTAGCAATATAACCGAAAAAGATACAGAATGTTAATATAGAGAAAAAAAATAAAAGTAATAATAGTAAGAACAAAACAAAACAAAACAAAACAAAAAAAAAAGCTATAGCTCGGATGCAGCTTCATTCAGTGTTTTAACATGATTACTTTACAATTAGGTATTATTGTGCTGTCCATTTTTGAGTTTTTGTATCTAGTCCTATTGCATAGTCTGTATCCCATCAGCTCCAATTACCCATTATCTTACCCTGTTTCTAACTCCTGCTGAACTCTGTTACCAATGACATATTCCAAGTTTATTCTCGAGTGTCGATTCACATCATTGGGACCATAGAGTATTTGTCTTTTAGTTTTTGTCTAGACTCACTCAGCATAATGTTCTCTAGGTCCATCCATGTTATTACATGCTTCATAAGTTTATTCTGCCTTAAAGCTGCATAATATTCCATCGTATGTATATACCACAGTTTGTTTAGCCACTCGTCTGTTGATGGAGATTTTGGCTGTTTCCATCTCTTTGCAATTGTAAATAACGCTGCTATAAACATTGGTGTGCAAATGTCCGTTTGAGTTTTTGCCCTTAATTCCTTTGAGTAGATTCCCAGCAATGGTATTGCTGGGTCGTATGGCAATTCTATATTCAGCTTTTTGAGGAACTGCCAAACTGCCTTCCACAGTGGTTGCACCATTTGACATTCCCACCAACAGTGGATAAGTGTGCCTCTTTCACCGCATCCTCTCCAGCACTTGTCATTTTCTGTTTTGTTGATAATGGCCATTCTGGTGGGTGTGAGATGATATCTCATTGTGGTTTTGATTTGCATTTCTCTAAAGGCCAGGGACATTGAGCATCTCTTCATGTGCCTTTTGGCCATTTGTATTTCCTCCTCTGAGAGGTGTCTATTCAAGTCTTTTTCCCATTTTGTAATTGGGTTGGCTGTCTTTTTGTTGTTGAGATGAACAATCTCTTTATAAATTCTGGATACTAGACCTTTATCTGATATGTCGTTTCCAAATATTGATTCCCATTGTGTAGGCTGTCTTTCTGCTTTCTTGATGAAGTTCTTTGATGCACAAAAGTGTTTAATTTTGAGGAGTTCCCATTTATTTATTTCTTTCTTCAGTGCTCTTGCTTTAGGTTTAAGGTCCATAAAACTGCCTCCAATTGTAAGATTCATAAGATATCTCCCTACATTTTCCTCTAGCTGTTTTATGGTCTTAGACCTAATGTTTAGATCTTTGATCCATTTTGAGTTAACTTTTGTGTAGGGTGTGAGATATGGGTCTTCTTTCATTCTTTTGCATATGGATATCCAGTTCTCTAGGCACCATTTATTGAAGAGACTGTTCTGTCCCAGGTGAGTTGGCTTGACTGCCTTATCAAAGATCAAATGTCCATAGATGAGAGGGTCTATATCTGAGCACTCTATTCGATTCCATTGGTTGATATATCTATCTTTATGCCAATACCATGCTGTTTTGACCACTGTGGCTTCATAATATGCCTTAAAGTCAGGCAGTGCAAGACCTCCAGCTTTGTTTTTTTTCCTCAAGATGTTTTTAGCAATTCGGGGCACCCTGCCCTTCCAGATAAATTTGCTTATTGGTTTTTCTATTTCTGAAAAATAAGTTGTTGGGATTTTGATTGGTATTGCATTGAATCTGTAAATCAATTTAGGTAGGAGTGACATCTTAACTATATTTAGTCTTCCAATCCATGAACATGGTATGCCCTTCCATCTATTTAGGTCTTCTGTGATTTCTTTTAGCAGTTTTTTGTAGTTTTCTTTATATAGGTTTTTTGTCTCTTTAGTTAAATTTATTCCTAGGTATTTTATTCTTTTAGTTGCAATTGTAAATGGGATTCGTTTCTTGATTTCCCTCTCCGCTTGTTCATTGCTAGTGTATAGAAATGCTACAGATTTTTGAATGTTGATCTTGTAACCTGCTACTTTGCTGTACTCATTTATTAGCTCTAGTAGTTTTGTTGTGGATTTTTCCGGGTTTTTGACGTATAGTATCATATCGTCTGCAAACAGTGATAGTTTTACTTCTTCCTTTCCAATTTTGATGCCTTGTATTTCTTTTTCTTGTCTAATTGCTCTGGCTAGAACCTCCAACACAATGTTGAATAATAGTGGTGATAGTGGACATCCTTGTCTTGTTCCTGATCTTAGGGGGAAATTTTTCAATTTTTCCCCATTGAGGATGATATTAGCTGTGGGTTTTTCATATATTCCCTCTATCATTTTAAGGAAGTTCCCTTGTATTCCTATTCTTTGAAGTGTTTTCAACAGGAAAGGATGTTGAATCTTGTCAAATGCCTTCTCTGCATCAATTGAGATGATCGTGTGATTTTTCTGCTTTGATTTGTTGATATGGTGTATTACATTAATTGATTTTCTTATGTTGAACCATCCTTGCATACCTGGGATGAATCCTACTTGGTCATGATGAATAATTCTTTTAATGTGTTGTTGGATACGATTTGTTAGAATTTTATTGAGGATTTTTGCATCTATATTCATTAGAGAGATTGGCCTGTAGTTTTCTTTTTTTGTAATATCTTTGCCTGGTTTTGGTATGAGGGTGATGTTGGCTTCATAGAATGAATTAGGTAGTTTTCCCTCCGCTTCGACTTTTTTGAAGAGTTTGAGGAGAGTTGGTACTAATTCTTTCTGGAATGTTTGATAGAATTCACATGTGAAGCCATCTGGTCCTGGACTTTTCTGTTTAGGAAGCTTTTGAATGACTAATTCAATTTCTTTACTTGTGATTGGTTTGTTGAGGTCATCTATGTCTTCTTGAGTCAAAGTTGGTTGTTCATGTCTTTCCAGGAACCCATCCATTTACTCTAAATTGTTGTATTTATTAGCGTAAAGTTGTTCATAGTATCCTGTTATTACCTCCTTTATTTCTGTGAGGTCAGTAGTTATGTCTCCTCTTCCATTTCTGATCTTATTTATTTGCATCCTCTCTCTTCTTCTTTTTGTCAATCTTGCTAAGGACCCATCAATCTTATTGATTTTCTCATAGAACCAACTTCTGGTCTTATTGATTTTCTCTATTGTTTTCATGTTTTCAATTTCATTTATTTCTGCTCTCATCTTTGTTATTTCTTTCCTTTTGCTTGCTTTGGGATTAGTTTGCTGTTCTTTCTCCAGTTCTTCCAAATGGATAGTTAATTCCTGCATTTTTGCCTTTTCTTCTTTTCTGATAAAGGCATTTAGGGCAATAAATTTCCCTCTTAGCACTGCCTTTGCTGCGTCCCATAAGTTTTGATATGTTGTGTTTTCATTTTCATTCTCCTCGAGGTATTTGCTAATTTCTCTAGCAATTTCTTCTTTGACCCAGTCGTTGTTTAAGAGTGTGTTGTTGAGCCTCCACGTATTTGTGAATTTTCTGGCACTCCGCCTATTATTGATTTCCAACTTCATTCCTTTATGATCCGAGAAAGTGTTGTGTATGATTTCAATCTTTTTAAATTTGTTAAGACTTGCTTTGTGACCCAGCATATGGTCTATCTTTGAGAATGATCCATGAGCACTTGAGAAAAAGGTGTATCCTGCTGTTGTGGGATGTAATGTCCTATAAATGTCTGTTAAGTCTAGCTCATTTATAGTAATATTCAGATTCTCTATTTCTTTATTGATCCTCTGTCTAGATGTTCTGTCCATTGATGAGAGTGGGGAATTGAAGTCTCCAACTATTATGGTATATGTGTCTATTTCCCTTTTCAGTGTTTGCAGTGTATTCCTCACGTATTTTGGGGCATTCTGGTTCGGTGCGTAAATATTTATGATTGTTATGTCTTCTTGTTGAATTGTTCCTTTTATTAGTATATAGTGTCCTTCTTTGTCTCTTTTAACTGTTTTACATTTTAAGTCTAATTTGTTCGATATTAGTGTAGCCACTCCTGCTCTTTTCTGGTTGTTATTTGCATGAAATATCTTTTCCCAAACTTTCACTTTCAACCTATGTTTATCTTTGGGTCTAAGATGTGTTTCCTGTAGACAGCATATAGAAGGATCCTGTTTTTTAATCCATTCTGCCAATCTATGTCTGTTGATTGGGGAATTCAGTCCATTGACATTTAGTGTTATTACTGTTTGGATAATATTTTCCTCTAACATTTTGTCTTTTGTATTATATATATCATATCTGATTTTCCTTCTTTCTACACTCTTCTCCATACCTCTCTCTTCTGTCTTTTCGTATCTGACTCTAGTGCTCCCTTTAGTATTTCTTGCAGAGCTGGTCTCTTGGTCACAAATTCTCTCAGTGACTTTTTGTCTGAGAATGTTTTAATTTCTCTCTCATTTTTGAAGGACAATTTTGCTGGATATAGGAGTCATGGTTGGCAGTTTTTCTCTTTTAGTAATTTAAATATATCATCCCACTGTCTTCTAGCTTCCATGGTTTCTGCTGAGAAATCTACACATAGTCTTATTGGGTTTCCCTTGTATGTGATGGATTGTTTTTCTCTTGCTGCTTTCAAGATCCTCTCTTTCTCTTTGACCTCTGACATTCTAACTAGTAAGTGTCTTGGAGAACGCCTATTTGGGTCTAATCTCTTTGGGGTGCGCTGCACTTCTTGGATCTGTAATTTTAGGTCTTTCATAAGAGTTGGGAAGTTTTCAGTGATAATTTCTTCCATTAGTTTTTCTCCTCCTTTTCCCTTCTCTTCTCCTTCTGGGACACCCACAACACGTATATTTGTGCGGTTCATATTGTCCTTGAGTTCCCTGATACTCTGTTCAAATTTTTCCATTCTTTTTCCTATAGTTTCTGTTTCTTTTTGGAATTCAGATGTTCCATCCTCCAAATCACTAATTCTATCTTCTGTCTCTTTAAATCTATCATTGTAGGTATCCATTGTTTTTTCCATCTTTTCTACTTTATCCTTCACTTCCATAAGTTCTGTGATTTGTTTTTTCAGTTTTTCTATTTCTTCTTTATGTTCAACCCATGTCTTCTTCATGTCCTCCCTCAATTTATCGAATTCATTTTTGAAGAGGTTTTCCATTTCTGTTCGTATATTCAGCATTAGTTGTCTCAGCTCTTGTATCTCATTTGAACTATTGGTTTATTCCTTTGACTGGGCCATATCCTCAATCTTCTGAGTGTGGACAGTTATCTTCTGCTGCTGGCGTCTGGGCATTTAGTCAGATTTCGCTGGGTGTCGGACCCAACAAGGTTGTAAGAGTTTTCTGTGAAATCTCTGGGTTCTGTTTTTCTTATCCTGCCCAGTAGGTGGCGCTCGTGGCACACGTTTGTCTGCGGGTCCCACCAGTAAAAGGTGCTATGGGTCCTTTAACTTTGGAAAACTCTCGCCGTCCGGGATGTTCGCTAGCCAAAGCGGCTTGGAAGAGTGCCAGCCGGCCCGGGGTCCGAACGCGGGGAGGGTCGCTGGCCGCCGCAGCCTGGGAAAGCACCCTTCCGAATTTCCTAGTCAGCCCGGGGCGCCAAGCTTGGCAGGACGGTGCCAACCGCAGCGGCCCGCCTGGGAGAGTGCACGTTCTCCGCGGCCTGGGGTTTTCCGATCCAATTCTCTCAGTTGGTCCGGGGGGCCGCGCGTGGTGTGGGCACCAGCCACCGCGGTTTGAGGGGACCGCCTGTCCAATTCTCCCAGCCGGCCCGGGGACGGGGAAGGGAGTGACTCCGGCCGCTTGCCGCCCCGCCCAGTGAAGCCCGCGCCCCTCAGCGATCTCACCAGAGCGGGTTCTCTCAGCCAGCCAGCCATTCCAGGATGGGGTACACTGTCTTTTTTATCTCTGTCGTGGCTTTGAGAGCTGTTCTGTATCATTTCTACTCCCCTAGTAGCTGTCCTGGAGGAGAAACTAAGATACGCGCGTCTTACTAAGCCGCCATCTTCTCCGGAAGTCCGGTCAACTGATTTTGATGAGGCCCCCAAATCCTCTGAACTGGGACAAAACAGTCTTTTCAATAAATGGGCATGGGGGAACTGGATATCAATAGCCAAAGGAATGAACAAGGACCCCTATCTTACACCCTACACAAAAATTAACTCAAAGTGGATCAAACACCTAAATATAAGAACTAGAACCATAAAGCTTCTAGAAGAAAATGTAGGGAAACATCTTCAAGACCTAGTAATAGTAGGTAGCTTCCTAAAAATTTCACACCCAAAACATAAGCAACAAAAGAAAAAATAGATAAATGGGAACTCCTCAAAGTCAAATGCTTCTGTACCTCAAAAGTCTTTGTCAAAAAGGTGAAGAAGCAGCCAACTCAATGGGAGAAAATATTTGGAAATCATAAATCAGATAAACGTTTGATTTCCTATATATACAAAGAAATCATACAACTCAACAGCAAAAGAACAAAGAACCCAATTACAAAATGGACTAAAGACATGAATAAGCATTTTTCTGAAGAGCAAATACAGATGGCTTAAAAGCACATGAAGAGATGTTCCTTTTCATTGGCTATAAGGGAAATGCAGATCAAGGCTACAGTGAGATACCACCTCACACCTATAAGAATAGCTGCTCTTAAACAAACGGGAAGCTATAAATGTCGGAGAGGATGTGGAGAAACTGAGACACTTATGCACTGCTGGTGGGAATGTACAATGGTGCAGCCACTATGGAAGACTGTTTGGTGGTTCCTTAGGAAACTAAACATTGAGCAGCCCTATGACCCAGCAATAGCACTACTTGGTATATACCCAGAAGAGCTGAAAGCCATGACACAGACAGACATTTGCACACCAATGTTCACAGTGCATTATTCACAATTGCCAAAAGATAGAAACGAACCAACTGCCCATCAACAGACGAGTGGATTAATCAAATGTGATATACATACGATGGAGTATTAAGCAACAGTAAGACAAAATGACATCCTGAAGCATATAACAAGATGGATAAGCTTTGAAGACATAAAGCTGAGTGAAATTAGCAAGACACAAAAATAGATACTGTATGATTCCACTTTTATGACCAGCATGAAGGAATAATCAGAGGCTTGTAATGCAGATTATAGGGAACTTAGAGATACACAGAAGCTAGAGATGGGTGAACCATTAGCTAATGAAGTTGAACTCCAATGTAAGAAAATAGATAGGAGTGAAGGTGGTTCTCTAGTGGGTCTATAAGTAATATTATCATATTGAAGATGAGCAAAATTGAAAGGGCTTATATAGACCTATGTGTCCCACTGATTAACACTAGAAATATGAATTAGTTCTTGCAATAATTACTTCAAAGATAGGATTCTTGTACAAAGAGTGTTTATGTCCAGGGTACAGGGGGAAAACTTCTATTGCACACTATAAGCTATGTTCAAAAGGAAACCATCAGCTCTACCACAGCAACAGCAGAGTTAAATAATGAGGGGGAGGCACATGAGTTAAGAGGAGGTTTAGATTTCCTATTTGGCAAGGGTGTGTTTATTGGTTTTCTTTCTTTTGGGAACAATGAAATTATCTAAAATTGGAAATGTTGATGGAGTGTGGGGTTTTGGCCCTATACATAAAGCCTGATGAATGCAGGTGGCTGAAGGATACACTGACCCAGAAATAGATTGACAAATGATGGTGTGCACTTACGAACAAGGGTTGTGCTGCTACAAAAAGAAACAAAGTTGCGAGGCATGCAACGATATGAATGAACATGTGAGACATATAGTGAGACAAAATAAGCCAGAAACAAAAGAACAAGAATGGTATGATCACCTTTAGAAAATACTTACAAGAAAACAGGGACCTAGATTGTAAGCTTTTAGAGCAGACATATTGTGTCTGGAGTGGTGATTGTTATTTCTAGATTTTGAAAGGCTGTTTTATATATATATAGCCTGATATTTAGAGATAAGAATGAAGCTGAACATGTTTGGGTTAATCTAATTCAGGACATAGGGGTAAGGGAGGCAGTGTCTATATTTTAGAACTACACATACTCTTTGAGACCAATGAAAGAAAGATTTATTTGGTCTGGAACTGAAATTTTCTGTAGTGCATAATCTAACTCAATCTATCTGTATAGCTCATTTAAACAACTGAAACATAGGGAGCCCAAAATAAGAAAGGGGTCCTTTAATCCTGTATAGATTATTGCAATGCCTGGATACATCCTAGAGTATATTAAGCAGATAATCAAAAAGTATTGGCAAACTCCCCTGAGAGATAGAAGAAAGAATATGGAACTATTAAACCTTACCATCAAGGAATCCCCTGATACTGTGTCAAACTTTAGGGACACCCAAATCAATATGCCATGCCCTTGATCATAAGGTTTACTCTTGTGAAGCTTATGTAGGTAGCAGAGAAGCTTAGACTACCTATAGGCATGCCTAAGAGTTACTTCTGGAGGACCTCTTTTGTTGCTCAGATGTAGCCTCACTCTCTCTGAGCTCAACTCTGAAAGTGAAACCATTGCCCTCCCCCTATGTGGGACATGATATCCAGGGGTGAAAGTCTCCCTGGTGATATAGGAGATGACTCCCAGGGATGAATTCAGACCTGGCACCATGGAATCAACAATTCCATCCTGACCAAAAGGGGTAAAAGAAGTATAACTAATAAAGTATCAGTGGTAGAGAGAGTTCAAATAGAGTCGAGAGACTACTCTGGAGGGTGCTCTTATGCAAGCTTCAGGTAGACCTTGCTACCTATCATAACCTGCCAATCCAGAATCAGGACCATTCCAGCCAATCCTAACAAACACTCAGGGCAATATATAGGATTCCACAAGGGTTACATGCACTAGAGCAACTTTCCAGAAACCTACAACCAGAAGGGTCTCTGGTCTAGGTAAGCCTTGAAACCTAGCCCTGCCTCTCCAGAGCAGTGGATAGTTCCATCTCCCTACCCCATATTAGTGACAGACCCTTCAAATATGAAAAATTTAGAATGGCCATAACCTAAACACCCTAGAGGGATGGAAAGATCAAAGGTGATGGTAGAGTTATACAGAGAAGATAGGATTTAACAAATGAATATGAAGGCTGAATCATTAAATTGATATCTCTTTTAGTCGCTAGCATTTTAGAGTAGCTAGAAGTAAAATCTAAAAATGTGGAATTGGCAACTCTGAAATATGTTCTACAACTAACTGTGGTGCTGTGCTTTGAAACTTATTGTTTTTTTGTATGTATGTTATTTTTCACCAAAAAAAAAAGAAGGAAAAAGAGTCGATTGTGATGATAAAAAAATATTTAAGCATTCTAGCCTCCTATATTCTGGAGCAGCTAGAAGAAAAAATCTGAGAGGAGCATATAATAGCTCATGACAAACTCTGGGATCTGCCTGTAACTACTTGTTGAAGAGTGCCTAGAAAACTATTGCTTTTTTATTTATTTGTTTTGTATATATGTTATACTATACACTAAAAAATAAATCTAAAAAAAAAATATGTCAGAAGTCAGAAACAAGAATTCCTGCCTCTATTTCAGCCAGCCAAATTGTTCTGAGGAATTCAACTTCACTAGAGTTTCCAACTTGCAGACTGCCCTACAGAATTTGCAAATGCCAGTTCCCATGGTGACATGAGCCAATTCCTATTATATGAAAAATACATATATATATGTGTGTGTATTTGTAACTGTCAGTTCTGTTTCTTTGGAGAATCTTAACATGTATTTTAGTACCACAGGGTTCTCTGAGAAACAGAACCTTAAGGATAAGATTTCTGAATTGGTTCTGGGGTTTATGAAATTGATTATCTGATCTGATTAGATTTAAGGGCACTAATGACTCTTTTTCCAATGATCAAGAAGGCACTGATAGCTCTTTCTCCACCGGCGGCGCTCCCGCCACCATCCAGCCCTCCTCTTCCTCTTTCTCCGCCGGCGCTCCCGCCACCATCCAGCCCTCCTCTTCCTCTTTCTCTGCCGGCGCTCCCGCCGCCATCTTGCCCTTCTCTTTCCCCTTCTGCTCCGGTGGCGCTCCATCCGCCATCTTATCCTTCCCTTTCTCCTCCTACTCCAGCGGCTCTCCAACCACCACCGTGCCCTCTTCCGCCTTCACTGGCTCCTCCGCCACCGTCCTCGACAGCCTTGCCACCCTCACCTTTCCTCCTCCAAAGCAGCTACTAGGGGAGTAGAAACGATACAGAACAGCTCCCAGAGCCATGACAGAGATCAAAAAGACAGCATACACCATCCTGGTATGGCTGAGTGTCTGGGAGAACCAGCTCTGGTGAGATTGCCGAGGGGTGCAGGCTTTTCTGGGTGGGGCGGCAAGCGGCCAGAGTCCCTCCCTTCCTCCTTCCCAGGTCAGCTGGCAGAATTGGGCACGCAGTCCCCTCAGGCCGCAGCGGCTGGCACCCCCACCACGCGAGGCCCCCCGGACCAACTGAGAGAATTGGATTGGAAATCCCCAGACCGCAGAGAACGGTGACCGGGAGAGTCCCTTCCAAACACGTGACTCCCCGGTCCGGCTGGGAACAGTGCACTCTCCTGGGCTGCGGCGGCTGGCGCCCTCCCGCCACGCTTGGCGCCCCGGGCCAACAAGGAAATTCGGACGGGCGCTCTCCTGGGCTGCAGCGGCCGGCGACCCTCCCCGCATTCGGACCCCCAGGCCGGCTGGCACTCTTTCAAGCCGCTTCGGCTGGCGAACCTCCCCCACGGCGAGAGTTTTCCAAAGTTAAAGGACCCACAGCACCTTTTACTGGTGGGACCCGCAGACAAACAGGTGCCACGAGCGCCACCTACTGGGCAGGATAAGAAAAACAGAACCCAGAGATTTCACAGAAAAATCTTTCAACCTCTTGAGTCCAACACCCAGGGAAATCTGACTAAATGCCCAGACGCCAGCAGAAGATAACAGATCACACTCAGAAAATTGAAAATATGGCCCAGTCAAAGGAACAAACCAATAGTTCAAATGAGATACAGGAGCTGAGACAACTAATGCTGAATATACGAACAGAAATGGAAAACCTCTTCAAAAATGAGATTGATAAATTGAGGAAGGACATGAAGAAGACATGGGCTGAACAAAAAGAAGAAATAGAAAAACTGAAAAAACAAATCACAGAACTTATGGAAGTGAAGGATAAAGTAGAAAAGATGGAAAAAACAATGGATACCTACAATGATAGATTTAAAGAGACAGAAGATAGAATTAGTGATTTGGAGGATGGAATATCTGAATTCCAAAAAGAAACAGAAACTATCCGGAAAAGAATGGAAAAATTTGAACAGGGTATCAGGGAACTCAAGGACAATATGAACCACACAAATATACGTGTTGTGGGTGTCCCAGAAGGAGAAGAGAAGGGAAAAGAAGGAGAAAAACTAATGGAAGAAATTATCACTGAAAACTTCCCAACTCTTATGAAAGACCTAAAATTACAGATCCAAGAAGTGCAGCGCACCCCAAAGAGATTAGACCCAAATAGGTGTTCTCCAAGACACTTACTAGTTAGAATGTCAGAGGTCAAAGAGAAAGAGAGGATCTTGAAAGCAGCAAGAGAAAAACAATCCGTCACATACAAGGGAAACCCAATAAGACTATGTGTAGATTTCTCAGCAGAAACCATGGAAGCTAGAAGACAGTGGGATGATATATTTAAATTACTAAAAGAGAAAAACTGCCAAACATGACTCCTATATCCAGCAAAATTGGCCTTCAAAAATGAGGGAGAAATTAAAACATTCTCAGACAAAAAGTCACTGAGAGAATTTGTGACCAAGAGACCAGCTCTGCAAGAAATACTAAAGGGAGCACTAGAGTCAGATACGAAAAGACAGAAGAGAGAGGTATGGAGAAGAGTGTAGAAAGAAGGAAAGTCAGATATGATATATATAATACAAAAGGCAAAATGGTAGAGGAAAATATTATTCAAACAGTAATAACACTAAATGTTAATGGACTGAATTCCCCAATCAAAAGACATAGACTGGCAGAATGGATTAAAAAATAGGATCCTTCTATATGCTGTCTACAGGAAACACATCTTAGACCCAAAGATAAACATAGGTTGAAAGTGAAAGTTTGGGAAAAGATATTTCATGCAAATAACAACCAGAAAAGAGCAGGAGTGGCTACACTAATATCGAACAAATTAGACTTAAAATGTAAAACAGTTAAAAGAGACAAAGAAGGACACTATATACTAATAAAAGGAACAATTCAACAAGAAGACATAACAATCATAAATATTTACGCACCGAACCAGAATGCCCCAAAATACGTGAGGAATACACTGCAAACACTGAAAAGGGAAATAGACACATATACCATAATAGTTGGAGACTTCAATTCCCCACTCTCATCAATGGACAGAACATCTAGACAGAGGATCAATAAAGAAATAGAGAATCTGAATATTACTATAAATGAGCTAGACTTAACAGACATTTATAGGACATTACATCCCACAACAGCAGGATACACCTTTTTCTCAAGTGCTCATGGATCATTCTCAAAGATAGACCATATGCTGGGTCACAAAGCAAGTCTTAACAAATTTAAAAAGATTGAAATCATACACAACACTTTCTCGGATCATAAAGGAATGAAGTTGGAAATCAATAATAGGCGGAGTGCCAGAAAATTCACAAATACGTGGAGGCTCAACAACACACTCTTAAACAACGACTGGGTCAAAGAAGAAATTGCTAGAGAAATTAGCAAATACCTCGAGGAGAATGAAAATGAAAACACAACATATCAAAACTTATGGGACGCAGCAAAGGCAGTGCTAAGAGGGAAATTTATTGCCCTAAATGCCTTTATCAGAAAAGAAGAAAAGGCAAAAATGCAGGAATTAACTATCCATTTGGAAGAACTGGAGAAAGAACAGCAAACTAATCCCAAAGCAAGCAAAAGGAAAGAAATAACAAAGATGAGAGCAGAAATAAATGAAATTGAAAACATGAAAACAATAGAGAAAATCAATAAGACCAGAAGTTGGTTCTATGAGAAAATCAATAAGATTGATGGGTCCTTAGCAAGATTGACAAAAAGAAGAAGAGAGAGGATGCAAATAAATAAGATCAGAAATGGAAGAGGAGACATAACTACTGACCTCACAGAAATAAAGGAGGTAATAACAGGATACTATGAACAACTTTACGCTAATAAATACAACAATTTAGAGTAAATGGATGGGTTCCTGGAAAGACATGAACAACCAACTTTGACTCAAGAAGACATAGATGACCTCAACAAACCAATCACAAGTAAAGAAATTGAATTAGTCATTCAAAAGCTTCCTAAACAGAAAAGTCCAGGACCAGACGGCTTCACATGTGAATTCTATCAAACATTCCAGAAAGAATTAGTACCAACTCTCCTCAAACTCTTCAAAAAAGTCGAAGTGGAGGGAAAACTACCTAATTCATTCTATGAAGCCAACATCACCCTCATACCAAAACCAGGCAAAGATATTACAAAAAAAGAAAACTACAGGCCAATCTCTCTAATGAATATAGATGCAAAAATCCTCAATAAAATTCTAACAAATCGTATCCAACAACACATTAAAAGAATCATACATCATGACCAAGTAGGATTCATCCCAGGTATGCAAGGATGGTTCAACATAAGAAAATCAATTAATGTAATACACCATATCAACAAATCAAAGCAGAAAAATCACACGATCATCTCAATTGATGCAGAGAAGGCATTTGACAAGATTCAACATCCTTTCCTGTTGAAAACACTTCAAAGAATAGGAATACAAGGGAACTTCCTTAAAATGATAGAGGGAATATATGAAAAACCCACAGCTAATATCATCCTCAATGGGGAAAAATTGAAAAATTTCCCCCTAAGATCAGGAACAAGACAAGGATGTCCACTATCACCACTATTATTCAACATTGTGTTGGAGGTTCTAGCCAGAGCAATTAGACAAGAAAAAGAAATACAAGGCATCAAAATTGGAAAGGAAGAAGTAAAACTATCACTGTTTGCAGACGATATGATACTATACGTCAAAAACCCGGAAAAATCCACAACAAAACTACTAGAGCTAATAAATGAGTACAGCAAAGTAGCAGGTTACAAGATCAACATTCAAAAATCTGTAGCATTTCTATACACTAGCAATGAACAAGCGGAGAGGGAAATCAAGAAACGAATCCCATTTACAATTGCAACTAAAAGAATAAAATACCTAGGAATAAATTTAACTAAAGAGACAAAAAACCTATATAAAGAAAACTACAAAAAACTGCTAAAAGAAATCACAGAAGACCTAAATAGATGGAAGGGCATACCGTGTTCATGGATTGGAAGACTAAATATAGTTAAGATGTCAATCCTACCTAAATTGATTTACAGATTCAATGCAATACCAATCAAAATCCCAACAACTTATTTTTCAGAAATAGAAAAACCAATAAGCAAATTTATCTGGAAGGGCAGGGTGCCCCGAATTGCTAAAAACATCTTGAGGAAAAAAAACAAAGCTGGAGGTCTTGCACTGCCTGACTTTAAGGCATATTATGAAGCCACAGTGGTCAAAACAGCATGGTATTGGCATAAAGATAGATATATCAACCAATGGAATCGAATAGAGTGCTCAGATATAGACCCTCTCATCTATGGACATTTGATCTTTGATAAGGCAGTCAAGCCAACTCACCTGGGACAGAACAGTCTCTTCAATAAATGGTGCCTAGAGAACTGGATATCCATATGCAAAAGAATGAAAGAAGACCCGTATCTCACACCCTATACAAAAGTTAACTCAAAATGGATCAAAGATCTAAACATTAGGTCTAAGACCATAAAACAGCTAGAGGAAAATGTAGGGAGATATCTTATGAAACTTACAATTGGAGGCGGTTTTATGGACCTTAAACCTAAAGCAAGAGCACTGAAGAAGGAAATAAATAAATGGGAACTCCTCAAAATTAAACACTTTTGTGCATCAAAGAACTTCATCAAGAAAGTAGAAAGATAGCCTACACAATGGGAGACAATATTTGGAAATGACATATCAGATAAAGGTCTAGTATCCAGAATTTATAAAGCGATTGTTCAACTCAACAACAAAAAGACAGCCAACCCAATTACAAAATGGGAAAAAGACTTGAACAGACACCTACCAGAAGAGGAAATACAAATGGCCAAAAGGCACATGAAGAGATGCTCAATGTCCCTGGCCATTAGAGAAATGCAAATCAAAACCACAATGAGATATCATCTCACACCCATCAGAATGGCCATTATCAACAAAACAGAAAATGACAAGTGCTGGAGAGGATACGGAGAAAGAGGCACACTTATCCACTGTTGGTGGGAATGTCAAATGGTGCAACCACTGTGGAAGTCAGTTTGGTGGTTCCTCAAAAAGCTGAATATAGAATTGCCATACGACCCAGCAATACCGTTGCTGAGTATCTACTCAAAGGACTTAAGGGCAAAGACACAAACGGACATTTGCACACCAATGTTTATAGCAGCATTATTTACAATTGCAAAGAGATGGAAACAGCCAAAATGTCCATCAACAGACGAGTGGCTAAACAAACTGTGGTACATACATACGATGGAATATTATGCAGCTTTAAGAGAGGATAAACTTATGAAGCATGTAATAACATGGATGGACCTAGAGAACATTATGCTGAGTGAGTCTAGCCAAAAACTAAAGGACAAATACTGTATGGTCCCACTGATGTGAACTGACAGTCGAGAATAAACTTGGAATATGTCATTGGTAACAGAGTCCAGCAGGAGTTAGAAACAGGGTAAGATAATGGGTAATTGGAGCTGAAGGACTAGATACAAAAACTCAAAAATGGACAGCACAATAATAGCTAATTGTAAAGTAATCATGTTAAAACAATGAATGAAGCTGCATCTGAGCTATAGGGTTTTTTTTTACTATTATTATTACTTTTATTTCTTTTCTCTATATTAACATTCTATATCTTTTTCTGTTGTGTTGCTAGTTCTTCTAAACCGATGCAAATGTACTAAGAAATGATGATCATGCATCTATGTGATGATGTTAAGAATTACTGATTGCATATGTAGAATGGTATGATTTCTAAATGTTGGGTTAATTTCTTTTTTCCGTTAATTAATAATAAAAAAAAAGAAGAGCGACATTTCATGATACATGAAAATTATATGGAATTCAAATTTCAACATCCAGAAATAAAGCTTTATTGGAACAGAAAAAAAAAAAGAAGGCACTGATAGTCCATGACATGAATTTGCATTAGAAATACACAAAATATCACCATTGAATACTGCAATTCAAATATTTATATGAGGCAAGTCTCAGAGTGACAGTGTATTTGATACCTTAGCAGATTTTAACGAAGTTAAAAATTATAATGATGTTGGCAAGTTGCTCCTAAATATCCTGAATAAAGTTATTGAAGAAAAGGATACACTTGGTGCTTCAAATTCCCAGACTGAGTGCTACATGAAGGAAATGAAAGTTTATGTGGGTGCCCCAAGAGCCTTATTTTTTATAGTTGCACACTTATTTCTGAAAATCCGATGCAGAATCTCATGATGTGAGTAGCTGAAATACTACTCAAATTGAATTCCTTACCTCTACTTCTAAATTGAGGGCATTGATTGGTAAAGCCAGTTCCTGGAAATTGGAATGGGGACAGATGGGCTGATCATTATGATGGTGAGGCTATTGAACCCCTAAACTCTGCTGAGTTTTCTTTGTAAATAAACCTATAATGTTATGCTCTGAAGAATCAGCCATCCTGCCTCCATCTGAAGAGATTAACTCTGCTTTGCCTGATAAACCTGTAATTGCTTCCCCAGAGGAAAATAGCCCTCCCAACTCCATCTGCAGAGATTAATTCTGTTTAAAACATTTGAAACTGTAATGGAATGCTCAAGGTAGATGGCTTGAAGGACACCTCTAATTCCTCTCATGACCCATCCTTATCACCCCTATTTTCTCCCAGATCTATAGCTAGACTGAAATCCCAAAAGGTAAGCTATCAAGCACACCATGAGGAGGTGTGCTACATTCCAAAAGAAGAGCATGATTTTTCAAATTTATGCAGACAGAAATCAGGATAGGAAGTATGGGAATGGATATTAAGGGTGTGGGATGATGGTGGAAGGAACATAAAAGTTGGATCAAGTTGAATTATTGATATGGACCCACTGAGCAGAGATTCTGGATTCAACACTAGTGCAATGTTTAGAAAAGGCTCTAAATTTGTTCAGTCAGTTGGCTAAAGCATGGACCAAAAAGTGGCCTATGTTAAATGAAGCAGAAATCCCAGGACTTCCCTGATATAATGTAGATGAGGGGACCTGTCATGGTCAGGTTCATGTGACAACTTGGCCAGTGGTGTTTCCCAGTTGTCTGGTCGGGCAAGTGTTGGTCTGTCTGTTGTTATGAGGATATTATGTTGACTTAAATCATGATTATGTCAGCTGCATCCACAGCTGATTGTGTTTGTAATCAGCTAAAGGGAGTGTCTTCTGCAATGAGTAAAGCTTAATCTAATCAGCAGAAGGCTTTAGGAGGATTCAGAAGAGACAGTCTCTCTTCCTGCTCAGCTGGTGAGCCTCTCCTGTGGAGTTCATCCAGGCCCTTCGTTGGAGTTGCCAGCTTCACAGCCTTCCCTACAGGTTTTGACTCTTCCATCCCCATGGTTGTCCAGCCAGCCTCCCCTGAGAGTTCATTGCAGACTTCATTGAGTTACCAGTTTGTGGCCTGCCCTACAGACCTTGGACTCTATGTTACCACGGTTATGTGAGACACTTTTATAAATCTTATATCTACAGCTATCTCTTGCTGATTCGTTTCTCTAGAGAACCTTACCTAATACAGCTTGGTACTGAGAGTGGGGTGGTTCCTAAGAAACAGAATCTTAAAAATGGGTTTTATGATTGGTTTTCTACTCTGACTGGACTCAAAGGCACTAAGGACTCTTTCCCATAACCAGAATAATATTGCCAATCCATGGGGCGAGTTGCCAAAAGAGATAGTCAAAATATCACCATTGGATTCTTCTAGTGCTTCACTTGTATGAAGCCAGGCTCTGGGAGATAATATTTTTGACATCTTTATGGAGTTTTGTGGAAATAGGAGATGTAGAGATGTCGGCTGGTTGTTAGATACACTGTGCACTTTAATGAGTGAAAGGGATGGACTTAAGGCTTCAAATGAGAAGCTTATGCACCATCTGACAGATGTAAATGTTTTTATGAGTGCCCTGAAGGAAAATCTTAATTCCTGTAGCTGTAGACTTAAGAGCTCTGAAAATCAGACTCAGAATCTTATTGTTAGAGTAGCAATTTCACAACATAAACTGAAATCTCGATCTTGCATGGTGTCTGCCATTAAAGTGAGGGCATTGATTGGAAAGGAGTGGGACACTGAAAAATGGGATGTGACACACGGATAGATAATGATGTCGGTGGAGAAGTGGAAGACTTAGGTCATGCTGAGTCTTCTCTAGATAACTCTGTAACGGTCTGCCCTGAGGACACAGCCATCCCACCTCCAGCCTGCCTCCAGACCACCCAACCTCCACCTGAAGGGATTAGCCCTAGAGTGATTACTGATGTTTCACCAGATGAAACTGCAAATGAATGCCCTGAAGCAAATGGCTTGGAAGATACTTTTGATTCTTTTCATGACACATCTCCACCACCCCTCATTTCTTCCTATAACTAAACTAAAGTCTGAACAGGTCACAAAAGGTGAGATACAAAGTATCACTCATGAGGAGGTACGTTATACTCCAAAAGAACTGTATAAGTTTTCCAATTCATACAGACAAAAATCAGGGGAATATGTGTGGCAATGGATTTTAAGGTTGTGGGATAAGGGTAGGAAGAATATAAAGCTGGATCAAGCTGAATTTATTGATATGGGCCCACTAACAGAAATTCTGCAATCAATGTTATAGCTTGAGGGGTTAGAAAAGGCATTAACAGTTTATTTGGATAGTTGGTTGAAACATGGATCAAAAGGTGGCGACATTACCTGAGGTTGAAATGCCAGAACTGCCCTGGTATAATGTAGATGAGGGGATCCAACAGTGTAGAAAGATTGGGATGTTAGAGTGGATTTATCATTCAAAGCCTGCTCTTACACCCCAGGAATATCTGGAGGATGCACCTTTTACCAGAACTGTAAGATAATAAATTTGTGAGACTAGCACCATCATCCCTAAGAACTCTGTAGTAGCCCTTCTCTGTAGTTCAGATATCACTGTGGGAACTGCTGTAACTTAGCTGGAATCCTTAAACACAATGGGAATGATCAGATCCTGAGTTGGCAGAAGCCAGGTGGCAGCACTTAATCACCAAAGACCAGCTGGACATGGCTATCATAATAGACAGCAGACTCAAAGCAGGAGTCAAAATAATCTGACTCACAGAGACTTGCAGCATTGGCTAGTAGATCATGGGGTACCTAGAAGTACAATAGATGGGCAGTCTACTAAATTCTTGTTTGAGCTCTATAAACAAAAGAGTGGTAGGTCAAGTAAACTGATGTCTAACTTGAATTACAAAAACAGAGAGTCATGCCCCCTTAATCAATTTCCAGACTTGAAACAGTTTACAGGACCAGAGCCCCTTGAAAGAGGGTGTGGGGGCTGGGTCCCTTTGGGGAGAACCCTGTTACACTGCCAAAAATTTATGCTGTTAATCTTCCTCCAAGCCTTCACCAAGGAGACCAATGGTCTTTTACCAGGGTAACTGGCATTTGGGAAAAGGAAATGATCAGATATTTGGTGAATTATTCGACACTGGTTCAGAAATGACATTAATTCCAGGAGACCCAAAACATCTTCTGGTCCACCAGTCAGAATGGGGGCTTATGGAAGTCAGGTGATTGATGGAGTCCTTCTCACAGTGAGTCCAGTGGGTCCTTGTACCCATCCTGTAGTTATTTCCCCAGTTCCAGAACGCATAATTGGAATAGACAAACTGAGCAATTGGCAGAATCTCCACATTGGCCCTCTAACTCATGGAGTGAAGGCTATTATGGTAGGAAAGGCTAAGTGGAAGCCACTAGAACTGCCCCTACCTAGTAAGATAGTAAATCAGAAGCAATACTGGATTCCTGGAGGGATTGCAGAGATTACTGCCACTCTTAAGGACTTGAAGGATGCAGGGGTGATGATTCCCATCATGTCCCCATTCAACTCTCCTATTTGGCCTGTGCAGAAAACAGCTGGGTCTTGGAGGATGACAGTGGATTATCATAAGCCCAACCAGGTGGTAATTCCAATTGCAGCTGCTTTTCTGATGTGGTTATCATTGCTTGAGCAAATCAATACATCCCCTGGTACCTGGTATGTACCTGTTGATCTGGCAAATGTTTTTTCTCAATAGCATTAGTAAGGACAAGCAGAAAGAGTTTGCTTTCAGCTGGCAAGGTCAGCAATATACTTTCACTGTCATACCTTAGAGGTATATCAACTCTTCAGCCCTTTGTCATAACCTTCTCTGCAGGGGACTTAATTGTTTCTCCCTCCCACAAGACATCACAGTAGTCCATTATATTGATGATATCATGTTGATTGGATCTAGTGGGCAAGAAGTTTCAACTACTCTAGACTTATTAGTAAGGCATTTGCATGTCAGAGGTTGGGAGATAAATCCAACAAAAATATAGGGGCCTTCCATCTCAGTGAAATTTCTAGATGTCCAGTGGTATGGAGCATGTTGAGCTATCCCTTCTAAGGTAAAGGATAAGTTGCTGCATCTGGCCCCACCTACAACCAAAAAGAGGCACAATTCCTAGATGGTCTCTTTGGATTTTGGCGACAACATATTCCTCATTCAGGTGTGCTACTCCAGCCCATTTATTGAGTAACCAGAAAAGCAACTATATTTGAGTGGGGACCTGAACAAGAGGAGGCCCCATGCCAAGTCCAGGATGTTGTACAAGCTGCTTTCCCACTTGGACCATATGATCCACTAGATCCAATGGTGCTGGAAGTGTCAGTGGCATATATAGATGCTGTCTGGAGCCTTTGTCAGGCCCCTATAGGAGAATCACAAATCAGACTGCTAGGATTTTGAGGCAAAGCCTTACCATCTGCTGCAGATAACAACCCTCCTTTTTTTATTTTTTCACGTGAGCAGGCACCGGGAATTGAACCCAGGTCTCTGACGTGGCAGGCAAGAACTCTGCCTGCTGAGACACCATAGCCCACCCACTACTCTCCTTTTGGGAAATAGCTTTGGGCCTGCTACTGGGCCTTAGTAGAAACTGAATGCTCAACCATGAGCCACCAAGTTACCATGAGACCTGAGTTACCTATCATGAGCTGGGTGTTGTCTGACCTACCAAGCCATAAAGTTGGGTGTGAGCAGCAGCACTGCATCATAAAGTGGAAATGGTATATATGAGATAGGGCCAGAGCAGGTCCTAAAGGCACAAGTAAGTTACATGAGGAAGTGGCCCAAATGTCTATGGTCTGCACTCCTGCCACATTACTTTCTCTTTCCCAGACCAGAGCCATGGCTTCTTAGGGAGTTCTTTACACTGAATTGACTGAGGAAGTGAAAACTCGGGCCTGGTTTACAGATCGTTCTCGTACAATATGCAAGTACCACCTGAAAGTGAACAGCTATAGCACTACAACCCCTTCTGAGATGTCCCTGAAGGACCATGATGAGGGGAAATCCTCCCAGTGGGCAGAACTTCGAGCAGTACACCTGGTTGTTCGTTTTGTTTGGAAGGAGAACTGGCCAGAGGTGCAGTTGTAAACTGATGCATGGGCTGTTGCTAATGGTTTGGTTGGATGGTCAGGGACTTGGAAAGAGCATGTTTCGAAAATTGGTACAAAGAGGTCTGGGGAAGAGGTACACCTTTCTGAGTGGGCTAAAAACATGAACATATTTGTGTCCCACATGAATGCACACCAGAGGGTAACTTCAGCAGAGGAAGGTTTTAATAATCAAGTGGATAAGATGACCCATTCTGTGGATACCAGTCAGCCTTTGCCCAGCAACTCCTGTCATTGCCCAATGGGCTCATGAACAAAGTGGTCATGGTGGTAGGGATGGAGGTTATGCATGGGTTCAGCAACATGGACTTCCACTCACCAAGGCTGACCTGGCAACAGCCACTTCTGAGTGCCCAATCTGCCAGCAGAGACCCACACAGAGCCCCCAATTTTGCACCACTCCCTGAGGGGATCAGCCGGCTACATGATGGCAGGTTGATTACACTGGACCGCTTCCATCATGGAAGGGGCAGGGATTTACTCTAACTGGAATAAACACATTCTCTGGATATGGGTTTGTTTTCCCCACATGCAATGCTTCTGCCAAAACTACCATCCGTGGACTTATCCATCATCATGATATTCCACACGGCATTGCTTCTGATCAAGGAACCCACTCCAGAGCAAATGAAGTGCAGAAATGGGCACATGATCATGGAATTCTCTGATCTTGCCATGTTCCCTGTCATCCAGAGACAGTTAGATTGATAAAACAGTAGAATGGCCTTTTTAAAACTCAATTATGATGCCAACTAGGTGGGCAATACCTTGCAAGACTGGGATGATATTCTCCAGGAGGCTGTGTATGCTCTGAATCAGCATCCACTCTATGGTGCTATTTCTCCCATAGCCAGGATCCATCGGTCCAGGAACCAAGGGGTGGAAATGGGAGTGGTACCTCTAGTGATCCACTATGAAAATTTTTGCTTCCTTTCCCTGAAATCTTGAGCTCTGCTGGTCTACAGGTGTTAGTTCCAGAAGGGTGAGTGCTTCCACCAGGAGAAACTTCAATGATTCCATTGAACTGGAAACTAAGACTGCCACCTGGTCACTTTGGGCTACTCATGCCCCTGGATCAACAAGCCAAGAAAGGGGATTATGTTACTGGTTGGGGTGATTGACCCTGACTATCAGGGGGAAATGGGACTGCTACTACACAATGGAGATAAGAAAGCATTTTCCTGAAATATAGGAGATCTCTTAGAGCATCTCTTAGTACTGCCATGTTATTAAAGTCATTGGAAAATAACAGTCTTCTCAATCTTGGCAAGACTGCTAATGGTCCAGGCCCTTCAGGAATGAAGGTTTGATTACCCCACAGATAAAGAACCACAACCAGCTAAGGAACTTGCCAAGGGTAAAGGGGATATGGAATGGATAAAGGCAGATGTTAGTTATAAATACCAGCTTTGATTATGTGACCAGTTGCAGAAACAAAGATACTGTAATGGTCATGACTATTTTTTCCTTGTTTTGTTATAAATTTGTTTGCATATATACACAAAGCAAATATCTTTGTTTTCTTCCCCATCTTATCCTATTATCATATAACATAAGCTGTATTAACTTTATATCATAGTATTTAAGTTACAGGATATCAAGGATAGGAGTGAATATCACCCAAGGATTTACCTCCTGGGGAAAGAATTATTACATTTCTGGTTGTACATAGGACAGTCATATTTTGTTTGGTGAGAAAATGACTATGTTGGTGTCTTTATTTGCAGATTAAATATGGTTTAAGGAGATGTATGGGTGCTAAGTTGACAAAAGACATGGCTTTAAATGTATCTCAAACCTAGACTCTGCCCCAAACTTCGGATTCACATCTCTAACTTTCTACTTTGTAGATCTACTTGCATGTCCAATAGACATTTCAACCTTAACACACCTGTAGCAAAACGCTTCATCAACCCCTTACCAAAAGGCATTTTTCACCATCTTCCCCATCTCAGTAATTAGCAGCAACTCTGTCTTTCAGATTCTCAGGACTTGACTCCTTTCTTTCTTTCTCTCATATCCCCTATCCAATTAACCAATAAATCCAGTCAGTTCTACTTTCAAAATGTTCTCAGAAACCTACCACTTCTTATTACTCTCACTCTGGTCCAAATTTACCATCATCTCTGTTATTGCAGTAGCCCCCATACTGATTTCTCTGTTTATGCCCTTGCCCCTTTTCATTCTATTCTAAACATGGCAACCAAAGTAATACAGTTAAACCATTAAATGGGATCATGTAACTCTTCTTCTCAAATCTGTCTAATAGCTCCCTTACTCATTTAGAGTAAAATCAATAATCTTTACAATAGCCTAAAAGCTCCTACGTTATCTGGTCTTCTGTTACCTGTTTGACCTCATCTCCGGCTACTCTTCCCCTTGGTCATTCTGCTTCAGCCACACTGGTATTCTCACTGTTCTTCAAATACGCCAAATATACTCCTGCCTTGGGGCCTTTGCACTTTCTTTTCTCTCTATATTTCCACATTTCTTAGTTCCTCACTTCTCCCATTTCTTGATTACTGCCACATTCTAGTAAATCTTGGAACCAAATAGTATAAAATCTTCCAACTTCATTCTTGTTTTTTTTTTTTAAGTGTTTTGAGTTCTCTAAGTTCTTTGCATTTCCATATATATTTTAGGAAATTTGTCAACTTCAAAACTTGCTGGCATTTTACTCAAGACTACATTGAATTTATAAATGAATTTGGGAAGAATTGGCATTTTAACAACATTTAGTCTTCCAATCTATGAGGAAGGTACATGTCTCCATTTATTTAGGTCTTATTTAGAGCTCTCAGAAATGTTTCATAGTTTAACTGTGCAAATCTTATATATAATTTGTAAAACTTATCCTATAAATATTGCATGTCTTTTGCTATTGTAAACAATATTGTTTTTACATTTTATTTTCTAATTGTTCATTCCTAATATATAAATAAACAAGTAATTTTTGTATATTGACCTTTATCCTGTGCCTTTACTAAATTAATCTATTAGTTCTAATAACACTTTCCTTAGGATTTTTATTTACATGATCACATGATCTATAGAGACACTTCTTCCTCTCTGAGTGTATTTTTTCCCCACTATAGCACTGACCAGCGCCACAGTACAATGTTGCATAGAAGTGGTGACAGCAGATATTCTTGCCTTGCTCTTAATCTTAGAAGAAAAGTATTCCATCTTTCCCCATTAAGTGTAATGTTAGTTGTAAGTTTTTTAATAGTTAAACACCATTGAGGAGGTTCCCTTCTACTCCTAATTTTTTGCTTAGAGTTTTTATTATGAATAGATGGTGAATATACATATATATATCATATATATATGATTATATTGATTTTCTCCATTATTACTTAATATGGTGACTGTCTTAGTTACCAGGGCTATAGTAACAAACTACCACAGACTAGTTGGCTTAAACCATAGAAATTTATTTTCTCTTAGTTTTGGAGGCTAGAAGTCCAGAATTAAGGTGTTCATAGGATCATCCTTTCTCTGCAGTCTGTAGCATTCTGGAGGTGTCTTGCTAACAATCTGCAATCTCAGGCCCCACCTCCATCACATGGCCATCTGTCTCCTATCTACTGCTCACTCCTACGCCCTGTAACCAAGTTTCCTCTGCTTAAGAGGACACCAGTCATACTGGATCAGTGCCCGCCCTGATTCAGCTTTGCCTCATCTTAATTTCTAGGATCTTTGAAGATACTATTTACTAATGAGTTCACATCCACAGGTGTGGGGGTCAGGACTTAAACTTGTCTTTGTGGGGAATGGAATTCAATTCATAATAGCAAGTAACACTGATTTTCAAACAGTAAACCAACTTTCATTCTAGGATGAAATCCACTTGATCATGATATATTGTCCTTTTTAACATATTGTTGTTTTCCATTTGATGCTATTTGTTAAAGATTTTAAACATCTATTTTAATGAGAGATACTGGTTTGTAATTTTCTTTTCTTCTAATGTCTTTGTCTGATTTTAATATCTGGATAATCTTAGCCTCAAAAAAAAGTTATAAGAATTTCCTTCCTACCATATTTTTTAAAATGTTTCAAAGAATGTTAAATGTTCCTTAAATATTTAATAGAATTCACCAATGAAACCATTTAGGCCTGGCTTTTCTTTTCTTCTCCTTTATCGTTTTTTTTAGGGGAAAAGAACCTTAATTTAAACCTAAATTTAAATTCTTTAATAGATAGGGGGCTATTCAAATCATCCATTTTTTTCTGAATAAGCATTGTCCCTTTATTTTTTCAAGAAATTCATCCATTTCATCTAAATTGTCAAGCTTATTGGCATATGACAAATATATTGCCTTAATTATCCTTTTCATGTCTGAAGCATATGTAGTAATGTTTTTTCTTTCATTCCTGAATTAGTAATTTGTTTCTTTTTACTCTTGATCGGTTTAGCTAAAAGTTTATCAGTTTTATTAATGTTTTCAAAGAATCAGCCTTTGGTTTTATTTTTCTATTGTTTATTTTCATTTAATTATTTCCAATTTATCTCCACTTTAATATTTATTATTTCCTTCCTTCTATATCCTTGAGTTTAATTTATTCTTTTTTCCTAGCTTGTTAAGGTAGAAATTTAGATCATTGATTTTCAACCTCTCTTTTCTAACATAAGCATTTAAAACTCTGTTTCCCTCTATCTAATTTTAGCCACTACAAAGGATATATCCTTTGTTCTTCCCCCCCTCTTTTCCTTCCTTCTTTCGGATTATTTTTTACTATTTCCTTTTATTTGAACTATTATCCAATTAACCATACTTTTAAAATATTTAACGGTTTCTCTATGGTTTACAATATGCACCTGTAACTTACCACAATTGACTTTCAAACAATAGTATGCTACTTCACACATACTGAAAGAAACATAACAATACGCTTCCGTTTTTCTCTCATCCTTTGTTGGTGTACATTTTACTTTTACACATGTTATAAACACCTTAATACATTGTTCTTAGTTTTGCTTATGATAGTCGATTCTTTTAAAAGCTTTTAAACTAAGAAAAAGGGGCTCTTGTATTTAATATTTCTAGTGCTGTTCATTTCCCAGAAAAGTGCCAAATTTCGAGCTGGTATCATTTTACTTAAGCTTGAGGAACCTGACATTTCTTATAGTTCAGGCCGTGGGCTTCTAATTCCCTTGGGTTTTGTTTGTCTAAAAATGCTGAAGAGCATTTGCACTGGCTAAAGAACTTTAGTTTGACCTTTTTTTTTCTTTCAGCTCTTTAAAGATGTTATTCCATTGTCATTGGTTTGTGTTGTTTCTAATGAGAAATCAATGATCACTCCTCTTTATTCCTCCATATGTAAGTCTTCTTTTCTTACTGTTTTAATATTTTCCTTATCAATAGTTTTTGTTTGCTTGTTTTGTTTTTCATGGGCAGGCACCAGAAATTGAACCCAGGTCTCTGGCATGGCAGGGGAGAATTCTGAGCTGAGCCACACAGCCTGCTATATCAATAGCTTTTGATAAATTGGTTATGCTGTATATTTATATGGTCTCCTTTGTGCTTATCCTGCTCAGGGTTTGTTGAGCTTCTTGAATCTACTGTTCACAGTCTTCCTCAAATTTCGAAAATTTTCAGCTATTATTTCTTTAAATATTTTTTCTGTTCCCTCACCTTTCTGGGTCCCCAATTACATATATGTTAAACAAGTTGACAGTATCCCACAGGCACTGAGCCTGTGTTCATTTTTTCAGTCCTTTTTCTCTTTGTGCTTCAGTTTGGTTCTTTCCTATTGCTATGTCTTCAAGTTCACTGATATTTTCTTCTTAATTATATAATCTACTGTTAAGGAATAAGTGCATTTTTAGTTCAGATACCATACTTTTCAACTGTCGACATTCCATTTGGTAACTTCCACTTCTTTTCTTAATATGTTCATGTTTTCCTTCAAATCTTTTAATATATATTTAGAATAGCTGCTTCAAAGCCTATGTCTGCTAATTCCATCATCTACCTCATTTCTGGGTCTGTTTATAGAGAGTGTTTTTCTTTTGCTTATAGGTCATGCTTTCCTGCTACTTTACATTTCTAATCACTTTTATTGAATACTGGACATTGTGAATGTTCCATTGTTGAGGGTCTGAATTTGGTTTTCTTCCTTTAAAAACTGTTGACATTTGTTTTGTTTTGGCATGCAATGAAGTAACTTGTGGATAAAACTTATCCTTTGGGGGCTTGTTTTTAAGCTTCAATAGAGTATCTCTAGAGTAGGCTTTACTCCAAGGTGAGTTTAGCCCTACTACTATAGCATGATCTTTTTGATGTCCCTACTGAATATCCCAGGTGTTCAATAAATTCTCCGCACTTTGGGCAGATGGAACTTGAATGTCTCTCAGCCTCATCTGAACTCTGGGAATTATTCAGTTTATAGGTTCCTGTAGTTAACATTTGCACAGACTCATAGAGTTTCACTCTACATGTGCACAACTTAGTATTTAGACAAAGACGCAAGGAGAACCCTATACAAATTTCTGGAGCTCTTTCTCTGAGTAGCTCTTTCTCCTCTGGTACTTCCCTCTAGTGCATCATCTTCCTCACACTCCAATCTCTCTCTCCTCACACAAAAAGACCTCTGTTGTCCACCTGAGTTTCTTCCCTGCTCTGCTGGAAAGTGCCTCTAGGCAGAAAGCTAGTGTTCTAGTTTGCTAGCTGCCGGAATGCAACACACCAGAGACAGATTGGTTTTTAATAAAAGGAGATTTATTTCATTAGTTCTTCAGAGGAAAGGCAGCTCACTTTCAACTGCGTTTCTTTCTTGTGTGGGAAGGCACAGGGTGATCTCTATTGGCCTTCTCTCCAGGCCTCTGGGTTCCAACAACTTTCCCCAGGGTGATTTCTTCCTGCATCTCCAAAGGCCTGGGCTGAGCTGCAAGTGCTGAGATGAGGTATGCTGAGCTGCTTGGGCTGTGCTATGTTGAGAGCTCTCATTTGAGCACCAGCCAATTAAATCAAACATCATTCATCGCAGCAGCCATGCCTCCTAGCCAACTGCAGATGTAATGAGCAACAGATGAGGTTCATGTACCATTGGCTCATGTCCACAGCAACAGAACTAGGTGCCTTCACCTGGCCAAGTTGACAACTGAACCTACCACAGCTAGAGTGATCATTAGGCTCAATTTGCTAGTTTTTCTTCTCTCAGGGGTCATAATCCATGCTAACTGCTGTCCAGTGTATGAATAGTTATTTCATATGTTTGCTCAGTTTTTCAGTTACTCATACAAGAGACAAAGTCCAGTGCCAGTTACTCAATCATGTCCAGAAGCTAAAGTTCCTTTTCCTTGAATCTGTATTCAAATCTCACTCTCTCAAAATTTGCAGACCCCCTAACAATATTCCATATTCTCCTTGACAGCTTCATTCTTCTCTTTAGTTCTCATCGTCCATCACTAGATTTATTTATTTATCTTCCTTTTGAATTCTTTCTCTTTTTTAGAATGTAAGTTCTATGTAGGAGGTATTGTCTACTTTGTTCCCTGTTGTAGCTCTAATACGAAGATCATGGCTTGGAATATATTAAGTGCTCAATAAATACACAATGACCAAATGAAAGAATGATTACTTCTTTCGAAAACCTTCCCTGACATCATCCCCACCTTTCAATATCTTATATCATACCCTATTGGTTATGTATCTGCTTTTCTCTCTCCATTTTTCCCTTCCTCTTTTCCTCTCCTCTCCTCCCCTCCCCTCTCGTTTCCTCGCTCCCTCTCTCTCTATCACACATATATACATGCCACAACCAGAGCTCTTAAATAGCAGGAATATGATCTAGGCTATTTGTGTCCCCACCAACAAATGCAGCTGGGAATAGGAAAGGTCATTTTGTATTAGTGGAAATTTTTCCCCTCTAAGAAATGCAGTAGTCGGGACACCAGCAGAGGACAGCACAATGCCGTGTGTGACTACACTGTCTCCCTAGTGCCAGTCTTCCCAGCTATGGAGGGGCTGCAACAGGAGCTGCAGTCTCAGGCTGAATTAGACACCCAAAGCCAGTGTGGTTCCCTTGGAAGAGGACTCAGGCGCACCCAAACAGTCTTTCCTAATGGCCTCCACCACAGTCTTGCTGACTTAGCACATGCCCCCATTCACTCCTTTATCCACCAACATCCAACTTTAGTGGAGAGAGCAGAGAGAGGCCTGTGTACACCTACACACACATGCCAGGCTCTCAAGGCAGTCCTTCCTTGGTCAGAGAGCTCTTCACCATCCCATCGCCTTCTCTGCAAGGCCGGTTTCAAAGTGAATTTCTCAGAGGTGATTTCCTGGCTTTCTGTCCACTCATGCACTTAGAAATCCTCTTGGAGCTGTTTAATGCCCACTATTTTAATTTTGTCCTTACCACAGACAGTCCCAGAAGGTCAGCATTATTTGTTACAATTTACAGATGAGAAACAGACTCAGAGAGGAAAAGGAACCTGCCGGAAGTCATGCAGCTAGTAAGTGGGGAGGCTGATTCAGACCCGAATGTGCTGGTCCAGAGCCTCTTTCCTGCTCAGCCCACAGGAAAGGGCAGGAATGGAGGCCAGGGCAGGCAGGCTGGAGACCATGGCTCAGGTTCTTTCCTCCCAAGATTATGATTCTCATCCTAGAATCATCTAGTTACTCAATCCTTGATTTTTTTTTTCCCCAGGAAAACCATCTTCTGTGGTATTTACCCTTGAGGGCCATTGCCTATTCCCTCAGAGTTCTTGGAGGACAGAACCTGGGTATTCCTGAACTACCCCAGGGCCTTACATAGGACCTTGCCCACAGGAGGGACTTACTCAGGACAGTTTTGTTGGAAGGAATGAGGGAGGAAGGGAAGGGGTCACCAAGATCAAGGAGAAGCCCTGAAAAACTCTTTGGGGGTCTCACCGGCTCCTCCAATCATATGACTCAGCAAACAGTCCTTGATGTCCCCAAAGCAGGGATCCCTATTTTGGGTGCTGGAGACAGAGTTTACAGATGGGGAAACTGAGGCTACTACACAGCAGAAGCACAAAACTTGCATCAACTCAGAGGAGACTGTGTCTGGAATAGAAGGAGAATGCCAGCAGGGGTAGCCCCCCACCTCTGCCCACAATAATGCTGGGAACCAGTTGCTGTTTCCGGCTGCTTGAGACCCACTGCGAGAGAAGCCATTGTTTAGCTCGGTGCCTGGCCCTCTTCCTACCAATTCTTCCCCTTCTCATTGTCCTCTGTCCCCCCATCACGGCACAGGATGCAGCTGCCAGCACAGCAGAAAAAGAATGGGGAAGGGGCAAGGGGAAACAGATGAGGCCATCCGAGGGGAGGGGAAATGGTTCAGCTGATGGTCCCTTCCCAGATGAGCTGCAGACAAAGGCTCCAGGCAGTGAGCGCCACCAGCATGGCGCCTGGCACTGGATGCAGAACTGGGCTTCAGAGGCAGGCAGACCCAGATGCAAGCCCCAGCAGCTGCCACAGATTCGCTTTGTGTCCCTGGACAAACTTCTTGCACTCTCTGAGCATCAATTTCCCTTCCGGTTGGAGCTACTAGATTATAGTGAGAATTGGCACAAAAATACCTGATTCTTTGGTGTTTAAAAGTGTTAGTTTTCTGTTCCTTCTCTCCGCTTTGACCATAGCTAATCACCAGGAAAGATGATGGCAAAGAAGGTTTCTATAGCAAATGAAAGCAGGGTTTTCTATTAGGTAAAGATGCATTCCCACACAAAAAGTACTTCATTATTGAAGTCACATTAAATAACTCTGTAATAAATCATATTTAATAATGATTCAGCACATTCAGTGGAACAATTGAGATTTACTATGTGTAGAAATAAGCACATTACTTTTTTTGTAGCTGCTCTATGAGGGAGGTACTATAAAGGGCAGGCTTCATAACTGCATGACCAGTACAATCACATGGGACCCCCACATTCAGAAGGAGGCCACACATTTGAGGTTTGATGCTCTGTGGTCACCATCTTGAGATTCTGAATAATTTTATTTTTGAATTTGTGTTCTGTAAGTGAAGATGGATGGGACAGTCGAGCAAGGGACATGGAACCTTGACTCACACATAGTCCTGTTTCTCACTACCTGCCACCTCCTGGGGTAGGGGTCGAGGCTGCCTATTCCTCTGTCCCACCCAGAAACCACTCACCCTCTGTATTAGTTAGGGTTCTCTAGAGAAACGGAATCAACAGGAAATATTCATAAATATAAAATTTATAAAAGTGTATCACATAACCATGGGAACATAGAGTCCAAATCCATAGGGCAGGCCGTGAAGCTGATGACTCTGATGAAGGGTCTGGATGAACTCCACAGGAGAGGCTCACCAGCCAAAGCAGGAAGAGAGCCTGTCTCCTCTGAATCCTCCTTAAAAGGCTTTCAGTGATTAGATTAAGCATCACTCATTGCAGAAGACACTCCCCTTAGCTGATTACAAATAGAATCAGCTGTGGATGCAGCTGATGTGATCATGATTTAATTCTATGAAATGTCCTCATAGCAACAGATAGGCCAGCACTTGCACAAGACAAACAGGTACCACCGCCTGGCCAAGAGACACATGAGCCTGACCATGACACCCTCTGTCCAGAGGGGATCCTGGACGTGGGTGCAGAGACAGTGTGCATGTTAAGTCATGCAGCAGGGCCCCAGGCACCTGTGAGGTCTGCACTCACCCCATCAATATCACTGAGCACAATGAGAACAACATAAATAGTAAATTAAAAATGCCATAACAAGTTGAGAGAGAAACTGTTGAAGAAAGGGAAAAGCTTTCATATTGCTTTTTGAACAAGGGAGTCCTTAATTTTCATTTTGCCCCAGGCCTCACAAATTATGTGACTGGCCCTGGATACTATTATTACCACCATTTCACAAAAGTGGAAACTAAGGACTAGAGAGGCTCAGTAATTTGCCCAAGATCACACATCTGCCAAGTGGCAGAGTTCAAACACAAATGTAGCTCCCAGATGAGCGAGGACTCTGTGATCTTAAAGATCTCCTGAGCCTAACTCTTGGCTCAGAAGCTAAGACACCTAGATCCAATTTCTGATCATGACCCTAGGCAAGTTTGCCCCCAACCTGTGCCTCCATTTTTCCAAGTAAAAATGCTCTGTGGACTCTTCCAAGGTAGTACAGAGTCTCAAGATTTGGCTTTGCCAGTGACACAGGATGTAAGTTTGAGCACAGGGAAGTCATTTTTGCCCCCCTTCCTCCCACAGCTGCTAGGACTCAAACAATCACCCACCTTTCCAGATGCTTTACAATGTACAAAGCACTTTCATGTCTGCCCAACAACCCTGAGCAGAAAACAGGACAAGTTGATAATTTATCCCCATTTTACAGGCAGGAAAGTTGAAGCACCAGAATTGTGACGTGACTTGCCCACGCTCTCATAGGCTCTTTCCCTTATATCTCACTGCATTTCAGGCAAGTTTTGAAAAGATAAACAGGACTTCACAGGCACAGGGTTCATACTCTGAATATTCCCAAATGAGAAGATGGGTCCCACCCTTTGGGAGTCCTGACGTAGGAGCAACATGGGCCTCTCTGTGCCGGAGACACACCTCTGAAGGGATGACTCAATCCCTGGCCTTGAGTGTCCTAGGTCTGAAAGAAGAGACCAGAAGGATCCAAGGCAACCAGAGAAGAGAAACACCTGGCCAGCTGTTTTCAAAGGGTGACTCAGCACCCTGTGGGATGTTTACTGAAGACGAGATAGACAAATGGATAGACAGACTGAGAGATAGATCAGGCAGAAGCACTTCCTTAGCTCTCCAAGCCACTCTTCCAGCCTCTTTATCATAACTAGTCCATTGGCCATTCCTATGAAAGGTCTCCAGCTATGGAGAGGGAAGGGTATAGCCGACCAGAAGTCATTGCTGCTAGTGACACATCCTTGGACCTGTCACTCCCAGGGCCCCATGGAGGTCCCTGTTTCTCTGGTGAAGGTGCAGCATCTGCACACAAGAGGGACACATACCCAACCCACAGTGAAGCTTTTTCCCAGCAGTGGGAACAACTGGCCAAAACCAGCCACCTCTCTTGCCTGAGGTGGCAAGAGATGACTATATGCTGTGTTTGTAAAATAGTTCCTGAAGTCAGTGAACAGAGTAAAACTATCTGACCCCAAGGTTCTAAGTCTTCAGCCCCATAGCCTTTGTGCAGTTTACTTCCTCACTTCTTTCAGGCCTCTGATCAAATATAACCTTAATACAGAGGAACCCCACCCCCTTCTCTGATACGCTTATCTTTCGCCATCTTTTACCATTCACCTCACACCAACCCCTCTCTTGTCCCTCCCCAGTCCTTCAGGGAAGTGCTGGTGCAGAACTGTCCAATAAAACTTTCTGTGACAAGAGAAATGTTCCATTCTATGCTGCCCAATATGGTAGCCACTAGCCACATATGGTTATTGAGCATATGGTTACTGAGAGTGACTGAGAACTGAATTTAAAGTTTAATTTAATTTTAATTGTTAAATGTAATTTTAAATTGTCATGTATGGCTAGTGGCTACTGAGCTAAGCAGTAAGATCTAGAGACAAAGGTGTCAATAAAAATGAAACATTGATACCATGATTTGGGGCTTCAAAGGCACTTTCTCATTTGTCTGTCTCATGAAACAGGTACCTTTATCCCCATTTTACAGAGGAGGAAATTGAGGCTCAGAGAAGATAAATGGCTTTCACAGTGACAAAGTTAGTATTAGAGGCATGATATAATACCAGATCTCTTGATTCCCGAACTCCACTTATCCCTCTATACCACTCCGCCCACTTATGTAGTAAGCACATATCTATTGGGTCATTTTTACTAGTTACCTGCCTCTGGGCTACACACAGGAAATAAAAGAGAAGACTTGGGCCCAGCTTTGGGTGGGGATCCCTAGGACAAAGCCAGTATGGTGACCACAGTTAAAATGTAGATATAAAACTTGCTTTAGGTAATTTTCTTCAAAGTAGCTCAAAACTCAATTTGCTTTAAGTACCACTTTGCTCTGAACACTCCCAAATTTATATTTTGGGCTCCAACCTCTGCCCAGAATTTCCAGTATAAACATACTTAACATCTCCACTTGAATGTCAAATTGACTTCTCAAGTCTAACTAGTTCACTGCTGAACTTTTTTTTTTTTTTTTTTTGATATATATTTTTTGGCATGGGCAGGCTCAGGGAAATGAAACCCACAGCTGAACTTTTAATTCCTCCCCACCCAAACTTCCCCCAAACCAGCTCTTCCCCATCTCAGAAAATCACAATTCATTCTTCCAGTTGTTCCACACACCCCCACCTCAAACCCTGGAGCCATCTATACCTCTCTATTTTCACACCTTTCATCTAATCCATTAGTAAGTATTGTTAATTCAACCTTCAAAAATGCTCATTATGCATGGACCACTGTGGCTCAGTGGCAGAGTTCTTGCCTGCCATGCCAGAGACCTGGGTTCAATTTCTGGGACCTGCCCATGCAAAAAAAATAATAAATGCTTACCATTTCCACTACTGTCAACATAAACTGTCATTATCATCTCTACCTGGACTGTTGGATAGTCTCTGAGCTGATCTACTGACCACTCCCTTCTCTTTCCCACACAGTAGCCAGAGCGATTTTTAAAACTAAAGTGGAGCATGTCTCCTCTCAGGTTAAAGCTCCCAGTGGTTTCCCAATTAGTGGTCCATAAGGACCTATAGGATCTGGCCCCTGATACTTCTCTGACCTCATTTCCTAGTACCTTCCTCTTTGCTCCTTCAGGTCCAATCACATCAGGACTTCCGGGTCATTCCTTCCTCAAGGACTTTGCACAGTTGACTCCCTCACTTTTTTCCGGTCTGATCAAATGACCCCTTATCACAGAGGCACTCCCTATCCCCTTATCAAGTTTCAACTTTCCTCAGACCATTTACGACCTCCTGACATTCCATATGTTTGCTTATTGTCTTTTCCTCCCTTGTTCCAGCCCAGTACAACCCTGAGACCAAAGAATACACCGAACAGAAAATTAACCATGAGCTTTAATTAGGGACTTATGAACAGAAGAAAATTCTACCCAATGGTGGCCAGCTGGGAAATAAAAGCCAGCCTTCCACCCAAACACAAGAGAGAGTAAGTGCCAAGGAGGGGCAGCTTATAAGGGTTACACCGAACTCTCGCAAGAGTTTGTTACAATGGAGTTTCAGCAGGATCCCATGAGAGTTTATTAGGGGAGGGAAGTTTTACATTCTTTGACCTTTAAACATCTGTCCTGATCATGTAGGCCGCTGTGTGCAGTGACTTGCCCTCAAAATAGAGGAGGGGAGAAGAGCCCAGGCCTTGGGTCCTGACAATTGACCCCTACACAGCAAACTGTATTGACCACAGGACAGACATTGCTTTCATTAATAGTATAAGAGACAACAGAACATAAGGAGTCCCCCCCCACAGGGATAACTCCACAAAATGATGCCACAATGGCCAAGAAAGGGAATTAAACCATTCTACTAATAATTGACAAAACCTGTGATTTCAGTCCTAAATAAGAAGATTACTTTCCAGATTTTCTAATGTGCTGAATCCTGCCAGGACAGCAGGGTATTTCACACAGTCCACTTCACAGGGGTCACAGTACAAGGCAGGCTGGTGGCACCCAACAGTAGCAGTTCAGTGCACACCCAGTGTTCTAGTTTGCTAGCTGCTGGAATGCAATATACCAGAAATGGAATGGCTTTTAAAAAGGGGAATTTAATGAGTTGCTAGTTTACAGTTCTAAGGCCGAGAAAATGTCCCAATTAAAACAAGCCTAAAGAAATGTCCAATCAAAGGCATCTAGGGAAAGATACCTTGGTTCAAGAAGGCCGATGAAGTTCAGGGTTTCTCTCTCAAGTGAGAAGGCACATGGTGAACACAGTCACGGTTTCTCTCTTGGCTGGAAGGGCACATGGCAGACACGGCGCCATCTGCTAGCTTACTCTCCTGGCTTCCTGTTTCATGACGCTCCCCGGGAGGCGTTTCCCTTCTTCATCTCCAAAGGTTGCTGGCTCATGGACTCTGCTTTGTGGTGCTGCAGTATTCTCTGCTCTCTCTGAGTCTCTCTGAATCTCCAAAATGTTTCCTCTTTTATAGGACTTCAGAAACTAATCAAGACCCACTCAAATGGGTGGAGACATGTCATCCCCTAATCCAGTTTACCAACCATTCTTAACTAAATCACATCAACCAGGGAGATGATCTCATTACAGTTTCAAGCATACAGTATTGAATAGAGATTATTCTACCTTTATGAAATGGGATTTATATTAAAACATGGCTTTTCTTAGGGAGCATACTTCCTTCCAAACCAGTACACCCAGCATTAAGATTCATTGTGCATGTAAGTTACCACAGAAGACTACTGCAGAAAGGAGTTTGCTACAATGCTAAGGGCAAAAAGAATACAAGCTAAATTCCCATTAGTAGACAGATGCCACATCTTTTTCCTCTGCAGTTGCTTTCTGGAGTCCAATCCACAGTTAGCCTGGGTATAATAAGTGTCCACAGCCACACATACTGTGTCTTGGGGTATGGGGGTCCTAGGTGGTTACATATACAATTGCTGGCATTTTTTGTGTATAAACAGTGATCTAATACTTAAACTTTGGGTGACCCCGATACTCCATGGGCTTAGAATTCTCAACAGCACAGCTGTATCAGCCAGGACCATGGCCAAGCAACCTTATTTTCCCCAATTTCTAATGCTTGTGGTGCAGGCAAGAGCAAATTATTGTCATTACCTCATTGTGGCTGTAGCTTTGCTTGTCCTTTTACCTGAATTTGCAGCACCTTCATGGAACCACCATTACCAGTTCAATAGGAAGTGGAGAGGCTGCTCAGGGCCATGAATCAAGGCTGGGGAGGGCAAGATGCAAGTGATGTTGTCATTGCTGCAGACAGACTGCTTTTAACTGCTCCTTTAGAAGCCCATTCATTCTTTTAATTAACCACACTGCTGCATATTGTAAACCAAATGAAATGTCCATAAGATATCATATACAGTAGCCCAGACTTGGAAGAGTTGTCTGGTAAAGAGGATCCCTCTATCACTATCCACATATGTGGAGACCCCAAAGAATGCACTTAGCTTTTCTAAGCTATGTATTATAGCACTTTGGCCAGCTATCCCTACTGGGAAGGCCAGCAAAAGTCCAGTGGCCATATCTATGGCTGTAAAATCATATTTTGCACCTTGGATAAGGGAAGGGGCCCAATGTACCTAACTGCCAACTGGTGACCAGAATCTGCTCACAGCTGATGTGACTGAGTTCACGAGGAAGAATCCTTGGGCATCACAGGGAACAGGAGGGGCAGGCGTCCTTGACTTCTTTCAGTTGTTGTCTGGTGATGGCAAGCTAGAATTGCTATGCCAGTCTCTACGGAGTCTGGAACCCTTGATGTTCTGTCTTTCAATGCAACCATTCAGCAGCCTCATGCAATGTTGGCTTTAGACTAAATTTAGACTAATTTTTTACTAAAGCACCTGCTTCAATATTCCCAGGTAAAGAATCAGTGTTATGGGCAGAGACATTAAACAAGGTTACCTTTTGCTTGTGATAGGTAGTTCAGATGTCTTCCCACATTTCTTTTTCCTATGGGGTCAGCCAACAACAGTCCATTGTTTTTTTTTTTCCATGTGGCCATTCACACTGTCAGGCACTGGTATACTGCCTAAAATAGCTAATGCATCTCCTGGTTCATGAACAATGACCATCCGTACAGCCCTTAATTCAGCCCATTGGCTGCTTTGTACAGTCCCAGTTTCCCACTATATAATATCTGTACTGGGTTGCACAGCTACTGCTATCCAGGTGGCAGGTTGCCCATGTACTAATCCCTGAGTATACCAGGAAGACTTAGGTATACTGCCACATCTGTCAATGGTGGGCACAGAGACAGCCACCTCGAGAGGATCAGCAGGGAGGGACAAGCATTGTTCTTCCACATAAGAAACTGGTCTCAGGAAATCATGCATTTCTGCACTTAAGGGGCAGTTGTTGAAAATGGTGCACTGAAGCAGATAAGCTCTCCA
Organism: Tamandua tetradactyla; assembly: GCF_023851605.1. NCBI lineage: Eukaryota > Metazoa > Chordata > Mammalia > Pilosa > Myrmecophagidae > Tamandua > Tamandua tetradactyla. The sequence goes on from NC_135328.1 coordinate 176,075,826, forward strand.
TTTTGTAATGTGCTTAATTGTGCATTGCCAAAGTGAGGTTTAGTGGCAGCATCACATATCCACCCCTGTACGGGGATGGCTATTCTTAAGTTCACAGGGCATTTCTGAGTTAGTCTTTCAACTTGCAGTAAGGAATCATAGGCAGCATACAGTTGTTTTTCTAAAGGGCTATATCACACTTCAGACCAAAAGTGGATAGGAACTTGCTTTGCCTGTTGCCTTTGCCACAGGCCCCACCCAAAGTCAGTAGCAGTAATAGCCATATCTAATTCTCAAGGCACATCTGGCTCCATCCATAGTAAAGCCTGAGCCAGTGCTATAGCCCATTTGGCTTTTGCCAAAGCATTCTGCTTGGAGGTATCCCATTCCCAGGAATGGCTTTTCCTAATCAATACATACACAGGTTTTAACATTTTGGCTAAGTGAGGCATGAAAGGTTTCCAATACCCCAACATTCCCAAGAAAGACACTAGTTATTTTGTCATATACTGCATAGGAAAACACTGTACCTTATTAATTGCTACAAAAGGAATAAATTTTGCCTTTCACAACCATACAACACCCAAGAATTTGACAGGGCAGACAAGACTTTGCAGTTTATCATGATTAATTGCCCATCCCTGAAAAGCAATGAACCTGAGGCTTCTTTTAGTTCGGGGAAAGAGTTACTGATTAACATGACATCATCAACACAATGAAATCGAGTTACACTTTTCCACTTAGCCAAATTGTTTGCTATGAGACTGTGGCGGATGGTCCAGCTATCTAAATAGCCTCATGGGAGCACTATGAAAATCCTTTGTTCTCCTTCCCAGGTGGAAGTGAAAAAAAGTTGACTGGCCCTATTCAAGAGAATACTCAAGGAAACAAAGTGATAACCACATAACTGAATGCTAATTCCTTGTAGTAGAGGTAGCCTTCAGAACACTGCATACAAAGACGGCATTACTTTATTTTCTGCTTCACAAACCTCTTCTTTTTGCTCATTTTCATCATCAGATGAAGAATTTACAGGATCCCAAACCTTTGGGTCCCAGGTAGGGAAAGTCAGGATACACCTCTCTTGCCCCTTGGGAAGTCTGTGGCCTCTTATTCTAACATACTGGCATGCTCATATTTCTGAACTCTTATCTATGTTGTGTAGCCTCTCATTCAATGTATCCTCCAAATCTACTAATTTCTGTCTTTCTGAGACAGTTTGCTGTATCTGGCCATACTGCACACAGCAAAAGCCAACCAACTGCAACATAGTCAAACAAGTGGGCACCCCCCACCCACATCAACAAGTGGACCACCCAGGATTACCCCAGCAGAGTCTTCTTTCCCCAGACTCATGCACTCTATGGCCACAGTTCCTTGGTCTTCTGGCTGGCTTGTCAAATGTTCCAGCCCAGTACAACCCTGAGACCAACGAACATGCCAGAAAAAAACTGCCCATGAGTTTTAATTAGGGACTTAAAAACAGAAGAAAATTCTACCCAATGCCAACCAGTTGGGAAATGAAATTCTGCACTTTGCCCAGACACAAAAAAGAGCAAGTGCCTGGGGATGGTGGTGGTGGGGGTGCTTGTAAACATTACAACAAACTCATACAAGATTTGGTGCAAAGGAGTTTCAGCAGAATCCTATGAGAGTTGATTAAGGGAAGGGAGTTTTACATTCTTTGACCTTTAATGTCTGTCCCAGTCATGTAGGTGGCTGTATGCAGTGACTTGCTCTCAAAATGAAAGGTTGGTACTTCCGGGCCAAGATGGCGGCTTAACAATGTGCACATTTTAGTTCGTCCTCCAGAACAACTACTAAATAACCAGGAACAGTACAGAACAGCTCCTGGGGCCACGTCAATGACCGAACACACAGCGTACCCCAGTCTGGACCAGCTGGACCAGCTGTGAGCCCCTCCAGAACCATGAGTTCCCTAAGTTGTGGTGGCCGGCACCCCTCCCCCACAGGCTGCTTCCCAATGGTAAAGGAAAGAGACTTTACCAGCAGTGGGGGCTGAGCCCAACCAAACACCAATTGTGGAATTAATTAACAAATTCTGACTACTAAAAATAGGCCCCCAGATCAGATGAACCTGGTCAAAGTGGAGGTAGCTCATTTTTGCCCCAGTGCCAAGGGGGCAGGGCTGACAGAAAAAAAAAGAAGAAGGAAACAGGTTTTTGTGGCTATGTTTCTACAAAGGCTTGACTGCCTCTGGATAAAGCGGCAGGGCTTCTCAGGCTGCAACTGCCCCAGGCATAGGCAGAAACAAGCTCATTTGAGGGCTTATCTGGAGACTGTGCCTTCCCCAGGGGAGGGGGTGAAGCCCGACTTAGGTGGAACCCCTCCCTCAAGGAATTCAGATACCAGGGCTTGGTAATTTGAAACCATTAAAACCAGCCTGCGACCTCTCCTCTGTCTCTACCATGCCCCCAGCAGGGAGAGTCTGCCAAAGTTAAAGGTACCACATCATCTTATGCTGGTGGGACCTGCAGGCAGACAAGCATCACCTACTGGGCAGGATAAGAAAAACAAAGCCCAGAGATTTCGCAGGAAAGTCTTTCAATCTGCTGGGTCTCACCCTCAGGAAAAACTGATGCAGGTGACCCTTTCCAACTGACAGGAGGTCAGTTTGCCCTGGGAAAATCCAGCTGTGGTCTATAATACCTAAGCAGACCCTCCTAAGTGTGTGGGGGGAAAGGCACCATACAAGCAGGGCAAGAAACAAGAAAGCAAGAACTGAAAAATTCTCCTCTGTTAAACAAAATTTAAGCTAGAGGTCCAATAAAGCTGAACTGAATGTCAAAAAACAGATAGACAATAAATTCATCCAGCAAGAAAACTCTAGGTAAAAGAAGTGCAAGCAACTCCAGAATAAACTAATTAAGGTAATTAAATGGCTAGACACCAGCAAAAAATAACAAATCACACTAGGAAAATTGAAGATATGGCCCAGTCAAAAGAATACACCAACAATTCAAATGAGATACAGGAGCTGAAACAATTAATTCAGAATATATGAACAGACATGGAAAACCTCATCAAAAACCCAATCAATGAATTGAGGGAGTATATAAAGAAGGCAAGAAATGAACCAAAGAAGAAACTGAAAGTCTGAAAAACAAATCACAGAACTTATGGGAATGAAGGGCATGGTAGAACAGATGGAAAAAACAATGGAAACCTACAATGGTAGATTTTGAGAGACAGAACATAGGATTAGTGAACTGGAGGAAGGAACATCTGAAATCTGGCAAGAAAAAGAAAATATAGGGAAAAAATGGAAAAATATGAGCAGGGACTCAGAATTGAAAGACAATATGAAGCATACGAATATACATGTTGTCAGTGTCCCAGAAGGAGAAGAGAAGGGAAAAGGAGGAGAAAAACTAATGGAGGAAATTATCACTGAAAATTTCCCAACTCTTATGAAAGACTTAAAATTACAGATCCAAAAAGTGCAGCATACCCCAAAGAGAACAGATCCAAATAGATGTACTCCAAGATATCTACTAATCAGAATGTCAGAGGTCAAAGAGAAAGAGAGGATCTTGAAAGCAGCAAGAGAAAAGCAATTCATCACGTACAAGGAAGCCCAATAAGATTATGCGCAGATCTGTCAGCAGAAACCATAGAGGCAAGAAGACAGTGGGAAGATATATTTAAATTATTAAAAGAGAAAAACTGCCGACCAAGAATTCTATATCCAGCAAAATTGTCCTTCAAAAATGAGAGAGAAATTAAAACATTTTCAGACAAAAAGTCACTGAGAGAGTTTGTGACCAAGAGACCAGCTCTGCAAGAAATACTAAAGGGAGCACTAGAGACAGATACAAAAAGACAGAAGAGAGAGGTGTGGAGAAGAGTGTAGAAAGGAAGACTATGAGTTAAGGTAAAAAGAAGGAAAATTAGATATGACATATAAAATCCAAAAGGCAAAATGGTAGAAGAAAGTACTGCCTGTACAGTAATAACACTAAATGTTAATGGATTAAACTCCCCAATCAAAAGACATAGACTGGCAGAGTGGATTAAAAAACAGGACCCATCTATATGCTGTCTCTACACAAAGGACATGAGTGCAAGGACACAAATGGACATTTGCACTCTAATGGTTATAGCAGTATTATTTACAATTACCAAGAGATGGAAACAGCCAAAATGTCCATCAACAGACAGTTGGCTAAACAAACTGTGACATTCACATATGATGGAATATTATGCAGCTGCAAAACAGCATGAAGTTATGAAGTATGTAACAACATGTATGGACCTTAAGGACATTATGCTGAGTGTGATTAGCCAAAAACAAAAGGGCAAATACTGTATGGTCTCACTGATATGAACTGACATTAGTGAATAAACTTGGAATATTTCATTGGTAACAGAGACCATCAGGAGACAGAAATAGGGTAAGATATTGGGTAATTGGAGCTGAAGGGATACAGCAATAGGACATATAAAAACTCAGAAATGGACAGCACAATACTACCTAACTGTAATACAATTATGTTAAAACACTGAATGAAGCTGAATGTGAGAATGATAGAGGGAGGATGGCTGGGGGCATAAATGAAATCACAAAGATAGATAGACGATAAAAATTGAAATGGTATAATCTAGGAATGCCTAGAGTGTATAATGATAGTGACTAATTGTACAAATGTAAAAAATGTTTTTGCATGAGAAAGAACAAAGGAATGTCATTACTACATGGTGCTGGAAATAGATGGCAATTAATATTTTAAAATTTCAACTTATGTGTGAGACTAAAGCAAAAAATGCTTATTTGGTACAAAATTTGTATTTTGACTAGTGCATCTCCTAATATAACTTATGTAGATAGTTGGTTGAACACCATAAGTACATGGAATCTTGGGTAGGAATGAGATTTTGTTGGTTTGTCCAGGGTGATGCCCTGATGAATCCCAGAGTGATATGATCAGTGAGTGGAAAAGTATTTGCAAAGACCCCTTTGGGGAATGGTGAGAACGGGGGAAAATTCAAACTCCCCAAGTTGAATTCTTGATATTCTCACAAGTATTGTGGACAACCAAAGCTATAGGCTGAGCCCCCAGTCTTGGGGTTTGTTCATATGAAACTTATCCACAAAGGATAGGTCAAGCCTACTTAAAATTTAGGCCTGTGAGTCACCCCCAAGAGAGCCTCTTTCGTTGCTCAGATGTGGTCTCTCTCTCCAGCCAACACAACAAACAAACTCACCACCCTCCCCCTGTCTATGTGGGACGTGACTCCCAGGGGTCTGGACCTTCCTGGCAGCGTGGGGCAGGGATCCAGAGTGAGCTGAGATTCAGCATCAAGGGATTGAGAAAAACTCTAGAGAGAGCTGAGACCCAGCATTGAGGGATTGAGAAAAGCTTCTGGACCAAAAGGGGGAAGAGTGAAATGAGACAAAGTGTCAATGGCTGAGAGATTCCAAACAGAGTCAAGAGGTTATCCTGGAGGTTATTCTTATGCATTAAGTAGATACCACCTTGTTATCCAAGATGTGATGGAGAGGCTGGAGGGAACTGCCTGAAAATGTAGAGCTGTGTTCCAGTAGCCATGTTTCTTGAGGATGATTGAATAATGATATAGCTTTCACACTGTGACTGTGTGATTGTGAAAACCTTGTGTCTGATGCTCCTTTACCTACCTTGTCAACAGACAAGTAGAACATATGAAATAAAACTAAATAATAGGGGCATCAAATGTTAAAATAAATTTAGTTTGAAATGCTAGTGATCAATGAAAGGGAGGGGTAAGGGGTATGGTTTGTAAAATTTTTTTTCTGTTTTTGTTTTATTTTTCTGTTGTCTTTTTCTGAACTGATAAAAACGTTCTGGGAAATGATCATGATGATGAATATGCAACTATGTAACAATATTGTGAATTGTTGAGTGCATGTATTGGGAATGTCTGTGTTTCCTTCTTGTCATTTTTTTTAATTAATAAAAAATTTTAAAATTTTTTTCTGTTTTCATTTAATTTTTCTGTTATCTTTTTATTTCTTTTTCTGAATTGATGCAAATGTTCTAAGAAATGATCATGATGATGAATATGCAACTATGTGATCATATTGTGAATTACTGATTATATATGTAGAACGCAATGAGCAAAAATTAAGAATGTTTGTTTCTCTCTTGTAATTTTTTTAATTAATAAAAATTTTTTTTTTTAAAAAAGGTGGAATATCACCTTGTTTGACCTCAGCTGGGAATGTGCACAACTGGCAATTCAAATTTTTACAGTCCAACAATTACTGTGAAAATACCACAATTACTGACTTGGGGGTTACAAATAAATTTTAGCATGTAGGTGAATTCACAAGTACAGAATCCATGAATAATGAACATCAACAATAAATGAAGCTAATTTAAAAAAAAAAAATGAAGGATTGGGGCAGTGGGACCCGGGCCCTGGGCCCTTACATTTCCCTAGAGCATACGCCGCAGGTATAGAGGTTGGCATATAAAATACAGATCATCCGGTTAATTTTAATTTTCAGATAAACAGCAAATAATCTTCAATGTAAGTATGTCCCAAATGTTACATGACAGAGGCAGTGATTATTTTTTGTTCATTGCTATATTCTCCAGCACTAGAACACCTCTGGCACATAATAATAATTACTAAATAGATGAATATGTTCAGCCGGGTTGTTTCCGACACAGGCCTAAACTTTTGATAAACAGCCTGCCAGTTAGAGGGGTGGAGCCCTTCAGGCAGGGTTAGTTACGCTCACAATTGACGGCCTGGGCGGCTAATGAACTTTCGAAGCAGATCAGGCAGCTGGGTGCACTGCTTGCCCCCGCCCTTCGCCGAGGCTCAGAACAGCAGCAGGTGCTAGGTGACCCTCCCGGGGGCAGGGCCTCTCAAAACCTGCTTGCACCGCCCAGCCCAAACCAAACACAGGGCCTCTTTAAAGCCCCGCCTCCCCAGCACCACGCGCGCTCCGGCGTGACGTCATCCACGCGGGCGACCAATGGAGGCGCAGTTTACTGGCAGGCGGCGCCGGCGGCCACTGCCAGGGGGGAAGTGAGCTGGGACGAGAGCGATGGCCCAGGTCTGGAGCCCGCGGCCGCCGCCGTCGCCGCCACCACCACCAGCGCATCAGGAACAGCCGCGGCCGCATCCGGAGCGGGGGCAGGAGTTGCGGTCGCAGTGGAGACGGCGCTTGTGAGTTGCCGAAAGTCGCCTGCCGAAACATCTCAAACTCTGGGTGGGAGCTCTTCAGGTGGGCTGAGCCGCGGTCGCCCCTCAGTACTGCGCACCCCCGGCCCAGACGGCATCCCCGAGCCTGATTCCACATCTTCCTTCTTCTTGGGCTCTCTTCAAACTCAGGGCGGGGTCCGGAGGACTGTGATAACCTCAGACCTGAGCTTCCAAGCCCGGGCATTTTCTCGGCGCCCAGAGCTGTATCAGGTTTGCAGTGGCTGGGAGCTCCCTCTTGCTGCCACTTTTCCTGCCGGAAGGACTGACTTGTTCCCACTGTCTTATCCTGTACTTCTCCCTCTCACCCCACTCAGGAACAAGTTTATTTTTTCTTCCCTGTTGGAAACCTGACCCCGGATATCCAGAACATCTGTGTGACCATTTCCATCTCCTGAAACACCCTTAGAAATATTACCTACATATCGGAGCTAAGAATCTCTCATTCTTGACTTGGCTTTTTTTACTCCTTCAGGAAGTAAAAGTTTTCCCCTTTTCCAGCTTCTTAATTAACTGACACTCCATGCCCATTTGAATCAACACTCCTGACTACCTATATGTGATTTTCCCATCCGTTTGAATTCTAGTTTCCTCTGGGCTCCAGTCTCCAGCCCTCAGTGTATCTAGTCAGTCCCACCCCTGGGTGGGAGTGACTGGAGGGCTCTGGCCCAGGATTCCCCACCCTGGAAGGCAACTCCAAGACAACGAGAGAATTGGGTGTTGGGTACGAACCTGGCAGCTCAGGCGTAGGTGCTCCACTCACCCCACACAAGAAGATGAAAAAGCGGAAAGAACTCAATGCATTGATTGGCCTGGCTGCAGACAGCCGGAGAAAGAAGCCCAAGAAAGGCTCAGGTCATCGCCTGCTTCGCACTGAGCCCCCTGACACAGAGTCTGAGTCCACCTCAGAGGAGGAAGAGGAATTCGGTGTAGTTGGAAATCGCTCTCGCTTTGTCAAGTGAGTGATGGTGGTGGTGAGAAGTCAGATCAGAAACAGGCATCCCTTTATACTACCACAGGACAGATTTAAGGGAAGGAGAAGGGAGTCCTTGGGAAGAAAAATGGTTGTAGACCATTGAAAGGCAAAATTGGGGGGGGGGGGGTTAGAGAGAAGATAAGACAGATCCTGAATGAAGAATAATAGAGATGTGTCCCTAAGTGTAGAAAGAAGAGCTTAGAATCTCCCGTAGAATTGTGGACATGGAGAATATGCCAAGAACCCAGGGAGACCAAGTTGGGATTGGCAGAGTCGGGGAAGGCCTTTAAAATAATATGAGTGAGAGAGGGACCTTAAGAGTGCCAATTATTTATTTTTTGCATTCTTCATATATCTGAATCTTGATGGGGGAATATGGTGAAGGAAATACTGCGGGATGTATGAGCCTTGAGAGTAGGTGGAGCATGGGCAAGAAAAAAAGTCACTTTTTCCCAAATCACTTTTAGATGGAGTAGCCACTGAACAAATCAAGTAGTAAGTTTTGAGGGCTTTGGAAATTGAGGTTCAGAATGAAGAAGGGTTGAAGTGGTCCTGCACCCTCTCAGCACACTACAAGAAAAGAGGGTTCTGCTGAGGATGTGGAAATAAGAGTGAGGCAGAAGGTTGGGATGCTAGAAGAGATGGAATCTTTTGTTTGAGATATTTTTTGTTTAGAATGTCTGTGTCCGTTTATTTTCTTGAAGAAAGAATCTGTTCTCTGATGAGCTTTACCAGATTAGGTAGTTAAGAAGCTTCTGGATTTGGAGTTTGAAGTTCAATGAAGCATTAATCCTGGAATTTTCACCCTACTGGGTTAATTTAGACCTTGACTTTTAGTGTGAAATCTAACCCCTTTCTATGTTTACTTCCTTCTGAGCTAGTAAGCTAGAGTGCACCAGTTGTCCACCTAACCCCGTGGATCTTATTTCTTTCATTCCATTTGCAGTAAAACTTGCTGAAAAGTTTATGAACTTTCAATAAACTAAAACACCATCACTGAAAGGAGTGAGTATGTGTCTGAGAGAGATGGATAGATAGATAAATTCCAGTACTGAATGAATTGTAGAGAAGCACTGGTCTTTATACTTTTCTAACCTGAGCTTGTCTCCAAAGACCTCCCTCCTAAATTGATGATGATGGTAGTGAGTTGCAGGTGCATATGGGTACTTCCTGTGGGCCACAGGAACTCCATCTGTTTCATGTGAAGTTTGAAACCTTTGTAACCAATAGATGAATTCTTTCGTAAGTCATATTAGCTAGTCATTTTCAACCTGTTATTCAGACCTAAGCACATTACCACTTGTCCCCTGGAAACTATTTTTTCATTAGAGAAGATAATTATGTGGCAACACAGTCATACTATTTCTAATATAGCTGATCTCATAATTACTTTTGTACTTATGTTTGAATTTGTTGTTATGATCAGGGGACACTATTTACGATGCTGCAAAATCTGTTATCCCCTCTGTGCTTTCGTCATCCTTGCGGCCTGTGTCGTGGCCTGTGTTGGCTTGGTGTGGATGCAAGTTGCTCTCAAGGAGGATCTGGATGCCATCAAGGAAAAATTTAGAACAAGTAAGTGGTTATGGTTCTTGGAGTCTTTTCCAGGGTCTAAGACAGAATGTACCATGCTGGTGAAGCAATTATGTTTTCCATTCAGCTTGAATGTTGTAACATTTGTTTTTAAACCCACAAACAAAAAACAGTGCTTACATACCTCCAGGACAAATAGCATCGAAATAATGACATTGCAAGTAAGGCTTAGAGTGCGGGGAAAAAAAGAGCTAAGGTGCAGGAGTCCAGAGTATTGATTAGCCTCCATCCTTGGCCTGAACTTCCCCAGGTATAAAGTGGCAACAACAACACTATAGGCTGTTTAAGAAAGAATGTGGGGAGTGTCTGTCATATAATTTTCTCCATAAGAAAAACAGTATAGGAACATAGGAATGGATAATAATATAGTACTCAACATTTCTTGAGTACTGACTCTGTGTCAAGTCACAAATAAATGATTTTATCCCCAAAACAATCCTGTGAGATGGGTACTATTTTCAATTATTATTATTATTATGCTCTCAGAAAATTGGGGCTTAGAAGAATAAAGTAACTTGTTTGGTAATTAAGTATGGTGGCACTAAGACTTGTACTTGGTCCTCTTACAACCCAACTATTCAGATTCTTGTTTATAACCATACTGTAACTGCATCCCTGTTCCCAGTGGCTTTGTAAGCCTATAAACATTTCTTCAAGTGCCCACAGATCTCTTTGATATCAACTTGGGTCAGAATTTTAAAGTTCAGTAAGAGTAGTGGAGGAGCTGTTTTTCTGAGTATCAGTTTTCAAGTTTAGAGCTAAAACTAATCAATTTCTCTCCTATCCTTGACTGTGCTTGTATTTGTGACATCTGTTTCAGGAAAAATAATTTAAATACCATTGAGTGTTATGATTTTAAAGTTTTAGGAATCTTTTGTGATTCTTTGAACTAAATTACATATTCCTGAAAGGCTACAGTAGCCCTAGTAGTGCTACCTTAAGCATAATACAACCAGCAGAAGTATTTGTCTCATAGTTGAGTTTTAAAGTTTAAGGGACTTTTTTTTTTAGTTAAAGAGTTTTATATTTTCTAAATTGCAAAGTTGTATTTGACACATCCAAACTAATTTTTCTGAAAGGTCTGTTTGTATAGCACTTTCAACCAGGTTAACCTAAACACCTTTCTTTTACAACACTGAGATCTTTGATTCTAGATTTCAAGTGTTAATTTTCTAAGCTAAGGAACCAGTTTCAGCTTAATCATAGATACTCTAACCTTAGTAGCATTAGCATACCCGGAACCTGACCACAAGGCTTTCTCAAGGTCATAAAAAAGTCTAGTCCCAGAACTGGGATTAGAGTTGTTTCTTTGCTTCCCTTCTTAAGCCTGGGAGATCTTAATGTCCTAGCTTTCCTTAACCCCAGCTTCTCTTTGCTGCCTGCAGTTATTCAAATTCTGAACTGACCTAAGGACAGTTAATCCTTAGTTAGCAGGTTAATGACATTCCCAGTGATGTTGTTTGAAAAAGTTGAAATACTAACTTCAGTTTTCTTAGGAACTTTTGATTCAGGGAATGGGTCAGAACATACAGATCATTCTTAAATCTGTGTGTTCTGTCAACTGGTTGAATCAGATGACAGTAGAAGAATGAATAGAATTTCTACCAAAGTTATTTTTCCTCCTTAATGTTTGTCCTTAGTAGTATTGCAAGGTTTTTTAAGGACAGTGCTTTCTTTGTAATGTAAGTAGTGATCATAACTTGGAAATGAGGTTCTTAGAAAAGTTTAATTTGTAAGTAGCCACTGAAGTCACCTGTCTGTTCCATCCTCTCTCTGGAATTAGTTGAGCCTCCTAGACTTATGATATAGTTTGTTTTAATCACTTGTAGCCATTATTTATTTATGAATTTCAAAATATTGCTCAGTTCTGCCCTCCAGAGATTCCTCTCTCTGATTGCTCTGTGCCTGTGTTTACAGGATACCCATGTAATTTATACCTTAACAAGCTTTTCAGGGAATTTTTTGTTTGTAAGTGCATATTTAAAAGGTAGTATGTGTAACAGCCCTGGCAATCAGTCAGTCAACAGATATTTATTGAGCACTTGTTAATATCAGTCCTTGGAAGCACTGTATTCAGAAGCCAGAAATTATGCCCTGGCCTGTGAGACCTGCTCTCTCCCACTGAGCAGCATTCCCGAGACTCTGACTACATTTGTCACCCAGCCAAATGAAGCAGATGTAGAAGTGTCAGCTGCTTTTTTGGCTTTGGTTTGCTACAATGGAAATGCTAGCACCTGCGATATCTGTAAGTGGGACTTCCTGATGGAGGGAAAGGAAGGGGTCCTGGGATGTCCTCAGTCCATAGGCTGAACCATTATGGGCCACTTGCCCAAAAGCTTTTTGTAAAAACTAGTATCTTGACTAAACAGGGTCAATCTTGTTAAACTTTAAGTCTTCCTTTGAATTATGTTTAAGTATATTTCAAAAATTTTAATTTCTTGTTTTTCAAAAGAACAGAAGTTCTCAAATAAGTCAACCTGTTTTTGTCTTTAATACACTTTTAAGAAATTCAGACTCCCCTTGTTCTTCATTTAAATAAAATTTCCAAGACACTTGTGAGGAAAGGAGGAGGTATTACTGAAATATCTGAAATAGAAAGCAAAGCAGATAGGATTGATATTTTTCCTGTGGTCAAGGAGTAATTTGGTCTTGATCTTTAAGATAAAAGTGCTGGTTGGCCTTAGACTCTTACTTCAGTGTACTTTTTCCAGAACCAGAAACTTCAAAAGAATTTCACACTGTTATTATAAGGAAGACACCATTCACAGCCTTCCTTCTTTGTCACTCAACTATGAAACACTAGAATGAAGGAAAATAATTTGGAAGAGAAAGAAAGTGTTAATAAATGAGGCATATTTTTTTGTCTTACAGACAACAGTTTAGAGAAAGATGGTACTCTAGTGAAAAAATGTAGCAGTTAGGTCATTTAATATAGAACTTAAATGTGGTCTTGTACTAATGAGGACGTTAGGATATAAGTATCCATGATAGCCGGAATATATTACAAAGAGTACTGCTCCTAGTAGCAGAAGATCTGAATTCTGGCTTACTTGTTACCAGCTGTAAAAGCTGAGAAAAGTTTCTTTTACTCTTTCTTTTTTTTTTTTTTTTTTTTTTTTTTTAACATGGGCAGGCACCGGGAATCGAACCCGGGTCCTCAGGCATGGCAGGCAAGCATTCTTGCCTGCTGAGCCACCGTGGCCCACTTTTACTCTTTCTGAGCCTTCCTTTTCCCATTCATAAAATAGAAAATCGTGTTTGCGCTACCAAAGCACTTTGGGCAGTCTATTGTCATAATAGCTGCAACACTGTATAGTAATTCTGTGACCACACCTCGCTCCCCACGAGACCAAGAGCTTCAGGCTCTTTTTTATGCTCTGGTGTCTAGTGCAGGACTGGTCACATGGGGGAGGCTCAGTAAGAAACTGTTGAATAATAGTTACATGAAAGTTTATTGAAAACTGTAAAAGCATTATATAGATATAGAATATTGCTGTTGGCGTTTTATATGTTCTCTCTGAAAAGGTGTTATGCAGAAATCTCCATTTCCTGATCTCAAAGATCGGAAAAAAAACTAGGAAATCAAAAGAACTAGGCAAGTTCTTTTGGGTGTTAAAGATTTTTTTAACGCTGATTTTTAGAAGAATTGCTTTCCCTGTAGAAAAAACATGAATTAGTAATTATAAGTTGTTTGCTACACTTTCTCTCATTTATCTAATAAAAGTGCCTCCGCTTGGCTTGTCTCTCTTAAAAAGCCCCAAGTAAAACCATGATTATGAGCTGTTCTTTGCTCTCACAATCCTTAAGATCCAGAGTGCCTTCAGGACTTGTCAGCTCTATATATTTATTAGTTAATAATTGTAACCCAGGTTATTTATGTGTTTGTCTTATTTCTTCTTCCCTTCTATCTTCTACTTAATTCGTATGAACAAGAGAAAGGAGAAAGACAGCGTCTCCCCTGGGGATGTTTGACCACCTGAAAATGTGTGGGATGAGTTTTTTCTTTACAGCCTAACTGAAAGTATATAAGAGATTCAGTGAAATGCCAAGTGCTACATTAATTTAGGCCACTTGGTAAAAACATTTTTACTGCATGATGTTCCAGAAAACCGTCTACAAATCAAAGGGTGCATTTAAAAGTACTTAGGGAAGTCTGAGTCTTAGGGAAGTCTGTTATTTATAAAGAAATCATTTGGCAAATACTTTTGAAAAAATGAGCAAAAATATCTAATTTCATCTCATAATTCTAATGTTAGATGGTGGGTGTGGTAGTGTTCTAGTTTGCTGGCTGCCAGAATGCAACACACCAGAGACAGATTGGCTTTTAATAAAAGGGGATTTATTTTGTTAGTTCTTCAGAGGAAGGGCAGCTAACTTTCCACTGAGGTTCTTTCTTACGTAGGAAGGCTTAGGGTAATCTCTGCTGGCCTTTCCAGGCCTCTGAGTTCCAACAACTTTCCCCAGGGTGATTCCTTTCTGCATCTTCAAAGGCCTGGGCTGAGCTGCGAGTGCTGAGATGAGGTATGCTGAGCTGCTTTGACTGTGCTACGTTGTGCTCTCATTTAAGCACCAGCCAATTAAGTCACATGTCATTCATTGCAGCAGGCATGCGTCCTAGCCATTGTTGATGTAATCAGCAACAGATGAGGTTCACATACTATTGGCTCATGTCCGCGTACCTGTGGTAGTTAGATTCAGTTGTCAACTTGGCCAGGTGAAGGCACCTAGTTCTGCTGCAGACATGAGCTAATGGCATGTGAAGTTCATCTGCAGTCGGCTGGGGGAGTGCCTGCTGCAGTGAATGATGTTTGATTTAATTGTCTGGATGCTTAAATAAGAGAGCTCAACACAGCACAGTCCAAACAGCTCAGCATACTTCATCTCAGCACTCACAGCTCAGCCCAGGCTTTTGGAGATGCAAAAAGGAATCACCCGGGGAAAGTTGTTAGAACCCAGAAGCCTGGAGAGAAGGCCAACAGAGATCATCTGTGCCTTCCTGTGTAACAGAACCTCATATGAAAGTTAGCTGCCTCTCCTCTGAAAAACTATACATTTTTAACTAAATAAATCCCCTTTTATTAAAAGCCAATCCATCTCTGGTATGTTGCATTCTGGCAGCTTTGGCAGACTAGAACAGTGGGCTTACTTAAGGACACCTTTATGTGTATTACTACCACCATCCCCAATTTTGTGGGGTTTTTGTTGTTGCTGTGAGTTCTGCTTTTTTGTCTTTTCTTTATTTAAATCAGTAAGGTAACATTAACTCCATTTCGTACCCTACATTTATTTCACAGACAAGTATTTGAGTGCTTCTATGTACCTAAGTGCTCAGAAATACAAGGAAGTAGACCT
Organism: Tamandua tetradactyla; assembly: GCF_023851605.1. Classification (NCBI taxonomy): domain Eukaryota; kingdom Metazoa; phylum Chordata; class Mammalia; order Pilosa; family Myrmecophagidae; genus Tamandua; species Tamandua tetradactyla. The sequence continues at coordinate 176,090,941 of NC_135328.1, forward strand.
GGTCTCTGTTCTCAAACAGCTCACTGTCAGTCTGGTGGAGGAGACATATGAATAAATAATTGTAGCACCATGTGTTAAGTGTTTGGTAGAGCTTGAGGTGGTGAAGAGGTGCTGGTGGTTGAATTTGGAGATACACCTGTTTAAGCTGTATCTTGAAATAATTGGGTGGCAAAAATGAAGATGCAAGCCAAGACCATCCAGGCATAAAGAATAATTTGTGCAGGGTTGCCATGGTTTAGAGGTTGGTATGCTCAAGAAGATCAGTTTGTCTAAAACATAGATCGAAGAGTTAGGTGAAGCAATGAGAAATGTGATGGGGAGATAAGCAAAGGCCAGACTTTTTTAGTCAATAAATATTTATTGAGTGCCTAAAACGTGTCAGGTGTGGTTTAAGTACTGACTACAGAAGTGAACAAAATAAAGTCTTGGAACTTATATTTTAGTAAATCGTTTTATACTGGTCCTTTATGAGGAAAGTGTATAATAACTAATGAGGCAGTCTTTGACTTAAAAAAAAGAAAGATGCAGGTTTTATCCTGGAGAACCAACCATTATCAATATATTATTTTTCATGAAAAGGAAGAATGCTCTTGAAAGAAAGAAGAGAAAGCACTCTTTCAGGCCTCTGCCTTTAGGCTGGCAAATATCTAAACCATTCAGGAGATATTGTCTCCCAAAGAAAAGGCCAAATATCACCTTGTGCTTCACCTAGCATGTTCCTTTATCTTCTTATTCATATTGAGCTTTTGGTTTGATTTTAAATTTATGAAAACCCTGTTTGCTGTTTATGAAATACATTTAAAATCTTAGCCCTTAAAACATTGTGTTTGAATGCTATGAAAGTCCACCTTTCAATTGGCCATTTTGAGGTAGAAAAAGTAGATTTAAACATTTAAAGATGCAAGTCATAATACCACCTAGAACTTTAATGGGAGTAAGGTTTATAACAAATCTTCACTGCTTAACCAAAAATCTCCTTAATTGAGCTGATCAACACTTAATATTTATTTTATCACTTATTGTATGCCTGGCCAGCTATATTAAGTGCTTGATAGCTGTTTTTTCACTTAATTTTGCCAATCCCTTAAGTCCATTTTATCTCTGTATTACAGGTGAGAAAGCCAAACTCGAAGAATATGAGTTTTTGCTCAAAATCAGTTAGTAAATTACAGAGTTGAGATTCAAATCCAATTCTTTCTGCCCATGTTCTTTATTATAATTTTTAGCCACCTAAAATATTAAAAGTTACATTGCCAGTAGTGTAGTAGCCTCAGTTCAAGTGGAGCTTTAGTCTTAAAGATATACACTTACATGAATAAACGGACAGTGTTCTAGTTTGTAAGCTTTCAGAATGCCATATACCAGAAACAGAATGGCTTTTAAAAAGGGTAATTTGTTAAGTTGCAAGTTAACAATTCTAAGGCTGTGAAAATGTCCAAATTAAGGCATCCAGGAAAAGGTACCTTGGTTCAAGTAGGTTGATGATGTTTGGAATTTCTCTGTCAGCTGGAAAGGCATATGTGACATCTGCTAGCTTTCTCTCCCACCTTACTGTTTCATAAAGCTCCCCCAGGAGTGTTGTCCTTCTTTATCTCCAAAGGTCTCTAGCTGTGTGGACTCTGTTGGTGCTGGTTACTCTAAAGCTTTTTCCAAAATGGTTCCCTCTTAAAAGACTCCAGTAAGCAATCCCACCTTGAATGGGTGGAGAGACATCTCCATGGAAACCATCTTATCAAAAGTTACCACCCACAATTGGGTGGGTCATATCTCCATGGAAACAATAAAAAAGATTCTACCCAGCAATATCGAATGAGGATTAAAGGACATGATTTTTCCGGGGTACATAACAGCTTCAAACTGACACAAACAGTGTAGGTGATATATATGAATTCAGTCATTATTTCCATGGAATTAACTTTTATTAATCCATCTTCTTTTCTACTTACGATCATTTTTTCATTTGGGGGCCAGGGGAAATTTTATGGCCATTTGTAATAATTCTTATTTTTGCTTTTAGTGGAATCTAATCAGAAAAGCTCATTCCAAGAAATTCCCAAACTTAATGAAGAACTCCTCAGCAAACAAAAACAACTTGAGAAGATTGAATCTGGAGAGCTGGGCTTGAGCAAAATCTGGATAAATATCACAGAAATGAATAAGCAGGTAGCAAAGTGTGATTTTTTATTTTTTTGTAAACTATAAATATTTAGTTTTGTTTGTTTGAAGTATGAATTTATAGGTACAGGGAACTCACTTCAGATTGCTCTGTTTTTTGAAATGGTGTTTTGCATACTATGATTCCAAAATATTAAATCAAGTAAAATAGGTAATCATTATTCATTTACCAAATGCTTTAAATATTAACCCTTTCTGAAAGGGTTCTACCAAGGAAAGGAGTTCTACCAAATTGAGAGAATTAGAAATATTTGAGTCAGCTTTTCCTAAGTAACAGTTTAGGTATCACATTTAAAAAGCAACATTAACCCCCATGAAAGATGGAGACTATTTTTTTTGGCATGGACAGGCTCTAGGAATCAGACTGGGTCTCCAGCATGGCAGATGAGAATTCTGCCACTGAGCAAATCGTTGCACCACCCAACCCTATTTTTATTATATAATGGGAGCTTAGTTCATTTGATGGAATTCATAGATTTACAGAACAGCCTTGGGATTTAAAGCTATACATATGATACACTATGCTAAAACAAATCTGGAAACCACCATTAGTTAATGCCAGTGTTCTATAATTGCATAGGAGCAGTGCAGAATTGGTTTAAATACCTTGGCTAGGCAAGCAAACCTAGAGCAAGCTTTTCTAGTCCATAAATTGGCGAGAACTCAGTAGGCCTTAATTCCAAAAAAGGACCCTGCCACAGGAAAAGGGCTTATTCAAAGGATGTTGATTGAGCATCTTCGTTGTATGAGATACTCTGATTGCCATAAGGTAACTATCGCCTCTCTCCTCAGTTTTTCCAGTCTCGTTAGGAAAGCCATGTGCATTGAAAAGAAAAAATCCATTGAGATAAAGGCAACTAAGGACCAACTGCATGGTACCTCTGCAAAGTGCTTAAAGATAGATGTTTCCTTTTTGGGCTAAGAGGGTATTCTTTTCTTCAGATTGGAGTCATAAAACTGAGAATCAACTAGGGGCGGGGACATTGTACTAGAAGAAAGTACTTGCGGATATTTCTAAGACTACCACCACCTTTCAGCAGTGATGTAGGAGTGGGCAGTTCGCAGCTTAAGACCAAAGATCAAAAATGGCCTGGGACAGTGGCTTTCATTCTTTTGCCTGTGACCCACAGTGAGAAATGTTTTACATCATCTCTCAGTAAACACATAAATATATGTATGTAACTAAAATAAAACTTTCTGAAAATAATAACTTTAATGTCTATAGTGCCTTATAATAGTTTCTATTTTGTGCTATATCTTTAAAAGAATTATTCATGCAATAATTTATGGGTTGCAGCTCCTAATATTTATTAATTGCCATGAATCCTTTGACTCTAATTAGTTAGAGAAAAGCAAGTATTCACCCCGTTTTTGCAAAAAGAATAGTAGTAAACTGGGACCTTACTAGCTATTCACAGAGCAAATGAGTAGTTTGGCCAGAGGTTACATCCAGATGAAAAAGCATATTGAAACACTAAGAGATAATTATTCTCTCTCACTAGGGGAAAGCATGCATTCTGTATAGCTAGCTAGTCATGGAGTTTACCATTCTGAAAAGAGAACAAGATGTTTTAAGGTGAGGAAACAAAGTCACATTTCTACTTCTCCATCTCCTTTTTGTAATTGAACATCATGGTAAGATTCAGAGGGGAAATTGGTACTTAGGATGAGAGAATACACAAACATTCATATCTTTGCTTATATGTATATATTTTTTTACATGGGCAGGCACCGGTAATCAAACCTGGGTCCTCTGGCACGGCAGGCAAGCATTCTTGCCTTCTGAGCCACCGTGGCCCACCCGTCTTTGCTAATATTTTGGTTTCTGAGTCCTTTTTAACTAGGAATTGAGAAACAAAAGATTTTGTTTTATTATTGGTCTGACCATTATTTTTAATGCAAGAAGTTCCTGGGAAAACAGGTATACAGGAAAGTTAATTTCATTTCTCAGGCTGTCAGAAATGATGGAAATGACTGTTGAAACACACCTGATACAGAGGAATTCACTGTTGGCATGTGCTCAGAACAGGTGGTGTTGAAGTAGAGCTTTTATTATTTTCAAAGGGATTATATCACTCTCAGTGGTTTTCTATAATTAATATTATATATCTCTGATGCGCTATTCAAGTAAGATTTTGGGTTTTTCCCTAAACCAAAATAGGTACAAAAATAAAATCAATATTTAACCATATTTCTATACCTGTGGTAATTTTGTCAGTTAAGATGATTTTAATGGCACATTTTTAAAAAGCAACTCACAAAGTGGGTTTAACAAGAAAATATATCACTTAATGAGAATCGTTCTTATCATAGTGTAAGTTGAAGTTAATACAGACTGAAAAAAAAGCCATTACTTTGGAATGGTTTAAAATCAAATTTTGCCTTTAAAATCTTTGAAGTAGTAGTTGAAATCTCATTTGCTTTTCTGTTTTATTCATGAAGCCTGATTTTATACCAGTTGCATCTTAACTATTTTAGGAAGTCTCCTCCTCCTTTGAAGACCACTAATTCAACATGTGTTTACTGAGCTGAACTGAGCTAGCCAAGGCCTTTGATTCAAAACCAAAAAAGATGTGCTCCCTGCCCTCCAGGATCTTACAGACAAATGGAGGAGATAGAAAAGTAAACAATTGTAAAATAGACTGATAAGCAATAAGAAACAGGTTCAAATGAGTACTGTGGGTACATGTATAAGTATGTATCTAACCCAGACTGGCTGGGAGTCAGACAAGGCTCCCTAACGATGCTTGAGCTGAGTCCTGTTGGTCAAATAGGAATTAGCCAGATGAATTCTGCAGACAGAGAAGAGTGTTCTAGGCAAAATACTAGTATGTACAACAGAACACGAATGAAAACACAGTGTGAACAGGGTATTTCAATATAGTTCCACTTTGGTGGAAAGATGCCAGGGATGAGAATAAGTCAGCAAGAGCTAAATCAAGAAGGACCTTGAGTGCCCTTCTCTTATAGCACTCTCTGTATATCTTTTCTGACACTGTGCTGTGTACAAATGTGTCATGTGATAGTTATTTGTGTATGCATCTAATTATACTAGACGGTTCAGTACTGTACTCTGAGCCCACATGATGATGAAGGTGATAATGATAGCAACAATAATGATAGTGACAATGAAGATAACTCCTATTCATTAAATGCCTTCTTTGTGCAGAGCACTATTAGGTGCTCTGTATATGTGATCTCCTTTCTTCCCATCCATAGCCCTATGAAGTAGGAGGAAGTATGTACATTTTACAGATAAGAAAATTGAGGCTTAAATAGGTTAGGTAGCATGAAGATCTCACAGCGGTGTAGCAGTGGTAACATTAAAATATTCAAGTCCTGGGGGCTGTTTTCTTTGCAGTTTTCCATTCTGCCTCCCATCTTCATATCCCTTATAGGATTTGATAGGTATTTGATAGATACGTATTGAAAGAATGTAATGTCAGGTACCTATTATAATCATCCATCATTCATGATAGTCTGTGTTAGTAACTTTTTCGTTACGATTTAAAGAACACTTCACTGCAACCCCAAAGCAAAAAGCAGCATTTCAGACTTTATAGTATAAAATGATCTATTAAGCAAATGGCCTACAGGAGCTATTTTTAATTTTGTTAATGAAAAGTCATGTAATATGTATTAAAGTCATGATCTATTAAGCAAATGGCCTACAGGAGCTATTTTTAATTTTGTTAATGAAAAGTCATATAATATATATTAAAGTCATGACTCATCTTTTGGTTGGAATGTGGATTTTCTTCCTTAATGATATCTCTTTAATTCAACTTTTTAGCTCTTTGAATTGCAAAGTGTGACTTTCAGAGATAAGTTCTGAAATTCTTGAACCCAATCCAATCTAGAATCTAATGTTCTAAAATGTGTATAACAGAGACAAGAGTCCCAGAAGCAATCATGAGAGGATGCCCCATCTCTTTATTCCAGTTACTCGTGTAACTTTGCTGTAGATTTTGGCATTATTCCACTGAGGAGAGGAATGCTGAAAGATGAAATCTGGCTTTGCAGATTATGGGAGTATAGCTGTGTCCTAGTGACTTGACCAATGTGTAGTCTAGGTACTATAAGTGAGTAGGAGGCCCTGAGTGATGTTTGGTAATGGGAGAGTTAATGGTCACATTTCAGTGAGGCAGTTGATACCCTCAGCCTAGAGGGTTTGGTGGATAGTGGGGAGTGGAATAGTACCTTACCTAATCCTGCTTGGGCTGGTTTTCAGCTACTCCTCTGGTTTTGGGTAAAATGGCAGCTGCCAACCAACCACGCTGACCTTGTGAGTAGCCATTTTTGAGGTAGTTCTGCCATAGCCTCAGGACATTGCAGTACCTGGGCGAATAGTTTTCGCCTAGATCATTCCACTCAGAAGCACAGCTTGTTTTCTCATTAGGATCAGGCCAGTTATCAAAGGAGTCTGTTATTCCCTTAAGTGACCAAAAAGTAACTGGAAAATTGATAAGGCATTAGGAATATCTATATTCTATATTGAGCCAACTGTGTGAATACTTTTGGACACTAAGTAAAACATTCCTGGAGGAGGAACCACTTCCTAGTACTTCATGATTGGGCATATTAAGAGGTCTTAGAAGGCCCAGTGGAGGCATGGAGGAAAGGACCACACAAGGAAACCTGTCAAATCCCTCCTAAACTTTACATGATACTTTTTTTCTCTGTATATATTTCTTTCCCATCTTTTGTCTTTTTAAAAATTCCATAAATAAGGTATGAATGTATACTCATTGTTTATGATTTAAACAAATAAAATATATATAGGGCTGTGCAACAGTGGCTCAGTGGCAGAATTCTCGCCTGCTGTGTCAGAGACCTGGGTTCGATTTCTGGTGCCTGCCCAAGCAAAAAATAAAAAATAAAAACCATATAGAATTACTATGAAAATTTCCTTCCAGTCCCCATTTCTTGAGTGTACCTTCCATCATTCACACATACATACACACACTCTCATACATACTCCTTGTCCCTATGGGTGTCCACTGTCAGTAGTCTGGGCTGCATCATTCCAGTCCCTTTTCTATGTATTTACAAAATCATAATAGCTATTAATTAGTTTATAAGTTAGTATATGTATGTCTGCATTTGTATGTGTGTATGTGAATGAGTCATTCAATAAGTGAAGTTTTGCAATTTACTGTGTTCACTGATTATAGCTGTACACTTAATTATGGACATTTAAATGTTTCCAGTGTTTTGCAATCACTAACAAGGAAGCAGTGAATATCCTTGTGCATATGTCTTTGTGCACTTGGGCAAGTGATCTTTAGAGTAAATTTCAAGAGGTGAGATTGCTGAGTTGAAAGATGAAAATATTTCAAATTTTGACAGATACTTTTAGGTAACCTTCTAACAATGATTCTCCAGTTTACACTACCATGAGTAATGCATGAGAATACCTGTTTTCTTGATATTAACCTCCTTGATGTAACTTCTATTCTTAAGAGATTTATGGTTTGCTATGAGTATCTCTCTGTGGTCTGAGAATTCTCAATTTTTTTTTTTTTGATATGCTGTGCAGTAGGGGTCACATTTCATTCTTTTCCATGTGAATATCCTATTATCATAGCACCAAAAAATAAAATTTATTTTTTATTATTTTCTTTTTTGTAGTACATGGGCCAGGAATCAAACCCGGATCTCTCACAAGGCAGGAGAGAATTCTGCTACTGAACTACCTATGTACCTCCCATTTTGTTTTTAAATGGATAGAGTTTGAATGTAGATGATTAGTCTCAATATTTTGGAACACTTACAGAGAATTGCATGCTTAATGCTTATTAGATTTCATTAAAAAGCTGATGCTTATTGAGTATTTCACTCTGCTAAGTGTTTTGGTTATATTCCATTTAATCTTAGCAGTCTGTATTAGTCATCTATTGCTATACCACATATTCTCCCAAAACTAGGTGACATCAAACAACAAGCATTGATTATCTTAGTTATCTCATTGATTATCTCAGGTCAGAAATTCATGAGCAGCTTAGCTGAGTGATCTTTCTAAGGCTGCATTTAACATGCCAGCCAAGGTGGTATCACCTGAAGGCTTGACTGGGACTTGGAGGATCCTCATTCACAGGGCTGTTGGTGAGAGGCCTCAGTTGCTCCCAGCATGACCTTTTCCATGGGGCTTATTGAGTGTCCTCATGACATGACAACTAGGTTCCCCAGAATGAGTGATCCAAGAGAGAGAGCAAAGAAGTCCCTTTTATGATAGTCCCCTTTTATGACCAAGCCTCCACAGTTACATATTGTCACTTCTACTTTATTCTGTTTACTAGAAGCAAATTACTAAATCCAGACTATACTCAAGGAGAATTGACCCTTGAAAGGACTATCAAAGGATTTGTGGACATATTTTAAAACCATCACACTGCTATGAGATGGTGGTAATAGTGGTTGTTACCATACCCATTTTATTGGTGAGGAAAAATGAATTCACTTCTTTTATAGCCTTATCTCTTACATCCTGGCCCTACCTTCTATTCAGATTAGTCTTCTCCATGTCCATCCCAGGCACAGAAGGTTTATTCTCATTTATTTTTCCAGGCTGAGTGCCTGTCTTTGCAACATATTGTAGAAAGTAAAATACATGTGGTTCTTAATCACATGGAGCTTATAGTTTAGTGGAGGAGAGAATCCTTAATCAAACAATCATGCAAATAAATCATTGTCACTTTGAGATATGAAGAAAAAGTACCCCTGGGCCTATTTATGCTGCTGGTCTCTACCTATTCCTGAATGCCACCCTCAGTCTTCCCACCTATAAAGAATGCCTGCTTTATTTTTATAAAACTCATATTGTTCCATCAGAGTTTAATCTCTTACTTTAAACGAAGTATGTCTCTTTCTGCTTTTACTAATATCCTTTTTTTCAGAACTTTATTCAGAATCATATTTAAAACTTGTTTAGTTCACATTGGTTCTCTCAGCTATATTGAAAGCTCCATGAAGTGGGAGATCTAGGAGTTTTCCTTGATTCTTTTCTATACTTCATCCTTCACATTCAGTCCCTCAATAAACCACGTCAAATCTGTTTCTACATCTACCTCTGCAACTACTCAAGTCTAATCCACCACTGTCTCTTGTCTAAACTTTCTAAGTAGCCTTATTTGTCTCCCTAAAAGGTATCTCCAGTCATGTCATTATTCCTACTTATACCCTTTCAGTTGTTTCCCATCACACCTCAAATACATCTGTATTCTTGTTCTACTTTAAAAGTCCTACCTATCCTGGCCCTTTCCTGCCTCTCTGGCCTTACCTCCACTTCTTTCCCTTTCATATAATGTGCTCCTGCCACAAAGGCTGACTGTTTTTGTTTAACTTTTTTATTGTATTATATATAATACATACAAAGCAAAGAAAGAAAGAAGCAATAGTTTTCAAAGCACTCTTCAACAAAGTAGTTACAGGATAGATCCCAGAGTTTGTCATAGGCCACTATACCATCATCTTCAGATTTTTCCTTCTAGCCTCCCCAGAACATTGGAGGCTAGGAATGTATATATTTTTTATCATCACTTTTTTTTCTTTTCTGTGAAAAATAATGTATATACTAAAAAACAAAGTTCAAAGCACAGCACAACAGTTAGTTGTAGAACAGATTTCAGAGTTTGGATGGGTTACAATTCTACAATTTTAGGTTTTTACTCCTAGCTGCTCTAAGATAACTGGAGACTAAAGGAAATATCAATACAATGATTCAGCAATCATACTTGTTTGTTAAACCCTGCCTTTTCTGTATAACTCCATCATTACCCTTGATCTTTCTATCATACTGTTTGGGGATGTTTGGGCTGTGGGCATACAGGCTGTCTTTTTATCCTTCAAATATTCCAAACTCTTTTCTGCATTGGATGGGGCCTTAACCCTAATAGTTCACCCTGTCCTGAAATGTACTTCATCTAGTCTTTATGCGACTGATTTCTTATTGTTTAGCTCTCAGTTTAAATTTGATCTCCTTATAGAGGCCTTCTGTGACCATCCAATCTAAAGTGACCTTTGGAGCCAAAGTAACTACCCAGTCGTTCTTATCAGGTTACCTTATTTTAATTTGCTTCGTAACGCTTCCCACTATCTGATATTTTTCTTGTATAAAATTGGCTCCTCACACTAAAATGTATATTCTACAAGGTCTTATCTGTGGTGTTTATCATTATTTCTGCCTAGTTACACAGTTATATTGCATTGTTATGAGATTCCAATATATTTGAATTAGGATTTTTTTGTTTTCTTTTGGTTTGTTTACCAGATATGTCCCAATTTCCCCATCCCCATCAGCATACCATACATAACCAGTCTATATATTTTAACATTTTTCAAAGCTGCAAGTCCAGCTATTTAGAATTCTCCCCCTAAATAGCAGAAAGGTGGCCACATTTTATTTTGATTCATTTCCTATTATAACACATTCATGGCATCAGTCAGTGAGTCAACAGGTATTTATTGAGCCCCTTCAGGGTACAAACTAGTACTTTGCTTGAACTATTGAGTTTGAAATATTAATCACATTGTTAAACCAAAACTAAATCCCCAAGTAAGTGAAAGTACTGTTCAGGTTGTTAGGGTACAGTTCTTATGGACTATATTTTGTGATGATGGGCTTTTACTTTATAACATAAGTTTCCACTTGGTCAGGAACAAAAGTTCAGCAAATAACTAAGGTATTATATTTTAACAAAGTGTAATCTTTCAGATGTCCTTTTTCATTAGCTTTTTGTTCCTGTCCAGTTATTGACGGATTGTATTATAATCACTGCTTCTTTTGGTTAATTTAAGGTTTTTGATCTTGTAGCTGCCAAAACTAGGGAGAAGAATAATACTTGCCTTTCCTTCTCTGGCACTAGTGTTTAAATTGGGCAAGGAAAGAAGGGTATTATTGCTGAATCTGAATCTAAGTCAGTCCAAGTAAGGTATAATGTCTGGATCACGGAGAGACATAAAATCCAAGGATTCCTTGACATGATCTTCAAAGGTAGAGTTTGTGAAGGAAGCATGCATTCTACAAATTCTGTTTCCATTGTTTATTATTCTTTTCCTTTCAGATTACTCTCTTGACTTCTGCAGTAAATCACCTCAAAGCCAATGTTAAGTCAGCTTCAGACTTAATTAGCCTTCCTGCCACTGTAGAAAACCTTCAGAAGGTAAGTGCTGTATATGGGTAGTGATTAACCTAGTGCTGTAATTCTAGGTTTTTACAAGTATTCTTTGAAAGCCTGACATTTGAAATCAGCTGTCCCAAGAAAACAGTAATAAATGGAATGTACCACTGTAGTCTATAGATTTCAGAACAACTTTGTTTTGGTCTAGTTTGTTGAAGTTTTAATTTGCAGTAGGCTACTTTATCCTGGTTTGTATGGGTTCATACCTTTCAGTTTGGCTCTCCAAGTCCCAGAATTGCTCTGTTGGGACTCTAATGCTAGCATGTTTTGAATTTGCTTTTCGTCACTTGCCTTTTCAGTTCCTCATCCACAGTATCTTTATGAAAGCAGACCCATTGTACATGAGAGTTGCTCTAAACTGTTATTTTCCCATGTTTGAGAAAGAGTTTAAGAAAGAAAAGATGAGCTAGGGAATACAGAAGTTAGAAATTCAAAAAATGATAACCGTTGGTAAGGATGTTGAGCAAAGGAAACCTTCAAACACTTCTAACACTGTATATAGTATATTATATTTTCCCATCTCAACTACTCCCAAGCATCAATTCATTAGAATTAATATCATTCACAGTGAGATTCACCTCCAGCCATTAGCAGGGAATATAAATTGTAAAAATCAGTTTGGAAACAATTTGATGTTGTTTTGTAAAGTTAAACATGCACATCCTCAAAGTAATTCACTCCTAGGTATAGACCCTGGACTCCAGGGCATAGGCAAACAAACAATAGTCACAGTTTCAATGGACTTGATCCCTAGGATTCAGGTTTAGAACAGTTAACAGTGACCAACCAGATAAATAATACTCAGGGATCCTGGGAGCTGAGTGGTGAGAGTGGATAGGGTAGGAAGAAAGAATAAGGTGCCTAATTGGAACACAGGAAATATCAGCCCCTGTAGCAGGAAATGTAAGAAGGAACTCAGAAGCAAGGAAACCCCAAATCTTGGAGGATTAAATCTAGAATATTTTCACTTTTTTTAAAAGACTTATTTTGAAATAATTTCAAACTTACGGGACAGCTACAAAAATAATACAAAACCCTTACAGAGAACTCCAGCATACCTCCCAATACCTAGATCTACCAACTTTTAATATTTTGCTATATTTGCTGTATTCTCTCTGTCAATCTGTCCTTTGTCTATATATCATCTGCCAATCTATCTACTTTTGAAAAATTTGAGAGTAGGTTGTATGCATCATGCTCCTTGAACACGTAGTAATTTCACATACATTTCCTAAGAACAAGGATATTCACTTATGTAACCACCTTTACAGTTATCAAGTTCAAAAAATTTAACCTTTGGATAACTCTTATAGTCTATATTCCAATGCCTTCATTACGTCCCAGTAATGACTTTTTGGGCATTTTCTTCCTTCTTATACCAACTTAACTTCAGTAGCATATGCATACACTATTCATGTTGCCCCTTCCCTCCACCTTTTTGTTGTTATTGTTAAAAATTACATTTTTATACATTTTATGTCCAAAAACATAGATTTATCATTACTGTTTTGATTTGCATTTTAGGACCTGTAAGAAGTAAAAAATAGGGTTACTGTATTAATGAGGGTTCTCGAGAGAAATACAATCAACAGGAAATATTCGTAAATATAAAATTTATAAAAGTGTCTCACGTAACCATGGGAACGTAGAGTCCAAAATCCCTAGGGTAGGCTGTGAAGCTGAGCACTCCAATGGAGGATTTGGACAAGCTCCACAGGAGAGGCTTACCAGCCAAAGCAGGGAGAAGACAGCCTGTCTCTTCTGAATCCTCCTTAAAAGGCTTCCAGTGATTAGATTAAGCATCACTCATTGCAGAAGACACTCCCCTTGGCTGATTACAAATGGAGTCAGCTGTGGATGCAGCCAAGATGATCATGATTTAATTCTATGAAATGCTCTCATAGCAGCAGACAGGCCAGCACTTGCCCAAACAGATAAACAGGTACCACCACTTGGCCAAGTTGACACATGAACCTGACCATGACAGTTACATACCAAAAAATATAACACAATAGCATTGGCATTTATAATTACCCATGTGGTTGCCTTTACCAGAGGTCTGTATTTATTTATGCCACTGCAGTTCACTAATGTCCTTTCGTGTCAGTCTAAAGAGTTCCCTATAGCATTGCTTATAAGGCAGGTCTAGTAGTTACAACTCCTTCAGTATTTATCTTGGAATGTCTTAATCCCTCCCTCGTTTTTTGAAAGACAGTTTCACTGGAAGTGAAATTCTTGGTTGGCAGTTGTTTTCTTTCAGCCTTTTAACTATTTCATCCCACTACCTTCTTGCCTCTGTGGTTTCTCGTGAAAAATTGTTCCTTAGGATGGCTCATTATTTTCTCTTTCTTTGTCCTGTAGTCTTTTCTTGCACATTGTACTTTTAATATTTTAAAGTGTTAACTGAGATTTTTCCCCTGAGCTGTCTGTTCCTTAAATTTATATCCAGCTAGTGATATGTCTAAGATTTCCCTGCCTTCCAAGAACTAACAAAGACAAACCAAGTCAAGAAGTGCCTTTCACACAATCTTTGCAAATTCACTCAGCTCTGACTGGTAGTCTCCTTCAGAGTGTAGCCCTCCTATCAAGAAGATCAGTCCAAGGCAAAAAATAAATTCCTGGTCCTCTCTATTAACTGAACTTGAGTGGAACCTGCATCGTGTCTTGCTTGCCTCCCGGCCTTAGGAATTCCCCCATTTAGAGGAATTTGAATGTGCTCTCTACTTGCTATGAAATTGGCTTTCTCACCCTTCTATGTGCTCTTTTGTATGACTTAATGCAGGTAACGCTTTTCTCCAGGCTGCTTTGATTTCTTGTTTCTGACGCTGCTTTAAGAAGTCTGCAAGCTGTTGCTTATAGGGCAAGTTCTAAGATGGGGAACCCAAGATAAATTTCTTAGTTCAGTCTTCCAGGTTGTCACCCAATAGATTGGCACCTCAGTATGCACATAGTTGTTACTCTGCTCGCTCAGAACAGGGCCAATGACCCATGGTGGGAGTGGAGACCAGCTCCAAACCACACCAGGGGAGGGACCAGCAAGGACACCACAAGCTTTGCCTACCATTTTTGAAGCTATGTTTTCTTTTTTTTTTTTAGTTTTCAAAGCACTCTTCAACAAGTAGTTACAGGACAGATCCCAGAGTTTGTTATGGACTACCATATAGTCCTCTCAGATTTTTCCTTCTAGCTGCTTCAGAATGTAGGAGGTTAGAAAGCATAAATGTTTTTTTATCATCAAAATTGGCTTTTTTTCTTTTTTGTGAAAAATAACGTATGCAAAAAAGCAATACATTGCAAAGCACAGCACTACAATTAGTTGTAGAACATATTTCAGAGTTTGGCATGGGTTACAGTTCCACAATTTTAGGTTTTTACTTCTAGCTACTCTAAACTATTGGAGACTAAAAGAAATATCAATTTAATGATTCAGCAATCATATCTGTGTATTAAATCCTATCTTCTATCTATGATTCCACCATTACCTTTGATCTTTCTATACCTAGGGGTGTTTAGTCTATGGCCATTCTGACTTTTTCATGTTGGAAAGGTCTGTCAGTAATATGGGGTAGGGAGATGGAACTATCTGATATTCTGGAATGCTGGGCCCTCTAGGTTTCAGGAGTTTTCTGTCCAAGGACAAATCTGGAGTCTGTAGATTTCTGGAAAGTTACTCCAGTGCATGGAACCCTTGTGGACTCTTATGTATTGCACGAAGTATTCTTTAGGACTGGCTAGAATTCTCCTGGTTGGGGTTTGGCAAGTTATGATAGGAAGCAATGTCGAACGAAGCTTGTGTAAGAGCAACCTCCAGAGTAGCCTCTCAGCTTGATTTGAACTTTCTCTGCCACTGATACTTTATTAGTTACAATTCTTTTCCCCCTTTTGGTAAGGATGGAATTGTTAATCCCATGGTGCCAGGGCCAGACTCATCCCTGGGAGTCCTCTCCCATGCCACTGGGGAGATGTTCACCTCTGGATATCATGTCCCAAGTAGAGGGGAGGGCAATGATTTCACTTGCAGAGTTGGGCTTAGAGAATGAGGCCACATCAGAGCAACCAAAAAGATCTTCCAGAAGTAACTCTTAGGCATACTTATAGGTAGGCTAAGCTTCTCTGCTATATAGAGTAAGCCTCAAGATCAAGGGCTTGGCCTATCGATTTGGGTGTCCCTAAAGTTTGACACAGTATCAGGGGATTCCCTAAAGGTAAAGTTGAATAGTTCCATATTTTTTCTCCCATTTCTCAAGGAACTTTGCCAAAACTTTTTGATTATCTGCGTAATGTACTCTAGGATGTGTCCAGGCATTACATTAAGCTACGCAGGGTTAAAAGACCTCTTTCTTATTCTGCTCTACCTGTGTTTCAGTTGTTCAAATGAGCTATACAGATAGGTTGAATTAGACTATGAGCTACAGAAAATTTTGGTTCCAGATCAAATAAACCTTTTTTCCTTTGGTCTCAAAAGAATATGTGTGGTTCTAAAATATAGACAATGTCTTCCTTACATTACTTTAACCCTGACCTGATCAGCTTCATTCTTATCTCTAAATACCAGGCTTTATATGTATATAAAAAGCTTACAGTTTTGGCCCCTGTTTTCTTATAAGCATTTTCCAAAGGAGGCCATACCATAATTGTTCTTTCGTTTCTGGCTTGTCTTGCCTCACCAAATGTCCCACATGTTCGTTCACGTCGTTGCATGCCTCATGACTTTATTCTTTTTGTAGCAGCACAATTTTTAATCATACGTATACACCATCATTCGCCAAAAGTACTTCTCGGTCAGTGTATTCTTCAGCCACCTGCATTTATCAGGCATCATGTACAGTGCCCAACAGTCCATGAACACTCTCAATTTTAGATAATTTCATTGTTCCCAAGAGAAAGATGACCAATAAACACACCACCACCACCAAATAGGAAATATAAACCTCCTCTTAACTCTTGTCGCTACCCCCATTATTTACCTCTGCTTTTGCTGTGGTAGTGCTGATATTTTCCTTTTAAACATATCCCATAGCATGCAACACCAGTTTTCCCCTTGAACGCTGGACTTAAACACTCTTTGTACACGAATCATACCTTTGAAGTAGTTCTTGCAAGGACTAATTTATATTTTCTAATGTTAATCAGTGGGACGCATAGGTCTGTACAACCTCTTTCAATCTTGTTCATCTTCAATATGGTAATATTACTTACAGACCCACTAGAGAACCACCTTCACGTCTATCTATTCCCTTACATTGGAGTTCAACCTCATTAGCTAACTGTTCACCCATCTCTAATTTCTATGTATCTCTGAGTCCCCTATATTCTGTATTATAAGCGTCTCATTTTACCTTTACCCTGGCCATAAAAGTGAAATCATACAGTATCTATCCTTTTATACCTGGCTTATTTTACTCAAGGCTCATCCATCTTGTCGTGTACTTCAGAACGTCATTTCTTCTTACTGCTGCATATATTCCATCTTATGTATATACCACATTTTGTTAATCCACTCATCTGTTGATGGGCATTTGGTTTGTTTCCATCTTTTGGCAGTTGTGAATAATGCTGCTATGTGCAAATGTGTCTTTGTTTCATTGTTTTCAGCTCTTCTATGTATACACCAAGTAGTGCTATTGCTGGGTCATAGGGCAACTCAATATTTAGTTTCCAAAGGAACTGCCAGACTGTCTTCCATAGTGGCTGTACCATTATACATTCCCACCAGCAGTATATAAGTGTCCCAATTTCTCCACATTCTCTCCATCCTTATAATTTCCTGTTTGTTTAATTTCAGCGATTCTTATAGGTGTGAGGTCGTATCTCATTGTAGTCTTGATCTGCATTTCCGTTAGAGCCAATGAAAATGAACATCTCTTCATGTGCTTTTGAGCCATCTGTATTTGCTCTTCAGAAAAATACCTGTTCATGTCTTTAGCCCATTTTATAATTGGGTTTTTTGTTCTTGTGTTGTTGAGTTGTGTGATTTCTTTCTCTATATAGGATATCAAGCCTTTGTCCAATACATGATTTCCAAAGATTTTCTCCCATTCAGTTGGCTGCCTTTTCACCTTTTGATAAAGTCTTTTGAGGTACAGAAGTATTTGATTTTTTTTTAACTTTTTTTTAATTGTGTAATATAACATACATACTAAACAAAGAAATAAAAAAGCAATAGTCTTCAAAGCACTCTTCAAAAAGTGTTTACAGGGTGGGCCATGGTGCTTAGCAGGCAGAGTTCTTGGCTGCCATGCCAGAGACCCCGGTTCGATTCCCAATGCCTGCCTGTGCCAAAAAAAAAAAAAAAAAGTGGTTACAGGATAGATCCCAGAGTTTGTCATGGGCTACCATATGATCCTCTCATATTTTCCTTTCTAGCTGCTCCAGAGTATAGGAAGCTAGAGGGCTTAAATACTTTTTTTATCATCGCAATCAGCTTTCTTTTCCTTCTTTTTTTTTGTGAGCAATAATGTATATACAAAAAAGCTATAAATTTCCAAGCACAGCACCACAATTAGTTGTAGAACATATTTCAGACTTTGACATGGGTTACAATTTCACAATTTTAGGTTCTTATTTCTAGCTGTACTAAAATACGGAAGACTAAAAGAGGTATCAGTTTAATGATTCAGCATTCATATTCATTTGTCAAGTCCTATCTTCTATGTATAATTCCATCATCACCTTTGATCTTTCCATACCTCTCATTAGGGTTGTTTGAGCTATGGCAATTCTAAATTTTTTATATTGGAAGGGTCTGTCACTAATATGGGGTAGGGAGATGGAACCATCTGATGTACTGGAGAGGCTGGGCTAGTTTTCAGGACTTATCTGGACAAGGGACCCATCTGGAGGTTGTAGGTTTCTAGAAAGTTACTCTAGTGCCTGGAACCCTTGTGGAATCTTATAAATTGCCCTAGGTGTCTTTAGGATTGACTGAAACGGTCCTGGTTGGGGGTTGGAAGGTTATAATACGTAGCAAAGTCTACCTGAAGCTTGCATAAGAGCAACCTCCAGAGTAGTCTCTTGACTCTTTTTGAACTCTCTCTGCCACTGATACTTTATTAATTACACTTCTTTTCCCCCATTTGGTCAGGATTTAATTGTTGATCCCACAGTACCAGATCTAGATTCTTCCCTGAGAGTCCTCTCCCACGTCGCCAGAGAGACTTTCACCCCTGGATGTCATGTCCCACGTAGGGGGGAGGGCAGTGATTTCACTTGCAGAGTTGGGCTTAGAGAGAATGAGGCTGCATCTGAGTAACAACAGAGGTCCTCCAGAAGTAACTCTTAGACATGCCCATAGGTAGTCTAAGCTTCTATCCTACGTACATAAGATTCACTAGAGTTAGCTTCATGGTCGAGGACATGGCCTATTGATTTGGGTGTCCCTAAAGTTTGTCACACAGAAGCATTTGATTTTGAGGATTTCCTAATATCTGTTTTTTCTTTTGTTGCATGTGCTTTGGGTATAGAATTTAGGAAGCTATCTCCTATTACTAAGTCTTGAAGATGTTTCCCTACATTTTCTTCAAGAAGCTTTATGGTGCTAGTTCTTATATTTAAGTTTTTGATCCACTTTGCATTAATTTTTGTATAGGGTATAAGGTAGGGGTCCTCTTTCATTCTTTTGGCTATTGATATCCAGTTCCCCCATGCCCATTTATTGAAAAGACTGTTTTGTCCCAGTTCAGAGGATTTGGGGGCCTTGTCAAAAAACAGTTGACCGTAGATTTAGTGGTCTGTTTCTACACTGTTGCTTCTATTCCATTGGTTAATACTTCTGTCTTTGTGCCAGTACCATACTGTTTTGACCACTGTGGCTTTATAATAGGTTTTAAAGTCAGGGAGTGTTAATCTTCCCACTTTGTTCTTCTTTTTTAGAATGCTTTTAGTTACTTGGGGTCTCTTTCTCTTCCAGATGAATTTGGTAACTAGCTTTTCCAAGTCTTCAAAGTAGGTTTTTGGAATTTTGATTGGTTCTGTGTTGAATCTGTAGATCAATTTGCGTAGAATTGACATCTTTACTATATTTAGCCCTGCTTTCCATGAGCAGGGAATATCTTTCTACCTATTTAGATCTCCTTTGATTTCTTTTAGTGATGTTATGTAGTTTTCCATATACAAATCCTTTTATGTCCCTAGTTAAGTTCATTCCTAAGTACTTGATTTTTTTAGTTGCTATTTTGAATGAAATTTTTTCCTTAACTAACTCCTCAGGTTATTGCTTGTATATAGAAACATTACTGATTTTGCACATTAACTTTATATCCTGCCACCTTACTGAATTTGTTTAGCAGCTCCAGTAACTTTGCTGTAGATTTCTCAGGGTTTTCCAAGTATAGTGTCATGTCATCTGCAAATAATGAAAGTTTTACTTCTTCCTTTCCAGTCTGGATGCCTTTTATTTCTTTGTCCTGCTGATTGCTCTAGCTAGAACTTGTAACACAGTGTTGAATAATTGTAGTGACAGTGGGCATCCCTGACTCATTCCTGATCTTAGGGAGAAGCTTTCAGTCTCTCTCTATTGTGAATGATGCTGCCTATTTGTTTTCCATATATTCCCTTTATCATATTGACGTAGTTATCTTTGATTCCTATCTTTTGAAGCACTTTTTGTCAGAAAAGAATGTTGAATTTTGTCTAATGTTTTTTCAGCATCGAGATGATCATGTGATTTTTCCCTTTCGATTTATTATGTGCTATATTACATGAATTGATTTTCTTGTGTTGAGCCATCCTTGCATTCCTGGTATAAACCCCACTTAGTCGAGGTGTATAATTCTTTTAATGTGTTGTTGGATTTGATTTGCTAATATTTTGTTGAGAATTTTTGCATCTGTGTTCATTAGGGAGATTTGGCCCGTAGTTTTCCTTCCTTATAGCATCTTTACCCAGTTTTGGTATTAAAATGATATTAGCTTTATAGAATGAGTTAGGTAGAGTTCCTTTTTACTCAATTTTTGGAATATTTTGAGCAGGATTGGTGTTCTTTTTGGAATATTTGATAAAATTCCCCTGTGAAGCCATCTGTCCCTGGACTTTTCTTTGCAGGAAGATTTTTAATGACTGATTGACTCTCTTTACTTGTAATTGGTTTGTTGAGATCTTCTATTTCTTACTGAGTCAGTGTAGCTTGTTTGTGTGTTTCCAGGGATTTGTCCATTTCACCTAAGTTGTGTAGTTTGTTGGCATATAGTTGTTTATAGTATCCTCCTATGATTTATTTCTTCAGGGTCTGTGGTAACACACCCTTTCTCATTTCTGATTTTATTTATTTGCATCCTCTCTCTTTTTTTTCTTTGTCAGTCTCGCTAGTGGCCCAATTTTACTGATTTTCTCAAAGAACCAATCTTTGGTTTTATTGATTCTATTGTTCTTTTATTCTCCTATTCATTTATCTCTGCTTTAATCTTTATTTCTCTTTTTCTGTTTCCTTTGGGGTTGGTTTGCTGTTCTTTCTCAAGTTCCTCCACGTGAGCATTAAGTCCTTGATTTTTGCTCTTTCTTGTTTTTCAACATGGACATTTAGGGCAATAAATTTCCCTCTCAGCACAGCCTTTGCTGCATCCCATAGTTCTGATATGTTGTATTATCATTTTCATTTGTCTCCAGATAGCTACTGATTTCTCTAACAATTTCTCCTTTAACCCACTCATTTAAGAGTGTGTTATTTAGTCTCCATATATTTGTGAATGTTCTCATTTTTTGGTGGTTATTGAGATCCAGCTTCATCCCATTGTGATCAGAGAAAGTGTTTTGACTAATTTCAGTGTTTTTAAATTTATAAAGACCTATGTTGTGCCCCAGCATATGATCTATCCTGGAAAATGTTCCATAAGCACTGGAGAAGAATGTATATCCTGGTGTTTTGGGGTGCAGTGATCTATATGTGTCTGTTAGGTCTAATTCATTTATCAGGTTATTTAACTTCTCTGTTTCCTTATTGATCTTCTGTCTGATTGTTGTATCTATAGAGGAGAGTGGTATTTTGAAGTCTCCTAGTATTATTGTTGAAACATCTATTGCTTCCTTCAGTTTTTCCAATGTCTGTCTCATGTAC
This sequence comes from Tamandua tetradactyla, assembly GCF_023851605.1. Classification (NCBI taxonomy): domain Eukaryota; kingdom Metazoa; phylum Chordata; class Mammalia; order Pilosa; family Myrmecophagidae; genus Tamandua; species Tamandua tetradactyla. Next base: position 176,112,346 of record NC_135328.1, read on the forward strand.
TTTGGAGCTCCTTGATTGGGAGCATAAACATTTATGATTGTTATTTCTTCTTGGTAAATTGTCCCTTTAATTAATATATAGTGTCCTTCTTTGTCTCTTATGATGTCTTTACATTTAAAGTCTATTTTGTCCCATGTTAGTATAGCTCCTCCTACTTTCTTTAGGTTACATCTTGCTTGGAGAATCTTTTTCCATCCTTTCACTTTCAATCTATCTGTATCCTTGTATCTAAGATGAGTCGCTTATAAGCAGCTTGTAGCTGGATTATATTTCTTAATCCATTCTGCCAATCTGTATCTTTTCATTGGTAAATTTAGTCTGTTAACATTCAAAGTTATTACTGAAAAAGGTTTTTCTTGAATCCACCATCTTACTTTTTGGATTTTATTTGTCAGATCTATCTATTCTTTTCCCTCTTTCTCTTTTTATCCTTTAAGTTACCCTTACTGGTACTCTTCAATTCCATGTCCTCCTCCAGACCTCCCTCACCTTTTTTTTTCAATTGATAGAACTCCCTTTAGTATTTCTTATAGGGTTCGTCTCTTCGTTGACAAATTCTCTCCGTCTTACTTGGTTTTCTTTGTATGTAGTAGATTGTTTCTCTTGCCGCTTTCAGAATTTTCTGCTTCTCTTCGACCTTTGACAGACTGATTAGTATGTGTCTTGGGGAAGGCCTATTTGGATTTATTCTGTTTGGAGATCCGATTCAAATTTTTTCATTGTTTTTGCCATTTGCTGTTTTGAGTTTTTGAAATCAGTTATCCTGTCCTCTAGTTCACTTACTCTTTCTTCTGCCTCTTCAAATCTGCTGTTGTGTGTCTCTAGTATTTTGGTGGGGGGGGGGGGGCGGTTGAGGGGGGGTGCATGGGTACGCACTGGGAAATTAACCCAAGTCTCCGGCATGGCAGGTGAGCACTCTGCCAGCTGAGCCACTGTGGCCTGCCCTCTCTAGTATGTTTTTATTTGGTCAGTAGAATCTTTAATCTCAGTGATATCTGCTATTTTTCTATTTATTTTTCGAAATCTTCTTTATGTTCTTTTGCTGTCTTCTTAATCCCCTTTGTGTCATTAGCCATCCCACTTATTTTATTTAGTAGAGTTGTATGAACATCTTTGATTAGTTGTTCCAATGTCTGTGTCTCCTCTGGTGTTTTAATTTTGTTGTTAGACCGGGTTATATCTGTCTACATTGTGACACGCTTAGTGATCTTCTTTCGTTTTCATTGCATGTAAATATCTTGATTGATTTACTTTGGAAGTTGGTATCTTTCAGTGGTCTAAAGACTTGTGTTTGTAGGATGGATGTGTAGCAGGATGCAGGGCATGGGCAGGGCATAACAGTGCGGTGATGCATTGTGGCGCAGGTTGGGGATGCTACGCTGTTACCTGCGAATGTGGGTGCCTATCAGCCAGGGAGGATGTACCTGTGCAGGAGCATGTGTCTGGAGAGTGTGGTCCTGGTATGTGCTAGTCTAGGGCGCGGGATCCTTTTTGCGCATGCACAAAACCATGGCAGTGGGTCAGCATTATGCCTGCATGGGATGGGAGTGGATGTGATCTAGCTGCACAGGTCAGCATTTTCCCAGAGCTGGGGTGCTTGATTGGGGGACACCCACATGTGCAGGTCTAAGCATGGAGTGCTCAGGGTGGGCGGGATGGGACTATGCAACTCTGTGGGGTGGGGTCGGCCTGAGTATGGAGGTAAGCGCCCGCAGCCTCTATGCACTGGTGAAAGCCTGCAGAAAGCAGGTACTGGGAGGTAGTGCTTGGGAGGGGCACAGGAGTGGTAGGTTGGGCTGCACTTGGGGTGTGGGTGTGGGCTAGGTACCCTCATGAGGGGATGGCAGGGCAGGGGTGCTTGGAGCTCAGGGAGTAGGGGCAGGTGATTCTAAAAGCTATGTTTTCATGATTTGACACTTTCCCGGTTCCCAGTTACTATGACCCTTTAACTGTGTTCTGGAGTTTTGAAGAAGCTATGCCAATTTTTGCTAGTTGTTCAAGATTCTGTGGATGAAGATGAACAGCACTGGAACATCTTATGATGGAAGGTCTTGATACCAGTGATTGTTCTTGATTATATGGCTCCTGTCCCAATGCTGGATGTTCTTTGTTATTGAGCCAAATAGCTCCTGATGGATCCTGCCCTTCCTTGGCCACCCATGCTAACCACTGCCTCCAAGAAGGCTTACTGACTCACAGAAGTGCAAGAGACCTACTAACGTCCTCCTGTAGCCTACTTGCCCCCTGTGGGTCGTTTGTATTTTGAGGACTCACAGATAAAGGCAGGAATGAACTGTTTATTGTCTGGCAGGGGAGACAGAACCTGGAAATGGCACCAGCTTTTTTATCTCTGAATCCTGAAAATGTTCATTAACTGTTTAATAAATGAACATTTATTGACACGATGTAGCATCAATTTGTCTTTGTCTCACCTCCACTTTAAAACAGACTTCATGAGGATCAAGAATAGGTACTTTGTTAAAAAAATACCAATGTGGCCCATTAAAATTGTCAGCATAACTTAATAAGGGACCAAAACCCACCACAAATTAACATTATTTTGGATGTACCCTTAGGGCAGGCCTTTTTTAAAAGATGAATTCTGAATCATATCCCCAAGTTTCCAGTCTACCTGGGCTCCTTAAGCCTATTGTAAACAAAGTGAACTATTGCTTGTATCTAACTCTACTCAGAAGTTACCAGCAGGATTCCACAGTAGGGAAAGAATACACACTGTCAAGTGAATTTCTCCTTCATCTTTGCAATGCTGGGTTTCCCAAAGCCAAACATATGGTTCTCACCTATTTTTGCTCAGAAGTCACTTTCCCCTGACATAAGTGACAAGCTACAGTGTTAGCTCTGGCCATCAGCCTGCCTACCACAGGGCTTGACAGAGGAAATTTTCTGGAGAATCTTATCTATGGGTTTCAGATTTATAAACTAGTGTCTTTTTTCTTTAGGAAAGACTTTTTTTTTTCCTCTAGAAAAAGTCATTTAAGTTGGGACGATTTCTTGTTTTTTATGTATATATTTATATGTCTTTATGTGTATGTGTACATGTATATAGTTTTCTGCTATTCAGTATAAGCTAAATGGAATTCATTTTTACTGCATTTTTCTCTTCAGAGTGTAGCTTCCATTGGCAATACTTTAAATAGTGTCCATCTTGCTGTGGAAGCAATACAGAAAACCATGGATGAACACAAGAAAATCATGGAAACACTGCAGAGTGATATGGTAAGGAAATCTATAAATGCTATGGAAAGTCTTAGCATACTTTTGCCCATCCTTTTCTGTGTAAAAGTAGTGCTGTCAACTGTCCACATATCTGAACAGATTCCACTATGCACCTTTTGCAAAGATATAATAAGGAGTATTTTTCTATAATCTGTAAATTAAGCAGTTAAGGTGGATTGAATTGAAAGCTGAGTTTTTCTACGAACATGGCCTTGGAGGAAGTGAGGTGATAAGATACAGTTCCTGAGAATGGAGTGGTAGGAAGGAAAATGGCAAAGAAGGACGGAAATGCACAAGTATTGTCAGTTATCTGTTGCTACATAAAAAATTATCCCAAAATTAGTGACTTAAAATAAGTTATTTCTCACTACTGTTTAAGTTAGGAATCTGGCAAGCCTCTCATATTACTGAGATATGAGAGGCCATGTGAAGAGGAGCCCTAGAGGATGAAAGGCCATCTTGCATGTTCCAGCCCCAGCCAAGCTCCCAGTTGAATACAGCTATTTGCGATGTCAGCCTCTGCCATGTGGAGCAGAAATGCCCAACCAGGCCCAGTCAACCTATAGAATCATGAGTAATAAAATTGTTGTTTTAAGTCACTAAGTTGTTTGGTGTTTTCGGTTTTGGTTTTGGTTTTTTTTTTTTTTGCATGGGCAGGCACCGGGAATCGAACCTGGGTCTCCAGCATGGCAGGTGAGAACTCTGCCACGGTGCCATTGTTGTCCACCCAAGTCACTAAGTTTTGGGGTAATTTATAATGCAGCAACAGATAACTGAAACAGGAAGCAGGCCCCTTTAGTATCCAGGAATTGTTTACAAATGTCTCTGCATCTTTTTATGCTACTGCAAATATAAGTTATCTTCAGTCATTTAAAGGCCTTAATTAATCACTTAATGAACACTGTGCTCCATGAAGGACTTATGAAAGGTGGAAAAAGGATAGCACAGCCCTCACTCTCTTGCTAGGGAAATAAATTATATGTACATGAAATCAGACAATTGAAGGCACACAAATATTCCCTTTCTGGATCTGACCCATATGCTCTTTTCAAGCTCTGTAGTTCCAACTGAGCTGGGCAGACCTGAGCTGTATTAGAGAGCTCTAGTAGGAAGGGTTCTTCATTTTTGTAAGAACCAGTCCTCCTCACTGTTATTTAATGTAGCTGACCCAGAAGAAAAAGCATTGGTCTAGATGTTAAACACCTGGATTCTAGTTCCATTTTGGCTATTAAGTAACCTTGTGACCTTTGGAAGGGTTGAATTTAGATAATAATAAAGACATCTCTAACTCAGGAATTCTTAAAATTTTATTTTAAATTCTTGAGCCTTTTCTCAATTATATATTTCCTAAAATACTTTTTCTTAACTCAGATCTATCCACAATTTCTAGAGCCCATGATTTTTGTTTTTCTCTCTCATATCCTCCTTTGTTCTTTGTTGTTGCCTTTTGTTTCTTAAAAAAGCTGGGTTAATAAACGTCTAAGATTTCGGATTTCAAGGAAAACAATTTCTTCTCACCAATTACATTCTATTATAATCAAATCTGCCTCTTTTTAACTGCCTTGGCTGCCAATAGTAATCCTCAAACTTGGCACCCATTATACTGGGTAAGTCTCTGAATGATTAAGTCATCAAAGCTTTTCTCACTAAAGCAGAAACGTATATATAAGCATGTTATCCTTCAGACTCTACAGAGATACTAGAACAGTGGGGAGGAAATGGGAAAGGAAGAATAACTATCAAACATAAATCTGGGTATGTGCTAAGAAGGAAAAACTAATAATGTACATGATTGGTTGTTGTGCTCAGTGCCCAAAGCCCATGATTACATGACTGGCTGCTCTTTGAATCTCCAAACCACTTTAGTCCTGTGAAAATTATGGCATTAGCCCGGGTTCAGACTGCATTAGTTCCTGAAAACTATAGTGATTCTCTAGTTTCTCTGGGGCACAGGTGACGGGGAAGAGGAGAGCTGGTTTCTAGGGCATTCATTCCATTCGGAGATTGAGAAACAGACTAGGAGGATCTCAGTTCCCTGAGGTGTCCAGCTGCTGCTGGTCCAGCCCATGCTTCAGATTGAGCATCCCCAAAGGTGTCCCAGGACCTAGCACAAAACCTATCACACTGTAGGTTCCAGAGAAATCTTGGTATTTAATCTGTAAATGCCTTCTGAGGGATGCCAAAATGTTCCAGGATCAAACCAGATGGTTAAATAGACCTGGTAATTATTTTGCTTGCACTAACTGCTATTCCTGTTACCAGAATCAGCAACTCTTGAAGGAGACTGGTGGAAACAACCACATTACTCCATCAGCATCAGTTATATCAGAACTTGACAATAAAACCCACAGTGAGGATTTGAAACAGGTACTTTTGTCTCTGGCTTAGAACTCTATGACTTCAGTGGGCTATGGAGGCAGCCTGAGTAGTTTGACCTCATTTTTATTGGTTGTTGAGTTGGTGTCACAAGAATTTATTTGTCTGCTTGAGATCTGAGAGAGGGATGCGTTTTGGTATCTTAGAGATCCAAAATGCTGTCTTGTCTCTTCTTTGGTGCTCTGCTTTTTTTCCCTGCTTGTTGACCAGTGGATTAAATTCCTTCTCACATTTTAAAAACAGTGAGTGACCAGATTATCCTGAAACTATGAAAAACAGCAATCAGAGCAAGTTAAAAATGGGTGAATAACAGATTAGTTCAAAATGATGGCTGTTTTGAGCCACAGTAAATTCTAAAAATGTTAGAAAGCATATCCTTGAAAATCAGAAAGGCCGAAGGCAAGAAGGGGAAAAATGAATATTGGGTTCAGAATCACATTAATTAAAGAGAATAAAGGAAATCTTCTCTAAGAATTCCTGCCCTGAGTTTAATGTTCTTTAAAACCTATAGTCATCATTCCTTTTTAAGTAGCTATCAGTACTAGAGGATGTCAATAAAAATAATTGAATCTTGTTCTAAATAATGCACTGCTTGTTATGGTTTTGTTACATGAGTCAATTCAGTAATTGGTAGTTTTCCTAAGGTAGTTTTGTTCTGACAAATTAGGTTAATGGGTCTTTCAGTTAATAACCCAGCAAGCTTTCCTGACAGCAGGTGAGATAAACATTGGGAAATCAATTCCCAAGCTCTCTGCTTTCTGGGACCAGAGAGTGAATCATGTAGGTAGTCCACATGCCTCTTTCCCCCTCCTGTCTAGCTGAGGTCAATTGATTCCACAGGGACTAAACTAGGAGCAGCTTAGAGTGGGAGGGCCAAAGCAAAGACAATAATTTATGATCAAAACCAGGAAAAGAGGGGTGGGCCATGGTGGCTCAGCAGGCAAGAACGCTTGCCTGGAATGCCAGAGGACCCGGGTTCGATTCCCGATGCCTGCCCATACATATATTAAAAAAAAAAAAAAAAAAACAGGAAAAGAAGTTTATTTCAATAACTTGACATGATAATGGTTGTTTGGTGCTGCTCGTCTGCTTGTCTAGTATAGCATCTTTAGCTATATTCCACGACTTGATTTCTTTCCACTCTAGGATATACTGTACCTTCACAACACTGTAGAGGAGGTAAACAGTGCCCTAGTGGGATACCAGAGACAGAATGATCTTAAACTTGAGGGGATGAATGAGACGGTCAGTAATCTTACCCAGCGAGTCAACCTGATAGAAAGCGATCTGGTTGCTGTGAGCAAGGTAGAAAAAAGAGCGAACCTATCCTACAGCGTGGTAAGCCTTTTCTGATCTTTTGTGGTGTGTTCTGTGTTGCAGTATGTTTTGTCTGTGGGTAAATGACATTCCACAACCTTTTGAAAAATAGTCTTTTGACATATTTGATAGGCTGCACATTTGTAGTGTGCTTAATCTATGTCTCCTTTAATCCTTACACAAGCCCTATGGTGTCACTGGCCCAGGCATTGCTAATCCTGATTTGGACAGGGAGATGTGGAGAGGTTAAGTGGCTTATGAAGGCCTCACCACAAGTTCTTGGCAGAGAGGAGAAGCTGCCTAACATGTTACTGGTGACCGATGTGGTAGGGAAGCTCTAGCACATACCTCCAAGTGAGATCTTGATTTTCTCTTATTCAAGTCATTATGGATGGGCGCAGTGACAATAACCAAAGGATCTTCTGCCATTTCTCTCAGTCTGAACTTGGCTTTCACATTTATCCTGCTACTGTCTACATGTTAGGGAGTCCTTTTGCATATAATTCCAGGAAATCCATTTGAAACAGATCAGATTAGACCTGCTCCTCCCTGCTAGGGAGGACTGGCAGGAATATCAGAAGTCTTTGAGTCCAGCGCCTCATTTTACAGATGAAGAAACTGAATGACCAATGAAGTCACTGATGTTCATAGACAATGTGGCTTACCAGTTTTCATATTATAAATAATGTGTGTGTGTTTATCACCTTTCACATAAACATTGTAGCTAGCTTCCATGTGGATTTGTTTTTAATAGCCATAGGCCCCACCCTTAAAGATTTCATACAGCAAGAACACAGGCATATATTAGAAAAAGAAACTAAATATAGGAAATTACACTGTAAATTCAAGTAATCATCAGAGTTGGAAGCAAGCCCACAATAAAGTCAAACTCTGGCACATAGAAAGCAGTATTTACTCTGGTTCTGTCACAGTAGAGCCCTGGTAAGTTGCCTAACGTCTTTGTCTTTGAAGGGTGCAGTAGGAAGTCTTATTCCCCTGTCTGCTATACAGGAGTATGTAATTTACTACAAAGCTATGAAGATTAAAGGAACCTTATTTTAAAAAGCCCTTTTGAACTCAAAGAACCCAAGTAGAGGCTTGGAATTTTGTATGATTTTATCAGTATTATGCCTTGAAGGTTTTCAAGGCTTATTGTGAAATCTTACTACCCCCAAATTCTTCTTTCTGCCCCCCTCCCTTCTTTATTTTTCTCCAGCAGAGAAAATTAGTAATAGTATACATCTGTCCTACTGTTTCCTCCAACAGCATGTCCAGCATAGTTCTAGATAAAAGTTCTCTCACCTTTTAGATTTCAAAATTTAAACAACTAGAAGCACCAGTGTCACTTAGTTTCTCTGTGGCCTTTTCTTTTCTTACTCCTTTTGTGTTTCTGTTGAAAGTATTCTTAAGAATTTGACCAATTCATTTAAGAAGTGCTAGATGTTGTTAGTTTTAATGTTTGCCTTTCATCTCCTCTGCTTACTCCTCTTACTTTGCCCTTTAAGATGGGTGATAGAGCTGCCACTCTGAAAAGAGAATCTGTGGATGAAATGATCAACAGAACAGATACAGTAAAAACCCAGAACATGAAGGTAAATAGCAGGAGGCTTACCCTGAAGTAAAAATAAGTATATCTGTATCTCTGTGCTCTTAAGCTCCTGCTTCTTTCTCACAAGGAGTACTTATGGTCTCATTTCCTGATACTTCAAGACAAAGTAAATAGATCAGTAAATGCTTTTTCGGGCACCTACCCTTTGTTAAGCACTTTCCTAGGAACTAGAGTGACATACTGTTCTGGTGGAACTCAAAGTCCATCAGTCAGAAAATCATTAGCACATAATTGAATAGATAATTAATCACAGGTATACAAGTACTACAGAGGAAAAGTATGGAGTATGATGAGGGTGTTAACAAACTCAGGAAGGCTTCCCTAAGGAAATGACTCTTAAGCTAAGACAGTAAGTTATCTGTACTAATGATGGAGAACAGAGGCATACATCATTGAAAAATGGTAAACCTAAAAATTATTTGTTTTCAGATCACACTCTCAATACAAACACAGTCCATTTATGCTTCAGGCCAGTTTCCATCGCCCTATACATTCCCTTCTTTTTTCCTCTCAGACATATTGACAAAATAAGACAAGCAATCTGTGATATACTTAGGAAAGGTTTGATTGTAACATTCTCGGGGATTAAATTCTTAAATACTATAAACCCTGGACTAAGATAAAGGAAAAGCCAGAAAGATTATGACTGAGTGGTTAAAATATTTCAGGATTCACATTATGTTTAAGCTCAGAGACTATGAGGTATAGAGGAAATAAACTTGACTGGAACCATAATACAGGCAGCTTTTCATATAACACTTTTCTATCTTTATTCTTTCTTCCTTAACAGTGGTGTATTACCTAGATAAAATTATATGCATTATGATTTTAGTGTTTGTTTCATAAGCGAAGCTTTCTTGTATGTTTTCTGACTGCCTCTGCTAGGTGATGGTGGAGTTATATAGAGAAGATAGGATTTAACAAATGAATATGATTGCTGAATCATTGAAGTGATATCTCTTTTAGTCTCCAGTATCTTAGATATTGGAATTGTAAAAACCTAAAATTGTGAAATTGTACCCCATGTCAATCTCTGAAATCTGTTCTACAACTAAAATTGTGGTACTGTGCTTTGAAATGTATTGCTTTTGTGTATATGTGTTATTATTCACAAAAAAAGAAAGAAAAAAGTCGATTGCGGAGATAAAAAAATATTTAAAGCTTCTAGCCTCCTATATTCTGGAGCAGCTAGAAGCAAAAATCTGAGATGATTATATGGTAGCCATGACAGACTTTGGTCTCTGTCCTGTAACTACTTGTTGAAAAGTCCTTTGAAAACTATTTCTTTTTTATTTCTTTGCTTTGTATATATGTTATACTATACAATAAAAATATTTAAAAAAAAATAAAACCTATTATTGTGTAAAAAACAAAACAAAATGAAAAAAACACACCTAGAGAATGACAAGAAAAATTTAAAAGCTGGATAAAAATGCTGAGCACAAAAAAGTAACATGTAGTTACAATTGGAAAGTAGTAGTGATTTGAGCAACAATTACTTTAACAGTAAATATCATAACAAAACATTAGCAGTACTAATTTTGTCTGAATTAGTGGCTTTATTTTCAGACCCTTTGTTATTTTAAGTGTCATCCCAGTGTTTTAGACCCTTTGTCCTACCTCATCTAAGCATCCTAGCCAGGTGTAATCTCTCCTTACCATCCTTACCATTAATGCTTCAGTTGTTTAGTATCTAAACCACTATTATGACATTTGTCACACCTGCCTAGTTTTAGTTACAAATGTCCATATTTAACTCCCTAAATAAACCAAGAGTGATATGATAGGTAACTCTTACGGTTGAAATAAAGATAGGAGAGAAATAAATACATATTGAATAAAAGAAATGTGCAATGAGTTTTTATTCTAGTTAAACATAGGACCAGTACCTTTCACACTACCCTCCACAAGAAACCAGACATCTCTCTTTTTATAATTGAATGTAATTTTATATGTCAATCTAGATCTTCCTGGAAATGAGGCAAAGTATGTGGAAAAAAACTTATTTTTAAAAAAGGTAAAGCAAGTAAGATTTTCAGTTAGAAATATTACAACTCCTTCATATTCCTAACAGTTCCTCCCAGCAGCTGAATCATGGAGAGAAAGTGGTTTTTTTTTTTGTTCAGTTGCTTTTTTTTTCTTTAATAATAAGAGCATAAAACTGCCTCAAGTGCTCTAGTCACAACGTGAAATAAGATATTCAGGGAAGTTATTTAGTTAGTGTAAAATAGCTCCTAGAAGATATCTTACTCATTTAGGAAATGGGCGTAGCATAGGCACCTGAGCAAGGCTACATTTCCTTTACTGCTGAAACATGCATGCCTTCCCCCATTTGCCTAATATTCACAGTGAATCAGATCATCTCTGGCATAGTGTTGCCTTGATGGCCTAGCCGCAAATCCAGCCTAGGCCCTCATCAGCACTGAGTACCAAAGATATCTCTAGTGTTTGTTGATCCATTCCTTCATTGCCTTTATGGAGAACCGACTGGGAGTCAAACACTACATGCTAAAAAGGCTCTGGATATATACTGAAGAATCAGATGAGGTCTTAACTTCCACCTTAACCCTCCCATGATCTTTGCTTTGGGCAGGAAGAAGATAGTTCAGATTCTCAAGTATCCAAGCTAAGAGAAAAACTACAGCTGATCAATGCTCTCACAAACAAGCCTGAGAGCAACAGGCCTCCAGAGAATGCTGATAAAGGTGAGAGCAAGGCTGTCTTCTGAATATTTCATGCAGGCTTGGGCAGCTTGCCTTCTGCATAGTGAGTGGGAAAAGGTGTTCTAGCATTACTGATAGAGTCACGTGAATGATGCCTGAGTGCACCGAGACGATGCTGATACACTTTGCTTTCATTTAGAAAAAGCCCATTTTGAACATGATTTGTACGCTGGTCTATTAAGGGAAGAATGGGTAATGTTTAGCTGGAAATAGACTTCTCCATGCTGTCTGCATCCAATTATAGACCAAAATGTTATTGTCATAGCGTATATTAAACCAGCTCTAAATGCTGTTTTGGGGAATATTTTCATTTCTCTAAGTGCATAAGGATTATTTAAAAATAAATATTAGTCCTTCTGAAAATCATTAACAAATAATGGTGGGATCATTGGCTTAGAAGAGTCTTGGTTTTAGGTGGAGACATACATAATAACAGCAGATGCATCAACCTCTACTGAGTTAGGCCCTATGGGGATATAACCAACGTGCTGAACTATGCTGGTTTTGACATCCCCTACCCCCACTCCCCAAGCATTTTTTCATTTTTGAAAAAGCAATACAGCCTCTCTTGAGTGGGAGACAGAAATACAGTGAGAAACCTATACATAATTCACTACTATACATAATGTTATAGTAGTATTCTTTCAGCATGAGTCTGTCTAGTGGCACATACCCCCAGACCTGGCTTATAGCAAGGTTCCTAGAGTATTGAAAAATCTCTAATGTCTAATCTGTAGGGTGTTCTCACTTGTGGCTTAAATCTTTACCATCTATAAGATCAACCAACAGAACTGCTACTTCAGACTTTACTGTAATATAATACTGACTGAGCTTCACTTGCCCACAAAATATTTCAATCTAAGCCTTAAACTTCACATAGTTACTATGCTACCTAATTCCCAACTATTTCTCTTAAATTAATAAATGCATATGCAGTTGCCCTAACAGGTGAGTTTCAATACTGATAACTGGTTTAATTTGGTGTCATGTACAATAATACTGACACCATTTGTTTTTGTTACAGAGCAAGTACAGAGTTACACATCAAAGCCATCAGCATTGCCAACATTTTCACAATCTTTTGGAGACCAAATTGAGAAAGCTGCCCACCTAAGACCTATCTCCCTACCAGGAATTTCTAACATTAAAGGTAAAATTTTTATACTCAGGGGTAATGGGAAAAGTATTCAAAATAATAACCTCTTAATGTCCTTAACACATAAAAAATATATACCTAATATTTATTGGGCAATTCCTATAGGCCAGATACTTTATATGCATTATATCACATAGTTCTTATAATAATCCTGTGAATGTAAGTATTCGTGCATTTTTACCCACATTATAGGAAAAATGGGAAACTGCCTAAGTCCACATAGCCAGTAATTGGTTGAGACAGAATTCAAACCAAGGCAGCCTGGCACCAAAGCTTACACTCTTAGCCAAAACATTGTATTTCCTCTTTATTACTGTTTTTTAGAGTCTTCATTCATTCACCAAGTGCTAAGCAAAAAGATTATAGTATGTAATCTTTTTTGCATGGCCTCACTTTCCTTAAGAATTTTGCAGTCTAGGGGAGAAGATATACAAGCAAATACTATTCTGTCAGATGAACAACGTAAAGTAAAAGTTGACCATGTTTATCGGAACCCTCCAAAAATGAGGAGCCCTTTTGCTAAAAATAAGAAAGGTGAACATTAGTGGGAAGGAAATAATTCACAGAAATCATGTTTACCTTGCTTCTAACAGTATGTGTCCTGTCCCTCGTTGTGATGTTTAAAGCCTCCTGATATTGCATTTGCTACCTGTCTGGAAAATTACCCCACTTCTGTCCATCCACCTTTGTCTGACTCTTCACCTCAGCTTAGACTCATTCCTTCAGGAAACATATATTTACCTCTCAGGCCTGAATTAGGTTCCTTATGTGTTTTTTTTTTTTTTTTTTTTTTTTTTACGTTGTCCAACAAACATTTATTAAATGTTTACTATATGTCCTGACCCATACCAAGTTCAGGGACTACAAAGGTGAAGGAACATGATCCCATACTTCATAAGCTAACAGATAGCTTTGGAGAAACACACAAAAAATGAAGAAATACATAGCAAGACAGTGTAATAAATACTTTAATTCAAGTGTGTACGCTGAGAACACAATGGCAAGTTTTATTGGGTTGTTACAGAACACAGAGGAAGAGTTTAGGCATTTCCAGACTTTTGAGACAGTATTTGATGCTGAGAAAAGATGTGACAGAAGAAGTGCTTATAGTCACTATAAGTTAATCTATACCACAATAACTATAAAACTCTCTGGTTCTTTTAACTGTTGTACATTTGAAGTCTAATTTGTTGGATATTAGTATAGCTACTCCTGCTTTTTTCTAATTGTTACTGCATGAAATATCTTTTCCCAGCCTATCCCTTTCAACTTATGTTTATCCTTGGATCTAAGATGTGTTTCCTGTAGACAGCATATAGATGGGTTCTGTTTTTTAATCCATTCTGCCAGTCTATGTCTTTTGATTCGGTAGTTGAATCCATTAACATTTTTTTAATAGTTAATAGCATCTTTTTTTTTATTGATTAAAAAAGTTAACAAATCATTTAGAAATCATTCCATTCTATATATACAATCAGTAATTCTTAATACCATCACATAGTTGCATATACATCATTTCTTAGTACATTTGCATTGATTTAGAAAAAGAAATAAAAAGACAACAGAAAAAGAAACAAAATGATAATAGAGAGAAAAAAAAACTATACCTCACATGCAGCTTCATTCAGTGTTTTAACATAATTACATTACAATTAGGTAGTATTGTGCTGTCCATTTCTGAGTTTTTGTATCCAGTCCTTTTGCACAGTCTGTATCTCTTCAGCTCCAATTACCCATTATCTTACCCTATTTCTATCTACTGATGGTCTCTGTTACCAATGACATATTCCAAGTTTATTCACTAATGTCGGTTCATATCAGTGAGACCATACAGTATTTGTCCTTTAGTTTTTGGCTAGTCTCACTCAGCATAATGTTCTCTAGGTCCATCCATGTTATTACATGCTTCATAAGTTTATTCTGTCTTAGAGCTGCGTAATATTCCATCGTATGTATATACCACAGTTTGTTTAGCCACTCGTCTGTTGATGGACATTTTGGCTGTTTCCATCTCTTTGCAGTTGTGAATAATGCTGCTATAAACATTGGTGTGCAAATGTCCGTTTGTATCTTTGCCCTTAAGTCCTCTGAGTAGATACCTAGCAATGGTATTGCTGGGTCATATGGCAATTCTATATTCAGCTTTTTGAGGAACCGCCAAACTGCCTTCCACAGTGGTTGCACCATTTGACATTCCCACCAACAGTGGATAAGTGTGCCTCTTTCTCCGCATCCTCTCCAGCACTTGTCATTTTCTGTTTTGTTGATAATGGCCATTCTGGTGGGTGTAAGATGATATCTCATTGTGGTTTTGATTTGCATTTCTCTAATGGCCAGGGACATTGAGCATCTCTTCATGTGCCTTTTGGCCATTTGTATTTCCTCTTCTGAGAAATGTCTGTTCAAGTCTTTTTCCCATTTTGTAATTGGGTTGGTTGCTTTTTTGTTGTTGTTGAGTTGAACAATCTCTTTATAAATTCTGGATACTAGACCTTTATCTGATATGTCATTTCCAAATATTGTCTCCCATTGTGTAGGCTGTCTTTCTACTTTCTTGATGAAGTTCTTTGATGCACAAAAGTGTTTAATTTTGAGGAGCTCCCATTTATTTATTTCCTTCTTCAGTGCTCTTGCTTTAGGTTTAAGGTCCATAAAACCGCCTCCAATTGTAAGTTTCATAAGATATCTCCCAACATTTTCCTCTAACTGTTTTATGGTCTTAGACCTAATGTTTAGATCTTTAATCCATTTTGAGTTAACTTTTGTATAGGGTGTGAGATACGGGTCCTCTTATGTGTATTCTTATAATATTTTGTGTTGCCCCTGTTTAACACATGTCACTCTTGTTATAATTGCCTTTTTATAGTATCCTGGGATACTATACATAAAATTTAATTTCTTCTGAATAGGGGCTGTGCCTTGTTCATTCCAGTACTCCCAGCACCTAGCACGGTGCCTAACACATGTAACTATTTGTTAAAGGAATAAATGAGTTATCTACCGGCTACAATTAGTGCTTAAGACATAGAAAGTTTAAATTTATTTAGCCATTTCAGTGCAATATTTGTTTTCCCTAGCCTCAGTCTTTCTTCATTCTGATTTCTGGGGAATAGGGAATGTATTGAATTGTGTTCACCGGCATTACAAGTTGTCCCCTCCCATTCTTCCATTATTGTGCCAAGAATTGATGAGAATAAATGAGGAAAGACCATAAGATCAGATTAAGAAATAGCTGTCTTAATATTTGTCCCTAACATGGGCCATATACACCTTTGAATGACTAGAATTTAAAATGACCTGAAGCAGTAATTGGATTTCTATTTGAATACATACACCTACCAAGTGCATAGCATGTTATATAAACTCACGTGACACACACAAATTGCAGCTAGCCACTTGGTGGCAGACATTGGCAACAAGCATCCCACCTACTTTTCTGACTTTCAAGAAACTTGAAGTTTTATTAGATGCATTGCTGGGACTAGGTTAGGATTGAAACCAGGGCCATGTCAGAAGCTTGTCTCATCCCCTCCCTTCAGGCCATTTCTTGGCTTCCTGAGTATGAAAACAGCAGGGGGTAGGGCAACAGTGGCTCAGTGGCAGAATTCTTAACTGCCATGCTGGAAACCCAGGTTCGAGTCCCAGGGCCTGCCCATGCAGAAACAAAAAACAACAGAAAAACATTAAAACAACAGGAGGCCTACTAAATCTAGCAGTGGAGTTGATTAAATGAACAAAGCAAAGGAATTTGGGGAGATTTTTTTAAATTGACCTTCTGGTCTTTGAGACTAAAACTGATTCCTTCTGTGGAGATAGAATCAAATCCTTTTTAAACGTTATGAAGGATTTGGCCCTCCTAAGTGTTTATTATGGCACTCTTGAAAAATACCGGAAGAGACTATTGCTATAAATTCTCCATTCCTATTGGCACAAATAGATCTTAGAAATAAAAAAGAATGTACAGACGAACTGGTAGTATTGTTCTCCTTTTTACCTACCAAAAAAAAATAATAGTAACAATAATAATTATTTAAAGAGATACATAATCCTCTGGTTATTATGTGTATTTTATACACACACACACACACACACACACACACACACACATATAATCCATGTACCATAACAGTCAACATTTGAAGTGTTCAATTGAGTGGTTTTTAGAGTATTCACAAGGTTGTGCAGTCATCACCACTGTCTAATTCTGGAACATTTTCATCACCCCATATCCATTAAGCAGTCACTTTCCATTTCCCCTTCCTCCAGCCCCCCGGCAACTGCTAATGTTTTTTGTCCTTTGAATTTGCTTATTCTGTATATTTCATATGAATGGAATCATACAACATGGCCTTTTGTGTCTTACTCCTTTAACTTAGCATAATGTTTCCAAGGTTCATCTATGTTGTAGCATGTATTAGTACTTAATTCCTTTCCTTTTTATGAATAATATTCCGTTGTATGGCTAAACCCCATTTTGTTAATCCATTCATCCATTTGATGGACATTTGGGTCATTTCCACCTTTTGGCTTTTATAACTACTGCAGCTATAAACCTTCATGTACAAGTTTTGGAGTGGACAGATGTTTTCATTTCTCTTGGGTTATTTATGTACCTAGGGGTGGAATTGCAGGGTCAAATGGTAATTCCTATGTTAAACTTTTTGAGGAACTGCCAAACTGTTTTCTAAAGTGGCTGTTCCATTTTACATTCTCAGTATCAGTGTATAAAAGTTTCTGTTTCTCTACATCCTCACCAATACTTGTTATTGTTCATCTTTCTTGTTCTGGCCATCCTTGTGGATGTGAAGTGAATCCCTGGTTCTTGAGCTGCTTGATTGATTAGCCTAGGAAGACAATGTCATGTAGTGATATAAAGAGCACCAGACTAGGTTAAAAAGAAAAACTGTATGTGTTCTATTCTATATTTAACCATTTAAGAGTTAAGTAATGTTGGGCAAGTTACTTTCTTCTTTGAGCTTTGGTTTTCCTGTCAAAATTGAAAAAACTTTATGAGTGTTTGGGTTTGTTACTCCTCCAGTCCCCACATAACCATCCAACAAGAAATCTTACAACATGCCATGGCTTATTTTAGAGGCTTACTTCCTGTCAAGTAGTTCTTTAGGTTTCTGCAATTCTCTTCTCCCCCTTCAACATAAGAATAAAATGTGGAAAATCTAAAGGGAAGGTCCTAGACAAATAGCCAGTCCATTCATTTTTTTTCTGTGATTATCTGTCATTGCTTCTATTTTGGGGAGAAAGTGCCGCACCATATTTCTCTCATTCTTAAAGGATCAAGAATTAGTCTTTCTGACTTAATGAGGTCCTAAATTTTACCTTTTAAAAACAAAATTCTGTGAAGTAGTTTTTCTTTTAGTGCTTTAAGTTTGGTTGAGTCTACTATTTTTTTAATTGACAAATTTTCACCTACATACATTCCATAAATAGTGTATAATCAGTGATTCACAATATCATCACATAGTTGTATATTCCTCACCATGATCGTTTTTAAAACATTTGCATCATTCCAGAAAATGAAATAATAAGGAAAAAACTCATGTATACCATATCCCTTACCCCTCCCTCTCATTGACCACTAGTTATTTCCTTCTATCCAATTTATTTTACCCCTTATCCCCTCTATTATTTATTTTTTATCCATATTTTTTTATCATCTGTCCATACCCTGGATAAAAGGAGCATCAGACACAAGGTTTTCATAATCACACAGTCACATTGTAAAAGTTACATCTTTATATTATCATCTTCAGAAATCAAGGCTACTGGAACACAGCTCAGCCTTGTTTCAGGTACTACCTTGCTCACAGTTTCAGGTACTACCTTCCAGCCACTCCAATACACCATAAACTAAAAAGGGATATCTACATAATGCATAAGAATAACCTCCAGGATAGCCTTTTGACTCTGTTTGAAATCTTTCAGCCATTCTCTCCCCACTTTTGGTCAAGAAGGCTTTCACAATCCCGGCTCATTCTGGGATTTCTTTCCCACATTGCCAGGGAGATTTACACCCCTGGAAATCGTATCCCACATAGGGGGCAGTAAGTTCACCTGCCGAGTTGGTATAGAGAGAGAGGCCACATATGAGCAACAAAAGAGGTTGGTTGAGGCTACTTTTAACTGTTAAGCAAATTTAACTATATTTATGGTTATGTGCATTTTTTTTTGTCATTCCTCTTTTTTTTAACAGATCTTCAGGATTTATTCTACAAGGCTGGCCAGGATGTGGATGCAAAGCTGACCTACCAGGAAATTTGGAACTCCGTAGGTTCTGCTGTGCCAGAACCAAAGATCTTGAGAGCATTTGATTCTGATGGAGATGGAAGATACTCATTCTTGGAGCTAAGAGTAGCTTTAGGTGTCTAGCCTCATCAGGCATATTAAAAAATGAATATATATCCTAAACTACCTAATGTCTACTCACCTAACAAAAACAGCCCTTCTACTTATCCCATCAAGCCCCCAGTCCTCCAAACTACTGTAAAGACACATTGCCACCTTTAACATGTTTGAAGAACTATATAAAAGTTATTTTTTTAAAAAAAAGACCATTTTACTTATGTTTAGAAATCCATGATTTCCTGAAACCAGTAAGAACTCACATTTAAAATTTTTTTAATTGCAAGAAGAAAAGTAGTCATCTTTTTTTTCTCTTTCATTTTTTTGAGAGGAGAGCTTATCTTTTAAAACTGGAAAGTGTGTAAATAGAGAGAATAAGCCACCTTTATATTTCACATAAATTTGCCTTAAATTAGCTGCACTTTATAGAGACTCAGAAAATGTCTTTTCTTTAAAAGATAGGCCTTTTCTGTTTGTAAATAGTTCAAATGTAAGAAAGAATTGTGCATATTTTGTAAGAAGTAGGAAAAATGGTTTTAAACAGGATGTGAGCATATGACTTATTAAAAAATCACTAATCTGATCTGGGTAGCAGCTGAAATTGTCCATATCTCTTTAAGGCATCTCTCGAGGGCCCAGGTGTTGCCATGGGGTTTGGCCTGGTGGCTGAGGGGATAGATTTAGGGAGTAGACACTGTGGGGACAGTGCCAACTCCAGGCTCAGGAGAGTAGGATTCTGGTTCTTTGTTCCTATCTCCTCAGCTAATACGAAACAATGAATCAAAGATGTCTCATTGGGGATTTTTCTTATTTTTAAACCTATTTCAGGGTTTATGACCATGAAAAGTTAACTAGAAAGGAGTTGCATCCTTTCATCATCACCCCTTCCCCTATGTGAACTGGATTATCTGCCCCTACGCACTCAAGTCCATCTTGAAGCTGTGGCTGGCTCCACTTCTGATACCATCTCCATTCTGAATGGCAGGGCTGAAAGTTCCTTGGTGCCTGTCTTAGCCTAGCCACCCAGGAGCTTTCAAGGAGAGCTGTGCTTCTAATTTTGACCTAGGAAGTTACAACCCTTGAGGTTTTTACCTCGGGGCTAACCGAGAACCTAATATGTTTTTCTGTGGTCTAAGGTGAAAATGTACAATGAAACAAAGTTAACTACATATCAAGTCATGTTTGATTTCCTTATTCTCTGCTCGGAAGTGGCTAGAGGCTTTCGGTCCAGAGAATGCCGAACGGCAACAGGCAGGTCTAGAGCAGGGGACTTTATGTGATCGTGGCAAGTTTCCTCAAATTTAATACAAGCCAGTACAATACTTTTCCTCCCTTTAAATACTTCTGTGGACCTGGCACTGGAAGGAGTAGTATACCTTTATGTCGCCTGTATGTTCAGTCTGGACTTGATGTGTTGTTCCTAGAAGCAATCTTTGGGCAGCATGAAAAGGAAAAAAAAAAACTTTGCAAAGCTTAACTTTGCTGCAGGTCAAGTCAGGGAGAAACTACAGAAGCTTTCATAGCAAAACCTTCTTTAGTAGAGCTCATTTCCATTTTAACTTGCTGTCCAATTTGCCCTGTCAGCTGTGAATGCAGTCCAGCACCCTTAAACTTTTTGTCTCTTTTTTTCCCTTAATGTGATGTTCAGCTTGGTGTTAGCTAACCTTAATTTTTTCCCCAGAACTATTAAAATTTAATTAAAGCAAGATGAAGTCTTTTCCCATGATTTTATTTACTTACCTCATTATGGCTTATGCGTTTCTCAGTTTTTTTTTAAACATATCCCCTTCCCTTCCCTTGCCCATCTGAGCTATTTCACTCTCTAGGAAAGGTTAAAATATAGTATAAAATTAACCTGGCACTTTAGGTAACTTGAAGACAACTCTTAATCTTTATGGCTGCCTTCCATCTCCCCATCCCTTTTTAAAATATATATACCCTTACAGATTTTGTAATAACCAAATAAAATTCTAGCAATAAATTGAATCATACTGCTATATTTGTATATACTGTACCATAGATAGTACTCTACCATAAATAGTATGTACCTGGAAGGTATATTTTTGAGAACTGATTTATATGAAATAACTTGAAGGTAATGTATCTTGTCTTTTTTCTTTCAAATTCATAGTCATAGGCAGATACTTTGAGGCACCTTAATTCTTTGTTGTATTTTTCTTTTGTATCAGATAGCTGTAAGTGGAGAATTATTTAAAACAGTTTTTTGAGTTTATCTTATTGTGCTTTCCCCCTGCCAAGTTCAATAGACTTGTTCATACTGTGCTCTCAGACCTGTGAGTATCTTTGTCATAGTACCTGAGAAAGTACCATCTCCTCCAGTCAGAAGTCTGGCATCTTGAACTCCTTTGTTCAAGTTGAGCAGATTGACTCGCTTAACAAGAGTCCCATAAACCTCTTACTGAATATTTAACTTGGGTTTTTTATCTGTATGTTACTTTTTCTTACCAAACCATGACTTGTGTTGAGCTGTAGACAAGCCTCACCTGCCACATGACTCAGCTCTGAGAGGATAGTTGAGTAGTGATTGTGACTTTGGCATTTTTGTTTTGTTTTGTTTTGAAATCCTTTTACCTTATAACCCTGGCAGCTCCTGCTTCTTTCCTAAGTTACCCAAAGGCCTGCCTCCTGGTCCTTTTATTCTTTTGCCTTGTACTATCTGGTATAATGTTCACTTAAACAGCCTCCCTCTAGATCAGAGGGGCCAAAAGAGGGTGTGGGAAGAGAACCAAAAGAAGGTACTTGGCTTAGGGACGACCATAGTGTCATCTTAAGGGCAGAGAAGTGCCTGGCCCTCAGGAATGTGATAGAACAAAGCTGGAGAGTGGATGTCTTTCACCTGCTGCTGGTTATTTCCCTTCATTAGTTTCCTTCCTTTACATTTGGTGGACATAACTCCTGAGTCCCCATGGCTGGTCCTGCTGGTCACAGTTGAGGATTTTGACTATGATAGGCTCATCCTCATAATGGCCTGCTGTTGAATTGTTTTTAGTGACAGATTTTGTTTCCTGCACACCTCATTGGCTTGCTTACCCACACCAGCCAGATGTGGTAACTTCTTTCATATCCAAGCCAGAACACATTTGGAAGTTTCTGAGACTTGATAGAGCGTGTATTGTTTGTCTTATGAACCTAGCCTACCTTGTTGTTTTCCCATATTTCATGGAGCTATTTTGGTAACGTATAAGCAATTTCAGTTGTGTTTAGGAAGTGAATTCAAGGTTTCCAGGACGTGATTTGAGCTTTGCTTATGAGTATCACAATAACAGCCATTTTAATTTATCTAAATAAAACGTTTCCCTTTTATATCATTGTGTCTATAACTAAAGCATTCCAGATTACTAAGGAAAAAAATCTTCTCTGGTCCCTATTTTTGTGGATTCCTTCCTCCTTTTGAAAACAGGGACAAACAGATCATGGGCATAAACTAACATTCAAGAATCTGCTTTTAAGAACCACAATATTTGGCCTGAAGAAGTAAAGGCTACAGGGCTCAGACTTCAGGTATCTGCAAGGGCATGAGAGGAGCAGGATCGGGAAGAGGCTTGTGAGGGAAAAGTGAGCCCCTGCCCCTGTGTCAATCAGAGCAGCTCCACTTAGGCTTGTTATATATTTTAAGATTCTATATAAGCATATTTTCACATATATGTGTGTGTATTCCACTGCCTTTAAAAAAAGAAAAGAAAAGGTTTGAAATCTATTTCTAGAAGGGATTATATAGGAATGGGGCTTTTTCATGCATAGAAAAACGTAAGAAAAATAAACTACATGTTTGTTGGCCCTCCCCCTCAGGGAATCTAGCTATAAATAAAGCTTAGCTCATTTATATATGCAGCAAGTGGGAAGATTTGTTCATTTCCTAAGTGAAAGGGAAAAAAATTAACCTGGAACAGGGCTGTGTTTTCCTATCTTTAAATTCGGACAAAATAGCCTGTAGTATTATCTTTCTCCTTTTAAGACTGTTTCCAGAAGTTACGACTTATTAACACTCCCATATAGTGGATCCTAACTTTGAGGGGGGCGGGGGACCTTGACTCCAGGACGTGATTGCTGTAGGTCAATCTGAATAGAAGGATATTGAGCAAATCTGTAAGTGTGGGTTTGGTATATCTCCCCTCTACTAACCCTCTAATTGCCATTTGTGTGGGTGAAATTCAGTGACCTTCAGCTTGATTAAGTACCCCTGGAACAGGGGAAGGACATTGCCATTCTAACAATATATGAAACCCACGGAAGCTTTGGCCTTTTTTTTTTTTTTAATCTTTCATTAACATGACATCCAGATGGGCCCTGATCTCTGTGTCAACACCACCTCCCTAAAGTTGGCTGCATGCCCTGATACCTAGGAGATACCACTCTCAAGGAGAGGAGGCTACAGTTCTGAAGCAAAAGGCTTGGCATTGAGGCAGTGGTCACCATGAGCCATTGTGGGAAGGGAATGGAAGTGGATGTTCCTCTCAGGACAAGTGGCCATAGGGTAAGAGACAGAGTGGTTCAGCATGGGGGGCAGGTTGCATAAAGATGAAGCAAAGGGCACCTGAAAAATTGGAACAGGGCGTGGAGAGCTGGCCTGGGGCTTCAGCATAGGGGTAGGTTGGGGCTGCTGCTGTACTAGCTGCAGAGCAGGCTGCAGGACAGGGGCCTCCACCTTGGGACCGCTGTCTTGGGCGGCATGACTCCTGTCCTCAGGGATCTCCAACTCCCACAGTGGATCTGGATTCTGGACTTCAGGCTCAGTCTTGGTGGCAGCAGGGGGAGGGCCTGTGTTGATGGCTGTATTCATGCCGTAATGCCGTCGCTTGTTAATCCAGTACAACAAGGGGCTGTAGGTGAATGTGGCAGATCTCATTGCCTTCACCCACTCCTGGGCCTGCTCTTCCCGTCGCAAGTTCTTCCTCCAGTGCAGAAAGAGAATGCAGCCACCGGTTACCACAGAACACAGCCCCAGGAATCCAAAGTACAGGGAAACCCACACTAAGGCAGTAAGAAAGAAAAAAGGTTGGCTGACTTGACAGCTCTAGCGTGAGGCCCGAGCTGTTTCACACTTTTCTCATTAATCAGTCATTCCATCCACTTAGCCAGTAATCAGTTACTCCATCCACTTAGCCATTCTATTTATCCTTTCCTTCCCTTATCATTGACTTAACGCATCATTCTTTTATTCAATCAAAACTAGATTTGTAGGCAGCTTAGAGGGCACCTTTATCAGATAAGGAAAGCTCGGTCTAGAGGGGACATGACCTGCCCAGGCTTAGACAAGCCTCTGGTTCCCAATCCAGAAGCCATCCAAGCCATCATACTGAGAAGCCTCACAGAGAAAGATGAGAAGCCCCTCAAGAAAGCAGAAGTTCAATTGACACAGATACCAATCTCTCATCCTATCCCACCACACACACACTCTTAACTATTCAGCTGTTGATGGTCCTAGAATACTCAATACCCCCTCTGGCTGAGCAGAGAGGCAAGGTTTCTGCCATCAAAATATCCCTAGGTTTTGGAAGGAGACCAGAGTCTTGCATCTTAGCACCCCTCCATGCAAGTAGCCACCACCCCATCCATGCAACGGGTCTTCCTTGAGTGTCTGCTGCCCCAAGCCTAAGGACACCAGGCAAAGGATTGGAGGGGCATTTACCACCAGGAAGACTCAAGTCCTCCCGCTGGGAATCCATAAAGTTGAGCCTTGATGCCCTGCCAGCGGCTCTGGGGAGAGGGAGCTCGCCCACCTACCCTTGTGCAGCCAATGGGGCTCCCAGAATGCCTCAGTCCCATTGTTTTCTAAGGAAGAGGTCACTGGATTCTGAGCATTGAACATTCCAGAGGGCGATGCTTGTAGAGTGGTTCTAGATTAGTGAAAGGAAGGGTCTCTATCCAGTGAGGTCTTAAGGGTATGGTGTATCTCTACTGCTTCTATCAGAGACTGAACCACCCACTGAACTGTCTTCCCCCACACCTTATGGTTAATCTACAGAGACCCCCCAGGAAAGGCCCCTAGCTCCCTCAGGGGCCTATCTATGTAGCTGGTCTTTAGTTAACAGTTGATGGATACCTTTTCCCAGTGGAGAATGGCACAGGGAGCAACACAGCACTGGGCAGTCCCGGCCCTTGATAAATCTATTACAATGTTGTCAGGAAATAACCTGCTCCAGAGAACTAAGTGGTCAACCCCTCCTTTGGCTCCTACAATTTCTCTTTTGTTTGGTTACCTTTCTTCAACAACTGTTGACAAGTGTTTCCTGGGTGTCTGGCCATGTAAGTTCCTCGGCATCTAGCCCTGCATCCCTTTCCAGCTTCACCTTTCTCTTCATCCGTCACACCTTTCTTTCTGACCAGGTCAGGCTCCTTAACTGACCCTACTTATTCATATCTTTGGAGTTTTGCTGATGCTGCTCCTTCACCCAGGAATGCCCCTCCCCACTTTTCCACCCACTTAACACATGCTCATCTTCCAAGACTCAGCTCAACTCCCCTACTTTGTGACAGTCACTTCAGTTGGCTTCCCAAAATATCAACATCTTCTATTTTCAAGGGACTCTAAGAATGGTCTAGCCCAACTCCCATAAGATGCTTGAATCCTGACGGTAAATCTTCCCTACCCAGCAACTAATCCCCCTGGGACTTGGACTTACTTGGGTCAGAGACTTTCTCTCCACCTCCAGTCAGGTGGATCCATTTATGCGCAGCTCAGTTAGAAAGCCCCTCCCTAATTAGGTTACACCATTGGTGCTAGTTTGTCCTCTTGGTACCATTTAATTATTCTCCTTTTTCCAATCCCCTACTGGATGACTTGGAGCATTATTTAGCACAGATTTCTCTCCAGGTTCCACTTGGCTCTTCTACCTCATTGGCTTCTCCTTCTCTGTCACCTTTGCTGGCTTCTCCTCTTTTCACTGATCTAAGTGTTGGGGTGCCTTAGGGCTTAGTCCTCAGCCCTCTACTTTCTCTACTTTCATTCCCTCAGTGATCTAGTCCAGATTTATGCTTTAAATATCATATACATAATGACAACTCCCAACTTTATATCTCCTGCCTGGACCGCTCCTCCAAACTCTGTACTCACATATCCAATAGCCTGCTTGACATCCCTATTTGTCAGTCTTTTAACGTATCTCAAATTAATGTGTCCAAAACCAAACTCCTGATCATCCTCCAAGACCTACTCCAGCTGCAGCCTTCCTCTTTTCTGTAAATGGCAACTCTCTCCTTCCAGTTGTTTGGACCAGAAGCCTCCAAATCATCCTTGACTCCTTTCATTCTTTCATGCCTGCATTCACTCAATTAGTAAAGTCTCTAATATATTTCAAAATATACCCAGAATCTGACCACTTTCCCGTCACTGTCACTTTAGTCCAAGCACCCACCATCTCTCACTAGGAGTACTGGTCTCCCTTGTAGCACCTGAAAAGGTTCCCAGGACATGGAATTGTCAATGCTAAAACCTTTAAAGTCCCAAGTAAACTGGAATGAGCTGGTCACCCTAAGGATCACCTCCATCCTTGTCTCCTATGCCCTAGAGTGATATGATCCTTTTTAAAAGTAGACCATATTACTCCTGTCCTCAAAACCCACAGTGACTTTTCATCTCACTCAGATTAAAAACCAAAGAACTTAACCAAGGCCTTCAAAGCCCTGAATTATCTACACCCCACTCCACCCCCATACCTTCTTCACCTTATCTCTACTGCTGGTTCCCCTCACTCATTCCAGCCACAGTAAACTTATTGCTGTTCTTTGAATAGGGGAAGCATGCTCTTGCATTAGGGCCATTGCATTCACCATTCCCTCTGCTTGGAAAGCTCTTCCCCCCACATATCCCCACCAATCATTCCCTCATTTCTTTAGATCTCTGCTCACATACCCTTACATCTATCTCTTTTAAATCTGCTTTGTTTTTCTTCATAACCAGTATACCCTTATATCTCTTTCAGTCTGCTTTGTTTTTCTGCATAGCCAGTATCATCACCTAATGGGTATCATCACCTAACATCATATATTTACTTATTATCTCACACCACTAGAACCTAAGCTCCATGAATGAACGGAAACAAGAAAATAAATATCTAAGAATTTTAATAGTGATAACTTCTGTGTGAAGAGAATGAAGCAGAGTAATGGGATAAAGGATGGTGATGCATCAAAAAAGTTCCCTTTGAAGTGATGACATGTGAACTGAGTCCCAAATGATTAGGTGGATGAGGAACCAAGCAGAGAGAAACATCAAGTGCAGGGTCTCTGAGGCAGGTACCAAGACAGCATACTTGAAGGATTTATTAATTTCAGAGTCCACCACACTATTCTTAACACGCAACCAAGAATTCACACTTGATTCAGGGGATAAAGAGAATGATGACATCTGCGTTGAGGGGGTGGAAAGAGAGCATCACAGGAGTCAGAAAACAGCCTGAATAAGGACTTGTCAAGTACAAATCCTGGTTTCTAATTGGGAGAGGAGGGTAGGTCTCACGCTACAGCTCAAGGCGGATGTCAAGGAGTAGAGAGACAAGGCTTCGGAGGCAGCTGGCATCCTCGAAAAAGTTCAGCCTTTGCTAAAAACGTGCACAAATCACTTAATGACTCAGTCTCGGTTTTCTCATCAGTACAATGATATTACCTGCCTCATGGTGTTTGAAGCAGATAAGTATCCTGTACATGGAAACGCTGGGAAAAGCGAAGTTGATGCTGTGATTTTAGCTGATGAACGGGCCCTTGGATGCTGAAGGATGGCTACTACAGCGAGTGCCAAGTGAATTTAATTGGGAGCAAGCTCCGTGAGGAACTGAAGGTCTGAGCGGGCATTCAAAAGAAGACTTGGCGCGCAGAGGCTGCTGGTCCCGAGTGAGAGGGCGTGAATCTGGGCAGGATCCCGGGAGGAGGCGGACTGTGGCCCACAGAGCCGCGAGAGCGCGCGGGGCAGGGGACAGAGGAGGGAGTCCCTTCCTCCCCGCCCCCCCCCGCCTCGCTTTGCCCTTCCCGGGCCCCCGGAACGTTGGACGCGCGGAACCTCGGTGCCGGAAGGCTAGCGCGGCGTACCCGGAGAGCGATGGAGCAGGCGCGTGGACCCCGGGCCGCTACCGACGCACCTGAGGAAGAGGAGGAGGAGGAGGAGGAGGTGGGGGCCGCCATGGCGGCTGTAGCGGGGGGTGCAGGCCCGGCAGTTCTGCAGGTGGCCGGCCTCTACCGGGGTCTCTGCACCGTGCGCAGCCGCGCCCTGGGCCTCGGGCTCGTGTCACCCGCTCAGTTGCGCGTGTTCCCGGTCCGCCGCAGCTCGGACCGGCCCTCAGGGGACAGCGATGGCAGCGGGGTTGGGGCCGAGCTCGAGTCCAACCCCTTCTACGACCGCTATCGTGACAAGATCCAGCAACTGCGCAGGTGCGGGCCGAGGGCCGGCTGGCCGTGGGAAGGGAAGAGGAAGGAGCCGTACAGGGCGCGAACTTCTGGCGTGGACTTTCTGACGTGCGGGTGGTTCTCAGTCCTTACCACAACCCTGCGAGGTGGGCGCTATTAATATCCCACATCTGATGCTCAGAGCGGTTAGGTCACGTGCTTAAGATCACACAGCTAGTTAGTATCAGAGCTGATAGTCTCTGCAAGTCCCAGGTCTTTCCCCAGTTGACTTTGTGCTTTAGTACTCAAAATGCCAAGATGGATTCTTATGACAACCCCGTGGGGCAGACGGTTCAAGAAGACCTGTCCCCACTATGGAAATGGGAAAATGGAGCCTTCTGTAGTCAGGACTTGACTTGTTCAAGGTCACATATTGAGTTAGTTGAGACCTAGCTCACAGTTTGGTTTCCCAGGCTCCTAGCGAGGACCCTAATTGCAAGGAAAGGAGGTTTGGAGTAGGAGGAGGGCATCAAAGATTAATAGTGTTACAATTCGATCATAAACTGAATCCTCTCATTAAGATGAGGGAACTGGGGTAAGAGACTTGCCAAAGGTCGCACAGCTGGTTGAGGCCTTGTGTTTAGGTCATCTGACTCTTAATCCAGAGTCTACCCCTCAGCTTCCCCAGGGAAAGGCCTGGAAAATGGAGGGAGTTGAGGATGGTATGAGGGAAGATGAGAGGCTCTCAAGAGATCAAGAAGGAAGGAAGAGCTGAAGGAGATCAAAGATGAAATGAAAGGGCTTAAGAGAGAATTTGGCAGGTTAGTCATGCAGTTAGTTGTATTATGAAAGGAAACCAGTCATAGTACTTTAACTTCTTTATGTCTCCCCTCTATTTCCACTAACTTAACTTACTCCTTTGTCATCTTCAGCCTGTACTATGATAGCCATCCCATAACTAATCCTTCGTATTTTCAGTCTTAGACCCCTCTACCCCAATCCATCTCATTGTTACTTTAGTGATTTCTCACTTTTTGAGAGAATGATGGAATGAGTATTTTTGCTCTTCTGCCAGCATTCCTATATCCTCAAGTATCTGTTCTCTTACCTTTCCTTGACCTGCATTTCCCCTTCAGCCTTCTCTCTTTGATCTCTTTTACATATGGGCATCTCAGAAGAGTTATCTGTTCATGCTCTGAACCTTCATCGGCTCCCATTCACTTTTATTTTTTTTTTTTGCATGAACAGGCACCAGAAAACAAACCCAGGTCTCCAGCATGGCAGGGGAGAATTCTGCCTGCTGAGCCACTGTGGCCGCCCTCCCATTCACTTTTTTTACTTATGAGTAAATGAATGATTGGTTTCACTCTCCTTACCTTCTAAATCATTCCCATCATTTACACATGCTCTGTTATCAACTAAAGAGTGAGCTTTCCAAAACACCCTATTGACCTCTGGATAATGCCCAGATTCCTTTTTGTGTTCCATGCAAGGACCTCATGCATTAGTCCCTACCACTCTCTCTAGCCTTACCTCTTACCGAAACTTCCTTTGAGGACTGTGTTCTAGCACAAAGGAATGGGGGAGGGGGATGTTCCAAGTAGGGGGAGCAGCAGCAAAAGCAGAAGTACAAAGGCGTGAAACTACCTCAAGTATTTGGGAATGTTTGAGCAAATTTTCATCCTAACACCAGTAGCATTTTAATGTACCTATTTGCGTGTCTGTCTCTCCCACTAGATACTAAGCTCCTTGAGGTAAGGGCTGTATCTTATTTGTATCTATGTCCCCAGAGCCCGGAAGGGTATCTAATTGGCAATAAATACCAAGTATAGTTTGTTGAATGAATGAAAAGTAGAGGAGAAAGGTTAAGTCAAAGAAAAAAGTGAGTAACACAAGAGTAGGGGAGATGAGAGGGAAAGCTATGTGGATATAAAAAGGATAAGAACAGGAGGTTAAGGTGGAAGAAAGGGAGATATCAAAACAGGGCCGAAAAAGGATCACCAGAACCCTCACCAAGTGAAGGGAAATGGCAAGACAGGGCCTGGCCTTAGGGCCTAGGACCAAACAGGATATCGTCAGATATTTAAAAAGGAATTGTAACTCTGATTGGTGGGTGCTAGGGCCTACTCTCTAAATTCTTGCTCTTGGAGGACTGGTCACAATCTCAGGGTGAACCAGCAGCAGGACAGATTGTATACCCTCCTAACTCTATTCCAACTCAATATGTGGGAATTTTTTTTAACTCCTTAATCCTCCTCCATTGTTTATTTATTTATTGTCCTTATTTTTTATTCATCTGTCCATGTACTGGCTAACGGGAGTATCAGCCACAAGGTTTTCACAATCACATAGCTATATTGTAGAAGTTATATCGTTATACAATCATCTTCAAGGCTACTGGAATGCAGCTCAACAGTTTCAGGTACTGCCCTCCAGCCACTGCAATACACTATAAACTAAAAATGGATAGCTATATAATGTGTAAAAATAACTTCCAGGATAACTTCTTGGCTCTGTTTAAAACTCTCAGCCACTGAAACTTTTTGTCTCATTTCTTTCTTCCCCATGTTGGTCAAGAAGTCTTTCTCAATCCTATGATGCTAGGTCCCAGCTCATCCTTGGGAGTCATGTCCCATGTTGCCAGGGAGATTTCGACCCCTGGGAGTTGTGTCCCAGGGCAGTGAGTTCACCTGCTGAGTTGACTTTGAGAGAGAGGCCACATCTGAGCAATAGAAGAGATTCTCTGGGGATGAGTCTTAGGCATAATTATAAGGAGGCTTAGTTTCTCTTTTGCAGGAATAAGTTTCATAGGGGCAAGCCCCAAGATCAAGGGCTCAGCCTATTGGTTGTCCCCAATACTTGTGAGACTATTAGAAGTTCCCCAGAAGGGAAAGTTATATTCCTCCCTTTTCCCCAGTCCGTCAAGGGAACTTTTCAAATACTTTTTAGTCTTTGGCCACATTACTCTGGGATGTATCTGGGCATTACACTAACCTGTACAAACCAACAAGATCTCACTCCCTATTCAAGGTTCCATGTAATTATGGTGTTTGAAATACACTGACCATTTAAATTAAATTAGATAGTGTGTTACCAAAAATATAAATTTTGCACCAAATAAACATCTATTCTTTTGGTCTCACACAAAAGTTGAAGTTTTAAAATATAGACCATATCATCCTTTACCCTATATTCTGATTTACCTTAGTCCTATCCAGATCCACTTCATTCATATCTCTAGTTGAAGTCAGATCACTTTTTCAACAGTTGCTGTGTTGGGTAGTGCTGACTTTCATAGCTTCAGAGCTCTCTCAGGTGTCACACACATACTCAAAGTTTAAAGGAATGACCAGGTTATACACAAATAGCTCAGCATTTCAGAATTTAGAAATAGCAGTAACAACTCCGAAATAGATGATTGCTATAAGAGCTCACAGTCTAGGAACCTTTATAATAGGCCTTAACCTGTGAACCTGTGCTCTCAATTTCAATTCTCAGAATTTGTATATTATAGTTAGTCCATGTGGGTGAGGCTTGATAATATTTGTCTTTTCATTTCTGGCTTATTTCATTCAGCATACTGTCCTCAAGGTTCATTCACCAAGTGTCATGCCTCACAGCTTTATTCCTTCTTGTAGCCACTCAATAGTCCATTGTATATATACACCACAATTCCCTCTTCCATTCCTCAGTCGATGTACCCTTAGGCCCCAGTGGCTTAACCTTTGATTTATCTTTAATCAGGTCTGACCCAGCTGCTTTTGAGTCCCGCCTGGAAAAGCGCAGTGAGTTTTGGAAGCAGCCAGTGGGGCACTCCAGGCAAGGAGACTTCATCAAATGTGTGGAGCAGAAGGTAAGGACTGCTTCTTCTGTTTGTATTGTTAACTCACCAGTATTCCACCCACCCCACTTACACCCCCATGACTCTTATTCTGCAAGTAGACTCATTGATAGGCCAGGTAAAGGAGCTGAATATAGCCTTTCTCTTCAAGGCTCAGTCTCCATCTGCAAATGCATATCCTGTTATTTCTGGGCAAAAGTATTGTAGTAATAGTGGAGAATACAAAGGGATAAAAGGAGTAGTCCCTGCTCCCAGAGGGTGCAGTCTAGTGGGATGAGGCAAGGCACACATAGCAGTGGGCTGTTGAAACCATGGAAAATTTCCCAGGAGATGTGGGTCTTGACCAAGGCTAAGAAGGGCAGATGGCATTTAGATTAAGCAGAGAGGAAAGAGTGGGACTTTGGTATAGAACAGGGGTCAGCAAACTTTTTCTGTAAAGAAACAGATAGTAAATATTTTAGGCTTTGTGGGCCATATGGTGTGTGAGTTTGCAAGCTGCCGCGGAATGCAATATACCAGAACTGGAATGACTTTTAAAAGGAGAATTTAGTAAGTTACAAGTTTACAATTCTAAGGAAGTGAAAGTGTTCAAATTACAGCACCAACAAGAGGTTGCCTTCACTTTATAACAGGCACTGTGTCAGGAAAACCTCTGTTAGCTGGGTAGTTACGTGGCCGTTATCTGCTACTCCTGGGATCCTTTGCTTTCAGCCTCTGTTCCTGTGGGGACTCCTCACTTTGCTTCTCCAGGGCTGGCTTTTATCTCTTGGCTTCCCTTGGCTCTCTCTTGTTCTGTCTTGCTTAACATCTCATGGTGACATCTGCTGGGCTCCAAGCAACTCCAAACATACGTGTTTCTGTTCTCCAAGTTTTTGGCATCTGTGTTACCTCTGCTCTGAAGTTTCTGTCGTTTCTGACTCTGTCCAAATTGTTTCCTCTTTTAAGGGATTCCAGTAAACTAATCAAGACCCACCTGGAGTGGGTGGAGTCACATCTCCATCTAATCAGAAATGATACTCACAATTGGGTGTGTCATATCTCCATTGAAGTTATCTAATCAAAAGTTCCCAACCTATAATATTGGATTAGAATTAAAAGAAGCAGCTGCCTCCACAAGATTGAATCAGGATTAAAACATGGCTTTTCTGGGGTACATAATATTTTCAAACCAGCTCTTATGGTCTCTGTTGCAACTCTTCATTTCTGCTACTTTAATACAAAAGTAGCCATAGACAATAAGTAAATGAATGGGTGTGCCTATATTCCAATGAAACTATATTTATAAAAACAGACAGAGGACAAGATTTAGTTTGCCAGCTCCTGATATAGAGGAATTGGCTTTAAAAGAGAAATAGCTTTGAAAGTAAAGGGGGTTTCAGGAGACTGTGAGGCACCTTGTCCCGTTAAGATGGGGAGGGAAGTATTGGGGCTAAAAGAATAGGTTAGGTATTAACTGTCAAAGGTGAGGTATTTGAACTTAAGGAGTGGAGGCAAGATAATGTAGCTGCTGAAAGAGTGGGCTGTGGAGCCAGGTACCAGAAACTGAATCCTAGTTCTTCTACTTACTAGCTGGGTATCTGTAGGAAATTATATAACTTCTCTGTGCCTCAGTTTCCTTATCTGTAAAACAGTAAGGATAGCAGTACCTACCTGTTATGTTGAAGACTGAATGATATAATTACATGTAAAGATCTTTGGTACAGGCCTTTGGCACATAATAAATACTTAATATGTATTAGCCATTATTCTCCTTAAATAAGAATCAAAGCTGGGGAATAGCATCTTGAAAACAGTAAATAGGAAGATTAATCTAATGCAGTGTTTTTCACTTTTTGACTGTGACCCACAGTAAGAAATAAATTTTAAATTGCAATTCAGGATTCACATGTGTATGGTTATAACCAAAACAAAATTTTTATAATACAATGCTTACTTTTACTCTATATTCTTATTGTTTTCTATTCTTTTTCATCTTTTAAAAAATCCTGGCCACAGTCCACTAACTTGATTTCACAACCTATGATTTGAAACACTAATCTAAGGTATTAGAACAAATTGGAGTCAGGAAGACCTGGAACCAGGGAAATTGTACAGTTATTCAGGTGTGGGCTGCCCAGAATATGGATTAAGGTAGTGTACTGGTTTGAAAAGGGTTTGTATACCCTAGAAAAACCATGTTTTAATCCTAATCAATCTTGTGGGAGCAACTAACTGTTTCTTCTAATCCCTATTCAGTACTATAGATTGGAAACTTGATTAGGTTATCTGCATGGAGATATGACTCACCCAACTGTGGGTAACTTTTGAATTGAGGGAGATGTGACTCTACCCATTCCAGGTGGGTCTTGATTATTGAATGCTTTAAAAGAGAAAGCATTTGGAGAAAGCTTGAGAATGAGGAGAACAGCAGAGATACAAGAAGTACAGAGTCCACCAGCTAGCGACTTTTGGAGATGAAGGAGAACGCTTCTGGGGCAGCTTCATGAAGCAACAGGCTGGGAGAGGAAGCTAGAAGATGTTACTCATGTTTGCCATATTCCTTTCCAGTTGAGAGAGAAACCCTGAACTTCAGTGGCCTGTCTTAAGTGAAGGTCACCTCTTTTTGGTGCCTTAATTTGGACAATTTTATAGACTTTTTAAAATTGGAACATATTCTCAGCCTTAGAACTATGTAAACTAGCAACTTACTAAATTCCTCTTTTTAAAAGCCATTCTATTTCTAGTATATTGTATTCTGGCAGCTAGAAAACTAGAACAGGTAGTTACTTTGGAAAATTGGGATTCTATGTTGTGTTTTTTGTTTTTTTTTTTAACATGGGCAGGTGCGGGGAACCAAACCCAGATCTCCAACATGGCAGGCAAGAACTCTGCCTGCTGAGCCACTGTGGCCACCCTCTACATTGTGTTTTTTTGTTTGTTTTTTATTTTTAAATTTATTTATTTATTAATTAAAAAAATTAAGAACAAACAAAAACATTAACATATCATTCCATTCTACGTATGCAATCAGTAATTCTCAATATCATTACATAGTTGCATATTCATCATTTCTTAGAACATTTGCATCAGTTCAGAAAAAGAAATAAAAAGACAACAGAAAAAGAAATAAGATGATAACAGAGAGAAAAAAAAAGATTATACATACCATACCTCTTAACCCTCGCTTTCATTTATCACTAGCATTTCAAACTAAATTTATTTTAACATTTGTTCCCCTATTATTTATTTTTATTCCATATATTCTACTTGTCTGTTGATAAGGTAGATAAAAGGAGCATCAGACACAACGTTTTCACAATCACACAGTCACATTGTGAAAGCTATATCATTATACAATCATCATCAAGAAACATGGCTACGGCAACACAGCTCTACATTTTCAGGCAGTACCCTCCAGCCTCTCCATTACATCTTGACTAACAAGGTGATATCTACTTAATGTGTAAGAATAACCTCCAGGATAACCTCTGGACTCTGTTTGGAATCTCTCAGCCATTGACACTTAGTCTCATTTCACTCTTCCCCCTTTTGGTCGAGAAGGTTTTCTCAATCCCTTGATGCTGGGTCTCAGCTCATTCCAGAGTTTTTCTCAATCCCTTGATGCTGAATCTCAGCTCATTCTGGGATTTCTGTCCCACGTTGCCAGGAAGATCCACACCCCTAGGGTTCATGTCCCATGTAGACAGGGGAAGGGTGGTGAGTTTGCTTGTTATGTTGGCTGGAGAGAGAGGCCACATCTGAGCAACAAAAGGTGTTCCTGGGGGTGACTCTTAGGCATAATTTTAAGTAGGCTTGACCTATCCCCTGTGGGGTTAAGTTTCATATGAACAGTCCCCAAGACTGGGGGCTCATCCTATAGCTCTGGTTGCCCACAATGCTTGTGAATATCAAGAATTCAACTTGGGGAAGTTGAGTTTTCCCCTGTTCTCACCATTCCCCAAAGGGGATTTTGCAAATACTTTTCTACTCACTGATCAAATCACTCTGGGATTCATCAGGGCATCACCTGGACAAACCAACAAAATCTCATGTCCTATACAAAGTTCCATGTGCTTAAGGTGTTCAACCAACTATCTACTTAAGTTATATTAGGAGATGTACTAGTCAAATTATAAATTTGTACCAAATAAACATTTTTTGCTTTAGTCTCACGCATAAGTTGAAATTTTAAAATATTAATTACCATCTATTTTCCACACCCTGCAGTAATGACATTCTTTTGTTCTTCCTCATGCAAAAACATTTTTAATTTGGACATTTAGTCACTATCATTATACACTCTAGGCATTCCTAGATTATACCATCTCAGTCTTTATCGTCTATCTTTCTTTGTGATTTCATTTATGCCCCCCAGCCCTCCTCCCTCTATCATTCTCACATTCAGCTTCATTCAGTGTTTTAACATAATTGTATTACAGTTAGGTAATATTGTGCTGTTCATTTCTGAGTTTTTCAGTCCTGTTGCACAATCTGTATCTGAAACTTCAGTTCCAATTACCCAATATCTTACCCTATTTCTATCTCCTGATGGTCTCTGTTACCAAGGAAATATTCCAAGTTTATTCACTAATGTCAGTTCATATCAGTGAGACCACACAGTAGTTGTCCTTTTGTTTCTGGCTAATCTCACTCAGCATAATGTCCTTAAAGTCCATTCATGTTGTTACATACTTCATAACTTTATTCTATCTTACAGCTGCATAATATTCCTTCTCATGTAAATGCCACAGTTTGTTTAGCCAACCATCTGTTGATGGGCATTTTCGCTGTTTCCATCTCTTGGTAATTGTAAATAATGCTGCTATAAACATTGGTGTGCAAATGTCCGTTTGTGTCCTTGCCCTCATGTCCTTTGAGTAGAGGCAGCATATAGATGGGTCCTGTTTTTTAATTCATTCTGCCAGTCTATGTCTTTTGATTGGAGAGTTTAATCCATTAACATTCAGTGTTATTACTGTACAGGCAGTACTTTCTTTTACTATTTGGCCTTTTAGATTTTATATGTCATATCTAATTTTCCTTCTTTTTACCTTTACTCATAGTCTTCCTTTCTACACTCTTCTCCACACCTCTCTCTTCTGTCTTCGTATGTCTCTAGTGCTCCCTTTAGTATTTCTTGCAGAGCTCATCTCTTGGTCACGAATTCTCTCAGTGATTTTTTGTCTGAAAATGTTTCAATTTCTCCTTCATTTTTGAAGGTCAGTTTTGCTGGATATAGAATTCTTGGTTGGCAGTTTTTCTCTTTTAATAATTTAAATATATCATCCTACTGTCTTCTCGCCTCCATGGTTTCTGCTGAGAGATCTACACATAATCTTATTGGGCTTCCCTTGTATGTGATGGATTACTTTTCTCTTGCTGCTTTCAAGATTCTCTCTTTCTCTTTGACCTCTGACTTTCTGATTAGTAAATGTCTTGGAGTTCATCTACTTGGATCTATTCTCTTTGGGGTACGCTGCACTTCTTGGATCTGTAATTTTAAGTCTTTCATAAGAGTTGGGAAATTTTCGGTGATAATTTCCTCCATTAGTTTTTCTCCTCCTTTTCCCTTCTCTTCTCCTTCTGGGACACCCACAAGACTTATATTCATGCGCTTCATATGGTCCTTCAATTCCCTGAGTCCCTGCGCATATTTTTCCATTTTTTTCCCCTATATTTTCTTTTTCTTGCCAGATTTCAGATATTCCTTCCTCCAGTTCAGAAATCCTATGTTCTGTCTCTCGAAATCTACCATTGTAGGTTTCCATTTTTTTTTTTTATCTCTTCTACCTTGCCTTTCATTCCCATAAGTTCTGTGATTTGTTTTTCCAGACTTTTGATTTCTTCTTTTTGTTCATTCCTTGCCTTCTTTATATCCTCCCTCAATTCATTGATTTGATTTTTGATGAGGTTTTCCATGTCTGTTCGTATATTCTGAATTAATTGTTTCAGCTCCTGTATGTCATTTGAAATTGTTGGTTTATTCCTTTGACTGGGCCATATCTTCAATTTTCCTAGTGTGATTTGTTATTTTTTGCTGGTGTCTAGGCATTTAATTATCTTAATTAGTTTATTCTGGAGATTGCTTTTACTTCTTTTACCTAGGGTTTTCTTGCTGGATGAATTTGTTGTCTATCTGTTCTTTGACCTTCAGTTCAGCTTTCTCTGGACCTCTAGCTTAAGTTTTGTTTAACAGGGGAGAATTTTTCAGTTCTTGTTTTCTTGTTTCTTGCCCTGCTTGTATGGTGTCTTTCCCCCCCCACCCTCCACCCCTAGAAGGGTCTACTTAGATATTTTTGACCCCAGCCGGATTTTCCCAGACCAAACTGGCCTCCTATCAGGAGGAAAGAGTCACCTGCGTCGGTTTTCCCTGAGGGTGAGACCCAGCAGGTTGAAAGACTTTCCGGTGAAGTCTCTGGACTCTGTTTTTCTTACCCTGCCCAGTATGTGGCACTTGTCTGCTTGCAGGTCCCAGCAGCATAAAATGATGTGGTACCTTTAAGTTTGGAAGGTTCTCCCTGCTGGGGGTGTGGTGGAGACAGAGGAGAGGTTGTAGGCTGGTTTTAATGGCTTCAAATTACCAAGCCCTGGTGTCTGAATTCCTTGAGAGAGGAATTCCACCTGAGTTGGGCTTCATCCCTCCCCTGGGGAAGGCACAGGCTCCAGACAAGCCCCCAAAAGAACTCACTTCTGCCTATGCCTGGGGCAGTTGCAGCCTGAGAAGTCCTGCTGCTATATCCAAAGGCAGTCAAGCCTTTGTAGAAACACAGCCACAAAAACCTCTGTTTCCTTCTTTTTTTTCCCCTTTTTCTGTCAGCCCTGCCCCCTTGGCGCCGGGGCAAAAATGAGCAACCTCCACTTTGACCAGGTTCACCTAAGCTGGGGGCCTATTTTTAGTAGTCAGAATTTGTTAATTAATTCCACAATTGGCGTTTAATTGTGATCAGTCCCTGCTGCTGGTAAATTTCCTTTCATTTCCCCTCTGGGAAGCAGCCTGTGCGGGAGGGGCGCCTTCCACTCAACTTTGGGAACTCACGGTTCTGGGGGGGCTCGCAGCCTGTCCAGCTGGTTCAGACTGGGGTACGCTGTGTGTCCGGTCACTGATGTGGCCCTAGGAGCTGTTCTGTACTGTTTCTGGTTATTTAGTAGTTGTTCTCTCTACATTGTGTTTTAAAGTGAAATTAGAGACATTTATTTTACTTTGCAAATAACTTTTCTTTTGCTTTGGTTTTCCTAATTTTTAAGATACTCCATTCAATCTTTTAATAAATGGTCATGTTAATTAGAACAAGATCAGTAGTCTGTAGATTAATCATCACAAGATTGGTGAGCAAATTCCTCTTCCTACAATAATGTTATTTACAACTTTGAAATATTTTAACAATTGAAATGTAATAAGTTACAAGTTTATAGTTCTAAGGAAGTAAGGATCCAAATTAAGGCACCAACAAGAGGTTACCTTCACTCAAGAAAGGTGGATGGGTCAGAAACACCTCTGCCAGCTGAGTAGTCACATGGCTGGCATCTGCTGGTCCCTTGCTACCACAAATATTTTTAACAATTGAAATTTCCTATAGTAAACACGCACAATATCAAGGTTATAAATCAGTAGCTTTTAGAAATATTGCTACATTACAAACTTTCAATATTATAAAGGAAAATTCTTTTTACCCCTTTTTGTAAACAGACTTAGAAACTCAATTTTATGATAGCAATATTCAGAATAAGTAAATATTTCATTTGAATTATGGCAAATCTTAGATAAATATTTGCTTACTATCTTTCTTATCTAGCTAACTAGAGGAAGGCTAATGGCCAACCCTATGCTCTCCATTCCCAAAGTCTTTTCTTTACTTTGAGTCATTGGTTCACTACAATAGGGGGCCTGGCATCACTCTTTTATAATTTTTTTTTAGTTGTCCCTTTTCTGTCCTAAAATGAAATCTAGGCAGTATAATCCACCTATACACGTAATTTCAGGAGGTGGGGGGGCCCAATGTAATACCCTAAACATAATGTAAAGGAAAGTATTTTTTTAATATAAAATACATATTTTAGTGTGTAAATTCTTGAACAAAACAAGGGTGTGAAGGTAGTTTAGTGGTAGAAGTCTTGCCTGCCATGCAGGAGACACGGGTTCAATTCCTGGCCCATGCACTTCCAAAAACAAACAAGCCAACAAAAACAATTCAACAGATGGTGCTACAACAAACGGAATACTCACATGGAAAAGGGATGAAAAGTGACCCCACCATATAGCACACACAAAAAAAAATTCTTGAGCAAAACTATACTGTGAGACATAATGAGTGGTCAG
This sequence comes from Tamandua tetradactyla, assembly GCF_023851605.1. Classification (NCBI taxonomy): domain Eukaryota; kingdom Metazoa; phylum Chordata; class Mammalia; order Pilosa; family Myrmecophagidae; genus Tamandua; species Tamandua tetradactyla. Next base: position 176,152,597 of record NC_135328.1, read on the forward strand.
ATGCTTTCTTCTATATGTGAAATCACCATAAATACTGTAGCAGCAAATGCTGACTGATTCAAGGGTGTTGTGTTGGTGACTCTAGAACCACAAGGAGTGTTATCAGTGCTCTGAAATTCCACAACGTACAATCTTCTCACAAGTTATACAGTAGTTGTATTTCTAGAAAGTTTGGTGTTAATTAAAGCTATGTTTTTAAAAGTGCAAAATGGAGTTAGGCTCTAGGCCCAGGTATTTACAAAAAGTTTTTTTTACCTACAAGTATGTTTGTCTCATTGAAAAGTCGTACAGGATAAAGGAAAATTCATTATGTAGACCTTGTCTGCAAATTGCAACTAATCTAGCATCGCTGGTTGTCCCCCTACCCCTCCCATGAATGCAGATATAACCATACAATCATTTCTTGTGACAATGAAAAAAATTGCACCTACAGATTTCCAAAGTATCCGAAGGTATTTAAATTTTTTACTAAGTGCTCTTAAGACTTTTGGGATATAGCTCCAGCTATAATTTTAAATTCCTTATTTCATTGATTCTAAAACCTACATTTTTTTGTTTTTACAATTTAATATCTCTAAAATTGCTTTAAAATTGATGTGATATGAAAGTAGTATTGTGTTATTGTTCAATTGGCATCATTTTCTAATACATAAAATAGTGGTGTATCTTAAAATCAGCAGTGTCTTAGATTTGATAAAATATAATATGCTTCTTCTTGGGACTTAAATTATTTCTACAAGTGTAAATGGAAATGAAGGATGAATTAGAGGGACACTCTGGGTAAAGAATACACAGTTTTGGTGGCTGAAAGGTGAAGTCAGCTACGCAGATTAAGGGCTTTTTCTTGTTTTATTTTCATGATACACATGAGGGTTAGTGGTATGGAAACAGTTCTCCATCCTTTGGATGTTTTATATACGCAAATGAGGCTGCATTAGAATGCTGCCAGTGTATAGATAGGGGTGTAGCCAAAGACCAGAGTGTATCTGCATCAGGTTTTTATCTAATTTGTGTATGTAGGTTCTGTAGCCTGGCTATCATTTCTGAAAAGTTTGGATTCATTAAAGCCCAGAACAGCGAAAGACAAGTTTTATGTAGAAAGTTTTTCAGTCCAGAATCCCAAGTGTAGATTATACTCCCTTCCTCTGAAAGAGATCACCTTAGACTGAGAGATTGAGTAAAAGACTCAGAGCAACCTACCCCTACTATTAGAAAAACTCAAAATAATAGGACTTCCTAGCTGTAACCTTTATCAGGGATAGTTGGCTAGGAGGGAAAATAATCATTTTTCTTGGAGGTTTTTGAGAGAGAGTCTAATTGATGGGGAAAATATTGAGACTTAGTACTGGAAAAGTCTAGTCTGCTGAGGATTCCTGCTATCAGAAGTGCTAAGTATTTGTCCATCCGAGATAAGGAGCAGCTGGAAAATACGTTTTTCCATTTCTCACCTGTGGCTCAGTGAGGAGCAGCTCAGCAGGCAGAGCACAGGAAGCCCAGGAAGACTTGTTCTGGGAAGAAGTCCCTCGTATCCACAGTGGCAGATACAGGATGGACTCTGAGTACTAGTAGATGGTGGTTACTGACTGAGAAATCCTTTCTCCCTTCATCTCAGAATCGCCATCAATGAGGAAACATACTCCAGAGGAAAATAGTCTCACAAACAATAACTCTTAGAATAGTGTGTAAAGGTTACTGTATGGAGTGGAGCGAACTGAGTTCTCAGGTGTAAAACTGCTTAATGAGATCACCTCACCTAACTTAGTGGTCTTTTTCTTATGGGTAAAGCGTTGATTAATAACCTTGTCTCATCATGTATTTCAGACGGATGCTTTGAGGAAACAGCCTGTAAGCAGAGGATTCACTAAGGACAAGGTAGGTTTCCAGTTAAATTTAGAGATTCAATTCTGAAGTCATAAGGAACATGTATAACAAGAGACTGCAAATTTGAACACATTTATTGTTGTTCAGTGATTTTTGTAAGGTGATTTTCAAACTCTAGTGATAAGGAATCTTTCTATGATTGTTTTGTGTCCTTGACATGACCCCTAGCATAGTCTGTGTCCTGGGGATGCTAGAGGAAATATGAAGAAATATAGTGACACCCTGTCTCTCTATAGATAGTAGTTAAAAAAATCAAAAACATATTTACTCTATTTTTAGGAACCACCCCTAAATTTAAAGTAACATTCAAGCTTCTTCCTCTTACCAGCCTCAGACTGCTGCAGAGCTCATTGGTCAGGTGTGAAGCATTAGGGAATTACAAGATGACCTATAAATACTCCCTAGGAGTAGAAAATTGAAAACTTGCCTGGGCTTAAGGACTCACTTTTCCTGAGCATGCAGGTTTTCTTATTCTTGTTTTCTACTGATATCTGTTTCACTGTCCTGACATTTGCTTCCTATAAGGCTTAGAGATAGGGTTGCGCTATTTTAGTTTTTTACTTCTGGGTGTCAATTGCCTTTTATTTTCTGTTTCAGGCTCTCAGTTCAATTTTTAACATTGAGATGGTGAAAGACAAAACTGCGGAAGAAATAAAACAGGTAATGAATGAAAATGGGTTGGTGTACTTTATGAAAATGTGTGTTCTATGAACCAAATCTGAGTGTAGAAAGAAGCATACATTTCCTGAAACCTTTCTTTAGCCAAAATGAAAGGTAGTTATAGAAGGTAAGATGAAGAATTACACGAAGAACAGTGGCATAAGAAAACTTGTCTTTCTTGATCTCACTCCTGTATGTCTGTCAACTCACATTTGCTCTTTCTTTTCCATTTCTACTGTCTACATCTTATTTAAAATTATCAGTACTCTGTACCTGGATTCTGTACCACCTCCAAATAGGTTTCCCTGCTCCCATTTCTCCCACTCTCACTCCACCTATCATTTCTTCATCATTTGGGTCTTCTTAAAGTTCTACCTTCAATTTGAAGAAACACGGGGTATTGCTTAAGAACACAGGCTCTAGGACAAGCTGCCAGTTTTAAATCCCATCTCAGCTACTGACTGGCTGTGTGACTTGGACAAGTTATTTAAATTCTCTGTGCTTTAGTTTCCCTGTCTGTAAAATGGGGATAATAGTAGTTATTTCATAGAGTTACTTGGGGTATTTAATGAGTTAATATTTGTAAAACACTTAGAACAGTGCCTGGCACAGAGTAAGTACTTTATTTGTGTTTTTAAATATATGAGTAAAAATAAAGATTATGTTAGTAACCTGCTCACAAATATTCAGGGCCTTCCCAGATTTCTTTTCTTGGCATTTAAAGCCCTCCTTTATTATAGGACCTCTGCATGATGCTTCCTGGACTCCTTCCTTCAAAGCACTCAGGAGCTATCCTACCTGTTTTGTCATTCCATGTATCTTGTTTTACATTGCTATTTACGTTTTCATGTTGTGATTCTTTTCTCTCTAATTAGAACATAATAAGCTACTTATTGGCATTTCTTGTAATTCCATGAATAAATGTTAGGTATAGTAAAAGGATCAGAATAATAATAAAAGCTGTTTATTAAGTGTCACATACTGTGCCTGCCACTTCATATGCATTATTTCACTAAAGTCTCATAACCACCCTGTGAAGTAGGTGCTATTATGAAATTGTGAACTTGAAAGTTAAGTCATTTAGTGCCCCAGTTGGGCCTCAAACCCATGTCTGTTTGACTCTGCATCCTATTCCATTAAAGGGACTTCTGCCAATTGCCGTGAGTTTCCCTTGGATGCAGTATCATTCATTCTGTGTCATTCATTTCAACGAACATTTAATGAATACTTATTAAATGTCAGGCTCTGTGCCAAACACGGATAAATGAGAGGATCCCCTACCCTCAAACAGTTTCCACCTACTGGAGAACAGACACAAAAACAAATAAGAACAGCATAGGGTCCCAAATTCTGTTACTAGAGGCTTATGCTAAGTCTGAAGGAGACCTCAAATTGTATCTTTGGGAAGAAGTGCCAATGGAACATGGATATCAGACATATTGTTTATAGGAGAGGGAAACCAGGCCTAGAATACCTGTTTCCTATGACAGTTATCATGGAAAACTATGATTTTGATACAAATTTGTTCTCATTGAGATAACTTTTGAGTGACAGGATCTACTATGTTAAGAAATATATACAGTCTCATAAATTTTAGTGTTAATTCATACACTATGTTGATATCACAAATTAAATAAAAGTAAGCAGAATATGCTATCCTTAAAATGAGATGAATGTTTTGACATGCTGCTAAAAAAAAAAAAAGCAAAATGCAAAGCAACCTTAGCCTGCATAATAGAATGGTTTACTCAGGTCCTATAAGGTAATAGTTCTTTTGTGCGCCTTTATTAGTGTCTTTGTTGGGGCGCCACTTTTTTTTTTTTTAAATACCAAAAAAGACAAAGCAAATGCAAATATTCCTCTTTTGATCATTCCATTCTACATATATAATCAGTATTCACAATATCATCATATAGTTGCATATTCATCATCATAATAATTTCTTGAAACATTTGCATCTATTCAGAAGAAGAAATCAAATGAAAACAGAAAAAAAATTTATACGTACCATACCCCTTACCCTTCCCTTTTATTGATCACTAGCATTTCAAACTAAATTTATTTTAACATTTGTTCCCCTTATTATTTATTTTTATTCCATATGTTCTACTTGTCTGTTGACAAGGTAGATAAAAGGAGCATCAGACACAAGGTTTTCACAATCACACAGTCACATTGTGAAAGCTTTATCATTATTCGGTCATCCTCAAGAAACATGGCTACCAGAGCACAGCTCTACATTTTCAGGCAGTTCCCTCCAGCCTCTCCATTACATCTTGAATAACAAGGTGATACCTACTTAATGCGTAAGAATAACCTCCAGGATAACCTCTCAACTCTGTTTGGAATCTCTCAGCCATTGACACTTTGTCTCATTTCACTCTTCCCCCTTTTGGTCGAGAAGGTTTTCTCAATCCCCTGATGCTGGGTCTCAGCTGATTCTAGTGTTTTTCTCAATCCCTTGATGTGGAGTCTCAGCTCATTCTAGGACTTCTGTCCCACATTGCCAGGAAGGTCCACACCCCCGGGAGTCATGTCCCATGTAGACAGGGGGAGGGTGGTGAGTTTGCTTGTTGTGTTGGCAGGAGAGAGAGTCCACATCTGAGCAACAAAAGAGGCTCTCTTGTGGGTGACTGTTCGGCGGCACCACATCTTTAAAAGAATGTTGACAAAGCAGAGCAACTCTGAAGAAAGGTGGCCCTTTCTTCAATACCAGTTCATTCAGGTGTCACCTTGGCTATGATGCCTTCCCTGAATTCTATGCCTTTGCTAATGCTGTCATTCTCTACTTTAGAACTCATCTCTTATCTCCTCCTATCCTACCTGTTTATCATCCCAGCCTCCCTGTTCACCTGGCTAACTCCTGATCATTATTCAGAATACAGCTCAAGTATCTCCTGCTCTGGCACTCCTTGCCCAACCTGGGTTAAGAGCCTCATCTTGGCCCTCAAATCACTCTGGGGTCTGAGTGTGTCACACTGTAATTCTGTTGACTAAGGCCGTATAATAGAACTTTCCAGGGGAAGAGGTGGTATTTTTTTGTCTTCTGTGCCTGGCATATACAGTAATATGTGTTCGGTAAATGTCTTTCAAATTTATGAAAGACTCTGGGAGTTATTGGCATATAGATGGTAGTTGCAATCACGGAAGAGAGTGAGAAAACAAGACTAATAGGGCCTGAGAGATAGAACCTGGAGAACACAGCAGTTAAGGATGGGGAGAAGGAAAAGGATCCAGTGAAGGAATCTGAGAAGGAACAATCAGAAAGGTAAAAGAGCAGTGTCAAGAAGGTGGTTGACACTATGAGATTACAGAGGCTAGGCAGGTTCAGGTCTGATAAGTAATCACTAGGAATGTTATGGAGGAGCAGGGGAAGAGGTAAAAGTGAAATGAACGTGGGTTGCTCAGGTGGGTGTAAACTATCTTAAGAATTTAGTATTTGCTGGACAGTGGAAAAAAGAATAAAATTCAAGGAGGGTCAGTGTTGAGAGAGGGATTTTTAAGGTGTGGAATAATTTGAATATGTGGGGAGGACTGGTGGAGAAGGAGAGATTAAAAGAAAAAAGGTAATGATAGCTGATGGCAAAAGATACACAAGGAAACAGGAAGAATAGAATTAATGGTCCAGATGGGGAAGTTAGCTTTCAGAATGTGTTGCTTTGGGAAATAGCTACCATCTCACTCTAGAAATTTCTAAGCACTGTATGATACCATTTGTTATGGTACTATCTGGCAGACCAATGGCTTCTAAGGTCCTTTTTTAAATTTTAATTGTGAAAAATAACCTATATACAAAACAATAAATTTCAAAGCATACGGCAACAATTAGTTATGGAATAGATTTCAGAGTTTGTCATGGGTTGCAGTTCCACAATTTTAGGTTTTTCCTTCTAGCTATTCCAAGACACTGAAGACTAAAAGAAACGTCAATATAATGATTCAGTAGTTGTACTTCCGAGGTCCTTTCCCCCAAAAAAGATTTTTGGGAAAGACCGTATTATATACAAACATCTCAGTATCTGAGAATTTAAAATTAACAGTTACATCTCCTGAATATATATGTGTGCTATGAGACCTTATAATCTAGGACCCTTTACAATATGCCCCAACCTGATATCCCATGCTCTCAACTTTAGTTCATTGAATTTTTGTATTGTAGTTAGTCCATATGATTGAGGCATGATAATATTTCTCTTTTTGTTCCTGACATTTCATTCAACATACAGTTCTTAAGGTTCATTCATCTAGTTGCATGCCTCACAACTTCATTCCTTCTTGCAGCCCCTTAGTCATCCATTGTATGTATACACCATAGTTCCTCCTTCCATTCGTCAGTCATTGTACCCATAGGCAACCTCCATTCACTGTGGTTCTCTGGGGGTCTTAGGCCTAATTTTGAGAAAGTTTAACCTATCTCTTACAGGGATATATTTCATAAGAGCAAACCCGCAAGATTGAGGGCTCGACCTATAGATTTGGTTGCCCCCACTGCTTGCGAGAGTATCAGAAATTCTCCAAATGGGGAAGTTGAATATTTACCTCTTTCTCCCCATTCCCCCAAGGGGACTTTGAAAATACTTCTTTCTTCACTGTCCAAATCACTCTTGGTGTATATTGGGGCATCACACTAACCTGGACAAACCAACAAAATCTCATGCCCTATTCAAGATTCCATGTACTTATGGTGTTCAATTAAACTGATCATACACGTTAAAGTAAGAAATGCACTACCCAAAATAAAAATTCAGCCTACAGCTCTTAACCTTCATTCATCTAGTTGCATACCTCACAACTTCATGAGGTCCTTTTTGACTGAATTTTATAACTCTAGGAAAAAAGCTTTCATTCATTTTCCCAGTAATGAGAGTTGGCCTTCCATACCAACTGGTCTTTCTTATGTTCATCAGCACATATTACAAGATGATTAGAGGGTCAGTTTGTTTATAGCTAGGGTATTCACTTCTATCTATTACTAGGTTGAAGGGTGGGGGAGAGTACAACTGATGTAATGGTAAAAAGACTCTGGAGTCCTGTCATCAGCCCTTACTGTTTTTGTAACCTTGGGCCAGTAATTAAATATTTGTAAGCTTCAGTTTCCTTATCTGTAAAATGGGGAGATATTAATACCAAGTTGTAGAGTTGTAGAAGAATGAGATTTGCTAATCCACATAAATTACTTGGCACGGTGCCTGGGAAGATAAGTTATAGGTAAATATTGACTGTTGCTTTTCAACGTCATCATCTTCAGTCATAGAGTTCTGCAATAACTTTCCAACTGGTGTCTCTGGCTTTAGTCTCACCTCTTCAGTTTATTTTATACATAGCCACCAGATTCATGTTCCTTACTCACACTCTTACCATGTTACTCCCTGCTCAGAAACCTCCAGTAACTCAAACTGAAGTCAGAACTCCTTAACCTGGTTCCCAAGGCCCTGGTGATCCAGTCTTAGTCTAAAATTAGGCCTCGTACTGCTCTTCCAACACGTACTGTGTTCCGTGTTGGTTAAATCCAACAACTCAGGATTTCCTTATGCTATCTTATAGTTTCTGCTTCTTCACCTTTATCATTTAATGAATTTTCCATTATAAAACCTATATAATGAAATTACAGAGAAAAAAATTAGAAAATAGGGAGAAGGAAAAAAAAATCCCATAGTCCTACTGTCCCCAATCAGTTACTATTTTGATATTTCCGATATGTTTTAGGAATATTTTTCTTTTAATAGTGTTTAGATATAGTGTACGTACAATATTGTATCTTGCTTTTTATTCTTTAGCATTATATCATATATATAGTCCATATTTTTTACTATCATTATCTTTATTGTTCTCCACGCCTTCACACATGTTACTGTCGTTGACCAGAAAGTCTTTTTCTCCCCATCTCTGACTCCCAAAATTCTTCCTGCTTTCCAAGATGGAGCTCATATGCTTCTTCCTCTGTGTAGTCTTCCTTAATCATTTCAGTCAAAAGTTATCCTGTAAATTGCTATATTACTTTATACCTCTCTTCAGTTACCTAAATATGCTGCTGCCTAATAAGATCATTTACATATGGATCTGTCTACCTCACTAGTTAACAACCCCTATAAGCCAGTCTCTCTGCTTGTGTTGTCCCCAGTGCCTTGCAATCCAGAAATGCTCAGAAAAATGTTTGTTGAATGATGGATGATTGTTTGGGAATATTTCCTACCTTTTGATATTTGCTTCATGAAGGTCAGCTATATCCTCCTCATTCCTTGGTAGGACTGGTAGGTATCATACTCAGATTCAGCAGAGCCTATTTCTTCCTCATACAGAAGATTTTCTAGAAGCAGGATTTCAAGACTTGCCTAGAAGGAGGTAATCATAGCTCCCATTTTTTTTATATTGCTTACTCTGTGCCAAGCACTATGCTAAGCAGAAACCCACATTATTTCAGTTACAACAAATACTATGAGGTTGATACTATTGCCATTTTACTGATGTTATTTAAGGAATTTCCACAGTTTGCCCAAGGTAGCATAGCCTGTATACCCTGGGTGCTGAAATTTGAAAGACTGCTCTCCTGACTCTCTGAGAAGGTTGGGGAAGGAAATAAGGAAGAGATGGGGAATAAAAAAGAGGCATCTATTACACACGAGGCACATCTTGAGAGGAATGATTAACAAGGTCATAGAATCAGTTTCTCTGACAGGAATTTGTTATTAAGAGTTACAGTTAAATCATGGAGAAGCATGGATAATATTAAATCCTTTTTGTAATCATGCACTGGTATGAACAGCATTACATTGGATTTCTCCTCCTTGTAATCAAGTAGCATATTACTCTGAGTGATGAAAGCTGTCCCCATTTCTTGGTGCAGGTTGAAAAAATTACCATATCATAGACACTCTCTCTTTTTGTACAGATTTGGCAGCAGTATTTTGCATCAAAAGATACAGTCTACGCAGTTATTCCTGTAAGTAGTTTGGAGGGGGAAAATGAAAGTATTATAGCATGAAGGTCAATGCCGTAACCTTAGCATGCAGTTGCCTTTACTTTTCCTATGTTTATTGCCTCTTGAAAACTTGCATTTACAGCTCCAAGGATTTTATTATGCCCTGAGAACAAAGATTGGTGGCTCCATGTGGTATATTTACGGCTCTTGTTTTCCCTCTTTCTGATTTAAAAAGATCTCTTTCAGGCAAGTCTCTAACACGGGAGCGTGGTATAAGTTCATGTTGCCAAGCAATTTCCAGATGTCTTTTATTTCTTTTGGGTGTTTTCCAAACAAGCTGTGGGACCTCTAGCATAGCTTCCTTCCTTTCTTGTCTGTTAGTAAGCTATACCTGAGCTGATTTGGAGCCTCCTCCTAGTCTTTTTTTTGCCATTTCCCCTTAGCAAATGGCATTTTCTTGGGTTTTCCATTCTTGAAATTGCTGTTTTGAAAATAGTCACTAGCCATTGCTTTACCATTGAGGTCTGTGACTGGGGAAGGGTGCTTCTGGCTTCCTCTGGTCTGCTGTCCCTCTGCTGACCTCCACCATAAGAACCATTTAAAATACTGGGTTTTCAGCAAAATCTTTAATTTTTCTTCCCTGAAGAGGAAGTAGCTTGGGTTAAGTTTTTTTAAAGCACACAAATATATACTGGGTTTACATGTGTAAGATTAAGGCAGAAACTTTTTAGACAGAAGAGTGAAGTCAAGCCTTTTGGTTGTTGTGAGGACATCGCTATTTCTTTTGCCCCCTTATACATATATACCTTTGTTCTTTGTTCATCACCCAAAAGGGGCTACATTTTTCATAATGTTTTAGACCTCTGGTTCATTGAACAGCTTTCCCTCAACTGATTCTCTGACACAGATTTTATGTCTCTTGTTAGAGTTCCTTGGAGGGTTCAGGACATGTGGAAGCATCTGCTCTCATACATAATTCTGATGTTGAACAGCAAACCATACATCTGATTTATCCTTTCTTTCTGTCATAAGGGTGATTTGTAAATAATGGAACTTAAGAGATTGTTTTTGGTATATTTTAGTTCTGGAGTTCAGTCTTGGTGAATTTAAGTGTAATTGTGGCCTTTTATATTTTCTTGTTTGTGAGTTAATTTTATTCTTTTCCCATCTATAGGAAGAGAAGTTTGATTTGATCTGGAACCGTTCTCAGTCCTGTCCAACGGTAAATTTCCAGTGACCGTATGAGGAATATGTATCAAAAATGCCAAAAAAGAATGTTTTCTTACCAATCTCAGCACATATTTTAGGGCTCTTTTTATTTCATAAGAATGTTCACATGTTGATTGAATAATCAGTGAGACTTTCAGCCTCATGAAATTATATGGGTTTGGTCCATGATGTCTCGCTTTTTAGCTTACTGCCACATCTCATCCTTTCTGATCTGTATCTTAATTTAGCAGTATAAATGCTGATGAAAGGCACCTGAGGCTTTAATCTTTTCATTCTCCTTTAAGTTCCTGTTTTATTGCCATTTCATTTGCAGTTTTGGCCCAACTATCCTGATAATAAGTGCCTAAAAGGCCTTACGAGGTCATTGCTGGAGTAGTGAGCTGCCAGAAGGCCTAAGGGAAAGGAAATGGTGGGGTGGACCAGCTGACTTGTCGGTAATAATTTCTGGGGGTCTCAAAAATTTTTTCCAAATGTTTTATGAGACCATAAAGAAGACCTAACTAAATGGAGGGGTGTACCATGTTCATGGATTCCGTGACTCAGTGTGGTTGTTGGTTCTCCCTAAGTTGATCTCGAGATTAAATACAGTCCCAATCAAAATACCAGTAGGCTTTTTTTTTATTTTAGAAATCGACAAGTTGATTCTAAAAATTAATTTGAAAATCTGAAGAATATAGAATAGCCAAAACATTTTGAAAGAGAACAATAAAGTTAGAGGACTTATATTTGATTTCAAGATTTATTATAAAGCTACAATAATGAAGGCAGTGTGGTATTGGCATAAAGATAGGAGTATAGATCAATGGAACAGAATAGGGAATCCAAAAATAGACCAACAAATATGTGGTCAGTTGTTATTCAACAAATCCCAAGGTAATTAAGTGGAAAAAGGATTATCAAATCAAACAATTGGCTATCTGTATGTAAAATAGATACAGATAGCTTGTACCTACTATATTACCCAGCCATTCTGCTGCTAGGTAATTTCTCAAGAGAAAGCAGGTGTCCATATTTGTACTTGAATGTTCATAGCAACTTTATTTGTAATGACCAAATACTGGAAGCAATCCAAATATCAATCCAGGTACATAAAGAAATTGTTGGTTTGTGTTTGTATACATATACATAATGCATATTGGAATAATATTCAGAACTAAAAAGGAATAAGCTATTGATACATGTAACAACATGTATAAATCACCAAATAATTGTGCTGAGTGAAAGAAGCCAGACAAAAAAATATGTGCATATTCTATGATTCCATTTATATACAAAATTCTAGAAAATACAAACTGATCTGTAATGACAGAAAGCAAATCAGTGGTTGCCTGGGAATGGATGGGGGGAGGAATGGATGAATTACAAAACAGCACAAGAACTTTTGGAGTGGCAGATATGTTCATTATGTTGATATGGTGATGGTTTCACAGTGTACGTATGTCAAAACTCATCAAATTGTGAGCTTTAAATACAATGCAATTTATTGTATTTCTAGTGCAATGCCTAAATAAAGGCCTAAAAAAATGTTTTTTCTTCCCTAACAAGGGGTCATCTATTAGGTAGACGCTGAGGTAATCTCATCTAGTGATAACAAAATGGAGCATGAGTGGTTGGTAATAAGAAGACTGTTCTGTAACCAACGATATTGGACTGATTATACTTTGTTTTGTTCTGGCATCCTTCTCTTTGTCATTCATCCCCAATCCTAAACATCTTGAGGATAAAACTAATCATTTCTTGGTATTTATTCTAGAGTCATGCTTATTAATATAATTAAATATAATTTTAAAAATTGAACAGGGTTACAAGAGTAATAGAGTGGTAGAATTCTTGCCTGCCGTGTGGGAGACCCGGGTTCAATTCCTGACCTGTGTACTTCCCTGCTCCCACCCCCCCCCCAAAAAATTAAACAAATGGTGCTGCAATAACAGAATAGTCACATGGAAAAAGAATGAAACATGACCCCTACCATACAGCATACAAAAAAAGTATAAAAAATAATAATAATTGAACAAAAGTTCACTCAAAAGCATTATTAAGTTTAAAAATTGGAGAAGACCCAAATATTCATCAAGAGGAGAAGAGATAAATTGTGGCATATTTCTACAACAGAATTCCATGCAGTAGTGAATATGAATGAATGAGAGTTAAATTTATCAACATGGATTAATCACAAAAGCATGTGAAATGAAAAAAGAAAGGATACAAGCAGTTTGGTAAGATTTACTTAACATTTTTAAACATGCAAACAGGAGCATTTTTTGTTCATGGATACATGCATACAGATAAAAAGTAATAAATGACAGACATCAAACACAGATGTTATTCTGAAGTGGGATTAGAATGAGGAACAGAGAGAGCTTTGATTGTGTCACTAATGCTCCATTTCTTAGGCTCTTTGGGAAGTATGTGAATGTTTGTTATATTATCATCTCTGAATTTCTTAATTTTAGAAAACATTTTAAAATCCAAACATTGAAAAAAATAGAATGGTATTGGTGATTGGATATAGAGCAAATGACTTCAACCATTTACCTCCCTCCTTATATATCTGTTTCCCATAGTTTCTGTGTGCGCTACCAAGAAGGGAAGGTTATGAATTCTTTGTAGGACAATGGACAGGTACTGAACTCCACTTCACTGCACTTATAAATATTCAGGTAGGTAGCTTGTGCTCTTCCCCTAGAGAAAAGAGGTTCCAGCCCTTGTTGGACTAAGGAACCTTTGATGAGGCTCAGGGGCACAGAACATCTACGAACTCACACCAGTACTTATTGTGGCACTAATGAATTGGCATGCTTTGTCTGTTGAACTTATTCTAAGTCCCTAGTTTTCTGTCAATAGCTAGAAATTGTAAAAGACCCCAGAACACCTCTGACTACTTCTGGCTCTCTGCTCTCTCTCTCCCAGATTTCTGTAGCACTTACAGTGTGTGCCTCATTTAACAAACATGGGTGAATTATGATGATTGTCTTTTTTAACCTAAACTGTAATCTCTTTGAGTAAGCCTCCATGCCTTACACGTTTTATTAACCAAGTCAGCATCTTTGAAGTTGCTGAATACATAGCTTCCATGTTGTTTTGTTTGCTTGCTTCTTTTTTCTTTTTATTCCTATTTATAAGATTAAGAAATTAGATCCGAAGCATTTGAAGTTTTTAAAATGTCATAATTCAAAATCAGACTGTAACTAGGTTTGGCATTCTATATTTGAGAGCCAAATCAGGCAAAAATAGGCATGTATAATGTCCTTGAAGTTGGGGTAAAGGGGGTACAAAAATAGGATGAGGGGCAGTGCTTCATTATTTTATAATTCATTCAATAATTAATTATTGAGCATTTACTGTGCTTGCTATGTACCATGTTTTATATACACTATATCATTTAATCCTCACAAATGTCCTATGAGATAGTTACTATTATTCTATTTGCAAAGAAGGAAGTAGGTTCAGAGAAATTAGTTCACACTGCTAATGAGCCGTAGAACTGGATTTGAGCCCATGTTATCTGACTCCAAAGACTATGAGCTTAAACATTATGCTGTGTGTCAGGAACTATGTTAGGGCCTGGAGGTCTATGAGACAAGGTCCCTGCCCTCACAAAGTTTATTCACAAATATAAGAGAAATTGTAAAAACAATTATGAGCAAAATAATCAGTATAAAAATTATATTCAGGAGAACTTAGAGGTTAAAATAATAATAATCCAGCAGTAATTAGGTATTAATAATTTAAAGGATTCTTACAAAAATTTTAGAGATGAAGCCCAGGAATCTTTTTTCTTTTAAATATATAGTTGTTTCCTTCTACACTGTGTAGCTCTGTTTGAGCTTTGAATTCATATATCTGACACACCAGCCTTTCTTCCTAGTCTTGAAGTCTGCCCTGTCCATTCTTCATGAAATTATTAATGTTCCCACTCTTCTCTCCCCTTCCCCCAGATTATATTATAAAACTGCACATTGCGTATCTGGCCCATGTGCAAACACTCCAGCTGTTTGCTATAGCTTAGAAGAGCTGTCTTTAGAGCCAACTAAGGGGAATAGATTTCAGCTGTGAAATGCACTAGTCCATAAAAGTGGCAATTACACGGGTACATTGCTTTCTTTAGAACTTGATTTTGTACCTGCTTATACCTTTTTGTTTTTAAATGTATGGCCAAGATGAAAGATTCACTACCTACTGTAAACGTTTTCTGGGAAGAAAGCCAAACCTTTTCCAACTGAAGATACAAATAACACCTTGCTTCACTGTGCCTTGGCAGGCCTGACCTTCCCTCCACATACCAGTCCTTCAACTCACTAGTCACCCATGGGGCCATTAAGAGTCAGAATTTCCTCCTGATTCTGTTTCTCTGAAATTGTTGTTGTGGTACCTTATTGAGTCTTGATACATATTCCACCTTGCAGACCCATGGAGAAGCTGCAACCAGCCAGCTGATTTTATACCACTACCCTGAACTTAAGGAAGAAAAAGGCATAGTGCTGATGACAGCAGAAATGGACTCCACATTTCTGGTAAGAATCAACTTTTACCTCTCTATTTTCCCAATGGCCCTGAAATTGGTATTATTCTGCCAAAGCTCTTGAGAGGTAAAATCACACAGACCTCCATGTACCTTGTTTCTTATTTGCTTTAAAGTTGTCAGTAATTTTATTTTATTTAAGCTCTTTCAAATTGAAGTTAATGTAGATCATCAATCACTTATTCACAATTCTGAAATCCAAAAGACTCTGAAAACAAAATTTTTTTCATAACTCATTGGGCCACAAAACATTACCTGACTTGAACTCATTTAGTAGCTAAACCTTTTACTTAAATTGATATGAGTCCATCTATAGTCTTTATTAATTACATTTGGTGTAAAATATTCATACATTTTACTAGGGAAGTATTGATGTGTTTGATTATGGGGAGTCACAAAATATACAGTTATACAATGTTGGTGCCTTATTATCTTTCTATAATCCAATAATTTTGAACCCAAAATACATCTAGCCCTAGGGTTTCAGGTGAGAGATCGTGTACAAAGACTTCTTTTTTAATGTGTCTCCTTACATATATGTATTTCTTTATCTACAAATGCATACACAGAAGCAGATATGTGATATGTATTTCAGGGAATTTTGCCCACAATGTTTTTTGTTTTTTTTATTTGTTTTTTTGGGGTGCGTGGGCCTGGAATCAAACCCAGGTCTTCCACATAGCGGGCAAGAATTCTACCACTAAACTTCCTGTATACCCCAATAAATGACTTCTTAGGTGTAGAGAGGAGTTCAAAATCTTGAATAGTTTTCTCTTTTTTATCTTTTGTCACAGTATTGCCAAATACAGCATTCATCGTACATACTGATTTCCCTTTCTCCTTTTCCGACACCCAGAATAGAACCACCTGGATAGAGCATCAGCCATATGCCCATAGCTGATGACGTCTATCATATTTGTTTTCTCTGTACATCAAGGTGCCAGGGTGAGTTTTATGATTACTAAACAGCTTTGTTTTTTTTAGCCCTTTCTCATTTCAGTCTCATTTATCTGGCAGAGTTTAAGTTCAAGATGTTCTTAGAATAATGAACACTTTAATGCCTCTTCCTCCTGAGAGTCTTCAGTTGTAGCACCCACTTCTTTTTACTTTCTCTGTTAACAGCTACATAAAGGGTAACCAAGAGTGTTGTCACTTA
Source organism: Tamandua tetradactyla (assembly GCF_023851605.1). NCBI lineage: Eukaryota > Metazoa > Chordata > Mammalia > Pilosa > Myrmecophagidae > Tamandua > Tamandua tetradactyla. The sequence goes on from NC_135328.1 coordinate 176,168,965, forward strand.
GCTAGTATCTTACAATAGCAGTAGACCTCAATCCTCAGGCATAGCAGAGACTCTGCTTCCCTATCTACTATTCATGAACTATCTAGTACCAATTCTTTTATTCTTCTCTCTACTTAGACTCTTCCTTCCATCACTCTCAAATGAAAATCACCCAAAATCCCATCCGGAAGAATGGAGTCACCATTAACTGAGATACACAAGATTACAGTAGTAATAGGTTTGAGGAAAAGATCAGGAGGTTAATTTTAGACATTAACATTAAGTCTGAGGTACCTATTAGATATCAAGTAGTTAGGCAGTTATATATATATGAACCTGGAGTTCAGGGAAGAGGTCTAGGCTGTAGATATAAATAGGGGAGTTGTCAGTGTACAGATTTTATTCAAAATCATGGGACTAAATGAAATCACAAAGAAAGTAAGTGAAGAAAGGAAAGAAAAGAGTTCTAAGAATTGAACCTTGGAGAGTGAGGAAGAATCAGCAAAAGAGATTAAGAAGAAACAGTCAGTGAAGTAGGAGGAAAACTAAACTCGTAAAATGTCCTGGTAACTAAGAAAAGAAAATGTTTCAAACAACATGGAATGCTCACCTGGCCAGATCTCACTTAATGATCGGGCAGGTGAGATGAGGACTGAGAATTTACTAGATTTGCAAAATGGAAGCCACTGGGGACCTTTATAAGAACAGTTTCAATGGAGTGGTGGGGTAAAAGCATGATTGGGGTAGATTAAAAAGAGAATGGGAAGAGAAATTAGAAAACATTAAGCATAAACAACTCTTTCAAAGGGGTTTTTCTACGAAGAAAGAGAACAGGGCATTAGTTGGAGGGGGGAGAGTAGTTTTTGCTTTGTTTTCAACGTGGGAGAAATAACATCATATTTGTGTGCTGATATAGAAATCCAGTAGAGAGGGGGAAATATTGATAATGCAGAAGAAAGAGTGGACAATTGTTGAAGTGAGATTTTGAGTGGACAAATATGGGAATGAGGTTTGACTTTTGTCACAAGTATTATCTAATATTTTATCCAATACAGGAGAGAAGCTAAGGAAAGAACACAGATATAATTGAATGGACAGAGGTGGGGTGGTAGTAGCTTGTAGAAATTCTATTCTGATTTCTTAGTGAAAAGAAACCAAAGTCATTAGCTAAGAGTAAGAATGGAAGAATAGGTGTTGGCCATTTCCGTGGAAAAAAGAAAGTAAGCTATTCTTATCTAATATAGGGGTTGGCAAACATTGGCCAGATCCCACCTACTACCTGTTTTTATATAGCCCATGTGTTAAGAATGTAATGAGTGGGGAAAAAATCATGACAGGAAAAGTGCATGAAATTCAAATTCAGTGCCCATAAATAAAGTTTTGTTGGAACACAGCTGTACTTATTTGTTTACATGTTGTTTATGGCTGCTTTGAATGGGTAGTTTGATCCACAAAGCCTAAAATATTTATTATATGGCTCCTTACAGAAAATGTTTACTGATCCATATCTAGGAGAATGGTAGAAAAAAATGGCCTTGCAGGTACAGCACAAAGAGAGAGGGCAGAGAGTTTGATTTAACTAGGGTTTTGGTTTAGCCAACTGGCATAATGAAGAAGGAGAAGGACTTAAGAAGTTACAGGTGAATGCATAGGAATGTTTGTAATTATTGACCATGGAGTGGAAGCCAGGTAAAGAGGAAAGTGAAAACATAAATAAGATTAGAGACAGCAAGAATTATGGATCCTAGTAGTGTGGAAGGATTGTTGGATTTGGGATACCAGACTGTGAGCTAAAAAGGTAGGAAATACTAGACAGTGTGTAATGTTTGAAATTGAGATTGAAGGGAATATAGTTGCCAACGTTTAAGACTTAACCAAGGGAGCAAGTGACAGAGATTCTGATCCTCAGCAAAGCACAGCATTTAACCATAGTAAAAATAGACCCTAAAAAAAAAAAAAGTAGACCCTAGAGGCCAGAGGAAGCCCTTTCTGCTTTTTGGATTTTTACCACCTCACTCGGGTATAAAACTGCCACACAATTACCATCATCCTTAAAATTTACTCCTTACTGAGACTCAGCATCAGGGAATTGAGAAAAGCTTCTCGACCAAAAGGGGGAAGAGTGAAATGCGACAAAATGTGTCAATGGCTGAGAGATTTCAAACAGAGTGGAGAGGTTATCCTGGAGGTTATTCTTACGCATTAAATAGATATCCCTTTGTTAGTCAAGATGTAGTGGAGAGGCTGGAGGGAACTGCCTGAAAATGTGGAGCTGTGTTCCAGTAGCCATGTTTCTTGAAGATGATTGTATAATGATATAGCTTTCACAATGTGACTGTGTGATTGGGAAAACCTTGTGTCTGATGCTCCTTTTATCTACCTTATCAACAGATGAGTAAAACATGGAATAAAGATGAATAATAGGGGGGAACAAGTGTTAAAATAAATTTAGAGTGAAGTGCTGGTGATCGGTGAGGGGGAGGGGTGGGGGGTATGTATGTATGAATTTTTTTCTGTTTTCTTATTTCTTTTTCTGAACAGATACAAATATTCCTAGAAATGATCATGATGATGAATATGCAACTATGTGATGATATTGTGAATTACTGATTATATATGTAGAACGGAATGATCAAAAGTTATGAATGTTTGCGTTTGTTTGGTATTTTTTGGTATTTTTTTAAAAATTAAAAATTAATTAAAAAAAAATTTGCTCCTTAGATAGGAGCCAGTTCCAAGATGGCTGAATAGGATAGGCAAAGCTCACTCTTCTTCCATGAAACAGCTGGAGAACAGGCAGAAAACAACTGGAACAACATTTCCAGGGTTCAAGTGACCAGAGAAGGACCTCTGCATTATATTATATAGGGAAGAGGTAGATGAAAACCAGAGAAACTATGGCTGGGAAGTTAGGGTGAGTGTGTTCAATTGTGACCACCGCTGAGGCCAGCCCCTGCGGCAGAGAAACAGCATACCCCCACTTTGCTCGCTGCAAGTCAGCCCTCTCAATCCCGCAACATAGAATTCCTGTGCACAAATCCAAGAGGCCTGCAGATTGATTTTATCCACACCCAGAGACCCTGCTTTGGTTTCTTCTATCTACACCCCATCCCTGAGGCAGGTCACTGCAGGTTACTAGAAAGCTCTCCCCTTGGGAGGAGAGGGGTACACAGAACAGTGCCAATCCATCATTTGACTAGTGAGACACTCTGGGTCCCACTGTCTTGATCCTTTCTCCACAGAGGCCCAGGGTGCTCAGTATGTGCATAGTGGAGAGGTGGGGCAAGGTAGTTGCATTGCACACAATGTGCCCTTCCCCCACCCGAGGCTTAGGGGTGTACAGCAGCCTGGGCCTTGCAGGCTGGCAAAAAGCAGCGCACTCCTGGACTGGATTCTGGCTGGGTAAGTTGAACCTCTCAGTCCCGCAGCCTGGAGTCTTTACACGCAGGAGTCTGGGGGAATCACCAGACCAGTAGTGCCCACAAGTGGAGTCTCTGCTGAGGTACACAGTGCCCACTCCCCATCTCTGGAGCCAGTGGCTTCCAGCATATCCAGAGGTCTGTAGCCTTGGCTGGATTGTTGCTTGGTCCAGTATCTACCCAATGGGCTGTCGCAGGCCGAGAGTAGTGGGGTTGTGGGGAACAGGTGGCTCAAGAGCACCATCTGCTGGGAAGACTAGGAAAGTAGTCTGGCAAGCTGATTTTCTGCCCAGCCTGTAACAGACTTCTGAAAAGGGTTGCACCCTCTGCGCTAGGCCACAGCCTTGGTATCTGGGAATTATTGCCAAACCAAGTGCCAAAGGAGACCATCAGCGTAAACCCAAGCAACTACAAAAATCTTAGACAAGCAAGGTAAATCAACTTTAAAATTAACCTTATCGAGATAATCAAATGTCAGGAAACCAGTAAAAAAAATCACAGAGCACATGAGAAACAAGAAGAAATGGCCAAGCCAAATGACCAAAAATAAAAGGATGAAGAGACAGAATTTAGAACAATTGATCAAAGATGTTCAAACACAACAAAATCAATAGGCCAAACCCTCAACCTTGGGGTTTGTTTATATGAAACATATCCCAGCAAAGGATAGGCTAAGCCTACTTAAAATTAGACCTAAAAGTCACCCCCAGAGAACCTCTTTTGTTGCTCAGATGTGGCCTATCTCTCAGCCAACACAGCAAGCAAACCCTCTTGCCCCCCTCTCTACATGGGACATGACTCCCAGGGGTGTAAACCTCCCTGGCAGCATGGGACAGAAATCCTAGAATGAGCTAGGACTCAGCATCAAGAGATCGAGAAAACCTTCTCACCTGAAAGGGGGAAAAGAGAAATGAGACAAAATAAAGTGTCAGTGGCTGAGAGTTTCCAATAAGAGTCAAGAGGTTACCCTGGAGGCTATTCTTATGCATTATATAGATAACCCCTTTTTAGCTTAAGGTGTGTTAGAGAGGCTAGAGGGAAGTACCTGAAACTGTAGAGCTGTGTCCTAGTAGCCATGTTTCTTGAAGATGAATGTATTATGATATAATTTTCACAAGTAACTGTGTGATTGTGAAATTTTGCTCTGATGCTCCTTTTATCTACGGTATAGACAGATGAGTAAAAAATAGGAATTAAAAATAAATAAATAATAGGGGCAACAAATGTTAAAATAAATTGGGTAGAAGGAAATCCTAGTAGTCAATGAGAGGGAGGGGTAAGGGGTATGGTATGTATGAGTTTTTTCTTTTTTCTTTTTCTGGAGTGATATAAATGTTCTGAGAAATAATTGTGGTGATGAATATACAACTATGTAATGATATTGTGAGCCATTGATTGCACACCAAGTATGAAATGTTCATACGTTAAGAATGTTTGTACTATATATTGATTGATTTTATTAATACAAATTTTTAAAAAAGGATGTTCAAACAAATCTCCTAAATAATTTCAATGAGATGGCTACAGAGATAAAGTATATCAAGAAGATGCTAGAAAATCACGAAGAGATTTTGTAGGTTTGTCCAGTATGATGCCCTGATAAATTCCAGAATGATTTAAACAGTAAATAAAGAAGTATTTGCAAAGTCCCCTTGGGGGAATGCTGCAAAAGGGGGAAAATTCAACTTCCCCATTTGGAGAATTCCTGATATTCCCACAAGCAGTGAAGACAACTGAATCAATAGGCCGAGCCCTCAGTGTTGGGGTTTGTTCATATGAAACTTATCCCAGCAAAAGATAGATAAGCTAAACCTAATTAAAATTAGGCCTAGGAGTTACCCCCAGAGAACCTCTTTTGTTGCTCAGATGTGGCCTCTCTCTCTCTCAGCCAACGTGGCAAACAAACTCACTGCCCTCCCCCTCTCTATGTGGGACATGACTCCCAGGGGTATAAGCCTCCCTGGCAATGTGGGACAGAAATCCTAGAATGAGCTAGGACTCGGCATCAAGGGATTGAGAAAACCTTCTCGACCAAAAGGGGGAAGAGAGAAATGAGACAAAGTAAAGTGTCAGTGTGTGAGCGATTTCAGACAGAGTTGAGAGGTTATCCTGGAGGTTATTGTTATGCATTATATAGATGTCCCCTTTTTAGTTTAAGGTGTATTGAGAGGCTATAGGGAAGTGTCTGAAACTGTAGAACTGTATTCCAGTAGCATGTTTCTTGAAGAAAAATGTATAATGATGCTGCTTCCACAATGTGACTGTGATTGTGAAAACCTTGTATCTGATGCTCCTTTTATTTACAATATAGACAGATGTGTAAGAAATATGGATTAAAAATAAATAAATAATAGGGAGAACAAATGTTAAAATAAATTGAAATAGTAGTGATCAATGAAAGGGAGTGGTAAGTGGTATAGAAAAAAATAGGGGGAGCAAAGGTTAAAATATTGGGTAGATAGAAATACTAGTAGTCAGTGAAAGGGAGGGATAAGGGGTATGGTATGTATGAGTTTTTCTTTTTTCATTTTATTTCTTTCTGGAGTGATGCAAATGTTCTAAAAAATCATGGTGATGAATATACCACTGTGCGATGAAAAAAAAAGATCGTGAAGAAGAATTTGAAAGAATTAATAGAAATGTAGCAGATCTTATGGAAATGAAGGATACTGTAGATCAAATTAGAAATATACTAGAGGGTGCATGGGTGGTTCAGTGGTAGAATGCTTGCCCTCCATGCGGGAGACCTGGGTTCGATTCCAGGATCATGCACCCCCCCCAAAAAAAAAAAATACTGGAGACACACACAATAGAAGATTTGAAGGGGCAGAAGAAAGAATAAGCAAACTGGAGGACAGAGCAACTGAATTTGAATTTGATTTTCGACAAAGGTGTCAAACCGTTTTATGGGGAAAGAACAGTCTCTTCAACAAATGGTACTGGGAAAACTGGATTTCTACATGTAAAAGAATGAAATTGAGCCCGTACCTCACAATATATACAAAAATTAATTAAAAATGGACCAATGACCTAAATTTAAGAGATAAAACCATAAAAAGGACACTACCTAACTCATTCTATAACATCCACATTATCCTGATCCCAAAGCCAGAAAAGCACAAGAAAAGAAAATTAAAGATCAATCTCTTATTAATATAGATAGAATAAAAAATACTCAACAAAATACTAGAAACTGAATTCAACAGCATATTAAAAGGATTATAAGCCACAATTAAGTGTGATTTGTACCAGGAAAACAAAGGTGGTTCAATATGCAAAAATCAATAAACATATCAGATTAATGGAATGAAAAGAATAAAACTACCTACCTGATCATCTTAGTTGCACAGAAAAGAGATTTGACAAAATCCGGCACCCTTTCAATGTAAGAATATTCAGAAAACTAGGTGTCATGATCAGGTTCATGTGTCAACTTGGCCAACTGGTGGTACCTGTTTGTCTGGTTGGGCAAGTACTGGCCTGTCTCTTGCAATGAGGACATTTAATAGAATTAAATCATGATCACGTCAGCTGCATCCACAGCTGATTCCATTTGTAATCAGCCAAGGGGAGTGTCTTCTGCAATGAGGGATGCTTAATCTAATCACTGGAAGCCATTAAGGAGGATTCAGAAGAGACAGGCTCTCTTCCTGCTGCAGCTGGCAAGCAGCTCTCCTTTGGAGTTCGTTCAGACCCTCCATTGGAATCATCGGCTTCACAGCCTGCCTGGCAGATTTTGGACTCTGCGTTCCCACAGCCACATGAAACTCTTTTATAAATTTTATATTTGCGAGTGTTCCCTGTTGATTCTGTTTCTCTAGAGAACCCTAACTAATACACTAGAAATAGAAGGGAACTTCCTCAACATGATAATGCACCTTTATGAAAAATCCGAAGCTTAAAATCACTGCCAGTTGTAAAAGACTTAACACTTTCCCCCTAAGATTAAGAACAAGACAAGAATGCCCACCGTAGCCACTGCTATTCAACATTATGCTGGAAGTTCTATCCAGAACAGTAAGGCAAGAAAAAAAGTAAAAGGCATCCAATGGAAAGGAAAAGGAAAAGATGCTTCTATATCTAGAAAATCCCAAAGATTTTTAAGAAAATTATTAGAACTAATAAATGAATTTAGCAAGGTGTCAGGGTACAAGATCAATATGCAAAAATCAGTTGTGTTTCTATACACCAACAATAAACAGCCCAAAAAGAAAATCAAGAGAATAATTCCATTGATAATAGCATCTAAAAGAATTTTATAGAGAAATAAATTTTATTAAGGAAGTGAAAGAAATGTATGCTAAAAACTATAAAACATTACTAAAAGAAATTAAAAAAGCCCTAAATAAATTGAAAGTCATCCTGTGTTCATGGATTAGAAGACTTAATATTATTAAGATATTGATCCTACCCAAAGTGATCTACAGATTCAGTGTAATCCCTATGAAAATTCTACTAGCTTTTTTTGCAGAAATGGAAAAAGCCAATCATAAAATCATCAAATTGCAGAGGGCCCCAAATCACCAAAACAATGCTGGAAATAATAAAGTTGAAGGACTCATACTTACTGATTTCAAATTGTACTACAAAGTAACAATAATCAAAACAGTGTGATACTATCATATGGATAGACATGTAGACCAGTAGAATAGAACTGAGAGTCAGAAATACACCCACATAATTATGACCAGTTGATTTTTAACAAAGGTACCAAGACCATTTGATGGGGAAAGAACAGTCTCTTCAACAAATGGCACTGGATAAACTGGGTTTCTACATGTAAAATAATGGAATTGAACCCCTACCTCATAACGTAAACAAAAAAAAATCACTAAAAATGGACCAATGTTGTAAATTTAAGAGATAAAACCATAAAATTCTTAGAATAAAATCAAGGGGAAAATCTTCATGTTCATGGATTTGGAGATGAATTCTTAGATAAAACACCAAAAGCACAAGCAACAACAACAACAAAAATAGTCTGTACTTTTGTGCAAAAGAGGAATTATCAAGAAATTGAAAAGATAACCTGTAGAATGGGAGAAAATAATAGCAAGTCATATATATTTGGTAAGGGTTTAATATCCAGAATATTTAACCACAATGCAACAAGAACAAAAAAGCAATCCAAATTTTAAAATGAGCAGAGGACTAGAATAGTCATTTCCCAAAAAAAGATATAAAAGTGGCCAATAAGCACATCTAAAGATGCTCAGTGTCATTAGCCATTAGGGGAATGCAAATCAAAACCACGATGAGATACCACTTCATACCCACTAGAATAGCTCTTATTAAAAACAAAAACAAAACAGAAAATAACATGTTAGAGAGATACTCAGGATGGGAATGTAAATGGTATGACCACTGCAAAACATTTGGGTTTTCGTCAAAAAGTTAAACATAAAATTGCCATATGACCCAGCTTTTCCACTTCTAGGCATATATCAAGAGAATTGAAAATGGAGACTCAGACACTTGTGTACCAGTGTCAGGAATGAAGTTCTGATGCATACTGTAACACGCATGAACTTTGAAAACATTATACTAAGTGAAATAAACCAGACCCAAAAGGGCAAATATTGTATGATTCTATTTACATGAAATATCTAGAATAGGTAGTGCAATGAAGTCAGAAAGTAAATTAGAAATTACCGCAGACTGGGTAAGGAGAAATAGGGAGTTCTTCCTTAATGGGTACAGATTTCTATTTCAGGTAATGGAAAAGGTTGGGTAACAGATGGTAGTGATGGTAGTACCACTTTTGTAAAAGTATGCCTCTTACTTTTACACTTTTGCCAGACCCCAACCAAACCATTCCAGCCAATCTTAACCTACATTGTGGTACCCTCACCACCTTCCATTAAAAATTTTCCCATCTCCCCAAATAAAAACCCTATACCTATTATGCATTAACTCCCCAATTCCCCTTATCCCAACCACTGGCAACCTGTATCCTAATTTCTGTTTCTATGAACTTGCATATTCTCCAGTATTTTCTTTGTATTTACCTTGGGGTTTCATTTAACATTCTAAATCTATAATAATCTCATTAGCCTTGGTACCAATAGTATACATAATCTGTATCCTGTACTTCTCTGTTCTTAACTTTTATGTAGTTACCACGAATGTGTGTACATTATGAGTCTAAAACCACTGATTTATCATTGCCTTTTTTTTATTAATTAATTATTTATTTTTTTAGGACCTTTTTTTTATTAATTAAAAAAAGAATTAACAAAACAATTAGAAATTATTCCAATCTACATGTACAATCAGTAATTCTTAATAACATCACATAGTTGCATATTCATCATTTCTTAGTACATTTGCATCAATTTAGAAAAAGAAATAAAAAGACAACAGAATAAGAATTAAAACAATAATAGAAAGAAAAAAAAAAAAAAAACCTATACCTCACATGCAGCTTCATTCAGTGTTTTAACATAATTGCATTACAATTGGGTAGTATTGTGCTGTCCATTTCTGAGTTTTTATATCCAGTCCCGTTGTACAGTCTGTATCCCTTCAGCTCCAATTATCCCTTCTCTTTTTTTTTTTTTAATTAACGGAAAAAAAGAAATTAACCCAACATTTAGAGATCATACCATTCTACATATGCAATCATTAATTCTTAACATCATCACATAGATGCATGATCATCATTTCTTAGTACATTTGTATTGGTTTAGAAGAACTAGCAACATAACCAAAAAAGATATAGAATGTTAATATAGAGAAAAAAATAAAAGTAATAATAGTAAAATCAAAACAAAACAAAACAAAAACCTATAGCTCAGATGCAGCTTCATTCAGTGTTTTAACATGATTACAATTAGGTGTTATTGTGCTGTCCATTTTTGAGTTTTTGTATCTAGTCCTGTTACACCGTCTGTATCCCTTCAACTCCAATTGGCCATTATCTTACCCTGTTTCTACCTCCTGCTGGACTCTGTTACCAATGACATATTCCAAATTTATTCTCGAATGTCTGTTCACATCAGTGGGACCATACAGTATTTGTCCTTTAGTTTTTGGCTAGACTCACTCAGCATAATGTTCTCTAGGTCCATCCATGTTATTACATGTTTCATAAGTTTATCCTGTCTTAAAGCTGCATAGTATTCCATCGTATGTATATACCACAGTTTGTTTAGCCACTCTTCTGTTGATGGAGATTTTGGCTGTTTCCATCTCTTTGCAATTGTAAATAACGCTGCTATAAACATTGGTGTGCAAATGTCCGTTTGTGTCTTTGCCCTTAAGTCCTTTGAGTAGATTCCCAGCAATGGTATTGCTGGTTCGTATGGCAATTCTATATTCAGCTTTTTGAGGAACCACCAAACTGCCTTCCACAGTGGTTGCACCCTTTGACATTCCCACCAACAGTGGATAAGTGTGCCTCTTTCTCCGCATCCTCTCCAGCACTTGTCATTTTCTGTTTTGTTGATAATGGCCATTCTGGTGGGTGTGAGATGATATCTCATTGTGGTTTTGATTTGCATTTCTCTAATGGCCAGGAACATTGAGCATCTCTTCATGTGCCTTTTGGCCATTTGTATTTCCTCTTCTGATAGGTGTCTGTTCAAGTCTTTTTCCCATTTTGTAATTGGGTTGGCTGTCTTTTTGTTGTTGAGATGAACAATCTCTTTATAAATTCTGGATACTAGACCTTTATCTGATATATCATTTCCAAATATTGTCTCCCATTGTGAAGGCTGTCTTTCTACTTTCTTGATGAAGTTCTTTGATGCACAAAAGTGTTTAATTTTGAGGAGTTCCCATTTATTTATTTCCTTCTTCAGTGCTCTTGCTTTAGGTTTAAGGTCCATAAAACCGCCTCCAGTTGTAAGATCCATAAGATATCTCCCAACATTTTCCTCTAACTGTTTTATGGTCTTAGACCTAATGTTTAGATCTTTGATCCATTTTGAGTTAACTTTTGTATAGGGTGTGAGATATGGGTCTTCTTTCATTCATTTGCATATGGATATCCAGTTCTTTAGGCACCATTTATTGAAGAGACTATTCTGTCCCAGGTGAGTTGGCTTGACTGCCTTATCAAAGATCAAATGTCCATAGATGAGAGGGTCTATATCTGAGCACTCTATTCGATTCCATTGGTCGATATATCTTTCTTTATGCCAATACCATGCTGTTTTGACCACTGTGGCTTCATAATATGCCTTAAAGTCAGGCAGCGCGAGACCTCCAGCTTCGTTTTTTTTCCTCAAGATGTTTTTAGCAATTCGGGGCACCCTGCCCTTCCAGATAAATTTGCTTATTGGTTTTTCTATTTCTGGAAAATAAGTTGTTGGGATTTTGATTGGCATTGCATTGAATCTGTAAATCAATTTAGGTAGGATTGACATCTTAACTATATTTAGTCTTCCAATCCATGAACACGGTATGCCCTTCCATCTATTTAGGTCTTCTGTGATTTCTTTTAGCAGTTTTTTGTAGTTTTCTTTGTATAGGTTTTTTGTCTCTTTAGTTAAATTTATTCCTAGGTATTTTATTCTTTTAGTTGCAATTGTAAATGGGATTCGTTTCTTGATTTCCCCCTCAGCTTGTTCATTACTAGTGTATAGAAATGCTACAGATTTTTGAATGTTGATCTTGTAACCTGCTACTTTGCTGTACTCATTTATTAGCTCTAGTAGTTTTGTTGTGGATTTTTCCGGGTTTTCGACGTATAGTATCATATCGTCTGCAAACAGTGATAGTTTTACTTCTTCCTTTCCAATTTTGATGCCTTGTATTTCTTTTTCTTGTCTAATTGCTCTGGCTAGAACCTCCAACACAATGTTGAATAATAGTGGTGATAGTGGACATCCTTGTCTTGTTCCTGATCTTAGGGGGAAAGTTTTCCATTTTTCCCCATTGAGGATGATATTAGCTGTGGGGTTTTCATATATTCCCTCTATCATTTTAAGGAAGTTCCCTTGTATTCCTATCTTTTGAAGTGTTTTCAGCAGGAAAGGATGTTGAATCTTGTCAAATGCCTTCTCTGCATCAATTGAGATGATCATGTGATTTTTCTGCTTTGATTTGTTGATATGGTGTATTACATTAATTGATTTTCTTATGTTGAACCATCCTTGCATACCTGGGATGAATCCTACTTGGTCATGATGAATAATTCTTTTAATGTGTTGTTGGATACGATTTGCTAGAATTTTGTTGAGGATTTTTGCATCTATATTCATTAGAGAGATTGGTCTGTAGTTTTCTTTTTTTGTAATATCTTTGCCTGGTTTTGGTATGAGGGTGATGTTGGCTTCATAAAATGAATTAGGCAGTTTTCCCTCCACTTCGATTTTTTTGAAGAGTTTGAGGAGAATTGGTACTAATTCTTTCTGGAACGTTTGGTAGAATTCACATGTGAAGCCATCTGGTCCTGGACTTTTCTTTTTAGGAAGCTTTTGAATGACTAATTCAATTTCTTTACTTGTGATTGGTTTGTTGAGGTCATCTATGTCTTCTTGAGTCAAAGTTGGTTGTTCATGTCTTTCCAGAAACCCGTCCATTTCATCTAAATTGTTGTATTTATTAGCGTAAAGTTGTTCATAGTATCCTGTTATTACCTCCTTTATTTCTGTGAGGTCAGTAGTTATGTCTCCTCTTCCATTTCTGATCATATTTATTTGCATCCTCTCTCTTCTTCTTTTTGTCAATCTTGATAAGGGCCCATCAATCTTATTGATTTTCTCATAGAACCAACTTCTGGTCTTATTGATTTTCTCTACTGTTTTCATATTTTCAATTTCATTTATTTCTGCTCTGATCTTTGTTATTTCTTTGCTTTTGCTTGCTTTGGGATTAGTTTGCTGTTCTTTCTCCAGTTCTTCCAAGTGGACAGTTAATTCCTGAATTTTTGCCTTTTCTTCTTTTCTGATATAGGCATTTAGGGCAATAAATTTCCCTCTTAGCACTGCCTTTGCTGCATCCCATAAGTTTTGATATGTTGTGTTTTCATTTTCATTTGCCTCGAGGTATTTACTAATTTCTCTTGCAATTTCTTCTTTGACCCACTCGTTGTTTAAGAGTGTGTTGTTGAGCCTCCAGGTATTTGTGAATTTTCTGGCATTCCGCCTATTATTGATTTCCAACTTCATTCCTTTATGATCCGAGAAAGTGTTGTGTATGATTTCAATCTTTTTAAATTTGTTAAGACTTGCTTTGTGACCCAGCATATGGTCTATCTTTGAGAATGATCCATGAGCACTTGAGAAAAAGGTGTATCCTGCTGTTGTGGAATGTAATGTCCTATAAATGTCTGTTAAGTCTAGCTCATTTATAGTAATATTCAGATTCTCTATTTCTTTATTGATCCTCTGTCTAGATGTTCTGTCCATTGATGAGAGTGGGGAATTGAAGTCTCCAACTATTATGGTATTTGTGTCTATTTCCCTTTTCAGTGTTTGCAGTGTATTCCTCACATATTTTGGGGCATTCTGGTTCGGTGCATAAATATTTATGATTGTTATGTCTTCTTGTTTAATTGTTCCTTTTATTAGTATATAGTGTCCTTTTTTGTCTCTTTTAACTGTTTTACATTTGAAGTCTAACTTGTTGGATATTAGTATAGCCACTCCTGCTATTTTCTGGTTGTTATTTGCATGAAATATCTTTTCCAAACCTTTCACTTTCAACCTATGTTTATCTTTGGGTCTAAGATGTGTTTCGTGTAGACAGCATATAGAAGGATCCTGTTTTTTAATCCATTCTGCCAATCTATGTCTTTTGATTGGGGAATTCAGTCCATTAACATTTAGTGTTATTACTGTTTGGATAATATTTTCCTCTGCCATTTTGCCTTTTGTATTATATATATCATATCTGACTTTCCTTCTTTCTACACTCTTCTCCATACCTCTCTCTTCTGTCTTTTCGTATCTGACTCTAGTGCTCCCTTTAGTATTTCTTGCAGAGCTGGTCTCTTGGTCACAAATTCTCTCAGTGACTTTTTGTCTGAGAATGTTTTAATTTCTCCCTCATTTTTGAAGGCCAATTTTGCTGGATATAGGAGTCTTGGTTGGCAGTTTTTCTCTTTTAGTAATTTAAATATATCATCCCACTGTCTTCTAGCCTCCATGGTTTCTGCTGAGAAATCTACACATAGTCTTATTGGGTTTCCCTTGTATGTGATGGATTGTTTTTCTCTTGCTGCTTTCAAGATCCTCTCTTTCTCTTTGACCTCTGACATTCTAACTAGTAAGTGTCTTGGAGAACGCCTGTTTGGGTCTAATCTCTTTGGGGTGCGCTGCACTTCTTGGATCTGTAATTTTAGGTCTTTCATAAGAGTTGGGAAATTTTCAGTGAAAATTTCTTCCATTAGTTTTCCTCCTCCTTTTCCCTTCTCTTCTCCTTCTGGGACACCCACAACACGTATATTTGTGCAGTTCATATTGTCCTTGAGTTCCCTGATACCCTGTTCAAATTTTTCCATTCTTTTCCCGATAGTTTCTGTTTGTTTTTGGAATTCAGATGTTCCATCCTCCAAATCACTAATTCTATCTTCTGTCTCTTTGAATCTATCATTGTAGGTATCCATTGTTTTTTCTATCTTTTCTACTTTGTCCTTCACTTCCATAAGTTCTGTGATTTGTTTTTTCAGTTTTTCTATTTCTTCTTTATGTTCAGCCCATGTCTTCTTCATGTCCTCCCTCAATTTATCGATTTCATTTTTGAAGAGGTTTTCCATTTCTGTTCGTATATTCAGCATTAGTTGTCTCAGCTCCTGCATCTCATTTGAACTATTGGTTTGTTCCTTTGACTGGGCCATATTTTCAATTATTTGAGCGTGATCCGTTATCTTCTGTTGTGTCTGCGCATTTAGACAGATTTCCCTGGGTATTGGATCCAAAAGTTTGGAAGATTTTTCTGTGAAATCTCTGGGTTCTGTTTTCTTATCTTGCCCAGTAGGTGGCACTCGTGGCACACGTTTGTCTGCGGGTCCCACCCGTAAAAGGTGCTGTGGGACCTTAAACTTTGGAAAACTCTCGCCGTCCGGGAGGTTCGCTAGCCGAAGCGGCTTGAGCCGACCCGGGGTCCGAACGCAGGGAGGGTTGCTGTCCGCCGCAGCCCGGGAAAGAGCCCGTCCGAATTTCCTAGTCGGCCCTGGGCGACAAGCGTGGCGGGAGGGTGCCAGCGGCAGCGGCCCGCCCAGGAAAGTGCACGTTCCCCCGGAGTCACGGGTTTGGAAGGGGCCTCCCCCACCCGTCACTGTTCTCCGCGGCCCGGGGATTTCCGATCCAATTCTCTCAGTTGATCCGGGGGGCCGCGCGTGGTGTGGGCGCCAGCCGCCTTGGTTTCAGGGGACCGCCTCTCCAATTCTCCCAGCCAGCCCGGGAAGGGGGAAGGGAGTGACTCCGGCCGCTTGCCGTCCCGCCCGGTGAAGCCCGTGCGCCTCAGCAGTCTCACCCGAGCGGCTTCTCTCAGCCAGCCAGCCGTTCCAGGATGGGGTACGCTGTCTTTTTTATCTCTGTTGTGGCTTTGGGCGCTTTCTGTATCGTTTCTACTCCCCTAGTAGCTGTCCTGGAGAAGAAACTAAGATCCGCGCGTCTTACTAAGCCGCCATCTTCCAGGAAGTCCTCATTGCATTTTTTTTGCATTTACCTTTTCGATCCTGTAGGAAGTAAAAAGTGGACGTACAAATATAATAATACTTGAATTTATATTTACCCATTCATTACCCTCACAAGAGATCTTTATTCCTTCATGCATCTTTTATCTATTGTCTATTGTTCTTTCCTTTCAACTCTCTTAAGTATCTCTTATAGGCCTAATCTAATAGTAACAACTCTCTTGGCTTTTGTTTATCTGGGAGTGTCTTAATTGCTCCCTCATTTTTGGACAGTTTTACCAATATAAAATTCTTAGTTGGCAATTTTTTTGCTTTCAGCACTTTAAATATGCCATCCCACTGCTTTCTTACCTCCACAGATTCCAGTGAGAATGATGCATTTAATCTTATCAAGGCTCCCTTGTATGTGACGCTTTGCTTCTCTCTTGTACCTTTCAGAATTCTCTATCTTTAGCATTCAGCAATTTGATTATAATATGAGGCAGTGTGGGTCTTTTAATTTTAAAAGTCTTTTCTGGTATGTCCCAAGTCTGACCCTCCTCATTGATGGTTTCTTTTGCTTTACTCTTTTCCTTTGCCTGGGCCACCACTTCCTGTTTCTTAGTATATTTTGTAATCTTTTGTTGAAACCTGGGCATTATGATATTTTATTGTGTTACTCCTGGAATTTATACTCTGAGGCATCTGTTTCTTAGCTTGTATCCAGCTAGTGTTATGACTGAGTTTTCCTTGAATGCCAGAAGCTAATAAAACAAAAAATAAGCAAAAAAGGAAAGCACCTTTCCCAGTTTTTGCACATTGACCTGTGTGAGTACTCTCCTTCAGAGCAAATTTATGCAATGAGTTTAGAGAATAGCTCCAAGCCAAAGCATACAGAGAGCTCCCTGATCTTTTCTAGTCATGTGACTTGTCTTGAGCATGTATGTATGACCCTAGGAATGCCCCTATTTACATGGCTACAAATGTTCCCTCTTCCCTAGGGAACAGTTTCCTCAAGGTCCAGACACTGTACTGTATGTCCTGCAGCCAGCAATGCCTTGCCCCAGAAAGCCACAACTTGACTGCTCTCTGTAAGCATTCTTAGGAAAACTCTCTAAACTGGGCAAGTTCTGGGTTGGCGAGCCTATAACAAGTGACCTAGTTCAGTCTCTCAGGCTGCCACTAGAGAGACTCAGCCAGACATACATGCTCCCAGTATGTACACATGGGTCACTCTGCTCCCTGAAACCAGGACCAGGGAGGGACCCATTCTTGGAAGCTGGGCCAGCTCTTCACTGAGCCAGTATAGGGATGGGGAAGAGGAGCAGCCTGGGTACCAGGAAATCCTACCAGCTTTTTGTTTGTGTTTTATTTTTTTATTAGAGCAGTTGTAAGTTTACCAAAATAATTCATGCAGAAAATAAAGAGTTCCTACATATCACCCTCTCACACATACAGTTTTCCCTATTACTAACATTTTGCATCAGTTTGGCACTTTATCACAATTGATTAAATAATATTATTATAATTATGCTATTAGCTTTAGCCTACTGTTTACTTTAGGTTTCATACTTTGTGTTGTATAGTTCTGTGGGGTTTGTGTGTGTGTGGTGATTATATACAACCTAAAGTTTCCCTTTTTATCCCTTTTCAAATATACGATTCAATGGTATTAATTACATTCAGAAAGTGTGCCTCCATGACTATCATCCATTGCCAAAGCTTTTCTATCGCCCCAAACAGAAATTCTGTACCAATTAAACATTAATTCCCCATTCCCTTCCCCCACCCAGTTCCTGGTTACCTGTATTTTAGTTTCTGATTCTATTAATTTACATATTCTGCTTATTTCATATCAGTGAGACCATACAATATTTTTCCTTTTGTGTCTGGCTTATTTCATTCAACATGATGTCGTCAAGGTTTATCCCTGCTGTTGTATGTATCAGATCTTCGTTCCTTTTTATGACTGAATAATATTTCATTGTATGTATGTATATACTGCATTTTGTTTGCCCATTCATCTGTTGATGGGTACCTTAGGTTACTTCTGTCTTTTTGGTGATTGTGAATAATGCCACTGTGAACACTGGTGTACAAATATCTGTTCACGTCCCTGCTTTCACTTCTTTGGGGTGTATACCAGAAGTAGGATTGACATATGTTAATTTAATTCTTTACTTAACTTTCTCAGGGACCACCAAACTGTCTTCCACAGTGGCCACACCATTTCACATTCCCACCATATTGAACAAGTGTTTCTATTTCTCCATATCCTCTCAACACTTGTTATTTTTGTTTTTTGTTTTTTTTTTTTCTTGCATGGGCGGGCACCAGAAATTGAACCCAGGTCTCAGGCACAGCAGGAGAACTCTGCCTGCTGAGCCAGGGTGGCCCACCCTTGTTTTCTTAATAACAGCTATTTTAATGGGTGCAAGATGGACTGGCTGTCTCTGTGGGTTTGATTTGCATTTTGCTGACAGATAATGATATTGAATATCTCTAGACATCTTAATTTAATAGCAACATTTCTAACATTTTACTATTAACCTTGAAAATGACCATTGTTTTGAGATAGATTTTAGAAATTAACTAAGAGAAGTGGCCGTTCAAATAGCTGCCTTCT
Source organism: Tamandua tetradactyla (assembly GCF_023851605.1). NCBI lineage: Eukaryota > Metazoa > Chordata > Mammalia > Pilosa > Myrmecophagidae > Tamandua > Tamandua tetradactyla. The sequence goes on from NC_135328.1 coordinate 176,187,554, forward strand.
GACAAGAGAATAGAGATCAAAGACTATTAAAATTTATTGTGGAAAGAAATCTTATGTGTTCCTCTAACATTTTCTTCTCTGCCCTCAAACATTGATTTATAAATTTGATTTGAACTGGTTAAGGAAAATTAAATTAAAAAACAGATTGTTAGTCATCAGTAAAGAAAAAAAAGAGAGAGAAGTGGCCGTTAAACTTCCTTTTCTCATTAGGAAGTTTAGTAAAAAAAATAGGTGTTGGTTTTACAGCATCCTCCAAGAGATCATAGAATTTTCCTTCTTTGAAATATTAAAATGAAAAATTATGTTAAGAGATTACCTAATATTCGGGGTTTAATCTAGAGTCTGACACAGTGTAGGTACTATTAGCTAAAAACAGATAAATTCAAGAAGCGCTGATAATTCAAGAAGGTAATGTGGTGTGTGATTTAGTCATTATATAAATAGGGAAGTTAGCAATGGATATAAAGGTAGTCCATAATTCTATTCATGAACACAGAAACTCTTTAGAAAATCTTGGTCATAGTTTTGCAGTAGAAAAGGTAGAAGACTGAACGTTTCTTTTTATCTTTTAATTAAATTCTTGATTGTATTTCATTTTAATCATTAAGTTACTATTAATTATTCCTTTTCTAATAATCCACCAATGTTCCAGTTTTTTACATAATTCCCATCAGATTACTCTTTATATGGAAACTATTAAAATTATATAAACAGAGGCCTAGAAGTTTGCTTTTTAGCTCTTCCTCCTATATTCTTTTTTTTCCTTTAAAAAAATTGTTTTTAATTACGTAAGTTGTAAGTTTACAGAAAATTCATTCAGGAAATACAGTGTTTCCATATTAACACCCCCTGCCCACAATGTGCAGTTTTCCTTATTATTAGCACTACTTTAGTGTGGTACATTTTTGCAGTTGGTGAACTAATATTATAATTATACTATTAACTACAGTCCATAGTTTATATTATGGCTCACTATGTTGTATAGTCTTATGGTTTTTGTGTTTATTTTAAAAATTTTTATCCTAGTAACATGTATACAACCTAAAATTTCCCACTTTTAACCATATTTAAATATGTAATTCAGTGATGTTGATTACAATCACCATGCGTACTACCATCATCACCATCCATTATCAAAACTTCTCCATCACCCCAAACAGAAACTCTGTACCAATTAAACATCAACTTCCCATTGCCTATCCCTGCTGCTGCCCCTGGTAACCTGTATTCTAGTTTCTGACCGTATTTGTTTATTCTAATTATTTCATATCAGTGAGATCATACAATATTTGTATCTTTTGTATCCAGCTTATTTCACTTAATATGATGTGTTCAAGGTTCATCCATGTTATTGTATGTATGTATCAGATCTTCATTCCTTTTTATGGCTGAATAACACTCCATTGTATGTGTATACCACATTTTGTTTATCCATTCATCAGTTGAGGAACACTTGGGTTGCTTCCATCTTTTTGGCAATTGTGAATAATGCCACTATGAAATTGGTGTCCAAACATCTGTTGAAAATCCCTACTTTCAATTCATTTGGGTATATGTGTATATATACCTAGAAGTGGGTTTCCCAGGTCATATGGTAATTCTGTACTTAACTCTCTAAGATACTGCCAAACTGTCTTCCACAGTTGATGTACCATTTTATATTGTCACCGACAAAGAATGACTGTTGCTATTTCTCCACATCCTCTCAATGCTTGTTATTTTCTGTTTTGGTTTTATTTTTTAATAGTCATTATAGTGGATATGAAATGGTATCTCATTGTGGTTTTGATTTTCATTTCCCTGTTGAATAATGATGCCGAGCAGCTCTTCATGTGCTCATTGCCATTGTGTGTCTTCTTTAGAAATGTCTCTTCAAGTCTTTTGCCCATTTTTTAATTGGGCTGTTTGTCTTTTTGTTGAGTTGTCAGAGTTCTTTATATTGGATATTAAAACCTTATTAGATATGTGGTTTCCAGATATTTTCTTCATTTTGTAGATTGTCTTTTTACTTTCATGATGAAGCCCTTTGATACACTAAAGCTTTTAATTTTGATGAAGCCCCATTTCTCTGTTTTTTTCTTTTGTTGCTTGTGCATTGTGTGTAAAGTCAACAAAGCCATTCATTGCCTAGCACAAGGTCCTTAAGATACTTCCCTATGTTTTCTTCTAGAAGTTTTATATCTTTGATTCTTATCTTAAGTCTTTAATCCTTTTTGAATTTATTTTTGTAGATGGTATGAGGTTGGGGTCTACATATGAATATTTGAATATTCCGTTTTCCCAGTACCATTTGTTTAAAGAGACTGTTCTTTCCCCCATTGAATGATTTGATGCCCTTGTCAAAAATCAATTTTAGCCATAGGTCTATTTATCTGTCCTTATGCCAGTACCATGTTGTTTTGATTATGTGGTTTTGTAATTAGTTTTTAAATCAGGAAGTATGAGTCTTCCTCCTTCATTTTTCATGTGGTTTTGGCTATTCAGGATCCCTAACCCTCCATATGAGTTTGATGGTTGACTTTTCCATTTCTGAAAAGGATATTGGAACTTTAACTGGGATTGTGTTGACTCCATAGATCATTTGGGTGGAGATGACATCTTAACAGTATTCAGTCTTCCAATCTATGAACATGTCCTTCTATTTATTTAGGTCTTCTTTGATTTCTTTTAGCCATGTTTTATAGTTTTTTGTTTACTTGTCCTTTTTGTTCACAGTTAAATTTATTCCTAGATATTGCTTCTTTTAGTAGCTATTGTAAATGGCATTTTTTCTTCATTTCCTCTTCTAATGGTTCATTATTAGTGTATAGAAACACTACGGATCTTTGCATGTTGCTCTTGTACCCTGACTTTTTTTTTTTTTTGGTATGCTGTATGGCAGGGTCACATTTCATTATTTTTCCATGTGAGTATCCCATATATTGCAGCACCATTTGTTGAATTTTTGTTTGTTTGTTTATTTTGCCCGTTTGTTTTTTTTCATAAGTGCATGGACTGGAAATCGAACCCGGTCTCCCACGTGGCAGGCAAGATTCTACCACTGAACTATCCTTACACCCCCCATACCCTGCCATTTTGCTAAATTCCTTTATTAGCTCCAGTTTATTGTGTATATTTCAGGATTTTCTGTATATTGGATCATATATTTACAAATAGGAAAAGTTTACTTCTTCCTTTCTAATTTGGATGCCTTCTGTTTCTTTTGTTTGCCTAATTGTTCTGTCTAGAATTTCCAGTACAGTGTTGAATAACAATTATGACAGTGGCATCCTTATCTTCCTCTACTGATTGTAGAGGAAAAGCTTTTGGTCTTTCAGTATCAAGTGTGATTTTAGCTGTGGGTTTTTCATATATTTCCTTTAACATATTCCTAGTTTTCTGAATGTTTTATTAAGCTCTTGTCAAATTCCTTTTCTGCATCAATTGAGGTAATTATTTGGTTTCTTTTCTTTGTTCTGTTAATGTATGGCATATTACTTTTCTTATGTTGAACCACCCTTCCATACCTGGGATAAATCTCACTTGATCATGGTATACAATTCTTTTAATATGCTGTTGGATTCGGTTTGCTAGTATTTTATTGAGAATTTTTGTATCTGTATTCATAAAGGTTATTAATGTATAATTTTATTTTCTTGTGATATCTTTATCTGACTTTGTTATTAGGGTGATGTTGGCCTCATAAAATGAGTTAGGAAGTGTTTCCTCCTCTCCTGTTTTTTGGAAGAGTTTGAGCAGGATTGGGGTTAATTCTTCTTGGAATATTTGGTAAAATTCGCCTGTATCATGTGCTGCCTGCCTGCAGCCCTGCTGCCCCTGCGGCTTACCCTGCTTTTGGCTGCAGGGGCCCCTGAAGCGCCGGTCAGTGTGCCATGGAGCCTGGTATTGGTTCCCGGGCTGCAGGCAGGCGTTGTTCTGCCCATCCGTTATATCTGCTTGCAGGTGGTCACCTCGGAGGGCCAAAACCTCACTTGCCCACCCCAGGTCAAACACTATCCAAAGTAGTATTCAGATCTCTTTCACCTAAAGAGTTCATCTGGATTCATATCCCTACAACTTTGGACAGGAATGATGGAACATTTTTGATAAAATATAGGATGTATGAAAACTGTCATTGAAGGACTGAAGATAGAAGGCCTTTATGGGGTAGAGCATGTAGCCCATTCTCCCTGTATTTTGAAAGAACCCATGTACCATGAATACTGTACCTGTCCAGAGTAGTCTCCTCAGACCTGGCAGAAAATGCTTTCTTGTCCAACCAAGGAACCACGGATTGCAAAAGATTTTTCTTCCTTCCCCAGCATCAATCTGCAGCAGATGCTAAGCAAAGTCCCAGAAAGGTTTGGAGATGAAAGTGATGCCATTATTCATTACACGATTTTCAATAACCACATATACTACCAATCATTAGGGAAATACACAGACTTCAAAATGTTCTTTGATAAGATTTTGCCATCACTAGCAAGAAAGGTCCTTCTCCCAGATTTAGAATTTTATATAAATGTTGGGGATTGGCCCTTGGAACATTGAAAAGTCAATGAAACTCCTGGCCCTATACCTATGATTTCATGGTATAGCTCTCTGGATTCAAGAGATAGTATCCTTCCAATATGTGACATCACCCACTCCACACTTGAAGCAATAAGGGGTAGTACTAATGATCTTCTCTCTATTCAGGGAAATACAGGGCCTTCCTGGATCAATATAACAGAAAAAAAAGCTTTCTTCAGAGGCAGAGATAGCCGAGAGGAAAGGCTTCAGTTGGTACAGCTGTCCAAAGAAAATCCACAGCTATTGGATGCAGGAATTACAGGATATTTATTTTTCCAAGAGAACAAAAAAGGAGCTTGGAAAAGCTAAGTTAATAGGCTTCTTTGAGTTTATCAAGAGAATATGGATGGAACCGGGGCTGCCTGTTGATACTCATACCTCATGCTGGGTGACAGTCTGATTCTGAAAGCAGGACTCACCATATTATGAACATTTCTAAATGACTCTAAAGCCTTGGAAGCATTATCTTCCAATTAAAAGAAATCTTAGTAATTTACTAGAGAAAATTAAGTGGATCAAGGAAAATAATGAGGAAGCCAAGAAGATTGCAAAAGGACAGTTGGCTGCTAGGAATCTGCTACAGCCACACAGGCTTTACTACTACTATTTCAGAGTGCTGCACAAATACGCCAAGCACCAGTCCAGCAAACCTGAAATATGCGTAGAATGGAACTTGTTTCTTAACCAGATGATAGCACTTCCATCTGCCAGTGCCATAGGAAAAAATCTGTAAGAGAAGAGCTTTAAGCCCACCCTGATTTACACTACTGTATATGCCAGTGACATCTTTAATGAAAGAAGATGGAATATACGCTCTGAGGAACAGCACAGAAGACATTACCCTGTGGAACATTTCTCTTGATGGCTTTATATAACCTGGATATAGCAGTATTAGAGCAAGCATTACCAAATATCTTTGGATATTGATTTCCTTTAAATAAGAACTGCTATTTTCAGTGTCATAGTTTTTCTAAAAAGAAATCATTGGGGATCATAGCAGATAGGGAGGCTTGCCGAAATAGAAATCACTCTGTGAAACTAATTTATAACATATTTATTGGTTTATTTTTATCCCTTGTTCATTTTCTCTCTTTCCCTTCCAACTATGAAAAGAGAATATTTGTGCATTTTCCCATCCTTGCTGCATCATTTCTCCTCTTACCAGCTGCTTTTGGCATTTGGTAATAGCAGCCTCCTCTTGAAAAATCTGATAAGAACTATTAAGGAAAATAAGGATGACTCTTAAAAGTAGCATGGAAAATGTGAAGGGAATATATATTTTTTTATTTTTATAATTTATCTCTATATACACCAAGCATACACTCCCGCCTGCCCTACCCCTATTCCCTGGTAACCTCTAATTTACTTTCTGTCTCTGAGAATTTGCTATTTCTAGAGAACTCTTATAAGTGACCCCACTCAACATTTATCCTTATGTGTCTTGCTTATTAAGTGAAAGAAATGTTTTTTAAAGCACTCCTCATATCTATTTTAACTAATGTCACCAAGGCTGCAGACAAAAATAAAGGACAAATTACTAGCCCATCTGTTGGGCTTGTACACCCACTAAGGGCAGAATAGTTATGAAAGTAGATAGGAGCAGCCTATGAGTACCATTCATTATCTTTGTAATAAATAGTTAAAGACAATTGTAGTCATGTGGGGAATCTTTTTTTTTTTTTTTTTTTTTTTTTAATTTTTAAAAGAGATCCTTCATACCATTGAAAACCACAGAGGTAACTTGAAGGAAGCCATATATCTTGGAATTCACCAGTAAACTGACAGCCAAGCAAGCACCCATTCCTCACTCCGTCCCACTTCTATTTCAAAGATTTCCATTGTTAAATAAAGACATTTTATTAAGGGCATTTCCTTTGCCATTTAGGAAAGGGTCAAGACTTAGGACTCCATAGCCCTAAAATTCATTATATGCCTCTTGTAATAATACTGCCAGTCCCAGATTTTGTTCACTTAAGAATATGATCCAAAATCAAGACTATTTTCACACTCCTGATTTTAAAATATTTACTCCCCAAATTAAAATATTTACTTATTCCCAGTGTATACACTTCCCAAAGAAACCAACAAAAACAAATTACAACATGTGGTGCTGTAATAACGGGATACTCGCATGGAAAAATCAACATGTGGTGCTGTAATAACGGGATACTCACATGGAAAAAGAATGAAATGTGACCCTGCCATTTGCATACAAAAAATATATAGATATATATATTTATTTACTCTGGTAAACGATTTAACCATTTTTAAAATGGTCGTATATATTCTTTTTGACAGTCAATAAAAACATGGGTTTTTTTTTTAAACTAGTTAAAAGCAAAGCAAAATTTGAGATAAATATAATCAAAGCCAAGAATCCAAGGCAGACTCATATACCTGTTGATTATTCAAACCACAGGTACAAAGTATAAAATAAAAGGCAAGCAGCTGCACTCAGACCTAATGAATCCTAATGAATCTGTGACTTATGTTGTACGTAGAGTTCTGGTCTCATCAAACTGGAATTATGGAGAGAGAAACTGCCTCCTACACACATCCTTCCCCCCAATCCCAGATCCTGATAGCAATGGCATTTTGCTTAAAACATCTTAAATTTTAAAAATTTATATCACCTGCTGCCAAATAGGCCTACTAGCTAAAAGCAAATTGAGACAAACCATGAAGTTTCTGGGAGTGGAACAGGCAAGTGTGTGCTTAAGAAAGAAAGTAGCACCCCTCATGAAATTCTGTAGGGAAGACAGCAGCCTTCAATTGAGCAATCTTCCATCTTACCATCTCAGTCATAGTCCTTAAATTAAAGAGCCAGTTTTGCATGGCTTTCTGGTTTGTTGTTCTGAATGTGACTTAGAAAAAATGGGATTACTAAAAAACTGTTTCTTTCCCTTTCAGTTCACACACTACAGTAGCCACTTTAAATTATCAGTTTTCATTAAAAATATCTGATTTTTAAAAGGAGGAGAGAGGTTTAAGGATATGCAACTAAATGTAACCATCTAAGTAAATTATCAACATGTTTGTTGCAATTGCTTCTGTTAATAAAATATTAGAAACACCCTAATTAGGCATCATTAGAGAATTGGCAAAATAGGTAATGATAAATCAAGGAATACAATGCAGCCTTTAAAAAAGAATGAAGTAGCTCTAAACATACTATCATGAAAGGTTTCCATGATAGTGTTCACTGGAAAAAACAAAGTACAGAATAACATATATAAAGTTAAAACATTTGTATACAAAAATTAAATATGTCCATGTGTTTGAAAGTCTAAAGGAATATTCACAAATATATGGGCATTGGATGGAAACAAGGGAATTTCTAATTTTTGCTGTATACCTTTTTGTAATATTTAAATTGCTTGTACTGTAAGTATTAATTGAATTGTAAAATAAAAGAAATTCAAACCTGGGAAAAGGCAATAAATGCATAAAAGATATAAATAGGAAAAGAAAAGCATTATTTTTATTTTCCATTATGTTGTTTTTAAGTCTACTGTGTCTAATATTTTAACTTACAAGACATTGCATACATTTTTAAAAATTTTTTTATTAATTTAAAAAAATTACAAGAAACACAGACATTCTCAATATATGCTCATTCCGTTCTACATATATAATCAGTAATTCACGATATCATCACATAGTTGCATATTCGTCATCATGATCATTTCTTAGAATATTTGCATCAATACAGAAAAAGAAATAAAAAGACAACAGAAAAATAAAACGAAACCAGAAAAAAAATTTACATACCATATCTCTTACCCCTCCCTTTCACTGATCACTAGCATTTCAAACTAAATTTATTTTAACATTTGTACCCCCTATTATTTAGTTTTATTCCATATGTTGTACTCATCTGTTGACAGGGTAGATAAAGGAGCATCAGACACAAGGTTTTCACAATCACACAGTCACATTGTGAAAGCTATATCATTATACAATCATCACCAAGAAACATGGCTACTGGAACACAGCTCTACATTTTCAGGCAGTTCCCTCCAGCCTCTCCATTACATCTTGGATAACAAGGTGATTTCTACTTAATGCATAAGAATAACCTCAAGGATAACCTCTCCACTCTGTTTTGAATCTCTCAGCCATTGACACTTTGTCTCATTTCACTCTTCCCCCTTTTGGTCGAGAAGGTTTTCTCAATCCCTTGATGCTGGGTCTCAGCTCATTCTGGGATTTCTGTCCCACGTTGCTAGGAAGATCCACACCCCTGGGAGTCATGTCCAACGTAGACAGGGGGAGGGTGGTGAGTTTGCTTGTTGTGTTGGCTGGAAAGAGAGGCCACATCTGAGCAATAAAAGAGGTTTTCTTGGGGGTGGCTATTAGGCCTAATTTTAAGTAGGCTTGACCTATCCTTTGTGGGGTTAAGTTTCATATGAACAAACCCCAAGACTTGGGGCTCAGCCTATAGCTTTGGTTGTCCACACTGCTTGTGAGAATATCAAGAATTCAACTTGGGGAAGTTGAGTTTCACCAACTCACCATTCCCCATTCTCACCATTCCCCAAAGGGGACTTTGCAAATACTTTTCACTTGCTAATCAAATCACTCTGGGATTCATTGAGGCATCACCCGGACAAACCAACAAAATCTCATGTCCTACCCAAGGTTCCATGTACTTATGGTGTTCAGCCATCTACATAAGTTATATTAGGAGATGCACTAGTCAAAATATAAATTTTGTACCAAATAAACATTTTTTGTGTTAGTCTCACACATAAGTTGAAATTTTAAAATATTAATTACCGTCTATTTTCCGCACCCTGCAGTAATGACATTCTTTTGTTCTTCCTCATGCAAACGTTTTTTAAATTTGTACATTTAGTCACTATCATTATACACTCTAGGCATTCCTAGATTATACCATCTCAGTCTTTATCGTCTATCTTTCTTTGTGATTTCATTTATGCCCCCAGCCCTCCTCCCTCTATCATTCTCACATTCAGCTTCATTCAGTGTTTTAACATAATTGTATTACAGTTAGGTAATATTGTGCTGTTCATTTCTGAGTTTTTATATTCAGTCCTGTTGCACAATCTGTATCCCTTCAATTCCAATTACCCAATATCTTACCCTATTTCTATCTCCTGATGGTCTCTGTTACCATCGAAATATTTCAAGTTTATTCACTAATGTCAGTTCATATCAGTGAGCCCATTCAGTATTTGTCATTTTGTTTCTGGCTAATCACACTCAGCATAATGTCCTTAAGGTCCATCCATGTTGTTACATACTTTATAACTTTATTCTGTCTTACAGCTGCATAATATTCCATCGGATGTATATGCCACAGTTTGTTTAGCCACCTGTCTGTTGATGAACATTTTGGCTGTTTCCATCTCTTGGTAATTGTAAATAATGCTGCTATAAACATTGGTGTGCAAATGTCCGTTTGTGTCCTTGCCCTCATGTCCTTTGAGTAGAGGCAGCATATAGATGGGTCTTGTTTTTTAATCCATTCTGCCAGACTATGTCTTTTGATTGGGAAGTTTAATCCATTAACATTCAGTGTTATTACTGCATGGGTAGTACTTTCTTCTACTATTTTGCCTTCTGGATTTTATATGTCATATCTAATTTTCCTTCTTTTTACCTTTATCATAGTCTTCCTTTCTACACTCTTTTCCAACCTCTCTCTTCTGTCTTCATATCTGTCTCTAGTACTCCCTTTAGTATTTCTTGCAGAGCTGATCTCTTGGTCACAAATTCTCTCAGTGATTTTTTGTCTGAAAATGTTTTAATTTCTCCCTCATTTTTGAAGGTCAATTTTGCTGGATATAGAATTCTTGGTTGGCAGTTTTTCTCTTTTAATAATTTAAATATATCATCCCACTGTCTTCTCGCCTCCATGGTTTCTGCTGAGAGATCTACACATAATCTTATTGGGCTTCCCTTGTATGTGATGGATTACTTTTCTCTTGCTGCTTTCAAGATTCTCTCTTTCTCTTTGACCTCTGACATTCTGATTAGTAAATGTCTTAGAGTTTGTCTACTTGGATCTATTCTCTTTGGGGTACGCTGCACTTCTTGGATCTGTAATTTTAAGTCTTTCATAAGAGTTGGGAAATTTTCGGTGATAATTTCCTCCGTTAGTTTTTCTCCTCCTTTTCCCTTCTCTTTTCCTTCTGGGACACCCACAACACGTATATTTGTGCATTTCATATTGTCTTTCAATTCTCGGATTCCCTGCTCATATTTTTCCATATATCTTCTTTTTCTTGCCAGATTTCAGATGTTCCTTCCTCCAGTTCAGAAATCCTATGTTCTGTCTCTCGAAATCTACCATTGTAGGTTTCCATTGTTTTTTTTCATATCTTTTACCTTGCCTTTCATTCCCATAAGTTCTGTGATTTGTTTTTTTAGACTTTCGATTTCTTCTTTTTGTTCATTCTTTGCCTTCTTTATATCCTCCCTCAATTCATTGATTTGGTTTTTGATGAGGTTTTCCATGTCTGTTCGTATATTCTGAATTAATTGTTTCAGCTCCTGTATGTCATTTGAATTGTTGGTTTGTTCCTTTGACTGGGCCATATCTTCAATTTTCCTAGTGTGATTTGTTATTTTTTGCTGGCATCTAGACATTTAATTACCTTAATTAGTTTATTCTGGAGATTATTTTCACTTCTTTTACCTAGGGTTTTCTTGCTGAATGAATTTGTTGTCTATCTGTTCTTTGACCTTCAGTTCAGCTTTCTCTGGACCTCTAGCTTAAGTTTTGTTTAACAGAGGAGAGTTTTCCAGTTCTTGTTTTCTTGTTTCTTGCCCTGCTTGTGTGGTGCCTTTCCCCTCACACACTTAGGAGGGTCTACTTAGGTATTATAGACCCCAGCCGGATTTTCAAAGACCAAACTGGCCTCCTATCAGGAGGAAAGAGTCACCTGCGTCGGTTTTCCCTGAGGGTGAGACCCAGCAGTTTGAAAGACTTTCCTGTGAAGTCTCTGGACTCTGTTTTTCTTACCCTGCCCAGTATGTGGCACTTGTCTGCCTGCAGGTCCCACCAGCATAAGGTGATGCAGTACCTTTAACTTTGGCAGACTCTCCCTGCTGGGGGTGTAGTGGAGACAGAGGAGTGGTTGTAGGCTAGTTTTAATGGCTTCAAATTACCAAGCCCTGGTGTCTGAATTCCTTGACGGAGGGATTCCATCTTAGTTCGGCTTCACCTCTCCCCTGGGGAAGGTACAGACTCCAGACAATCCCTCAAACGAACTTGTTTCTGCATATGCCTGGAGCAGTTGCAACCTGAGGAGCCCTGCCGCTGTATCCAAAGACAGTCAAGCCTTTGTAGAAACACAGCCACCAAAACCTCTGTTACCTTCTTTTTTTCTCTCTCTCTCTCTTTCCGTCAGCCCTGCCCCCTTGGTGCTGGGGCAAAAATGAGCGACCTCCACTTTGACCAGGTTTATCTGAGCTGGGGGCCTATTTTTAGTAGTCAGAATTTGTTAATTAATTCCACAATTGTCATTTGGTTGGGCTCAGCCCCTGCTGCTGGTGAAGTCCCTTTCCTTTTCCCTCTGGGAAGCAGTCTGTGGAGGAGGGGTGCTGGCCACCATGGCTTGGAGAACCCACGGTTCTGGGGGGGTTTGCAGCCGGTCCAGCTGGTCCAGACTGGGGTACGCTCTGTGCCCAGTCACTGACGTGGCCCCAGGAGCTGTTCTGTACTGTCTGGTTATTTAGTAGTTGTTCTGGAGGACAAATGCGCACATTGTTAAGCCGCCATCTTGGCCCGGAAGTTACAACAGCTGCATACATTTTTAAATAAAGTAAATTTTCTAAATAAAATTTTTCACCTGTGGACTTCTATTTATTGGGAGATTTCCCTACCACTTTTAAGTTACTTTTTTTTTCTTGAGTCCGTGCTTACCCTATTACTACAGTCCTTTTGTTTTCTGGAGCTTTGAGAAAGATATTTCTGTCAGTTCTTGCTAGCCATTCAAAGCTTCTGTGGGGGGATGGAGCATTGTCTTGACTGAGGCAGTTAGGTGATTCTTTTATAAGGTTTTGAGAGTGTAGCCTTTGTCCTGACCTCACCTCTTTTAGCACAGAGTAGTCTGGTCATCATTTTCCTGTTACTAGGCTTTAGACCAAGATCTCTATTAGGTGGCCCCTTTTCTTATCTTGGGCTTTTCTTGTATTTTAGTTATCAATCACTGTATAACAAATTTCTGGAGACTCAGTGACCTAAAACAAATGTTTATTACCTCACAGTTTCTGTAGGTCAGGAATCCAGGAGCAGTTTAGCTGGAAAGTTCAGGTAAGGTTTCTTGTGAGTTTGCACTCAAGATGTTGCTTAGGGTTGCAGTCATCTAGGGATTGATTGGGGTTTCGGGATCCACTTCCAACCCCACTCTCGTGGTTGCCTTCGCTTCCTCACCATGTAGCTGCTTCATGGGATTGCTTGAGTGTCCTTACAACAATAGCAACTGAGTGAGTGAGTGATTTAAGAGAGATAGCAAGACACTAGCCATAATGTCATTTAACATTTAGTAAAAGTCATTCTCTGTCATTCCTCTATAATCTACTTGTTAGAAGAAAATTGCTAAATGTAGCCTGCTAAAGGGGAGGGGAATTAGGGGAGGAGTGTAAAATAATTTGTGAACAAACTTTAAAACCACCATACCTGGCTTTGGCACTAGATTTCTGAGTGAGGTGGTATAAGAAACATGTTTTATTCAAGTGTATGTGTAGTTAGTTATACACCAGTTCTTGGAGTAACTAATTACTCTTTTTATTCCCAGGCAAAATAATCCTAACAGTTATGAAAGAATTGAGTAAAGAGAAAAACTGTGAACATACATTAATTTATTCTATAAGCATTCACCAGGTGCCACTATTTGCAGGGTACATGGTGCCCTTGATATGAAACAAGCCATACTCTTTATCTTGAGGAAAACAGACAAAAAGAAAAATACAATATGGTATGGTAAATGCTGTGATTGGGGTAAGCATGGGATGATTTCAGTACTTAGTGAAGGGGTACCTAACCCAGACTTGGAAGGTCAAGGGAGCTTCCTGGAAACAATGATTCCTGGGTGAGAACCCCCACTTGCCACAGAAGTTTCATGGCTCTGAGCAAGGCAGGATCTCATTACTCTTTTTGTCTTACAGAATGTTGCTGAGGCACAGTGCATTGCTAACCAAGTTCAGCTCTTCTATGCCACTGATCGGAAAGAAACCTACGAGTTAGTGGAGACCTTTAACCTCAGACCGAATGAGTTCAAATATATGTCTGTCATCGCTGAATTGGAGCAAAGCGGACTTGGATCAGAACTGAAATGTGCCAGGAATCAGGATAAGACTTAGAGCTGTAAGAGTTGGCCCCACACGGTGTCTGCTCAGCCCAGGGTAGTCTGGAGCCCACCCTCTTGAACTCCAGAGAGCTCAGCTTGTAACCTTGAGCAGTCCGTAATGAGTTGTTCTTCGTACTTATTGCAGAAGTGATTGTGGAGGTGAGCCCTATTTACTTGATATTCAGGCACAGTGATACCCAAATAGTCTGATAATTATCTCCCAGCATACCTGAAGTTTCCTTTTAAGAGTTTGAGGACATAACAAGAGACAGCCAAGGATCCACAGGATGGTTGACTTGATTTTACACAGTGTAACAGTGCAGTTGCATTCTGACCATTTATCCTTGTAGCTTCCATATGATCAGTTCTTTATCTTTAGAAACTTGTAATAGGATAATGATCTTGGAGACCTGCTGTAGTTATAGACAGCTTTTACATTCTTCCCATAAATTAGTTGGCCAGCCAAAAACGTACCCCAGATATCCTTGTTTAGACATAGAACAACCAGATATTCACATCAGGGTAAAGGCTCCATCCAGAAGTCCCCCTGAGTTGCCTTTAGTGTAGTTGGTTTGTGGAAGTATTTCAAGTTTAGTTAGATATATAGGTACAGTATCTGCATATTGTTAAACCATAGCTTATGGCACTTACTCTTCCAACTCTTCCTTTTAGAAGCTATATATTTGACGGTGGTGATCGGTGCAGTGTAAATAAATCAACACTTTTGTAAGATAAATCAATATTTGCATGATTTTTAAACAAAAAAAAAACTCTAGTGTCAGTATTATATGAAAAAGTAGATGGAAGCAAATGTTCCTAGATGTGGTGTAGGAAAAATGTAGCAATAAAATAAAGTTTGGCTTATAATCTTTGTTACACAAAATAGTGAAATCCAAGCTATGTGCTTGTGCTGTCCTTGGAGTCATTGCTTGTGGGTCAGTTTTATCAAAACTAGTCTTATGACTCAGCAGTTATTTACAATGCCAAAAAAAAGGAGCTTTCCAGTGTTGGAAATCCACATTTGGTTTGTAGTGCTGCTGTTGTGGCTCCAAGCTCAGTGAGAGAAGAGGGTGTGGTTACACATTTGCCTTCTGAATCCAAGGCCTCAGGTGCCCACCAGGATTGTTGTCTCCCTCCTTTACTATGCCTATCCTTTTTTTGATTTAACATGCTCTGCTCTGTCTGCTGCTTCTGCCTAAACTCTGATTAGATGACACTGAATATGGTGAGTGGCAATTTAACCAATATTTGCAGTTCATGTGTGTGTGTTTTTTCATTATAGTAGCCTGTTTATAGGTTGGGGTTGTCTCCAAACTCTTTTAAATGTGATTGGATTTCCTCTTATTTTCTGAGCTATGCCTATTTTGTACTTCTTAGTTTATGTGTAGAGAAAGACAGTGTGTACTTAACCTGGAGAAGCTTCTAGCCTTTCACAATATCTCTAAAACTTGAGCTGTTTCCTCATGCAGATTCTGAACCTGCCTCAGTTCTGCAGTTCATTTTTTGAGAAACTTGGGTCTTATCAGACCTGCCATCTTCTTTTGATACCCTCTGACCTTCTTGATGTTTTAAGGCCCTGTTTTGACATTAGGTGGGGCTGTTTTTATGGGTATTCCATTCTGTTTGCCTTTCCCTCCAGATGTACCCTATTCTTAGCCACAGTACATTTCATTACACCTCCACCAGAGGGTGAAAAAAATGATGGAATAGAAAATAAGAAATGGTTGTTCATTTTATTGTTCCTCCCAGCTTTGTCCTAAGTCCCCACTTGCCAAAGAAGGATGAGTCTATGGATAATTATGGTGAACATGACCAAAGTACAATCTGGCAATTCTTTATGTTTACCTGAAGAGACTTGGCAAAGAACTAAAAGAAAATTGTAGCATTTAATCAAGTAAATTTGTCCCCTGCTACCAAAAGAATGTTATGGAAAATGAACAGGCTTTAGAGTTAAGTGAATCTCTGGGTTCAGATGTCAGTGTTGTTATTCATCAGCTCTATAATGTTGAGCAGATTACTTACACTCTCTAATTCTGTCTCTTCGTTTGTAAAATAAGGATAATAATTATCTACCTCATAGAATTGTTGTGAAAATTAAATTAACTTATATAAAGACCACAATAGAGCTTAATAAATGTCAGCTCCCTTCTTACTTCTGCCTGCACTACCCTCCCATAAAGACCAACCCAGATTAGAATTTCAGACGTGC
The DNA here is from genome assembly GCF_023851605.1 of Tamandua tetradactyla. Lineage (NCBI taxonomy): Eukaryota > Metazoa > Chordata > Mammalia > Pilosa > Myrmecophagidae > Tamandua > Tamandua tetradactyla. The sequence goes on from NC_135328.1 coordinate 176,203,634, forward strand.
AGATCATTCTTCACTCCATTTTAAAGAACAGACTTTATCTCACAGGTTCTCAAACTTTAGTTTGCAATAGAATCACCTAGAGCATTTTTTATGCGCTAGATTCACTGGTTTCACCCCAAACCTACTAAATCATAATCTTTGTAAGAGATGCTGTAAATCTATATTTTAATGCACACTCCAGATGATTGTAATGTAGGTAATTAGCAAGTCACACTTTGAGAACCATTCACAAAATACCTGTTGTCCAGGTCCTTCCTGTGCATTAACCATAGGATTGAGGTGCCTCTGCTCTGTGCCTCCCATAATGGCCCCCCTTTGCATACTCCATCTACATTATATTTATGTATTTATTTGTCTCTCTTCCACTAGACTGTGAGCTCTTTGAGGGCCAGGATTTATCTCCTTCCTTTTCCAGCACCAAGGATTTGGCCTGAACAGAGAAGATGCTTAATTGTTTATTGAATAAATAAGTGACATGGAGTATCTTGTGTGTTTATGTGCCTATACATAAATACTCTGTATCTAAGAGAAATCTCTTAACTCACATAGATCCAGAATTTGGTTTGTTAATATTCCTACTTAACAGGAGTCCAAGTTATGTGCAGCTATGTACAAAGTCTCGCCTAACCCGCTGGCATTACTTTCTTGAGCTGTTTGTTCAACGGTCACTCACAGCACCCATTCCACAACCTCTGTGTTTAGGTGATGAGCACACAAAGGTGAGTAGGACGTGATTCTTGTCCTTCAGCTCTGGTTCAGCCACTGTCTGTGTCTCTCTTGCTTCTGATTTTTGCCACAAGTCTAGCACCCAGTCATAACTTGTCCTGTCTTGTTCTCATGGTGTTCATACTGGTAGTTCCTACTCCAACAACTTTGAAGGTAGGAGTCATATATTCTGTTTTTCGCATTTTCCCCAGTACTGTCCTTTGGTTCACTGTTGGGGAAGAGGTACAAATGCCCACTCCCTGAACCATTTGATTATTAATTGAGCATTCATTCATATTTAGTGAGTACCTATTATATGCTAAGCTTCTGTTATAGGCAACTGGGGAATACAGTACTGAACAGGACAAATCGGAGATCTGTTCTCATGTAGCTGATATTCCTGAGAAAACAAATAAATAAACCAATAAAATTATTTCAAATACTAGTAATGCTAACCAAAAAGTGTGATAGAATGTAGGGTAGAGAAGCAATTTAATGGTCATGAGAGTCATCTCTGAGATGACAGCTGAAACTTGAGTTGGTGAAAGAAAACTAGGTAAAGGAAACAAACAGCAAGTGCAAAGGCCTTGAAGCAGGACCAAGCTAAGCCTTACAATATATGCACGTTATCAATACTCACTAATATTTGCCAAAGGCTTACAGTGTGCCAAGCACTGTCCTGAGCCCTTTGCATGGGTTATCTTGATTGATCCAACACCCCATATGAGCTCAGTAGAAACTGCTGATTGATGAAATGTGCTACTGCTCCACCCACACCAGCCTGCTATCCCCCAATTCTAGCTCTCAGAAAAAAGAGGGCAACCTTCCGGTCACCCCTAACGCCAGTTCCAGCAGCCAACTCAGGTCTTAAAAAGACATGGCGCCCATCAATAGATGAGTGGATTACAAAATGTGGTGTATATATATGTTCGAAGAAATATTGTGCAGCAATAAGATGAAATACATGTCCTGAACCACATGACAGATGGATGAGCCTTGAGGACATAAGGCTGAGTAAAATAAGCCAGACACAAAAAGGATAGATACTGTATGATTCCAGTTTTATGACCATGGTAAAAGTAAAATCAGAGGCTTATAATACAAAATATAGGGGACCTAGAGCTACACAGAAGCTTGAGATAGGTTAACAGATAGCTAATGAAGTTGAACTTGATAGAAGTGAAGGCAGTTCACTAGTGGGTCTATACATAATATTACCATATTGAAGGTATGAAAGGGGTTGTATAAACTCGTGTCCCACTGATTAACACTACAGTATAAGTTCTTGCACAAACTACTGCAAAGGTATGAATCTTGTACAAAGTGTATAGTAGGGGGGGAAATGCTGTTGCATGCTATGGGCTATGTTTAACAGGAAAAAATCAACAGTACTTCAGCAATATCAGGGACATTATGCAGGTACATAATGGTGGGGGGGGACAAGAGTTAGGGAGAGGTTTGGATTTTCTGTTTGGTGAGGGTATATTTATTGGCTATCTTTCTCTTGGGAACAATGAAATTATCTAAAACTGATGGGCTGTTGACTTTGGACATTATACAGGAGGCCCAGCAGATGGAGGTGTCTGAAAGACACACTGAGAAGTCAACAGGGGAACGATGGTGTATACACATGATCGAATATTGCACTACTACAAAAAAGGAATGAAGTTGTGAGGCATGCAATGATGGGAATGAACATGGGGGGACATTTAGCAAGGCAAAATAAGCCAGAAACAAATGAGCAAATATTGTGCGATCTCATTTAGAAAATACTTATAAGAAAACTGGGGCCTAAACTCTTACAGCAGTCACATTTAGTCTGGAGTGGTAATTGTTATTTCTGGATTTTGAGGAGCTTTTTTATATATGTATAGCCTGGTATTTAGAGGTAAGAACAAAGACGATCAGGTCAGGATTAAGGTAATTCAAAATGCAGGAGTAAGAAAGGCATTGCCTGTATTTTAGAACTCCACCTACTCTTTGAGACCAATGGAAGAAAGGTTTATTCTGTCCAGAACCTAAATTTTCAGTAGCACATAATCTAATTCAACCTGTCTGGATAGATCATTTAAACAGTCCAGGCACAGGGAACCCAGAATAAGAATGAGGGCCTTAATAGATATAAAGTACTAGAAAACATGACAACTAGAACAAGGAGGAAGAAAAGAGGGCTAAAGCCTCAGCAATAACTGACACACAAAGCTGATATTGGCAGCAAAATAGAGTACTGATTAAGAGTACAGAGAATAGCTTTAAAACAGGAGATCTCAACTTTGGCTGTATATCACAATTCCTAGAAGGCTTTTTAAAATCTACCGATGGCTGGGCCACGTTCCCAGAAACTGATTTGACTGGCAAAGGGTAAAGTTCAGAAATCTGTATTATTTAAAAGTTCCACATGAGATCTAATATGTAAAGAGAGCTGAGAACCACTGCTTTGGAGTCAAAGTTTGCTAACGTTCTAATCCCAGCTCTGCACTTAACAGCTGCCAATTACTGGACCCTACTGTGTCTCAGTGTCTTCACCTGTAATAAAACCTAAATGATAAGATTATTATAAAAAATTAACAAATGTGTTAATCCCTAACTCAAAATAAATGCTCAATAATGTCTGTAAGAGGCAGGTCTCAGCTTCCTAAAATAGAGGCTCACATCTTCTGCTTTAAGAGCTATTATCAATATGCTCTAACTTTTGAATAATTCAATCTTAGGGCTTATTTATTTCAAGTAAACCCGAAAGATAATCTCAAAAAAAAAAAAAGAGTGAAGCCCTTTAATCCTGTGTCGGTTAATGTACTGCCTGGATACATCCCAGAGAATATTAAGCAGATAATCAAAAAGTATTGGCAAAATCCCCTGAAGGATGGGATAAAAAATATGGAGCTGTTAAACTTTACCACCAGGGAAACCCTGGATACTGTGTCAAACATTAGGGACACCCAAATCAATAAGCCAAGCCCTTGATCTTGATGTTTGCTATTATGAAGCTCATGTGTGTCTTATGAAGCTCATGTGCGGCTCAAGTTTAGTCTATCTACAGGTATGCTTTAGAGTCACCTCTGGAGGACCTCTCATTGCTTAGATGTGTCCTCTCTCTCTAAGCTCAACTCTGCAAGTGAAACCATTGCCCTCCCCCCTACATGGGAGATGACCTCCAGGGATGAGTCTGACCTAGCACCATGGGATCAACAATGCCATCCTAATCAAAAGTGGCTAAGAGTTCAAATAGAGTGGAGAGGCTAATCCAGAGCTCACTCTTATGCAAGCTTCAGTTAGACATTGCTACCTATCATAATTTGCCAAGCCCTAATCAAAACCATTCCTGCTAATCCTAAAGAATGCCTAGGGCATTACATAAGATTCTACAAAGGATCCGTGCAAAAGGGTAACTTTCCAGAAACCTGCAACCTCCAGATGGTCCCTGGACCAGATAAACCCTGAAATGCAGAGGGGCCAACCTTTCCAGAACATGAACTAGTTCTATCCCCCTATCCCATATTATCGACAGCCTCTTCCAATGTGAAAAATATAGAATGGCCATAGCCCAAATACCCCTAAAGACTGGGAAAAAGACCAAAGGTGATGGTGGAGTTAAACAGAGAAGGTCAGGTTTAACAAATAAGTTTGAGTGCTGAATCAGTATATTGATACTTCTTTTAGTCTTCAGTACTTTAGAGCACTTAGAAATAAAAACCTAAAATTCTGGAATTGTAACCCATACTAAACCCTGAAATCTGTTCTACAACTAATTGTTACAATGTGCTTTGAAAATTATTGGGCTTTTTGTATGTTATATTACACAAGAAAAGAAAAAAAAAAAACGAGAAGGAAGAGTATAATAGAGAGGATAGGATTTTACGATTGAAATGACTGCTGAATCATGACAGTCATCAAATGACTGGTATTTCTTTTGCTCTCCAGTGTCTTGGAGCAGCTGGAAGAAAAAATGAAAAATTGTGGAACTGTAACCCATACCGAACTTTAAAATCTGTGGTATAACTATTTGTTAAAATGTTCTTGGAAATTTATTACTTTTTTGTATATCTGTTATTTTTCACAGTTGACAAAGAAGACATGGCAGGCTTTTGGAACAGCCCTTCCTCGGAGAAACAGAGGTCTGCCCATTTCTTTTGACAAGTAAAGAAGACATTATACATTTCTGATTCCTCCACATTTTATTTCAAAAGACATTGTATTCTAACTAGGGAAGGGTTTTTGTTTTTTGTTTTTCACCTCCAAAGGCTACTTCATTTTTTCTTTAGCAATGATATTTATTGTAAATTTCTTTTTGCACGGGCAGGCACCAGGAACGAATAGGGAGGGGTTTTTGTGCTCTGTGTTTTATGCTGCATGGTGCACTGTGGTCTGGGCAATTATCCTAAAGTGGTAGGTTGATGGCAGCTTTTTTATCCCCGTCCTTTAAGAGGAGAGACTTGGGGCACAGAAAAGAAAGAGATGGCTTGATGAAGGTTACTTTCTGCATCGAGAGCCAAGCCAGGAATAGAAGGCTACGGTCCACATTCCAGACTTAAGAGTATCGTTTGTGATGTCCGCTGAGCTAGCTCGTTGTTCACATTCACTCAAACAGGGCTGCTGCTGGGCAGTTGAGGCCATGGAACTGGAATATTGAACCCCTATGAGTCCCCCCATGCTTCTAGAGCTTTCCGGACAAAGTCCCCAACCCCTTTGCATCAACTCACAAGAGCTTCAGGACTTGACACCTGGTCATTTCTCCAGGCTCATTCCTTTTTAGGCCCCACCTACTTCCTTAGCTCCAGCCATTCTGGACCACTAGCATTTCCACCAAATATGCTGTGCTCCTCCTACCTCTGTTCCTACCTTTTTAAGTACTTTTACTTGCCCCAAATATCCTTTTCCCTTTTGTCCTTTCAAGTTCCACTGAAGCTTCTCCTCTCCTGGAAGCCTTCCCTAACTTCTACCCCTCTCTCCACTGTCTCTGCTTAGGCCTTTTGCCCCCTGAGTTTCCCCAGCATGTTGTGCTAAGACTTGTTGAAATGCTCATCATGATGCACTGGGGTTGTTTACACGGCTCTCTTCTCTACTAGACTGGATGTTCCTTGGAGTCGGGAATGGTGTCTTACTGGACATTGCATTCCCGGTGTCCAGCATGAAGCCTGGCACAGAGAGATAAGGCACCTAGTGGATGCTGAATTAATTCCTCATAAGTGACCACTGCACCCAGACCACATATGTCTACTAGCACCCCTTGTACAGTGAGATCCAGCCCTGACAAACACGTTGTGATCATGTTCCAGCTCCAGGCAGTAGCCATTCTGCTTGTTCTAATTCCGGTGGCTACATGTGGAAAACAAAGCCAAGGGACCTTGGAGGAAGCTGCCAGGCCCAGAGTTTGTAAATAGAAAGAACTGAGAGATGACGAACATATGTTTGGAGCAAGGCAATTATTTTAAAGTACTAATCTATATGCTCAAGCTCCTATCTTGGCTTACTAAATTTTAGCATTTAAAAGGACTTTTGAGACTGTCCAGTCACTAGTTTTCAAACTGTACTTTAAGAAATCCCAATGGTTCCTCAGAGGTGGGGACCCTAAGAGTCTTTTATGTCCAACTCAACCAAAGAAGCTATGTTTTCTTTACTAAGCTTCCCACAAGCTGTCACTTGAAGAAACAGTTCCAAGAAAGGTTGAAAACAACCTGGTCTAGTCCAACTTCCTGCCCACTGCAGTAGGCCTCTCTATGGCATCACCGATCTGTTGGGTTTGAAAAGAGCCCTCTCTGCTGTTCACTCGTCTGGACCATGCTTGGACAGCTCTGAGTAATAGCAAGTTCTTCCCTACCTCAAGCTGAAATCTAGCCTCCTCTCACTTCTCACTGCATTCAGTTTTGGTTTCCTGAAACTTCCCAGGAAAGTCTGTTCACTTTTCTACTGAACAGCCTCTCCTGATGATGTGTGAAGACTGCTCTCAGGTTCCCTTGGAGCTTTTCCACAAATTAAGCAAACTAAGTTCCTTCAATCTTTCTTTATATGACACAAAACCCCAACCCTTCACTTTCTGGCTTACTTGCATCTAGACAGGCTCCAGCTCACTAGTGCCTGCCTCACAGTGTGGGGTTTGGACCTGAACCCAAGAGGGCCTGTTGGGGTGACGGGAGTGGATTCTGGGTGCCAGTCCCTTGGCATGGTTCACCAGGCAGTCATCTCCGCACTGCTGCTCACCAACCTCACTTAACTGACTTCCCTATCCCACTTTCCCCACCCCACCCCCAGCCCTATCTTCCCATGATCTGCTGCCAAACATGGCTTTTCCTACCTGAAACTCTAACCATTTCCCGATTTCATATAATCTGGCTGCTTTCAGCCCATTGTTTCCATCACATCTTGACTTGAATCTTGATATTGTTGCCCAGAACCTGTGTGCCTCTCAACAGTCTGATACTCACTTCTCCTTTGTGCTCTTCCACATCTTCTATGGTGGGAATCAGAGGCACATGGTATCCCCTCAAGCTCTTCACCTATCCCGGAAAGTTATCCTTTGTGGAATGGAGAAATATCTCTGCTGGCTCATGTTTGACTTGTGGTCTGCTATGAGACCCAGGTCACTTTTGTGGTTGCTGTTGTTCCTATATTCCTGGTCTGACATGAATCCCCCACCTTACATTCTCATTCCTTCAGCCCACATTCATTCTCCCATTTTGACCTTGCCTTTGGTCAGCTGGAAAGTAGCTGACAGATCCTATGTATTGGCACTGATTTTGCAGGGGAGGAAAGGAAGTTTTTGCAGAGCCTCTCTTGGTGCATAACTCCCAACAGAACCTCTGAGATGTCTGCTACCACTACCTAAGTTTCTTCCATTTGATTCTTACAGCAACACTGAAGGTAAAATTATTCCCATTTTATTTAAGAGGACACTACAGAGACAGCAATAGTAGATGTTAAGAGCCAGGTCTAAAGTTAAAATCTCAGCTTTGCCTTTTTCTTTTTTTTTTTTTTTTTTAGCTGTCTGATGTTAGACAACGTATGCAATCTCTCTGAGCCTCTATTTTCTCATCTGTAAATAAAATAATAATAGCCCTATCTCAAAAGTTAAGAAAATAATTAAGTGATACAGTATATATATAGTTCTTAGCACTATGCTTCACACCTAAGAAAAAGTACAAAATAATAGCTGTTAGATTAAGTACTGTACTTTTCCTTTTCAAGGCATACATCTCATATACTGGAAGTAGGATTCAAACATAGAGCTTCTGCTTCTAAAATACATGTTTTATTTTTCATGCACTCTGTTGCCATTTTCAGAAGATCTCTTCCAGGAATTGAAAGAGGCTTGAGCAGTTGTAATCATAGCAGATGAGGGGGCAGGCAGGAGGAGTTTGGAAGAATTGAGGTTGAATTCATAAACTGGAGGGTGGGAGTGAGGAAGGGAAGGCTGGGTTACGCCTAGACATGATCATATAGTTTGGCAAGAACACCATCTTTCCCTTAATGCTCGTGGCTAGACCACATCTGGGCAAGGCAGTGGGGGGGGGGGGGGGGTTGCAGATCCAGAGCCTGGGAGCTGACATCTGGCTCAGAAACAAGGTGAGACCTAGAGCTCTGAGCCAAGGTACAAGGCCTGCCTGATTATTGCTGGGTGGTTTATTTGAGATAGTAATCCAAGTTAAAGACCTCTACTTATTTGATTCCTTGTGAACTCATTAGAGATAAAAATTTGCAACTTAAAGAGATCAAGGTCACCTAACCCTTTCATTTTCTGACCTGGCTAGTCATCAGAAACATCTGAAGAACTATTCAAAGATGTCAAATCTTTTTTGTTTTTTATTGACAAAACAATATACAAACACGAACATTCTTTTTGTTGTTTTGTTTTGTTTTTATTTTTTGAACATTCTTAACATATGAACATTCCCATACGTGGTGTACAATCAGTGGCTCACAATATGATCACATAATTGTATATTCATCACCATGATCATTTCTTAGAACATTTGCATCACTCCAGAAAAAGAAATTTAAAAAAAAGGAAAAACTCATACATGCCATACCCCTTACCCCTCCCTCTCACTGACTACTAGCATTTCCATCTACTCAATTTATTTTAACACTTGTTCCCCCTATTATTTATTTATTTATTATCCGTATTTTTTACTCAGCTGTCCATACCGTAGATAAAAGGAACATCAGACCTAAGGTTTTCACAATCGCACAGTCACGTTGCGAAAGCTGTATCATTATACAATAATCTTCAAGAAACATGGCTACTGGAACACAGCTCTACAGTTTCAGGCACTTTCCTCTAGCCTCTCTAATACACCTTAAACTAAAAAGGGGATGTCTATATAATGTGTAAGAATAGCCTCCAGACAACCTCTCAAATCTGTCTGAAATCTCTCAGCCACTTACACTTTATTTTGTCTCATTTCTCTCTTCCCCCTTTCAGTCAAGAAGGTTTTCTCAATCCCTTGATGCTGAGTCCCAGCTCATTCTAGGATTTCTGTCCCATGTTGCCAGGGAGGTTTACACCCTTGGGAGTCATGTCCCATGTAGAGAGGGGGAGAGCAGTGAGTTTGCTTGTTGTGTTGGCTGAGAGAGGGAGGCCACATCTGAACAACAAAAGAGGTTCTCTGGTGGTAACTCTTAAGCCTAATTTTAAGTAGGCTTAGCCTATCCTTTGCAGGGATAAGTTTCATATGAACAAACCCCAAAATTGAGAGTTCAGCCTATTGATTTGGTTGTCCCCACTGCTTGCGAGAATATCAGGGATTCTCCAAATGGGGAAGTTGAATTTTGCCTCTTTCCCACCATTTCCCCAAAGGGACTTTGCAAATACTTCTTTATTCATTGTTCAAATTACTCTGGGATTTACTGGGGCATCACACTAGACAAACCTACAAAATCTCATGCCCTATTCAAGGTTCCATGTACTTATGGTGTTCAATTAAACTGTCCATATAAGTGAAATTAGGAAATGCATTAGTCAAAATATAAATTTTGTACCAAATAAACATTTCTTCCTTAGTCTCACACAGAAGTTGAAATTTTAAAATATGAGCAACCATCTATTTTCAACATCCTGCAATATTGACATTCCTTTGTTCTTCCTCATGCAAACCATTTAAAAAATTTTTACATTTAGTCACTCTCATTATATACTGTAGGCATTTCTAGATTATAACATCTCAGTCTTTATCATCTATCTTTCCTTTTGATTTCATATGTGGCCCCAGCCCTCCTCTCTCTGTCATTCTCACGTTCAGCTTCATTCAGTGTACTTACATTATTTTGCTGCAATCAGATAGTATTGTGCTGTTTCTGAATTTTTACAATCAGTCCTGTTGCACAATCTGTATCCCTTCAGTTCCAATTATCCAATATTTCTATCTCCTGGTGACCTCTATTCTTAGCTGAAATTATTCAAGTTCATTCATTAACATTAGTTCATATCAGTGAGACTATACAGTGTTTGTCTTTTTGTTTCTGGCTAATCTCACTCAGCATAATGTCCTCAAGGTTCATCCATGTTGTTACATACTTCATAACTTTTCCTGTCTTACAGCTACGTGATATTCCATCTTATGTATATACCACAGCTTGTTTAGCCACTCTTCTGTTGATGGATACTTGGGTTGTTTCCATCTCTTGGCAATTGTAAATAATGCTGCTATAAACATTGGTGTGCAAATGTTCATTTGTATCCTTGCCCCCATATCCTCTGAGTAGATACCTAGCAATGGTATTGCCGGATCATATGGCAATTCTATACTTAGCTTCCTGAGGAACCACCAAACCGCCTTCCACAGCAACTGTACCATTTTCTATTCCCACCAACAGTCGATAAGTGTGCCGCTTTCTCCAAATCCTCTTCAGCACTTGTCGTTTTCTGTTTTTCTGATGGCCATTCTGGTGGGTGTGAGATGATATCTCATTGTAGTTTTTATTTGCATTTCCCTAATTGTCAGTGAAGTTGAGCCTCTTTTCTTGTGCCTTTTAGCTATTTGTATTTCCTCTTCTGAGAAGCATCTGTTCATGTCTTTTGCCCATTTTTAATTAGGTTGGTTGTATTTTTGTTGTTGAATTGAACAGTCTCATTGTATATTCTGGATACTGACCCTTATCTGATATATCATTTCCAAATATTGTCTCCCATTGTGTAGGCTGTCTTTTTACTTACTTGACAAATTTCTTTGATGCACAACAGTGTTTAATTTTGAGGAGTTCCCATTTATCTATTTCTTTCTTCAGTGCTCATGCTTTGGGTATAAGATCTAGGAAACTGCCTCTTATTACAAGTTTTATAAGATATTTCTCTACATTTTCTTCTAAAAGTTTTATGGTCTTAGCTCTAATGTTTAGGTCTTTGATCCATTTCGAGTTAATTTTTGAGTAGGGTGTGAGATATGGATACTCTTTCATTCTTTGGCATGTAGATATCCAGTTCTCCAAGCACCATTTATTGTTCTGTCCCAGATAAGTTGGCTTGAATGCCTTATCAAAGATCAATTGTCCATGATGAGAGGGTCTGTATCTAAACACTCTATTCCATGCCATTGGTCAGTATATCTATCTTTATGCCAGTACCATGCTGTTTTGACCACTATAGCTTCGTAATATGCCTTAAGTCAGGTAGTTTGAGACCTCCAACTTCATTTTTCTTTCTCAGGATATTTTTAGCTATTCAGGGCACCCTTCCCTTCCAGATGAATCTGGTTATTGGTCTTTGGATGTCTGCAAAATCCAAACAACAAAAGAGGTTCTCTGGTGGTAACTCTTAATTGGCATTGCATTGAATCTATACATCAATTTAGGTAGAATTGACATCTTAACTATATTTAGACTTCCAATCCATGAACGTGGTATGCTCTTCCATTTATTTAGGTCTTCTGTGATTTCTTTTAGCAATTTTTTGTAGTTTTCTATAGGCCTTTTGTATCCTTAGTTAAATTTATTCCTAAATATTTTATTCTTTTGTTTGCAATTGTAAATGGATTTTTTCCCCTTGATTTTCCCCTCAGATTGCTCATTACTAGTGTATAGAAGCACTACAGATTTTTGAGTGTTTATCTTGTAACCTGCCACTTTGCTGTACTCATTTATTAGCTTTAGTAGTTTTGCTGTGGATTTTGGGGGGTTTTCAACATATAGTATCATATTATCTGCAAACAGTGAGAATTTTACTTCTTCTTTTCCAATTTTGGTGCCTTATATTTCATTTTCTTGTCTAATTTCTCTGGCTAGAACTTCCAACACAATATTGAATAACAGTGGTGATAGTGGATATCCTTGTCTTGTTCCTGATTTTAGGGGGAAAGCTTTCAGTTTTTCTGCATGATGTTAGTTGTGGAGTTTTCAAATATTCCCTTTATCACGTTGAGGAAGTTGCCTTCTATTCTTACCCTTTGAAGTATTTTCAACAAGAAAGGATGTTGAATTTTGTCACATGCCTTTTCTGCATCAATCAAGATGATCATGTGGTTTTTCTGCTTTGATTTGTTGATATGGTGTATTACATTAATTGATTTTCTTATGTTGAACCATCCTTGCATATCTGGGATGAATCCTACTTGGTCATGGTGTATAATTCTTTTAATATGGTGCTGGATTGATTTGTAAGAATTTTGTTGAGGATTTTTTCATATTAATAAGAGAGATTGGTCTGTTGTTTTCCTTTTTTATAATATCTTTGTCTGGCTTTGGTATGAGGGTGATGTTGGCTTCATAGAATGAGTTAGGTAGCTTTCCTTCCCTTCAATTTTTTTGAAGAGTTTGAGCAGGATTGGTACTAATTCTTTCTTTGTTTTTTGTTTTTTGTTTTTTACATGGGCAGGCATCGGGAATCGAACCCGAGTCCTCAGGCATGGCAGGCAAGCACTCTTACCTGCTGAGCCACCGTGGCCCGCCCCTAATTCTTTCTTGAATGAAGCCATCTGGTCCTGGACTTTTCTTTTTGGGGAGCTTCTTAATGATGGATTCAATTTCTTTACTTGTGATTGGTTTGTTGAGGTAATCTATTTCTTCTTGAGTCATTGTTGGCTGTTCATGCTTTCTAGGAAGTTGTCCATTTCATCTACATTGTTGAGTTTATTAGCATAAAGTTGTACATAGTATCCTCTCATTACTTCCTTTATTTCTGTGGGGTCAGTGGTTATGTCTCCTCTTCCATTTCTGATTTTACTTTTTTGCATCCTCTCTCTTCTTCTTTTTGTCAACCTCGCTAAGGGTCCATCAATCCTATTGATTTTCTCATAGAACCAACTTCTGGTTTTGTTGATTTTCTTGATTGTTTTCATGTTCTCAGTTTCACTTATTTCTGCTCTAATCTTCATTATTTCTTTCTTTTTGTTTGTTTTGAGGTTAGTTTGCTGTTCTTTCTCTAGTTCTTCCAAGTGGACAGTTGATACCTCGATTTTTTCTCTTTCTTCTTTTTTTGATATAGGAATTTAGGGCAATAAATTTCCCTCTTAGCACTGTCTTTGCTGCATTCCATAAATTTTGATATGTTGTGCTTTCATTTTCATTTGCCTCAAGATATTTACTGATTTCTCTTCTAATTTCTTCCTTGACCCACTGCTTGTTTAAGATTGTGTTGTTGAGCCTCCATTTATTTGTGAATTTTCTGGTCCTCTGCCTGTTATTGGTTTCCAACTTCATTGCTTTATGGTCTGAGAAAGTGTTTTGTATGATTTCAGTCTTTTTAACTTTATTGAGACTTGCTTTGTGACCCAGCATATGGTCTATCCTTGAGAATGATCCATGAGCACTTCAGAAAAAGGTGTATCCTGCTGTTATGGTGTGTAATGTTCTATAAATATCTGTTAAGTCTAGTTCATTTACTGTATCATTCATATTCTCTGTTTCTTTATTGATCCTCTGTCTAGAAGTTCTGTCTATTGATGAGAGTGAGGAATTGAAGTCTCCAACTATTATGGTAGATGTGTCTATTTCTCTTTTCAGTGTTTGCCTCATGTATTTCAGAGCACTCTGGCTCAGTGCATAAATATTTATGATTGTTATGTCTTCTTGTTGAATTGTTCCTTTTATTAATGCATAGTGTCCTTCTTTGTCTTTTAATTGTTTTACATTTGAAGTCTAATTTGTTAGATATTAGTATAGTTATTCCTGCTCTTTTCTGATTGTTGTTTGCATGAAATATCTTTTCCCAACCTTCACTTTTAACTTATGCTTGTCCTTGGGTCTAAAATGTATCTCCTGAAAACAGCATATAGATGGGTCCTGTTTTCAACCCATTCCACCAGTCTATGTTTTTTGATTGGGGAGTTTAACCCATTAATATTTAGTGTTACTACTGTAAAGGCAGTACTTTCTTCTACCATTTTGCCTTTTGGATTTTATATGTCATATCTAATTTTTCCTCTTTTTACCTTTACTGATAGACTTGATTTCTATATTTTTCTACACATCTCTCCCTCCTGTCTTGTCCTATCAGTCTCTAGTGCTCCCTTTAGTATTGCCTGCAGAGCGGTCTCTTGGTCATAGATTCTCTCAGTGATTTTTTGTCTGCGAATGTTTTAATTTCCCCCTCATTTTTGAAGGACAATTTTGCTGGATATAGAATTCTTGGTTGGCAGTTTTTCTCATTTAGAATCTTAAATATATCATTACACTGTCTTCTTGCCTCCATGGTTTCTGCTGAGAAATCTACCCATCATCTTATTGGTCTTACCTTGTATGTGATGGATTGCTTTTCTCTTGCTGCTTTGAAAATTCTCACTTTCTCTTTGACATATAACATTCTGATTAGTAAGTGTCTTGGAGTATGTCTTCTTGGATCTATTCTGTTTTAGAGTACACTGCACTTCTTTGATCTGTATTTTAAGTCTTTCATAAGAATTGGGAAATTTCCAGTGACAGTTTCCTCCGTTAGTCCTTCTCCTACTTTTTCCTTCTCTTCTCCTTCTGGGACACCCCACAACACGTATATTCATGCACTTTATGTTGTCATTCAATTCCCTGACTCCCTGTTCATATTTTTCCATTCTTTTCCCTATATTTTCTTTTGCTTGTTGGATTTCAGATGTCCCACCCTCCAGTTCACTAATCCTTTCTTCCGCCACTTGAAATCTAACATTGTAGGTTTCCTTTTTTTTTTTTATCTCTTCTACTGTGCCTTTCATTCCCATAAGTTCTGTGATTTGTTTTTCAGATATTTGACTTCTTCTTTGTTCCTCCCTTGCCTTCTTTATATCCTACCTCAATTCATTGATTTGATTTTTGATGAGATTTTCCATGTCTGTTCAAACATTCTGAATTAATTGTTTCAACTCCTGTATCTCATTTGAATTGTTGGTTTGTTTCTTTGACTGGGCCATATCTTCAGTTTTCTTAGTATGACTCATTATTTTTTGCTGGTATCTAGGCATTTAATTTCCTTATCTAGTTTATTCTGGAGAATGATTTCACTCTTTTACATGGGTTTTCTGGCTAGTTGGCTTTGTCCTCTATATGTTCTGTGACATTCAGTTCAGTTTATTCTAGACCTCTAACATAGGTTTTGTTTAACAGATCAGAAGTTTTCAATTCTTGTTTTCTTCTTACTTGCCCTGCCTGTATGAAGCTTTTTATTCCCCCTTAGGAGGGTCTACTTAGGTATTATAGACCCCAGTCAGATTTTCCCAGGCCAGATTGGCCTCCTCTAGGGAGGAAAGAGTCAGCTGCATCAGTTTTCCCTGAGGGTGAAACTCAGTAGGTTGACAGACTTTCATATGAAGCCTCTAGACTCTGTGTTTTACTTATCCTCCCCGGTATGTGATGCTTGTCTTCCTGCAGGTCCCACCCCCTACTGGGGGTGTAGTTGAGACAGAGGAGTGGTTGTAGGCTGGCTTTAATTGCTTCAGTTTTCCAGTCCCTGGGTCTGAATTCCTTGAGAGAGGGATTCCACCTGAGCTGAGCCCCACCCCTCTCCTTGGGAAGGCACAGCCTCCAGGGAATTACCTCCTTTCACCTGACCAGCCTCTTTGTCTCTCAGACAAGCTTAATTGTACCCTTGCCTGGGGCAGTTGGAGCCTGAGAAGCCTTGCAGTTGTATCTAACAAGCAGTTAAGCAGTAGGAACAAAGCAAAAAAATAAATAAATAAATCCTTTTCAGAGCAGGATCCCCTGTTCCTCTGGTTTGTTAATCAAGAGCTTAAATTGGTACATTGCTTTTTATATTCCTAGGTCCTATGTGCCCCTATTTTTTTTAGGGTCCAGACCTTTTCAAGTATTTTTGTGCTATCCGAACCAAAAAACCTCTGTTTTTTTTGTTTGTTTATTTGTTTTTCCGTCAGCCCTGCCCCGTCTGCGCTGGGGCAAAAACTAGTAACTTTAGCTTTTATTTTAGGTTTATCTGTGCTAGGGGCCTATTTTTAGTAGTTAGAATTTGATAATTAATTACAAAATTGGAACTTAGTTGAGTTCAGCCCCTTGCTGTTAGTAAAGTCTCTTTCCTTTCCCTTCTGGGAAGCAGCCTGTGGGGGAGGGGCACCAGTCTCTGCAGCTTGGGGACTCACAGTTCTGGGTGGGATTGCAACTGGTCCAGCTTGTCCAGACTGGTGTACACTGTGTGTCCAGTCACTGATGTGGCCCCAGGAGTTGTTCTGTACTATTTCTGCTATTTACTAGGTGCTCAACTAAATTCTACACCTCACTAAGCCACAGTCTTCTCTAATTACTCTAAAGATGTCAATTCTTGAGCCCCATCACTGAGCTATTCCTTCTGTTGGTCTGGGGTGGTGTCTGAGAAACTATTTATTTTTTTAAATCTCTCTAGGAAATTCTGAAGCTCAGCCTGGTTTGAGGACTCCTGTCATAAAATAGTGATTTCATTTTTATTTTACAGGTGAGAAAAAGGGTTCAAACAGAGGTGACATCCCCAGAGGTCACACAGGCTGGTTGTAGCAACATTACTTCTCTTTTTGTTTCAGATTCTCTCTGCACTTTGGTCCCAGGCAAACCAACTGGAAAAATCTGAAAAATAAGGATCTCATTATTGTCCGTCTCTGAGTAAGATTTCTGCAATAAGACTAAACTGTTCTCAACACATCTTGTCTGGGGATCTCAAGGCAGCTAGAGAGAAAAGCAGAGGCCTTCCTAAGATCTTGGAGTCCAGAGCCCAGATGGCTTCATCGTTTGATTTTGAGAGCTGAGAATCCCCCAAACTCATGACCCTTGGAGCCAAATGCTGGATTATCTATTGTACTGGATTATCTGTGCATGGCCCTGCAGCTGTGTGGAGAACTGTGTGCTGCCTATGCATGCTGAAGCTCTCCATCCATCCTGTGTGCATTTCTCTCACCCATGGTGAGCAAGCAGAGGGGGATGATGTATGGAGAGCCGGGCAGGCAGCACGGATGGGAAATAGATGGAAACTCAGCTACAGAACTCGGCTGGGAGACTCACACCCCATTGGCGCTGGGATTGATTAGCTGTAACTTTCTCACCCTTCTCAGTTTTTCTCAGACTCAACAGCCTGCACTGTGTCCTCTGGGAAGGCCCTGAGAAGAGAGAATTACTGTCAAGGAAGGGGAAGCTACGAGTCCCTCAGTGCTGATCTGCCGTGCCCCTTCTTCCCAGAGGCAGGTTCCATTCTAGAAACCAAGGACCCTCAGACAGCCGTCTGTTTCCTGAACCCCTTCTCCTCTGTACTTGGCCTACTTCCTATCTCTTTCCTTTCCTAGCCGTGGCTCACACAGAATGACTTTCTTCCTTGGGTTCCATCTGTAGAATGAATGGTATATGACCTTCCCCTTTTTGCCAGGGTGTGAAAAGATTGAGAGAGAAATTTAAAGTGGTATTAATGTTGCTAAGGATGGTCAATGTACTTAATGCTGTTAATTGCTTTAGCATGAACCTGAATTCAAATGTCTGCATTATCGGCTACTTTCCCAGGAGAGCATTTTTAGAAGTATGTAGACGCCTTTCAAACTAACTTGTCCCCCTTTCCCTAACCTACTGAGTAGGTCATGCACGATAACTCTTAAATGGTATATCTGCTAGACACTCAGGCAGTATAAAGCAGAGTTTGAGCCCCAGGACTGAAGTGAGATGCTGCGGGTTTGAGTCCCAGCTCCACCATTTTCAGGCTATGCCTCTTGGCCAAGTCATTTCACCTTTTCAAGCCAATAAAGTTCTTTATTATCAGTTGTTGCTACAAATTCCCATGGGAAGGAAGTAAAATAAATAAAAACCCACTGTTCAGGGTTTACAGTCCAAAAATGAAGACAATAACTTTCTTCATGGGCTTAAACAAGGAGCTCATCTACAAAGCACATCCTGTGTCAAGGACTCCCTTTTGAGGAGGGTTGGCTCCTGGCAGCTGGTGTAACTCAGGAATTCTTCCTGGAAAAAGAAAGCATACCCTTAATACATTTAACTTTGGGCAAAATCAAGCTCCTACAGTTGCTTCTTGAAAGAGCTCCAAATGCAGACTGATGCATGTTCCAATACAAGATGGATAAAAAGTGCAGGAAGTCACAGCCTATACTTGCCATGGACAGCAGACTACATATAGCACAGTGTGAGTCTCCATCAAGAAGTGGGCTCCGCCCACTGCCTGAATTGCTGCTTCCCACAGGGGACACAATTATCCCACCTGCCACAAATGAGGCAATCCAGGGGGTCCTTCTCCCAGAGAGGACTGCAGGGCAGAGTTGAAGGCATCATCCTAACGTTGCAATCCCTTTTCTTCCTTGGTGGAACTTTCTTTTCATTCCCTCCACCACTCCCTCCATCATAAGAGCTCTAGGAAGACACACCTCTCTCCCTCTCAGGGTTTACCAGAGGAAGAAATGTGAAAATGCATCTCGAACACAGGTATATGGAAAGTTTGCTGAAAGATTTTTATTTATCAATGGGCCAATCTCTTTCTCTCCCTGTGTTTCAGTTTCCCCATGTATTTTGAAAAGGTTGGACTAAGTGTTACCCAAGGGCTCTTCCCCACTGAGAGCCTCCTCTTCCCTGGCATGTTGCTCACTGATGACCATTCTAAGCTATGAAATGGGACACCTGAGCCTAGTGGAAGTTTTCAGAAGTCTGAGAACTTTGCCATCGCTCATACAGCAAGAGTGATGTCTGCAAAATGCCTGACACTTAACAGGTCCTCAGTAAATACTTAGCGAATGAACGAAATAGACGTGCCCTTCCCATTCCACTATTCTGTCTGTAAGATGTCAGAACAATAATAATTTACTATTATTAATAGATGACATCACCCCAGAACTCTGAGGCCCCCATTTTTACCCCACCCCATAAATGATATTCAAAACAGGCTCCTGTAGAAAGAGGGTCTCAAAGTTTAGTGAACAGTATGAACATTACCTAGGGGGCTTAAAAACCAAAGATTCCCAGACCCACCGCAGTGATATGGAAACACGGTCTCTGCAAAGGAATGCCTTCTGTGTGTTTCCTTTTTTAAACTTTTTTTGTTGACATTTTCAAACGATCAAATATAGAACCAATAGTATAGTGAACCCTCACGTACCCATCACCATCACCAACTTTCAAAAATGCTCAACACATGCCAATCTGGTTTCATTTATATTTCTACCCACTTTCCTTCCAAATCTCAGACAGCATATCATTTTATCTATCAATTCTTCTGTTTATAGCCCTAGAAGACAACTACTTTTTTTATTATTTATTTATTAATTTAAAAAATTAACAGCAAACAAAAACTTTAACATATCATTCCATTCTACATATATAATCAGTAATTCTTAATATCATCACAGTTCATATTCATCATCTCTTAGAACATTCGCATCGATTTAGAAAAAGAAATAAAACGATAATATAGAAAAAAAAGATTATACATACCATACCCCTTATCCCCCACTTTCATTTATCACTAGCACTTCAAACTAAATTTATTTTAACATTTTTCCCCCTATTATTTATTTTTATTTCATATGTTCTACTCATTTGTTGATATGGTAGATAAAAGGAGCATCAGACACAAGGTTTTCACAATCACACAGTCACATTGTGAAAGCTATATCATTATACAATCATCTTCAAGAAACATGGCTACTGGAACACAGCTCTACATTTTCAGGCAGTTCCCTCCAGCCTCTCCACTACATCTTGAACAACAAGGTGATATCTACTTAATGCATAAGGATAACCTCTGGACTCTGTTCGGAATCTCTCAGCCATTGACACTTAGTCTCATTTCACTCTTCCCCCTTTTGGTCGAGAAGGTTCTCTCAATCCCTTGATGTTGAGTCTCAGCTCATTCTATGGTTTTTCTCAATCCCTTGATGCTGAGTCTCAGCTCATTCTATGGTTTTTCTCAATCCCTTGATGCTGAGTCCCAGCTCATTCCAGGATCTCTGTCCCACGTTGCCAGCAAGGTCCACACCCTTGGGAGTCATGTCTCACACAGAGAGGGGGAGGGTGGTGAGACTGCTCATCGTGCTGGCTGGAGAGAGAGGCCACATCTGAGCAACGAAAGAGGCTCTCTTGGGGGTGACTCTTAGGCCTAAATATTAAGTAGACTTGACCTATCCTTTGTGGGGTTAAGTTTCATATGAACAAACCCCAAGACTGGGGGCTCAGCCTATAGCTTTGGTTGTCCACACTGCTTGTGAGAATATCAAGAATTCAACTTGGGGAAGTTGAATTTCTCCCCGTTCTCACCATTCCCCGAAGGGGGCTTTGCAAATACTTTTCCACTCACTGATTGAATCACTTTGGGATTCATCAGAGCATCACCTGGACAAACCAACAAAATCTCATGTCCTACCTGAGATTCCAAGTACTTATGGCGTTCAATCAAACTACCTACATAAGTTATACTGGAAATGCACTAGTCAAAATATAAATTTTGTAACAAATAAACTTTTTTGCTTTAGTCTCACACATAAGGTGACATTTTTAAATATTAATTACCATCTATTTTCAGCACCCTGCAATAATGACATTCCTTTGTTCTTCCTCATGCAAAAACATTTTTAAATTTTGTGCATTGTACATTTTACTATTATTATACACTCTAGGCATTCCTAAATTATACCATCTCAATCTTTAACATCTATCTTTCTTTCTGATTTCATTTATGTCCCCAGCCCTCCTCCCTCTATCATTCTCACATACAGCTTCATTCAGTGTTTTAACATAATTGTATTACAGTTAGGTAGTATTGTGCTGTCCATTTCTGAGTTTTTATATCCAATCCTGTTGCACAGTCTATATCCCTTCAGCTCCAATTACCCAATATCTTACCCTGTTTCTATCTCCTGATGGTCTCTGTTATCAATGAAATATTCCAAGTTTATTCATTAATGTCAGTTCATATCAGTGAGACCATACAGTATTTGTCCTTTAGTTTTTGGCTAGTCTCACTCAGCATAATGTTCTCAAGGTCCATCCATGTTGTTACATACTTCATAAGTGTATTCTGTCTTAAAGCTGCATAATAGTCCATCGTATATATATACTACAGTTTGTTTAGCCATTCTTCTGTTGATGGACATTTTGGCTGTTTCCATCTCTTTGCAATTGTAAATAATGCTGCTATAAACATTGGTGTGCAAATGTCCGTTTGTGTCTTTGCCCTTATGTCCTCTGAGTAGATACCTAGCAATGGTATTGCTGGGTCATATGGCAATTCTATATTCAGCTTTTTGAGGAACTGCCAAACTGCCTTCCACAGCGGTTGCACCATTTGACATTCCCACCAACAGTGAATAAGTATGCCTCTTTCTCCACATCCTCTCCAGCACTTGTCATTTTCTGTTTTGTTGATAATGGCCATTCTGGTGGGTGTAAGATGATATCTCATTGTGGTTTTGATTTGCATTTCTCTAATGGCCAGGGACGTTGAGCATCTCTTCATGTGCCTTTTGGCCATTTGTATTTCCTCTTCTGAGAAGTGTCTGTTCAAGTCTTTTTCCCATTTTTGTAATTGGATTGGTTGTCTTTTTGTTGTTGAGATGAACAATCTCTTTATAAATTCTGGATACTAGACCTTTATCTGATATGTCATTTCCAAATATTGTCTCCCATTGTGTAGACTGTCTTTCTACTTTCTTGATGAAGTTCTTTGATGCACAAAAGTTTTAATTTTGAGGAGTTCCCATTTTATTATTTCTTTCTTCAGTGCTCTTGCTTTGGATGAAAGGTCTATAAAACCACCTCCAATTATAAGATTTATAAGATATTTCCCTACATTTTCCTCTAACTGTTTTATGGTCTTAGACCTGATGTTTAGATCTTTGATTCATTTTGAGTTAATTTTTGTATAGGGTGTGAGATACAGGTCCTCTTTCATTCTTTTGCATATGGATATCCAGTTCTCTAGGCACCATTTATTGAAGAGACTGTTCTGTCCCAGGTGAGTTGGCTTGACTGCCTTATCAAAGATCAAATGTCCATAGATGAGAGGGAGAAGACAACTACTTTTAAAAGTAAAGCAATTCCAAAATAATGAACAATAATTCCCAATGTTATTAAATATCCAATCAATATTCAAATGTCCCCAATTGTCTCATGAATGATGTTTTACAGTTGATTTGCTCACATCAGGATCCAAACAGGATCCACAACTTGCAATTGGTTATGTCTTTTGTCATATATTTTTAAATTTAAATTTACACATATAGAAGATGCAAAAATAGTACAGAGTTCCTGTGTACCCTGTTCCCAGCTTCACACATGATAACATTTTATATAACCACAGTGCAATTATCAAAATGAGGAAATTGACATTAATACAATGCAATTAATTAAACCTACAGAACTTACACAAATTTTACCCATTTTTTAAAGACTAATTTTTCTTTTTTTCCCTTTGGTTTATAGTTCTATGAATTTTTTTCACAATGTATAGATCTGTGTCATGGTCAGGTTCATGTGTCAACTTGGCCAGGTGGTGCTGCCCTGTTGTCTGCTCAGGCAAGTGCTGGCCTGTCCGTTGCTATGAGGACATTTCATGGAGTTAAATCATGACCACACTGGCGGCATCCACAGCTGAATGCATTTGCAATCAGCTAAGGGCAGTGTCTTCTGCAGTGAGTGATGCTTAAACTAATCACCAGAATACTATTAAGGAGGACTCAGAAGAGACGATCACTGTTCCTGCTTCAGCGAGCCAGTGTCTCCTGAGAGTTTGTTGAGGACCTTCATTGGAAGGTCAGCTCAATTGCCAGCTCATGGCCTGCCCTACAGACCTTGGACTCTACATCGCCACGGTTACATGAGACACTCTTATAAATTTTATATTTACAGATATCTCCTGTTGATTCTGTTTCTCTAGAAAACCCTATGTAATACAATCTGTATAACCACCACCACAATCAGGATACAGAACTGTGATCACCCAAGGAAACCCCCTCATGCAACCTTGTCGTGGGTGCAACCTTGTCGTGGGTGCATCCTCCTCCCAGCCCTAACACCCAGCAACCACTGCTCTGCTCTCCATCACTATAATTTTGTCATGTGGAAAGGTTATATAAATGGAATCATATAGATATAAAAATTTGATTGGATTTTTTTCACTCAGCATAATGGCCTTGATACTTATCCTAGTTGTTGTAAGTATCAACAGTTTGTTGGTTATAGTTCCTGAATAGTATTCAATTTTAAATCCCTGCAGGTTTCCCCTCCCTCTTTTATCTTCTTGTCATTTATTTGTTGCGAATTTATCTTGAAGAAACTTTCTCATTCTGAATTCTGCTGCCTTTATCCCTGTAGTATCATTTCATGTGTTCATGTATTCCCAGGACTTCCTGTAAGTGGTAGTTAGATTTTAAGCATTGGTCAGAATCAGACAGGCAAGGGCTCTGTGGCCACCACTCCATTCCCACTGGTAGCTTTGAGACAGGAGTTACTAAACACACTTGGAGAAACAAAGCTGTGGAGGAAGGATGAGAAGGCCATGGGGACTGGGGCAATCTGAGGAGGCTTCCTGTAAGAGAAAGGCTTTGAACAGCGGTAGTGATCCAGGCAGCACCTCAGGAGAGGAGGAGCAGATACGGCAGAACTTCCTGTGCCACCTTCTTAGAAAGTCCTATGAAGGGCCGAACTTGGGACACTAAATACTTACCCCCCTACTACCACCTCTGCTCCTGGGCACCCCGAGCTGAGCACTAACCCAAATGGTCAGAGAGCATGTGCCTGGGAAAGGGACACCACCCACCAGGGTGGGCCATATTGAGGATCAGGTCAGGGCGGCTGTGATACTGTCCTAAGGCACTTCTTTGTATACCAGGCTTCCACCACAGCCTCCAGATGTCTCCTTCCCAAGACAGAAGACCCTAAAGCTGAAGAGGTCTCCACCCCAAGGGTAGTGGGGAACCAGAAGAAAGGAGGACCTTGGAGCAGAGAGCATGGAGTCTGGAGATCTCTGAGCTGGGAAGGTGAGTACAACCATCCAGGCTGCAGGGTTGGACAGCATTGATGTACCGACTGTCTCCTCCTATGGTCCTGGATCTCTGCCCACTGCCCTCCAGGACCACGGAGAAGAAGTTCAAGCTCTCTTCTACACAAAAACCCACTGGGGGGTTGAAGGCAGCACCTCCAAAACAGACTGGCCACAGTCCTTGCTGCTTACAGGGGCTATCACATTTGATCATTATGGTTCTTCTGTGGGGCAGATGTTATTTCTATTTAAGAGAAGGGAATATATGTTCAGAGAGGGTAAGTACCTTCTTCAAGTCACACAGAATTTGAATGTACATCCTTTTCAACCTTGTCTTCCTCTGTCATATACCCTTAAGCCTGTCTTCTTCAAGTTAAAGGATGTTCCTTTTACTGCTATGTGGGTGTCTGTTGCTCCCTCCTCGACATCCGGGTTGGAAGATTCAAGATGGGAGATCCCACTTCCTGGACAGGGAGAGGCAGAAGCTGAAATAGGCATTTGTCCATAGGAAGGAGAGTAGGAGAGGGTTCAGCCCGATCAGTCTGTAGGAGCTTCCAGATGCCTGGTTAGAGGAGCTGGGAGCATGGTAGCTCATTCCTAGAGGGATCTGAGGATGGGTGGGGGCTTTCTTGGCATAAATGGGGCTGGGAGCCCCCCAGGGAGAGGCCACTCTGTTTCAGTGGAGCCACTGGGTACAGGCCCAGCATGGGCAGGGGCAGGATGCTGGCTCTGATAGTAAGGCTGGAAGATGCTTTCATGGTGCAGAGGAGACTAAGGCCCAGAGAGGGGCAGGGCTTTCCCAGAGACACACAGCTCAACAGTGACAGAATCAGAACAGGATCCCAGGTCACCTGGTCCTGGACAGCACCCCAGTGCAACTCAGAGCTCCCATATGCCTGGGTTATGCAGTAGAAGATGGTACATACCCTCCCAGGTCTTCACTGACTCCTGGCTGGACAGAACCTCCCTGCACACCTCCACACTCCCACCAAGCTTCAGAGATGTGGCCCTTGTTGGAGCCCCTAGGGAGTTACTAATATTCAGTCTTATGTAGATGCACAGTGCTGTAGGTTATAGGGTGTGTTAGAGAGTCAGGACTAACCCAAGGTCACACAGCTCATCAGAACCTTTTACTCCAAGGTCTGGGTTTCTTCCCAGCCCCAGCAGAACCTCCTGGAAGAACATGATCCTTCTAGCCCAGACTGAGAAGCAGCAGCAGGGCCAGATGTTTGAGAGATCCATCTCTGGCCATCCCCAACCCTTCTCCCTGCCTCCCATCCCGCCTTGCCACCCTGTCAGCTTACACTGAAGCATACATCTAGGGCTTCTGCAGATAGCCTGGAACTTCTGAAGTCCTTTTAAAATGGATCTATCTCTATTTCCCACCATGTAAGATTTTGTACTTTTCACCCTTTAGCAGGCAAACTTCTGCCTAGCCTACAAAATCCAGCTCAGATGTACAGAAACTCACCATGCACAAAGCCACAGAGGTCACATCAAATTACAAAGAATCTTGAAAACCATGATCTCTGACCACAATGCAATATAATTAGAAGTCCACGAAAAACATAAACCTCCCATATGTTGAGGAACTAAAAACATACTTCAAAATCATCCATGGGTTAAAGAGGAAATTACAATGAAATCATGAAATATTTAGAACCGAATGATAAGGAAAGCTTAAGCAGTTTCTAAGTCAATTTCTGTGAAGTCAGCTCCGACCCCAACTATGCCAAGTATCTTCTGTTGCCCCTCCAGATGCCCTTTCCACCCTCTGCCACCCTGCTTTATACCCCAGGGAGTCAACCTCTATGGGTTATGTCAACAAGTCACAGGATGTCTCGTTCCTGGCTTCTGCTAGGATTCAGTCAATGGAGTAACTGGGCTGGAGATGAGCCTGTGGGAGGTGAGGGAGGCTCTGATTTACTCCCAGGCTTTCCCTGTGATTGCTGTGGGCTGGGTGTGCTCCTCAATCTTAGGCCACAGCTCCTGTCAGTCAGCCCTGTTCTCATAGTTCTCTCTTTTTCCCCTCGCTCCTTCCATTTGGGGGTAACAGCTACACATTGCTGCTGCCAGCCCTTTGGTGGTACACTATCCATGTATACTCTTAAATAGTGTCTTCATGAAACACTCCTCAAAATACCCAGTTTGAATGGTCCATGTGTTCCCTGCAGAAAACCACTCTTTCTAAGTGCATCAGTCCACAGCCCTGTTCTCACTGCTGTATGACTGAGCTCTGACCTTGTGTGGCTTGTGTGTGTTGTCACCCCCCGCCAGTCTGTCAGCTCCTGAGGTCAGCAACTGGGTAAGCTTCATCCCCCAATTCCCTGCTAATCAGGCAACAGACTCATGCTTGATGGACGATATTGATTAGGATAGCGAATACATTTGAATTTGCCCCTTACACACTAGGACGTGCAAATGTTAGGTTATAGGGGATTAGGGGCAGAGTTAAGAAGCAAACATAAAAATACACAGAATTTTAGACTGGGGCAAAAATAGATGCTCAACAAAAGAATGGCTCCTCATTTCTCTTAGCTGGGATTTTTAAGGATCCAATGTGTCCTCATGCCAGCGAGTGAACAACAGGTCCAGACACAAAGGAAGAACAGCACGGCCATCTCCCAGTTCTCTCCTCCCCCACCCCCTCCCCCTCCCTTCTCACTTCCCCCCTTCCAGGGTGACTTCTCCCTCCCAGCCTGCAAGGCCGCCAGCCTTCCCTCCTATCCCATGATGCAGACATTCAACTAGTCCCTGGGCCTGGGGGCCACGTGTGCATTGAGGTATGTTATATCTGCCCTCAGGGGAGAAACCCATGTAGAAAAGTAGGGAGGAGGGATCATGTCTTGCAGGAGGGCAAGAAGGCATTCCAAAATGGGAACAACCAGGACAGAGGTCTGGAGGTGGGAAATGGTGTGACTTCAAGTGGAGAGTACCATCCACCCAGACTGATCAGGAACCCCAGCCCTGGCAGAGAAGGAGAAGTCTATGAACTGAGCAGTCTTAGGGGCCAATGCTGGGCCTTAGGGGCTCAGCTCACAATTCCTGAGTCATTCATTCATTCAGCAAATGAGAAATGTCTGCCGTCCTAGCCAGACACCCTGCCAGGAGCTGAAGATGGACAGGACAGACCCCATCCTTTCCATTGAGCTCAGGTACAAGTGAGACACATGATTCCAGAAGGATAAGGAAACCATTTGTCTAGCAGCTCTTTTGTTTCTGCCCTAGTCTGTCACTTCATGTCCCTGACGCACCACGAAGCTGGGCTTGTTCCCATTTTACAGTCGAGGAAGCTGAGGTTGCTTCTTTGGTAGAGGCCCAAGAAGACTACGAGAGGGCTCAGTCAGTCCTTTACCCAGCGGGAAGCTGGGAGCCCGATATGGACTTTCCGGAAAGGCGGGACTGAGCGTGGCTGTGTATTGGGGAGGGGGGGACCCCTTCCTCCGCCCCCTCCCCGCCCCTCGGCCGCGGCGTGGCGGGGTCGGGAGGGCCGGGGCGGAGCTGGCGTCGCCTTGGGGGCGGGAGAGCGACCGCCGGCCAGGCAGGACAGGCGAAGCCACAGGCGAGAGGACCCGCACCGGGAGGATCGGCAGACGGAGGGCGGCCCAGCACGCTGGGGATGTGACCCCCACGGCCGGAGCAGGACTCGACCTATCCCACCCAGGCGGAGCCCGCGAGTGAGCGCCCCGACCGCCCGCGTCCCCGCCGCGCGCCCGCCTTGCTTCCACTTTCATTTCCTGGGCTGCCCGGCGTGGCGCCGTCCAGAGGCGACCTGGGTTCGAAGGCAGGCGGGCCACAGTCCCGGGTCCGGGGTCTGAGGCTCACGACTCCGAAAGTTGGGGCTGGGGGCGCGTGGGGTGGGGCGGGGAGGCGGTGGCTGAGGGGGCGTGTCTTCGAGAGCGGAAATGTCAGGCTGGCTCCTCTGGGTCCTAAAACCTATCCTGCCCGACAGCTGGGCGGGGTCAGAGGAGGGGTGAGAGGGTCCAGGGGGAGGCAGAGTTCTGGCATGGGTGGCCGAGCGCCGCGGGAAAGACCATGGAGTCTCGGCTTCTTCTTGTCTCTTGTTCTCCTGTCAGCACGGCGCTCCCCACATCGTACAGCCTCAGGCTGGATTCTTGGTTCAAACTGGGGCTATGAACCTGCTGAGAATTTGGGTCAGGCCCGGAAAGTGGCAGGTGTGGCTCTGGCTAAAAGTCGGAACTAGGCAGGGCCGTCCTGCCTTCTTCCTTTGGGAAGCCCAGATGCGCACCAGAGAGAGTAGGCGCGGGTGAGGGCGCTCTGGGAGAGGGAGAGGGAGAGGGACTGGAGACAAGCTGCATGGATAGAAGGGCTCCTGCCCTGTGTCCAAACCCCCCTCCCTCCAAAAGCTCACATGTTCCTGGGGAGAAGACCTGTTTCAAGTTCACTGGTCAGTTACTGCGGGAGGGTGGGTGTATTGGAGAACAGGAAGTAGGTTGTTCCCTTTGGTGGAAAAGATGTTTCCCCTCCCCTCCCACTCCTCACCTCTCCCTATCTCTCTACCAGACCATCCCACAAAGAAAAATAAATAGTTCTTTACTCGGAGTGAGGGATTAAGCCTTGCCCCCTTGTCCCAAACCTGCCTGTAACTAGCTGTGTGACCTCAAGCTTTTCAGGTTCCCTCTCTGGGTCTCAGTTTCCCCAGAGACTGTACAAGAATGTACAAGAAGTGGGCTGGACTAGCTGATTTCTCAGGGCTATTTCCTACTCTAAGATTCTGGTTCTAAGTTTTCCTTAAAGCCTGAGCATTGACTATGTGCTGGGCCCTGACTTAGGCTCTGGAAGGGTGCTGGGGCAAGGACTTGGTGGGGGGCAGCAATGGTGAAAGAGTAGTCTCCAAACAAGGAGAAGCAGGACCGTGGGGCTGTGGGAGGAGGTAGCATTCAACCTGTCGTCAAGCAGAGAGACCAGTGTAAGAAAACACACAGCAGGAGAGTGTGGGATGCGTTCAGGGATCAGGAAGAAGCCCAGGGCAGTTAGCATAGGAAGATGGGACATGGGCCAGGAAAGGTGGGGTGAGGTGTCGAATGCCTGAGGATGGGTCTGTTTGTAACTGTAGAGGGGGCCACATGAATGTGGAGAGCCCAGAAACCCCCATCCAACTGCAGTGGGTGTGATTTGGGAAGCACCTGCCATAAAGCGGAATTTAGAATGGGAACAGCAAGTAAAGCAGGGACATAGGCTCCTCGTTGGTCGGGAAGCTCAGGTCCCACCCTGTAGACATCTTGGGTGAAAAGTCGAGGGGCTGAGAGATGGATACGATGGCACCTGTGGGTTTTTTTTAATTTCCGTGGGGACAAGATCCTGATGGGAGACGTGCCCTACCTTCCAGAATCCCCCTCATGTCACTTGATTGTCGCTCATTCTGGCCTGCTTGTTATGGGTACAAAGAAGGACATTTGTTCCAAACAGTTCCTCTGCCAGCTTGACTTCATGCCTGAAGTGACCCCCACCAATCCATGTGTTTGGTTACTCCCACTTTTCGCCCATTATTGCCTTAATTCCATCATCCCTTCCCCAATCCTGCCCCACCATCACCAGAGATGTGAGGAAGGAAGATGCTCCAGTGTCAACCAGTTGGCTGAGGCCAAGGTCAGGCCTTGTTGGTGGTGGTAATCAAGCCTCAGTCTAGGATAGGGTCTGTACCCAAACTGACCAGGGACAAGGTAAGGTCAGAGTTCAGCCTGGGGCCAGAGCCCAAAACTTAACCTGTAATCATTAGTGGCTAAATTCTAGTCTCAGCCCATAGCCTGGGTTTATATTTCCCAAGAGCTCACAAATTCACAGGGGAGATGAAATGACTATTCTGAGAGTCCCAGAAATCTGGCCTCTATCGGAGTGACCCAGGAGGTTGCATGGGCCAAATCCGTGCCTGCTACGGGGGTCACCCAGCAAGTCAGTGGTGGAGCTGGGATTAGATCACAGGAGTCCTGCCTCTGAGCCTGGGGCTCTGACTGCTGTCCTCAAAGTCTGTTCTGAGTCTGGGATCCTGAATTCTAAGAGGCAGAGCAGATTTGTTTGAGCTTTAGATGGGCCCAGGTGAGTGGATCCAACCACACTCTTACTACCACCCAGTGCCTGGCACATAGCAGATGCTCTTAGACTGTCTACTGAATGTCAGGTGCAATGGAAGGGGCCAGAGCCTGGCTCAGGTTTGGGGCTGGAGGAGGCTGGCTTGGAGGGAAGGATTTCTAGCCACTGTCAGAAGAAACAGTGCCCTCGGAGACCTGCCACCGTCCCCTTTCCTCCAGCCCCTGCAGCCACCTGGAAGCCGTCCAGCTGGCTGCATCAAGGCCCCTTCCTCTTTCAGGGTTAAAAAAAGGAAAGGACATTTTTGGTAGAAATGTCCGTCCTGCTCCCTGGGAATCCCCGGTGGCCAGATGGACTACGGGATATCCCAGAGGAAGTTGAAGGCAGGGGCAGGGGGGCCTCCCCCATGCACAATGCAGCCAGGCTCTCCCACGCTGTACCAGCTGGCCTATAATGGGCTCCCAGAGGTCATTTTGTCCGGGCCCCTGCCTCCCAGCAGGACTGCAAGGAGCCTCTGTGACCTCTCTGATGGTCAAAAAGTCTGATGAGCACCTGCTAGGAGCCCAGGCCCAGCTCTCTCTGAGACATGATAACAGCAGAGGGGAAACAAAACAAGACGGGGAGGGGTTGTGACTTGGCAGGGGTGAGAGTGGTGAGGCCCATCAAGATGCCAGGGGAGGGTGCAGCGGTGGACTGAATACTCTCGGGTGACAGGGAAATGACGTGTTGGAAAGTCAAAGCCATTTGGTAAGGTCCTGACCACTCTGTAACTTCTCCTTGTCCCTGGCAGGACATCCCCAGGGCCGTGGCCATGGCCCTGTGCCTGAAGCAGGTGTTCTCCAAGGACAAGACATTCCGGCCACGGAAGCGCTTCGAGCCGGGCACAGAGCGCTTTGAGCTGTACAAGAAAGCCCAGGCCTCACTCAAGTCCGGCCTGGACCTGCGCAGCGTGGTGAGGCTGCCGCCCGGTGAGAACATCGAAGACTGGATTGCTGTGCATGTGGTGGATTTCTTCAACCGCATCAACCTCATCTACGGCACCATGGCTGAGCGCTGTAGCGAGACCAGCTGTCCCGTCATGGCCGGCGGGCCCCGCTACGAGTACCGCTGGCAGGATGAGCGCCAGTACCGGCGGCCCGCCAAGCTCTCGGCGCCCCGCTACATGGCGTTGCTCATGGACTGGATTGAGGGGCTCATCAACGACGAGGACGTGTTCCCCACACGCGTGGGTGAGCGCCACCCGACAGCCGGGTCAGGCCAGGCCAGGTTGGGAGGGAGCCACCAGGAGCCCATTTTGCAGATGAGGCATTTCATTTGATGCAGCCTCTGTGTGACAGGGACATGGTTTTCATTCCCATTTTGTAGAAGAGGAAAAGTGAGGCTCAGAGAGGTTAAATGTCTTGTTCAGAGTTAGGCATCTTATGCTAGGACTGCCTGGCTTCCAGTTTGGGGTTCTCCTTGCCTGAAGCTTGAGTGTCCGTCCCTCCAGAGACCACCCCAGTTGGGCCACAGACACTGATTCTCAGAATCCTCCAGGCCACAGGGCACCAGAAGAGGTCCATGGCAGGTCCCCCCTGCTTGGGCTGATCTGACCTCCCACCTCCTGAGACGTCCCTCCTACTCTGGGCCTCAGGAAAGGAAACGAGGTGGGAAGTGGGCAGGCCCAGATACTATTTCTGCCTCAGATTGGGGCTCTGAGAGCACAATTTTTCTTTGTCAGACCCAGGCTACAGGGGCCTTTTCTTATCTCAGCAGGGCAGCCTGGGCGGGTGAGGATGGGGGGAAGTGGGGAGTGATGTCAGCCTTGCCCTACTTCCCCAGCCAAGGGCAGCAGGAGGCAGGGGTGTCAGCCGATGAGCTGAGCAGGCATGACTCCGTTTTCATCACAGCAGCCCCACCTGTACCCTGGGCCCCACCACCACCCGCACTCATGCTGATCCCTATGGAGGCTATGGGAAGGACTGGAAGCAGAGATGGGTGGGGTGGGGTGGCCAAGCCCAGAGGGGAGAAGTCTGAATGTCAAGAGAAGCTCTGGGTACTGAGTCACAATTAAGTGTCTGTAACTCCTCCCCAGCCAGGCAGTGGCCTGCCATATCCTGCAATACCATGCTCAACAGCGGGTACCTTCATTTTACATGGTTTTGAGAAGACTGAGGCTGAGATAAGGAAAGTGTACTGAAATGGGCCAGATTTAGAATGGGAGCTCAGGTCCCTTGGGATTCAGGCCCCAATCTAAGTGGGCAGGACAAGTCTGAGGAACCTGGGCTGGACCTGGAAGGGCTCTCAGAGAGGCAGGACTCAACCCTTCCCAAGAGCACTGGGGAAGAGGCCCCTCGGCCAGGTGTGAGCCTGGATCTGGGCTCTTACACCCTTTTAGCCGTGCCAGGTGTCTGTGCCTTAATCCTAGGACAGCTTTGCCACAGCAGAGAAGAAGACATAGCCTCCCAAATCTCCTTGCTGAGAGTGGGAGGTTGTGCAGAAATCATGCCTTCTTCACAGATCCCAGAACTGCCCCCATTCATCTCTGAGGGGCACTGAAGTGCAAAGAGGGATTGAATCCTGTCTCCAGTGTTTACTAATTAATAGTTCTGTGGTTTTGGCCCATGGGCTTCAACTTGATGTGCCTCAGTTTTTATCAAATCTAGAATAATTATCATAATACCCATCGATAGGATTGTTGTAAGAATTAGAGGCAGAAGATACAGAGGGTCCAGCGCAGGGCCTGGCTCATAGATGGAAGAACTCGTCAAAGGTGTTATTGTATATTTGAAGGAATCGAGGGTATCTGAACTAGTTCTTGAAGAGGATGTGTTTGAAGAGTGTATCATTCTCAGGATTGGGGTCTGGGGTCTGTTAGGTGAATGTTGGGAAGAGGAGTGACTGGGAACAGGCTGGAGAGGGAGGTTGAGGCCAAATCATGGAAGGCCCTGAGTGGATGTCATACTGGGGACTTATTCCTCAAGGCGCAGGTCTTTTAAAAGGGGCCCCAGATGTTGATGAACCTCCCTCTTGGAATTGCATATGAAGGTGTGATATGAGCATACCTGCGAGTCCACATACTTCTGGAATAATTTTCATCATATTCCAGAAAGGGTTGGTCAGTGACCCCCCCAACAAGTTTGCAAAGCCCTGCTTTAGATGTTGAGAAAATATAAAAGATGATTTGCGTGTCAGCAAGGGAGAGGCACAGTAAGATTTGTGCTTCACTAAAAAAGGATGTATGGGGGAAAAGCAAACCACTGTCTTTCTCTGACTTCTAAAGGGAAGTGTGCTGAGAATTGAGGGAAGAGGCCATCCAGGGTGAAGACTGCCAGGATGCCGATTCCTGCCCTCCCCCTTCTGCCTCTCCCTGCCCCACAGGAATTCCCTTCCCCAAGAACTTCCAGCAGGTCTGCACCAAGATCCTGACCCGCCTGTTCCGCGTCTTCGTCCACGTCTATATCCACCACTTCGACAGCATCCTCAGCATGGGGGCCGAGGCCCACGTCAACACCTGCTACAAGCACTTCTATTACTTCATTCGTGAGTTCAGCCTGGTGGACCAGAGGGAGCTGGAGCCACTGGTGAGGACAAGTCCCCACTGCCCTCCCCCCCCAGTTCCTGCACCCGGGCTAGCCTCTGTGAGTTCACAGGCGCAAAGGCTGTCTGCTTTAAGAAAATCCGGTACATAAGTTTCTGGCTCGTCCATTAACGTGAATACATTAAGAGAAGACAATTCATTCAACAGTGGTTCCTGTACTTTAATAGAGAATTTGGCTGGAGTTGTTCGGGGTGGGGAGGTGGGAAAGGGGGCAGGCTCAGGTAGAGGAGAAACAAGGCCCCATGGTTTTGGACAGTTGAGTTCTAACTGACCTCTCCCCACTTTTTGTCTCTGCAGAGGGAGATGACAGAGCGGATCTGTCATTGAGCCAAGACCTGGACATTGTTGCCCATCAGATAAACCATCTAAACACAGCGTGGCAGGGGGAGGGGACCCTCAGGAGGCTGGTGGTAGAGGAGCCTGGAGGCCCTGAGGTTCCTTCCACACACTCCAAGCCCCAATTTCTGATTCTCAGGCGTCTGCCCACATCTCCCCTTCGCTGCTTGCGAATGGGGAAATGAGAGGAGCTGCAGGGTAGGGAAACAGAAGGAAGGGAGGAGTTAAACCTCTGGCAGTGATGTCTGAGGTTGGGATGGGTTTCTTCTCTGATACTTGACCCTGCCATAGTGGTTCTCAAGGCCATTTGGGATATGTGGATGTGGCTGAGGTGATGACAAGAAAGGTGCAAGAGAGTTAGCAGCTTGTGTGAGTGAGCAGAGAGGATGGTATGTGTGTGTGTGTACACATGCAATTTTGTCTTTAGGGTGTGACTGGGAGAGCTAGCTGCCTTAAATCCTGCCTGGAATATAATATGCCCTCCATAAATGTTAGATGAATGAATGACTGAAAAGTCTGCTACCATCAGATATGAACACTGTAGATGTGAAGACAGATAGGTCTGAATCCCTTCTTGGAGTATCTGACCATGTACAGAATGTGGTTGTAGAAGTCTCTATGGTGGGACTTTCCTGCAGGGGGCAGGTAGGAAAGGGAGCTTTGCCCTAGTGCAACTGCAGATACATGCTCTGATCTTCTCAACCAGAGACACCTGTAAGCTGTCATTTTACTCATCCCTCTGTCTCCAGGAAGGCCGGTTTATAACAATCTCCTGAGTTGTTGGGGGTGATCCCTTATGTCCACAAAAGTTGTCTGGTCCTTAACTTGGGAATTCTACATTCCAGTCTGGCTCCCAGAACCTACAGACCTGGTTCTCTGAGTCTGAAGCCTACAAACCTGGTTTCCAGGGATCTTAAACCCAACGCCAAATAATCCTCCAGCCCAAGGACCTGTTAAAACTTGCATTGGGAAACTCTGGAGTCTTGTTTCCCATCCTAGGACATTGAGGACTATGTAACTGGTGAATGGATTCTTCTAGGTTTGGGGAGCCCACAGCCTGCAAGTACCTGTCTCCTTCTCAACCATCATCAAGACATTCCAGCTGATTGGATCTCAGAGCACAACCAATCACAGAGAGACTTGGCTGTTCATTCAGCACTCCATTTCTCAGCACCCTGTCCCAGCCCAGTGCCCAGACCCATGGGTGGAGAAACTGAGGCAGGAATGGGCCCAGCCCTCCCAGAGCTTCCTCACTAGGAAGCCAGGATGGAAAGCCAGAGAAATCAGAATCATCCAGTCTCATCCTCTTAGTGAGACAAAGGAGGGAACTGGGACCAGGAAGGGAGGGGGGAGAGACAGTCCAAAGCTTCCTAGTAAGACTTTCATGAAACTGGAATAGAAACCAGGGGTCCTGACTCCCAGGCCAGGGCTTGTCAGTTACTAAATAGGGCGATGAGATGCACAGAGAGAGAAGGTTTGACAACCCTTCTTCAAGACACAACTGTTCCTGCTTTGAGCAAGTGTTGCTACCCTGATGCCAGAGTGCCCCACCAACCCTCAGTTCTATTGGGGTGGTCTGCTGAGCCAAATCTCCGAAAGTATGCCCCTCTCAAAGTTGCTTGCCCTCTGGGGAAACAGATCAGTTTCCTGAGGCCAGGCAGTAGGACCTGGGACAATCTTTGCTGCCTCCAGAGCAGTTCCCAAGGGTCACACACTGGCCTAGCAGCTTTGCTAGAGGCTCTTAGTGAGAGGAGCCAAAACTTTCCCCAGGATGGATTGTGGCTTGGAAGATGGATTCCATGCCGTGGCCAGGGCGACTGGGGGGAGGGGGGCAATGAAATCTATTTTTGTGAAACAGAAGGAAGACTTTATTGTTGTTATTTTTGGAAAATAAAGAATGCAAACTAAAGCAGCCACTTGTGGGAAGCTGTGGTCTGGGCACCACATGGCTCCCAGGCAAAGCTGTGGAATGAACTGAGCCAGACTGGGGCAGGGAAGGCTTTTTGTCTTGAATTCTCGGGCCAAGTAGAGGGTTGGATGGTGTGGTCATGTCTGGCCCAGCTTTCCAGGGTGGGGACACTGAGATTTTCTTGGAGCTCTGGGAATTCTGGGTCCCTTGGGGATGAGAAGGCCCAGCTTGCTTCCGGGAACTCAGTCTGATGGGGGAGGTCTTCCCTTGTTTCAGCTCCAGTCACCTGGCACTGTTTTTTTCTCTGGCTCCAGCCCCTCAGTCTGGGTGGTTTATTGGAGCTAATAGGTTAAAGGACAGGGCAGAAATATAGTCCCAACCCTAATCACAGCAGAGGAGCCATTCCTAAGAGGAAACACTTGTTGAGTGCTGGCTGGAACTCAAATTGGAGGTAGTAGGACATGGTCTGGTTCCAAAGCTGACTCCCCGGGGGACACCTGAGAACTTTGGCTCAGGTTTCAGTGTCATTCCACTGTCCCTAACCTACAAGATGCTAGGACAGGAGTTGAAAAGCACCTTAGTTCTAAAAAGTCAGCAAAGGCCCCCCTGGAGCCCTCCCCTCTATCTGCAAAGGAGACAGTCTGGCTTTGTACAGGGTCTCTCTGGAGGGCAGAGGCCTGAGTTCTAGTTCCAACCCAGTCCCCAAGGTATCATGGCAGGCCCCTTCCCTCACTAAACTTCAATTTCTCATCTATTTCATGATCAGGAGCAGATGTGGAAGACCGATTGATCTCCAAGCTCCTCATTACTCACAGTCTGTGAATCAATCACAATAATAACAATAGCTAATGCTAACTATGTGCCAGGTACAATTTTAAGAGCTTGACGTATAATGGCCTGCCCAATCAAGTTCGTCTCTAGCCTTCTGCCTGGCCCCTCTTCTGGCCGCCAATATCCCTCCTTTCACTGCTCCAAGATCCGGAAGACCCTCTACTCTGCTGCCCCTTCTTCTGGCTCACTAGAGAAAGCACCAGTCCAGCATTCTGAAAGGTGACTCAACTTTTTACACCTCCTAGGACAGGTCACCCACTATTTTCTCAATCACTGGATAGCTAGGACTGTTAGAAAGTTCAGGCTCTGGACCCATGGTTGTTTTGAAATACACCATGGCAGTGAGGGTCTATTTATCTCAGAGTAGAAAGCTAAGAGTAGAATAATTTGAGAGAAAAGGAGGGGAAAGAAGAGAAAGCTAGGAGCCCTCAGCGATGCAGAGAAAAGAGTTCCCTCACAGGGCAAAACCAGGCAGGAGAGGATTCTTAGAGACCCTATACACACTCTCACTGTGTATTCAGAGTGAGGGGCAGCTTCGTTGGGCAGTCAAGGTTGAGAAGGCTTTGTTTTCCTACTGGCTCAGGTCTATTTCTACAGAGTTTGCTCTTTGGAGCAGGGAATGAGGGAGCCATTGTCACCACCCAGGACAGAATATCCACCTACTGAGTGAAGAATGCCCCACCATTCTTGGCCCTCATGAGCACTGCAACTCCTCTTTGAAGCTTCCAGCTGCCACATATACCTCCCATACTCCCTTCAGGAGCCCCAAGTATAGCTGGAGCTCCACCAGCTTTGGGGGAGCCCTCCTTGACACCTCCCTCCTCTGAGCCCACAGAGCCCTTATGTGGTGTCAACTGAAACTGGTTGCCATGTAGGGAGCATAGGAACTTTGCGAAGCTGAATTGGAACATAGGCCCAAATAATTCAGGACCAGCTGACTGCTGGACAGTCTGGGACAGTGAGGGAAATAGGCTGGCGAGGTCCAGGAGGGCTTGAAGCTTGGATGGGTCTGGACTGTGAAAGGTGGAAGAGGTCAGGATATACACAGGTCTTCAGGCTGAACCAGGGGATTTGGGAAGGGACTGAGCATAGACGCATGGGAGAAGGTCCCCCTCTCCAGCCTTCACCCAGACTGAAAATCCAGCAAAACCCTTAATGTCCCCTAAATTTATCCAGGCCTCCCTCCATCAAATAGATGAGGAGACCGAAATCTGAAGGGGAAAGGGAACAAATGCTTGTAAGGTGGAGGATGAGAAGAAAGTTCAAGAGCCTCTTTTTACTAACTTTGCTCACCAGATTCTCACAACAGTCTGGACACTGGCAGGGAAGGGATGTTTACTTCCATTTCACAAAGGAGGAAACTGACAGGAGTCAGGGCCGGAATTAAAACCCAAGTCAGTCCTCTTCTCCTCTCTTTGCACCTGCAGCCTGGGGTGGGGTGGGGGTGGGGGGCACTGGTTGATGTATTCATTCATTTGTAGTTGTTTCTTTAAAACGAGCTTTCAAATTTTTTAGTTCGAACAGTGGGGTCAATACTTTACAAAAAGAGAAACTCTCATGGTGAAATTATAGGAACTCAGACCTTCAAAGAAATTTTACAGAATTAGCCCAGTCTTAGAAAGGATTAGCAGCATTGTCCCACAAGTTAAAAAATTCCTTCCTGGCTTGCAGAAGCGCTCAGTAAATGTTAATTACACGTCTCGCTGCCACCCCTCCTTCTTCTCGGCGCTTCCCAAGCTTCCCACCGCTCCAGTCGGAAAAGACAGCGTCCCAGGACTGAAGTTCCACCCGCTGCCCCAGCAATCTCCCCGCCCCTCTCCTCTCACGCCTGCGCAGTTAACTGAACTCGCCGGCACGTCTCACCAGGGTGGCCGTCAGGGCGCAGGCGCAACCCCGCCCCTCCACGCCCCACTTTCCCCGGGCCCTCCTCTCGGGTCTAGCACCGCCTCTTCCGCGTTCTCAGCGGAACGATCTGCAGGTGAGGGTGAGTGCGACCGACCCCGCGGGGAGTCAGCTGAGGTGACGGCGCGCTAGCGAGGTATCCCTCCGAGCAGAATGGGGCGGGTGGGGAGGAGGTCTGTGAATGAGTCCGTGTGCCCAGGCGGGGGCAGTCAGAGCCTTCAGCCCGAAGTCACGACCAGATTCCGATGAGGAGGGACAGCCGAAAGGACGCTTCTCTCGGACTCTTCTCCAGGGCTCCGTCTGTGGCGAGGTCGGGGTAGGGTTGTCGGTGACCCGAGGTCGGGGTTCAGTCTGCGGTCGGCTTGAGACTCAGTTCCTCCGAGGAATCAGGGCCCAGGCTATGTCTGGACTCAGAACTCAGGCTGGGAAGCAGCGTAAAGAGTTTTTCATGTGAGGAATTTATAGTATCTGTGCACTACTTATTTTCAAGTTAACTGTTTTCATTTGTTTTTGCAATATTTAAAAGCCCTTGACATGTGCAGGTGGCTGTACAGTGGGGACAAGTAACAGCGTGGGGTTCAGTCCTCAGAGGTCTTCCAGGCCACCTTTCAGATGGTCAGTGGCAGATCAAAGGCCTGCGCTGGGGACAGGAATCAAGTGTTGTTGTAGGTGCGTGAATTTGGAGTCAGGCAGTCCTGGGTGCAGATCTCACCGGTGCCACTTCCTAGCTGTGTGTCCCTGGGCAAGCCGTTTCCCAGAGTCACTTTCTCCTCTGTAAAATGTGAAGGTTGACTAGGATTTAGTAAATCACTTAAAACTGTGGTGCCTATCACTTAATGGGTGCTCGAATATGTGGTGACTGATTTCTAGGAACTAGCAGGTCATTTTGGACAAAGTACTCTAGAGAAGCCTTGGGGGAATTGTTGGCATGCCCTGTGCCTTGCAGCCTGAGTGAAATTTTTGGATGAGAAGGGAACCAAGACTTCATTGACAACAGCTTGTGTGCCGGGTATTGTGTTGGGCGATTGGTGTAAATTATCTCACTGGATCCTCAGCCACCAGCCAGGTGGTTTCAGCTACATTCTTCTTAGCTTCAGCCTTTCTGAAGAGGGCTGGACTGGAAATGAGGTGCAGAGGAGACCCAGGATTTGGGTTTTTATGTGGAGGTGCGCCAGCTAGAGACTTTGATGCCCACCGCCCCAACTTTTCCCACCTCAGCTCTTCTCTTTCTGTGATCCAGAGGGTTGGTTAGGTTCTTGACTTTGTCTGGGAAGCCTGTTAGTCTAGTGCTCCAGCAGATTTTGCCAGTCAGAGAGCCTAGCAAGTGAGCACCTCTTAAACTCAGATTGCATGAAGTAGAATCATGGGAGA
This sequence comes from Tamandua tetradactyla, assembly GCF_023851605.1. Lineage (NCBI taxonomy): Eukaryota > Metazoa > Chordata > Mammalia > Pilosa > Myrmecophagidae > Tamandua > Tamandua tetradactyla. The sequence continues at coordinate 176,243,648 of NC_135328.1, forward strand.
GAGAAACTCTGTGAGCAGTAGTTACCGGATTCTCACACGTGCTTAGGAAGCACACATGGTCTCCTGTTATATGATCCCATAGTAACTTGGTTCCTTTGCTGTCCTCTTCATGGGAGCCCATGTAGGCTTCCTAAGATACTACTCTGATCATGTTATATCTCTGTATATTTCTGCTCAGAAACCTTGGCAGGCCTCATTGCTCATGATGTAGAGTTTGGACTCCTTAACCTCATAGAATCTCTTCCCAAACCTCTCTCCTGCCTTATTTCCTTTTGTTTTCCCAAACTTGCCCCCTGTGCCTCAGTCAAAATAAACTAGTCTTTGCTCTCCAGACACCCCTACATGTTCCCGTCCCAACATTTGCTTATATTCCCTCTTCCTGGAGTTCTCTCCTCCTCGTCTTTCAAGGCCCCTGTCTCCTGTGACATCCTTCGTGAAGCTTCTCAGACCCCCGGCTGGGTTAGTTTTCCCCCTCCAATCATCTGTAGAAGAGACTAAACCTTGAATATAGCTCTGATCACAGCCTGCCTTGAAGTATGTCACCTCATTTATATGGATGCGGGGGGCATTGGACAGCGGGGGCCATGTCTATTTCCTTCTTCCTCTGCCTGACACAGGGCTGGCACATAGTAGGCCTCTGCAGTGTTTGTGATTGAATAAGTCAGAAACATTTTTTATTTACTGGCTTTGATCTTCGTTTCATGAGCTGGTCACCTTGAGAGTGAGGCTTTGTGTTTTTCCTTCTCTCTGTGCCTAAGGAGGGCCCTAGTTTAGATTGATGATATCCTAAATACAGGCATCAAAGACAAGAAAGTGCAGGAATTCTGCAGAAGGCAGGATTCCTCTTTGCTGCTATTGTTTACAGGCTCCTCTTATATCTTTACTGTAAGCCTTGTTGGGGTGGGTGAGGGAGCTGGTGCTCTGTTTTGGGTGTGATATTGTTAACACAGGGGAAAGCTCACAGGTGGTTTGCTAATCAATTGCTCTGCCCTTGACCTTGGGAGGCAGTGGTGGCTTCCATCTGGAGACCAACAGCTACAAATTCACATTTTTCCTCACCAGCAACCTCAGCACAGAGAACAGAAGGGACTTTATTGATCTTAGATATATATACCATTGAACTTGGAAGGGGCTTGAGGACCAACTGGTTCTACGTCTTTGATTTTACAGATGGGGAGAGGACTTGATCAAGATTGCACAAGTTAGTGCAGAGGTGACACGTCCTGATTCTGTTTTTCCTAGTCTACCACACTGTTAATATATCTAACATTTATTGAGCACTTACTGGGTGCCAAACAGCTTTAAGTGCTTTATGTGTGCCATCTCAAAACTCTATTTTATAGACTTAGAAACTGAGACAGAAGTGATTCAAATCTATTTTCTGACTCCAAACACTGGTTTTTAGAATTCGTTTTAAGGGCAGTTATCTCCTAACCAGTACAGTGGGACAGTTCTCCAAAGAGCTTGCTTCCAGACGTCGCCTTACCTCTGTGAGTAAGAGACGTACTCTCAGTGATGTCTGACTACATACTAGAGTGTATGTCCCAAGACAAGTCCCAAGTGTGTTGAAAGAATGAGTGCTAGTGGGTCTTGGTTTAGGAATATTAATATACCTCAAAAATAGCATTGTTGGTCAAGTCAAGCAGTTAGTTTTAGAATGTCTCAGTCCAGAATCTTTCTGTAAAATTCCCAGTCCAGGATGGAACAGCTCAATTCATTAAGCACTTATTGAGCTCTTGCTATGTACGAGACTCCAGTATTGGGGAATATACATAGAGGAAAACAGTGCATTTCCTGCCCCTCTGTAAGTAATTGTCTTCTCACAGCCTTCTCCTTCCAATGCAGTTCAGAAGGTAGGTAAGTACGTAACTGAAATCAGACTGTCTGTGGTAAATGTAGTGAGGAAAGTAAACAAAAGGGAGTGTCCGGGAAGAAGTCACTCCTAACATGACCAGAGAGGGTCTAGAGAAAGATTCCTAAAGTGGAGAATTGATGCTGGGCCTTGAAGGGAGTACATTTCTGAGAGAAGTGGAAATGCACAGAGGGGCGTGTGTGTGTGTGTGTTTGAGTGTGTATATGTTGAAAGTAGGAGGGAGAGAATGGAATTGGTGAGAGGGGGAAAAATACTGAAATGGTGCATTGTAGCCAAAATGTAGAGAGCAAAGGGGAAAACACGAACATTTCTTACCTGTTTTGTTTTGTGACTTGCAATATACTAGATGCTTGACACACTATAATTTATGTCATCCTTACAATCCTATAATATAGGGATATTTACCTCTAATTTAAAGGTGAAGAAACAAGACCTCAGAAAGATGAATGTGGCTTACCCAAGATAATGCAGCTAGGAAGTGGCAGAGCTTGGTTCAAACCCGGGAACGTCAGCTTGAAAGACCCATATTCTTTTCCCAATTTCATGACTAGGACTGTCTAAGCCATTTCTTGTTTTGTTTTCCATGAATATGGAAAAATTCCTTCTGGTGATAAAGGAAGGTTTTCTCATGATAACCTTTTGTGGAGCAGGCCTCACTTTCTCTCCCCGAGGCTAAAGAGCCAGGGTTTCTTTCACTTCACTCTTAAAACCTATTTTCCACTGCTTAGATCACATTGGCCATACTTCTTTTCTTTTTCTTCGTTTTTTACACTTCTTGGCAGTGACTTAGTGACTTCCCTTAACTATTTAAGGGAAGGATAACTTCAGGTGTCTCCATTCATTCAGTAAACATTTGAGCATTTTCTTAGTGCCAGGCCGTAGGCCAGATATCAGAGATCCATAGGTGAATTAGGTGTAATGTCTGCCCTGGTCCTTGCTTACAGTATAGAGGGAGATGGACAATAAAATGTTATAGGTGCTGTGACTGAATTATGCACAAATGTGGAAAATAGTTTAGAGTAATCATTTGACCAGACAGCAGGATAAGGCGTTTGGAGAGGAATATTAAGACATAACACAGAGAGAAAAAAAGACATAACACAGGAGTTGTGATCTGGGATAAGATTATGGAGGCCCTTGTGGCCAGACAGGAGCTTAGTTATTCCTGAGGCAGTGGACACCTGTTAGAGATTTTAGGACAAGGAAGTAGGCTCAAATTTGGCTTTTTAGACCAAGGACCAAGATGCCGCAGCCTTAGTCTTGTCTGTCCCCATTGGTATTTTCAGTCTTGAAAATGACATGGCGGATCCTTGCTTGGATACTAGGTTATTTTGCTCTAAAGCTTTTATAGACAGTCTAGTTCTTGGACTCTGGAGAAATTTCATCGTCCATACAGTGGGAAATCCATTAAGAATTAGAGAATTGGGCTGGGCTCAGCCTGTATGAGACCAGCCGCCGTCCAATCTAGGTAGGAAGGGGTACAGGGATGAAGAGAAGGTTCCAGGCTCATTTTGGCATTTGGTAAGGAACGTTAAGTTTTTTCAGGTAGTGTGGAAATTGAGAGTTCTTGCTGAGGAGGAAGAGAAGCCCATGGAATTTGGGATATGCCAGAACTAATCAGGGCTAACAGACATTTAGAACCCTGGGTCATGTATCTTGAAAACCTCCTTTCTATTAATTTAATTCTTCCTGCTGGCCAACTGTCCTTTAGAGAGTGGCTGGGTTGCTTTCCAGAGCCATAGCTGATCTGGGGAAGCCATAGCCAAGATAAAATAACAGCTACCAGGCGGACAGTGGTGGCTCAGTGCCATGCCAGAGACCCAGGTTCGATTCCTGGAGTCTGCCCATGTGAAATAATAATAATAGCTACCATTTATTGAGTGCCTGCTATATGCCAGGCATTTTGCCATGAGCTTTTTAATATGTATTAGCTTATTCAGTTCTCACTGCAACCCTGTGATGTGGGTGCGAGTGCCCCCATTTTATAGAGGATGACACTGGAACGTTATTATGTCCAAGGCATAATAATGCTGGTAGATGGTAGAGACAGGATCGGAACTAGGCCCCAAGAGCTTGACAGCCCATACAGTTTCTACTTTTCTAGCCCTAGAGTGGTCTAAGTGGTAGAATAATACTCCGAAGAAAGTACAAAGTCCTTAAAGGAATAACTGAAGTTTTTTTTTGTTTTTTGTTTTTCTTTAGGCCCAGAGGCCATAACCAGCTTGCCTAACTGGTCTTGCATGACCTGCAAGCTAAGAATGCTTTTTACATTTTTAATGGTTGGGGAAAAAATCAAAAGATTAATATTTTGTGACATGAAAATTATGTGAAATTCAGATTTCAATATCCATAAGTAAAGTTTTGTTAGACGATAACCACAATCATGCTGTTATGTATTATTGTCTGTGGCTGTATTCACACTGCAAAGACAGAACTGAGTAATTGCAACAGAGACCATATGATGAGCAAAGCCTAAAACATTTCTTCTAACTGAGCCTTTACAGAAGAAAGTTGCCACCTCTACTATTGGCAACAAACAAGGACCAAATAGGCTTTGAACCTATAGCAAGACTGAAGGCAAGTAATTAAAGTTGGAAGGTGTTCACGGCTGTCACTGTATGTGTTGCAGTTGCTAAAAGGAGAGGGAGTGTAATGTGAGCTTCTTTGGGCCTGGAAACAGTTTCACCAGGCCACAGAGATTTGTTTGGGAGTAAAAAGCACGGTAAGAAGGACTATCCCATATCCTAACATCTCTATAGGACAATAAAGAGAGATTTTCTAGATGAAGTAACGCATTCAGATATTTATCAGAGCTCCTTACTGTGCCACATACAGAGATGAAAAAGGTTACATTCCTGCATTTGAGGAGCTTATGGCTTAGAGGGAGAGCCGCACATACATGTGTATGACTAGCAGTAAGTGTTATAATGGTATACTGTGGGTTTGCTTAAACGCTGAATGAAGTAGGGAAAAAAGTGAGGGACCACTTCATGCAGGAAATCATTTGCGATGGACCTTAAAAGATAAAGAGTAATTATTTTTCAAGGAGCTACATACCAGGCTAAGGAAACAACATGAAAGGTTTGACTGTGAATACATGGAGCTTATGAGGATGGAGGAGAAAGAGACATTCACATGATATATGAGTTCAGTGGCTGGGTGACTAGGAGGATGATGCAATCTGATAGAGAAGAGGAAAAATCAGGAGGAAGGCAGCAGTGGGTGGGGACAGAGGACAAGTCCAATTTGGGGCATGTGATTTGAGGTAATGGTGAAATTCATCAGCCTCCAGTTAGAAAGCTTTTAGAAATTCTGGCACCACGCAGAGTTAAGCTGCACATTTAGAGCTTTTCCACTGAAAAAGGGGGAAGTACATATTTATTTCATAGAAAAGAAGTTGACAAAGCAACTTTGACACATGATAGCTGGAGCTAAAGGATTAAAAACATCAGTGGACATACAGAGAGTAAAGTCAGCAGACTGAAAACAAGAAGTAACTATGCACTTGGCTTAAAACCCAGTTTCCATTCATGTGAACTGCTGCTCTCAGCATCTGCTTTATCTTTTTGACTCTATTTCTTCTTGCCTATGAGACTTGAACCTGGTCGCTAAGAGGTGAAGCCAGCGCTCATTCATCTCTAAATGAAGTGGGCAGCAGAGAAGTGTCAGCTTTTGCCTTCTGCATTAGACTTCACAGAGCAAGCAGAATTGTCCATCTCTGTCATCCAGGTTCAGGTTCATCTTTTTGGGTCTGAAGTCCTGCAGTGGGAACAGAATCTTAAAACTCAGACCCTTCTTAAGTTATTTGAGATTCCTCAAAAGCTAATGGTAAAGACTGGGAAATATCTGTGATTGCCTTGTGTATATGTACTTACTGGTGTAACACATAGGTTTGGGGAACACTTAGCTCAGCCTTAGCTTCTCTGATCCTCTTAAAGAAGTCAGCTTTTTTATATACTTTCTATTTCTGCTGTTTTGAAGATTTTTGTGCCAGATATGATGAAGCAGAAACAAATGAAGAACTGAAGAATGTTTGCTACATACAGAGACCACTTCTTGTAGCTGGAAGACACTAGCCCTTCTGACGGGAGCATTATTTCATTTGGAATTTCAAGTTTACAGAGGATTCACTTCTCAGAAGTTGGCTGAACCTATAGGTAAGATTGGATGTGCAATTTGCATATTCCTTTAGTTTGCTTCAAGTTCATATTATTTGATATTTCCAGAGGAAGGGATGGGCCAGAGATTGTCTAAGCAGATAATGGTTTGCAGTGTTCAATTGGGTAACTAGGTTAGCTGGGTTGCCTGACATTTATCTAGGACAGCAAGGAGGAGTACAATTCTATAAGAAATAAACTGTAGTGAAGGTTATAAGGAAAGTTATTCAGTAAGTAAAATATATTTATTTACTTTTAATTACAAAATTAAAACAACTGTATTGTAACAAAAATCAAATATGACGAAAGTAAAAAGTGGAATTCTCATACCCACTCAATCTCATTTTCCAGAGGTAGCCTTTGTTAATAGTTGGGATATATCTTTTCAGTTTGTTTTGGGGGGAGTTGCATGGTCCAGGAATCGAACCCAGGTCTCTCGCGTGGCAAGAAAGAATTCTACCACTGAACTACCCTTGCACCACCCTATTTGTGGGTTTTTTTTTTTTTTTTTTTTTTGCTTTTTTGCATAGGCAGGCACTGGGAATCAAACCCAGGTCTCCGGCATGGCAGGCAAGAACTCTGCCCCTGAACCACCGTCGCACCACCCTGCCGTATTTGTTTTTAACTTATAATTTGGCAACATTTTGAAGTGTTGTGTTATATTCTAACCTAAGGTTCAGTCATGCCTGGCAAGTTATAAATTATACCTCATTTGTAGATTTGGGTCAGATAAGAGGTGGGTGAGAGTGGTTTTAGCCTAATCTGTAAGTTTTCACCCTCTTTTGCTGCTGGGTATCACCTCTATTTATATGTAGCCTCCTGGTGGCACTACTGTCTTCCCATTTTCCCCACTCCCAAACCAGCTCTCTTTCCTGAATTCTTCCCTTCTTTGATGGCACCTCTATTCTCATGGTTACCAGACTTTTTTTATAAATATGATTCAGAAACATGTATTGAGATCTCCTCCTGTGCCCGGGTCCATACTATGTTGTGGGGCTAGAGAGGAAATACTTTAAGGAGAATGGTCATCTTTGACTCCTCTCCCATCTCTAGTGGTTTGGGAGGACTAGGACCAGTTCTGCCCTCCATACCCTCACTCCATAACACTTCACTCAGCCCTTCAGTCTCTCTCCAGCCTCCAGTTTGTCCTGCACCTCAAATTAATGGCCCTAAAATACGGCTCCAGTCATCTCACAGGCATTGTCTATAGCCTGATTCACAAACCTTGCAGTTTGTAGTCTGCAAACCTTGGGGCTCTCTGAAGCCCTTTGAAGGGATTTGCGAGTCACTATATCTGCAGAGTAAAATAGTGTGACTATGTTATTTGCTGTTGCCAAGCAACAGTGTATACAATTGCTGATGCCTTAGCAGGAATCAAGGCAGTGACACTGAATTTACCAGTTGTCATTACAAGACTGTAATTCATTTCCAGGCAGTCATTTTTTACTTCAATGCCATTTTCAGTTAAGAATGTCCTTGATGATGTAGTAAAAATTATTAATTCAAAAAAAAATCGCAAAATTATTAATTTGATTAAATCATTCCCCTTTTTAATATTCTGTGTAACAAATGAAATGCACATAAAGCTCTTCTGCTGCAGACCCAAGTAGAGTGGTTGTCTCAAGGAAAAACACTCATGCAGTTGCTTAAATTGCATACTAAACTAGCTGCTATTTTCATTTTCGTTTGAAAGAATGACTGACAAACTGTAGTTATTCATACTTATTTATGTGGCAGATATTTTCTTGAAAATGAAGGAATTAAGCCTGTTACTTCAAAGGAAAGCAACTGACGGTTGTTACCAATGATAAAATTTGAGCTTTCAAGCAAAAATTAGAATTTTGAGAAATATACATCCACCACTGTGCATTTGATGGCTTCCTGATATTTAAAGACTTTTCTGATGAGATCAATGGTGATATAATATGATTTTTCAATATTTTTTCAAGAAATATGCCAACATTTGGAAGATTCCCATAACTAATGACTCTATGTTTTCCATATAACCAAGACGTGATATTACAAAATCACATGCAGGTAAAAGATCCATTCAAAGTATAAGACAGACCAGTGTTAATATAATAGCGCTCAGAATGTTCATTGATATGAATTCAGATGCCACGTTGCTATAAACCTTTAAGAAATTACTTTTTGTTGAGTATCGGAATAGTAGCAAAAAAATACCTACAATTATCCAAGAAGGCTATTAAGATATTATTCCTTTTACTAGCTCTGTTGTACCTATTGTCTTCATATACTTGGGACAAAACAACATATTGAAACAAATTGAATTCAGGAGCAGATATGAGAACTTAGCTGTCTTCTTTGTTGTTATTGTTGTTTAGGAAAAAGCTTTTATTTTAGCTATAAGTAAAGGCAGAACAGTAAAGTGTGGGTTAAAAAAAATATCTCCTGGAGTAAAATTTTTGGGAGAAAAACAAAACAGTAATTATTTTTTGATTAATGTCAGATTGAGTGTCCATAATATGCCAGGCAATTCACGTATTTCATCCTTATAAGAAAGCCATCTTCTTTTAAGTCAGACACTAAAGAAATTTGCAAAAATGTAAAACAGTGCCATTCTTCTCACTAAGTTTTTAATAATTATATTAATATATTATACATTATATTATATATTATATTATCATATAATGAATTTATTGTTATTTTTAAGTGAATTGATCAATGAAAAACTTTTTCATTTCTCAGTTTTAATTTTTTTAATGGTAAGTATTGATAGATATAAGCCACGTAAACAAAAGCTCTTGGGAATCCTTGGTAATTTTTAAGACCAAAAAAGGGTCCTGAGACCAAAAAGTTTGATAACTGTTGGTTCCTTCTTATCTTGACTTCAAGATTTAAGAGCATTCTCTTAGTGCTTTTCCCATTGCTGTTTTGAATGATTTAAACACCCAGTGTGTATCCTTCAAAAAATTAAGAGGTGGGCGGGCCGCGGAGGCTCAGCGGGCAAGAGTGCTTGCCTGCCGTGCCGGAGGACCCCGGTTCGATTCCCGGCCCCAGCCCATGTAAAAAACAAACAAACAAACAAAATATAATAAAACAAGAAAATGTTTAAAAATGTTTCCCTTTCTTCCTCCCTTCCTTCCTTCCATCCTTCCTTTCTTCAAAAAAAAAAAAAAAAAAAAAAAAAATTAAGAGGTGATGGCTGTTTTGTCATTTGGAAACAGGTTGCCCACACATGCAGGAAATATTCTGACTGAAAGGACTTTCAGGATTGCTGTAAGCACAGATTTAGTAGGGGCTCCTTAGACTGTAATCCAGTTCTGAACCAGACAGGACCAGAAACTTGACTCATTTTTTTATTAGAGAAGTTAAGCATTTGTAGACCATCCATGCATAAAATACATGGTTCCCACGTACCATCCTCTTATTAACACCTTGCATTTTTGTGGTACATTAGTCACAATTGATAAAAGCACATTTTTATACTTCTGCTGTTAATTCTAATCTGTGGTTTAACTTAGGGCTCACTGTCTTTTGTGCAGTTCTAAGGGTTATTTCATTTTATTTTTATTCTAATAGTACATATACAACTTAAAATGTCCCCCTTTTAACCACAATCAAATATATAATTCAGTGCTGTTAATTACATTCATAATGTTGTAGTACCATCACCAAGACTCATTACCAAAACTTTTCCATCATCCCATATAGAAACTCAGAGACTTGTATGGCTGGTATCCCTCAGAGAGGCTAACCTGACCAAATTCACAAAGACTAATCAGTGTCCAAGCCTGGTGCTTCCTTTAGTCATTTAATTTAGAAATGGACAGGCTTGAGAAATAGCAGCCTTTTTCCTTCATTTTTTAAAGTATGTGTAAAACTGAAACACTTGTCTACATTTTCCATTTTCTATAATAAAGTATAAAGAGTAGCATGATGAACTTCCATGTATGTATCACCCAAATCAAACAAGTATCAGTTTATAAGGGCTAGTTTTCTGCATAGGATGTTCTCTCTCAGGCCAGGATGGGGGAACCCCCAGGAGATGCACTGACAGCTCTAAAGACTGCTTCTGCACCCAGAACCAGAATAGAAGGTGAACCTGAGGTCTAGACCCATGGCCTCTGGGGACCTTACTACCCCAGCCCTGCTCATTTGGAGGCCTGCTCTGGATCACCACCCTGCCGGCACCCTTGCAGGCCTCAGACAGCCAGCTTTCACTGCAGATGAGTGGACTCTGCAGCCTTCATACTGTTGGCCAGCCTTACTATACCAAGACTCATGGGGAAACCCTATGAAATACCTCTGTCCCTTGTCATCACATTTACAGGCAGACTGTCCTCTGATCGAGGTGGTTTTACAGGTGGCTCCTTTCATCCATTGTGTTGAATTTGGCTAGCTTCTGTTTGAGTATATCCTTTCCTTGACCTTGTCCCCTTGTCTCCTAAATAGTAATGATACCATCAGAAACCAAATCAGCCAACACATGGGTGAGGAAGAAGAACGTAGCCTTGTACTGGATACCAAAACTGCCGTGAAATACCTTGAATAGTCTTTGGTTTGTAGCTCATCTTTCATAATATGACAAAACACAAAATACAGTGTTATCTGTGAGCAATTAGAGACTTCTGATATGTTCGACTTTTGGTTAATGTAATAATGATAATGTGATAATGCCCTTGTGTTTATGTAAGCTGGAGCAGTACTGCCCAACTTTTTGACACAGTAGCACATGTAGCAATGATATTGTTCAGCGTGCTTGAGTAGGCAGGAGGCCCAGGAACTAGTGGGCTGATGAGGAAATCAAGGTCTCATTCATAACAATTCAGTCGAGAAACTCTGTGCTGTGGTGTCTAAATGAAAGCATTCTTGTTGGTACCTGGCTAATTTTTACTGGCTACCCCTTTTTGCCTATCAGCATCAGTGTCTAAATATAATGTAATGGTTAAGCACTTGAATTCTGAGTCAGGCTGTCTGGATTTAAGTTCCAGCTCTGCCACTTGCTAGCTGTGTAACCAAAGGCAAATTACTTAAATCTGTTTGTACCTCAGTTTCTTCATCTGTAAAATGTATTTAATAATTATACCTACCTCATAAAGTTGTGAAGATTAAGTATAAGATTAAGTATAAATTGTAGTTTCTGTAGCAAAGTGCTCATTTAGTAACCACCATGTAAGTATGTGTATACTATAACTTCTATTACTTCAAATAAATGCATTTTCTGGAGTCAGGCTCCCTGGGCCCCTCTTCATTTCCTCTTCCTCCTCCCTGGGACTATCCGTCTCACTTCCTTTCATTTCCTCAGTTTCCTTTTATTGTCACACCTCTCCACTGGTTTTGGGGCCCCCAGCTAGGGGCCCCGATGACTAAGAAGGCAGCTGAATTGGTAGTTATACTTATCAACTTGTTGTCCCTGTTATTCCTTTTTCTAGAAAGCATTTGTGGCTGAGGGAAGTAACTCTTACAGGTTGGGAAGAAGAGAGGAGTGAATCACAGACCTTGAAAAGAACCCTAGCATGGTTGGAAGAGGGGTGGGAACTAAGTTTGCATGACTGAGTTAGCCAGAAGTCCTGTTCTTGGAGAAAATTTATCATTCTTGGAATCATGCAAGGTGTAAGAGCTGGTGAGTTCTCTGTAGGCTCTATCAAAGTATGGAGTATAGGTTTGGTGGCTTTGGGGATGGTATAGTTGTAAGACTTTCTGGAGAAATGACATGGAAGGCGAACCTTGGGGTCGCTTGGGTTGGTGGTATAGTCCTGTTGGGTGAGGCCCCTTGACCGTTTCTCATCTGTGAGTTCTCTGAGGTTCTTTCCCCCTGCAGAAGCCAGGTTGATTCTTGGATCTGTATCCTTAACACCATGTACATTTCTAGTACAATCAGTACTTGTTGACTAAGGTTTTTCAAAGGAAAGAGAGCATGCATCCCTATTATCATTTTTTTTTTTTAGGCACACATTTTATTAGAACGTGTGAACAGGAGAAGATTGTTCCTGATGGCAGCCAGTCAGAAAATGGAAATTAATTCTCTGCCCTCTCAGATTTTTTTATGATTTCAATCTTTTTAAATCTATTGAGACTTGCTTTGTGATGCAGCATATGGTCTATCCTTGAGAATGATCCATGAGCACTTGAGGAAAAGGTGTATCCTGCTGTTGTGGGGTGTAATGTTCTATATATGTCTGTTAAGTCTAGCTCATTTATCATATTATTCAAATTCTCTGTTTATTGATTTTCTGTCTAGATGTTCTGTCCATTGATGAGAATGAGGAATTGAAGTCTCCAACTATTATGGTAGATGTGTCTATTTCTCTTTTCAGTTTTTTCAGTGTCTGCCTCATGTATTTTAGAGCATTCTGGCTCAGTGCATAAATATTTATGATTGTTATGTCTTCTTGTTGAATTGTTCCTTTTATTAGTACATAGTATCTTTCTTTGTCTCTTTTAACTGTTCTACATTTGAAGTCTAATTTGTTGGGTGTTAGTATAGCTACTCCTGCTCTTTTCTGATTGCATGGAATATCTTTTCCCAACCTTTCACTTTCAACCTATGTTTATCCTTGGGTCTAAGATGCATTTCTTGTAGACAGAATATAAATGGGTCCTGTTTTTAAATCCATTCTGCCAGTCTGTCTGTTGAGTGGGGAGTTTAATCCATTAACATTTAGTGTTATTACTGTATGGGCAGTACTTCTACCATTTTGCCTTTTGGATTTTATATGTCATATCTAATTTTTCTTCTTTTTGCCTTTACTGATAGTCTTCATTTCTATACTCTTCTCCACACCTCTCTCTCCTGTCTTTTCTTGTCTGTCTCTAGTGCTCCCTTTAGTATTTCTTGCAGAGCTGGTCTCTTAGTCACCAATTCTCTCAATGAATTTTTGTCTGCAAATGTTTTAATTTCCCCCTCTCTTTTTTTTGCATGGGCAGGCACCAGGAATCGAACCCGGGGGGCCTCTGGCACAGCAGGCGAGAACTCTGCCACTGAGCCACTGCAGCCTGCCCCCCCTCATTTTTGAAGGACAGTTTTGCTAGATATAGAATTCTTGGTTGGCAGTTTTTCTCTTTTAGTATCGTAAATATATCATCCCACTGTCTTCTCACCTCCACAGTTTCTGCTGAAAAATCTACGCATAGTTTTATGGGACTTCCCTTGATGTGATGGATTGTTTTTCTCTTGCAGCTTTCAAGAGTCTCTCTTTCTCTTTGACATCTGACATTCTGATTAGTAAGTGTCTTGGAGTACATCTATTTGGATCTATTCTGTTTGGGGTATGCTGTACTTCTTGGATCTGTAATTTTAAGTCTTTCATAAGAGTTGGGAAATTTTCAGTGATAATTTCCTCCATTGGTTTTTCTCCTCCTTTTCCCTTCGCTTCTCCTTCTGGGACACCCACAACACGTACATTCATGCACTTCATATTGTCATTCAGTTCCCTGAGTCTCTGCTCATATTTTTCCATTCTTCTCCCTTTATTTTCTTTTTCTTTTCAGATTTCAGATGTTCCATCCTCCAGTTCACTAATCCTAGCTTCTGCCTCTTGAAATCTGACATTGTAGGTTTCCATTGTTTTTTCCATCTCATCTATTGTGCCTTTGATTCCCATAAATTCTGTGATTTGTTTTTTCAGACTTTCAATTTCTTCTTTTTGTTCATTCCTTGCCTTCTTTATATTCTCCCTCAAATTCATTGATTTGATTTTTGATGAGGTTTTCCATGTCTATTCGAACATTCTGAATTAATTGTTTAATTCCTGTATCTCATTTGAATTGTTGGTTTGTTCCTTTGGGCCATTTCTTCAATTTTCCTAGTATGATTCTCTATTTTTTGCTGGTGTCTAGGCATTTAATTACCTTAATTAGTTTATTCTGGAGATTGTTTTCACTTTTTTTTTTCCTAGGATTTTCTTGCTGGGTGGCTTTGTTGTGTATCTGTTCTTTGACATTCAGTCAAAAGCTTATGCTAGTCCTCCAGCTGAGGTTTTGTTTAATAGATCAGAATTTTGTGTTTTTTTGTTTCTTGCCCTGACTGTATGGGGCCTTCCCTCCTCATCCCACCATTAGGAGGGTCTACTTAGGTATTATAGACCCCAGTCAGATTTTCCCAGACCAAACTGGTCTCCTCTCAAGAGGAAAGAGTCAGCTGCGTCAGTTTTCCCTGAGGGTGAGACCCAGCAGATTGAAAAACTTTCCTATGAAGTCTCTGGACTTTGTGTTTTTCCTATCCTTCCCAGTGTGTGGCACTTTTCTGCCTGCAGGTCCCACCGGCATAAGGTGATGCGGTACCTTTAACTTCAGCAGACTCTCCCTGCTGGGGGCATGGTGGAAACAGAGGAGAGGTTGTAGTCTGGTTTTAATGGCTTCACTTTTCCAGACCCTGGGGCCTGAATTCCTTGAGGGAGGGAATCAACCTGAGGTGGGCCCCAACCCTCTCCTGGGGAAGGCACAGGCTCCTGACAAACTCTCAAACAAGCTCAATTCTGCCTATGCCTGGGGCAGTGGAGCCTAAGAAGCCTTGCAGCTGTATCCAAAGAGTAATCAAGCCACAGAAACACAGCCACAAAAGAGAAAAAGAAAAATCCTTTTCAGAGCAGGACCCCGTTCCTTGGGTTTGCCAAACAAGAGGTTAAGTTGGTATGTTGCTCTGTGTATCTCCAGGTCCTATGTGACCCCTCCTTACCTGCAGGTCCCAGACCTTTTCAGATCCAAAAAAACCTGTTTTTTTTCTTTTTTCTTTTTCTGTCAGCGTGCCCACTCTGCACCAGGACAAAAATCAGCAACCTCCGCTTTTACTCGAGGTTCAGCTGAGCTGGGGGCCTATTTTTAGTAGTCAGAATTTGTTAATTAATTCCACATTTGACGCTTGGTTGGGCTCAGCCCCTGCTGCTGGTAAATTCTCTTTCCTTTCCCCTCTGGGAAACAACCTGTGGGGGAGGGGCGCTGGCCTCCGCAGCTTGGGGAACTCAGGGTTCTAGGGGGGCTCGCAGCCGGTTCAGCTAGTCCAGACTGGGGTATGCTGTGTGTCTGGTCACTGACGTGGCCCCAGGAGCTGTTCTGAACTGTCCCTGGCTATTTACTAGCTGCTCCGGGGGACGAACTAAATCCCACTCCTCACTAAGCTGCCATCTTGTCCCTCCTCTCCCTCTCATCCCTACTGTCATTTTAATGGAGAAAACAGGGTCTGCGTATGCCTAGAAACAGAAACATTTCTTATTGGTAATGATAATAATGCTCTGATGGTGAGACTGCTTCTAATCTGCCCCTGCTTACTTCTTCAGCTGTTTTGTCACACTCCCCCCACATTCCCTGTGTCCAACCAGCCTGGACTATTTGCAGTGACGCTAACCAACTCTGCTGCTCTCCTTCAGGCCTTACATTGCCCTTCCTTTGTCTAGGACACTCTCTCCCCTAGCTCCCTCCCTGGCCAGCTCCTACTTATCCTTGGGTGTCAGCTTAGATAGCCCTTCCTCTAGTTACCAGACCACGTCAGATGCCTCTCTTCTGCTCCACAGCACCTGGCACTTCTCTGTCACAGCTCTTGTCATAACTGTATTGATTGTTTTACGTGTCAGCGGATTTAAATTCCTAAAGTAACAGTGTTCCTAAAGACTGTGTTTTCTTCTCTTGTATCCTCACTGTCTAGCACTAGGCAATTGTTAGGTGCCCAATAAATACCACATTTATCAAATGAATAAAGCAGTGGTGCTTTCACATGGAGTTTCTTACTTGGTCTGCATAGCCATGTGATGTAGGCAGCTCAGGCCTTACTCTTATCCTCCTTCATATATTAAGAAAACTGATGCCCAGAGAAGCTAAGCAACTTGACATTGCTCTTTCAGTGGTGGGGAGCCAGGATTTGAACTTGGGTCTATCAATCTTGAATGCTCAGTGCATTTGTTTTTACAAGGTATTTACTTTTGAAATACCATTTAGTAAAAATAAAAATAGCATTTGTTGTTTTCCATGATTATAAAGATAGTAAATTTCATTGTATACAATTTGGAGAAGACTGAAAAAATATAAAGAAGGGAATAAGATTATCCCATTACACAGGAAAATACTACAGATTAAAAACAGTCTGGACTAGAAAGGGCAGCATAGAGTGTAAATCCCAGTTAAGATACTAACTAAATGTTTGGTGTTTGGTAAAGTATTTAACCTTCAAGCATCAGTTTTCTCATCTAAAATATAATGAAAATAGTCACCCTCTGGGCTTGTGATGAAAATTAGAAATGATGTACATAAAATATCCAGCACAGTGCTTGGCACATAGTAGGTGCTCTTTAAAATTGTAGTATTAACATTTTTGCATATTTCATTCTAGACTTTCTACTACTCTGAGTGTTCATATGTGTGTAAACATGCCTGTGCATACACATATCTTTTTCACAGCAAGTTTATATGAAGGATATTACTGGGTCCTTACAGCAACCCTGTGAGCTTTTTTTTTTTTTTTTTTTTTGAGCTGTTATTTTTAAACCTATATCATAGATTGGGAAACTGGGACTTCAGAGGCAAAGTTACTTGCCTTGGTGCTATGTCTGGTAATATCTGAACCAAGACTTTTAAGTTGGTCTCTCGAATCTAAACCCAGTGTGCCTTCCCCACTAGCAATGTGTTTCCTCTACAGCTCCTCCTCCCTTCACCAGATGGGGGAAGGGTGGTGGCTGAGTGCTATCTAAGAGGAAGACAGGGGCTGGTGGCCACAGAAGGGCTAGGGTCTGTTGAAAACTTAAAAGAAGTGCTCTCTTCCTCCTCTGAAATGACAAACATGTTACTCAATCCTATAGCAAGGACCAGACTTCTAGCTTAAAAGTAAGGGTACTTTTAGGTCCTTGAGCTTCTTTTTGAGAGGGAATCTGTCAGGGAATTCCTAGGGCTGAATAACCTTATTCTGCATTGTCTTCAGGGGAAAGGCATAGCCTTATTTCTTTCAGTGTGTGCACTTGTGTAACAAGCACTGTACCTAATAGTATGTGCTTCATTTCATGTAATTTTCACTTTGGTGTACATTTTCTGACGACTGATATTTCTGACATCATGGGAAATTTATGGGAAAGCAGATGATCTAGAGACTATCCTGGCATTAAGGGCCATTGGGAAGAGCTCAAGGCCAAATAAAATCAGGGCTCTAATAGACCTTCTTGCAGGTTTTCTTGCGAGCAGAGGTTGGAGCACTAACATTAGTTCTGTGCATTACTACCGTATATTTGCATAACACCCAACTGATTTCCAAAGTGTTTGCCTTAATCCACCTGGAATTATCAGGGAACTTCAAAGGGGAGAGATTTTTCAACTGGGTTTTGATAACAGGATTCCTAGACTAAGGGACGTGGGTTAGCCAAGAGCCAGCTTGATTGTGAGGCCTTGCACCCTGAGGAAGCATTTATCAGATGATTTCATGCATAAATGAATTAAGGTCCCACACATTCTGCAAGTGGACTCGCTGTGCCGAAGTAGCGTATGCAGATAGGCTCCAGATAGGGAGCTGTTAACCCTTTGGTAAGATGATGACACTTCTCCTGTACCCTCCTTCCAGCCCCCATGTAGACAGGGACGTCTAAGCATGTTTCTTTCACTTCACTGTCTTCCTACGTTTTTCCAACCTAATTACAGAAACAACTCTCCTTCAACAAGTCCTGTTCCAAGAAAAGTCTTAACCATTTGTGCCTTCGGGCACACCCTCTTCCATTGAAATCCATGCAGAACGGACCAGGTACTCTATCTTTTTGTGTGTGAAACCATAAAATCTAATATTGAGTGTGCGGCAGTGCTCAAAGGTATGCTTCCTCCACAAGAGGCCCCCTCAGCCCTGCTGTGGTAAAAAACACGTATAAATTGCTGCTAACAGGGTTTTCTAGCTAGAGTCGTAAGTATGTCTGAGCATCCCCTGTGAATTTCAATACTGCCAGCTCTCTTGCTATTCCTCTACCTACCTATCTTTTGGCTATTTTGTTTGTCCTTGGGCCCTCCATCAGAATGTGGGCAGGGGAAGGAGGAGAAGAGGTTGGAACCAAAATCTGTTCACTTTGCACTTGACCTGCAGTGCCAATGAGAAAATAGATGGGGGAGAAGGTTAATACCGGATTGCACACAAGGACCGGGCAAGAGGGACAGTGTTTCCTGGTATGTTGCTAGAGGGGATTAGAACCACCCTTTTCTCAACCTGCTGCCTCAATAGCTGGTGCCCCCTCCCTGAGTTCCTTCTGTGCTTTATTTCTATAGAGTTTCCCACTATGATCAGTAAATATTCATTTTAACTAGGTAAGGGTAGATGTTTGTTTTGGGGAGTGCTAATGTTTAAATTTAGTTCTTGGAATTCATAGTGTTGGAGTTCCCCAAATGAAGCTAGAATATTATCTTGAAATCCTCTGTGGATTCCTTTTATCTTTTTTCAACCTGTTCTATACTCTAAAGTATAACTGAAAATCCACTGTCATCAGATCCCCAAAATGGAAGGAAGAATGGAACGCACCCAAATTGAGCTGTCAGACACCCGACTCTTAACCATACCTTCTGGAATGTGGTGTTGAAAATGCCATGCCGTGTGCCTTCTCCTAATAGCTGTGGGTAGTTGCTCCTGCGAACAGCCTATACATATGTGCCAGTGTCAGTCAGTGTTCCTGAGCAGATCTGCCGTTTCTCTGGTCAGGTTCAGCCAGGGTCCTCTGAGAAGAGAGCGGACCTTTCTTCTCAATGGGCAAACAGCCAGCTTCCATTTTAAAATCTCTTAGAAAAAAAAAAAATCCAGCAGCCAGAGCCTGTGTTTATTGAAGGTTGGTCTAAAAGTCTCTCACACTATATGCCCTATCAACACTCGAGAGCCTCTATTTTAGAAGGATGTAAAGGTTTAATCACCCTAGTGGGGATTTAGACCCAGAGACTTCAGAGAAATCTTATTATTTCTAACTGCAGGCAAAGCGTATTAAGGCCCCACTCTGGATCAGGGGCATGACATGTTCTGGAAGTAATTCATCTTTAACAGGGGAAGGCCCTTACGAAAGTGTCTTAGAAACAGCCCTGTGATTGGGCACTGCTTCTTTATTCTTCCTTTTCTCTTTCCCTGTCTCAGTCCCCTGCTTATTCTTTCTGCCCTTACCCTTTCCCTGCCCAATCTGCCTAATGTCTGAATGTCTGCCTCACGAATCCACCCTTTAAAATCGGGGTGGCAGGTGCTTGCCAGCTAGGGAAAATAATGCTTTTGCAATAAGCAGCCTCACCCAGCAGCCTGGGAAAGACCTGTCAGCTGCAGAGGTCTAGGCAGGCTCTACCTGCATCCTCTGAAATGAGGCTGCCAGTGTGGGGAGAGGATGCAGTGGGCCCCACAGGCACTCCACAGGCTCTGGACCTGGTGGAATTTGGGGCTATTTTCAACCCCTTCCCTGGCCCTTAGACCATCACGATCTCCACTGAAGGCTTTCTGCATTCCTTTGAATATCCAAAATGTATTACTGAGCATATGATTTCATCTGCCTGAAACCCCCTCTACCCCCCCCCCCCCTTCTTGCTTAGCTCCCTGGGTCCTGCCTTTCTAGTGCAGAAGGATGTCACAATGAGATTCTGCTTGTAGATTCATTGCTCTGTTTAGGGAATTTAGTTTGACTGTGGCAGATCTAAATCCATGTGCTAATGAGCTTGGTTAAAGCAGGTCTTTACTATCCTCTTTTAATCTAGCCTGCCTGTCTGAGTTCCTTTCCACCGTTAATGATTGTGTATAATGGTTATGCATTTAGTTTTGCCTCCTGGGTCAAAACAAATCAATAGGCGTCCCAGATACATAAAACCATCAGTGTAAAGCTCCTGGGTTCCCTCTCTACCGCCCCCCAGGTGAACTTATAGCTTGATCAGTGCAGAAATGTTTCCCTTACATCTCTTTTTATCTCCTAGAAATGGGCAGCAGTGAACCCCTTCCCATTGCAGAAAGTGACAAGAGAAAGAAGAAAAAACGGAAGGCCCGGGCCACTGACTCCTTGCCAGGAAAGTTTGAAGGTTAGTCACACAACTCTCCTAGATCTGGACATGTGTCTCCTCAAGCATGGGAGGGCGTCCCAGTAGTATAGATCTTAGGCTGCATCGTCTCAGAGCCAGCTCGTGGTTGGTTCCCTTTGTGTTTAATGATGAAAGACAGAGGTGAGAGAGTTTACACAAAGGAGGGACACAGAAAGAGAGGACAGGGATGGGGAAACTGCTTAGAGGATGCACAGGCCTCCCTTGAGTGGTTGGAGTCTTATAAGTGGGGAGGCAGACCCCAACCAATCTATCCGAGTTGTAGATGGAGTGAGATTGCTTGGTGGGAGTTTCAGCTTTTCATATCTGATCTTTCCCTCAGCTGTTCCTGGAGGTGCTGCTGAGTATAAATGAAACTTACATCTTCTGCAAGCAAATAATTTTGTTTTGGTTTTTGTTTCTTTTATTTTTAACTTTTTTTATTGTATTGTATAGTACAATACAATATATACAAAGCAAAGAAATAAAAAAGCAATAGTTTTCAAAGCACTCGTCAATAGGTAGTTACAGGACAGATCCCAGAATTTGTCATGGGCTACCATAAAATCCTCTCATATTTTTCCTTCTAGCTGCTCCAGAATAGAGGAGGCTAGAGGGCTTAAATATTTTTTTATCATGACAATCGACCTTTTTTCCTTCTTTTTTTTGTGTGAAAAATGACATACATACAAAAAAGCTATAAATTTCAAAGCACAGCACCACAGTTAGTTGTAGAACATATTTCAGAGTTTGACATGGGTTGCAGTTCTACAATTTTAGGTATTTTTTCCCCCACAATCACAAAGTCACATTGCAAAAGCTAAATCATTATACATTCAGCTCCAAGAAACATGGCTACTAGAACACAGCCCTACAGTTTCGGGCACTTCCCTCTAGCTTCTCTAATACACCTTGAACTAAAAAGGGGATATCTATAAAATGCGTAAGAATAACCTCCAGCATAACCTCTCGACTCTGTTTGATATCTCTCAGCCATTGACACTTTATTTTATCTCATTTCTCTCTTCCCCTTTCAGTTGAGAAAGTTTTCTCAATCCCTGATGCTGACTCCAGCTCATTCTAGGATTTCTGTCCCACATTGCCAGGGAGATTTATACCCCTGCGAGTCATGTCCCATGTAGAGAGGGGGAGGGCGGTGAGTTTGCTTACCGTGTTGGTGGGAGAGAAGATAGGCCACATCTGATCAACAAAAAAGGTTCTCTGGGGGTGACTCTTAGGCCTAATTTTAAGTAGGCTTAGTCTGTCCTTTGTGGGGATAAGTTTCATATGAACAAACCCCAAGATTGAGGGCTCAGCCTGTTTGATTTTGTTGTCCCCACTGCTTGCAGGAGTATCCAGGATTCCCCAAATAGGGAAGTTGAATTTTCCCCCTTTCTCGCCATTCCCCCAAGGGGACTTTGCAAATACTTTTTTATTCACTGTTCAAATCACTCTGGAATTTATCAGGGCATCACTCTGGACAAACCTACAAAATCTCATGCCTTATTCAAGGTTCCATGTACTTATGATGTTCAGTTAAACTGTCCATATAAATTATATTAGGAAATGCACTCGTCAAAATATAAACTTTGTACCAAATAAACATTTTTTGCTTTAGTCTCACACGTAAGTTAAAAGTTTTAAAATGTGAATGACCATCTATTTTCAACACCCTGCGATATTGACAATCCTTTGTTCTTCCTCATGCAAAAGCATTTTTTAATTTGTACATTTAGTCACTATCATTGTATACTCTAGGCATTCCTGGATTATACCATCTCAATTTTTATTGTCTATCTTTCCTTCTAGTTTCATTTGTGCCCCCAGCCCTCCTCCCTCTATCATTCTCACATTCAGCTTCATTCAGTGTACTAACATTATTGTGCTCCAATTAGGTAGTATTGTGTTATCCATTTCTGAATTTTTACAATCAGTCCTGTTGCACAATCTGTATCCCTTCAGCTCCCATTACCCAAAATCTACCCTCTGTTCTTAATTGGCCTCTGTTCTTAACTGAATTTCTCCAAGTTCATTCATTAATGTCAGTTCATGTCAGTGAGACCATACAGTATTTGTCCTTTTGTTTCTGGCTAATCTCACTCAGCATAATGTCCTCAAGGTCCATCCATGCTGTTACATGTACAAGCAAATAATTTCACTTCTAAAGGTTGCAACTACTTGTCTTGTATGTGTTTGACTCCATTTTAGAGAATGAACATTGTGTTCAGAGAACACGGCGCTGGATCGTTGAACATTTTTGTATAATCCCTGTGTGCGAGGCAGGAGGCTCAGTGCTGGTCCTGTTATCGCTGTATGTGCACGTAATGGGTAAATTGAATCACTGACACTTCTACAGAGGACTAAAAGGATCAGTAGCTGTTCCTATAAGTAACATTCCCTCTTTGTCTATTTTGTTTCTTTCATTGTGAGACCTGAAAGAGTGTCCCCTCTTGGCCCTTTTTTCCAACATTGCAGGCAGACTAGTGAATTGATTGTTTTGTAGAGTGGTTCCAAAAAGAAGCCCTTCATGAGTCAGGAATATTAAACCTCCAACCACCTACCTGTCCTGACGTGTAAAAGGTGAATGTCAAAGTGTCCCTTTTAGGAGAAACATGTTATTTAAAATACTTGCAAACAACACTGTGCCATCTGTTCTTATAAACAGCTGCAAGACCAAACCGTGATGGAGCTGAGAAAGCACTTTGTGCAAGGTGGTGGTGGTTCATTCAGCAGATGAAAGGAGAGGAGGGGGGCAAGAGTCCCAAGGTTTTTAGAACAGCTTACAAATCAACAGGTCTTGCTTTTTCAATGAACACAAGAGAGTATTTCCTGATATTCAAGGATGGCTTATGCAATTACAGGGCTTTTCATGACTAAGAGCGATAAAATCTAATGTTATGGTTAAAAAGTATTTGCTTAACCTGTGGGTTTAAATGGTAGCCTGCCTCAAGAGGAAAAAGCTGAAAAATGAAGGTCGAGAGAGGAGGATACTAGCTTGGCAGACGCCACGATGGGCATGTGGCTTCCTTTGGAAGGACCTCAAAGAGACTGTGCTATTTGTGAGGTTCAGCAGGTCTCCTAAATGTGGCTTTCAGCCAGGCCTGTTACTCAGCACTGCTCTGATCAGTACCCTGAAAACCTCCAGGCTTTCGTTTGCATCCTATTTCTGCCTCTTATTTCCTAAGGGTGACTTCTGGAAACTTCTCATAAACCTCCAGTTACTTCTGTTGTATGTGGTATAAAATAAAACAGCGTTTAATTCTCCTCTTGTGTCACCAATACCTAGTAAAGAACTTGGCACATGGTAGTGCTCAGCAAATGAGTAGATGATTGAGTAAATGAATGAATGAGGCCCATTCAAATCATATCCCTTCTATGAGGATCCCCCAGGTTCTTTGAATAGACTTCATCTTCTCCTTCCCCTGCTTTTTTACTTTATCTTGTTCCTCTGTGACAGAACTCACCACTGCCTGGTTTGTTCTGGAGTTTCTTGTGTTTATGTCTGTGTTCCCCACTGGACTGTGACCTCAGAGGGTAGGTACTATGTCTTTTTTTTATGTTTTTTTAAAATTTATTTATTAATTAAAAAATAAAGAAACAAAATAAAACATCAACATACATAATCAGTAATTCACAATATCATCACTTAGTTGCATATTCATCATTTCTTAGAACATTTGCATTAATTCAGAAAAAGAAATAAAATGAACACAGGAAAGAAAAAAAAGATTATACCTATCAGACTCCTTACCCCTCGCTTTCATTGATCACTAGCATTTCAAACTAAATTTATTTTATTTAGCATTTGTTCCCCCTATTATTTATTTTCATTCCATATGTTCTACTCCTTTGTTGACAAGGTAGATAAAAGGAGCATCAGACACAAGGTTTTCACAATCACACAGTCACATTGTGACAGCTGTATCATTATTCAATCATCCTCAAGAAACATGGCTACTGGAACACAGCTCTACGTTTTCAGGCAGTTCCCTCCAGCCTCTCCATTACACCTTGATTAACAAGGTGATACCTATTTAATGTGTAAGAATAACCTCCAGGATAACCTCTCAACTGTTTGGAATCTCTCAGTCATTGACACTTTATTTTGTCTCATTTCGCTCTTCCCCCTTTTGGTCGAGAAGGTTGTCTCAATCCCTTGATGCTGAGTCTCAGCTCATTCCAAGATCTCTGTCCCACGTTGCCAGGAAGGTCCACACCCCTGGGAGTCATGTCCCACATAGACAGGGGGATGGTGGTGAGACTGCTCATTGTGTTGGCTGGAGATAGAGGCCACATCTGAGCAACAAAAGAGGCTCCCTTGGGGGTGACTCTTAGGCCTAAATTTTAAGTAGACTTGACCTATCCTTTGCAGGGTTAAGTTTCATATGAACAAACCCCAAGACTGGGGGCTCTGGCTATAGCTTTGGTTGTCTACACTGCTTGTGAGAATATCAAGAATTCAACTTGGGGAAGTTGAATTTCTCCCTGTTCTCACCATTCCCCAAAGGGGGCTTTGGAGATATTTTTGGTAGGGACTATATTTTATTCTTCACTCTGCCTCTGTTATGAGTCTAATGTGCTATCTGGCACATAGCAAGTGCATAGGAAGTATGTGCTGAATGGAAACCCTTTTGCTGACCTTATCTCTAAAGTGAGAGACAGGGTGCCTCCTTTGGTATTCTTGTTGTTGGAAAACTGAGGCCTGAGATAGCTGGGAAAGCTACTGGTCTTCCTCTTCACTGAGTCCTGCAGACTCATTCAGTCTGTGTTGATGTCAAACCAGGGAAGCTGAGTGACAGAAGCGCTTAGCTTGCAAAGGGTGACTCATCTTGTTATTCCTTTCATCCATTTCACCTCTAGATGTGTACAAGCTGACCTCTGAATTGCTGGGCGAGGGAGCCTATGCCAAAGTTCAAGGTGCTGTGAGCCTGCAGAATGGCAAAGAATATGCTGTCAAAGTGAGTGTCTCATCTGGATGCCAGGCTTTACTTGGCAAATAGTGTGTCCTAAACCAAATAAATGTTATACTCTGCAATATAGCAGCTCAATAAGAATGGGGGCTCTGGAGCTATATTCACTGGATTCAGGCCTCGGTTTCCTACTTACTTGCTCTGTAACCTTCTGAAAGTTACTTAGCCTCTCTGTCCTTCAGTTTTCTCATCTGTTAAATGTGTATAATAATAGAACCAATATAGAATTGTTGTGAGGATTAAATAGCCTAATATATGTAAAGTGCTTACAACAATGCCTAGCTCACAGTAAGATGCGTCTTATCCTGTCAAATGACGTCAGCTAGAGTGGAGAGGTTATCCTGGAGGTTATTCTTATACATTATTTAGATAACCCCTTTTTAGTTAAGGAATATTAGAGAGGCTAGAGGGACGTGCCTGAAACTATAGAGCTGTGTTCCAGTAGCCATGTTTCTTTAAGATGATTGTATAATGATACAGCTTTCGCAAAGTGACTCTATGATTGTGAAAACCTTGTTCTGATGCTCCTTTTATCTGCAGTATGGACAGATGAGTAAAAAATATGGATTAAAAATAAATAAATAATAGGGAGATAAATGTTAAAATTAATTAGGTAAAGGGAAATACTAGTGGTCAATTAGAGGGAGGGATAGGAGGTACGGTATGTGTGAGTTTTTTTCTTTTTGTTTCTTTTTCTGGAGTGAGGTAAATGTTCTGAGAAATGGTTGTGGTGATGAATATACAACTATGTGATGATATTGTGAGCCATTGATTGCACACCAAGTATGGAATGTTTGTACGTTAAGAATGTTTGCGTTGTATGTTGATTGGTTTTATTAATAAGAAGTTAAACAAAAAATGACGTCAGCTTCAGGTAGTAGCCAACCAGATTTGGAATTAGAAGGCCTACCAAGCATCTCTCTTTTAACAAACTACTACTATGTGACTTTGACCAAGTCACTGAACCTCCTTGAGCTTCCATTCCACATCTCTAAAATGAATATAATACCTGCCCTTCCTGTCTCAAGGAAGGTTTTAAAGATGAAAATGAAAGTGAACTCATAAGGTAGAAGCACTTTAAAACTTAAAAAATGCTATACAAATGATGTACATTAACCTGATAATGAGAATAAAAGCTAGTAACTGAGCGCTCAGCTTTGGGGCAGGAGACACGGTTCTAGCCTCACTGCAGCCTCCCATTGGTCACATGATCTTGGAGTTGCAGATTCAAACCCTCCGTGCTTCCACTTGCCTACTCCTCATGCAAGGAGACTCTAGAGCATGGGCTCTCAGTGTGGTTCTGAACCAGCAGCAGAATCACCTGGGAACTTGTTAGAAATGCAAATTATCTGGCCTTACCCCAGATCTCCTGAATCAGACATGAGGGGTGGAGCCATATGAATTTTAACAAGCTTTCCAGGTGATTCTGATACTCACTAAAGCTTGACAACCACTCATTTAGGCAGTTTTAAGCTTTAGTGTATGTCTGAATCACCTAGAGAGCTAACAAGAACCAGAGACATCCAGGTTTTTTGATATAGGATAGGGCCTAGGTCTTTGTATTTTTACCAAATTCACCAAAGTTTGAGAATCACTTTTCTAGATAGAAGGTCTTACTTAAATCTAAGGGAGCAATTCAAGCTTCTTTCAAATCATCAATTTGAGCTCTCTCTAAGGGCTGCCTCATACTGGCCTGAATTTGCTCCCGAGAAAACAAGTGCTTTTCTTTTAAACATTATCCACAGTCCCAGTTGTTACTTTTTTTGCTGGAGTTTTGCTTCACATGATAAGAAAAGAACTACTTTGATTCCTCTTTGGAAACAGATCAGCATAAATTACAAGTAGTTTTTTTAAATATGGTAAAAATCACAAGTATAAATTGATTTTCAAGGGTTTAAATACATTTATGGATGACAGATCTATTTCTTCAAGGTTGGATTACAGGGGGAAAACTTGGCCCTTCCTGCATGCCCTTCTGACCTCTTTGGACAAACACCGGACCCTGGCTTGGCAATCCTTTTGTTTCAGCAGTTCTCCCCATACCTCATGTCTTCCCTAGTGTTTGAAAGCTCTCCAGAACTGGCTTCTTCTCCCAGCAAGCTCTGCAATACTTGGTTTTGTTAGGGGTTTCCCCACAAATAGCCATCTTACGATTTCTAGAGTCTCAATTGGAATGGAATTTCAAAATAATCTGGTCTTGAATTTCCTCTTTCACTTATCAAAAGGTTGTCTCTTTTCCGTGTCCACATCTCTAGTAGAGAAAAAAGCTATGTCATGCTTAGAAAAAGCTATGTTATTGCTGGATAGCTATCCTGCTAGAAAGCTCTTGCTGACTTTGATCCAAAACGCTTCATCAGTGAATGAGTTGAATCGTATCTGTCCCCAGCACTGCGGTTCTCTGCCTGCTCAGTAACTGGGTCCACAGCAGTAGTTCATAGAGCTTTTCAGAGTCAGCCAGCCCTTGCCTAAGCCACCTGCTTAACTGTTAAGTCATCCATTCCTTCCATCAGAATTTGACAAGCATCTCCGGGTATAGATGGAGGTGGGAGTGGGGCAGGAATCCCCCCAAAATATGTAGGAAAGACAAAGGCTCTAGGTGCTCTAAGAGAAGCTGCATAGGATATCGTATAGGATAGCAAGGGCCTTGGAGTCAACTGTGGGCTTGAATTCCAGCCTTGTCACATATGAGATCTGTGGACAAAAGGTTTAACCTCTTTCTATACTGAGATTTTGTTTGCAAGCTATTTGATAAAGGGCCTCCAACGATTAAGTTCTCAGAAGAGGAAGGGTTTCCTTCTGCCTGGGGGATTTGCGGAGGTGTCATTTGAACCCGGCCATGAAGCTTTAGTTCCTCTCCACTGTGCCCCTCAGCCCCCTTACTCTTCTTCCAGCACCAGAACAGTCTTCACTAGAGATTTTAAGTCTTACCCTTGAGGCAGGAAGAGATGCCCTCAGGAGTAGAGCTATCTTTGTCTTGCTGGCTGCCTCAGTTTCCCTGATGCACCCGGTGGCAGCCACTAAGTACTCTTCTTGGTGTTGTGCTGGGCCAGAGCCCAACAGGCTCAGCAGGCTGGAAAACCCTGGCACCAATCTACTGCTTTGCTAACAGAGCCACAGCGCCCACAGGGTCACCACGGCCTGCTCCAGACTTCTGCCTGAAACAGGATTTGGACTGAATTTGGCCTTGCATCCTCCCAGAGGGTTCCTACGGAAGGGGTATTTTGAGGTCATGTGGATATACATGACAGATTTTATTCTTCCCACAGATCATCGAAAAACAAGCTGGGCACAGTCGCAGTAGGGTATTTCGAGAGGTGGAGACACTATATCAGTGTCAGGGAAACAAGTGAGTATAGTATTGGGTTTCTTTCTGCTTCTCTGGGGGGATGCTGGGCTGCAGAAAAGGAAGTTATTTCTTCACATCTTCTGACCCTAGCATTTAGCTCTCCTCCCACAACTACATATAATTCCTTCATCTTTTAATGTTAAAAAAGAGAGAGAGAAAGGAGAAGTGGCTGTTGTGAAGAAGCCTACCCTCTGTTTAGGTTGAAATATTGTAAACCTCAGCAAGTCAAGCAAGTTAGAAGACCAAGTGATCTAAATCAGTGGTCTTTGGGGGAAAAATGGGTTTTTACTTCTTTAGCTTGTGGTATCTAGGGTAAGTGCTGTCTAGTGGACATCTTTAGGGGGCTGCTTTAATAGAAGAGAAGGGTGAGAATTGCTGTGATTATGTGCTGCTGTTTTCTGTTCCTGGCATATTATCATATGCACAGATGCTACTAAGGGTCCTGAAACCTTGTTTTGCACTCTGCTTGATAACTGGGCCAAGGTAATCTCTAGCCCAGTCTTAGCCTGCCCACCACCCCCTCTAAATGAGTGGTCCTCCCACTGTGGCTTTAAATCAGGGTCACCTCTAAGTCTCTGCATCCTGCTCTAGGGCTCCCCTCCACCCCCCATGTCGGGGTCAGCAGGGAGCCAGCGGCCTGGTATTGATGGCTGTGTCATTAAGCTTGGAGGATGGAGGCTGCTGTTGATTTAACTCCAGGCGCTGCCTCCACAATCTTCTTTCAAATGAGGCCATTTTGGCCGTCTTATTTGGACGCCTTCACACTAGTAAAAGGCTGGTGTCTCCCACAGTGGTCAGCATTTTTTTTATGAGGAACAGATTTTTTATTTTCAGCCCTGCAGCTTCTTAGTTCAGCATTAGAGACTCTACTTGGTTTATTTCGTTCTTTAAAAGGAAAAAAAAAAGCCCAACACCTCCAATATCCAGGCCGGTGGCTTCCCTACTGAGTTACAAGACGACCTTGTTGGCAGAAAACTGTAATACTCGGGCAGAGAGAGAGTGCTCACCGGGGAAGGCCACAAGTGCTACGGTGGCCAGGAACGCGGCCATTTCATTAAGCAGCGCTTAGCAGTTAGGGTCTAGCGGTGCCCATGTTAGGCCCCAAGTCTATTTGACAGATGTTTCCATTTTCTCCAGGCAATGTAAATACTGCCCCATGATTTATGGGCAAGAGGGAGGGCAAGTAATTATTTGCTGCTTGCCTCCAGGACACACACCTACTATTCAGTATTATTAGCAGCAATTGCTTCCAGTCGGCTGCAGATTTTATTCAGTTTAATGTGACCAGGACTTTTTTATAACTCTACCTAGTGGGTTTTAGGGTTGGGGGTTGACAGCACAGACTTGGTGAAAACACCAGGGACTAAACATTATGGAAAGATAAGGTGACCTGAGTCTTGCTAACACCATTGGCTACTTCTCAAACATGGGTCTTTAATAAGCATTCTGATTTCAAGTTGATTTCTGCCCTGCTACAGGGCGATGCCTATTTTTTCATTGTACGTTTGTAACTGAACTTCAATATGTAATGTCATTCCCCCCACCCTTTACCTGCTCTTCCTGTTTTTCTGTATTTAAGGAACATCTTGGAGCTGATCGAGTTCTTTGAAGATGATACAAGGTTTTACTTGGTCTTTGAGAAATTGCAAGGAGGTACTTACTGTTGAGTATGTGTTTGGATTTCTGATTAAGACCCAGGGTGGTGATCATCCATCATAAATACCAGAGACTTCTAAAACGAGTCAAGCTAATAAAAAGGATGAAGGACTTAAAAACTGCCCTTGATTTGGGAGAAGGGAGGCCGGAGGGAAGGATGATAATTAGCATTTTGTAGAGCTTAGAATGTCACCTGTGTGGGCATTCTATAAATGCCTTTTCATTATAATAGGAATCACATATAGATACATTTAGTCTTCAATTCATCAATCCCCCTATTTTGACATGTTCGCTATTTAAATTAATTATGCAGTAGAGGCTCTTGCATACATTGTAAAGTCTAGAAAGGCTCTCTGGAAGAAAGGAAGGTCCCATTGTTTGGGATACAGACCCAGGATAGAGAGGAGAACTGAGCATGTACCATCCTTCAGATAGAAAGCTGCCACTCTTTACTTTCAGCACTACTGTCCTCATTCCACACAGGGATGCATATTTTAAGTTGCTTTTCTGACAGAGAGAAGAAAATAAAGAACCCCTTTTCTTCCCCATCCCTTGGCCTACCCCAGGATACATTTGCAAGGTGAAGATGAGGGAGGTTGACTCTTGCTGAATGGAGAGCTACATGGCGGGACTTGGTGGTTATGGGAGGTTGCTTTAGAAACCAATAAAGCTCACTCTAAGTCTAGCTCCAACAATTAATGGCATGTGACCATTGGCAAGTCACTTAACCTTTACAGTTTTCTTATCTGTAAAATTGCAATAATGATAGCAACTACCTCTGGATCACTGTGAAAATTAACTGAGATAGTTCATGTGAAATGCTTAGCGTAGTGTCTGGTAGGCACTGAGAGTTCAATAAATGTTGGTTGTTATTATTATTATTAAAACAATTGGGCATGTTGGCAGCTATCTTAGAAGTATGTAGTATATTGCTCTCTGCCTTCCCTTTTAACAAATTTGGAAGCAGATTCACTACAGTAGAACAAGCTACAGACCTAGCTAGGAACCAGTTTCCTAGGAACGTTCCCTAGCACATTGGGATCCTTTGTCTAATTCTAGACAGTGGAAAATCTAGCAGTTCTTCCTATTCTTCTCTCATCCCCTCCCCATGCCAAAAATAAAAACAGATAATAAGTAAACATGCCATTTTTAGCACACAGAGATGACACCTTCAGCCCGGATTTCTGACTGGCTTCTGGTAGAAAGTATAGACCACATAGAGCCAAGTCATCTGTCCGTGCCTGTGGCTGCCTCTGCCCTGCCCAGCAACACTGGAACTTTGAATTACACATTTTAAATGCTGGCTGCAGTTGGGGTCACCTATAGCCAGATTGCTTAGAATGTAGCTCTATTGAGGACATACCTAGTGGGTAAAGAGAGTCTGGTTGGCTCAGGGCAACCCATGCTCACAGCTGTTGGACCACAAGTCCCACCAATGGGAAGTTTGCACAGACTCTGAGGTTAGACTTACTGCTCTCAAATCCTGCCTCCATCACACACTGACGTGTGATCTTGGGTGAGTTGCTTAACCATTCTTGGCTTTAGTTTCCACTTCTCTAAAATGTAGATAACAGTACTACCCATTTTGTACAGTTGTGGTAGGAACAAGATAATTTACTTAGAGAGTATTGCATAGTGTTTATACATGGCAACTATTCAATAAATGCTAGCCATTGTCAAGAAAATAATAATAGTAATAATAAATTGGAAAAATCAGAGAGTTGGGGAACAGATCTTTTCCCTTTTCCAGACCTTTGTCTATCTGATTGAGGGTATGGTATTTCCATGTGAAGGCTTGTGCTCTTGCTTGGATTCACTTTTAGTTCCCTCTGATTTCAGAAGCCAAACCTATCCCATTGGCATTCGTATTTTTTGACCACTCATCTTAGATAACTCCAGAAGATAGGAGTCCAGTGGTGTTCAACAGACAAATGCTAGTGCCTCTTCAGTGGCAGGCACCACACTTGGTGTAGACATTTAGTGCTGAATAAGCCTAGGTACCCGCCCTCAGGAAACTCCCCAATTTGTGAAAAGTTGGCCTTTAAGAAAATAGTCTTACTGAACCCTGAAAAGTCATTCCTGTGTGCCCTCTGCTCCCTAGGCTCTATCTTGGCCCACATCCAGAAGCGGAAGCACTTCAACGAGCGAGAAGCTAGCCGCGTGGTGCGGGATGTCGCTGCCGCCCTCGACTTCTTACATACCAAAGGTGAGCCAAGCCTTTGCCTGGGCAGGTGTGTTGGACCAGCCAGCCTCTGGGTACCAAGGGAAAGGGGGCAGGCTTGATCCAGGAGATGGAGCAGCTGGCAGGCAGCTCAGGGTCTGAACATACCCATCCGTAAGGGCTTAGATGATGGATAGATGGCAGGGCTGTTGATGAGGATAACCATACAGGAGGAAGAGTAGGGAGGAAAAGGAATAAGCATTCTGTTGAACAAGGCATGTGTGAATATGTGTCTTTGTGAATGTATGTGGATCCTTCCCCTTTTCTTCTTCCTCATGAAGAATGTAAAACTCATGCATGGTACTACCGTTCCAAGTATTTGGGGCTTATTCCTTCTAGTCTTTTAAAATACATTACCTTTATAACTCTTTTTCAAAATTGGCATGATACTATATATATACTTTTATATCTCTCTCACAATAAATGAAAAAGCCATCTTTCTATTAACATGGTACATTTAAGGAATCTGTTGACCGTCACAGTGGTAAACAGCAGGTTGCTATTGTCTGAATTACACTTCAGTTTACAGCTCTTTCCTAGACCAACTACTGAAGACCTTTGTAATGAATTAAATCTCTTTGCAAATAAAGTGTTTTTACATTTCCATAAATATGTTTGAATATTACTTGCATTTTAAAATTTTTCCTAAGCTAACAGCAGTGCAGTGCCATGGAAATAATGAATCCTGGATTCACCTTTTTTCCAACTCAGTGCTCTCTCAGTAAAAACGCTGACCCCATAGAGGTATAGTGAGAATTAGGAGAGATAATAACAGTATCATCAACAGTAGCTCACATTTAACATAGCACTTAGGGGTTAGGTACTCTTCTAAGCCTTTTGTACATATTAACTCACCTAAGTAATTGTGTGTATCTTAAATACATCATGTCTGTGTAATGCAGATGGAGCATAATGCCTGGTGTGTAATAGTTCTTCAATAAATGATATTTCCTCCACCCTCATCCCCCACCAGGCAGAAAGCATTTCATTCTTAATATTAATTCTCTTCAAGTAAAGCATGCTGCCTAGTTGAGGATGGGGTAGGGAGAATGACAAACTGTGACTTAGCTCGATCCCCTTCACAGCTGTGGATCTTGACCAGCCTCAGTGGCTGTGAGTTCTCAGTACCATCTGCAAGCATGCAGCTCATGCATCCCACCACGTGCCAGCAAAACAGTGCACACTGGTGTAGCAGGTACAGGGGAGTTTCAGGTTCATTAATTCCAGCCCCATTTCCTACAGTAGCTGAAAAGAGATCTCTGTACTGTCAGTGCCTATGTTGGGAGCCTGCTATGCACTTGGGATGAAAACTGCTAGAAGGGGGCATCTGTATTTCCACAGCATGATGAATAGCAGCAGTTCTGTTTCTGAAAGCTGGGATGCATGCAGGTAACACCTGCCTGACAAAGATTTACAACTGCTCCCCAAGCTGCCTCTGTAGATTACAAAACTGGGTCATGCTTTTTCTGAGATCCGTACCTTGGAGGGGGGTAAAGGCAGTTTTATTTTTTATTTATTTATTTATTTTTTTACAAGAATGCACTAAAGGGAATGGGAGCTGGTGGTGTCTTAGGAGTTCTGGAGTACTTGTTAACATCTAATTGGCCACCTGGCCATGTGACTAGAAGTTGGAGGGCATGAAAAATGATTTCTAACTGAACTAGGCTGTTTTCTAAATAACTTCATACTGGGAAGATGAATTGGGCAAGAATGGGTCAGCCCTGAAACAAGTTCCATACTTTTAAATACTGGGCACACTGCCGTGTAACCTCTGGGAAATGAACCAGAGCCGCTCAATGACTGGTATGCTCACACAGGCAGGCCTGTGATTGCAGCATGGTGCTCTGGGTACTCAGGCTGGGGGACGACGGGGCCATTGTCACCTGTTTGGAGAGTAAGGCTCCGTGTGTGGCTTGTGATCCTTCTGTGGGAACACTTGCTGTAATGGAAAATATCTTTCACTTTTAGTGCAGTGAGCTGTAGCCCGACTCAATTTGTGCAGCCTGGACTGAGTTGCTCTGGGTTCTCATTCAATTAGGTGACTGATGAAGTTACTTATCCTGCCGGAACTCAGCTTTCCCTCTCTGGTGAAGTGCCTCAGGTGGACTGGGCCTTTGCCTCCTAGTGGGAATTGGAGGGCTGCCTAAGAAATTGATCATCAAGGGAGTTTTAGTAAACCACATTCTCTTTCTCCCACCTACTCCCATGAGGTTACCCATGAAACCCCCCTGCTGCTTCACGTTACCTCTAAGCAGTAGCTGTTTGGCTCTTGGTGGGCCCTCCAACCCTTCTGCCTCTGTGCATTCTGCAGAAGGAGAGAAAAATGGGAGGTTTCTGCAGCCACTGTCAGAACACAGTAGCCCTATGAGTTGGCTCCTTGTCCCTGTCTTTAGTTAGAAGGTTCCCCCACATGCCTTCTTGGCCAGACCAGCAGTTTTTAACCCCTCCAGGAATAAGCTGCTATTAACAAGTCTCCCTCAGAAGAGAAGTCCAGGCCAAAATGCAGGGGAGGCTTCTCTTCTCTTGAAAACAGCATCCTTGGACTAAAGCAGTTCCTGCTCTGCTTCTGGCAGGGCTGTCTTGGGCATGCAGAGCAGGTGAGAAGGGAACCAAGCAACCTTGGGGAGATTTGTTAACTAACTAACACTTGATCCTCTGAAAACATGGGGAGCCCCACTGAAGGAAACTTTTTTTTTTAAGTCAGCCACCCAAAAAGAAATGGGATAGAGCAGTCTGAGCCACCTGAGCGGCATCTAAATAAGGCACGAATTATTTCTACACTGCTGTTCCCAGCACTGCTGTTTGCACACTCTGCTCTGCTTTGTGTTAGGCTTATTCTTGGTTGTCACTGCAGTGCTGAGAGGTAGGCTGGCTGGGATTCATTTAGCCCTTCTTATCCCTACCAGGCTTCAAAATCCCCCACTTCAAAAGAACTTGCAGAATCAACTGTGCTTTTGGTTTATGTCTCTGGTTACTTCTGCGTCCTGCAGCTCGTTGATTTTTTAATGTACCATAATTGGGAATTAATCTGCAAACAACAGCATTTGGAAAAAATTAATTGTGTGTGCAATGTTTGGTAATTATATACACGTGTTAACCATTTCTTTGCTCTTTGTCATTTTAGGCATTGCTCACCGGGACCTGAAGCCAGAAAATATATTGTGTGAGTCTCCAGAAAAGGTACTTAGGGCCTGATTTGGAATCGTACAGTTTACACTGATTCAGGAAAGTCTCCTTTGCTCTCAATGCAGATTGTTAGCAGTTCTCTCGGCCTCAGGTACCAACTTGAACAGATTGTGCTGAATACATGAGAACATGAGAATATTATACCTAATGTATACTGCATTCCAGTTTGGGTTAAAATCCTTGTCCCATCTTTGCCTTTTATCATCAATGTAATGAACTTAGGCCTTGGAGTTTGTTGGTAAAAGCAGGGTTTTGTTGTTGTTTTTAATTTTGTTTACAAGAATGTTTTCCCGTCCGATGCACTTACTATCAGAGCATTTGATACGAGTTGTAAACAACAACTTGATCTTATATGAAGCAAATTTCTACTTATAAATGCCAATTATGTCATGGTATATATGCCAAATGGTGTCCACAGCTAGAAGGAATAGTTAGCAAGCTCTTAAAAAGAGTTTCTGACAAAGCCAGCCATTAAAAGGAAAACATTTGTGCTCAGTATTGAACAAATGCCACCTATTTTTTTTACAGTTGAACACATTTAATAGCAATATTAAAATAATCATTACATTTCCTCTCATTGCTGAAGCCATGAACTAATGCTTTTTGTAATCACAGTAACACTTTTCATCATGCTTTTTTGCATTCTTATTTTTACATATTTTATTATTTCTCATTTTTATGATTCCATTTGTAAGTAGAGACTGTACTTCAAAACAAATTTATTTTTAACTTTGCCTTAACTCAATCTACTAGTAAATGGACACATTTGCGTTTCCATAGGTGTGCATGAATTTGACATGTTCTGTGTTTGTTAGGATGGGTTTAGGCCCCTGGTGTTTTGGGTGCCTCATGGTCGTGCCTGTGTGTGTATACTTGTGTGAGCAAATATGTCTTGGTCTGTACTTGACCATGACTGTGATATAAGGAATAACTATAACTGTAAGTGAGTATAAAGGCCAGCCGCTACTTTCAAGTCTTTTGTAAGAAATAATAATGCATCAGCTCAAATAAGGTCTTGTGAATTCTTGTCAGTGGTTCTTGCACAGAACTTTGATTTATCATTATTGTAATAATTGATAATAGAGTTAATATTTATTGAGTGCTTACATTATAGCAGGCACCGTGCCAAGTGCCTTATTTCATTTATAAAAATCTCATGAATAGATTATCCACATTTTGTGAATGAGTACACTGAAGCTCGGAGAGGTTAAGAAACTTGCCCAAGATTACTCAGCTAGTATGTAGTAGGGCCTATATTA
Source organism: Tamandua tetradactyla (assembly GCF_023851605.1). Classification (NCBI taxonomy): domain Eukaryota; kingdom Metazoa; phylum Chordata; class Mammalia; order Pilosa; family Myrmecophagidae; genus Tamandua; species Tamandua tetradactyla. Next base: position 176,280,263 of record NC_135328.1, read on the forward strand.
TAACAAAAGTAATCTGTCCCCAGAACTCCAGAAACATGCTAAACTACCTTGATACATTTTCTGGTTTGCAGTGTTCTTTCATGTTCTTTGTTTTATTTGATCTTCATGCCATGTCAGTTGCCCCAGAAAAATGGTTAGAAAAACTAAAATGAAGAGAAACTAAGTGAGTAATCTGGAGAGGGAGAGAGAGAGTGTTTGAAAGACTTGCCAAAGCTTCCCCAGTGGGTAGTTGGCTGAGTTGGTTCTCAACCCCCGAGGGGTACTCACTGTGACACTTCCACGCTGTAGAGCGCCCACTCAAACTGCCTACCTGGCTGGCACCAGAGATGAGTCACCCTGGCTGTGGTCTCAGACTCGGCATCCAGTTATGGTGGGCTTGGCTGCTTTGTTGACGCTACCCTAGGTGACCAACCATCCTAGTTTGCCCAGGACTAAGGGGTTTCCTGGAACATGGGACTTTCATGCCAAAGTCTACAAAGTTCCAGACAACCAAACGGAGATACACTGCTCACTTTTCACTGCCCGACGTGATCATGGATTTTACTCAAAGCTAACGTGCCCTCCACTGAATGGGCTGCAAGGAGTCTGCCTTTCAGGAAGTGTATGAACTTCTCTAGTTTCTCCGTTGCAACCGAGACCATTGTTTGCGAGCAAGAATTCCATAGGTTTACTTCTTATTGTATTCTAAGCTCACAGCAATCTATGTTCATACCTTTTTCTCATATTAGGGAAATAAGGGGGAAAATGGGGAGGAAGACACCTGTGGATAAATCCTCAGGTGATATTTAGTTAAGTCGAGGCAAGTAAATGATATGGTAGATAAAGCTGGGCTTCAGTATGATGGTCATACAACTAGATACCCATATAGTCTTATCTCTCCTTGTGCCCTTTAGTTTTTTACATTTGTGGCTTTTGGTTTATGTTTTTCTTTTCAGGTGTCTCCCGTGAAAATCTGCGACTTTGACTTGGGCAGTGGAGTGAAACTGAACAATTCCTGCACACCCATAACCACACCAGAGCTGACCACTCCAGTACGTATGACCAGACACACCCTGTGCCACTGCCTTCCGGGCTCCTATACATCTGGAGTCCCCCTGACCCAAAGCATCAAGTCCAGAACAGAGGGCTAAGGAAGGAAATCCCAAGTATTTCTATACCACTTCTTTCTGCCTGAATTGTCATCTGGCCCACAGCTTTTGTGTTGGTAGGCCCTCACCCCACAGAACCAGCGCTTAGTTGCTAGTGAAACTGACATTAGAGCTCTTAGTTTGGGGTGGGTCTTCTCCGCTAATGAAGAGATGAAGATTTGAATCTGGAAGCGCATACTGAGCCCTGACTCCTGACTCAGGTGCAGGCAGATACTACCCCAGGCGGCTCTTTCACATGTGTGCCTGTAGATAGCTCTGTGGGTCCCATGCCTTTTGCTGAAGTCATGGCACATCCACCTTCATGGATAGAGGATCAGAGCAGTTTTTCCCCACTGTGGGGAGTGGATAGACTCTCTGCAGCAAGAACTGAGAGGTCCTGGGCTGTGTGCATGTTGGATTGCTCAGTGAAGTTATCCTGTTGCTTTTCTGACTTCACACTTCACCACCCAGATAGTGCTCCTGGAAACTCCTTCTTCCTAAGACAGCTCTTGTACATACTTGATAAAATCTAATTATTATGACTCTTTTGAGATTTGCATACTTCGTAAGTCAATTTTCCTAATTATCTTTTTTTTAAGACATGCACTTAAATATGCCTATATTGTGTGTTACTCAAAGGATCACTGTTAGGAATGTTTCTGTATTAGCTTCTAATACATCGACTACCTTATCTCAAAGTCATTACCTAATTGCAATAACAAAGAAAATATCCTTTCTCCACTTGCCATCTTCCCATCATGTTACTTGTATGTGTGTGTGTGTTGTGTGTGGTTGTCTCTCGGTGAACCTGAAATAATGAGGAGGGGAGCAAAAATAATTTGTTTGATTCTTATCAGCAGTTTTCTGTGCAAAGGTGGAAGGGTAGAATCCTGGTTTCTGGTCCTGGATCTGCCACTGATGTGCTTGAACAAATCCCCATCTCCTTCTAGGCCTTGATTTTCCCATTGTGAATGGTAGAGGCAGGGAGATTGAATTTGATCTAAGAACTCTTCTGGCTTTGATAGTCTCATGATTCTGAATTTTTACACGCCCTTACTCTGAGCTAGCAAGAAAGCTTGACAAGAGTTCACTTTAAAAAATCCTTCCTTTGTGAAATCGAGTCACCCTAGATCTCCCTCCAAGAGCAGTGCTTCTGATAAATTTATGTACCTGTACATTACGTGTGTTTGTAGAGAGCTGGGACAGGGGGAGATATCTGGAGCTTATTGACCAAGGGTCTCTGCCTCCTGGAGAAGGACCTGGAAATATAAGTTGGCGACTTGGAGCTGATGGTGTGGGTCATGGGGAGTGATAGGATTCAGTTGCAAATGACCAGTTGCCTTGGCTTTTCCAAGGGCCATGGTGGTATCAGGTGAGCTGGCTGGCTGGCTTTCATGACAGCCTGCTCTGCAATGCCATCCTCTTGCCCAGTTCCCATGATGTTCTGCTCTTCACCATCCCCTCTCTCTAGGTGACTGAGGGTCTCTCTTCTCTGTCCTCTCCCCCGCCCCCCCAGTGTGGCTCTGCAGAGTACATGGCTCCTGAGGTGGTGGAAGTCTTCACTGATGAGGCCACTTTTTACGACAAGCGCTGTGACCTGTGGAGCCTGGGCGTGGTCCTCTACATCATGCTCAGTGGCTATCCCCCATTTGTAGGCCACTGTGGGGCTGACTGTGGCTGGGACCGGGGTGAGGTCTGCAGGGTGTGCCAGGTAAGTTTGGTCCGGAAACCCTTTAAGCCACAAGCCCTGGGAGCTCACTGTGGCTGTGGGGTACCCAGCAGGACTGGGTTTGGGTGCTGTTCCTGATCTAAAAGGGGGTTGATCGTGTCCCTTCCCTCTGCTGTCAAAGGGCAGTCCCAGGTAAAATAGAGATAAGGGAAGGATTATTCAAGAGGATGATACCATCTTAGAGGATGGATAAAAGTTCTCCAGAGGAAGGGGCACAGTAAATTCAAGTAGGAGCAGCAGCACAAGCAAAGCTGTGGAGGTATGAAATAGCCGTGTATGTGTGAGAAGGGAGAATGGAAGCATAACATCGATGGTGATGGGAGATGAGTAGAGAGAAGTTGCCTTGAGTCTGTTCATGGAGGGCCCTCTATGAAGGGCCAAGGAATTTGGGCTTTATTCTGTAAGTGATATTTCCTACCCATCACCCATCCAGCCCTCCAAGCTGCATAGCCACCCAGGTCTACCAAGGGTGTTCCATGAAATTTGATGATTTATGGGTAAGCAGAGAGTCTAGGAAAGGGCCCTGGTCTGTGGCATACCTAAACCTTGTGCTGCAGCTGCAGCTGAAGTCGATGAGACCCAGAGTGATCAGATCAATGACAGGTACATCCTGCCCACGCTCTGGCCAGTGTGGTCTCAGGAGGAATCTTCTTTCCCTAGAATAAGCTGTTTGAGAGCATCCAAGAAGGCAAGTATGAGTTTCCTGACAAGGAGTGGGCACACATCTCCAGTGAGGCCAAAGACCTCATCTCCAAGCTCCTGGTTCGGGATGCGAAGCAGAGACTCAGTGCCGCCCAGGTTCTGCAGCACCCATGGGTGCAGGGGGTGAGTGACTCCAGGGAGGGGTGGCATCCCACCTCTTCAGGCCTGCAGCATGGTGGGGGAAGCTGTCATACCAGCGAGTACTGAAGACCCACCCAGGTAGCTCGCAGCTAGAGGGAGATGGTACCGCATCTTCCATCCCATGCATATAGGGTAAACCAGCTCAGCCTCAGACTGAACCCCTTCATATACATAGCCTTGGCTCTAACTTTGACCACAGACTAAGCCCCTGGCTGACCCATCCCTCTTGGGAATAGACAGAGACCTCTGGGAGGGTTGGCCCTTAACACCCCACTTCTGACAGAAATATACAGTCCGGGAAGCAGCCTGGCAGTGTCGCTTGGGGCCGGTGGTGCTATCCTCTTATTCGAAGGTATCTTCAGCTGAGGGCTCCCAGAAGGAAGGTGCTGTTGCCCCGATTGCCGTGTGTCTGCAGCGGAGGCAGATAGGTTCTCACCCTGGGCATCTGGGTGCAGTTAGCCTGAATGGCAAATGGTGGTACCTTCCCTCAGGCTAAGGGTCCAAAGTCTTTACTAGAAAACGTTTTTAAAAATCCTCTGTCCTTAGACACAATACTTAACCTCTGCCTTTCCGTGAGCTCTTTCGGACCCACCTATGATTTACTGTGTCTCCTTGGTCTGCCAGGGCCTAGCCAGCCTCTGTGATCGTGCTGGTGGAATGAGGCGAGAGTAGCAGCCCCACATTACAGATGGGGACCCAGTCCAAGACGCAGAGTCTCCGCGTGGCTCATTCCCAGCCACGCAAGAGTTGGTGTCTTTGCTTAGCGCTTTCCACATGCCAGACACTGGCAGTCCTGGGATGAGTAAGACCCTGTCCCTGTCTTCAGGATGGGGAGCGGTAGATGGGAGTAACAGGACAGTGTGATAAATGCTTATAAAAAGAGCAAGGAGCACAAAGAGAATGGGCTACCTCTGCCAGGAACTGGAAGAGGGAGGTAGTAGGGAAAGGGAAACCTTCACGGGGAAGCGACTGTTGAGCTGGGTCTTGAAGGAAGATGAGGATTTTATCAAGGGGAGGTGGGGGGAGCCGAGGGGGCTCCCCAGGCAGAGGGAGCTGTGTTGGGGGGCGTGGCTTCAGACTACCTTTTTGGCTCTCCCTGGGGAAGGCCTGACTGCAGTTAAGCCTGGTCCAGTTCCTGTGCTGGGTGACCTGCCTTGGGCTGTCTTGGGTGGGGGGCAGCGTTTGGAAGGAGAGAGTAGCACTTACCCACACATCTGACCTTCCCATTCTAGCAAGCGCCAGAAAGGGGACTCCCCACACCGCAGGTTCTCCAGAGGTAAGTATTCCACCCACACCCAGTGCTCTTCTTTCCTCGGCTTTGACTTCCCCTCAAGTTCTCACTCATGACATATTGGGGGGGTGGGGGCAGAAGCCCCTCCCAAGGCTCAGGCATCCTCTTTCTAGGGGTTCTCAGGCCTCTCTTCTCCCCATTTCCCCTCCCCATCTCTGTTCCCTCTATTGTGTATCTATTTCCTTCTCTTCCTCCACCTAGGTGGCTTTCTCTACCTTCCAGTACCTTTAAAGTCTCTGCTTTGCGTATCCACTCAGACCCATCAGAACCAGGCTTACCTGTAACTGGAAATCAGCCCAAAGACAGACCTTCTCTGTGGATTATTCACAGCATGGTTTGCCGTTGCTGCTGCAGGCTGGTAAAAGTAGCAGGTATAGGGGCCACTGTAAGGCAGTGGGACCAATTATAACATATACTAATAAATAATAATGGTCATCATGTATCAATATTTACCACATGTCAGACATGGTACTGGGGCTTTCCATAGATTACATTTATAATCTTTATGACAAATTTAAAAGTGAGATTTTCCTGTTATCCCTATTTTATAGATGAGAAAACTAAGGAAAAGAGAAATTAAATGAACTTGCCGAGGCCACACAGTAGCCTTAAAAGTTGGACTCTGAGCCTATATCTCTTTTAATATAGGATGTTTTTACATTTAAATTGTGTTTTTAGTGAGTACTGCCCTATTCCCAAAGGAAAATAGTTACATATGTGGGAAACCCCTTTTGGGAGCCAATGTCATGGCCAGTTCAGGACTCACCCAGGGAAGTCTATCTTTAAAAAAAAAAAAGCAAAACTTTTTTATTGTAAAATATAACACATATACAAAGCAAAGAAAGAAAAAAGCAATAATTTTCAAAGCATACTTCAACTAGTAGTTACAGAACAGATCCCAGGGTTTGTCATGGGCTGCCATTCCACCATCTCAGATTTTTCCTTCTTACTGCTCTGAAACACTGGAGGCTAAAAGGAATATTAATATAGTGATGCAGCAGTCATACTTGTTTGTTAAATCCCATTTTCTCTGTTATAACTCCTCCTTTTCCTTTGATCCTTCTTCCAGTCTATAAAGATCTTTGGGCTATGTCCCTTCTGGCTTTTTCGTGTTAAGAAGGGGTGTCCTGGGGTGAAAGGGTAGTTTAGTGGTAGAATTCCTGCCCACCATGCAGGAGACCCGGTTTCAATTCCCAGCCCATGCACCTCCCCTCAAAAAAATAAATTAAAAAATTAACAAATGCTGCTATAATAATGGGATAGTCACATGGAAAAAGAATGAAATGTGACCCTCCACCATACAGCATACAAAAGAGAGAGGAAAAAAAAAAGAAGGGATGTCCACACTAAGGGATAGGGGGATGGAATTAATTGATAATCTTGGAGAGGCTGATCCCACTGAGTTTCGGGATTTATCTGACCTAGTGACCCTCTGGGAATTAAATATCCCAGAAAGGCAAACCTAGTGCATGAAACCTTTATAGAGTCTCAGTTCATGCGCTAGGTGTTCTTAAGAGTCAACAGGAGTGATGTTGGTTGGGGTTTTGCAAACCATGGCAATTAGCACTATCTAATTGAAGCTTTATAAGAGCAGCCTCCAGAATAGCCTCTTGACTCTGTTTAATCCCTCGTAGCTCCTTTTCGGTCCAGAAGGCATGGTAGATCCCACGGTGCCAGGGCCAGACCCATCCCGGGGAGTCGTGCCCCCACGTTGTCAGGGAGACTTTCACAGCTCTGGATGTCATGTCCCATGTAGAGGGGAGGGTAACAACTTTCCTTGCAGAGTTGGACTTAGAGAGAGAGAGGCCACATCTGAGCAACGAGAGAGGTTTCCTGGAACCAACTCTTAGGCCTCGTTATAGGTAGTCTTAGCTTCTCCACTTTATAGTCACAGTTCATTTTGATCCAAAATGTTGTTATTGCCCAGCTTGGGTCCCTATCTTATTCTGTAGAGCTGCCTACAGATTCCTCGTGGCTATTTCCAACCCTCAGATCAACCTTAGATTTATTCAGCAAACCCAGAGTGCCCATTACATGTTAGCTGCTAGCCCTGAGCTGGGTTTTGGGAACACAGACCTAAAAGGCACAGCCCTTGCTCCTGGAGCCCCTTTCTCTGTCAGGGAGGGGGATGTATACACAGGTGAGTTTACTATGCTGTGTCCCTTCCTCTGGTAAAGACGTAGGCAGAGTTGTGGGGCTGCAGAGGAGGGTGCTCTGAGTAGAAGGTGGTATCTGCCCCAACTATTAAATCCAGGGACTGTACTTGAGGCTTGAAGGCCATTCCCAGACGAGCCAAGGCAGCCTCAGTGAAGTAAAATTCCAAACCCAAACAAAAACTTCTTTGGAGAGAGCAGCCCATGCTGGCTTAGAAAAATCGGGTAGTATTATAGGACCGCAGCCGCTAAGAGGAGCATCAGGAACTGGCCTAATTGAGTCCTGCCTCTCTCTCTTCCATGTCTTTCCCCGCCCCTGCAGGAACAGCTGCACCAAGGACCTGACGCTCTTCGCAGCCGAGGCCATCGCCCTTAACCGCCAGCTGTCTCAGCACGAGGAGAACGAACTGGCAGAAGGGACAGGGGCCCTGGCGGAGGGCCTCTGCTCTGTGAAGCTCTCCCCTCCTTCTAAATCACGCCTGGCCCGCCGGCGGGCCTTGGCCCAAGCAGGCCGTGGTGGAGATGTGGGACCGTCCCTTACACCCACAGCGCTCTGACCCGCTCCTGTCACGCCTTCTAGGTCCCAGCCCACCTGGGCGTTACTCCCCGGAAACTCATGAGGTCAAAGTCTGCAGAGCAGGGGGAGGGCCCTAATCGGAGGCTCCATCAGGCCTTCCATCCACAAACGCCTGAGGTTCCCACCCACCCCCATTCCCCCAGAGTCCTCAAGGAAGACACTTTTCCAAAGGGGCTGTCATAGAAAAGGAAAGCAATCACTTGACACTTTGCATAGTCGCCGGCGGGGACTTCTGTTTGCTGGGCTCCTACCCACCTGCTCGCAGATCCAGTGTGAATCTAGCCAGCTCTCCTGGCTGCAGCAGCTACTGCCAGGCTGTGGCCTGCAGGGAGCAGATTTGAGAAGCGTCAGTTGGCAGAGGCTGCTGACGTGCCTCTCCTTTCTCTGCACTCTCACCCTCCCCTCATGGTCCTTCCTACCTTCCTCTGTCCTCTGGACATCCTTTTTTGCCCATCTTCTCACTTTACTGAGCCAAGCTATCCCTCCCAATTCAGGGACGACCTGGGAGCCTTCTGCATTCGGGAAGCCAGATCAGTCTTCCAGTCTGCGGCTCAGAGAAGTACATAATCCCTCTTCGCCATGACCAAAACGTGTCCCTCATTTATCATCCTCTACCTTGTTTGTGATTGCTGCTAAAGCCAGTATTATTTTATTTTAAAAAAGAAAAAGGTGGTTGTTTTTTTAAACCATGCTGTTCCAGCAAAGATAGGATTTTAAACTCCCGCTGCAAACCCAGGTTCTGTAGATGGAGGGTGGCCCAGCCTGGGGCAGTTAGATGGAGCTCGTGCCTGAGGTGGCGCCAGATGGGAGGTTGGTCAGGGCCCACTTCGGAGGCAGCCCCCCTGCCTTGGCCCGGCAGTGTGCCGTGCCTGCTGCCCAAGGGCAGGAAAGCTCACCCGCTGTAAGATAAGCTGAGCTGCTGAGTTCCATAAAGAAAGGTATGGGTATGTCAGACAGACCATACGACAAGGTTATTATACATTGTGCTTATTTTAATAAAACTGTTTTAAATTCTAGCTGTGGTGTTCCTGATGGTCCTTTATTTGCCTAAAACCAGAGAAGGAACCAAGCCTCTGGACTGGGGCTGAGCACAAAAAGATGGGGAAAAGAGGCCCCTTGTCAGGACCTCTAAATAGAGCATCGCATTTGATCTGAGTGCAAGGCAAAGGAGATAGCATTGCTTTGCATTTTTAGTTGAGAAAACTGAATTCATCAAACGTTTACCAATTACCTGCTGTGTGCTCAGACCCAGAGATGAGTTGGAAACAGCCTCTGCTTCTCAGGGTCTCCCCAACACGTGGAAGAGGCATTGTCAGCCCTGACCACACGGTAGACTGCAAAAAATGTTTTAATAGATGTACCCTGTACCCAGCCCGGCCCATCTACCCCAAGGAGGAACAGATTTCCCCTCTGTCAAAAAGAATTATCAAGCCTTTACTGAGACTCTATATACCTGGAACTGCTTGTCCTGCCAGAGTTGGCAACAAAGAAAACTGCTACCTCACATCCACAGCCTTCATGTACATCCTGCAAAGAACTTTTCCTGAATGTCAGAACCGGACTGGAGAGGGATGGGGTGAGGCTGCATTGGGAACGGTCTTTATATGTTTTCAGGGAGGTGGCAAGTGTCAGGGCAGAAGGTGGGGTGCTGCTGGCAGCTTTTCTCCCTGGGTAGAGTGGAGAGAGGAGATGGGCTCAGGGGCTTTTCATTCCGGAGGCAGGGAATGGGCCGGGCCACCAACTCGTACACCATGAATTCCTCCAATTGATGAAAACACACCTTTTATTGACAGTCTTCCCTTTGCAGTCATCCTTGACATCCTCACATCCTTTCATCCATCTGCAGAGGAATCAGCTGGAAAAGCAGGCCTGCAGAATCTGAGCCTTTTGCCCCAAGTCTCCCAGCCCCTAGCAGGACAAACCAAGATGTGAATGCTTTCTCCAAACTGCAGCCCCAGCCTGGCCAGTTCTGGTCCATGTTGGATCGACAAGGATGTGACTTCAAGACGGCTTCCTGGGTCAAGCCTTCTCCTGTGCCCACTCCTGGCCCACACACGGCCTTGCATGCAACTCCAGCCGGGTCCCGGGTGCCTCTGTGCCTTTCTCCAAGCTGTGCCCCCTACCCGTGTCCACCTGCAGAGCCCTCTCATCCTCCTCGGCTCTGTATATGCTACTGCACCTATTTTAGTTTTGGTTTTTAGCTAGCATGTTTGTGTACTCACTAAGAGGTACTCTCTTAAGAAGTTTTCAGGCATTATTTAATTCTTCCAGCAGTCCTCTGAAGTAGGTAGTATTATTTTACCCCCACATAACATTTAAAAAAAAAAATAGAAAAAGTAAAAATAATTGGCCTAAGGGCCTTCCATCTAGGAATGGAGGAACCAAAATTCCTGACCAAGCCTAGGTGACCCCACGAGGCTCGGGAGCCAGAGCTGTGCTCCTCAGATTCAAATCTCAGCCTTGCCGCTTAATAGCTGGGGGCCTTGAGCAGTTACTTATCCTTTGAGAGTCTCAGTTTCTTCATCCATAAATTGGGATAGTACCTACTTCCTGATGCTATTGTGAAAGTTGTGAATTAATAAATGTTAAGTATTTAGAGCAGTTCCAGATACACATAGTAAGTGCTCAGTAAATACTAGCTATTATAATTTTGGTTGTTTTTTTTATCTGCTGGGGAAGAATCTTTCTCAACTCCTGGTCCCAGTGGTGGAGATGAGCTTTCTCTGTCTGGCTCAGGGAGCCCTCTACAGAAAGGCTTGAGTAAGGTGGAGACAGATCTAGGGCTCTCAAGATGGGCCAGACTTCCAGCCTTCTGTGGGATCCTCCTGCTCACAGGATGCTCTGGCCTTCTGGGCAGGAGACTCTGTCCCAGATGGACAGCTTGGATGCAGGGGAAGAACCTGAGGTTGGGGATCAGGGGCCCTGGGTTCTAGTCTTGCCTTGACGCTGGGAAGTCCCTTGGCCTTTCTGAGCACCAGGCTATGTACCTGACTCAGCTGGGCAGGGGCAGGTGAAGCAGACACACTCAGGGAAGCCCTGGGGCCTCTGCTAAGCAGAGGACCCAAAACTGTGGGAGCCAGTTCCCCAGCTCTAGAGCTGACGCTTGTGGTAGGCTTTAGAAGGAGAGAGCTGGTTGCAGCCAGCTGAGGACACGTGTCTGAGCCCCATCTGAGGGCCCCTGGGTCTGAGGATCATCAAGTCTTCCTCCCTCCCTGTGTCTACCTGCCCGAGCTCTGGGGCCCTCACCAGCCCCAGCTCCATGAACAGCGGTGCCTTGGTCCCATGCCAGCTGCTCCAGTTATTTCAGGTCTGGAGGGGCCCGTGGAGCAAGGACCCTCCCCAGGCTAGCCTTCTTGTTGCCATGGTAGCAGTTGCCTTGGAAGCCGCTTCCCTGACTTCAGCTTCCTAACGGTCCAGGCAAGCTGCCTGTCCCCCAGGGGATCATTGAATTAATCACACTCTTTTCCAGGGTTTCTCACCTCTCGAGGAAAATAAACAGAGCTAAACCAAGCTGGGGCCTTTTCATCCATTCTTCCTCCCCTACACGGGCAGGAAAGAGCCTAGACAGAGGTACTCCAGCCTTGCCTTTCACCAGGAGCTAAAGAAGACAGAGCTTGTGATGGAAATCAGGAAATGTACCCACCCGTGGCCTCACCACGCCCTGACCTGGCCACACCTTGAGGGCAATACAGGCTTCAAAACCGGGTGCAAGATGCAGGGTGGCACTCGGCTGCTTGTGAGGGTAGGGAACGGATGGGGCGTTGGCTCTAGTGCCGTGGGCTTCCATCTGTGTGTCCCCCCCCAAAGAAAGAGGCTCCCTTGACTCCTATAGTAAGCACATCCCCTGAGGACAAACATATTTTCTTTTTCAGAGATGATAGAGCCCAAATCTATATTGGAGAAAGGAGTGGTAAGCTTCCCTCTCCATTTGTAATCAATGGAGGAGCAGGCATCACAGAGGTTCCTGTAGCCTCAGTGACACTCTGGCTGTCATGTGGGGAAGGATGCAGGACTTCACTGATTGTTTTGAACACAACATGTCCCTCTGAACGTGTAGTTGCCAATTCCTCCCGCCTCAAATAAGACAGTGTAGAGAATCAGCACAGAGATATGCTAGAATACCTCCCAGTTGAGCAGAGCTTCTAGACACCTGGGTTCTATCAAGGACTCTGGGACAATCCTTCCACCTCCCTATGTCTCAGTTTCCCCATATGTTCAGTAAAGGGGCTGAGCTGGCTCTGTAATTCCGTGCTTTTGTATCTGTTAATGGCTCGATGTGTCTTTCCTCCATATTTTCTCCACTGACTCTTTCTATGCCCGGAAGGATTTGACAATGTCAAAGAACTACTTGGATTTAGAATCTGGTCTCCAGTGTTTGGAGGGTGGAGTGTTCTGGAATCTGGAACTCACAATGCATAGTGATCCCCTACTCCAGGCTCCACCATCCCTATCCCCATTCACCAGATGAGCAAAGGGGGGCCCAGGGAAGGAGGTGGTATATTATACAATAAAATAATAACAGCATCATTATACAGCAATAAAAGCAATACTGGAGAGAACATCTAAACAGAAGACCAAAAAGGACGTAGAGGACCTGGCCAACATTATAAACCAACTACGTAGATAGATTACATCACCATGAACAGGAGAGCAGACATTCTTCTCAAGTGCACATGTATCATTTTCTAGGCTAGATTAAATGATAGGGCACAAAAGAAGTCTAAATAAATTTTAAATATCAAAATCATAAAATGTAACCTTTCTAAGCTCATGGAATGAAGCTTGAATTAAAACTCAGAAAGAAAATTGGAATCTACAAATATGCGGAAAGTAAACAACACATTATTAACCAATGGGTTAAAGAAGAAATTACAAGGGAAATTAGAAAATACTGAAAGACAAAAGAAAGCCAAAGACACAACATACCAAAACTTACGGGATGCAACGAAGGCAGTGCTCAGAGGGAAATTTATAACTATGAATGCCTATGTTAAAAAAAGAAGATACTCAGAGGACTTAAGGGCAAAGACACAAATGGACATTTGCACACCAATGTTTATAGCAGCATTATTTACAAATGCAAAGAGATGGAAACAACCAAAATGTCCATCAACAGAAGAGTGGCTAAACAAACTGTGGTATATACATACGATGGAATATTATGCAGCTTTAAGACAGGATAAACTTATGAAGCATGTAATAACATGGATGGACCTAGAGAACATTATGCTGAGTGAGATTAGCCAAAAACTAAAGGACAAATACTGTATGGTCTCACTGATATGAACCGACATTAGTGAATAAACTTGGAATATGTCATTGGTAACAGAGACCATCCGGAGATAGAAATAGGGTAAAATAATGGGTATTTGGAGCTGAAGGGATACAGACTGTGCAACAGGACTGGATACAAAAATTCAGAAATGGACAGCACAACACTACCTAACTGTAATGTAACTATGTTAAAACATTGAATGAAGCTGCATATGAGGTATAGGTTTTTTTGTTTGTTTGTTTGTTTTTGTTTTTGTTTTCTCTCTATTATCGTTTTATTTCTTTTTCGGTTGTCTTTTTATTTCTTTTTCTAAATTGATGCAATTGTACTAAGAAATGATGAATATGCAACTATGTGATGATATTAAGAATTACTGATTGTATATGTAGAATGGAATGATTTCTAAATGTTTTGTTAGTTAATTTTTTTAATTAATAAAAAAAAAGAAAGATCTCAAATTAATAACCGAACTTTACATCCTGAGGAACTAGAAAAATAAAGAGCAAAGTAAAACCACAGTTAGCAGAAGAAAGGAAATAATGTTAGAGCAGAGATAAATAAAACAGGAAATATAAAAATGAGAGAATCAACAAAACAAAAAGTTGGTTCTTTGAAAACCTCAATAAAATTGACAAACCTTTAGCTAGAGTGACAAAAAAAATAAAAATGCAAATAACTAAAATCAGAATGGAAAATGGTGATATCCCTACTGACTTTACAGAAATAAGAGGATTACAAGAGAATATTATGAATAATTGTAGGCCAACAAACAAGATAATCTAGAAGAAATGAAAAATCCTAGAAATATATCAACTACTTAACTGACTGAAGAAGAAATAGAAAACGTCAAAAAAAAAACCTATAATGAGTTCAAAGATTGAATCAATAACACCAACTTTCCACCAAAGAAAAGTCCAGGACCAGATGATTTCACTGCTGAATTCTACTACACATTTAAAGAATTATTAACATCTCTCAAACTCTTCCAAACAACTGAAGAGAAGGGAACACTTCCAAACTCATTCTGTGAAGCCAGCATTACACTGATACCAAAGCCTGTTAAAGACACCACAAGAAAAGAAAATTACAGACCAATTTCCATTATGAATATAGATGCAAAAATCTTCAACAAAGTACTAGCAAACCAAATCCAAATACACATCAAAAATATTATACACCATGACCAAGAGGGATTTATCACAAGGAATACAAAGTTGGTTCAACATATGAAAATCAATCAATGTAACGCACTACATAAAAAGAAGGAGGGAAAAAAACACATGATTATCTCAATAGATGCAGAAAAGACTTTTGACAAAATCTAGCACCGGTTCTTGATAAAAACACTCAGAAAAAGTAGGAAGAGAAGGAAACTTTCTCAGCTTTATAAAGGCCATTTATGAAAAATCTCATAGCTAATATCATACTTAATGGTGAAAGCTTTCCCCCGAAGATCAAGGATGAGACAAGGATGCCCACTTTAGCCACTGTTTATTCAATATTTTACTAGAAGTTCTTCTCAGAACAATTAGGCAGGAAAAAGAAATGAAAGGTAGCCAAATGGAAAGAAGGAAGTAAACTATCTCTATTTAGAAAAGGAAAAAACTATCTGTGTTTGAAGATGACATGATCTTAAATATAGAAATCCCAAAGGAATATACAGGAAAACTAAGCTAATAAATGAATTAATTCAGCAAAGTGGTAGGGTACAAGTTCAAAACATAAAAACACTTGAAGGGAAAACTAAGAAAACAATCACATTTACAATAGCATCTAAAAGAATAAAATATCTAGGAATAAATTTAACTAAGAATATAAAATACTGAAAACTACAAAACTTTGCTGAAAGAAATTAAAGAAGACCTAAAATCACAAGACATTCCATGTTCTTGTATTGAAGGCGTTAACATTGTTAATATGTCAATACTATCCAAAGCAATACACAAAGCCAATGCAATCCCTATTAGAATTTTAGCAGATTTTTTTTTTGTACAAACAGAATCCTCAAATTCCTTGAATTCCTTCTAATGGCATGGTCAAAAACCTAGAAATTCAATGCCATGTGACAGAGGTGTCCTGGATGCTGGTAGCTTGACTTCAGAGTCCAGGTGTCATCGTGTTGATGCATTGATTGGGATATTTTCATGATCATAGCACTCTAAATTGTAAGTTAATAATCCCCATTGTAAAAGCCAATGCATTTTTTGGTATATTGCATGCTGGCAGCTTTAGCAAACCGAAACATACAATTTGCAAATATTTTCTCTCATTGTGTAGGTTATCACTTTCCTTTCATCATGAAGTCTTTTGATATACAAGTCTTTAATTTTGATGAAATCAAATTTATCTATTGTGAGAAAGGCTTGAGGCTTGCAACACTGGGGGAAAGGTTTGCCTTTATAGTTTTTGTTCTTTTTGTAATTTTTTTTCTTTCTTTTTGTAATTTTTATTAACTATTTGAATAAATAGTTTTTCTTCCTTTGTTGATGCTTGATCATAGAGCACTCACCCAAATGGAGTCAGTTGGTCCCAGGTGCTGTTTACGGCTGTCCTTTTCAGAGATACCTTTCTCCTTGTGGCCTGACTGCTTCTTGGAATTTGCCCTTTGCTCATCAGCCAGTCGCTGCCCTAATTCCAGCCTCGTCTCAGTGGGAAGGCACACGGCAATGTCTACTAGCCTTCTCTCCCAGGTTGCATTGCTTTCAGCTTCTGACTCCAGTGGCTTCCTCTCACCTTCTCTGGGGTTTCTCTGAGCTCTCTTGGCTTTTTCCACGTGCCCTTTATCCTCCCATAAAGGATTGCAGTAAAAGGATTAAGACTCGCCTTGAATGGGCTGAGTCACATCTCAATTGAAATAACCTAATAAAAAAAAAAGTCCAACCCACAATAGGTCTGCACTCACAGGAGTGGATTAAAATAACACAGCCTTAGGGCGGGCCACAGTGGCTCAGCAGGTAAGAATGCTTGCCTGCCATGCCCGAGGACCAGGGTTCGATTTCCAGTGCCTGCCCATGTAAAATAAAAAAATAAAAAATAAATAATAATAACATAGCCTTTTCTTGGGTACATAACAGCTCCAAACCGCCATACCATATATCTGACAAAGGTTAATATCCAGAATATATAAAGACATCCTCCAACTCAACAACAAAAAGGCAGTGGGGGAATGGGGAATTGTTTGTAAAAAATTTTTTTTCTTAATCGTAATTTTGAAAAAAGATACTAAAGTATATTTTATGCCACATCAAAGAAATACCCACAGGGCCTTACGTAGCCTGCCGTGGGAATGAGCCTCACCTGGAAATGGGGAAAATCTAAAAGCTGAAGACATACCTACAGGACAAGGTAGAGGTCCAAAAGAAGAGGCTAGAGGCAAAATTTACAAACATAAACTGCTCAAGTCCCTGCATATACACATACACTTAGCGACTGCTGAAACACTGAACAGTGCCCATTTGCAAAGACTGGGGTGGGGGGGCGAATATGAAAGGAACCCCGGGATAGAAGGAGGAGAGTTGAGGAGAACCCACTCACACTATAGAGGGGCAGATAGAAGATTTGGAGAAAACATCCCAGGAAACAGAAGGGACTCTCTTTCCCAAAACAGAAAGAACATATGAACCCCATGGAAAAAAAAAAATAATGAAAGATATGGAAATAAAACAAGTGAAAGATAAAACAAGGGAGCTAGAAGAGTAAGAAAAGAAAGACAAAATATAATTTTAGAACTATTATGTATGATAGAAATAACAGAGATTATAATTTATGCTGTAGCCAACTTGACGTGTGAGGTAGAGAGCAAACTTAAGAAAATCACATAAACTTTGAAAGAAAAAAACAACAAAGAAATTAAAGCAATTAGGAGATGGAAGAGAGGCAAGGAAAAGCCAGCTCACCGGTTTGACAAACACTGTTGACCGTTGACCAGGTGGCCATTCTCACCCCTTCTTTCTTTCCTAGCTCTACTCCAGAGGATAAAAAAGCTAAATATTCTAAATCTCAGCCTCCTCAGAAGTTACATATCTTCTGGCTTGAAATTATGTTGAAACTACATTCAGTGGGAAGAGCAAATTGTAGAACAGCACAGAAAATTATCATTACGTGTATGTATGTGTGTATACAATAAAATAAAACTAGAAGAAAATCTTTCAAACTCTTACTGAGGTTATTTCTGAAGGAGTAGCTGTACAAGAGACTTTTAATTTCTATATCACACAGTTTGTTTGAACATATTACTCAAAACATCATTTCTTTATTTGCTTTATTTAAAAAAAAAGGAAGGAATTGGGGCAGGGGGTGGGGATGAGGGAGCAAGAGAAATCCCTGATACTGTTTCAAACATCAGGGACTCACAAATCAGTAGATTAAGCCCTCAGTGTTGAGGCTTGCTCTTATTTATGTAGTGGAAAAGCTTAGCCTACCTATAGTTATGCCTAGAACTTACTTCCAGAAGACCTCTTTTGTTGCTCAGATGTGGTCTCTCTCTCTCCCTAAGCCCAACTCTGCAAGTAAAATCATTACCCTCCCTCTACATGGAACATGACATCGAGAGGTGAAATTCTCCCTGGCAATGTAGGATATGAGTCTCAGGAATGAGCCTGGCCCAGGCACTGTGGGATCAACAATGCCTGCCTGATCAAATGGGGGGGGGGGGGGGGGAAATGGTAACAAAATAAGGTATCAGTGGCTAAGAGAGTTCAAATAGAGTCGAGAGACTATTCTGGAGGCTACTCGTACTCAAGCTTTAGTTAGATATTGCTATTTTTTTAACTTTGTAAATTGTGAAATATAACACATATACAAAGCAAAGAAAGAAAAAAGCAATAACTTTCAAAGCACACTTCAACAAGTAGTTACAGAACAGATTCTAGAGTTTGTCATGGGCTAACATTCCACCATCTCAGATTTTTCCTTCTAACTGCTCCAAAATACTGGAGGCTAGAAGAAATATTAATATAGTGATTCAGCAGTTATACTCATTTGTTAAATCCTATTTTCTCTGTTATACATCCTCTTTCTCCTTTGATCCTTCTCTCAATTATTAGGGATCTTTGGGCAATGTCCCTCCTGACATTATCATATTGAGAAAGGGTGTCAACACTAAAGGATAGTGTAATTAATTGATAATCTTGGAAAGGCTGGTCCCTCTGGGTTTCAGAATTTATCTGACCTAGGAACCCTCTGGGAATTATAAGTTCCAGGGAGCAAACTTAGTGTATGAAACCCTTAGAGTCTCAGTTTGAGCCCTAGGTGTTCTTAAGAGTCAACAGGAGTGATGTTGGTTGGGGTTTAGCAAACCATGGCAGTTAGCACTATCTAACTGAAGCTTTCATTAAGAGCAGTCTCCAGAATAGACTCCTGACTTCATTTGACCTCTCTTGATCACTGATGCCTTATTTAATTACATCTCCTTTTCCCCTTTTGGTCTGGAAGGTGTTACCGATCCCACAATGCCAGGGCCAGACTCATCCCTGGGCTCCACACACCATGTTGTCAGGGAGACTTTCACTCCTGAGTGTCATGTCCCACGTAGTGTGAAGATTAATGATTCTCCTTGCAGAATTAGGCTTACAGAGAGGCTGCATCTGAGCAAGAAAGGCTTCCTGAAAGCAACTCTTAGGCCTCCCTATGGGTAGTCTTAGCCTCTCCGCTACAGAAATAAGTTTCATATTGGCAAGCTTCAAAATCTAGAGGTGGGCCTATTTTCTTGGGAGTCCCCAGTGGTTGAGAGGGTACCCGGGGTTTCCCAGATGGAAAAGTTTAATAGCTCAATAAATATACATATATATTTCCCAACCCCTTCGGACCCTCAAGGAACTCTACCAATAGTTTTTAATTATCAGCCCACCATAGTCTGAGATGTATCCTGGTATTATATTAAGCTAAAGAAACACAAGGCCTTGTTTCCATTCTGGATTCTAGGAGTTTGGGTTGTTTAAATGATCCATCCAAGTGAATTGATTTAGATTATGTTACAGAAAATTTAGGTTCTAGACATAATAAACCTCTCTGCCTTTGGTCTTATACAGTAGGTATAAGGTCTTATACAAAAGGTCTAGAGCATATACACGATCATCCTTTACTCTTCACTCTCATTTACCTTAGGCCCAGCCGGAATGGCTTTGTTTTAAACAAACCTCTGATCTCTTTTTCCGTTACTTTATTATTGTATATAGCTATGCTGACATTCAGGGTTGCAGCACTCCATTTCTGAATTTTAGGTGTCACAGAGTTACTGAACATTCCAGGGAAATACCAGCTGATACAAACATAGCTTAGTGTCTCAGAATCTAGAAATACACTTACAACTTCAGACTAAATGTGGCTGCTATAAGAGCTTACAATCTAGGCTCCAATTTTCTTAAAAGTATTTTCTGAGAGACACTTTAGCATATTTGTTCTTTTGTGTCTGGCTTATTTTGCACAACACATTGTCCCCCAAAGGCTTTTTTTAGTTTGTTGTGTCCTCTCGACGTCCTTCCTTTTTTGAAACTGCACCATATTCCATCATACAGCTCTATCACACTTTGCCATTCTGCTTCTCAGTCCTTGTACCCTTTGGCTCCCTCCATCTACTGGGCATCATGGATAAAGTCCAAAATAATCAAACCATGTCTTACGGTGTCCTCTCTTGTTGTACAATCAGCAGCACTCTCAATTTTAGGCAATTTTCATTGGTCCATAGCGACAAAGAACTGAAAAACACAGCATCACCAACTATCAAATCAAAACTACCCTTTGTGGATACATCAAGCCTACTTAAAATTAGGCCTAAGAGTCACCCCAAAGAGAACCTCTCTTGCTGCTCAGATGTGGCCTCTCTCTCCAGCCAACACAACAAGCAAACTCACCACCATCTTCCTGTCTATGTGGGACATGACTCCCAGGGGTGTGGACCTTCCTGGCAACGTGGGACAGAAACCCTAGAATGAGCTGGGACTCAGCATTAAGGGATTGTGAAAACCTTCTCAACCAAAAGGGGGAAGAGTGAAATGAGACAAAATAAAGGGTCAATGGCTGAGAGATTCCAGAGTCAAGAGGTTATCCTGTAGGTTATTCTTACACATTAAATAGATATCACCTTGTTAATTATTAGATGTAATGGAGAGGATGGAGAGAGCTGCCAAAATGTAGAGCTGTGTTCCAGCAGCCATGTTACTTGAAGATGGTTGTATAATGATATAGCTTTCACAACGTGACAGTGTGGATCAACCTTGAAGACATAATGCTGAGTGAAATAAGTCAGACACAAAAGGATAGATGCTGTATGATCACGCTATTAGGATTCTGATAAAAGGTAATCTCAAGGTTATACTATAGAATATAGCAGACCTAGAGGTACACAAAAGCTAGAGGTGGCAGAAAGACTACCCAAAGAAGTTGAACCTAAATGTAAGGAAATGCGTAGAAGTGATGGTAACAGATTAGCAGTTTTGATTGTGAAAACCTTGTGTCTGATGCTCCTTTTATCTACCTTATCAACAGGCGAGTAAAACATATGGAATAAAAATAAATAACAGGGGGAACAAATGTTAAAATAAATTTAGTTTGAAATGCTAGTGATCAATGAAAGGGAGGGGTAACGGGTATGGTATGTATGAATTTTTTTCTTTTGTCTATTTCTTTTTCTGAGTTGATGCAAATGTTCTAAGAAATTATGATGATGAATATGCAACAATGTGATGATATTGTGAATTAGTGATTATATATGTAGAATGAAATGATCATATGCTAAGAATGTTTATGTTTGTTGTTATATTTTTTAAAAAATTAATAAAAAACAAAAGAAAAAAAACTACCCTTTATCTCTTGTCCCTCTCCCCCAATTAGTTGCCCCTGGTATTGTTGTGTTACTGTTGATGGCTTCCTGTTAACTATGGCCATAGCATGCATTTCTAGTTTTTCCCCCTACATCCCTCTACTATTGACTCTCTGTCCACTATCGAACCTTTGAAATAGTTCTTGCAAGCAAGCACTTATTTATAATTATAGATTTTAATCAGTGGGATACATGACACTATAGACTCCCTTTTGATCATATTCACCTTCAGGATGGCAATTTACTTATAAACCTACTAATCTGTTACCATCATTTCTATGCATTTCCTTACATTTAGGTTCAACTTCTTTGGGTAGTCCTTCTGCCACCTCTAGCTTTTGTGTGCTTCTAGGTCTGCTATATTCTATAGTATAACCTTGAGATTACCTTTTACCAGAATCATAATAGCGTGATCATACAGCATCTGTCCTTTTGTGTCTGACTTATTTCATTCAGCATTACGTCTTCAAGGTTGATCCACATTGTCATATGCTTCAGAACCTCATTTCATCTTACTGCTGCATGATATCCCATCGTATATCTATACCACACTTTGTTTAGCCATTCATCCACTGATGCAGACTTCGATTGTTTCCATCTTTCGGCAATTGTGAATAGTGCCGCTATGACCATTGTTGTGCAGATGTCTGTTTGTGTCAGTGCCTTTAGCTCTTCAGGCTATATATCGAGTATTGGTATTGCTGGGTCATAGGGCCACTCAATATTTAGTTTTCTGAGGAATCACCAAACTGTTTTCCACAGCAGCTGCACCATTATACATTTCCACCAACAGTGAATTAATGTTCCAATTTCTCCACATCCTTTCCAGCATTTGTAGTTTTCTGTTTGTTTAATAGCAGCTATTCTTACAGGTATGAAGTGATATCTCATTGTCTTCTTGATTTGCATTTCCCTTATAGCTAATGAAGATGAACATCTCTTCATGGGTTTTTTAGCCATCTGTATTTTTCTTCAGAAAAGTGTCTTTTCATATCTCCTGCCCATTTTATAATTGGGTTGTTTGTTCTTTTGTTGTTGAGCTGTATAATTTCTTTATGTACACAGGATGTCAAGCCCTTATCCAATATGTGGCTTTCAAATATTTTCTCCTACTGAGTTCACTGCTTCTTTACCCTTTTGATAAATCGTTTGATGCTCTTGATTTAAAGGAGTTCCCATTTGTCTATTTTTTCTTTTACCTGTTGTGGTTTAGATGTAAAGTTTAAGAAGCTACCTCTATTACTGGATCTTAAAGATGTTTCCCTGCATTTCTAAAAGTTTTATGGTACTGGCTCTTACATTTAGGTCTTCAATCCATTTTGAATTAATTTTTGTATAGGATGTAAGATAGGGGTCCTCTTTCATTCTTTTGCTATTGATATCCAGTTCTCCCATGCCCATTTACTGAAAAGACTATTCTGTCCCAGTTCAGTGGATTTGGGGGCCTTAGCAAAGATCAATTGTCCATAGATTTGGTGGTCTATCTCCACACTTTCAATTCGATTGCATTGGTCAATACTTCTATCTTTGTGCAAGTACCATACTGTTTTTGACAACTATGACTTTATAGTAAGATTTAAAGTCAGGAAGTGATAGTTCTTCCACGCCACTCCTCTTTTTGAGGATATCTTTAGCTATTTGGGGTCTCTTTTCCTTCCAAATAAATTTGATAACTAGCTCTTCCAAGTCTTCAAAGTAGGTTGTTGGGATTTTGATTGGTATTGCGCTGACTCTAGAGCGGTATGGGTAGAATTGGCATCTTAACAACATTCACCCTTCCTATCCATGAGCACGGAATGTCTTTCCAACTATTTAGGTCATTTTTTAGTTCTTTTCACAATGTTTTGTAATTTTCCTTGTACAAGTCCTTGAATCCTGGTTAGGCTTCTTCCTAGACATCTGATTCTTTTGTTCGCTATTTTGAATGAAATTTTGTCCTTAACTGTCTCTTCAGATAGGTCATTGCTTGTATATTGAAACGGTACTAGTTTTTGTACATTAATCTTGTATCTTATCACTTTGCTGAAATTGTTCATTATCTCAAGTAGCTTTGTCATAGATTCCTCAGGGTTTTTTAAGTGTAGAATCATATCACCCATGCCCTTTATTTCTTTCTCCTGTCTAAATCACTCCAATTAGGACTTCTAGTTCAATGTTGAATAATAGTGGAGAAAACGGGCATCCTTGACTCATTCCCAATCTTAGAAGGAGTACTTTCAGTCTCTCACCTTTAAATATGATGCCGGCTATGGGTTTTTCATATATGCCCTTTATGATATTGAGGAAGTTTCCTTCTATTCCTCCCATCTGAAGTGTTTTTATCAGAACAGGATGCTGAATTTTGTCGAATGCTTTTTCAGCATCAATCTATATGATCATGTGATTTTTCCCTTTTGATTTGTTAATGTACCATATTATGTCAATTGATTTTCTTGTGTTGAACCACCCTTGCATTCCTACTATAAACTCCACTTGGTTGTGATGTATAATTCTTTTAATGTGTAGTTGGATTTGATTTGCTAGTATTTTGTTAAGAATTTTTGCATCTAATGTTCATTGGGGGAATGATCTGTAGTTTTCTTTTCTTATAGTATCTTTATCCAGTTTTGGTATTGGAGTAAGGTTAGCTTCATAAAATGAGTTAGATAGCATTCCTTTTTCCTCAGTTTTTTGGAAGTGTTTGAGCAGGCTTGGTGCTAGTTCTTTTTGGAATGTTTGATAAAATTCCAAATGCGAAGCATTCTGGTCTAGGGCTTTTCTTTATGGGAAGATTTTATATATATATATATTTTTTAATTGAGAAATCTTCACATGCATACAGTCCACACATGGTGTACAATCAGTGCTCACAATATCATCACATTGTCATGTATTCATCAGCATGATCATTTTTAGAACATTTGCATCCCTCTAGAAAAAGAAAAAAGAAAAACTCATACACACCATACCCCTTATCCCTCCCTCTCATTGACCACTGGTATTTCCATCTACCCAACTTACTTTACCCCTTATCTCCCCTATTATTCATTTATTTTTATCCATTTTTTTTACTCATCTGTCTATACCCTGGGTAAAAGTAGCATCAGACACAACGTTTTCACAATCACATAGTCACAATTGTAAATGCTATACCTTTATACAATCATCTTCAAGAATCAAGGCTACTGGAACACAGCTCAACAATTTCAGGTACTTCCCTCCATCCACTCCAATATTCCATAAACTAAAAAGAGATCTCTATATATGCATATGAATAACTTCCAGGATAACCTCTCAACTCTGTTTGTAATCTCTCAGACACTGAAACTTTATTTTATCTCATTTCTCTCTTCCCCCTTTTGGTCAAGAAGAATTTCTCAATTCCATGATGCTGGGTCTCAGCTTATCCCCAAGAGTCCTGCCCCACGTTGCCAGGGAGCCCTTTACACTCCTGGGAGTCATGTCTCACATAGAGGGAAGGGCAGTGAATTCACCTACTGAGTTGGCTTAGAGAGAGAGTCCACATCTGAGCAGCAAAAGAGACTCTCTGAGGGTAACTCTTAGGCATAATTATACATAGGCTTAGCTTCTCCTTTGCAGGAATAAATTTCCTATGGGTGAACCCCAAGATTGAGGGCTCAGCCTATTGATTTGGTTGTCCCCAGTGCTAGTGAGAATATCAGGAATTCCCCAGATGGAGAAGTCTAATATTTCCTCCCAGTCCCCCAAAAGGACTTTGCAAATACTTTTTTATTCTCTGCCCAAATTACTCTGGGATATATTTTGGGCATCACATTAACCTGTACAAACCAACAAGATCTCATGCCCTAAACAAGATTCCATATACTTATGGTGTTCAACTAAATTGGCCATACAAGTCAAATAAGGTAATGCACTACCCAGAATATATATTTTGCACCAAATAAACATTTTTGTGGGAAAATTTTTATGACTGATTGAACCTCTTTACTTGTAATTGATTTGTTGAGATTAATTAATGCTATTTACAATGGCTTGCCAAACCCCAATCAAAATCATTCCTGCCAACCCTAAAGAACACCTAGGGCTCTATCTGAGATTCTACAAAAGTTCCATGCACTATGATTACTTTCCGGAAACCTACAGCTTCAGATGTTTTCCAAGGCCAGATAAATACTGAAACCCAGAGGGGTCTGCCTCTCAAGAACATCAACTAATTCCATCCTCCTATCCCATATTATCGACACCCCTTTCCAACATGAAAAAGTTAGATGGGCATAGTCCAAATACCTACCCCTAAAGATTGGGAGAAAGATCAAGGGAGAAGATGGGGTTTTACATAGAAGTTAGGATTTAATGAATGAGTATGGCTGCTGAATCATTATATTGATATTTCTTTTAGTCTCCAGTGCCTTGGAGCAACTAGAAGGAAAAACCTAAAATTGTGGAACAGTAACACATGCCAGACTCTGAAATCTGTTCTATAACTATATGCTCAATGTACTTTGAAATTTATTGCTTTTTTGTTATATATTTCACAACTTAAAAAAAAAAAAAAGTCTTATCATGGCCAAAAACAAATAAACAAAAAAAAAGGAAGGAGGGAAATGTTGCCTACAGCCCTTCTTTGTTGCCTGAGTGGTCATGAAGCCAAGCCCTCTCTCCGTGCTCGGTCCTTGTGTCCAGAAGCACAGCCAAGGTCGCACTCTGCGGTGCTTGGTGGCACCTCAAATACTCCCTGAGGAGCTCAGTCTACGAGGGCAGGAGGATGGGCCCTTCAGAGTGGGCACCCAGGAGCAGCTCATCTATTCAGGGAGGCTTCACAGGGCAGGGCTGGCTAAGCAGGGTCCCAAAGAATGAGCAGGTGCTCTCCCAAAGGATGAGCAGGTGCTCTCCGGCCAGGCAGACAGACAAGGGAGAGCAGCAGAGGGGAAAGGGGAGGCGCAGAGGCAGGGAGAGCTGCAGCGGAGGGAGTAGGAGGCTGAAGACTTTGAGCCTCCATCTGCAGACCTGGTGGGGAGAGAGTGGGGTTCCAAGGAGAGGCCAGTGACGCCAGCGAGACAACTGTGGACAGGGATCCCTGGGAACTGTGCTCAGGTGCAGGGCTGGAGTCAAGGCCAGATTACGGGTCTATGGGGTAGGGGGTAGGACCTGTTTCTTAAAGGCCAGAGAATGCAATGATCCAGGCTGGGGGCAGAAGGGCAGGGCTCAGAGCCAGGCGGGGTCAGGTTACTGAGGCTGTAAGTAGGTCAGACAGGCAGGGATAGATGCACCGAGAGACACCAGCCATGTCCCAGTCTCCTGCTCCAGACTCCCAACACCCGCTCCTGCCAATTCCTTTCCCCACCCTTCCCTGCATGTGTTTTCTTCTACCCCCTACCCCGCCCTCTACCCCCTACCCCGCCCTCTACCCCTTACCCCGCCCTCTGCCCCCCCCCCGTCCCCCCCACCACCACCTCCACCACTGCTTTTCCCTGTCAGCTCCCAGCCAGGGATCCCAGGGTGGCTGGAAGGGCTCATCGCTCTCATTCCACTGGTAACTCAAAGTGGGGCAGGTGCCAAGCCCACCTGAAGAAGAGAGATCCCCTAAGATCAAACTTCATCCCAGGACTCTTCAGCCCTGTACAGTTCCCAGGGGTTGGCAAGATGGTGGGATGGAGGCAGGGGAAGACGTGGGCACGGAAGAGGGTGGACTGGGAGGGACGCCTCTCCTTGTCTCCTCTTCCTGTCCCGGCCTCTGTTCCTCTCTCTTAAGTGTTGTCCATGTTTCCTTTCATGTCTATCTCTGAGTCTTCAAGCAGAGGCCCCAAGCGTATGTCCAGGCCAAAGGTCAGAGGGCAGCAAAGTGGGTCCCAAGCACGTGACCAGGGAGTCTCCTCACAGCCCTGGCTGCCGCACCCCGTGTGAAGCCACCCGTTCATCCTGTCCCCTCAGGAGTCAACCACAGAACCTGGGCCTGCTGTCCCAGGGAGCCTCCAGGACCCAGGGAGCAGCTCACATTGCAGCCTCATGAATAACTCAGCAGCCCCTGCTGCCTTCCTCTCTCCACCCCCACCCCATCGCTTTAAACTTTAATTGGCCCACGCTCAGTGGCAGTTGAGCAGCCTCCAGGGAGCAGGTGCAGGATGACCTGGGCAGGGAGCACTTGGGAGAAGGCTGGCGGTGGAGGGCCCCGTGGGACAGGCCCAGCTCCCTAGAACTCTGGAAGCCAAGACAGAAATGGGGCCAGGCAGGAGTCCCAAAAGTGACCTCCAGCTCCAGAGGCCTTGAGAGAAGGAAGAGTAGGTTGGGCAAGACCTGGTACAGCCTCCAGGTCACCGTGGGGCTGAGGGCTCACCAGGAGAGCTGCGAGATAGGGTTGCAGATAAATCACAGGGTGACAAGCCAAGAGTCTCACTGCCCAGGAACTCCCACCTTGAAGGTGGACCTCCAAACAAGGGAACATCCCAGAGGACAGAGACCTCCAGGACGTGTCTGGGCACAGGCCCTGGGCAGGCCTGCATGGACATCCCCATCAGCAGCAGAGACTTCCGCTGCCTGCAGCTGGCCTGCGTGGCCCTCGGCTTGGTGGCCGGCAGCATCATCATCGGGGTCTCCGTGTCCAAAGCCGCGGCTGCCGTGGGTGGTGTGTTCATCGGCGCTGCGGGGCTGGGTGAGCCGGTGCTGGGCCGGGAGGAGGAGATTCTGGAGAGGAAGCAGGGGCAGGTGAAGGGCTGGGGCCACAGGAACTGAGTTGGGGAGAAGGGAGGCTGGAAGTGCGAGTAAGGCACAGAGAGAGCAGGGGAGGTTGGGGGAGGAGCCTTGCCGTGGGCCGCTGGGGGCGAGGGGACTGTGGGACGGGAAGATGGATGTCACAGTCCTTTCCGGCTGCTCTCCCTCTGGTGCTTGGGCTTTGTGGTGGAATCACAGCCTGTTGGGGTGGAGGTGATGGGATCAGGCCAAAGGACAGAGTTCCCAGCAGGACCTTCCTTGGATCAGAGGACAAAGCCTTTCCTTTTCTTTTCTATGTGTCGCAGCACCTATTTGTCTGTTCAGCCATCTGCCCATCTATCTGTCTGGGCCAGTTCCACTAATATCCCCATAGTGACCCAAATATCCCTCACCCAACCCCACTACCCTAGGCCAAAAGCAGACCCAGAGGCAACAGGCTGGGTAGGCTCTGAGCATCAGTACCTGCAAATTCCAGGGCCTGGGGCCCTTGGGTCTGGGGCCACGTGGGAGTGGGCGAGGAAAGACCCACTCTGCTGCCACCCCCTCCCCAGGTCGGGATGGGGAGGGGCGGCCTGAGGATCCCCCAGCCAAACCATAGTCCTGCCCCAAGGGTACGCCCCAGGGGAGGTGGGGGGGGGGTGGAGAGAGCTGGTGAAGGGCCAGCTGGGCCCATTTCCAGCCAGCTGGGAGGCAAAGGAAGCCAACCCACTCTTCACCTGGGCAGGTGGAGCCTGGGAACTTCACAGCCCATGGCCCCTTCCCCGAAGAGGCCCTGCTTCCCTCCCCCTAGCCTCTGCTCCCTGGGGGCTGGGGGCTGGGGGCTGGGGCCAGGGACAGAAGGCTGACCCACACACCCACCCACTCACTGGCTCCCACTTACACGCCCTCAAGCCCCAACCTGCACACACGTACATCACCTTCATAAGCCACGCAGGCTCCCGTCTGCCCACAGCCGCACGCACCTCACAAGAGCCAGGCCCCCTTCCCCATCACACAACCCCTCTGTGTTCCTCTTCTCAGGGTTCCTCATCTTTATCTACCCCTTCCTGAAGGCTCGGTTCAACCTGGACCACCTCCTGCCTAGGCTGGGTAAGTTTTCTCCCCCACCCCCAGCAGACCCCTCTGCCAGGCCCTTCGTCCGTCCGCAGGTCTGTGACCCGCGCCGTGTGCAGCTGCTCCTGGCTCTCTGTGTTAGAGTTTCTGTGCGTCTGTGTTTTGCAAGCGTTGCCATGACTACAGAGCAGCAGAATCCAGGCTGCTGCCTGCTACAAAGGTGCCTTGAATCAGCTCAGAGCACTCAGAACACCCATCTCTCTTGAGGAATCTTCCATCTCCCCCAATCCGCCAGAATCTCCAGATCTCTGCCCTGCAGCCCTGAGTTCCCATGCAGGCCCTTTACCTCCCCTAACACCCCAGGACACCTGTAGAGCACACACACCCCGCCCCTCCCCGCCCAGCCTCATCCCATCTTCCTCACATGCAGAATCCCATCTCCATTAACCCTGATGGAGCTTAACTGTCCCGGAGCTCTCCCCAGGATCCCCACTTCCATAAAAACGACAACAAAACCCTGCCATCTTCTCCTTCTCGGGGCCCATTCCCCCTACCTAAATCAGCCCAGACCATGTGGGCTGGGAATTCAGTGGAGCAGAGACAGCAGCAGGGATGGAGATGAAACAGCAGGCAGAATTTCCCTTTCTAAGCCTGGTTCTTGATTTGGGAATGGCTTGTTAACCAGGGTGCCTGGGTGGGTTGGGGGGGTCTCATCCTGCAGGAAGCCTGAGAATCCACCCCCACGCAGGGCGGAACTGTGAGGAGGCAGGAGCCAGCGCCAATGGTAATAAGGAAGGTAAGTTCCAGAAATCCCAGAGTCGATCTTTCAACGTCCCTTTCTGGCTGAGCAGAGCCCTGGGGGACCCAGGAAGAAGCCTGGAGAGTTGGGAGATGCAGAAGAGGCTGAAAACTCAGGAATCAGGATCTTCAGGTAGTTCCTCCAAGTATTTTGTTATAACCCTTCCTGCTGCGAGTGGAACCACTTTCCTCTTGTTTGTCCTTGGAGCGTCCCTGTCATGCCCAGCCTGGACGCCGGGACAGAGGCACTTCACTGCCCCTTCCCCTCCTCTAGGTGCCCTACCCCAGTTTATTTCCCCTCAGCCTCTTTCATTGTGGAATATGACTCTCAGAGCTGGTACCGGAAACAGGATATCTTCTTGATTCCCAATTCCAATCCTGGAAAATTCTAGGGCAAGAGTTTCCCAAAGGTGACCCCAGTCCAGTCTCTGCTACCAATGGCTGGATGCTACTATTCAGCAAAAAGTCTCCTTTCAGACACTGTTCTAAGCACTTTACAGGCACTAATTTGTTGAATGCTCATAGCAGCCCTGGGAGAGTGGTACCATAATTAGCCCCCATTTTATAGATGGATGTCTTAGGCGCCAAGAGATTAAGTGACATGCTCAAGATTACACAGCCAGGAAGTAATTGAGCCAGGTTGGCTCTAAACTGTGCTGCTTTCGCTGTTGAAGGGCTGTTCTGCCCTCTGGTGCCTTTTTATACTAGGCTGAACCTGACCTCCGGGACACCCTCTCTCCCTAATCTATCCGGCACCCCCATTCCCTCTGGCCCCGATGGCTCTAGGAGGGTCCATCTGCTCAGCCAGCACGTGTCCCTGGTCTCTCCCCCAGGAGCCCGCAGAAGCCTGTCCACTGTGAGCAGGACGCTGGAGAAGCTGAAGCCAGGGGGCCGGGGGACTGAGGAGGGCTAAGGGCTGGACCCTCCTTCCTGTCTGCCACTCCTATCTCAGAGTCTTCTGGAGTCCAAGTTAAAAGAAGATCCAAACCAGAGATGAACCAGGCCTTGGAGGAGCCAGCCCTGCCTCCATCCTGGCCAAGGCTCTCCCAAGGGGATTGCACGCGGTGCTGGCAGGAACTGAAGCTGCGTGTGGCAGGAGGTCCCCTCTGGCCTCCTGGTTTCAGGCTTTCCTAGTTTTTCTTTCTGGACTGTGGCTCCGCTCCCTTTTTGATCTACTGGCTGGTTTCTCTGGAATGTGGGGACCAAGGCCCTGACTACAACCAACTTGGCCCAGTCCCTTGCTTCATCCTGGCCACACAGGAAAGGACCACAGACCCACCAGGACCACAGATGGGGGCCCTCGTTGAGGCCCTCAGTGCCCAAGTCCTGGCCTTGGGGTCTCCAGAGTTAACTGGCTGGATAGAGGGTGTGGACTAGATTCTTTTTAGAATATTGAAAACTCCCAGGCAACTCCTTGGGGAAAGGCTCCAGGTAGAGTAAACCAGCTGGGAGGATGTCCTCGGGGGACTCTGAGTCTCTAGAGGAGAAAGATTCACAGAGAGAGAGTCATACACAGAATGATCACTTCTAGGACAGGAGCCCAAGTGAAGCACATACCTGGCCCAGGAGTCAGGGGAAGCTTTCAGGAGGAGGTGACTTTTTAACTGACCCCTCCCCTGATTCTCTTGATGTTTAGCCCCGCCATCCATGACTTCTGTGATCTGGCTCTACACAAGACGGCTTCCTGAACAATCGAAACACATGCCTGCCTCTAAGACTTTGTGGTGAACTCCCAGAGGGCCCTCCCTGCTCCTCTCTGTCTATCAAAACTGCCCTTCTTTGAAGGTCCAGTTCAAAGCATCCGTGTAACCACAATCCTCTTGTCATTCACTTTGGCCTGCCTATGTCTCCTTCGCTTTTGACAACCTCCAGGCAGGCATGGAGTCTAATTTTTCAGAAAAACAACTATTAAGCATCTACTTCAACTTACCCCTTTTCCAATCCCTAGCACAGGGCAAGACACACCGTAGGTGCTCAGTAAATGTTAGTGACTTTAAATTTGATGGAAAAACAATTCCCTAGGCTTTCCCTGGAAAACCACTTCAAGGTCCCTTCTGCCCACAGGGTTAGGGCAGAGGAGGACCCTGCCAGGGTGTGGGGGCTGTGCAGAAGACGTTGCACTACCCCTACCCCTATCTTCATACAGTTGTACCCTTAAGGCAGAGCATAGCTGCGTGACCTCCCCAGGAACATCTGCTCCACGTGGCCTCTGCCTTGGTTTGGTGAGCAGAAGACAAACTAGGAATAGTCTCATTCTTCAAAGATCAGTGCAGATGACACCTTCTCTTGGAAGTTTCCTTGACTTCCTTGTGGTCCCACAGCCCTGAGGCTTCCCTCCATCACAGCACAAATCATTCTGAATGGCCATTGTCTATTTCTCTCCAGAGGGAGTGGGGACCACAGGGTCAAGCACACAAGACACCCAGTGGATGTTGGGGAACAAAACAAAAATGGGAGGGACCATCTCATTGTACAGATGGTAAAGCTGAAGCCCTGCAAGGAAAAGGACTCATCCAAAACCCACAGCAAAAGTTGGTGGAACCAGGCCTTGCATCCATGTCTCCCACCTCTCCAGCCCAAGGCTCTACTACCTGCTGTCCGGCTGCACGGTCCAGGGGGACCAACTCCGTGACCATGGTGGAACAGACTATGCCTCCAGAAAAGGGCTGACTTTCACAAAACCTGGCCAGTTGAGGAGACTTTGGTTCTTCAGACCTAAAGAAAATCAACTTCCTCCCTCCTTACAGTTCCCACCTCTCCACCACCCTCCTTCCTGCTCCTTCTCTTCCTTTTCCTCAACATCATCAACCACAATTACTCAGGCCTAGTGGCCCTTTCCCTGATCAACAAGGAAACCCTTTCTCCTATCCATCTTCAACCTTCACCCACAGAACCCCAAAGAGACGCCCAAGGAAGGAGGGGAGTGTTGGAGTGGTGATGCAGAGCCTGAGCTCTGGGGAGGGTGTCCCCCACCCATACACCTACAATCCACCCCTCCCACCTTAATTTCTCCAAGACAGGGCCTGGATCAGAATCATCCTGGTATCCCCAATGCCTGGCGGAGCCAGACACAAGCAGTGCAAGGGTTAGGATAGAATAAATTAAGGACAAACACATAAAAAGGCAAGAGCTATGTCAATTGGAGAGGAGGTTCAAAGGTCCCTTGAGGCTGGGTGGGAGTTCTCAAGGCCTGGGCCTCTGATGGATTTTTTTGCCCTTGCCTTGGGCTTTTTTTTTTGCCATGGGCTTTTTAGAATTTCTTCCCAGGCCCCAGTCTGGGTGAATGTCTAGAAACATCCTCCCCCAGGTCACGGGAGTGATCCATGTGGGGTATGTGCATTCACCCCTTCCATGCTCTGTGGGAGGTGGGTGGGAATGGTGGTGGGATTGGATGCGGGGAAGGAGGGGGAAGTGTCCTCTTACTTCTGAGCAGCTCTAAAACCCTCCCATACTTCTGGAGATGGGGTGAGGGAAGGGGAGGGAGGGAGGGCACGGGATGCGGACAGCTCCTCAGATGGGCTCTTCCTGGCGACCTGTTCAGTGAACAAAATTAGCTCCCTCCATCAGCCCTGTTCTGACATCAGGACTGTGGCTATTCGGGGCCCTGGACTGGGTGCTAAAAATCCAGCGGTGAACCAACAGTAGAGACTGCTTGGTCCCTGCGGCCCCCTTCAAGTCATACCCCTTCCGGGCCAACCTGGAATAGGACTGACAAGAGGCTGGAATTGGAGTGTGGAGATGAGACTCACAACTAGTCCTGCACCCCACCCACAGGATCTGGGAAAGAAGCTGTGGGCCTTGGGCTTCAGCTTCCTCATCTGCCAATTGGGGGTGATTGAAGCACTTCCCACACAGGGGCACTGATGGGATGAAAGATCTGGCACACGGTTCACCATCACAGAGAGCTTATGAAGGGAGGAAGAGATGAGTGAACAGGGACGTTGGAGGAGATGCCCCTCCAGGGTCTGGAAAGCTGGCACCTTAGGCTCCCATCCAGTCCTCTCTCTAATTAATCCAGCCTCCTACCTAGCACTCCCTCCCTACCCTTCACCCCCAACAAGTTCTTATAAATCCCACTAAGAGATAGACTCTATCCCGGATATGAGGCTTCTGGTCACACCCCCTTCTAGGAGGCAGTAGGTGGTTGATGGGGGAAGTGGTAATGAAAACTAACTCAGTGGTGCTGAGTCTGGGCTTTGTGGGAGAAAATAAAGTTTAAGGTGCCGGTTTCCAAGAGGAAGAAACTGATTCCAGGAGGGAGAAATTTTTTCCTGGTCCCCTCCCCCCACCGCCCCAACACCTCCTCCAGGGACGGTGGGGAACCCATCTGAGGCTGCAGGCAGAGCCAGCCAGCTACCTAACCTCCGGCGGTAGAGTGAGTTAAACGTCGTATCCATATCAGACTAAGAAAGTACAGGCTGGAGACTGTGTGGGCGGGCGAGGAGTTATTTGCACGGGTACTCCAAACCTGGACACCTAGAGAAGGGAAAGGGAGGACGAAGGATACTTCGTGAGAACGGAGAGGGTCAGTAACGGACTCTCCGAGAAAGACCCCGGGGACCTGGAGGCGGCTCTCCCCCGCCCCGGCTCCCGCTCGCTCGGCCCCTCCCCACCCGCTGCTGCAGCGAGGGGCGGGCGCCCGGCTTGGGGGCTGCACGGAGGGAGCCGAGCAGCAGCGGGTCTGCGCGTCTCGCCTCCAGCTTGCAGCACCGGTGTCCCACCCGCCCCCGCCTCCTGCCCTCGGCGCCGGGAGGGAGGCCAGGGGCTGCCGCCCCATCCTCGAGGACTGAATCCAGGATCTCCAAGCAGCTCAGCCCAGGAAGCTGATCCGAAGCCAGGTGGGTCCCCGCCTGCCGCTCCCACCACCACCGCACTCTCCAGCCTCCCCCCACGCCACTGCCCGCCCCCTCTCCCCCAGCCGCCTCTAAGTTTGCAAGCTGCAGACGCGACCCGGCGCTCCGGCGCCCCGCTAGCTGCTCTCTGACTCTCTCACGGAATCCCTCCCTAGGGCTGGCTCAGGGTGCTCAGAGGTTGGCCGGGTCAGGACCCGCAGGGAAGTGTCCACCGGACCGGCTCAGGCAAGTAAAGCTCCGGGGCGGGGGAGGCATCGCTGAAGGGAGGGGAAGGGAAGAGAGGGAGAGGCGGTGAGAAGGGGATGAAAAGGGGCTGTTTTAAGGAATGGAGGAGATAGAGTGCTTTTGCCCAGCTTTGAACTCAAGACGGGAAGGCTCGGGGACCTGTAGCTTTTAGGAGTTCTCAGAAAAGAGAGAGGAGACAAAAAGGGAAACGGGGGAAGAGGAGACACACAGCATGGAGCGGCTGCCTTGGGCCCCCTCCTGTCCTCCTTAGTGTGCCCCCCACCCCCTTAACTCAGTAAGGATCTGCCTTAGAATCCACCCAGGCCGGTTGCCTGCCTCACCCTCCCCAAGGCCCAAAGTGAGGAAGGAATTCGGAGTCGGAGAAAAGTGGGCATAAATCCACTTCAAAACCAAGAGGCAGACATGAAGCCAGACTGCAGACGCCAGCACCTCCTTGGACTAATTCCTCCCTCCACCATTCACTTAATCTGACCTAGGGCGCATCAGACCCTCCACACTCCATGATGGGATAAGGCAATAAACGATGTGGATGTCATCCTGACCCTCAGGGAAGCCTGGGGGTACACACCTGAACCCCAGGAGTCATAGTGTTGGGAAGGAGTTCTTAATTCCCCTGACTTGGGGAGTTAAGAAAGGCTTCCGGAAGCTTCGATGCAAAGCTTGAGCTGGAGTTAGCCAAATGAAGATAAAGTAGATACATGGTTTAGGTGCGGGGAACAGCATATTCAGGGACCACACCCGAGGAATTCAGAATTCAGCTCAGCAAGAGCAATAACAGGAGGGCTGCCTGGAGGGGGGCTAGGGCTGGGACATCAGCAGATGGGGCGCCAAGAAGGGATTCTAACCCACAGGGGTAGAGAGTGAGGAGAGGAGGACAGGGGCGGCAGTGGAACTAGAGAGGAAGGTGATGGTGATGGGTTGGAAATGTGTGGGTGGCGGCCAGAGGGAACAGGAGAGAGAGGCTGAGGGGGAGAAAATGAAGTTTAAGGTGCCTGTTTCCAAGAAGAAGAAAATGATTCTAGGAGGGAGGGTTCAAAAAGCCTGTGGAGAGTTCAAATTAAGTAAGGGCTGAGCAGTGCTGGTGGGACTCAGCAACAAGGAGGAGGCTGGTGACCTTGGTGAAAGCAGAATCAGCAGCATGATGGGGCCAAACCAGACTGAAGTGGGTTATTTCTTGAAAAGGAGAGTGTAGACTGTTCTTTCAAGAAGGAGTGAGAGTGTTTGCTGGAGGCTGAAGTGAGTTGAGGAAGGGTTTGATTTTGTTTCAAGATGGGAGATGCTGGAGTGTGTCCAGAGGGGTGACTCCCAGGCCAGGGGTGGGGGCTGAGCCCTGACTAGGAAGGATTTCCAGGGAACCTTGAGGGCCTGAGTGATGTGGATGACAGAAGCCCACGCTGCCTGGCTTGTGACTTTCTCTTTGCCTTCTAGGCTTAGCAGTTTGGGCACAGACCTGGAGGAGATAGAAAGATGGACTGATGCAAGGTCATCTGCTGGCAGACAAAGGAACAAGTTAAGGGTTTTGCAAGAGAGTGAGTAAAGTAAGGCAGCGTGAGTTCTCAGGTGTATGCAGATTAGAAGGGGAGGCAAGAGGTGATGGGGAAATGTGAAGAGTCCCAGGGATTCCATGTGAGAGAATGTAAGAGGTTGTGTGGAGTTGCGGTGAAGAATACAGATTTGGAGACACCCAGGTGTGAATCCCAGCTCTGACCCTTAGGCAAGTAATTTAACCTCTCTGCACCTCTATTTCCCCATCTGTACAATAGGGATAGCAATAGCATCTATCTAATAGGGTTGTTGTAGGGCTTAAATGAGTTAATATATATAAAGGGGCTGAGGACAATGTTTGGCACACAGTAAGTGTTTGCTTAGTGGTAGCAATGGGATTATACTTGAAAGCGGGATGTCTGGGTTTCTCAGAGGTGGAGTGATGAGAGGGTGAGGAGGTCCCAGGTGTGGTGATGGGGGAGGGTAGCTGAAGTGGAATGGAGGACTTGGGCATTGGAGTTGAGGAGTCAAAGAACTAAGAAGGCAGAGAGTTGGGTGGTGTACATACATGTTTAAGCCCCTTGGGGGAAGCAGGACTTAGGCTGGGAGAGAAAGCAACCTAGTACCAAAGCCTTGCAAGGAGAAGTGATGGGAGGGGCAGTTCCACTCCAGCCAGTCTGATGTCCACTCCTTCCCCCTCTACTGTTGACTCCAGGCAACTGAGTTGCTTGGGATGGGGCTGGGGACCTAGACTGAGGCTGGAGTTCTGGGTCTGGGACACGCATGGCCTCTACTGGGAGCTGTGGCTTGAGGAGTTGGTGACTATGTCTGAGAGCACCAGGGACCACCAGAATGTAGCAGGAGGTCCCCTGGCAGCTGAGGTCACTTTTGTCTGGACGAGTGCAGAGGATTGGTCTAATGAGCACAGAGCTATGGTCTCTGCAGAGAGGGCCAAGGATGAGTCCTATGTCTTTGGTCCCCTCAGCTTTTGTGCCAAAAGCCAGAGCCCGCAGGACCCAGCAGAGACCATCTAGACCAAATTCCCTGCCTCCTGATGAGGAAACTGAGTCCCAGTGAGAGGAACGATTACATATGAAGATCCATTTTAAATGGTAGGCCCCCATCAGAGCAGCTAGAACTGAACTCAGAGCTCCCCCCATCTCTCCAAGGGGCTCCTGCTCTCCCCACCACCAAAGCATCTCCCCTCCACCCCCAACTCCCAGACAGTGAGGGATCTCCAGAGGTACCCCTGCTGGGCAACAGTCCATCTCCACAGAGGGGCAGGCGCAGAGTATGCCTGTTGTGTGTTTGTGTTTCTGGGTATATGTGGTCACTGAGAGTGCATGCACACATGCACAGGTCTGGATATATTGGTCACTGAGAGTGCATGCACACATGCACAGGTCTGGATATATTGGTCACTGAGTGTGCATGCACACATGCACAGGTCTGGATGTATTGGTCACTGAATGTGAATGCACACATGCACAGGTACTCAGGGATGAGGGTAATGGGGCTCAGGAGTCAGATGCAGGAGCTGGGAAGCCTGACCTTCAGGCTTCATCTTTGAGCTTTGTTTCTAGCATAGGGAACCTTTGTGTATGTAGGACAGCCACCAACCTGTCCCCACCTCACACTGGGGTGGGGAAGGGCCCGTGGGATTGGCTTGGGGGGAGGGGTTGGTGAGGGAGCTGGCAGTTCTTTGGGCCCTGGGGAGGCAGAATTCAGTCAGCAGAAGCTGAGAGCTTCCAGTGTAGTGAGTAAGCCCCAGCGGGCAATGAGTAATGGTGATGTGGGAGGTTCCCTAAGGATAGGGGTGCCAGTGGAAAGGGGAGGGTTTGGGGGATAGGGAGAACAGTGGGCTGGAGGGAGGTGGGGCAGGGGAGGTAGCTGGCCCAGACTTTTAGGAACTGTGGGGGAATAGAGGGCTAAGACTAAGGGGCATAGAGAATTTCACAGGGGTGAAGGGGATGAAGAGGGGTAAAGAGTGCAGACGAAGTAAATGAGGGACTTGGTCACCCATGGAAGACAGGGACTGGGGCCAGTGGCTGATGTCTGGACCAGCAGCCACAGCCGCCTCTCCCAGAGGCTAGTCAAGCAACTGGGGCCAGGGATTGGGGGGTGGGGCAGACCAAGGACTCCAGATGGAGACCCCCTCCCCAGGAGGTCCTGCCTCCACCTACTGAGACCACCCCCTTGAGTTCCTTGCTTGTCCATGATTAGCATGGGAATCAGACATAGATATACTTTCCAGTAAGCAGAATTTCTGGTATAGCAGAAACAACATGGGCTTTCAGTTTGGCTAGAACTGGTTTTGAATCCCAGCCCTTCACCTCTCCGAGCCTCAGTTTCTTCACTGTGAAC
The DNA here is from genome assembly GCF_023851605.1 of Tamandua tetradactyla. Classification (NCBI taxonomy): domain Eukaryota; kingdom Metazoa; phylum Chordata; class Mammalia; order Pilosa; family Myrmecophagidae; genus Tamandua; species Tamandua tetradactyla. The sequence goes on from NC_135328.1 coordinate 176,318,545, forward strand.
TGGGGAGAGGATTGCACAGTTCATAGGGTTGGAGTGAGGACTGAATATATAATTGCAGGGATCATGCTTGAACTAGAGTGCTCGGTGAGAGTGCTCCTCCCCCATAAGCAGACCCTGTGGGCTGCAGGTGGCTTCTCACAGAAGTGACTTAATCCCAGGTCAAAGCAAAGAATTTTGGGCATTTCAATGATTAAGCACAGCTATATTAAAAATAAATGTACCATTGTGATAGTGTCTTTTGATATATTGATAATAATTCCTGTACCATGTTCCCATTTCCACCTTCACAAACTTCAGTTAGTTGACAGGGTGAGGTGGCAGGTCAACCAAGGGACCTAAGTTCAAAGACAATAAACTAGTTAAAACCCTCCCTTTACAATAAAGTAGCTAAGGCCTAGAGAAGGGGCCCCCAACCCTCCCACGTTGCCGAACCAAACCAAAGTCAAGAACCCTGGTCATCTGAGACCCAGACTCTCATGTCTGCCTCTAAAACCACCAAACTGTTTCTGACCTGAACCCACAAATAGAGGCCTCAAGGCCTCCCTGTCCAGAGGCCGGGAGGGAGGGAGGGTAGACTGGTTGGCCAAGGCCATGGGCAGCTGAGCTGAATGGCAGTGTTCAGAGCCCGGGCTGGGTTCCAAAAGGCCTAGCTCTGGTCTGGCTCGGCCACAGACTCCTTCCATGACCTTCTCCACTCCAAACCTCGGTTTCCCCGCCTTCAGGCTCACAGCTCAGAGTACTCATTAGAGTTAGGGTCTTTTCCAGTTCTAACAACTCAAGCTTCAGAGAAACGACCTGCCCTCCTACTTAGGCCGTTGGTTGAGGGCTGAGCTTGGAGGATTCAGGATAGCCATAGCTCAGCATAGAGGGCCCTGCTTCAGTAAGTAAATGCTCCAGCCTGCAATTGTGACACGTGTCACAATTCATTAGCCAGAACCAGTCCCATGGTCCCACCTAATGATAAAGCAGCCAGTAAGTATAATCTTACCCCATGCCCAGAAGAGGAGAGAACTGAGAACAGTTAGTAAATAGCCCTAATGACACACCACACAGCTGCCAGAGCACCCACAAAAAAACAGGACTGACCTCAGCAATGGCAACAACTGGAGGGCCATAGCCCCCAAATGGAAATGATGGTGCAAACTGAATTGCAATGGCGGAGCAACCTCAACATTTAATGCACCCAAGATTCCCATTAACCAGGGTGGAAGCAACTTCAGCGTTAAGCCCAGTGCCCACCTGCCCTTATCCTTTCTCTGCCTGAGGTAGAGACTGGGATTCCATCCCCTTCATCAGGGACACCAGAAGCTTCAGGCCAAATCTTTCCGCAGTGAATGAAGACCCTGCCTTGGTCAAATAATATCAAAGGTGGCTTTGGTTCGCTTTAAAATGAAGCAAGATTACCTGTTCTCTGACCTTCATCTCAGGATGTCTTTTCTTCTATTTAAACCAGCCAGCAGAACCCCAATCTACTTCCCTCCCTGAGCCTCAGTTTCCTCAGTCGTAAAATGTGCCTATTAATAAATGCCAAGCTGGCGTGGGGATTCATGGATATTATGAGTGTGAAAGTGCTTTGCAAACTGTAAAGTGTAGTCCGCCTTTAGTGGTTATTATATTTACCTGAAAGATCCAACAGTTGCTGGTTAGAGAGAGCAGGTGGTTCATGAAACATGGAGCTTCCTAAGTGCCATGGGGTCTGTCGTTGCCCTCAAAGGTCAATGTGTGCTTCCTTTGCCAGGATTTTGGGACTTCTGACTTCCCATCAGCTCAGCATGGCAACATGTGCTCCTGACTGGAGTCCCAGTAGACTGCCACCTCTTGCCATGGCCCGAGGGGAGGGAGCCCTGGTGCCATCAGCCCTGGACCGGCCAGAAGGTGGCTGTCATACCTGCGTGAGCCAGACTGGTTTCCAACATGTGTCGAGTGAGGCACTGAGCTAGCAGGTGCCCTCCCTGGCACTAGACCGTGTTCTCACTCACTCGATCATCAAGCTTTCCCTAACCCTGCTGTATGCAAGCTTTAGACATGCAGGAAGGACAATTCAGGGCCAGTTGCTGTGGTACTTCAGCCTAGGTAGGGGACACACCAACTCTTCTGTATTCAAACCCAGCATGACTCACTTCCCAGATCTGAGCTCTCTTAGCCCCCTCCTCTAACAACTTCCACAACCACCAATGGTGAATATGTACTGAATATTCACTATGTGCCAGTGTTCTAAGCAAGTTAGCATAAAGCATTCAATTCTTACTGTACTCCATGAGACAGGTTCTATTATTAGCAACACATTACAGGTGATGACAGTGAAACATAGTGAGGTAGGCCACCTGTCCAGGTCCTGTCCAGGCCCCACCCCCCACATGCTCTGCTCCCACCTGTGGTACCATCTGACTGCTGCCCTCTCATCCCCACTCAGGGCCATAATTCTAACACAGCCCACTAGCTATGAACTCATCTTTTGAGGGCCTTTATACCTGTGATTTTATGTTATAGAACGTAATCCTCGAACAGGAGTCAGGAATTCCTAGGCTCTAATTACATTCCCCTTGCTTCTGCATGCATTCCCAGAATTCTGGAATGCAGTGATAGATCCCAGAACCAGGTACAACTTTAGAATCCTGGAAAGGAATTCTAGCATCCAGCAATAGGACTTTTGAGCCCAGGTTCCACAGGAGCATCCTGAGTTGGGGGTGTGGAGGGGTGGAACTGGAATCTAATCACTGAATGCCCAGGCTAGAAAGTGCCACGGGCCTTGGGCTTACTACAGCCCAGCCCAGCCTAGGCGGGGACCGACCCTTCTTGCTGGCCACCCACAGCATCAGAAGCTTCTCATTTTCATGTGGTCACTTACCCCAGGACCTCACTGGATGTTTAGGAAAGTTCATGTAACTGTGATGCTTACAAGATCCTAGGCCAGGCAGCAGCTCATTTAAGTCTTTTGCACCGGAACTTGGACAAATTGCTAAACCTCTCTGAGCTGCAGTTTCTTCAGCTGAGCAAGGAAGAGCTGAACCAGATCATCTGGAAGTTGGGGGAAGGACTTATCTAAATCCTAAGGACAGCCACCTGCTCTGTAATCCTACTGTTGCTCAACAACTGTTGATCATGATGATTATCATTGAATGAGCACCTAAAATGGGCTAGACACTGTGCTGGGCACTTTGCAGCCATTTACTCTTTTCCTTAATTAGCCCAGGAAGGCTTCCTGGAGGAGAGGAGATGGAGGGGCTGTGTCTGTCAGGAGGACAAGAGGAAGTGGGGAAGAACAGAAGATGGCAAAATTAACCATAAGGACTCCAGAGACTGGGTAGGGAAACAATGGGCAGACTCTTCCCATATGTGGTGGGTTGTTGCTTTCCAGAGACAGAGGCAGGGGGCTGCACACCAAGGCACTGAATGTAACCACATAACCGAGACTAGGGGTGGACTCCAGCTGAAATGCATGGGCCTTGGACCCCTGCTGACCTCTTGCTCTGTGCCCACAGGACGACTCGGAGACCGGCCCGGGCCATGTGGGCTAGTCGGGGCCCACGGCAGGGGAGAGCTTGACGCGTGGTGCCTGAGGTCCCAGGCCCATGCCGCCCGCAGAGAAGAGCGATGGGCCCCGGACCCGGGCGCCTCCGGCAGGGCACGGGCAGGGTCGGCTGCTGGGCCTGCCGTCGCCAGCCCTGTGCTGCGCTTGCGGTCTGTGCATGCTGTTGGCCGGCGTGAACGTGACGCTGGTGGGCGCCTTCGCCTCCTTCCTGCCCGGGCACAATGCGCCGCTCATCGTGGGGCCGGCGCTGCTCGTGGCGGCGCTCGGCTTCTTCATCGCCTGTTGCGTGTGCAGCAGCCGGGGCCCCGCGACCGGCGCGCGCTCCGCTGCAGCCGCCGGACCCGGCCAGGGCGGCGGCCACGCGGGGCCCGTGGCGCTGGAGATGGAGAGCAGTGAGCGCACGGCGCAGGACACCACCGCCGTGCAGTTGAGCCCCGCCGTCTCGGCCGCGTCCTCTGGCCGCTCCAGCCCCGGCCCCGGGCCCTTCGCCCTGGACGTCCTCGCGCCCGCAGCCGCCTGCACGCCGCACACCGGAGTCCAAGACAACCTGCCCCGGGAGCGGGCCGCGCCCTAGCGGACCGGACCTCTGGCCCTGGCTCTGCTCCCCGGGTTCCCTCTATTCAGTGCCATATAAGCAAAGAAAAGAAAGAAAAAAAAATTCATAAGGTTTCCGTGCTGGGCACAGGTGGCACCATCCGTTCCAGCTCCTGAACTTCTGGAGGGGGAGAGAGCAGAGCCCTTAGCTGGTGTCTGCTGCGCTCCGAGACCTGGGAGCCCTGACACGCCCCTTTCCCAGTCCTGTGGTATTTGGGCACCGTGAGGGGGGCTACCTACCAGCAGAGGGGGAGGAGAAGGGGAGGGTTGGCCTGGTCCGTCTTCCCTCCCCACACACTGGAAAAGCCCCTCCCAGCTTCCTCTCCTACCCGACCCTTCATCCTTGCTCTAGGCCAACATGGCCTTTTGGGATTAATTGCCCTGGGGAGAGGGGAAGGCGGCTAGGGGTTGGGATGGAGGTGGGTGGGTGGGTTCTGACTTAGGTCAGGCTAGTCCCTAGGGTAGAGCTGGGTTGAGCATACCCCACTCTTTCTACCTGACTGTAAGTGGGGGGAGCTGAGGCTGGGGCCCCAAAAGGGGTTAACGTTGAGGGGGCTTCACTGTCAACAGTGCGGCTGTCCGCCTCCCTTGCCTGTGCTGCACTGTGCATTCCGCTGTGCCTCGCTTCTCAATAAAGCGTCTTTGGAGTCCGTGCTCGGCCTGGCACGGGTGGGGAGGGAAGGGCTGACTGTGGAGCGTTGGCTCAGCACCCTGGATGCTGGGGTCTTCCCAGCCAGCTGCTGACTGCTTCGTCATCCTAACACCAGCCCCTCTTATAGAGAGCTAGAAAGAAGTCCCGGAGGAGAAGGGTGTGTGAGTGTGAACAAAAGACTGTGTGTCTGAGACTGGGTATGCCTGTGAATGTCTGAGGGGACGGATGTGTCAGATTGGAGGGCCAGGTGGATATATAAGTGTGACTGCGGGTGGGATTGTCTGACTACACGTGGGAGATGCGGAGTGTGGGAGCATGTGGGTTACACTGTCTGAGATCATACAAGCATGTGGGAATCTGTGTGGTGGTGGGTGAGGACCAGGTCACCCAAGGGCAATGGTGAGGGAAGAGGGGCTCCCCCCAGGCTGTGCAGACTCCAGGCCCTTCTCCTAGGCTCGTGGGGCCTGTAAAGTTTGGACCTAGTCTGTAGCCTTTTCAAGTGGGCAAGGGTGCCTAGTAGGAGGATGTGGTGTGCCTTACGGGAAGAAACCACGGGCCAGGAGACCGGGGGGCAAGAAACTGCAGTCCAAGGCCAGCCCTTCATCTCCCTCCAGGGACCTAGGCAAGCAGTGCCCTGTGGTGGTCGCTACACTGTCCCACCATCCTTTGCTGGCTGTAACCCCCTGCCCACCCACCCTTGGCTCCGTCAGCCTCACTTTCTCATCTCCTGCATCCCAGTACTTACCATCAGACCTGGGCTCCGCCTCAGCCCCTATCTCCACCCCTGCCTCTCCTGCTGTCTCCTGGTCCCATCCTGCAGACCTGGAGAAGAACGAATCCATCCCAGCAGGTGTTGAACAAGTCATTGCTCTCAATTCACATGGGCCCTAACCTTCAAAGAAGCATTCAGACCCTGGGCACTGTCCTCATCTCAGTGCATTTCCCTATCGCCAGCCGGTGTATGTGTGTTGCATTTCCCTATTGCCAGCCGGTGTGTGTGTGTGTGTGTGTGTGTGTGCATTTCCCTATCACCAGCCGGGGTGTGTGTGTGTGTGTGTGTGTGTGTGTGTGCATTTCCCTATCACCATATCACCAGCCGGGGTGTGTGTGGGTGTGTGGGGGTGTGTGTGTGTGTGTAAGGAAGGCTGCTTCCCCAGCCTCCAATCCCATCTCTCCTGATCCATTGGTCTGTGGCCTCAGACGCCACCTGCTGCCTTGGTGGAGAAGGAAGCAAGAGGGGCGCCCAGACTGATCCCTGACCCTGATGCCATTTGGGGTGTAGTCTGGATCACTCTTCTCCTACCGCCTTCACCCACCACCCCAGAGCCTAGCCCTGGAATGCCAGGCCCACCCCAAATCCCTCTTCCACCTGCTGGCAGATGCCTGAAACTACATCTTCAGGGCTCCTTGTTTGTTCCCCCAGCACAACCCAGAAGTCTTCCAGATCCTGGCCTGAGAGCCTGGCTCCTGAGAAGGAAGTACAAGCCTGTGATAAGGGCTCAAGGTCCACGGAGCTGCGAAGCAAGAATATGAGCGAATAGTATGGGGGTGTGGATGGTATTGGCTCCCTGGAGTCCCTTCCACTGTCACCCCCAGCTGAAGGTCATCATTCGTCCCACTGTGCCACTCTCCGTCCTCCCCACAGGCTCACCAGGAGAGATTCTCTAAACTTCAGGACCCACTTTGCCCCAGCAAAGTCCCCCCAATATCACTCCAGTTCTGCTACACAGGGGCCTCCTCCCCTCCCACCCCTACCTGGGTGAAAACTGAGGATCAGGCATCGTGGCCAACAAGGAGCTAATGAGGCTTGAGAGCAACCCCCTCTATACCCACTGAGGCTGGGAGATGTGCTCTTGTCTCCAGGACAGGCTCCAGGCAGGCCCCAGGCTCTGAGGGCAACTCTGGGTTTTGAGCAGTCCAATGGGGAAGCAGGTTTTTGTTAAAGAGGAAGACACGATGTTGACAGGCAGAGTGACCCACAAGGCGGGTATGAGCTCCTTGACCTTGAGGAATCTGAGCAGGGATGCAATTCCTGCAGGGTGCTGCAGAAGGGCCCTGGGATGAGAGCAAGCCCCAACTCCCACCTCCGGGCCTAAGAGTCTCAGATGCAAGGCACCTGGGCCTGGCCTCCGAGACCCAGGGAGCAGTGGAGGACACACAGCTGGCCCTGCAGAAAGGAGAGAGTGCCTCCCAGGGTGTGGGGGAGCTCTGAGGCCACACAGTGAGGCCCATCTCCTGGAAGGAATAATCGTTGGCCCGGGCAAAGAAACCCACTCACAGACTGTATTAGTCAGGGTTCTCTAGAGAAATAAAACCAACAGGAGATATCTGGAAATATGTCTCGCACATCTGTGGGGATGCAAGAGTTCAAAATCTGTAGAACAGGCTGCAAGGCTGGCAGCTGTGAGGAAGGTTCTTGATGAACTCCACAGGAAAGGTTGGCTGAAGAAGAAATGGAAATACTCTCCTCTCCCTTGAAAGTCTTCAACTGATTGGATTAAATCCAGCTGATTGGGTTCTCTTATTGCAGAAGATACACCCTTAGTTGATTGTATATATGATCAGCTACGGATGCAATGAACTGACTGGTGATTTAATAAACCAGCCTTCTGGCTTATCAACCAGCCATGAAATATCCTTGCAGTAATGGTTAGGCCAGTGCTTGCTTCATCAGACCAGTGGGCACTGTCACTTGGCCAAATTGATACCTTAACCTAACCATCACACAGACCCAGGAACTCAGGCCCCCTTCCCCTTCTCCTCTTCCCACTAGAAGGAGAAAGAGCAGCTACTTAGAATGACAGCTTACTAAATTAATTCCACAAATAAGTCCAGAGCCCCACTATGTGTCAGAGGTTGGGCACATAGTCATGGACAAGCACTCATAGAGCATACGTTCACCTTGGTGGGAACAGACAACAACAAATTAAATAAGTAAGTAAACAAGACACAAGTTATTAGCTAGTGAATAGTGCTTTGCAGAAAATTAAAAGAGGAAGGTGTGATGGAGGGACTTGGATACTTAGGGAAGTCTTCTCTAAGGAGGTGGCATTTAAACTGAGCTCTGAATGACTAGAGTCAACCATGCAAAGGTCTAGAGTAAGAACATTTCAAGCTCAGGAAATGGCCAGTGCAAAACCCTTAAGGTGCGAATGAACTTGGCTTGTTTGAGGAGCAGACAGAAAGGCCTGGAGAGAAGCTGGAGATGGTGAGGGTGGTGTGCTCATATCATGCAGAAGTTGATAAATCATGGCAAGGAGCTGGGATTTTATTCTTGGTGGGATAGAAGCCATTGGAGGGTTTTAAGCAGGAAAGTGACATGCTCTGATTTATGATTGTGAAGATTGTACTACCTGCTGTGTGGAAAACAGACTGATGAGGGGCAAGAGGGAAGACAAGGGGGCAGGTTAGGAGGTTATAGCAGTGAGATACGGTGAACGCTGGGGCTGTGGAGTAGACAGATTCCACACCTATTTTTCAAGGTAGAATGGAAAAGTTTTCCTGAAAGTCCAGGGGAAGTAAAAGAGAAGAATCTAGAAGAACATTCTAGAATTTTGCTTTGAGCCCTGGGATGGATGGTGGAGCAACAGGTGCTCCAGTGCTGTGGTATGGCCCAAAACCCATTCACCTGTGGAGCTGTCTCGTAGGAGCTGCAGTACCAACCCGAGTTCTGGAAAGAGGAGCGCTCTCGGGTGCAGATGTAGAAGCTGTTGGCAAATGGGTGGTAGTTAAGCCATGGCTCCAGATGTGACGTATGAGGTGAGGTGTGCACAGAACCCAGAACCTTAACTAGTCTAACCTCTGAATCTAGGGGAGAGAAAAACTCAGCTTCCCGGTTCTGAATCTTGGCCAGCCTTCTGCTGATGCCAGTGTCTTTCGGATGAGGGCTTTGGACTAGGATTTGGGGGTTTAGGGAATGTAAGTGGAATGTGAGCCCCAAGATGTTGGGACTTCTGTCTCGTTCACCACCATGCCTCAGTGCCTGCCTGACACAAGGTAAGTGCCTGATAAACGTTTGGTGAACAAATGAATGAGTATAAGGTGTGAATCTCATCACATGGCTGACATGCCAGGTCCCCAGTAAGAAAGATTTGTCAAGATGTCTAATTCTTGATAGGAAGGGAGAAAAGCTTCTTATGAATGTGGGAGAAACAATTTTGTGTCTTTGCATTGTCTAGACAGGGTGTCCTTACAGCTTTCCTCTGGCCAGTTCTTTAGTTTGCTACTTTATGGGGGTGGGGGAGGGCTGGAGGTGGGTGGGAATGCAGAGCTAGTTGGATGGGTTTGATGGACCGCCAGAGGGCCAGGCTCCCAGAGGCAGGGGCTGGCCAAATCAGAAGAGATTGAGCCAAGTCAGAAGTTGGCACTGCTAGGAAGTGCCGCCAGAGGGCACCCTGGGCACATGACGGGGGATAGAGGTGACTCAGCCAAACAGAATGCACAACTTTGCCTTTTCTATGAGGTCCAGGCCCTGGAGAATCAGGGTGGGGTGGAGGGGTGAAGTCACCTCCAGATTACTAAGGGACACCTCCAACTCCAGAGTCTGACTTGTCACAGAGAAAGCCCTGACCCTGGACGTAGACTGAAGCTTTATCAAAGTGACAGATGAGTCCTGAGTCTGGTCAGAGACTGATAGACTGAGCCCTCACCTTGGTCCACACTGAGTCCTGACCTTGAGCATAGAGTGGGTTGGACCCTGGTCCTCTTACTCTGAGCCCTGACCCTGTCTGGTTCATACACGGCACACTGACCTTAATCACAGACGGAACCCTGACCCTGATCCGTATTCCAAACCCTGATCTAATGTTAGCCCTGACCCCAGTCCGTAAGCAGAATCCTGGCCTTTACCATAAATTGAGCTCTGACTTGAACACGTACTTAACGGTGGTCACGCACTACGCTCTGAGTTTGTTCACAGACTGATCCCTGACCCTTATCAATGACAAACCCTGACACTGGGAATAGACCTGGTCCATACACTGAGCCTTCCCTCTGATCAAAATGGTCATAGACCACGTCCTGAATCTGGTCCCAGACTGAACTCTGACCCCGGTCCATACTCGGAACCCTGACCCTGAACAAAGACTGAGCTTTAGCCAGGGTCTGAGACTGAGCCTTGGTCCCTAGGACTTGCTCCCCCACCCCCACCCCACCGACATAGGGACATTCCAGATAAGGCCCCCATGTCAAGCCAAGCTTCAGCCTCAGAAGGAGGTAACTTCTGGTGACACTTTTGTTAGAGAAGGAAGGTATTCTTGGTCTCCAAATGGTCCAGAAACTTCTGGGCACTGGACCCATGAGAATCCAGGCAGAGAAGGGCTGGTTCTAGGCTATCTAGGCCACGAGGGAGACAGGGCAGTTGGGCCTTCTCTGGGTATCCCAGGAGCTCCAGCGTGGGGCCTTTCTGTCTGCCTGTCTGTCTGGGAAGCGTCCAGCCTGGTACCCCCTTCCACCTGCACTTCCAATTCCTGTGGCAAGGCCTTTCTGTTCACTGGACCCTACCCCACTCCTTCTTACCTTTCAGGGAAAGTGTGAGAAGAAAATGACATCCCATGGCAAGAGGGAGGAACCAGGCCATGACTGAGGGCCTTCTGTGCCCACCCTGCACCCTGGCTCTGGATTTACTCTGGGAGCTCATGTTGCCTGCTCACTCCAAACCGGCAAGAAAAGGTAACCCATGCTCAAGAGTGACACCAGCCGGGCCTCAGATTGGCAGTGGCCCATAAAACAGGAGCAGGGATGGGGTCATGAAGTAGGAAGCTGAGGTCTCAAAAACACCTGCATATACCTGGGATCGTGTGTGCGTGAGGGGTGGGAGGTCTCCGAAGGACAGCCCAGCTACCCCACCACCACATAGCCCCCACCCCGAACTCTGGCCAGTTCAACTTCTGCTCTGCCCTAAGCTGCAGCTTGGGTGCCTTGCCCCTGCAGGGCCCAGGCTGGCCTCTGCCCGGCACACCGGTCTCCCAGCTCACCTTGGGAGGCACTGAGGGCAGGGGTGGGGGCCAAGCCAGACAGGAGCTGGGGCGGGGGAGGGGGTGGCTCGAGTCAAAAAACGCTGACGCTGAAGACAATGAGCTCTCGGAGGCTGAGGCAACTCATTTGGTCCCGGCCACGCTTTATTAAATTCTCATAAACCTGTCAGGGGGGACAGGGCTCGCTTCAGTTTACCTCATTAGCCCAACACAATGACAGTGGTGGGGGGGAGGGGGAGGGGCGGTAAGGGGAGGCCCACGCTCTACGCGGAGAACCGAGCCAGCCGGGAAGATAATTGAATTAAGTGGCTTTTGTTAATGGTTTTTAAGACTCCGAAGTGTAAATAACATTTAGGGGCTTTCTTTTAATGGGGCTGGGGTTTTAGAGACCCAGGGAGCTTAGAGGAGGCCCAGCTCGGTCCCTGCCCTTCTCCCCTACTCCAGGGGACTTGGGAGGGCAGAGCCTGAGGGAGCTGCGAGGGGGTGCGTTGAAGTTAGACGGCAAGTGTCAGAGTGTCAAGGGAACTTCCCCAAGGGGAGGATCTGGACACGTCAGAGCCAAAGAAGGTGAGACAAGTTCCTTGTGGGTCCTTGAACAGAGATAGAGATGTGGAAAAGAGGACCTGAGCAGGAGATGGCACAGAGGCAGGAGACTGACGGCGATGACCTGCCACCCTTGGACAAAAGTCGCCAGAGATGTCTCTGGGATGTTCCTGGAGATGTGGCTTGTGAGTGTTCAGGGGACCTGACCTCCTCAGGTGACCAGTGTCCCCCATTGAGAGCCAGTGGAAGTAGTAGGGAAGCATCTGAGCTTCTGGCTTTGCTGCTGGGTCATGGTGGGATGGGCAGGGCGTAAGCTCCTATCACAGGCCATGAGGGAAGGCTGGGATTGGGGTTTTCATCATGGGAGCAGGATAGGCAACTGAACTAGACCCCAGGCTTCCTGAAAGAGAGTGGGCTTGAGCCGAGCTTTAAGAGGAGCTGCAGATGGGAGGTGGGGAGCTCACTTCCCTGGGTGCATAGGGCCTGGGGGGCTTGGGGGTTGGGGGGGGGGTGGGGGGGAGACAGGGTCATGGCCAGGAGTTGTTTTAGAATCCCTACTTGGCTTCCCTTGGTTACAGCTTCTCCCTTCCTGCAGACATGTCCAGGACCAGAAGTTAGCTGGGCTAGAAGCAGAGGCCTCTGGACTAGGTACCCAGGGACTGGAGATGGGATGGGGGTGGGGGCTTAGCTGGCCCAGCACCAGCCCACAAAGGGTTAAGGCACTAATCGCCCTTATGCAGGAAAGTGGGTTTTCTGATCCAGAAAGGATCAGTCCCCGGGATGCCCCATCAGGCTCTTCAGCGTGAAATTACACCTCAGCAGGGGGTGCTTCCCCCTGACCCCCCTAGGCCTGGCATGGGATTAGGGCCTGAAGTCATCAGTTTAATAGCTCCTGCCTCCCCGCCCTGCCCCCTCTCCCCAAGGGCCTTCAGCCCCGGGTCTGGGCTCGCCTCTTTCCTCACCGGCTGTCTGTCCATCCACCTGGCTGTCGATCTGCCTGATCAGCTCTGGTCTCACACTTGGTCTAGTCGTTCTGTCTGTCTCTTCAACTGGACCCTGACACAGCTGTGCACTGAACCCCGACCCCATTCCTTGTTTTAGTTTCTTCAGAACCCTAATCAGCACCCAAAAAGTACTTATTTTGTTGCCTATCTATTTATTGTGCGCCTCCCCACTCGCATGTAAGCTCCCTGGGAGCAGGGATGCCTTGTTTAGTGCCGTATCCCCAGGGCCTAAGATGCATCTGGCACATAAATGGTGCTCAGAAAGCACTAGGTAACTGAACCCCCTCCCATCCATTTCACAAAGACTGGGGTGTAGCCCCTCAACTCTGGATGCCGGTGCTCAGGGGTGAGGGGAGGGAGCCACAGCTCTGTGCCAGGACAGGGCCATGTCCTCAGGAAGAGGCAGGGAGCTAGGGTATGGCCTCTGCCTCAGGCCCAGCCTTGTCCCTTAAGGATACCATAAGTGAAACAACCAGAAAAGGGAGAGGCCCTTCTGGGCCAGAGGGCTCCCTCATCCATGGGTGCCAGCCTGGGGCCTTCTCATCCCACTTCCTAGGGCCACTGTTAGGCCTTTGCTAAATGAGTGTCTCTAAGCCCCATCTGCACCCACAGCTGGGAGCAGCCAGCATGGAAAGAGGTCCTGGGTGGAACAGTCGAAGAAACTAGGGGGTGGGTATTAAGCAGAAGAGAAAAACAGAGAGACACCCAGAAATCATAGCCATTCAAGGCAGGAGACCTGTATAGACTGCTCTGTCCAACCTCTACCCAGGACACAGGGGCTCAGAAAGAGCCAGGACTTGTCCAAGGCCACACAGCAGGGCTGTGGCAAGGCCAGAGGGCAACCAGGTTCCCCAAAGTTCCAGGGAGAGCTTGTCTTCACACAGCAGGCCTCCAATTCAAGTTTGACAAGTGTTGTATTGTCGGGACAGCAACTCTGAGCCAGGCTCGGTGCCTGCTCAGGGAGCTTTCCATCTGGTGGGGAACTCAGTGGCTGAGGCCAGAGAGGGAGGGGACAGCCCTCTCCCCTGGAGTAACCAGACAAGGCTTCCTGGAAGAGGTAGCCTGTGGATGGATTATGGAGAGTGGATAGGATTTCCCCAGGAGAAGGGGTCAGCGGGAGCAGAGGGCACAGTAAGTGTGTGTGGAGCATCACATAGTCCAGTTTGGCTGAATGTCCCGGGACAGTGTGGGCAGACGTTCTGCGTGGACCCGGACCAGGCCAGGCCTGCCAGGGAGGCTCCTGGGTGGCAGGTTTCAGCTCAATGTGCAGAAGTTCCTAGCAGTCAGACCTGTAGCCACCTGCCCTGGGAGGGAGTCAGCAACATAAATTGTCCTGCAAATGTATGAGCAGGGGCTGCATGTTAGTGACCCTTGCGCTAGATGGGGGCTGAACTAGACTCTTAAGAACGTCTATTCTGCAGCCCTGTAGCAGGGATTCACAGACCATATCAACAAGCCTTGCCCTGCAGGAAGAGCTCCCCACCCCACTGTTGTCGTTCCCCTGGGGTTCAGCAGGATCCTGGTGGCTGGGATGGAGGAGAGAGGGATGAAGAGGCAGGCTGAATGAGATGGTTGGCAGTTCCATCTACTCAGAGTCCAGCCTGGATAGCTGTAGCTGCCACCCACTCCAGTCTGGTGGCGGTTGGGGGAGGGGAGGACCTAAGTCAGTGTCTTTGAATCCAAGTCTAAGTACCAACTTTAAAAATAGGGACAGAGGCCCAGAGAGGGACTTAGCCACTGTCACCCAGCCCAGAGGCAGGCTGGGACCTTGAGGTCTGAGCAGTCTTTCTCTGGGAGGCGTGTCAAGGGCAGGCTGAAGGTAAGCCTGAACGAGGCCAGCCTTTCAGTCCATCTTGTCATCAACCTCTGCCTCCAGAAGGGCTGTGAGTGCTGGGGGACACTCCTGGGGCTGAGGGCTGCCCCGTCCCTTCTAAAAACACCCCCAAACTGCCCTTCACTTCAACTCTGCTGCCCAGCATCCACCTTAGCCTAACTGGATTCTTCCTAAGAAGCTAGGGAGTTCTCTCCTGCAGGAGAACATGATGGTGAAAAGGAATATGTCTCTTCCCTCCTGGCCGCAGCGCATGCTATGGCAAGAAGTGTGGGGAAGCCAGGCGTGCAGGTTTGTCAGCCACACTTAGTGCGAGAAGGCAACAAAGAGCAGCTCTGTGTGCGTACGTTCGCACTCATGCACCCACACACGCCCCACACAAGCTCTTTCCAAGAACATCTCTTCAGGCCTGATGGCCAAGATAAAGGAGCCACTGGTCGGTCAACCCCAGGAGGAAATATCGCTCCTGTGGCCTTTGTTGTTCAAAGAGCTTTGCAAAATCTCCAAACTCCTCTTGGAAAGGATCCCAGGTGGAGGTGGCGTTTCCCCATAGCTGGAGACACTGGCCTGGAAGCGGAGGAGGCAAGCCCTAGGGGGCCCCCCCGCTGGGAGTCGTTTGCACCAGTGGCAGCAGCTTAATCCCTCACTTCCATTATTATTTTGATCAATTCCCACAAGCCTGGAGACAGGCGGAGATCTCCCCCATTTTATAGATGATAAGACAGAAGTTCACAGAAGCCTAGAGGTTTGTTAAAAGAGCCTACTGTGAGTCAGCACCAGAAATGGAACTGACTTGGCACCAGTCACAAGTTTAACCCAGTCCTGCCCTGGCCGCATTCTGAGCCCCACTTCTGGCCTCTAATTGAGCTGTAACTTGCCTTAGACTGAACCCTGCCCATGACCCCAACCAATCACTCATCCCAGTCACAAGCAGAGTTTTGGCCCTGGCCCCATTCTGAGCCCAACTCTGGCCCCAACTGAGCTGGGACCTTCCCCAGACTGGTCCCTGATCCTTGCCCCAGACTGATCCCTGATCCGAGCTTCAGTCTATCCCTGATCCTTGCCCCAGATTGCCTCTGCTGTCAGCTGTAAGCCTTCTGAGGTTAGGGGTGTATTCTTCTCACTCACCCCAGCTACTTTGCACACACATATATGTGTGATTAATTGAGTAATGTCTGTTTTACCCACTAGACTGTGTGTTCTGTGAGGGCCAGGAGGCTGAGTCTATTGTTGTTTGTCAGCACTGTGACAGTGTTATAATAACAGTAATTTATAACAACAGATATTTATTGGGCACTTACCACATGCCAGCTTTGTGCCGAGCACTTTACAGGTGCTAGCTCATTTCATCTTCGCAAAGCACCCTGAAGGAGGTGTTATCATCAGCCCCATTTTACAGATGAGGGCACTGAGCCCCAAGGTCGCACCAGGAGGAGGTGTATGGTGTCTGGTACGCTTAGTCCCTCCACCTGTCACACTCGGCGGCCTGGCTGAGGGATGGGAGCTGGGTAGAAAAGCCTCAGCTGAGGAAGCAGATGCATTTGGGCAGATGGGGGAAGCTGAGGGCTCCCTGGTGAGTCACTGTGGGCTGTGATGGCGTTCAGCAAGGGCTGAGGGAGATTGTCATAAGGGACTGAGACCAGCTATATAATTTGTGGAGTCCAGTGCAAAATGAAAATGCAGGGCTCCTTATTAAAAAAAAAAAATGATTAAGTACTTCAAGATGGCAACATCAGGGCATTACGGGGCCCTCTGAGTCCAGGGCCCTGTGCAACAGCACAGGTCATACACCCGAAAAGCTGGCGCAGGGAGAGAGCACGGGAAGTAGGGAGGTGGGCTTAGGGCAGCCCCTTGGGATGGATGAGTGGGTCAGGGAAGGTGGGTGTTACAGCAGCAGCTAGGCCCCAGTCCGACTCTCCTGCCGGCACGCGGGCAGCATCCTCAGCAGGCTGGAGCAGTGATCACCGAGGGGCTGCCCGGCGCCATGCAGGCAATGTGGCTAAGGAGCTCTGTATAGAGAAGAGCTGGTGCCACGGTGGGCCTGCTGGAGTGTGAGCAAGCCAGGGAGAATGCATGTCTGGGGAGTGGGGTGGGCGGTGTCACCCTGTGTCAGTGTGTCTGCAGGGACTGGGGAGGGAGGGAGATGTGGCCTGTGTGTATCTGAGGCTAGGAATAGGATGTGTGTGTGCACATGAGTGTGAGAAACAGAGAGACACACACACACCCTGGGATTGTATGATCCAGTGCAGAAGCATGTCCCGGGTGTATGAGAGAAAGACTCTGGGAGTGTGATTGTGAATGTGCGTGGGAGTGCAGGTGTGCCACCGTGTGAGTGGCTGAATGCTAGTGTGTGGCAGTCAGTTCGCATTCCCCCATCTCCACTCGTGGGCGCTGCCCTGCGCTGCCTTCCCTGCTGTGAGGGGCTTCAAAGCGAAGATACCTGCCCCCGCCAGGCAGCCCGCTCCCGGCCCCAGGCCTCTGTGGGGTGGGCTGCCCTTCGGGGACACGCTCCTGCCTGCCACAGGGTAGGTAGAGCTACAGAGCCGGCTCCTCACCTCCGCGCCTCCTTGCTGCTGGGGTGATCCTGGGCCAGTGGTGTCAGGTTCCCGGTGCCCGGGCCACCCCGCCTCCTTGCAGCCCTCTGAGGGCCTTTGTTGGAAGTTCAGACGAACTTGTCAGGGGGGCGGGCAGGAGGCCGCCTCCTAATCGGCTTTCCCAGAAGTGAGAGGAGAATGAGATTCCAGGGGGTGGGTGGGGGTGGGGGTGGGGGTCCAGCCCAGGGCAACTCTGTGGGAAAGGGACTGGGTGGGAGGGAAGGGGCAGGCCTGGCCTTAGAGGAGGCCATCCCCCCAGGACCCTCTCCGCAGGTGTCCCTTCCATGGGGGTCCCTAAGGGACCAGACCCTAAGCTGAAAGAATGCCGGGGCTGAGACCCAAGAAAGGAGGGACTTTGGGGAGAAGCTTCGGGGAGCCCCCTTCCGTCTCACTCTCTATGGACTGCTTGCTGGGCACCTCCTTGGCCTCCCCCAAGCATCCTCCTCTTTATCTCATCTGAGCCCCCCCAAGAAGCAGGTTGGGCACTGTTAGTGGTTCCCACTCAACAGAAGAGGAGACTGAGGACCAGAGAGGGGCAATGATCTACCCACAGGAAACAGCAAGCTGGGAGTAGCTTGCGTGACTCCACCAGTAGAATTTTCTGTGCTTCATTCAGTGTTTCTCTGAGGTCCCACTCCCAGGTGTAATAGGGCTGCATTTGCCAACTCTCTGTTGACAACCCCCAAGGTTAAAAGCCTGGATTTTGTGGCTACCCAGGTTTATACCTTCGCTAACCCATTGCTAGCTCTATGGTCCTGGGCAAACTGTTTAACCTCTCTTTGCCTCAGTTTCCTCATCTGTAAAATGGAGATAATAATAGAATCTACCTCAGAGAGTTGTGTAAGGATTAAGCGATTTGTGATTTGTAAAATGCCTGGCACAGAGAAAGTGCTACATAAGTATTTGTTAAATAAATTGAAGTCTGAAGCCTGCAGTGCAGACACGCTTGGATCCAGTGCCTCCCCACATCCTTCCTTGAATAGCTCTTAGGCTCCTTAATTACAGCAAGCAGGTGCAATCTGAGATCAGGATCATTCCCCACCCTTACCCCACCCCAGGGGTCCCCGACTACCCTGTTGCCAAGTCAAAGACCCGAGAACATCCTTGACCCCTCCCATGTCCCCAGTCATCACAGTTGTCTGCCCCCTCCACCTCTCACCAATGTGTCCCCTTCTCCCCTTCTCCAGCCCCTCCCCCCAGTCCAGGTCTCTGCCACCTCCTCTCCACAGGACATGACAATGGCCTCGTCCCTGGGCTCCCTGCCCCCAGCTCCTTCCCATACACATGTCCGCCATGCAGTAAAGATGTGCGTGTAGTAATGGGACAGGGAGGGGGGTTTCTAAAACGTGGGTCTGATCACAACACTCTGCCACTGGGAAAAGCTTCCAGGTGCCCCCCATGGCCCGCAAGATTGAGTCAAAGTTCCCAGCTTCCCTTTCCATCTGCAGCCCCTGGCATCACCACCCCATGGTCCCCAAGCCCCACCCAGACAAGCTCCTTGCTCTTCCTGGGCTCACCCAGCCAGCAAGGTCAGAAGCTTTATAAACTCCGAGCCCTCTCCCAGGATGCGTCCCTCTCTTGCCCTCAGCTCAAAAGTCCCCCAAGGAGCCTTTCTGATCACCCAGGCTGAGTTAGGGACCCCTCTTCTGTGCTCCCACAGTTCTCTATTGTTGAACCCCAAATCACCCTATGTCGTGATTGTCTTGAGCTCTGGGACTATGTTTTCCTTATTTGCTTCCATGCACCCAGAGCCCAGGACAAAGCCAGGCATACCGCATGGACTCAGGAGGTGCTGAGTGAAGGAGTGATTCGAATTGCAGGGTTACAGGGGGTAACCTCTGTGCGGGGGTGGGTGGGTGGAGGGGCTGGGGAGGTTGCATGGCAGGGCTGCAGTGTACAGGAGGCAGGCAGGCACGCAGCGACTGAGGGCGGGAGGAAGCAGTAGGAGATTTGGGGCAGACATATGATCTGTCAGCCCCTCCCAGGGAGGTGGGGGGTGTGCTCCCCGCCCTAATCCTCAGCCCCCTGAGGAGAGTGGAATGTGTCTCCCAGGGTCAGCAGCGACCTGGGAAGTGGGGAGGTCAGGGCCCTCCCCGGGGCCACTTGTGGCCTGAGGAGCCCGCCCCTGGGAAGCTCAGTAGGCCCAGTTGTTCCAGTCTGCTTGGGCTTCTCCTGCCAGGAATTCCGGAGAAAGAGGGAACCCAAACCTGGCAAGCAGCTCTTCTGCCTCTGGGACTCAGGGCAGACATTCTGGAACTCCTGGGAACAGGGCAGAGCAGAGCCGGAGAGGTGAAGGCTGAGGAGGGGAGCTTTTCTCATCAGTTTTTTCTGGGAACACAGCAGGAAGGACCAAGATTTCACAGCAAACAACTTCATTGTGCACTGCAGTTACTGCCTGTATATACAGTCCCTCACACTCTCTCTCTCTCTCTCCCTCCCTCTCTCTCTCTCCCAGACACACACACACACACACACACACACACACACACACACACACACACACGATGCTTATGAATTCACAGTACAGGTTCTCATATGTACATATAGGCTTGTAATAACACACAAGCATACATCAGGCGCCAGAGCTGGAACGACCATCATAAATCTCTAATCCAACCCACCATCCATAGCAGAAATCCCGTCTTCGTCCTCTGCTTGCTCACCTCTGAGGACGAGGCGCTCACTCCTTCCCAATGTCACCCACTCCATTGCAAACAGCTCTGGTTTTAGATCTAAATAGGCCTTCCCATCATCCCCGCTAGCCCCAGCTCACCTGCAGTTTCCCACAGAATGCCCTGCCCTTCTCCAGCCTGCAGACCACTGAGGCTGCCTTTCTCGGGTCTGAATACCCCTCAATGGTCCCTGCCACATGCATGTACTTGGGTGAGAGCCGATCAACCCAGAGAAGATGAAACCACCATCCTCTTCACCGTGCTCCCCCCTACCCCCCCATGACCACTCCAGAGTGGCACACCAGCCTGGCAAGGGCCATGGGGAGAGCTGCAAGGCCAGCATGAGAGCGACAGATCATGGGGGCAGCCTTCCTCCCTCCCCCACTGGTCACAGGCCCAGAGAGGCAGTGAGCTGACCTTGAGACACCCAACTGCTCCGGCCCCTGCAGGCAACTTCCCTGGGAACGAACATGGGCTGAGGTCTGTGCTGCTGGATCCTCTTTTATTTGCCAAATAGGACAAAGAACAGGTCACAACATCACAGATAGGCAGACGGACAAACAGACGGACGAATACACGGGACAGAGCATCATGCTGCACTACGTGGCGGCAGGGGGGCAAGGAAGTGGGGTGGTTTGAGTCTTGTTTTTCCAACTATCAGAATAAATAAATACAGTACACAGTGTTTTGCCACAGGCTGGCACAACCTCTAAGCACAAATGGCCACAAAACAGCTGGTTTGGAAAGCAGTCTGTGCAGCCTGCCAGCTGCAGAGTTGGGGTGGGATCCCAGGCCCCTGGACCATGCTCTGGGGAAGCGAGGAAGCAGGAAAAGGGAGACCTTAACTAGAAGGGAGAGGTGAGCAAAGAGGCTTTCCTGGAAGGGACAGTCAGAATTTGAACCTCAGTTCTCAGCCCTCTGGCCCAGCAGGTCTGGCAGAGGTTTCAGCTTCAGTTTCCATTTCAGGTATGCTGGGCCCACACCAAGTTCAGGCCCTCTGATGCCCTTGGGAGACTCGTGCCACCTACGAGTATGTTTTCCTTTTGCTGTCTAGCTGCTTTCAGCATCTGAGGCTGGTCCCCTAAACTAGGTTGAAATCTGCCTAGGAGTGGGGACCACATGCACGCTTCTCTGCCTTCTCTGGGCCACGAGCTTGTGAAATTGGGTCAATCGAATGACAGAAGTGTTGATAAAAAGATCTGAGGGAAGCTGGGCTGAGCCTGAGGTGGCCATACTCTAGCCTTGACACCCTCCTTGTGGTTACCTCCACTCCTCTGCTCAGTATTTTTGGCCCAGGCCAGAATCCCCCTCCTCACCTTTTTTCCTATCCAGAGCTTTCTCCATGGTTCCCAGCCCAGACTGACCCCCAAGAGGGATGGGTATTGACTGCTCCCAAACCAGTCCCACCAAGGCCCCAACAGACCCCTTTCTTTCTTCCCACCGGGAGAGGTGACAAGATTTAGGAGTCTTTACCCTGGATGTCAGAAGCAACCCCTCTGAGCAAGGAAGTGTGGGTAAGAGTGCAGCAGTGAGCCACAGAGGGTTGGGGCTCATGACCAGAAGTCTGTCCAAGCCCTCCCCTTCCCCCTACCCTGTTCGGAGCCTCTGAGACCATCCAGTGGCATAGAGATGGGTGGCCACAGTGGCTAGCCCTGGCACTAAAGAAAAGCAGGATCAACTCCAGACTATGCAAACCAGAAGGCACCCATTATACTCACTGGGAAACTGACGACCACAGACTGTGGCAGCGTCTGCAGAGAGGCCGAGAGTGCAACACCCACTGCCCCACAGCAAAGGAACTGTAATTTTCTAACTCATAAAGTCTGCTTCTGAGAGCCTTCTTGTCGGTGTTGTTGGTTTCACATGGGACTTTTGTCATGCAAGACTGTGAGCACTGATACACAGAATGTTAGCCTGGAAAGGACCTGACAGCTCATCTAATGCAGATGGGGGAACAGGCCCAGAGAGGCTGCAGGCTTGGCCAAGGTCACACAGCTTTGAAAGGGAAGCTGCTGAGCTAGGTTCCCTGGTCATAAACAGGAACACACCTTTCTGTGCCTAGGGGCTACCTGGGCAGAAGCCTTTTCTTCAACAATCACCTTTGAGATGGGAAGCCAGCAGAAGCCTGAGACTACAGGTTACTGTTTAGGTTACTGTTTAGTTTGCATTCACTGTAATAGGAGCCAAAATTCAGCCTTCAGTCCTGGACGGACAATAACTGCTGGCTCTGGAGGCTGGTGGGGGAAGAGGAGTACTGCCCCATTCCTCTGAGGAGACCTTCTCTCTGGAGGGCAGCCTTTCCCTGCTGCCTCCTACCAAAGAGAGGCCCAGAGCCCGTGGCAGGGGTGGGAGGGCGCCGCCCTGGGCTCGTCCTGGATGAACGCCACCCCAGCTCTCCGTCTCTCCTGTCTGCCCCAGCCTGACGGCCACCTCCAGTCCCCTCCTCCTGAGTCTGGGAAACTAGGACCTCAACGCTGAGGAGAGAGAAGAGAAAGCGACTCACAGCCCCTTCCAGGTTCCAGGCTTAGGGGAGGGAGAGTGTGGGCATGGGCGCCCCCTTCCCTCCGCACTCCAGGGTCTCCTGCCAGAGCCCTCCTGCTCCTATTGGGGATGGAAAGGAATTGCTGCCTAGAGAGGGATGGTGGGGGGCAGAAGAGAGAAAGGCAGCCGAGAAGTGGGGAGAGAGAAGAGAAGGAGAGGAACAGGAAGCAGCACAATTACCGAAACCAAAAAGACCCACAACCCCAAACAAAGCACGGGTTGGGATTTGACATGAACACAGCCAGCACCAAAGGAAGAAACCAGGCAGAGACAAGAAATGGGGGAAAGACTGAAGGTGCAAAAGACGGGGCGGCAGGTGGGGCAGGAAACAGAATAGAAGAAGGAAAGGAGAGAGACAGAGAAGGAGATGTCAGCAGGTGCTGCTAAAGCTGCAGGCAAGGATGGCAGTGGAAAGAAAAGGGTCAGGAGGGGAGCAGGGTGGGGGCCCTGGGGTGCTTGAAAATAGAGCTTTATATATTTATATTTATATCTCACATTCCACACATCAACTTACTATGGGGCGGGAGGGAAGGGAGGGAAGGGAGGAGGGGACACTGGGGAGGGGATCTGGCCAGTGAGAGCCTCTCACCCCCCCTGGGGCAAAGCTGGGCACACCCCAGCCTCTCACCTCCTCCCCACTGGGCCTCTGGGGGTGGGGCGGGGCGTCCAAGCAGGGCCATGCAGAGGGTGGGCGTGGGGCTTCCCTTCAGATCAGGGCTCTGGGGGAAGGGGGAGAGGGAGCAGGACCCCACACCCCAGGACGGGCTCTTAGGCGGAGCTCCTCGAGAGCTGTCTGGTGATATCCGTGGGCCTGGGGGTGGGGTACCCAAGACCTCTGACCCATGAAGCCAGGCGGTCAGTTGGGCAGCGTATCGAGTCCCAGCGAGGCCGCATGCTGCTTGGCCCGAAGCCGCAGGTTCTCGATGCTCGTGGTTTTACTGTTCAGGGCAGCCGAGGCAGGTGCCAGGCCGGCGGGGGGCGCGGGCAGCAGTGGGGACCCCCACACTCCCTGGTGGGCAGCAGCAGCTGCAGAGAGGGACTGGTAGTAGGACTGGCAGTGCAGTGAGCCCAGCGGGGCCATGTTGACGCCCAGGTAGGGCACGGCGGCGGCGGCGGCGGGGGCCGGGCCCCCCACCTCGAAGGACGAGTAGTGCACCAGGTTGTTGGTGGCTGCCATGTGCTGGCGGAACTGCTCCTGCAGGCGGAAGAGGCTCAGCGGGGATGAGGAGTAGGAGTGGGAGGGGCCCAGGAGGCCGCCACCCGGGGCTGCGGGGGCTATGGCCAGGCTGCCGGGAGAATCTGCAAACAGAGGACCCAAAGGCGCACTCAGGACAAGGGGCGGCCTCAGCCTCCCCCCACCCACCTCAGTGCTGCAGGCAAGGCAGGCTTTGGCTAACACTGCACGCGTCCTACCTCAGCCAGGGTATTCCCTGGTGCTCCAGGGGCCCTGCCAAGACCCAGGCGTCTGGGGTGCCCCCCTTATTTTTCAAGGGCAGTTATCGCCCCTTCGCCCTGTCCTGTCCATGGCTCCCATCCCTCCCTCCAGCTCTCACCTCTCAGCCCCTCTCCCCTCCCTGAGTGCCCTTCATAAACACAAGTCTCTGCTGTGCGTGGGAATCTGGTACCCATGCGGTATGCACCCAGTGTGCCCTGGTACCTCTGTACTGGCTGTGAAAATATTGAAATACTCTAATAATGGTTCATAAATAGCCTTGGCCCTGAGCCCCCCCGAGTGCCCCTCCTCAACCACCACAGCCCTACCCCAGGACCCCCGACCCCCTAGACCTTCCCATGCTCCAGCCACCAAAGGTGATCTCCTGGGCCCTGCTACGGCCAGGGCCCAACTGGTCAAGCCCCTGAGGGCGGCCACTTAGACGTGTTGACTTTGATGAGATGTCTGCTCCCACCCACTTCAGATGTCCAGGCCCCTGTCTGTTTTCCCTCAGCCCCCAAGAAGTGTCCATCATGGACCCCCAGAAGTGCCCTTAAAGCCTCACCCGCCTTGGGGCTGCCCCTCTTGCAGCACAGCCCCTTGCTGTCAGCCCCAGGGCTCTTCTCGGTTTTGGGGTCCTCGGCACCCCCCCGCGGCTCCTCCTCCCGGTCCGGCTGGTCCTCGGGGGCTGACTCGCTGGCTGACTGCTCCGACAGGCTCAGGTGAAGCTCCGCAGGGGGGTCGCCGCTGGGCAGGCTGGGGGGCTGGGCAGTCTCCAGCTGGGAGTCTGGGATGGGGGCCTCAGCCTTGCCTTCCCCATGGGAGCCCTCAGCCTCCTTCTGCTTCTGGAGCTGTTCTTTCTGCAGGCTGCGCTGCTTCTTACGGAACTTGGCCCTACGGTTCTTGAACCACACCTAGGGGCAGGGAGAGGGGCAGGGAGAGGCGGGGAGGAAAGACGGGAAGTTGTGGAGCAGGATGCTCTGGGAGGGGGTGGAGGTGGTAGCATTGCCCCCACCCCCTCTGAGAAACACACTCCCTTCTCTTCCCAAACTCTCCTCCTAGCATTTTGGGCATTCATGGAGATCCCCGTTGCACCCTGGCACCGAGGGATGAAACGGTGGCTCCTGGACAATGGAAGCCAGCCTGGTGGGCTCATCTGCAAGTTCCAGTTAGGGGGCCTGGGCCCTACCTGCACCCGGGCCTCAGGAAGGTTGGTGCACATGGCCAGCCTCTCTCGCATCACCACGTCTGGGTAGTGAGTCTTCTGGAAGGTTTTCTCCAGCGCCTCAAGCTGCTGGGCGGTGAAAGCCGTGCGGCTGCGACGCTGTTTGCGGTGCTGGGAGCCATAGCGGGCCTCCAAGATGATGTCTTGAAATGTACAGCCGTTGGAGGGCAAGGAGAGGGGGCCCATTTAATTACGGGAAGTGAGGTTTGAATATTACCTAGCTCTGACCCATGGTGGACACCCAGACTACTGCCAGAGCTGGACCTGGTCATTTCTCCTTGGAAGAAATGACCCTCTCCACATGGCTGGGTTTTCAGGATCTCTCAACCCCATCATCCAGTGTCAGGACCAGAGCTCTAACTCATCTCCATGAATGGCTATCAGGAGCGTGACTGAGGGAGTTTAGTTCATTTGGTAATGGGGGGAGGGGGAAAAGTGTTGACCTGAGATTCTTAAAGTACCAAGATACAATGAGTATAATATTCTGAAATTGCTGATGGTAAGAATCTGTACTCCATGTCCTGAAGGTTCTAATGCCTTATGACCCTAGATGGTTTTTATGTTACCAGACATATGGGTAGGACTGTAGAGGAACCAGCCTGTCCCCACTCCAAGCCTCAGTTGCTGGCATCTGATCTCTGTATTTTCCTCTTTAGAGAAGCAGGCAGAAGGTCAAGACTGGGTACCACAAGCCTTTCCTGGCATCGGATTACTAGCCCCTGACCAGCACCAGCTATGGGCTGGTACTTATATGCAAGGTCCAGTTTTAGGAGGTCTGACTGGGCTGACAAAATTCACTGCAGTGCAAGTGCTGGCACTTGATTCTATGTCTTTTAGGTATAAATCTCATCATCCCAGTTGGCCTGTAAGTCTCTGATGGCAAGACCTAAGTCTCCTGCTCTTGGGTTTCCTGAACAGAAAGCTTGGCTCTAGAAGGGACCCCAGAGCCCAGGGAAGGCTTGTTGTACCCAGTCTTGACCTTCTGCCTGCTTCTCCAAAGAGGAAAATACAGAGATCAGATGCCAGCAACTGAGGCTTGGCATGGGGACAGGCTGGTGGATCCCCCACAGTTCTGCCCATATGTCTGGTAACACAAAAACCATCTAGAACAGGCATCTGCCTAGGGTTGGGGTCTAGTCTCGAGCCCTACTTCTTGCCTAGTCCCCAAGAGATGGGCAGTAACCTCAGTCCCCAATGCCTTCCACCACCACATAAACGGATCCTGGGCGGACTGCGCTGAAGGGAATCTGAGTTCCCTCAGCCTCTGGGCAGGGTGGCCAGAGTCTTCCCCCTGCACTCCAGGGAAATCTTCCAAATCAAGCTAAATGGGGGAGAGGGAGGTAACCGAGTGTCCAGAAAACCTCAGACTTCAGGCTCTTTCTTCTTTAGGTTAAAGAGAGATCCATGAACCCTCAAAAACTGGCTCTACTCCCAAACCAGAGTGATCCCTGGTCTAGGCCATTTGCAAAGCTGGTCACTAGAGGGCAGGGGAGTGAGTGGAGACCTCTCAGTCAGCTGCACTCTGGTTGGGGGAGCAATAACCCAGCACCCTGTTGCTGGCTCCACGGACTGCAAGGGTGGGTGGTCGCTGGCTGGAGGCCATTGGAAAACCTCCAGCCAGAAGGGGAGGCCTCCATACAAAAGCTGCCCTGGAGCTGATGCCCCTTCTTCTTCAGAATTCGAGAAACAGGGAGATGGGCTGAATGCCCCCAGTTTCTCTGCCTCCATCAAAGGTGAGTCTCCCTCCCCGACTCCTTCCCTCTGGTCTCTGGTCCTTGGTCCTGGAACACTGTTGGGAGCAGATGTCACCACCTGATTGAGCACAGGGAATTCACTCCAAAATAAGGAAGTAGCCATAGCCAGGGCAGGACTGCACCCAACTGCCCCATGCCAGAAAGCAATGACCCCATGCTGATCTAGAGGAGATGCCAGGGGCCTGGTTTTATTCAGCCCTGAGGCCCAGAAAGGGCTAGAAGAGTGAGAGTAGCAGGCTCCTTATATCCAGTCCCATTTCTGTACCTTTGCTAATGCTGGTCCTCTTCCTTTCTCTGACTTTTTAAGACCTCCCTTCAGCCCCATTGCCTGCAGGAAGCCCTCCCTGACTGCACTGGCTGCCCCACCAGATGACCCTGACTATGTACCTACTGTCATGCCCTCTCATGGCTCTTTAGGCACCTTTGGCCTTTGGCATGCCCTGAAGTCCTTTGAGGATTGCCTGACACTGGGTTGTGCCCTCACATGCTCACCAGCTGCTCAAGGCTTGGCCCAGGGAAAAGTGGGGCAGGTGGCATCCCCTCCCAGGATAGCAAATGCCTCACCTATGCCATCACATTCTTCTCACGCCCACTGAGAGGCTGTCAGGGCAGGGCAACCATCAGTTGATTAAAGAGTGGGGGGACCAGGCTGGAGCTGCCCCGTGGCATTTACCTTGGGCCTTGGGTAATAATGGCTTCTGAGCACTGTCTGCATGCCAGGCTCTGTGCTGAATATTTTGCATATGCTATCTCAAATAACCTCCCAACATCCTATGGGATGGGTGCTGTCATTGTCCTCTTTTCATACATGGGGAAACTGAGGCTCAGAGAAAAGAGATGAGCATGTAGACTTGCACCAACTGCAAGTCTGACTCCACAGCTCATATTCTTAGCAACACTGCCCCATTCCCACCCACTCCAGCTCAGGCTTAACCTCTCTCAGCCTCAGTTTCCTTGTCTTTAAAACAGAGATAATGGCTGGGATGTGGTAGAGATTGAATGTACGATATACAGATGGCGAGGGCCTTGCACAGTGCCAAGCTTAATACCTAGAAATTGCTTTTGTTTAGATGACCCCCCCATGTTGAAATACCCTCCCTGGACACCTCAGCCCTCCTCCAGCTGCTTTCTAGTTGTAAGGACCTGGGCAAGTCCCTTACTCTCCTGCCTCAGTTTCCTCATCTGTGGGATGGGTGAATGCAGACCTCTACCTTTGTCACAGGGCCGTTATGGGAATGTGAAGACATAGGAGAGCTCCAGTGTCCCGCATGCTGCTGGTGCACAGCAGGAGCTCTGGATATATATATATATATGCCTGAATTTCAATTGGCACCTCTCTACCTTGCTAAATGACCGGGGTCTTTCTGAGCCTCCCAGAGCGCTCTTTCCCAATCTCCCCTCCTCCCCCCCCCAACACTGCCCCCGCCCCAAGGAGCCCATCCCCAGGGCTCTTACCAGCCAGACGCTCTGCCAAGGTAAGCGCGTGCACTGACGGCCGGTAGTCGGGCGCGTGCTGGGCCTGCTGGGCCGCCTGCTGGTGCAGGTTGTACATGGCGCTGAGCGAGTTCATAGCATGCAGGGAGTAGCCGTTCACCCCGTAGTGCTGCATCGCGGCATCCGCCTGCAGACAGGGGAAGGGGAGAGGGGACATGGGGCAGGGCTGCCAGACCCCACCCTGGTGGGAGACCCCAACCCCAGCCAGACCCTGCGTGTCCACCTCACTCCCAGGAACTTCTGCTCCTCATCCTGAAGTAGACTGCCTCATCCACGTCCTGGAGGGTGAGGGCTCCTGCAGCTGTTCATTCATTCATCTAGTCATTCATTGATTCACTCGTCAGGACCTATTCACTATAAGCTTTAATGCCCTGGATATAATTCCAGACTACCTGGCGAATCTCATCTTTACCATTTAGAAGCTTTGTAACCCTGGGCAAGCAAGCCATGTAACCTTTCTGACCCTCA
Source organism: Tamandua tetradactyla (assembly GCF_023851605.1). NCBI lineage: Eukaryota > Metazoa > Chordata > Mammalia > Pilosa > Myrmecophagidae > Tamandua > Tamandua tetradactyla. The sequence goes on from NC_135328.1 coordinate 176,346,856, forward strand.
GTTTTTCCACCTGCAGAATGGGGATAACACTACTTACCTCATGGGGTTATTTCAAGGATTTACAGAAGCTTTTAGAATAGGGCCTGGCACATGATATGTACTCAGTAATGTTGGTCATTGTGATGTACCAGTTCATTTGCTGCTTTATGCTGTCATCTCTTCATTCAATCACCCAGACCCAGACACTTACTCTTTTGTACATTTATTGAGTCACTCACACTCATATTCACTCATTCAGCAAACACCTATTAAGTCCCGTTCAGGGCCAAGTCCAGGGCTGGACTGGGGACATGGCATCGTTCACTCTGATGATCAGATGAGATAATGGATTAAACCCCCAACACACTGTACAAACATAAGAATGCTATTGTTATAATCACTATACATCCACCGCCATTACCTCACTCTGTCCCCGCCAGTGCCCCAAGGAGCAAACGGACCAAGGACCACAAACCCCATTTACAGATGAGGCTACTGAGGCTTAGAGAAAGAGTAATCCAAGTTGAGGTCATACTGCCAATCCCGGGCCTGTTGTGCCCCACACCGCCGCAGCCCCATCACTGCCAATTGCTCCGAGGGAATCCTCCACTCATCAAAGAGCATTTCAGCAGCCTGGCCTCCATTGAGCCCTCGTCCTGACCTGCCTTAGATCAGCTTGAGACCACCAAGGCCCCATCAACCCCAGATCTCTTCCAGAGTCTCACAGTCCTCGTCTCAGCACTCTACACTGCATCAGTCTGAAATGTCACCCTTGAAACCATTTTTGGAATGTGGTGCATCGTTTGCAGACTCCCAAAGACACACAGGTGTTTTCTGTTCTCTGGGTCGGGGAAGTGGAAAGGAGAGACCGGGACCCATGGCAGGCTCATTTGATAAAAGGAAGAAAGCACCCAGGCGTCTCAGTTTCCCACCTTCCCCGCAAGAGACGCAGGCTGCACAGATCCAAACACCCTCAGCCTGCAGACGAACGCACACACGTTTCATGCACAAACATACACACGCAGACATTCTCGGCCTGCACAGAAGCTGTCATCTGCAGGCAGACTCAGCGATATTAACAAAGTCAGCGTCATCGTCCCCACCGTTCTCCAGACACTCTCACATATGTCTCTTCATTCAGCAGACACGTCTACACTCAATTCACACTCTCACATTTATATGTTCCACACTGGCATTCAACAAATATCTATTAAGCACCTGCCTACCCAGTGCCAAATAAAGCCCCTGGCTCCACGGAATTTACATTCGGGGGCGGGGGCGGGGCACATGACAACAATAAATATGTAATATAATGTCAGATAAGGAATAAGTGTTCTCAAGAAAAATAAGGCAGAGGAGCAGAATAAAAAGTGGAAACGGGGAAAATATTTTAGAACATGTGGCCATGAAATGGCTCACTGATATTTGAACAGAAACATGAAGGAAGCCACATGAAACTTGGGGGGGGGGGGCGCCTTTTGGGTGGAGGGAATAGCAAGGACAAAGGCCCTGAGGCAGGAACAAGCCTGGCGCGTGTGTGGCACGGCAAGGAAACCAGGGTGGTTGGAGCACAGCAGGTGAAGGAGCAAGTGGGGGGGATGAGGTCGGAGAGAGAGAGAGGAGAGTGGGCACCAGATCCCAGAGGGCTTCACAGCCCTCTGGAAGGAGTTTGGATTTTATTTGAGTGTGATGGGAAGCCTCTAGAGGGTCTCAAACAGGGAAGTAATGTAATATGATTTGTTTTTAAAACTTCACCGTGGCTGCCATATGGAGGATTGACCATCAATGGGCAAGAAGGGAAGTAGACAGCCCAGGCCACTGTGGGGTCCAGGTTAGTGACCATGGCAGCTTCCACTGAGGCGGAGTGGCAGAGCTGATAAGAAGCAGATGGAGTCGGGGCATGTTTTGAAGGTAGAATCGACATGCTTGCCAATAGATTAGTTATCCGCTGTAAGGAAAGATGGGGTGGGGAAAGGATGATTCTTCAATTTTTGGTCTGAGCAATTGAATGAAGATGTGCCTTTTTCTGAATTAGGAGAACGAGCGGAGGGAATAGGTCTATGGAGATGGGGGATGGGAAATGAAAGATTGTGGGGGGACGCAGTAAGTGTGAAGTGTGGACCCAACTTCCAGTAACGAAGATGGATTTGCGGATTAGCTGTTGGACCCAGTAGTCTGGAAGTCAGGGCCGGATTTACAGACTTCTGAGTTGACACTCAACATTAACATCCACCAAAAACACCCACGAACTGAAGCCCACTCTGCATCAGAAGCACAATACCAAAGCTCGTCTCAGCACTCCAACTGCATCAGTCTGAAATGTCACCCTTGAAACCATTTTTGGAATGTGGTGCATCATTTGCAGACTCCCAAAGACACACACTACCAACGCAGAAACATAACAGAAAGGATATGTATGGTGACATTAAGTGGTTAAACATCTGTATTTTAACAAAATAGATCATAAACAAAGCAGAAAGGCAGAGAGCCAACTTGAAAAAAATATTTACTGTACACATGACATGACCAAGTTGTTTTTAAAAATAGCACACAAAAAAATAAAAGAAAATAACCAAAATATAAAAAGAGCTCTTATACAGCAATAAAAAGATGGTCATCTTAATAAAGATGGGCTAATAAATGAAGAGACAGGTTATTAAGGAAAAAACACAAATATCCAGCTGACACATGGCAAAAAGCTAAGGCTCGCTTGTAACCAAAGAAATACAAATAGAAACAATAAGATGCCATCTTTCACCAGTTGGATCAGCAAACAGGAAGAAAAATTATTACCTGGGGTTATCTAAGGGAGTGGGAAATGATCATTCTCCCACCCCACTGACAGAAGAGGTCTTTATTCCTTGCGTCAAAAGCCTTTAGAGAGGGCGTCTTTGACTCAACAATTTCATTCCCAGAAATTTATCCTTCAAGTATGCAGAGATCTGTGTACAAGGATATTTATCACCGAGCACTGCTTATGATGGCAAAGCACTGGAAAGCTAACTGTCCATCGAGAAAGGATTCGTTCAGTAAATGAGGGTACAGTCATGCCCACAATGGAAAACAGTGCCACCATTTAAAACAGTGGTGTGCATCTGTATATGCTGATGTTCACAATACATTGTTGAGTGGAAAAATAGGGACCAAAACTGTATGCATGATCTGATCCCATTTTTATAATGTATATATAAATATGCATAGAAAAAAGGAAGGTTAGACCCTGACATGTTAGGTTATCTCTGGGAGATGGCAGATGAGATTATAGGTGATTTCTACATTTATATTCCTTCTTTCTTTCCTTTTTTTTGTGGGGGGAGGGGTTATCATGTATTCCAATGGATGCGGAAGGAGCCAGGTGCTGGCTTGGCTCCAAAAGGTGTCACAAGTCTCCAGGTGGGGAAGGGGGAACAGCTTTTAGAAGTAATTTTATCCATCCCCCTGCCCCCACCGCTGCCGGGCTGGAATGCCCCTCCCCCACCAAATTCAGGGGCTTTGTTGCTTTAAAATTCACTGCTGTTAATGTGGTAAGTGACATTTTAATTGACTTAATTATTGCTGATCTCAGAGTTTTTGATGCACGACATGTCTTTATTAACCGAAGCCAGGAGAGATACCTCTCTCAGTGCTGTGACGGCCCTAGCTCACCGGCCCTCTGAAGACCTCCAAGACCTTCCTGGTCTGGCCTCCGCCCACCCCTCCCCGGCACCCAGTCATCTCCATGCCTTTGCTCCTGCTGGGCCCTCAACCTGAGACACCTTTCCCCTTCCTCCTGCTTCACCTAACACCTCCCTCTCCATCAAGCCTTACTTCAACTGACTTGGAAATGGAATTTTCCCCAACTTGCCCCAAGAAGGCATCTCTTCCCCCTTTTGACCCCCCATAACTATGCTTAGGTCACCACAATGCTGGTGACAACAATAGCAATAGTTGCCATTTCCTGAACACCCTCTCTGTGCCAGGCACCACACTGAGCAACGTATATGAATTTTCTCAATTATAGCACCTCCATCAGATGACACTTTTGCATCCTCCACTTGACTGAGCACCTCAAGGGCAGAAAATATATCTCATGCATTTCTGGACATCCCCATCTCTCCTCACAGCTCACACCTCAGGGTCTGGCACAGAAGCCGGGCCCAGGGGATGAGGACCAGATGAAGGAATTAATAGTGACAACTATTTATTAAGTGCCTCTGATACATCAGACATCCCCATCAATCCTCCCAACTCCCTAGGAGGCAGGGACTATTATTATCCCATCTTACAGATGCGGAAATGGAAGTTGAGAAAGACTGGATAATTTTCTAAAGGCCACACAGCTAGGAAGTGGTGGAACAGGTTTCCACAGATGAAGTCCTTCCCCCCAGCTAGTGTTTCCCAACCCCAGTCATGCAGGTTCTTAACCCCAACATCTTTTGTTCCCTCCCCTAAGTCATCTCTGGTTTGATCCAGGGCAATAGGAGGAGGGCAATGAAAAAGCACAGTGGCATGCACATGCTTGTGTATGAATGAATGTGTTGGGTGCATGTGCGTGTTGTGTGATGCGGCTGTGTGTGCGCTCAAATCTTCCCAGTCCCATACTCTTCTTCCTCACCCCAGCTGGACATCAGGGCCTCCCATCTCCTCTGAGGCTGCAGAGGGGCCCTTTTCCATGGATGCTGTTTAACATCCGAGATGCACACATGTGGTACCTCCCAGTCACATGTCTGCAGCTCTTCTCAGTGGCCACATGTGGCCATGTGTGTGCACACAGCCCAGCCAGGATCGGTTGCATGACGATGTGTGCTCTGTCTGGGGGATGCGTGTCTGTAGCTATTTATATGTCTCTGTGGGTGTGCCTGACTGCGGGCATGGGCGTGTGAATGAATGCGAATGGGTCTCTCTGAAAGTCATGTGGCCCCTGCTCCTTGCTGCTAAACAGTTTCCAAGAAAGAACAAGAGAGGAGTGCAGAGAAAGAAAGAAAAAAGCAAGGGGATGGAGCTGACTCAGAGAGATAGATCAACCCAGAGAAAATAAACACATTTGTCTTAGCCATTCTCATTTCTGTAAAACCTAACACAAAGTGCCTGGTATACAGTAGGTGCTTAAAAAATATAAAAGTTGAAGGAGCAAGAAAGAACCGCTGACCAAGAGATGATCAGGGAGGAAGGGGCACCGCAGCTCAGCAGCCTCTCCCCAGGATTACAGACCTGGATTTGGGGGGAACCCTGCCCTGATGGCCCTTTCCTGGCAGTAGGGGCAGCCAGGACCTGCCTTGGGAGCCTTCAGCCAGACCCACCAGCTGAAGCCCCAGCCACATCCAGTTTTGAGCACTGGCAGGCCCTCCAGAGAGGCCAAGGACCACCCGGAACCTGCGGGAGCCTCTGAACAGGGCCCTGCACTCTTGGCCCCAGGCCGGGCCCTGCATGGGCTCAGCCCACTGCACACTCCAAACAGAATCAATTATATATTTAAAAGGTGCCGCCCCGCAATTCCTGGCGAGCCAGGAGAGCCATCCATCATGGCGCGGCCGCGTTTCACAAGCTGTCGAATTGTGCTTACATTGGTTAAAAGAATCTTTATATTTCATTAAGCAAGCAGATCGGCGGATCTCCCGCCACAGGCGCCATATAGATGGCTTTAATTTTCCAAATCTGCAAATGCATCCGTTATGTCCCCACGTCGCTGCCGGCTGCGGCCTAATGCCCAGCCAATCGAAGAATCAAGCAGAATTTTATTAGGGGGCATTTTTTATAAATTAACAGCAGCTCTGCCAGGAAACCGCACGCAAGTCGTCTTTGATTAAAAGGAAAGTGGACCCTTCCTTCGGTCATACCTGGCTCAGCCACCCCACAGGCCTGTGCTCTGTGAACTTTCAATTCTCCCTTAGTTTCTTCTCATTCTCACACACACAGGAACAAGACAGAACAACTTTGTTGAAAAGAAAGCAGGGCCAGGAGGGAACCAATATTCACTGAGCCTCTCTCTCCTCTGTTCCAGGCATAGTGAAACACATCGTGTCATTACTGAGGACACTTTTATTGAACACTTACCATGAGCCACGCCCTATTAAACTCACTTTAAGTACATCACGTAGGGTGGGCAACAGTGGCTCAGTGGTAGAATTCTCGCCTGCTGTGCCAGAGACTCGGGTTCAATTCCTGGAGCCTGCCCACGCAAAAAAAAAAAAAGAGTACATCGCCTAACAAGCTTCACTACAGCCTTACTAAGTGGGTGTAATCATCCCCGTTTTATGGATGGGAAAACTAAGACTCTGGGAAGCAATGTCACAACCCAAGGTATGTCAGCTAGCAAGGGGTAGAGTAGGATGGAGCCTGGGTCTCTGAGATCTATCTGGTATTTATTTCCGGAGGGTAATCAAGAAATAGGCCCTGTCAAAGACTAGAGCAGTGTTTCGATGGCAGCAGGAGGGATTGAGGGTAGATGCTGCTGTGGCCTTCCTTCCCTGAGAAATACTGCTGCCCCTTCAGTCCTAGAGGTTCCCCAGGGACCTTCTGGAGGGAAAGGCCCACACAGCTGACCTCCTACCTAACGGTTTGAAGACCAAAAGGACCTTCACTCAGGCAGGTAAGACCTACGTCATGGGAAGCATGTAACCCAGGCCAGCCACCTGTGAGGAAGGCCGAGGAGGAGGGATTCCTTGATGTGTGCAGGTGTGCATGTGTATGCGTGCGTGTTGGGAGTGGGGATAACTGAACTAGATAACCTAGACATCTTCCAGCTCTGGACTGGTAGGGCCAAGATTTTAAGAGTTCTGAGCTTGGCACATGCCATATACCCGACTTAGGCAACTTCATTAACTTCTGGCCCCAATTCTATGAGGGAAAACACTATCATTCCCATTTTATAGATGAGGAACTGAGGCTCAAGATGAATCACCTGCAGCTGGCCTGTTTGGGACTTGAGAAGGCTGAGTGTTCACCCCGATAAAGCCTTCCCCAGGAGCTCTCTCTCAGATAGTGTTTATTTAACAAGGACTCCTAGACCTCCAGACCTACTCTCGGGTCACTGCTGAAGGCTCCAAGCTCCCCGAATCTCCACTGTCAATATCAGGCACTCAAGGTGTAAAATAGCCCCAGAACCAGCCTCTACCTTCCCTTGCCAGGGATGAGATCCCCACCCCCACCCCCACCTCGCACCCCGCTTTGAGGTCCTCTCCTGGGGGGTAGTGGTACCCAGACACCAACAACTCAGCGATTCAATGTAACCCACAGAGCCACAGGGAACAGCCAAGTAGACATTTCTAGAGAAAGACACATATTACAGCTAATGGCTGGGAGTGTGGCATCATTTGCTTCTGGATGTCTACGACCAGGGGAAGCTGGGGCACAGCCACCTCCCTCAGATCCCCATCTCCTTAGATTGCCAATGTCTGCCCCAGCTGCTCCTATCAATGCACATTTAAACCTGTTTCCATCTCTGCCACGAAAAACAAATGAACCCATCTATTTGGCTTGGAGTTATGTACTTGTTCTTAATCTTAATCCATTCCTCTGGGTGTGAACCCATTGTAAATAGGACCTTTTAATGAGGTTACTCAGTTAAGGTATGGCCCAACTAACTCAGGATGGGTCTTAATCCTATTACTGAAAGCCTACAGGAAGAGATGCCACTGAAGCAGCCAGAAGCTGGAAGTCAATGGAATCTGAAAGAGAAAGAAGATGCTGCCATGTGCATTGCCATTTCATAGAAGAGCCAAGGAACTCCAAAGACTGCCAGCCAGCCAGAAGATACCGAACCAAGAGGAAGCAAGCCTTCTAGCCTCTGAAACCATGAGCCAATAAATTCCTGTTGTTAAACCAACCCATTGCATGGTATTTGTTTTAACAGCAAAGAAACTAAAACACCATCTCTCAGACCAGTTATCTCTAATCCCTTCAGAGCCAAATTTTGTGAATGACATTTCCAAACTCATCATCTCCACTTCCTCCTCCTGCACCCTCCTAACCCACTGGACTACCACCCACGTACCCACCCACCATTGAGATACTGCTCTCCAAAATCCTCCTCTGGGAATGCTGTTCTCCCCACCAATATTACCTGAGAACTCCTGATCCCTTACACTAGGCTTAGGCACCTTCTTCTCCAGGAAGCCTTCTCTGGCTGGATCAGGTAGAACTTCTTTGAACACCTACCATAGCATTACCTCACTGGATTGCAGTTGCCAGTCCTCTACCTGAGATATAATAATAGCCACTTTCATCAGGCATCCTGAAAGGGACCTGACAGGCAGCATCTCATTTAATCCTCACAACCTCATAATTCCCATTCAACTGATGAAGATACTGAGGCCCAGAGAGGTACAGCCACTTGCCCAAAGCCACACAGCTAAATACTTAGCCTAGATGGAATACAGGGAGTCTAGCTCAAAAGTGTGAACTCGATGCCCACCAGAGTCCTTACCCTCACCAAGTCGGGGACGCTGCAGAGCAGTCTGGCTTTCTCAGTACCCAGCAAGGGAACATCAGACATTCATCCCACAATAAAGATGGAGACACTTAGGAGATGGACTTCGGGGTAGCATAAAGAGTTCCAGCTCCAAGGACTAAGATTCTAAGGGAACCACAGGAGGTTTGATGTTCCAGGGGGGTGGGGAGGCAAGAGGGTTGTAGGGGAAGAGACTAGCTCTAGAAGTTGTGAGGATAGTGCTGGGAGTCTTAAGAGTCCAGAAACGAGTGAGCTAAGGTCCAGAGTCTCCTCCCCAGTCTGCTACCTTGCCCTACCCCTGGCAGGGAAGACCTGGGGTCCCCACCAGAAGCTGAGCCATCTCCTGGCCATTAGCTGTGGCCCTGACCTTGTGGTACAGACCCTCACAAAATCCTGGTCATGGCCCCCACCTTGGCCATACCCCATCCCCCCCCAGGAGCATTTAATAGAAGCGTCACGACTTCCACATTGCCACCATTAACCCCCATTGTCTGACCTATATGAGGAGGGAATGGGTTTTTGTTGAGGTTGCAGAATCTCAAGCATTGTCCTTCAGGCTCAGCTGAGGGTCTCCAAAGTAGTCCTGGAGTTGGAGCCAAGGGGATATGCAGGTGAGCTGCAAGGTATATGGCCTGAGAGTCCGAGAGGATGGGGCTCTGAGTTCATTAACGCCTCAAAGGATACTCTGCCCACCCCCCACCCCCCCACCCCCGCTCAGGGATGGGGGAGGGGCGAGCGGGCAGCCGAGTCAGGAGGGCTCCAGGGACTGGGGCTGGGTCTCCGGACAGAACCCGGACCCGCGGCCACCGCTAGGAGCCAGGGCGCTTAGTTCCCTACACAAACTGTTATCCATTAACATCCAATTATCCCTCGGTTCGAGCCATTAATTATAAATCAGCCGCTAATTGGGGTAATTAGCCCCCGCAGGCTAATGGGCCGAGACTGGGAGAGGCCCTCTGCCTATCTCCTCGTTTTTCCGTCTCCGGTTTTCTGAGGTGCTTAATGTTGGGGGGTGCGAAGAAATCAGGCGGCGGGAGTTACTATTTTTCTAATGCAACTAAATGCGGCAGGGTAAGGGAGAGAAAACAAGGGGGCGAGATATTTCCCCCTCTCGAATCCCGTCTAGCTTCAGCTCCTGAACCGGAGCAGGCTGCGGGAGAGGCCGAGCGGCCTGTCTGCAGGCCCCGGGGATCGAACCGTCAGGGTAAATTCTTAATTCTCCGCTTTCTTTGCCAGCATAGATGGGGCTAGAGCGCTGAAGACCAACAGAGAGGAGACTTGGACCGAGTTAGGATAGGGCAGGGGACAGGGTCAGGCACTGGGATGTCCTCGGTCTCTTCCGGACTCAAAAGCGACATCCCGCCGGCCTGGTTCGCTCAGTCCGGAGTCCCGCGGCGGGGAGGATGCTATGAGCGCCAGACTCTCTCAGACCCAGGCCGGGGCCGCGGTCCCGAAACAGGGACTGAAAAGTCCCCTGCGGAGGCCGCTGCTCCAGGCCCAGGCCTGGGCCTCCAGACAGTTGGAGGAATTCGGGTGTCGGTGTGGGTCCGTCCTACAGGCGCAGCGAGCTCGGTTACTGAACTGCGCTAGGACAGACCGACCGACACAAGGAAGGATGCGCCGCAGCGGAGGAGCAAACAAATCCTGGCTCATAGAGCTGTGGAGGCCGGAAGGGGCCACCGGACCCGGTGAGCGCCGATGACCTTGAAGCAGCGCGCGGCCCGGGAGGGGTGGCGGGGTTCTGGAACGCGCTCCTGTCGTTCAGGCCCGGACCTCCGATCCAGAGAACTCTTCGCTTTGGCGCCAGAAACCCGGCTAAAGTCGGAAGGGCGGTCAGAACCAGAGCCTCTGGAGCTGGGCTCCCAGGTCTTTGCGAGCTAGGACGGTTCGCTTATCTCGGAGCCCTGGGACCGCAGACAGTAAGTTGTCAGCAGAACGCATGAATAGCTAAACCGAAAGAGTGACGGCTGGATGGTGGAAGGACCAAAAGGATAACAGAGAGCCCAATTTGGTGCTTTTCTTACAGAAGGGGAAACTAAGTCGCAGGGAGGGGCTGTGACTCGCTCAAGGTCAGAGGTGAGGGATACCCAGTGCAGGACAAATGTCCCCGGCACCCACACGCCCCGCCCGAAGCTCACCCACCCCACCCCCCAGTACCCCTCTACCCCTCCCTCCCGCCCTCTTGGTAATGGGCTTTGCTGGGCGGCAGCGGCGTCGCCCCGGGCCCTGATTAGATATTTATTGCTGTCATTTACATGGGCACCGCGGGGCGGCCGAGCGGGAAGGAGGGGAAGGGGCGGGGGTGTGGGGTGGATGCGAGGCTGCGATGCAGGGTTGGGGGAGAGGGGGTTGGCTCCGCGAGGACCAGAGACCCAGTACGGGGAATGAACGTCTAGGCCGGGAGAGAGTGGCGGGAATAGGGAGAACAGAGGTCCCGCGCCAGTGTAGACGCAAGGCCCAGGGCTGCCTGGGCTGAGGGCACGGGAGGGAGTTGTTGCGCCTCCGAGCGTTGCCGTGGGTGGTGTCTAGATGAGTGTCCTTGGGCATTTAACTTGTGTGTACGTGACTGTGTCTGTCAGAGGGGTTTTTCTGAATATGCGTCCAGCAGATCTGCCTGTGTGGCCTCCCGTGTGTGTTCCTCGACCTGTGTGACTCACCTGTATGTCTGAGTGTCCTACCCATACATCGAGTGACTGTCTTGCCCATGTGTCCGACTCTGAGTGGCCTCAGTGTAGGTATGTGTGTGTGTGTCCGTCAGTCTGGGTTGACTGGCAAATGTATATGTGTCTGCGCGGTGCACGCTGCACTCCGGATTAGCCCAGATATGGAGGGGCGGCAGTGCCCCTCGGTCTGGGACCCTCACCCTGCCCATAGGCGGAGTCCAGGCGCACCAATCGCCAGACTGGGTAGAATGCGCCCCAGAACCTGAGTGTCCGGGTGACTGGCGAGGAGAGTCCCGCCATTCCAGGCCCGACGTAGAGAGAGCGGCCGGCGACCCGAGGTTCGCGGGAAACTTTGTTTCCCGCTCAAGATCCACTGTGTGCGTGGCTGTGCACGGCCCGAGTACCCAGCGCAAGTCATATTTGTATCACCGCAGAGAAATGGCTCCACAATTTCGCGACCACATGAGATCGCGCGTGTGAAAATGAGATGGCTGGACACACACCCGGCCGCTAGACACTCACCCATTGCGGGGGGAGCTGACTGTTGGGCCAAGCTCATCCCGGGGGCGCGGAGTGCTCTTAGCCTGGCCTTCGCCCGGGGCGGGTTTCCACTCCTCGGCACCCTCGCCCTGCTGTTCCGCTTTCAACACTGGGTCTGCGCCGCCAAAACCAGGTTCCCGCGCCCTGCAGGAGTCTGGGCTCCTGAAGTCTGCGGCGTGGGGGAAGGTGTTTACCCCCCTCCTGAGTAACGACTCACCGGTTCTTGCCCAAAGACCGTGTCTACCCCAGCCCATAGAGAAGAGAAATTTGAGCCAATTATCCGGATAATTTGCTCTCACCAGGCAGCAAATTCGATTTTTTTCTGACCGCCTAGCACACACACATAAGCATAGCTGGTTTGCTGAGACGGGAGGTAAGAATTAAATTCACCTATTCTTGGGCCTGGGAGCGTTCCCTTACTTTGGGCCGTGACACTTTCCTCCCTTCCCTTCCCAGGGATGCCGGGAAGTGGTACGAGAATTCCCGAAAAACTGAAAACATCCCCCACACCACTGTGCCTAAAACTACAGGCGGCAACACTTCCTAGGATGACGCCGAGCTGGAGCGACCCGCCTGCAGCGCACGGGATCCCGAGTTGGCGCGCTAAGGGAAGGGGACACCGGCCACCCCACCGTCGCGGCTCAACTGGTAACTTGGACGGTTTCCGCGGCTGCGGCGCAAACAACCTCTGCAGTGTATGTAACCTCTTTTCCCTAAGGCCCATTGACTCAGTAAAGCCCTTTCGTCTCCCCTACGTTCCCACCAAAGACCTGCTTCAGAAAATCCGCACCCGCCCGGCCTCTGCCCGGCCTCTGCGGACTTTTCTAAAACGAAAAAAGACCATCCCCGGACACGGCCACCACCGCCGCTGAGGCTGCTCTAGAGACCCGGGGCACCCCCGGCTCTGGGGGATTCCAAACCCGGAAAGAGGGCGAAAAGGCCGCGGACCCGCACCCTACCCTAATCCAGGGTTCCCTCTTCGGACATATCACAACTCTGAAGAACCTGCCGCCCACCGAGTTTGGCCTGGAATTTGGAAAGAGTCGAGGCCTCAGATTCGGCGTGAATTAGGAGGGAGAGAGGCTGCCGACCATCACCACCACCACCACCTTAGGCGTGCCCCCAGCGCCCCTGCGGCCAGCCTGTACTCCTTGCACAGGTTGTGCGAACTTGTGACCCGAGAGAAAGTTCAGCCGTCGGCGCCCGGACCCTGCACGACCGGTCCCAGCTCCCCGCCTGTCCGGACCTGGCCACGGCCACCTGGCGTGAAAGGCCAGAAGGGGAGAGATCCTGGTACCCGCTCCATACCCCTTGACGGCTTCACGGGAGCACTGCGTGATCCGCTCAGTGGGGTGGGTGCCGCCGTTCTGCGTTCTCCGCCGAAGCTCTCCCAACGCGCACCAGCCGAGGCCGCGGGAAGGCAAAACGAATTCCAGGAGGCGAGGCCCGCTGCATCCCAAACACCCACCTGGGAGACCCTAGCCCGAAGCTGCAGCTACGAGGACAGAAACTGACTGAGTGCTGAACCATCCCAGTTGGAGAATTCGTATGGAATCGTAATCCCGAGAGAGAAGGCGCACTGGGCAGCGGCGGAGTTTGAGCCGGAGCGGCGTGGGCAAGACCAGAGCCAGATCCCCGGCCACTGGGGCTGCGGGGTTCACGGGGCTGCGTGGACGCCGAATCTGGGGAGGTTATGAGCGGACTCTGTGCACCCCAGGCGGGGACTTGGGCCACCGGCCGCGCCCCTTCCCCAGCCCGGCCCGGCCCCGGGCTCCGCGACGCCGCAGGCGGCATCTGCTTTGCATTACCCCGGCTACCCGCCGTCCCCTGCCCCCACACGCCCCTACCAAACTGAGAGGGATTTGTCTCCGCTTAATATCCAAACCTTTTTTGTATTTTTTTTTTTCAGGGGAGAAGTAATATCTTCCAAATGAGGCAAAACCGTGACGGATCCGAAGCGTTCTCTGCGGGTGCCTGTTTCCCTGCGGGTGGAGCTTCCGTCTCCGCCTCGGCGCGTTTCTGCCCACGGCTCGTTCTCCTCTGTCTTTACGCCTCGGAATTTCGGGTTCTACCTTTTCTTTTTCTTTCTTTCTTTCTTTTTTTTTTTCTTTGACTCCCTGGGTTTCTCGCTCTCTCTGACTCCGTTCCAGCCCTGGGTGTCGCTCCCTCTGTCTCACCCTATGTGTCTCTCTCTCTCTGGCTCTCTCTGGCTTCCCCTCTGCCTCCTCTGCTCCCGCTCAATAGTCTGCCTGTTGGTCTGTCTGTCTCTGAATCCTTGGCTCCCCCTGCAAACTTTCCGTTCCTCCCCGCTGGTCCGGGACTGCAGGTGGTCAAGAGGAAAGCTGTCCCCGGAGTCCCCGCGGCCCACGGCCCACTCCTCCCTGCCCCGTCTGCCCCGGGCCTGCCGTGGCGCCCCTCCCGGCTCGGCCCAGAGAGCCCCGCCCGCTCGCACCTGGTCTTCCCGGCCGGAGCCGCCAACGCCGCTGCCATCTATCTACCCGCGCGGCGGCCGGGGTTGGAGTTTTAAACCGCGTTTCCCGGGCGCCTGGTGCGGACCCGAGAGCTCTCCAGTGGCCCCAGCGCCTGCCAATCATGCGCCGCTCCCGCCCTTGCCCCGCCCCGTCCTTGCTGAGGAGCCGCTTTCCACCTAGGCTGCTGGGGTCCGTCAGTCGGTGGGTCTACGGGTCCGGCCCGCGTCTGCCACCTCCTCCGAATCTCCAGCTCTGGGTCTCGGGCTCCCGGTCCAGGGATTTCTGCCTCTCTGGGGTCTGCAGACGCCGCACTCGGATCCCTGGAGAGAAGTGGGGGGAGGGAGTATGTCTTGAGAAACGTCCCACCCGTGGCTGGAGGCCTAGTACCCGCAATCGGGGGTAGTGGGGTGGGGGCGCCACACACACACTCACTCCCTATCAGTACAACGCCACCCGGAGCCACCACTCTGCCCCACAGCCCGCACTCAAACTAAGAAGCCAGACACTCACCGGCATATACAGGAGGGCGCTCCTGGCAGCCTCTCGCCTATCTGCTGGCAGGATGCCGCTCAGAAGAGCCGGGAAGCCGGGACTCACAGTTTCACAGGCAGCACACGCACCTGTAGCGGGCTCTGGGACCTACAGGCACACAGCCCGGCCCGCATTGGGGAAAATCCCAGGCCTGGGCCCCTCCCGTTCCTGCTAGCTCCCCTCTCTCTCCAGGCAGGACCCGTTCAAAGAAAGACGACGTTCTGGGACGGCTCTCAGGTCAGGGCGGTGAGCAGCGGGCCGGGCCTGGCAAAAGGTGTGTGTCTGAGGGTTGTGCCAAGGGGCCAGCTTAATGCCCACACGGCTAGTGATGCGCAGGTGGCATGTGACTGTATGGAGGCTCTGTGCATGAGACTGTGTGCAGACGCATTTGGCCAGGTGTGTGTGTGGGGGGGGTAAGGACGGTGTGTGGACCTATACGGTTGGGATTCTTTGCCAACTGCCTTTGGCCTCAGTGACTGCAACTGGGAGTCATATGTGGAGTCTATCCTTGTGACTGGTTCTCCTGTGGCCATGAGTCTAGGTGTAACTGTGGGGCCAGGTATAGCTGTGAGTTGGGTTTTTATGTGTATAGCAATTTTGTGTGAATCCTTCCGTGGTTGTGAGTCTTGGTGGCTGGGACTGGGGCAGCTGGAGTCTGGTTCTTACACACCATATATACACACACACAGCCTGGAGATGAAGCGCCCAGGTCTAGCTAGGGGTAGGAGCAGGGCTGTTTGCTTAGGGGCTAAGGCAGAAAGGAAGGAGTGGTAGCCACCAGCGCCTGCTGTCAGTAGATTTTAGAGTCTGGGCCTTGGTGGAGGAGGTCAGGAATTTTGGTCTGGGGGGGGGGGGTGCGGCAGAAGGGGCCCTGGGCAGATTTGAGGGTCAGGGTTGTTCCCCAGCCAAAGTTAGGGGCTGGGAGCCTCATGGGGGGCGGGGAGTGATGGGCCTAGGAAGGGAGGGGAGAGAAGGGGGCGGTAAAAGGATTAGGCAGCTTAGACCCTTCTCTCCCGCTAGGATCCCCCAACCCCCCACCCCAAAGCTCCAGAAAAGATTTCTTCTGCCAAAGCAAAACCGTTTAGGCTCGATTTAAAGGGACAAGAAAAGGGGAGGCAGGGGCTTTAAATAACCTTTTAATTTCTCTTCAGGGATCCTGGCCCTGTGAGGGAGGGAGGGTAAAGAAGAAAAGGGAAGGGAAGGAAAGGAATGGGGAGTGAAGGGAAGGGAAGCGAAGGCTGTCTCTTTGGCCTGGAAATTCAGGACTTCTACCAGGTGTGCCACACACACTGGGGAAACGGTGGGGTGGGACAATGCACCCCCACCCCTAGCCACAGATAAACCCACCCACAGATCATCCTGATGAAAACTGTAATTCCCACAGACACATACAGTCAGTCACACTCAGACACATGGTTATAAGTACACATGAGGAGGGGCAAATATAGAGACACACAGATTGGGGGGCATGTCACCAAAGTCCCTTCCACTAGCACAGATATGGAGTAATGTCCCCCAATTCCCAGTAATCCCTACTAAGTGATGCCAAGGGGGGTCTACTGAGGAAATCCCACCTCTCTGCTCCCCAATTCCACCACCACCATGAAGAATCACTGCCCCAGTCAGGGATCTCCTTCCAGGAAGGAGCATCATCCTTTTTTTTTTTTTTTTTTTTTTTTGCCCTGAAACCCAACCCATCCCATTCTTCCCCTGCCCCTTCCAGTTAGGACAGGGGCTGCTGGGCAGGCTGGACGGATAGTGAGCCCAACTCAGACTGGGCCTGAGTGGGCCAAGCATGCTAGGTCCAGACTTGGGGGCCAGGGCTGTTGAGGACAGTGACAGTGTAGGTTCTGCTTGCTTAGCGCTGGCTTGCTAAGGGCTACTGAGGCCTCCAGAAGATGGGCCATCCAGCTGGGTCCCAGCTTTGGGAGGGAACCTGTCTCCCACTCAGACTCTGAGCCCCGCCAGGGAAACCCTTTCTTGCCTCTTATCTGGGGGTCAAAGCCACTGCTGGTGCCAGCTGTCCCAGTCACAGAAGCCTCAGGTGGTGGCTGGGTTGCCAATATGCCCTGTGTCCCAAGGCACACACTGGGTCCACACATCCTCGGATTCCCAGACACCCGGAGAAGCTCACACTACTGGACCAGACCCAGCCTCACAGCCACACCATGGACAGAGAGAGCTGCCGTCACTTAATCACGTTCCCATCCCCATGCACTTCCACAGACAATGCAGTGCAGGGGCTGGGCTGTGGGTTGATCCTCGATTCCTGGGGGGGTTGGGAGTGTACAAAATCCCTGGCAGAGCTGGGATTGCCAAGTCTGAGAGAAAAATGAGATAGGAGGGGGAAGGAGAAGGTATCATTTAGGGGGACCTGGGGCGGTAGAAAGCTTGGCGTGCCACAATGTGGGTGGGTTGTACTGATTTAACAAAACGATTCCGTCTAGGTGCCACCGTCTAGACAGGAGCTAAGAAGTGGAAATGGTTGGAAGCCTCCCTCCCCAGGCTGTTCCCCAAACCTCCCCCTTGCCAGTGGCTGACACCTTCAAAGAGCTTAAGATGAAGGCGTCCCCAGAATAGCTGAGGCCCCGCCCCTAAAAGATATTCCTAGGCCACTGCAGCTGGGGGTGGAGGCAATGGTGCATTTCAGAATGTGCTTCTATGTTTGCATGTTCTTATCCTCCTGCGGATTATGCGTATATGAGTATTCACATGCACTCCCATATTTGTGTATGTGTGTATATGTTTACATAAGTACATATGTGAGTGTAGAGTGTGTTTATGTGGCTCGTAGGCATGTATAGGTGCTTTTGTAAATTCCTGGGTGTGCCTATGTATATTTGCAAGAGGGGAGGATATGTCTAAATTGGACAACAGGGCCTTGGACAAAGAATATTTTAACTTGGGAACTTGGGAAAATCGAGTGCACACAGTTTCCTGCCTGGAAACTCGAACAGCACCAGGTCCCTGTCATCTGCCCTGAAAGGTCTGGGAAGTGAGGGATCCCTGTTCCCCTAACGATCTGGGGCAGCACCCCACACGATTCTCTCCTGGCTCCGGGCAAGGTTTA
The DNA here is from genome assembly GCF_023851605.1 of Tamandua tetradactyla. NCBI lineage: Eukaryota > Metazoa > Chordata > Mammalia > Pilosa > Myrmecophagidae > Tamandua > Tamandua tetradactyla. The sequence goes on from NC_135328.1 coordinate 176,364,538, forward strand.
GAGCAGGTGTGTCAAACCAGCAGGGCTACACACACACACACACACACACACACACACACACACACACACACACACACACACACCCTTACACACACATTGACTTGCACTCTGGACAGAACTCCAAGCCTCCCGGGCGGCTTGCGGCGCGGTGGTCCCACATGCCAGGATGGAGCCGCCTTCTAGGTCTGCCCCCACCCCTCGGCCTAGAGGCCTAGGTGTCCTCGCAGAGCGGGAACGGCGGGCTGCGAAGGAGGACGCTCGCGGGCAGGCTTGAGACCGAGCCCCGCACGCTGCCTCCCGGCTGCCCACTCTGCCCACGTCGGGAGGAGCCTGCAGTCCGGAAGCCCGTGGTCCGGGTTAGGGGCGGGGGCGGGGACACGCGGCCCACTTCCCAGCCCGGACGCGCTCGGGTCCCACGGCTGACGCTCCCCGCGGGCGGTGGCTGGGTGGTGGGCGGCTTAGAGCTAATTCCGGAGTTAATGACTGCGGCCCGGCCCCCCGCGGCCCCCTCCAACCCCAACCCTACCCCGGGGCCGGGCCGCGGGGCTGCCGGCATCTGCGCCGTCCGCGGCGATTCATCATCTTGATCCATGGCGCGCGCTGACGGCGGCCCCGGCCGCGCTGACAAGACTAACAAAGCAATTTGCCACGAGCCATCTCCTGGACAGGTTATTAGCGCGGCCGCCGTTTAAAGAGCCCCCACCTCCTCCCCCAGCCCCACAGCGGGGCAGTTACCTGCTCTGCCCCTCCCTCTGAGGTGTTCCTGCCCCTCACCTCTGCTCTGGCGGGTTCCTGGCCGGCCCGGACCATCCCCGAGGCCTCCCCTCACCCCCTCAGTTGCCCCGCCCGTTCCTTCGTGGCCCCGCTCCAGCCCCTCTCTGGTCTGGCCGCATGTCCCCCACCGCTCTCAGAATCCCCCACGTGCTCCTGGCCCCCTCCTGCTGTCTCGCAGCCTTTCCTCCAAGGCCTCCTGACTTATCCCCTCACATTCTCAGGACCCCTTCTTACTTCCAGGGCTACTCCCACTTCTGCCATCTGCCCCCACCTGCCAGCGGGGATTAGAAAACTGTTTATTCCCAGTTTTGAGGGGGTTTTCTCTTACGGCGATTTTGAGCGTCCCCGGTTTCCTTTGACCCACCCGTTTTGCTGCCAGGTAACCTTAATGTGTGTGGCTGTAGCCCCCTACCCCCACCCCCACCCGCCACCCCACCCATTCACCCAAGGTTGGCTAGTCCTTGTGGGGCAGACTCTGCCCTTTGCTTCATGGAAGCTTCCAGTCACTGTCTGCAGGAAGGTGGGTAAAGGGGAAGGAGAACCCGAGAGAGCACTCTGGCTTCTGTAAGGAGGCCCTGGCCAGCGCTTTGTCTCTGGTGAAGGCAAAGCTGGGCACTGGGACAGCTTCTCTTAGGGGAAACCACGAATGGCAGGGGAAATGTTTGGCCTGGTCCACTGAGGGCAAACAGAGGCTCAGAGAAATGCAGGGACTTGCTCAGGGCCACACAGGGAAGAAGGAGGGAACCTGGGCTTCAGTCCTGGCTGTACCCCTTCTGAGAAGTAAAGGACTCCAGGGGACCTCACTAAGTGTTCTCACTAAGCACTTCCCTTCCCACCTGCAGTGAGGAATGAGGAGAGGTATATGTGTAAGTGAGTGTGTGTTTAGCCAGATCCATATATATAGTACGAAAGAGAAGAGCAGAGCACACATTCAAATCCCTGGAAGCAAAGTAACTATTTGGTCATTTCAGACAGAAGTCTATTTCTTGAATGAATTCTCTGGGTAGAGTAGATGTAGTCTGGTTCTTTAAATTATGGTGGGTCTGTGTGAAGGGACTGAGTGTGCACTGAGTGTGCTCCTGGATGTGTGCTCCTGGGTGGTGTTCATGAAGCCAAGTGTTATACATTTGTGTGTCCATGCACACTCAGGGGGTGTAGAGTGTTTCCCTCTGAATGTGTGGGGGGTTACTCAGGGTTCCCTTCTGTGTACGTGCCTGTGGGGCGAGTGTGTCCCTTTTGTGTGTATACGGAGGTGTGGGTGGGGCCAGAATGTGGCACGTGTGTAAATGTGTCTGTGCACTCCCAGGGTGACTGGGCTTCAAATCAGAAAGGAGCTCCCCCTGCTCATAGATGTAGCCCCCACATTCCCAAACTCTCAGCCCCCAGAGCTGGGTGGTGGGGAGAGACGTGGCCCTGCCCGGGAAGGAGCTTCTCCGACGGGGTCTGGACATGGGGGGCCCTGCTTGGGGGCCCCTGCTCCATCTGCAGGGCTGGTGGCCTCAAGCCTCCACTATGACCCATGTGAGTGCTGAGGTCCCAGAGTGGGACCAGGGGCTGGAGCATGTACCAGGAATTTGGCCTTTTTCTTTTGCTTCGGTCAGCCAGGCTGCGTCTTCACCTGCGGGGAGGCCCAGCTCTGTCGCGGCCTGCTCCACCACCGAGTCCCTGACGTGAAATATGGGGGGCGCAGGCCGCGCTGGGGAGATTTGTCATCTGTGCTCAGCGGGTGACTCTATCTGCAGACTATTAGAGTATAAAATATATTTTACAAGAGTTTTAGCTACAGGTGACTTGCTCTTTATTACTAGATGTGGGCAAAATCAATACTTCTGTAACTAAAAGATCATTTATTTTGCTTTTTGAAACATTTTTCAACAGGGGCACTGGCTAAGCTTGCAAAGCTATGATTAAGAGTTATGGCAGAGCCTGTTTCCTTTAACCCTTTGAGGACCGCAGCCCAGGCTCTCCTAGCACTGGTACCTGCCCATGGAAACCCAGACACATACATGCATCCTAACTGCAGCAAACACACACACACACACACAAACTGAAGTACAAAGGCCTCCACTCTGAGACATAAAGCCATAATATTTTCACACATGTATATACTCTCCCAGGTACATAGAAAAACATAGCTGTACACTCCTTCCCACCCAGAAATCTACAAATCACTCACAATGCATGTTACACGAAGGCCACCAGCACACACAGATACCTCCTACCCCACCCCCTCTCTCTCACACACACACACACACACAGTTGACACTGAAATGTGCATAGTCACATTATGCTAACTTCTGAATAGGGGTCAGTGGCCACACAAGTGTGGGAACTCTGAAAAGGAAGAGAGTGGAGAGAACCCAGGAATGTCAGGGCCCAAAAATGAGATCTGTAAGGCCTGGGCCCTACTATGATCAGAACCTAGCTCTCCTTAAGCCCTCATCCTCATGACAGCTATGCCCCCTTGCTACCAACAACTGGCTTCTCTGGGACAGAAGCAGCCAAACAGGAAAGCTGTGAAATCATATGATTCCATCAAAGCTGCCCATTCATGACCAGCCCTGCTGGCCTGGCCCTTGAAGGGGTTCAGAATGATTAAATGTCCACATTACAATTTCTAGAAAGGCATCACCTAACCAGATTGGGGGTATCCTCGCCTAGTCATTATTTGATCCAGTAGATCAGCATTAGCCAGTTATTTATCTCAGGGTTGTGGGGAGACATGGGGAAAACAGCTTAACCCATGGGGTGAAGCTCTAATGGTGAAATTCCAGATATGAGACTGGTCAAGTATATTAGTTGTGCTCCTTTAACCCATTACTGCATTAAAAGTTACCCCAAAATTTCGTAGCTTAAACAACAAATATTTATTATATCACAGTGTCTGAGAGCCAGAAATTTGGGAGCAGCTTAGCTAGGTGGTTCTCAGTCAGGGTCTCTCAAGAGGTTGGAGTCAAGCTGTTGTCTGGGGCTATGTCCTCTGAAGCCTTGATTGAGGCTACAGCAGATTGGTCTGTTTTCACGAAGGTTCCAAGCAGGTTCACTCACATGACTGGAAGTTGGTACTGGCTGTTGGCTGAGGCATCTCAGCACTCTTCCACATGGCCTCTCCAGCAGGATAGCCTGGACTTCTTAAAATGGTGCCTAGGATCCAAGACAGAAAGAGAAACAGAGACACAGAGAGAGAGGACCCAAAAGGAAAGCTGCCAGCTCTTTATAACCTAATTTCGAAAGTGACATTCCATCACTACTGCCATATTTTATTCATTATAAGCAAGTCATGAAGTCCAGCCCATAGTCAAAGGGAGGAGAATTAAGCTCCATCTCTCAAAGAGAGAAGTATCAAAGAATCTGTGGTTATATTTATAAGCTACCACTAGGCAAAGGGACATTTCTGCTAACCCAGGGTCAACCAGATGGCAAGCACCTCTTGATGGCTTGAACCCTAGGAAAACCATGGAGCTATCCTGAAATGGGGAGAGCTAGGCGAGGTGGCAGCAGGAACTCTGAGGCAGCTTAGGACTTGCTTAGGACCACAGTAATCAAATGCATGGATTCTGAAGCCAGGCTGCCTGGGTTCAAATCCAGGCTCTGCCACTTATTATATGTGTGATCTTGGGCAAGTCACTTAACCTCTGTGCCTCAATTTCTTTATTTGTAAAATGGAAAAAAAATATTTCTTATCCTCTCAGGTTGCTAGAAGAATTAGATGAGTTAACATTTTAGTGTCATGCAAATGTCATGTAAGTATCAGATAGGACTATCATCTTCTACCTCCTATTGGCAGCCCCCTTCCTGTTTCACTTTCTCACAAGGGATTTATGGAGCACCTTTCATGTTCCTCAAGCCAAGCCCAAATAGACTCACCAGTACCCCCAATTACTCTAGAAGCTCCCTGTCATCAGCCCTCGCAGACTGGCCCCGCCCAGGGCTGAGCAGAAAGGCTCGGCTTTGTGAGCTTCATTTGACCCGTTGGCCCAGCACTGCCTTTTGTGGCCTCTCTGGGAATGTTGTGTAATATGTTGGCCACAAACATTTTATGGGCAAGAGGACAGGAAGAAATTTTCTTCTATCGACCGCTACCAGGCCTGCTCCCTCCCTCTCCTCATTGTAAGTCTCCTTGGTGATGAGAGATCGGGCCAACACTGGCCTCTTAGCAGGGCCTCTGAATGAGTGGCCCAGTCCTTCCCAGTACCACACCTGAAACAACCATCCCCCACCCATCCCTGGCATGGAGGAGTAGGTAGAGCCCGAAGCTAGGAGACCCGGGTGCATAGGACACAGTATCCTCCACCCCTCGGGGAAGGCAGAATGTCCAAGGTCACCTGATCTAGGAATTCCATGACATTTTTTACCCAAACACCAAGAAACAGGAAAAATAAGGCTTTGGTAGGAAATTTTTCTGCAGGCTACATCTTCAATGTGACACTCTAGCTTCTCTGTTCTGAGATTGTCTTTTCTATTTATTTTATTCCAAAATACCCTTTCTTTTATGAAATGATGCTGACAGCAATTGTTGGTTTTCCCCAATATCCTTATATGGTCAAATTAAAAGCTGACAACTTTATGACACACCCACTTTTTTTCCTTCTTTTTGCCAGCCCATGAAATCTAGCCATATGAAGCACCACTCTCTTCTATGCAGGAAGCACAAAACTGCACCCACTCCCTCAGGACCACCTGCTGATCTGCTACCTGGGCTTGAACACCTGGTGAAAAGACAGCCATCACCACAGAGCAGTTGGGCTACTCCGGACAAGCCCCCTTCCTCTCTTTCTGAGCTTCGGTTAGTCTCCCCAGTCGGCACGATGAGCAGATTGGACAAACGTTCATTCTCAGTTTATGATCTAGACCTGCTCTGGCCTGGGCCCTGGGCCCTGGGCCCCGCAGCCCTCCCTGGCTTCCTTCCCCATCCACCTCCGCCCTGAGATGACCACACTTGTATACTGACTTATTGGAGGAGGCAGGCTAGGCCTGGGATGCCCCTCATCAGGTCCCTTGGGGACACAGCCTCTAAATCGGGGATGTGTGGGAAGGGTCTTGGTCCTTGGCCGGGAGACCCTTTAGGATATGCCAGGGAGAGAGACAGGGATTTGTCTCAGGGGCTTGGGACTGTGCTGAGTCCTTGGGACCCCCCCTCCCCTCTTTGCCCCTAGGGCTTGGCTGGAGCACAAGAGGCCCCTTTGTGGGGCCTAATCTCAAAGCGCTGCGGCTTTAGCGACCTTCAGGGATGAAAGCGCCAGGAGCTGGCAGCCGGGAGGTGGGGTGGGGGCAGCCCTGCTAATCCCTGTGCTTTTGCCAAACAAAGCTGCCGGGAGGGGCCTGCTCCTGGGAGATGATCCAGGGAACCAATTCCCCGAGCCTAACCCGCTCTGACAACCCGAAAAGGAGAGGCCTGAGGCCCACCCCGATGGGCCCCAGCACGGCCAGCCGCAGAGGCTGAAGGAGGCCTGGCCTGGGACCCTCCCCATCCACCCAGGAGCACCCCTCTGTCCGTGAGGATGTTTCTCTGCTTCCTGTCTCTCCGTGTTGTGTTCAACTCCACCAGCCCCCTAGCTCCTCAGCCCCCAAACACCTCAACTTCTTCTGCTCCAGCCCTGATCCGTACAGCACTCCAGTTCTAAACCCTAAGTTTCCAGTTTTCATTCCCCAGTCCCCCAAATCCAAGCCCTGTTCTTCCAGCCCTCCCCCACCTGGTCTAGCTTGATGCCCATCCCACGTAGGTCTGGCTCTGTCTGTCCCACTCGGTTCCATCTGACCAGGTTTCTGGGACCCCATGGGCCCAGATCTGTGCTCAGCTTGGCCATGAAGAGGACCAAGGAGGGAAGGGATCTCGATTACACTGTGCTGCCCACAGGACTCTCCCTCCACCCATGGCCACCCTGGACTCCTGATGCTTCGGCTCATTCCCCCAGGTGAGCTCATCCTCATGGCAAGAGGAAGGAGCCGGGGACCCTGCTGGGCTCAGTGGTCTGAGAGAAGCAACCAGGAGGGGCTCGCTTTCTTCTGGGGGCAGAGGCATCAGTAGGGTTGGGGTGTGCAGCTGATGCTTTCTCTGCCTCATCTCTTTCTTAGACTGAGGACACCCAGCCCCAGAGAGGGCTGGGTGCCAGGCAGGGTCACCCCAGCCAGCACAGCCCACTGAGGAACCAGGATGGCTTTGGGGCCCATGTTGGGGTGGGGGATCAGGCAGGACAAGAGGGTTGGATTCCCAGGAGGGGGATGGGGGCCAGACCAGCCCAGAGCATTTTCCCACCGTGGCCTCTGCTGTCTCCACTCCGCTAATCTGATTACGATATTTACCAACCTCCCATGGCCTGTTTGGGGGGGGTGGAGGGGTGCACTGAGGATCTCAGATCCAGTTCCCAGAATAATAGGAGGCCCAGAAAGGTGTTTATGGACTCTGCCCTGAATGCCTGTCCCAGACCATCCCTCCTTTCCCGGGTTGCAGGGCCACTGAGAAAACCCTCCCTATTTAGTCAAGCTTTCTTCTAAAATCTCTCCTGTCACTCTTTGTCTCCAGATGCTGGGTTGTCTCCAGGCCATTCCTGGGCCCCTCATGCTGTCCCATCCCAGAGACATAGTGATTATGTTATTCAAGTCCAGGACAGTACCTTCCTTCCTCAGGATCAAAGCTTTTATGGTGAGCTTTCCAGCACTTGATGACAAAGAAGGTAGTGGTGCAGGCAAGGCTAATTTTGGCCTTAAGGGGCTGCTCCACCTGGAATCAATGTCACACACAGTTGCTCTGACCTCACACTCAGGCTCAGCTCCTCCTTGAAGTCTGTGTGTGTGTGTGTGTGTATGGGACCTTCCAGAAATGTGTCTGTGTGTTTGAGCCCTCTCTGAAGTGTGTGTGTGTGTTTATAGGGCCCTCATGAAGTGTGTGTGTATGGGGCCTCCTTGAAGTGTGTGTATATGTGTGTGTTTATGGGGCCTCCCTGAAGTGTGTGTTGTGTGCTCCCTAAAGTTAATGTGCAGTTCTGGGGGGGGGGGGGGGGGGAACGGGAGCACTACAGCACTGTAATAGGTTTCACTGAGAGAAGAGGAGAACAATTCTTGATCTCTCACACCAGTGTGTGCACATGTTCACACTATCATACACCCACGGACAGTCACACTGTCACCAGGGAAGGCCTGCCTTCCCACATCCCTCCCTCTTCGCTGTGGCACTGGGGTCTGTGGGGGTTGCCTTGGGGCCTGGCTTGGACTTGCTCCCCCCCAGCTGGTAAAGGTGTGAGTCCTGAAGGGGTGGGGGGGACCCTGCCTGTAGGACGCTGCACTCTTTGGGGGGCTGGAGGGGAGATCTGACTCCTTATCTCCCTCAAAATGAGACTTTTGGAGGTACAGGGTACTGGGCTCCCTGAGGGCTGAGGCCAGCAGTCTTCCCCCTGGGAAACCTCCCTGGCTTCCCTCGCTCCTCTCTCCCCCAGGGGTCTAAAGCCAAAGCTTTGGTCATCCCCTGAGGGATTTAGATAAGTTATTCTGGGGGGTAAAAGTTTCCTTCAAAAAATAACAATCAAGGGTCAACATCAGATTGGGACCAAGATCTTGAAGGTCCTCTAGGGTCCCCACCCACAGCTAACTCAACACAATGTTCCTGGGTTATTCCTGGATGGATTCCGAGAATAAAGACAAAACAGACGTCACCAAGGATCGGGCGCCCCCTGCTGTCTGACTTGTAGAACTGCGCTTTCCCCTAGGGCTCCCTAACCAGGATCGGTACGTATCCCACCCCACCCCCATCACACAGGCCTTCCACTCTTAGTTCCCACCCCCAGATGCCCTCGCTTGGTTAAGGACCTGTCCTTCTTTGGGGTCCCAATTTCCCAATGGCAGCTGACTTGAGAAGAGGACGGTGGAGCCGAGGTGGGGACAGTTGTTGGGTGAAGTTTTACAGGCTGCAGGAGTTGCCTTGGGGTTTGGCTTCACCTGGGCTTTTCAGTCCCTGAGGGCCTTAGGGAAGGAGACTGAGACAGGAAACCAGCTAAGAGAGGGGACGTCAGCCTGCGCCAAAGTGCCCCAGGGGCTGGGAAGGAGGAGGAAGGGAAGCGGGATCTGATAAGGGAGGAGAGACAGGACAGATCAAAGGGGCACAGGTGATAAGGAAAAAGAGAGATGGGCACAGGTGAAGGCTCAGGTGAGCTGGGGAGGAGGGAAGGGGTACCTGCAAAGCAAACAGAGGCCACAGAGGGGGCCCATAAGCAGCAGTCAGTGCCTCCTGCTGCCTGTCATCCACTGGTCCACATCCATCCCTGCATGTCCAGCCCTGAGGGCTGCCGGTCCTGTGACTGATAGCCAGGTCCCTGCTGGGGACACTGAGGGTGGCCACTCAGCAGAGGGAAACAGCTTGGACGTCTGTGGCCTCTGGACTATGGGGCATGGTGGGGGCAATGGGCAGAACGGATTGAGTTCAGAGCTGTGGTCAGAGGCCCGGACCTGGGGGGCGGAGCACTGCACTGCCCGGCCAGACTCTGGCTGCTCCCCTTCCACTCCTCAGCATCTGCCTGCCCCAAGGGTCCCTGCTCAGACAGGGGACCCTGTCTAGCTGGCCTGAGCGCTTAGGTCCCCTCGGGGCACGACAGAGCCATGCCTTCTGATCCCTCCGCTGTGCATCCCATCACATGCAGCCCGATCTAAGGAAGAGGAAGGGTGCAAGCTCAGTTCCTGTTCTTAGTCCCATATTCCTGCATTCCCTTGGTGCTCTATGTGTGTGCGTGAAGGGGGTGTTATTTAAGCCATATGTACAGATTGTCGAGCCTCAAATTCATGACTTCTGCTTCCCAAAGCATTTACTTGCTAAGGACTTATTCAGCAGAACCCTCTCAGGGAGGGAAACCAGCTTTATTACCTCCTTTCCTCAGCAAGGGCCCTGAGGCAGAGAGAGGGTAGACTGCATGTCACTGTCCCATGGTCACCCAGCAGCTGAGCTGAGCTAGGACCTGGGTGTCCTGCACTCACCCAGGGCTCTGCCCACTATCTCCCCTACCTCTTCAGGGTCCTGCATGTATTGGGAGGGGAGGGGTGGACATCCATCCACCACCACCCCCAGCCCCTTATAACCCTTTCAGCACACATTATACATAGGAGAGGGTCTGCAGCAATGAGGAGGGGTGAAGGTCTGGGTAAGCAGACCTGAGACCTACCCTCTGTCTCCAACCGTGTGGGTTGTCTGGATTTGGGGTTGAGAGCTTCTAAGGGGTCTTAGGTCTCTGGTACCAAGGAAGGCCAATCGGGAGTGCACAGATGGTTCAGTGGTAGAATGCTCGCCTGCCATGCCGGAAACCCGGGAAGGAAAGAAGGAATAAGAAAGGAGGGAAAGAGGGAGGGAAGGAGGAGGGAAGGAGGGAGGGAGGGAAGGAAAGAAAGAAGAAAGGAAAGAAGGAAGGAAGGGCCAATCAGGTCTCCAAACAAGGGAGAACTTAGAAATGAGACAGGTGGCCCAGGAAGGTTCTGAGCTTCCCAGGGCAAGAGGGTTCAAGAAGAGGCTGGAGGACCGAGGTTGGATGGGATGTTCCTGAGACTCCTTCCAGACCTGGAGATCCAGGATGCTCAGAGGTGGGGATGGTAAAAGTCACCGACCCTCAGACTCCCCTTGTTCCCTGAGGCCAGGTGCCTCACCTGCTCCTCTTCCTCCCCAGACACATGGTCAGAAGGAAGCCTCTGAGTGGCCTCATTTCTTCTACTCCTCTCCCCACCCTCTGCTGCAGTGTCCCACAAGGGAGCCCGGTGTTCAGGCTCAGAGATGTCCTAGCCCCAAACCCGTTGCTGGCCATCCCCGTCAGGAAGCCCGTCCCCCTCCCCCAGGCCTCATGCTGTGTCTGGCTGAGCGGGGCTGGGGACGCCAAGGGGCAGGGGAGGGGGCTCATCAGCAGTGGTGCCGGCTGCTAATAGACCGTCCTCGGCCACATCCTATTACAGCGCATCCCCTCCCCAGCCCCCCAGCCTGGCCGGCCTGCGCCTCACCGCGGCCCCGGGGACCAGGCATCAGATTGGAGTCAAGATTCCGAGAGTGTCATTTGCCGCCGCTGATGGTGCTGATAATAGGGACGGGCTGACGGGTGGGGAGCGGAGGCGCAGAGGCGGATTCTCTATTAAGGCTTCCTCCCAGTGCAGCAGCGAGAGGCCGGCCAGAGCCGGCCTTGGGCCGGCGAGGCCGGGAGAGTTCTGTGATGGGTTGGGGCGGCTTCCCTCTGCCGCTGTCTGCTCCGTTAGCGCAGACCAGGCCCCGGCAGGAAGCGTGCAGTGTGGTTATTGTGGGGTCAGGGGATGCCAAATCCCAGGAAGTGGGTGGAAAGCAAATGGGAAGCCCCAGTCCACTACTCCACCGCATGGTGCCCCCGAGAGTCTCTGTTCCCACCCCACTTCACTACGTAGGACCCACAGCCTCCCACTGTTGAATGGAAAGTGGGCAATTACTGTCCTCCCGGCTTCCAGAGCAGAACCTTACAGAAGTCAATAACCCCGTCCCCCGCCCAGAGAAATCCAGCCGAGCAGAGCCTCCCCTCAGTGGCTGCAAACTCTGCTTTGAGCTTGGCCAATGGATATTCTTATCACAGGATTTCACAGCCTCTGCACGCACCATCACCTTCGCCTCCTCCGTTCTCACCATCGCTGTAGCCACCCCTTCCCTCTGCCATCACCACCACCGCCACTACTGCCCAGCCCACCTCCATTGCCACCCCACCACCCCCAAGCCTGCTTCCACACTTGATAGGGCTATCCCCAACTCCATCATCACCCCCGTTTAGCAAGTGGTTAAGGGTGTAGGCTCAGAGGTCCTCCAGTTACTAGCCGTGTGTGCCCAAGTTCCATCATCTGTAAAATGGGGCTATAGCTAGCTTCCTCATAGGTTTGTAAGGGTTAAAAATGAGTTACTACAAATGAAGTGCTTAGAACAATGCTAAGCGCATAGGACTCAGTGAATCTTATCTGTCGTTGTTATCCCTGTTCTCACCATTATCAGCTTCATTAGTGCCACCCCCTTCATTGCCCACTGCCTTCCTAATAGTAATAGCAGCTACCATTTATATAGTCTTTATTGTGTGCCAGGCACCATTCTAAGTATTTTGCGTACATTCACTCATTTAATTCTCATGACAACTTGATGAAGCAGGCACTGTTGTTATTCCTATTTTACAGATGAAGAAACTGAGGCACTAAAAAGCTCAGTAACTTGCCTAACATCAAACAGCTAGCAAATGTCAGATCCAGAAGTCAAACCCTGCCCCCCGCCCCCGACTCAAGAGTCCATGACCTTAACGTCTGTGCCAAGCTGTCTCCCTCAAGGACCTACTTCCTTGCCTACAGGATTGCATCACCTCCCCTGGGTTAGCAATGCCCAGCTCTGTCCCCACCACCACCTTCACAGCTACTTCTGTCTCCAGGGTCATCATCCTGACCATTAAATCACAGACTATCTGGAAGAGATTCCTGTTCCTGCCCTCCCCAGGTGCTGGGTTCTGAGAGGCATGAATATTCCCTGTGATACAGACCTGCTACCTGGAAAGGACAGGGCAGACAGAGAAATTCAAATGGCTACGAAGTGTTTCATGCGCCAGATAGAATTTAAGGTCAGCTGCAGCCTACAAGACCTGCTTTGCAAAGCTGACTTTCAGTCCCCCCAGGAGGCCTGGTGCAGTTTAAACACCCTGTTAGCATTCTGAGAGCCTGTGATGTGGGAAGATACCTTCTACCTCACAAATAGGGGGCTGAGAACAGATTTGTCAATGGAGACACATTCCCCTATTTGGCATTAAATGTCTCCTTAAATGTCTGTCTTCTCAACAGCCTGAAAGCTTTCAGAGTGGGGACACTGCCTCATTCCTTTTTGTGCCCCACTTCTTCTCCATCACATCCTCCAACCCTCAACATATACCCAAAACCAATTATCAAATGGACAGATGAGCCCTAGTTGGATCTAGAAGAGGAGGTTTGCTGTCCATGGTACTGAGACACACTCTTTAGGGACCTTCAATTCTACCTCTTTCTGATAAGACAATTATTCTTCAGTTCCAGGGCCCATCCAATTGGCCACTTCCATCACTATTTGCAGATCCCAATCACCATTTGCAGAGTCTGTTTCCTTTCACAAAACCCACCACTGTTTGCAGAGCCTGTTACAGTTTGCAGAGCCTGTCACTATTTGCAGACCCTGAAATGATATGTAGAACTCATCTGTATTTGCAGAGCCCATTACTATCTGCAATTTCTGAGCCTGTTATTGCCGCATTTCCCAACCTAAAACGGCATGTTGTGTTTTCAGAACCCGAGACTGTCCCCCAAAACTTTTCCTATTTTCAGAGCCAAACTCTACATTTAGATCTCACTATCGTTTACAGAGCCTATCACCATTTGCAGAGCCAGGCTCAGGGTTGGGCACATAGAGGATGCTCAAGAGGCTCTTATGAACCATTCTGTAATTGGATCCAGAAAGAAAGAAAGGAAATGAATAACAGAGAAGTGGTTCAACAAGACTTCTATGGGCCTAGGCCTGTGTTGGGCTCTGTAGACAGAGAAATAGGGAAATGCAATAAAAGTGACTCCCAGTTTTTCAATCAGGCACTGCTTAAGTGCTTTACAGTCAGTATTTCATTTTATCTTCACCACAATCCAGATAGGTAGGACTGTTTCCATTCCCATTTTACAGATAACAAAACCAAGCCTGGGAGAAATAAAATAACTTGCCCAATATCATACAGCTTGTTAGTGAAAGGTTCAGAACTTGAAGCTGGGTCTGTTTGACTCTAAAAAGCATCTCTACTGCTTCTGATGGGTTAAAAATGGAGGAAACAGGAGGAGGGTACAAAGAGACTGGCTATTTGTCTGAACAATAAAAACACAGCCCTACCCTTGAAACGCAGTTTGAAGGGGAGGCCAAACCTTTGGAGGCCTTCCGAGTGTCCCTGGCCTGACCCAGACTGCATCCTCAACCACAGAATCCGGAGGAGAAAGCCCCTCCGAGGGGACACCGAGCATGCAGGAAAGCCTGTTTCCCCGCCTCCCTCACAAACCAGCACCCCCTCTCCATTTGACCTTTGCGCTACAGCAGCTTTCCAGCCTGAGCCTTAAAGCCGACATAGAGCCACCCATGAATCTCCCCGGGGGTGGAAAACCAGCCTGGAGAAAGAGAGAGCGATAGATGGAGAGACACCAAGCTGCAGAGACAGAGACTCAGAGTCAGAAAGAGACAAGGAAGAGCCACAGACAGAATCACAGAGACCAATAGAGAGAGAGATACAGAATCAGAGGCAGAGACACAGCTTGACAGGCCCACAGAGGCAGAGGCAGACATAGGGAGACACTGAGAGAAAGAGACACAAAGAGACCAATAACAGCAGAGGCCGCGGGGATAGGAGCCAGGAGGGCATGAGGAGGGAGAGAACCCAGAGAGTCCCTGGGGCCTGGCAGAGGTGAGCCCTTCCCGGGCTGCTCCAGGTGGGTATGAGCTATAAAGGAATCTGCTGGGCATGATGCTATTCCTGGGTAGAGTGTGTGCACATGGTGGTGGTGGAATTGTACACTTGGAAGGGGTTAAAATGAGGAATTTTGAGTTGTATCTATGTTACCACAATAAAAAGGTTGTTTTTAAAAGGGATGGGCGCACGGTTCAAGCCCGAGTTTGAGCCAATCACTGTTCCCCTTTACCCACCCTCAGGGGTGACTCATCAGTCTGCTGCCTCAAGCTTGAGTGGGGACCAGGCCATGAATTTAGTAGGTGAGGGTCTTTCCCTAGCTTAAACCCAGTGGTGGTGCCAAGAGGTGGTTTTTTGGGGGAGGTGGGTGCTTTAGCCCTCATTCACCAGCTGTCCCAAGCCACCCCAGATAGGCAGGCAGTCCTGATGAAAGAGTACACCTGCTATCCAAATCGGGCAGCAGGGTCTCTAGCCAGCCCCCCTTCCTTCCAATCTGCCACCCCTACATGGCGTACATGGAAATCCTCCCATCCCCCAGCCAAGTCCTGCCCCCCCCAGGCTAGATCATTGGATGAATTTCTTGAAAAGGTCCCTGCTGGTTTCCAACTGTGTCAAGGGTACAAAGTAAACAGGAGATGCTGGGGGCCTAGCACCCAGGAAGCACTCAATCAATTATGGAGGCGCTGTGAGCAGGGACCCCCTCTCTCCTGTCCCCCCTCCTCGGGCCAATGAGGAGCACACCCAGACTGGAGAAGAGCTGGTTGGAATTCACCTCTTCCCGGAGGAAGAGAAGGAGAAAGGGGAAGCCAGGGAGGCCCCAGGGCAGATCTGGAGTCTCTCTCCAATTTGTACCCACTCCCAACTCACCCCCACCCCAGCCTCAGATGGGCCACTGCTCCTCTCTCCAGGAAGGTAATGGCTTCTGGCCTGAAACAACTGAGCCACCCGAGCCACTTCAGATTCGGTCTCTCCTGTCCGCCCTCACCCCACACACACGTGCACTTGGGAGTTGGAGGGAAGGGGAGGGGAAGGAGTTTAGACTCACCCACCCCTCAGGGCAGGCTGGCCTAGACTTGGCTCCCCCTCACCTCTGTGCTCTACTGGGTGATAAGCTTTATAGGGGAGGGGAAATTTGTCATGGATCCCAAAGATCTCTCTTCCCCAGCCCCCCCTCCATGGGAGGTGGGTGGTGGTGGAGGTATCAGTGACTGAGGGGTTCCTTCTGCATTCCATCTCTTCTGAACTATCAATATCAGTAGTTCTCACAGCTTGAGCACCTACTAGGTGCCAGCCCCTCTGCTGGCATGTTTTACATCTCATTTATCCCCTTATAGATCTGCAGATTTTGAAATAATAAAGGTAATATGTTCTCCCCATTTTAAAGATGAAAAAAAAAATGAGACCTGAGGCTTAGAGAGGTTAACTGTCTAGCCCAAGATGCCTAGCCAGTGGGTAGTACATCAGGATTTGCACCAGGGCAGAGCTGAGGGTGGGAGGATGCCACAGTCCAGCCAGGAACCACTGAGATGTTACAGAGCCCCCACCTGGAGGCTCCCTGGGTGGGTGTGGGGTGCTTTTCCCCACTTTCATCCCCTCCAGTCCCTCGGGCCCCCCCAAATCCCTTCCCCTGTGTGCCCCTGGGAGGGGGTGGGGATGCTCCTGATTGGGCACCTCTGCCCTCGCTGTCTGTCGCTGACTGGTAGTGACCAGGACCCTTCCTGCAGCTACCTCATCAGATCTGCTCCACTGGTGGCCAGAGGAATCCTTCCTATGCAGGAAGTTGGGGCCGACTGCTCCGTGGAGGGCGAAGCGGTGTGCAGGGGTGTGGGTTTGGGATGCCCAGGAGAAGGGCATCTTCATCCATGGCCAAAAGCAGGAAAGGCCCATGAGGGCCTGGCTGTGGTTGCACAAAGAAGGAAGCCCCCTACCCGCCATCATTCCCAGTGCCTGAAATGCCAGGAGTTCACCTCCACTGTGCCCAAGAGCTTCTTCTACCCTCCTTCCCACTCCTCACTAGAGTCCCAGGGTCAGCCCAGACCATTTCAAGATGGATCCCAGATACTGGGATTAACTCTTTCCTCCACCCTCTTCCCAGTGACACTGATGGTGGGTGTGATGACACACAGGCACACACACGCACACAGCACAGGAGCCAGGAGCAGCAGCTGGTGCCCTGCCTGCTAAAGGCTCATTGACCCCGACCCCTCTTCCCCATTGATCAGGTCAGCCGCAGGGTCACTCCATCACTGCCTAGGGCATGGGTACAGCGCTCTCCATGCCACACCAATTGCTCTCTGCCACCCTGGCAGCAGGTGTAGGGACTGTCTGTTTATGAAGAGGACTGGCCCCTCTCAGGGGCTCAGGGTGTGTGAGTGTACGTGTGCATGTGACAGGTGTGTATCTGTGATCTCCGGTGGGCCACATTTATAATGTGTGTCCAGAATGTCCCCAAACATACATATCACCACGGACATATGCGGAGATTGTGGGTACACACTGAACATCTTACTGACACAGGCTTCCCTGAGACCCTGAATCAGGTCGGCTCTGGTGCTGGATTGTGTGTCCTTCTCCCAGTTGGATAAGGGGAAGGCAGCCCACCATCAGCCCTACTTCCTCCCCGACAGCACCACAGGGAAGCATCAGGCCCAAATGAGTTTCATGTGGAAGGTCTCCGACCCCTAGCTCTGCAGAGTGAACCATTCACCCTGACCCCCACCTCACCCCCCAGCCAGAATCATGAAGGGAGCTGGGCCAACTCCCTAGCTCAAGGCCTCTGCCCCTCACACCTGCCTGGGAAGGCCCCTGATGCAGAAGCCCAAGACCTGGCCTGGACTCCAGGGACACGGACCATCCTGGCAGGTTCAGAGTTTCATCCAACCCCACCCCCCACCCCAGCCCCGCATGCACACAATTGCACACCCCTGTCCTCAGGAAGGTCTGTGTGAGAGTGCACAGCGTGGGGCTGTGCGCCTGGCCACATGTACGCATGAAGGGCCATCATGTGGCCGAGGCACCTTCCAGGGCCACTAGTGGGTGGAGGGAGGGGTCTCTGCTGGGCTCACAGAGAGGCACCCCACCTGAAGGTCAGATTGTGGCCTCTGTGAGTGGGAGAAGGCCTGCCTATGCGTCTGTGAGTGTGTATGTGTATACTCGTGGTACGTGGGACTGTGAGCCAGTGATGTGTGCGCGTGAGTGATCAAAGGCCTGGCTTGTGTGTGATATTGAGGCTGGATGCATATATATGCATGTGTCCTCCAGAGTTGGCTAGTGCACCTAGGATGATGATGAGCCGGTGTGTGGGTGTGTGTGCATGTGTGTATTTGCTGGCTTGTGCACCTGTGGGCCTGGGTATGCAACTCTTTGCCTTGGTAGGTGTTTAGTGTGCTTGTGATCGTGTGCCTGGAAAAGTGTGGGTACGCCCGTGCGTGCCAGCAGGCGCACCCGCCTCACCCTTCCCCTTCTCTTTTCCTCCATTCACCCAGCAAGGAGAAGTCCGGGCCGTCGGCCCGAGGGGAGTGTCCGCCCCCTCCGCCGGGGTAAACTTTTCCCAAATCCCCGAGCTGCTTAGGGCGAAGCCGCCCCCGAGGCCTAATCCGCGACCCCCGCGGATCTGCATAATCGGGTTAGCGGCCGCGCTGCCTCCCGCTCCCGCCGCCGCCGCCGCGCGCGATTCTCTCGCTGTCACTTAGGGAGGCTCAGCGCGATTTGCGGCCTAATCCCCGGGGATCGCTCGGCCGCCGCTCCCCGAGGGGCCGCCAGATTGTTCCCTTCATAATTGATTGACTCTATTTGCCGGATTGGGACTTCAAAGTGCCGGCGGCGCGGGGGCGCCTGGGAAGAGGCGAGGGCCCCCAGCGGGCGGGGTTTCGGGTGGGGCCCCTCGTCCTGGTGCTGGGCGCTCGCCACCCCGTGGGCCTGGAAGGTTTGATGCTGGCCATGTAATGGCCACTTGTACAGAGGCCAAGTGTGGGCCAGGCCCTGGGCCCAGGACTTCGTGTATCCACTTGCTAAACCCTCCCCATCGCTTCCCTATGGACTGCAGAACAGTAGCCCCATTTTACAGGTGAGGAAAGAAATAAAGGGTTTCTTCATTCGTCTAGCACCTTCGAGGCCCCAAGTGCTGTTTTAAGTCCTATGGGCCAGACTGACAGTGGTCCCTGGCCCTATGGAACTTTATTCTATTGGAGGAGGTGGGTAGACATGCAAGGAACAGATAAATAAATGAACAGAAAATAAGGTGATGTGATGGTGTAAATTAGACTGAAGGTCAAAGAAGGTCTTGTTGGAGGTGATGCGTTACCAGAACCCTGAATGATGTGAAGGAACCAGCTCTGTGAAGATGGGTTGCAGAGGGATAGGTGGGCGGGAAGGCTTCCCCCCAAGAGCATACCGCCAGGCCAGCGAGTAGTAAAGCTGAAACTCACTAGGTTTCCTGATTCCAAAGCCCAGAGACTGCAGCCCCACATTTCCTTTCTCCAGTTGCAGAGCGCAGACTGAGCCCCAATCTCATTGCAGGCTGAGGCCTTAACAAAAATGCTCAGACCCGCTGGCACAGGCACCAGCCGGGTTCCACCTAGCCTGCTTGCTCCCGGCTCCTGGATTGACCTGTTTACACTGGCCCTGTGTAGTTTTGTATCCCGCTGATTAAGAGACTGCCTTAGTGGATGGAGGACCCGCTGTTTCTCCTACTCCTGAGGAGGCAGGGGCAAGGGAAAGGGGAGCTGGAAGGGTCTCACGTTCCGCCAGCCATCTCTACGCTCCCAGGAATCCCTGCCCAGACTTGGGAATCCCCAGAAACGCTTAATTAATTCTTGATTACCCACTGTCTCTGCAGCTGCCATTAACCACCTCCCCAGCCTGGGCCCAGTTAGGCCGTGTAATTAAATTAGCACAGGGAGAGACACTTCCAGGCGGGGAGCATCGCCCTGCTGCTTGTCCTCTTAGGAGTTCTGGGAAACTGACTAGCAAGCCAAGACCGAGGGACACCCAGGGGTGCATCCAGAGTCACTCAGTGATACCAGAACTGGGGCTCAAGTGTACCACCCCAAAATTAGCTCAGACCTCCTCAATCCCACCTCTCTTGAGACCTCTAGTCTCGGCACAGATTTTAAACCGTAAATGTCTTTAAAATGACAAGAGATTTGCTGCAATCCTTAATTAAATTTATATCAATTCACTGAGCCTTTGGAGGGATGGATTTAGGGCAGAAAAAGGGAGACTAGGCTTTCCCCGGGGTGGAAAGCAGAAGGCAAGGAGTTAGTAGCATGGACACTTTCCCTACCTCCAGGATCACGGGGGGGGGGGGGGGGGGGGGGGGGGGGGGGGGGAGGGGAGAGGTCAGGGGAGATGGAAGCATTGTCCTCCCAGCGGGGCAGTGGCGGGGAGCAGGAAAGGGGGGACATGAGGCTCTGAACGCAGGAGCTCCCTTGGTGGGAGGTGGGGCTCACTTTCCTTTCATAGAGGAAACCAGAGAAAATAAAATCTAGCCTAAAGGAAGTTCTAAGGGAGGAAGCATATACACGGGAGGCGAAGGCAGAAGGGGCTGGGTAACTGGGGCTGCCCAATCAGCGCGAGGAGGGCCTGGCTCGAGTCTCCACCACCGCATCCCATCCAGCAGGCCTCCTCCCTGCATCCTTCCCTCCCTCAATCCTGGGAGATGCTGGCTGACAGCTCTCCCTCCTCCCAAACCCAGCTTCTTGTCACTTCAGAAAATCAGAAATAAGCCTTAGCGATTAGAGGAAGACGGAGAGTGAGATGGGGCTTAGAGGCCCGGGCTCAGGGAGGTGTTAAGAGGCAAGTGGGGCTCAGAGTATTAGGGGGGCAGAGCCAATAGCGTCTCTGGATGCCCCTCTTCCTGGGACTGCAGTGCCAGGGGGAGGAGGCAGGGGAGGAGGGGAGGAAGGAAGAGAAGATGTGGCGAAGAGAAGGAAGAAGGTCTGAAAGGGGGAAGGAGATGAGCAAAGAGAGGAGTTGAAGAAGAGAGTGAACAAAGAGGCGGGAGTCATGGGACTGAGGAAGGGGTTGGGGACATGGAACTAAGATGAGAGGTGAGGAGGAAAAGGAGATGAAGGGAAAAGTACAAATTAAATAACAAAATGCCATTTCCCCTCATTCAGTTGGCAAAAATAATAATTTTAAAAACATTAATACCCAGTGTTGCTGAGGGTAGGGTAATGGAGACTCTTGGGAGAACACACTGGCCCAGCTTTGGAGGCTGTGGAGGTGAAGGGCATTTTGGCAGTAGTCATCAACATTTTAAAGGCACAGCCCCTGGGGCCAAGAGAGTCCACTTCTGTCCCATGGAAACACTGACCTCTGGGCACTGCGATTGAAGTACAAGGTGATCACTGTAATGATGTTTGTAACGACCAAGCATTGCAAACAACTGAATGTCCCTCGAGAAGGGGCTGACTTGGGGGCATCCATCCACCCAGGGAATCTGATGCATCCAGGAAGAAGGGACGTGGGGTTCGCTCTCTGTGCTCTGTGCGGAGAGGTGCAGCTCATACAGTGTTCAGTGATTCCAGTAGATCGCTCATCGATGCAAACAGTATGGTCCCGATTTGAAAATGTTAACAGTGATTAAAGAAAACACTCATAACTGTTTGGGGGGGGGGGGTATGTGTGTGAATGTACGCAATCAAACACCTGGAAGGAAGAAGAGGGTCAAATTACTAACAGTGGGAATTATAGGACAGGGAGTAGAGGGGGAATTGAGCTTTTCACCTTATGTTCTTCTGCATTATGCTTTTACAGTGACACTTTTCAAACCATATACTAGGTGTGTACATTTAAAAGCAACTTTTTTTTTAAAGAGAGATGAGGAATGAAAGAAGGAGGTCAGGGAGAAGAGTAAGAAGGGAGGAAAGAATGTGACATGGGGCCGGCAGGAGAGCAGTAAGGAGCAGACTGGCTGCAAGGGGAGCAGCGAGCCCAAGGGAGCGGTGGAACGTGGTGGGGGGGCGCTGCTAGGTTCAGGCGGGGACTCCCACCCAGGCAGCGCCCTGAAGGACCCCAACACATTCATGACCCCGTCCCACCCACAGAAAACCGGACTGAGGCCTAAGTAATTGAAGCCTAACTGGGTTTTAGTCACGTCCATCCTCCCTTAAATGCCGGCATTGAGGAAAGCCAGTCTATCTCATCCAGATGAATAACTCCTGTGGGACTCCAGGGTGAGAAGAAACCCCCAGAAGGAAGGGACCATATGGATGATGGCAGGAAAACAGAATTTTGTAGCCTGCTCCAGAGCCAGGGAGGATGGAGAACTGCGCATAGGAGAGCTGAGGAGCCCCTGGACTTCTGTGGGGCGAGAAGAATGAGGAGAAGCTGGTCCAGGGAAATTCAGGGGCCAAGCCCTGGTCAGGGCAGGATTCTGGCAGGAGGCAGGGAAGGCCAGAAGGGAGGCCAAGACTGGTGAGCCAGCAGACCCGTTGAGACTGCAGGGGATGCCGGGAGTCTGGTCTCCAAGGGGAGCAAGCGGACAAGTCTGGCCACCATTGACTTTCAGTAGTCAATGAGAGGCCACCACGACCTCTGCCCATACCCAGAGAGCAGGTTATCCCAAAGGGATGGGGCTCCTTGAAGAACCGTCTCCTGGGCTGGGCTGCTGGGAACCCTGTGGCCCAGGTTCGTCACACCCATCGGAACATCTGCACCTCCCAGGCCCAGGTCACAGCCTGCCACCCCACACTCCCCACCGCCGAGTCCTCGCCGAGGAGTGGTCCAGCCAGGAGGCAGCTTGCTCACTGGGTTCGAGGGGGCCAGAGGACTGGTGGCCTCTCTAGTTCCCCTTGAGGAGACCAGATCATGCCAGGGCAGGAGGCCGCAAGCAGGGGAGTGTGGGAGTGAGGGAGACTTAAAAGAAAGCGATGAGGTTTTGTTTTGAAGGGTTGCTTCTTGTGGGCACTCCATGTACTTGGGGGGCTGTTAATCCCAACTCCTGAGGTCCTTGCTGAGAGGGGCTTCCACGGGCAATCCCCACCCTCACTCATCCCCTCCCCTCTTCTCCAGGGGTCAGAAATACAAGAGGGACTTTTAAAGGATCAGCTGTGCATATGCTTCCTTCTCCTTCTCCTCCTCCTCCTCCTCCTCAGGCCTGATGCAGGGGGGCCCCTGTGACCAGGCCGGGAAACGTTTAATGAGTTTGTATTCCCTGAGAGCGCGGTGACTGACAGCCGCCCTGGGGGTCTCTACTCTTCTTGTCCTGGCAGACGATGCGGCAGCTGCTGGGCTGAGTGTGCGTGCACGCGCGTGTGTGTGCACCCCTGTGCACCCACACATGTGCATCCGGGGCTGGGCAGGGCTGGAGAGGGACTTCCCAAGAGCACCCTTCCTGTAGCAGAAGCTGCTGTGTGTGTTTGAGAAAAGGGGAAGGACTTGGGGGGCTGCCGTCCTTTCTGGTGGGCACCTCTGACCTGAGCTGCAAGCCTCAACCCCCCGCCTGGTCTGCTCGGGTCAACCCTCCCCACTGGGCCAGGTTGGTAGGGGGAGGCCTGAGGCTGCCCACAGTGGGTTTTGAAGGAATTGGGGGGTCGATGGGGAGGCCTGAGTCTGCATGGCTAATGAGGCCAGAGACTGGCTTGTCAATAGCATTTAAGTACTTTTCTCCCATTTTCAGGCCAGTCTGAATTATTTATTCGTTTCTGTTCAATCGCTGGTAATGTCATTAGCATTTGTCCATCAAAGGGAGGCAACAGAGTGGGAGTGGTCGCCCTTGACTGATCCCCACATCCCAAACTGACTTTCAAAGGTCAATCCATCCAATCCCCTGCCCTTTTGTTACACTAGGACCAGATTTTCTCAGAGGCCATGGCATCCTGGAAGTTCTCTATTCTCATGTGCTCCAACTTCAAGCCCAGTTGAGCGGAGAAGCCAGGTACTGGAAGTCGTTCCTATTACTGTCACACACCTCAGCCCCCATCATCACCTTAGAAGCCAGGTCCTCCAACATTCAAGGCATCCCGTTGGCTGGCTGACTTCTCGGAGCCAGCCAGGCCTGGCAAGGAAGCTCCTGGCCGGATGGTGGGAAGGGGGGCCCAGGAGGGCAGGCAGTCTGGACAGACTCCTGCCTCCTCTCTCAGTTGGAAGGTCAGCCTGTCCCCTCAGACTTAGCTCTCCATCCTGTGTCCTACCTTACCTCTCAGACTAGGCTCCAAACCAGAGTGCTCCTTCTCTTCTCAGACCAGGCTCACAGGAAGTGACCTACCTCGCCAGGGTTCTACTTTCCAGACAGCACCTGCCTTCTCTTTCAGACCAGAAACTCAGGCTGTGCCCCAGGACAGTAACTCCCTCCCCCTTCAGCCCAGGGGCCTGAGGATTAATCCCCAGCAAAGGGACTGTTGGTCCAGGCCCTTCTCAGACCAACCTAATCGTCTTCCATCCTCAACTCTGGACTTAGAAGCTGAAGGGTGAGACTCCATGCAGGGATGGGGTGGCGGTGGGGGAGGACGTGCAGGAGGTTTGTTAGGAACAAGGCCTAGGAGGCAGTGGGGGAGCAGCACTGGGCAGAGGCAGAGGCTGAACTGCGTTGCAGGTGCCACAGCAGACTTGGCCAATCCCACGGGAAGCTCTGGTGCTGGGATGGACTTTCAGAGTCATTCCAGATTGAGGAAGTGGGGGGCGGGGGGAGCAGACCATTGCACTCCTGCCTTGATCCCTCATCCTATGTGGGCTGCCTCCGGGCAGGGGACCTGACTTTGGATGGGACCACTGAGGGCGATTGCTCAGGGAGGCACTCGACCCTGAGCCCCCAAACCCACAAGGCACCCACTAGCTGCAGGAATGAGCGCCTGGCCCTTAGGGGGCTTGGGCAGCACCGCGGCAGCCACTACAGAATATTCTAGGCAGCACGGATGGGTGGGACATAGGGGGTCTCAGTGAGAGGGCCCAGTTCAGGGGGATGCAGGTTGAGGGATGTGGCTGGATAGGGCAGTTTGGGTGGGCACGGCAGGATGAGAAGGTTTGGGAGCACGGGGAGGGCTGGAGCAGCGCAGGGTAACAAGGCAGAGCAGGATGGTTTGGGGAGGACACCAGGGGACCAAAAGTCTGGAGGACAAAGGGGGTGGCTGGGTCTCTCCCTGCCCCTGCCAGGTGGGCCTGGCCAGCTGAGTGGATAGGAAGAAGCCCCGCACCCAGCACAGACGGTTCCTCGGCCACTAAGCAGGATTAGCCTCCTCTTCCTCAGGAGGAGGGGCCCCGCTCCTACATCCGCCACCAGCTCTGGCCCTAATTCCCCTCGCTTTCTAATCCACCCACGACTTTCTTAGGCATTAGCGATGGGCTGTCCGCTCCCTAAGCATCCTGAAGATGGGAGCTGGGCTCCGAAGGGAATTAGGCCAGCCTCAGAGAACGGCTCAGAGGCCTCTGGAGTGAGGCTGAAAGCACCCCTACCCTACCCCCAACCTCCACTCCTCTGTAAACCACCTTCACCCCCCAGACAGGTGCAGGGTCTCCCAGCACTCCTTCCCAGCTTGTGGCTGGAACCAGGTGAGCCTGGGAGGAGAGATGGGGGTGGTGCTGAAGTGGAAGAAGAGCCCCTAGAGTAGGTGCTGAGTATGGGGGGGCACCAGACAAAGACATGGGGATGACTCACAGCCTGGCAAAAGCAGAGGGACGGGAGAGTTCAGGAGCCTCTGTGCCAAGAGGAAGGGCTTGGAAAGGTAAACTGAGGCCAGGTTGTGTAAGCCTTTGAATGCCAGCTGTGGAGTTTGGACTTTGCCCTGAGGGCAGTATGAAGTCAGGGCGGTTAAACGATGGGCTTTGGAGCAATTGCTTTGGAGACTTGGGTGTGGGGTGGGCAGAGATTGGTGGTGAACGGCACCCACCCAAGGCCACCCAATGTGGCTCCCAGCGTGGCCAGGCAGTAGGTGCCACACCCCCCGAGGTCACCCCAGTCGCAGGAGTGGGAGAGCCTGGCAACCCCATTCCAGGTCCCGGAGAGTTAAGTAACCATGGGTTTCCTTCCTCTGAGAGGGGCCCAGACAGACAGCCAAGAAGTCAGGAGGGATGTGAGTCCAGATGCATCCAGGGACCGTGATCTACCTACGAGTTGCCTCCTGGGGAAGACCTGTCTTGTCTCTCCCCTTTGTACAGACCCCTCCCCACCCATCCCAGGCTAAGGTGTCTGCAGATACTTCTGGGGTGGTTATTAGTATTTATTAAACCAAGGACCCACTAAAATTCTTCTCACCCCTACCCTTGGGCTAGGTGGCTGTTTGCACCACCACCACCCCTTTTTTTTTTTATATATATGATAACAAAAATGAGACTCAAAGGGAAGTCACTTCCTAGGTCTGCACAGCTAGTGACAACACTGAAACCAGGGAAGCCGAGGGACGAAGGCCGTTTACAAGCCAGGAAGACAGAGTGGCACAGCAGTGACAAGCAAGACTGTTGGGCTCTGACTGATCACGGTTCAAATCCCAGCTCTACCTCTTTCTAGCTGGACATCCTCCCTGAGCCCCAGGTCTCTCATTTGTAAACTGAGTTAATAAAGCCAATGCACAGGGCCCTTACAGTGAGGACCGTGTAAGAAAATAAGCAGTCGGAGACCCAGCAGGGACACCGGGGACTCGGGGAGGGGGCGGTTACTGTGGTCACTGCCCATCCAGTGGACAGGCAGAAGGGCCAGCCCTTGGCGGTCCCTTCCCGGCATGCTGTTAGGCAGCTGGGGCGCCCAGAATCCTCGAAGGGGGTGGGCAGTAGGGCAGGGAGGCAAGGTATTGAGCTGGCTGTGGGACGCTAAGGGGCGGGGAGGCTCATCACCGCAGGTTTGTTAGGCCCACACCGCCAGCCCCTCTCATTGGGCCCCACTAATGAGCTTCCACTGGATTATCCGCTCCCACCTCCGCTCGGTTTACTCTGTCAAATCGAGTTTGCATTTTAAATGGGAATTTGACAAGACGGGCAATTTGTCTGCTGACGAGGTTAATGGGTGTTAGCCCTGTGGCCTGGGGAGGGGGATCCCATATCCCCCGCCCAGCCTGGCCTCTGCCCAGATCAATGACCCCGGCTGCTGCTCCCCCCCTCCACCGCAGCCACTCCGGGCCTCCCTGTGTCCAGCTCACCACCTACAGGCAGTCTTCCTGAAAGCACCCTGCTCTGGGCCAATGCCTACCGTGGAGGCTAGGGGACCACCCCTTGGGCCTGGACTCCCTGGGGCAGGGTTCTGGAGGGCTGGGCTGTGATATCCACCCACCCTGCCCCTGCCTCGGATTAGGAGCTTCCCCTCTCAGGTCCAGGGTCCCAGGGCAGGGCCTGGTTTTCCCTCGGTGCTGAGCTCCCAAGGGCTTGGCAGTGTCTGCTGCTTCCCCCCCTCTCTTCCACATGGGACTTGAAGTGGAGCCCCGAGGGCTGGAGTTGCCACATCCTGCATTTCAGTGCTGGGATCTGGAGAGGTTGGCAAAAGACTGCGTCAGATCCATCACCTCCAAGCTGGGTCCTCCTAGCTAGACCTCCCACAAGGGACACTTCTCCAAACTCCCCCAAGATTGAGCAAGAACCAAGATTTCTGGGACCCTAGCCAGAGTCCAGGTGCTGGGCCAGGGTGGGAAGGGCTCAGGCTTTGGAAAAAGATGCTTCGGCCTCCCCCTCCTCCCGGGGGCCTGGTGGCCTTCCCCGCCCCAGCTAATGTGCCACAATTATCTCCTAAGTGCCCAAACAAATGTGGCTGCTGGGGAAAGTGACACGGGCTCCAGGTGATGGATTCGTGCCATCGGGGAGCCGGGCGGAGCGGGCCCCGAGCGGGGTGGGCTGGGGGGGGGGGCAACACTAATATTGTATCAGCGTCGGCGCCGGCGCCAGGAGCCGGTGATGAATATGTGTCACTTTACACGGCGCACACTCGGGGGCCTGGCTGCGCAGGCATGGAAAATAGAGTGTCTGGGATTAATGATATTGAAAATGATAGAGAGCAGATTGGAAATGGCTTCGCCCGCCCGACCCGCGGAGATGGAAACGTACCTCACAGCTATCTGCCCGGCCCCGGCCCCCCACTGCCCCCCCCCCCCAACCTACCGCCAGCCGCAGAGGCCCACGATAAGGACCCTGAGTCCCAGCCCCGCCACCGGCTCCTTGGGATGGCACATGTGGAGGCCACTGCACCTGTGAGCAGGGACATAGAGCCTCAAGGAAATCTGAGCCCCTGGCTGACCTTTGACCTTGGTCCCAGATAAGGCTGACTTCAGTTGCCCAGTGAACCTTGACCTTGGCCACAGACCAAGCCCTGACCCCTGTCCCAGCTGAGCCTTGCCTCTGGCCTCAGATTGAGTCTACTGAAGCCTGAGTCTCTCACGAGACCATGAGGGCTGGGGTAGGGGGACGGGGTCGGTGCAGGGGTGAGGCAGGAAAGGGTGGATCACACAGGGTAGCGTGTCTCACTGCTGGAGGGGAGCTCAGAGCCTGGTCTGTCACTCTGTGGGATGAGGGCATGAGGAAGTAGGCAGGTGAAAGGGGGTCTTCTCCATTGATTTTGTTTTAGGAAACATTATGTTGGTTTTTATGACTCTGGGTGTGTGTGTGTGCACTTCACAGATACACCTGTGTGGTTGTGTCTGGTATATGCAGGAATGTGTGTACCTGGACTTGATCCTCTGTTTACCTTGGAGTGTGGGGGCCTCTATGGGGCATTCTGTGCATCACTGGGAACATGGCTTACCTTGTGCATGTGTACGAGTATGTCTGTGACTAGTCAAGCATGTGTCTCTGTGTGTGTGAGTGTGTGTCTGTTAGGGTGCATGTATGTTCACCCAGAGACAGAGGGACTCCAGTGTGAGGTTTTAGTCAAGGAAAACTCTCTTTCTTTTTTTTTTTTTTTGCATGGGCAGGCACCAAGAATCGAACCCAGGTCTCCAACATGGGAGGCGAGAACTCTACCTGCTGAGCCACTGTGGCCGGCCCTAAAACTTGTTTTTTCTTGAGGCTTGATCTTGGTCAAGGCTAAATTCCTCGTATCAGGGCAAGGTGCCTTTCCCCGCTGGAGCAGAACCTGTCTGTCGCACAGGGATTTCAACAAGTTCGCCAGAAGAACATCAGCCCAGCCTCAAATCAACATCCATTCCAAACTCAGTCCCCATGAGTTTGGATGTAGGAGGTCCCACCTACATCAACATCCCTCATTCATTCAACAACTACCTCCTGAGGGCTCGTGACGTGACGTGGCAGGCACTGTCTCTGGGTGACGAACAGGGCGGATGTGGTTCCTGGCTTCGTGGAACGTACAATCCATCAGAAAAGAGAGGTAATAAACAAGGAAACGGATAAGTAGACTCATCATGATTGAGCGTAGAAAGTGCCACAGAATGTTCAGAAAGTTGCAATAGAGATGGGGTGACCACTGTTGGATGGGGTGGCTGGGGTCAGCTCCTCTGTGAAGGTGACCTTTGAGCTGAGAGATGAGCCAGCCATGTGGAAAGAGGAGACAGCAAGTGCAAAGGCCCTGGGCACATTGCAGTCCCTGTCAGAAGGACGAGGCTGGAACAGGCAGGGTCTCATAAATCAAGGTGAGGAGTTTAGGTTTTATTCTAAATGGGATGTGGAGTCTTTGGAGGGTTTTCAGCAAGAGAGTGACATGGTTGTATTTGCATTTTTGCAAGTTCACTCTGCTGGGTAGAGGAACAATTGAATGTGTCAAGAGTGGAAAGGGGGGAACCTCTCAGGATGTTCCTGGGCCAGCACCAGGTCCAGGGGCACCACCAGCAGTTCCACCCCATCACCAAAACCTGGTGCCTCCCTGCGTCCTTCCCAGTAGCATCCCTTGGGCCTTGGGCTCCCGGTCCCGACTCTCCCCAGGCCTGCCTCTCTTCCCTTTCCTGGACCCTCCCTCCGCTTCACTCTCCCTCCCACGGAGTCTCCTGGAAGTAAGTGCTTTCTCTCCAAGGCCACCTGGGTCTTCCCCATCCTGCTGTCATCTGAAGAACCAGTCCTGAGAAGGCCAAGGGCTTCTCTGAAGATAGGAGCAAAAAGAGGGAAGCCCTGACCTCACGGGACAGCCTCAGCTCGCGGAGCTCCAGCTCTACCACACTGTATAGCCTCCCTGCCTGTCTGCCCCCTTGGCTGCGAGCCACTGGGGGGAGGGAATGGCAAGTGGCGGCTTCCCCACCCACACAGGAGGCCCACGGGACATGCTGAGTGACTGAGTGACTGAGAAGGACTTGCCAGGCCCCACACTAAATGGACTCTGAGTGCCACCCCTCCACCCCAACCCTATCCCCCCTACCCCAACCCAGCCCCAGCCCCTCTGCCAGGTGCAGTTCTGGGTTGGGGTTAGAGGCGACCTTTGTATTGGGGGGAGGGAGCAAGGGCGGGGGGGGGGTGCTTAGCTCTCTCTGGAGCTGCCTCTCTTTCTTTTCTGCTTAGCCTTCTGCTTGCTCACTCCCTCTCTCTCTCAATCTCTCTTCATCTCTCTCTGCCCCTTTCTCTCCCTCCTCCCCTGCCTCTCTCTCCCTGAGTCATTTGCAGAGCGGAGATGGCCTAGCCCATCTGGGAGCAGAGCACGGCTGGCCGGTGACGGAGGCGCAGGTAATAGCCGAGCGGAGGGGAGAGACGTGGAAATTTATGACATTGAAAATGACTGAGAGAAGGACTGTGTGTGAGAGAGTGTGGGAGAAGGAGAGGGCAGGAGGGGGTGGGAAAGGGGGAGGGAGGGAGCTCTGGCTCTCTCTCTCTCTCTCTCTCTCACACACACACACACACATGCACATACGCGCACACACACAGAGACACACACGCACACTCTCAGTCCTACCCCTCCCTCCAGTGAAGATCAACCTTGTAGAGAAGAGAGGACACGGGGAAGGAGTAAGGTGGCTGCCAACCCAGACAGAAAGACAGACAGATGGTAGACAGAGAGGGCAAACGGAAAAAGGAGGGAGAGGAGCAGAAAGACCAGGGCACAGAAGGAGGTAGAGAAGCACTGTAAGAAAGAGGCCCCGGGAGTCTGGCCCTGGTGCCTGCCTGTCCCTGCACCCCCACCGTTTTCAGGAGCTCTGATCTGAGGGGAGGGTATCCCCACGGCACATGGTAACATGAGGTCTGGACCTTGAGCTGGAAAAGCACTGAGTCATCTAGAGGATGAAGCCCAGAAATGGCCAGGGCAAGCTGGTCGGTGGTCAAACGAGGCCTGAGCCCAGGGACTCCTTCCTCCCAGCCTGGAGTGGTCTCCCGCGGCTGCTGAGGTGTGGGAGCTGGGAAGCAGGTGGACCAGATCTTAAAACCCCCACCCCCAGCTCCTCCCTCCGGACCATGGGGGGCAGGGAAGGCTGAGGATGCCTTGCTGTCACAGGAGAATCTGTTTCCCTGAGGGTGTTAAGCCCATAATCCCCACCCCCCCTCCCCCCCACCCCCACCCCAGACCACCCAGAATGCCATTGCTGGGGCTGGGGAGTAATTAGACATCCTTCAGAGAGCTGAGCCTCACCCTCCACCCTCCACCCTGGGGCCATCCCAGATCCAGCAGACTGCCCTCCACCCCCACCTTAGCCCTGCTCTGCTACCCAGTCCCCTGCCCAATCCCCAAGCCTTAACCCCCAGCTGGTTCTTTGCTCAGGTCCCTTCCCTCGCTGAGCCTCAGTTTCCTCATCTGTAAAATGGGAATAATAACACCCACTTGTGCCCACACCCACCGGCTAGAGAAGCAACGCCGGCACTCAGGTGGATCCTTGATCAACCTAAGTCTGGAGATTCTCCTCCACTGGAGAGTGTGGGTGCTCTGGATTCCAGAAGAGCTCTCCTAGCAGGTCTGGCTGACTTCGTGGGTGAAGATGGGGGAAGTGGAATTCCCAGGCATCCCCTTACACACACACACACACACACACACACACACACAACCATCTCCCAAGGACACTAATCTATCACAAACTCAAAAAGCAGGACCCTCCACATCCAGGCAGAAGTTTGAGGCCTAAGAGAGGGCTGGGGCCTGGCCCACGCAGCCCAGCCTCAAACCCTGCACCAGGCCCCCTTGGCATGCCAGATGTGGGCAAGAAAGGCACCATAGGGCTCTTAGAGACCCTGCCTCCCAGCACACACACCCCAGAGGTGGGAATCTGACTCTGAACAGGTGTCTAAGTTCCCCAGGTGTACAGAAGAAGAGTTTACTCCCCATTCCACAGCACCTGCCCCCTTTTCCCCTCTAGCCCTCCAGTAAATCCCCCTCTCCTTCCCTCTCCCTTCCTCCCCTGTTCTGTAGCCCTCTCCACTAGAAAACTTTCTAGGATTAACCCTCCTAGGCCAGGGTATTTGA
This sequence comes from Tamandua tetradactyla, assembly GCF_023851605.1. Taxonomy (NCBI): domain Eukaryota; kingdom Metazoa; phylum Chordata; class Mammalia; order Pilosa; family Myrmecophagidae; genus Tamandua; species Tamandua tetradactyla. The sequence goes on from NC_135328.1 coordinate 176,395,972, forward strand.
AGAGGCCTTATAGTGCAGCAGTTGAAAACACAAGCTTTAGGGCCACAAGGGCCCCAGATGACAGCTCTGCCCCTTGGCCCTGTGACCTTGGGGTCTAAACACTTAATGTCTCTGAGCTTTATTTCCTTTTCTAGCAAGTGGGGATATAAATGCCTGGCTCCAGAACTGTGCTGAAGATCTTATGAAGTCATGTATAAAACGGGCAGAGAGGAGGTGCTCGGCAAAGGGCAGCTGGCCTCCCTGGTATCACATCTGTTTGCATCTTAGCTTTCTGCTGTTCTTAGAGTGATGAAGGTGGAAGCTGAGAATGGGGAGAGGAGGACAAGCGGCAGTAGCAGTGTCTTCAGAAGGTTCCTGCTCACTTAGAAGAGAGGAAGCCAGAGCTACAGTGGAAGAGACTCAGGTTAGCTCCTAGAGGGACTTCCCCCTTCTGAGGTCCTGGAGGAAGCCACATTTCAAGGCCCTGCCTGATCCAGTCTGCACCAAGGCCCATCCCCTCAAACTAGAGGCAGCTCAGAGGCAGCAGCGGCTGCCTTGTCTGGGGAGCGGTGGGGGAGGTGAAGAGTTCACTGGGCCCATGGGCTGCGGATGGCAGGCCTCCCACCCAGCCCCCGTGCCCTGGCCTGGCCCATCACGGCCGGCCGCATAAAAGGTGACGGATGGTTAATGGGGGAGATAACGGGATTCATAAGGGAAATTTATCGGTCACTCAGGTGGTATAAATATGTTTATAGCGGACCAAGGGGAAATGAAGAAGCCCCAATAAATCACCGCGAAGCCACCAGCCACTAATAGACGAGCGGCCGCGGGAACCCCAGCATTGGCGTTTGCAGACACCCCCTCTGGCTGCCCACTAATGGCATGATGGGGCTGCAAGGCTCGTCAGGCCGCACGTCTGGCCCACACCATGGCGGGAACAAGACTCCCGGGGCCGCCCCTGCTGGACCTGGACTGGGCTGTCCTGCCCGCAATGCAGCCACCCCCTTTGGTGGATCTGAGCTCAGCCAGACTGGAAGGGCTGAGGGAACAGAGCTGGGGGTACAGGGGCCAGCTCTGGGAGAACCTATGGTGCAGGGGTGAAGGCTGCCATTTCCCCATCCTTGCAACCTCACGGAGTTGTGATTAGAGAGAGAATTCACTAGCAGGAGGCATGGTGTAGGGGGCTTGTAAACCTCAACACGTGGTAGCTTTTCTTCTTACCTTAAGCAATGGCTCCCCTCTTGGAGAAAGTGATATGCAGGTGTGGATGCCATTGTCCGTAATTTGTAGATAAGGAACCTGGAGCTCAGAAGTTAAGAGGCTTGCCTAAGGTCACCCAGGTAAGAAGAGAAAGGTTCTGTTTCATTCCCAACCCCAGATTCTTCCCCCTACTGGATTTAAAGCACCTCAACTCCATCCTCACAGCTCTTGGGGGCTCCCTGCCTCCCCTCCAGAAGAGGCCTGGGATTTGAGAGTGAAGCCTTGAATCTGATCTCCACCGAGTGCTTCACACCGGCCTCTCCCTTCCAAAGTGTGGGCCCACCCGCCCTGCCATCTTGCGCACATCCTCTGTCTGGGCCAATGGCCCCCTCTTGCTCAGCACGTTCATTCATTCACTCAGCAACTATTTATTGCATTCTCTTCAGCAGGACACAATACTGACCAAAGAGGGCAAGGAACAGAGTGGGGTGTGTGCTGAGGCTGAGACGGCCACAGGGGCTCACGGAACCAGAGGGAACTGGTCATTTCCAAGCCAAGAATCAAAGCATTTCCAGAGAAGGGAGCAGCTTGGGGAGAGCCTAGGGGCAGATGGGGCTTCCTGGGCCCACTGGAGTCGGTGTCACCATTTCTCTCTTGAAGGTGCCAATTTCTGCTCTCTGCAATGCCCAGGGGGTGGCACAGAGACCCTCACAATAGATTCCGTCCTCACTTGGTGTCGGTGCCTCACTCCCTCCTCCCTCTTCTCAGGGTCCAGCCAGCCCACCCCCTGGTCCGAGGAGAAGAGGGCGAGCTGCTGCCTTTACCCCTGTGTCTCGCGTGTGTTGCCCTGTCCCTTTCTCTTTCTCTCCTGCCTGATCCAGTTTCTCCTGCTGCCTGTCTCTGCTGTCTCTCTCCCTCCCGGTCTCGGGCTCCGCTTCTCCCCATCTCTCTCCCTCCCGAGGCCCCCCTCCCCCCGTCGGGCGGGGGAAATCGCTCCGTAAATAGGCGGATGGCCCCGGGCGCTCCGGGCGCAGACACTCGTTTTTAGAGCCGGTAATTGACTCCTTTCAGTTGATAATTCATGGCTTGCATATGCGCTTTAATGCGGGCGCCCGGGGAGGTGCGGCGGGCGGGGCGGCTCGGAGCGCACAGCGAGCGCCCCCGTGGCCGGGGAGGGAGCCGGACCCTGGGCCGATCCGTTTGGGGCAGCCTGTGGGGCGGCGTCCGCGGGAGCACGGGGCGCCTCCGCCGGGGATCTGCCCGTCCGGCCCACCCGGAACCGGTGGCATCGGAATGGCGGCATCCAGGGTGGTGTGGGAGGGAGGGAAAGGCCGGGACATTCCCTAGGCTGACTGCCAGAGCCTTCGAACCCATGGCGGGGCGGGCTCGCTGACGCCATCGCCACCCTGTCCCCATGGAGACCCAGGGGAAACTGAGGCCCCGGAAGAGGATGGGTCTTACTCAGCACCCCACAGCGCAGAGCCAAGGCCAGACAGAACTCAAGGCACCTCTCCTGGAAGGAGCCTTGCCTTTGTAGAACTGCCCGGTTTCTGTACTCAATTCCTCCTCTGTAGTCCTCCTTCAGGCTCCCCTGAGGCGCTGTTCCCTGTGAATTCTGCGCCCAGACACCCGGGCCTGAGCAGGCCTCTCACCCCACAGCAATGCCCAAGTTGAAGGGGCTGATAGAACCCAAGTTCCCTCCCACCTGCGCCTTCACCATCTGTGGGTCTGTCTCGGGCTGGGGCTGGAGCAGATGTGATCCTCATTCCCCTATCAGCGATAAAGAAATTGAGGCTTAAGGAACTTGGGAGACTTGCCTACGGTCTGCAGAGGAGGTAGAGTCCTACGAGGGTGTGCCGGCACCACGCGCCCAGGTCAAGTCTCAGTGGTGGAAGTAATGGGAGTGAGAGCTGAGGAGAGACTGCTGTCCCCTCAGGTGCCATGTGCCCACGTGTGGACAGCAGAGAGACCCCTTTGGAGAAGGGCGCTGTGGAAGCAAATGACCTGCCCACAGTCACAAGGGACTAGGGAGTGATTTCAGCAGAAGGTGGTAAAATGGTACTGGCAGGCAGGGGGTCAAAAATCAGTCATGGGTCAGTACCTGAGCTGGAGCTCTGAGTAGGGAGAAAGAGGGTGGTCGACTCCAAATATAGGCTCAAAAGAAACCATGTAAAGCCCAGCCTGCACAGGGGAGCGAGGGGGGTGGGTAGGCCTGCATGGGGCGTCCCATTTCCTTAGCCCCTTGGGCTATCCCCTTTCCCCAAGCTATTTTCAGGTTAAAACAGAATTCTGCCCCCACCAATTAAAATCCACAAATGTGTAACCAAAACCCAAAGCACCTGGCTTATTCCTGCATCTCCCTATCTCAGTCTCCCCACCAGCTTTAGAGTTGGGAGTTTGCAGGAACAGATCTAACTGCAGATGTCCTGTTAACAGTGGGTCTGAATGAAGTGGGAAGGCGGTGGATGTCTAGGCTGTATGAAGCTCAATGCTGCCCCCTGGTGCCCAGACTGCTGCAGCCAGTGTGCACTCAGAAAAGAAAAAGGAGGCACTTGAAGTAGAAAACCCCTCCACACCATGCCTTCACCAAACTACATGGGCCTCCATCTTGGGGGAAGGGCAGGCCAGGGGCCTTACTAAGCCTGTCTGGGAAACCATGAGGCTCATCTCTGGAAGAGATCTCAGACTCTGAGGTAAAGCCTGGAGAGAGGTGGAGGATACAGTAAAGTCAGCAGCAGCCCCATCCAACCCTCTCCTGGGCACCCCGAATGGTTCCTTCCAGTGTGGGTGGGGTATAATTCCTGGCATCTATATTATTAAACTCGGGTCTTTTTCTGCCTGAAATTCCACCATTTGTGTTCAGAATGTAGGATGGATGGACGGGTGGGTGGGTAGATGAATTCCACTTCTTTGCATTGAGAGATAGATTAAACTCACTCCTAAATGTCTGTAGGGGAGTGAGTTCATTCCTTTCCTAATTGACCAGAAGTAGGGCTGCGATAGGAATGGGGTGGGGGAAGGTGAGTTTTGATGTGGGAAGGACCTCAAGAGAGTTCAGATGAAGGGAAGTTCATCGGGGGGGTGAAAAGATCAAGGAAGGCTTCTTGGAGGAAACAGCATTTGATACCGGGCTTGAAGGATGGAGAAGACGGTGAAGGTGTTCAGATAGAGGGAACACTATGAACAAAGGCACAGAGACGAAAGCACAAGGTACACTTATGCTGGCAAGAAGGCTCCAGTGTGAGGAAACGGAGGAAGGCGGTTTTGTGGTGGCAGAGGCGGCTGTGCAGGATTGCAGGGAGGGGCTGAATGCTAGGCTGAGGAATTAGCACTTCATAGGAAAAGCACTGGGCTGCGAGCCAGGGGTCTGGGTCCTAACCCGCAGTCTGCCTGAGTGGGTTTCAGTCCCTCAGACTTGCTGTCTGGAACTTTCTCTAGGCATGACAGGTTCTTCATTAGGGCGGTACCTGGAAGTCACAGCTCACAGAATGGTCAAGCTGGCAGGTACCATGGACCCCAATAAAATCTAACCCCTCAATTTGCAGATGAGAAAACTGAAGTGCAGGGAAGGGAAGTGATTTCCCCAGCATTGCACAGCAAGCCAGTGACAGAGCCAGGCTATGGACTCAGTCTCCAACCTCTGTGTTCGGGGCTCTTTTCCCTTTGCTGCAATCAGGGTGGTGTCTGGGGTACTGAACCAGAAGAGAATAAATGGAGGGTAGAAGGTCATCAGGAGGGCCCAAACCAGAGATCACTAGGTGGGCCAGTCAAAAGTGTTTACTGAGTGTCCTTCACCGTGCTCTCCATCTCGGATTGGTCTGGAGCATCCATGTATTAAGCATACAGAGAGAACACAAAGAAAAGGAATCCAGTGGGCTTCCTGGAGGAGGAGACATGAGGTAGGTTGGTATAGTACTCATGAGAAGGAAGGAGCATCAGAAGCAGGCTTGGATGAAGATCTAGGAAGGCCTAGAAGGAGAGGCCTGTCACGAGGGTCCTCTCTGCTTCTTAGCAAAGTCCCCACCTCTTCCATGGACAAAAGACACAGCTCCCCTTCCATGGCAAAGCTATGCACGGCACGGCCACTGCAAGTCCCACAGATCCTCCCACAGCCTGCTGGGAGACAGGGTCTGGGGACTCAGAGCCTGCTTCCTGTTCCCAGGCTCCTTGCCAGGCCCTCCTCACCACACGTGCTGCTCTGGGACTCTGTAAGGACTGGCCTAGAGTACACATTAGTCCAAACATCTCATCCCCAGTCTATATTAAGGCAGATATGTCCTAGACCTCTGAGTTCTGGGCTTCCTCAGCTTTCAGTGAAACCTGGAGAGACCATTCTGACGTTATCTACAATTCGCCAAGTTTTGAGATGTAAAACTTGCTCCCTGTGTAGCATGCTGACTCTGTAATGGTAATATGTAAAATGAGCCCCCGCCCAGTATTCTCAGTGAGGGAAAGAAAAATGTGCAAGTCCCTGATCACAGCCTGGTTACACTTCTGCAAGGCAAGGCAAACGCCATATCTTGACCCCGAACACAAGCCCAGGAGCAAGAGGGTTGAGCCTGAGTCCCTGCCATGAAATCCAAACATATGTACAGGAATTCAAGCATGTTTTCACTGCTTTATGAGGATGATCTTGTACTCCTTTGTATAAGCCCTTCTCTGGCTTTGGATTCTGGAGTTGGACCACCTGGCTTCAGTCCTGTATTTACCCTTCAACTGGCTGTGCAGCTCTGGTCAAGTCCCTTAACCTCCCTGTAACTTATTTGTAAAACAAAGATAACCTACTTCATAGGATAGTTGTGGGATTAATTATTTAAGTTATATATATAGTACTTTTAAGCAACTCCTGGAATATGAGAGGTATAGATAAAATAATTATTGTTATTTTCTCTGAATTTAGGTCAGCGGTTCCAATGGGTAACTGGCACTAAAATCAATTTTAGGAAAAGGTAAGTTATTTAAAGTCTGACTCAGACATAGGCATTAGTTTTCAGAGACAATCTGTTTCCTTCTCTCACCCACATCAGGGTTGTTATTTTAGACCCTGCAGTAAAATAGGCCCAGGGGATATTTCCTTTTATGAAGCCACCTCTGAATTGTTAATACTAGAATTTTTTTAACACTTTCTATGTGCAAGGCTTTGTGCTAGTTGCTTCTTCTTTTTCTAATGTGTCTTTTAGCACAGCCCTGCAAGGTAGATGTTTTTATTCCCATCTTCCTGGCAAATAAACTGAATCCTAAAGAGGGCCGTATCCTGTCCAGCTATACAGTAAGCTCTAACCAGAGGCATGTGCCCTGTTCTACCCTCCCTGCCTCTGGGATCAGCTTTCCCTACAGAAGTGTCCAGAAGACCTCTGGTTTTGCAAAGTACTGTCTCCTGACAAAGACAGGAGCTGACTTGGAGGTCCAATGGTGTGTCCTCGGAGATGGGGTGAAACTGTAGCAGAAGTGATAAAGGTTAAACTCTAGGAATAACTGGCTCCCCTCTCCTACCCCAACCCCAACCCCCACCTGCTCCACACGGGGTTAAGACAAGAATCGATCCTGGTTTGTGCCGCTCAGGGAGGGGTGTGGAGAAGAAAACTGACCTCCCAGGAATTTTTGTCAGAATTATCTCCATAGTATCCCTTGTAGAAGGGCAGTTCCTCCTCATCCAGTGGTATCTGTCCAGTGATGACAGACACCACACCCATGGGGAAATTCAGGATATTGTACAGATTCACAGAGGAAAAGTTTCCTGCAGGGACGATCCAGGAAAACCCAATATATCAACAGTTCTGAGAAGACGACTCAGGTTGGCGAAGAATGTAGGTGAGCACCCCCTTTCCCATCCTTCTTGGAACTACAGCCTCTGGGCTTGGAGTAGCTGGTTGAGGACCAGGAGAGCACTGGGCCTGCCTGCCTCATGCTTTCCCCAAAGTGGAGGGAAAGAGCCCACATCGTCAAAGCCTTCCTGGGTGCCAGGCACTGTGCTGCAGAGCTCTTTCATTGCTAATTCCTCGAATCCTCTCCACCCCTTGAGATAGGAATTACCACGTCCTATATATAAATGAGGAAACAGGCTTCTACAGGTTAAGTGGCTTGGAAAGGCTAGTGGTTGGCAAAGGATTCCACCCATATCCTCCAGTTTACTGGATTTCATGATGGGAAGTGTGCTGTAGGGGTGCAAACCTGGGTTGAAAAGACAGCTCTTCTGCAGCAGCCACTTTTGTGCTGGGAGAGGGTCAAAGAAGTGGCAGTGATGACAAGAGGACATCAGAGCAAAGCCAGGTGTGGGGTGTGTATTTGGCCAGCCAGTGTGGGAGGGCCCAGGGGTTCTTAGGGCGGGGGTGAGGAGGCAGGCTTGGCGTTGGGATGGGATTTCATTCTGCATTCAGCATCACAGCTAAGACCAGCACCTGAGCAAGGTACAGGACCCAGAAATGCCTCAGACACTGGCCCTGTCCTCAGGCAGGTGGCTCAGGTTTGCTGGGCAGAAGACACCTTTTGAAATGGAGGCAGCAGAGAGCATGTTATGCATTACACGGATATCCCTTTTTAGTTTTTAGTGTATTAGAATAGCTAGAAGGAAATACCTGAAACTGTTGAATTGTATTCCAGTAGCCTTGATTCTTGAAGAAGACAGTATAACTATATAGCTTTACAGTGTGGCCGTGTGATTGTGAAAACCTTGTGGCTGGCACTCCTTTTATCCAGGGTATGGACAGCTGAGTAAAAAACAAGGAAAAAAAAATAAATAATGGGCGGTTTGTCAGATAAGGGGTAAAAAAAAATTGGGTAGATTGCAATACTAGTGGTCAATGAGAGGGAGGGATAAGAGATATGGAATGAATGGGAGTTTTTTTTCATTTTATTTCTTTTTCTAGAGTGATACAAATGTTCTAAAAATGATCATGGTGATGAATACACAGATATGTGATGATATAGTGAGCCATTGATTGTATACTTTGGACAAACTGTATGCTGTATGAAGATATCTCAATAAAAATGTTTTTTTAAAAGGGGCTTGCCTAGCAAAAAATGTTTATTTGGTACAAAATTTATATTTTGACTAGTGCATTTCCTATTATAACTTATGTGGACAGCTAAATCGAACACCATAGTACTTGGAACCTTGCATAGGGCATGAGATTTTGTAGGTTTGTCCAGAGAGATGCCTAGATAAATCCCAGAGCAATTTGAACAGTGAATAGGGAAGCATTTGCAGAGTCCCCTTGGGGGAATGATGAGAAAAGGGGGAAATTCATCTTCCCCAAGTGGAGAATTCTTGATATTCTCACAGGCAGTGGGGACAACCAAAGCAATAGGCCAAGCCTCCAATCTTGGGATTTATTCATGTGAAACTGAATCCCACAAAGAATAGGCTAAGCCTACTTAAAATTAGGCCTAAGAGTCACCCCCAAGAGAGCCTCTTTTGTTGCTCAGATGTGGCCTCTCTCTCCAGCCAACACAATGAGCAGTCTCACCACCCTACCCCTGTCTATGTGGGACATGACTCCCAGGGGTGTGGACCTTCCTGGCAACGTGGGATAGAAATCCTAGAATGAGCTGAGACTCAGCATCAAGGGATTGAGAAAACCTTCTCAACTGAAAGGGGGAAGAGCGAAATGAGACAAAATAAAGTGTCAATGGCTAAGAGATTCCAAACAGAGCCAAGAGGTTATGCTGGAGGTTATTCTTAAACATTAAATAGATATCACCTTGTTAATCAAGGTGTAATGGAGAAGCTGGAGGGAACTGCCTGAAAATGTAGAGCCTATTCCAGTAGCCATGTTTCTTGAAGATGATTGTATAATGATATCGCTTTCACAATGTGGCTGTGTGATTGTAAAAACCTTGTGTCTGATGCTCCTTTTATCTACCTTATCAACAGACGAGTAAAACATGAAATAAAAATAAATAATAGGGGAAATAAATATTAAAATAAACTTAGATTGAAATGCTAGTGATCAATGAAAGGAAGGGGTAAGGAGTATGGTATGTATGAATTTTTTTCTGTTGACTTTTTAATGCTTTTTCTGAATTGATGCAAATGTTCCAAGAAATGATCATGATGATGAATGTGCAACTATGTTATGATATTGTGAATTACTAATTATATATGTAGAACGGAATGATCATAAGTTAAGAATGTTTGTGTTTGTTGTTATATATATTTTTTTAATTAAAAAAAGGGAAAGCTTGCCTGCACTTAGCAAATATTTGCTACATCATCTGCTCAACTTTTTCGACCACTTTTCCATTGAGAATGTAATTTTGTCTTCATAACAAACACACACAATGCTAAGTTAACAACTAGAATAAAATAGTTCCTCAATTAAAAAGAAAGTGAATTGAAATTGGAAGTGACTGCTTAAGCTGTAGGTTTTTTGGGAGGGGGTGATGGAAATGTTCTGGAACTAGATAGTGATAATGGTGGTACAACATAGTCAATATACTAAAAACCGCTGAATTGTACACTTAAAAATGGTGAATTTTATCACAGTGTTTAAATTGCATTAAAAAAATAGTGAATGGTGACAGAGGTAAGGACAACAGAGGCTGCAGCAGGATCCAGGAGTCCTGGGTTCCCCAGTCTTGACCCCACCAGGACCCAGGGCCCTCTCATCTGTGCTTTGGCAGGATAGCCTATAAAGGAAGACGAAGCCCAGAGCTGGTGCCAACAGCACGTTCCAGTCCTAGGGATCTCTATTTGGCTGTGAAGTCTTGCTGATATTTCTACAGGGACAGTGGGGTGGAAGTTGGGGAGAAGAACCATCGGGGATCACAATTTGCCAGACTAGTTCAGGTACTGCCAGGCAGAGTCAGATTTGGCACAAAGAAGAGCTACCAGGCTATGAGATTTGGACTGAGATATCTGGAGAGGAGCCCAGTCTTCCGAAGGGCCGAGGTGAAGGGATGAGAAGGAGAGTCTCAAGCTGCAATGATTTGGGGATGACATCCAAGGGAATGGACTAGTTTAATCTTTCAGATCATCAGACTTCCCTATCTGGATCCAGCTGAGCCTCCCCTGCAGGCTAGGCAGAGCTCAGCCCTCTGTCTGGTCGCCCCTATCACCACCCAGGTCTTTACTGCCCCTGGCCTGGCAGCCCCTCAAGGTCTCCCCAGGCATGCGTCACCTCCACGTCTGCATGCTGCTCCTTAGGTGTCCTGGGGGATGTGGAAGAACCTGAGAAGTCCAGGAACTGGCCTCAATGCAGACTGCAAATCAGCCAATGGGCTGGGAGTAACCCTGTGTTTTCTGACCTTGGCCAGAACACTCTGCCTGCCCAAGGTTCCCAGGAGCACACAATCTCTGCTCAACCCCATCACCACCAGCAGCCGCAAAGATTCACAGGCTTCCCCCAAAAGCCACAGGTTTACTTCCCTAAATTGTGAGCCAGCCATCAGGCCACCGTAGTCCCTACTCCAACCAGCACTGCAACTTCAATCCCCACCACACTTAACAGCAAACCCAAGCCAAACCAGAATCCTCTCCCAGCCTTATCTCTAACCATAACTCCAGTCCCACCCCAATTCCAACTGTATTAGCTAGGGTTCTGCAGAGAAACAGAATCAGCAGGAGACATCTGGAAATATAAAATGTATAACTGTGTCTCACGTAACCATGGGGATGTAGAATCCAAGGTCTGTAGGGCAGGCTGTGAGCTGGCAGCGCCAATGAAGGTTCTCAATGAACTCTCAGGAGACCCTGGCTCACTGAAGCAGGAAGAGTGATCGTCCCTTCTGAGTCCTCCTTAAAAGGCTTCTGGTGATTAGATTAAGCATCACAAATGGAATCAGCTGTGGATGCCGCCAATGTGGTCATGATTAAAGTCCATGAAATGTCCTCATAGCAACAGATAAGCCAGTGCTTGCCCGACCAGACAACCGGGCACCACCACCTGGCCAAGCTGACACATGAACCTGACCATGACACCAACCTTAATCCAAATCTATCTCCACCTCAACCTTAACCCCAACCCCAACACAAAGCAACTCCATCTCCAGCCTCAATTTTAAATTCAATTTCAGCCCCAACATAACCCCCTTCTTGCTTTAACTCAGATTGTATCTTTAAAGCAAACCTCAACTCTTAACCAGCCCCAATCCCAACCTAATTCAAACTTAAACTTAACTCTAGCATGACCCTAAATCCCTAATTGGATTCCAAAAATCTAAATACACCCCACCCCCACACCCCTAGCCCTTCGCAGTTGATGCCAGCTCTAGCCACATGGCCCTCACTCCCCTCCCACCACTCCATCGAAAATACTTGTGGGCAGGAGGGAGCTGGACCTGAGGAGACTCAGCCACTCATGCCACTCCGTGATTCTTTTGAAAAATCTGGCCAACTCAGGTGGGTGGGTTTATGTTGAGATGGTGGATGGGTGGTTGGGTAGTGGATGAGTAAAAAAATATGGATTAAAAATAAATAAATAATGGGAACAAATGTTAAAGCAAATTGAATAGATTGAAATACTAGTGATCAATAAAAGGGAGCTGTAAGGGGTATAGAAAAAAATAGGGGGAACAAAGGTTAAAATATATTGGGTAGATGGAAATACTAGTGATCAATGAGAGGGAGGGGTAAGGGGTATGATATGTATGAGTTTTTTCTTTTTCCTTTTTATTTCTTTTTCTGGAGTGATGCAAATGTTTTTAAAATGAGCATGGTGATGAATGCACTATTATGTGATGATGTTGTGAGCCATTGATTGTACACCATGTATGGAGTGTTTGTATGTTAAGAATGTTCGTGTTTGTATCTTGTTTTGGTTTGTCAATTAAAAAAAAAGAAGCACATCTCAGTGGGGCAAGAGTCATAGGATTAGGAGAAGTGAAAAGTCATAAAGTTCTTTCTCCCAGATACCTTCATCAACAGGAGGGCTGATTTGTCTGAAGATAGAGGCTGGTTGAAAGACCCTTGGGAGAAAGGCTGGTAGACCTATTTTTGAATGGGTGTTGGCCTCAGGCAGACAGAGACTTACTGGATTTCTACAGCCACTCCAGAGTAGCTGTAAATCCCACCTATCCAGAGCCCAGCTCAGCACCTAAGGGGAGGCACTGGGGCATGAGGAGGCTTAAGCACCCGTCCAGTGTACTCCCCTGGGCCCAGCATACAAGAAGAGGAACTGCTTCAACCCCTGATTGACTCTCTACTGCCCACAGCAATAAGCTTGATCTCTGCTCTTCAAGGCTGTAAAGAATCAATTCCTTCCATAGTTTCTCCTTCTATTCCTTCCACAAACAGAAATCTTTAGGCAAATTAAGCCGCTTTCCAGTTTCCTTATAAGACCTCAGCCTTCTAGATTCCACATCATTTCTGAATGTCCATCCTTCAAAACCAAGCTCACTCTCTCTCTCTAAGCCGACTCTGCAAATAAACCCACTACCCTCCCCACTATGTAGGACACAACTCCCAGGGGTGCAAGTCTCCCTGGCAACATGGGACATGACTCCCAGGGTTGAGCCTGGCCCTGGCATAGTGGGATTGAAAAAACCTTCTTAACCAAAAGGGGGAAGAGAAATGAAACAAAATTAAGTTTCAGTCTTTTGCAAGCTTCAGCCAGATATTGCAAATTGCCACAGTATGCCTAGCCCCCAACCAACAGTATTCCTGAAAACCCTAAAGAACACCCTGTGCTCTATCTAAGAGGCTATAAGTGTTTTACTTGCTAAGTTTATTTTTTCAGGAATTTAAGGCCTCCAGATTGTTCCTATGCCAGAGAAGCCCTGACACCCAGAAGTCCAGTCTCTCCAAGAGCATCAACCAGTTACATTCCTGTACCCCATAAAGTCAGCACCCCTTTCCAGGTGGAAGAACCTACAATGGTCATTGCCCAGATATCCCTGAAGATTGAGAGAATGACCAAATGAGAGGATGGAGGTGTAATTGAGAAATTAGGATTTAACAAATGATTATGACTACTGGCTCATTATAAAGATATTTCTTTTTAGTTTTTACTATATCAGGATAGCCAGAAGGAAATACCTGAAATTATTGAACTGGTAATCCAGTAACCTCAATCTTTGATAATCATTGTATAACTATATGGCTTTTATCATGTAACCACATGATTGTAAAATCCTTGGGACAGGCTCTCCCTTTATCCAGTGTATGGGTAGATGAGTAATAAAGTAAAAACATGCATGAAAATAAAAAAAAAATAATGTCTAGAATATGGAGAAAATACCCCTAGTAAACTATGGAAAATAGTTATAGTACTACTTTAATGATCAACATTTGTTACATCAATTGCAACAAATGTAACTACTATTAAAAAATAGTAGAATTACAAAAAAAGTGTTATCATCAATTGTACAAATCTTCCAGCGCAAGTGTTGGTGGTGGGATGATGTATGGGAATTCTGTATTTTATGCATTATAGTTCTGTAAACCCCAACTTCTCTAATAAAAATTTTAAAACAGAAAACCAACCTCAAATGCTGCCTTTTCCAGGAAGTCTTCCCTTCCCTTGCCCTGCCTCTGAAAGTCCAAAGTTTAAACTTTTAATAACTCTTTGTTGTAGAAAATGCCACCTTCATCTCATGGGTTCTCAACAAGCTTTGGCTCTTTCCTAGATCCCTGGTCACATTTTTCCTAAGCCATTTGGATGTCTAAGAGCACAGCAGGGGAAGGGGCTGGGTCTGAAAGTCCTTGGTATCCCCAGTATAGGGGGGTCCCACAGTGCAGGTACTCAAAGTATAGTTGGCAGACAAATGGATGGATGGATAGATGCGTGGGTGGATGGAAAGACTGATGAAAATATGGTTGGATAGATAGGTGGTTGGGTAGAAAAATAGGTGAATGAATGAATGGATGGATGGATGGATGGATGGATGGATGGATGGATGGATGGATGGATGGATGGATGGATAAAGTAAGTAAGGAAGAGAAAGGAAGAAAAGAAGGATGTATTTAAGTTTTTCAAGGGCTGGGATATTTGTCCATTGTGTTCACCGATGAATCCCAAGCACCTAATAGAGTGCCTGGCACAGAGTAAGCACTCAATAAATGTTTGCTAAATAAATTAAATGGTGAAATGGTTGATGGATAGAGATTGGGATGATGACTGCATGGATTGATGAGCTGATAAAGAAGGGATAAATGGATAAATAAATTGACAAATGGGTAAGGGAGAGGGTAGATGGATGCATATATAAATAGATGAATAAATGAATGGATGAATTAATGAATGAATAAAAGGCTTATTAAACTCCTACCTGAACTGAACATGGTATGTTTAGCTGTGGTAGAGGCAGGAGCCATCCAGAAGCCCTCCTACCTCTACCTACTTCCCCTAGTACTGTGCTAAGTGGACAGGAATTGTTGGATAAACAGGTCTGTCTACTCTCCCAGACTTCTGGCTTTTCTAGGCTGGTCTGAGCCCACTCCTCCAGTACCATGCCGAGTACTTGAGGCTGTAGCCTGTGGTCTGGAGGACATAGATGCCATAAAAGCTGTCAGGTATGCAGATGTTGCCACCTGTGTCAGTGCCCATGCCCAGGGTGGAACATCCCTTCTGTCAACAGAGTTCCCTCATCCCCTGAGAAGCCCCCAGGTGTCTTCTTTAAGTTCAAGGGGTTTAGAGTCTGATCATAGATGGGGATGCTGCATTCAAAGCAGAAGGAGGCAGAAGAAGAGGAGCTGGGAGCTTAACTGGCTCATGAGAAGCCATCCACCCTCAAGAGACAGCCCCAGGACTTCTTTGGCTCCCATCGTTCCATGAGCGCCTCCTTGGTTCTGAGATCTCCTGGTCTTCCTTCCCAGCTGGGTTGCGGGGCTTATGCTGCAGGAAAGATCAGCATCAAACATCAAACACAACTTCTAAAATCAGGACCAAGAAACCCACAGTGCTGTTTTCAGACTTAAGAAGAGGCTCCTCAGAAGAACTGATATACTAAAGACAGAGTGGAGATGAGAGAGTCTAGGGGATGAGAGGAACAACTGAAGAGAAAAGCTGGTATAGAAGCAGACAAAAGTAACCTTTCAGAACCTCAGAGCCCGAAGGGCCCTTGGAGTCAACCCTCACATGGTGAGATGAGCCAGAAAGGACTTGCACAAGAACCCTGTCCTGGAGGTCTGCAAGGTTGGCCTTACCTCACCCTCTGCACTGAGAGAAACCATTTCAGCCCTGGGCCCATACCCAGCCCCAGCCCCAAGCCTGCCTATTTCAGAGACCTGAGCATCTGAAACATCTGGAGGATATTGGTCTTAACAAAGGGAATAACTCGCTGGGCCTTCAGCACTTTCATAATTACCTCATCCTTGGCTGATGCCTTCTGCAGAAACTAGACTGGGTCACATGTAGAGACATGACCCTTTAGGGAAGGGACATTACTTCCAGCCCATGGGGGCCAGAGTAGAATCACCCAGCCTGCAGGCTCTCATCTCCACTCTACTTCACTCACATACATCCTCACACCCTCTGAGATACAGGTACTGCACATTTACGAGGATTTGTGGGTGGCAGGATAGTGTAGTGACTAAGAATTTAGGTTTTTGATAGACGATAAAGACTGAGATGGTATAATCTAGGAATGCCTAGAGTGTACAATGATAGTGACTACATGTACAAATTGAGAAATGTTTTTGCAAGAGGAAGAACAAAGGAATGCCAATATTGCAGGGTGTTGAAAATAGGTGGTAATTCATATTTTAAAACTTTAACTTTGTTAAGTTGGGGGAACAAGGAAGGTCACCATGACTCGAGCTGTGTAAAATGTGCCCCGCAAAGGATAGGTCAAGCCTACTTAAAATTAAGCCTAAGAGTCACCCTTAAAGAACCTTTTTTGAGGCTCAGATGTGGCCTCCCTCTCTCAGCCACCATGACAAGCAACTCACCACCCTCCCCTCTCTACATGGGACATGACTTCCCGGGGTGTGGACCTTCCTAGCAACATGGAACAGAAATCCTAGAATGAACTGAGACTCAGCATCAGGGGATTGAGAAAATCTTCTCGACCAAAAGGCGGAAGAGCGAAATGAGACAAAAGAAAGTGTCAATGACTGAGAGATTTCAAACAGAGTCGAGAGGTTATCCTGGAGGTTATTCTTGCACATTATATAGATATCACCTTTTTAGTTAAGGTATATTGGAGAGGCTGGAGGGAAGTATCTGAAAATGTAGATCTGTGTTCCAGTAGCCATGCTTCTTGAAGATGATTGTATAATGATATAGCTTTCACAATGTGACTGTGTGATTGTGAAAACCTTGTGTCTGATGCTCCTTTTATCTATGGTATGGAGAGATGAGTAAAACATATGGATTAAAAATAATAAATAATAAGGGGGACAAATGTTAAAATAAATTTTGTAGATTGAAATGCTAATGATCAATGAAAGGGAGTGGGAAGGGGTTTAGAAAAAAATAGGGGAAGCAAAGGCTAAAATACATTGGATAGATGGAAATACTAGTAGTCAGTGGGGGGGAGGGTAAGAGGTATAGTATGCATGAGTTTTTTTTCTGTTTTCTTTTTATTTCTTTTTCTGAATTGATGCAAATGTTCTAAGAAATTATCATGGTGATGAATATACAACCATGTGATGATATTGTGAGTTACTGATTATATACCAACAATGGAATGATCATATGTAAGAATGTTCATGTTCATATGTTGTTAAGTTTTAAAAAATTAAAAAAAAACAAAAAACCAATACAGTTCACTTCTATTATGGTTTTCTATAATAGGAAAAGCATGCTGGATTTTGTCAAAAGCTTTTCTGTAAATACTGAAATAGTCATGGTATTTTTTTACTTTGTTCTATTTATGTGGTGCATTATGTTGATGAATTTTGTGTGTTGAACTACTTTTGGGTTCCTGGAATAAATCTCACTTGGTCCTAGCAAATAATCTTTCAAAAAAAAAAAAACAAGAAAGACTGTATGTGCCTGTATGTTGTTATATCAATAAAAATTGAAAAAAAAAAAAACCTTGATTTCCCCCCCCCCAAAAAGAATTTAGGTTTTGGAGCCAGACTGCTGGATTTCAAATCCCAGGTCCGCCACTTTCTGCCCACGGAGCCTTGCTTAAGGAACTTGCACAGTGTTAGGCATTCAGATGTTGACTGGTTTGGTGGAGTGTGCACACGCACACACACTTCTACTCGTGCACGTACACTGCAGGGCTCACTGTGCAGCCGTAGGTGTCCCTGAGGCTGGGGGGATCCCATAGAAAGGGTCTCTTTCACACTTCTTGAGCTCCTACAACTCCTGCAGTTGCGCCTCACATTCCCCCAGGAAATCCATCAGGCAGTTTACCTCCTGGTGCATCTTCAGTGCCTGAGTAACACTGAGGGACACCAGATGTGGGGCACCCAGTCTCCATCCCCTTCTACCACTCTGACTCAGAGCAGAATAAAAGTGACAGATGATGGCAGCATGCCCTCCACCCCAATGGGCTGAGCCCCAAGGAGCTATACCTGTCCCCCAACTCCTCTAGATAGAAGAACAGGCAACAACTCCCACTGCAGCCCCGAGTCCCAGGTTTGGGTCTTTCCCCCTAACTCCCACCTCCTCCAGGTAGCTAGAGAGGACTTTATTCCAGACTCAGCTCTCCGTTCTGAGGCTTCTGAGCCAGCGTCACCAGGGGCCACTCCAGGAGGGGCTTAGGATCCAGGCCTCATTCCTGAAAAGATAGGGTGAGATGGGCAGATATCAAAGACTGACCCACTCCCACATACTTAGCCTTGTACACCACACACTCCAGTGGACACGCGGTTGTACCCGCCTCCATGTGCTCAGTACATGTTCTTGTTGGCATGTTGAAAACGTTTCCTAGTCTATCTCCCAGTTGGCATGACAGACCCTCAGGGGCATGAATGTTCCATGTCTGCCTCACCAGTGCCCATCCCAGGGCCTGGCACAGAGGAAGGTCTTCCCTTTTGTTTTGCTATACAGAGGGGGCACCAATGGAGGGGCAGTGACTCTACACCCACCTTGGGACTGAGCGGTAATGGAAAATGAGTTTCAGCTCTGAGTTTCAGCCTTCAGGAGGCACCCCAAGCATGCCACTGCTCTTTCCTCTCCAGTTCTCCACCTCTGCTGATGCGACCTTGGGACAGGACAAGAGGCCAGCATGGGTGGCAGGAGAGCTGACCACACCATTGACCTGCCAGGTAGCCCTGGACAGATGCCTTCTCCTCCCATTGTTGGGTCTTCTCAGGGGTGAAAAGACTAGAAGTGGCTGCTTTCTCCTCAATCATGTGCTGGTGACCACAGACGAGCCCCTCAGCTTCTCTGAGCTCCGTCCTCCAGATTATCAGAAAGACAGATACCACCTTCTCGGGGCTGCTGTCAGGTGACATGAAAAGGACCTGGCACAAAGCAGACATTCAGGAAAATGAAGTTTTCTTTCCTTCCATCCCCTTCAGCCCTGATTGAGACTTTGGCGCCAACAAGCGGGAAGGTAGAGGGGGTGGGAAGCTGAGCTGCACGGACCTTTTTTGGTCTGGAGAGTGGGAGATAAAGGGATTTCCCTGGGGGATTAGGAGCTTCCTAGGCGCATCTTTCACTCACCCCAGCCTGGCTTCTCCCCTCCCCTGTCTACTGAACCCCTTCTCACCAACATCACCAGGTCTTCTTGGGTGTTCAATCTCTGAGTTTCTTCATCCTACTTCTCCTTCTCAGCAGCATCGGGCTCTTAGAAACTCTTTCTGGAAACTCTCTATGTCCCCAGCTCTCCTGGCTTCTTCTTACCCTCAGGTGCCTCTTTTGATCTCCTCTGTCCACCTCTCCCCTCTCCAATAAATGTTGGGGTCCTAAAGGCTTAACCCAGTTCCTCCTCGCTTCCTACCTATTCACCCTTTCTGGGTGACCACTTCAATCAAATGTGTCCTCAGGACTCCCAAATCACTCTGCTTCTCTTGCCTAGGCCTCTCACCTAAGCTCAGACCCATTTACCCACCCTCAGATTCCCCAGGACTCATCATTTACCCATCAAGCCTCTTCAGTTTGCTTGAAATTTCCAAAGTAAGAAACCCCCAAATCATCCTGGACTCCTCCCTCACATTCAAGTTCTGATAGTAATCATAATGACAAACACTTAAATCACACACAAGGTATGTTACAACAGTATGAGCCAGGCCCCATTTCAAACATCTCACATGTAACAATTCATATCATTCTTTACAACAACACTCTGAAGTAGGTCATATTTTTTCCCCCACTTTATGGCAGAAAACACTGAACCACAGAGAGCTTTTTGTCTGAGGACTCACACCTCGTAAGGGCAGGACGTGGGTTTAAACCAGACATTCTGGCTCCAGTGACCGTGCTCTCAACCATGTGCTGCCAATAGGCGGTCCTGCCTCCTTAAGAGCTCCTGCCCCTGACTCCACAGCTCCCTGCCCGCCTAGAACCTTCCCTCTCAGCCACCACGATGGCCTCCCTGCCACTAGCCTCTACTTTTCCAGTTTCTTTTCACTGCAACCTGGGTGATCCGTCTAAGACCTGGTTCTAGTTTGCTAGCTGCCAGAATGCAATATACCAGAAACAGAATGGCTTTTAAATATGAGAATTTAATAAGTTACTAGTTTAGAGTTCTAAGGCCAAGAAAATGTCCCAATTAAAATGAGTCAATAGAAATGTCCAATCTAAGGCATCTAGGGAAAGATACCTTGGTTCAAGAAGGTTGATGAAGTTCAGAGTTTCTCTCTCAGCTGGAAGGGCACATGGCTAACACGGTGTCATCTGCTGGCTTTCTCTCCTGGCTTCTGGTTTCATGAAGCTCCCCGGGAGGCGTTTTCCTTCTTCATTTCCAAAGGTCGCTGGCTCGTGGACTCTCTGCTTTGTGGTGCTGCTCTTTCTGAATATCCCATTCTCCAAAATGTTTCCTCTTTTATAGGGTTCCAATAAACTCACCCAAATGGGTGGAGACATGTCGTCACCTAATCCAGCTTAACAACCACTCTTGACTAAATCACATCATCCAGGGAGATGATCTGATTATAGTTTCAAACATACAGTATTGAATAGGGATTATTCTACCTTCATGAAATGGGATTTTGATTAAAAGATGGCTTTTCTAGGGGGCATACCTCCTTTCAAACCAGCACAGACCTCATAAAGGCCAAGTCTGACCAAGAATCCCACCGCCCTCCTAATAAAGTTGCCAAATCATTTTCCCTCAGCATAGTTTATAAAACTTTCACCATAAACATATAACAGGTGTTCCTGTATGGGTACACATATATTCACAGTCACTGAGTACTTACTTGTGTGGCTGGAAACTGTGCCACGTGCTTTACCTGCACCATTTCATTAAATCTTCACAAAATCCCGTGCTGTTATGATTATTTCCATTTACCAATGAAGGCAACTGAGGCACAGTGAAGGTAACTCTCTTGCCCGAGTTCACAAAGGTAAGGAAGCCTGGATTAAATCAACCCAGAGGATCTATACCTTAACCACTACCCTCTGATGGCTTTTAGAGAAAAGAGGTTTTGTTTTTTTTTTTTTTGATTAGAGAAGTTGTAGGTTTAAAGAAAATCATGCATAAAGTGCAGAGCTCCCACATGGCACCCTATTAACACCTTGCATTAGTGTGGTACCTTTGTTACAATCAATGAAAGAGTATTATATTTGTACTCTTAGCTATAATCCATGGTTTACATTAAGGTTCCCTGTTTGGGTTGTACAGTTTTAGGTTGTTATTTTTTCATTCTAGTAGCATATATATAACCTAAAATTTCCCCCTTTCAACCACATTCAAATATATAACTCAGTGCTGTTAATTACACTCACCATGTTGGGCTACTGTCACCACCATCCAATACCAAGACCTTACCGCCATGGGGAGGGGACCTTTTATGATGAAGCACTTCCTGGGTGCCAGGAACTGTACCAGGCTCATGGCCTGCATGAGTCCCACTGGGCCCGTCTCAGCTGCCTGCTCTTTCACCACCCCCCTCACCCCCACATACACCGCTGCTCCAGCCATGTTTACTGCTCAGTCCCTCCACTTGCTAGGCCATTTTGCCACGTTGGTACCTCAGCCTGTGTCCCACCAGGACGTTCAGGACATGGATCCCCTTGGACAGGACAAATATTCAGTAAGACTTCACTTCTCTGGTGCACCAGGGATTAAAATATTGAAATACTTCTGAGTCACTTAGTAAAATTCATCCCCCTGAGTACCCCAGCACCCCAGCTGCCCTAGGCCCTCTCCTGGGACACCACCCTCTCCTCCCAGTCCAAGAAGTAGAGGGTTAATGCCCAGCACAGCAGGGAACCTCTTGGCACAGCAGTTGATTCCCCCAGGGACTGTGCCCCTCCCATGCCCTGCTCCCCCCAGCCCCAAGGAGCCCCAGTAGGTGCTGCCAGGAGCCACCCCAACACAAGCTGGTCCACACGCACACCCCCGAGACACACCACCCCCTGCTCCTATGTATCTACCCAGCCAGTGTAGACCCCAGCAACAGAGATGACACCCTGGGGGCACATCTGGGAACAAATACCCAGTGTCCACTGACCCCCTTGAGGCCAGGACTCCCCTACAGTCATCCTTGCAGGGCTACTAGTGGGGAGGGTAGCCTTTGGGGATTTGGGCTCTCAAGGAGCTGAAGGAGAGGCTGAGGGTAGTAATGGGGCCTCTGTAGGAATCTGTTGGGATTGCCCCTCAGCCACACTCCAGAGACAGGAGGGGACCGTTGAGGGCCCAACAAAGTCCTGTCTCCAACCCTGTTGAGCACCACTTCCATCTAGTAGAACAAATTCATTGAAACTCACCAAATGTCCACTTGCCATGGACAAAAGTAACATTTAAAATATAAGTCTTGGGGTGCAGAGGGTAGTTCTGTGGTAGAATTTCCAGCTGCCACGCAGGAGACCCAGGTTCAATTCCTGGTCCACGCACTGCCCAAGCAAACAAATGAAAAACTAAACAAAACAAAAATTCAACGAATGGTGCTGCAATAAGGGGATACTCATGCGGAAAAAAGAATGAAATGTTGACCCCTGCCATACAGCATAAAAAGAAAAAAAAATCTTCATAAAAAAACATACGCTCCTTTTATCTACCTTATCAACAAATGAGTAAAACATATGGATTAAAAATAAATAAATAATAGGGGAAATAAACGTTAAAATAAATTTAGTAGATTGAAATGCTAGTGACCAAAGAAAGGGAGGGGTAAGGGGTGTGGTATGTATGAATTTTTTTCCGTTTTATTTTTATTTCTTTTTCTGAATTGATGCAAATGTTCTAAGAAACGATCATGATGATGAACATACAAAAAAATCATAAATCTTATTAGTAAACTGAAAACAAGAACTTATACAGTGCTTAATGTGTGCTAGGCGCCCCTATACATATTTATTAACTTACTTATGAACTGTAATTACACTCAGCACCCTATTGCAGAGATAAGGACATTAAAGCCCAGGAAATTATTTAAAACCTACGTGTCATAGTCAGGATTCAAATCCAGGCAGTCCAGCAGGAGACCACATTCTTAGTAGCAACGTTACACAACTTCTCACAGGGCCTGAAGGATTGATGTCAACACAATTCAGTAAGACATTCTAATAATGAATTTTTACCATTCAGCTGACAACAGAGATATTTGATTGTATAACATATCAGACAGTATTAGAAGAGCTTAAGAATTTTGAGAATTTGGCAGTAGCACAGAGAGAACTCAGCCTAAGGAACATTTCACTGATGTTAAGAGAAAGTCTGCATGTGATTGTGAAAACCTTGTGTCTGATGCTCTTTTTATCTATGATATGGACTGATGAGTAAAAAGTATGGATTAAATAATGACATCCAAGGGAGGAAGTCTCCTTGGTGACATGGGAGAGGCCTTCCAGGGATGAATCCAGACCTGGCATCGTGTGATCAACAATTCCATCCTGACCAAAGGGAGGTAAAGAAATGTAATTAATAAAGTATTGGTGGGAGAGAGAGTTCAAATAAAGTTGAGAGGCTACTCTGGAGGTTGCTCTTATGCAAACTTTAGTTAGAACTTGCTACCTATCATAACCTGCCAAACCCAACCAGGACCATTCCAGCCAATCCTAAAGAACACTTGGGGCAATACGTAAGATTCCACAAGGGTTCCAGGCACTAGAGTAACTTTCCAGAAACCTACAGCCTCCAGATGGGTCCCTGGTCCAGATAAGTCCTGAAACCTAGCCCAGCCTCTCCAGAACATCAGATAGTTCCATCTTTCTACTTCATATTAGTGACAGACCCTTCCAATATCAAAAATTTAGAATTGCCATAGCCCAAACATCCCTAAAGAGAGGGATGGAAAGATCAAAGTTGATGGTGGAGTTATACAGAGAAGATAGGATTTAACAAATGAATATGGATGCCGAATCATTAAATTCATATCTCTTTTAGTCTCCAGTATTTTAGAGTAGCTAGTAGTAAAAACCTAAAATTATGGAATCGTAACCCATGTCAAACTCTGGAATATGTTCTACAACTAATTGGTGGTGCTGTACTTTTGCATATATGTGGCTTTTCACAAAAACAGTAGGAAAAAAAGTCAATCATGATGATAAAAAAATATTTGAGCCCTCTAGCCTCCTATATTCTGGAGCAGCTAGAAGGAAAAATATGAGAGGATCGCATGGTAGCCCATGACAAACTCTGGGATCTGTCCTGTAACCACTTATTGAAGAGTGCTTTGAAAACTATTGCTTTTTTATTTCTTTGCTTTGTATATATGTTATACTATACAATAAAAAACTTAAAAATAAAAAAAAACCAAACCTCAAAATTAATAAGTAAATAATAGGGGGAACAAATGTTAAAACAAATCGAGTAGATTGAAGTACTAGTGATCAAGGAAAGGGAGTGGTAAGGGGTATAGAAAAAAATAGGGGGAACAAAAGTTAAAATATACTGGGTAGATGGAAATACTATAGTCAATGAGAGAGAGGGGTAAGGGATATGATATGTATGAGTTTTTTGTGTGTTCGCTTGTTATTAATTTTTTTATTTTTTTTAAATACCAAAAAACACCAAACAAATGCAAACATTCTTAACTTTTGATCATTCCATTCTACATATATAATCAGTAATTCACAATACCACCACATAGTTGCATATTTATCATCATGATCATTTCTTGTAACATTTACATCTATTCAGAAAAAGAAATAAAAAGAAAACAGAACAAAATTCATACATACCATACCCCTTACCCCTCCCTTTCATCGATCACTAGCATTTCAATCTAAATTTATTTGAACATTTGTTCCCCCTATTATTTATTTTTATTCCATACGTTTTACTCATCTGTTGACAAGGTAGATAAAAGGAGCATCAAACACAAGGTTTTCACAATCACACAGTCACATTGTGAAAGCTATATCATTATACAATCATCATCAAGAAACATGGTTACTGGAACACAGCTCTACATTTTCAGGCACTTCCCTCCAGCCTCTCCTCTACATCTTGACTAACAAGGTGATATCTATTTAATGCGTTTAAAAATAACCTCCAGGATAACCTCTTGACTCTGTTTGGAATCTCTCAGTCATTGACACTTTATTTTGTCTCATTTCTCTCTTCCCCCTTTTGGTCGAGAAGGTTTACTCAATCCCTTGATGCTGAGTCTCAGATCATTCTAGGATTTCTGTCCCACGTTGCCAGGAAGGTCCACATCCCTGGGAGTCGTGTCCCAAAAGACAGGGGGAGGGTGGTGAGTTTGCTTGTTTTGTTGACTGGAGAGAGAGACCTTCTTTTTTCTCCTTATTTCTTTTTCTGGAGTGATGCAAATGTTCTAAAAAATGATCATGGTGGCGAACATACTACTATGTGATGATATTGTGAACCACTGATTGTACACCATGTAGGGAATGTTTGCATGTTAAGAATATTCGTGTTTGTATGTTGTTTTGGTTTGTCAATAAAAAAATAAATAAAATTAAAGTAAATTAAAAAAGAGAAAGTCTATATAGCAAGGCCGAGTGTCACCTAAAGACTCTTAATTTATTGGGAGAGCTTTGACAAGGACAGTCTGCAAAAGATGATGGGGCTGCTCCAAAAGATCCCCACAACAAGTTATAAATATCAATAAATTATTTGGAAAGTATTAGAATAAAAGAACT
The DNA here is from genome assembly GCF_023851605.1 of Tamandua tetradactyla. NCBI lineage: Eukaryota > Metazoa > Chordata > Mammalia > Pilosa > Myrmecophagidae > Tamandua > Tamandua tetradactyla. The sequence goes on from NC_135328.1 coordinate 176,421,201, forward strand.
AAACCTCAATATTTCTTAAGCAGTTTTTTTTTTTTTTTTTTTTGCATGGGCAGGCACCAGGAATCGAACCTGGGTCTCCGGCACAGCAGGCAAGAGCTCTGCCTGCTGAGCCACCGTGGCCTGCCCTAAGCAGTTTTAACATATAGTTTTAGTTTAGAACAGATCACCCCCTCCTGCTGAGTCCCACAGCTTCATGGACAACTGGCTTTTTCTGTACTCAGCTGATGCTGGCTCCAATCATGGTTTAAGGATCAAAGAAATATATTATAAAGTATGTAATAAATTGATTATTTGTATTTCCAAGGGGGTTGTTAAATATTCTTAATATCATAAAAACTCTCAGCCCTCAGGGTGGGCAGGAGAAACCTCAAGTAACCAGCCTCAAGCAGCTTGTCTATTTATCCCTGCAGCCCTTGTGAATGTTATTTTTCATGTGTTCTACAGAAACACTGCCTTCTTTGCCTTCTTTGAGCCTTTTCCCTCCCTGGTGCTGCCTTTTGTGTTCCTTTCCCTTTCTGGAGAACTCCTACTCATCCTGCAAGACTCAGCTCAAATGACACCTCTTCTATGAAACCTTCCCATACCCATCCTCCCCAGACGGAACGAATCACTTCCTCCTCTCGCGCCCCATGGCTGCGCGGACATCCAGGCTTCCCCCCACTCAGTGAGACACGTCCCATCATGATTTGCAAGCTGTTTCCACCCCACCCCACCCAGACTGAGGGCATTTGTAAGGCAAGTCCGGATCAGACGTCGGATTCATCTTTATTTCCCCACAGTCTGGCACAAGGCAAGACACAAGAGGATTGTCTCAAGGGTATCCCTGGGGGAGGAGGGCCCTGACTGGGAAGGTTGGGGAGGGAAGAAGGGGCATTGAGACAAGAGGCCTGCAGCCGAGAGGGGAGAGGGAGAGACCCCATGGGTGACCTTGCTCCAGCCCCCCCACTCCTTCACCCAGGCGGACGCCTGCCCCCAACCAGACACCCAGCCAGTCACACAACCCAGACATCCACATGTGCACGTGACCCTCACGCAGCACACACACATAACCACACACGTATGCGCCAGCCAGCCACACATTCTGACGTAGATACTCCAACCAGTAACAGAGACACAACACTTATGCACTCAACCAGAAACAGCCATGTGCACACGCACGACATGTGCAGCCCACTGCTGGGCACACACCCAACGAGAACACAATAAAACACCCACAAGAGGCACACACAGGCAGGCCCTGGTGTTTACAGTAAAGGAACCTCGCCCCACGGCCCGCACACACGGGCCTCCCCAGGCACACAGGAATTCTCTCCATCATGCTGAGTCGCCACAGCAAACCCATTAGCCCAGACCTCCTCCTCATCAACCAAGGAGGGGCAGCTGCTCTCTGGGGGCGGATTGATTTATCCAACTAATTAGCCCCAATTAATATTAATACACATTCTCAGCAACTGCAGCAGCTCGAGCAGAGAAGCTGCCCACTGGGGCCATCAATCACCGTCCAGTGGACAGCAGAGGACACTCAGGAGTGCCAGAGCGCGGGGATAGCACCTCAGGCACCATCCCCAACCCCCAACCTCCTGGGCTCCTTCCTAGGCACCCCCTCCCCAGGGGCTTTCAGAGGGAGTCTTCCTCCATCAACCAAAGCTGGGAACCCTGAGGTCCCGTAAGCCCACCCCTCCCATGGTTAGTTGAGAAGTCAAGGCCCAGAGAGGGGTTGTCACATCCTCCAGGTCACACAGCAGCAAACCCCAGGACCAGTCTCAGATTGTCTCCATGCCCCTCCTTCCTGCCCTTCTCTATGCCTAGCCAGGCTTTGCTGGCACACCCATGGCTCAGCCCCTTCGCCTGCTATTCGCAGGCCACAGACCAGCCACATTGACTCGTCTTTTGCCTTACTATGTCTTGAAATACCCCCATCCAAGCGGTCAAAGTCCCCTTTTAAGCCTCCTGGGAGGGTCCTGCCTCCGATGACCACCCCCACTCCTGCCTTGCTTTGCGCTTATCAGATACCAGGCAAACATTTGCAGAGCTTAATGGAGTGGGAACAAAAGAGCGAATATGTAGACCTGGGTTCCTATCTCAGTGGGGTTTGTGGGTACTAGGGATGGAAAAAGAGGCCTGGCCTCCTGCCTCCGACTGCCTCTGTCAATTCATTTTATTTTAACACATACCTCAAGTGAGCCTCCACCTAGTGACTGAGCCTTATGCTGGGCACTGGGTGAATGGAGGAAAAATACACTGTCCCTGACGAGGATGCAGATGGAGGAGGAACTGTCCGGGACACAAAGAGCTGGGCCCCTTGGAGGGCTGAGGCTGGAGACCCCTGTATTCTGAAGGGGATTCTGGCAATGAGGGGTGCCTCACCCTGAGGTCGCCTATTGAGATTGAGGGTCAAGGTTCTCTGGAGCAAGTTCCCCACTCACCTGCTTCCAGAGACACTGGGCAGGGCCTCCATCTGCTGCAGCACAACTTTCCTTGGCTTCTGTGCATCAGGGATCTTGTTCTGCTTTGGAGCCTGGAAGAGGAAGAGGGCAGCCCCCAGCAGGGCACCCCCCGGGACGGCCAGCAGGAGTAGCACCACCAGGGAGTAAGGCATATATCTAGGACAGCCAAGCATTCCCAGGCATTGTGCGGCCAGTGTAGACATATCAGCTGCTTCCTCCAGAATACTGCCTGCTTACTACTGTTAAGTATACAGCCAGGTATACACAATTGGGGCCCAGACAGGCAAGGAGGATGACCCTGGGTGTGGAAGAGCTAGTTCTTATTCCCAGCCTCCTCCAGCCAGTTCTTACCCCTTCTGAACTTCAGGAGGACAAAGACATGGGGCCATGCAGAGGAAGAGGCTTTGGTGGAGACGAGCCTGAAGGAGGAAGTGACAAGGCTCTGACTGCACCTCCTTCTCACCCAACTCCCACCCATCCCAATCTTTGCACACTCCACCAGCACCCTCGTCTGGCCTTCACAAGTTCCAGTTGGTGTTGCTCCTGCGGTTTCCTGTTGATTCAGGATAATAACCAACTCCTTTAACATGGTTCACAAGGCCTTTTGTCCCACACAAAAACACACATGGAAATGGACTGGAAAGACCATGTTTGCCAAGAGGGGTGGTTCTGAGGGTGCAACTGGGGCCCAGGGAAAGAGGAAAGGAGGGGACAACTTGAGGAGTAATCAGGGGCTCTGGAGTTCTATCCCTCATCAGGGCTTAGGAGGCACCTATCCCAGGGAGATGACCCAAGAAAGTGAGAAAACAGGGGCATCAGCTACTACCCTGAACCCTGCTCCTGCCCTGCCATCCCAGCTGGGCCCTCAGTCCCTTGACTCCCAGAGCAAGGCCTCACCCCTGATCCTGGGAGTCCAGCCTCCCCAGTCTGTTAGTTCTCCCCCGCAGTCTCATCTCCATTTTCTCTTCAGAATAAGAGCCCCTGTGGGCAGAGACTCTCGATTGCTCATCTCTGAGTCCACAGCACCTATAGAATTAACTGAACTGAGGCCAGGGAAATGGACCCACAAGCCAAGCAGGGAAAGTATTGGAGGGAAGGTGTCTATGGGGTGGGGGTAAGTATGGGAAGGTCAAGGAAACTTTTGGCAGAGGAGCAGGAGAGAACTGGCAAGGTTTGAGCAGAAAAGCAGAGGGGACCTGATTTTGAAACCATCCATTCTTCTCAGTAGATGTTTTAGTCCAATCTTCTGACTCAGAGATGGAGAGACGAACAGTTAACAATAACTCAGCGGTCACTCACTGTGGCATGGGGAATGGTGACTCCTGTCCTTAAGACCAGGCAGCCAGGAGAAGCAGTAAATTTGGGTGGGAAGGAAATGTTTGTGGTGGTGAAAGTTGGGTCTGAGCACCTAAGGGTCACAGATTCAGCAGTTTGATCCATTGGTCATGATGTAAAAGTTAACCCCAAGGTCATCTGCCCTCTAACATTCTGATTCATTCATCTCCAAGGGGCCTCTGGAACTAGCCCTCCTGTAGGCAAACTCCCCATGCTCTCTGCCTCTTCTCTGACCATTTCCTCCCCACACCCCCTCACTGAACCTTGGCTCCCCACTGATGGCCTCAGCCTCCCAAGGCCACTTCAGCCAGGACCTACCACCTCAGCACCCTGGCCCTTGTTGTATCATCTGCTCTCGACTTGCTCCCTCCATTACCATAACGCCCCATTTTATTTCTTCATCACCCTTGTCATTAGCTGAAATGATCTTATCCACTTACTTAATTATTCCCTGCCTCCCTCTTTAGAAAATAAGTTCCAAAAAGGCAAGGACCTTGTTTGCCTTTTTCAAAGTATCTAGCACATGGTAGGTGCCTAATACATATTCCTTAAAAGAAGGCATGATGGAGGGGTTGAGCCCACCCATTCTTAACTTTACTTATCCTCTCTCTGTGTATCTCTGCTAGCTTCTTTAATGTGCTAAAGATTCTCCCATCTTAAAAAAAAAAAAAGAATCCTCTGAAATCTATGTTCTCCATAGCTACTACCCAAATAGCTTTCCTCCCCTCACAGCCAAGTTTCATGAGTTGTCTACTCCTGCCACCTTTAGCTCCTCACCTTTCTACTCACTTCTTAACTTACTCAGTCTGGTTTATACCTTGGTCACTCCAATGAGTTCCTCACAGCTAAATCAACAGAATTTGAAGCTGTTGACTCCACTGTTCTTGAAACACACTTGTTCCTTGACTTCAGTGGCCCCACAGTTCTCAGCTTAAATGCCACTTTCCCCAGGAAGCATCCCTGAAACACTCATACTCACACACAGACGCATCCCAGGCTGGATCAGGTCCCACTTGGTTTACTCTTGCAGTATTCAGTGCTTCTGCTTTATTGCATTTCTAACAAGAGTTTTTGTGTAATTATGTATTTGATGTCTATCTTTACTAGTATAATTAAAGCTCCATTCAGGTGGGGGCTATTACTGATTGGTTACCCTAAGCATTCTTTTGGAGAAATTCATATATTCCTAAATGTATTGGATTGATGGATGAAAGGATGGATAGGTGGATGGAGGGATGGATGGGTGGATGGGTGGATTGATGGTGGGGAGGGGATGCGGTGTTTGGGATGAGGAGCTGCAGACCAGGAGAAAGTTATGGGATAAATATAGATTGAGGGTCATCTGTCCGTGTGTTAACCAAGATCATGGCAATAGGTAAGAAAGACATGAAAAGGACAGAGGTCAGGAACTGACTAGGGACTTGCTTGTTGGCAGTAAGAGGCGGAAGTAATCAGGCGGGGCCAAAATGGGTTTACTAATAACAAGTCATCCATTCCTCCATTCAACAAGCCTTTGCTGGGTATCCGCTGAGTGTCAGGCACTGTACTGAACGTTGGGCATACAAGGATAAACCATACCTAGTACTGACTCCAAGTGGCCTCACACCAGAGACAGATCTGATTGGGAGGTTCATGAGAGATTATGTGACTGCCTGTTAAGGGTGCAGAAAATGAGTGTTTCCTGGAAGCTTGCCTAAAATGACACATCTCAGGGCTGTTTCCTTGGCTCTGATCTGCTCAACATATTTATTGGAGACCTGGGTGAATTTGGAGGAGTCCAGTGCTCAGATTTGCAGATGTGAGAGCTGAGAGGCAGAAAAGAAATAAGTGGGCCACAAAGTCAGGATCCCAAAGGCTCTCAACAGGCTGTAGCCCCCAAATGAAGCTAAAAGTTGGTATCTAACATAGACTAATGGCAGGTCCTCTGTTTGTGCCTTAAGCTTGAATAGCAGAAGCACAGAGAGGTGAAAGGAGTGTGTGTGTAGAGGGGGTGGATAAGGACAGGACAGTAACCTTCTCTAAATATGCATCAGCTGAAGAGCACAAGTACATGGATGAAAGGATGGATAGGTGGATGGAGGGATGGATGGGTGGATGGGAGTCTCCAGAGTATTCGTGGTCACCTAGCACACAACTGGCACCCAGATAGTGTTCAATGCACGTTCTTATAATGATTGTGCAAATGAAGAAAGTGTACCAAGTTTGTAGTTGGGCACAATAGTTTCAAGTCTTCTTTGTACCACTATTGATTGCCCTTGGATAAGTCATCAACCCTCTCTAAACTTTAGTCCCCCCATCTATAAAATGGAAATAGTAATGCCCACTTCTCAAATGAGATGATGAATTACCAGCTTCACATCCTCACAGACATTGGCTGTTATTACCAATAAAACAAACTCCCTGTCTTCAAACAGTTCACAAAGCATAAACAAGCCCTTTCAACACAGCCTGACAGAGTTATAGGAAAAGAATAATTACTCTCACCTTGAATGAACAGGTGTTTAGGTAGAGACATGGGAAGTGACATTCCAGGCAGAGCAAAGGGCATGGAAGTGGCAGGTGTGCCTGGGGCCAGAGGACTGCAGATGGCCAGGTGGCCAGGATGGAATCACCTGGTGGAAAAGTGGAGGCAGAAAGCAGAGTAATCAGCAGCAGCAGCAGCAGACCCAGCACCTTGGAGGTCATGGTAATGAGTCTGGAGTTTGTCCAAGGGAAGTGGAAGGTTATTAAAGGTTTTAAGCTTGATCAGATCTGTACATGGAAAGGTCACCCAACTCCATGTGAAGAATCATAGGAAAAAGTCTTTCTGGACGCAGGGAGCCCAGGCAAGAAGCTGTAGCCGTGGACCCAGGGGGAAAGGGGAAGGCCATTAAAACAGGTAGTAGTCATGTGATTTAAGAGGATCTTGGGGCCAGTGGATTGGGAATCGTGAAGGGAGAAGGAGGAGGATGACTCATGCTATCCCTCCTCTGGACACTGTTCCCTGTGGCCTCGGCATCCTGGGACACTAGAAAGAGCTCACGTAGGCTCTGACAAGACTGACCCAGGTTTCAATTCTAATCCCCCACTTCTTGATCAGGGCAAGGTAAATAATCACTGTGTAAAATGGGGACAAAAGATGCCTACAGCAGGTTTAATAGAATTAGATGGCATTATGATGATAAAATACCCAGAAGAGAGATGGCTCATAGTGGGTGCTCAGTAAATGAGAATTCAGAAGGCCCTTTCTCCCTTATTTCTTATCAAAAGTCACTTTATCACTTAATGCACTAAATATTTAGGGGTCGTCCTAGCACACCTACCTACCATCCTTTCTTCTTTCCTTTATTCAACAAATATCCTCCAGAATGTAAGCTCCAAGAGGGCAGGAACCAAGCCTCTCTTCAATCATCACTGTAGTTCCAACACCCAGCAAAATGCTTGGCCCCTGTAGGCACTCACTTAACATTCACTGAATTTATTCACCTGCTAAGCACCATTCTACATGCCAAGGATATAGAGATGAACAAAATGAGCGCAGCTCTCAGGAAGCTTATTCTTCAGTGGAGGAGACAGAAAGGAAAAAACCCACATAATTTCAGAGAGTGATAATATCATAAGGAAAGTACAAAAAGTGATGTGTTAGAAAGTGACAGGAAGCTGGCCAGGGAAGGTGACATTGAAGCTATTCTAGTTTGCTAACTGCTGGAATGCAATATACCAGAAACAGGATGGCTTTTCTAAAAGGGAATTTAATACATTGCAAGTTTATAGTTCTAAGGCCAAGAAAATGTCCCAATTACAACAAGTCTATACAAATGTCCAATCAACGGCATCCAGGGAAAGATACCTTGGTTCAAGAAGGCCGATGAAGTTCAGGGTTTCTCTCTCAAGTGAAAAGGCACATGGCGAATACAGTCAGAGTTTCTCTCTCATCTGGAAGGGCACATGGCAAACACAGTGTCATCTGCTCTCTTCTTCTCCTGGCTTCCTGTTTCATGAAACTCCCCAGGAGGTATTTACCTTCTTCATCTCCAAAGGTCGCTGGCTGGTGGACTCTGCCTCTCGTGCCATGTCACTCTGCTTTACTCTCTCTGAATCACTCTTTCTTCAAAATGTTTCCTCTTTTATAGGACTTCAGAAACTAATCAACACCCACCCAAATGGGTGGAGACACATTTCCCCCAATTCAGCTTAACAACCACTCTTGATTGGGTTACATCTCCATGGAGATGATCTAATTACAGATTCAAACATACAGTATTGGATAGGGATTATTCTGCCTTTATGAAATGGGATTTAGATTAAAACATGGCTTTTCTAGGGGACATACATCCTTTCAAACCAGCACAGAGGCCAAGTGTACCAAACAATGGGAACAACTAGTACAAAAGCACTGAAGCAGGTACCACTTTGAGATGATCAAGAAACCAGAAGGTGCTCCTGTGGCTGGAGCACAGTGATCAAAAGGAAGAAACACCCAAGATGAGGCTGGAGGGAGGGAAAGAGCCACATCAAACAGGGCCTTGTAAGAAACAAGGCAGAAACTGGATTTTATTCTAAACAGAATAGGAAACCATTGAAAGATCTTTAAGCAGAGAAGTGACTCAATTTGATTTGCAGTTTTACAGGATCACTTTGGCTACTGAACGGAAATAGGTGAGGATGGAAGGAAGGAGACCAGTTAAGAAGCTTTTGCATGTGACCGTGTGATTGTGAAAACCTTGTGTCTGATGCCTTTATCAAGGACAGATGATGTAAAAAAGATGGATAAAGAAATAAAAAATAATAGGGGGCACGAAGGGTAAAATAAATTGGACAAATGGAAATACTAGTGGTCAATGAGAGGGAGGGGTAAGGTATACGGTATGTATGAATTTTTTCTTTTTTCTTTTTATTCCTTTTTCTGGAGTGATGCAAATGTTCTAAAAAATGATCATGGTGACGAATATACAGCTATGTGATAATATTGTGAGCCATTGATTGTATACCATGTATAGAATGTATGTGTGTGAAGATTTCTCAATAAAAATATTTTTAAAACTCCAGAAAAAAAAAAGAAGCTATTGCAGAAGATGGTGACATAGTGAGGTATGGAATTTAGATAGTCCTCCAGGGAAGCTAGCAAATAGCCAGGAACTATCTGGAACAACTGTTTGGGGGACTCCAGTACTACACATGAATTGCACATCAGTCTGAAATGGGTGAAACACACACAGCCAAGACTCCACACAAAACTGTAAGTCTCCCAAGCCATGGAGACTGGCATCCCTCCCCCACTGGCACAGAAGGCCATCTCAGAGTTGGTTCCCCAAGGGAAAAAGAAGCCTCTGTACTAGAAGCAAGTAAGGAGTTCAATCAAGCTCAAATTGTGGAATTAATTAACAAATGTGGGCTGCGGATTACAAGTTCCAAGCACAGATAAACCTGGAGCAAGCATGAAAGGAACCTGGAGATTTTGCCTTGGGAGACAGGGGGTGGGGCTGATGGGAAAAAAAAAAGAACAGAGGCTTTTGAATTGGACAAGCTCAAAATACTATAAAAGGGGCACATAGAGCCAGGTACCAATTCTGGCTCTTGATTGGCAAACCCAAGGGTCAGGGTCTAGCTCTGAAAAGGATTTTCCTTTTTTTTTTCTTCACTTCCTAGGAGCCCATTAGATAGAACTGCAGGCATCCTCAGGTTTCAGTACTGTGCCAGGCAAGGGCACAATTAAGATATGTCTGAGAGACTAAATAACCAGTCATGTGAAGGAGATAATTCCCTAAAGGGTATATCTTTAAGTAGTCTCTATGGGGAGTAAGGAAAGGTATCTCAGCCAAGCTCCAATTTCAGTTTAATCCCAGCAGAAAGGAGGTAGGGTGCTGACAGACAAAAACAGAGAGAAATGAAATAAAATTCAAAACAATACAGATGGAGGATTTTGGAGTTGACCAAACTCAGAGCCCTGGAAAGGGGAACACACAGAGCTGGGTACCAACTCTGGCTCTTCTTTTTTTTTTTTTATTAATTAAAGAAAAAAAAGAAATTAACACAACATTTAGAAATCATTCCATTCTACATATGCAATCAGTAATTCTTAACATCATCACATAGATGCATGATCATCATTTCTTAGTACATTTGCATCGATTTAGGAAAAGAACTAGCAAAACAACAGAAAAAGATATAGAATGTTAATACAGAGAAAAAAATAAAAATAATAATAATAGTAAAAAAAGGAAAAAGAAAAAAAGACACAAACAAACAAACAAACAAACAGACAAACAAAAAAAAACCTATAGCTCAGATGCAGCTTCATTCAGTGTTTTAACATGATTACTTTACAATTAGGTATTATTGTGCTGTCCATTTTTGAGTTTTTGTATCTAGTCCTGTTGCACCGTCTGTATCCCTTCAGCTCCAATTACCCATTATCTTACCCTGTTTCCAAGTCCTGTTGGTCTTTGTTACCAATGACATATTCCAAGTTTATTCTCGAATGTCGGTTCACATCAGTGGGACCATACAGTATTTGTCCTTTAGTTTTTGGCTAGACTCACTCAGCATAATGTTCTCTAGGTCCATCCATGTTATTACATGCTTCATAAGTTTATTCTGTCTTAAAGCTGCATAATATTCCATCGTATGTATATACCACAGTTTGTTTAGCCACTCATCTGTTGATGGACATTTTGGCTGTTTCCATCTCTTTGTAATTGAAAATAATGCTGCTATAAACATTGGTGTGCAAATGTCCGTTTGTGTCTTTGCCCTTAGGTCCTTTGAATAGATACCTAGCAATGGTATTGCTGGGTCGTATGGCAATTCTATATTCAGTTTTTTCAGGAACCGCCAAACTGCCTTCCACAGTGGTTGCACCATTTGACATTCCCACCAACAGTGGATAAGTGTGCCTCTTTCTCCGCATCCTCTCCAGCACTTGTCATTTTCTGTTTTGTTGATAATGGCCATTCTGGTGGGTGTGAGATGATATCTCATTGTGGTTTTGATTTGCATTTCTCTAATGGCCAGGGACATTGAGCATCTCTTCATGTGCCTTTTGGCCATTTGTATTTCCTCTTCTGGTAGGTGTCTGTTCAAGTCTTTTTCCCATTTTGTAATTGGGTTGGCTATCTTTTTATTGTTGAGTTGAACAATCTCTTTATAAATTCTGGATACTAGACCTTTATCTGATATGTCGTTTCCAAATATTTTCTCCCATTGTGTAGGCTGTCTTTCTACTTTCTTGATGAAGTTCTTTGATGCACAAAAGTGTTTAATTTTGAGGAGCTCCCATTTATTTCCTTCTTTCTTCAGTGCTCTTGCTTTAGGTTTAAGGTCCATAAAACCGCCTCCAATTGTGAGTTTCATAAGCTATCTCCCTACATTTTCCTCTAACTGTTTTATGGTCTTAGACCTAATGTTTAGATCTTTGATCCATTTTGAATTAACTTTTGTATAGGGTGTGAGATACAGGTCTTCTTTCATTCTTTTGCATATGGATATCCAGTTCTCTAGGCACCATTTATTGAAGAGACTGTTCTGTCCCAGGTGAGTTGGCTTGACTGCCTTATCAAAGATCAAATGGCCATAGATGAGAGGGTCTATATCTGAGCACTCTATTCGATTCCATTGGTTGATATATCTATCTTTATGCCAATACCATGCTGCTTTGAACACTGTGGCTTCATAATATGCCTTAAAGTCAGGCAGCGTGAGACCTCCAGCTTCTTTTTTTTTCCTCAATATACTTTTAGCAATTCGGGGCACCCTGCCCTTCCAGATAAATTTGCTTATTGGTTTTTCTATTTCTGAAAAATAAGTTGTTGGGATTTTGATTGGTATTGCATTGAATCTGTAAATCAATTTAGGTAGGATTGACATCTTAACTATATTTAGTCTTCCAATCCATGAACACGGTATGCCCTTCCATCTATTTAGGTCTTCTGTGATTTCTTTTAACAGTTTTTTGTAGTTTTCTTTGTATAGGTTTTTTGTCTCTTTAGTTAAATTTATTCCTAGGTATTTTATTCTTTTAGTTGCAATTGTAAATGGGATTTGTTTCTTGATTTCCCCCTCCGCTTGTTCATTGCTAGTGTATAGAAATGCTACAGATTTTTGAATGTTGATCTTGTAACCTGCTACTTTGCTGTACTCATTTATTAGCTCTAGTAGTTTTGTTGTGGATTTTTCCGGGTTTTTGACGTATAGTATCATATCGTCTGCAAACAGTGATAGTTTTACTTCTTCCTTTCCAATTTTGATGCCTTGTATTTCTTTTTCTTGTTTAATTGCTCTGGCTAGAACCTCCAACACAATGTTGAATAATAGTGGTGATAGTGGACATCCTTGTCTTGTTCCTGATCTTAGGGGGAAAGTTTTCAATTTTTCCCCATTGAGGATGATATTAGCTGTGGGTTTTTCATATATTCCCTCTATCATTTTAAGGAAGTTCCCTTGTATTCCTATCTTTTGAAGTGTTTTCAACAGGAAAGGATGTTGAATTTTGTTAAATGCCTTCTCTGCATCAATTGAGATGATCATGTGATTTTTCTGCTTTGATTTGTTGATATGGTGTATTACATTAATTGATTTTCTTATGTTGAACCATCCTTGCATAGCTGGGATGAATCGTACTTGGTCATGATGTATAATTCTTTTAATGTGTTGTTGGATTTGATTTGATAGAATTTTGTTGAGGATTTTTGCATCTATATTCATTAGAGAGATTGGTCTGTAGTTTTCTTTTTTTGTAATATCTTTGCCTGGTTTTGGTATGAGGGTGATGTTGGCTTCATAGAATGAATTAGGTAGCTTTCCTTCCACTTCGATTTTTTTGAAGAGTTTGAGGAGAGTTGGTACTAATTCTTTCTGGAATGTTTGATAGAATTCACATGTGAAGCCATCTGGTCCTGGACTTTTATTTTTAGGAAGCTTTTGAATGACTAATTCAATTTCTTTACTTGTGATTGGTTTGTTGAGGTCATCTATTTCTTCTTGAGTCAAAGTGGGTTGTTCATGTCTTTCCAGGAACCCATCCATTTCATCTAAATTGTTGTATTTATTAGCATGAAGTTGTTCATAGTATCCTGTTATTACCTCCTTTATTTCTGTGAGGTCAGTAGTTATGTCTCCTCTTCCATTTCTGATCTTATTTATTTACATCCTCTCTCTTCTTCTTTTTGTCAATCTTGTTAAGGGCCCATCAATCTTATTGATTTTCTCATAGAACCAACTTCTGGTCTTATTGATTTTCTCTATTGTTTTCATGTTTTCAATTTCATTTATTTCTGCTCTAATCTTTGTTATTTCTTTCCTTTTGCTTGCTTTGGGATTAGTTTGCTGTTCTTTCTCCAGTTCTTCCAAGTGGACAGTTAATTCCTGCATTTTTGCCTTTTCTTCTTTTCTGATATAGGCATTTAGGGCAATAAATTTCCCTCTTAGCACTGCCTTTGCTGCGTCCCATAGGTTTTGATATGTTGTGTTTTCGTTTTCATTCGCCTCGAGGTATTTACTAATTTCTCTTGCAATTTCTTCTTTGACCCACTCATTGTTTAAGAGTGTGTTATTGAGCCTCCACGTATTTGTGAATTTTCTGGCACTCCGCCTATTGTTGATTTCCAACTTCATTCCTTTATGATCCGAGAAAGTGTTGTGTATGATTTCAATCTTTTTAAATTTGTTAAGACTTGCTTTGTGACCCAGCATATGGTCTATCTTTGAGAATGATCCATGAGCACTTGAGAAAAAGGTGTATCCTGCTGTTGTGGGATGTAATGTCCTATAAATGTCTGTTAAGTCTAGCTCATTTATAGTAATATTCAGATTCTCTATTTCTTTATTGATCCTCTGTCTAGATGTTCTGTCCATTGATGAGAGTGGTGAATTGAAGTCTCCAACTATTATGGTATATGTGTCTATTTCCCTTTTCAGTGTTTGCAGTGTATTCCTCACGTATTTTGGGGCATTCTGGTTCAGTGCGTAAATATTTATGATTGTTATGTCTTCTTGTTTAATTGTTCCTTTTATTAGTATATAGTGTCCTTCTTTGTCTCTTTTAACTGTTTTACATTTGAAGTCTAATTTGTTGGATATTAGTATAGCCACTCCTGCTCTTTTCTGGTTGTTATTTGCATGAAATATCTTTTCCCAACCTTTCACTTTCAACCTATGTTTATCTTTGGGTCTAAGATGTGTTTCCTGTAGACAGCATATAGAAGGATCCTGTTTTTTAATCCATTCTGCCAGTCTATGTCTTTTGATTGGGAAATTCAGTCCATTAACATTTAGTGTTATTACTGTTTGAATAATATTTTCCTCTAACATTTTGCCTTTTGTATTATATATATCATATCTGACTTTCCTTCTTTCTACACTCTTCTCCATAACTCTCTCTTCTGTCTTTTCGTATCTGACTCTAGTGCTCCCTTTAGTATTTCTTGCAGAGCTGGTCTCTTGGTCACAAATTCTCTCAGTGACTTTTTGTCTGAGAATGTTTTAATTTCTCCCTCATTTTTGAAGGACAGTTTTGCTGGATATAGGACTCTTGGTTGGCAGTTTTTTTCTTTTAGTAATTTAAATATATCATCCCACTGTCTTCTAGCTTCCATGGTATCTGCTGAGAAATCTACACATAGTCTTATTGGGTTTCCCTTGTATGTGATGGATTGTTTTTCTCTTGCTGCTTTCAAGATCCTCTCTTTCTCTTTGACCTCTGACATTCTAACTAGTAGGTGTCTTGGAGAACGCCTATTTGGGTCTATTCTCTTTGGGGTGCGCTGCACTTCTTGGATCTGTAATTTTAGGTCTTTCATAAGAGTTGGGAAATTTTCAGTGATAATTTCTTCCATTAGTTTTTCTCCTCCTTTTCCCTTCTCTTCTCCTTCTGGGACACCCACAACACGTATATTTGTGCGCTTCATATTGTCATTCAGTTCCCTGATCCCTTGTTCAAATTTTTCCATTCTTTTCACTATACTTTCTGCTTCTTTTTGGAATTCAGATGTTCCATCCTCCAATTCACTAATTCGAGCTTCTGTCTCTTTAAATTTACCATTGTAGGTATCCATTGTTTTTTCCAGCTTTTCTACTTTGTCCTTCACTCCCATAAGTTCTGTGATTTGTTTTTTCAGTTTTTCTATTTCTTCTTTTTGTTCAGCCCATGTCTTCTTCATGTCCTCCCTCAATTTATTGATTTGGTTTTTGAAGAGGTTTTCCATTTCTGTTCATATATTCAGCATTAGTTGTCTCAGCTCCTGTATCTCATTTGAACTATTGGTTTGTTCCTTTGACTGGGCCATATCTTCAATTTTCTGAGCGTGATCCATTATCTTCTGCTGGCATCTGGGCATTTAATCAGATTTCCCTGGGTGTGAGACCCAGCAGGTTGAAAGATTTTTCTGTGAAATCTCTGGGCTCTGTTTTTCTTATCCTGCCCAGTAGGTGGTGCTCGTGGTGTTCGTCTGTCTGCGGGTCCCACCAGTAAAAGATGCTGTGGGTCCTTTAACTTTGGAAAACTCTCGCTGTAGCGGGGGGGTCGCCAGCCGAAGCGGCTTGGGGGAGTCCCAATCCGAATCTCCCAGCCGGCTCGGGGATCCGCGCGTGGGGAGGGTCGCCGGCCTCTGCGGCTTGGGGGAGTGCCTACCCAAATTTCCCAGCCGGCCCGGGGCGCCAAGCATGGCGGGGGGCGCCAGCCGCCGCGGCTTGGGGGAGTGCTTATCCACCGTTCCCAGCCAGACTGGGAAGCCACGTGTTTGGAAGGGACCCCGGTCGCCATTTTCCGTGGCTTGGGGATCTCCAATCCAATTCTCCCAGCTGGTCCGGGGGGCCGCGCTTGGGGGGGGCGCCAGCTGCCGCGGCTTGAGGGGACCACCTGTCCAATTCTCCCAGCCGGCCCGGGAAGGAGGAAGGGAGAGACTCCTGCCGCCCCGGCCCGGGGAAGCCCGCGCCCCTCGGCGATCTCACCGGAGTGGGTTCTCCCAGCCAGCCAGCCACTCCAGAATGGGGTACGCTGTCCTCTTGGTCTCTGTCGTGGCTCTGGGAGCTGCCCTGTATCGCCTCTGCCTCCCTAGTAGCTGTTCTGGAGGAGGAACTAAGACCCGCGTGTCTTACTAAGCCGCCATCTTCTCCGGAAGTCCCCCAACTCTGGCTCTTGACTGGTGAAAGTTGAGGGCTGAGGACTGGCTCTGTAAAGGGGTTTCTTTCTTTCTTTTTTTCTTCTTCTTTTTTAAGCTATTCTAAGTAAGAATAGCTTTAAAATCCTCAGAGAAGGCCTCAGGCATTTTCAACAGTCAGTGGGACTCAGGCAAGGGCTGAGTTAAGGTAGGTCTGAGAGACAAAAGTAATGAGTCAAGTGGGGGAGATAATTCCCTAAAGGGTGTATCTTCCCCAAGAAAAGGGGGGACAGGGCCCCGCTCAAGAGACAGCCCCCTTTCAGGGAATTCAGACCACAGGGGCTGAAAAGAAAGGCAATATAAGCCTGTCTTCTATTCAGCATCAGTCTCAACCATGTCTCTGGCAGAGAGGGTATGCTAAGAATTAAAGGAACCATAACACTTTACGCTGGTGGGGCACTGCGGGATGACAAGTGCCACCTTCTGGGCAGGATAGGAAAAGCACGGAGTCAAAAATCTTCACAGGAAAGTCTGATAACCTGCTAGGTTTCAAAATCAGGGAAACTTGGTACTGATTATACCTCGTCCTGAAACCTGGGCCTGTCTGCTCAGGGAAAATTTGATTGGGGGTGAGCATATCTGGGGAGACCCTATTCAAAAAAAAAAAAGGTTCTAATAGGTAGCACAAGAACCAGAAAAACAAGAGCCGAAGAATTCTACTCAGTTAAACAGAAGTTATGTTAGAGGTCTAGAATAAATTGAACTGAATGCCAAAGAACAGATGGAGAACAAAGCCAACCAGCAAGAAAACCCCAGGTTAAAGAGTGAAAATGACCTCCAGAATAATCTGATCAAGGAAATCAGATGCCTAGACCTAGACACCAGTAAAAAATTATGAGTCATACTAGGAAAAACAAAGATATGGCCCAGTAAAGGAACAAACTAACATTTCAAATGAGATACAGGAGTTGAAAAAAAACTAATTAAGGATATTCAAAAAGAGACATGCAAAATCACATTAAAAATCAAATCACTGAGTTGAAGGAAGGTACAGCAAAAGAGATGAAGGCTATAAAGAAGACATTAGGTTGTTCTAGTTTGCTTGCTGCCAAAATACAATATGTCAGAAATGGAACAACTTTCAAAAGGGGGAATTTATTAAGTTGCAAGTTTACAGTTCTAAGGCCATGAACATGTCCCAATTACAGCTAGGATATAGAAATGCTCAATCTAAGACATCCAGGAAAAGATGCATCGGTTCAAGAAAGCTGATGAAGTTCAGGGTTTCTCTCTCAACTGGAAAAGTACATGGCAAACATGGTGAAGTCTGCTAGCTTTCTCTCCAGGCTTCTTATTTCATGAAGCTCCCCCAGGGGCATTTCCCTTCTTCATCTCCAAAGATCTGTGGCCACATGGGCTCTCAGGTCTCATGGATCTCTCATGGCTCTGTCATCTCCTGGCTCTAAAAGGGACTTTCTCCAAAATGTTTCCTCTTTTAAAGGATTCCAGTGAACTAATCAAGGCCCACATGGAATGGGTGGAGTCACATCTCCATCTCATCAAATAATACCCACGATTGGGTGGGTCACATCTCCATGGACATAATCTAATTAAAGTTTCCAACCTACATTATTAGCTCAGGATTAAATAAACAGTTGCTTCCACAAGATTGGATCAGAATTAAAACATGGCTTTCCCTAGACTACATAATCCTTTCAAACTGGCACATAGGTGAACGTAAAGAACTTGAAATCTTGAGAAAACAAACAGCAGACTTTATGGAAATGAAAGGCACAATAGAAGAGATGGAAAAAACAATGGAGAACAAAAACAGCAGATTTGAAGAAGCAGAAGAAAGGATTAGTGAACTAGAGGACTGAACCTCTGAAATCTTATACACAAAAGAACAGATAAGGAGGGTGGTGCCATGGTGGCTCAGTGGCAGAATTCTCATCTGCTATGCCAAAGACCCAGGTTCAATACCCAGTGCCTGCCTATGTGGAAAAAAAAAATGGACAACAACAGATAGGGAAAAGGATGGAAAAATATGAGCAGGGTCTCAGGAAATTGAATGACAACATGAAGTGCATGAACACACGTATCCCAGAAGGAGAAGAGAAAGAGAAAAGAGGGCAAAAAGAATAATGGAGGAAATAATCACTGAAAATGTCTATTTCTTAAAAAAAAAAAAAAAGAAAGAAAAGAAAAGAAAATGTCCTATTTCTTATGACAAACATAAACTTACAGATTCAAGAAGTGCAGCATACCCCAAACACAGCAGATCCAAATAGACCTACTCCAAAGCGCTTACTAATCAGATTGTCAAATATGACCATACAAATGGCTCAAAAACATATGAAAATATGCTCTACTTCACTATTAGGGAAATGCAAGTAAATCAAAACCACAATGAAATATCATCTCACACCTACTAGAATGGCTGTTACAAAAAAAACAAAAAACAAACAGAAATATACAGGTGCTGGAGAGGATGTGGAGAGACACACTTACTCACTATTGGTGGGAATGTAGAATGATGCATCACTCTGGAAGGCAGTTTGGCAGTTCCTCAGGGAGCTAAGTTTAGAACTGACATATAGTCCAGCAGTCCCATCGCTAGTCATATATTCAGAGGAACTGAAGGCAGAGACATGAATGGACATATACACATTGATGTTTATAGCGGCATTATTCACGATCACCAAGAGATGGTAATAGCCCAAATGTCCATCAATGGACAAGTGGATAAACAAACTGTGGTATATATATACAGTGAAATATTGTACAATGGTAAGACAGAATAAAATCATGAAGCATACAATAACATGGATGAACCCTGAGAACATTATATTGAGTGAAATTAGCCAGAAACAAAAGGACAAATATTGTATGGTCTTACTAATATGAACTAACATTAATGAGCAAACTTTTTTTTGTATGATATATGGCAAGTCACATTTCATTCTTTTTCCATGTTGTGTATCCCATTATTGCAGCACCATTTGTTGAATTTTTTATTTGTTGGTTGGTTTTTGTTGGTTTCTTTGTTTTTTGGGGAGGTGCATGGGCCGGGAATCAAACCCGGTTCTTCCACATGGCAGGCAAGAATTCTGCCACTAAACTACCTTTGCACTGCCCCCTCAGTGAGCAAACTTTGAGAGTTAAAGTGAAGAACACAGGGGTGGGCCATGGTGGTTCAGCAGGTGTTCTCGCCTGCCACACTGGAAACCCAGGTTTGATTCCCAGTGCCTGCCCATGCAAAAAAAAATTTTTTTTGAGAACACAGGTTTTCATGAGATAGAAAGATTATATAAATTCAGAAATAGCACAATACTGTCTGATGGTAGCACAATATTGTAAGTATATTGAACAAAGATGAGTATGAGTATAGTTGAAAGAGGAAGGCTAGGGGCTTGTATGACATCAGAAGGAAAGTTAGAAGACTGGGACTGTATAATTTAGCGAGACCTAGAGTGGTCAATGATGGCGATTAAATGTACAAATATAAGAATGCTTTTATTTGAGGGAGAACAAATGAATGTCAACAATGCAAGGCATTGAAAATGGGATGGTGTGATGGTTAGGTTCTGGTGTCAACTTGGCCAGGTGATGGTGCTCAGTTGTCTAGTCAGGCAAGCACTGGCCTGTTACTGCAAGAATATCTCATGGCTTGTTGATAAACCAGGAAGCTGGCTTATTAAATCATCAGTCAGTTGATTGTACCTGTCATTACTTCTATGATCAACTAAGGGTGCACTTCTTGCACACAAAATAATCCAATCAGTTGAACTTGATCTAATCAGCTGAAGGCTTTTAAGGGAGAAGAGAGAAATTTCATTGCTTCTTTAGCCAGTGAGTCTCTCTTGTAGAGTTCAAGACCCTTCATTGGAGTTGCCAGCCTCAATGCCTACCCTATTGATTTTGGACTCTTGCATTCCCAACATTGCATGAGGTACATTTATAAATCTTATATTTACAGATATATCCTGTTTTTTCTGTTTCTCTAGAAAACACTGACTAATACAGATGGTATATGGAAAAAATAAAACCAGTGCAAACTACAGTCTATAGTTAACAGTAACATTTTAATATGCATCCAGTAAATAAACAAAGGCAGTATACCAAAGCTAAATGTCAATAAGAGGGGGATACAAGGGAGGAGTACGGGATTCTTGGTGTTGGTGTTTCTCCTTTTCATTTAAAAATTTTTTTCTCTTTATTTTTCTTCCTCTTCCTCTTCCTCTTTCTCTTCCTCTTTCTCTCCCTCTTTCTTTGAGGAAGAAATGGAAATGTTCTCATTAAGATTGTGGTGATGCTTTTGTGCATCAAAGAACTTCATCAAGAAAGTAAAAAGACAGCCTACACAATTGGAGACAATATTTGGAAATGATATATCAGATAAAGGTCTAGTATCCAGAATTTATAAAGAGATTGTTCAACTCAACAACAAAAAGACAGACAAGCCAATTACAAAATGGGCAAAAGACTTGAACAGACAATTCTCAGAAGAAGAAATACAAATGGCCAAAAGGCACATGAAAAGATGCTCAGCTTTCCTGGCTATTAGGGAAATGCAAATCAAAACCACAATGAGATATCTCACACCCACCAGAATGACCATTATCAATAAAACAGAAAACAACAAGTGCTGGAGAAGATGTGGAGAAAGAGGCACACTTATCCACTGTTGGTGGGAATGTCAAATGCTACAACTGCTGTGGAAGGCAGTTTGGCAGTTCCTCAGGAAGCTAAGTATAGAATTGCCATATGACCCAGCAATACCATGGCTAGGTATCTACTCAGAGGACATGAGGGCAAAGACACAAATGGACATTTGCACACCAACGTTTATAGCAGCATTATTTACAATTGCAAAGAGATGGAAACAGCCAAAATGTCCATCAACAGAAGAATGGCTAAACAAACTGTGGTATATATACACAATGGACTATTATGCAGCTTTAAGACAGAATAAACTTATGAAGTATGTAACAACATGGATGGACCTTGAGAACATTATGCTGAGTGAGACTAGCCAAAAACTAAAGGACAAATACTGTATGGTCTCACTGATATGAACTGACATTAGTGAATAAACTTGGAATATTTCGTTGATAACAGACACCATCAGGAGAGAAATAGGGTAAGATATTGAGTAATTGGAGCTGAAGGGATACAGACTGTGCAACAGGACTGGATACAAAAACTCAGAAATGGACAGCACAATACAACCTAACTGTAATACAACTAGCATAATAAGTACATGGAACCTTGAGTAGAGTATGAGATTTTGTAGGTTTGTCCAGAGTGATGCCTTGATAAATCCCAGAAGGATTTGAACAGTGAATAAAAAAGTATTTGTAAAGTCCCCTTGGGGTATTGGTGAGAAAGGGGGAAAATTTAATTTCCCCAAGTGGAAAATTCTTGATATTCTCACAAGCAGTGGGGACAACTAAAGCAATAGGCTGAGCCCCCAATCTTCGGGTTTGTTCATATGAAACTTAACTCCACAAAGGATAGGCTAAGCCTACTTAAAATTAGGCCTAAGAGTCACACCCAAAAGAACCTCTTTTGTTGTTCAGATGTAGCCTTTCTCTCTCAGCCAGCATGACAGGCAAACTCACTGCCCTCCCCCTTTCTACATGGGAAATGACTCCCAGGGATGTGGACCTTCCTGGCAACATGGGACAGAAATCCTAAAATGAGCTGGGACTCAGCACCAAGGGATTGAGAAAACCTTCTCGACTGAAAGGGGGAAGAGAGAAATCAGACAAAATAAAGTGTCTTGTGGCTGAGAGATTCCAAACAGAGTTGAGAGGTTATCCTGGAGGTTATTCTTACACATTAAGTAGATATCACCTTGTTATTCAAGATGTAATGGAGAGGCTGGAGGGACCTGCCTGAAAATGTCGAGCTGTGTTCCAGTAGCCATGTTTCTTGAAGATGACTGTATAATGATACAGCTTTCGCACTGTGGTTCTATGATTGTGAAAACCTTGTGTCTGATGCTTCTTTTATCTATCTTATGGACAGATGAGTAAAACATGGATTAAAAATAAATAAATAATAGAGGGAACAAATGTTAAAATAAATTTAGTAGACTGAAATGCCAGTGATCGGTGAAGGGGAGGGGTAAGGGGTATGGTATGTCTGAATTTTCTTCTGTTTTTTTTTTCTTTTTCTGAATTGATGCAAATGTTCTAAGAAATGATCATGATGATGAATATACAACTATGTGATAAAAAAGAAAAAAAGAATGTTCATATTGTATGTTCATTGGTTTTATTAATAAAAATTGAAAAAAAAAGATTGTGGTGATGAATGCATAACTAAGTGATTTATACCAAGAACTATTGATTGCTTACTTAGATGGATTATATGGTATGTGAATAAAACTATTTAAAAAGAAACAGAAAGATAAAAGTCTTGGAGAAAATATGGAGAAAGGGAGGTACTGTTCCATATTCACTATTGGTAGAGAAGTAGACTGGAGCAGCCCATTTGGAGGGCAGTGTGGTAGTTCCACAGGAGGCTAAGTACAGAATTGCTATATGATCCAGCAACCCGTTATTAGGTATATACTTGGGATAACTGAAAGCAGGGACATGAATGGATATTTGCACACTGGTGTTTATGGGGGCAGTATTCACAATTTGCAATGAATGGAGGTGGCCTAAGGGTACATCAACTGATGAAAGGAAAAGCAAACTGGTTTCTACATATAATGGAATATTGGTCTATACATATAATGGAATATACAGTGCCTACAAGAAGAAATGAAGTTTTGAGACATTCAACTAGGTGAGTGGAACTTGAGGACAGTATGTTGAGTGAAATAAGCCAGAAATGAAAAGGCAAACATTATAATGCCTCACTAATATGGACTAACTATAATGTGCAAACTTTAAGAATTGAATCAGAGACTATCAGTTATCAGGGGAAGGCTCATTGTAAAGGTTCCTAGATTGTAGGCTCTTACACAGTCATATCTATTCCGGAGTTGTAACTGTTATTTCTAAATTCAAAGATGCTGAGGTCTTTGTGTATAACCTAGGTAGTCCCTTGAACTTCAGGTATTTGTATGACACCTGAGACTCAGAGCTAGAGTTCTGCAGCTCTGAAAGTCAGCACTATCCCATATAGCAACTGTTTAAAAAGCTTAAAAAGAGATCAGACTCCAATTAGAGATACGAATGAAGAAGATCTGGTTAGGTCTAAGATAAATCAGACTAAAAGGTAAAGGGTGATATTGACTATGTCTTTAAATCTTCAAATCAAAGGAAGCAATATTTATTTGGTGCAAAATTTGTGTTTTCTGTAGCACACAATCTAACTTAACTTGTCACTTTATTCAAACACCATAATTACATGGAACTTTAAACAGAGAGTGAGATCTTGCTGGTTTGTACAGGTTAGTGTGATGCCCTGATATATCCCAAAGTAATTTGGGCAGAGAATAAAAAAAAGTATTTGCAAAGCCCCCTTTAGGGACTAGGGAGAAAAGAGGAAATATAAACTTCCCCACCTGGAGAATTCCAGATATTCTTGCAAGCACGGGGGACTACCAATTTAATATGCTGAGCCTCAATCTTGGGGCTTGTCCTTTATGAAACTTGTTCCTGCAGAGGAGAAGCTAAGCCTACTTGTAATTGTGCTTAAGAGCCACCTTCAGAAAACCTCTTTTGTTGTTCAGTTGTGGCCTCTCTCTTGAAGCCAACTTGGCAGGTAAACGCACTACTTTCTCACCTACATGGAACATGACTCCCATGGGTGTAAATCTCCCTGGCAATGTGGAACATGACTCCTGGGGATGAAACCTGCCCTAGCATAATGGGATTCAGAAAGACTTCTTGACCAATAGGGGGAAGAGAAATGAAACATGACAAAGTTTCACCCACACAGCCACATCCTCCCCACTGCTGGGTGCCCACACTCACAGGCACCTGTGTAGATCCCCTACCTGTGTCTATACCTGCACTGCAATGCTTCACTGCACTTTGTGCTCTGCCCCGCACCCTGCATCCTGCTCCACAGCCATCCTGCTAATACAAAGCTTTAGACTACTGAGGGAAATCAACTTCCAAAGTAAACCAATCAAGATATTTATATGCCACGAAGATGACAGATCACTAAGCATATCATGATGCAGACAGATAAAGCCCAGTCTAATGACCAATTAAAACACCAGAGGAAAGTCCTAGTAGATGGTCTGATCATATCTGAGATAACTCCAGATATGAATCCAATGGAACTGGACAGTGTTCATTTGACACTCTAAGCAATAAGCAAACTAGGGAAATCGTATGTTATAAATTCTGTCTGTAGTTAATGTACCCCTTTAATTAAAATGCCAACTCCATGAAACATAAAAAAAAAAAAAATACCAGAGGAGACACAGACTTCGGAACAACTAATCAAAGATGTTCACCTAACTCTACTAAATAAAATAAATGGGGAATGACGTAAAGGAGATCATGAAGACACTAGAAGAACATAAAGAGGAATTTGAAAGAATAAATAGAAAAATAGCAGATATCATAGAGATTAAAGATGCTGTACACCAAATTGAAAGTATACTAGAGACACGCAACAGCAGATCTGAAGAGGCAGAAGAAAGAAAAAGTGAACTACAGGGCAGGGCAATTGATTTCAAACACTCAAAACAGAAAATGGCAAAAAAGATGGGAAAATTTGAATTGGATCTCAGGGAAATGATGGACAAAACAAAGTGCACAAATACAAGAATCACTGGTGTACCAAAAGGAGAAGAGAAGAGTAAAGGGCTAGGAAGATTAGTTGAGGCTATAATGGGGGAAAACTTCCCAACCCTTATAAAGGACATATATAAGCAAATCAAAGAAGTTTAATGAAATCCAAATAGAATAAATCCAAATAGGCCTTCCCCAAGACACATGCTAATCAGTCTGTCAAATGTTGAAGAGAAGCAGAAAATCCTGAAAGCAGCAAGAGAAAAACAATTTTACTACATACAAAGGTAACCACATAAGAATGAGTTCGGGCTACTCAACTGGCACTATGGAGGTGAAAAAGCAGTGGTATAATAAATTTAAGATTCTGAAAGAGAAAGACTTCCAGCCAAGCATTCTGTACCCAGCCAAACTGTCCTTCAAAACTGAGGGAGAGATTAAAATTTTTACAAACAAATCCTGAAAGAATTTGTCAACAAGAGACTGGCCCTACAAGAAATACTAAAGGAATATCTGCCTGTTGAAAAAAATGACAGGAGAGGGAGGTCTAGAGGAGGGCACAGAATTGAAGAGTATCAGTAAGAGTAACTTAAAAACTAAAAAGAGAAGAGGAAAAAGAATATATAGATCTGACAAATAAAATCCAAAAGATAAAATGGTGGATTCAAGAAACACCTTTTCAGTAATAGCTTTGAATGTTAATGACTAAAAGATACAGGTTAGCAGAATGGATTAACAAATATAATCCAGCTATATGCTGCTTACAAGAGACTCATCTTAGATACAAGGACATAAATAGATTGAAAGTGAAAGGATGGAAAAAGATGTTCCACTCAACTTGTAACCAAAAGAAAGCATGAGTAGCTATACTAATATCAGACAAAATAGACTTTAAATGTAAAGACATCACAAGAGACAAGGAAGAACACTATATACTAATAAAAGGGACTATGTCACCAAGAAGGAATAATAATCATAAACATTTATGCTCCCAATCAAGGAGCTCCAAAGTACATGCATGAGACAGACAATGGCAAAACTGAAGGGAGCAATACATGTTTCAACAATAATAGTAGGAGAACTCAATATGCCAGTCTCCTCTATAAATAGAATAACCAGACAGGAGATCAAGAAGGAAACAGAGAAGTTAAGCAACTTGATAAATGAATTAGACCTAACAGACATATATAGGTCATTACACCCCAAAACACCAGGACATATATTCTTCTCTAGTGCTCATGGAAAATTCTCCAGGATAGATCATGCACTGATCTATCAAAACAGGTTTTTATACATTTAAAAACATTGAAATTATTCAAAGCAATTTCTCTGATCACAACAGAATGAAGATGGATCTCAAGAACCACCAAAGAATGAGAACATTCACAGATATATGGAGATTAAATAACACATTCTTAAACAGCCAGTGGGTTAAAGAAGAAATTGCAAGAGAAATCAGTCGTTTACTGGAGACAAATGAAAACGAGAATACAGCATATCAAAATTTATGGGATGTGGCAAAGCCTGGGCTGGGAGGGAAATTTATTGCCCTAAATGCCTATATGAAAAACAAGAAAAAGCAAAAATCAAGAGCTATTCAACTGAAGGAATTTCAGAAAGAACAGCAAACTAATCCCAAAGCAAACAGAAGAAGACAAATAACAAAGATTAAAGTAGAGATAAATGAATGGGAGAACAAAAGAGCAGTAGAAAGAATCAATAGAACCAAAAGTTGGTTCTTTGAGAAAATCAATAAAATTGATGGGCCACTAGCAAGACTGCAAAGAAAAAAAGAGAGGATGCAAATTAACAAAATCAGAAATAAGGAGTGTGTTACCACAGACCCTGAAGAAATAAAAGAAAGCATAAGACAATACTATGAACAACAATATGCCAACAAACTAGATAACATAGGTGAAATGGACAAATTCCTGGAAACACACAAAATAGCTACACTGACTCAGAAAGAAACAGAAGATCTCAACAAACCAATCACAAGTAAAAAGATTAAAACAGTCATCAAAAATCTTCCTACAAAGAAAAGCCCAGGGCCAAATGGCTTCACAGGGGAATTTTATGAAACAGTCAAAAAAGAACTAACACCAGTCATGCTCAAAATTTCCAAAAATTTGAGAAAAAAGGAATATTACCTAACTATTACCTAACTTATTTTATGAGATTAATATCATTTTCCCTCTTTTTTTTTTTTGGCATGGGCAGGCTCCAGGAATCAAATCTGGGTCTCCGGCATGGCAGGCAAAAACTCTGTCACTGAGCCACCATTGCCTGCCTAAGTTGATAACTCTTTTTTTTGCATAAAGTGGTACACATAAATTCATAAAGTTACACAACAATAATACTGAGGTGATACACATAAATTCATAAAGTTATACAATAATACTGAGGTTAAACTTGTAAACTACTTTAGTAGTCACATAAGTTGATAACTTTTTAATACCAAAACTGGGTAAAGATGCCACAAGAAAGGAAAACCACAGGCCAATCTCCCTAATGCACACAGATGCAAAAATTCTCAACAAAATACTAGCAAATTAAATCCAACAACACATTGAAAGAATTATACATGACCAAGTAGGGTTTATACCAGGAATGCAAGAGTGGTTTAACGCAAGAAAATCAATTAATGTAATACATTAACACATTAACAAATCGAAAGGGAAGAATCACATAATCATCTCAATTGATGCTGAAAAAGCATGCAACATTCTTTTCTGATAAAACACTTCAAAAGATAGGAATCAAAGGTAATTTCCTCAATATGATAAAGGGCATATATGAAAAAACCTTAACCAGCATCATACTCAATGGAGAGAGACTAAAAGTTTTCCCCCCTAATATCAGGAACGAGACAAGATTGCCCTCTGTAACCTCTATTATTCAGCACTGTATTAGAAGTTCTAGCTAGAGCAATCAAGCAGGAAAAAAGAAACATGCTAAAAGAAATCAAAGAAGATCTAAGTAGGTGGAAAGACATTGCCTGCTAATGGATAGGAAGGTTAAATACAGTTAAAATACCCAAACTGATCTACAGATTCAATGCAGTACTAATCAAAATTCTGACAACCTGGGCGAACCACGGTGGCTCAGCAGGCAGAATTCTTGTCTGCCATGTTGGAAACCTGGGTTCGATTCCCGGTGACTGTCCATACAAAAAAAAAAACCTATTGAAAATTCCAACACGACAGGCCATGGTGGCTCAACAGGCAGAGTTCTCGCCTGCCATGCCAAAGACCTGGGTTCGTTTCCTGGTGCCTACCCATGAAAAAAAAAAAAGAAAAGAAAATTCCAACAACCTACTTTGAAGATTTGGAAAAGCTAGTTAACAAATTCATCTGGAAGGGAAAGAGACCCTGAATAGCTAAAAGCATCCTAAAAAAGAAGAATGAAGTGGGAGGATTAACACTTGACTTTAAAACTTATTATAAAGCCAGAGTGGTCAAAACAGCATACTACTGGCACAAAGAAGTATTGACCAATGGAATCGAATTAAGAGTGCAGAAATAGACAAAAAAATTTATGTTCAACTGATTTTTAAAAAGGTCCCCAAATCCACTGAACTGGGACAAAATAATCTTTTCACTAAATGGGCATGGGAGAACTGGATATCAATAGCCAAAAGAATGAAAGAGGACCCTTACCTTATACCCTATACAAAAACTAACTCAAAGTGGATCAAACACCTAAATATAAGAAGTACCACCATAAAGCTTCTAGAAGAAAATGTAGAGAAACATCTTCAAAATCTCGTAATAGGAGGTAGCTTCCTAAACTTTACACCCAAAGCACAAACCACAAAAGAAAAAATAGATGAATGGGAATACCTCCAAATCAAATGCTTCTGCACCTCAAAAGACTTTGTCAAAAAGGTGAAAAGGGAGCCAACTCAATGGGAGAAAATATTTGAAAATCACACACTGGACAAATGTTTGATATTCTGTATACATAAAGAAATCATATAGCTCAACAACAAAAGATCAAACAACCCAATTATAAAATGGACTAAAGATATGAATAGACATTTTTCTGAAGAGCAAATCCAGATGGCTCAAAAGCGTATGAAGAGATGTTCATTTTCATTAGCTATAAGGGAAATGCAGGGCAAGACTACAATGAGATATCACCTCACACCTATAAGAATGGCTGGTATTTCACAAACAGGAAACTACAAATGTTGGAGAGGATGTGGAGAAACCGGGACACTTATGCACTGCTGGTGGGAATGTATAATGGTGCAACCACTATGGAAGACTGTTTGGTGGTTCCTTAGGAAACTAAATATCCAGTTGCCCTATGACCCAGCAATAGTACTACTTGGTATATACCCAGAAGAGCTGAAAGCAACAACAGAAACAGATGTTTCTGTTTGCACACTGATGTTCATAGCAGCATTATTCACAATTGCCAAAAGATGGAAACAATCCAAATGCCCATCAACAGATGAGTGAATTAACAAAATGTGGTATATACATACAATGGCATATTATGCAGCAGTAAGATGAAATGAAGTCCAGAAGCTCATGACAGGATGGATGAGCCTTGAGGACAAAATGCTGAGTGAAATAAGCCAGACACAAAAGGGCAAATACTGTGATTTCACTTTTATGACCATAGTTAAGGTAAAATCAGAGGCATATAATACAGAATATAAGGGGCTTAGAGTTACATAGAAGCTTGAGATGCATGAACGGTTAGCTAATGAGGTTGAACTCAAACATAAAGGAATAGCTAGAAGTGAAGGTAATTCTCTAGTGGGTCTATAAGTAACATTACCATGTTGAAGGTGGACATGATTGAAAGGGGTTGTATAGACCTATGTGTCCTACTGATTAACACTAGAAAGTTCTTACAAGAACTACTTCAAAGGTATGATTCATGTACAAAAGGTGTTTAAATTCAAGATATGGGGGAAAACTGTTACTGCATGCTATGGGCCATGTTTAACAGGAAAACATCAGCAGTACCACGGCAACAGCAGGAGTAAATAATGGGGGGAGGGACAAGGGTTAAGGGGAGGTTTAGATTTCCTATTTGGTAAGGGTGTGTCTATTGGTTATCATTCTCTTGGGAACAATGAAATTATCTAAAATTGAGAGTGTTAATGGACTCTGGACTTTGGGCATCATACATGATGCCTAATGAATGCAGGTGGCTGAAGGATGCACTGACTGAGAAGTAGATTGGTGAATGATGGTGTATACATATGATCAAATATTGTGCTGTTACAAAAAGGAACAAAGTTGTGAGGCATGCAATGATGTGAAAGAACCCATGTGTTCTAGTTTGCTAGCTGCCGGAATGCAACACACCAGATACGGATTGGCTTTTAATAAAAGGGGATTTATTTCATTAGTTATTCAGAGGAAAGGCAGCTAACTTTCATCTGAGGTTCTTGCTTATGTGGGAAGGCACAGGATGGTCTCTGCTGGCCTTCTCTCCAGGTCTCTGGGTTCCAACAGCTTTCCCGGGGTGATTTCTCTCTGCATGTCCAAAGGCCTGGGCTGAGCTGCGAGTGCTGAGATGAGGTATGCTGAGCTGCCTGGGCTGTGCTACATTGAGCTCTCTCATTTAAGCACCAGGCAATTAAGTCAAACATCATTCATTGCAGCAGGCATGCCTCCTAGCCAACTGCAGATGTAATGAGCAACAGATGAGGTTCACGTACCATTGGCTCATGTCCACAGCAACAGAACTAGGTGCCTTCACCTGGCCAAGTTGACAGCTGAATCTAACTACCACAGCTAGAGTGATCATTAGGCTCACTTTGCTTGTTTTCTTCTCTCAGGGATCATAATCCATGCTAACTGCTGTCCAGTGTATGAATAGTTATTTCATATGTTTGCTCAGTATTTCAGTTACTCATACAAGAGACAAAGTCCAGTACCAGTTATTCAATCATGTCCAGAAGCTAAAGTTCCTTTCCCTTGAATCTTTATTCAAATGTCACCCTCTCAAAATTTGCAGACCCCCTAACAATATTCCATATTCTCCTTGATAGCTTCATTCTTCTCTTTAGTTCTCATCATCCACCATGAGATTTATTTATTTTATTTATTGTAATCAGCATTTGGTGAGGCAAAATAAGCCAGAAACGAAACAACAATTATTGTATGGTCTCCTTTAGAAAATGCTTATGAGAAAACAGGGGCCTAGATTGTAAGCTCTTATAGCAGACAAATTTAGTCCAGAGTTGTAATTATTATTTCTGGATTCTGAGAGGCTGTTTTATATATGTATAACTTGGTATTTAGAGATAAGAACGAAGCCAATCAGGTTAGAATTAAGGTAATTCAGAATACAGGGGTAAGGAAGATATTGTCTATATTTTAGAACCACACCTACTCTTTGAGACCAAAGGAAGAAAGTTGTATTTTATTTTGTTCAGAAAAAGTTTAAATTTTCTGTAGCAAATAATCTAACTCAACTTGTGTGGATAGCTCATTTGAACAATCCAGATACAGGGAGCCCAGAATAAGAATGAGGGCCTTTAATCCTGTATAGCTTAATGCCTGGATATATCCTAGAATATACTAAGCAGATAATCAAAAAGTATTGGCAAAGTCCCTTGGGGGATGAGAGAAAAAACATGGAACTATTCAACTTTACCACTGGGGAAACCCCTGATACTGTGTCAAACATTAGGCATACCAAAATCAATAGGCCAAGCCCTTGATCTTGCTTATGTATGTAGCAGAGAAGCTTAGCCTACCTATAGATATGCCTAAGAGTTACTTCTGGAGGACCTCTTTTGTTGCTCAGATGTGGCCTCACTCTCTCTAAATCCAACTCTGCAAGTGAAGTCATTGCCCTCCCCCACTACGTGAGACCTGACATCCAGGGGTGAAAATCTCCCTGGCAGCATGGGAGATGATTCCCAGGAATGAGTCTGGCCCTGGCACCGTGGGATCAACAATGCCATCCTAACCAAAAGGTGGAAAAAAAGTGTAACAATAAAGTATCAGTAGCTAAGAGAGTTCAATAGAGTCAAGAAGCTACTCTAGAGGTCACTCTGAAGCTTGCGTAAGGCATTGCTAACTATCATAACTTGCCAACCCCCAACCAAAACCATTCCAGCCAATCCTAAAGAACACTTAGGGCAATATATAAGATTCTACAAAGGTTCCATCCACCAGGGTAACTTTCCAGAAGTTTCAGGACTTTCCAGATAAGTCCTGAAACCTAGATGGGCCAGACTCTCCAGAACATCAGCTAGTTCCATCTCCCTACCCCATATTATTGACAGCCCCTTCCAACATGAAAAAGTTAGAACGGCCATAGCCCAAAAATACCCGTAAAGTGTGGGATAGAAAGATTAAAGGTGATAGTGGGGTTATACAAGACAGTAGGATTTATCAAATGAATATGATTGCTGAATCATTAAATTAATATCTCTTTAAGTCTCCAGTATCTTAGAACAGCTAGAAAAACCTAAAATTGTAGAATTGTGACCCATACCAAACTCTGAAATATGTTCTACAACTCACTGTTGTGTTGTGCTATTAAATTGTTTTTTTGTATATATGTTATTTTTCACAAAAAGAAAGGAGAGAGAAAGTAGAATGTGATGATAAAAAAAAATATTTATTCCTTCTAGCCTCCTATGTTCTGGAACAGCTAGAAGGAAAAATCTGAGATGATGGTATGGTAGCCCATGATAAATTCCGGGATCTGTCCTGTAACTACTTATTGAAGAGTGGTTTGAAAACTAATGCTGTTTTCTTTCTTTGCTATGTATATATGTTACATTATACAATAAAAAAGGTAAAAAATAAATATATAAAACCTACACTTGAAAAACAATTTTGCTGTCACTGAAGTTATAAATATAATAATAATAATAAAGTTTCAGTGGCTAAGAGATTTCAAATAGATTCGAGAGGTCATTCTGGAGGCTATTCTTGTGCATTATATAGATATCCTTAGTTTTTAGTGAATTCAAATAGCTAGAAGGAAATACCTTAAACTGTTGAACTGTACTCCAGTAGCCTTCTTTCTTTTTTCTTTTTTTTCCTCCCAAAACAAAACTTTTTATTTGTCCCCCCCCCCCTTTTTTTTTTTTTTTTTTTGGCATGGGCAGGCTCTGGGAATTGAACCCAGGTCTCTGGCATGGCAGGCGAGAATTCTGCCACTGAGCCAAAATCGCACTGCCCTTTTGCCCCTTTTAAAAGTCTGAATTTTAAATAGGCTCTTGGGCTGGTGGTTCATATCCATCAGCTCGTTCCACTTTAGCACCCATCTCATCTCCAGTTGCTTTTCTACTATCTTCACTATGAAGCTCCACGAGTTTTCCCAATTCAAACTTGGGCTTCTTCAGCATTTTTACTTTTCTAGCAAACACATCATAGAAAGGATAGATAGATTGTCAAACCTTTTCTATGTCTTTACCAATGCCATCTGTAATTGGTTTATTGACCACTTCTCTCAAATCATTTGTGTGCACCTCTTGAGTCATGATTTCCATCATCTTTTTACAGATTTGGTGGACCTGTTGGTGCTAAGCATAAGAGGTCTTCCAAATCTGATTGTTGCATTTTTTGGTAAAACCAAAAAAATTGGTAAAATTTACAGAACAAAGTAAATAACAATTGGTAGTTTTGACATCAACATGAGCTTTAATCATGGTCTGCCATTCGTCTGACCATGGAACATATCTTGTCATGGGTAAGATCCATGCCATGGAAATTGGTTAAGCAGTTTTTGCCCTGCACATCCCCAGTAATTAGCTTGAATTTTCTAAATGCAACTTCACCATTCTGCAGATCAACAAGGCTCACTTCAAAAACATGACCCTTAAGGCCATCAGATGCAATTTTGGTTCCTTGAGTCCTTGCAACTAGTGTTTTCCCAATATTTCTTATATATTAAACATTGTTAGTGCTTTTGCATCATACCACTCTTTCTCAGAAAATAGATCAACCACTGTGCTGGTTTGAAATGCTGTATGCACCTTAGAAAAGCCATATTTTAATCCTAATCCCGTTTTGTTAAGGCAGCCGCCTCCCTGGAGATATGATTTAACCAAGAACGGTTGTTAAACTGGATTAAACAGAGGCATGTCTCCACCCATTTGGGTGGGTCTTGATTAGTTTCTGAATTCCTATAAAAGAGGAAGCATTTTGGAGAATGAGAGAGATTCAGAGAGAGCAGAGAATGACACAGCTATCAGAAGCAGAGAGTCCATCAGCCAGCACTTTGGAGATGAAGAAGGAAAACACCTCCCAGGCAGCTTCGTGAAAGGAAGCCAGGAGAGAAAGTTAGCAGATGACACCATGTTCGCAACATGCCTTTCCCGATGAGAGAGAAAAACCCTGGCCCTGTTCGCCATGTGCCTTCTCACTTGAGAGAGAGACCCTGAACTTCATCGGCCTTCTTGAACCAAGGTATCTTTCCATGGATACCTTAGATTGGACATTTCTCTAGACTTGCTTAAATTGGGACATTTTCTCAGCCTTAGAACTGTAAATTAGCAATGTATCAAATTCCCCTTTTTAAAAGCCATTCTGTTTCTGGTATATTGCATTCTGGCAACTAGCAAACTAGAACAACCACTTTCTTTTTGGATCCTTTTTGCCACCTTTTGTAAGGCGCTTGTTCTTGCCCCAGTCGCCTTGATTCTTGGAGGACTGTGTAACACTATAGCTTTTACAGTGTGACCATGTGATTGTGAAAAACTTGTGGCTGACACACCCTTTAACTAGTGTATGGACAAATAAGGAAAAAAATAAGGACAAAAATAAATTATAGGGCAGGGAAGGGCCATGGGATATTTTCAGTGTTTTTTTCATTTTCATGTCTATTCCTCTATGTATTTTTCTGGAGTAATGAAAATGTTCAAAAATCTATTGTGATGATGAATACAGAACTCTATGATGACACTGCGAACCATTGATTGTACACTTTGGATGATCATAGTATATGTGAATATATTTCAATAAAATTGCATTAAAAAAAAGAAGCTAAGCCTACTTAATAATTATGCTTAAGTTTCCCCCAGAGAACCTCTTCTGTTACTCAGATATGGCCCCTCTCTTTAAGCCTATTTGGCAATCTCCTTACACCCCCCAATCACATATACGTGGGACATGACTCCCAGGGGTGTAAATCTCCCTGGCAACATGGGCCACGACTCCCCAGAATGTGCCTGGACCTGGCATTGTGGGATTGAGAAAGGCTTCTTGACCAAAAGGGGGAAGAGAAATGAAACAAGATAAAGTTTCAGTGACTGAGAGATTTCAAATAGGCTTGAGGTCATTCTGGACGTTATATATGCCTTATATAGATATCTCTTTTTAGTTTTTAGTGAATTTGAATAGCTAGAAGGAAATACTTGAAACTGCTGCACTATAATCCAGTAGCCTTGATTCTTGAAGATTGTACAATTATATAGCTTTGACCGTGTGCCCATGTGATCGTGAAAACCTTGTGGCTGACACTCTCTTTATCCAGTACATGGACAGATGAGTTAAAAACATAAGGACAAACGTTAATAGTTGGGGGAGGGGGGATAAGGGGCACGGGATATTTTAGGTGTTCTTTTTAATTTTTATTCTTTTTTTTTTTGGAGTAAAGAAAATGTTCAAAAATTGATGTGGTGATGATTGCACAGCTATAGGATGATACTGTAAAACCAATGTATATTTTGGATGATTATATGATATGTAAATATGTCAATAAAATTGCATTAACAAAAAGAATGGTTCGCATCCCAGACCATGCACAAAAAATAAATAAAAAATAACAGAAGGGGAATGGATTCAGGAGTGAGAAAAATAGGGCTTCACTATTGGTTTTTGAAGTTTCCAATCTCAAAACACTAGTCAAGTAACTTGTTTCTTATTTATTTCCTCATATAGAAAATGAAGGTCTAGAAAATATTGGAATAGTAAATGACTATGAAACTTACATTTGTGTCAGAACTCTTCACTCAAATGGAATATTTCATGAGCTGTCAAGTACATCAAGAGACAAAAGGGAAGTGACTGTGGAAAAGAGGGTGTAGGAGTCTTGAATTCCCTTGCTACCTGCTGGGCTTTCCCCTCTTCCTTATTGTGGCTTCTCAAGAGGCTTCTCAAGGATCTGTTTAAAAGCCACTGAGTGTGAATCTTGTGATGGACTATGACTGCAATTAACAAATATAAAAAAATTAAAGTTCTTTCATGAACTAGAACAAATGTACAATACTATTACAGGGAGTTAATATAGAGGGGTGTCATGGTCAGGTTCATGTGTCAACTTGGCCAAGTGGTGGTACCTATTTGTCTGGTTGGGCAAGTGCTGGCCTGTCTGTGGCAGTGAGGACATTTCATAGAATTAAATCATGATTACATTAGCTGCATCCACAGCTGATTCCATTTGTAATCAGCCAAGGGGAGTGTCTTCTGTAATGAGTGATGCTTAATCTAATCACTGGAAGCCTTTTAAGGAGGATTCAGAAGAAACAGGCTCTCTTCCTGCTTCAGCCGGCGAGCCTCTCCTGTGGAGTTCGTCCAGACCCTCCATCGGAATCGTCGGCTTCACAGCTTGCCCTGCTGATTTCAGACTCTGCAGTCCCACAGTCATGTGAGAAACTTTTATAAATTTTATATTTGCAAGTGTTTCCTGTTGATTCTGTTTCTCTAGAGAGCCCTAACTAATACAAAGGGCATATGGGTACAATGTTATCTATTGCAAACTATGGACTAGACTTAACAGTAATATTTTAATATTTTTTCATCAATAGTAACAAATGCACCACACCAATACTATGAGTCAACAATGGGGAATAAAGGGTATGGGAGGATTTGGGTTTTCTTTTATTTATATTTTTGTTCTGGAGCAATGAAAATGTTTTAAAATTGGTCATGGGGATTTATGTGCAAATACGTGATGATACTGTGAGCTACCAATTGTATACTTCGGATGATTTGTATGGTATGTAAATATATCACAATAAAATTGGAGGGAAAAAAAAGGGGGTTATTGTAGTGTCCAGATAAGAGAAGGCAGCTTAGACTACAGCACAGCCATGGAGATGAAAGACAGTGACCCCTACCTTCTCTCCTTGGTGGCATTTGGCTCCTTTGTCCATCTTTTCCCCCAGCCCAGATCACCTTGGAGCAGATGTTTCTGTCTGTGTCCAGTTCTCCTACCAGCCCCAGGGGGCCTTGAAGGATGGGAACCAGGTTTGTCTCCAGCACTAAGCAGCACAGGGCTGAGCATGGCCATGCAGGGGCTCTAGGGGCTGAATCTATGAACAAGTGAAGGAATGAAGGACTACTCATATCTGAGAAAATAACGATGTCAGTAACTGAGAAAAATATAGCAGGAGGAAACTGGGGCAGGTAGCAGGTAGTTTTATGAAACAATAAGAGGCAATAATACAGCAGCAGTTGAGGAGTCAGAACAAAACGCAACAACTACCCGGATGTCCAAATCCAGTTGTCCATGTGGATTAGGCTCGTGAGTGAGCCCAAGGCCTCATTCCTACCCTATGTCCTGCCCCACAGAGGAAGGGACGGTACTGGTGGAGAATGCAGCACACTGGGTAAAGCAGCATGGAGTCCTAAGTAATATAGCCTGGAGAGGAAAACCACTCTGGAGTAGGAAAACCAGAAAAGGAGTAGGAAGCCTTGGAAATGCAGCTTGTCCTGAGAAAGAATTTGAAATTGGCTAGGTAGAAGCCCAGGGCCTACCCTGCCCAGAGAGCCTTGGTTCAGAAACATTTTCCACAGCAAGCAGGGAAGTTGGGGTCGAGCCTTACGAGGGATGCAGGAACTCTGTTAGCAGGGTAAGGAAGCCCCTGGAATCTGATACATACTAGCCACCCTTCTACCCACCAAGTAAGGCTGCCCAGTAAGAGGTGAGTGGGCAGCCTGGAAAGAGGTGAAACTAAGCTCAGACAGCTCACCTGCAACCCAACTGTTATTTCCCAAATCATCCCTCTCTCCACCCTTGTGCCACTGCCCTAGCTCAGGCCTCAAGTCCCCTCCCCAAGTTAGGGATCATGGAGCAGCCTCCTTCCCCAGTTTCTGCCTGCCCCCACCCCCCACCCCCAACTACTCCCTTCACTGCACCTGTGTGAGTCTTCAACGGCTTCGGCTTCCCATTGTCCTTGGAACAGAATTCAAGTTCCTGGCCTGAGTCCACCTCAATCTGGCCCTGCCTAAAACTCTGCTTCTTTTCCTGTACCCACTCAACATACCTCCCACGTACCAAACTCAATGTGGCCTTTGGGCATGCTTTTCCCTCTCTGTGGGATGTCTTCCTATCATAGTCTTTGGAAACCTTCTAGACTTAGCATCGATCCTCCTTCTTCACCAAGCCTTCCTAGAGCAATTGAGTCCTTGGCCATCCCTGTGAGAGTGTTCAGCCAAATTGCCTTGTCTGGTACTCATCTACCCCAGGCCTGTGGGCTGTTTCCCAACAGTACCAGCTCAAGGCCAGCACTCCAGACACCCTGCAGCCCAACTCTGGTACTCCCCCTGCTGC
This sequence comes from Tamandua tetradactyla, assembly GCF_023851605.1. Classification (NCBI taxonomy): domain Eukaryota; kingdom Metazoa; phylum Chordata; class Mammalia; order Pilosa; family Myrmecophagidae; genus Tamandua; species Tamandua tetradactyla. The sequence goes on from NC_135328.1 coordinate 176,459,250, forward strand.
CCTGTGCCTAGCCCTGTGCTGACTACTAAGGACAATAGGGTCCTTGCTGTCAACGAGAGCCAGTGTACCAAAGGAAGCAGACCCACCTACAGGATGCTCACCACTCAGGGCAAGCTGGGAGGAAACGGCCCACTAACTTTGGGACTAAGAAGAAGAAGGGACAGTTCCAGTGGAGAAAGAGGGGTCTGAGCTGGGCCTCAAAGGATGTAATGGTAGAGGAATAGAAAGGGCATGCTTGACAGAGGGAAGAAGCAAAGGTAGGAAGAAGAGAAAGGGCAGAGTCTAGTAAAGCTGGAGAGAGGGTCAAGGGTGAAGTGTCAGGGGCCGCAACACCCACTCTAAGAAACCAGTGTCCATCCTGTGGGTGATGGGAACCAGGGGAGGTTTTGGAGCAGGAGACTGGCATGGCTGGAGCTTAGGCTTCGGAAGATCAAACCAGCCAGGCTCTCAGCAGGCTCTAACTCCCAGTACCCCCAATAACGATGCCCAGAAAATACACAGCTGGAACCACTTCAAGGTTGTTGGTGGGCCTTTGCCCATATCACACCTACTGGCTGCTACAAGGGGGATGGGTCAGGACTGAGAGAGGGGACCAGAGGTGGGACTTGGGGGGGTTCGGGCCTTTTGTAGGGGGTTGGTGGCAGTGGTGGTGAGGTATATGGAAGCCTCTGCCCCATGCTGAACATTTTCTTGCTGCAGGGCATCTGTGTTGACTTAGGCTGGGCTGCAGAATGAGTGGGTCTTAGGTCCTCCAGAACCAGGCAGGTAGGTGAGATACAGTCAGGATGGCTGCTTTTCAGGAGACATCAGGCGCTCCACCTCCCGCATGAGCCGCAGACATAACTCTTCCTGCCAGGGAAGAGCCACACACTGCACAGCCACAGGCAGCCCTATGCTCTTTTTCATGGCCTGCAGAGGATACAGGTATCAGGTTGGGGGTTAGCAAGGCAGGATTAGCTGGGTCCAACATCCCAGCTGGAGAGGAGGGGCAAGAAAGTGGGGTTGTACCACAGCCTTCGGGGGCTGGTGAGAACAGCAGGTGCTGACAGTTTCCTCCACAGTGGGGCGGGGTGTGAGCTCCTGGGAAGTGGAGCCTGAATGGGGGCTCACACCAGGCCTCATGTCCTCACCTTCTGCAACACTTTGTCCCAGAAATCCCCGAAGTAGCCCCTGTAATGTTCCATCTGGGCCTCATCCTCGGCGGTCACTGTGGTGACAGGTACCACCCCCGCAGGGAAGTCCAGGCAGTTGTAGAGCAGAGTGTAGCTGACAGCCCCTGGAACATATCACAGGAGGCTGGTATAGGCCATGCGGGTTTCAGTGCCGACTGTCTCCTTTGGGCCTTGGCACCCTGCCTCCACTGACAGGGAAATCTCTTCCAGGGATGAGATTTGAGTGACAAAGCATATAGATCTAGATTTCAGGGCAGGGCTGGAGATACTGCCAATGCTTGCCCTATGAGTTTGCCCATATAGTTTCCTCCACCTGGAATGTGGCTCCTATTTTGGGGGGCTTACCTAAATTCCACCTGGACTTCAAACATCACCTCCCAAAACCACAGACTCCACAACCTGACACCCCTCAAAGTTTCCCTGACTGAGGGTGCCAGCTTTTACTTAAATAGTGCTGATGACAGGGAGCTCGTTTCCTCCCAGGGCATCCCACCCAGCTTCCATCTCTCCAGCCAGGCACAATATGAGTCCCTCAGAGCATGACATCCCAGCCTGCCCCCCTACCACACACACTCACATACACACACATACACACACACACACACACTCAAGGCTCCTCTTCTATGCCTGGCACAGAAGTTGAACTCACAAAAGAGAAGAGATAGGCCAGGGTGTCAAGGGCATGGGTGGGACAGCAGAACTCACCTGTAGCCTTGCCTGGGGCATTCAAGTCCATAGCAGGGCTCAGCATGGGCGTGAGGAGCACATCCAGGTCCAGTGCTTTCCACTGAGCAATCACATTGTGGCGGTACAGCTAGGGAGGATACCAGCATACCAGGTGAAGCTCCCAGAAGCCAGCCCATGATATGGGCTGTCCAATACAGAGACTGTTGCTGGGGTGGCTCTGGCCCCAGTGCCTGCCCCTGGATCTGAACTGAGTCATAAGGGACTGGAGATCCTCCAAGTAAGCAGGCAGGCAGTGGCTGCTTTTCAGGGGGTATCTGTTGCTCCACCTCCTGCATCGAACAGAGATACAACTCTTCCTGCCAAGGCACAGCCACATAGTGCATGGCCATCAGCAGCCTCACGGAGTGAAGAGGCATCCAGGACAAGAGCCACAGGCTGACCCAGCTCCTAAGGACTGGGCGTGTGGGCAGTGAGGGTTAAAGAACAGGTCAGTCCAGGGAGTTGGTTGCTTGGCTGCTCCAGGAGATCAGTGGGACCAATGGCCAAGAGACTCTGCTGGTGGATGCCCTATTCACCTGTACTCTTACCCCCAACCCTGCTCTAGTTTAGGGGCTTGGGCCTCACCTCAATCTCATGTTGCAGTTCCCAGAGCTTTCCAGCCGACCTGGATAGAAGGAGTGAGGTCAGGAGCCATGATGGACATAGCCACTGGGATTAGCAGTATCAGACGCCCTACTCTTAATGCTTTCCAGATCTCACTCCTCCATGGACCCTGCCAAACCTTATGGAACCCTGGGAGGGATATTCTACAGGGAAGGAGTTCAAATCTCTACTGTTTAGTTGAGAAACTCAGGCCCCAAGAGGGACTTAACCAGCATCACTCCATGACTTCATAACAGAGCTAGCATGAGACAAAGCCTAATTCCTAGCTGCCCTTTGGAACACAGGAAGACCAGAACTGTCAAAAGTCTGAATGCCTGGTGATAAGAAAAAAACGAGACTAGAGAATGTCAGGGCCTGGGTGGGCCACAGTGGCTAAGCAGGCAGACTTCTTGCATGCCATGCCAGAAACCCGGGTTCGATTCCTAATGCCTGTTCATGTGAAAAAAAAAATATATATATATATATATATCAGGGCCACCAAGGGGCAGATGGGACCTGATACAGCTCAGTTCAGTTCCCATATCTAAAGACCAGCATCTCTCATGAGTTCCCCAGCCCACTCCTCCCTGGTCCTTTCTTCTCCTGCCCTAGCCAGGTCAATCTTCTCCTCTCCACCCCATCTTACCCCTCTCTCATCCTGTTATCTCCCTCAGACCCTTGCTCTCCAGCCAGACCTGGCCCTGTAGCTGCCTCTATTAAAAGAGAATTTCAAGGACACACCTAAAGACCAAAAAGATTGCTACCCTGCCACTTCCAGCTCAGAAGCTACTTTTCTCTAGTCTTTCCTGTTAGAAACCACTTGGACCCAGGTTGAAGGAAGACAGGGGCAGGTATCTGGGCATGGGTAAGATTATTTCTTACCGAGAGCGCAGGCTGCCAAGAAAAGATGACAATCTTGGGAACTGCAAAAGAGAAAACAAGTCAGTTACTAAGGTCTGTCAAAAACCTTTAGACTAAGCCATCCTTTCCTCCTCCCTTGTCTCACCCCCCAGATCACAGGCCAGCACCCCTTTCCACATGCAGCTAAAGATTGCAGGGGGGGTAAAGGCTGGAGAGAAAATAAGGCTTTGCCTGCCCAAGAGAGGTTAAGGGGAGGGGGAAAGAGCCAAAGGCCACAGAAGGCAACAGGAGGCTCCCAGAGGCTCCCTCCCACCCCACCCCAGTCCCTTCTCTTCCCTGTGTCCTCACCACTGGCTTCAGCAGGAAGGCTATCAGTCCTTTAAGCCAGCTGGGAAGCTTCAGAATTAAGACCAGGTCCCCCAAGCAGTTGTCCACGAAATCACCTTTGCTGGGAGATAAAGAGTCTGACCCAGAGCACTCTCTCCCAGGCAGCCCTCCTGGTTTACCCACCCTCTGCAACCCCTCTGTCCCCCTCCCTCCCAATCAGAACCCAGGAACCAGTAGTCTCCGACACCTTCATCTGCCTCCTTTCAAACATGTGACCTATTTCTGCTCAGCCAGCAGGTGCCTGGGCTCCTGCCCACATTCTCCCCACTCCATCTCTCCCTCCTCGGCAAATCCAGCTCGGCACAGTAAGAACTGAGGGCAGCATCTCCTTGACCAGGGCCTGATATTGAAGGCATCCCCTCCTCTAGATACTGATGCCAGCCTAGAGGCACAAGTGGGGTGGCCTAGGGTGGCCCCCCCATAAATCCTGTCTCAGAGGCTGCCTCTGACTCAAGATCTTGGGGAATGGTCTCTGAGGTGATTGATTCTGAGGCTTCATTTCCAGGCCAGAGTGAAGAGCTAGTCCTTTCCACTGAAGACTGAACCATGCTCAGCTACTGGGGAAGGGGGAGGAATGCAGGCTGGGCCCTTGGTTGACTGCTTCCCAGTCAAGGTAAGAAAGAGGAGCACGTTTATACTCTGAGGAGCACTTGTCAGCCCAGGTTAGGCCTTTACCCTTCACAGGCCTACCCTCTCTGCCCCTGACAAGCCTTAGAGCCCAGGGGAACCAGTTTCTTTAAATATGAGCCCTACAAATTTCGTTAAAAGTGAGTCAGGTCCAACCCACCCACTTTATAGGAGAGAAAAATTGAGGTCCTACTCAAAAGGGAAAGACCTGACTCAGGTCAGGCAGAGCTTGGAATCACAGAATGATGTCCAGACCCCCCTCTCCTGCCTTGATCCTGCCCCTTGTCTCTCAATCTCCTTTAATTGCCTCCGTCACCTCCTCCCTTACAACAAACTCAGCTCAGGGCCAGGGCATGGATGCTCAATCCAGTCTTCCTCTGGGCTTTCCAAGACATCCACAGGCTCAAGGTGCCCAGTCTCAGGGACAGTGAGGCCCCAGCACAGAAGTTTCAGACTTTTTTCATGTTTAGCTGAGGCCTGTCCCAGTCTTTCCCCAGTCGAGCCCATCCTGGGGATCACAGCACTCCATGCCCCTGGACTCCTGGGCCTGCCCATCTCCTGATCTCACCAAAACCCGACATCACTCACAAGTTCCGCAGGAAGCTCTGGCCACCATCACTGAACAGCCCACCTGTCGAAAGGGTCTCCAAGGCATGGGGTATGTCGCTTGGCAAGAAGGGAACCAGCTGCAAGGATTGAGGGGTATAAAGTCTCCAGAACTAGTAACCTATGATACCCATGACCAGGTGGCCCTAAGGAGGGACTGGACCAACTCTGCCCACTCGGGAGCCCTTACTGAAGCCACAAAGGCAGCTTTATTGACCCACGAAAACTTTTTGTAAAACACACATTATGCATATCATGAAAGATGTCTGGAGCCACAGATAAAGTTGTCTCAGATAAACAGACCAAAACTCATCTCAGGGCCTGGAAACCTCTGGACAGCTGCACACCACTGCTCATGGTTGACAAGACCTTCCAATTGCATACTCACACCTCTGCCCAGCAGAGGGCTATGTTCACCGTCAACTACTCCCCACTACACTCCTGATCAGCCCTCTGTATACAGATCCTATGGGTAGACAGGTTCCATCCCCAAGCACAAAACATTCAGGTCGGGAGAACACCAGAGAGGGGCCCCGGCACCAGAAAGCCTCCTTAAGGGGAGGGGAGAGGCCAGGACTTCTGGGCTCCTGCTGCCATACCGTGTGGCCAGCAGCCTCAAGGCGCTGTTTGGTTTCCAGTAGGGCCCGCTTCATGGCTGGGGTGGGCCTGGTATAGTTATCCGTCTCATAGTACCCCACACGCAGAGGCTGAGAGCTTGTGTAGACCTGGGGTCAAAACACAGGGGTTGGGTTCAGGTAAGGAGAGAGCACCCCCATTCAGGACCTCCAGAAGTCAGAGAAACCCCTCAGCCCAGGCATGGCTGTGAGGCTGCAGCCCGGATTGCTCTGGCACCACTTGCCTGAAAACTCTGATTCGCCAGCAAGGCTAGTCCTTTTCCTCTGACTCTTGCACAGAACACCTTCATAATGACTTAACAGATGGGCAGAGCAAGTTTAAAGATTCCCATTGGTTATATAGGAAACAGGCTTGAGGTCTAGAAAGGTGGACTGAGGCCCAGGGTGGGACAGGGACTTGCCTATGGCCACCCAATGCACAGTAACAATGCTGGGTCTGGTACCCTGGCTCCTGAGGCAAAGCTCCCCCTGTCTGTTTCAAGAACAAGAGTACTGGACCCCATGACAAATTGTCCCAAACTCCAGGCAAGGACCTCAACTCCTCCTCTCCCTGTAAGGAAGGGGTTCCTGGCTATAATTGTCTGAATCACAGGGTTCAGTTAAAACATTCCCTTTTGCTGGGGAGGGGAAGCTTACCCACCAGCCCAGATCTGCCCTCCTGTCCCACACCCAAGGACCATCCAGATTCACACTCCTGCCCCAGGGCCCTCAATCCTTCCATGGTGATCTGAGAAATGCTGGACTGCTGAGAAATGGAATTATCACACAACTTATTGTCTATATGAACATGACTTTACTACCTCACTGTCTTTATCAACCTAACTTTACTACTCCTGGACACTCTTGCTCATGAAAATAAAAGTTACAATTTTACTGTTCATTCCAGAAAACTCATCCACTCTTCAATAGAAAGCATCAAATGACAGTTTACAGCCTATGACTCTATGAACCCCTTATCTCAAAATCCTGCCCTTGCTGTGTCCACCAATCCTAAACTATTATATCACGATACTTAACCCAATCCTAACTAAACTCTCACATTGAATGACCTGCCTTAAACCAGACTTCAGATATTTATTGAAAATATCCAAACTTTACCCTCCTCCTCTTAGATGCTACTAAGGCAGTGGTTTCCCTTAGCATGGAAAGCAATAAACTCAGCTTTGGCTCATTAATGGTTGTTAGGGGATATTTTTGGGAGCTAGCATTAAATGCTACCCCACAGATAACTAGCTTCCTCTGGGAGAGAGATATCTCTGCTTCTAACTATCCTCCACTTACTCAGTCTACTACATACCAAGCATCATACTGGATGCTGGGGGTCTGGGCACAAATATTGTAAGAAAGGCTTCTATTATTGAAGGTCAAACATAGTCGAATACAGGATTTCTCCCTCGAGGAGTTTCAGATTAGGAACTGGTTTCATGACCACCTTTTCTCAGTGAAAGCAGCTAGCCAAATAGGCTGGGGCCAAATAGGCGGGGCCTTTCCTTAGCAGAGATGGCTCCTAACCCCAATTTGAAAGTTTGGGGGGTATGTTTCCAAATACAGGCAAGGGCTCTACCTGGTGGCTACCTGCAGAACAGCAGCTAACCCAGGCTTCAGATTCCTGGGAGGCACATTCTAGGAGACAGTGCTTCCAAGGCCAGCTCACACTGCCTGGAGGCTGCATCTGGGCTCTGGAGCACCACTGATAATCGAGTCCACCCCCAGGCCCACCTCCTATCCCTGCTTACCTCCTCCCTGAAGGGCAGGGGGGGCACGGTGGGGTCCAAGCGGAACATGTCCTCACTCAGCAGGGCTCGCAGGCACAGCGCCAGGCTCTCCACATCCCGGGCCATGGGGCCGACTGAGATATGCACTGTGGGGCAGGAAGGGGTGGGGAAGAAAGAGGGGACACCTGGACTCAGTAGTCTCTGGGACTGGGTCCAAGCAAGGGCTGGGTCATGGCCCATGAACATGAGTAGAGACAAGGACGTAGGGACTCAGAGCTAGAATGGCCTGCGGGCCAGACACTGTCCACAGGAGAAGCAGGGGCAGGGGTGGTTCAGGCAGACCCCCACCCTCCTCCTGGGCACCGAGGGAACCACAGACCTCACCTGCCACCTGTCCATAGACACAGCCCTTCAGGCCACTCTTGCTAGATAAGAAACACAAGATATAGAGAGCAGGAATTGGCCACCCTCTGCCCATGCCCACCCCCATACAGCAGCTCAAAACCCTCACAGTCTGGAAACTTAGGATCCAGGGCCAGTGGTGCTGTGACATCCCCTCCCAACACAACTCCGGTGAGTGAAAGTCTGGAGCCTAGAGGGGTTAGAAGCTAGGTCAAGGTCACACAATGAGGGGCCCAGAAGTTTTCTCCACCCACCTATACCATACCTGAGGCGGTTACTTGTGGGCTTGAGGCCGCAGATGCCACAAAAGGCAGAGGGGAAGCGGATGCTGCCACCAATGTCACTGCCCAACCCCAGGAGGGAGCCTCCGGCCGCAATGAGGGCCCCCTCACCACCCGAGGAGCCACCTGGGCTCTTGCAGGATCTCCATGGGTTGATGGTCTGGCCAAAGAGGGGGTTGCTGCAGTCATAGCTGAGGGGAGCAGGAATGAGTTACTCCCATGCCATGATGGCACCAGTGCCCCCATCCCCATACTACTGGAGATCCAACCTGAACATGGACTGGGGGATGTTGGTGTGCACGAAGGGCACGGCACCCTGCAGCTTCAGCACCTGCACCACCACGCTGTCGCACTCCGCTGGCATCCCCTCGTTCAGGCTCAAGCCCAGTGTTGAGTCTTGGCCCTGGGAAGAGGGAAAGGCACTAAGAGGAGCATGACTAATGAGTCAGGGGTTCTTCAGTAGCTCAGGTCCCTCTCGCCCTGTCCACCACCACAAGGGCCAACGTAAGGGGGAACCATGGTCGTCCTCTCTCAAGGCCTCTAGGCCTGATACTTACTCTGAGGGCCAGGGTGACCCAGGACCCAGAGCTGTGGAGGGGGGTGGGGGGTGGAGAATGAGGTCTGATGCTAAGGTGCTCCACGAAGCAGAGTGTACCTTATAGCTGAAGCATTCCTTGAGGCTCACAGGTACCCCATAGAGCAGGCCCCGCTTTGGGCCTGCCAAAGTCTGGGACAACTGAGTCTCGCAGTCAGCCAGGTAGGAGATCACACAATTGGTCCCTTTGTTCACTTCCCAGGCCTGGGGAGGAGGGAATGGAGACAAGGATGAGGTTGCCCTTGAGGGTGTTCCAAGACGAAGGGTAACCAGCAGCATGGCTCAGAGCCAGGGGCACAGAGGATGACCTGGTGCCGCACATCCACTTTACTGGGAAAATCTGGACCCCAGCTTCTTCCTAGCTGTCTCCAGCTTTCAACTCCAAGATAGAGAGAGAGAACGTAATCCCAGAGCCAGGGCATTCAAAAGAATAAGGTACTGGCCTTAGATGCCCCTAGCAGAGGATAAATTGGAAGGAAGAAGCCTTGGTCACTCCCCTTTGTATTCTAAGCCACATCTCTACCTTAGTGAGGCAGACAGGAGCCAGACAGGGGCAGCCCTCCATCTCAGATCACACTGAGAGTCAGGGCTGGAACTCAGATTTCAACCTCCCAGAATTTACCACTCTCCCCTCTGCCCCATGCCTGTCCCAGCTAAACTTCCCCTCTCCCAGGAACTCTGGAATTTGACAATCAAGCCACATATTGGGGTGACTCACTGATACCTGATACCAATTGTGGTAAAGAGGGGAAGGGCTTCAGTGAAAGGAATGATTCACTAATAGTGGATGTCTGACATGGGCCTTTCCAAAGCCCTTAAACCACACCCGGAACAGTCCTAAGAGGAGAGGCCAGAGGAGAATGTGGGACAGCTTTCAGCAGATATTCCATCCTGCTCCTAAGAAACATCAGAGGAAAACAGATATGGGTCCTATTGCTACACTTACGTGTATGGACCCTAGCTCCTGAAATCTGTCCTGAGCTACCCTAGGCAGGAAACGAGGAGGCCAGTCTGTGACCAGAACAGTGTCTTTAGATGACTAGGAAGGGCAGAAACTTTCTCAGGGACATGGTAGGGAAAAAGCAATGCCATCTGTTGAGACTATATGTCCTTCCTTTCAGTGTTATTCAGTCCAGGGGTTTCCAGTCCTTTCTCCAAACAGTCTCTCTCTCTCCTTTCTCACTCTCACCCAGTCTCAGCTGCCCTCACTTATATCATTTCATATACATTTATTACCCTCACATAATCACATACTCATATTCACCTTAGTGCTCATGCTCATTATCACATATTCCTTCAAAAAATCATATACAAAGTCACACTCATAGAGCACAATTCATTCATTCATTCATTTACTCTTTCATTTCAAATATATGTCTTGAGCACTTATTCTGTGAAGGTCATTATGTTCACTAAAGTGCAAAAACAAATAAGACAGGCTCTGCCCAAAAAGAGCCCACACTTGGTATGGAAAAGAGACAAGCCCTATACTGGGGTGACAAATACGCTGTTAGAAAGTGAACACTGAAGCAGAAACTCTGACTTGGGCTGGAAGCAAGACAGGGTCAGAAAATTGATTGTGGTGATGAATGTACAATATAATGATACTGTGAACCATTGATTGTACACTTTGGATCAATACATGGTATATGAATATATCTCAATAAAATTGCATTAAAAAAAAAAAAGAGTGTCCGAGAAGCCTTCCTGGAAGAGGCAATTTCTATTCTGAGCCCTGACAATTTAGCCTAGAGTCTGTGAAACCAAATGGAGCAAAGAAGAGGGGAAAGAGCCTTTTTGGCAAAGGAAAAGTTAACACAGAGCATGGCAGGTCCTGCAGACCAGGAAACTGCCAGCAGCTAAGCTGCTGATGCCCTAAGCTCCAAGAGGTATGGCCAGAGATGATGCTAGAGAAAGAGAGAGGAGAGCAGAACAGCCAGGCCTTCTGACTGGCCTTCAGCCAGGGAACTAAAGACATAGAGGGCATCTGGCCAGGAGGCAGGTGCTTGGTCACAGGATGCTGTTAGTAGAGGAGCAGGGTGGTTGAAGGTAGTGGAGACAAGGGAGTAGATTGGAGAGAAATTTAAGAAGTAAACAAACCAGATTTGGTGATTAATGGGGTAAAGTTGGGAGGAAGAGGAAAGTCTGGGCTGAGAGCCATGTTTCCAGTTAAGACAACATGCTCAGTTGTCAAACGCACGCACGCACACACACACACACACACACATACACACACACATATACACACACACACTCTGGCAGGCTTATCAGTTATGGCTCTGGCTCCTTCTCTCCCTGGCAGCTCCTGGCACTGTAGTTCCATCATGGCCCTCCAGATCAGGTTTCCCCCTAAGCCTGCAGAGACCGAAGGAAGATGAGGGAACAGGGAGGATCACTGATTGACTTTGGCTGGCCTTACCTTTCCCAAGTAGGAGAAGAGTGCTACTTCAGGGGACAGCTCCCCACTGCGTAACTTCTGTACCAGTTGTGGCAGGGGCAGGGCCAGCAGTGTTTCAGAGTCCAGGTCGGGGTTCTAAGAGGGACACACTCCAATCAGTGCCCTACTCCACTCAGGCCCCACATGCCCACAGCAGACATATGTGTCCACACCCTTTAGCCCCCGCCACGTGCTCAAGCAGATGGTCACACGCACATGACAACCATAATAGATGTGCCCACCCACAGCTCTGATACTTGAAACACGGCCCAGCCTGAGCAATCCCTGGCCATCCTAGGACAGTGCAGATATATCTCCTCCAGAAGCTGCTAGAAGGGATGCCCAGTTGATTATTAAACTATTACAATCACCATGGATGGTTGCCTGCTATGTATCAAGGCACCGTACTGGTGTACTCCGTGTTTTGATGAAATCTTATTTCCATTCCCATTGTGCACATAAAGAAACTGAAGCTAAGAGAAGGGAAATGCCTTGCCTAGGACCTGCACAGATAAACTACAGTGCTCTGCCCACACAACACAGGTTGTCCACTAACCGTCCACCTATATCTGACTGCCTCACCGCTGGAAGGGGATGGCAAAAACTTAAGAAGACCATGTCCTGGTTCGTTGGAGCTGCAGCTGAAGGCTACATCTGAAAGGGAGGATTCATTTATTCATTCCACAGAGGTATTAAGTACCTCTTAAATGGGAAAAACTCTGTACCAAGCACCATACTAAGCATGGAGATACAGCAGTGAACAAAAGAAGCATGTCCATGTGTGTTGGTTTGAAGCTATATGTATGCCAGAAAAACATGTTCTAAATTTAATCCATTCCTGTGGGTGTGAACTCACCATAAGTAGGACATTTTGATAAAGTTACTTCAGTCAACGGTATGGCCCAAACCAATCATGGTGGGTCTTATTCATATTACTGAAGTCCTTTAGAGGCAGAATGAAATTTAGACAGAGACAGAGAAAGCCACGGGAAGCAAGAATCAGAAATCCAACGGAAGCCAGAATAGAACAGAGGGTGCAGAAGACGCTGCCAGGTGCACTGTCATGTAACAGAAGGACCAAGGATTACTGGTATGCCAGTCTTCAGGAAGAAAGTATCTCCTTGCCTTAATGATGTCTTGATTTGGACTTCTCCTAGCCTCAAAACTCTGAGCTAAAATTCTCATTGCTTAAACCAACACACTGCATGGCATTTGCTTCATCAGCCAAGGAATCTAAAACATCATGCTTTGGGGGAGTTTATATAGGGTGCAGGCTGGGGGTGAGCAGACGATAAATAAACAAATAAGAATTTTCAATAATGGAAAGTAACTTGAAGAAAATAAAACAGGTGTGGTGACTGGAGGCAGATGGGTAAAGGGAAAAGAGGGTATGTGAGCAAAGAACTGACCGCTAGGCTGCAAAGGCTCCCGGAGTCTGTGGGGTCAACCCCTCTCTACCTGCAAACACCCAGCTGTTTCCTACCCAGGGGTACTGGATGAGCTAGCAAACAGAGAACTCCTTGTTGCCATATCCAACAGATACTTGAGTCTCTTTATTTTGCTCTATGTTTCACAGGCATTTAAAGGTATTGAGACCACACACTGGCTCTCTTCAATTTCCTCCTGGGCATGGAGATATTATACTCTCCTGGTTTTCCTCTGGCCTCTCTGGCTGTTGCTACTTCTGTCATTCATTTGTTTTGTCCACCAACAAATGTATTCAGTGCATCCACTATGTGCCAAGGACTAAAGGGTTATAAATTTAGAGGTAACCAAGACAAGGTCCCTGCTTTCAAGGAGTCTACATTCAGAAAATAAATAAGCTAAGAGATCATGACAGTCACGCCATGTGTGAGAAAGCAGATCAACTGCGTGTTGTGACAGACAGAACAGGAGGCCTGGTGGTGGGCAGGTCTGTCTGAGGAAACATTTCAGCCATGATGTGACAGATAAGAAGGAGCCAGAGGGTCCTCGGCAGGCTCCTTTGCAGGCTACTCCCAGCTCCTCCTCTCTCTCTGAGGCTGGAAGAAGTGGAAGTCATGGCTTCCACTCTCTCAGACACGCTGCCACTCACTCTACCCAACCCCACGGCCTCCAGATCCTCCAACCAGCCTGACTAACCAGTTCACTGGGCTATTTCTACTGCCTCATTTTCCTGGGCTCCTCCTGGGAGTTCCTTTGCTTAGGGACATGCCCTGCCATCCATCCAGGTGTTGAAATGAGAAAACAGGAATAATCCTGGATTCCACCCTCTCCCACCTTCATCCAATCCATTCCCAAGCCGTTTGAGTAGCACCAGAAAACAATCACTTCTCCACCTCCTCTACCAAGACCCTCAGCAGGGCTTATCCTTCGTCTCTTGGGTCACACAGGGGCTACCTAATTCTCTGCCTTGTTCAAGCTTTGCCCCTCCAAGCTATGCTTCTGGCTAAAGCCAGATGGTATAAAGCCCAGTCAGGCCTTGCCTCTCCCCTTAATACCCCTGTCACACTGCAAGCTCCTGAGCATGTCCTGGGAGGCCCTTCCAGGCCGTGGTCCTGCTAAACTTCTCTGTACCGCCCGCTGCCCACACACCCCCACCACACTCCCAGAACTGAACACCATTCTTCACACACACCCACTAAGCAGCTTTTGTAACTAATGTCCTCAATGACATAGCACTTCGCTTGAGAGTTTTTATAATACAGGGAGCTACAAAGAAGGAAAAAAAAATTGGATCCATGATTTCTGCCCCCAATGCACACCAGATAATCCCTTTTGATATTTTTTCAAAAGGCACACAAGATGAAAAGTGGCCACCTGCCCCCCATTACCACCATCCCATCCTGCCTGGTTTCTCATTTGAAAAGGAAACCATAGTTAACAGTGTCTTATGAAACATTAACAGGAAAAAAATACACATTTATGGAAAGCCCATGATGGATATAACTATACATGATCTTTTTCCACATAAAGGGATCCTATTATACGCAGGATCTGCACCTTGTCTTTCCCACCTCACAGTGAAAATAGCAACATTGCTTTATTAAACGTAAATATGTGCTCATTATAAACACAGAAATGCCTACAAGTATAGAGAAGAAAGTAAAAATCACCACAGAGCCCACCGCCCTGGGAAGCCACTGCTGACAGTCCGATTATCTTTTCTCAACTCCCCACCAGGTACCCACAAAGTCCCTGGGCACAGGAGTAACAAGCTATTGGCAAGCTCCCCTCCATTCTCAGCAGGAATTGTATTTTTCCCCATGTTCTTCCATACTGACAGCTGATGACACAGTTGCTGACAGCTATTTTTTTAAATTTTTATTTATTAATTTAAAAAATTAACAACAAACAAAAACATTAACATATCATTCCATTCTACATATACAATCAGTAATTCTTAATAATATCATCACATAGTGGCATATTAATCATTTCTTAGAACATTTGCATAGATTTAGAAAAAGAAATAAAAAGACAACAGTAAAAGAAATAAAACGATAACAGAAAAAAAAAAGATTATACATACCATACTCCTTACCCTTCGCTTTCATTTATCACTAGCATTTCAAACTAAATTTTTGTTTAACATTTGTTCCCCCTATTATTTATTTTTATTCCATATGTTCTACTCTTCTGTTGATATGGTAGGTAAAAGGAGCATCAGACACAAGGTTTTCACAATCACAGAGTCACATTGTGAAAGCTATATCATTATTCAGTCATCCTCAAGAAACATGGCTACTGGAACACAACTCTACATTTTCAGGCAGTTCCCTCCAGCCTCTTCACTACATCTTGAACAACAAGGTGATATCTACTTAATGCGTAAGAATAACCTCCAGGACTTCTGGGTCAAGATGGCGGTGCATTTTAGTTCGTCCTCCAGAACAACTACTAAATAAACAGAAACAGTACAGAAAAGCTCCTGGGGCCATGTCAGTGACCAGACACACAGCGTACCCCAGTCTGGACCAGCTGGACCGGCTGCAAGCACCCCCCAGAACCGTGAGTTCCCAAAGCTGTGGCGGCCAGCACCCCTCCCCCACAGGCCACTTCCCAGAGGGGAAAGGAAAGGACTTTACCAGCAGCAGGGACTGGGCACAACCAAACGCCAATTGTGGAACTAATGAACAAATTCTGACTACTAAAAATAGGCCCCCAGCTTAGGTGAACCTGATCAAAGCGGAGGTTGCTCATTTTTGCCCTGGTGCCAAGGGGGCAGGACTGACAGAAAAAGGGAGGGGGGGGGGGAAAAGAAGGAAACAGAGGTTTCTGTGGCTGTGTATCTACAAAGGCTTGACTGTCTCTGGATACAGCAGCAGGACTTTTCAGGCTGCAACTGCCCCAGGCATAGGCAGAAGTGAGCTCTTTTGGGGGCCTATCTGGAGCCTGTGCCTTCCCCAGGGGAGGGGTAAAGCCCCACCCAGGTGGAATCCCTCCATCAAGGAATTCAGACATCAGGGCTTGGTAATTTGAAGCCATTAAAACCAGCCTACAACCTCTCCTCTGTCTCCACCATGCCCCCAGCAGGGAGAGTCTGCCAAAGTTAAAGGTACCGCATCATCTTATGCTGGTGGGACCTGCAGTAAGACAAGCGCCACATACTGGGCAGGATAAGAAAAACAGAGTCCAGAGACTTCACAGGAAAGTCTTTCAACCTGCTGGGTTTCACCCTCAGGGAAAACTGACACAGGGGACTCTTTCCTCCTGATAGGAGGCCAGTTTGGTCCGGGAAAATCTGGCTGGGGTCTATAATATCTAAGTAGACCCTCCTAAGTGTGTGGTAGGGAAGGCACCATACAAGCAGGGCAAGAAACAAGAAAACAAGAACTGAAAAATTCTCCTCTGTTAAACAAAACTTAAGCTAAAGGTCCAGATAAAGCTGAACGGAATGTCAAAGAACAGATAGACAACAAATTCATCCAGCAAGAAAACCCTGGATAAAAGAAGTGAAAACAATCTCCAACATAAACTGATTAAGGTAATTAAATGCCTAGACGCCAGCAAAAAATAACAAATCACACTAGGAAAATTGAAGATATGGCCCAGTCAAAGGAACAAACCAACAATTCAAATGACATACAGGAGCTGAAACAATTAATTCAGAATGTACGAACAGACATGGAAAACCTCATCAAAAACAAATCAATGAATTGAGGGAGGATATAAAGAAGGCAAGGAAAGAACAAAAAGAAGAAACTGAAAGTCTGAAAAAACAAATCACAGAACTTATGGGAATGAAAGACACAGTAGAAGAGATGAAAAAACAATGGAAACCTACAATGGTAGATTTCGAGAGACAGAACATAGGATTTCTGAACTGGAGGATGGAACATCTGAAATCCGACAAGAAACAGAAACTATAGGGAAAAAATGGAAAAATATGAGCAGGGACTCGGAATTGAAAGACAATATGAAGCACACGAATATACATGTTGTGGGTGTCCCAGAAGGAGAAGAGAAGGGAAAAGGAGCAGAAAAACTAATGGAGGAAATTATCACTGAAAAATTTACCACTCTTATGAAAGACTTAAAATTACAGATCCAAGAAGTGCAGCGTACCCCAAAGAGAATAGATCCAAATAGACATACTCCAAGACATTTAATAATCAGAATGTCAGAGGTCAAAGAGAAAGAGAGGATCTTGAAAGCAGCAAGAGAAAAGCAATCCATCACATACAAGGGAAGCCCAATAAGACTATGCGCAGATCTCTCAGCAGAAACCATGGAGGCGAGAAGACAGTGGGATAACATATTTAAATTATTAAAAGAGAAAAACTGCCAACCAAGAATTTTATATCCAGCAAAATTGTCCTTCAAAAATGAGGGAGAAATTAAAACATTTTCAGACAAAAAAATCACTGAGAAAATTTGTGACCAAGAGACCAGCTCTGCAAGAAATACTAAAGGAAACACTAGAGACAGATACAAAGACAGAAGAGAGAGGTGTGGAGAAGAGTGTAGAAAGGAAGACTATGATAAAGGTAAAAAGAAGGAAAATTAGATGTGACATATAAAATCCAGAAGGCAAAATAGTAGAAGAAAGTACTACCCATGCAGTAATAACACTGAATGTTAATGGATTAAACTCTCCAATCAAAAGACATAGTCTGGCAGAATGGATTAAAAAACAGGACCCATCTATATGCTGTCTCTACTCAAAGGACACGAGGCCAAGGACACAAATGGACAGTTACACATCAATGTTTATAGCAGCATTATTAACAATTACCAAGAGATGGAAACAGCCAAAATATCCATCAACAGACAGTTGGCTAAACAAACTGTGACATTTACATAAGATGGAATATTATGCAGTTGTAAGACAGAATAAAGTTATGAAGTATGTAACAACATGAATGGACCTTACGGACATTATGCTGAGTGTGATTAGCCAGAAACAAAAGGACAAATACTGTATGGTCTCACTGATATGAACTGACATTAGTGAATAAACTTGGAATATTTCCTTGGTTACAGAGACCATCAGGAGATAGAAATAGGGTAAGATATTGGGTAATTGGAGCTGAAGGGATACAGATTGTGCAACAGGACTGAATATAAAAACTCAGAAATGGACAGCACAATATTACCTAACTGTAATACAATTATTTTAAAACATTGAATGAAGCTGCATATGAGAGTGATAGAGGGAGGAGGGCTGGGGCATAAATGAAATCACAAAGAAAGACAGACGATAAAGATTGAGATGGTGTAATATAGGAATGCCTAGAGTGTATAATGATAGTGACTAAATGTACAAATTTAAAAAACGTTTTTGCATGAGGAAGAACAAAAGAATGTCATTACTGCAGTGTGCTGAAAACAGATGGTACTTAATATTTTAAAATTTCAACTAATGTGTGAGACTAAAGCAAAAAATGTTTATTTGGTACAAATCTATACTTTCACTAGTGCATCTCCTAATATAACTTATGTAGATAGTTGATTGAACACCTTAAGTACATGGAACTTTGTATAGGACTTGAGATTTTGTTGGTTTGTCCAGGTGATACCCTGATGAATCCCAGAGTGATTTGATCAGTGAGTGGAAAAGTATTTGCAAAGTCCCCTTCGGGGAATGGTGAGAACAGGGGAAAACTCAACTTCCCCAAGTTGAATTCTTGATATTCTCATAAGCAGTGTGGACAACCAAAGCTATAGGCTGAGCCCCCAGTCTTGGGGGTTGTTCATATGAAACTTAACCCCACAGGGGATAGGTCAAGCCTACTTAAAATTAAGCCGAAGAGTCACCCCCAACAGAACCTCTTTTGTTGCTCAGATGTGGCCTCTCTCTACAGCCAACACAGCAAGCATACTCACCATCCTCCCCCTGTCTATGTGGGACATGACTACCAGGGGTGTGGATCTTCCTGGCAGCGTGGGACAGAAATCCCAGAATGAGCTGAGATTCAGCATCAAGGAATTGAGAAAAACTCTAGAATGAGCTGAGACCCAGCATCAACGGATTGAGAAAACCTTCTCGACCAAAAGGGGGAAGACTGAAATGAGACAAAGTGTCAATGGCTGAGAGATTCCAAACAGAGTCGAGACGTTATCCTGGAGGTTATTCTTATGCATTAAGTAGATATCACCTTGTTATCCAAGATGTAACAGAGAGGCTGGAGGGAACTGCCTGAAAATGTAGAGCTGTGTTCCAGTAGCCATGTTTCTTGATGATGATTGTATAATGATATAGCTTTCACAGTGTGACTGTGTGATTGTGAAAACCTTGTGTCTGATGCTCCTTTTATCTACCTTGTCAACAGATGAGAGGAACATATGGAATAAAAATAAATAATAGGGGGAACAAATATTAAAACAGATTTAGTTTGAAATGCTAGTGATCAATGAAAGGGATCAGTAAGGGGTATGACCTGTAAAATTTTTTTTTTCTGTTTGTTATATTTTTCTGTTGTCTTTTTATTTCTTTTTCTGAATTGATGCTAATGTCCTGGGAAATGATCATGATGATGAATATGCAACTATGTGATGATATTGTGAATTGCTGAGTGTATGTATTGGGAATGTTTGTGTTTCTTGTAATTTTTTTCAATTAATAAAAAATTTAAAAAAAAAAAAAAAAAAAGAATAACCTCCAGGATAACCTCTCAACTCTGCTTGGAATCTCTCAGCCATTGACACTTAGTCTCATTTCACTCTTCCCCCTTTTGGTCAAGAAGGTTCTCTCAATCCCTTGATGTTAAGTCTCAGCTCATTCTAGGGTTTTTCTCAATCCCTTGATGCTGAGTCTCAGCTCATTCCAGGATCTCTGTCCCACGTTGCCAGGAAGGTCCACACCCCTGGGAGTCATGTCCACGCAGAGAGGGGGAGGGCGGTGAGACTGCTCGACTGACAGCTATTTTTAAGTCTTCACCCAGTATCAGGCAGCTGAGACATTTTCTCTTCCCTGAGGCCCCAAAGGAAATCTGTACCTCGAGGAGGCCTCACCATATCATATCCAATCTACAAACAATGAGGGAAATAAATCTATGTGGAGGATGCAGGGAAGTACAGAGAATTTCTAACTAACACATGAAGAAACCATGTGGTCACCTTGCAAAGTGTAATTTTTCAAGCGAGGGACACTATCTCCATTATTTAATCATTTCCTCCCCTCCATCTATATCTCTTTTTCTCCTTCTGAACCACCTATTGTCCTTATTCAGGTCTCCTGGATTGGCCTCTATGTCTCTTTGCTTTTCCCTTATGCTTTTTTTTTTTAATTCACTTTTGCTGTATTTCAAGATCTCTCTTCATGTAAGCTACTAGTACAAGCCTCAATATTAACTGCACTCTCCTTTAATCCACAGGTTGGAGAAGGCCAGAAGACAGAACCACAGTCAGATCCAATTGAAGGAAGTGGCATTTGGAAGGCCAGTGGAATTTTTGCAAATGGATTGAAATGCAGAAAAGGTGTTCATGGGGTAAAATTGCATGCACAAAAGCACAGAGAGGTAGGAGACGATGTCTCTCCCAGTCTAGAAAGGCTATCAGAACTATGATTCAGTAAAAAAAAAAGTATTTGCAAAGTCCCCTTGAGGGAATGGTGAGAAAGAGGGAAAATTCAACTTTCCCATTTGGAGAAGGCCAGATACTCTTGCAAGCAGTGAAGACAACAAAATCAATAAGCCGAGCCCTTAATCTTAAGGTTTGTTCATATGAAACTTATCCCTGCAAATGATAGGCCTAAGAATCACCCCCAGAGAACCTCTTTTGTTGCTCAGTAATGGCCTCTATATCTCAGCCAACACAACAAGTATACTCACTGCCCTCCCCTTTTCTAAGTGGAATATGACTCCCAGGGGTGTAAACCTTCCTGGCAATGTGGGACAGAAATCCTAGAATGAGCTGGGACTCAGCATCAAGGGATTGAGAAAATATTCTCGACCAGAAGCGGGACTAGAGAAATGAGACAAAAGATAGTGCCAATGATTGAGAGATTTCAAACAGAGTTGAGAGGTTATCCTGGAGGTTATTCTTACACATTATATAAATATCACCTTTTTAGTTAATGTATATTGGAGAGGCTGGAGGGAAGTGCTTGAAAATGTAGAGCTGTGTTCCAGTAGCCATGTTTCTTTAAAATGATTGTATAATGATATAGTTTTTGCAATGTGACTGTGTGACTGGGGAAACCTTGTGTCTGATGCTCCTTTTATCTACGGTATGGACAGATGAGTAAAACATATGGATTAAAAATAAATAAATAATGGGGGAAGAAATGTTAAAATAAATTTAGTAGATTGAAATGCTAGTGATCAATGAAAGGGAGTGGTAAGGGGTATAGAAAAAAAATAGGGGAAACAAAGACTAAAATATATTGGGTAGATAGAAATACTAGCAGTCAATGAGAGGGAGGGGTAAATGAGTTTTTTCATTTTTATTTCTTTTTCTGAATTGATGCAAATGTCTAAGAAATGATTATGGTGATGAATATACAATTATGTGATAAAAAATATAATGTAGCACCACTGTACATCCACCACAATGGCTCAAATTAAGAAGACAATACCATTTCCTTTTTTATTATTATTTCTTTTTCTGGAGTGATGCAAATGTTCTAAAAATGATCATGGTGATGAATATACAACTATGTGATGATACTGTGAGCTATCAATTGTATACTGTGGATGGACTGTATATGTGTAAAGATTTCTCAATAAAAATATTTCTAGGGGACAAGATGGGGAAAAAAGGGTCAAAGGGTTGTTACATGGTCAACAGTTACCAGAAGCACATCTTCTTCTGGGATTGCTCTAGAATCTAGCGAGAGGTGAACAATTTTGTGAGGATCCAGAAGGTACTTAGGTCGGCCTGGCCCTTATTTCAGAAATGCCTTGGGAGACAGGAGGTATCTCAACTCCCAAAAAGCTTTGTTATGATTCTATCAAGCAGGAACTGTATTCCTCCAGGACCTGTCTAGCGCCCTGCTTACTTCAGGTGCACTTTGCTATTCAGGCAAGGTTTGTTCAAGGACTCCTTAACCATCACCCACCTTAGAAGTGGAAAGGGAAAAGGATAAGTCTCAAGGGTGGGGCTGGGTTCAGCTAGCACATTCTTCTACTCCTAGCCCTACTCTTAGGAGGGAGTTACTGTCACAAGACTCCACCCCTTTGCTAACTGTTCAAAACTCCAGAGGTTCCTGAGATAGTTCTTCCTTTCTCTTCTACCTTCATCAGAAAACCAAAGGGTAGAAATGGCAGCCTCCATGATCTATAACCAGCTCTTGGCCGCTGCCCAAGAGTTCTGGAAGGTTCTGGATTGTTTAACAGCCATGGACTCCACATACAGCAGCAACAGCAAAGGAATCTCTCACTGCCTGAGCAGTGCTACCTGAGCATGGAATTGTTGCAAGAAGATGGTGTCACTGTTCCCAGTGGACAAGTGGCAAAGTCACCAGATGAAGCTCATGCAATTGCCAAAAAATTAGATTCAAAAGATGTTGTGATAAAGGCACAAGTTTTGGCTGATGGTAGAGGTGAAGGGACACTTGAAAGTGGCCTCAAAGGAGTGAAGTGTTTTCTCTCCAGAAGAAGCAAAAAGCTGTTTCCTCACAAATAGCTGGGAATAAGTTGATTACCAAACAAACATGAGAAAAGGGCAGAATATGTAATCAAGTATTGGTATTTGATATCCTAGGAGAGAATACTACTTTGCAATAACAATGGAAAGGTCATTTCAAAGTCCTGTCTTAATAGGAAGTTCTCAAGGTGGTGTCAACATTGAAGATGTTGCTGCTGAGACTCCTGAGGTGATAAAGAAGCTATTGATATTATAGAAGGCATCAAAAAGGAACAAGTTGTTTCATTCCCGGTGCCTGGCCATGCAAAAAAAAAAAAAAAAAAAATTGGATTCTGCTGCAGAAAACATGATCAAGCTTTATAACCTTTTTCTGCAATATGATGCAACATGGTAGAAATAAATCCAACGATAGAAGATGCAGATGGAACTGTGCTGTATATGGATACAAAAATCGATTTTGATTTGAATTCAGACTATTGCCAGAAAAAAGATCTCTGACCTATGTGACTGGACCCAGGAAGATAAAAGGGATAAAGTTGCAGCTAAGACAGATCTCAGCTACACTGGCCTAGATGGAAATACAGGTTGTCTAGTAAATAGTGCTGGTTTGGCTATGGCCAAAATAGATACAATAAAACTGCATGGAGGGACTCTCACCAAGTTTCTTGACGTTGCTCATGGTGCCACAGTTGAACAAGTAACAGAAGCATTGAAGCTTATCACTTCAGATAAAAAGGTACAGGCTATCAAAAGAGCAATGTTTGCGTTTGTTACGTGTTTTCTGGTATTTAAAAAAATAAAATTAAAAAAAATGTTTAAAAAAAGGTATAGGCTATTCTGGTCAACATTTTTTTGAGGACTCGTGCAGTGTCATGTCATTGACAGGGCACAGTCATGGTGTAAAAGACCTAGAAATTAAAATACCTATTGTGGTGCAGTTATAAGGTACCCGAGTCAGTGATCCTAAGGCCCTGATAATGGACAGTGGACTTAAAATTCTTGCTTATGATGACTTGGATGAAGCTGCTAAAATGGATGTTAAGCTCTCTGAAATAGTGACCTTAGGCAAGCAAACCCAAGTGGATGTGACATTTCAGTTGCCCATCTGATCTGTTAAGCTCTCTGAAATAGTGACCTTAGGCAAGCAAACCCAAGTGGATGTGACATTTCAGTTGCCCATCTGATCTGAAATAGCTGAAGGTGTTAAATGTTATAACTGTTAAAAATATTGTGTTCTCGCCTGAAAATGTGGAGCTGTGTTCCAGTAGCCATGTTTCTGGAAGATGACTGTATAATGATATAGCTTTTACAATGTGACTGTGTAATTGTGAAAACCTTGTGTCTGATGCTTCTTTTATCTACCTTATCAACAGATGAGTAAAACATATGGAATAAAGATGAATAGGGGGAACAAATGTTAAAATAAATTTAGAGTGAAATGCTGGTGACTGGTGAGGGGGAGGGGAGGGGGGTATGGTATGTATGAATTTTTTTCTGTTTTCTTTTTATTTCTTTTTTCTGAATAGATGCAAATGTTCCAAGAAATGATCATGATGATGAATATGCAACTATGTGATGATATTGTGAATTACTCATTATATATGTAGAACAGAACGATCAAAAATTTTTAAAAATATATATATATACAGTGTTCTGTATTATTGTTCCTTTTCTTTCTAGTTTTGTGGGGACTGCAATTGCCATATAGGTACACAGATTTTTAAAAGCATTTGGTCTGAATTTAGTTCTCTTGCTCAGAATGAACTATCTGTGTAAAGAATGTACAATGCAGTTATCTAGTTTCCTTTGTTGAAGTTGTTTTTGCTTTTCCTACAAGAATGTCATTTAGAACATGCCTATTTTTTATTGTTGGGTACAAAGTTCTTCATTGATAAGAGTTCTACAAATAAAATAAATATGAAGATTTAAAAGAAAGAAAGAAAGGCAAAGGATAATATCCCTCCTTCCCCTCAAAGAATAGCCAAGCTTTGGTGTTCTGAGATGAGACAAGGATCCCCTGAGCTCAGGGTGTATAAACAGCTTTTGGTTTTAGGGCACAAACCGGAAGAGTTCCTTCTTAAAAACAATGAAGGGCAGTTGCTTCAGAAGGAAAATGTGGAGATAATGGTACTAAGAGTTGAAGTGGGGGAAGACCCACCCTTCTACCACCCTACATCCCTGCCGGCTAGGAGATTCCCTGAAATTAGAAGGGAATTTCAGGAGGCAGGACTTGGGGGCAGATTCTGGCAACAGCCCCCCATGCAGCTCTTGAAGCTGGCAGAACTCAGCTGGCTCCAAAGGAAAACATGGGACCCAAAGCTTGGGCCTTAGGAGCAGCTGAAGGTACCCAGGCTGAGCCAGAGGTCATTGTGAGGATCCCTAAGAGGGCCACCTCCCAACTCAGACAGAGAACAGGGCTAGGCCACGAAGAACCTGTGCTCAGGTAGGGCGAGTGGCTACTTTGGATTGAACACCAGGGCCCTTCTGATCCGAAAGGGAACCCTAAAAATTGATGGTGAACTCTCAGCCAGCTTGAAGAGGAGGCTGTGACCAGATACACTGGATTTAAGTAAATAAAGTGACATATTGGTCCAAGGACGGTGTAGAATAAATTCATATGATTACATTCAGCCCAAACCTCACTGCATTCAAGGCCCATCTCCTTTACTCCCTTCCCTGCTCCTCTCCACTGGAGTGAGGCTGGGATCTGGGGGAGAGAAGAGGGGTTGTCCTGCTGGGCACCTAGATTCTAGTTCCAGTTCTGCTTCAACGGGAAAATCACTTGCTGCAGCTGAGCATATGCAAAACAATTTTCTATGACTCCTCTGTCTTTCAACTAGGAATACCCTCCTGACTACTGCTGACCCCACCACCTGGAACGCCTTGTCAGATGCAAGCCCTATCAAACACATGCCACCAATAACACTCAGAAAAATATTCCCTCCCTCAACAAACACAAAAACTTAAACATACACGTACCTCTCAAAGTTCAGCATTCTGGCCTGAGTCCAGTGTTTCATATCCCTGGACGGTAAGTACCCTCCCAACCCTCCCCTCCAAACACACACCCTGAGCTAGACAGCTTGTTGACAGATCATGGCAGAGGAGGGATGGAATTAAACCTGCTCATGAAAGGGGATTCCTAGGGATTGAATGAGACAGCCTGGGTGGCAGGAGCTGAGGAGACTCCATTTCTGGCTTCACCCTAATATCCTCATGTACATATTGACAGTTTGAACTCTAAGTTCTCCGGATTCCCTGGCTATCACTCCGTGATTCCAAAGTCCTAAACGCTACCATCCTATTGGATCTCAAGCTTGCCTTTCCAGTTCTAAGTCAGTGATCTTGAGATTCTTTGGCACCAAGCAAGTTTCCTCTTTGATCCAGCGCCGCGATGTCTTTCCACCACCTGCCCTGCCCATTTTGTTTCCTTTTCTCCCTCTGCCCCCACCTGGCTCAGAATGAGTGAGGATGCATTAGGGCGAGTAGGGGCTTCGAAGAGTTACACAACCGCGCGGCCCTGCCTTCGCGCGTCTGGGCAGCTGAGAGGCCCCCACCCCGTGGCTCCCACCGCTAGGCCATCACCTGGAGCCGGAAGCGCTGCGCCGCCTTGCCCATGGTCTCCAAGGACGCTTGCTGCCGCCGTCGCGCCCGGGCCACAGCGCCCTGCGCCGTGCGGCGCCCAGACCAGCGCAGGACTACGACCGCCGCCACCAAGCAGCAGGCCAGGGCAGCCCCGGAGGCGCCTGACAGCGCAGCCCACAATTCTTGCAGCACCATGATCTCCCGCCGCCTACCACTACCGAGGGCGACAGATGAAGAATTCGCACGCGCGCCCTGCAGGCCTGGATCCGCCCCGGACCCGCCTTCTAGGGCGGTGGGGGAGGAGCGCTGCGCGGCCTCCGTAGACGAGTGCGCCGTTGCCCGGTAGTGGGCGGGAGGCCCGCGGGGCGCAACGGTCAGGGTCAAACCCGGTGCTGACCCTGAGCCAGGCGGAGGACGAGGCGTGGGAAGGGCACCAGCGCGAAGCACAGGTGCCTCGCAAGCGGCAGGGTGGTAGCCTCAGCCCCGTTCCGGCCTCCGCCCCGCGCACCCCAGAGTCCCCACTCCCAGCTGGCCCTCCCTGCAGGACATGCTGGCCAAGGGAGCGGGTAGCAGCGACAGATTGGCCCGCAGACCTTATTAGCCCCCGCACACAGTTTAGCAGCATCTTTCGTGAAGAGCCTCTTGAGGGGCCATGTACCGCAGGGAACCCAGTCTCTCCTCAGCGTGGGGCTCCTGGGAGCCCACCCAGGGACAGGCACAGGAAATTCTTCCCAGGGCGCCCACCCGCTGCCCCCTCCCCTTCCCGCCTCGCGGACTCTTCTTTCACCCTGTACTTCTTTATCTTTCACCTTCATCATGGCCAAAACATCCTGTACTTCTCTTATTTTGTTTTGTCACCTCCCACAGACTGGCCTCCCCAGGGTTACCCTCTCCCAGTCCTGAGCCCTTCTGGATTTTCATACCGGGAATGCCTGACCATGAGGAGTCTGGGAGTATGAAACCCTATACTGCGGAAAAAATACACACTTGTCTAAGCCTCTCTCACAGGACTTTGTGCTTTATCTCATTTATCCTCCCAATAGCCTCAGGAGGAAGACAGTTTTATTATCCTCATTTTACAGAGAAGGAAACTGAAGATTAGAGAGGTTAAGTGACGTCCAAAGCCATGCTCTTGACCACCAAGCAGTACTGCCCTGCCCTTATGGCTGTGGGTAAGGAGATTCTGTGGAATAGGGTGGAGGGAAGTGCTTTGTGATGGAAACACTGACAGAGTTCTTTCTCCTGGCTTGGTCTGTTCCTGCAGGACCACCCCTCAACCTCCTGACATGCTCCTCTGCCCCTGCCTGCTCCTGGGATTTGTGCTTTGTTCTATGTACCTCCCCCCTCAAATCCTGAGACCTTCTAATCCAAAGGCTTTTAATTTGTGGATTACAGATGGGTTTAGGGAGTGCCCAAACCTCTAAAATTATATGTAAAATGCTGTCTTTTTTTTTTCCCTGGGAAGGGACAATGCTGTTATCAGCCTGTTAGAGTTATCAACCCCAAAAAGTGAAAACACACAGAGCCCAGTTATTTCTCTCCTGTGACCTATGGCTGCCTGAATACCTAGTCCTCTACTAAGGTTGGGCTGTTGTGTCACAAGAGGAATTTATGAATAAGACTAGCAACATTGCTAACATTCCAAGCCTCTGGTCATTGCCTCTCCCACAGCCCCCATCAAGCCACAGATGACACTAGTTGAACTCTGCTGTGTTAGTTCCCTACCCTCTTCTTTTTTTTTTTAAGTTTTTTTTATTGTAAAATATAACATTTATACAAAGCAAAGAAAGGAAAAAAGCAATAAATCTTCGAAGCATGCTTCAACAAGCTTTTACAGAACAGATCCCAGGTTTGTCATGGGCTACCATTCCATCTCAGATTTTTCTTTCTAGCTGCTCCAAAAACATTGGAGGCTAAAAGGAATATTAATATAGTCATTCAGCAGCCATACTCGTTTGTTAAATCCCATTTTCCTTATTCTACCTCTTCCTTTAATCCTTCTCATAATCTGTAGCGATCTTCGGGCAATTCCTGTTCTTTTCATGAGGAGGAGTGTCCACACTAAAGGACAGGGGGATATAATTGATAATCCTAGAGAGGCTGGTCCCTCTGAGTTTCAGAATTTATCTTATCTAGGAACCCTCTGGAAATTATACATTCCAGAAAGGCAAACCTAGTGTATGAAACCTTTAAAAAGCCCTAGATATTGAGTCAACAGGAGTGATCGGGGTTTAGCAAACCATGGCAATTAGTACTAACAGAAGCTTGCATTAAGAACAGCCTCAAGAATAGTCTCTTGACTCCCTTTGAACTCTCTTGGCCACTGATGCCTTATTTTATTACAGTTTTTTCCCCCTTTTTGATCAAGAAGTCAGTGCCAGGGCCAGACTTATCTCCAGAAGTCATACTCCACATTGCCAGGGAGATTTTCACCCCTGAATGGCTTGTACCACATAGAGGGGAGGGCACTGATTTTCCTTGCAGAGTTGGGCTTAGAGAGAGAGAAACAATATCTGAGCAATAAAGAGTCTTCCTGGAAGCAACTCTTGGCCCTCGTTACGGGTAGTCTTAGCTTCTCCCCTACAAAAATAAGTTTCATAAAGGGAAGCTTCAAAATACAGGGCTTAACCAATTTTCTTGGGAGTCCCCAATGGTTGAGAGGGTACCCAGGGTTTCCCAGGTCCATACCCCTTCTCTTCTTTTTGCCTTTGGAAACCCATCTTTATTGGGAAATAAATACAGAGTCAAACAGGTGGGTCAGCCAACATCTTCAGGTTTGGGGGGCCAAGAGGAAGGAGTCTGACTTCCTTAGAACTCAGATCTCCATGAGCTTGTCATTCCCCACCATCACTTCATTTACTCTTTCAGCTGTGGCTTCAATCCTTTATCCACTTCCACCTAGGCAGTCCTTGATGTCTGCTCCCTTCTCAATCACAGCATTGTTGCTAATGACACTGCCCTGGATGCTGCTTCCTTCCTCCACAGTGACTGAGTTTATGAGAAGGCAATTAGTAATGGTAAACCTGTCTCTTATGACACAGAATGAACCAATGACAGAGTGCTTAATAGAGGATTTCTCTCCAACCTGTGTATCTGGCCCAATAAGACTGTCAACTCCAACCAAGTGTCTGCTGACAATCTGGACTGATGAATGGACCAGTGATTCTTCTGGACAGAAAATAGGCAGCAATTTGGGTACCTCTCTGTTTGCTTCCATGTAGAGTCCCAGGGTGCTCACTCATGAACAGAGGCCTTCTTTCATGATGTGGACATACCAAACTGTGACCGGGACAAATCTTCCCATCTGTCCCCTTGACAGGTATTCCCAGGAGGCATCATAGAAGAGTAGTATATTGGCTTCTTTTATAAAACTGTAAACGTCTAAGGATTTTAGCCCCTTTTTCTTTGGATCCTCCTTTTTCTTGTTGTTTCTGTTGTGAAGAAGTTGAGGAGAACTGTTTTCTCATTAGGTATGGAATCAGTTCACTCCGGGTGGAAGTGATTGAACTATTTCCAACTAGGAAATCCACAACGTATTTTCAAGCTATAGAGGTGGGCATCCACAAGGCCTGTGTTGGAAACGTATTCTAGGGTGCTTCTGCAGGATGGATCCCTTAATGACTAGCTCTTCATCCAAGTCTGCTTCATTAGCCATGAAGAGCAGCCTCTTTACTATGCTGTCCACGCCAATGAAGTCACGCTACTCCACTTCACTCAAGAAAGGCTTATGCCATCCAGAACACCTCTGTTAGCTGGAAAGGAAAGTGGCTGGCATCTGCTGGGGTCTCTAGCTTCTGGACATCTCTGTAGCTGGAAAGGCACCTGGTGATGTTTGTTAGCTTTCTCTCCTGGCTTCTCATTTGAGAAGGCTTCCCCGGGGGGTATCTTCCTTCTGCATCTCCAAAGGTCTCTGTTTACATGGGCTCTCCCTACCCCTTCTTTTTGTTTTGGATTTCAGGTGCACAAAAGAGGATTAGCTGGGGGTGCAAGGATAGTTCAGTGGTAGAATTCTCGCTTGCCGTGTGGGAGACCCAGGTTCGATTCCCAGTCATGTGCTTCCCCAAAACAAACAAAGAAGCAAAACAAACAAAAACCCGGGAGACCCGGAGGCGGTTCCGCACCTACCGGGGCCGCCTTCCCCTGGAAGAACTTCCCTGCTTTCTCCTTGGATCCCGACGCCTCGGCTGCAGATCAAGCGAGACTCCCCTCCAACCATCAGGGGCCTGCGCATTGGGGGCTCAGGAGTTTCCTGATTTCATAGAGGGGGAGCCAGCGGCGTGCGAAGGCGGAGCGGGACGGCAAAGCCAAGCAAACCCAGTCCATCCCCCGCGCTCAGTTTAGCACGCGGGTTACGTGTTGGTCCCCCGGGTTGAGAGCCAAAGTCCAAAGAGTCCCCGAAGCGTGCCAGCTGGAACACAGTGTCTCCGGGCGTTGGGGAGGCAGCCGGGACAAAGAATGCTGGTTTGAGCCCCGCTCCGGCCCGTGAGCTTGGGACTTAGCCCCTTCTGGGGCCAAAAGTCAGCTTTAGAAGCCACCGGGACCTGTTTTTCTTTTTCCTGTACCCGCCCTAGCACGGGGCTCAATGTGGAATTCCCTTGCAGAGCTCTCAGGCCAGAATGGAAAGCAACTGCGTGGGAAGCTTAGCCCACCTCCTTCTAATCTGAGCCCCATCTTACTGTTCCTTGTGACCCGGCTGAGGATGGGAAGGACAGAGCCGAGCAGAGCTGAGGGCAGGGCAGAAGCCTCAAGTCAGGCCTTCTCCCCGAGCCTAATCGCACATCTGCGGTTGCTGCACATGACCTGCGCCTTTGAATGGTTCCTGTGACTCTGCTCATGCCATAGGCTGCCTAGAGAAAGCCCTTACTCCCTCCACTTTGCCAATATCCTTCCCTTCTGTGCTTCCAAAACAAGCTCCAAATGTAAACACTATTTGTCAGTTTTTTAATTCTTAGCATCAACCTATGAATACAATCCAGAATGATTCATCACAGTTAGACAACAGAATGTAAACATTATTAACCTTGGCAATATACACTGGACAGTAGCTGAGAGGTAAGGGAGGAGCTGATATCCTTACTTACAAATTGAGCTGTCAAGAGATCCTGTCTATTGGTTATGGAATATGAAATAAAGAGGCATTTAAAGTTACAAAGGTAGCCACTCTATGTACAGAGATAACAGTAAAACCATATAGGACAAAAAACTATAATTGGGAGGACTTGGGGAGGTATAACATCCTTTTAGATAGAAAAATCAAGAAAGTGCAGAATAAGTATGTGCTGGTTTGTAAGGATGTATGTCCCCTAGAAAAGCCATGTTTTAATCTAAATCCCATTTCATAAAGGCAGAAAAATCCCTATTCAATACTATATGTTTGAAACTGTAATCAGATCATCTCCCTGGAGATGTGATTTAATCAAGAGTGGTGTTAAGCTGGATTAGGTGACGACGTGCCTCCACCCATTTGGGTGGGTCTTGACTGGTTTACTGGAGTCCTGTAAAAGAGGAAACATTTTGGAGAATGATAGATTCAGAGAGAGCAGAGAATGCTGCAGCACCACGAAGCAGAGTCCATCAGCCAGCGCTTTGAAGATGAAGAAGGAAAACGCCTCCTGGGGAGCTTCATGAAACAGGAAGCTAGGAGAAGAAGCTAGCAGATGACGCCATGTTTGCCATGTGCCCTTCCAGATGAGAGAGGAACCCTGACTGTTTTCACCATGTGCCTTTCCACTTGAGAGAGAAACCCTGAACTTTATCGACCTTCTTGAACCAAAGTATCTTTCCCCAGATGCCTTTGGTTGGACATTTCTATAGACTTGTTTTAATTGGGACATTTTTCTCTGCCTTAGAACTGTAAACTCACAACTTATTAAATTCCCCTTTTTAAAAGCCAAAAACAAAAACAAAAACAAAAACAAAAACCAACCAAACAAAAATTCAACAAATGGTGCTGCAATAATGGGATACTCACTTGGCAAAATAATGAAACGTGACTCTACCATACAGCATACAAAAAAAAAGTGGATTAACCATAATCCTTGTTCATGACACACTTTTATGCAGGGGTTTTGTTTTTTTTCCAAATAGCATCTTTCCAAATTAAAAGATGCTTTACTGCATCTTTAAAATTAAATAGGTCTGGTATCTTGTTTCCATTGCTGCAGAGCTCCTTAGATCTTATTCATCAGCCTGCTGAACTATTCCTTTTTCCAAGACATAGATACCATCTAAAATTTTTCTTATATCCCATTTTTAACTATTATGGCTTTCTGAATCAAAGCAGCTGAATTTGATACAAGTTCAATGTCATTTCCTTCCAGAATTAACTCATCTTTCTGGGCTTGAGATACTAAACAGGCAACACCTGGCCTCATCCAAACCCTACAGATGTATTTTTCACCCAAGAAAGTTCAGATTTCAACCAGAGACCCACTCTCTTGAATAACGTTGATGGGGAAGTGAGCACACACAGACGTCATCTTGTAACGGAAGCCTTTATATGTTCTGTACATGGCTACAGATATGTGAACTGTAGCCAGTTCCTTTTTATTTCCCCACCATTTGTCAATCCGAAGCCTCTCTTTTTCTTCGTAGACTGAGTTCTATATTGATTTGATTGAAGTTCCTATGCAGGGTTCCTCAGAGGCCCTTCACAATAACTGTGTCCCTTCAGCATGATATCGACATTTTCGGGAATGTTGACAGTCTGATTGCTGAGAATGGTCTTCATTCTCGCAGTAGATGCAGCAAAAAGAGCTATGAATGGTTTTTTACTAATTTAGTTGTTTTTAATAATGTAGTAAGCACCTAACATGAAAGCTAGTAGACTGACAATAATCCATATCTTACTATATGTCCTCTGCAGTTCCATGCTATCCCCCAGGCCCAAGGGAATCATTGTTCTGAATTCCACAGTGATAAACATTCTTCCTTTTTCACATAGTTTTACTGTATATATGTTCTTTAAAATTTTTTAAATTCTTAGTTGTATTTAACTTTATAGTTTCACTGGTCCTCAGAGAAATGGAAATAAAAACCACAATGAACTACCAAGACACACCCACTATAATGTCTAAAGAAAGACTGACAATACCAAACGTAAGCAAGGAAGTCGTGTAACTGCGACTCTCATACATTGCTGACAGTAATGCAAAATGGTAGAGCCACTTTGGAAAACAGAATGGCAATGTAACCTGTGCCCTGCTGACAATGGTGCTACCTGAGCCCTGATCTAGGTTCACGGACCTCACTGCTAAAGGAATTTAGACAAACAGGAGGGCCAGTGGGAATAAGAAAGTTTATTAAAAAAAGAGAATAGGGCGGGCCATGGTGGTTCAGCAGGCAGAGTTCTCGTCTGCCATGCCAGAGGCCTAGGTTCAATTCATAGTGCCTGCCCATGCAAAAAAATAAAAAGAGAGAATACATGTTAAAGAGGTTAATATGGATGTGCCCAAGGGAGCGACAGGCAGCGTGTGGAGTGGGTTAGCTTGTTTTATACGAAAATTTTACTTGTGGCAGGTTGGTTTCCATAGTAACCTTTGGATGCCAGGTGTTTTCTTTGCTCTAGGAGGAGACAATTATCAGAATTTGTGGTTTGCTCTCACATACCTGAAATTTGTCTTTGTGCAGATGTTTAACAATCTTTATGGCCCTATGCTTCCTATCATTAACTAAGAATTTGCTCTGGGTCCATGATTTTTATAGTTTGGGAAGGTTCTGATGGTTTTGGGAGGTTTTCAGGGCTTTAGGGAAATTTTTGTCCCAGGAAATTTGCAGTTTGTACTAGTTCCTTTGGAGCTAGATAAGAAGTAAGGGACTTGCGGTTGTCTGGTAACTCAGAGCTGGATAGGAAACCAGGGACTCGCAGTTGTCTGATTTTATCCTGCTTCAGTAGTACCTTATAAAGTTAAACATACATTTACCACATTATCCAGGGAATACTCCTAAGTATTTACCTAAGAATAAGGGGGAAAAAAATGTCCACACAAAAAATGTGCATATTAATATGCTTAGCAGCATTACTCACGTAAAGAGTAATCACCCAGTGAATGGATAAACAAATTGTGGTATAACTATATGGAATATAATTCAGCAAGAAAAAGGAACAAAATATTATTACACAGAACAAAATGAATCTCAGAAACATTATACTACGTCAAAGAAGTCAAACACAAGACTATGTACTATATGATTCCATTTATAGTTTTTTAAATTTAAATTTTTTTGCAAAAATTTCCCAAGGTCAGATAATTTCACCAGACTTCCAAAGCATACCCACATAAGGCTTTTATTTAAAGGCAAAGGATACAGTGCAGCAAGAGAAAGAATGCAGACAAAGATTAGGAATTAGAGAGATAGCCGATGTGCAAGCTCCCCAGGGTCCTTATTTGCACATGACAGCATCCTGCTGTCTTTGGACTGAATCACCATGATCTGTGTGAAGAATCCTGACTTTGGAAGAGTTCAAATTAGAAGTTCTAGAAGGGCTTTTATACTGCTCTGGTCATGAAATCATTCCAGGCATACTTAACTGGTTGTTAGGTCACTTGCAAACCATCAGTAAAGAAACCCTGGAGGTCAACAAGGGAGTTTCAGACTTTAACAACACATCATAAACCCCAATGCCCTTATCTTGGCCAAGAGCAAAAACCCAGGCATCCAGGTATCCCCAGAGATAAAGTTGGAGCTTTTCGATACAGCTGTTTAAATAAACTCTATCTTAAGCAAGATGAAACTCTAGAATAGGCAAAATCTAGTAATGATAGCAAATCAGTAGTTGTCTAGGACTAGGGATGGGTGAAGGGGATCAAGTGCAAAGGAGCACAAAGAAACATTTTTGAGAGATAGAATTATTCTTTATCTTGTTGGTGGTGGTAATTACATTATTATATATACTGAAATACATCAAAAATACATTTTAAATTGGTGAATTTTATTGTAATAAAAAACTAATAAGAGGGCGGGTCACAGTGGCTCAGCAGGCAAGAATGCTTGCCTGCTGTGCCTCAGGACCCAGGTTTGATTCCCGGTGCCTGCCCATGTGAAAAAAAAAAAGAAAAACTAATAAGAGAAATAAATTGTTTTTTAGAAAAGGGCATCATGATACATTTAATCATCTGGGACTTAACTTTCTTCATTTTATATTTTATTGCTAAGATTCATCCATATTATTATATCACTATGGTTGTTTTGACAGCTGTATAACATTCCAGTTTATCTACTCTTGTTAATACGCATGAGTTGTTTCTAGATTTTTGTCTTGTGAAGAGTGCTGCTATGAGCATTCTTGTGCACGTCTCCTTGTGTACATTTTGAGTTTCTTTTGGATTTAACCCTAGTATTGGAATGACTGGGTTGTAAGGTTGATGAATGTTCAATTATAGGAGATAAACTGTTTTCCAAAGTAGTTTTCTGTTTTTCTTAGCTGGGTCTCTCTATCCTCAATTAGACTATGATCCCAGGACAGGAGACGATCTCCTCTTGAATTATCATTGCTAAGTATTCTATTAGTATCCTGGTAACCCAGAAGACTAACGGCAGAAGTTCAGCCTGACAGCATCAGCAAATACCAAGTGCAGAGTTAACAGCACGCAGGGAACATATGTCATGCATGGAGGCTGGGTTAGGGTCCTACTCAGAGCACCAGCCAAGCTCCCTATGACTCCATCTTCCTAGCTTCACAGTCTGGAAGTGTTCCAAGACCGTTAGTTAAAATGCAAATTTCAAGAAAGGAGAAGGCTTAAACTCTTCTAAAGACATTACAGCTGATACGTCTAGTACCGAAGCACGGATTAGCAGAAAAGGGAGTGGCATAAAAAGGAAGAGGAGGGATAAGAGAAGTGGGAAGACTCAAGAAACCAAGTATTTTAAAGTTGTACACATTCTTCTGCTCAAGGGCCAATTTTCCAGAAAAAAAAAAACATTTTTTTTTAATTCAAAAAGCAATTTATCTGCAAGTGACCAAAAGCATTTTTTAATATCCCTCCCATTAAAGGAACATCCTCTTTTAGCTAAAATTACAACAGCTAGCATGCAATAAGTGAATGATGTAATGTTGCCCCAAAATACCTGCTGTATAAGGCGTGTCTCTGTTTTGCTAGGGGAAGAGCTCTGAGAGGTCTGGGAGTGGGCCAAAAGAACTGGCACCAGAGCTCAAGAACAACAACATCAAAAAAAATCAAATTTTAACAAAACAAAAAAGATACTAGGAGGTTTCTAAGTGCTCAGAAAGCAGGAGGAGAGATGCCACTCTGAATGATAAGGAGGACTGGTTATCTCCCACAATCCGAAATGCTGTATCTCCAGCATCTACCTAGCTACCCATTATAGAGAAGCTTAAGGAATACTTGCTAGATGAGTTAACAAGGGAAGAAATACACAAAGAGAATTACAGCCCTGTGACAAAAGCAGCTTCCTTAGCTATATTTGAGAAGCAGTGCCTGTGACAGAAGGAGAAATGGCTGGAATTATTTAGCTTAGAAGAACTTTCTCAATATGAGTCAGCAGGTAGATTATTATGTATTGGTTTATCATTTTAGTTACTTGTTTCTTAAATTTGCTCATAATGCCATAAGGAGGTAGGCTTGTTTGGGTCACAGGCTGCTCATGACTGATCAAGTGGAGCTCGCCTTAAGTGTGAGGTAGGTTCCATAACCAGGCTAAGGTCCTGAACTTTGGGGTGGCTATCCCTAGGAGGAAGTGCTCAGCAACAACTGCTAGTACAAATGAACCAACAGTATTTGATTGGACTGACATGAGGTTCCCAACTATAGTCCCAGCTCTGTGGAGTTTCAACAATTTCCTGGGTAAATATTAGAGTTTAATGTGTGAGCTTGCTCACTGGCTCCTTTTCTTAAAGCTCCTAGTGGGGCAAGAACCTTTAACATAGGCTTGGACACAGGTGGGGAGCCATGGGTGAGTTAGCAACCTCCTGGGGTTCCACAACTGAAAAGTAGGACAGAAAAACTCCTTCCTCCTACTGCTAAAAACTACAGAAAAATTGAACAGGATAGAGATAAGACCCAGAGTGCATCTGTGCCACTGGTCTCAGTTTCTGGTGCCCTCCAACAGTGTATGACCTTTGTTTTTCCACACCAAGGCCTCAGGGACAGGATGATGCTATGTCAGCCTACACATTTTGCAGAAGTACATAGGCCCAAAATTGGCAAGGAGGTTTGGTATTACCAGTTCCCCCATCTGGCACAATGGGGAAAAATAGAATGTGTCCTTGAAGCATTTTCGGAAATGAGTCAGGTCTTCCACTTGAATGTCAATGCTGTATCGATTAGCCAGGAGCTCAATTGTGCCTTGCACCACATACTCATTCTGTAAGTGTGAGAGTGAGCAGGTAGAATAGACAACATGGCCTCCTGGTTTGGTGGCAAGGAGTCCAGCCCTGAAACCAGAAAGAGAGAGAAGCAATTAATTAGTGAACATCCCAGCAGTGGAAGGGAAACAGAGGACGTAGAAAGACTACGAGTCTACTGTGGGATGGACAGCTGGATCAGACAGTCTCTGAAGTCCCTTACACAATGGCACACCCTGAAGTCATTCTCAAGGCAGCGAGCAACCCTACCCTACTCCACTATCTCTCCTCCTGTAAGATTTCTTGAAATGATCCCCGCAGCTCTGAATCTGGTTATGGACCAAACTCTGATGCCAGCAATGAGATTGAGCTCTTACCTCACCCCATAAAGCCTTGACCTCAGTAGATATTTTTTGGACAATGTGCTACTCACTGCTACTGGGAGTAGCATGAAATAACAGAACATAAAGGAATCTATATAATCTACCCTGCTGTGTATATCCTATTAGATATCTTAGATATCCTATTATGTTTCAGAGAAGGGCAATCCCATGATGTCTGTCTCCTTCAGGCAGATTCCTAGCCAGAAGACCATGCTATGAGAGATGATCTTGGCAAGAGCTTCCAATCCCCCAGTCCTCCAGTGACCGAACTCCGAGAGCACTCTAGCATAAAGTGTGGGCCTTTTATAAATCTATCACTCACGCAAGAAGCTGCACTTGCAGCATAGGCAACATCTGACGCTCCTTCTTCCTTGACCGCTGAAAAATGTTGTTCTCTTCTTCATAAAGGGAGTGGCGATCTGTGGTACAGGGCACATCTACCAGCACCTGACCAAAGGTGTTAAAGGGAAAAGCATTAGAATTCCTTACAGGCTCCTCCCCCTAAGGTCAAGGGTGTTTGAGGTCCCTGGCCTGGGAGGTTTCGTGGAGTACTCCCTCTGCCTATACCTCTATTTCAGAGTACATGACAAAATTTCTCATTATAACTTGGTAGACAATTGTGAAATAATGAGTGGGGAAACTAGTCAGAAAAGAAAACAAAAGAAACCCAAATTAACTATAATTAAAATTGATATCAACCTACAGAAAAGTCTTGCCTTCTCCCCTTTATAACAACATGGTGTTTTCTCTGTGTCTGTCTTTTCTCTTTTTCTTACAAGATCACCAGCCAGACTGGATGAAAGGTCCCCCCTATTCCATATGACCACATCTTACCTAATTATATCTGCAATGATTCTATTTCCAAATAAGGTCACATTCACAGGTAGTAGGAATTAGAACTACAACATATCTTTTTGGAGTGCCATTCAACGCATAACAGTCCATCCTCTTCACCCCAGAAAATCCATGTCCTTTCCATATGCAAAATACAAAAATACAAATATAAAATACAATTCACCCAATTCCAATATCTCCCAAAGTCTTAACCCATTCCAGCATCAACTCTAAGTCCAAAATCTTATCTGAATATGACAACTCAAAAATCCCAAATTGGACTTCTGAGAAAATGATGGAGCAGAGTAGATTGAAGTCACCCCTGTTCTGTGGTATAAGATAGGGGAAGGGAAGAGAATGACTTGGACTGTGAACGTTGGGATGTGCTTACAGGATGTTTGGGGAAGTAGAGAGGCAGGGGATCGGGATGGGGAGAGCAGGTGGGTTGGATTGGCCGTGATGCCCACCGCTGGTGGGCAGTGGCACACAAGGAGGTACAGATCAGAGGGAACTAGCTGCCCCTCTACTCCAACCTGGCCCCACTACTAGATGGGGAAACCTCCCCAAACAACGCCACAGCCAGTGGCGCCCATAAGAAGCTTGGAGACGACTTGGCTGTCAGATGTAAAGAGCTGTACCCTGGGTGCTGGAAGCAGTTGTCCAGCCCAGTACTGTGACTGCTCCCCAGGTGCCTCCTTGACTGCCGACTGCCAGGGGCCAGAAGCAGCTCCTCTGTAGTGCACTCTCCAATCCTGACTACAGTCAGTAGGGGCGGGCCTGAGGGGAGGAGGTGCCTCAGGAACACCACCTGCTGGTGAGAAGCAGTAAGTGCAAGCAGGCAAGCTCCATATCTGCCTAGTTTTTTTCTTTTTCCTGTTTTCCCTTCTTTTTAAAAAATATGTATTTCTATATATGTATTTTTATTAGTAGGGTTATTGCTATTTATTTAATTTAATTTAATTTATTTCCTTTTTTTTCCCTGTCTCTTCTGCGGGCACCAGTCTGAGTTTATTTCGCAGCATGGGAGAAGACTCTCCTGTTGACTCTTAAGAACACCTAGGTCTGGGACTGAGACTCCTTAAAGGTTTTTTGTATTAAGTTTACCTTCATGGAACCCATAACTCCCGGAGCGTTCCTGGGTCAGAGAAATCCTGAAACCCAGAGGGACCAGCCTCTACAAGATTACCAATTAATTACATCCCCCTATTCTTTAGTGTCGACTCCCGTTTTCAACATGAAAAACTCAAAATAGGCATTGCCTAAAGGTCCCTAGAGACTGGGAGAAGGATTAAAGGAGGAGGAGGAGGTATAACAGAGAAAATAGGATTTCACAAACGAGTATGACTGCTGAATCACTATATTAATATTCCTTCTAGCCTCCAATGTTTGGGAGCATCTAAAAGGAAAAATCTGAAATGGTGGAATGGTAGCCGATGACAAACTCTGTGATCTGTTCTGTAACTACACATTGAAGAGTGCTTTGAAAATTACTGCTTTTTCTTTCTTTGCCTTGTATACCTGTTACACTTTACAATTTTTTAAAAAACGTTAAGAAAAAAGAAGCTAAAGGAGGATGAGGTCCAGACTAGGGGAAATTCCTCTGCCTGAATTTACTAATGCTACAAATAACTTACCTGAACTCTTCAGGATATCAACACACAAATTGCTGGCCAAGATGAGCGTATCTGTGAGCCAGATTTTGCCAACTGGCTGGATATGAGAACAATGAGGTATCCCATGAGCCAGGTTCAGCAACAACATAATAAATAAACTAGAAATTTACTGGAGAAAGTTCTCCCCTTTTCAATACACAGACATACACGAGTATCACATGCATGTGTTATTCTGTAATTGGACACTGTTTCCTATTTCCATCACTGTGAGCATATTATCTAATCTGTAGAATTTCTTTAAACCAGAGTAATCAAGTTTCTTTTGTATCTCTCACTTTACATCCACTATACAACTCCCATCCTCAAGGTCACACTGTGGTCTATGAGTATCTGGCATGTAGCAAAATACTCAATAAACACAAACTCTTCTGAAAAAATAAAAGAAAAAAGTCCTAAATCTCATCTAAATCATCTAAGTCACATATGGATGAGACTCTGTGCATGGTCTTTCCTGGGGCAAAATTTCTCTTCATCTGTAGACTTGTGGAACCTAGAAAACAAATTATCTGCTTCCAAAATCCAATGGTGGAACAATAGGATAGGGAGAAATTGAAAGGAAAACTGGGGCCACAATCCCAAACAAGTTTGAAACCCAGAAGGGAAAGTCCTATTAGATTTCAAGGCCTGAGAATAATCCTCTGTGGCTTGATGCTCTGTCCTGTGGGCACATTGGGATGGCAGTCCCACATCTTGGCCCACTGAGGCAGCTGTGGCCTACTCTTTATGACTTTTGCATCCTTAGTTCTATCCTTGAAGTCACTCTTCTTTTATTTCCTCCCATCTGTGTCCCTTTTAGTCCAGGCTGGCAGTGTTCCTGCTAGTATAAAATTCTTAAAAAGTTGTTGGTTTCCCCTACAATTTACAGGGCATCCAAGCCATCAGACATGAGGGATCTTCAAAGATCTTTCCTGGATAACCCCATCTGTATTCCTGACTTCTCCTGAGCTGGTTAAATGGATCCATAAATCATATGCCTAATCTCTTTAGCAAACAGTTGTTCAGCCACACTCTTGGCCCCATTTCCTGAGCATGCTACCTGGATTGGCTGAAAATTTTATAAATCATCATATTCTGGCTCCTTTTTTTCTTAACAAGTCATTCCTCAATTTATCACTTTCCTCTACCGTTTTAATATAAGCAGCAAGGAGAAACAAGGCCATACCTTCCGCACTTGGAAATCTCCCAGCTAAATATCCAAGTTCATCGCTAATAAGTTCTACTTTCTACCCAACAGTAAAACAAAATTCAGCTAATATTTCTGCTACTTTATAACAAGGATTGCCTTTCCCTGCAGTGTCCAATAGCATGTTCCTCATTTCCTTTTAAGGTTTCACCAGAGGTATCTCTACTGTTCTTATTTTTACCAACAGTCTCTTCAAGGCAATTTAGGCTCTTTCTACCATGCACTTCAAAATTCTTCCAACCACTACCCAATTCTAGTCCACTTCCACATTCTGTTACAGAAGCAATCCATTTCATGGTATCAGGATCTATACGTAGTAGTGAGGTTCAGGCGTCTACTTGGCCAGGTGATGTTGCCCAGTTGTTCTGTTGCTGTGGACTCATTCATCAGCATGTAAAATCCATCTATGGCTGATTATAACCGCAGTCAGCAAAGGGGAGTACATTCTGCAATGTGTGACATTTAATTATCTGGAGGCTTAAAAGGAGAGCTCAGAGCTGACACAAATTGATGTTTGGAGATGCAGAAGGGAAATGCCCCAGAGGAAGCCATTTGAACTCAGGAGCCAACAGAGAAGACCAGGAGATGTTGCAGTGTGCCTTCCCATGTGACAGAGAAACCCAGAGGACAGCCAGCTGCCTTTCCTCCAAGGAAATGTAAATTTTGTAACCAAATAAATCCCCT
This sequence comes from Tamandua tetradactyla, assembly GCF_023851605.1. Classification (NCBI taxonomy): domain Eukaryota; kingdom Metazoa; phylum Chordata; class Mammalia; order Pilosa; family Myrmecophagidae; genus Tamandua; species Tamandua tetradactyla. Next base: position 176,500,954 of record NC_135328.1, read on the forward strand.
TTATAATAACCATCCATCTCTGGTGTGTTGTATTCCAGCAGCATTGGCAAACTAAAACACTCTTATTAGTTCCCTAGGGGTACTGTAACAAAGTACCACAAACTAGGTGGCTTAGAATGACATAACTTTATTGTCTTACAGTTCTAGAGACTAGAAGTCTGAAATCAAGGTGTTGGCATGGCCATTCTCCCACTGAAACCCATAGGGGAGGTTCCTTCCTGTGTCTTCTAGCTTCTGGTGCTTGCCAACAATCTCTGGAGTTCCTTGGCTTGTGGATGCAGAACTCCAACTCTGCCTCCATCTTCACATGGCCTTTTCTTGTGTGTCACCATATTCACATGATGTTCTCTCTGTGCCCACCAGTCAAGGCTCTCCTACAGCCCCTGCCATGGGTCCCAGTAGATAAGGCAGAGGGCGGAGCAGCAGCAGCCAGTAGTTCAGATTCATAAAGGTTCTTGGTGCACCATGACCCACAGCACCCAGCACATACTCTCCCCATCACCAAGACACCCAAAACAAAGGTCAGCTCAGTGGAAAGGGTAGTAAAGGAGGAGCCCAAGAAGAGATTAGCGAGGTTGTCAGCTAAAACCACTCCTGCAAAAGTGGAAATGAAGCCCAAAAAATAGGTAGTAGGAAAGGATAAATCTTCAGACCAAAAAATACAACCAAAAGGAAAAGAAGGAACAAAAAGAAAACAGGCAGAAGTAGCTAAACAAGAAACCAAAGAAGATTTACCTGCCAGAAATGGAGAAACTAAAAATGAGGAGAGTCCAGCCTCGGATGAAGTGGGAGAGAAAGAAGCCAGGTCTGATCAATATCATATACCATGTTTTATCAGTGGTCCCTGTTTCTTCCTTTTTGTACAATCCAGAGGAATATTTTTATCAACTATTTTGTAAATACAAGTTTTTAGTAGCTCTAGAAACATTCTAAAGAGATTAGAATCCCATCTTATGCCATTTATTTCAGTGTAAACGCTTTTCTTTTAAGAGGTGAAATCATTTGCTGATTGTTTATTTTTTGGTACAACCAGAAAACAGTGGGATATTGAATTATGGCAGGCTTTGATTGTCTTGGATGTCAACTTAACATTTCAGGGTAGGGGGAGCAGTTTTTGAATATATATATATATATATAATACATATACTAAATGGCAATTTGGAGTCACAGCCATGCATTTAATATGTCCATGCTTTTTATAATTGTTTCTTAAGGAAAACTGTTCCCTGATCTTGGCTCTCTCTGACAGAACTGTGTGTACTCTGTAACATCCTTGATCAAAGCAGTCCAGTTTTCCTACTAACTTTGTATGTGCTGTGGAAGATTAGAAATTTTAGCATGTAGTATGTATGCTATTAAATTGTGAATTAGTGGGACTTACAATTTAACAGCTTATAAACATTTAAAGATTTTGGTACTTGATATCCTCTTAAGGAAAATTTACCTCCAAATTTTACTTGGAGAGTTATTGGGATAACTTGAGAAAAGAATCAAAACTACATGCTTTTTTTAAGATTTTTTTTTTAAGTACACAGGAATCCAACCCAGTTCTCCTGCATGGAAGGTGAGCATTCTACTACTGAATGACCCATGCACCCTTTTTCAGATTTTTTTATACATACAATAAGAATTGTACAAATTGTTCATAACATTTATGTACATACCTTCAAAACAATAAAATTTCAATTATGGAATTAAAAAAAAAGACACAAATCATATTGGATAGGGTCCACACTTCTTCAGTATGACCTCATATTAATTAATTACTTCCTAATGACCCTATAAATAAGGTCACATTCACAGATACTGGGGATTGGGGCTTCAACATATTTTCAACATAATTTGAATTGTGAGGGAACACAATTCAACCATGACAAATGCCAAGAGGGTGACTAATATACTGAATAACAGGATCAGGATTCAAAATTATATTATGTTAAAAAAATTATATTTATGTTCAAACAATAAGTCAGATCCAATATGGAAAAGTTTTAAAGGGAGAAATGTAAAGTCTCATTCATGTATTACAAGTCTACTCTGTGCTAAGCACTAGGGAAAATGGGCAAAAAAATTCTTTTAAGTTCTAGATTTATATTTCAAAAAAGTAAAAACATCTATGGAAGAGATCTGTAAGGTTTTTTTTAAGCACAAACTCCAAGTAAATTAATATTGACCCAATGTTCAATATTGGATGTATCTCTAGGCTGCATGAATTCATACAGTGCATAGAGAATAAGGGAAATGCTTACCTATACCCTGAGCTAGTCAGGACTTATTTCAAGAACTGTGATGGGAACATAGGGAAAAGAGATAATAGCTAAATGGAGCTGTCCGGAGAAGAGCCACTGGGATGTTCTAGAAATCAGATAATAGAAGAAGTGAATACCTTCTGTTCACAGCCATATGGTAAACTGGATATCTTGAAAACCCTTTTAAGAGAAAATAACTAAAAAGACTGGGTAAAATAATTTTTTTTAAAATACTTGTAAATGCATAGCTCACAGAAAATTAGAGAAATCCTCAAAGCCAAAAAAAAAAAAGTAGGAGTACAAATCTAGGGAGTATTAAAGGAATTCCAAATTGACTTCAGGCCCTGGGTTACAAAAGGGCTTCAAGCAAAGGAGGTACATAAGGTGAGTACCTCATGCTGCCACAACAAGACTGCAGGAATATGCAGCTTGGAGATCAAGACTTAAAGGAAACAGATAAGAAAAAGAAGCCTAAGTTCTGACTAATCAGTTTTGGACAAGTTTCCTTCTGCCTCAAGGTTCCCATGAGCCACCAGTACAGAACTTGCCTAACAACTGCCATTTACCTTCTTTTTTTTTTTTGAGTATAAATGCCCAATGTCCCATCCCCACCCCAAAGGATTTGGAACACCTGCTTTTACTTGGTGTTGCCCAATCTGCAAACTGTTATACTGTTAATAAAACTCTCTTCTTTCTATTTAGAGTGGCAGTTCTTTACACAATTTTGAGGTCAGAAGTGGGATCTGAAGACACTCTCCTTCAGCCTCTGAGGTCTCTGTGGGACATGGATGTTGGAACCCACTCAGCACTTGAGGCTCTTAATTTCCCCCAGAATCTTCAAAGGTCAAAGGTAATTTTTCTCAGATCTGAGTTGTTTCCTTGTGTTGCAGTTCTTAATTTCCAGTTTGTTAACGCAAGTTTAGAGTTTAGGTAATTACCTTTGTTTACCATCTTGGTCATGGGTGCCAGCAGTTCAAAAAAGGCTTTTAACTTCCTTTTGGGAACTCGAGTCTACTACATGTTCAAACACTGTGGTGCTTGTTACTGTTTGCTTTTGGGCGAATGGCAAAAATTTCACTCAGGATAGCCTGTCCAATAAATGGCCAATCTGGGGATCATAAACTTGTAGTTTTACAATTTTAAGTAGAAAATTGTGGTTCTAAGACAAGATAAGTACAACAGAATGCTTAATTCAGTTGGCATTTAAGAGGCTTCAAAACGGGTTCGAGATCCTTAAATTGTATCCCTAAAAGATACTATTTCTAAATTATCTCAAGCTAATCAGGAACTAAAATCCCAAATGTATATCCTAAATTCCAGTGTCCATTCCTTCTGCTCTACCACCTCTATATCCTCCTTTGCCAGCTTGCCATCTGAGCCCTTCACCTATTCTTCTTATTCACTATCTGAAAGGAATTTCTACTTTAAGCCCCATCTGCAAAGGCCCTCAACATAAAACCTGCAGAAAACACCAACTCGGATTGCATTGAGAGGCCTGACAAACTACCTAGACCCCTCAATCTAAGGCCAGATTCCAGATCACAACTTGTGTTGGTTTGTTAATGCTGCCAGAATGCAATATACTAGAGATGAAACAGTGTTTAAAAAGGAATTTATTAGGTTGCAAGTTTACAGTTCTGGGGCTGTAAAAATGTTCAAAATAAGACATCCAGAAACAGATACCTTGGTTCAAGGAAGGCCAATCTGGGAAGGCACGCAGCTGGTGTCTGCTGGTCCTTGTTCCTGTTGTTGCTTCCAGCCTCAGATTCCAGTGGTTTCCTCTGGTGTCTGTAGGCCTTCACTTAGTTCTTCCAGAACACAACTCTGGGTTCTGGCTTGCTTAGCATCTCATGGGAAGGCACATGGCAACGTGTGCTGGGCTCTGTCCATGTTTAGGCATCTGCTCTCTCTGTCAGCACTCCAAGTATCTCCAAACATCCAGGTCTCCGTCAGCTCTGAATTAACTGTTCTCTAAGTGTCTACATCCAAAATGTTTCCCCTATTAAAGAATTCCAGTAAACTAATCAAGACCCACCCTGGGTGGGTAGAGTCATAGCCCCATCTAATCAAAAGGCCACACCCATAATTGGGCATGCCACATCCCCACGCAGATCATCTATCAAAAGTTTCCACCCTACAATATCCAATCAGTACTAAAAGAAATGGCTGCCCTACAATTTGGATCAGGATTAAAATATGGCTTTTCTGGGGTACATAAAAGTTGCAAACTAGCACACAGCTAAAGAATTCCCTAAGCTAAAGGAAGACCCTCAAAAATTTACTGAAGAATTTCACCTCTTATTCCAGGCCTGTCAACCAGGCTTGCTGACCTTTTTCAACTCATTCATTTGTCAGTCAGGTCTGGAGACCCCAGGATTAGAATGGCAAAATGGAAGGGCCCAGAAAAAATATGACCCTTAAAGTAACTCCCTTCACTGTAGCTTGAGCTAAAATCATATATCAATTGTTAGATGACATTTCTAAGTCCTTTTCCAGAAAGATTAATTGGGCCAAGATCCAAGGCTAGAAGCATGGTAAGGACAAACCTGTCTTCGACTTTCAATAAAGACTAGCAAAAACATTTGCCAAACACTCTGGCCTAACACTAGATTAATCCAGGAGGCAGAGTTGCTTTTAATGTTATGTTTGTCAAGGCCAACCTTGGCTACAATATTAAAAATAACTGTCCCTATTACTAAGAAGACAAATTTAATCAAACAGTTGGCTTGTACTCTAGAAACACAGGCTACTACATAGACAAATTACTTGCTTTACAATTAAAACAACTGCAGGCCACTCCTCAATCTTCCCATACCCCAAGACCTCCTGGGTTCTGTCATTATTGCAAAAAACTTAAGGCACTGGAAAAGAACTGCTTTAAATTAAAAAGCAAATGTCACAACAATGCTGTCAATCTACATCCTCCACCATGGAATGACCACTGACTACCCTCCAAGAGTACTTTTGGGTTGCTTAACTAGCAAGGGAAACAAAGCTCAAAATTAATGGAGAGACTTGAACTTTCTTAATCGATACCAGTACTACTCTTCATTATCAATACCTCTCTACTGAAGCAGCCCATATCTTGAAGTAAATATATTCTAGATATTGTGGGGGAGGCCTCTAATCAAGTTCAAACCACTTCTAAATTGGCACCAATCTCAGTTACCCTAGGATCAGCCACAGAAATGCATTCTTTCCTATTCTGTGATACTGACCCAGTTAACATATTAGGAAAAGATCTCCTAAGTAAATGGAAATGTGATCTCAGGTTTAATGAAAAGGGGGAAATCATTTTAATCCTACCTGACCCAGAATTCCTTTAAACCAAGAACTTCTATATAACCCTAGAAACTGATTCTACCCTGGAACAATCAACAGATACTAATCTCCTGTCCCTGAAGAGTTATGGTCCCAATCTCCTATGGATGTTGGAAAAATTAAAAGTGCAGAATCAATTTTAGTCTAAACAGACCCCTCCAAATCCTTTCCCAAACTTTCCCAATATCCCTCAAACCAGAAGCCATTAGAAGTTGAACTCCTATTATTCAAGACTTCATACAGAAGACCTTAATAATCTTATGCACTAGCTCCTGCCATATTTCCAGCATTCCTGTAAGAAAATTCAATGGGAAAGGATGGAGATTTGTTGAAGATCGAAGAGCAATAAGTAAGACTGTCATTCTTTTGCTTCCCCCTTGAATCCCAAATCCTCATCTAACTCCCATCCCAGATTCCCCCTAGGACTACTCATTTCACTGTATTTGACCTCTGCAGTGCATTCTTTAGCATATAGTACACCCTTATAGCCAACATCCTTCACATTCAAATGGAATTAATTACAATACATCTAGACTGTTAAGCCTCAGGGATTCATGGAATCTCCCAGTTACCTTTCCCAACCCTTAAAAATTATTTACAAGACATGGGTACACGGGTAGCTCAGTTGTAAAAATTTCCGCCTTTCATGTGGGAGACCCGGGTTTGATTGCCGAACCATGCACCACCCAAAAAAAACATTATTTACAAGACATAATCTTTCCCTCAGGCTCTACTCTTACACAATATATTGATGATCTCCTTGAATGTTGTCCTAACAAACAAATATGTTAGGTTGACTCCCTATATTTACTATAATAGCTAGCCTTAAAGGGTCATAAAGTCTCTAGGGAAAAGCTCTAATACATGCAGCAAGAAGTCAAATATCCTCTTCAACCAGAAGATCCCAAAAGAATCTCTTCTATATAAGACTTTCCCAAACTCCAGACAAAAAATCAACTATACCTGAGCCTTTGAGATGAAGTCAAAACCAGATTGATGCCATTCATAATCTGAAGGAAGTTTTATAAGGCACCTCTGCCCCTGGTTTACCTAACTATGATCTCCCCTACCAGCTGTATGTCCATGAAAGAAAGGGAAATGCCTTAGGAGTAGTTTTAACCTAAGAGCATGGAGGAGTCAGGAGGCCCAATGGATATTACAGTATGCAGTTAGATCCTGGAATCCAAGCTTACCTTCCCTGTTTCCAATCAATAACTGCAGCAACCAAACTAATTGAAATTACTGCAGCTATAGTTTTACAGAATCAACTTTGTCTTTTTGTTTCTTATGCTGTGGAACTCTTGCTTAATATTGCTTTCTCTCAATGTCTCTCTGCTGCATGACTCAAATCTTTTGATCTTACGCTTCTCTCTCATATGTGTATTCCCCATAAGAGCGCCCATCGAAACCCTGCAACTCTGCTCCTACTTCCTAAGAAAAGACTATGAATGCATAATTCTTACTGAAACCCTAATTTCTCCTAGGCCCGACCTTAAGGAAACCCCAACAGACAACCCAGATCTAATCCTCTTTACTGATGGGTCATATTTAAAAACAGAAGCCCCAGATGGCAGATGCCAAGCTGGATATGCAATAACTACGTTAACAGAAGTTCTTGAGAGCAGAATCTTTCCTAAAGAAATATCCGCACAACCAGCAGAACTGATAGTCCTTACTTGAGCTTGCTGAATATCTAGAGAGTTAAGGGCAAACATTCATACTAATAGCAGATATGCATTTGACTGTACTACATGATTCTGGTATGCTCTGGAAAAAAACGAAGGTTTCTTAGCTCCTCTGGAACTATCATTATCTATAGAAAGCATGTAGCTAACCTATTAGAACTTCTTTTGCTCCCCAAGACTACTGCAGTTATTAAAGTTAAAACTCAAACCTGTGAACCATTCCACCAATCCTAAAGAACACCTAGGGCAATATATAACATTCCACAAGGGTTCCATGCACAAGAGCAATTTACCAGAAACCTACAACCTCCAGATGGGTCCCTGGACCAGGTAAGTCCTGAAACCTAGAGGGCGCAGCCTCTCCTGAAACTAACTTCAGATAGTTCCACCTTCTTATCCCGTATTAGTGACAGACCCTTCTAACATGAAAGAGTTAGAATGGCCATAGCCCAAATACCCCTAAAACAGAGGGATGGAAAGATCAAACGTGATGGTGGAGTTATATAGAGAAGATAAAATTTGACAAATGAATATGAATGCTGAATCATTAAACTGATATCTCTTTTAGTCTCTAGTATCTTAGAGCAACTAGAAGTAAAAACCTAAAATTGTGGAATTGTAACCCATGTCAAACTCTGAAATATGTTCTACAACTGACTGGTGCTTTGAAATTTATTGCTTTTTTGTATACATGTTATTTTTCACAAAAAAAAAAAAAAGAAAGAAAAAAAGTCAATTGTGATAATAAAAAAATTTAAGCCTTCTAGCCTCCTATATTCTGGAGCAGTTAGAAGGAAAAATGTGAGAGGATCGTATGGAAGCCCATAACAAACTCTGGGATCTGTCCTGTTACTACTTCTTGAAGAGTGCTTTGAAAACTATTGCTTTTTATTCCTTTGCTTTGTATATATGTAATACTATACAGTAAAAAAGTTTAAAAAGAAACTGAAAAAAACTCAAACCTGTGAAACCTCAATTAGATGAAAGCAAGGGAAATGACTTGGCTAATCTGGCCAGTAAAGTGGCAGTCCTAACTCTCTCACAAAAAAACAATGAAGCCTGTACAGCCTTACCACCAGTCTAGAGTGGGACTTGCAGAGTAACAGCCTTACTCTCTGATCTAAAGAGAGACCAATCAGAAACAAAAAAATTTAGCCAACCGAGGATATTTTGTTAATCAACTCAAACAACCATTTTAGACCCATAACAGAATACCACAGAAAAAAACATTAATTGAAAGGTCCCATTTAGGCTGGAAATTTTGAGAAGTATATTTTGGTTTCATGGAATTCCTCAACTTGAAAAGCCATTTAAAATGTCAAAAATTATTGAGAGCACCTTTAATAATACCAAGAAGGCATTAGAGAACTCACAACTCAAGGTAGATAGCCTAGTGAAAGTTGTTCTACAAAACCAAAGGGCAAGAGTTCCGGGAAGATGGCAGAATTGGATAGGTCAAGTTCAACCCTGCTCTAAGGAACAGCTAGAAAAGGGAAGGGAGGGTGTCTGAGACAACAACAGGGTATAAGTGATCTGGGAGAGTTTTCTGCACCACAGAGGGAGGCCCTGGTTGCAAAAGCTGAGGAATAGAAAAGCAGAGAACCAGAGACCATCCAGCTAGTCCAAACAGCCTAATGCAGAAGACTAAAGCCCTCAGAAATGCACCGAGAGGGACATGGGGACAAGAAAGTAAGCTAAGTGGTGTTCCTTAAATGCGCTACCCTCACTGACGCAGCCCTGTGACCCGCGACCCACCCTACACCCCACGCACCTGTACCCCATAACCCGCCACCCCCTCCCCACGCTCCAAGCATTTCTGAGCCGTCAACACCTCTCACATGTACCTGCCTCCACCCCACACCGCCACCCCAAGCACGTGCACACTTGCCCCTGCCCAACCCACCTCTCCCACAAAAGTACAGTCTTGACCCATCCCTCCTGAGCCCTACCTCCCAGTTCCTGCTTCTTATTTCTGTAGGGGAGAAGCCAAGACCATGCATAAGAAGGCCTAAGAGTTGCTTCTAGGAAGACTCTTTGTTGCTTAGGTTTGGCCTCTCTCTCTCTCTCTAAGCCCAACTCTGTAAGGAAAATTATTGCCCTCCCAATATGAAGTATAAGCCATTCAGGGGTAAAAATCTTTCCAACAACGTGGGGCATGACTTCTTGGAATGAGTCTGGCTCTGGTACTGTAGGATCAATGACGCCTTCCTGACCAAAAGGGGAAAAAAAGTGTAATAAAACAAGGCATCAAAACCGGAAGGAAAGATAGACGATAAAGACTGAGATGGTATAATCTAGGAATGCCTAGAGTGTACAATGATAGTGACTAAATGTAAAAATTAAAAATGTTTTTGCATGAGAAGAAACAAAGTAATGTCAATATTGCAGGGTGCTGAAAACAGATGGTCATTCATGTATATGTATATGTATGTGTGTGTGTGTGGATGCATGGAAGAATAGAACCTGAATTTCCCGGATGGAAGGCAAGTATTCTACCACTGAACTACCCATGCACCCTGGTCATTCATATTTTAAAACTTCAACTTCTGTGTGAGACTAAAGCAAGAAATGTTTATTTGGTACAAAATTTATATGTTGACTAGTGCATTTCCTAATTTAACTTACATGGACAGTTTACTGAACACCATAAGTACATGGAACCTTGAATAGGGCATGAGATTTTGTAGATTTGTACAGGTTAGTATGATGCCCTGATAAATCCTAGACTGATATGAACAATGAATAAAGATGTATTTGCAAAGTCCCATTGGGGTAATGGGGAGAAAGGGGGGAAATTCAACTTCCCCGTTTGGAGAATTCCTGATATTCTCGCAACCAGGGCAGACAACCAAATCAATAGGCCAAGCTCTCAATCTTGGGGTTTGCTCCTATGAAACTTATTCCTGCAAAGGACAGACAAAGCCTACTTAAAATTAGGCCAAAGAGTCACCCCAGAGAACCTCTTGTTGTTCAGATACCCCTGAATATTGAGAGAATTATCAAATGAAATGGAGTTTAATTGGGAAGTTAGGATTTAACAAATACCCCTATTTAAACTATGGATATTTAGTTAATAGTCCTACTTTAATAATCTTTCATTAACTGTAACAAATGTAACTACTGTTAAAAAAATAGAATTACAAAAAAAGTACTATCATCAATTGTAACAAATTTTCCTACCCAATGCAAGTGTTGGTGGGGGGGAAGGGTACCAGAATTCTGTCTTTTTGTGTGTGTGTAATTTTTTCTTATGCTCTACAGTTTCAAAATTTTGAATTGACAATTTTTGCCAGCTTAATGGTTGCATTAGTAGAGGAATAGAGTTTTGGAGTTCCCTACTTTGTCATTTTCAGTGATGTCACTTATTTTTCCCAAATTTCAAGAATTTTTGTGTTATCCCTCTATATTTCCTATGTATTGCTTTACCCTAAGCCTCTTTTATTCTTTTATTGATATATATTATACATTCACATACCATGTAATCATCCAAAGTATACAATCAATGGTTCACAATATCATCATATAGCTGTGCATTTATCATCATAGTCGGCTTCTTTTGTGTGTGTGAAAAATAGCACATATACAAAACGCAATAAATTTCAAAGTACATCACAACAATTAGTTGTAGAACAGATTTCAGAGTTTGGTATGGGTTACAATTTCACAATTTTAGGTTTTTACTTCTAGCTGCTCTATATAAGGAATCCTGTATTTGATGCACATTTGTTCTGTCAACCCACAATTTCTTTAATAAAAATTATTTTAAAAAATAAACATAGGCCTGTACAAGACAAACAGTGAACCTTACTGAAACCAATGGACTATAGTTAACAGTATAATTACAAAAATGCTCTTTCATGAATTGTGATGAACCATACTAATGCAATATATTAATAATAGCGTGGTATATGGGAAGTCTATATTTTATGCATAATTTTTCTGTGAATGTACAACTCTCTATTAAAAAAAAGAACTCAGGACAGATCAATGACCTAAATATAAGGGCTGAAACTATAAAACATAACAAAATCTTCAGGATCTTGTATTTGGCAATGGATTCTTTGATATGACACCCAAAGCACAAGCAACAAAAGAAAAATTAGATAAACTGAACATTAAATTAAAGACTCTCGTACATCAAAGGACTTTACCCAGAAAGTGAAAATACAACCTACAGAATGGAAGGAAATATTTGCAAATCATATATCTGATAAGGGTTTAATATCTAGCATATATAAATAACTACTAAAACTCAACAGTAAAAAGACAAACAACCCAATTAAAAAATGGGCAAAGAACCTGAATAAATATTTCTCCAAAGAATATATACAAACAGCCAACAAGCACATGGAAAGATACTCAATGTCATTCGTCATTAGGGAAATGCAAATCAAAACCAAATGAGATACCAGTCCATACTCCTAGCATAGCTATTATTAGGGGAAAAAAAAGAAAGTAAAAGTATAGGAGAGATGTAGAAAAATCGGAATTCTCATATATTGTTAGTAGGAATGTAAAATGGTATACCCACTGTGGAAAACAGTTTAGTGAAAAAAAATTTTTTTTAAGGAAAAAAAAAAACCTAAATAATTTCAACCAGAGTCACATTAGCAGTAAAACATTTTAAACTGCTCAACTTGTGGTTTTGGTTCAGAAACAAGTTGTATATTTTTCACCCTTGATTATGGGGGAAAAAATTAGGGCTGTGTCTTTATGGGTTGCTCTCCCACGGAGATTAGTAGGAGCCATGACTGAGTTGGCCCATTCTGTTTAGAAATATATTTTAAACATTTAGTAATTGAAAACAAAAATTATTAAGCCATAAAAAGGAATGGCATTCTGAATCATGCTACAATGTACTACTACCCATGGAAAGCTAGGCCAGGTCCAGAAACAATCCTAAATGTTCAAACAGAGGCTGGATGCTATCCCTCAGGACCAGATCTGACTGGTTGCATATTCTAGTTAAGGAATTTACTCACCCGGTCATAGGTGTCCCCTTCCAGTTCTCCCCACTTCCTGCCATCCCATGAAGTGACTCGAACTCGATTCCCATCCCTGATATCTTGAGGCACATAGCTCTTAAGGACCTTCTGTAGTCTGCCTGTTCGGGAAGTGGACAGATCATTGGCAGCGAGATTGCCTGTGAGAATAAAGAAACTTCAGAGACCATTGCCCAGTGAAACATCCCACCAGCACTGATGGAGAGTCAGACCAATCCTCAGACAAAGCCAATCAATGCAGACCCCAGGTGCAGGGTTGAGGTGGAGAGAAGACATTTATCATGTGTATGGCACAGTACCAGACACTTTAGAGCATGGGCTGCAAAACTGGGAAACACCTACAGGGTCCAGAAAAGTTATGGAAATAAATACAGTAGACCAGGTAATAATAATGTTTATTTCTAAAGAAATATGACCTCTTCTACTTTTTTTGAAACACATGACTCTCTTCATCTTTAGTACACACATGTTATTTATCCAAAATTTATGCTCTTATTCCCTAGCATTAGAATCCCAATTTTACTGGGAGGAGGCAATGTGCCCCAAAAGGCTACACCTCCCAGCCTTCTTTTATAGCTACATAGGTTTACATGACTAGTTTTGGTGAATGAGCTGAAGGCAGAAATATTGCATGGGTCTTCTGGGAAGATGTTTAAAAGGAGCTAACACGATTGGGGAGACATGCCTCTTTTGCCCAGTCCTCTCCTCCTGCCTAAAATTTTAATGTGGCGGCTAGAGTCACAGCAGCCATATATTGGACCATGAGGTAATCCTAAGGATAGAAGCCAACAATAAAATAGGTTGCAAAAAGAAAGGAGTCTAAGTCCCCAAAGATATGGAGCTTCTCCTGTAAGAGTAAAACTTTTCTTCTTTAAACCAGTTATTTGGGTTTTCTATTGCATGCAACCAAATCTAATCTTAATTGATCCACTATTTACCTTTCATTTTCCCATTTTTGATAGACATGAGTTCAAGAAATATCTCACTTCACCCTTAGCTCTACTATAATAAAAATACTACTGCAAGATTGATGATAAATAGCCTCAGATTCCAGGAGCCATGTGAGATGAAGGAACTGTGCTGAAGAATTAGACAGCACATACCTATCTAACAGGAATGATCCCAATGAAGATTCAGCTTAGTGTTGCCACTCATAGAAGTAAAAATTCTTCTGCTAGAGGAAATACAAATGGCCAAAAGGCACATGAAGAGATGCTCAATGTCCCTGGCCATTAGAGAAATGCAAATCAAAACCACAATGAGATATCATCTCACACCCACCAGAATGGCCATTATCAACAAAACAGAAAATGACAAGTGCTGGAGAGGATGCGGTGAAAGAGGCACACTTATCCACTGTTGGTGGGAATGTCAAATGGTGCAACCACTGTGGAAGGCAGTTTGGCGGTTCCTCAAAAAGCTGAATATAGAATTGCTATACGACCCAGCAATACCATTGCTGGGAATCTACTCAAAGGAATTAAGGGCAAAAACTCAAACGGACATTTGCACACCAATGTTTATAGCAGCGTTATTTACAATTGCAAAGAGATGGAAACAGCCAAAATGTCCATCAACAGACGAGTGGCTAAACAAACTGTGGTATATACATACGATGGAATATTATGCAGCTTTAAGACAGAATAAACTTATGAAGCATGTAATAACATGGATGGACCTAGAGAACATTATGCTGAGTGAGTCTAGCCAAAAACTAAAAGACAAATACTGTATGGTCCCAATGATGTGAATCGACATTCGAGAATAAACTTGGAATATGTCATTGGTAACAGAGTCCAGCAGGAGTTAGAAACAGGGTAAGATAATGGGTAATTGGAGCTGTTGGGATACAGACTGTGCAACAGGACTAGATACAAAAACTCAAAAATGGACAGCACAATAATACCTAATTGTAAAGTAATCATGTTAAAACACTGAATGAAGCTGCATCCGAGCTATAGGTTTTTGTTTTGTTTTGTTTTGTTTTGCTTTTACTATTATTACTTTTATTTTTTCTCTATATTAACATTCTATATCTTTTTCGGTTGTGTTGCTAGTTCTTCTAAACCGATGGAAATGTACTAAGAAACGATGATCATGCATCTATGTGATGATGTTAAGAATTACTGATTGCATATGTAGAATGGTATGATTTCTAAATGTTGGGTTAATTTCTTTTTTTCCGTTAATTAATAAAAAAAATAATAATAATAAAAAAAATTCTTCTGCTGTAAAGGAATTTACAACAGGATAAAGACTGAAAACAAGAAAGCTGGGCTCCAGTTCTGACTCTACTTCCTACTCATGTACAATTAGAATTGTTACTTAATTTCACCAGAGCTTGGTTTCCCTCCTCCATAAAGTATGAGGGCTAGACTAAGTAACCTCTAAGTTTTCTTCCTTCAGTGTGATTCTGTCTTCTGAGAGCAAAAGGTTAGTTACCTGGGTGAGGAGCTGGGATGAGCGGAGGTGCTGGGATGAGCGGAGGTGCTGGTATCTCAGCATGCCTTAGAAGAACTCTCAGTTACTTTTCCTTTGTATCTCTCCCTCCTCTTAGTTCAAGTCCCTCCTCTTCCATGTAACCCTACCCTTCTCCCAATGGATTCCCATGACAGTGTCAGACCAGCACAGCAGCCCAGCACACATAAGCTGGGTTCTCTTGCACTGTAATCACTAAGCCACATCAACATCTTTTCTACTCTCCCTCTAGAATTCCAGAAGGCTGAGACCAAGTGTGGTACCTCTCTGAATCACCCATGTCTCCTACTATAAGGCTGGAGACTAACATAAACTGTGTAAGGTGGTTAACTAGAACTGGAAAAGAAAAGTCCAGGCCCAACTGCAAGGTTCAGGTATACGGCAAGCCTGAGGGCTGAATGCCAGGGTGGGTGTGAAAACCACAGCCCCCTTGTGAACATTTCTCAGATCCCCTATTTTAAAGCAGGATGCCAGCCAGTGGATGACTGAAGTGAGCAATCATGGTGCATGAGGCCCAGGTTGGCCCACACTAATAAGATAAGCCGGACTTGGGCCTGTCCCCAAGGAATTCACAGTCTTGAAGAGGGAAAGGATACAAATCCAGGAAAGCTCTGACATAAAGCTAATGTGCTAACAGTTACAAGGGTGATGCCCACAGTGTGGGAGTACAGGAGACATGACTTCTGAATTTGCCAGCAGAAGTCATGAGGGAAGATTTCCAAGAGGTGGCACAGGTGAGCTGAGACTTGAAAACTGAAAGGATCTGGATAACAGAACTAAGGTGGAATAGGAACATTTTAGAGTGAGCACATGAGCAAAGGTGAAGGCTTTATTCAAGCAACAGACAGTAGCAGGCTGCGGGTGAAAACAAACCAAGCTTGGAGTAAAGTGACATATAAAGCTACAAAGGGAGATGCAGTCAGATCTTATTTCAGCTAGAAGGCTAAAAAATGGGACTAAATTTTGGAGACAAAGTAAGCAGAGACAGAGGGGTGAAGGAGTCATGTGATTGATGAGTGGCCCACTTTAAACTGCCTCAGAACCTTGCTCAGCAATCTTCCTTGGCCAACTGACAAAGAAAGGTGGAGATAACTGAAAGCTGAAAAAAAATGTACCAGTTAGCAAGTACGCACTATTTCCCCCTCTGATTTTGGGACAAGAGAGCCCACAATATTCAGTGTGCCACTGACAAGGTGAAATAAAGGGCCTTCCCTGCCCACAACTTACGGCAACAACCAGTCTGAAGCAATGCTAGCGTCTTTCCCCCGGGGGCTGCACACAAGTCAAGTACAGTGTCCCCAGGCTGCAGGCCAAGGGCCAGAACAGGCAGCAAGGAGGCAGCATCCATCAGGTAGTAGTTCAGGATACCCAGGCTGCTGAGCCTGCAAAAGAGATCATGTTGTCAAAATCTGGATCAGGAGACCCACTGGGAGTCAAAGCCACCTTTGCCTTCGAGGGGCTACTACTGAGCTCTGCTCAGCAGAAAATCTTTATTTTTCAGACCAACACATCTACTTTCTCACTCATTCATCTACATAGCATCCAGAGTGATCCTTTCAAAACATGGATCAATTCACCCAATCCATCCATACTAGCCTCCCTGCTCTTCCTCAGTTAAGCCACGCACGCTCCAGTCTTGGGCTTTTGCAGATACTGTACCTTCTGCCTGCAATACTCTTCCCCTGAATATCTGTAACTTGCTCCCTTAATTCCTTCAAGTCTCTCCCTCAAAAGTTATCTCATCTGAGAGGCACTGGCATTCCCTGGTCACTTGTGCTGTTTTGAAGCTATTATGTACCCCAGAAAAGCTATGTTCTTTAATCCTCATTCAATATTGCTGGGTGGGGGCGGGAAATGGTGGCACAGTGGCAGAGTTCTCAATATTGCCGGGTGGCATCTTTCTGATCGCTTCCATGGAGATGTGACCCACCTAGTTGTAGGTGGTAACTTTTGATTAGACGGTCTCCATGGAGATGCATCTCCACCCATTCAAGGTGGGGCTCCTTAGTGGAGTTCTTTAAGAGGGAACCATTTTGGACAAAAGCTTTAGAGCCACCAGAGTCAAAAGAGCCCACACAGCCAGAGTCCCTTGGAGATGAAGAAAGAAAACGTCCCTAGGGAAACCACTGAAGAATCCTAGAGAGAAAGCTAGCAGATGTTGCCCTGTACCTTTCCAGCTAAGAGAGAAATCCCCAACATCACTGGCCTTCTTGAGCCTTAATTTGGACATTATTACAGCCTTGCCTTAATTTGGATTTTTTCACGGCCTTTGAACTGTGAACTTGCAACTTAGTAAATTTCCCTTTTTAAAAGCCATTCCAGTTCTGGTTTATCACATTCTGGCAGCTTACTAACTAATACGCCACTCTAAGAATAGTAGCTCCCTACTCCTATCACCCTATTTATCTCTCCACCTTGCATTATTTTTCTTTAAAGCACTTATTATTCACTTTATATGTACAGATGTACTATAAGTACATTTTTCTATCCCCCTCTCCCCTATTAGAATGTTAGCTCTATAGGACAGGGATTTTGTCTATGTTCATTGTAAAATCCCTAACAAATAATACAGTGCCTGGCACATAGTAGGAACTCAGTTTTATTGGGTTACACATTGAGACACGAAGTGTTTTGCAGGTTCAGAAAGGAATGCCATCAATTATGTTTGTCAGAGTTAGCAGAGATAGGGCCTGATGAAGAAATGGGCCTTTTCAAGGTAAATAAGGAAGAGAAGCATTCTAAGCAAAAGAAAAAGAATGAGCAAAGGCACAGAAGCATGCAAACTCACAGCTTCTTTCAGGAACAGTGAGTAATCAGGCGTGATAGAAACACAAAGTGCATGAGATTGAGGTTGGAAAGCAGATTGGGTCATACTGTAAAAGGCCTTGAACCCTATGCTAAGGAGTCTGAATCTGTCTGTAGGCAGTTACCAACATATCAGCTCTAAGCTTCAGAAAGATACGTGAGACAGAAGAAACAAAATTAGAGACAGAGATACCAGAGAGAAGACTGTCACAAGATTCTAGGTGACAGCTGATGAGGCATGAAGACAAGTAGCAACGGGGTGGGTAGAGAAGGAGGGACAACTGACAACAGCCAAACCAGAAGACTAGAAAGATTCCCCACTCGCATCCCAGCTGTCATAGGGCAACTGGTAGCAAACATCAGTTCATCTCCAGGAAATACAGACATTGGGGACAGACTCAAGGAGAGAAACCTAGCTGTCCTGAGAGAAGGATGTAACAAAACATAAAACACAGCACCACTGGGGGTCAGCTGCAAGAGCTACAATCCCCAGTACAGAGGCTGTGACACTTCCAGGCTTCACAAATGAGGTCAGCCTGACAAGATCTTTTCAAAATCAAACCACAATTGAATTGTTGGTGAAAACTGTGTGCCTCATGCCTCACAAAGGAGAATAAGACAAAGAAATCTGAAAAAGACAAAGAATTGCTCTAACACCAGCACTGGCTCATAAAACCCATTCTTATCAAATCAAGTCCTTTGGAAGTATCACTCCTTAACCTTTTTTTGGTTCACAGATCGAAGCATCTGCTGAAAAAAATCAATTGTAATGATGAATAAACAGTTTTATGATAATCCTGTGAACCACTGATTGTACACTTTAGATAATTATATCTCAATTAAAAAAAATCATTGAAGGAAAAAAAAAAAAAAAGAACTGCTGAAAGCTACAGCTTCTCTTTCCAAAAAAGGCACATACAACTTTGCAGACAATTTCAAGGGGTTCCAGGACTCCTTTAATATCCTTGAACTCCTGAGAGATTAAAACTCTCTTGATTATGGGGAGCCCATCAAGGCAAAAAACAATAAGAACAAAAATATAAAGAGTTTTTGGTGAAAGGACAGATACCTCCAGAAATCTGCTATGGTTGCTTCCCCCCACTATTCTCAGGATGTCCACCCATCCTGACTTGAGTTCCACTCTGAGTAGGCACCAAGTAACTCAAGCAACCAAGGAAACCTCATAAGCTCTAAAACGACAGCCTCTGAATTTGTCTCCAACCCTGCCCCAATCTATCCCCAACACAAAAGACTAAAATGGTTTTCCTGAACCATAACTTTGATGAGAATAACAGGGAAAGTAAGTGGTTTTATTTATGAGTGCTACATTGCAGACACTAAGTTAGCTAGGTGTTTACTATCCATCATTTCACTTAATTCTCACAACCATGAGGCAGGAGAGCCTGGATTCCTGAGCCAGACTACCTAGGCATCAAAGCCTGCTCACTTGTTCATTAGCTGTGTGACCAAATTACCCAACTTCTCTGCACCTCAGTTTCCTCATCTGTAATAAGAATTCCTGCCAAATAGCATTATTGAATGAATTAAGTGCTTAGAAGAGGTGGCACACAGTGAGGCAGGGTGTTGGCTATTACTATTATCATTTTCTAGATAAGGAAACCAAGGCTCAGTTATCTAATACCACATATCTGATAAATGGTGAAGGTAAGATCCAAACTTAGGTTTGCCTGACTCCAAAGCCTATACTTATAATCATTGTGAATTACTACCTTTTCTCTACACAGAAACCCCTTTCAGTGTTTCTATAGAATAAATGCTGGCAATTTACAGCATTATGTTCTAAACGGGCACAGGGCCCAAAGCCCTGGCAGTCTCAGCCATTTGTAAGCCAACCCTGGGTCATTAGAAAAATCTCCCTCCCCCAAACTATAAGCTCTTGGCACTCGAGGTACCCACATGTGACCCCATATACTTTTCCAGCCTCATCTTTCATTCCTCTTAAGCATAAGCACATAGCTTTCCTTCTTAAGCATACACCATTCTCTCAAGCCAGCTGCCAGGACTATTGTAAAGCCTCCTAATTTATCTCTCCATCTCCAGCCTTGTCCCTCTCCAATCTGTTTTCCACACAGAAAGCGAATTACTCAAAAATTCAAAACTAATTACATCATTCCCCAGCTTAAAACCTTTCATGGCTTCCTCTTCCTCTCATGGAAAAAGTTCAAAATCCCACATACCTTTTAATACCTTCACAATGTGGTTCCTGCCTGCCTCTGAAGGCTCATATTTAACCTTTATTCTCCATTCCCACGTCATGCCACTAGCCCTATTAATTCCTACTCAGTTTTCAGATCTTAGTTCAAAATTTACTTCCTCTAAAAACTCTGTTTTACATATGGCATAAAAATAAATAATGGGGGAACAAATGTTAAAATAAAATTAGTAGACTGAAATGCTAGCGATCAATGAAAGAAAGGGAGGGGTAAGGGGTATGGTATGTATGAGTTTTTTTCTGTTGTCTTTTTATTTCTTTTTCTGAATTGATGCAAATGTTCTAAGAAATGATCATGATGATGAATATGCAACTATGCGATGATATTGTGCATTACTGATTCTATATGTAGAATGGAATGATCATTTGTTAAGAATGTTTGTGTTTGTTGTTATATCTTTAAAAAAGTTTTTTAATTAATTAAAAAAAAACTCCTTTAGATCTCAATTATAAGACCTCATAGTCACGTAGTATCTTATATACTTCTTTGTAGCACTCATCACAATTATTTTTTAATAGCTGTCTTCCTCACTAGACTAGTAAACTCCACAAGGGCTTCTGCACCACTAACCCAGGCACATAAGAATGTCTGGCATTTGACTGACAAAAAATATTCGTTGAATAGATAAATTAATCCTTCAAAGATCAAGTCTCATATCATTCAACTAACACAGAGTTCTATCCTCAATTTCTAAAGTATAATTTAGCATTTGATTCTAGAGTTTTTTCAGTTGACTTCATGTACATCTGAGCAATGGACTGAGGGTTTGGAAGTTCTTCTTTCTTTATTCAGGTTCTCACACTAAATAATTTTGTGCCCACAGGCAAGTCCCATTTCCTAGGCAAGTCCCACATCCACCTTGGTACCACAAGTTTACTTGTCCTACTCACGTTGAGGGCTGATTATGGGGGCAAAATGAGAACAGATGTAACACATTTAAACTTGAGAGGGGACGTGAGTGCTCGTGTAAGGGCTGGTTGTTCTCCACAGGAGGCAGTAGAGCAAGAGCAGGTTTAAAGTGTTGGTTCTGGAGTCAGACCACCTGGGCCTAAATACTAGCTTCACCACTTACTAGCCAAGGGACCTAACTCAAGCAAATACCTTAACTTCTCTGACCTCAGTTCCCTTAAATGTAAAAGAAGAACAATAATATTACCCATTTCATAGCACTGTTGAAGAATATAAGGAGATAATGTATGCATAGCACTTAGAAAAATGCCTAGCACATATAAGCACTCAGTAAACACTAAAAATACTATGATCATTATTATGGAGGTCAAGAGCTGGGTCTCTTCCTGTCTACTTCCAGCAGGCCTTGCCTCAGCCATGGCTCCAGATCCTACCTGGCTGGAGGGAAGCGGCTGATATCTCCTCTAGCAAAAGTGAAGCATCGAAGGTTCGGACTGCAGGTCCAGGAACTGGGGGTGGACGCTGCAGTTTGGCTACTCTCAGGCTCCAGTTCCCAATGGGAGATGGCTTCATTCACAAAGTCCCTGGCACTCAGCTGCTCCAGGTCAGCAATCACACGATCCCAAGAAGCAAAGTTATTGACCAGTGCACCATATTTCTGCTCTGAGAGGAGACTGACCCGGATCGATGGCCAAAGATCCCCAAACTGCACACTGTAGGTCATGTCAAAATTCTGCAGAGCCAGTCGAGTGGCAGGGAATTTGGGCTCTGTGGCAGCCTAAAAAGAAAAGAACAGGCTTATTGGTCTTCCCAACCTTGCTTCTGACCCTATCAATACCTCAGAGCCCTAGGACAAACTTGGATCCATTTAGTACTCATGCCTCTGCATTTTACCTTTGCTTGTCAGAGAAGTATGGGAAAGAGAAGTAGTGAGGAGTCAGCCTTCCTATGTCAGGGTTGAGAGAGAAAGGAAGCTGTAATTCTCACAATAGCATCTAAGGGTCAACAAGATGGGACTCCCTGAGGCCTAGGAGTAAAAGGAACTTGAAGAATGGACACTCAAGAGAGGAATCTGGAGAAGGTTCAAGCTTAAAAACAAAAGACCCCTTACCTCTGAACAGTCCTATTTTCCAAGGCACAAAGGTGTCCATTAGTTTATGTGAGCATCACAATAGATACTTCACTTGGATTAAAAAAAAATCATAACCCTCCATATTAGATGGAGAGATAAGGGTACTTACCTAAGGCATGTACCTTAATGCTCAGAATCATAGGGTTGAGGGTCATTTTGGGAGTTTCTGGATCCCAGGAAGATAGGATGAGAACTCATGAGGTATGAACTGAAATGGCAACTGCTATAGGGGTTGCAGAGAAGGACATGAGTCAGGTTTGAAGAATATAAAGGTAAATTAAAAGAAAAATGGAGACTTCAGATGAGGAATTCACAAGCTGGTATTGGTTGCCACGGCTGAAATCCTTGCTATGGCTGGCAGTCTTATTACTGTGCATAACTTTTGCTCTGGTCTAGATTTTTTTGATCTGGTCAGAACCCTTGTTCTGGCCCTCATTTCTCACGGTAAGCACTCTTGCTCCGACTACTTCTGCCATGATGGGAATCCTTGCTCTGATTCCAACTCGTCCTAAGGCTGGAACTCTTGGTGTGGCTCTGACTTCTGCCATGGTGGACACTCTTGCTCTGGCTCTCTTTTCTGCTAAGAGGGGGACTTTCGCTCTGGCCCTGGTTTCTGCTAAGGAAGAGATTCTCACTTTGGCTCTGGACGATGCTTTGGTGGAGATTCCAATTTACATTACGTTGGGGACTCTCGCTCTGGCCCTGGTTTCTGCCAAGGCGGTGACTCTCACTTTGACCCTGATTGATGCTTTGGTGTGGACTCTTGCTCTGGCTCCGACTCATAGCATGACTGGGACTCCTGCTTGGACTCTGACTTCTGCTTTGGCAGATGGGACTCCCACTTCCACTTGGGAGGTTACTCTTGCTTTGGGTGTTACTACTCTGGCTTTCACTAATAATTGTTGAACTACAGCTGGGATTAGCGGTACAGCTGGAACTCTTAGATGAAGGCGAAGGGTAACTGTAGGGGATCTGGGGGGGCTCTTTGCAGGAGCCTTGTGACGCCAGAGAGTAAACATGGAGGCCACAGGGGATATTATCAGGGCAGACTTGGGCTCGCGGAGCAATAGGTAAACTTTTGGGGTCAAAGGGTGTTCTCAAAGGGATGAAGGAATAGATATGGGTAGAACAAGGAGGCAACACAGGCTGGCGATGGGGTTGGGGGGGAGGCCTGGGAGTATAGGTGCAAGAGGGGGTTACTAGTGGCTGGTTATAACACTGAGGTGGGCCTATGGAGTGACTGACGGACTCGGAGAACGGGCAGGAATGGGACATGGGTGGAACCACAGAATATATATGGGTACTACAGGGGCATCCTATAGGGAGTCCTTGCGGGCTACTCTGAGGTATGGCAGGATCACAAGGATGACAGGGAGGAAGGGAAGTGGGAGGGACACTTTTGAGGATTCTAGGGATTACAATGGGTAAAGCAGTCCCTGAGGGACATTCTTTGGGACAAGAATTGGAGGGAGTTGTGACGGATGGCTCCTTACAAGAAATGGAGAGGCTGGAGGGGCAGGAGGGAGGTGGTGAAGAAGATCTGGCCTTTGGGGACCCATGCTGGTCAGGAGGGGTGTGCTGGGAAGGAGCAACCTTGGAGCGATACCTTTGGGAAGTACATGGCTGTCTTAACTCTAAGAATTTAAGGGACTTCACCTGGGGTGAAACTGAGGTGGGAGGAAGCGGTTCATTATAGCTTCTGCAAGGGGGTGACTGGGGTGGAGATATGAACTGGTTGTTCAGGGGTGAAGGGGAGGGGAAGGCAGAATAAGAACGGGGGGAGGACAGGGAAAGAGTGGGTTCCTGGGAGGAAGGGGGACCAGAAATCATGGTGCCTGGAGTAAAGAAGAGGTAAGAGCTCCCACCAGTATTCCCGGAGAGCATGGATCCCAAGCAAGGCTTCATGGAGGTCTGGGACTGGGGTGGGCAGGAAGAACAAGTACTCCCAGGGGGAAGGGAGTAAGAGTTCCCAGAGGTAGGCATGTGGGTGTCTGGGGGACGACTGGAATTATGATAAGGCCCCTCCTGAGGTGTGCTGGGAAAGCCAGAAATGCCTGCTTGAGAAGCAAGTGAGGAACCACAATAATTCTTCCCAAGGGGCAGGTCAAGCTGTGGTTTGGATTCACAAGAGTCTGGAGGCTTAAGGCAGCCATGGGAAAAGCTGGTGGTGGGTGGGAGAGATTCTGGTGAAAGAGGAGGGTCATTATAACTTCTCCCTGGGGTCCAGCGAGAGGGCAGAGGAGAGATCACAGGCCCAATTTCCAAAACCTTATGAGAAAGGGATGGGGAGATTATAGGTCTAGTTTCCACAGGCCGGCGAGCAAGAGGAGGTGAAATCACCAGGCCAGTTCCCAGGGGCCTGTGAATAAGAGGAGGTGAAATCAAGGGACTAGTTCTAGAAGGTACATGAGTAAGAAGAGGTGAAATGATGGGGCCAGTTCCCTGAGGAACACGAGTGAGAGGAACTGAAATCATGGGGTCAGTTTCTAGGGGCCCATGAAGGAGTGGAGAGGAGGTCAAGGGGCCAGTTTCTGGGGTCTGATGAGACAGAGAAGGTGAAATCACAGACCCAGTTTCTAAGGGCCCATGAGTAAGGAGAGACGAAGTCAAAGGGTCAATTCTTGGGGTCTGGTGAGTGAAGGTAGGGGAGGTCACAGGGCTGCTTCCCTGGGCTGAAGAGTATTCGCTACAGTAACATAGGTAAGTGTGCCGGTCAAGGTGAGGACTTCGGGGACAGGGACGCGGCAACCTCGAGGGCCTGATCCAGTTGCAGTAAGGGCTCCGCGGACGGGGAGGCGGCGATCCTATGAGGCTGAATCGGTCAAAGTTAGGGCTCGGCGGGGACGAACCCGACAGACTTGGACCGCGGCTGTAAGGCGTAGTGAAGAGTTGGGGAGAACTAGGTTCAAAAGAACACCTCCCCTGGTGCAAGGGTGGCGGTGGGGAGGAGGGAGGTGGTGCCCGGGTGGGAATCGGTTGGGGTGGGGAACGGGGTGGGCCAATTATGAAAGTAACTCCAGGGTGACTGGCGAGTCCAGGGAAAGGGTCCCTGAAAGGGTGGGAAGAGCCCAGGGGGTGAGGAGAGTCGTTGCACTTTCTGCCTGGGTTTGGGGAAAGCCCAGGAGCTTGGGCAGGGTGTTCGCTGTAAACTTTCCCAGGTGCTAGGGGCAGCTCGAGGGTGAGGAAGGGGCTGAATTCTCTCCCGGAGGGCGGCGGCGATCCAGGAGGGAGGAAAGGGGGTTCGTTAAGACATTTTCTTAGGGGTGAGGTTGGCCGGGCTGGAAGTTCGAGGAGGAAAGGAGGAGAAGAGGTCATGGGGTGGGGTGGGGGTGGGGGGGCGGAAGGGCTGGGTAGGAAAGAAGGGAGTGGGGGGAAGAGGAGGTAAGTGGAAGGGGTAGTGGGGGTCAAGGGAAAGGTGACCTCGAGCAGGGCAACGAGAGGCGGTGACCTAATTGAAAGAACGAGCGCGGCGATGGAGACGTCACAGAGGGGCAGAGTCAGGACACAGCGGAGGTAGACCAGGAAAGCCGAAGACATGGGCTGAAATGAAAACGCTGGCCGAGGCGATAACAGATTTGGGGGGAGCGGGAGTGGGCGGGGGAAATAGGCCAAAATGCTCTGGAAAGGCCGCCGTCACCGCTGCTTCCTCCTGGGCCCCGGCCTGACCTTACCCATTTCTTCTTATGTCGATGTCTCCGCGGAGTTACTGCGACGTGTGCGCGCCTCAGCAGCTCCCGAACACCTCTCCGCAGCGCCGCAGCCATGTCAGCGTGCGCCGCCGAGTAATTCCGACGGGAACCGTAGCGGGCAACCCGCGGGTTCCGGAGAGGTGGCGCAGGCCACACGAGCGCGGAAAGGGAGGGAATTACGTATGACGCTCTCCCCACGGTTCCGCCCACATCTAAATCCTTGGCGTAAAGCTCGCCCCAGAAAAGTGTTTTATAAAATGGTCATCTGACAGCCAATGATCGGAGTAGGTGGGAGAAGACGATGGTTTGTATTCGGGTGGTGACAATGAGGACGGAAAGAAGAGGATGGATTCCATTTATAATCGAGAGATAGAATCACAGGGTTTGTTGACTGAGAGATCTGTGATGATTCCGAGTCATTGAATTGGGGGACAAAAAAGGATTCAGTATGAGAGAAGATGGTGAGTTCAGTCCTGGACGTGTGGAGTTTGAGATGCCTGTACAACATCCACATGGAGGTGAAGGGCTCAGAATTTTCTTTAAAAAAAAATTTGCTGACCCCTGGTTTATTGGATCTATTGTGATTTCCCATCTCTCATTCTGAAATTGGTCATTTGTGTCTTCTATCTTTTGTAGAGGTTTACCTATTTTATTGATTGTCTTAGTTTCTTAGGGCTACCATAACGAAGTGCCATAAACTGGATGGCTTAAAACAACACAAATTTATTGTGTCACAATTATTGAGGATGGAAGTCTGAAATCAAGGTATCTGCAAAGCCTGTTCAGTCTGAAACTTGAAAGGAAGAAACTAGCTACTGGAATTTGCTGGTAGTTCTTGGTGCTCCTTGGCTTGTAGATGAAGTTCTGCCTCGGTCTCCACGTGGACTTTTTTTCTTGTCTCCATCTTTACATGGCCTTCTCCCCTATGTCTTTCCTTGTCTGTCTCCTCACCCTTTTTGTAAGGACACCAGTAAGATGAGGACCCACCTTAATCCAGTTTCGTCTCATTTTAATATCTTCTAAGACCCTATTTCTGAATAAGGTCACATTCACAGAACTGAGGGTTAAGGCTTGAACAGGTCTTTTTAGGGGATTCGACCCATAATAGTGATCTTTTCGAAGAACCGGCTTTTGTTTTCACTGGTTTTCTCTTGTTCCTTTTCTATTTCATTGATTTCTGTTCTTTATTTCTTTCTTTCGACTTAATTTGTTCTTTTTAATTGTTGGCTATGTTTTAAATAAGTTTAAAAATATATTGAAATGTCTTTTATATTTACCTTTCTGGCACTCTTTAATTCTTTGTGTTGATCAGAACTTCCATTTGGTATCATTTCCCCCCCACCACCACCAGAGAGCTTCTTTTAATATTTTTTGTAGTCTGGGTCTGCTGAAGATGAAACTTCTCAGCTTTTATTTCCTTGAAAACGTCTTTATTTTGCTTTCATTTAAAAAAAAAGCTTCTTATTTTGAAATAATTTCAAGTTTCAGGAAAGTTATGAAAATAATACAAAACCAGTACAGAGAACTCCACTATACCCCCTATGCAGATATCCAGATTTACCAGGTTTTAACATTTTGTCACATTTGTTGTATCATTCTATTTATTTTCTAAACAGTTGAAAATAGATTCCATGCATCAGGCTCCTTTAACACTTACTCCTTCATGTTTATGCTTTCATTTTCTGATGATATTTTTGTTAGATACAAAATTCTAGATTCAAAATATTTTCTTTCAGCACTTTTATAGATGTGTTGTTTATGAGGCATTGTAATTCTTGCATTGTGCCTCTATATGCAATGCATCATTTTAATTTTCTTTAACTGCTTTTAAGATTTTCTCCTTATTCCTGGCTTTCAGTAATTTGAAAATATGTGACTGGGTGAGATTTTTGTTTATTTTGTTTATTCTGGTTGGGGTTTTTTTGGGTTGTGTGAGTTTATGGTATCAAATTTGAAAAATTTCAGCCATTACTGCTTCAAACATGTTTTTATGACCCCCTCTTCTTATTTGGGCAGTTTGATATTATACCACAGCTTATATTGGCTTTAATTTACTTTAAGCATTTTTTTCTCTTTCTATTTCAGTTTTTATAGTTTCTGTTGTTTTGTCTTCAAGTACATTCCAATACACTGATTTTTTTTCCTTCTGCAGTGTTTAATCTCTGGTTAATTTTGTCCAGTGAATTTTCAATTTCAGTTACTGTTTTTAAGCTCCAGAAGTTCAAATTGATTCACTTTTATATTTTCCATTTCTCTCCTCATTATGTTCATGATTTTCTTTGAATCATTGACCACATTTATAATAGCAGTTTCAAAATCTTTATCTACTAATTTTATCACCTCTGTCATTTCTAAGTCTATTGACTATTTCTTCTTCCTGGTTATTAGTCACATTTAACTGCTTCTATGCATGTTGAGCCTTTTTAAATTGAATGCTGGGTATGATGAAATTTACATTATTGAATGCTAGATTTTGTTGTCTTCCTTTAAAATGTTTTGGACTTTATTCTAGTAGGCAGCCAGATTTTAGGGAATCATTTCAATCATTTTCAAGGCTCATTTTAAAGACTTGTTATGGCATGTCAGGAGTAGCCTCTCTCTGGGACTAGCTTAGTCCTACTGTGAGGTGTCTCCTTCTGGATCTCTATTCATTGTTTCAGGTATCCAACAAGAACTCCCCACATTAGCCAATTAAGATTCAAACATCTCACAGCCTTCTGTTAGCTTTGGAAATTATTCAATTTTCAGCTACCCAGTAGCTCCCTTGCATGGCTGTGTGAAGTTTTGTCCTGTGCATGTGCAGCTTAGTATTCAGCCACAGACTGAAGCATCCTCTATATGCAACTCTGTAATTTTTTCTTTGGGTAATTCTTCCTCTCTGCCCCTCACATTCCAGTTGCCTTAGCCTCCCTAAACTCTGATCTTTGTCTTCTTAGGTCAGTGAGACCATCACTCTTTCTGTTTGGGGTCCCTCTCCCTCCATCGGAAATTGTCTCCAGGCAGAAAGTTGGGGATCTTAGGGCTCATCTTATTTGTTGCCCCTCTCTCAGAGATTCACTATCATGAGCGACTTGACATCCGGTGTATGAAAACAGTCCTTCATCTATTTTGTCCAGTTTTCTAGTTATCTATAGTAGAAGGGAAAGTCCAGTCCCAGTTATTCCATCACCCACTGCTGCAGTATTGAATATTGCATGATTTCTATTGATTTTATTCTTCGTAATATAGCTTATTGTTGCTTAGAGAATTGGATATCCACATGCAAAAGAAGAATGAAAGAAAAAAGAATATCTCACACCCTATACAAAAATTAACTCAAAAATGGATCAAAGACCTAAATATTAGAGCTAAGACCATAAAACTTTTAGAAGAAAATGTAGGGAAGTGTCTTATAAAACTTGTAATAGGAGGCAGTTTCCTAGATCTCACACCCAAAGCACAAGCATTGAAGAAATAGATAAATGGGAACTCCTCAAAACTAAACACTTTTGTGCATCAAAGAACTTTGTCAAGAAAGAAAAAGACAGCCTACACAATGGGAGACAATATTTGGAAATTATATATCAGATAAAGGTAGTATCCAGAATAAAGAGATTGTTCAACTCAACAACAAAAAGACACACAACCCAATTACAAAATGGGCAAAAGACATGAACAGACACTTCTCAGAAGAGGAAATACAAATGGCCAAAAGGCACATGAAAAGATGCTCAAGTTCCCTGACTATTAGGGAAATGCAAATCAAAACCACAATGAGGTATCATCTCACACCCACCAGAATGGCCATTATCAATAAAACAGAAAATGACAAGTGCTGGAGAGGATGTGGAGAAAGAGGCACATTTATCCACTGTTGGTGGGCATGTCAAATGGTACAACCACTGTAGAAAGCGGTTTGGTGCTTCCTCAGGAAGCTAAGTATAGAATTGCCATATGATCTGGCAATACCATTGCTAGGTATTTATTCAGAGGACAAGAGGGCAAGAATGCAAATGAACATTTGCACACCAATGTTTATAGCAGCATTATTTGCAATTGCCAAGAGATGGAAACAGCCCAAATGTCCATCAGCAGACAAGTGGCTAAATAAGCTGTGGTATATACATACGATAGGATATTATGCAGCTGTAAGACAGAATAAAGTTAAGAAGAATGTAACAACATGGATGAATCTTGAGGACGTTATGCTGAGTGAGATTAGCCAGAAACAAAATGACAAATACTGTATGGTCTCACTGATATGAACTAACATTAGTGGATGAACTCGGAAAAATTCAGTTAAGAACAGAGACCATCAGGAGATAGAAGTAGGGTAGATATTGGGTAATTAGAGCTGAAGAGATACAGATTGTGCAATGGGACTCGTAAAAATTCAGAAATGAATAGCACAATACTACTTAAATGTAATACAATAATGTTAGTACACTGAATGAAGCTGAATGTGAAAATGATGGAGGAGGGCTGGGGGCACAAAGGAAATCAGAAGGAAAGATAGATGATAAAGACTGAGATGCTATAATCTAGGAATGCCTAGAGTGTACAATGATAGTGACTAAATGTACAAATTAAAAAATGTTTTGGCATGAGGAAAAACAAAGGAATGTCAATATTGCAGGGTATTGAAATAGATGGTAATTCATATTTTAAAACTTCAACTTATGTGTAGGACTAAAGCAAAAAATGTTTATTTGGTACAAAACTTATAATTTGTCTAGTGCATTTCCTAATATAACTTATGCGGACAGTTTAATTGAACAACATAAATACGTGGAACCTTGAGTAGGGCATGAGATTTTGTAGGTTTGTCCAAAGGGATGCCCCAATAAGTCCCAGAGTGATTTGAACAGTGAATCAAAAAAAGTATTTGCCAAGTCCCCTTGGGGGAATGGCGAAAAAGGAAAAAAATTCAATTTCCCCATATGGAGAATTCCTGAAATTCTCACAAGCAGTGGGGACAACCAAAGCAATAGGCTGAGCCCTCAACCTTGGGGGTTGTTCATATGAAACTCGTCCCCACAAAGGATAGGCTAAGCTACTTAAAATTAGACCTAAGAGTCACCCCCAGAGAACCTCTTTTGTTGCTCAGATGTGGCCTCCCGCTCTGAGCCAACATGACAAGCAAACTCACTGCCCTCGCCCTCTCTACGTGGCACATGACTCCCAGGGGTGTAAACCTTCCTGGCAATGTGGGACAGAAATCCTAGAATGAGCTGGGACTCAGCATCAAGGGATTTAGAAAACCTTCCTGACCAAAAGGGGGAAGAGAGAAATGAGACAAAATAAAGTGTCAATGACTGAGAGATTTCAAACAGAGTTGAGAGGTTATCCTGGAGGTTATTCTTACACATTACATAGATATCACCTTTTTAGTTAATGTATATTGGAGAGGCTGAAGGGAAGTGCGTGAAAATGTTGAGCTGTGTTCCAGTAGCCATGTTTCTTGAAGATGATTGTATAATGATATAGCTTTCACATTGTGACTGTGTGATTGTGAAAACCTTGTGTCTGATAAGCCTTTTATCTATGGTATGGACAAATGAGTAAAACATATGGATTAAAAATAAATAATAGCGAGAACAAATGTTAAAATAAATTTAGTAGATTGAAATGCTAGTGATCAATGAAAGGTAGTGATAAAGGGTATGGAAATAATAGGGGAAACAAAGGCTAAAATATATTGGGTAGATGGAAATAGTAGCAATCAATGAGAGGGAGGGGTAAGGGGTATGGTATGTATGAGTTATTTTTCTTTTTTCTTTTTATTTCTTGTTTTGAATTGATGCAAATGTTCTAAGAAATGATCATGGTGATGAATATACAACTATGTGATGACATTGTGAGTTATTGATTATTTACCAAGAATGGAATGATCATTTGGTAAGAATGTTTGTGTTTGTATGTTGTTATGTTTTTAAAAAAGTTAAAAAATTAAAAATATATACATATATAGCTTATTGTGTACTCATTTAACTCTTGTTAAAGACAAATTAATTCTGCAAATTCACTACAATATCTTCACCATATCCATTAAATGCAGTTTTCTGAGTAAAACTGTTGTTTAAAAGATAAAACTATGTTATGTTAGCTTTTGTTTATTGGAAACAAAGACTCTTTCATCCCCACAAGCCTTTGTAGGGAAGTGCTTACAACTAATCTAAAATCTTTCTCATTTTGTCATTTAGAAAGAAAACATTATATTGAAAACAATCCATCTACACTGTATTAGACATTATCTACTGTACTGGTTTCCTGGGGCTGCTGTAACAAATAACCACAAACTTGGTGCTTAAAACACACATTTATTCTCTCACAATTAGGAAGGTCAGAAGTCTAAAATCAAGGCACCAGTCACGCTGATCTCCCTCCAGGCTCTAGGAGAGAGAATTCATTTCCTTGCCTTTTGCAGTTTCTAAAGCTGCATTCCTTGCATTCCTTGGCTTGTGGTCCCTTCCTTCATCTTCAAAGGTAATGGGGTAGCACGCACTCGCTCTGATACTGCTTCAGTCTCTTCTGTCTACAGTCAAATGTCCCTTTGTTTCCCTCTCATAAGGATATTTGCGATTATATTTAAGGCCACCCAGAAAATCCAAAATTATCTTCCCATCTCAGAATCCTTAATCACATGTGAAAAGACCCCCTTTTTTTTACCCCCATGTCATTCACAGGTACCAGAGATTGAGACATGGATATCATTATTTGGCCTCTCACATCTATGATAGTCACTTGGCAGAAATAAGTGACCACATGTACAAGAAAGTTCATAACAGCTATATTCAAGTTAGCCAGAAAACAAAACAAATGGCCACCAATGGGATGAATAAATATATTGTGGCACAGCCATACAGTGGAATGCTTACAGCAATGAAAATGTGTAACTGCTACATGCATCACAATGAATTTTACAACATGATGAGCAAAAGAAGCCACTCACCAAGATGTACAGACTAAATGACTTTATGGAGAATCTAAGAACAGGAAAAAATAATCTGTGGAATAGAAATCAGTTCTTGGTTATCTTTATTGGGGAAGTACAGAAAGTGATGAGGCACAAAGGAGCCTTACAGAGAGCAGGAAACGTTCTGTATCTTGATCTGGGGTTGTAGTTATATAGGTGTATACATAAGTAAAAATTCATTGAGCTATGCATTTAGTTTGTGCTCTTTACCAAGTGCATGTTATACCTTAATAAAAAAAAATCTTACGGGAAAAATGTTACATTTTAAGTGTAAAACAAGATTCAAGACAATCCCAGTAAAAAGTCCAACAGCCTCCTTTGAAGAAATGGAAAAGCCAATTATCAGATTTATTTGAAAGGGTAAGGGGTCCTGCATAGCCAAAGCCATCTTGAAAAAGAAGAATGAAGTTGGAGAACTCACACTTCCTGACTTTAAAACTTATTACAAAGCTACAGTGGTGAAAACAGCATGGTAATGGAGGTAGGGGATGACTTCCGGGAAGATGGTGGAATAGGATAGGTCGAGTTCACACTCACTCCAAAGAACAGCTAGAGAAGGGACAGAAAAAAGACTGAGAGAACAATTCCAGAGTGCAAGTGACCTGGGCAGGTCTTTTACACCACATAGGGAGGCCCTGGTTGAAAAAGCAGAAGAATTGAGATGCAGAGAACCAGAGACCAGCTAGCTAGTGCAAACAGCCTAGTGGGCTTCTTTCCAGAGGCCCAGAACCATCAAGAGTGCACAGATGGAGATGGGGACAAGGAACTAAGTCAAATCATGGTCCTTGAGCCCACTACCCTCATATGCACTGCCCAGTCCTGTGACTCGTGACTCACCCCACACTCCACAAACCTTGGCCCTGTCACCCGCACCCCCCCCATGGCACCTCAAGTGCCCCTGCCTTGGCCCCTCCCTGTGCATCCCTGCCACCCACATGCACACAAGGCTGTCCCAGCCCAACCCACCTCTCCTATGCAAGCACACAGTCTCGCCCTGCCCCTCCTGAGACTTATGTACTGTGGCCAGCCCCTTAACTTGCACTCCCCCTCTCTGCCCCCTGCAGATGGTCACTTGTGCATCCCAGCTGCAGGTGTTCACCTTCATCCACAGCCATACCTGCTCCCAGCCTGTATGGTCACTCAACCCCACCAGGCCAGGCCTCCCTTGAGCTCTGTGCACAAGCACATCAGCATCCAGCCCCCAAGACGTGTGCACACACAGGCACCCACTCATACAGCCCCTCCCCCCAGCTCTGGGCAAGTGCAGACCTGCGCATCCAGGCCACACCTGCCCCCAGGCCGCACAGACAAAATCCCACTCCGCTGCCCCTGAGCTCTGTGCACATGCACACCAGGGCCCTGTCCTCCCAGATCCACGCACCGGCACAACCACATCCTCCCTGCCAGGCACCTACATATCCATGCACAGACCTGTTGACCCCTGCACCCCACCCCCTGCCCCCCACACATACACACACTTGTCCCACCATATGGCACAAGTGCCCTTCTCCCACACCTGGCAGGTACTCTCAAACACATCTGTGCCACATAGCCTCCACCCTGCACTAGCGGGCATCATACCCCACCCCACCTCTGCACCTGCAGACACGTGTCAGGGTCCTACCCACCCATCATCACCCACCCAACATACATCCTGCAACCTCCATGACCTATGCCCTGCCTCTACACCCTCACCCATCTGTATCTCAGCCCCCCTGGATCTCTCCCCCTGTACAAGGACACGCATGTGCCTCTACTTCTGTGCCCTGTGCCCCACACCCCAACACAAGTGCCCACCCACATCCTATCCACATACCAGCCCCCATGCATCCACTCAGCCACACCATTGCCTCCTGCCATGCCCTACCTCTGTGTCCCCCACACTGCACACTGCTCCTGTGCTCCAAAGCCTGCCTGAGCTGCACCTTGCCCCCACTGCCCCCGCACCACACAATCAAAACACCTTGACCTGCACCCCCTGCCACAGACAACTATACTGCAACCCATCTCGGCAGTGTTGTGCTCCTCCCCACGCCCCTCATCCTGTTCCACACCTGTCCCACAAATACAAAGCTTTAGACTACGGAAGTAAATCAACATCCAAAGTAACCCTATCAAGATATTTACATGCCGTAAAGACAATAGAAGATCAGTAACTGCATGAAGCTGCAGATGATACAGCCCAGTCTAATGACCAAATTAAAACACTGGAGGAGACACAGATTTTGGAACAACTAATCAAGATGTTCATATAACTTTACTAAAATCGGTGGGATGGCTGATGGCATAAAGGAAATCAAGAAGACACTAGAATAGCATAGAGAGGAATTTCAAAGAATAAATAAAAAAAATAGCAGATATCACAGAGATTAAAGATGTTGTAGACAAAATAAAAAATATAATAGAGATACACAGCAGCAAATTTGAAGAGACAGAAGAAAGAATAAATGAACTAGAGGACAGGATAAATTATTTTGAACACACAAAAGAGCAAATTACAAAAAAGATAGAAAAATTTGAACTGGGTCTCAGGGAAAAGATGGACAAAACAAAGCAAACAAATATCAGAATCATTGATGTCCTGGAAGGAGAAGAGAAGAGTAAAGGGCTAGGAAGATGAGTGGAGGATATAATGGGGGAAAACTTCCCAGTCTTCATAAAAGACATAAAAAAATAAATCAAAAGCCCAAAGAACTCTAAATAGAACAAATCCAAATAGGCCTACCCCAAAACATATAATAATTAGTCTGTCAAATGTTGAAGAGAAGCAGAAAATCCTGAAAGCAGCAAGAGAAAAACAATCTACTACATACAAGGGAAACCACATAAGACTGAGTGTGAACTACTCAATTGGCACTATGGAGGAGAGAAGGCAGTGGTATGCTATATTGAAGATCCTGAAAGAGAAAGACTTCCAGCCAAGTTGTCCTTCAAATCTGAGGTAGAGATTAAAATTTTCACAAACATAGGATGAGAGAATATGTCAACAAAAGACCAGCTCTACAAGAAACACTAAAGGGAGTTCTGCCAACTGAAAAAAAAAAAAAAGACAGGAGAGTGGAGAAGGGCACAGAATTGAAGAGTACCAATAAGGGTAACCTAAAGGATAAAAAGAAAAAGAAGGAAAAGACCATATAGATCCAACAAATAAAATCCAAAGGATAAGATGGTGGATTTACAGTAATGCCTTTACAGTAATAACTTTGAATGTTAATGGACTACACTTACCATTTAAAAGATACAGATTGGCAGAATGGTTTAAGAATATAATCCACCTATATGCCTGCTTACAAGAGACTCATCTTAGACACGAGGATACAAATAGACTGAAAGTGAAAAAAATGGAAAACTATGTACCACACAAGCTGTAACCAAAAGAAAGCAGAAGTAGCTGTACTAATATCAGACAAAATAGACCTTAAATGTAGAGATATCATAAAAGACAAAGAAGGACACTATATATTAGTAAAAGGGACAATTCACCAAGAAGAAATAACAATCATAAATGTCTATATTCTCAATCAAGGAGCTACAAAGTACATGAGACAGACATTGGCAAAACTGAAGGGAGTGATAGATGTTTCAACAATAATTACAAGACTCTTCAATACACCACTCTTCTCTATAAACAGAACAATCTTGACAGAACATCAAAAGGAAATAGAGAACTTAAACAATTTGATAAATTAATTAGACCTAACAGACATATATAGGTTGTTACACCCCAAAACATACATTCTTCTCTAGTATTCATGGAATATTCCCCAGCATAGATCATATGTTGGGGCACAAAACAGATCATAAATTTAAAACATTGACATTATTAAAAGCACTTTCTTTGATCACAATGGAGTGAAGTGGGTTATCAATAACCACCAAAAAAAAAAAAAGAACTTTTTACAAACATAAGGAGATTAAATGACACACTCTTAAACAATGAGTGGATCAAAGAAGAAATTGCTAGAAAAATCGGTAGCTATCTGGAGACGAATGAAAACGAGAATACAAGATATCAGAACTCATGGGATGCAGCAAAAGCTGTGCTGAGAGGGAAATTTATTGCCCTAAATGCCTATATTTAAAAAGAAGTAAGAGCAAAAGTTAAGGACTTAACTGCTCACCTGGAGGAACTTGAGAAAGAACAGCAAACTAACCCCAAAGCAAATAGAAGAAGAGGAATAACAAAGATTAAAGCAAAGTTAAATGAACGGGAGACTGAAAGAACCATAGAAAAATCAATAAAACCAAAAGTTGGTTCTTTGCGAAATAAATTAAATTGATGGGCCAATAGCAAGTCTGAAAAAGAAAAAAAGAGAGAGGATGCAAGTGCACAAAATCAGAAATGAGAGGGGGTCATTACCACAGATCCTGAAAAAAAATTAAATATCAAAAAAGGATACTATGAACAACTATATGCCAACTGTTCTAGTTTACTAGCTTCCAGAATGCAATATACCAGCAATGGAATGGCTTTTAAAAGGGGGAATTTTTAAAGGCTTACAATTTTTAAAAGTTTTAAAGGTTTACAGTTCTAAAGCCAAGAAAATGTCCCAATTAAAACAAGTCTATAGAAATGTCCAATCTAAGGCATCCAGGGAAAGATACCTTGGTTCAAGAAGGCTGATGATGTTCAGTGTTTCTCTCTCAACTGGGAAGGCACATGGCGAACATGGTGACAGTCTCTCTCCCAGCTTCCTGCTTCATGAAACTCCCCAGGAGTCGTTTTCCTTCTTCAACTCCAAAGGTCACTGGCTGGTGGACTCTGTGCTTCATGGTTCTGTGGCATTCTGAAGCTTTCTCCAAAATACTTCTTCTTTCATAGAATTCCAGTAAACTAATCAAGACCCATGTAGAATGGGTGGAGACACATCTCCATCTAATCAAGTTTAATACCCAAAATTGATTGAGTCACATCTCCATGGAGATAACCTAATCAAGCTTCCAACCTATAGTATTGGATAGGGATTAGAAGAAACTGTGGCTACCAAAAGATAGATTAGAATTAAAACATGGCTTTTCTAGGGTACATAAATCCTTTCAAACCAGCACACCAACAAACTAGACAGTTTAAATGAAATGGACAAATTCTGGAAACACACAAATAAGCTACACCAATAAGAAGAAATAGAAGATCTCAACAAACCAATCACAAGAGATTCAAACAGTCATCAAAAATCTTCCTACAAAGAAAAGCCCAGGGCTACATGGCTTCACAGGGTAATTTTATTAAACATTCCAAAAAGAACTAACACAATCCTGCTTAAACTTTTCAAAAAAATTGAGGAAAAAGAAAAACTACCTAACTCATTTTATGAAGCTAGCATCACTTTAATATGAAAAGTGAGTAAAGATGCTACGTGAAAGGAAAACTACAGACCAATCTCCATAGATGCAAAAATTCTCAACAAAATATTAGCAGATCATATCCAACAGCACATTAAAATAATTATACACCATGAACAAGCGGGGTTTATGCCAGGAATGCAAGGATGGCTCAACGCAAGAAAATTAGTTAATGTAATACACCACAGTAATAAAGCAAAAGGGAAAAAAATCACATGATCATTTCAATTGTGCTGAAAAAGAATTTGACAGATTCAACAAAAGATTCAACATCCTTTTCTGATAAAAGGAATCAAAGGTAACTTCCTCGACATGATAAAAGGCATATATGAAAAATCCATAGCCAGCATCATACTCAATGGACTGTGACTGAAAGCTTTCCCCCTAAGATTAGGAATGGGACAAGGTTGTGCTCTGTCACCACCATTATTCAACATTGTACTAGAAGTTCTAGTGAGAGTAATCAGTCAGGAAAAAGAAATAAAAGGCATCCAAATTGGAAAGAAGAAAGTAAAACTTTATCTGTTATTTGCAGATGACATGATACTATACTTGGAAAATCCTGATCTACAACAAAGTTAGTTAACAAACAAATTCAGCAATGTGGGAGTTTATAATATTAATGTGCAAAAATCAGTAATGATTCTATATACAAGCAACAACCTAACTGAGGAGTCAATTAAGGAAAACATTATATTCAAAATAACAAATAACTCTTCCTGTAAGCGGCATGAGGTGATCTCTAAAAATGGTTTGCTATTCACTTGACCCAGAAAACCCTACAAAATCATGCAAAATCTTTGTGTTGACTTTGAGAACACCCAAGAACCTGCTCAGGCCACCAAGGGTATGCATATTCAAAAAGCCACCAAGTATCTGAAAGATGTCACTTTACAGAAGCAATGTGTTCCATTCCATCATTACAATGGTGGTATTGGTAGGTGTGCCCAGGCCAAGCAGTGGGGCTGGATGCAGGGTCGGTGGCCCAAAAAGAGTGCTGAATTTTTGTTGCACATGCTTAAAAATGCAGAGAGTAATGCTGAACTTAAGGGTTTAGATATAGATTCTCTGGTCATTGAGCACATCCAGGTGAACAAAGTTCCTAAAATATACCACAGGACATACAGAGCTCATGGTCGGATTACAAAAACATATGGCTCAGGAATAAATTCCATTTAAAATAAATGCAAATTAATGTTTTAAAAAAAGCAACTAAAAAAAAAAAGAGAAGGGGTAATTGGAGCTGAAGGGATACAGACTGTACAACGGGACTGGATATAAAAACTCAGAAATGGACAGCACAATACTACCCAATTGTAATGCAATTATGTTAAAACACTGAATGAAGCTGCATGTGAGGTATAGGTTTTTTGTTTTTTTTTTTTCTTTCTATTAATGTTTTAATTCTTATTCTGTTGTCTTTTTATTTTTTTATTTCTTTTTCTTAATCGATGCAAATGTACTAAGAAATGATGAATATGCAACTATGTGATGTTATTAAGAATTACTGATTGCACATGTAGAATGGAATGATTTCTAATTGTTTTGTTAATTCTTTTTTTAATTA
Organism: Tamandua tetradactyla; assembly: GCF_023851605.1. Classification (NCBI taxonomy): domain Eukaryota; kingdom Metazoa; phylum Chordata; class Mammalia; order Pilosa; family Myrmecophagidae; genus Tamandua; species Tamandua tetradactyla. The sequence goes on from NC_135328.1 coordinate 176,540,324, forward strand.
ATAAAAAAAAAGCAACTAAAAGAATCAAGTATCTAGGAATGAACTTAACAAGGGATATAAAGGACTTATACATAGAGAACTACATAATATGGTTAAAAGAAATCAAAGAAGATCTAAATAGGTAGAAAGACATTCCATGCTTGTGGATAGAAAGGTTAAATGTAGTTAAGATGTCAATTCTACCCAAATTGATTAAAGATTCAACGCAGTATCAATCAAAATTTTGAAGACTTGGAAAAGCTAGTTACTAAATTCATCTAAAAGGGAAAGAGACCCCGAATAGCTAAAAGCATCCTAAAAAAGAAGAATGAAGTGGGAGGATTGACACGCTCCAATTTTAAAACTTATTATAAAGCCACAGTGGTCAAAATAGCATAGTACTGGCACAAAGATAGAAGTAATTACCAATGTAATACAACTAAAATGCAGAAATAGACCACCAATGGTAAACTAATCTTCAACAAGGCCTCCAAATCCACTGAACTTGGACAAATAGTCTTCAATAAATGGGCATGGGAGAACTGAATATCAGTAGCCAGCAGAATGAAAGAGGACCCTTACCTTGTACCCTATTAACTCAACCTGGATTAACTCAAATTGAATCAAACACCTAAATATAAGAACCTGTACCATAAAGCTCCTAGAAGAAAATGTAGGGAAACATCTTCAAAACCACATAATAAGAGGTAGCTTCCTAAACTTTACACACCCAAAGCATAGGCAACAAATGAAAAAATAGATCATTGGGAACTCCTCAAAATCAAATGCTTTTGTACCACAAATGGCTTTGTCAAAAAGGTGAAGAGACAGCCAACTCAATGGGAGAAAATATTTGGAAATCACACATCTGATAAAGGTTTGATATCCTGTATGCATGAAGAAATCATACACCTCAACAACAAAAGAATTAAAGCAACCCAATTTTAAAGTGGGCTAAAGGTATGAATAAATATTTTTCTGAAGAGCAAATACAGATGGCTAAAAAGCACTTGAAGAGATGCTGATTTTCACGAGCTATAAGGGAAATGCAGATCAAGACTACAATGAGATACCACTTCACACCTGTTAAGAATGGCTGCTAGCGGGGAGGGACAAGAGTAGTGGTAAGGTTTGGATTTTCTATTTCAGTGAAAGTGTGTTTATTGGCCATCTTTCTCTTGGGAACAATGAAATTATCTAAAATTGAGAGTGTTGATAGACTGTTGACTTCAGACATTATACATGAGGCCCAGTAGATGGAGGTGGCTGAAAGATGCACTGACTGAGAAGTTGATTGGAGAACAATGTGTAAACATATGATTGAACATGGTGCTGCTACAAAAAGGAATGAAGTTGTGAGGCATGCAACAATGTGAATGAACATGCAGGACATTCGGTGAGGCAAAATAAACCAGAAACAAAAGAGTAAATATAGTATGATCCCATTTCGAAAATATTTATGAGAAAACTGGGGCCTAGATTGTAAGCTCTTATAGCAGTCACATTCAGTCCAGAGTGGCAATTATTATTTCTGGATTTTAAGGGGCTGTTTTATATATGTATAACCTGGTATTTAGAGATAAGAATGAAGCTGATCAGGCCGGGATTAAGGTAATTCAGAATTCAGGGGTAAGGAAGACATTACATGTATTTTAGAACTTCACCTACACTTTGAGACCAAAGGAAGAAAGTTTTATTATGTCCTGAACCTAGGTTTTCTGTAGCACTTAATCTAACTCAACCTGTCTGAATAGATCATTTAAACAATCCAAACACAGGGAGCCCGGAATAAGAGTGAGAACCTTTAATCCTGTATAGCTTAATGTAATGCCTGGAAACATTCCACGGTATATTAAGCAGACAATAAAAAAAGTATTGGCAAAGTCCCTAAAGGGATGGGAGAGAAATTATGAAACTGTTAAACTTTACCACCAGGGAAACCCCTGATACTGTGCCAAACGTTAGGGACACCCAAATCAATAGGCCAAGCCCTTGATCTTGAGGCCTGCTCATTTGAAGCTTATGTATGTCGTAGAGAAGCTTAACCTACCCTATGTAGGGCATGACATCCAAGGGCGAAAGTATCCCTGGTAGTGTGGAAGATGACCCCCAGGGATGAGCCTGGCCCTGGCACCGTGGGATCAACAATGCCACCCTGACCTAAAGGGGCAAAAGAAGCATAACAAATAAGGTATCAGTGATTGAAAGAGTTCAAACAGGGTCGAGAGGCTACACTGAAGGTCACTCTTAGGCATGCTTCTGTTAGACATTGCTACCTATCATAACTTGCCAACCAAAACCATTCTTACCAATCCTAAAAAATACGTAGAGCATTATATAAGAGTCTCCAAAGGTCCCATGCACCTAGAGTAACTCTCCAAAACCAGAAAAGTTCCAAAATGTAGAAGGGCCAGCCCTTCCAGAACATCAGCTAGTTCCATTCCCCCACCCCATATTATCCACACCCGCTTACAACGTGAAAAATTTAAATACCCCTAAAGACTTTTAATTTGGGAGAAAGATGAAAGGTGATGGTGGAGTTTTACAGAGAAGGTCAGGTTTAACAGATGAGTATGAGTGCTGAATCATTATACTGATATTTCTTTTAGTCTCCAGTATCTTAGAGCAGCTAGAAGCAAAATCCTAAAATTGTGGAATTGTAACCCATACCTAACTCTGAAATCTGTTCTACAACTAATTGTTGCAATGTACTTTGAAATTTATTGCTTTTTTGTAAATATGTTATTTTTCACAAAAAAAAGTTGATTGTGATGATAAAAAAGAAATCCCCTCCCCACACACACAAAATCCTTCTGTAGCTTGAAACTTAAAGTTTAAGAATACATTTACCTGCTTTGTAAAACTCATTCAAAATACTACTTACTGCTCGTTCTGAAAACTGGCTGATGTCAACTTTTTCCCCTAAAGGATATAATTTTGACAAGTGGATCATAGTTTCAACACAGTCCCATTAAAAACAAACAAACAAAACAAAAAAATGCCTTGTGTTTCATAAGTAGGTAGCAATCTGAATTCAATATAGCTAGCAAGACTGAGGAAAGCTTTGTAGATGAACATGTGGCAATGAAACTTCTGGGAATCTGAAGTTATGCTTGTGAAAATGGGGTAAAAGCCACTTGAATCTAGAAGCTCTTTCAATCTACTCTAGTCGTAGAGTATGGCTGTACCATTTCTGATTTAGAACCCATTTCATGCAATGTATAATATCACAAATCCCTTTAAATAGTTACATTGTATTTGTTGTATGTAACTTGATTATTTTCTAACACTTTATAAAATTTTCAAATACAGCAAAGTGAAAGAATTTTACAGTGATCATTGCTAAACCCACCACCCAGATTTTACCATTTTCTATACTTATTTAAAAGTATCTATCCAATAGTTCATATCTCTCTATCTATTAATGCATCTTATTTTTGGAGCATTTCAAAGTAAGTTCAAGACATATGATGTGATTTTTGTTTTTTTGTTTCTATATGATGTGATTTTTAAGTTTAAAGAATTTATATTAATATGTTGCAAACCACTGAAGTTAACACTCCAATTTAAAAATGGGAAAAAGACATGAATAGACATTTTCCCAAACAGGATATACAGATGACTAAAAACTAATGAAAAGATGCTCATTTTCACTAGCTACTAAGGAAATGCAAATCAAAACCACAACAAGATATTATTTCACACTCACTAGAATGGCTGCTATTAAACAAGCTGGAAACTATAAGTGTTGGAGAGGATGTGGAGAAATAGGAACACTTTTTCACTGCTAGTGGGAATGTAAAATGGTAGAGCTGCTGTAGAAGATAGTTTGGCGGTTTCTCAGAAATCTAAATATAAGAGTTGCTTTACAATCCAGTAATACAACTACTCAGCATACACAGAGAAGATATGAAAGCAGGGACACGAACAGACACTTGTACGCTGATGTCATAGCGGCATTATTCACAAGTGCCAAAAGATGGAAACAACCAGAGTGTCTGTCCATCAATCTATGAGTGGATTAAAAAAATGTGGTATATACATATGATGGAATATTATTCACCAGTAAGAAGGAATGGCATCACGCAGTGTGTGACAACATGGATGAACCTTGAGGACATTATGCTGAATGAAATAAGTCAGACACAAAGGGACAAATGTTGTGTGATCTCGCTAATATGAGCTAATTATAATAGTAATAAAATCTAGATTATAGGTTGCTAGTAGATAGAATGAAGCTAGAGAATGCAAAGTGGTTGCTTAATATTTGTAGAATTTTTAACTAGGTTGAACTTAAACGTTTGGAAATAGATAAAGGTGATGGTAGTATGTTACTGTGGATATAATTAACAGTGCTGAATTGTATGTGAATATGGTTGAAAGGGTTAGTTTCGAGTCATGATTTTCACCAGAAGGAAAACTAGAAGTTAAAATATGGGAAGGTGTTACGCAGTGGACCTTGTGGTGAACAATGTCTGATTAACACTATAATGGACTATAGTTAACTAATATCTTAATATGTTTTCATCAACAGTAACAAATTACCACACAAATACTAGGGGGATAAGGTGTATGGGATGTTTTGGGTTTTCTTTTATATTTTTATTTTTAATGTTTCTTTTTTGAGTAATAAAACCATTCTAAAATTTATTGTGGTGATGAATGCAAAATTATATAGTGATACTGAGAGAGAGAGAGAGAGAGAGAGGCAGGCCATATCTGAGCAACAAGAGGTTCCCTGAGGTTGACACTTAAGCATAATTTCAGAAAGTCTTAGCTTTGCCATTACAGAAACAGGTTTCATAAGGGCTCACCTCAAAATCAAGAGCTTGGCTTATTAAATTGGAAGTCCCTGAAGCTTATGAGAATATAAGGAATTTCCCAGGTAGGGAAGCTTAATAGTTCTATATTTTTTCTCCAGTCCCACAATGGATTTTGCAAATACTTTTTTTTTTTTAATTTTCTGCCCCAAATACTCTGGAATGTATCAGAATCTTACAATATGCTATACAGAATAAGATCTCATCCCCTACTCTAGGCTACATGTATTTAGGATGTTTAAATAAGCTGACCAGACAGATTAAGTTAGATAATGTGCTATATGCTACCAAAAATTTAAATTTTGAACAAAATAAACATCTTTTGTCTCTCACAGAAGTTGAAAATTTAAAATACAGACAATATCATCCTTTACTGTGTATTCTGCTTTGCCTAATCCTAACCAGATCAACTTCATTCATATCTCTAATTGAAGTCTGATCTCTATTTCAGCTTCTTTAACAGTTGCCGTGTTGAGTAATGCTGACTTTCAGAGCTGTAGAACTCTTGAGTCTTAAGTAGCACAGAGATACCCAAAGTTCCAGGGAAAATACCAGGTTATACACATAGAGTCTGGCCTACTGATTTGGGTGTCCCTATTGTTTGACACAGTATCAGGGGTTTCCCCAGTCCTCTCCTCCCTTTTTAAATATTTTTGAAGAAAAGGCATTTCACTTGCTACTGGAACCAGAACTGTCAAGACACTTTTCGTAAGGACTGGAGATTTAATGATATTAAGCAATTGCTATTAATTTTGTTAAATGATAGCTAAATAAAAAATTTAATGTCCTATCTTTTAGAGATATATACTTGCGAGGTGATGGGTACATCAGGTTTAATTATATTAATCTATATTTTCTTATGTATGTTTGAAAATTTCTAATTTAAAAAGGACAAGAGGATCACTAGCTGCCACATGGCCTGGTGTGCTTTTTGGACCATGTGCTGCTATTTATATACCTGAAGTACTTGAAATGCAAATTTGGGGAGATTTTGCCATCTAAATACATGACTGGATTAAGCACCTAATTAGGATTTTTTTCAACAAGTTGAAGCATGTAATCGGTACTTTGATCTGGGAAGTCATATGGTTCATCTCGAAGTATCATAAGGAAAATTGGTACTAATTTGTCTGATTCAGTATCCAAGAGTTCAGTTTCAGCTTACCAGCCATGAAATAGAATGGAATCCCAGCCACCAAGGAGAAGATGTAGCGGCATCTTTTGCTGATGTTGGATGGGCAGCCAAAGAAGATGGAGAGTGTTCAATAAGACTAAGGACAGAGGTCAGGTCAAGACATCCCCTTCAGGAAAACTATCCTTTCTTTGAGAAGTCCCCAAGCAGGCAGATTTCCTTACCAAATCCGTTTCAAGAAGAGCCTCAACAGAGAACTACCACATTGGCGAATGAGGAAGCACTGCAGATCAATGTTCTTGAAAATGAACTCGCCACTCTCAGAGCTCAGATTGCCAAAACTGTGACCCTGCAAGAGCAGCAGAATCTCATTGCAGGTGATTTAGAGTCTACAACATTTGTGACCACAGCACTACTCTCCATCCCTCCTACTCTACCTCCACCTCTACCACCTCCCCTCCCTGCAACAGGGCTCCAGCAAAGTACATCTGCTATTATCTGATTAAAGAGCGAAGAGAGAAAAAAGCCAATGTTGGAAAGACTTTGGTTAAAACCAGTACAAAGAAACATGACATGCCAAATATGCTGGAAATCCTTAAAGACATGAACAGTGTAAAACTTTGGTCTGTAAACGGTCAGAGCAAGATGTAAAGCCCAAACCAGTGGACCCTGTTGACCCTGCTGCCTTCACTGTAGAAGCTCTGAAAGAGAAATTTGCTCGTTGATATTGAAGTGATAGTCGAAGTGAAGTTGAAAAAGTAATTCCAAAGTCAGGATCAGAGACAACCTTAGGAAGTGTTGTTTGGGCCACACATGTTGAAGTCTACAGGAAAAATTAAATCTTTTAACTGAAAATGTTTCAAATTCCTAAATAGACAATGTGTTGAGAAAGATTATTCTGGTTCAGATGATGGCTTTTTAGGGCTGTTTGGCTAGTAGAATTCAACACTACTTAGTAAATACCTGACTAGTTTATTCATTGGCCTCCTTTTAAAACTAGTTAGATCAATTCCTGGACCATGCACACCCCCCCCCCCAAAAAAAACTAGTTAAGAGGATTAAACAATAACCAAAGAACAGGGTTAATGACTTAATTACATAATCATCTATTCTGGAGCTATCTAGTATTCTGATATGTTTTTAATGAATAGTAGATTCAGGTGTCCACTCTTAAAACAATTGTATAGATTTGAGAACTTGGTAACAGCTACAAATGTCCTTTCTGAATTGCTAATTCTTAAACACTAATTTATCTATACAAAAGTTTTATATGCATATGATAGAAAAATTAGTAACAATGGCAGTGAGGGTACTGTTGTCCTCATTTGTTGCATGATAACTTAGTACAGAAGGATGGAACAGCTGGTATAACATAAGTTAATGCAGTGAAATGTTTGCAGTTGGAATCATCTCGCCAGAACTTCCATCTTACATCTCTCTCACATTTTTATGGAGGTGGGGTTTGAGCAGGAACTAAATTAAAGGGAAGTAGAGAACCATGAAAGCTGTTTTCACCTCAGTGCCATCCAGTACTGAAGAAGAAAATGTAGATGCCAAGTAGTGAGGAATCAAAATATTAATTAAATCACCTTTAAAATAAAAACCAGAATGCACCAAAAAAAAAGACAAAAGAGGCAGGACTGTAGATCACTAGACTTTATTAAGATGAAATTACTGCTGATTACATAGAAGCTAGTTGCCTAAGCCAAAATCCACGAGGTTCACTTTATAGCCACACAAACTTAGAAACAAATGGCATGTCAAAACCATAAAGAAATAATCCTGATGTTCAGGTGGTGAAGGCTGGGGTGAATAAGTCTGCACATTTACTTCAGGCTGTTAAAGAGTTTGTGGGCCACCTATATGTGGGAAAGAAAAGGATGTCATCATCTGACAACTTTAATGTCATGACTTACAAGAGCCCTCATGACCTCGAACAGTACTTCCTCTCATCAATCTCCTTCTCACACATCCACACTACTTAAGCCCTAGTGAACTGACTTTAACCTGAATGCTATTTCCTTTCTCTCCCACTTTTTATCTTTTATTCTTCCTTCAGAATTTAGTTTACATGTCATTTTTTATATCTTCTTTGCTATCCCCACAGAACTTAATACTTCCCATATCACAGTACTTATTAACTTGAAAGACATTTATAGAGCACTACTATATTCCAGGTACTGTTCTTGGTGCTGATACATATCTGAAAACATGTGAAGTGCTGATATAAGACATCACTACATCTTATGGAACTCAGAGCATAATAAATAAAACAAATAAATTAGTCTACTTCTGATGATGAATGCTGTGAGGAAAATAAAATGAGGGTACTGATAAGAGCAATTTTAGACAGGATGGTCATCCTGTGAAGATCATCCTGAGGTTATATTCAAGAGACTTATCATGATTTATCTATTTTTTTACCAAGAATTAAACATGATTTTTATTTTTAGGCTGGTCAGTTTGCTTTTAGGCCTTTAACTTTGAAGGACACTTAACAACCTTTAACAATCAAGGTGAATATGAAAAAGATGAAAAAGTAACATGTTTTAATCAAAGTCTTTTGTGCAATAGAAATAAAAAGAATTTTTTCAAATAATTTCATAGGTGTTACTCCAAAGCATCCTTGATGTCTGTCACATAATGTGCTGGTCCTTCGAATAATATCATAGAGTAATTTAAAATATATATATTTGCAATTATTTTAAATCATTCAATACTTTATAGCATGTTAATGGAGTAAGATAGCAATAAAGGCCATCAACACTCATGATATTTCAAACATAAAATTAAAACATCAATTGCAATCCTCGCTCATGTTCTACATATAGCCATTGTGATAAGCAGCCTAAATTATAAGCGCCCACTAATTTCTGAGGTACCAGCAATTCCACATCCCCCAGTGTAGGAAGCATTAGGGCTGCAATGCACACCACTCCCAGGAAGACAATTAATTAGGCTCTAAGGAGATAGTTCTGCTTCCTTGTTGAAAAGACTACTCAAAAATAAAATTTCTGTTAAATGTTCCTATATTCTTTTTTCCTCTTCTTTTGCTGTTTTTCTGCAGATGGAAGAAGAGCAGCAACTTCTTTTCTTCCTAAAGCCTTCCTCTGGCTTTGCTCGGAAACTTGGGGACAGAATTTGTCTATTACACTATAGTGACAGAAACAAATATCTCTATGCTGAATCACAACATCCACACAACACTGAGGTTTTACTGCACCTGCATATTCAATGACAGCATACTTATTTTGAGTATAAAAAACTTTGGACTTTGAGGTAAACTCAGGAATTATACAGCCAACACTTGCTTAAGGGTTGATGGATCATCTACATGAAATATTAGTTTAATGGGAAACACAGTAACAGGAAGATTTCCTTCCACTATCTCTGGCTATCTTTTTTGTTGATGCACTGGCACTGATCCCCCTTGCTGCAACTTGTTTTTAGTCTGGTCTAGTCTGGAATTTTTAGATTTCATTTAAAAACTCCAAAGCATTCTGGCAACCTCAGGAACACCAACTCCTCAGAAAGCAGATAAGACTGCTCCTCTGCTTCCTTGCCATCATCTCTAGGCTGCACTGCCTGCTGTGATATTGGAGGACTCAAATGTCATCACTCTCTGCCCTTGAAGATGAGCTACATCTCACTAGTTTATTAATAGTTTGTTCTACTTCTATCTCCTATGCTGGCACATAAGCTCAGTGAAGGGACTGTTTCTGTCTCATTTATGTCTATACTCCCAAATCCTAACCCAGTGCTGGGTTCATGAAAATATTCACATATTTGTCAAACGAATACAAAAAGCAAGGGGAGATCACCACAAGGGCTTGTAATAAGGCAGATCAGAATGGCCCTATTACAGAACTTCATACAGACGGAATAATACGTGGTCTTTGCGACTGGGTTCTTTTCCCTTAGCATGATTCTTTCCCTTAGCATAAATTGTAGCATGTATCAGTTTTTTTGTTTTTGTTTTTTTTGCAGAAGAGACATTTATGCTCAAGTTATAAATTAGAGGCAATAGGGAATGGGAGTGAGTCAAAATATTGGGCATCAATCCTTTCTCTCTGTCTTCCTGGGCCTGAATTCTGAGTTCTTCGTTGAAGCGCTCTTTTGCTTGGGCCACCTTTGCCTGCAGGAGGAAGGAGCCCCCACAGAGATTTATCATTCCCCTTTAATGTTCATAATTCTGAATCTCCTTAGGCTTCAACTTGGAGATGTTGAACATCTGCTATGCCTATTAAAGCTGACACCAGAAAGGCTGGATGCAGCAACAGATTGGTGTTCAGTGCATGTCTGGATGTCAGCTGCTGCCTGGCTGGTTGTAAACTCCTGCCCACAGGGCCTGAGCTAGGGTCTTGTCCACCACTTGCACCCCCATCACACTGATCTTGGTCAGGTTCTTCTATGATCCAGGCTCAAGGGTGGCTGGCAGGTTAGAGGCCAGCCACCAGTATTTCATTTCTTTTTATTGCCAAATAATATTCCAGTGTCTAAATATGCCACATTTTATGTATCCATTCATCAGCTGATGGACATTTGTTTCTGCTTTTTAACTGTTATGAATAATGCTGTATTAACATCTGTGTACAAGTTTTTGCATAGACATATGTTTTCATTTATCTTGGGTATTTACCCTGGAATGGGATTGCTGTATTATAGGTAACTCTATGCTTAACCTTTTGAGGAACTACCAGACCTTTTTTTTTTTCAGAGCAGCTGTTCCAATTTACATTCCCTCCAGCAGTGTCTGAGGTTTTCAATTTCTCCATATCCTCATGAACACAAATACTTGTTATTATCAGTCTTTTTGATTAGTCATCCTAGTAGGTGTGAAGTGGTACCTCATTATAGTTTTGATTTCAATTTCCCTATTGGCTAATGATTTTGAACATCTTTTCATGTGCTTATTGGTTACCCTATCAGTTTTAGTATAAGCAACCATATCAAACACTGCCTGTGTGTGTAATTTTCATGTAAAACATCTTACTTTTGTAAAGATCAAGCACGAATTTACTTAAAAAAATTTTTTTTTGACCAACAACTATGTATAAGACACTTGGAAGAATATCAATTCTATTACATAAGAGTACAAAATCCAGTGCAACTTAGCATATCATTTCTCTTCTCTGAATCTTTTCTTATCTGTAAAATACAGATAATTATACCTATCTCCAGTAGAAGCAGTTTAAGCATTCAGTAAGATTATTTATATACAGTGCTCAGCACTATACCTGGCATATACTGGGCCTATAGTAAATGCTTGTTGATGGACCTGTTGCTTGGATGGAAGGCAGTCAGCAGCAAGTCTTCCCCACCCACCATAAGCCTTCCCCAACTTTACGCTGACTTACACAGTGGTCCCTTGCATGCAAGAAGTCAAAGAGCTCCTCTGTACAATCCTCCTCTGTCTGTGACCGAGAGGACACACGCTCATCACAGAGCTCTAGCCGTTCCCGGGCCTTTACACATTTCTCCAACTGCTCACATTGTTCTCTCACTGTTGTTAAGGGATCCTGAAAGAGAAACATAGCAACAGGACAAAATGGGGGTTTTAGTAGTAGACCCACCAAACCATATGGTTTGATTAATACAAACACCAAACCAAGTTTCTGCCCCTGAATTACCATGCAGAAGGCCAGGTGGCAGAGCCACACTGCCACCAGAAATGGTAGAATGGGGTCTCCCGTTCAATTCTGATGCTAAGTAGTAGGGAAAAGTTTCACATGCCTGCCTTCCAAGGTTGTCAGTATGTACTGAAAGCCTCAGTCTTATCCCAAAAATAAGGTTGGTAAAGGAGACCTGGCCAAACTCAAAATAGATCTATAGGAGGCCGTATTTTTTAATGTAGAATTTTGGGATATGTCATGTCTGTAAAATTTCAATTCCCCTCATCTTAGAACCACACCTATGTACCCCAGAAGGAAAGGCTAACATGGAGAGAATCCAACTTGGAAGGAATCCTCCCAGAATTCTTTTTTTAAGCCACAAATAGCAGATGATTGAGTGCCAGGACATCAAGGTGATGCTCTGCCCTCCAGCACCATGACTAGAGAAGCCCCAAGCAAACCCAGAAAAGACTCAGCTTACTAGGTTCAGAGCCCCAAACACTCCACTGCAGAGGAAAGAAGTATTGCAAGCTTATTCCACCCCCATTCTCTCCAAAGTGCCAAGTAAAGATTCTTCAGAATGCCTTTAAAGTTTCATGAAACTCAAACTTTCTGCTTTTGCTGAGATGGTTTCAAATCTGAGATAGTTCTTACCACTAATTCCTCTTCCTCCTCTTCCTCCTACAAAAGGAAAACAAAATTAATGTCAGTGAGATTTTATGACATATATACTCCCCATCATACTGATGATGTAATTATCAAGGAGACACACATTTCACCTTCATTAGCAACTAAAGTGTACACAACACTCTACAGTTTACAAAGCACCTTCATATCTGTTATATGATTAATCAGAACAGCTCCTTGAGGAAGTAATCCGATTAGAGATAACAAACAATGATCAAACATTTTCTGACATAGATTCAAACTGTCAGAAGTTCATGTATTTTGTTCTAGATTTTGGTAGGTCCCAGTGTTGCCATAAACAAGTAAATTTAGTCCTTACATCCCAAACTAAGTCAGGTCAAAAAGGAAAACCTTTTTTAAAAAAATCCTGAAGTTGAATTTGGAATATGCAAATAGAGAAAACTAAATCCCTTTTTAGCCAGAGCTTAACTAAAGATACTTCTGGTCACTGTTTTTTTGTGTATGGGCAGGCACCGGGAATCGAACACAGGTCTCCCGAAAACTCTGCCTGCTGAGCCACCATGGCCTACCCTGGTCACTGCTGTCTGACTTGCTGAACTCTAATATCAATATATTTGCATCAGAGGTCAACACAACTCCAGAAATGAACATAGAAACACCAGGCCCTACCTATCTACTTCTTAAATATACAACTTCAAACTTAGTTTCCTTTCTTGCAAGGAGAGCAGTGTAAAAATATTCACCACAGGAGTATCAGCATAAGCCTGAAGCTGGGGCATAGCAGTGTTTCAACAACCTTTTAAAAATAAGATGTTTGCCTACCTGTGCATCCAAGTGTCACACTTGGGGAAATCAAAAGAACTAGCTCAGCAACTCATTATGTTTTCAAAATTCCAACACAGCCTACTTCATCCACTACCATGCCTTCAGAAAGGGACCAAAGCTCACCTGAACCTCTAAGCTGAGGGCTAAAGCAGGTTCAGTTGTAGCCCAGGCTATTTATTCTCACAATTGGCAAAGGTCCCTTCTAAACATGGAGATGCTACTTAGGACGTAAAGCCTAATTTTTCTTTAAACAAGGTTTCTTAACCTTACTTTTAAAAAAAAAGTATACTGAAAAGTTGAAACAAGATTAGGAAAACTCATTATGGGATAAATGAGTTTCCAACCATTACAAAGTCATAAAATTAGAATGGCTACTCTAAAGTGACCAGAGAACAAACGAATAAACAGGAAATGAGACTGGAAATAAAAAGTTAATTGCCTTCTGTAAAGCTGTGTAGTACTGTGGAACCATGCTGCCTGGGTTCAACTCCTGGCTCTACCATTTATTAGTGTCCTCAAACTACATATTTCACCTCTCTATACTTTCTCCTTATTAGTAAAATGGCAATAATAATAGTACCTGGCAGCTATCTCATGGGAATATTGTGTTAAATGAAAGAATACATATGCACTAGGAATAGTAAGCAGTCAACAAATACTGGTTACTATATCTGCATTTCTACTCTGTGAAATAGCTCCCTTCTTCAACACACATTTCTACAGTTTCCAAAAATTTACACATACACACCAAACACAACAACAAAACCCACAGCCTTTTCATAGAAACTAGTGAAAAGCCAGATGTCCCAAACTTCCATAGATGTGGTGAGGAGTCCCCATCTAAGCTGGGGTGAGTGCTCGGTTTGGTCAGTTTGCTCCTTAAACCTGTCAAACCTGGGCCTCAAAACACCTGACTGACTAAAAATATGGATACTAGTTTTACAAATTATCGACATACCATTTTAGCTAATGTTAAACCTTCACCATATTCATAAAACGGGGAAGCCGAGGCCCAGAGACTAGTCATCTACTTGCTCAAGATCACTCGACGAATTCTGAGGAAGGGTCGAAGGAACCAGCTTTCTCCCGAACCTGCAAACCTTAGGAAGGAAACCGGGTCCAAAGGAGTCCCGGGCGTGTTTTGGCGGGCTAAGTCCTGGGCCTCAGACCAGTGAAGAAGGTCTAGTACATCGCCTTGACTTACCTCCTTGGGATCTCCAGATGCGGTTAGCATCTTTCCCTCATCTTCTAGCCCCATGTCTGACTCAAGTTCTGGATTAAACACGAGCACAACAGCGGCACAGACCCTGCTTCAGGATCAAGAAGGACTTGTAAGGGTCACTCGACGGATATCCGGCGACCTGGACGGAAGTGCGGCATACTTATCATAGTCGCGAACACACGCTCCAATTGGCATGTACCACAGGCCAAAGGCAAGAGGTAGGGGTGGCTGGCATTTGAACCTGGAAAGGATTTGCTGATACATATCCCTTTAGTCATTCCAGATCCCAAATATGTTGAACTAGAAATTTATTTAAAATAGAAGTTCCTAAAAAGACTTGAAAGTTTGCTTATTTTTGCGACGGTCGTTTAGCGTAGTTCCTATTCTTACCCACATTGCTGATAGAGCCGTCCTAACTGCCGACCTTCTCAAGATGGCGGTCCGAGGGCGCCACTCTCGGGCTCGCGCACCTCCCCAAGATGGCGGCGCCCGAGGCCTGGCGCGCCCGGAGTTGCTGGTTCTGTGAGGTAGCGGCGGCAACGACCATGGAGGCCACGTCCCGGGAGGCGGCGCCAGCGAAGAGCTCGGCCTCGGGCCCCAGCGCTCCCCCCGCCCTGTTCGAGCTGTGCGGGCGGGCGGTGAGCGCCCATATGGGGGTTCTGGAGAGCGGGGTGTGGGGTAAGTCGCGGGGTGAGGGGCTACCTCTGGCAGCAAGCGGGGGCGGCCCAGCGGCCGGGGGGCGCAGGGGGCGAGGCCGGGAGGCCCGGGGCGAGGCCCAGCCTCGGGCAATGGAAGCTGGATTGTCGGGCTGGAGCACGAATTCTGTGCCTTGCCGGGCCGGGCAGAGTAATGAGAGAGACCCAACCGGCAGGTGAACTTGCACCGCGGCCTGAGTGGGGGCGCGGGGGGCGAGGCCAGGAGGCCCAGTCTTGGGCGAAGCAAGCTGGGCCTGGGCGATAGAGGCTGGACTAATGAGCCGGGGCCTTGGGCACCGAATTGACACTCGGGCTCGGCCGAACTGGGGAGTGTAGGATCTCGAACGGACGGGCCAGGATGGCCCGGCTGCCCGGGGGGCGGGGGCCGAGGTTGGGAAGCCCGGCCTAGGGCCAGGAGGCCAGACCTGGGGCGACAGAACTTGACTGACGGCCCGGGGCCTTGGGTATCTGCCTGAGACCGTGAATGCTGAGACTCTGGAGGCCAAGTCCCTGGGCTGGGGCAGCCCAGTAAATAGGAGAGCGCGGGAGTGGGGCTTGGAAAGAGGCCGAAAAGCTCCGGGCCCTGGGGCCTATATGACGGCCCAGAGCTGAAGGGAGCGAACCGACGGCAGGGTCCTGGAGTGCCAAACTGAGCGCCTGACGGACGGGCCGGGCAGGGAGCGCTGGAGGCCGCTCGGATTGGCCCGGTCAGCTAGGAAGGGCCTGAGTGAGGGTAAGGGGAGGCCGGGAGCGGGTCATAGAGCTAGAAAGGCTGGAATGACGGACAGGAGAAAAGGGCTAAGGAGGTCCCAAACAGGGCGTCTGCCCGGTGATCCCTGACTGTCGAAATGGGAGAGGGGCGCGTCTCCGCTTGTAGGCCTTGGTCCAAATGTGAGTGAAAGAAGGCCCCAGGCCTGAGGGCGACCGGGCCGCCGCTCCTCAGTTGAGGGCGCCTAGGCAAAGGCGTGCGGCCCAGGACGCCAGGATGAGGGGCCGAGAAGGGCAAACCGACTAGCCGGTGTCCTGCCTGGAAGTCCGGCGGGCCGGGTAATGGAGGAAAGGAGGCCTTCAGCCATATGGAGCACGAGGAGGCCGGGCTGTGGGGTGGGCACTGCCGGTCGCAGTCTGGCAGCCGAGGGAAACTCAGATCCGCGACTTGAGAGAACTGCTAGTGAAAGAGGGGAACGGGAGGGCCCCTCTCTTGGGCCCGACAGATTGGTGGTGTGAGGGAGGTGGGGTCCAGAAGCCAGGGATAAAGTTGAGTGAGGAGATCCAACCAGGCCGAGGGCCCAGGTTGGGGGAGGGGGTGGCAGGAGAGGAGGCCCTGGGCCTTGTAGTAGGGGAGGAGGAGGGTTTTATGAAATGCCCTGAGGGGTGGTGATGGTGTCTTTGCCGGCAAGAACGCTCAGGTCGGGACTGAGGGCTTGAGGTCCTGGATGGGGGTGTTTGCGTTATATCTTGTGAAGGTGGGTGCAGAGAAGAGACCCTGGAGTTTGAGGAGGTCAGGGACTTCCAATAGCCGTGCCATTGTGGAGAATGGCCTAGTAGGGCCTGGAATGAGATAGGAGGCCCTGGGTGAGGAGCAGGGGTGGGGCATGGATCCTGAAGAGGCCTAAGTGTAGTCGGGGAAGCTGCTAGAATTCTTTAGGTCTGGTGTGGGGAGGGGGTTGTGGAGGCCCTGTGCCAGCAGCTGAGGAGAAAGGTCAGATAGACCCATGGGGAATGGGAGAAAAGTCCCAGTGGAGCTGATCAGAGGAAAAGTCCTGGGAAATACTGAAGAAGGCAGAGAAGATTATCTTCTAGCAGTGTTGGCCTGGAACTTCTGGAGGCCTCCAGTTGGGAAGGGGAAGCATTAAAAATGTAGGCTGGTAGGAAGCAAGGAAGAGCCTGGTATATGGAGAAAGAAGAAGAGAAATTTGTGGATAACAGGGCATGAAAATTCCTGTGGCCGTGAGGGGAGATGACTAAAAAGAGGGGACTAGATTGGAGGGACTGGGGACAAGGCTCTGGAAGAAACTTTTTGTTGCCTCTTTCCCCTAAAACAATCGCTTGACAGTTTACTGTATTTTCCTTCCCCTCGTCCCCCTTCCTCCATCACTACTGCATGCACCACTATCATTATCACTGGTTGAATTCCCAACCAGGCTGAAAGGTGGGAAACAAGGGAGGAAGAGCTCCATTGGGCCCAGACAGGTAAACATTCACAGAGAAAGCTGAATAAAGCCCTCTTAGGAGAAAGGCCAAGTAAGAGGCCTGCTAAAGCACTGCTATTTTGGAGGAAGAGCTCAATGTGGGCTGGCAGCCAGGAAAGGCTTGCTGGAGGTAGTGGACTAACGTTGCTTTTTAATAGGAGAGAGAGGGAAAAAAGTGGGCAGAGGAAGCAGGAAAGGGTACAATGAGAAAATTTAGCTGGATGTGGGAAAAGAGTACAGTGGGAGAAGAGGCCAGGAAGTAGGATAAGGTATGTTATAAAGGGACTTGAATGCCAGGCTTTGGAGTTTGGACTTTATCTTGAAAGCAATAGAGAGCCTCTGAAGGTTTTTGAAGAGGGGGATGGCATTACCAAGAGCAAGATAGAGGAAAACTGGGGAGAGACTGTGGCCAAGGAGAGCAGTTAGAAGGCTGGTAACAATAGTTCAGATGAAAGGCAAAGTGACCTACATTAATCTAATAACATAAGGAGTCAATGCCTTCATTCAGCAGGTACATTGAGTACCTAATATGTACAAACAATTGTACTAAATGCTTGGTATCAAAATTCAGTTATTCCACAAGTAAAGATAAAAGGAGATTCTGTAATGGAAGTTTTGAAGAACTTCCTTAGATATAGTTTTCTTCAAGATTTGTGACCTGTTTGTGGCAGGACAAAGGTACTACGAACAGGACAGGAATAATAATACTCAACATTTAGTATGCTTATTGTGGTCAGGCATTTTCTGAAATAGATTACAAGCATGATCTCCTTTAATCTTCACAACAATCCCATGAGATAGTTATTATTGTCCCCATTTTTAAATGTAGGAAATTGAAGCTTAAAGAAGTAAATAATTTTCCCAAGAGTTCACAGTTAACTAAGTGGTACAGACAAGATTTCAACCAGTTTGTCTACCTCTAGAGACCAAACCCTTTAGCCACTATAGTGCCTCTCAGAACTAGGAAAGTCAGCAGGAGCAGTTTTGTTTTTAGATATGTTGAATTTAGAATGCAGAGTCTAATTATCTTTCTTCTTCATAGTAAGGTACTAGTTCAGGGTATATTGGGGATCCAAAGGATGGAAGTGGTTGGTCTGAATGAGTGGGAAAGGAAGTCAGAAAAGGCTTAATAAAGGGCATATGATACTTGAAAAATAAATGGTTGATATGCTAAAAGTGGCAAGGACATTCCTGGCAGAATGAACAGCATGAGCAAAGGCACAGAGGCAGAAAGCAGCATAACATGCATAGTAAATGTAAAAAATAGTTCAGTGTGACCAAAGTGCAGGAGGCATAGCAGGAAGCTGAAAAGGTTAATGGGGCCCAAATTATGCAGGACCTCTTATCATGTATTGCAATAAGACCTCCTTAATGCAGATTGGTTCATTTTGTTTGGGCAGAACTGAACTGACCATCTCCTAAATGAGCATACCAGCTTGTTTTATGGTATTAGCTCAGCCCTGAAGAAGTACATGCCCCTGAAATTCCAGCTACCAACTAACTGAGTGACTGGAGATAAGTGGACAACACTTTGAAATAAACTTACGTTAACTTCTACAGACTCCCATTTGTCAAATGAGAAGTCTCCCCTTCCGTTTTCCTTTTGGTTAGAATAAACAATGCTTAGAACCCTGGGGAGGGGGGGGGAGTAAATTTTGTGTTTTGATTTTTGTAGCCCTCCCAGGCCCAATACTGCAAAGCATCTTACCTCTGCTCAATATATATTACTTGGAGAGGATTGAGGAAACTGCCCTTAAGAAAGGTAAGTGTCTTTCGGTCTCTTACTTAGTGATTGTGAGCAAGGCACCTGATGTTCTTTAGGTAAAGATTATACCTGATACCTGCATAGAACTTTATACTTTTCTGAAAGTACCTTCACAACTCCTTTCTTAACTGATCCCTCACAGTGTCCTATAAAACATGAAGTAAATAAATATATGATCCCATTACACTGATGAAAATGAGACACAGGCCCACGCATTTAATAGCAAAGCCAAAACTAGAACCCAGATCTTTTAAATCTTAGTTTATCTATTTTACTAAGCTGTCTCCTGAAGCCCTCATTGAACATACCTTGTAACAGCTAACAAATATCTAACCTGTAAGTGCCAAGTACTGTCCTATGCACTTTACCTGGAGAAACTCATAATCCTTTCAGAAATCATGTGAAATAGCTAATATTACTACCTTTTTCAGATGAGAAAACTGAAGTACAGAGAGATTAAGAAACTTGCCCAAGGGCACACAGAAAGTGAAGTTTCTGATATTCACACTCTTAGACTTGTTAGTACCAACACTCTAAGAGTGAATCATATTGTTCCTATGAAACCAGAGAAATATAGTATGAAAAGCTGATATACTTCCCTCATGGTGGCCAGGGAGCAGCCAATTAAGTGTGATATTCCTCCCTATAGGCCTTTCCACTCAGGCCATCTGGCGCCGGCTGTGGGATGAGCTGATGAAGACCAGGCCTTCCAGTTTGGAGGTAAGTTAAGGCACTAGGTACAACTCTGGCCTGGCTTTGTACAGTAAAAGTCAGAAATAGCACACTAATACAAGTTGGACATTGGTAAAATGCAAGGGTAAGGTATGGAATGGATGTGGGAGGAGGGCTCTGTCACAGAATTGGGAACCGTCATTGACTTGCTTGCTCACCATCTTTGCAGGTGACACAAAACGGAAAAGGGTAATGATCACACTGAATGACAGAACCAGGATTCATAGAGATTTTGACAGGGCAGGAGCAATGGCCAAATCTAACAAAATGAAATTAATCTCGCTGCTTGAATCTAAAAAGCTGCAATTATTTGGCCTCAAGGTAGCAGGTGGAGGATCCTGACTTAGCTGCAACTTGTATGAAAAGAATTTAGGATGCTTAGTTGACAGTGTGCTGAGGCCACACATGTGACTGTACCCTGATTTGTGTGCACTAATGTAAATATAAAATAGGCCAAAGAACAAGGGGGACAGTAGTCCTCCCTAGCTCTACAATGGTCAGGCTACGTCTGAAGTATGGAGAAAGAAGTCAAAGCTACCTCATGTGAGCCACATTTGGAGGACAGGGATGTTTTCTTCCTGAAGAAGAGAAGACTTGGGGAACATGAACTGTCTTGAAATATTTGTCATGTGGAAGAGGGATTAATAGATTTGCTCTAGGTAGAAGTTAAAGGAGGATAAGTTTTTGCTTAAGTTGAAATTAGAACTTTTAAATTCAGAGCTTACCAGTGATGAAACAAGCTAATTCCAGAGATAATGAGCAGCCCTTCACTAAGTGTTCAGATAAAGTCTGAATAACTTGCTGTTGTAGAGGAAATTCAAGCATTAAAAGACAGTTAGATAAGATGACCTTTAGGGCTCCTTTCAGCCCTGAGAGTCTGTTATTCGTTGATTCAGATATAACTCACTGGAACTCTCATTTAAGCAGAATTTCTTTTGCTGCTCCACAAGTAGGTAATGGGACAGATTTATTCATTCAATAAACATTTATTGAAACTTACCATGTACTAGGGAGTATTGGGAGTATAAACACATTCCCTAATCTTAAGGAACTACCAGTTCAGCAGGGAAATGTGCAGACAAATTCATCATAGTATGGTAGGATAAGTGGTGTTTTAGAGGGTAGCAAGAAGGCTCAGGGAGTTCCAGCAAGAAAGCTTTTCTAGGGAGTAATATTTGAACTGGACTTGATATGGTGAATAAGGCCAAATGAAAAGAAATCAAGCTAATTTCAAGAACCTGGGGGCTTCATTTCTTAGAATTCAGTGAGTTTAGTAACATCTGCCTCATATCCTTCAGCTTTTCCACTTTCAGATATGGACTGTGACCCCTGGAGTTCAGAATGTCAACACTGAGATCCAGCAAAATCCTCAGTACTATTTACAGGAGTTAGGCCTTGAGGAAAAGAAGCAGACTCCAGAATACTAGAAAACAGTAATAGCTTTCTGCCTGTAAGTCACCTAGGCAGAGCTCCTGACTTGAAACATATCCATTCCATAGGGTGACCTTTTCTGCCTCCCACACAAAACAGTAACCTCACCTTATTCATAATTCAAAAACACTATTAAGTGCCTACTCAGTTTCAGACACTCTGCTAGGTTCTAAGGATACAGTGGTAAGCAAGATAAAACCCCTGACTGCTTACAAAGCAATAGTATTTTAAATTGTGTAGTACTCGTGTGTGTATAAAGGATCTGTAGAATAGAATAGATACTCTGGAGATAAAGCAATGAAGGGAAATGAAGGATTATTCAATAAGTGGTTCTCTAACTATTGGTTTAACCATTTGGAAAAAGTAATGTTAGAGTCTAACTTTACAATATACCCCAAGATAATTTATCTATGGGTTAAAGATTAAAATAAAGCACAAAACAACCTAAAGAGAATAAAGATGCTGATTACCTAAATCCAGGATGGATAGAAAATGCTAATTATTAAATAGGTGGAACCAAAAAGAAAATATGGACACATTTGATCACATAAGATGTCAATACTATAAATAAAATATAAATGGTAAAGTGGGTAAGAATGTTTCCAACAATACTTGCAAAACAAAGCGATATACAGAATAAGACTAACAGCTCAGTAGAATAAGAAGAGTAGTGATTTGAACAAGTCATAGAACATATAAAAAAAAATCCTCCAGTAAAGTGAAAAAAAGTTCAATTTCATTAATAAATAATTAATTAAAAATGGAAAGCAAAGTAATATTTCACCTCTTAAATTAGTAAAGTCATTTTTTAATTTGATTTTTGTTTTAAAAGATAATGCTGGGGTTGGCCAGGGGTACGCAAAACTTTCATTTTCATATTATTGGGGGAGGTGGAAGCAAAAATTGTTATAATTCCCTGTGTGTGGGGGGGGCAATATGGTGGTATTTGTCGAGAATTTTAAAATGTTAAAATTCTTTGACTAGAAATTCCACTTCTTAGAATTTATGCTCATGATGATTTCCACTTGTTAATTTTAGCAAAATTCAGTATAAAAAAGCTAGAAACAATTTAAATATTCAGCAATATGAGAATTACTGAATTATGGTACATCCATATTTTCAAAATATTAATAAAATCATGCTCTAAAAATATTTAAAGACCTGGTGGTATAATATTTTTTTAAAAAAGCACAGTATTTGAGGGTATAAGGGTAGTTCAGTGGTAGAATTCTCACCTGCCATGTGGGAAACCTGGGTTTGATCCCTAACCCATGCACTTCTCCCTCACCCACCTAAGAAAAAAAAAATGGTGCTGTAATATTGGGATACGCATATGGGCAAACAATGAAATGTGACCCCCACCACACAGCATACCAAAAAAAAAAGTATAGTATTTGAAACTGTTTGGATCATCTCAGTGCTGTAAAGTAAATACATATAGCCATTCACATATACATAAATACCCAGAATCAGTGGTAGGTTTACACATGATTTGGGCTTGTTTCTTTATCTTTCTACAGACATTTCCGTTATCAGGACAACAGTGGACAGTATATAATAATATTTAGTGGCTTTAGCTGTTCAGTACAAGATATTTAGCCCTTCTTGGTTAAATGTTCACACACCCATGCACCTCCTCCCCTGCTAGTGCTGGAGTTGCCAGCCAATTGAGAATGGATGAGAGATTATTTTGTAGGCAGATATCACTTCACTCATTGTAAATAACACAGCATTCCCTGGGCTATAGTTTTCAAGTCCACAAAGAGTGGCTGGAACTAGATCTCTCACATATTTTTCAGCTTTGAAGTTTTAGCATAGATTTTTCTAAAAGGTAGTAATGGAAAATTTAGTCTGCTTATACATTAATTTACTATAAAGAAGCCATTGAAGTTGTATTAATTTATACTTGTTTACTCTTCACAACTCTATGATGTGATTATAGTTACCTTCATCACTTTACAGATATTAAGTTGAATGCAGATTCAACATCCAAACTGAGGCAGTCTGACTGGAGTACATGATTTTAATCACTATGCCATGCTGTTTCTCACTGCAGTTACCACATGTCAGGGATATTCTGATTTCAAATATTCTCACTATCGACCATTAAAATGTCTGAAAATTCCAGTATTTAGTTATCTAAACTACATTACCCACATGCCTCTTATGGCCAGAAACAGCCACAAAATCTTGGTTCACATGTTTGTCCAATTTTCAGGCCCAGAGCTTAAAACCATCTATGTCACTTATGAACCAGAAGTCTTGCTAGGGTCACTTGCAAGTGTTTTTCAAGGTTCTAAGTGTGGGCCAGCAAATGTGTATTAAAAGGGGTAATGTAAAGTAGAACATAAAGGACTGGTGGATACCTTCCCAGCCTCCACTCAAGGCTAGAGCAGAGATTTGGTTGCCAGATATATCTTTCTGCCCCTCCCCACCCGCCACAATGTACCTATACTACTGCTCCTGAGAGACCCTAATGTTGCATGCAGTTAGCTCAATCCATGAAGAAATCATTCCTAATTATTACCACACAGCAGGCAGAGTCTAGGGGGGATGACACTTTTTTTTTTTTTTTTTACATGGGCAGGCACCGCGAATTGGGCTTGGCAGGCAAGCATTCTTACCTGCTGAGCCACCATGGCCCGCCCTAGGGGGATGACACTTTAACCTGAGAACAGTAGGGGCCCTGCCATCATATTCCTGCTGACCACACAGCATACCAAAACCTGCCAGGAACCTCACTTATAAACTGAGGGTCGTTCTGGTATGGGGGAATGCATGGAGACAGGATAAGGACCAAAGAGGAGAGTCTTTTGTTCGTGGAGAACCTCAGACACCCACTACATCCTGCCTCTGTTCAGCCCATTTTATATTATCCAACCAGGCTACTTATTATTAGTAGCAGCAGCGACATTTACTTGCATTGTAAATTTACAAACTGCTTTCACTTGCATTGTCTCATTTCATCTTCACAACAGTCCTGTGAGGCAGGTGATATTATCCACACTTCAGCTGGAGAAAGGTTGAGAGGTCAGGCTCTCAGTGGAAGAGCTAGGACCTTAGCAAAGTCAACAGACTTGTTATTGCACCTTAGGAGAGGATAAAAATGTAGAGATGATTTTGAATTAGAAACCCTGTTGCCTGGAACATCTCTTCATCTCAGCATGTCTTTTTGAGGTAGGTAGCAATAATTCCCAGCCTTTGATGTACATCAGAATCGTCTGGGAAAGTTTTAAAAAAAATAAAGGTGCCTAGATTTCACCCCAGATGCAAGATAACAGAATCAAGTCTGAATCCCTGGCATATGAATATGAATTATGAAAAAAAAAATCCACAGGAAATTCTGATGTGCACCAAAGGATGAGAATCATTTGCACAGTTCTTCTAAATCTATCAGAAGTCTGATTAAGTCCCATATCCAGCAAAATAAATTTGCCATGAAGAAAAAAAATCTAAGATTTGTTTCCTGCTCCCTAGGAATTTCTAACCTGCTTGGGATAATAAGGCGAAGAGGCTCAACATCATGAAACAGTGTCTACCAAGTTTCAGAGGAGAGACACTGCCTGCCTGCCCCAAAGAGTGACATGTTAGCAGGGCTTTTTGGTCTGACAATGGGGAGCATTTCCAGCAGATGTAGGAAGTCCTAACAGGCAGGTTTGGGCCAGTTAGATGACCAGTTTGGCCAAAGAAAAGCATTCGAAAAGCATTCACATGAGCAATATGTAGGAGATAAAGCTTTTCAGGTAGTCATACCATATTGTTGCAGGCTTTGCCTGCCAGGTTGGGGAACTTTTAACTCTAGGCAGTGGGAGGACGTCTTTTTTAAATCAGAATAATGTAATCAAAGCGGTATTTTATATAAATAAATTAAGTATGTGCAAAGTAGTTTGGGAAGGGGAAAAGGAGACAGGCAGAGCAGCCAGGAAACTAAATAGGTGTGAGGTGATACAGGGCTGAACAAACATGGTAAGAATGGAAAGTTGGAACCGGGTTCTAGAAATAAACACAAAAAAAAACAAATTTGCAGGATTGAGTTACTGCTTTGCTGGAGAGGCACTATAGCAAAAAAAAAAGTGGTCTCTTGTACCAGATTTCTTGAGTTCAAATCTTGAATCCATTTATGTGTGACCACAGGCAATAATAACCTCTCTGTGCCTTGGTTTTCTTACCTGTAAAATGGGGCTGATAATACATATCTCAAAGGACTAAATACATTTATATAAATTTTGAATGTTGCCTGGCTCAGAATGTTCTAACTATTGGAAGAAAGAACTTACAGGATATTAGGATGACAGTTCCATGGATAGTACTCAGTATCATGGCCATCTGGCATGTTTTGCTTTCAGAGTGTGACCTGTTGGCGAGCTAAGTTTATGGAGGCCTTTTTTTCCCATGTTCTACGTGGGACCATTGATGTGTCTTCTGACAGGCGTCTTTGTGACCAGCGCTTCTCGCCTCTTCTGCACAGCTCCCGCCATGTTCGGCAGCTCACCATCTGCAACATGTTGCAGGGTGCAACTGAGCTAGTGGCTGAACCCAACCGCAGGGTTCTGGAGACCCTGGCCAGTTCCCTGCACACCCTCAAGTTCCGCCACCTGCTATTCTCCGACGTGGCTGCTCAGCAGTCACTTCGACAGCTGTTGCATCAGCTCATTCACCATGGGGCTGTCAGCCAGGTGTCGCTATACTCCTGGCCTGTGCCTGAGTCAGCCCTTTTCATCCTTATTCTTACCATGAGTGCTGGCTTCTGGCAGTCAGGCCCTGGTGCCCCACCCTGCCGCCTTTGTGGAGAAGCCTCTCGAGGCCGGGCCCCCTCCAGAGATGAAGGGTCCCTCTTGTTGGGTTCACGCAGACCTCGCCGGGATGCTGCTGAGCGATGTGCAGCAGCCCTGATGGCCACTCGGCGGAAGAGTGAAGCAAAGCAGATGCCCAGAGTTGCACCTGCCACTCGGGTAACACGCCGGAGCACACAAGAGAGCCTGACCACAGGCGGAACAGACCCTAAAAGAGAGCTGCACCCTCCAGCCACCTCCCAGGAGGCTCCGGGCACCAGGCGGCCACCCTCTGCTCCAGTCGCCACTTCCTCTGCCTCTTCTTCCACATCCTCATCCAAGAGGGCTCCGGCTAGCTCAGCCCCACAGCCTAAGCCCCTAAAGCGTTTCAAGCGAGCTACAGGCAAGAAGGGTGTTCGTACCCGTCAGGGGTCTGGTGCAGAGTCTGAAGATCTATATGACTTTGTTTTCATTGTGGCTGGCGAGAAGGAGGATGGTGAAGAGATGGAGATTGGGGAAGTAGCTTGTGGAGCTTTGGATGGGTCAGATCCCAGCTGCCTGGGGCTTCCAGCACTGGAGGCCTCCCAACGATTCCGCAGCATATCCACCTTGGAGCTATTCACAGTTCCACTTTCCACAGAAGCAGCTCTGACACTATGCCACCTGCTGAGCTCCTGGGTGTCTCTGGAGAGCCTCACACTCTCCTACAACGGTGAGTGCCCTGGAGGGACAGGGGTTGGACCTGGGCCTCCAAGCAGCACTGGCTGTGTGCCCAGTCCTTTGGGGAGAAGGGTGGGAATAGGGGGTATGGCCAGGAAGCTGGAAGCACACACATAAAATAGTGGCAGACTGTCAGTGCTAGGGGAGACAAACATGAAGACTGTAGGCTTATGATTAGAAGCAGGGATTCCTGAGGAACAGTGAGATGAATCAGCTGAAATCTGAAGAATGGGTACATTATAGATGTGGGAGGCAATCCAAGGGAAGGTGGGAACAGTATGGTATATACAGGCCCAGCCAGGGCTGGAGTAGGATCCCATCAGTCATATCGAAACAGCTGTACAGACTGGAAGTGTGAGACAGGGTTTTAACAGACCAGCAACCTGCAAAGCAGACTCAGTTCTCTCCCATGTAGTTGTGCCCAGCTAGCAAAACTTCAAATATGGCTATACCCAGCCACATTTGGGTATTTGCCTAGATTGGTGTGCGCTGCTTGAGAAAATCACAACTGTGTAGACTGGGGCTGCTATACATTTAATGGTTGTCAGACTCATATGAACCCTGACTGGTTGCTACTCCCATTCCTGCCACTTCCAAATCCTTCCCTTTTTCCTTTCTGAACACATGACCTCACCTCATACAACACAGAAAATAAAAGCCATCATACATGAACTCCTTCAATTTGTTCATAAACCTATAAAATTACATCTGCACTCATCCTTTCCTCCTTCACAATGTGAAAGAGAATGCCATTCTATCTAACACTAATTTTTCTACCTGTGCTCTGGATCCATACCCTCCCAACTTAGGGAAGCTTATTTCTCAAATGCCCTAATAATAGCTAACTTTTATATACTGCTTAGTATGTCAGGCATACATTAAGTACTCTCTATTATAAACTAGCTTACTCCTCATAGCAAGTCTGTGAAGTTAAATGACTTACCAAGGATAACTTAGCTAGTAAATTTAGAGTCAGGAATTAACCCAAGCATATTGGCTCCAGAATCCATGCTTCTAAACCACTAATTATGATACCTTCCTTCTCTCTCTTCACTCTTCCACAAACATTTAAACATATTCAGGTATTCACCAAAAACAACTAGCCCTACCACCTTTCTCAATTCCATTTTCCCTAACCTTTAATTAAAGAATTATTTGTATTACTTATCTCCACTTGTCTCACTTGCAGTCTGCTACAAATTTCTCATCTTACATGACAGCATTTGCTATTATTAATTATTACCTTTATGAAATACCTTCTTCTCTTGTTTTCATTACCCTCCACCTTTTCTGATCATTTCTCTTCTGTGTTTGGACATTACTTTTTTGATCTCATCAGAGTTCTTCGGGGTTCTCCCACTTTATAGACCCTTTTCCTCAATTTTCTTCACTTCCATGGCTTTAATTTCCAACTGTGCGCTGAAGAATTTCCTTTCCATGACATTAGCCCAGATCTTTCTCCAGACTCATTTATCCAGCTGCCTGTTAGACACCAGCATTTAATAACACACATGCTTCTCAACTCATTGTATCCAACCTGAACACATCTTCCCTTTAGGGTGATTCTTCTGTTCTCAATGAAAATCACCACAGTTGACTCGGTAGCACAGACCAGAAACCCAAGAATCATTCTGGATTCCTTCTGTTACCCTACATATTTTATTTGATTACCATGTCTTACTTTACAATTATCTCAAATGCAACTATTTCTCTACCTCCATCTTCTTAATTCAGTCTATCATTTTTCACCTGGATTTATCTTTTCAACAGTTCTTCCTGACTCCATACTCTAGCCATACAATCTACTATTCCCTCTGCTGCTCAAGCATTCTATAAAAATGCAGATCAGAGAGTCGTTCCTTTACTTAAAAATCCCTTCAGTGGCTTCCTATCATCATACTTAATTTTGCTTACAGTGTCATTCATATTCTCCCCTCTGTTGTCTTATGCACACTTTCCCACTCATACTTTATACACCACGTATATTAAATTACTTTTCAGTTCTTGAATCCTACCAATCTTTTCTCCTTCAGGCCTTTATATATGCTGAGTTCTATCACATTCTTCTCCCTCCCTTTGGTCTATTTCCTTTATGTTCTTCAGCTTTCAGCTAGGAAACCTTCCTAATGCAGCCTGAACTAGATGTTAGGTATTCATCCTTTTGTGCTTTCATTTCTCTACTTCCTCAATTTCCATGAAGTTTTTGTTAGAGGCTGTATCGACAAGAATATCTGCTGCTCACTAGCAGTTATTTAGTGTGTAAAGTTTAGTTAAATGAATCTATAGAAACCTGCTTAGTCTGAGATGAGGTAGGGAGTAGATTCCAGGGAAATTGTTTTGTGGCATTAAACTACCCTGACCTTTCAAGGCCCTACTCTGTGGGATATGGCTATCTCTTGCTGCCTCATTCCCAAAGATTTATCCCAAGTACTCCCTATTGGGTCATTTGACACATTCCTGCTCAGTTTTCAGGTGTTCCCCATGACCTGTAGATTAAACCATCTCTTTAACTTAGCTCTCAGGACCTTCCACCCTCTAGTGCTGTTTTCTGAGCCCCCACAGCCAAAAAGCACCCCCCCCCCCAAATCCCTGGCAGTGTCCCAGTTGTGACTCTTTACTGTGTCTTTTCCCTCTGTATAAAATTTCCTTCCTTCTAAAACCTGCTTCTCTAGGAAGCTGCTCAGAACTTAGAAGTCCAGAGACCTCTGCCCCTGTTTGGGCCTGTCAATCAGCTGGTAGCCACATGCTGCCCCACCACATCTTATCTTCTATTTTGTGACTCTGCCCTGACTGATGCTTCTTGAAGGCATGGCCTAGTCTAGTAGGCATCAGAGTTTGCTGGTTACCTGAGGAAAAAGCAAGACAGTTGATGAGTAGTTGAGACAAATGGTTTTAAATAACCTGATCCTGAGCTCAAGAGATTTGGTAATAACCAATAGAAATATTTGCAGTTGCTCTGAATGTTCCCCCTTCACAGGTTTGTTCTTACTTAACTCCACATGACTCTGACCTCATCTCTTTTCTACCATAGGCCTGGGCTCTAACATCTTTCGCCTACTGGACAGCCTCCGGGCCCTGTCAGGCCAGGCTGGATGTCGCCTCCGTGCCCTGCATCTCAGTGACCTATTCTCACCACTGCCCATCTTGGAGCTGACACGTGCCATTGTGCGAGCCCTGCCTCTGCTGCGAGTCCTCTCTATTCGTGTTGACCACCCCAGCCAGCGGGACAACCCTGCTGTGCCAGGGAGTGCAGGACCTCCTAGCCACATAATTGGGGATGAGGAGATACCAGGTGAGGCACTGCATGCCTGTGTATGTATGTCTAACAAAAATGCGCAGGTATATTTGTATGGGGAAGACCTCCAATCCAGGTCTGCCATCACTCATTCCTAGCTAATCTAAAATTTCCTCCCCCTTTAGAGCCTGCCATTCTAAGATATCCTTGGACTGCTGAGGTCCCAGACCACCATAAACCCAGTAGGGAGTCACCATGGCAGCTCATCCTACAAGAAAAGGGTCTGAACCAAGAACAGACTAAACTTTAGACTAGATTATGTTACCCTGTTGTACACTACCTTAGTTCCTGAATGTCTTTTATCCCATCGTTTTGCTTGTGTCTGAGTAGTCTAGTCTTCCTGGACTAAAAGTTCTGTGAAGGCAAGGACCAAATCTTGTATTTAGTGCTCCAATCCAAGAACCTAGCACAGGTTTATTAGTGAATCCTTAAGAATAAGATTGAATCTACTATGGGAGTGAGGTAGAGATGGCCAGCTAAAATCTTCTTTCCCTACCATTTCCAGAAAACTGCTTGGAGCAGTTGGAAATGGGGTTTCCACGGGGAGCCCAGCCAGCCCCACTGCTCTGCTCTGTACTGAAGGCCTCAGGTTCTCTGCAGCAGCTGTCCCTGGATAGTGCCACCTTCGCCTCTCCCCAGGATTTTGGGCTTGTGCTGCAGACACTCAAAGGTAGGACCCAGCAAGAATGGTAAAGGTTGGGGGGAAGGTAGATGGTACCCTTGCATTGTTCTCTGGCAAAACTAATGCCCATGGCCCATTGTCTCTGCCTCCCATCTAGAATACAATGTAGCCCTGAAAAGGCTAAGCTTCCATGACATGAATCTGGCTGACTGTCAGAGCGAGGTGCTCTTTTTGCTACAGAACCTGACTCTTCAAGGTGAGGTTCCATTCAGAAACCTGGAGAAATCCTGGATTCTCATTGTGGCTCTGCCACTGTTGCACTATAAGCAAGTAAACCACTGTTCCTTCCTTGGTCTTGTGTCCTCCTCTATAAAATATAAATAGAACATATATGGCCTTCCTACTTAAAGGCCTCAAATTCAACTCCTCTACTAAACATAGAAAATTACTCACTTTGAGTGTTTCACCCAGAAGTTTTCCTTAACTTTCAGGGGTTGACAGAAATGGTGGTAGTGGTGGTAGTGGGGAGGGGTAAATGTGCCGCACCAAGGTCCCCTCATAGACTTGTCTCTAATCTGCACCCCTGCACGGAGGATGTAAGTGAATGGACAGGGAAAGAAAGAAGTGAATGGAGAATTGGCCATGCAGAGAACCTCCCTATAGTAACTATCTTAGGTTCAATTTCTGGTTTGAATCCTGATTTAGTTCCAGCCTTGTTTAGGGCCTTGGACAAACTCCTTCCTCTTTCTGGGCCCCTATAAAATGTTCATACCTCCTGCTAGGGCCAACTGCTAGGAAAAGGGGCAGCACCAATCCCAGTACAACTGTCAGAATTCACTCTTAATTTCTTTTTTTTTTTTTTTCTAATTTCTCTTGACAGAGATTACCTTCTCCTTCTGCCGTCTGTTTGAGAAACGCCCAGCTCAATTTTTGCCTGAGATGGTTGCTGCTATGAAGGGCAACTCCACTCTGAAGGGCCTACGACTGCCAGGGAACCGCCTGGGTGGGGCCCACACCTGGGGGAGGGAGGAGTAGAGGCCAAGCCTTTGAGCTAGAAACTCAGTGGATGATGGCATGGGCCTCTCCACTGGGAAAATGGGGGTAGGAACAGTAATTTGTGTGCTGGGGCTTCAGAAACTGGCAGAACTAGGCTTTTCCCCAACCGGAGTTGGATTGGGATACCCTTGTTCCTATTCTTGAGTAGAGGTAACAGGTACTTCTCCCCTCCACCCCAGGGAATGCTGGATTGCTGGCCTTGGCAGATGTTTTCTCAGAGGATTCATCCTCCTCTCTGTGTCAGCTGGACATCAGGTACTTGGGGTGGGAAAAAGGAATGGGGCTGCAGGGACACAGATCAGGGATTAGTCACTTCTGGGTGTCTAATCCATCTCACCCCTACCAGCTCCAACTGCATCAAGCCAGATGGGCTTCTGGAGTTTGCCAAGCGGCTAGAGCGCTGGGGCCGTGGAGCCTTTGGTCACCTGCGCCTTTTCCAGAACTGGCTGGACCAGGATGCAGTCACAGCCAGGGAAGCCATCCGGCGGCTCCGGGCCACCTGCCACGTGGTTAGCGACTCATGGGACTCCTCCCAGGCCTTCGCAGATTATGTCAGCACCATGTGATGGGGCCCGTACCTCACAGGCCCATGCTCAGTACCATCAGCTTGCAGGGGCTGAGGCATGGGCTGCCCAGAATCCCAAACCACCAACTCATTCTCTTTCTGCTACCTGTTTTCTCTTCTTTCCTTTTTCTTCTGCACTGAGGTCCTGGAGGTCTTGATGGGGCCCAGCAAAGGTAGTCCCAGAGCTGGGTTTAGAACCTTTGGGGCCCTTACTCAGTACTCTGGGAACCTGCGCCAGGAGGTTGCAGTGGTCGTCATCATCACTGAGAACAGTCCCCTTCCCCCTATCCCAGGGTTCCTGCTTTCCTTCCTTAAACAGGTACCCAGGCTTTAGAGAAATATAGGAATGCCCACTACCAGGCCTCTTCCCAGCTGGGCTCATCACACTGCTCCCAGGCCTCAGTCCCTTTCATACCTTTATTCCTTTCTTTTTTTTAAACCAAAAAAAAGTTTTTCTTATAAAATAAATTTTGGGCAAACATCACGCAGCCCTTCTTGATGATTTTCTCCCAGAGAACAAAATATAGTAGGGCCCTTGGGGCAAGGAGCCCCTTTTCCTATCTTCCCCCTCTACAGCTATACCCAGACCAGCTGGTTATCAGTGAAGCCCTTGCTGCTCCTCATGGGAGCGCTGGTGGAAGACGAAGGTGATAGCAGTGGAGGCAGCATCCCAGGCAGCCTGGAGTACCTCATCCTGGAGCCCACGCTTATCACTGCTATGGTTCCATTGAGCCAGATCTGAGGTGCAGTCGTAACCATCAGGGGGTGGCCGGACCTGGCGGTTGTTGACACAGCGGCGGCAGTGCAACCTGAGGGCAGCGGACAGAGTTGTGATCACTGCAGATCCCACCTCCATGGTGGACAAGGAGCTCAGAGCTAAAAGCCAGCAATGGTATTTCTCTACCTACCTGTCATGTGTGTCACTGAGGCTAGCCTCATCCAAGGTAAACAGCTCCTTCAACTCGCCCAGAGAGAAGTGCCGCTCCACATCCTGCTCCTTGTCCACCACACAGCTGCTCAGTGCCTTCTTGTGGCTCTGACGTTGGAAGATCTTCTCTTCAATGGTTCCTGCCTAGGGGGGAAGAGGGAGGACGTGCAGGGTTCGGTCATCCCCATAGAGGGAACAAGGAAACCCAGGGGCTGAAACTACAGCCACCTTAGTGAAGGGGGAGAGAAGTAGAAAATAAAGAGTTCTGAAGCAATACCTCTGCTCAGCTGAGCCCCATCTTCCCAATCTCTTTTGGGAACATGATCTGTTCATGTCTGCCATGACCAATTTTCTGTACCAATGAAGGGTTGTCAGGGCCTGGCTAAATCCTCTTTTAGAGTGAGCTGGGGCTTGTCTTCAGGAGCAAGTGTGATGACTATGGTTAGATAAGGTTAGAAAATTAAAGAAATTTCAAGAATGTGAAGTCAACAGTAATTGGTAGGAATGTAGTTGTCAGGGGACTAAGAACAGCTCAGTAGGAAGATTCCTAGGTTTGGGATGGGTGGATAACAGAGCTATTAAATGACAGAAATAGGAAAGGGAACAAGTTTAGTTGTGATGAATCCAAAATGCTCATAAAACATCCAAATGGAAAGGTACAGTAGGTGATGGGAATATAGGTCTAGAGCTCAAGTAGAGATTCAAGCTAAAAATTATTAGAAACTCGTCAATATAATGAGTGTATGAAATTAGGTTAGAGGAACCAGAATGAGTTTCCAAAGGGAAGAGAATTTTAAGAGAGTAGTAGTCAACAGTGTCAGACACACAAAGAAGAATCTCCTATTTTGGCAATTAGGAAATCAGTTGTACACTTGAAAGCAGATTCAGTGGCATAAGGGGCCAGAAGCTACACTACCAGTGGTCTGATGAGTGAGTAGAAGAGGAAGTAAAGAAATTAATCTGTAGGCTTTAGAAAAACCTGACAATGAAAGGGAAGTAAGCCAAAGTGGTAGGGTTAGTTAGAGGGTTGAAGTTTTGTTTTAAGGTGAAGAAGTTGATCAAGAAAAGACAAGAGTGGAATGGGGTCAATAGCAGAAATGGAAAGGGTGCACAGGGGGTTCAGTTGTAGAATGTTCACCTGCCATGTAGGAGACCCAGGTTCAATTCCCAGCCCTTTACTCCCCTGCCCTGCCCCCCCCCCCCCCCAAATAAAGAACAGAGTTGAAAGGATAAGCCTTGGATAGAGAGGAAAGGAATCCTCTTCCTCAGAGATGGCAAGGGAAGAGTAGAGAGATTATGGAGGAAATGAAGGGAAGTAAGAAAGAACCTACATTTTCTCTGTGAAATAGAAGACAAGATCTACAGAAATTATGAGGGACAGGGTTGGGTACGAAACTTGAGGGAAGTGTTGAAGGCCTGAAGTGGTTTTTGAAGAAAATGAGATAGGGCCTAGCCCAAAATGAAGAGCATGAATTTGTGGTGGTGCCAATCTGTAAATGCAAAATCTAGCTGGTGTAGAAGCTTGAGTATAGCTGGAATGATCCAAGTGAGTGGGTATTAGGAAAAGATTAGCTTAAAGGATGCACAATGATAATCAGGCTGGACAGAAAAGGAAGTCAAACTAGATGAAGAATGATGGATTGGGAAGTGGTCATAGTGCTGGTCCTTGAAGTCAACCAAGATGATAACCGTATTTGAAGAAAGAAAGAAAGACTAAGCTCATGTCCAAAGTCACTGATGAATTAGGAAAATAGCACAGGGTAGATGATTGCAGCAAGGAAGAAAAGAGGGCTGTCAAGTCAGATATGAGCTTCAAAAGAAGAACTTTGGGGTATATGGTCTGATAGTGGTAACTGAGAACTTGGAGAAGGCCAATACTGTTCCTTAGATCTTTGGGACATGGGTATGAGAAGACTACAAGACAAATGGCACAGGCTGGGTATATGGGAAAGCAGGTGTCCTGTGAAAAAGGTGGAGCCATAGCAGTGTTTACTACTAAATAGGGTCCAGAAGGCATAGTAAGAAGGGTTGGGGGGAATGAGGTAAGGGAAAGGGGAAGAACAGAAGAATCAAGGGCTCCAGGATAAGCCCAAAGCCTGCTACTACTAGTGGCAGAAGGCCAAAGAGAAGCACTGAGAACAACCCAAGATGGTCCCAAAGGTCTTGTCCCACACCCTGCCCCTAGCCTGGCCATTATCCCATCCTTACAGACAGCAGGCGGTAGATATAGCAAGTCTTTTTTTGGCCATCACGCCAGACCCGGGCCATGGCTTGTTCATCATTAGCTGGGTTCCAGTCAGGGTCAAACATGACCAGCCGGTTAGCCCCAATGAGATTGAGGCCACAGCCCCCAGCTTTGCTGCTCAGCATGAAGACAAAGTCAGGGCTCTGAAAGGAGAGGAAGCAGGGGAAAAATAAACTTTTGCAACCTAAATGGGATCCTATTCAGTCAGTCAGCTATCCCCTATGCTTCTGTACTCCTATGCTCAGAACAACTGTGAGGAACACCAGTTTATCTGCCTACTGGCCAATTTCCCAGCCCACAAAACATCAGTTCCCACCTAGGCATCACCAACCAGCCTAATCCAACCATATCCAGCAGAAAATAAAAAAGGACACCCCCCCACTGCCATCCTTATAGCTTCTCTATCAACCCTTAATTCTGCTGTTACAGTATTGATGGTATGGACAGAAGGGCTGTGCATTTACCGATAGACTGTTGAAGCGTTCTACAACCTTGGCTCGCTTCTTGATGGACATCGTGCCATCCAGGCGGACATACAAGTACCTGAAGGGGAATCCAAAGATCAAGACCAAGAAGGGAGCAAAGCCCCTTGGAGCCAAAGCTACTGAAGGGACCTAATCAACCATGCCTGAGGCTGCTCATGTACAGCCTGAGGTCTTAAACACCAAAAGGGAGCTAGGGGTCAAGACTCTGTCTTGAGTACCAAAGAACTGGGGATTATTCTACTTAGAGATGGAACTAGGGCCATCTCAGCAAAAACAGAAGAGACGTGTCCTGGAAAGTCCCTCTTGTACTCACATCTTAGTCCATTATCGCCAGTTAAAACACCTAATCTTTCTAAAAGGGCAGTAGGAAAGACATCCCTTTGGTAGGCTCATTAAGTTCTTCCCTACCTTCGGGCCCGGCAGAGCTTCTCAAAGAGGTCCAATGTCTGGGTGTAATTGGATACCAGCACTACTTTGTCACTGCTGCGGCTCCGGGTCACCGCCAGAATGTAATCAAGAACCAGCATCTTACCTGGAGAGAGCAGCAACCCTCAATGGGCCTTCCCAGCAGCCCAGGATTGATATCCTGCGTCAAGACAGGATAGCTCTAGCATAAAGAGATGACTCACTTCCCCACTACCACCCCTTCTCCCAGAGAAGTACAGAGCCTGGTAGGAAAGGACTCACCTGACAGCTGAGGCTCTAGAGTCTTGGAGCTATAACCAGGGGGAAATAGTTCCAAGGCACCTTGGAAGCCATCCTCCTCCGCAACACACTTATCATAGATCAGCAATGGATCTGGGAGGGAAAAAATGCCAGCTGCTTTGTTTTCTGAAGTTTCCACTTTAATGGTCACTAGAATCCCCTCTAGAAGCCTAACCCAAAGGGCCTGCCTCAGCCCCAGGATGCACTTAGTGACACCTAGGACCTTGGGTGGACAATTTTGCTCACTAGTGTGTTCTCCCAGCAAGAAAAGGGAGTATACTAGAGAAAGTTAAAGTTTCTTATTTTTCTCTCACATTATTTGAGATATATATATATACACACACACATGTACATTCATGTGCACGCACACATATTCCCCTTTACACCCCAAACATCAAGCATGGGCTGGGCACAGCAAAAGCTAAATTCTACAAAGCAAAGGGTCCGGTTTACAGAGTACATAATGCAGGGCTCATGCCTTGGGCAGGGACAGAATCACATGTGGCCTCAATGAAGTACTGACGAGTTTTAGGGAACGTAACTGAGCCACCTACAGGAACCCTCCCTCCCTTGCTTTTTCTCAGAGGACCCCAGGACACAGGCCCAACTCACGATTACAGAGCTTCTTTAGTGAGGTGATAGAAGAAAGGGAAGACACACTTATCTTGCTGCCCTCACGCAACTCTTCTGCTGGCTTAGCCTGTCTCAGAAACCTCTTATATAACTCCATCTGAAGGTGTGTCAACCTGAAATAAGAATAGTGGGTCAGTGGGCTGGACCACACTCCTACCCTCTGAGTACACCTTGAGATCAGCTATGCCTCAGGAGCTGAACTTGAACTCACCCACTCCACACCCCTTAGTTGAGTTCAATACCTACAACAAACCACCTGCTCAATCTTCACAGGCAAATATTTAGAAAGGATATCAGATGTTCTCCGGATCAGACACCTGGGGAGAAGAGGATAAAAAAAGCCAAGAGACTTGTAAGACTGCCGTAATAGCTACTGGAAGCTACCACGCGAAAGACCACAACTGACTCTCTTTTGCATTATCAAATACCAGCAACCCATGGGCCCTGTGGCAAAAATACAAATATCAGAGTCAGTTATGGGACCAGAGACTCTTCCAAACAGTCTAGCTTAGACTAATAGTTTCACTTCCCCTTCAACAGGTTAGGTGGCCCTTAAGAACCATTGAGCCTGGTACTCAGATAAGCAAGCTGCAAATCATTAAGTCCTTAGGGGAGTTTCTGCTTGATTTTGCTCAAATGCCTGCCGCGTGGCCCAAGGCTCAATGAAATTAAACCCATATATCCTGGCAGACCAGGAATGATAGGGATCAGATACTTGAGAAACAGCTCCTAGGAACACACTGACTTTCTTTCCTGACCTCTGAAATGGGAGGGGCAGAGGGCCTAAAAGCTGGGAAGGGCAACAGGACTCATCAGGGTATAAACCACAAAGTGTGCATTCCTACAACAGAGGAGCCCAGGATGTATCTGCCCCCTGGGCTAATGTAGCCCCCAAGGAAAAAGCAGCCCTCTTAGCCTGGGTACAACACCCATATATTTTCAGTCTACTCTTGCCTGTCACAGAAGGGTTATGGGACCTGGGAAGGGAAAACTGGTGCTTTAGGTCTAAAACAAGATTCTGAAGTAGTAAAAATGCTCCAAGGGATATCTTACTCAGAAGTCCAGCAGCATCAGTGAAGAGCTTCCTCAGCACACTGGTAAGCAGCCCAAAACCAAAACACAGAGCACGGGACCCAGGCCAAGAGGAAAGTAGGGAGCTGATCTGTAAGATCCTTTCAATTCTTCAGTGGCCATACTCTGAAGGGCCCGGATCGCCCTTCCATCCTAGAATCCCAGTTCCTGAGGGCTCTACACAGGCTGAGGTCCCAAAGGATTACCCTCAGGTGACTTGGGAGGTAATTATTAAGACCTCACGTAGGGAGGACCCAAGGAAGGGTGCTGTCTAGCCCAGCACTCACCCAGCCATTACCTATTCACAATGCTGGTGAGCTCCTGCAGTCGCTCCTCTCCTAGATGCCTATCTGCCTCACTGGCAGCTGCATCTCGACCCCTCAAAATTGGCAATTCAAAATGCTTCTTGAACTCATGGGCAGTCCCTGAGCACAGAAGAGAAGGAAAAATGAAAGCATTAAAGAATGGGGAAATGAAAGATTTTCCCACTGCCAGTAAAGGTGGACTAGCTTGTTACAGGCCACCATTCTTGCCAAGAACAACAAAGCTGAACAAAACAGGCAACTTCTGTTTGAAGGAATCAGAGAGCTACCAGAGCAGCAAAGACATAAAGGGCCAAATAGTGAGATGGTAGATTAAAACCCAAATACACCATTAATTACATTGAATGTAAAAGGACTAAATGGTCCAAATAAGAGACAAAGATTGTCAAGATTGGATTTTCTTTTTAAAGCCCAACTATATGCTACTTATAAGAGACACGTGTCCAACATAAGCACACAGAAAGGTTAAAAATAAAAGATAAAGAGATACTATACTACCAGGACCATTCCACCCAATCCTAAAGAACATCTAGGGCAATATATAAGATCCCACAAGGGTTCCATGCACTAGTGTAACTTTCCAGAAACCTACAACCTCCAGATAGGTCTCTAGACCAGAAAAGTCCTGAAACCTAGAGGGCCCAACCTCTCGAGAACATCAGATCGTTCCATCTCCCTACCCCATATTAGTGACAGATCTTTCCAAGATGAAAAAGTTAGAATGGCCATAGCCCAAACACCCCTAAGAGAGGGACAGAAAGATCAAAGGTAATGATGGTGTTATACAGGGAAGATAGGATTTAACAAATGAATATGATTACTGAATCATTAAACTGATATCTCTTTTAGTCTCCAGTATCTTAGAGCAGCTAGAAGTAATAATCTAAAATTGTGGAATTGTAACCCATGTTATCCCGAAACATGTTCTACAAACTAATTGTGGTGCTGTGCTTTGAAATTTATAGCTTTTTTGTATATATGCTATTTTTCACAAAAAAAGAAGGAAAAAAAGTCGATTGTGATGATAAGAAAATATTTAAGCCTACTAGCCTCCTATATTCTGGAGCAGCTAGAAGGAAATATCAGAGAGGATTGTATGATAGCCCATGACAAACTCTGGGATCTGTCCTGTAACTACTCATTAAAGAGTGCTTTGAAAACTATTGATTTTTTATTTCTTTGCTTTGTATATATATTATACTATACAATAAAAAAGTTAAAAAAAAATAAAATAAACACAAACACATACACACTCAAAGATATACTATAGAAACACTAGCCAAAGGGAAGATGGTATTGCCTATATGACTATCAAACAAAGTAGGCTTTAAAGGCAAGACATTACTAGAGATAAAGACATTTCATAATGACAAAAGAGTCAAACCACGAAGAAAATATAATTCTAAATTCGTTCTAATAACATAGTCTCAAAATTCACAAAGCAAAAACCAATAGAAGTAAAAACATACCCACAATCACAGTGGGAGATTTTAGCACACATATCCAACACTGTGGAATATAGCTAAAGTCATATGTCGAAATTTTATGTTAAAAAAAAAAAAGACTGAAGAATCAGTGATCTAAGTATCCATCTCAGGAAGTTAAATAGAATGCACAGAGCCAAAAATTGGTACTTTAAAAACACGAATAAAATTGATAAACCCATGGCAACACTGTTCAAGGGGAAAGAAAGGAAAAGAGATGGGATAAATAACCAATAACAGGAATGAAAAAAATGGGTCATAGTACAAATACTACAAATTCTAAGATGTTCAAAAAATTCTTGGAACAACAAAAAATTTGCCAAAACAGAAACAAGAAGAAACAGCAAATCTGAATAATTCTCTAATAAAGAAACTGAATACATTATTTAAAACCTTCCTACAATGAAAACTCCAGGCGCAGATGGTTTCACTGGTAAATTCTTCTAAATAATAAGGAAAAAATAACAACAATAATACACAAACCCTTCCAGAGGTGAGAGGAAGAACACTTTCCAATTATTTTTTGAGGCTAGCATAACCGTGATACCAAAACTATTATAAGAAAGGAAAATTTCAGGCCATTTTCCCTGATAAGTATAGTTGTAAAAATCCTAAACAAAACATTAGCAAACCAAACTCAATGATATTTTAAAAAGATGAAATCACACCAAGTTGGATTATTCCAGGAATACAAGGCTGACTTGAGGTTTGAAAAATTAATCAATATAACCCCCACATTAATACAATAAAGGGGATAAATCATATGCTCATGATATGCTTTCTAAATAAACGTTTAATACAATTCAAAATCTATTCATGATAAAAACATTCCTAAAAACTAGTAATTCAATCCAAGAAAACATCCTTAATTTGTTAAAGAATGTTCTACAAAACCCAATAGCAAACATTTTATTCAATGGTTAAATATTTTTTTATAATTATTTTATTTTTTTAAATACCAAAAACACCAAACAAATGCAAACATTCCTATTTTGATCATTCCATTCTACATATATAATCAGTAATTCACAATATCATCACATAGTTGCATATTTATCGTCAACATCATTTCTTGGAACATTTGCATCTATTCAGAAAAAGAAATAAAACGAAAACAGAAAAAAAATTTATACATACCATACCCTTATCCCTCCCTTTCATTGATCACTAGCATTTCAAACTAAATTTATTTTAACATTTGTTCCCCCATTATTTATTTTTATTCCATTTGTTCTACTCATCTGTTGACAAGATAGATAAAAGGAGCATCAGACACAAGGTTTTCACAATCACACAGTCACACTGTGAAAGCTATATTTAAGAAACACGGCTACTGGAACACAGCTCTACATTTTCAGGCAGTTCCCTCCAGCTTCTCCATTACATCTTGAATAACAAGGTGATATCTACTTAATGCATAAGAATAACCTCCAGGATAACCTCTTGACTCTGGAATCTCTCAGCCATTGACACTTTGTCTCATTTCACTCTTCCCCCTCTGGTTTTTGGTTGAGAAGGTTTTCTCAATCCCTTGATGGTGAGTCTCAGCTCATTCTAGGATTTCTGTCCCACGTTGCCAGGAAGGTCCGCACTCCTGGGAGTCATGTCCCACATAGACAGGGGGAGGGTGGTGAGTTTGCTTGCTGTGTTGGCTGGAGAGAGAGGCCACATCTGAGCAACAAAAGAGGTTCTCTTGGGGGTGACTCTTAGGCCTCATTTTAAGTAGGCTTGACCTATCCTTTGGGGTGTTAAGTTTCGTATGAACAAACCCCAAGACTGGGGGTTCACCCTATAGCTTTGGTTGTTCACACTGCTTGTGAGAATATCAAGAATTCAACTTGGGGAATTTGAACTTTTCCCTGTTCTCACCATTCCCCAAAGGGGACTTTGCAAGTACTTTTTGATTCACTGTTCAAATCACTCTGGGATTTATCGGGGCATCACTCTGGACAAACCAACAAAATCTCATGTCCTACCCAAGGTTCCATGTACTTATGGTGTTCAATTAAACTGTCTACATAAGTTATATTAGGAAATTCACTAGTCAAAATATAAATTTTGAACCAAATAAACATTTTTTGCTTTAGTCTCACACATAAGTTGAAATTTAAAATATTAATTACCATCTATTTTCAGCACTCTGCAGTAATGCCATTCCTTTGTTATTCCTCATACAAAAACATTTTTAAAATTTGTACATTTAGTCACTATCTCAATGGTTAAATATTGAAGGCTTTCCCTTTTCTCCAAGATCAGAAATGAGAGAAGATGCTTATTGTCACCACTTCCATTCAACACTGTAATAAAGGTTCTAACCAGTACATAAAGCAAGAAAAAGAAAATTATAAGAATCAGAAGACATAAAACTGTCGTTATTTGCTGAGTAGGTCATGAGATTATGTACGTAGAAAAATCCAAAAG
Source organism: Tamandua tetradactyla (assembly GCF_023851605.1). Taxonomy (NCBI): domain Eukaryota; kingdom Metazoa; phylum Chordata; class Mammalia; order Pilosa; family Myrmecophagidae; genus Tamandua; species Tamandua tetradactyla. Next base: position 176,582,702 of record NC_135328.1, read on the forward strand.
AATCTACAGAAACTATTAGAATAAAACTAAATTTAGCAAGGTTGCCAGATTAAAAAAGTATCTACCCAAGTCCAGTCAATATACAAAAAAATCAGTTGAATTTCTACATGCCAGCAACATACTACAAATTATAAAAATTTAGAAAGATACCATATAATTGCATCAAAAAATATTAAACACCCAGAAACAAATCTACCCAAAGATTCATATTTCTTTACAGAAAACATAAAAGATAATTGAGTAAAATTAAAATGCAAAGGGCCAAGAATAGCCAGGACCATATTAAAGAATAAGAATAAGAATAAGAAAACTCACACTAACAATATCAAGACATTGTTACAGTATTAAAGCAGAGAAGTACTGGCACAAGGACAGACAAATGGACCAATGGAACAGAATAAAGTCCAGGAATAGTTACACATAAATGGACATTTGATTTACAAAAAAAAAGGGGGCAGGGAAAGGCCAGTCTTTTTAGTAAATGGTGCTAAGTTAACCAGTTATTCATTATGGGAAAATATGAATCCTACCGTCATACCATGCATAAAAATCAACTTTAAATGAATTATAAATTTCAATGTGAAAGGTAAAAATAAATCTTCTAAAAATAATATGGGCTGACTTTCAATAGATCGCAGCGAGGGAGCTGCTCTGTTACGTATGAAACCCCGACCCAGAAGCAGGTCATCTACGAATGGTTTAGCACCAGGTTCCCCACAGAACGTGCAGTGCCTGATGGGCGAGGGGCGGCCCCCTTTCCCGCCGCGCCCCGTTTCCCGGGACGAGGGGCTCTCCGCACCGGACCCCCCGTCCCGACGCGCGGCGGGTGGACGGCGCGCGCGACGGCCCACCGGCGGGGGACCAGCTATCCGAGGCCAACCGAGGCTCCACGGCGCTGCCGTATCGTTCCGCCTGGGCAGGATTCTGACTTAGAGGCGTTCAGTCATAATCCCACAGATGGTAGCTTCGCCCCATTGGCTCCTCAGCCAAGTACATACACCAAATGTCTGACTGTGCAACAGGACTGAATACAAAAACTCAAAAATGGACAACACAATACTACCTAATTGTAATGTAATTATGTTAAAACACTGAATAAAGCTGCATCTGAGCTATAGTTTTTTTTTGTTTGCATGTTTGTTTTTTTATATATATTTTTTGTATTTTTTATTTTTATTTTTTTCTCTATATTATCATTTTATTTCTTTTTCTGTTGTCTTGCTATTTCTTTTTCTAAATCGATGAAAATGTACTAAGAAATGATGATCATACATCTATGTGATGATATTAAGAATCACTGATTGCATATGTAGAATGGAATGATTTCTAAATGTGTTAATTTTAATAAAAAAATGAATTTGTAAAAATAATAATAATAATAATAATAATATGGGAAAACATCCCATGACATGGGATAAGCAAAGATTTCTTAAACAGAACACAAAAAAGCACTTAGTCATAAAGGAAATTGATAAGCTGGGTTACAATAAAATTAGAAACTTCTGTTCTTAAGACAAGATATTCACAATACAAAGGACTTATATCCAGAATATATTAAGAATTCCTATAAAACAATAAGAAAAAGCCAGATAACCCAATAAAAGATGGGCAAAAGAGAAGATCAGGCACTTCACAAGAGTATATCCAAATGATCAATGAATATATTAAAAGATATTTAACTTGATTCATTATTAGGCAAATGTAAAAAGATAAAACCAAACCACCACCAGAATGAGTGAAATTGAGATTTAAAAAAAGACTATTGGTGATGACATAAAGTATATATATAGGGGTCAGCAAATTATGGCCACAGGCCAACTGCCTAGTTCTAAAAATTAAGTTTTATTGGAACATAGCCATGCTCATTCATTTACATATTACTTAAAACTATTTTCATGCTACAATGGCAGAGTTGAAAAGTTGTGACAGAGATGGTATGGCCTATAAACCTAAAATATTTACTATCTACTCCTTAAGAAAGTTTGCTAGCCTCTGATGTAGAGGTTGCTGGTACAACCTTGTTGGCACCAATCACTGTGGCAAACTGGCAGTACCTACTAGAGCCAAGCACAGGCCTAATATATGATCCAACAATTCCACTCTAAGGTATATACCCAAAAGAAATGCAGACTATGTACAAGAATGGTCATAGGAGCATTATTCAAGAGCATAAAGAGCTGGAAACAATTATCTAACAACAGAAAAGATGGAATGGTATACAGTAACGAAAAGGAGCAAATTGCTGCTACACACAATAGCATGGTTGAATCTCATAAAGATAATGTTGAACAAAAGAAACCAAATGCAAAGGAATATATACTGTATGATTCCACTTATATAAAGTTCAAAACCAGGCAAAAATCAATTTATAGTGTCAGGAGAGTGTTTCCTTCTGGGGAGAAATAAAGGATAGGGATTAGGAGGGGGGTTTTGAGATAGTGGTAGTAACTGATCAGGTTAGTGGTTACATGAATACGTTCACTTTGTGGTAATTCTCCCACTCAGCAAGTTCTCTGCCTAAAATGATTCTCCTAAGCACTGGCAAGTTGAGGTGCCACTAGCAAACCCTTCCACAAATATCTGTGTGCAAGAAAGAACTGCCCAAGACAGAGGCTGCTGAGGCCAAAGTTCTTGTGAGGCAGGTAGGACATGAGATCCAAAAATGCCTGGGGGTAATATTTCCACTCCCAGCTTACAGTGACACAAGGTCCTGTGTAGCCCCTAACACCTTTCACAGTGGAAAATGGCCAGAGTAGACCTTGCTGAGTTGTTCAGGAAAGCCAAGGCTTCTCAACGGCTTTGCTACTCAATTGCAAGAGAAATCGTCCCATAAGAGTGCCCAGTGATCCTTCCTCTCCTCAGCTAGAGTTACACTCCCAAGGCCAAGGTCTCTCTTATGTAGCAGGCAAGACTGAATTCTTACCCAGGATGCCTGAATTAACAAAATGTACCAAGCTGAAATACTCAAGCAGATCGTTCTGGATGGGAGTCCCAGAGATAAGCACCCGCCGGCTGGTGTTCAAACTGTCCAAGGCCTGGTAAGTCTGATTCTCCGAGTTCTTGAGCCTGTGTCCCTGCAATAGAAGAATTCTCATTCAGGACTGGGTACAATGTGGTAGCAGGGTCTTGAGCAGACAGGAAAGGAAAGTCACAAACATTATAGGTTCTAGGGCCTCGGAAATTGGACAGGAGTCAGCAGCAGAGTTTACCTGCTTGCTTAGAGAGAAATGTCAGGCTCAAGAGACAGACCTTAAGTTTCCAGTCTAATACCACATCCATAAAACAAAGATTCCCTCTGTTCCCTCTGATCCCCTTCCTTGCCCCAACCTCCAGAGACTTGGCAGACTGCCTAGCCTCCCTGGAGATCACTGAGGCCATGTCACACACCAGTTTCTTCAAAGAGGACTCCCCCACCCCCGCTCCCCCACCCTGCAGCCTAGCCAGCCCAGCACCTTCTGAGCCAGATGCCTTCTGTATTAGAAGGCCTCATCTATTCTGTCAGTGCTAATGGGATATGGCCCAGGCTCCTCCTCCTCTCCTTCCACCAGAACGCCCATAGCACATATATCTAAAGAGCTTCCCTCTGTCTCCCTTGCTCTCTTCCCCAATCTTTATTCTTCTTGCCCACCACTATACACACTTCTGTTTCTTCTCTCTCTTTTCAACTTTTCTCAAGAAAATTTAAAAGGACCTTTCTACCTTCCCTCTTTCCCCAAGAACTTCATGGGCAAGATCAGGCCTATGCCTTCTCTACGTCAAGCCCACAATGGGCCAGGCACACAAAACTCAAGCACCAGTGAAAGAATGAACAATCAGCACTGCTCCCAATAGTCAGCCATTTTACAATGCAATTAAATGCAGACTCCTCTGACTTTCTCTTCTATAGAATCAAGTCCAAGTTCCTTAACCTCGCATTCCAAATCCTTCTCAGGGAGGCCCCTGCAAGCTTTTCTGACAGCCTCCACAGCATGTCATACTCTGATGCTGCAGAAAGCTTTAACCATCCTAATGCTGGATTTCCTTATATCATCTGTCCATGCTATTTCTCTGCCTAGAATGCTTTTCCACAGGCAAATTCCTCAAATATCACCTCCTCTGAAAAGCCTTCCTCAATGACCCCAGGCTATTGGTCTCTCTCAATATGACCCTGTGTTTTTATGGCACTCTGTATATAAAAATAGCTGCTATTATTTATTGAACCCTTTCAATGTGCCAGACACTGTATTAGGCACTTTACCTATATTCTCTTCAATAATCCAGATAACAACCAAATGAGTAGGAATTATAATACCCATTTGAGAAACAAAGAAACTGAGGCTCAGAGAGGTGAATAGTTACCCAAGATCACACCGGTAGAAAGTAGCACAGGTGGAATTTGAACTCAGGTCTGTGTGACTCTGAAGCATGGGCACTGCACTACTCTGCCTCTCATCCACTACTATATATGCAGAGTACTAATCACACTCTATAGTACTTTATCTCATGAGGCATGAACATCGTAAGGCAGAGACAATGGCAGATTCACCTTTAAAATTCCAGTGCATAGGACAGGGCCTTGAACAGCGAACTACTCAGTGACTGTTTATTGAATGAAAGAATGAATTAATGGCCAAAGCTACTACTGAGTACTTCTTTTTTTTTTTTTTTTTTTTTTTTTGCATGGGCAGTCACTAGGAATCAAACCCAGGTCTCCGGCATGGCAAGAGAGCTCTGCCACTGTCACACTGCCCTTTTTAAATGAATACTTTTTTTTTCCTTAACATGGCCAAAGCTACTATTAGAGAAGAATTAAATAGCCACAGAACTTTAGTTGTTAAAAAATGATTGGGGGGGGAAAAATAAAAACACTGGAGATGCCAAGCATTGACCCTGAAACAGAAGGCTAAGAATTCTGAGCTGAAAAGGAAAATGAGACTTTAAACTTGTGAGGAAATTACTAAAAAGTTTCCTGGGGAAATAAGTGTCAACAGTTAAGCTCCCTGGGGGCAGGCATTTATAGGATCCCCAAGGCCTGCCACACAGCAGGCACTTGATAAATAACTAAACGAATGAACTGGGTGGCCACAGCACCACTGGGGGGGCTCTGAAGAAGTGAAACCCAGCTCCCTGTGGGACCAATCATTGAGGCTCCAGACCCAGCACTGCCATGGATTTAAAACCTAACCTCTGTCATCTCAGCAAAACAAATGTTTCGCCAGATGAAAAATTGTCAAAGTGCCCATTTATAATCTGCTGTGGAGTTTCTGATTGGCAGAGTTCCTAATTTATCATTTTTAAAAACAAAAAATGATACAAAGATTAAATACCAACACTTCTCTCTCTGGAACATGAGCCCTATGAACAGTATTCTTGTTTTTTAATACATCTCCCCAACATCTTTCCTTTGGCTTGCTTTGTGTTCTAGCTCTTTGTAAAGGAACATACACGAGTCTGGACAAGACCCATGGAATAGCCTGAGCCAAGCTGCTTTCCACACCAAGCTCTGGGTTACATCCAAGGCAGCAAAGGATAAGGAAGAGCGCCAAGACTAGAATCACAGAAATGGATTCAATTCCCAGCTCATTATGTACTTACTGGGTGAACTTGGGCAAATCACTGTATTTCCCAAGCCTCAATCTCCTCATTTCTAAAACTGAGATGACGATGCCAATCCCTCCCCTATTCAGATCACAAAATGCTTCTATATATCCTTTCTCTTCAATCCAACCTTATCTCTTTCAGGTAAACCCTATGTCATCTACTCTATAGATGAACTGAGTGCCAGAGGTTTAGTTATCTGCTCAAAGTCATGTTTGCAAGTGGCATAGCCAAGCTGATCCTAAACTTCTGATATGCCATAAATCTTCTGATAGGGGCATATCAGAATTACTGTGAGGACCAAGGCTTTTGTACGTAGGAGTTATCATGAAGAACTGTGTGTTCTAAATAAGTCAGCTGTGCAGAACCCACTACGACTGCTGGGAACATGAAAGCTGGGAGTGGTACTTTCCCTTTCCAGGGTGTGAACAGAATAAACTCTCTCCTTCTGGGGTAGGCTATCTTTCAGGACTTTGGCTTCCCAAGGTCTCTGCCAAATGACAAACAGCTAACAAATAAACTAAGAGGTAGACAATTAGGAGAGCCAGGGGTTACAGTGTGGCAAGGGGCAGCCTGGTCTCTTGTGCCCTACAGTTAGCTCATAAAACAGGACAGGGTAAGCAAGGAAAAAAAAACACTAATAAGTAGAAGAAAATCTAGATGCTCCCCAGTTTTCCAGGGCTCAACAGCTATAGCCTATCTTCCTTTCTCCAAATGTCCTGGCCTCTGAATCAAGCTCCTACCACAGCCTCCCCTCCAGGGTAATAAAAACAGATGTCAGGGCCCCAAGTTACATGGGGCAAAGTCACACACATAGCCCACCTCAGCCCACTGACTCCTTTACTCCTTCCTAGAAGAACAGTCCATCAGGGTATCAGGAGTTTGCAGACATGCCAACTAGTGACCGACTCTTCATAAGAACAAAAGGCTAACTGGGAATTAGCTCAAAACAAACAAGCATGGCACCCAAAAGTAAGCCTTTCTCCTCTGTCCCCTAGAGTTCCTCAGTTATTTGGGTTAACCTGTAGTCCCCAGAGCATTCAAGCTGGCTAGTCAGTTGACAAATGAGGCCAAGTCTTCCAGCCACCTCCCAACTACAGCCCCTAGTGACCCTAACTCTCCCCAAAAGGTTCAGACAATGGCAGCAGCCTCAGGGGGCCCAAGCCTCCCGAAGTCCTAGAAAATCCTCTACACTGGGAAATTCCCAATTGTGTTTACTCCTTTCTAAGTACTAGCATCTCTACCACCATTCATTCATAGTGCTGGAAAAGGCCAAGAAATGACTACTACTATTTCTCTCTTGGTCCCAGAGAGAGGGAACAGGAAGTTAACCGAGCCTTCTACTAGGTATGTGAATGGACTGTTTACACTGAGCTTTCCTATCTTTCTGCTTCTGTACTATCCTGAAGTAGTAGATAGGTTCAGGTGTCAACTTGGCCAGGTGATGGTGCCCAGTTGTTCTGTTGCTGTGGACTTAATCATCAGCATGTAAATTTCATTTATGGCTGATTACATCTGTGGTGGGCAAAGGGGAGTTCTTCAGCAATGAGTCAAGTTGAATTTAATTAGCTGTAGGCTTAAAAGAGGGAGGGTAGAAGAGGATCTCAGACCCAGATGTTTGGAGATGCAGAAAGGAATCACCCTGGGGAAAGCCATATGAACCCAGAAGCTGGGAGGGAGGGCCAGCAGATGTCATGGTGTGCTGTCCCATGTGACAGAGAAAGCCAAGGAAAGTCAGCTGTCTTTCCTCTAAAGAACTGTAAATTTGTAACTAAGTAAATCCCCTTTATAAAAGCCAGTCCATTTTTGGTGTATTAAATTCCTATAGCATTAACAAACTAAAACACCAGCCTAGAATAAAAACCAGAGCTGCCATTTATCAAGTTCTTAAAACATACTAAGGCACTGTGATAAAAGCTTTTCCTCAATCACCTCACTTAATCCTCACAATAATCCCATGAGGCATTATTATCACACCATTTTACTGATACAGAAAGAGGCTCAAATTGTTAACTAAATTCTCCAAGGTCATATTCCTTGTAAGTGGCAGAGCCAGGATTTGATTAAAGGTCTGATTCAAGATCCTCTTCCCCTAAACACTGTGCCATGTCCTTCCACCCATCCAAATCCCTCCTATCCTTCAAGGTCCTTCTTTGGTCTAGGAACAGTCTGGAGGCAGCAAAAACAATCAGCTCACAGCACCTCACTCTTATTGGAGCTCTAAGCATTTTTTGAACCCTCTTTTGGCTGACTGTTATCTGGGCTCTCCCTCTCACTTGTGTCCTTCAAGGTAGTATTCCCTGTCAACATTCCCTGATGACTAGCATAGCTCTTGGATGACTGCTCAGTGAGGAGACTTGGACAGATTTTCTCCTACCACCCAGACTCCGAGAGTTACATACCTCATCGCATATGATCAATCCAACACTCCCTTTTTGGAGGACTCCAACATGAAGGCGGAATGTCTCATAGGAGATGATGAGGATGGGAGACGGCACTCTGGTTCCACGCTGGTTCATGAATCCTTCTACAACAGGAAAGGTGTCAAGGAAACATAAAAACACATATTCCAGAGGAATTAATCAAAAGTTCAAATGTCCAACTTTCAGATTATCCTCTGACAGTTTGACAGTTCTTTAATTTAGCCTGGAAATAACCAACTATCTCAACTATGTTAGAAGGGAATTCTCTTTTCTCCCACACCTGCATTGCTCTCAACCTTGACTGTAAGTGAGCATACACATAAGAAAGAAAGCAGCAGACTGGTTAAAAGAGTATAGCCCTCTTTGTTAAAGCTCCATACCCAGTTTTTGGTCTATCTCTTCCTTAGAGCCTCCGTCGATGGCCAGAGGATGGATTCTCCCTCCAAGCCATTTCCCAACCTCATTGTACCAGTTCTTCACCAGGCTGGAGGGTGACACCACCACTGCTTTGTCAATTTCTGGCTTGCACTCTGGACTCTGGCGCAAAAGTGTCCACATCAACGTGATGCACTGCAGTGTCTTGCCCAGGCCCATCTCATCAGCCATAATGCAGCCTTGGCTACCAGGGATGCGCCGACTGGTTACACACTCCCACAGGAACTTCACTCCCTGGGGAGTAACAGCACTTAGCCCACCTTGGCCACACACTGCCGTTACCCCAGGGATGGCAGCCTCCCAGGCTCAGGCTCAGCTCCCAGCCCACATCTCATTCCTCCCACTCACCAACCCCATTTACCTCTCTCTGATGAGGCCGCAAGACCTTACTGAGAACAGGATCAACGACCACATGGACAGAGAGTTTTTCCCTGAGAAAACAGCATAGAAACGATGAAGCTAAGATATTCTAAGGAAGTTGTGTCCTGCTAATCCAGGGGCAACAGAGGCAGCTGCCTGATAGAGAGGACCTTCTTGGCCTTATAACCACACCATAGTAAATTCCTGCTCCAACAAACTAGACATGTAGGAAGGGAGAGGATGGTTTCCCTATATAATCACCTCAGTTCCTCCTGCTCCCCTGAGTGAGCCATAGAAGTGGTAAGGAACCCCCACTAACTGGATATTATCACATGCTCTTGTCTGGGCACTCTCTTTCCCCAGTTACCCACTTTTAAAACAGCACAGTAGTAATGACCACACTCTGAAATCATATGCCAATCCCAAAGGGAAAATCACATCAAAATGCCCTCCTTCCCTCCCAGGTATATGTTCCAACAGAGGGTCAGAACTGCTTAAGAAATACCCATGCACATACTTATCAAGCTTCAGCTGGTCATGGGCACTCAGTGGGGGAGGTTCGTACAGAACCAAGGCACCTTCTTCCAGGGGGTCATGTAGAGCCCGACGGACCCCAGCCCTTTTGAGGCCCAATGCCCGAGAGCCCAGAGGACCTGGAAACCAATAATCGTCACCTGAGCCTCATATTAAAGAGCTCCAACAGACCCAACACAAATGCCTCTCCTTTACATTGCCTCTCTTTTAGATCACCTCTCTTGAGCTCCCATGACACCCCTCTCTCAGAACTTCTCCAAACCTGGTTTATGTATCTCTAGCTAACCATTATTCTAGTCTGCCTTGGATCAGAACTTTTCCTGTTTTATTTCTCTCATTGAACTGCAAACTTCTGGAGGAATGTATCTTGTTCATCTCAAGTCAATCTTGGGAGGGTCTGAAACCCTAAAGGGGACTTCCAAGTCTGATAGCACTTGAGAGCTGGCCTCTTCCCTCCCAGTCCCACTTTTAGCACAATGTTGTGCCCTGCATAGAATGGGGAAAATCTCTGTAGAACACAGGCCACCCATATAGTCAACCTCATAAAGGAAATACTGCTGAAATCATCTGAACTGAAGAAGTCTGGTCCCATCAGCCACGTTGGCCCTCCAGAAGCTTTCTGAGCACCTGCATAAACCCCTTCCAAGATGAGGGGTAGTGTTGGTAGCTTTTACTGAAATTATCAAACACAGCCTTTATGCAGTCCTCAGGAAAGTCACCCATTCACAGCCATCACTAGACTGGCATCTTCAATTCTAAACTAAGATTGTATTTATAAGACAGAAGTTTTTAATCTATCCAGGCACATCACACATGACTGATGTAAATAATAGCAAAGTCTCCATTTTACCTTGGTAATTTGGAATGGGAACTTTGAAAGGCTTTGACAAAATGGTTCGAATAAATGCTTCCTAAAAGAAAGAGAAGAAACAGGGATTCAGGACTGACTGGAGATGTTATCGAACAATATTTTTACAAATGCAGTCTAAAATGCCTAGGTAAGCATCATAATACATTCAGAACAATGTCTCTTCATTATGTATCACCCAGAGCATCAAGAATGTAAGATGTGCTCCACATTTGGTTTTGTACAACAGCCTTCATCTTTGAGATTTTATATAAGGTTCTGCAGACACCTGGGGACAGCAACTGCCACTGGCAAGTATCTAGCTCCAGTCAACCATGAGTCTCAGAGCCCATTTGCTCATGAAAGACCATGCCAGTGAGGACCTGGCTCACAAATTTACCCAGTTCCAGCACTAACAGAGCTCCAATGTCTGGGTTCAGCAGGTGTTCTATAGGACTGCATCTACCCAAGCATACCCTACAATTCTCTTTTGTCACATCGATTCTGCCTACAACATCTAAAACTTTAGCCCTTGGGGACTAAAAAATTCTTAGAAGAGAGTGGTAGTAGGTGTAACAGGAGCAATAGTAGTAATAAAATAATAACAATAACAGTAACAACAGAAAAAATGACAATAATGAGGGCTAATGATATGTGCCAGGCACAGTGTTAAGACCCTTGGGGTCACTATATATTATTGACCTTGGGGTCAATATATTATTGGCCTCCTCATTTTATAGTTGAGTAAACTGAGGCTCAGAGTGGTTAAGTCATTTTCACAAGTCACATAGCCATGACAGATGCAGGACTTTCCTGATTCTAGGCCCCATATTTGTAACTAGTGGACAACAATCTGCGTACAGCCGTGTGGTTATACCAACAGCTTCCTGTCAAGGGAAGGCATGCGAGAGGAAACAAGATGAAAGAGGGGACATGAGAGAGAGGGTGGACTCACCATCAAGAAAGAACAAGTGGGACAAGGGTGACAGAAAACAGACACATGCAGGTTCTTGAGAAGGTTGAGTGACCTTAGTGTGGAGTGTTCGACTTCCACCTCAGGACCTGCAGAAAGCCACTGTGTCAGCATTTCAGCACTGGGCTATAGGGCTGGAGCAGGGGCAAAGGAAATAGAAAAATCTATAGCACCTACTCCTGTGCTAACTCTGACAGCTCCCATGAAAGTTCTGCTCCAGGCAAATCAAACTCCTTTGGGGAATTATAATAGCCTATGAAAGTCCACAAAAGCAGAGCTGGAACCCAACAAAGCAAGTAGAAACCAAGAATAGAAACCCTAAAGGTAGTTTTAATGGGAATACATTAGTGGTATGTATTGTATGCAGCAGTAAAGAAAAAACTCCCTTCTAGCAAAAAGGTAGTTTAATAGGAAAAAAAGAAAAAAAAAAACAAGCCCGTCTTGCCCTGGAATTTTATTCTGACCCATCTAATCACATATACAGATCATCATAAATTTCTAGAAACTCAATCTGTTTTAAATAGGAAAAAATGTAATGAATGAACTTTGTGATGTATTGGTGCTTTTTTTTTGCATTGGCCAGCTCCAGGAATCAAACCCGCGTCTGCGGCTTGGCAAGGGAGAACTCTGCCTGCTGCTGAGCCACCGTGGCCCACCCCTTTGTGGAAGAAAGAAAAGGAATGTAGATAATTAAACTTCATTATCTCGCTAAATAAAATGACAAGGCAGGGTTGGACTCTTAAGCTCAAGTCTTCCTTTGTTTTGTTTTTGTTTTTGTTCTGCAGCTGAATAAAATCTTTTATTGACTATTTCTAATTAAAATAATTACTATAAAACTATGAACAGCAATGATGATAATCAGAAACTCATATGAGAGATGCTCACAAAATACTATCCTTTAGTCAAGAGAGAAGAAAAAGGAGAAAAACTCTGGAATCAATTTGGCTTTCAATTCTAAAACTGGAATATTATACTCAGAAGATTGTCAATTATTAAATATATATCTAATATTTAATAATATTATCACTATAGAAAGCTAGATTTGAGGCTATGACCAGCCAAGAATTTATGCTTCAAATTAAAACAGCACCTACAACCTCCAGTTGGGTCCCTGGACCAGATAAGTCCTGAAATCTAGAGGGGCCAGTCTCTTCAGATCATCAGCTGGTTCCATGTCCCTACTCCATATTACTGACATCCCCTTCCAATATGAAAAAGATAGCATGGGCATAGCCCAAATACCCCTAAAGAGTGGGAGAAAGATCAAAAATGATGGTGGAGCTATATAGGGAAGGTAGAGCTTAACAAACAAGTATGACTGCTGAATCATTATATTGATATTTCTTTTAGTCTCCAGTATCTTAGAGCAACTAGAAGTAAAAACCTAAAATTGTGGATTTGTAACCCTTACCAAACTCTGTAATCTGTTCTACAACTAATGGTTGCACTGTGTTTTGAAATTTATTGCTTTTTTTGCACAAAAAATAAAAATATACGTTATTTTTCACACAAAAAAAGAAAATGTCGATTGTGATGATAAAAACTATTTATTTAAATAAATTTAGTAGATTGAAATGCTGGTGATAGGGGAGGGGGAGGGGGAGGGGGTATGGTATGCAAGAATTTTTTTCTTTTCTCTGTATTTCTTTTTCTGGATTAATGCAAATGTTCTGAGAGACAATCATGGTGATGAATATACAACTATGTGATGTATTGTGAGTTACTGATTATATACCAAGAACGGGATGATCATATGGTAAGAATGTTCGTGTTTGTATGTTGTTATGTTTAAAAAAAAATTTTTTTTAAAAAGTTATTCCTTCTAGCCTCCAATGTTCTGGAACAATTAGAAGGAAAAAATCTGAGATGATGGTATGGTAGCCATGACAAACTCTGGGATCTGTCCTGTAACCACTTGTTGAAGAGTGCTTGGATAACTATTGCTTGTTTCTCTTTGCTTTGTATATATGTTATATTATACGATAAAAAAATAAAATAAAAAAATTAAAATAGTAATACTTTCAATAGAACCAGGGGTCACAGGCCTTGCAGGGAGAACTTAGGGTTGAATAACTGGTGTTAGGGAATATGAGGACTTCTGGTCAAAAACTTCTGGGGGGCACAGGCTGCAAAACTTGAAATGGTCAACACCTCCTGGGACCCAGTCTGACAATGCTCACCAGAATGTGGCAGAGGGAGGAGAGAGATCACTTCTTGTTCTCACTCCTTGTTCATTTAGTTACCGATAATTCATATACACCATACTTCCCAACTGATAGAAGAGGGTGGGTGTCCTTCCTCCCTATCAAGGCCAAAGCCTCCCTTTTCTGCTGAGATTCATTCCATCAGTTACGCCTGATCTCTATCTCAACCTCTCCCTCTCTACTAGCTCTTTCTCCTCTGCATTTAAAATATGCTTAATTCTCTCCTACCTTAAAACAAAAATTACTTTGACTCATCTCCCCCACTTCACAGGCAAATTTCCTAAAAGAATTGCTGTTTTCCCTTCTTTACCGCCCATTCCTCTTATCTGTCTTCTGCCCCTTTCACTCCCCTGACATGACTGACCAAGGTCACCAGGGGCCAACATGAAACTAATTCTAATGGACATTAGAATTTCTATTCTTATATTACCTGACAAAGCTGACCATTCTTTCTTCTCAAATACTCTCTGCCCTTGACTTCTATGACATGATCTCCCACACTCTTCTTCTACTGTCTCACTCCCTTAACAGTCAGTGCTCTTCCATAGGCTTGGCCCTCAGCTGTTCTGACTGCACACTCATCTGAACCCGCAAATACATTTCCAAGGTGCCAAACACCTTCTAATGACCCCCAAATCTTTTTCTAGTCTATACTTTACTCCTAGGCTACATACCCACATGTGCAAGTGCCTCCAATCCTGGATATCCTACAGGTACTTCAAACTCAGTTCTAAACCGAAAGTCCTCATTGGAGGAGACTATGACTTTTGTGAACTATAAGCACTCTTGCCCTTTGGGCCCCTTCCTCCAAAAAAAAAAACATATATTAAAAATTATATTCTATGTCTTCAGTGATCTTAGAATATAGTCCAGGCTTTAGCATGGTTTACAAGGGCCTTCGCTCTTTGCCTGTGCACAACTCTCCAACCCTCATCTCTTACCACTGTCTCCCAATCTCCCAACCCCCCCAACTGATCCAGCCAAAATACACCTTTGTTAGGATCTCATCCTCTGGCTCCCAGGTTTTCACACAGGTTATTCTCCATATAAAACCAGAATATTTATCACTCCCTTCACCTGCTTAATTCCTTTTTTCAGGACTTAACAATCAGTAAGTACTCCTGATTCAGAAGGTCTTCCTCCCTTCCAGATGGTTAGACCTCCTTGTCACGTACTCCTACTACACCTGTATTTATATTATACAGTTACATAGGATCATTTGAAATGACTCCATAAATAATGAATAAAAACAGTCGCAGGACTACATACTATATTAACACCACTTTTTTTTCCTTATTAGAGCAGCAGCTATGGGTTGACAGAACTTCACACATAAAATACAGGATTCCCACACATCACTCTAATATTAACACCTTGCATTGATGTGGAACATTGTTACAACTGATGATAGCACATTTCTGTAACTATAATATTTATAACTATTAACTAGAGCCCACGGTTTAACTTAGGGTTCAATATTTGTGTGGTATGGTCCATGGATTTTTCCTTTTAATTTTTATTCTGGAACCATACATACAATCTAACATTTCCCCTTTTGATCACATTCAGATATATATTTCAGTGCTGTTAATTACATTCACAATGTTATGCTACCAAAGCCACCATCCATTACCAAAACATTTCCATCATTCCAAATAGGAACCCTGTACATTTTAAACCTTAACTTCTCATTCCCTACCCTCAACCCATCCCCTGGTCATCTGTATTCTTGATTTGCCTCTGAGTTTGCTTATTCCAAGTATTTCAAATCAATGAGATTCTATTTTATGTCTGACAACACCACTTTTTAAAGATCAAAAACATACAATCAGTGTATTACTTATTGAATTAAATACATACGGTAAAGCTATCACAAAAAGCAAGAGAATGATAAAGCCACTGATCCTCAGAAAGTTAAGTATAGAATTACAATATGAACTGGTGTTTTAGTTCACAAGCTGCCAGAATGCATTATACCAGAACTGGAATGGCTTTTAAAAAGAGGAATTCATAAGTTGCATGTTTACAGTTCTAAGGTCATGAAAATGTCCAAATTAAGGCACCAACAAGAGGTCACCTTAGTCAAGAAAAGCTGATGAAGTTTGGGGTTTCTTTCTTAGCTCAGAGGGCACAGGGCAACGTGTGCTAGCTTTCTCTCCCAGCTTCTAGTTTCATGATGCTCCCCCAGGGGCGTTTTCCTTCTTCATCTCCAAAGATCTCTGGCTGTGTGGACTCTGTTGGTTCTGGTTGCTCTAAAGCTTTTTCCAAAATGGTTCCCTCTTAAGGGGCTCCAGTAAGCAACCTCACCTTGAATGAATGGGGACACATTTCTATGGAAACCACTGAATCAGAAGTTACCACCCACAATTGTGTGGGTAACATCTCCATGGAAACAATCAAAAAGATTCCACCCAGCAATATTGAATGAGGATTAAAGGACATGGCTTTTCTGGGGTACATAATAGCTTCAAACCAGCACACCCAGCAATCCACTTCTAGATATATACCCAAAAGAACTGAAAGCAGGAACTCAAACAGCTATTTGTACACTGATGTTCATAATAGCATTATTCACAATTGCCAAAAGATGGAAGCAACCCAAGTGTCCATCAAAAGATGAATGTATAGGGCGGGCCACAGTGGCTCAGCAGGTAACAGTGCCTGCCTGCCATGCCCGAGGACCTGGGTTCGATTCCCGGTGCCTGCCCATGTTAAAAAAAAAAAAAAAAAAAAAGATGAATGTATAAACAAAATGTGGTACACACACACAAACAGAAAATTATTCTGCTGTAAAAAGGAATGAAGTTTTAGGGGCACACAACGAACTGAATAAACCCTGGGGACAACGCATTGTGCAAAGTAAGCCAGAAACAAAAGAACAAATATATAAGGTTTCTCTCAGAAAATATTTATATGAAAATGGGAGCCCTGATTGTGGACCCTCATAGTAGCCACATTTAGTATGAACTTGTAGAAATATTTCTGGATTCTGAAACACTGAGCTATATGTGTATCAACTGGCATTTTCCTGGAACTATGAGTAGCTCTGTGACACCTAGGACCCAGAAATGGAGTGCTGCAGACCTGGAAGTTGGCATTGCTACATATAACATTTAAAGTAACAGAAAAACAGATCAGGCCTCAAGTAGAGTTTAAAACAAAGTCAATCTGGCTGGGTCTAAGGTAAATTAGAATGCAGGGTAAAAGACGATAGTGTATGTACTCTAGACCTTCAGTTACTGTATGAGATCAAAGGCAGAGAGGTTTATTATGTTTAGAACCTAAATTTTCTGTAACACATGATCTAAATCAATCTCTCTCAATAGCTCATTTAAACAACCCAAACTAATGGAGTTCAGAATGGGAATGAAGACTTATAATTCCATATAGTTAATATAATACAAGGATATATCTTAGACAATGGTGGGCTGATAATTATAAACTATAGGTAGAGTCCCTTCAGGGTTCGAAGACGGTGGGAGAAATGAATATATAATATATATATATATATATATATATATATGTTTCCCATCTGGGAAATGCTGGGTACCCTCTCAACCATCGAGGACTCCCAAGAAAATAGGCCAAGCCCTGGATTTTGAGGCTTACCCTTATGAAACTCATTTCTGTAGGGCAGAAACTAAGACTACCCATAACAAGGCCTAAGAGTTGCTTCTAGAAGACTCTGTGTTGCTCAGAGGTGACTCCACCCCCTAAGCTCAACTCTGCAAGGAAAATTATTGCCATTCCTGCTACATGGTACAAGCCATTCAAGGGTGAGAATCTCCCTAACAACATGGGGCATGACTCCCGGGGATGAATCTGGTCCTGGCACTTTGGGATTGACAACACCTTCTGGACCAAGAGGGGGAAAGAAGTGTAATAAAATAAGGTATCAGTGGCCAAGAGAGATCAAATGGAGTCAAGAGGCTATTCTGGAGGCTACTCTTATGCAAGCTTCAGTTACATAGTGCTAATTGCCAGGTTTGCTAAAGCCTAATCAACATCGCTCCTGTTGATCTTAACACCTAAAGCTAGAACTGAGATTCTATAAAGGTTTCATACACTAGGTTTGCTTTCCTGGGACATATAATTCCTGGAGGGCTCCTAGGTCAGATAAATCCTGAAACTCAGAGGGACCAGTCTCTCCAGGATTATCAATTAATTACCTCCCACCTATGTTTTAGGGTGGACACCTCTTCTCAACATGAAAAGGTCAAATCAGCATTGCCCAAAGATCCTTATCAATTGGGAAAAAGATTAAAGGAAAAGATGTAACAAAGAAAATAGGATTTAAAAAACAAGTATGGCTGCTGAATTGCTATATTAATATTCCTTTTAGCCTCCAGTGTTTTGGAGCAGCTAAAAGGAAAAATCTGAGATGGTGGAACGGTAGCCCATGACAAACTCTGGGATCTTTTCTGTAACTACTTGTTGAAGTGGGCTTGGAAAATTATTGCTTTTTTCTTTTGCTTCTTATATGTTATTTTTTACAATAAAAAAGTTAAAAAAGAGTGAACTGCCTGAAAATGTAGAGCTGTGTCCCAGTAGCCATGTTTCTTGAAGATGATTGTGTAAGGATATAGCTTTCACAATGTGACTCTGTGATTGTGAAAACCTTGTGTCTGATGCTCCTTTTATCTACCATATCAACAGATGAGTAGAACATATGGAATAAAAATAAATAATAGGGGGAACAAATGTTAAAATAAATTCAGTTTGAAATAGTGGTAAATGAAAGCGAGGGGTAAGGGGTATGGTACGTATAGTTTTTTTTTCTCTATTATCATTTTATTTCTTTTTCTGTTGTCTTTTTATTTCTTTTTCTAAATTGATGCAAATGTTCTAAGAAATTATGAATATGCAACTATGTGATGATATTGAGAATTGCTGATTGTATATGTAGAATGGAATGATTCGTTAATATTTTTGTTTGTTAATTTTTTTAATTAATAAATTTAAAAAACTTAAAAAACTAAAAAAATTTTAAAAAGTTAAAAAAAAAAAAAAGGATGAAGTTCTAATGTGTTTGACAACATGGATGAACCATGAAGACATCACGTTGAGTAAAATAAGCCAGACATAAAAGTACAGATATTGTCAAATATTGTATGATCTCATTGATATGATAAAATTAGAATAAGCAGATTCAGAAAGTCAAAAACTAGAATAAAGGTTACCATGGGCCAGCGTGGGGATAAGAAATGGGGAATTAATGTTTAAATTGTACAGAGTTTCTATCTGGGGGTGAGGGAAAAATTTTGGTAATGGATGGTGGTGAATTATAGCACAACATTTATCAATATAATTAATAGACTTGAATTATACATTTGAAAATGGTTACAAGGGGACATTTTAGGTTGCATATGTTATCAGATTAAAAATTAAGAAAAAAAGCAAACCAATACCGTACAATACAGTGAACTCTAATGTAAACCATGGACCATAGCTAATAGTATATACTATGAAACCTTATAATGTAACATTATAAAAATTCTTTCATCAATTGTAACAAATGTACCACATCAACGCAAGTGAAACTCATTTTTCTGTAAACCTACAACTTCTCTAATTAAAAAAATATATAGATATATAATTAAACAACGTATTACTTAGTGAATTATACACCTATTAGAAAATTCACAAAAGCAAGGGATGATGAACACAATTCAGAATAGGCATTACCTCTAGGGATATGAAAAGGGAGGAACACTTATGGCTTCTATTACATCCAGTTCTATTACTGGATAGTGGGTTCACAGATGTGACTTAGTTGTATTTCATAACTTACATATGTCACACTTTCTTTTGCATTTATCAAAATATTATGTAAAAATGTTTTAAATGTTTGCTGAATGAATAAATGATTAACCTCCATTACATATTCCCATTAACATATTTCCATTTTTCCTTCAAAAGCCTTGGTGAAAAAAGCTTGGGAACTAGGCAAATCTGTTCTACCCACTATATAGTCTCTAACTTTGGGAAAATTATTTAACCCCTCTGAGAACTCAGTTTCCTCATCTTAAAAAAAAGAGAATTAAGTGGGATAATGCGCAGAACATGCCATAGCAATAACCAGCTTTGCCTTTACTAGAGGATCTACAGGAAAGCTACAGGACTCTGCTACCCCTGAGACCTATATGCAAAGTCAGAGACTGTAAGAATCCATCAATATCTCATCAAAGCTTCCCCCTCTTCTACCCTGACTGTCCTCAGCAGAATCCTAAGCTACATGAGGTCTGCTGCCCACATTATGACAAACAAGGTGGACTCCAAGTCAGGCACATATTTCTAAGAGTCCAGGTCTCTTCCAGCCCTCAACCACTATGCGAGGCCCCCACTGAAGTCTGTTTGCTGGTGACTCTGTAGAGCATAGAGGAAATCTACAGAGGCAAGAGTCTAGCTAGGTAGAACAAATGGGCATGTACATAGCAAGGCAGGTTGCAGTTCTGACTTACATGTTGGCTGCTATCCAGACAGGGTCCTCCATTGGTTAGTTGAGTCAAGGGTTTCCGAAAAGGAGATTGGAAACAGTCCTGGCTCTGGGTCTTACTGCTGGATTTCTGTTTCTTAGGAGTCTAGAAGAGAGAATTGGGGACGCTTATGTTTGGAAGACTATGATGATCACCATAATGGCAACTAACATTCAAAGTTCTTAAGTGCCAGACCCTGGACTAAGCTCTTCACATGTATTATCTCGTATCATCTTTACAGCAACCCTATGATTGCTGTAATATGATAAATAAATATTGTTCTTATTTAACAGGTGAAAGAGCTGGAGCTTAACGAGATTAAATAACCTACCTAAACTGAGGAATGGGCACCAGAAGAGGAAAATGAAGTGGACCTGTGAAGGGCAAGTCTACCAGCAGCATGGAGCCACACTGTCCCCAAATCTTCACTTCAAAAGCCCTAAGGAATGATTGAACAACCATTTGCCTCCCTCCCTCAGTTTCCCAAAGGGGGGACAAAAGCAAAACTGCTCCCCAATTCCCAGGCTACTCCCCAGTACATACCAGGGCAAGGACACTAGGACCAAAAGCATTTTCAGGGCCAACTAGCTGCAGATAGCCCTGAGTGCTGCCCCAAGTTCAAATTTGATACCCATGTAAATGGAAATCCAATGTACCTCCCTTGCAGGTAGAGGAGCCCCCAGCTCACCAGCAGTGCAACTACAGAACAAGCCTCACCAAACCATCAAGCAAGAACTCACATGCAGGAGCTTACCAAAGTATTTAAACGCCAATGATTCCATAGGGTACACCTGAAACAAAAATGCCAGGTCCCTTTCCCTCTCTCTTCATTCCTTTACTCACACTCTGACCCTGCCCTAAATTCCCTTCTAGTCCTTTTAGCTAATCTCTTCCTCCAAAATTCTAGTGGCCATACTTTTGCTCCTCTCACTGCCCTCTCTCTCTCTCTCTGAAGGGTGTGCAGCATTGTTCTATTTAGTTTATATAAATCCTGTCCACAACCAACCCCAGCAAGCCTCCAAGGCAGGAAGTAGAGAACAGTGCCCAGACCTAACTAGAACATACTTTATGTACTTAAATAAGAGCAGGGACTGAAGGGGCACCATCCCTCAGGTTTAGGCCCAAATGAGCTTGAAACCCTAAGGTAGGCCCAAAACATTGTGACACTGGGCCGGGAACAAAAAATAAACCAGCATGCTGCTGGCTGCTGTTGGGGAGTCCTTTTTGCCAAAGGCCTAACCCAACTGGCTCTTTGGCATTGGGATACCCCTTCCCAGTAGGACAACTGAAGCTCTATTAGCTTGTAGTGAATACCCTGAGGACAAAGATTTTATTTATCTTGTTCAATGCCTGGCACAGAGTAAGCACTCATTTAAAATTTACTGAATACATGAAGGAGGTATGGGTTCATCCCATGTAAGCCCAGAAAAAAGTCCAGCCTTCTTTTCTGCCCAAATGGCCCCACATCCCCACCTTCTCATGAGGTAGAGTACTCACCACTGCCCCAGGCTGCCAGTCTTCATCATCAGAGACTCCACCTCCAGGTTTTCTCTTGGCTAGCTGGCTGGGAGCTAAGCTCCTCCTCTGTAGGAGGAGAATGGAAATCAAGTACCTGCTCGGATCTTGCAAACTGGGCCCATTAGACTCAAATACAGGGCTATCCACAGTCTCTCTAAGTCCACACTTACCATCCCGGACCCAGAAGCATAAAAGGTCAAGAAGTCATCAAAAAGGCCAGCAGCTAAGAATGCAGGACCAGGACCTGGTAAAGCAAGGCGGCAGCTATATTATTGAGAGGATAGGCTAATTAAACCATGAGGATGGATGGGGGTGGGGGCAGGGGTGGCGTCCAATGAGGTCCCTGAGTGTGGACCCAAACTGTGCCAGCGTCAGTTGTCAGTTAGCCGAGACGGGAGACCAGGTCAAAGTGGTCAAGCAGAGCTGACTCTGGGATGGGAGGAGAAGGCAGGTGGAGTTCCAGACTGGCCAGAAAATAATCAGGATAATAGCCTCAGGTCGGACTGAAGGGAGATCAGTGATTGCGGGGTAGGGGAGGGGGTAAGAGGGAAATTGGTGGGGGATAATCTCAGGCCTGGAGAGAGAAGTTGAGGTGAAAATTCGAGGCCTGGGGAGGGAGAGACGCTTGAGTCCTGAGAAAGGGGAATTTCCAGATCTAGAGGGCAAACCCCAGGCATGGACTGAGGGAGATCGAGCAGGGACAGGTAAAAGGTCCCAGGTTGAGAGGAGAATCCCAGGAGGGGCTGAAAAGAGCGGTAGGGACAAATTAAGACCCAAGCACCTCCCGTTTAACCTCCTCTTCCCAAAGCGCGCGTTAACAGCCGCCAAGACCGCCCGGCCGCCAGGCCCCGTCAATCGAACCTCCCGCGGTGCTGTCGCCACATCAACCATTGGTTGCGTTCGATACGTTCGGCGCTCGCGGCCCAGGGAAGGAGGCCGGCCTAGAGCTGAAGCAACCAAGGGGGCAGAGCTCTGGGGGGTGGAGTGGCTAAACGGACATACCAGAAGGTGGGATTTAGGTGAAAGGGCGGGGCCAACAGCGGCGGGGTGGGGCGGAACCTAAACCGCTGCGGGCTGAGCTCCCACTTCTATAACGGTTCAGTGTTTGGCCGAGGCCCGATTTATAGGTGAGAAAACTAGCTCAGAGAAACTGAGCAACCGAAATGAAGACTTGAACCAGACGGGGCCGGGGTTGCCACCGTTTGCAGAATTGGAAGTTATGAAAAGCGGTACATTTCTGCGAATTTAAGTCGGACTTTAGAGCTGATTCAGACTCCCCTGTGCCGCACCGGGAGCAGGGAGCCGGGAGCCGGGATTGAGTCAGATTTCCGCCAAACCGCGAGGTGGGGTCAGGCAATCGGCCTGGTTACAAGGCAGTTGGCTTGGGCAGTGCCCCAGGAAACCTGATTTTCTTGGACTGGAGTGCCTTGAAGGAAGCTGCCTTCCTTTTCTAGGCCAAACTGTATAGATAAAAGCGTGGGTTTTGGAGTCAGGCCTTGAACCCAAAGACTTAATCTTCCAGTCTCTGAAAACCTGAGTTACTTCATCTCTAAAGTGGGCTTTATAATAGTACCTCCCCCACAGGATTATTCTGAGGATTAAATAAATTAATGTATTTAAAGTACTTAACACAGTGCCAAGCACAACCCAGGTGCCTACTAATAATGATAAAGGTATGCACGGTGTTACTCTCAGGCACTATTCCAAGCCCCTTAGATATAACAATTCATTTCATGCTCAAAACAATGAGGTTTATTACGGTCGCCATTTTATAGTGAGAAAACAGGTTCAGAGAGGCTCTGTAACTTGTCCAAAGTCACACACCTAGTTGGTATAGCCAGGATTTAAATTTTGGCAACCTGGCTGCAGAGTTCTTGGTGTTAGACACCATGCTACTATAAGGAGCAGAGGTGGGTTTTGTGAGGCCTGAAGTTTTTGTAACTGTTGGGGTCCTCTAAGAAAAAGAACACAAAATTAGATATAAATGTTAATATTTATTTAGAATGAGGGAAAAAAACCATACACCCAATTATGGAATTCGGTGATTTTATGTCCTTGTTCTGGTTAGCTAAAGCTACCAGAATGCAATATACCAGAAATGGAACAGCTTTTAAAAGGGGAATTTATTAAGTTACAAGTTTACAGTTCTAAGGCCATAAAAATGTCCAAGATAAGGCATCCAGAGAGAGATACCTTCATGCCGAAGAAAGGCTGCCACGTGGGATGTCTGTCATGTGGAAAGGCATATGGCTGGCATCTGCTGGTCCTTGTTCCTTCTTCCGTTGCTTCCAGCTTCTGATGCCAGTGGTTTCCTCTCTAAGCATCTGTTGGCCTTCACTTAGTTCCTCCAGGACACAACTCTGTTTCTGGCTTGTTTAAAATGTCACAAGAAGGCACATGGTCACTCTAGACGTCCAGGTTTGGGCATCTACCCTTTCTTTCGGCACTCCAAGCATCTCCAAATCTGCATCTCTGTCAGCTCTGAAGCAACTGTTCTCCAAGTGTCTGCATCTGAGGTTTCTCCAAAATGTTTCCTCTTTCAAAGGATTCCAGTAAACTAATCCAGACCCACTTTAAATGGGTGGAGTCACATCCCCATCTAATCAAGAGACCACACCTACAATTATGTCGCATCTCCATGGAAGTAATCTAACCAAATGGTAACACCCGCAACTGTGTGTGTCACATCTCCATGGAAAGAATCCAGTCAGTTTCTCACTTCTATCAATAGGTCTGGCCCCACAAGATTAGATCAGGATTAAATGTGGCTTTTCTGGGGTACATAATAGTTGCAAACAGGTACAGTCCTTTTCTTCTGAAACCTTCTTAGTAATTTATCAGAAATAGTTATATAGTAATGCTCCTGTTGCAGTCTGGCTTCTCCCCCAACTAAAACACTCTGTTTACAAATCGTCAGTAACTCCCAGCACTCCCAACATCTATGCAGGTGAGCCCTGAATTATGCTTAATTGGCTTCATGGTAAATGTACGTCTGACAATAACTATTATTATTTGTGGGGAGAGAAACAAAATTTTTTAACCTTACTGATTTTTTTTAAGTTAAAATTTTTATTTTGAGATTATGTGTAGATGATCCCAGCATAGAAAGACCCCATGTATCCTTTACCCATTTTCCTCTAAAAGTAGTACAATATCATAACCAGGATATTGACAGTGATACATTTAAGATACAGAATGTTTCCATCACTACAAGGATCCTTTATGCTGCCCTTTTATAGACACACCCACTTCCCTCCCACCTTCATCTCCCTCCCCCCCCCCCCGCCCCAGCCCTCAGGCCCTTGTGCTGGTTTGAAATTATGTACCCCAGAAATGCCATGTTTTCTTTCCTAATCCGATTTTATGGGGACAGACCCATTGTTTAGGGTGGAAACTTGTTTCCATTGGGAAGTGGCATGCCCAATTATGGGTGTAACCTTTTGATTAGATGGAGACATGATTCTACCCATTCAAGGTGGGTCTTGATTAGTTTACTGGAATCCTGTAAAAGGGGAAACATTTTGGAGGAAACTCAGACACTTGGAGAACAGTTGCTTCAGAGCAGACAGAGATGCAGATTTGGAGATGCTTGGAGTGCAGATGCGGAGGCCAGCAGACATTACCACGTGTCTTCCCATGAAATGCTAAGCAAGCCAGAACCGAGTTGTGTCCCAGAGGAGCTAAGTGAAGGCCCACAGACGCTTAGAGAGGAAACCACTGGCATCAGAAGCTGGAAGCAACGGAACTGGGAACAAGGGTGAGGAGATGCCAGCCATGTTCCTTCCCATATGACAGACATCAGCCTCTCTTGAGTCAAAGCATTTTTGTCTGGATGCCTTAGTTTGGACATTTTTATGGCCTTAGAACTGTAAATTTGTAACTTAATAAATTCCCTTTTTAAAGGCTGTTCCATTTCTGGCATTTTATATTCTGGCATCCTGTAACAAGGCAAAACATCCTTGGTGACCAATAAGCTATTCTCTGTTTTTGTAATTTTGTTGTTTCGAGAATGTTATATAAATGAAATCACGCAATACAGATTATATATGTAGAATGGAATGATTAGATATTAAGAATGTTTGTGTTTCTTTGTTGTCATATTTTTTAATTTAAAATTAATAAAAAAATTTTAATAAAAAAATTCTAATAAATGAAATCATGCAATATATAACCTTTTAGAATTAGTGAAATTCAGCATAATTTTCTGGAGTTTCATCCAAATTGTTAAAATGTATCAATATAATTGGTTCCATTTTTTGCTGGATAGTATCCCATGCAATAGATATACCACAGTTTGTTTAACCATTTACCTGTTGAAGGATATCTGAGATCTTCAGTGTTTGGCTATGAATAAATTTGCTATGTACAGATTTTTTGGTGTGAACATAAGTCTTTGTTTCTCTGGAATAGATGCCCAGGAACATAGTTACTATGTTGTATTAGTAATTACATGTATAGTTTTTAGAAAACTGCCAGACTCTTCCAAGGTGGCTGTACCATTTTACATTCCCAACAGCAATGTAGGAGTCATACAGTTTCTCTATATCCCGTCAATATAGGAGTTATACGGTCTCTCTACATCCTCACCAGCATTTGTTGTTTTTTTGGGTTTTTTTTTATTAATTAATGGAAAAAAAGAAATTAACCCAACATTTAGAAATCATACCATTCTACATATGCAACCAGTAATTCTTAACATCATCACATAGATGCATGATCATCGTTTCTTAGTACATTTGCATCGGTTTAGAAGAACTAGCAACACAACAGAAAAAGATATAGAATGTTAATATAGAGAAAAAAAATAAAAGTAATAATAATAGTAAAAAAAAAAACCTATAGCTCAGATGCAGCTTCATTCAGTGTTTTAACATGATTACTTTACAATTAGGTATTATTGTGCTGTCCATTTTTGAGTTTTTGTATCTAGTCCTGTTGCACAGTCTGTATCCCTTCAGCTCCAATTACCCATTATCTTACCCTGTTTCTAACTCCTGCTGGACTCTGTTACCAATGACATATTCCAAGTTTATTCTCGAATGTCGGTTCACATCAGTGGGACCATACAGTATTTGTCCTTTAGTTTTTGGCTACACTCACTCAGCATAATGTTCTCTAGGTCCATCCATGTTATTACATGCTTCATAAGTTTATCCTGTCTTAAAGCTGCATAATATTCCATCGTATGTATATACCACAGTTTGTTTAGCCACTCTTCTGTAGATGGAGATTTTGGCTGTTTCCATCTCTTTGCAATTGTAAATAACACTGCTATAAACATTGGTGTGCAAATGTCCGTTTGTGTCTTTGCCCTTAAGTCCTTTGAGTAGATACCCAGCAATGGTATTGCTGGGTCGTATGGCAATTCTATATTCAGCTTTTTGAGGAACCGCCAAACTGCCTTCCACAGTGGTTGCACCCTTTGACATTCCCACCAACAGTGGATAAGTGTGCCTCTTTCTCCGCATCCTCTCCAGCACTTGTCATTTTCTGTTTTGTTGATAATGGCCATTCTGGTGGGTGTGAGATGATATCTCATTGTGGTTTTGATTTTCATTTCTCTAATGGCCAGGGACATTGAGCATCTCTTCATGTGCCTTTTGGCCATTTGTATTTCCTCTTCTGAGAAATGTCTGTTCAAGTCTTTTTCCCATTTTGTAATTGGGTTGGCTGTCTTTTTGTTGTTGAGTTGAACAATCTCTTTATAAATTCTGGATACTAGACCTTTATCTGATATGTCATTTCCAAATATTGTCTCCCATTGTGTAGGCTGTCTTTCTACTTTCTTGATGAAGTTCTTTGATGCACAAAAGTGTTTAATTTTGAGGAGCTCCCATTTATTTATTTCCTTCTTCAGTGTTCTTGCTTTAGGTTTAAGGTCCATAAAACCACCTCCAGTTGTAAGATTCATAAGATATCTCCCTACATTTTCCTCTAACTGTTTTATGGTCTTAGACCTAATGTTTAGATCTTTGATCCATTTTGAGTTAACTTTTGTATAGGGTGTGAGACATGGGTCTTCTTTCATTCTTTTGCATATGGATATCCAGTTCTCTAGGCACCATTTATTGAAGAGACTGTTCTGTCCCAGGTGAGTTGGCTTGACTGCCTTATCAAAGATCAAGTGTCCATAGATGAGAGGGTCTATATCTGAGCACTCTATTCGATTCCATTGGTCGATATATCTATCTTTATGCCAATACCATGCTGTTTTGACCACTGTGGCTTCATAATATGCCTTAAAGTCAGGCAGCGCGAGACCTCCAGCTTCGTTTTTTTTCCTCAAGATGTTTTTAGCAATTCGGGGCACCCTGCCCTTCCAGATAAATTTGCTTATTGGTTTTTCTATTTCTGAAAAATAAGTTGTTGGGATTTTGATTGGTATTGCATTGAATCTGTAAATCAATTTAGGTAGGATTGACATCTTAACTATATTTAGTCTTCAAATCCATGAACACGGTATGCCCTTCCATCTATTTAGGTCTTCTGTGATTTCTTTTAGCAGTTTTTTGTAGTTTTCTTTATATGGGTTTTTTGTCTCTTTAGTTAAATTTATTCCTAGGTATTTTATTCTTTTAGTTGCAATTGTAAATGGGATTCGTTTCTTGATTTCCCCCTCAGCTTGTTCATTACTAGTGTATAGAAATGCTACAGATTTTTGAATGTTGATCTTGTAACCTGCTACTTTGCTGTACTCATTTATTAGCTCTAGTAGTTTTGTTGTGGATTTTTCCAGGTTTTCGACATATAGTATCATATCGTCTGCAAACAGTGATAGTTTTACTTCTTCCTTTCCAATTTTGATGCCTTGTATTTCTTTTTCTTGTCTAATTGCTCTGGCTAGAACTTCCAACACAATGTTGAATAATAGTGGTGATAGTGGACATCTTTGTCTTGTTCCTGATCTTAGGGGGAAAGTTTTCAATTTTTCCCCATTGAGGATGATATTAGCTGTGGGTTTTTCATATATTCCCTCTATCATTTTAAGGAAGTTCCCTTGTATTCCTATCTTTTGAAGTGTTTTCAACAGGAAAGGATGTTGAATCTTGTCAAATGCCTTCTCTGCATCAATTGAGATGATCATGTGATTTTTCTGCTTTGATTTGTTGATATGGTGTATTACATTAATTGATTTTCTTATGTTGAACCATCCTTGCATACCTGGGATGAATCCTACTTGGTCATGATGTATAATTCTTTTAATGTGTTGTTGGATACGACTTGCTAGAATTTTATTGAGGATTTTTGCATCTATATTCATTAGAGAGATTGGTCTGTAGTTTTCTTTTTTTGTAATATCTTTGCCTGCTTTTGGTATGAGGGTGATGTTGGCTTCATAGAATGAATTAGGTAGTTTTCCCTCCACTTCGATTATTTTGAAGAGTTTGAGGAGAGTTGGTACTAATTCTTTCTGGAATGTTTGATAGAATTCAGATGTGAAGCCATCTGGTCCTGGACTTTTCTTTTTAGGAAGCTTTTGAATGACTAATTCAATTTCTTTACTTGTGATTGGTTTGTTGAGGTCATCTATTTCTTCTTGAGTCAAAGTTGGTTGTTCATGTCTTTCCAGGAACCATGTTCATATTTCCAGGAATTTCATCTAAATTGTTGTATTTCTTAGCGTAAAGTTGTTCAGAGTATCCTGTTATTACCTCCTTCATTTCTGTGAGGTCAGTAGTTATGTCTCCTCTTCCATTTCTGATCTTATTTATTTGCATCCTCTCTCTTCTTCTTTTTGTCAATCTTGCTAAGGGCCCATCAATCTTATTGATTTTCTCATAGAACCAACTTCTAGTCTTATTGATTTTCTCTATTGTTTTCATGTTTTCAATTTCATTTATTTCTGCTCTAATCTTTGTTATTTCTTTCCTTTTGCTTGCTTTGGGATTAGTTTGCTGTTCTTTCTCCAGTTCTTCCAAGTGGACAGTTAATTCCTGCATTTTTGCCTTTTCTTCTTTTCTGATATAGGCATTTAGGGCAATAAATTTCCCTCTTAGCACTGCCTTTGCTGCGTCCCATAAGTTTTGATATGTTGTGTTTTCATTTTCATTCGCCTCGAGGTATTTACTAATTTCTCTTGCAATTTCTTCTTTGACCCACTCGTTGTTTAAGAGTGCGTTGTTGAGCCTCCACGTATTTGTGAATTTTCTGGCAATCCGCCTATTATTGATTTCCAACTTCATTCCTTTATGATCCGAGAAAGTGTTGTGTATGATTTCAATCTTTTTAAATTTGTTAAGACTTGCTTTGTGACCCAGCATATGGTCTATCTTTGAGAATGATCCATGAGCACTTGAGAAAAAGGTGTATCCTGCTGTTGTGGGATGTAATGTCCTATAAGTGTCTGTTAAGTCTAGCTCATTTATAGTAATATTCAGATTCTCTATTTCTTTATTGATCCTCTGTCTAGATGTTCTGTCCATTGATGAGAGTGGTGAATTGAAGTCTCCAACTATTATGGTATATGTGTCTGTTTCCCTTTTCAGTGTTTGCAGTGTATTCCTCATGTATTTTGGGGCATTCTGGTTTGGTGCGTAAATATTTATGATTGTTATGTCTTCTTGTTTAATTGTTCCTTTTATTAGTATATAGTGTCCTTCTTTGTCTCTTTTAACTGTTTTACATTTGAAGTCTAATTTGTTGGATATTAGTATAGCCACTCCTGCTCTTTTCTGGTTGTTATTTGCATGAAATATCTTTTCCCAACCTTTCACTTTCAACCTATGTTTATCTTTGGGTCTAAGATGTGTTTCCTGTAGACAGCATATGGAAGGATCCTGTTTTTTAATCCATTCTGCCAGTCTATGTCTTTTGATTGGGGAATTCAGTCCATTAACATTTAGTGTTATTACTGTTTGGATAATATTTTCCTCTACCATTTTGCCTTTTATATTATATGTATCATATCTGACTTTCCTTCTTTCTACACTCTTCTCCATACCTCTCTCTTCTGTCTTTTCGTATCTGACTCTAGTGCTCCTTTTAGTATTTCTTGCAGAGCTGGTCTCTTGGTCACAAATTCTCTCAGTGACTTTTTGTCTGAGAATGTTTTAATTTCTCCCTCATTTTTGAAGGACAATTTTGCTGGATATAGGAGTCTTGGTTGGCAGTTTTTTTCTTTTAGTAATTTAAATATATCATCCCACTGTCTTCTAGCTTCCATGGTTTCTGCTGAGAAATCTACACATAGTCTTATTGGGTTTCCCTTGTATGTGACAGATTGTTTTTCTCTTGCTGCTTTCAAGATCCTCTCTTTCTCTTTGACCTCTGACATTCTAACTAGTAAGTGTCTTGGAGAACGCCTATTTGGGTCTAATCTCTTTGGAGTGTGCTGCACTTCTTGGATCTGTAATTTTAGGTCTTTCATAAGAGTTGGGAAATTTTTAGTGATAATTTCTTCCATTAGTTTTTCTCCTCCTTTTCCCTTCTCTTCTCCTTCTGGGACACCCACAACACGTATATTTGTGTGGTTCATATTGTCCTTGAGTTCCCTGATACCCTGTTCAAATTTTTCCATTCTTTTCCCGATAGTTTCTGTTTCTTTTTGGAATTCAGATGTTCCATCCTCCAAATCACTAATTCTATCTTCTGTCTCTTTAAATCTATCATTGTAGGTATCCATTGTTTTTCCATCTTTTCTACTTTATCCTTCACTTCCATAAGCTCTGTGATTTGTTTTTTCAGTTTTTCTATTTCTTCTTTTTGTTCAGCCCATGTCTTCTTCATGTCCTCCCTCAATTTATCGATTTTGTTTTTGAAGAGGTTTTCCATTTCTGTTCGCATATTCAGCATTAGTTGTCTCAGCTCCTGTATCTCATTTGAACTATTGGTTTGTTCCTTTGACTGGGCCATATTTTCAATCTTCTGAGCGTGATCCATTATCTTCTGCTGGCGTCTGGGCATTCAGTCAGATTTCCCTGGGTGTTGGACCCAACAGGTTGAAAGATTTTTCTGTGAAATCTCTGGGTTCTGTTTTTCTTATCCTGCCCTGTAGGTGGCGCTCGTGGCACACGTTTGTCTGCGGGTTCCACCAGTAAAAGGTGCTGTGGGTCCTTTAACTTTGGAAAACTCTCGCCATGGGGGAGGTTCGCCAGCCGAAGCGGCTTGGAAGAGTGCCAGCCGGCCCGGGGGTCCGAACGCGGGGAGGGTCGCCGGCCACCGCAGCCTGGGAGAGTGCCCGACCGAATTTCCTAGTCGGCCCGGGGCGCCAAGCGTGGCGGGAGGGCGCCAGCCGCCGCAGCCCAGGAGAGTGCACCGTTCCCAGCCGGACCGGGGATTCACGTGTTTGGAAGGGACCCCCCCCGGTCACCGTTCTCCGCGGTCTGGGGATTTCTGACCCAACTCTCTCAGTTGGTCCGGGGGGCCCTGCGTGGTGGGGGCGCCAGCCGCCGCGGCCCAAGGGGACCACCTGCCCAATTCTGTCAGCTGGCCTGTGAAGGAGGAAGGGAGGGACTCCGGCTGCTTGCCGTCCCGCCCAGGAAAGCCCGCGCCCCTCGGCGATCTCACCGGAGCTGGTTCTCCCAGACAGTCAGCTGTTCCAGGATGGGGTACGCCATCCCTTTGATCTCCGTCGTGGCTCCGGGAGCTGCTCTGTATCGTCTCCACTTCCCCAGTAGCTGTTCTGGAGGAGGAAAGGTGAGGGTGGCAAGGCTGTCGAGGACGGTGGCGGAGGAGCTGGTGAAGGTGGAAGAGGGCACGGTGGTGGTTGGAGAGCCGCCGGAGCAGGAGGAGAAAAGGAAGGATCAGATGGCGGATGGAGCGCCGCCAGAGCAGAAGGGGAAAGAGAAGGGCAAGAGGGCGGCGGGAGCGCCGCCGGCCTATAGACTTGTTTTAATTGGGACATTTTCCTGGTCTTAGAACTGTAAACTAGAAACTTATTAAATTCCCCTTTTAAAAAGCCATTCCATTTCTAGTATATTGCATTCCGGCAGCTAGCGAACTAGAACAAATCCTATAATTCCTCCTTCTCCTTTGATCTGTCTCCCAATCTTTAGGGATATTTGGGCTATGCTCCTTCTACCTTTTTCATGTTGAAAAGGAGTGTCAACAATATGGGATGGCGGATGGCACTAGTTAATGTTCTTGGAGAGGCTGACCCCTCTAATTTTCTGGACTTATCTAGCCTAGGAACCATCTGGAGCTTGCAGGTTTCTGGGAAGTAAACAGTGCATGAGACTTTTGTGGAACGTCAGATAGAGCCCTAGATGTACTTTAGGGTTAACAGGAGTGATATTTGGTTGATGTTTGGTAAACCATAGCAATTAACAAAATCTAGTTGTAGCTTGCATCAGAGTAGCCTCCAGAATAACCTCTAAACTCTATCTGAACTCTCTTAGCCACTGATACCTCATTTTGTTATGTTTCTTTTCCCTCTTTTGGTCAAAAGGCATTGTCAATCCCATGGTGCCAGGGCTAGGCACATCCCTGGGAATCATGTCCCATGTTGCCAGGGAGACTTTTACCCCTAGGTGTTATGTCCCATGTAGGAGGTGGGTAATAATTTTCTTTGCAGAGTTTTGCTTAGAGTGAGAGAGGCCACATCTGAGAAACAACAGAGATTTTGTGGAAGCAATTCTTAGGCATAATTATAGATAGACTTAGCTTCTCTGCTGTAGAAATAAGTTTGTAAGAGCAAGCCTCAATGGTTCCTCAGGAAGATAAGCATAGAATTACCATATGATCCAGCAATCCCATTAGAACTTATATATTCTGAGGAGCTGAAGGCAAGGACACAAACGGGTATTTGCACACCAGTGTTTATGGAAGCATTATTCACAATTGCCAAGAGTTGGAAACAGCCCAAATGTCCATCAATGGACAAGTGGCTAAACAAACTGTGATATATACACACGGTGGACTGTTATGCAGTTGTAGGACGGAATAACATCATGAAGCATGTAACAATGTGGATGAACCTTGGGGACATTATGCTAAGTAAAATTAGTCAGAAACAAAAGGACAAATACTGTATGGTCTCACTGATATGAACTAACATTAGTAAGTGAACTTTGAGGGTTAAAGTTAAGAGCACAGGTTATCAGGAAGTAGAAAGAGGGTAGTAGAGACTGGACATTTGGTTTTGAAGACGTACAGAATATGCAACAGGACTGATTATAAAGATCCACAAATGGATATCACAATACTATCTGATGGTAGCACAATAATATAAGTATGCTGAATGAAGTGGAGTGTGAGTATGGTTGAGGGAGAAGAGCTGGGGGCACGTACAATACCAGAAGGAAAGTTAGAGGATAAAGACTTAGACGTATAACACAGAGATAGCTAGAGTGAACAATGATGGTGATTAAATGCTTAATATAAGAATGTTTTTGCATGAGGGAGAATACATTAATGTCAACATTGTGAGGTGTTGAAAATGGGATGGTATACAGGAAAAAATACAATCAATGCAGACCAGTGTATATAGTTACAGTAACATTGTGATATGCTTCCATTGAATGTAACAAAGGCAATATACCAACACTAAATGTCAATAAGGGGAGGATATGGGTGAGGGGTATAAGATTCTTCGTGGAAGAAAAGGAAATGTCCTCATATAGATTGTGGTGGTGACGGCATGACTATGCAATTATACCGCGAACAACTGATTTTTTTTTTACTTAGGTTTGATTGTATGATGTGTGAATAAAACTGTTTAAAAGTGAACAGAGAGATAAAAAGTGTTAGAGAAAAATGTGGAAGACAGAGATGTATCTATTCACTGTTGGAAGGGAAGCAGAGTGGTGCAGCCCCTCTGGAGGGCAGTGTGGTAGTTCCACAAGACTCTAGGGGTGGGGTTGCCATGTGATCACGCAACCCTGTTGCTAGATGTATACCTGGAGGAACTGAGAGTGGGGACACAAACGGACATTTGCACGCTGGTATTTATGGTGGCAGTGTTCGCGATTTGCAATGGATGGAGGGAGCCTAAAGGTACATCAACTGAGGAATGGGAGGGGGAACTGGGGTGTATATGTACCATGGACTACTGAGCTGCTGCAAAAAGGAATGAAATTGTGAGGCATGCAGCTATGTGAATGAACTTTGAGGACAGTATGTTAGATGATATGGACTAACTATAATATATAAATCTGGAGAATTGAAATTGAGAGCATGGGTTGTCAGATTAAGGCCTATTGTAAAAGTTTCTAGGTTGGAAGCTCTTACAGCAGTCACTTCTTTCCAGGAGTTGTAACTGTTATTTCTAAATTCTGAGATGCTGAGCTATTTGTGTATAACCTGGTCGTTCACTGGAACTTTGGGTATTTGTATGACACTTGAGAGTTAGAGCTCTGAAGCTAAGAAAGTCAGCATTACTCCATACAGCAACTGTTTAAAAAGTTGAAAAAGTGATCAGACTTCAACTAGAGATATGAATAAAGCTAATCTGGATAGGACTAAGGTAAATCAGAATACAGGATAAAGGATGACATGGTCCATATTTTAAAATTTCAACTTCTGTTTGAGACCAAAGAAAGAGATGTTTATTTGGTGCAAAATTTATATTTTTGGTAGCATAATAGCTAATTTAACTTGTATGGTCAGTTTATTTGAACACTATAATTACATGGAATCTTGGATAGGGTATGAGATAATATACAGGTCAGTGTGATGCCCTGATACATCCCAGAGTAATTTGGGCAGACAGTAAAAAAGTATTTGCAAAGTCCCCTTGGGGGACTGAGGAGAAGGGAGGAAACATTAAATTTCCCCACCAGGGGAATTCCTGATATTCTCACAAGCAGTGGGGACAACCAATTCAATAAGCTGAGCCCTTGATCTTGCAGTTCGCCCTTATGAAACTTATTCCTGCAAATGAAAAGTTATGCCTACTTATAACTGTGCCTAAAGTCACCCCAAGAGAACCTCTTTTGTTGCTCAGATGTGGCCTCTCTCTCTCTAAGCCAATTCGGCAGGTGAACTCACTGCCCTCTCCCCTTCATGGGACATGACTCCCAAGGGTATAAATCTCCCTAGCAAGGTGGGAAAGGACCCCTGGGATGAGCCAAAACCCAGCATCCTGTGATTGAGAAAGTCTTCTTGACCAAAAGCAGGAAGACAGAAATGAGACAAAATAAAGTTTCAGTGGCTGAGAGCTTTCAAACAGAGTCAAGAGGTTATCCTGGAGGTTATGCTCATGCATTATGTAGTTATCCCCTTTTTAGTTTATGGTGCATTGGAGTGGCTGGAGGGAAGTACCTGAAACTGTTGAACTGTGTTACACTAACCTTGATTCTTCAAGTAGATCGTATAGCTTTTACATTGTGATCGTGTGATTTGTGAAAACCTTGTGGCTGATGCTCCCTTTATCCAGGGTATGAAGAGATGAGTGAAAAAATAAGGACAAAAATGAATAAATAAATAAATAATGGGGGTGGATAAGGGATAAAAAAAAAAGTTGGGTAGATTGTAATACTAGTAGTCAATGAGAGAAAGGGGTAAGGGGCATGGGATGTATAAGTTTTTTTCTTTTGTTTTTTAATTTCTTTTTTTGGAGAGATGTAAATGTCCTAAAATGATCATGGTAATGAATACATAACTATATGATGATATTGTGAGCCATTGATTGTATACTTTGAATGAACTGTTTGGTGCATGAAGATATCTCAATAAAAATATTTTAAAAATAAAATAAAATAAGAGCAAGTCTCAAGATCCAGGGCTTGGCCTATTAGCTTGGGAGTTCCTAACATTTGAGAGAGTATCAGGGGTTTCTCAGATGGAAA
Source organism: Tamandua tetradactyla (assembly GCF_023851605.1). Classification (NCBI taxonomy): domain Eukaryota; kingdom Metazoa; phylum Chordata; class Mammalia; order Pilosa; family Myrmecophagidae; genus Tamandua; species Tamandua tetradactyla. The sequence goes on from NC_135328.1 coordinate 176,618,775, forward strand.
AGTGTAACAGTTCTACATTTTTTTTCTCCAATCCCTTAAGGTACTTTGTTAATACTTTTAAATTATCTGCCCAACAGACTCTGCAATGTATATGGGTATTACATTAAACCATACAAAATTACAAGCCCTTGTTCCCATTCAGGGGGGTTGCTAAAATGAGCTATCCAGGCAGGTTGAGTAAGATTGTGTGCTACAGAAAATTCAGGTTTTGGTCTCATGCAGTAGGCAAAATTATAAAATATATATAATATCATCCTTTACCCTATATTCTGATTTACCTTAGTCCCAATCAGGTCATCTTTGTTCATATCTCTAATTGAAGCCATATCTATTTTTTAGTTTCTTTAATAGTTGTTTATAGCAATGCTGACTTTCAGGGTTGCAAAACTCCAACTTTGTGTCTTAGGTGTCACACTGGTTCCCAAAGTTCCAGGGAAATACCACGTTATACACATATAGTATAGCATCACAGTATCTAGCCATAACACTTACCTCTCTGTTCTAAATGTGACTGCTGTTGGAAGCTAAAGTCTAGGCCACAATTGTTTTTTAGATTTACACCTAAGTCTTTATTTTTTTAAAGCAATTGTAAATGTTATTAAATTTTTATTTTCCTGTATTCATTGATAGTATATCAAAACACAATTTTTTAAATATTTATTTTATACCCTGTGACCTTGTGCCCTTGATAAAGTCATTCATTAGTTACAGGGATTATTCTGGTAGATTCTTTCAGATTTTCCATATAGACAATCATATCGTCTGCACATAGGGACATTTCTTCCTCTCCAATTTGTATTCCATTTATTTACTTTTCCTGCCTTATTGCACTCACGAGAACTTCCAGCACTATTTTAAATAAGAGTGGTGAAAGCAGACAGCCTTTGCCTGTTCCCAATTTAAAGGGAAAGTATTCAGTCTTTCACCATTAAATATAATGTCAGCTGTAGGGTTTTTCCCCTAGATGTTTTTTAACAAATTAAGGAAGTGCCATTCTATTGTTTAGGGGGAGAGTCCACTACAGTTGTCGGGGTCACCAATAGAAGCATGACTCACACAGAACTGGATGGAACACATTTTACTTACATAGAGAAGAAACAGCAGGATTACCCATAGCCAGTGGGTCTCAAGAGGAGATGTTATGCATGCAGCACCCCTCTCTGTGTTTCTGGGCCATAGTGGAAGAAGGCCACTCCCTCCTCACCAGGGATAGATATACCACCAGGATACGAACTGGTGTCATAAAACATGCCCACCAGAATAAGATTTCTCCAGTGAATATGCTCAGGATAATAGGAGAAGGGATGTACCAGCAATCCTCTTATCTACTAGAGGATTGTGTTTTATCCCACCAGGCAAACATATCTGATCCTCAGCTTAGGATATATTTGTGAGTCCCAGGGAAAGGCAGCAGGTGGTGCTAGGACTGTCCCCTACCACACCCTCTAGTCCTATTTTTCTGAGAAATTGTTTCATGAATTGGTGTTGAATTTTTTTGCATCATTTGATATGGTTATATAATATTTCTTCTTTAGACAATTAATATGGAGGATTACACTGATAGATTTTCAGATATTGAACCAGCCTTGCATTCCTGGAATAAACCCCAACTGGTTATGGTATATAATTCACTTTACATATTGTTGAGTTCTGTTTGCTACTATTTTATTAAGGATTTCAGTATCTGTATTCATGAGGGATATCATTCAGTAGTTTTCTCTTTTGGGACTGCTTATGTCTGGTTTTGATATTATGATAAAATTACCTTCATGAAATACATTAGAAACGTTTCCTTTTCTATTTTCTGGAAGATGTTGTGTAGTATTGGTGTTAATTCTTTATATGTTTGTAAGAATTCTCCAGTGAAACCATCTATGCCTAGAGATTTCTTTCATTGGAGCTTTAAAATTATGAATTCAATATCTTTACTAGTTATAGGCCTATTCACGTCACCTATTTGATATTGGATGAGTTGTGGTAGTGGTAATTGTTTTTCAAGGAATTGGTCCATTTCATTTAAGTTGTTAAATTTATGTGTGTAGAAGTGTTCATAGTATTCCCTTACTATGCTTTTGATGTCTGCAGGATCTAATATCCCTGATATTAGTAATTTGTGTCTTCTCCCTTTTTATTTGTCAATTTTGCTAAAAGTTTGTCCATTTAATGCATCTTTTCAAACTAGCCCTTTGCTTCATTGATGTTTCATTTTTGTTTTCAATTTCAATGATTTCTGCTCTTATCTTTACTATTTCCTTCCTTCTGCTGACTAAGTAATTATTTTGCTTTCCTTTTTCTAAGTTAAGTTAGAGCTTAGAGTATTGATTTGATCTCTGCATTTAGCATTACTATAGCTGAGTCCCACAAAAATTGATGTGTTGTATTTTCATTGAGTTCCATGTATTTTTTTTTTTAATCTCCCTTGAGTCTCCCTCTTGACTCCATGGTTTATTTAGAAGTGTACTGTTTAGTGATTTTTTTTTGTTGTTAAAGCTCTGAAATTGATTTATAGTTTGATACCATTGTGGTCAAAGAACACACTCCATCAATTTTTAAACGTGTTGAAGTTTGTTTTATAACTGAGGATATGGTATCTTGGTATATATTTCATGGGCATTTGAAAAGAATATACATACTTTTGATGTTATTTGATGGAGTGTTGGTGTGATGTTAATTAGATCCTGTTGGTTGATGGTATTATTGCATTCTTCTATATCCTTGCTGGTTTTCTGTCTAGTTCTTCTATTAATTGATGTGGAATGTTGATATTTGCAACAGTAATTGTGGATTTATCTTTTTTTCCTTTCAGTTCTATCCGTTTTTGTTTCACATATTTTTTCAGCTGTGTTGCTCACTGCATACACAAGAATAACCATTTGACTAATGGTTGCATTATATATCTTTTTCCATCCTTTCCTGTCTATACTATTATATAGAGAGTGAGTGTTTTGTAGACAGTGTAGAGTTAGGCCATAGTTTTTAATCCACTCTATAATATCTTTTAATTGGTATATTTAGACTATTCACATTTAAATTACTGATATGTTAGGGCTTAAGTCTGCCATTTTATTTTTTGTTTTCTGTTTGTTCTGTTTCCTTTTGCTATCTCCCTGTGGGTTACTTGAACATTTTGATTTATCTAATGTTCTTGAGACATCTCTTTTTATAGCTTTTTAGTGGTTGCTCTAGGTAATACATTATATATACATAACTTATCACAGTCTAGTGGTGTCATAATTTTACCAGTTTAAGTGAAGTATAGGGTTCTTACCTGTTTTTATGTCCTTTTACTGTCCCAGGTTTATAATAGAATTGTTTTAAATATCTATTTCCTCCACAAACATTTAGAACAACACCAGACAGAGTTACAATTTTTGCTTCAATCATCTAGCATAAATTAGAAAGCTCGACAGAAGGAAAGCTTATTGTACGTACCTAAATTTTTGTTTACCATGTTCTTTCTTCTTTTCTGATGTTGTAAAAATCCTTCTTTTATCATTTCCTTTCTATTTAGAGAACTTCCTTTAGCCATTTCTTTAAGTTCATCACTGATGACAAATTTTCATAGTTTTCCGTAATTTAAGATTGTCTTCGTTCCCATTTATTCCTGAAGGATATTTTTTCTGGGTATAACATTCTAGATTGACATTCTCTTCATTTGGCAGTTGAAAAAATATTGTGCCTTTTCTTTCTGAGCTCCCTGGTTTCTGATGAAAAATTTGCTGTCATTTTAATGTTTTCTACCCAAAGTTAAGGTGTCAATTTTTTCTCTGGATGCTTTCAAATTTTTTGTCATTAATATTTAGAAGTTTAATTATGATGTATCTTGATACAAATTTCTTTGTTTTTATACTTTTGGAATTGGCTCAGCTTCTTGAATCTGGCACATCTGGGAACTTTTCAGACATTATTTCTTCAAGTAGTTTTTCAGCCCTGCCATCTTTCTCCTCACCTTTTGGGACTCTAATGACATAAATGTTATATCGTTTGTTGTAGTCCTATAGGTCTCTGAAACTTTACTTTTTTTTTTTTCTATTTTCTCTCCATTATTCAGATTGAGTGATTTCTATTGTTCTAATTTACCATTCACTAATTATTTCTTGTGTCCCCTCCATTTTGCTCTTGAATCCATCCATTGAGGGGCGGGTTTTGGGCTTGTTTTTTTTTTGTAATTAAGGTTATTGTTTTTTCCAATTCTAAAACTTCAATTAGGTTCTTTTTTGTATCTTCTATTTCCTTGCTGAGGCTTTCTTTTGTATTCGTTTTCAGCATTTTCATGATGACTCATTGAAGCAATTTTATCATGGCTGCTTTAAAATTTTTGTGAAATAATTCTAACATCTGTGCTATATTGATGTTGGCATCTCGTGATTGTTTCTTTCACTCAGATTGTGATTTTACTCTTTCTTAGTATAAGTGACTTTTATAAGGAAACCTGGACACTTTCATATTATATTATGAGACTCTAGATTTTATTTAAAACTTCTGTTTTGCACAGCTTTTTTTTCTGCTTTTTTTTTTAACACCACTCTGGCCTGGGGAGGGGGTGTACTGCCTAGTTACTGTCCAGCTTCCATTGACATTCGAGATGGAGGGCTGCTTGTTACTGCTGGATAGGAATGGAAGTTCTAGTTCCCTACTTGATCTTCCCTAACACCACAAGGGTGGGCACCTCAATACACCCTCACAAAGCAGGAAATCTAGGATACACGTTTGGTCTTTGCTGATGTGGGTAGGGTGGGGGCCACAACGTTTTCTTTGCTGTTTGGCTGGAGTAGAGTGCTTATTGTCTAAAAGTTTTCTTTCTTGCTAGGCTGTCTATTTCCTGGTCCTTTGGCTAGAGAGGGCAGACTTTTGCTGAGGCATTTTTTTTTGTCTGTATCCATTAGCATTTCTGGGTTGCCAGTTTCTTCAGTTCCTAGTCTGGGGTATATGAGGCAAAAAGAAAACCTAGGGAGCTTACCACCATGTCATTCCTCAGGTTCTGAACTCCCTACCTGGAATGCCTTCTTCTCTCCTTCTTTCAGAGTCTTATGTTTGCTTTATCTATAATGTCCCAGGGTTTAGTTGTGCTTAGTGGGAGGAATAGGGAAAAATATGTCTGCTCCCATCTTCCCCAAAGTGGAAGTCGCTACTGTTTTTATCGCTAAGTGATGTTTGAACTAGACTATAAAGGAGGAGAAATAATTAATCCAGCTGATGAGAGGCAAAATATCAGAAAGAAGGGGCAGTACGTGTGAAAGCACAGATATGTGAAACGGCAGGAAGTGTCCTGGAAACACCTGATGTTACTGAAAAGTGTGGATACATGGGGTTGGTCACAAAAGGCTGCTGGAAGAGTAGGGAAGGTGGTTCATACTGGGGAGAGTCTTTCTGTTGAGCTAATGAGCTTAGCCTACTTTGCCTCCTCTCTGTTCCATCCCCATCTTTCTGTCTTCTGAGTCCAATCTCAGCCAAGTGAGCCCTGGATTCCTGGAGGACTTACTCTTTCCTCAGGCCACAGAAAGCAAGCCATATAAAAACAACAGAGGGTGGTGCAACAGTGGCTCAGTGGCAGAATTTTTGTCCACCATGCCAGAGACCTGGGTTCGATTCCAGGAGCCTGCCCATGACAAAAAAAAAAAAAAAAAAAAAAAAAAACAGAATAGGAAGCTCTACAATGCTATATAAAAAACTTTCCTGTAACCCACCTCATTCTATAAGTTCAGGAAAACTAATTTCACATAAAAATTAGCAATAGTAAAGTATCAAGGATGAATCTATATAAGGTTACTAGAAGAACCATAAGAATAAATCCCTACACACACAATGAAAACACACCAGAAAGATATGCCATAAAACAGACCAAAACTTCAACCTACCATTTCAAAACAAGCTAAAAGATATCAAGAATATCTTTTTTTCACCTACTGTATATGTCCTTTCCTTTCAATCTGCAGAACTGCCTTCAGCATTATTTTTTTATTTTTAACTTATTTAATTGTATAGTATAACATATATACAAAGCAAAGAAATAAAAAAGCAATCATTTTCAGAGCACTCAAGAATATCTTGATATCTGAGAGATTTCAAACAGAGTTGAGAGGTTACCCTGGAGATGTATTATGCATTATATAGATATCCCTTTTTAGTTTATGATACATTGAAGTGGCTAGTGGGGAGTACCTAAAACTGTTGAACTGTGTTCCAGGACTCAAAATATCACCATTTGATTCTGCTAATTGTTCGCTTATACAAGACAAGGCTCAGGGTGATGTTTTTGACACCTTTATGGAGTTTTGTGGAATTAAGAGGTATAATTACCTCTTATTCGGCTGGTTGTTGTTAAATACGCTGGATAGAGTGATGAGGGAAAGGGATGAGTTGAAGGCTTCAAATTTGAAACTTCAGTGCCATATGAATGATGTAAAAGTTTCCATGTGTGCCCTTATTGCCTGTGGACTTGAGATCTCTGAAAATGAGATATTGTGCGTGCGAGTAGCAGATTTACAACATAAACAAAAATCTCAACTTTGCAAGGTGTCTGCTGTTAAAGTAAGGACTTTGATTAGAAAAGAGTGGGATCCTGGGTGGGCCACAGGGGCTCAGTGACAGAGTTCTCACCCGACATGCTGGAGACCCGGGTTTGATTCCCCGTGCCTGCCCATGCAAAAAAAAAAAGAATGGGATAGTGATGTATGGCTTGATAATGATGGTGATGGAGAGACAGGATCTCTAGAATCTGCTGAGCATTAGCTAGATAGACCTGTAATGGACTGCCCTGAGGAAAGAGCCTACCTCCAGCCTGCCTTGAAGAAAGTTTCCCAGACTTAAGTCTCCTCAGAAGAGTCTACCATTCAACCTCCATGTTAATATATTTAAGGGTTAAAATATTAACCCTTCACTGCCTGCCAACTCTGTAATCACCTCCCCTGGGGAAATAGCCCACACTCCTCTGTCTGGAGTTACTAATCCTGTTTCACCAGATGAAACTGAGGTAATTGGCTTGAAAGACACATATTTCTTTTCATGGCCCACCTCCACAACCCCTCTTTTCTTCAAAACCTATAACTAGACTAAAGTCCCAACAGACCCCAAAAGGTGAAGTACAAAGTGTGACCCTGAGGAGGTATGCAATTCTCCAAAAGAACTGCATGAGTTTTCCAATCTATATAGATAGAAATAGGGGAATATGTGTGAGAATGGACATTAAATGTGTGAGATAATGGTGGAAGGAATATAAAGGTGGATCAAGCTGAATTTATTGATATGGGCCCACTAAGCAGAGATTCTGCATTCAATGTTGTAGCTCAAGGGGTTAAAAAAGGCATTAACTGTTTGTTTGGGTGGCTGGATGAAACATGGATCAAATGGTGGCCATTACCTGAGGTCGAAATGCCAGAACTGCCCGGGTATAATGTAGATGCAGGGATCCAGAGGCTTAGAGAGATGGAAATGTTAGAGTGGATTTATCATGGGAGACTGCTCACACACCCCAGAAATGTCCAGATGACACATCTTTCACTAGAACCTTGAGAAATAAATTCCTAAGACTAGCTCCATCATCCCTGAAGAGCTTTGTGGCTTTTCAAAGGGGGGAATGGCTTTTCAAAAGGGGAATTTAATAAGTTGCTAGTTTACCATTCTAAGGCCATGAAAATGTCCTAATTAAAGCAAGCCTATACAAATGTTCAAACTAAGGCACCAACAAGAGGTTTCTTTCACTCAAGAAAGGCTGATGAAGTTCAGGGTTACTCTTTTAACTGGAAAGGCACATGGTGAATATAATGATGTCTGCTAGCTTTCTCTCCAGGATTCCCAGCCGCATTTTCCTTCTTCATCTCCAAAGGTCTCTGGCTACATGGGCTCTGGTAGTTCTCATGGCTGTCTCGTGGCTCTCTCCAAAATGTTTCCTCTTCTAAAGGATTCTAGTAAATTAATCAAGACCCACCTGGAATGGGTGGAGTCACATTTCCCTCTAATTAAAGGTTAATATCCACAACTGGGCATGTCACATCTCCATGGGGATAATCTAATCAAGATTAAAAGAAAAGGCTGCTTCCACAAGATTGGATCAGGATTAAAACATGGCTTTTAGAGGATACATCATCCTTTCAAACTAGCACACCATCAAATGTATATAAGTCCACAAGTTCATTATTATATATTTTTAAACAGTCATCTTCAGAAAATGATAGATATGTAATTCATTATCTTGAAAACTAATCAGAAAAAGGTAAGAATAAAGCATTTACTATGCCTTCTTTATGTGTACGAAGCACTCAATAACCAAATATTAGATGAGAGGAAGTTTTGCCTTTTAAAAGTATTACAACTAATAAGTAAAATATAAATTATAGAATTAGAATGGCACCATTTTTAAATATTCCCACTGAATAAATGGATACAGGCAATAAGCATTAATACCTGAAAAAAATCATGAACAGAGACAATTAGATTTATGCCTCCTAAAGTCTTGCCAAAGTAATTAAATCTGAGTTTGAGCCAGCCTCTGTATCCAATGCCAATTTGTAGGAAATACTGAGGACAAAGGAACATTTAGTACTGTTCCAAGTGCATGTGGTCATCAAAATCCAGACTATGGTAAACTATAAGTCAAACGCCCAAGTTCTTCAACACATAAATTATAAGGAATTAAGAAAGGGATGAAGGGGAAACCTTATAGATTAAGACTTAAAGACATATCAATTGTGTTTAAAAGAACAAAACTTACTATAACATCTAAGAATGCACATTTGGGTGAGAAAATTATTTTTAAAAGATGGAAGGAAGTGATTATGATGAAGTCAGAAAATGGGGGGAGGAAGTGGATTATAATTGGATTGAGGCATATGGACAGAACTTTTGGGTGGTGGTTTAGTTTCCTAGGCTACTCAAAGCAAATACCATGAAATGGGCCAAGTTAAAATGGAATGTATTAGGTTTTGAGGCTGGGAAAGTGTCCAAATCAAGGCATTAACAAGGCGATGATTCCTCCCCAAGACTATGGCATTCTGGGGCTGGCTACCAGATACCCTTAGTCCTTGGTCTAATGCATTCTAGTGGGTGTAAAATGGTATCTCATTGTGTTCTTGGGTATCTCCTAGTTTCTCCCCCATCTCTTCCAGGTTTCGCTGATTTCAGCTTGTTGCATCTGTGGCTTTCTCTCTCTGTCTGAATTTTATTCTCTTATCAAGGACTTCAGTAATTGGACTAAGGGCCATCCTGAATGAGGGGGGGTCACAACTTAACTGAAGTAGCCTCATCAAGAGGTCCTACTTACCACCCACAGGAATGAACTAAATTTAAGAACATATATTTCAAGTGTACATTCAGCTTCAAACTACCAGGGTTCTAATTCTTGAATGGTGTTGGTTATAAGAATGTTCACCTTAGAATAATTCATTAAGCCTTATGCTCATCTTGTGTTTTTTCTACATATGTATTTTATTTTACAGTGAAAATATCTTTTAAAAGAATAACGATGCTATTATGAACTACTTTATAACAATAAATTCAACAACTTATATGAATGGACAAATTATTTGGAAAACACAACTTACCAAAACTAGATCACAATGAAATAAAAAAATCTGAGTATCTCTATATCTCTCAAAGAAAGAATTTATCAAAAATCTCCTGTATTAGTTTGTTAAATGCTGCAGAATGCAAAATACCAGAAATGGAATGGCTTTTAAAAAGGAAATTTATTGAATTATAAGTTTACAGTTCTACAGCCATAAAAATGTCCAAACTAAGGCATCCATAAGAAGATATCTTGACTCAAGAAATGCCAATGTTTGACACATGCAAAATTCAACACCTATTGATAATTAAAACTCACAGGAAACTAGGTATAAAAGAGAACATCTTCAAATGGGTAGCTACTAAAATCCTATGGCTAACATACACTTAATTGTGACAAACTGAATGCTTTTCCCTTACAAATGGGAACAACTCAAGGATGTCCACTCATCACTTTTATTCAGTATTGTACTGGAGATCCTAGCCAGTGCAATAATACAAGAAAACTAAAGGAAGTATACTGGGAAATAGATTGAAAAGGAAGAATTAAAACTCACTGTTCAGAGATGACAGTAGTTTTTACATGGAAAATCCTAAGGGATGAATTTTTAAAAAATACTAGAACTAATAAGTGAATTTAGCAAGGACGCAGGATAGAAGGTCATTAAAAAAAATCTGTGTTACTTTGATATACTAGCAACAAACAATTGGGAGATAAAAATTTAAGTGAATAGTTCCATTTATAATAGCATAACATACTTATGAATAAATATAAAAGATGTGAAAAACTTTTACTCTGAAAATTATAACACATTGCTGAGAAAAATTTAAGAAGACCTAAATAAATTGAGATGTACTATGCTCACAGGTTGAAAGACTCTTAAGACAATAATTCTCTCTAAATTAATCTATAGAATCAACACCATCTCAATCATAATCCCAGCAGCCTCTTTAATAGAAATTGATACAGCAACAGTAAAATTTATATGGAAATGCAAAGCCCAAGCAACCTTGAAAACATAAAACAAAACTGGAGAATTTATACTACCTGATTTCAACATTTATATAAAGCTACAGTAATCAACACAAAGTGGTAATGACATCAAGACAGACAAATCAATGAAACAGAAGAGAAGCCCAGAAATAGACTCACACTTAGACATGACACAAAAAGCAATAACCAAGAGAAAAAAATTGATCAATTAGATTTAATCAAAACTTAAAACTTCTGCTCAAAAAAAGACAAGGTTAAGACACTGAATAGGCAGGATACAAAACTGGGAGAAAATATTCACAAAACATGTATCTATCAAGGAACTTATATAGAATATACAAACAACTCCTACTAGCAACAGTAAAAATTTTTAAATGGGCAAATTCAATTAAAAATAGGCAAAACATGTGAAGAGAAAATTCACAAAGATATACGAATAGTGGAAAAGCACAGGAAAAAGGGCTGAACATTATTAGTCTTCAGGGAAATGCAAATTAAAACCACAATGAGCTACTACTCACTAGAAGGACTAAAATTAATAGACTGACACCACCAAATGGTGATAAGACCATAGTTTGGCAGTTTATTATAAAGTTATATATATATCTATCTTTTGACCCAACAATTCCACTTCTAAGTATTTATCCAAAAGAAATGAAAACATTTATACATGAATGTGATAGCCCCAAACTGGAAATAGCCTCTGCTGGTTTGAAAAGGTTTATGTACCCAGAAAAGCCACATTTTAATCCTAATCAACCTTGTGGGAGCAATGGTTTCTTCTAATCCCTGTTCAGTACTGTATGTGGGAAACTTTAATTAGCTTATCTTCATGGAGATGTGACTCAAGTAGTATGGGTATTAAACCATTCCAGGTGGTTTTAAACCCAAATTCTTTAAAAGAAGAGGCACTTTTGAAAAAGCTAGAAAATGAAAAGAGAGAAAGACATGAAGTTCTGAGAGAGCAGAAGGACATAGTCATGAGAAAGCAGAGGGTCCACCAGCCAGCGACTTTAGAAGATGAAGGAACACGCCTCCCAGGGAGCTGGAGAGGAAGCTAGCAGATGATGCTGTATTTGCCATGTGCCCTTCCAGCAGAGAGAGAAACCCTGACCATGTTTAGCCATGTGCCTTTCCATTTGAGAGAGAAACCATGAACTTCATTGGTCCTCTTGAATCAAGGTATCTTCCCTGGGTGCCTTAGACTGGGCATTTCTATAGACTTGCTTTAATTGGGACATTTCCACAGCCTAAAACCTTTTAACTTGCAACTTATTAAATTCCCCTTTTTAAAAGCCATTCCATTCCTGATATATTGCATTCTGGCAGCTAGCAAACTAGAACATTACCTAAAGGTTTATCAAAAGGAGAATGGTTTAAAAAAAAGGCAGAGCAGTCTTTTCATACACTACTACTCAGCAACAAAAAGAAACTATAAAGAAACCATTTATATAGGCAAGAACATAGATGAATCTGTCAGGCATTACGCTGATTGGAAGAAGGCTTACACAGCACATACTATATAATTCTACATATATGGAGTTCTAAAGCAAGGAAAACAAAAACTAATTTAAGATAAAAAAAAAAGTCAGGACAGTGATTGCTTATGGAGGGGAAGGGAATCAACTAAGAGGAGAGACAAGGGAATTTTCCAAAGAAAAAGTCATACTCTAAATCATGATAGGAGTGTTGGTTACACAGGAGCAATCATTTGTTAAAATTCTAGCTAATACTTGTGCATTTCAATACATATCATTTTTTGTTATGCCAAGTATAATATATACACATAATTGCAGCCAAGAGAATGTGATACCGGCAGACAAATTAACTATTAGACAAATTTTACAGAAAACAGCCCAGTAATTAAGCCACGTTCCTGAAAACTTCAATGTAAACACACACAAATATACCAGTAACCAAGTTAAAATATATACAAAAATTGGAAAACATATTGGAAATACACTTTACCAAGAAAAGACTGATATACAAAATATTTTAAAATAATAATCCTAATCAATTGGGAATTTTGCCTTGAAAAAGAGTTTCTAATGAAAAGGAAAGGAAAAATTTATGAAGAGTTAATACAGAACAGAAGATCAAAAAGGCGAATAAACTAAACAAATATTCAAATTTACTAGTCATCCCAGAATAACAAATTATTTTTACAACCGGTATCATTTCACATCTATTGAATCGGCAAACACTGAAAAGTCTAACAATGTCAAATCTTGGAAAGACTATTGATAACAAACAACACTCATGCACCCTTTTTTAAAATTAGAGAAGTCGTGAGCTTTTAACTATATAAATTTTATCTAAAAAGAACTGTATGTAAATGCAACCATGTTTTAAAAATTAAGCATTTCTTTTCAATTAAGGACACCATAAATAGCATTAACAGACTGGTGACAGACTGGAAGAAGATATTTACTATGTCAAAATCAATAAGAACAGATGTTGTATGATAAAGCAGATAAATAATTATGTTAATGTGGTTGGGAATCAGGCTTTCAGCACAAGAAAAAAAGATGCAAGTATATAAATGTTTTAGGTTAAGAACTGCAATTTTAAATTTGGATTTGGAAACATCCATGAATACTCACAATTTTTCCCCTTTCTAAAAGTATGCATTTCCTGATTCTGACTATCGAAAAGGCCTAGATGCTATGACAACTAAATAACAATGGGCATTCCTTGCCTCCACATTGTAGTCTTTAAATACCAATTCCCACTAGAAGGGATAAAATTATTTGGAGACATGGCTGATTTAAGGTCTGGTGCAGGAAATGTCCCAGATGAACCTGGAGCATCTTGTTGCACTAGAAAGCAAGAAAGCTCCCATTGACCAATGAGGTTGGTCAAAAGGATGCAGGCACCAACTTTAAAAAGCCAACTTCAGCATCAAAAACAATAATGGATCCAGGCAACAATCATCAGGGGCTGCTAACATCAAAGAGAGAGACAACCAGACATGGAAGTGCCATCTCGTGGAGTTAATTATACAAGAACACATTTGATTTATCCTTACAAAATACATTGTTCCTGAAAGTGATCAAGCCTGTAAATCTAACTACTAATTTACAAGAGGACCTATAGATTAAAAGAGATTTAAAAGACTTATCTATTGACCATAGCAGTGCCTGGACCTCATTTGGGTCCTAATTCTAACAACTTTTTTTTTAATTTATCAGAAAATTGGGAAATTTGAACACCAACTATATTTTATTTTATTGAGGATTGCTATTTTTAGGAGTAATAATGGTACGAAGAAATCCTTAGTTTTTAGAGATACATACAAAAACATTTACGGATGAATTGGTAGGATATCTGGTTTGCTTCAAAATAATCTTTGTTGGGGGAGAACAGTTAATGGAATAAATAAACCAAGATTGGTCATGAGTCAATAATTACAGAAGCTGGGTGATGGATACATGAAAGCTCATTATATTATTTTCTCTATTTTTGTATATATTTGAAATTTTATGTAATAGAAAACAAAAAATACTTGTAATGATTAAAAGACACTGAATAATAAAACTACAAGTTCATAACAATAATTTACAAAGAGAGAATGAAACAAAAACAAAACAGAATTATTGAACACCATTAGAAGTTACTAGGACACCAACTTATTACTCTAAAAGTGCTAAGTGCCATTCTGATATAAACTTTATTTCAGAGTAACCAAAAGGTCCCACAGGATGTGAAAAAGTTTTTCTATACATAATAACAGATAATAAATGAAGAACGAATTATAACATTAGAAAATCACTATTTTGCAATCTTTAATGAAATAACCCATTCAGAAAGTGGTCATCAGTGGAGATAAAACAATTTGGCAAAAGGGTGATAGGAAACTTTGATGCAGGGATCAGGCTATCACCATTTGAAAATGGAGGGAGTCTGGTACTCAAAATTGCCTGTGGAGCACAGCTTTCCAACTAGAAATATCTGTGCTGGCTCATTGACTAAATGAAAAATAAATCTTTATTGTGTTAAATTGCTGGAAATATGGAGACAATTCATTACAGAAATTAATTTGCTGTAAAAGTATACCATTTTTATATTAAGACACATACATACATAAATATTATATATATTTTCAAACATACATACGTACCCCAAAACATACATACCAAATACATTAGACTGTATGCCAATGTCAGGGAAAAGAATGAGAATGGGGATTGGGGATCAATAGAAGAAAATGAAACCAGAAAGGATCCAGTATCAGCTGATGATGAGAGTTCACCATGCTTTGAGAAACATAGTCTGACTACCAAGAAATAAAAAATAATAATTTAAAAAGGAGACAACTAATGTACTCTTTCGAGAGAGCTCAGGCTAGTTTGCTGGGAGTAAAATTATCTTCTGCCTTGAGGAACAGGAGCATGGAAGGATCTGGAGAAGAGGCAATATTGAGGACAGAGAATGCTGGAAACCCTCCCCCTTTCGCCACTCCTCTCTCTTGTTGCAGGGATGGCCACAGGCCTGAAAGTGTTCCTGTAGGAAGTGAGAATTTCTCCCAAGTCTTCACCCTTGGCTTTCCCGGGTGGTGATGGTGCAGAAGACACTTGCTGTTCTCCAAGTGTGGAGCCTGAACTTGGCTACCTGCCACCACCCCTCACTGCAGGGGTAAGGAAGACTAGACAAAGCACAGAGGCTCATTCTGGATACATCCTCCCACCCACCCCCCATCACTGCCCACAGTAGCCTACATAATTTTTCCACCCCACACCCCCAAAAAAGATGCACATATCTTAATCCCCAGAACTTGTAAATATGTAAAATGAACTTTGCAGATACAATTAAATTAAACATCTTGAGATAAGGGGATTATCCTGGATTTCAGTGAGTCCAATGTAATAACAAGAGTCCCTATAAGAGGCAGGCAATAGAATTATGCAGAGAAGATGTAAAGATGGAAGTAGAGGTCAGAAAGGAGAGAAGATGCTATGCTGCTAACTTTGAAGATGGAAGGGGCCACAAACCACGGAATGCAAGCAGCCTCTAGACGGTGGAAGAGGCAAGGAAACAGACTCTTGCTAGAGTCTCCAGAAGAAAAGTAGTTCTGCCAACACCTTGATTTTTAGTCTAGTGAAACGGACTTTGGACTTCTGGCTTCCAGAACCTTAAAATATAAATTCACTTTGCTTTAAGCCACCAAGTTTGTGGTAATTTATTACAGCAGCTATAGGAAACTAGTATATTGCCACTGCTACTGGGCAGCAGTTACCTGTCCTCCTAGAAGAGGAAGGTCTGTGTGTGAGTGGAGCAGTTGGATGGAGTGGAGCAGGTGATCAGAGATTTCCTGGAAATCTGGGCTGGCACACTGACCTAGGTCATTTATGACCAGCTCATTTATTATCTATATGACCCTAACCAAATTACTTAATCTGAGTCTCAGTTACAATTCATTGTTAACAATGTATTAGTTCATACACTGCTCATAGGATTGCTGAGAATTAAATAGGATGGTTTAAATCATCTCATTTGTAAATTATCTGCGACCCACTCACTTGCTGCTTTTTTTTTTATAAGGCACATCTCCTTGTGTTTATACATGCCCATTCATTCCTCCATTCATTCAACAGTTGTTATGGAAGAAGTAGTGCCTGGCACCCTGAGCATACAGAGTGAGCTCGTAGTCCACTACAATCCCCAAGCCTTTCTCGTTGAACTGTTATTGAGCTCCCGGTCAATCCAGAGTCCAAACCACCACCCCACTTCTAAACGTAGGCCCTTATACTTACCCAACCTATGGTCTCCTGCTTCCTTTTTCATTTCTTTTCTCGTCTCATGCCTTCTTGATGGATCCAGCCCAGCCAGCACCACCCCTTTTTCTTCCAGGCATAGATGCTGCAGCTGCCATAAGCAATCTCATCCCTGCCTTCACCCTAAGCACTGACAAAATCCTGCTTAAAGTGCAGTCAGCTCCCTCTGCTCAAACTTTCAACAGCCCCCTTTCATCTCATTCTCTCTTGTCTGTCTGCATCTCTCTCCCTAATTCTACCTTCTCCTTCTTTGAGCCCCAATAGTTCCTCCCTGTGACGCAGAAAGGGCTATGCAGGTAGAGGAACCAAGGGTATGTGTTTACTGGGATTCCTGGGCTTCTCTAACACTGAAATGGAGCAAAGGTATGAAGACAGGAGACCTAGGAGTGCCCAGGCAGCCCCACTCACCTACCTCTGCAGTTCCTCTACATCCTCAGTTACTATCCAACTGGACCTGTGGAATTCCCCAACTCCACTGGACCCATATGGATTTCCTAATCTCACAGTTTCCCACCCTCAGTCTTAACTTCCAGGTTTCTTAGGGAATGGAAATGGTAAGCTCTGCGCCCACCGTATCTGAGTCTTCTAGTCCCTTTCTCTCTTCTCAGGAAAAACTGTTGGTCCAGAGTGGATTTTCCTCGTTTCTGCCATCCACAACAGTGCACCCTTCACCCACTCCTGGCCCAGGGTTCTCTTTCCTCAGAACCGGTAACTCTTTCTCTAAAGATTGAGCTGCCTCTCTATGGTGGCATGAGAACCCGAACATTAAAACAGGAGGAAAATCATTTTTAGTCCCTTCGGTTTTGGGTGGTTTGGGCCAAGTGGCAGCAGTCTGGCTAAGTAGATGGGGCCCTGGACAGGTAAGGAGGCTCTCTAACTTGGGCATCGCCATGATTTATAATGGGTGACCCTGAGCAAGTCTCTACCCAATCTGGGCCTCAGTCTCCCCATTGGGCATAGGGGACTGGTCTTCTGAAAGGCTGTATTTGAGCTTGGAGGTTCCAACCAGCAACCCCTGGCAACAGTGCATAATAACCACAAGAGGGCAGGCAACTTCTTTAGCTCAAAGGTATGTGAGCCACCAAAAGGAATATTGAGGCTTCCAAGAGAACTCAAGGGCACATTCAAATTGGCAACAGAGAAGGGATTAGATCAGGGTATTTGAATTTCCAGCAAGAGGGGAGGTCAGGAGCCCCAGGACCAGGACTGATAAGAAGACTGGTGAGCAGCAGAGAGGCTGAGAATATATTTTGGAAATTTTCATCACTTCCAGGGAAAGGGAGGAGGGAGAAGGATCTTTAGGGAAGAACCACAGCCCCAGAAGGACTGAGGTAGTAGTTGCAGAACAAGAGTTGAAGGGTTTAGGGGAGGTGGAGATGATCAGCTTCACTTTCTCTGTCCAGCACGGAATTTAAAGTAGAGAGATTGCTGGAGTTATTACAGTTATTTGGGGAAGACACCTCCCATCTCTGAGCTCATCTCAGAGCCCCAAGGGCACATTGAATAGCCAAGGACCACCTGACATCCTTTTCCCTCCTTTGTGCTTTCCAGTGTTTTAGTTTCAGGAAAGATAGGAACCGAGACAGTTACATAGAGCTCAAAAGGTTAATCTCGAAGAATTCATTCTCTAACATCAGCTACCGCCCTTGTTCCCACCCCCACGCCCCCACCCCCGGGTCTGTCTCTCCCTGAGCCCCAGGTTGGCAGCTTCCCTGAATTCCTTCTTTGGTGTAATTCACTAGGACCCTGGGACCCATGCCATCAGAGCCAGTCCCCAGTTACCTCCTCAGATCCCAGGAGACTGGGCTTGCTCTAAGGGAGGAAAGAAGGGCTTTTCCCCCACTCCCTTCCCCCTCCCAGGATGTGGGCCCTGGGACCAAAGAGCCTCTGTCTTTCTTGCCATACCCTCATTGTTGTCCAGACAAAGGGATTCCTGTGTCCCAGCCTCCGTCAGGCATCCTTGTGACTAAACGGTGGTAGGCTTGGGGCAGGGTGGGGGAAGAAGGATCACAAAGTAAAAGAAGAAGTCCCCTCCCCCCATCTGATACACTCTTAGAGGTGGGAAAAAGCCCGGCCTTATTTCTCCCTCGGGCTTCTCAGAGATAGGGAGATATGGTTGGAACTTATCTGCATATAAAAGGCCTAACGGCCCAACAGGAAGATGAGAAGGTGTGGAAACAAAGACTGAAGCTCCTGGCAGGCAGATTTGGGAACCAGAATATAAGAATGGGGACAGGGAATGGTGGTAGGGGAGGGCCAGACAGCATTTATTAAGAGAGGGGGCCCCCCACCCCCCCACCCCCAGCTTCCCTTTCTATACGCAAAGGGACAGGAGGACTGGCATAAAGAAAGTGAGACCCTCTAGGATAAAATGAGAACACTCTAAAAAGTAAGAACCTTTTTGAAAAGAAGTGCAAACAGCTGACAGAAAGTGAGAAATTTTCTGCCGGGAATGGCGAAGTGTTCTCACTCACAAGAAGTAATGGTTTTTGGCAATGGATGGTGAAGATGGCAACACAATATTATGAACAAAATTAATACCACTGAACTGTATCAAGTGGTTAAAATGGGAAATGTTATGTTGAAAGAAGTAATGGTATGGTCTCATTTAGCAGTAGGGGCTCAGGTACACCCCTCCTGATTTTTCACAGCCACCCAAGGATCTAGAAGGCAGAAAACAGGAAGTGACATCACTCAGCAGACAGGAAGAGGTGGTTCTGCCAATCCCAAAGGCTTCTGGGAGGTTCAGTCCATGGAGGGTTAACCCTGACCTCCATGTCCTTCCTTAATCCTCCATCATGGCCAGGATGGGGGCCAAAGCTCCTAGACGTTGGGCGAGGTAATTACACTCCTGTCTCTTTACCAACAATCCCCCAGGGATCGAAATTCTTCAAATCCTTACCTAGTGGAGGGGGGTGGGGGATACCAGGAGCCACCACGCAAGCCTCTAGAGTTGATGTCTCTGTGACAATCGCTTTAAGGGTAAAGGCAAGAGACTTCCCAGGGACTAGGGGGATGGTGTGTTCAGGTTTCCATGGTAACCATGGAGTTATGATTTCCATGCAGGCTCTTCCTAGTCCCAAACCGAGGGAGGGTAAGTTTTGAGGGAGACCAGGACCTAGTGATGAGAGAAGCCACAGGAGTACAAAAGGGTGAAAATGTTACAAGAAGGTCACATCATCCTGGCACTGCCCCCAGTACCAGTGAGCCTCAAAGCCCAGCTTGGCACTCTCGTCCTCCGGTGGTTCAGGTGGTTTGTTTTGGTGGCCCTCCCCTGAGGGCTTCCACCCAACCCTCAAGGCCCCTAGCCTGGCTGTTGTCAGGTCCACTTCAGTCCTGGCCCTCTCCCCACTGGACAAAACCTTTGACCAGTCCATCTCGGGCCGGGGAACCCCAGGGGGGCCCTGTTCATCCAGCTCACTGGGGGCCACTGTGTCCAGGAAGCTGCCAATGGAGACGCTGTCCAGTCGGTCAGCGGAGCTGGTATCTGGAAGGCTGTCCCAGCTGCCCCGCCTTGAGCGACCAGGACTCCCACCTGTCAGGCTATATTGGCTGCTGGTGAGGCTGCTGCAGTGGCTGGTCAACGTTCCCCGCTCCTCCAACAGCCAGCGCACTGCCTCGATGCCCTCGTTCAAGGTCACCAGCTGCTGCAGGATCTTCACATCAATGGCTCGGAGGTAAGCCTGGGAGAGTGGGAGAAGGGATCAGCCCTGGGTTCTGGACCACTGATTCCCTCAATATTTCCAGCAGCCCTGACCTTCAGGCCTAATCAGCTATACTTCACTTTCAAGCAGCATGGAAATAGAATGGTTTGGAGTGTGAGCTTTAGAAGCAGACAGACTGCTGTTTAAAATCCCAGCACTACCACTATAAAATTGCAGACAATCTTTTCCTCTTCTTAGAGCCTCAGTCTCCTTTGTATAAAATAGGGCTAAATCACTGACTTCACAGGACAGCTGTGAGGATTTTGAGATACTGTCTGTTAAGTACTTAGCACAGTGCGTGGTACAGGGTAAGATTTCAGTAAATGTTAAGTATTAAAATTTAGTCCTACTGAACTTTGAACCTCATATTTAGGACACTATTGAACAGAGATCCAGATTCACTAGTACGATTTACAGTCAAAGAACAGCTTGATAAGGGACCAGGCAGTAATCAAGATGTAGACCGGGCTAAAAGAAGGTCTGACCTGGGGAAGCAAGAGGGAGCTGATTTGGCTCCAGCCTCTTCAGGGTGTTGACACGCAAGTACTGAAGGAGGGAAGGGCTGGCCAGAGCTTAGGAGGGTCAGAATCCCACTGGATGGGGACTTGGCTTCCTTCCATCCACTCCAGTCTCCCTGTCTGTACTGGGAGTACAGGGTTTACTGGGTAATTTCAAAGGTCGCTTCCAGCTTGTATGCAAGGAGTTGCCTTATATGCAATGAGGCACAAATCTGCATCTGTTCCTTCCCTTCTCAAGATCCTTTAGGGGTTTGGTACCGTGCTTAGAAAATAAAATCTAAACACTTTAGCAGATGCCATTCAAAAGCCTGTCATAATATGGCTTTAACCCATCTCTCTAGATTCACCCTGTGAACCCAAGGCCCTGTCATATATGTCTTTTTTTTTTTTTAGTTTTTTTGTTTTATTTTATATACAAAACTAACACTGTTTCCTTAGTCAGGTAGATATCTTGAAAGATCAAGGAAGATCACTTAGTCCAACTTGATGAATCCTATATCCTTTGCAGACTGATAGAAACATTGGTGGCACATACTGAGGTTGTGTTTCCAGATCAGACTATGCTGGTTTGTGGCAAGAATGGGAATCCTGGCCAAATTTTCGTGGAGAGCTCCAGTACAGCTACTAGTGACCCATCTTGCTTTCAGGGATGCAATGAGGAAAAGGAATACATGTCTTTTTAAAATTTAGTTTTATTTAGTTTTAATTTTAATCAAAGTAATAGATCCACCCAGGGTAAAGAGGTAAATAGTTGTAGAAATTTATAATAAAAAGTAAGTTTCCCCATCCTAGTCCTAACTTCACCTCCCAGAGACAACTACTTTTAGTTGTTTAGCTGTTTCTTTTGGTATTTACCTTCTTATGTCCAAATAACATGTTAATATTGCTACTGCCTGATTTTTAAGTTTTAGGCATTTTCTATTGACTTCCCACACTATAGAAGGTTAAGGAGTTAACTCTTTCATCTCACTTTCCACTCCGCTACCACATAGCCACCCCTCCCATCTCTCTATACTTCCAATATATGCAATAAAATTAATTATTTAGTGTTTATCTTACTAGGATTTGGAAATGCTATTCACAGCTAAGCCATGAGGTTTACTGATTACTTTTTTTTGGTATGCTGTATGGTGGGGATACATTTCATTATTTTTTCCATGTGAATATCCCACTATTGTAGCACCATTTGTTGAATTTTTCTGTTTGTTTGTTTTGTTTTTTGGGAAGTGCATGGACCGGGAATTGAACCCAGTTCTCCCACATGGCAGGTGAGAATTCTACCACTGAACTACCTTTGCACCCCGATTACTTTTTATTTCTTAAAATTTCTTGTTTCTGTTTGAGATTTTTTGTCAGTAGGGCTTAATTTGCTATACAGTAATTATTAAGTCATCTACACACTCTCTCACAAATGTCTAAATTTCCTAAATTGAAAGCATTTTAGTGCTTCAAAAGCATCACCTATCTAGTCCATCTTCTAGAAGCATCTCTTTAGGAGCTTTTTGAGCAGCTCCAATCTGTCCCTGCTGCACAGCTGTCCTCCAGTGATCTCTCTTCACCATCATTTTGGGAATTCTCTCTGCCTCCCTCTGAGTTGGATCCCCTGTTTCCTGGATTCCATGTCATCCTCTCTCATTTTGTCTTACTTCATTTGGATGGCGTGCCTCCTCCAGTAGCTTCTGGAGAAAGAGTGCATAGGATATAAATTTGATGTGGCTTTCCATGTTTAAAAGTGTTATTATTCCATCCTCACACCGTTGAAAGTTTGGCTGGATGTAAAATTCTAGACTGAAAATATTTTTTCCTTAGAATTTAAAGCATTGTTCCACTATCTTCTAATTTCCAATGTTACACTTAAAACGTCTGTGCTGGTTTGAAAGGAAGTGTGCCCCCTAAGAAAAGCCATGTTTTAATATAAGTCCCATTTCATAAGGTAGAATAATCTCTATTCAGCACCATATGTTTGAAACTGTGATTGGATCATCTCCCTGGTTGACGTGATTTAGTCAAGAATGGTTGTTAAACTGGATTAGGGGATGACATGTCTCCACCCATTTGAGTGGGTCTTGATTAGTTTCTGAAATCCTATAAAAGAGGAAATATTTTGGAGAAGGAGAGATTCAGAGAGAGCAGAGAATGCTGCAACACTACAAAGCAGAGAGTCCACCAGCCAGCGACCTTTGGAGATGAAGAAGGAAGATGCCTCCCAGGGAGCTTCATGAAATAGGAAGCCAGGAGAGAAAGCTAGCAGATGACGCCGTGTTCGCCATGTGCCCTTCCAGCTGAGAGAGAAGCCCTGACTGTGTTCGCCATGTGCCTTCTCACTTGAAAGAGAAACCCTGAACTTCATCGGCCTTCTTGAACCAAGGTATCTTTCCCTAGATGCCTTTGATTGGACATTTCTTTAGACATGTTTTAATTGGGACAGTTTCTTGGCCTTAGAACTGTAAACTTGCAACTCATTAAATTCTCCCTTTTAAAAGCCATTCCATTTCTGGTATATTGCATTCCAGCAGCTAGCAAACTAGAACAACGTCTGTTGCCATTCTTATTCACAACTCCTGTATGTGATCATTTTCCCCCTTTCTGGAAGATTTCAGGATCTTCTCTTTGTTTCCATTTTCTAAAATTTCACACTAATTTGCCACTTGACGGACTCTTTTAATCTGTAAACTCATGTCCTTCAATCTGGAAAAAATGATTTCATTAATGATTATTTAGTGACTGTTTTTCTGTTCTGTCTGGAAATCCTATTATTTGGATAGCGCATCTCTTAGACTTTTTTTCTCTTCCATCTTTTCCTACATCTGCTATAGTTTCAAAAAGATTTCATTGTTATCAACCCTTCTACTGAGCTTTTACTTTTCTTTTTTTTTCCTATCATATTTTTATTTTCAAAGTTGTTTCTAGTTCTCTGAATGTTTCCTTCTTTACAGCTTTATTTTTCTTCTTCATCACTGCAATAATATCTCTTATCTTTTTAAGGATATAATCAATGATTTTTTGGGGGGGGGGGGGGGGTGGATGGTCCAGGACTCAAACCCAGGTCTCTTACATGAAAGGCGAGCATTCTACCTCTGCGTCACCACTGCACCTTCTGATCAATGATTTTTATAAGTTCTCATCTCCCTGTATTACCGTCATTTGATTCAAGTTGTTTTGTTTTTTTTTCTGTTTGTTTAGTTCTATATCTTTAAGGTTGAAGGGTCTCATCAGATGTCTAATGATTTTGAGCTATCTGCTCACACTTCAGAATGGGGCTCTAAAAAAAAGGTGATTGGAAACGTTGTGCACGTGTGAGGCTTGCCAACCTTGATCCTCACCACAGGGTGATCTGGCTGGGCTGGTTGATTAGGGAAGGCCTGAAGTCAGTATCTTTTAATTTAAAAAAAAATTTTTTTTATTGGGCTCATCAAATTCCCCAGAAAAGAATCTTGCAGCCACCCATCTAGACTGTATAATATAATCAAGGCAGCAATTCCGGGAGCCAAGTAGGGGAGTAGGCTGGGAGGGGCATTTCATAATAGTTAGTATATTTTTTTACTTAATCCCTCTTGCCCTTAACTGTGCTTTGTGTTTCCCAATCCAGAGACTTTCTGCTTTATTATTCCCCAAACGTATACCTCCAGTCTTCTGCTAGGATGAAGGAGTGGCTGGTGCCTGGTTGCATAGTTAGGGAAGGGATCTTAAAATATGATGATCTCTCTCTCTCTTTCTCTCATTTCCACCTTCCCTCTTCCCTTTCCAAGAAAGCCATCGCAACCCATTTTATTATTTTATAAAGGAATAAAAGGAAACATGATGTTTTCTCTGGAGGCTAGTTGAAAAATCAGTCAAAAGTTAATTATACCAGATAGTAATTAAAATCATATAATTTAAAATCTAATTGTCTGCTGCTTGGATAATTCCTTATATAACAATAACAACATTAATAATTCGAGACTCTGTCGAGACTCTGTCTTGCCCCACTGCTATAAGTCTGGCCCCTTCCTCATACTTCAGAGGATTCTGGAACCAGGTCAGTCAAGGAGGGTGCCTAAGTGTCTTAGTTATAATGTCACAGCTTCTTAAGGCACCCTCCACAACATCCTACAAATACTTCCGGTCACTATTTCTCTGGTCTCATTTTTTTTAAAAATTGTGGTAACATATATTTAACATAAAATTTACCATTTTAACAATTTTTAAGTGTACAATCAGTGGCATTAATTGCTTTTATAATGTTGTGCTACCATCACCACCTTTTATCACTAAAACTTTTTCATCATCCCAAACAGAAACTTTTTTTTTTTTATTAATTAAAAAAAAAATTAAGTAACAACATTTAGAAATCATTCCATTCTACATATGCAATCAGTAATTCTTAATATCATCACATAGGTGTATGGTCATCATTTCTTAGTACATATGCATCGATTTAGAGAAAGAAATAGCAAGACAACAGAAAAAGAAATAAAATGATAATATAGAGAGAAAATAAAAATAAAAAGTACAAAAATACATAAGAAAGAAAAACTATAGCTCAGATGCAGCTTCATTCAGTGTTTTAACATAATTACATTACAATTAGGTAGTATTGTGCTGACCATTTTTTTTTTTTTTTAGAAATCATACCATTCTACATATGCAATCAGTAATTCTTAACATCATCACATAGATGCATGATCATCGTTTCTTAGTACATTTGCATCAGTTTAGAAGAACTAGCAATATAACCGGAAAAGATATAGAATGTTAATATAGAGAAAAAAAATAAAAGTAATAATAGTGATATTACAAAACAAAACAAAACAAAAACCTATAGCTCGGATGCAGCTTCATTCAGTGTTTTAACATGATTACTTTACAATTAGGTATTATTGTGCTGTCCATTTTTGAGTTTTTGTATCTAGTCCTATTGCACAGTCTGTATCCCATCAGCTCCAATTACCCATTATCTTACCCTGTTTCTAACTCCTGCTGGACTCTGTTACCAATGACATATTCCAAATTTATTCTCAAGTGTCGATTCACATCATTGGGACCATACAGTATTTGTCTTTTAGTTTTTGGCTAGACTCACTCAGCATAATGTTCTCTAGGTCCATCCATGTTATTACATGCTTCATAAGTTTATCCTGTCTTAAAGCTGCATAATATTCCATCGTATGTATATACCACAGTTTGTTTAGCCACTCGTCTGTTGATGGACATTTTGGCTGTTTCCATCTCTTTGCAATTGTAAATAACGCTGCTATAAACATTGGTGTGCAAATGTCCGTTTGTGTCTTTGCCCTTAAGTCCTTTGAGTAGATTCCCAGCAATGGTATTGCTGGGTCGTATGGCAATTCTATATTCAGCTTTTTGAGGAACCGCCAAACTGCCTTCCACAGTGGTTGCACCATTTGACATTCCCACCAACAGTGGATAAGTGTGCCTCTTTCTCCGCATCCTCTCCAGCACTTGTCATTTTCTGTTTTGTTGATAATAGCCATTCTGGTGGGTGTGAGATGATATCTCATTGTGGTTTTGATTTGCATTTCTCTAATGGCCAGGGACATTGAGCATCTCTTCATGTGCCTTTTGGCCATTTGTATTTCCTCCTCTGAGAGGTGTCTATTCAAGTCTTTTTCCCATTTTGTAATTGGGTTGGCTGTCTTTTTGTTGTTGAGTTGAACAATCTCATTATAAATTCTGGATACTAGACCTTTATCTGATATGTCGTTTCCAAATATTGATTCCCAATGTGTAGGCTGTCTTTCTACTTTCTTGATGAAGTTCTTTGATGCACCAAACAGAAACTCTTTAATAACTTCCCATTTTCCCTCCCCTCAGAAGTTACTAGACTAGTAACCTCCAGCTTACTCTTTGTCTCAAAGAATTCACTTATTCTAAATATTCTGTGTAAGTGGAATCATACAATATTTGTCCTTTTGTATGTCTTATTTCACTTAGTGTGATGTTTTCAGGGCTTATCCATGTGGTAGCATGTATCAGAACTTCATTCCATACATTCCTTTTATGGTTGAACAGTATTCTGTTGTATGGATATATCACATTTCCTCTATCCATTCATCTGTTGATGGGCCCTTGGGTTCTTTCTACCTTTTGGCTATTATGAATAATGCTGCTATGAACACTGGTGTACAAATATCTGCTTGAGTCCCTGCTTTCACTTCTTTGGAGCATGTCTCTAGGAGTGGAACTGCTGGGTCATACAGTAATTCTGTGTTTAACTTTCTGAGGAATCACTACTTTCCACAGCAGCTGCACCATTTTACATTTCCATCAACAATGTATAAGTTCCAACTTCTCTACATCCTCACCAATACTTATTATTTTCAGTTGTAGGGTTTTTGCTTTTGTTTTAATGATAACGATCCTAGTGAGTGTGAAGTGGTATCTCATTATAGTTTTGGTTTGCATTTCCCTAATAACTAATAACTAATGATGATGTCTTTTCATGTGCATATTATCCATCTGTATCATTTCTTTGGAGAAATCTCTTTGCAAGTGTTTTGCCCAATTTTTAATTGGGTTCTTTGTCTTTTTGTTGTTGAGTTAATATAATTAGGAGATTTAACCTTTACCAGATATATGATCTAAAACTATATTCTCCCAATCTGTTGGTTGTTTTTTCACTTTCTTGATAATGTCCTTTTCTTTTGTTGCTTCTAATGTCAGTGTTATATCTAATAATCCATTGGTTGTAAATTGTAGCAATTTTCCCCTATGCTTTCTTCTAAAAGTTTATAGTTTTAGCTCTTATATTTAGGTTCTTAATCCAAAAATTAGTTCATTTTTGCATATGGTGTGAGGTAGGGGTCCACTTTCTTTCTCTTTTTTTGCATGTGGATATCCAGTTTTCCCAGCACCATTTGTTGAAGAAATTATTCTTTTCACATTCAGTGGACTTGGCATTTTGTCAAAAATCAATTGGTTATAAATGAGTGAGTTTATTTCTAGACTCCCAATTCTATTCCATTGGTCTAAATATCTGTCCTTATACCTATGCCACATTATTTTGAGTACTTCAGGCTTGTGGTAAATTTTGAAATTGGGAGGTATGAATCCTCTTACTGTTCTTCTTTTTAAAGATGGTTTTGGTTATTTGGAGCCCCTTACCATTTTATGATTGGCTTAGACTATGAGTCTTAAACAGAATGTTTTCATCCACACTCACACTCCCAGTTCCAGAAATATCTGGTGCTTTCAATTCCTGAGACCTCTGAGGTTGCTTTTCAGCTTTTGCCATTGCTGGCTTGGGATTCAGCTTTTTGGGGGGGAGTCTACTAAGTTAGTTACCACTGTTCCTTCTGCTTTTCAGCTTATAACATCTTGTCCCTATCATCGTCTCCTATAATCTTATAAAAGGCTTCATGCCTTTTAAAATAATCCATTTACTAGCTTTTGAGTGGAGTTTCAGAAGGGAAAGTAACAAAATACATGTATTTAATCTGCCACCTTGAACTGGAATTCCCACTGACTTTATCCATTCTTCAGGGCCCTGCTCAAATGCTACTCCTCTAAGAAGTCTTTTCTACCCTTTCCCAACATGGAATGAATCCATTCAGTCATGGAACAAATATTTATTGAGTGTTCCTTATAGGTCTGGTATTGTTTTAGACAAATGAAGAAACACACCCTTTCTTGCCCTCAGAGGGTTCACAGTTTGATGGGTAAGATAAGACATTGAAGCAAGCTCTTAAAATTCAGTGTTATAAAAGCTAGTGGAAATAATTGCTACACAGACAGCTATGGATACCTAGAGACCCATAACCTAGGGGAGGTCAGAAATGGCTTCCTAGGATAAAGGGCATGAGCTGAGACTTGAAGGTTAAGTAGGACTTAGCTAGGTAAAGAGGTGGAGAGGCATCCCACCCAGTGGAAAAAAGAATGTACCCACCTCCAATTCAAAGTGAACTTTCCAGAGCACAAACCCAACCATGCCACTTCTCTGGGTGTTCCAACAGCACCTATCTTTCTGTCCTAGGGTTGCTACTGTCTCCCTCCTTCCCCAATCCAGACTGTAAGTCTCCTAAGAGCAGGTCCTGCCTAAATCAATTCTGGTAGTCTAGGCTTGGATAGATCAGATTCAGTTCTATGATTCTCTTGCCTTTACTATCCTTTGCCCTTCTAGTGGTCCCTAGGGTTCAGTGGGCTGAATTTTGCTGTATTGATGGGAAATGAATCTGAGAAGCAGATTCAAAGATCCTATGACACTGGAATTCCTTGACTGTGACAGCATCAGCCCCAGAATAGAAGGCAAAGGTTTCTTGCCAGAAAAAGAAACTTATTTCATACCATCTCTTTGGAAACAGAGAAGATAAACAGCTCATGAGAGATGAAACCTCAAAGGCTACTCCAACCCAATTCTCTTCCCAGGGAGATTCAGGCTTTCTATCCTTCCTCTCAACATATACACCTCAGGCTCTCTGCCCAGCTCTGGAGTATGCCTCTCTCATTGCTTCATCCAAATCAGGCCTTGGGGTAAAGCCTGGAGCTCCACTCCCCACTTCCAGCTCCTTGATATTGGATTGAGATTCTCAGGCTCTTGTCATTAAAAGGACCCTTAGAGATCATATGGTTCCACACCCCTTTCCACCCCCACCCCCAGGTCCCCAGAAAAATTGAGGCTGAGAAAGGGACAGGGTCCTGCTCAAGATCATAAAGTGATTCAAGAGCGGAGCCAGGACTTGAACCCCTGCCTTCCCCTTCCTTTCCTAAAGCTTTGCCTCAAACTGCTCTGTGGTGGTGGGTTGTCATAGCAACAGTTATTTGGGTGGGAGGACTACGGGGTGGAGAATTGCCATCCCCCCCCCACCTCCCCTACCACCAGCCACAAATATCACTCAACCCCTGAGTGGGGGAGAGAAACCAGAGGGAAGAAACCTAAAGGCAGGGCTGACCTTAACCTCAAGGGCAAGCCTGACTCCTCCCAGCAAGGAGAGCTGGGAGAAGGACAACTGAAGGACAGTCCTTAGAGGGCTTGGCTCAGTCCTGCTACTAGTGGCTCCATGGAGAACCCCCTGTTCCACCACTGTCCTTCCTGGGCCCAAGACAGTGGGCAAGGCAGAGTGCCAGAAGAGATCAATGACATCCTGGCCTGAGGAGGGAGAAAGTAATGGGGTAGGGATCTGTGAGTACATGTAGAGGATCTCTCCTTGTTCTGACCCCTAGAAGGCTCCCTCCCTTGTGCCCTTCACAGGCAGCCTCAGGCCCCAGGTCAGGCTGAGTCAAGAATACAGCAAGAAAAAAAATCAGAAGTTAAATGTATCCCTAAAAAAGTTCACCTTCAAAGGCAGAAAAGAGAGCCAGAGAGACTAGGTACAGCTTCTCCACTGACTTCCTGTGGGAGCTCTCTTAACACCTCCAAGCATATTTCTACATCTGTGAGATGGGGAAAATAATGACTATTTTTCTCACTTCAATGACATAATGTGTTTTAAAGTGTCTGACCCAAAGCAGGTCTTAACGATAAAGATGTAAATTGTAGTCAGATTATCTGGATTCAAATCCTAGCTCTGCTTTTTTACTTTTTGTATGACCTCGGACAGTTCCTTAACCTCTCTGTGCCTCAATTTCTTCATCTATAAATTATTTTCCTCATAAGGCTTTTGTGAGGATTAAGAGAATATATTATAGAGTGTATTTTCAAAGCAGGGTATTCTAAGTAGGCTCTTTCTAGGCCTCAAGCTCCAGTTTGTATGATAAGGCAACACCAGCCCCCACTTAGGTGAGCAGTCACAGTCCTGCTCTAGAGCATTTGGCACTCACCCCCAACCTTCAAGGCCAAGTGCACATTTGGCATTCAAGTGGAGCCTTCCCTGACTGCTCCGCCCACAAGGTTCTCCTCCCAGCCTCTCAGGAAGCCCTGGAGCCCTGGGCTCTCCTCCCTACCTCCCTCACAGCC
Organism: Tamandua tetradactyla; assembly: GCF_023851605.1. Classification (NCBI taxonomy): domain Eukaryota; kingdom Metazoa; phylum Chordata; class Mammalia; order Pilosa; family Myrmecophagidae; genus Tamandua; species Tamandua tetradactyla. Next base: position 176,649,158 of record NC_135328.1, read on the forward strand.
AGGCCTGGCACAGAGGAGGGCGCACAGTGGGGCTCCAGGAAGACTTATTAGCTGACAAACTCACTGTGAGTTTCTGGTTCTGGGCCAGGGAGCAGCCGGCAATTCCTCAGGTTATTAGAACTGGCTATGAAGTAGTGGCAGGTGTAAATCATTCCCTTCACCTCAGTCTCTTCACCGGAATCAAAGCCCTAGGTGTCCTTTTGGCTCAGAACATCTAGACTGCAGCACCATGGAAGGGGGGGGGTGCCTGTTTCCTCCTTTTCTCCCCAAGGAGGAACAGATGGAATCCAAATATCCAGTGCACCCCCGGGAAGAAGACTAGTCAGGTGAGGAACTGACACTGATGGGTGTGCCTAATCTTTGTCTGCTATGGTTCTGGGAACTTTCAGATATTTTATGCCTGGATGGCAGAATGATTTTAGTGCCCCCTGGTCCTGGCAGTTTTCAGTAGATGTGTGTCTCACCCAAATTTTCTTTTGTACTGAATCCTGTCGTAAACACTTGGGCCTCAACTGAACCAAATTCGGTCCTGGTCCTGAAAAAGCTCCTAGTTTGCAGGGAAGAAGAACCTAGTTGCCCTGTAATGCAACTAGGGGGGGACAGAGGTGTGCAGTGCCAGGTTCTCAGTTGTCTCCCTGCCCTGACCTCCCCACTCCCAATTATTTGGCGGAAAAACTTCCTAGGTTGTGCCTCCCACCTCAAGTCCTGGGAACCCACCAACATCCCACCCACCCTTGGGGGACAATTAATGGAAGTCACCCTACCTCCGCCCCGCGGGTTTTACAGATTAACCTGGGAAGCATCCAGAGGAGTAAGGTGCGGAGTTTTAACTCCTTCCTCTCCAGCCCACTCCGGGGGCGTCAGTCCGTTCTTTCCAGCCCTAAACCGGGGACTCCGACGCCCTGGCCCGTGGAGGTAACACTCACCAGCTCCATCCTCAGCTTCATGATCTTGTCCCCCAAGCCGTGGCCCAAGCTAGGCGCTCCTGGGAGCAGCAGGGCGCCAGCGGTCCCCGGCTCCCACTCGCCTCGCAGCCCGCGGAGAAGCCCTTCAGGGGTCTTCCTGCCCACCTTGCTCTCCACGTCTCGTAGGTCAGGCGTCTGGGACTCTGCGGTCCCCTCCATACGGGCCCAAGCCTGTGCGGGGCTGGGCGACCGGACGCCGGGGTCCCGCTCCCGGGGGTCTTCCTTTCCCCGCCGCCACTGCAGAGCGGAGCAGAACGGGTGGGTCCCCGCCCGCGCGGCGCACAGGCGGAGGAGGGCGCCGTACCGCTCAGAAAAGCCGCGCAGAGCCTTTTCTGAGAGCCGCGCACAGTCTATTCCAGGGCTGCGCACACACCCTCTAGCTCAGGAATGCGCTAGGAGAGCTCAGCGCCTTCTCCCCACTCTGCCACTGAATCTAAACAGGCACACATCAGGCGCCCAGTAAATGTTTGGAGCTTGATGAACAGTGGTAGCAGAGGACTGCAGAGAGTTTTGAAAGGCTTCCTGGGGTAGAAGAGTTGGTAGAAAATAGCGGCTAGAATTTAGCTAATCACTGACACGCGCGGGCACACACATATACACACACCAATTTCAGCTCCTCCTTAGACAGGAGGAGCAGAAACTAAAGTCCTTCTGCCCAGCGGCAGGCAACCAGTGTTGAAGCTTTAGTGCTCTGCATGGGCCAGATCACACCAGATCTTGTAGACTGGTGTTCCCTAAACTTGACCGTTCCTTTGACTCATCTGCGGAGCTTGTTAAAATGCAGATTCTGATTCAGTAAGTCCGAGGTGGGCCCTGAGATTCTTCATTCCTAACACGCTCCTGGTGATGACTATGTTATTGGTCCTAGAACCACACTCTGAGTAGCAAGGTTGTACAAGGCTGTTTTAAGGTGTTTGGATTTTATTCTGTGAGCAATGGAGAACCATAAAAATGTTTTGTTTTGTTTCAGCTTAGTTTAGATTTTGGTTTTTTAATCCAAGTAATTCAGTTCACCGTTACAGAAGGGTTTACAATGAAAAGATAGTTATCCCTGCCTTACCTTTTCCCGCCTCTAGTCCCACTTCCCAGAAGCAACCACTTTTAGCTTTTTTTTTCCTTCTAGTATTTAAATAGGTTTATACCACTGTTTCCGTTTACTAAAGCTGCTGGAATGCAATATACCAGAATGGGTGGGCTTTTTCAGTGGAGATTTATTAAGTTACAAGTTACAATTCTAATGCCATGAAAATGTCCAAATTAAGGCACCAAGAGTTTACCTTCTTGAAGGAAGGGCTGCTGGCATCCGGGGTTCCTATGTCAGGTGGGAAGGCACATGGCAATGTCTTCTGGTCCTTCCCTCTAAAATATCTCTGTGGGTGTTTATTTTCTCTCTTAGCTTCTATTGGCTCTCTCCAGAACTTCTCTCCTTTAAAGAACTCCAGCAAGCTGATTAAGACCCACCTTAAATGGGTGGGGTCACATTTCCATGGAAACAATCTAATCAAAGGTCCCACCCAACAATAAGTCTGCCCCTACAAGAACGGATTAAAATAACATAGGCTTTTCTGGGGTACATAACAGATTTAAACCAGCACAACCCCTCTTTCTTTCTTTTTTTTTTAATTAGAGAAGTTATGGGTTTACAGGAAAATCATGCATAAAATAAAGATCCCCATATACCACCCTGTTATTAACACCTTGCATAAGTATACTACTGGTTCTTGATTTTAAATGTTTGTCTATTGGTTTCCTATTATGGAAAGTATGGATTTAACTCACAATCAGTACTTCCCTTCTGTCACTGGTCCTGTATACTTCATCTAATGGTTACCTTTGTAATTTCACGTAATATATAATTCAGAGGACAGTATCTTTTGACCATGTAAGGGTTTTAAGTCAGAGATTGCAAAAACAGATCTACCTTTTTGAAAAATTATTCTAAATTTCACAAAGAAAAAACATGGGAGTAGTAAAAATCTGGAGTCAAGGAGGCCAGTGGAAAGGCAAGAAACTGAGACCTGGGTTGGTTGAAGAATTAAACCAGAATGGAGGGCTTGTTAGAGATATGATTGACACCACTTGGTGCTGGTTACATTCATTTACTTACGATATAGTCAATAAATTTTTGTTCAAAGAAATGGGTGAATGATTTTAAAAAATATTATGGAGCGCCTACTATGTGCTAGCCATTGTGTGGGGGGCGGAGAATACAGTGTGACCAAAGAGACCCAGAAAGAAAAGAAAGCAAGGGTGACTCCCAGCTGATGTGATTCACCAAAGAAGGGAACTCAAGAAGAAGCCTGGGAGTGGGAGATGATTCCAGCAGGAGTCCTGTGGAGTTGAAGGAATCGACAGAGACGTCCAGCAGGCAGGTGAACCTGGAGGTGAGCATGGAGCTCACGAGAGAGGTTAGGATGATAGCTATGAGTTTGGCAATTTAGATGGTAACAGAGGTCATGGAAATGGGTGATGTCTTCCATGGAGAGTGAGTTTGAGGAGAGAAGAGGATCAGGGAGGAACCAAGCAATAACTTTTTAAAATGCTAATAAAATGTGTTGGGTTTTCTCCTATTGTATTTTATACATATTTATTAGGAAAAGATCACCCATTGCCTCACTCCTAAGACAAGTACTATTAACATTTATGGGATACCATCCCACCATTTGGGAAACAGATGGAATATGGAGAGCTAAAAAAAACACTACTTTTCCAGCTTCCCCTCATATATCGTTTCAAACCATTCTCCACAAAATAGTAAAGGTTCTCTTAGAACATAAATTGTATTATATCACTCGTCTGCTTAAAATTGTTCCATGGCTACCCACTCACTTTGAATAAGCATCACCATCACCTAGAAACTTGATAGAAATGCAAAATCCCACCCTGCCCCCAGACTCCTGAATCAAAAACTCTAGGAATGGAGCCCAGCAATCTGTTTTAACAAGCCCTCCAAGTGATTCTGATGTAAGCTAAAATTTGAGTACCACTGTGTTAGGATATGTACTTTATATGTATTATTTCCTTTAACCTTTACAACTCCTTAAGTACTATTAAAGCCGATGTAGTGCACTGATTAAGAAGGGAATCTGGAGCCAAACCGTCTGGGTTTGAAGCCCAACTCTCCCAGCTCTGTGACACTGGGCATCTTTTAAATAAAGATTTCTTTACAAGGTTGTGATAATGACAGCACCTCCGGGGGCCGTTGTGGGATTAAATAAATTAATATGAGTAAAATGCTGAGAACAGTGACTGGGATAGAGTGACCATCGTATAAATGTATCCCCATATTAAAGAGAAGGGAACCGAGACTCAGAGGTGACCTGACTTGCCTACCAAGGTCAAAGTAAACGATGGAACCAGGTTTTTAATCTAAGTCTCTTTCCTTCGTAACGCCAAACCAGAGTGCAGCCTTCCCCAGGACAGCACAGGCCGGTGAAGGGCTGGATTCCCGGCCGGCAACCCCTGAAACCCTGGGGTATCGTGTGGTCAGGTGCAAAGCGCTAGAACTGTGACTTGAACCGGGTTTCCCACCGAGGAGGGCAGGGGGGGGCGAGCCGCACTGCTTGAGCAGCCCACCCACGCGCCGTGCTGCAAAGCTGCGGAGCGTCTAAACCCGCCACGCGAGAACCAGACACCCGGCCGCCGCCCTAAGCACCGCCCGCCGCCCTCTCACCCCTCAGCGGCGGCGGCGGAAGCAAGGGGGCGGGCCGGGGCGGGGCCGTGCGCGGCATGGAGGAGGCGGAGGCCGCGGCGCGCCGGGCTGAGCTGTGCGGGCCGGAGTCGGGCCCTGGAGGGGCCCGGGCGCCCTGAGCCGTGAGTGTTTCCGGGCGGGGGATCCGGGGTGGGGCGGCGCGGCCGGGTTAGATCTCCTAAACGTTCGGGCGGCTCCGAACCCTGGGCGGAGAAGACTGGGACCAGATAGGAGGGGGTGGAAGACTGGGGGCTCGCTGCCCTTTGCCCACCCCAGGACTGGGAAGGCCTGGGGTTTGCACCTTTCCAGCTACTTAAGAGCTTTCAGGGCCTTGATCTGATCATCTGGCCTCGGCTCCTGGGTCCCTGGGCAGTCCTGACTCAGATAGTTCCCCCAACCTTGGGGAATTTTTCAGATTGAACCTCCCTTAAGGTTTTCCTATCAGACCCAGAGAAGTTAAACCATTTTCCCAGGTCACACAACACAGGTGTTTGCAGGCAAGAGTTGTTGGAAGGCCATTCCCCATCTCCCCAGAAGTCATCAGGCTTTGGGAGGAGTGCCTTACCTCATATAACACTCTGGTCCCCTCAGATTCCTGAAGGCATGGGTTGGCCAGGACAGTGGTGACACCCCCGATCAGGCATGGACGACTGGAAGCCCAGCCCCCTCATCAAGCCCTTTGGGGCTCGGAAGAAGCGGAGCTGGTATCTTACCTGGAAGTATAAACTGACCAACCAGCGGGCCCTGCGGAGGTTCTGTCAGGTATAGGGATGTCCCAAGACCTCCCAGGGGCTCCTTCCCAGCTTTACCCCAGCCTAGAATATGGGCACTGAGACCCACCTTGGCATCCCTCAGCCTGGAAAGGGAACCTCTACGTGTCAAGTTCCCACCAGGTAGTAGACTGGTCCCAGAGTTCAGCTTTGGAATCAGAACCCAACAAGTCCAGTCTCCTAGGCTTCTGACAGAAACTTGAATTTTGATCAGAAGGGCTTTGTCCGGGATCACCTGTCAGGCAGTCAAGGCTGGGACCCAGGTCTTCTGATCCCCAGCTTGGTTTTCTGGGATTGGCTTCACCTCTAGAAACTAACTGTGAAGGGGTTCAAGGAAATCAGAGGCCCCAGATGGAAGAATGCAAGAGGTAGGAAGAGCCATGATGGAGGGAGAAGGGTCAGGGGAGGTTCCCTAAAGGAGCTAGTCATGAAACTGGGTCCCAGTTAGGGGAGTAAAGCTGAACAGACAAGGGAGGGGAGGCAGACTCCAGATTCTCCCTGTATCCTCCTACTGCAGTCAGGGCCCTCCTTTCAGGAAGACCCTCTATGGTCTAGAGGAAGTACCCCTCTTTAGTCGTCTCTACCCCTTCCCTCAGACAGGGGCGGTGCTCTTCCTCCTGGTGACTGTCATCGTCAACATCAAGTTGATTCTGGACACACGGCGAGCAATTAGCGAGGCCAATGAAGACCTGGAGCCAGAGCAAGACTATGGTGGGACCAGGCTGAAGATGGGGTAGGGGGTCCCTTGAGGTCTCATGGATGAGTTGCAGGTAGATCCAGGGGAGACTATTTCTATCACCTTTTGTTCCTTTAGATGAAGCCCTGGGCCGCCTGGAGCCTCCAAGGCGCAGAGGCAGTGGCCCCCGGCGGGTCCTGGATGTGGAGGTATATTCCAGCCGGAGCAAAGTGTATGTGGCAGTGGATGGCACCACGGTGAGTAGAGTGGGATCTGTTGACCAGTCTTTCCATTCTCTTTAGGCCATGGCCCTGTGGCTGTGGTGTTCACTACCTGAGTGGAAACTACATTTCTGCCAGTTTCTAGCTATGCAACTTTGGAGGCCTCAGTTCCTCAACTATAGATTGAGAATAATGATTTTTACTTGCCAGAATTAAATGAGAAGAATGTGAAATGTCTTATATGTAGTTGAATCTCAAAAGTGATCATTAGTATTAGAGAGCATTTAATTCATCGATTTATTTTTTAATAACCACTTCCTGGTATCTTTGTGGTGCTGGGTAATTGGATCTGGCCTTCCTTGAGGGCTCAGTCTGATGGAGGAATGTGTTATCTCCAGGATGAGGCGGAAACAGTCAAGGGCTCTAAGATCCATAAAGATCAAGAAGGGAGAGGGTTGTAGAAAGATGCAGTCTCTTCTGATGAGGATACTGTGATAGCTTCCTGAAAGAGATGGCTTTCAAGCTGGATTTGAAGAGAAGTGTGAGCGGGAGAATAGGCAGGAGGAAAGGTTTTGTGCAGCTGGAGTTTGAAGTGCCCGTAAGACAGAGACCATGAATGCCAGAATGAAGAGTTGGTCTTTTTCTCTGCCACCCTGTAGGTACTGGAGGACGAGGCCAGGGAGCAGGGTCGTGGCATCCATGTCATCGTCCTCAACCAGGCCACGGTGAGTTTCTAGGGGTGGGGGACCCAGAAGTCTGAAGCTGAGCCCTCCTTCCTGGGGACACCAGCTCATAAGAACTGTATCCTCTGCCAGGGTCATGTTATGGCAAAGCGTGTTTTTGACACATACTCACCTCATGAAGATGAGGCCATGGTGCTGTTCCTCAACATGGTGGCACCCGGCCGAGTGCTCATTTGCACTGTCAAGGTCAGTGACTCCTCCCTGGTCCTATCCCCTAGATCCTTAGCTCCAACCCTGCTCATGGCCCTTGGTTCTGTGCCCCTAATATGGCATGAGAAGAGTCTTTGGAGGAAGAAAGATGACTCAAGTTCCAATCCTAACCTTGTCGTTTTCATTAATTCAGCAAATAGTTATTGAGTACTGTTCTAGTTTGCTAGCTGCTGGAATGCAATATGCCAGAAACGGAATGGCTTTTAAAAAGGGGAATTTAATAAGTTGCTAGTTTACAGATCTAAGGCTGAGAAAATGTCCAATTAAAGATACATAGAAACGTCCAAGTAAAGATATCCAGGGGAAGATACCTTGGTTCAAAAAGGCCGATGAAGTTCAGGGTTTCTCTCTTAAGTGAAAAGGCACATGGTGAACACAGTCACAGTTTCTCTCTCAGCTGGAAGGGCACATGGTGAATATGGCGTTATCTGCTAGCTTTCTCTCCTGGCTTCTGGTTTCATGAAGCTCCCTGGGAGGCGTTTTCCTTCTTTATCTCCAATGATCGCTGGCTTATGGACTCTCTGCTTCAAGTACCTACTGTGTACCAGGCACTACTCAGTGCTAGAGATACAGTGGGAAACAGAGTTCTTCTCTTCATGGAGCTTATATTCCAGCAGAGAGAAATAGACAAAAAACCAGCCAAATGAATGTATAATGTTTGAAAAATATAGCTGATGTGAAAAAGAAAATAAAGCAAGGGTGATAGAGTGACAAGGGATGCCATTTTAGAAAGGGAAACCCTCTGTAAGCAAATGGCATATGAACAAAAAGGTAGAGAAAGTGAGGAGTGGGCCTAGTGAATATCTGGGGGACAAGAATTCTAGGTAGAAAGAATGGCAAGTGCAGAAGCCCTGAGATAGGAAGGTTCTTGGTTTACTTGTGAAATAGCAGGAACACCAATGGAGCCAGATCAGAATGAAGGAGGAAAATAGTTAGAAAAGCTAGCAGAAGGATGGCAGGGGAGAGAAATGTAGACAATGTGGGGTCATGGAAAGGATTTGTTAGCTGGGCCAACTTGGATGATTCTCTGAATCTCTCCAAATCTTCAGTTGTCTTAGCTGTGTATTGTTAGTAACCACTGAGGGTAGTTGCGATCATTTATTGAGCTAACTTTGGTAAATAAAGGGTTTTACATAGTGCTTAATACATAGTTGGTGCTCTCTGAGGCCAGGAGTCCTAGAACTGTGCCAGCCAGCTTGACTACCTTCTCTGATCCCCCAGGATGAGGGCTCCTTCCACCTGAAGGACACTGCCAAGGCTCTGCTGAGGAGCCTGGGCAGCCAGGCCGGCCCTGTCCTGGGCTGGAGGGACACGTGGGCCTTCGTGGGACTAAAAGGAGGTACCAGCACCACAGACTATCTACCCTATACCATCAAGGACCCGGGAGGACCAAAATTCCAGGGGATGGGGCAGGGGGCCAAGTAGGAACCAGTGGCAGGTGGGATGAATATGGGCAGAAAAATGGGCAAAAGGCCCCAAACTGGAACTTGAGCCCCAACTGCCCCTTACTCCTCCCTCCTGCCAGGTCCTATCCTTGGGGAGAAACATTCTAAGTCACCTGCCCTTTCCTCCTGGGGGGACCCAGTTCTGCTGAAAACAGATGTGCCACTGAGCTCAGCTGAAGGTATGGTTAATACAGGGTAGGCTCCCGGCAGTGCCTGGGCTGGGGAATCAGCATCTGGGCCCAAACCTGCCTTAATTTGCTGGCAACCTAAACCACTGTCCTCTTTACGGGGTATACTTCCCTTGACTGTGTACCCTGACACTCTCCAAACCACCTTGGCCTCATGCCCTCCTGTCATCCCCATCCCTCTCTCAGAGGCAGAGTGCCACTGGGCAGACACAGAGCTGAACCGTCGCCGCCGGCGTTTCTGCAGCAAAGTTGAGGGCTACGGGAGTGTGTGCAGCTGCAAGGACCCCACGCCCATTGAGTTCAGCCCTGATCCGGTGAGCAGGGCATTAGGCAGTAAAGCTGGTTCTCCTTCCCAGCTTGGCCAGGAGCCCTAGGAAAGATCCTGGTTGGGGTGGAAAGTTCATGGTTGGCGCTGGGCTGAGTGTATAAAGGAGCCAGAAAGGAGGACCCTATGCCCCTTCCCTGTATACCCTGGAGTTTAGGGACAGAGACATCTATTACCAGGTGAACTCTTCCCCAGATAGGGTTCCTGGTTTGGAGAGGGAGTGAGGCAAGAGCTAAAGGCTGTTTCTCTCTCAGCTCCCAGACAACAAGGTTCTCAATGTACCTGTGGCTGTCATTGCAGGAAACCGGCCCAATTACCTGTACAGGTGAGTCTAGGAGAGAGCTATGTCTAGCACTCAACAGGAATGCATTTAGGAAGTGGGAAGCCAGGTTATCTAAGTGTAGAAGGGACTCTTGAATTGGGTGGAAAGGCAGCAGGTAGTAGGCCTATCATAGTGTGGGTGAACATTGGGAGTCTGGGCCTGTCTATAATCACAAGGGGGCTCTGAATTGGGGGAACAAGAAAACCTTAACTGATTCCTGGGTTCCCCAGGATGCTGCGCTCTCTGCTCTCGGCCCAGGGGGTATCTCCCCAGATGATAACAGTTTTCATCGATGGCTACTATGAGGTGAGCTGGGGCTTGAGGAGGTGGGGTGGAGTAGAGCACAGGGCTGTGAGTGCTGGGCAGCAGTGATTGCCCTGGACTGGCAAAGGCTCTGGGTGGTAAAGGGCTTGGGATATTGGGGCCTTCAGAGATGGGCAGGGGAGAAGGTGGCCTCACATGGTGATCAATGACCATGCCCCCAGGAACCAATGGACGTGGTGGCACTGTTTGGTCTGAGGGGCATCCAGCATACTCCCATCAGCATCAAGAATGCCCGTGTGTCTCAGGTACTGCCTAGGCAAGGATGGGAGAGCCAGGTGCCTGGCCTGCCCTCCACCCCAAAGCTCATGTGCCCTGTTCCCACTCCTTCCCCTTCAGCACTACAAGGCCAGCCTTACTGCCACTTTCAATCTGTTTCCGGTGAGTAACATGGGAAATTATTCTTGGGCCTGGGGAGGGGAGATGTGGGTGTGAGGTCCGGTCCTGTTAAGTAGCAAACTCTTTTCCTTCTCTGGGTCTCATCTTCCTGATCACTACTGCCTAAGAAGTAGGGTAAGGTAGAGGAGACCAGGATATAGGAGACAGCCCCTTGGGATCATGTTGTTTCCTTCCTCCTGCAGGAGGCCAAATTTGCAGTGGTTCTGGAAGAGGACCTGGACATCGCTGTGGATTTTTTCAGGTGAGGGGGGTGCCCTCCACTGTAGCTCCTGTAAGCTCATGGGGCCTCTTTGCTTGACTGAGTCTCCAGGGAAGAAAGCAGGGAAGTGTCTTCCTGGAGAACTTTCTAGAAGAAGCGAGCTCAAAAGTAGGGTAAAAGCCTAAGCAAAGGTGGGATAGCAGTTGTTGAGGCTGGTGCAGAGAATGGAAAGGGCTTATGGACACAATGGAGATCTGGGGAAAGGAGGCATGACTCCTGAGTCCCAGCTCCAAGTCTGCCAATATCACTGTATGACTGGGTTAACCATGCCCCTCCCCAAACTCCTGGACCCTGCCTCTCTCAGCTTCCTGAGCCAGTCTATACACCTGCTGGAGGAAGACGACAGCCTGTACTGTATCTCAGCTTGGAATGACCAGGTAGGCTGGGTGGACAAGGGTTGGCTGAAGAGTTGTAGTCATCCCAAGCTAACACCTCCCACCATGGCCCCCTGTCCCCAGGGGTATGAACACACAGCTGAAGACCCAGCACTACTGTACCGCGTGGAGACCATGCCTGGGCTAGGCTGGGTGCTTAGGAAGTCTTTGTACAAGGAAGAACTTGAGCCCAAGTGGCCCACACCAGAGAAGGTGCCCTTGCAGGGTAGGGTGACTGGGTTGGGGTACCCTACCGGTTCAATCTTTATAATCTCCTTACCTTCACAATCTCCCATGCCCTTCAGCTCTGGGACTGGGACATGTGGATGCGGATGCCTGAACAACGCCGGGGCCGAGAGTGCATCATCCCTGACGTCTCCCGATCCTACCACTTTGGCATTGTCGGCCTCAACATGAATGGCTACTTCCACGTGAGTGGGAAGCTGGGCTGTTTGGGAGGGGGCGTATATTCTGGTATAGTGGTCAAGAGCTTAAAACTCTGGAGCAATCATAGCTCTGCAACTGCAACCTTGGGGAGATTATATATCTGTGTGCCTCAGTTTCTTTATCAGTAAAATGAGTATAAAAATAGTACCTAACTCATAGGGTTGGGAGGTGGTGTGGTTTAAATGCATTAATATGTAAAGTGCTTTGAACTATAAACATTACATTAGGGTTGGCTGGTATTATTTTTATCATTACTATTCTTAGCACTGGACTGTGAATATGGGGAGAGTATTTCTACTGCCAAGCACTCCTCCAACCCTACAAGCTCAGCCCTCTCACTATCTCTCCTTGCACATTCTGGGTTCAAAGCCTCAGCCTGAGATGAGCAGGGAGGCTCCCATTCTCCCAATACCTTGCTGTGTCCAGAAGGCCTGCTTCCCAGTTACAGCTAAGGAGACCTGGAGACAGCCCAGCCTATAGGCAAGGACACCAGCCAACTTAGAACCTTCTAGAAGCCATAAGGGCTCTGAGAGGTTGGCTAATGGAAGACTCCCACTTATTTCCCAAAGAGGAGCTGTCACTCACTTGAGGTCGCTCAGTACCTGGTACCTGAGTCATACCAATTTCTTTTCTTCCAGCCCAGCCTGTCCCTTTAACTGCCATCCCTAGAAGGGCCTGTTCTTGGCTTATGTGGCTACAGAGTAGCAGGCCTGTGAGAACCACTGGGGATAGGACTAGTTCAGGCATCAGTGGCATGACCTCTCTGATAATGGTGAAGTCCAAATTAAGGCTAGCAAGATGCTGCAAAGATGCCCAGGATGCTGCAAAGGGAATAGGAAAGACGGGAGAAAATTAGAGACCTTTATGGTCCAGAATTTCATCTGTGGGCCTTGTGGACGTGGGTGAATAGGTGGTGTGGGTCACACAGGGCAAGGCCCTGATTTTCACCCTCACACTCACTCCAGGAGGCCTACTTCAAGAAGCACAAGTTCAACACAGTTCCAGGTGTCCAGCTCAGGAATGTGGACAGGTAGGGGCTAGGGGCATGGGGGAAGATGTCTGTGACCAGCCCATGACTGCCCTTTCCAGCCCTTGGGGCCTGTGTGTTTTACCCAGCCCTCTTATCCCAATTCCCTTGTGATCCCTTTCCCTGCCCAGTGCTGCCTATCACACCGAAGGGGCTGCCTCCTACCCTGACCCATTTCTCCCTACTTTCAGTCTGAAAAAGGAAGCTTATGAAGTGGAAATTCACAGGCTGCTCAGGTATGGCTTAGGGGCATTGAAGCTTGTGGCTGGGAATGGGGAGGAGTCAAATGCTGAGGGTCTTCACCCTATAACTTGTGGGGTGCAATACAAAATGAAAATGTGGGACTGCTTATTAAAAAAATTATTCAGAATTCCTAGACTGTGACAGCAAAGCATTAAACCAAGCACAGCACCTTCCTAAGCACAGACCGTGCCTTGGCCTGACTACCCCACCCCCTACTGCAGTGAGGCTGAGGTCCTGGACCACCACAAGAACCCTTGTGAAGACTCTTTCCTGCCAGACACGGAGGGCCACACCTATGTGGCCTTTATTCGAATGGAGAAAGATGATGACTTTATCACCTGGACCCAGCTTGCCAAGGTGCCCAACACTGAGCCCACCCAGAAGTACCCTTTCTCTCCGTGCCCCAAGATACAGGAAGCCTTTGTTCTGAAATTTCCAACCTCAATACTTTTTCTTCATACCCTCAGAACCCCCTACCCTCCCAACCTCCTTGTCCAAATTCTTATTCCAAAGTAATAGATTGAGAAGGCTGCTTGGGCAGTGGGGCAGGGGGTGGGGCCAAACGGTCCTTCCTGCCTCCTCCCCATAGCTCTCTTGAGCCATCCTTTTGCCTCCTTCTCCCAGTGCCTCCATATCTGGGACCTGGACGTGCGTGGCAACCACCAGGGCCTGTGGAGGCTGTTTCGGAAGAAGAACCACTTCCTGGTGGTGGGGGTGCCAGCCTCCCCCTACTCGTGAGTAACTTCTCTGCCCTGTGAAATGGGGGTCTAGTAGGATTGGAGCATATAGCTAATGATCCCCTCCCTATGTATTCTCATATTATCTTCCTAGGATGAAGAAGCCACCATCAGTCACCCCAATTTTTCTGGAGCCACCCCCAAAGGAGGAGGGGGCCCCAGGAGCTGCAGAGCAGACATGAGACCTCCTCCAAGACCCTGCAGGGCTGGGTACTGTGTACCCCCAGGCAGGCTGGCTCTTTACCCCATCCTGTAGGATTTTGTAGATGCTGACAGGGTCTGGGGCTGGTTTGTTTTTAACATGAGACTTAATTACTAACCCCAAGGGGAGGGTTCACCTGCTCCAACACCCCTGTTCCTGAGTTGGAGGTTTATTTATTTACTTCCTTGTTGGGGAAGGGCAGGGTAGTACTTGGGAATCATTGGGATCCCTGGGCAGCTGATCCTGTCCTTTGTATACCCCTTCCTCCCAGGCTTGGCTCAGAACCTAACCTATTTATTGACTATCCCAGAGGCTGAGGGCCCTGGAGGGCCCTGATTCCTTTCTGGGCTGGGGTGCTGCCCTGAGGGTGGGGCTGGCTCTTACTCAGGAAACTAGTGTGCCCACCTCATGGACAGGCCCCGCTGGGGCCCACGTGCTGATTGCAGCCTCCCTTGGAGACACTGAACCAGCCCTCCTTTCTGCCTCCTCTTTGTCCAGGTTTCCAAAGCTGGATAAAGGTGGTCATTGATTAAAAAAGGAGAAAACCTCTGGGAATGTGTCTGGTGATTGTGTGCATGTGTGTGAGAGAGAGAAGAGATGAGAATGGATGGTGAGTTTTCCTTATTAACCTCCGCAGAATTTAGCTTCCATTTGGGGCCATTTGGCCACCAGGGGATGCCCAAGTCTCAGACTCTGAGTTTTTTTTTCCAGGTTCCACCCTAGTATCGGCAACCCTGATCCTCACCCCACCCCATGTGGGGCTGAGTTTGGAGCAGCCACCCCACGCCCATTTTCCCACTGTTTAACAGCAAGGCTGGCTCCTGCTTTGCTTATCCGGGCTAGGCACTTGCCCCCAGAAATGGAGTGGAAGAGAGCAAAAAAAAAAAGGGGGGTACTTGAGGGGGAGGGTGGGGGTCTATGAAAGGGATGAGAGAGCAGGTGAGTTTAATTGGGGTGGAAAGGACATGGATAAGAGGAGATTGGGTGGCATTGTTGAGGAGCCAAGGACCAGACTGTAGGTAGAGACAGGAGCAAGGATCTCTGTGGCCCTTAGGTAAGGATACTTTGCATGAAGAATTTCATGTCTGGGCATTTTTCTGGCGAGAACTGCCTTGGTTTTCTTAAGAGGTTAGATCTTAAGTTAGATAATAGTAGAAGGTAATGGATGGGATTGTCCAAGGGGTGGGGGGAATGATAGCTCAGGGCAAAGGCGAATGACATTTAAGGATCTATAAAGGACTTAGGATGGGAGGTAGAGCATAGACCACCTCTTGAGGAGGGGTCTGCTTGCAGAGCCCTTTCCAGGTACACCTGGTGATCTTCTATAGAACCTTGGCCAGGGAAGCAGAAACTGACTGGAAATCTTGCCCTTTTTGCTTGCTCTCTGCCCCTGCCTCCCTAACCGGTGCTTGGCAATGACAGGGGTGGTATATGGCCTGGGCATATCCCACAGCCTGTGTTTGCTGGAGCTAGAGATACATTGCCGAGGTGGCACCACAGCCAGGTTGAACAGCAATTAGCCCATAAAGAGGATGAGGCCCGCCCTTGTCAAACACGTCCCCTGGAGCCTCTACACAGGTCGCCTGGGTAGTGTGTGAGAGGCACAGTAGGGTGGTGAGGGGTGAGGTGGACTGATTTCGCTCCCTGCCCCCCCCCCCCCCCCCCCCGTGCGCTTTCATTCTGGGACTCAGACTGATTCTCAGGTAATGTGTGGCTCTGACCAGGCTGTTCCTTTTGGGGCTCGGCAAGAGGGTGGTAGTTTTGGGGTGCCCTGAATAAGCCCAAGAGGAGGGATCCAGGGGTTAAGGGGAAGGGTGCAGGGGCACTGGTTTGTCAGGCTGGGCTTTGCTTGGTAACAGACAGCATGTCTTCCAGCCAGAGTCTCCCTCCTTAGCGTTGTCACTCTTGGTTCAACAGCAGTCAAGTCCATGCCTGGGACATTCTGGCCAGGTGCCTTTAAGCGGTTACCATGTCAGCCAGGACCAAACCAGGCTCTGGAGTCAGACAGTCTGTGTCCGAATCTGGGCTCAGCTCTTCACTGGAGGGTTGGGGCTGGGTCAAATTACTTGGCCTTTGTAGGCCTCACTTTCCTTACCTAGAGCATAGGGGTGATGGAGATTGAGTAAGAGATCAGGCCTGTAAAGCACTAGACAGGCCAAGACCAAGGATAAATGAAGGTTTTTTTGTGAGATCCCCAAACCAGGGAAAGGTCTGGAGCTTTGCCTAAGTGGGAAGCAGGGGCAGCCTGGACTCTGATGTGGGCTCCCAGAGGGCTTCCCAGAGCCTAAGGGCTAACCTCATTGCTTTCGTCATAATTCTGTTCTCCTCCCCCACTTGAGCACAAGCTTGTTATTTTCATAGCTTTCCAGTCCAGTGCCCCCACCTAGGAGGGGGTAGGTTCAGGCCAAAGTCCTCCTACATTATAAGAAGGTAGACTAGCCCAGCCCCCACCTTCTCAGTGCCCTCTTGGCCATTCTTCTTAGGCTCCCTCCCAGGCCTGGAATTTAAATGAAGGGGAGAAATAGTCACCCCACTGCCCTTCGAGGAGTCTTTGGAATCTGTCCCCACGGAAACCTGAGGCTAGTTTAGCAGGATGGATCCTTTTCCCAAGAATACATGAACAATGGTAAGAATGTTTGCGTTTGTATGTTGGTATGTTTAATAAATAAAACACATTAAAAAAAAAAAAGAATACATGAACAGAGTCTAAACGGAAACATTTTAATTGATTTATAAATTCTGAAGTCTCTTCTACACATCCACCGAATGGCTCTGCTAATTTTGCATGTGCCCGGGCTATAGGACACTCTTCTCTCATCCCCCAGTAGAGTACTGGGATCACCAAGAGCACTCCTTGGCCTGAGGGGGTGTCAAGGGTTTAAGGACTAGACTCAGGGAATGGATAGGAGAACTGGTTACATGAAACACCAATGAAAGGAAAAGTCAGGCACAACCTGAAGAGGGTGGTCTTTAGCCCCAAGTCCTGAACAGCAAGGCTGGGCTGCCCTAGCCCAGGTGACAATGAGATCCTGCCCCCACCCCATTCACTGCCACTTGGCAGTACCAGGGTGCCTCTTCCCTGTACCCGTGCTGCAGCAGCAGTGGTGGAGGCAGAAGTAGAACTATTTCAGATTGCAGTACACATACATGGACGCAATCATGGCAGCCAGCTGGTATAAAGGAACAGGGAGAGAAGAGACATGATTAGTGGGGCTAGGTCCTGAAGCTTTAGTTTCCTGATCCCCCAGATACCTTCCTATATGGAGTTCTGTTAAAAGTCTGTTTCCTTCAGAGAGGCTTCAAAGATGGGTCCAGCAGCTTCCAGTCCTGGCCCAGGGTGGATATCCCAGCCCCAACCTCAGCCTCTTCATCCCCTTACCTCCAGGCCCCCAATTCCAGCTGCCACACCACCTACGACGACTGCATTGGTTCGGATGTCGTGCAGAAGCTGTTCAAAGCAACCCTAGGGGAGGGCAGAGAGCATCTATTATCTGCAGCTGTTTCCACCTACATCTGGCACCCTGGGGCCTGCAAAGAAGGCCCCCACCTTGCCATCCCAGCTCCACACCTTCACGGCATCATTCGCTGCCTTCTTTTTGGTGCAGGGTTCATTGGCTGTGCTATTGGTATTGTTGCTGCAACAGTATGGGGGAAAAGCATGGCTCTTCACAAAGGAGGGGGAGTCTTCAAAATCTGTGTAATTGTTGAAGCCGCAGCACTTGAGCTAGAGACGAGGGAGAGATGGTCAGTGGGATCCTGCTTCCCTCCTCCCACCCAAAATCTCCAGCCCACCTTACCCCATCCATGGTGGTGTTCCACACTTGGGAGAATTCCACCTGGGAACCGTAGTCTTTCTTGATGGCGGGCACTACCAGCAGTGTCAGGAAGTTCTCAGCCTGGGTGGAGCAAGCCAGAATTTTGGGACTGACAGGGATGATGGCCATCACAGCCATGGCCTGCTTCCAGGATTTTGCCCATTCTGCCTCCCTTGCCCTTTGCCAGCTTCTTACCATTGTGGTGTACACCAAAGCAACCACAGCAGCTGCAACCTCCGCAATGAAGATTAGGAGAAGGATGAAGAAGAACTGAGTGGGAAACAGGGATCTAGGTTTTAGGGAGAGACAGTCCCTTATGCCCTTTTTGCCCTGACCCATCCCCCATAAAGTGAATCAAGGACCCTTTTGCTGAGGTCCCTGGAGTCTGGGACAGGGTTTGGAGATCCCCAAGAGTAAAGGATGAGAGGACCCTGGGCATAGGACATTGGCCTGTGGAGCTGGGTCTGACACACCATCATGAGGGCACACTTGTTCTCAGCTTGAGCACCATAGCAGCCCAGGAAACCAAGAGCAAAGAGCACAGCGCCAGCTGCAATGAGAAAGTAGCCCACGTTGACAAACTGCATGGCACTGGACGACAGCGGCCCGAAGATCTTCAGGAAGGATGGTCCATCGACTGATACCCAGATGCCCACTGCCAGCAGGGCCACACCACATAGCTGGGGACAAAGAGATCAGGCAGTCCTTAAAATAGTACTGATGTGCAGCTCCCCCACAGTTGAGTAAGGGAGAGTGGAGCCTAGAAAGTTCCTCTTTATGGACTAGGGAGTCTAGAAACTCATCCTACAAGGAGGGGGACATCCTTTAGAGCCAGAAAGATAGGAGCTGGGACACCCATGGCCAGCACCAGGCAGCGCAACTGGGTAGATAAAAATGTTATCAGGAGTTCTAGAAATGTCCACAGGGTGGGGGGAGGAGCAAGGCTCTCCCTCACTTGCTGCCAGGGTCCTGCCACATAACTAGGAGTGCAAACAAGCAGGTGAAGGCCCAGCCCCTCATTTCCTTTCTGGGCTATAAGTGCCTAGAACACCTCTGTCCTCTGATAGGTGGAAACAGAGGGGTGGAAGCGTGGAGCAGGCCCAACAGTCACCTTAGCAACCGAGGTGTGGCTGAGGTTTACACCTGCTCCCAACCTTGAGAGGGTGGTGGCTGAGAAGGGACATCCACCCTGAGGCCCCATTTGCCTCCCCTCCAGGATTTGACGTCACGCATGCCCCTCATCCAGCCTAGACCTCACCTTGTCTCACAGGGGGAAACTGAAGCACTAGAGGGGAAGTACAGCCGGATCCTCTCTTAGAAGCTCTCTGGCTCAACCCTAAACGTCAGCAGGAATCCCAAGGCACAGATGGGGGAGGGTACTCCCTGACAACCACAGCTCTTGAAACAAAGCCTTGTTGACCCAGGGCTTCAGTGGATAAATCAGCCTGACACCACCTGGTACCCGGTCCCCACTTTCCATCTACAGAAACTGAGGCTGGAACCAGCAGTGAGGCGGCAGATTGTGGCTGGATCCCAGGCATGTTTGCCCAAGAACAAAAAGCTGGGCCTCCAGCCCACAGGGTCAAATTTCAAGGAGTCTGAAGCCTGCCCTACTTTGCCCTGCCCAGCCCGGAAAGGCCTGGGCAACAGGGGCCAGAAACCAAACCAGATTTGCTTTTAACCCCCTCGGGTCAGAGCCCCTGTTCTTTAACTCTCTTGGATCCTGTTGCCTCCTCCAGATAAGTGTCTAAAGGCTGGTTTCCTAAAGCCCAAAGAAGCTACCCGGGAAGAGAGTCCATTTACTCCACCCCCACCCCCACCCCCCTGCCCAATTTCTCCAAACTTGTCTACGTGCCATGTCTCTCCACCTCCTTACCTTTTACTCACTCTTACCCACTCTAATGTGACTTCAAGTTCTCTGGTAACATCTGTGCTAAATCTGGTAGACATTTCATGGGCCATATCCTCTTAGACCTCTCTGATATCTCCCTCCTTTCCCACTGCTCCTTCTGCATCTCCTTCATGTGGTTATTCCTCAACTTATCCCTCATAAGTTGGGGTTTCTCAAAGTTTGCTCTCCCCGAGAACTCTTGCCCACTCCCATGGCTTCAACAACCATCTATGGGTACATGACTTTCAAATATCTACATTCAACTCAGAACTGAGCTGCACCCTTACTGTGTACATCCCCTGGGATGCTCATGCCAGAGATGGGCATTATGTCAAAGCTTCTGCCTCCCCTGTCTCTTCTTCCATCCCTTAACTACCGTAGGAGGGATGTGTCCATGCTGTCCAGTTCTCCCCATCTCCACCACTATCTCCAGGATTCCAGGGTTCACACCTCATTGCTTAGCTTCCTCAAACATCCTCTATGCAAATGGTTTCCTGGTTTTCTGAACAATAATATCAGGTGTCATTGCCTCTGGGCTTTTATAAGTACTTTACAAAAAGTACTTTTATAAGTACTTTACCTTCCCACTACCACCCCCACCCAGTGCCAAATCCCAGCTTCAGCTGCTTCCTCCAGGAAGCCTTCTCTGACTAGGCTGGACTGGAACCCCTCCTATGGGCTTCTGTAGTACTTGGGCTAAGTCCAGCTATACTACCTATCCTGCTGGACCTGAGATCCTGGAGGACATAGAAAGTCCTTGCTTATCTGCCACTCCAGCACCCAACACAGAGTCTTAGGCAGTAATTGTTTGTTGAGTGAATAAGCGCTGTCTGAGACAGAACTCTGCTCTGTTGCTGGCTTTTTGATGTCTCTGGCCCTTCTCCCCTTTCTGCTTCCTAGCACACAGAGGCCACTGAATTCCCTTTCACACTAGTCACCTTGGGCACACCCCTCCCTTCTTTGGGCCCCCAACGCTTATAAAAAGGGAGATATGCTTGCTAGCTTACCTTGCCCTGCCCTCCCCTAAGCCTGGGCTGAAGCTTCTTAGAAGGGCGAGGATCCCCCTAAACATTTCCACCCCTCTATGTGTGGGCATTCTGACTGCTACTGGGGCAGAACTCAGCATTTGGAGATACCTCTGCACCCCATTCATAAAGGGAAACTTGCAGAACAAAGCCTGGGCACAGCAGTCTCCCACCCCCGAGGTTGGGCTTGGCTCAGGTTGCGACCTAGGCCTGTAAGAAGCCCCAAAGAGCCCACAAACCCTACACTTACAAAGATGAGCAAATTGAAGAGGATCATCATGGTCTTAACGAAGCCGAAGCACTGCATGATGGCTCCTGAGAAATATATGTATGAGTTAGGGTCTTACCGCCTTCACCCCCACCCCAGGCTGTCCCTCACATCTGCACCCTGACATAACAGACCCCCGAAGCCTGGACCCATACTTCACTCAGCTTCCTCAGCACCTGGACTCTACTACTTTAGGATTTCTCCCAACCCCATCCAGAGACCCCTACTGCTCTATATTATCTGCTCCCTCTGCCAGCACCCGATACTCTGAGATCCTAACATCCTGGTTTCTCCACTTGTACCTCAAGCCTGACCCCCAAACTCCAACTCACTCCATGCCCCTTCCTGGCATCTATGTACTCTGGTGGGCCCCCTCTCCAAACCAACCCCAAAACCTTTGAGTACCCTCCCCAAACCTGTTTTCAGTTTCCCAAACCTGTTTCCAGATTGATTTCCCTTCATAGGGTAATCCCTATTCCATGCCATCACCTGTTTAGAGCTCTTGGTCGCTTGAGTTCTAGAAGAGGAAACAGCTAAGGCTCTGGAGGGGACGGTACAGTCCAGGGAGCAGCCGTTAAGTGGGCAGGCGGAGGGACAGGGCTGGCTCTTACACACCACTGCTCACCTGCAGGCGGGGCAGCCGCTTTAAAGGCCTCGTTCTGCCTGCCCGCCTGCCCCACCCGCAGCCAGTCCACCCGCCCTTGCCCCTGCTGCCCTCTGCTGCCTAGGAATCTGTCCCCACTGCCACAGCAGCAGCGGAACCTGGCAACATCAACCGTGGGCAACGCCCCTCCTGTCTTTAGACGGGAGGAAAGTCTGGGGGTGGAGCAAGTTCTGGGGTCTGACCTCCCAGAACTACTGCGGGCCCCCACCACAACAGTGCACATATGCTTCTTATCTTACATCTGCTAGTACCTTCACACCCCAAATACTCACAGGCACACACATCTGCCCAAGCTGCCGTCCATATATTCACACAATAAACACACGGATATATACATAAACACAAATGCTCATGATTGTACACACCACACACACACGCACACATAAAAACACACTGAACTCTTTCTGGACTGACTCCTGACTCCCAGCAATGAACGAACAACAGAATTAGTCTCTCTCTCTTTGGCAAACACACATACACAAACATACACATACACGCACGTGCATACATACACAAACACTCACTTTCAAGGAAATGGCCAAGGTTTGGCAGCCTCTGTTCCCTCCTCTGAGTAGCAAACAGGCTTGGTCCTTTTTCCTCCACAAAATCCGAGTTCCCCATCTTTCTCCTCTTCCTCCTCTCATCTCCCTTCCCACTCTTTTCCTTTCCCTCTCTCCGGTCTTCTCTTAATACTCTCTGTCCACCTATTCCCCTTCTGCCAGCAGGTGGCGCCATGGTCCCACAAAGGAATTGCCACCCCCCCTCTACCCTTCTCCAGTTCGAAGGCTCTGTAAACCCCATCTTCATTCATCCTTCCTTGGCTGCCTGTCTCGCTTCCCACTCCCACACTCCTGAGGTCGAGGTACAGGGATAGTCCTGGTTTTCAAGTCACTCAGACAGGGGCTCAAATTCCTTCCCCGTCCCTTCTTAACTGTGTGACCCCGGGGGACATTTCTTAGACTTGGTTTCAATCCTCTTTTTCCATAACAAGATAGTTAACAGGGTTTTAAGCTGAGATTTCCTCCCCACTCTGGAATATTGGTAAAGGAATTTCCACAGAGTGAGAAGGTCAGAAAGGAGAGTGCCACAGCCAGAGAGATGGGGTTTGGGGGTGGTGGGTTTATGTTTTGTTGTTTAGTGGGAGGACGCAGCTGAAGAGACAAGAGAGAGATGGGTGAATAACACTGATATTTGTACAGGTCATGGTTTAAATGCGTAACACATTTTCAGTCCTTTTTTTTTTTCCCTTCACAACAACCTTATGAGGTTGATTCTCTTATTATCCCTATTTTGAATATGGCGAAATGGAGGCACAGAAAGGTTAAGTGGCTTGTCATGATCACACAGCTTGTGAGAGGCAAAGCCAGTCAGTCTGGTGCCAGAGTGCACATCCTCACCACCAAGCAGATCTGTCTAGATTGATGCAGGCTTTAAGGAGGCAGGAGGGGCTGGCTTCCAGAAAGAGCAGGGGAAGAGGCCTTGGTCTGGGACCTGAGGAAGCAGGCAGGCAGGGGCAGGTGGGTTTATAGATATGGTGGCTGCAAGTTAATGGGGACCAGGTCATCTTCTAACCTGAGGGTGACAGGAGTAGAAATTAGCGAGGAGAAGAGGTGTAAGGCCTGTGGAGGTGATGCTGAGGGCCCCCAGAGTCTTCCATCAGGGTCTTGCAAGAAGAGAGTAAAGGTAGAGGCTGGGAAGGGGCCCTGTAGGTGGGATGAGAGGGAAAAGGAGAGGGAGCTGAAGTACGGAGGGGGAAGGGGCAAGTCCAAAGTCTCAGAGCAACTCGGCATAAGGCTGGGTGGAGCCACCGACTCTCCTGCCTCCTACAAAAACCCAGGGTTGGCACCTCTTACGTTCCCGGGGTACCTAGTTGTTTCTTCGCCTGCACTGATTGTCCACGTGGCTTTTTGCATCTCCAGAAGAATTGGTAGCAGGTCACATTCATCCATGTCCCTAGTGCCCAGCACAGTTGAAGTTATCAGTGAATCTTTCTTGAACGAATGAATGAGTACAGAATAGCAAGCAGTAAATGCTCTGGATTTAAATGCTGTGCCTACCTCTAATTGTGTGATTTTACCTCATTGGTTTTATACCTCTTTATATAAAAAACAGAGATAATGATAGAACCTCCCTGTAGGGTTCTTGAAAGATAAAATGCGATAATGTTTGCAAAGTGTTTCCTGCACACAGTAGGTGCTCAACAAACATTGTTAATACCGTTAATGTGGATGAGTGATAAAACGAGGGTGATTAACCCCTCCACAGAGCATCTTTTCCCAAGGGGGTCAAGCTGAGGTTAGGCGGCTCTTGGGCTCACTCTGGGGTTGGACCCATGGAGAGGATTGTGAGGGAAGCTAATCCATGGGGAGGGGCAGGGGTAAAGAGGACCACCCTTATGCAGTCTCCATATGTCATAGAGGCCTCGGCTGCCTAGGCCAGCAGCACTTCTCAGGCACACCGCAGCAGCTCCCCTTTACAGATGGGGCCCTCTCGGCTAGTCCGAGCCCCTCGGCCCCGGGGCCTGAGCTCCCCCTACCGCAGGCGAGGTACCAGCCGGCCTGGGACCAAGTTCCCCAAGATGTTCAAGTGCAGCCGCAGAAGGTACCGGCAGAAGCCACAAAGCCCAGCTACCACCACCGCAACCACCAATCTTGCCACCAGGACTGCTGATGTGAACACTAACAGTGACACTGCTACCACCAGTGTGTGGGTCCTCCCTCCGCAAGGTTAGTTGGGAGCCCAGGTCAGGGTGAGGCATTGGAAAACCTCCCAAAGGCAGAGAGCTTTAATGGAGGGTGGATTGGCTGGAAGCAGAGGGCTTGGGAAGGGAGATGAATCGCAGGGGGCAATGGGGCTTCCAGAGCTGTTGTTTTCCTCTCACCCTTCCCCCTCCTTCCTCTCTTCAGTTCTCAGACACCTCTGTCAACCTGGGAGTTTTCTGATCTTCTAGAAACACCCAGCCCAGAAGCTTGGCTAGGCCTGAATCTGCCTCCCGGCAGGGACTGCGAGTGGTAAACAGCAGACAAATACAGTCATTTCTGTTCCAATTGCTTTACTATCATCTCACTGGTAGGAGGGTCTCTGTGGACATCTTAGAAGGTATGAGGAATCAGGTCCTTGGGGAGAAAGGTAGAGAGCACAGATCAGAGAGGGACAGGATGAAAGACAGACCTTAGGGGTCCAGGGCGTGAGTGCCCGAATGCTTGAGTGTAAGGTGTGTGTGCCTCTGTGCGCTTGCGGTGGTTAATGTGGAGGTGTAGCTGCTGGTGTGTGTTTGAGAGTGTGCGTGTGAGACCATGAGAACTGGGAGCAGGCATGCGGCTGAGTGTGCCCGGGTAGAGAGAGAGCTGTGTATGTCGAGGTGTGTTTGTGAGTGTGCGTGTGTGTGTTTGTGAGGGAAGGCATTGGCCCCACTAAGAGGAATGAAGGTCGGGAGGGGGTAGGAGGCAGCCTGAATGAGGGGCTTCAGAGGAGGGCATACTACTACCTCCAGCCCCCTCGCCCCTCTCTCGGAGTCAGTGCTTTCCAGGACTACCAGCTGAGCTGGAGCTCTTGGGGGCAGGGCAAGACAGCGGCGTTTGAGTCCAGAAGTGGGGGAGGGTGCTAAGCTCTCAGGCCTGGGGATTTTCCATTTGGATTTCTGAGTGTATGCCCATGTGTCATCGGGTGTAACTGGTTTTCTGAGGGGTGTGTCTTCATTGGGATGTGTCGTAGTGTCTGAGAACACCCCTGAGTGACTCTCTCTAACGTGTGGCTTTATATATGGGTTAATTTGTGTCCCAGTGTCCCAAGACTTGGCCCCAGTTCCAGCACTCCCCTCCCTGATGGCTGGGAATAGGTGTGGCCCTGGAGACCTTTGGCCAGGTCCCTGGGGTTCAGGAAGCCTGGCTAATATCCGTTGCTGCATGCGAGGGAAAATGAAGTGTGTCTGTGTCTTCCCACTCGAAGTCCTGCAAGAGACAGAATCCGGGGCCGGTGGGGGCAGGAGAGAGCGGAGGGCCTCACTGACACATTTTGTCCAGCAGTGCTGGGTGGGAGCTGAGGATCCTCAAGGTATTGGTTGGGAGTGGGGGTGGGGGGCATGGAACCTCTCACTCAGACCTAGAAGGTGGGTTGGGCTGGTGGCCAAGGCCCACAAGGGGGTCCACACATATAAAGACACTTGACACAGTCTGTACGCACATGCAGACATGTAAATTTAAGTGGCTCACATTCACACAATGAATGCAACAAACATACACATGCATGCAGGCACATGCCCATAAACAGAGATATGTACTGACAGTAATACACACAGACCGCCCCCCATATGTCACATGTAACAACACATATACATGCCTACAAATGTACATACAGAGACACAAACATGCATGCACCCAGACATATGCACACATGCATACAGACACAGGCACATGCAACGACACTCATGCAAACCCAGGTACACAGAGACACACAAATTCAGACACACACTCACCAGATATCCCTGCCCCCTCAGCCCTGGGACCCAGAAGTCTCCCTCCCCTATATGAGTGTATTTGTTCGTGTGTATGCCCACGCTTGTGTCTGTGTATATCTATGAGTATGTGTGCATGAGCGAAGGGGGTGCTGAGCTCTGGGAACCCGATGACATCACCTCCTCTGGCTATTTTTAGCTGGATCTGCAATGACGGCAGATCCACTGCCCCTCCCCCTCCAGGTTCCCAATTCTCCTCCTCCTCAGGCTCCCAGAGACAGCCGCAGCCAGAGGGCACCCACTACCCAAGTCTAGGTGACCTCCTGGATGACCGTGAACAGCCCACTCTCTCCCACTCCTCCAAAGCTTCCTGGAGGCAAGAGAAAGTGTTTGGGGAAGTATGACAACCTGAAACAGGGGCTTGGGTCAGGTGAGCTAAATTGGCTGATACCCAGCCCCTAGGGTGCCTCTGCTTCTGCTTTTCAATCCGAAGCTCTGTCTCATTCAGCCTCCACTTATTTGTTCATTCATTCCAGAAATACTGAGTGCCTGCTATGTGCCAGGGAGTGTGCTAAGTTCTGGTGCTACAGCACTGAAGATTCCAGAGACTGGAATCCGGGGCCAGGCTAGGGGGAAGGGGGGGAATCTTCCTTATGAAGTTACAACTCGTGGGGGCAGGTATTACATGGCTAAATCATTTTTTGTGGCCAGGGCCCTGAAAACTTGTAATGGAGGGACTTAGTCTAGGGTGATGTTCTCGGTCTCTTTTTCTTTGGGCTCTTCCTTCTCCCATAGGTGGGATATAAGATAAGGAAGCCAGAAGGGGGCACACCCCCTTCCAGAATTCCGGAGCAGTGCTTCCTTCTCAGAGCCTGAGCACACCCACCGCTCTACCAACCCCCCACATAAGTGTGCTGACTTGGTCCACTGCTATTCATTTCCCTCTTTTCCCTGGCTCAGTGGAAGAGAGGCCATTGCCCCCCGCACCTATAGGTGGGAAAACTGAGGCCCAGGGAAAGACAGAGCTGGCCCACGCCTCATGGTGCCCCAGGAGCAGCCCAGGGGGTGATGCAGACGGGCGGTAGAGGAAGTGGCTGGGACGCTGGCTGGCACAGGTGCATGGGAGCAGGTCTGGGGGTTGGGTTCAGGAGACAAGGAGAGGGATCCTTGCCAAGAGAAGGGTTTCCCGCTCCCGCCAGCCTCGGGCAGCCACCGGAAAATCGGGTTTGGCAGCTTCAGCTGTGCCTCAGGGCAGGGGGAGGGGTCCGGACAGCTCCCGGGAGGCAGCCTGGGGTGGGCCCGTCTTCCAGTCTAGCGACTGGCCAAACCGCCCAGTGGGGGGAGCATTTTTTCATACCAGGACCCTTTGGACTGCAGAGCTGGTGCCCGGAGTTAAGAGTCCCTGTGCTGCCCCAAGCCCCAGTGTGATCCTTGGAAAATCCTGGTTCCTTTCTTGACTTCAGTCGCTCCTCCTGGGAAAGGGCTCTGAAGGATCACATTCCCCACCCCCAATTCCTGCCCTCGGGGTTTTCCTGGGTGTCTGACTCAGGCACAGGAACACACAGCCAGCCGGGTAGGGGCCGACCAGACAGCCCTGGGGCGCCAGGTGCTAGGTCCCCTGTCACCAATTGGTCAATGGCCGGAAACCTAGCTCCAGCTCTACAATGCAATACCGGTCACCCCACCCATACCGGTGCCCCCACCCCACTTCCGGTTTCTGTTCCTTCCTCACCTCCAGGGAAGGCTGCTGGTCCCCCTGGGGAATCTCCCTTGTCGTCTCCACTGGCTCCCTGCCCTGCAGTTATCCCTCCCCATCCATTCAGGGACAACTTTAGGTTATCTCCCAGTAAACATTCTCTCACTGGGCCCTGTGAAAGGGAAGGAAAAGCTGGTTGGACCGACTGTTTAGGAGCCATCTTTTCTTGCGACCCTCACACACTGGAGGCCAAAAGAGGGGCTTAGGGGGAGGCGGTGGTGGTTAAGTGCTGGGGCCTAGGACTGGGCTAGGGTTGCCCTGGGCACTATCCCACCTCCTGCAGCCCCAGAGGAGATGAAAATGCTAGTCTTCTCCTATCCAGCCACCTCTTTTCTCTGCTTTCAGAGAATCCAAAGAAGAAAGCCCAGAGCTGAAACCTGTAGCCTCTGGAAAACAAACACAAAAATGCAGGCCCAATGAATTCTGGCTGTTGTTACTGTCACTATGTCAATGATGAACTCCCATTAAACCCAATTTAAAATATATATTATATATTCATAGACATCTACAGACATGGAATCTTAGAAATCCAGAATTCTTAGAAATTCAGAACTCTAGAATCTAGAGTTTCAGAATCAGAAGGTTGAGTACCCTTGAACTGGAAGTCTTGAGAAGTCTATTAGTGAAGTTCCTACCTTAAGGTAGATGTCTAAAGCAGAGGATTCCCCACTGGGGAAGGACAAAGAAGTTCATGAACTTCCCAGAAGGAGGAAGAAGCAGAGAGTCTGGGACACATGAGCTCAAGTGAGGTAAGATACCTGCAATAAACCAGACAGAAGACAGACATCATCCATGAGGACACATTCCTCTTTCCTGAGGATGAGGAGAGTGGGGTAGCAGTTGGGACAGAGACAGGAGAGCTATATAAACTGAGGAAAGGTAATCTAGAAAAAGAATGGTCAAGTCGCATAGTATGCCAGCCCAACACCTCCAGTTCCCCCATGATTTGCGTTACATCAGCCTAGGACATTTCCAAAGGTTAATAAGACATCTTATTACATTGGAGCAACCCATGTCTAGCTATCTTTATTTGGAGGGGGTGGGGAAGAGAAAGGTACCAAGCAAGAAAATACTCCATGTAGGATGCTTTTCTCGAGGCTACTGGGCAGAGAATGCTCTTTTCAAATAAGATGTTGAGCCCTGAGCACAACGCGGTACACACTAAAGTCACCCCCTCCTCCATGTGTGTATCAGGCAAGGGGAACTTGTGGGCGGGTACTTGGGGGATGGTGCCTGGGGAAGCTGAGTATCACTATAGAAGGAGCCAACCTCTGGGCAGCATATTGCATGGGGACCCTTGTCTGATCTATAGGGCTGGTTACTCAGCAAACAATAGGTTGTTTACTTAGTATTTCTGGGAAACTACTGCAAACTAAGGAATCCAGAAGAAGCAGCTCCAGAGAAAGGCTAATGCCAGGCTCTACTGGGTATGGGCAATGGGACAATGTCAGCTGGAGGTCCTCTTGCTGAGTTGCCTGACCTTCAACTCAGCCCCAACCTCTACCTTCACAATCCATTTGCATCCCTCTCCCTGCTTATCTGCTATTATACCTACCTACACCTGCTGTGTGACCTTTGCCAAACCCTGTCCTTTCTCCAGTGATGCCTCAATCTTCCTTTGCCCTCTTTTGAAGTCTACTATGGGATCCTAAATGCAGTTTTTAATATTTTATGGCCCTAGTTTCCTAGATCAATTCTAGCTTTAGATATCTCCATTTGCAGCTTCCAAAGAAAGTCTCAGGCAGTTTAAGGGAAGATGTAGCGAATATGCCTATGTTGGGTGTTTTCATAAATCTTATATAATGACCCCAACTATCCCATTGTATAGATGAAAGAACTGAGGTTTCGAGAGAGTAAATGCCATGCCTAACATCATCCAGCCTGGAGAGTGACAGAACTGGGATCTCAACCAGGAATATCTAAATCTCAGGGCTGTAGTTTCAGATTAGCTTTATTCCTGGTAGCTTTGAAAGATGAAATGAGAATCCATAGATGGGAGTTTTCAGAAATGCCCCACGGTGATCGAGGTGGTTAGCCCTGAAGTCCATTCCGAAGAATGCACAACAGGGACTGACAAGTTCTTGTGCTCTGAAAAAAAGCCGAAATGGGGCTCCTTCTATAGGGAACTCGGTGTGTTCTCAGCTCAAACTGGCCATAGACTGGGTGGGAGGTTCCCCGGGTGGAATAGAATGGGGTGATACTGAGCTGGTCTTCAGGGGTTGGTGGGTTGTTGCCACTCCATCTGGAAATAAGGTATGTGTATATGTTAGGGGGAACTGTAAGTGGGGGCTTCTTTATTTTCTGGGATAGGCTTGTTTCCTTCTCCCACCCCCTTGTCGGAGCTGTCAAGCCTCTAGAGCCCAGGGGGACTTTCCAGCGAGGATAGCATCATGCTGTGTTGACAATGGACTCACCACTTAGAGGTTCTCAGCACCTTCTGGATTCTTTAGACTGTCCTCAGCAACCTTGCACAACTGCCTCAGTTAACTGCCCCAAAGGAGATAGGAGGATTTCAAATGTCCCCTGCTCTGGTCAAGGTTGGGTCAACACAGAGGAGTCTGGGAGATTCAGGAAGTCACTGGCTCACAAGATCTAGGCTGGAGGGAACCCTAGGGGGATTATCTAAACTGAACCCCTGAACGGTAAGGGTGGGAAGGAATTCCAGGTCCAGAGAGAGAACAGGACTTGTCAAAAGTCACACAGCAGCGCCAGCTGACTCCCCCTTTTGCCAAGCGCTCCCTTTGACATTGGGGACACAGTGTTGAATCCAGCCTTGTCCTTGTTCCTGTGAGCTTGCTACCTAATGTAGAAAATGGGCTTGGATATACCAAGATAGGTATCAAGGCTAAAAGACAGGTTCGGACTTTGTACAATGGGAGCTCAGAGAGGGTGGGGCTCAGGCTTCAGGGAACATTCATAGAGGTGGCTTTTGAGTTGTGCTTAAAGAACAGGCAAAATTTTTCAGCAAATACAAAGAGAGAAAGGACCTTGCAGACTGAGAGGCAGAATGAGCAGAAATTGGACTGTGTAGGATGAAGGAATTGTCCTGCAAAGCTGGCCCATGGCTGGAGTATGAGTCTGGTGGGTAATAGGGTAGTCAGAGTTTGGACATTAAGTCAGGACTGTCTGCGCTCTGTGGGCACACAGGAGCCACAGAAGATGCAGGACCTAGGAACCAGGTAGGGAGACCCGAGGAGACTGTGGCTTAGAGATTCTTAACGGAATCTGCTGGACCCTCGTCACCTACCAGACTGTTTCCTTTAATCCAAGGCACACACATAGATTATGCCTCCCCCCTCCCAGGGCACCCAGGCCCAGCAGAGGAGGAGGTTATCCCCACATCCCACTAGCTGCCTTCCCGCTCCAGGAATTAAGGGCTAGTGAGCACGTCTCTCCTTTTAGCGGCTTCCACCCCACCCCCACTCTCCCCTCCCCCGCCCCCCACCCCCACTCCAGCCTTCCCAGTGCTGCCGTGATGCAAATCCGCTCCGGATTTATTCGCGGGCGTTCTTTCCGTAAAGCGGGGCGCACCCGGCGCCAATGCTTGGCTGGAGGTGCTCCCCTGGCCCTGACCCAAGGGCCCCAGCGCCCGGAACGAAGGGGAGGTGTGCCTTCCCCGCTGGGGGTACCCTGCGGCAATCGCCGCCCCTTTCATCAGGGCGGGGTCGGGGGGGTGTAAGGGGGAGTCCTGAGGCTGGGCAGCTGCGGCCCGCAGGCCTGGGGGCGGGGCTGTCATTAACCGTGCCTGGTCCGTGGTCGCGCGGAGACCCGAGCCAAGGTCGGGAAGCCCTTCCCGGCGTCGGGGAGGGTGGGAGCCACCGAGAGCCCGACTAGGAGCGCTGGGTTGGGGGCACCTTGGGCAAGCGGGGCCCTGGCGGGGAAATGCCGGGCGTAGGAGGGGCCGCCCCATCCCTGACACGGCGGCTGTTTGAGTCCTTCGGTCTCTGTTCGGACGTGGTTTTGGCACTGAGAGCGAATTCGACCGAGCCCTGCCCTCAAGGCGCTCCTCACCTCGCGGGGAAGCCAGGCAGCATCACATGCCCCGTGCGGGGCCCGAAAGTCTGACGCGAGATGGGGCGGTGGGACGGTGGGCGGGCGCGGGCTGCGGTGGGCGTAGGCGGCGCTTTCGAGGGCCCCAGCTTAGAGAAAGCACGACCGCGTGGAGGTTGGGAGGCGGTAGGTGAAATGCTATGGGAATCGGCATGTAGGTTAGACCTAGAGAAATGGCATGTATTGAGCACCTGCTGCAAGCCAGATCAGGGATGTTCACCAAATTGACAAAAAGAAGAGTGCTTTTTACTTTTTTCTTGGCACTTTTATAGTTAGAAAAAGACAGTACAGTTCTTTTTGTTTAAAAAAAAAAAAAAGAAAAGGGGTGGGGGGAGGGGGTGATAGGTAGACCTGAGTTCTATCCCCGCTGAGCCATTTAATGTTTGGCCTTGGAAACTTTGGCTTAATTCTCCAAACCTCAGTTTTCATGTCTGTAAAAGGATGAGTACCCTCGGCACAGGTTTTGTTGTGAGGTTGGAATGAGTTCCACCGTCTAAGGTACTTGGAACAGTGTTCGGTAAGCGGTATCAACGGGAAGAACACTTAGCCCAGTTTGGAGGGGGTGTGTGTGGAGGGAGGGAGTAGGAGAGCCACAAGTCTTCTAGAAGATTGGAAAGCTAAGATCTTTAAATATAAGTAGATGGGAAACAGGACTATGAATTTTGGGTAAACTACGAAGTGTGAGTCAGGGTGGGGAGAGAGATGAAGTTGAAAGTTGTGGCAAAATGGGGGGCTTGAAGTTAGTGAGTTTGGTTTTTATAGCAAGAACTATTGAGGGGGTTTCAGCAGAGGCAGGAGATAAGCTTCCTTTGGGGCAGTGTGGAGGCAGGGAGACCTAGGAGGTGAGAGCCGGTAGCCTGGGGTAATGGCTTGAACTACAGCAGTGTCCCTAGGATGGAAAGAAATGGCCGGCTTGGAGAAATTGGAGTGACAGGATTTGGTGATGGGTCAAGTGGGAGACATGATTGAGAGGGAGGTGTGGGGGCTATACCCTTATTTCCAGTTTGGGTCCCCGGGTGGTGCTATTCCCTGAGACCTCAAGGTACCAGGAAGAGTAACACATTTACTCGGAGGCTGAGTTCGGTTTTGGACATGCCTGTCATCACACTTCCCGACAGACCTAAATAATTGGGATCCTTACCCTTACCTGGCAGTTACTCTGTCCTGAAGATGGGTAGGGTATCATTAGCTACTTTAGGCTGTGTGTCTTCCATGGCTGCAGCTGGCTAGAGGTCTGGGTGGTGAGGCTGTGGATACGTTGGGTGGCTGGGCCTGGTGGGCCTCCCTTTGTGTTTCTGGTCTCTTTGCTCATGGTCCTGTTCGGTGAGCTCAAGGACCAAGTTGTAAGACTGCTCTGAATGAGAGTCCTGGGAGGGGGGTATCCCCTGTGGTGCTGAGATTACTGTCTTCATTTTATAGCTGAGGGGACTGAAGCCCAGGAATAGAGTGGCAGAGCCAGGAGGTGAATGCAGGTCTGTGTGATGTCTTCTCACAATATCAGTTGCCACGTCATGAATGGCAACATTTGCTCTAAGAGGGGCAGGGAAAACACTAGGGTCATGGATCTGTGGGGGAGCAATACACTGAAAGTGGAGCAGGATCAAGGAAGGAAGCTGGGAAAGCTTCCTGGAGGTGGTGCCCTCTACATAGCGGTTGAAGCATGATCTTGTTTTCTCTCTCCCCGGCCTGCAATTCTTAGCAATCAGCATTTGCCAGCAGAGAGAGAGAGGTCTTATCTTCCGAGACACCTTTAGGCCCACAGAGCCCAAAAAGTCACAGGCTGGTATTCCTGCAGACAGTTCTCATAGGCCCAGAATGGGGGCATTTCTACCTCAAGTCTCTGGCATTGGTCAGCCTAAGCATCCCTTTTGTGCTGGCACTTCACTGACAGCTTGGAAGCCTGGTGCCTATTCATTTTCATATCAGGGTTCAGCAAAAGTTTATATTTTGTTCCTAGGTTTTGTTTTACTTTTCAAAAAAAAAAAGCATCATGTGATAAAGTGATGGATTCTTTCTGAAGGAAGACTGGCAATTATAAGAAAAACTTATCTTTCTGTGGGTGATTGGGGAAAAGTTGTAAGAAAAATGATGCTAAGCATTATCTACCATCTACCAAGTATTTTTTCCTAAGTGTCCAAAAGGCTGAGGCAGACTGATGTGGTAAGGGGGTGGCCCAATTCTTGGGAGCTGAGAAGATGGTAACTTTCAAAAGAATGTTTAAATAATATTTGCTCATTGTAGAAAACTTGGAAAATACAAACGTTGACCTTATGCTGGCTAGTGGCTTTCTTTGCCACTCCAGGGGAGAGCCACCCAGACAACGTGAGATAAAAGGTGCCACGAAATGGAGAAGATGTATTCCTAGAGATTATTTGAGCTCCTGGGTCCAGCTGCCTGGATTTTCATTTGAGACATCAAATTCCTCTTTTTTTCCCTAAGCCAGTTTGAACTAGTTTTCTGTTTTAAGCACTAAAAAAAGTCCTATTATACACATGATCTTGCACGATGTTCAGAAAAGGCAAATGTACCTAAGAATTCTGTCCTGGAGTTTGAAACAATCTTTACCATCTTCTTCATCCCTGCTTTATATACAAACCTTCTCTATAAATTTTAGTCAAATATCAGTGTAGGCTCTGCTTGAATAATGCCAAGGAAGGGTACTGCACTACCTTCAGAGGTAATCTTCCCCATCATTGAAGAGTCAGCTCTAAAGGGACATTTCCCCCCCCCCCCCCCCCCCATGAACTGGAAGAACTAAACTACCCCCAGAACCTAAAACTAAACAAAGGATGGCCTTTATGGAAGAACCTAATCTGATAGACCCAATTGTTTACCAAATCCTTGGCTATTCAAAGGAAGAGGTGAAAGAGCTGAGTTTAGGAGAGAGTTTAATGATTTGAATAAGATAACAGTTTTTTTTGGTTTGTTTTGCTTTTGAGAATTTGGGGCCAGAAACAGAGGTCTGAGAGAAAGGAGGACAGAAAGAAAAATCAAACAGCATGACAAAGTGGGAGAAAGGTTTTTAAGTACAAGAATGTCTAATACTAAACTTAAGAGGTTTTCTGTAACTTTGCTAAGTTACCTTGGAATGATGAATCTTCAGTGAAGTTTGATAGCAAACATCTTTGTTAAGTGATTGTGTGTGTGTGTGTGTGTGTGTGTGTGCTTGTTACGGTTGAGAGACCAGGTGCAGGACAGGGATAGCACATGTGGGATGTGAGACAATCCAAAAGCTAAATTCAGATACTGGAAGCCAGGACTCAGAGTCAGAGGTGACCATGACATTGCTATTCCTGGGGATTTGCCATAATATTTAGAAATAATTTTAAGACTCTTTGGGGATCGGAATTTTAGGTAGTCTTCCCTAGTTCTAAAGAGGCAAAGAAAACTAGGTAACAACTGGACTGTACTCATATTAAAACAAAATCAGCCTCCCTAAAGCTTCCCCTTAGGTTCAAAAGTATTTGCCTTTGGGGCCATGAAGGCCAAGTCTATTCCCTCTGACCCACATAACTATATTTTTATCATCTGACTTTGGGGTCAGAACTGGGTTTGAATCTGGGCTTTGCCCCAACCGTCTGCTTGACCACAGGACTCATAATCTAGTGGAGGAGACTGGCAGTAAACAAATAAATTATATAGTATGGATGGAGATAGTGCTATGGAGATAAAGCAGGTAGAAAAGAGACGGTGTACCATGGGGGTTATTTGCCATTTTTTATATGGTAGACAGGAGAAGCCTCTTTGATAAGGTAATATTTGAACAGAGACCCCAAGGGAGGAAGCAAGCACTGCAGATACCCAGGGGAAGGGTGTTCCTGGCAGAGGGCACATTACGTGCCAAAGCTCTGAGGTGGGAGTATGCAGGATGTGTTTAAAAACCAACAAAGAGGTTAGTTGCTGAAACAGAGTGAACTTGTCCTCTCTCTGCCTTAGTTGCTCATCTATAAAATGGAGATGATAATAGTACCTACATCATAGAGTTGCTGTGATGGGTAAATAAGATAATGCTTACCCCGATGCCCAGGCCTTGTAAGCTATTGTTATTAAGAAGACAGCTAAGTCTTCAACCTTGTCAGCTATCCTTTATTTTTGATAAGGGTTGTGGTCCTCCCTTCATCCCAGTTCTTTTTCTTGATTCATGCACATATTCGCCTATAACCTCTCTGCTGCAACTTGTTCATCAGCCACTAAATGGTTACCAAGCACCTATTGTATTCTACACACTAGATTACAAGAGCTTCCCACTGCACAGGGGAGAGAATACATCTGTATATTAATAGCCACCATATAAAATAGAGTGGGCCCAAGAGAAAACTAGCAGAATTCTCTGGGAGTTCAGAGGTGGCCTCATGGAAGCTTCCTGGAGGAGGTGGCATTTGAACTGTCCTTTGAAGACTTTTCATTGGTAGTGATGTATGGAGAGAGGGGGAAAGGTGCAAGCATGCCCATATTACAGATGGGGAAAGGTGTACAAGCATAGTGTATTGGACGGTGAGGAGTGGGACCAGATTTTGAAGGGACTTGATTGTCAAGCTAGGGACTTTGGACTTACTGTGTAAAGGAGTGGTATGATTGCAATTGTGTTTTAGAATAATCTGTCTGACTGCCGTGGAGGAAGGTTTAACATCATCAGAGAGGAAGGGACCCAATGAGGAGGGTGTTGCAGCTGCTCTGGTGAGTACTGAAGAGGAATGAGGAAGGAAAGGAAGAGTGACAGAGATGCAGGGAGAAATAGGAGATGCTCTAACTGCTCCTTAGGGGTTGACAGAGAACATACAGAAATTGCATAAGTATGGCTACAGTGAAATTGTACTGTTAACTCTTCTGAAATTGTGGGAGATTGAGGTCAACTATTTTAGTCCCACTGCATGGAAATACTTTCCAGAATGGA
The DNA here is from genome assembly GCF_023851605.1 of Tamandua tetradactyla. Lineage (NCBI taxonomy): Eukaryota > Metazoa > Chordata > Mammalia > Pilosa > Myrmecophagidae > Tamandua > Tamandua tetradactyla. The sequence continues at coordinate 176,685,539 of NC_135328.1, forward strand.
GAGATGGGCAGGAGTAGCATGCACCTGCCCTAGGCACCTTTCTGTTTAGGCATCTGATAACTGCACAAAACTTCAGCACCTTGGGGTACTTTAGCCATCACCCTGCCTTTAAGGGATCAAATTCCTGAAGAGATTTCTCAGTGCTCCAGAGTGTCAGCTTTAGCTCTGAGAATGTGAGCTTCAAAACTCTGTAAACTTGAAGCAAATAATTTCATAATCATTGCAGAAGGCTGTTCTGACTTTCTAAATGGCCCATCCAGCTGAAGATGGTAGTTAAAAGTCATAAAAAATTTGATAATTTGGGGGAACCCTGGACCTGCCACTTTTATCAGTTTCTCTAAAAGAAGAAAGCCAATCCAGAACCCAGCCTTCAGGATTTATGATTCTAGTTGACTGAATGTATAGCACCAAGATCAGGTGGTTGGGGGCACCGGTCTTGAACATGGGTGACCTGTGGAGCTCTCCCACCGACAGACAGCAGTGTGTCCTGTGGAAAGACTTTGTGCTGGAGGGAATCGGAGGGCAGGGGCCCAGCGGACTATTATCATAATAGTCCAGCTGAGCATTTTTTAGCTTCAAGCATTTTTACTCACATTAGCTAACTGACAGTTTTTGTCCAAGTGGAGATGAGGGATGGTAGGATACAGCGAGCTCATGGTTGATCACGCTTTCAGGGTCTGGAGGGGACTGACAGTGTGACTGCAGTACTAGGCTAGAATGTTTGGGGCTAATGACAGTAGCTAATTGACAGCTTCTTTAGTCCCTGTGCATGATGGTCAGCTGGTTTGCCCATGACAGTGTGATAAATGCCCCATTCAGTTCAGGGGCAGTCAGGGCTCAGAGAGACCCAATCACACCCCGCTGCTGATCTGATGACAAGGGCAAGGGGTTTTAGCTGCTTCGCCAGATTTCTTCTCTGGAGAACTCTCTCTGTGTCCAGGAGACTGAATGAGATTCTTCATGCTCAGAAATGCTGCATATGAGTTTTTTCTAAACAGAAAATTTTCATATCAAAACCCAGCCGGTGATGAATTGCTGCTATTCACTATTTAAATTTATCATGACCAGTATCTGCTATTAGAAAACCGGAAAGGATGTGCAAATTTACAGAAACAAGTGTGTGAGCACAACTCACTGCCTTTTAAAATTTACTTAAGTAAAATTTCCTTTTTTTTTTCCGTACAGATCTCTGGGTTTAGAACAAGGATCAGCAAACTTTTACTATAAAGAGCCAGAGAGTAAATATTTTAGGCTTTGTGGGCCTACAGTCTGTCACAAATACTGAACCCTGCTTTGGAGCCCCAGAGTAGCAACAGACAATACATAAACAAGTGAGCATAACTTTATTTATGTGGCCCTGAAATTCAAATAAAAATCAAATTCAAATTTCATTACTTGTCATATTCTTCTTCTTCCAGTTTCTCTCCAATCATTTAAAAATTATAGGTCATTAAAAAAAAACAGACTAATTTGGCCCATGGATTATAGTTCGTTGGCCCCTGGTTTAGACCAGGGTTTCTCAACTTCAGTACTAGTGGCATTTTGAGCCACGAGATTTTTTTGTTTTAGCAGTATGAATTTTTTAAATTAATTTTTTAATTTTTTAAATATAACATACAGGGCAGGCCACGGTGGCTCAGCAGGCAAGAATGCTTGCTTGCCATGCCAGAGGACCCGGGTTCGATTCCTGGTGCCTGCCCATGTTAAAAAATAAATAAATAAATAAAAAATAAATATACAAATGTGAACATTCTTACCATATGATTATTCCATTCTTGGTATATAATGAATAACTCACGATATCCTCACATAGCTGTATATTCATCATCATGATCATTTCTTAGAATATATGCATCAATTCAGAAAAAGAAATAAAAATTAAAAACAATTCATACACACCATACCCCTTACCCTTCCCTTTCATTGATCACTAGTATTTCAATCTGCTAAATTTATTTTCACATTTGTTCCCCCTACTATTTATTTATTTTTAATCCATGTGTTTTACTCATCTGTCTATAAGGTAGATAAAAGGAGCATCAGACACAAGGTTTTCACAATCCCACCACCTTGTGAAAGCTGTATCATTATACAATCATCTTCAAGAAACATGACTACTGGAGCACAGCTCTACATTTTCAGGCACTTCCCTCCAGCATCTCCATTATACCTAACTAAAAAGGGGATATTCATATAATGCATAAGAATAACCTCCAGGATAACCTCTCAACTCTGTTTGAAATTTCTCAGCCACTGACACTTTATTTTGTCTCATTTTTCTCTTCCCCCTTTTGGTTGAGAAGGTTTTCTTAATCCCTTGATAATGAGTCCCAGCTCATTCTAGGATTTCTGTCCCAAGTTGCCAGATCAAGATCATTCTTAGTTATTAGAGACTGTCACTGTCCTATTGCACTGTAGAATGCTTAGCAGCATAGCTGTTCTCTACCCATGAGATGCCAATAACATACCCCCTCCAAGTTGTGACAACCAAAATGACTCCAGACATTGCCAGTTCTTCCCCAGGGTGCAGAATTGACCCATGAGAACTATTGGTTTAGACAAATGTATAGCGTTGTGTGACCACCACCACAATCAAGATACAGAATGGTTCTATCATCAGCCCGCAATCCCTTATTTTGCCCCTTTGTAATCCCCAACATCCCTTTCAACCTCTGGAAATCACTGTTTCCTGCTCTTATAATTTTGCCTTTTCTAGAATAGCACATAAAAATGAAATCATATAGCATGTAGCCTTTGAGTTTGACTTCTTTCAATTAGCGTAATGCTTTTGAGAGTCATCAGTGTTGAATATGTCAGTAATTCATCCCTTTTTATTGCTGTGTAGTGTTCAATTATATGGATATACCACAGTTTATTCTTTCACTCCCTAATTAAAGGAATTAGGGTTGTTTCCATTTTGTGTGTGTGTGTGTGTGTGTGTGTGTGATTATGAGTGGAGCTATTTTAAAAACTCATTTACAGGTTTTTTTTGTGTGAACGTAAATTTTCATTTCTCTTGGGTAAGTACCTAGGATGGGAATTTCTGGATCGGATGGTAAAGATATTAATTTTTAAAGAAACTGCCAAACTGTTTCCAAAGTAGCTATACCATTTTGCATTCCCACGGAGGATGTCTGAGCATTTTAGTTGCTTCTCACCAGCACTTGGTAGTCAGTTTTATGTATATTGGTTTTTTTAAAAATTTTTTTTGATTTTGGCCATTCTAATAGGCATGTAGTAGTATCTCCTTGTGATTTTATTTTATTTTTTAATTGTATATTTTTTTGTGATTTTATTTTAATTTCAATTTTCCTAATGACTAAAGGTGTTGAGCATTCATGTGTCATCCATATATCTTCTTTGGTGAAATGTCCATATCTTTTGCCCATTTTTTACGGGGTGGTTTGTTTTCTTATTACTGAGTTCTTTGTTGGATTATGTGCTTTACAAATATTTTCTTTCAGTCTATGGTTTGTCCTTTGTTCTCTTAACAGTATCTTTCACAGAATAGTTTTTAATTCTGATGAAGTCCAATTGATCATTTTTTTCCTTTTATGTATTGTACTGTTGTGTCACATATAAGAAATATTGCCTAACCCAAGGTTACAAAGATTTTTTCTTATGCCTTCTTTTAGAAGTTTTATAGTTTTTATAGACATTTAGGTCTATATCCATTTTGAGTTAATTTTTATATAAAGTGTGTGGTATCTGTTGGGGTTCTTTTTTTTTTTTTCGCATATGGATAGGTGATTGTTCCAGCACCATTTGTTAAAAAAGATTATTCTTTCTCCATTGAATTGCCTTAGCACCTTTATCAAAAATCAATTGAGCATATGTTTGCATCTGTTTGGGGGCTCTCTAGTCTATGTTTTGGGGCTATCTAGTCTAGTCTAGCAAAGACTTTATCCTTTTGCTAACACAACACTGTCTAATTTCACATTCCAAAGTAAATTCCTAAAAGTGACTTATTTTGAAACAAGTATGTGTCTAATAAGTACTCTGGCACACTGAATACATTCAAGATGGTGAAATATTTAAAACCCTAAACTTATTTTCGTGAAAATCTTGGATCAAAATGGAGGTTAGCACAGTGGATGATTAAGCACGCTGAATGTGTTGAAAGAACACTGAAATACCTGTGACCTGGGGAAAATCCTGAAGCCTAAGTCACAATTGAAAAGAACAAAGGAATTACTCTAAAGGTATTCAACAAACATTTGTGAAGCAGTATTCTAAGCATTGGTTATACAAAAATTATTAATATAAACCATACTCCTGCCTTCACGAAGTTTACTTTTTAGCTGGCAATAAATAATAAAAGTAAAGCAACTAGAAATGCAAATAAATGATTTCAATTAGTGATATGGGCTAGTAAGAAATTAAAATGGAGTATTGAAATGAAAGTTGTCATAGAGGGGAGTGGATAGGGTACAAAGTGAGAGGATTGAGAGGAGACTTACAATCAGGCCTCTGCTTCTCTCTGTGCCTCATCTCTCTTCTTTTCTGCCCTGCATTTCTACCTTCTAGGCATTCTGAATTTCTGTTATTCAAACAAGCTATTCTTTTCTTATACTCCTGAGTTTTGCATGGCTATTCCATTAAATGTGGAAGCAACCATTTTCTCCTCCTTTTAGTGATAAAATGTCCCTGAGTTTTAGTAGGGCACATGATAGGGCTTCCTACCCAACCTGGATAACCTACCTATCTCTGGACTGTTACATGAGAGAAAAATAAACATCTGTCTTGTTTGACGTGCTGTATTTTGGGTCTCTTTATTGTAGCAGCTTAGCTTGTACTCTTTTCATCTGCCTTTTGAACTCTTATTTATCCTTCAAGACCAACTCCTAAATATCATGTCCATTATATTGCATTTTCCATCCTCTCTGTGGAAAGTTAATGATTTCTTCCTCTACAGTCTCACAGTACTTGTATGTACAGCTATCACAGTATTCTACTCAGTCAATAAACATTGACCAGGAACCTAATATCAGTCATGACTATGGTAAATAAGGAGTTCACAGTCTAGAGAGGAAGACAGACAAGAAAGAAATAATTATAAAGTAGTGATCATATGCTCTGTGAGAAGTTGTAGGGGAGCATAGACATCCCTGAGTCTCCCTTCCTCCTCCCCCACCACAACAATTCTAACAAGATGTTAAGAGATAGATAAAGATGGATTACCCAGTCTTGAAAACTAACACAATAAGGATGAATGGAGGAAAGTGGGCAACATCAAGAAAGCAGTTGTAAGTCACACCTGCCTCAAGGGGGCAGTGTGGGTTCCAGCCCCACCAGCAGGGGTGGAAACAGCCAGGACAGGACTTTAGGACTCAAAAAAAGCAATGTCCTTCCCAATATCAAGAGGTGGTTGTAGTCCACAGAGCGACAAGCTCCTGGGAATCATCTGCCACAGAAGTTGGAAAAGTAGTATGGTGGCAAGATGACCCATGGTTGAGGAACTTATTCTCAAGGACTTAAGAGGTCCTTTGAGAGGCTCTCAGAAATAGCTAAAAGACAACTTTTAAAAATATATATATACATTACCTTTTTTTAATTGTATATTATCATGTATATACAAAGCAAAGAAATGAAAAAGCAATAGTTTTAAAAGCACTCTTCAACAAGTGGTTACAGGACAGATCCCAGAGTTTGTCATGGGCTACCATACAATCCTCTGATATTTTTCTTTCCAGTTGCTCCAGAATATAGGAAGCTAGAGGGCTTAAATACTTTTTTATCGTCACAATTGACTTTTTTTTCCTTCTTTAAAAAAAATATTTTTTTATTGTGAAATATAATTAAGATACCTTGAGGCAGATTTAATTCTTACAAATAAATATTGAGGTGGTCATACTAGAATAATTTGGGTATCAAAAAGTTATTAAGTAGTATAATCTCATTTGGTAGTTACAGGGGAGTGAGGCTGGGGCATGTAGGTTGTATTTGAGAGTTCCACTTGGGATTTTTATGAGTCTTCTTAAGAAAAATTTATATCTAGAGCATGGACTTGTTAGGTCGGGGGAATGGGGAAGGGCACTGCAACTGGAGCTGCGGAGGCTGTGTCGCCCCTCCCAACCTGAATTCTGGAACTAATGAACTACCCCTTCCGGACGTCACCTGACCTCCATCCTTAAAAGCTGCCCACGCCAAAGCCCATGCATGCACTCACCTCCCTCCATCTTGGGTTTGGTGAGTTCTGCCCAGGAGCGCAGAAATCACCCCCCCCCCCCCTTTAAATTTCCTGGTGTACCTTTCTTCTTTCTCACCCTTTCACCTCCTAAACCTTTCAGGACTTAACACTACCTCTAGAAATAAAGCCAATTTATGTTTAGGACAATAACTAAGATAACATTAGAGCTTGAGCTGTTTTTGGCCCTTAAAAGAGGAGGCCCTAGCCAGGTGAAGATCCTGTCTTTGTCTTGTGGAGGAAAGAACCCAGGAAGAAGAACAAGGTCAGAAAAACACAAATTCCTAAGTGGTGCTTTATGGTGGGATCAGAAGTGGCAAACACCCAAGCCACCTCCCATCATGAGAATAAAATGGGTCAGGTGTGGTTTGAGTACTGATTGTAAGGCTCGAGTTTCCTACAGGATTGTGGACGTAAGGGAAGAGGCGAAAAATCTGTGGTTTATGTTGCACCCTGGCAATGTTCAGAAGAGGTAGATACATTGGTGGGGACTGGATCCAAACTCTTTAAAATGTTTGTCTGAAGCATACAGGGGTAGCACATCTGGAGTTCTCATCTTCATCCCTGGTATTGAAGCCATTGAAAATCAAAGCAGGGAAGAGCCAAAAGTTCTTATCCTTTCTGCTTCTTCTCTGGGTCCTTTAACTTAAACCTTAATTGGAGGATTTTCCAAAATTCAAAGAGTGGAATGAGAAAGTGATGAACCACAGAAATAGTATCTTACTCCAAGAATGGGTTGTGACTGGGCTTTAGGGAAAGCGGCACAAGCTAGAGGACCCTTTTAGAAAATGGGGCAGGCTGTCTGTGTTGTCTGAGATGGGTGGTTTTTTTTATAACACCTTAGAGAAGTACTGATTAACTGTGTCATCTTTGAGTTCCACATTCCATAGATCCCCTGTTGTGATAGTTAAGTAAAAAAAATCAGGTGGGATCTGAATTTGTGTGGATTTCCTGGCTCTGAATAGAAATTCCAAAATAAACCAGCACACTGTGTTACATATACAGGATGACTTGGCCATTTCTATGGAGTTATTTTTCCAGCAGTGACTATCAGAGCAGATATAAAATCCTTACAGCTGCAGAGGACATAAACAAGGTACATTTTATCTGTCTTGTATTGACTCATCAATTTGCAAGGATGGGGATTTCAGGAACCCCTGTTACTTTTCAAAAGGTTGCTGGAGAAAATGATTAGTCATTTGAATTTATATGGAAGTGTTAATTTATTCATTTATATATTTGCCAAAACCTTGAGGAACAGAGAAATGGCTCTTCAGGAGTAGCTGACATGTCTTTTTTTTTCCTCTGCCCAGATTTTCTATGAGGAAGTTCCCCTCTCCTATTCCCAATATATGTGACCTACGTGAACTAATTATAATATGGAGTCAGTGACTGGTTCAGGGATGAGCAGGTGATCCAAGCTAGTCCAATAAGACTCAGTCTCCAGAATTTTCCTGTAATTATATGGAGAAACGTGTACTCTCTTGGAGTGGTTAAATAAGTGGAATGTCAGCCTGAATCTGCTGGAGGCTATCTTTTGTCACCACCTGGGGAAACATCAGAGAGAAGGGGAACTGAGAATGAGTATAGTTCCTATTAACATTGTTTGAACATCTCAAATCAGTTGTGCCTGAAGTAAGACTAGCCCCCCCGCCTTCTTTTTGGGCTTTAAGCTAGTTTCGATCACTTGCAAGTGAAAAAGTCATGCTAATGCAACGATACTAGACCATTTGAGAGACTCAGGCCTGATGTTGTCCCTTTACAACTTCAGTCATTTTGCTCAATCTCAATAAACGATGATGACAGGCCATTGAGAAAATTTCCATTATTAATAACAGCTCCCATCCCCAATAATGGAAAATTAAATATATTAGAAAGGTGTATATGTTTACAATCATCTTCCAGGATTACAAAATCCTTTAGTGTTCTAATTTGGGATTGTTGGGGCAGATCCAGGGCACCAATTCAGGAGAATCAGCATAAGTATAGAAGGTATAGAAGTCAAGTTCTTCACTCCCTTGAGCTCTTTTGGGGGTTCAAGGACTTGGTGACCTGAATGAGCTGCTAATTCAGGCTTCTGTTCTAGGAACTGCTGACCCACACCAATGCCAATTTTTTTTTTAACTTTTTTTTATTGTATAGTATAATGTATATACAAAGCAAAGAAATAAAAAAGCAATCGCTTTCAAAGCACTCTTCAAAAAGTGGTTACAGGATAGATCCCAGAATTTATCATGGGCTACCATATGATCCTCTCATATTTTTCCTTCTAGCTGTTCCAGAATATGGGAGGCTAGAGGGCTTAAATACTTATTTATCATCACAATTGACTTTTTTTCCTTCTTTTTTTTGTGAACAATAACATATATACCAAAAAGCTATAAATTTCCAAGCACAGCACCACAATTAGTTGTAGAACATATTTCAGACTTTGACTTGGGTTACAATTTCACAATTTTTGGTTTTAACTTCTATCTGCTCTAAAATACTGGTGACTGAAAGAGATATGAATTTAATGATTCAGCATTCATATTCATTTATTAAGTCCTGTCTTCTATGTATAATTCCACCATCAGCTTTGATCTTTCCATACCTCTCTTTGGGTTGTTTGGGCTATGACAATTCTAAATTTTTGATATTGGGAAGGTCTGTCACTAATATGGGGTAGTGAGATGGAACTATCTGATGTTCTGGAGAGGCTGGGCTAGGTTTCAGAACTAATCTGGACCAGGGACCCATCTGGAGGTTATAGGTTTCTGGCAAGTTACTGTAGTGCTTGGAACCCTTGTGGAATCTTATAAATTGCCCTCAGTGTTCTTTAGGATTGGCTGGAATGGTCCTGGTTAGGGGTTGGCAGGTTTTGAAAGGTCACAAGGTCTACCTGAAGCTTGTGTAAGAGCAACCTCCAGAGTAGCCTCTCAACTCTATTTGAACTCTCTCCGCCACTGATACTTTATTAATTACACTTCTTTTACCCCATTTGGTCAGGATGTAATTGTTGATCCACAGTGCCAGGTCTGGATTCATCCCTGGGAGTCCTTTCCCATGTTGCCAGGGATACTTTCACCCCTGGATGTCATGTCCCACATAGGGGGGAGAGCAATGATTTCACTTGCAGAGTTACCAATGCCAATATTGAGGACATGAGGATAGGTAGTACATTAGAAAATTGTACACTGTATTGTACTGTGACACCGTGTTAGAAAAATATAGTATATTTTACTATACTGTGTGACACTGTATTTAAAAAGGAGAATTCCTGGTTCAAAAGTGGGGAATCACAAGTAAATTCTGAGAGACAGCATGTATGTCAGGTGCTAGATTACACTCTACTTACCTACGTGTTTCACAATGCCTGGCTGGTTGGTAACTGGCCACTATAGATCTGAGTTTAGCTTTAGTTCTCTTCATTAACTATATTCACAGAACACTGAGTCAGTCCATGAGGCAAGTTTAGCAGGAGTCTTCAGCCATGGACACCATATTCACAGTGGCATTTGACCATTTGGACCAGGGTAGGTCATTACTACCTCAGCTGTGAGTATAGGTTAGGAGAGACAAGTGATTGTCAGGCTCCAGGCCAAGTATGTGTGGAGGTCACTAAAATAAATAATCAAGGTCTCCCAAGGGAGAGGATCAGGGCCTCTACTAAGGGAGACGGTTTCTGGACCTGATTAATGAGGCTGGAGAGAACATTTGACATTTTTGGCCGCACAGCATCTGACCACACTTCCCATTTTGGAAGACTCCCAAATCATATGGAAGGTAGGACCCACGAACTCTGATATGGTGTAGAAGATGCAAGAATGAAATAAAGTAATATTTTAGGATTTGGAGCTGTCCACTAAGGTTAAAATAACTAACTGGAGATATAAATTTATAGCCTGAGAGTGGGAGAGGAAAGTCAAAGCGATTGACCAATCTAATTTACCACTGATGGAGGAACCTGGCCCAATTGGTAGCCATTAGGGCTAATGAGGAAGCTCTCTGCAAGGCACTGTTCAAGGCCCCTTGGGGAAAGTGGACAGTGATTCAGGGAGTAAAGGAGAGGAACTTGGTTAGGATTCTTGGGTCACACATAAAGGAATCCAGTTATAAAAGGAGACTGCTTAAATAAACAAAGAATTCATACAAGCAGTCCCATTAGACCTGGCAAGGGGAGCCCCTGCATTTGATTCCATGCCTAGAGGGTCCAGCTTTGGCTTTCCTCTGGGCTAACTCTATTTCCCATAAGATAAGAAATCTGCAGGACCAGGGGAATTTATTCATTCAGAACCCTCGCCTCCATTTGTAAACCATGTTCTCAGTATCCAAGAGTCTAGAATTCCCTGTTCAGATGGCCCCAAGTTTCTTTCCAGGACCTTTATGGGCTCTTCCCTGAATATCTTCTCCCAAGGATAGACAGCATTGCCAGTGTGAGTACCTTTAGACCATAAGGGAGGTCAAAGGGCAGCTGTTTGTAGCCGGGTGGTGGAGAGGCTTGGTCTTGTGCATGAGTCTCCTCCATGTACTGTGCAGAATGGAGGCAGGAATTGAAGAGAGAAGGGTCAGTTCTCCTTGCCACCAAGTTCTAGTAGAATCCTGTGGATCCCTGGATTCTAAAATTGAACCTAGTCTTCTAGGTTTATATGAAGGTATAGTTGTCAAGGTTGGAAGATTGAATATGTTTTATTTAAAACTGTTAGTTTGACTTATAACTTTTAAATATTTAGACATATGGACCTTCACTTAAATTGCCTCAAACCCTGCAAATGTTAGGGATGGACCTGACCATAAGATTAGGGACAAAGCTGGGCCTCAGGAATTCCTGGACTCAGGGAATTGACTGATGCTAATGTTCTTTCCATTCCTTATTCCTGTTCCTTTCAGGGAATTTCCTTCCTATTTGCCTTTCTGAAGACAGGCTTACTTTGCAGCTCAGCCCTCATGGTAGACACTGGTCACAACCAGCTCCCGAGATTCTAAACCCTTGGAGAGATCAGTTCTTATTTGGGATCCTACTTCCAAATATTTGTGGAAGAAACTCTAATTGACACAGCCTGTATCTCATTAACTATAGCCAGGGGTTAGTCATATACAAACTAGAATGCAGATACCATGGCTCACTATGGAGAGGCTTCAAAGTGTGTCCACTACAATGGGGCAGTTGACAAATCAGCATGGATCCACTCACACGCTCAGGTCTTAACCTACGAGGGGTGCTTTTGAGACTGGTTGATTCACCCAGTGATGCCCTGGAAGTGAGTGAATCATCTGGAGAAACAGAGGAGGAAAATACAGAGAAAGATTCTCAACTAGAAAAATTGTGATTTTGTTACAGTAACCTGTCTTTTTTTTTTTTTTTTTTTTTTTTTAGTAACCTGTCTCTTAGGGTGGGATGTGAAGATTACCTAATCAATCACCGAGTATGGCTTTTTCTATCTCCTAAATACACACTGCTCTCTATCCCCACAATCCCTATTGTAGTTCCTGTCAAAGCTATCTTCTGCTTGCATCATTGCAGTAACCTACTACACGTTTTCCATGTCTTCAGAATTTGCACCTTCAGTCTGCTCTGCAGCTAGTGATGATTTTAAAATATGATCATACATGTCCTGTACTTAAAATTATGTCATGTTCTTGCCCTATTGCTGTGAGGGTAAAGTACAAATTTCTTATCTTGACTGTCAAGGCTCTTTATACTTACCCTGCAGCTTCATCTCTCACTGCACTCCACTTCTTTCAGTCTTGAGAACAGTCTCTCCACACAGGCAGCTGACCCAGATAGCCAGTCAAGCCCCTAGTTCATTACGTTTAACCCAATACAAAATATGACTCTCCTGCCTTAAATCAATCCCTATAAAACAATCAACAGGAGTCAAGCTAACTTCCTTTTTTAAATATATATATATTTTTACTGTAAACAAAAACAAAACACATTCTTTTTTTGAAGCTAATATATTTTATTAATTTTTTAAAAAATATAACAAATAAAAACATTCTTAACATATGATCATTCCATTCTACATATATAATCAGTAATTCACAATATCATCACATAGTTGCATATTCATCATCATGATCATTTCTTAGAACATTTGCATCAGTTCAGAAAAAGAAGTAAAAAGACAACAGAAAAAAATTCATACAAACCATACCCCTTACCCCTCCCTTTCATTGATCACTAGCTTTCAATCTACTAAATTTATTTTAATCTTTGTTCCCCCATTATTTATTTTTGTTCTGTATGTTTTACTCGTCTGTTGATAAGGTAGATAAAAGGAGCGTCAGATGCAATGTTTTCCCAATCACACAGTCACACTGTGAAAGCTATATCATTATACAATCATCTTTAAGAAACATGGCTACTGGAACACAGCCCTACATTTTCAGGCAGTTCCCTCCAGCCTCTCCATTACATCTTGAATAACAAGGTGATATCTATTTAATGCGTAAGAATAACCTCCAGGATAACCTCTCGACTCTGTTTGGAATCTTTCAGCCATTGACACTTTATTTTGTCTCATTTCACTCTTCCCCCTTTTGGTTGAGAAGGTTTTCTCAATCCCTTGATGCTGAGTCTCAGCTCATTCTAGGATTTCTGTCCCACATTGCTGGGAAAGTCCACACCCCTTGGAGTCATGACCCACGTAGGCAGGGGGAGGGTACTGAGTTTGCTTGTTGTTTTGGCTGGAGAGAGAGGCCAAATCTGAGCAACAAATGAGGTTCTCTTGGGGATGATTCTTAGGCTTAATTTTAAGTAGCCTTAGTCTATCCTCTGTGTGGTTAAGTTTCATATGAACAAACCCCAAGATTCGGGGTTCAGCCTGTTGCTTTGGCTGTCCCCATTGCTTGTGAGAATATCAAGAATTTTCCACTTGGGGAAGTTGAATGTTCCCCCTTTCTCCCAGGGACTTTGCAAATAGTTTTTTACTCACTGTTCAAAGCACTCTGGGATTTATTGGGCATCACTCTGGACAAACATACAAAATCTTATGCCCTACTCAAGGTTCCATGTACTTATGGTACAAACATTCTTGACATACAACCATTCTTGACATGGTTACAATCAGTGGCTCACAATATCATCACATAGTTGTGTATTCATCACCATGATCATATTTTTGAACATTTGCATCGCTCCAGCAAAAGAAAGAAAAAAGAAAAAACTCATACATGCCATACCCTTTACCCCTCCTTCTCATTGGCCACTAGTATTTCAATCTACTCAATTTATTTTAACCTTTGTTCCCCCTATTATTTATTTCTTATACATATTTTTTACTCATCTGTCCATACCATAGACAACAGGAGCATCAGACACAAGGTTTTCACGATCACACAGTCACATTGCAAAAGTTATATCATTATACAATCATCTTCAAGAAACATGGCTACTGTAACACAGCTCTACAGTTTCAGGTACTTCCCTCTAGTCACCCAATACATCATAAACTAAAAAGGGGATATCTATATAATATGTAAGAATAACCTCCAGAATAATCTCTCTACTCTGTTTGAAATCTCTCAGCCACTGACACTTTAGTTTGTCTCATTTCTCTTTTCCCCCTTTTGGTCAAGAATGTTCTCTCGATCCCTTGATGCCGAGTCCCAGCTCATCCTAGGATTTCTGTCCCTTGTTGCCAGGGAGGTTTACACCCCTGGAAGTCATGTCCCACATGGGGTAGGGGAGGGCAGTGAGTTTGCGTGCCTTGTCAACTGAGAGAGAGAGAGGCCAGATCTGAGCAACAAAAGAGGTTCTCTGGGGGTGACTCATAGGCCTAATTTTAAGTAGGCTTAGCCTATCCTTTGCGGGGATAAGTTTCGTAGGCTAACTTCCTTTTTATGTCTATAAATATTGTTTGCCATCTTTAGAATCCTGAAGCTACTTTTGTTCTGGCAAGTGATCTGGCTTCCTTTGCTGCAGCAAAACTTTGGTGTCCTGAATAAAATACAGTAGTCTGCAAAGTTAACTCTGATTTTTCTTTCAACCATTTTGGAGGTCTCACTGAAACACAGAAGGTGCCCTTTAGAGTTCTGGGCTCTGGTGACTGGCCTGGTATGGTGTCCCCCGCCTCCCCCCACCCCCCAGGTAACCCCTTACTATATTTGCATTCTGAAATTTGCATTGCATTCACCTGTCTTTTACTCAAGGTTGGTTTAGGTACCTTTGGTTTGGGTTTGGTTTCAGTTCTATCCTCAAACCTTCCATTTGGTTTCATTTCATTTCTCCTTCCAGCTCTCTAATTTTCTGTCTCTCTCAGAGACATAAGGTTTGGAAACCCATGAGGTCCAATAAGCTGACTCCCAATCTGGGTCATAAAATGAGAGATCTGCTAGTCCTTTTGGTTCTTTGTAATGCACCTTCTTTTCTATCTGTTGTGCTACCTGTGCTCAATTCCAGATGGGAACTTCCACTCACCAGAGGATTCAGCTGAGGTCAGAGAGGTATCCGAGTGGCTGAGCTTGGGGCCCAAGAGACATTTCATCTGAACACAGCTCATCTTGTTCTAAATCTCTTTTTCTCTTGCTAAAACTCCTACTTCTTATATATACTAGTATGTTGGATCTCTGACTTTCTGTTCATAAATGGATCTGATGAAGGATGATTTGTCTTTGTAGTGGCCACTTTGAGAAACTTTATAGGAACAAAATTGTGCACTTGAGAAGTGCCTTAAAAAAAAATCCAAGATTGGTACTTGGATGCTGCTAGAGGACAATCTGTGTCCAGCTTCATGTAAAGGTTCATTAGAAAAAGAAAAAAAAACCAAAACAAAACAAAGGGGAACAAACTCCAAACCAAACCTATAGCTCCCCATCTTCCTTTACCCAGCCCGTCCCCCATAGCTACTCTAGCTTCTCTAAATGGTTCCTCTTTACCTTCTAAAGGAAAATGACCTAGTCCAGGCTCCTTTAAAGATTAAGCCTTCTATAGAAACTGGCTGCCCTCTAGAGCAGAATTTAAACTTTGGACCCAAACTGAATTAAGAGCTATGATTAAAGGTTTCCCCAAATAAGACCAGCAATTATTCATAGAAGAATTTCGAATTCTTTTAGGTGCGTGTGATCCAGGGCTACTTTACCTCTATCAGCTTGTGCATATGTTGGTCAAAACTTCAGATGCTAAATGAGATGCTGGATGACAAAAACCGATTGGATTGACCTGGAAAGGGCCCTACAAGATTTCTCTTTCCACAATAATTCTGGGAATCAAATATGTCTGAGAAATAGGGCAAACTTTCTCTAAGATTGCAGATTAGGGCAAAGAAATCCTTAAAAGTCTCTACCACAAATTATGATGGGAAATCTTTAGATCGCATGTTAAATAAATAACCTCAATTTGTCCAATCTGCAAGAACAAAAATTCTGATAAAAATGTAAGAGTGGTGCAAGGAGGAAAAGCCACTCTTTTTTTTTTTTTAAAGGAAAGACAGAGAGAAGGAAGGAAGGAAGGAAGAAAGGGAAACATCTTTAAACATTTTCTTGTATTCTGTTTCTCCGTATTTGTTACATGGGCTGGGGCCGGGAATCGAACCGAGGTCCTCCGGCATAGCAGGCAAGCACTTTGCCCGCTGAGCCACCGCGGCCCGCCCCTAAAAGCCACTCTTTTATATAAACTAGTGAGTTTTGTATTTCTGTGTAAATTTTCATGGTTGAAAAATTTTAATTGAAGCTATAAGCTCTCTTTGTGTCTGTTGGTAAGTTTGATGTATATTTTCCTACCTCTGAATGGTAATATGAAATTAACATATAAAAATCCTTAAAAGAGCACTATTCAAATTGCTTAAAGATAATTAAGTGCTTATATATAAATTAATACTCCCAAAGACCCAGATATTAAGGTAACTGAACATCTAATACTTCCAACATATAAAGAGTATTCATAGAACTAAATCCAAATGTTTTAAAAATTCAAGTGCACATAATCCAGATAAACCTTTGGCATACAGGACGATTAATTAATAGTTAAATAAAAATAGCTATGTCTTCTGAGTTATCAATATTAAGTATAAAACAACTTTGTAATTTTATTCTACTTAGGTTTGTTCTTCCTAAATTTATGCAGTTTAACTCATCAAATAGGCTAGCATTATATCTACTAGATATTTAAAGTGATGAAAAATGTAAATTTGTGTTGAACTAAATTGAGTCATGATTCTGACAGACTTTATTTCAAGAGTTATTGCAATGTAAAAAAAAAAAAAAAAAAGAGTTGTTGCAATGTGTAGGGGATCAGCTTGAAGACAATTTCCAAGACCTTTTGGGGAGCTTAGGTGCATAAGGAATGTAAGATGTGTTTTTCTTAAGGAAAAAGAGTAGTTTTGTCCTAAGGTAAATTGAGAGGCACAGAATGAGAAACAGTAAAGTGTAGGACAAAACCTAAGTAGATATAGAAGGCTGTACAAAGTTTGTGCAAATGCATTTTATTTGTCATGGTCAACGCTGATTAAGATTTGATAAGACTTATTTTAAAAAAGCTTTCATATCAAACAGTATATTCACACAAAGCTAGAATTTGATTTTCTCTCTGTTAAAATGATGAAATTTTCTTAAATTATTAGTCTGCTTTTAGTGAGAAGTTATAGAATATTTTTCTTAACCATTTGCCTAGAGGCAAAGATTCTATGTCATTTCAGAATAATAGCCTCATTAATATTTATATTGACCTAATCATCTTCTATTGTTTAAGAAAACAAGTCTTAGTTTTAAAAGAACTTCTTGTTTCTTTCTTTTTAAAAAAAATAATTGTATTACCTCCTATATTTACTTTTCAAATCTTTTATTGTCACTTAGGTTAGGTAGGTAATCAACTATTGTTTATTGGTGACTTATGATCCTATTTAGCAAAATGTTAAAATGCCTGACAACTGTTGACATTTTGCCTTCTCAAAATCGAACCCTAAAGGATATCTTTTTATTTCAAACTCTCTTTGGGGTTTCCCAGAGGATCCCTGGAAAATCACAAAGGATTTGTTCTTTCACCTTATAAAAAGAGAGTTGCTAGACATAGTTAGGTTCGTTTGACATGTTAGGAGTTGCATGGGAAGTGTTGTCAAATTAAAAGGGACTTTCTAACCTTCTGTGGGTTAAATTTGTATGGGTAAGGGCGGGCCACAGTGGCTCAGCAGGCAGAGTTCTCACCTGCTGTGCTGGAGACCCAGGTTCTATTCCTGGTGCCTGCCCATGCAAAAATAAATAAATAAATTTGTATGGGTAAAATGCTATTCATATAAATAGTCAGAGATTATATAAAATTCCTAAAGATTTTTTTCACTGTCCATGATATGTCCTGATAGTGATCTGCATGATATTAGGGAACAGGATGGTGTTATAGGTCATAATTCTATTTATTCCTAAAAAATACCACATGCTACAAAAATAACTAAATTTCCTTTTCAGTTATACTGTTTTACTCTGATGATTCTCTGAAAGTGCTTGCAATCAGCTACAGATCAGAACTTCATCTTCAGACAAAAAAAAAAAAGGAGTATAATAGAGAAGCCAGGCAAACATATAAATTATGCTCAATTAACATAACCCTGGTAAAACTGTAAAAGTGGGACAGGGTCAAACCCTCAACTTCAGGATGCTTTTGGACATCTTTAAATGAACTTTATACAGTTACCCCCTTCTTTTATAGAATATGAATATGCCATTGCTAACATATATCTATATTCTAGATGAATAGAGACTTTGTCTTATCACAAGGTTATAGTCCTCACAGTAGTGAAAAAACTACTAGACTTTGTTTTCCATCTAGGGAATTCCTGCTACATTCTCAAGCAACTGAGGCTCCCAATTTACTGGAACTGTAATCAAGGAACTTTGCAAGGTCTTAACTCAAAAGCTTCAATGTCCCTACCATCCTCAATTGTCAGAAGAGGTAGAAAGAACAAACTTAAATTAGCTAAATTATTTGAATTCCTCTCTCTACTTTGGCCTAGGGCTCTTTCCTTAGCCTTGATTGCTATAGGTTCTAGCCCACTGGGAAAACATTGGCTAACCTTCTATGAAATCATAATGGGAAGACTCATGACGTTTGTTATTTCTCCTACTTTGCCAACTTGAACCTATTACAATGTGAAATTGCTCATTATTACAAGGAACTAATTACATATACCCCATACCACCATTCACAGATCTAGGCTGCCTTTCCCAAGCTTCCTGTACAGCAGATTCTACAAGACCTTTAACCTGGAGACTTGATATACTGGAAGAGCCGTCAAAAAAAGACAGCTTTACAACCTGGAAGGAAAGGATCTTATCAAGTCTTATGGACCACCACTATGGAAATAAAACTATAGGGAACTGAATCCTGGGTCCATGTGACACAACTAAAACATATTCTAAGCCCTTTTAGGTTACTCCCATTTCAGATCTAAAGCTAAAATTGCTATGAGGCTTCCAGAAGCAGACAGTGTCTGATGTAGACAACTTATACCCAAGATTTTGGCATAAGTAGATGATGCCCAAGATCACGGATCAAGACATGCCTGAATTTCCTTATCTTAGTCGTTGTTCTTTCTTTTCACCATTTGACTAAACATTCTCTTATTCATTCTATACTCCTTACAATGCCCACTCTCCATCCCCAATAACACATTATCTTCTCTTTTCTTTTCTCTTTACCATATTTACCCTAATTCTCCCCTACGTGCTCCTACTTTGAAGGCAATTTTTTTGCATACCATATAGCAAAGAAACCAATCAGTGTATGCTGGGTCTATGCCCCCCGCCCCCCCCCCCCCCCACATAGTCCCTAAGTAGTTATTCCTCTAATAACCATCACCCTTACACTTATAGACTTGGCCCTGACCGGAAACATCAGGTACCCAATCAAATAGATCTCCTTTTTTGAGTAACTCCTTAAGAGCCCCTAAGACTGGGATTATGATGTTGACTCTCTAACCCAAGGACTATGGTGTTTTTACTAGAAAATGGTTATAAAGACCAACCTTAGAGCTAGGGCTGTGATTCCTAGGACTGGAGTTCGACTATGACATGGTTTCATCAGTTTGAGGCACTATGTTTAGTGCAAAGTGATTTACAGTCATTTCTTGGAAAGTGTGCTGGTTTGAAACTGTCATGTATCCCAGAAAAGCCATGTTCCTTAATCCTCATTCAATATTACTTGGTGGGATCTTTTTTATTGTTTCCGTGGAGATGTGATCTACCCAACTGTGGGTGGTAACTTTTGCTTAGTTGATTTCCATTGTGAGATGTGTCTCTACCCATTCAAGGTGGGTTTGCTTATTGGAGTCCTTTTAAGAGGGAACCATTTTGGAAAAAGCTTTAGTGCGGACAGAACCCACACAGCCAGAGATCTCTGGATATGCAGAAGGAAAATGCCCCTGGGGAATCCTTATGAAATAAGAAGTGAGGAGAGAAAGCTAGCAGACATCACCATGTGCCCTCCCAGCTGACAGAAGTGTTTTGGACAGCACTGGCCTTTTTTGAGTGGAAGTAACTTCTTGTTGGTGTCTTAATTTGGACATTTTCATGGCCTTGGAGCTGTAGACTTGCAGCTTAATAAATTCTCTTTTTAAAGGTCATTCCTTTTCTGGTATATTGCATCCTGGCAGTTTTAACAAACTAAAACAGAAGGATTGTCCTTTATTCTGAAATTATGTCCTCTCTATATCTTTATATTAGATGTTAAGATGTCTTTTTCTTTAAAATTGAATTATAGTGACATTAGATGGTAACCATTCTTCCCTAGTGACTTGCCTGACCAAAAAATAGGGGAAGCGTTCAGAAAGTGAACCCTATTAGAGTTGAGATTTCAGAGAGGCTGACATTTTTTTTTTAACTTTTTTTATTAATTAAAAAAAATTAACAAACAAAACATTAAGATATCATTCCATTCTACATATACAATCAGTAATTCTTAATATCATCACATAGTTGCATATTCATCATTTCTTAGAATATTTGCATCGATTTAGAGAAAGAAAAAGACAACAGAAAGAGAAATAAAACGATAATAGAGAAAAGAAAGATTATACAGACCATACCCCTTACCCCTTGCTTTCATTTACCACTAGCATTTCAAACTAGACTTATTTTAACATTTGTTCCCCCTATTATTTATTTTTATTCCATATGTTCTACTCTTCTGTTGATATAGTAGCTAAAAGGAGCATCAGACACAAGGTTTTCACATTCACAGAGTCTCATTGTGAAAGCTATATCATTGTTCAATCATCATCAAGAAACATGGCTACTGGAACACAGCTCTACATTTTCAGGCAGTTCCCTCCAGTCTCTCCGCTACATCTTGAACAACAAGGTGATATCTACTTAATGCATGAGAAATCTCCAGGATAACCTCCAGAGGCTGACTTTTATGGCTATGGTATTGTCTTTCTCTTGTTTACAGGGTCCTGGGAGAAGCGAGTATAAGCACCAACTTCAAAGCCCTATGCTGGTAGTATACTGGGTTAAATAGCTCTGTTGTCCTGGAAAAGCAGACATGATCCAAAGGAAGAATTTGAGTTGTTGTTGGAGAACACAGAAGTCTACACTTTAATAGAGAATCAGTGTGGAGTGTGAGGTTAAGACTCAGGATTCAAGGAGGTCAAGAAGAGACTGAGAAACAGCAAGGCTGGAGGGAAAAGATGAAGATGGTAAACAAAGGGTGCTATCATGTCTTGATCTTATTGCCTCAGGGAGAGTTAGCCAGTTTAAAAGCACAGGGCTCAGCTAAACTGTTATTGCTTGATCACATGAGTCTGCCTTACTAGATGCTGAGCTCATTATGGGAAGAAATGGCCTCTTACTGAGTATCCCAAGAACTTGGTCACAGGAGGGGCTCAGTTGACTTGAATTTGGATTAAGCCTGTCATTTTAGACTGGTCTCCCCTTCTGCCTTTAACATATAATCAATCTACTTTAAGTGCAAATATCATAAATTTGATACAATTACATTTTCATTTTCCATATAAAAATATATTGCTTTTGAACAAATACTTTTAAGAGCCTTTACTTAGCCCTAAAATTACATATTTTAGAGTTCTACCAGCACCAACAGGGGATAAATAGAATTATGAATGAATTTGAGGAATAATGGTGATCTTTAATGAACGACTCCTTTGCAAGAAGCATAAGATGGGTAAGAACACAAGATAGCTCTACTCTTGAATGAAAAGAAAGTCACTATTGATATATTAATTGATTTGATTTATCAATATTAAATGCTTAGAGTTGAAGATATAAATGACTAGGCCTTTTACATTCCATGCTTGTGTATTTTCCTACTCAAATAGTGATCTTTAAACCCTAGGGATTGAATCATTTCCCCAGATTTCAGGGATAATGGCCTTGCAGAGCTGACCAGGCACATGGATTATATAAAACCTTTCTAAAAGATGATTAAGTTTTTATTATTCATAGCAAAGAAAAATGCTATTAGTTTTTTTTTTTTTTTTTTAACAAGATTGTCCAATGAGGGAGCTGGATTGATTTTTGCCTCTAACACTGAAACATGTAAATGAGTTAGATTTGAGACCTGTGGAATTGTAGGGTGATTATTGTACATTCCAGAAAGAAGGCATCAACTGCAAATTGTTCCAAACTATTGAAATACTGACCACAGGAAGTGAGCATACTTTATAGCCCTATATGGTGTTACATTTCAGAAATGAGTTGGACTGGAAAATGAAACCACCTCCTCTCACTGCTGAGTTTTTCTGAATTTCCTTTTTCTGAATTTCCTACAAGCTGCTTGGAATTTTGCAAACAATTCACAGCTGATAAAATAAAAGGGCAGCGGAACTGAGTGTCTATGAAGACCTTAGAGGCAGCTGGCAGGAGGAGAGAGAGGGTCACTGTCTGCCCCTCTTGGTTCCTGTAACCAAAGAATTGTACAATTTTTTTGTTTGTCTTTTTGTCCTTTTAAATAAACAGGAGTCAGCTGACGACTACAGAAACGATTAGTTGAATAACCTGAACTAAGACTGCCTCAGGAAACTTCTTGGAGAGTTTACTTGTGACTTTTGCTCCATTCACTTAGAAAACATTCACTGGCTACCCAGTGTGTGCCAGGCGCTATGTGTACACTGATGATTAGAAGACATGTTTACCACCCATGAGGAACTCCAAGAGCAATGGGAGAGAGATAAACTTAGAAAGACACTTTGAACCCGGTGCACCACGGGTTGTGCAGAATTGGCACAGTGGGCTGCAGTAGCACAGTCTGTGGGATCCAATGCTGGCAGGTAGGAGTTTGCCACTTCATAGTAATGTGTTGTGTGAAGGCGAAATTTTTTTACTGTTCTGAAAACTACCAGTCCTTTGGTACAGCTGGCTCTTAGGGTTGACAGGAAGAACTGTGAGAGAAAAGGAGAGGTAGGAAGGGGCTAGATCATCAAGGCCTTGAAGCCAGGCTAAAGAACTCAGACCTTATCTTGAGGGCAAAAAGATTCATTACAGGGTTTAAGCAAGGGAGTGATATGATCAGATTTTTTAAAAAGAGTGTCACTCTTGCCTGAGGAGGTAAAGCGGGGAATTACGAGGGAATTACGAGGAGGCTGTTGTAATCTAGTTAGAAAGGATGAGGGACTGTGGTGAACTGATCTTTGGGTCACCTTTCAATGAAAATTTTTTTTCAAGCTTGGAGCTAATCATATGGACTAGGAAAACTGAGCACTAAAGAGACAACATGGCTTAAAGCAGGTATATACCAGTCTCGAGTAAACTCTCAGGGCACTACAAATGCCACCTCTGCAGGAAGATTTTTCTCACCTGCGTCTGAACATGGACAGAGATTATCACTGTCTTTGGGGCTCCCACAACACTGTTAATTTCTGCATTTTTACATGCACTGTAATTATTTCTTTTGTTGGCCTTCTCCTCTGTGGGCTCTGGACTCACTGTTAGAGACTCTGTCTTATTCATTTTTGCATCCCCAGTGCCTGGAAGCATCAATAAACATTTGCTGAGTGAAGGAAGGAAAGAGGGAAGCTATGATGTAGCAGGAAGGGCACTGGACTGGCAGGACATGGGGGCTCTAATCCTGGCTTGATTACAAACTGGTGCGTGACTTTGAACAAGTCCCTTCACTACTCTGGGTCTCAATGACCTCATCTGTAAAATGAGAATCAAAATACAACCTTCCTTTCAGGGTTATGGAGATTAAATGAAGAAACAGAGCTTGCTGGTTGCTTGCCCTGTTTGTGCCCTGCCTTGGTGAAACAGCCTGGACTATTGTTCCTGTCATTTGGATCTCATTTGTGCTCTCTCTTTCCTAGGGAGAGCTGAGCTGAAAGCTGCTGCCTTGTTGGAAGGGAAGTTTACAGCAGTGACATACATAATATCCAGGTGGCCCCTGTATTGCTGGAAGGGCGGCACCAAAAGAGGGGAGAATGTCAGGCTACAGAGAGAAACCTGCTTCTTTTGTGACCCCTCAAATTGAAGGAGGACCCAAAGTGGGGACAGTGAGGCAGGGCAGATCTATGCCATGTGCTGATGAGTCTGAGGATGCACAGAAATAATGCCCTCTAAGCCTTGGAATTTAGCAGCATCTGGAGGAATGCCACTTCTCTGAAGTCCACTCATTCATCTAATGTCATGATTTCTCAGTGCCTTGGACTGAAATGATAAACCCTATCATGGACTTTCAAGCGCTAAGAAAGATTCAGAAGAGGAGTGGGTAAAAAAAAAAAAAATTGTAAATGCCAAATAAAAGGAATAACATTCTTAAAAATGTGGAAAGGCATGACTTTGTACACTGCTATTTGAAGACTATCAATTCCCAGGTGAGATGTCTTTCTAGGACATCCAAAAGCATCGTTCTTTTTGCATTGTAAAGGTAAACTTTTCCATCAAAACTTGATATTTCCCCAACTTACAGATGGGGGAGACCCTGAAAATTGTAACTGATAATTTGCAGAGTTTTTCTGGGAGTCCCATTTATTAAATGTGGTTATTTAACTAAACGGACTTGGCCTTATCACAAATGATTAAGGGAAGAGGATGAAAGAGGAATAAAAGAGGAGGATTGAGGCCAAAGGAATCCCTTCCCAAAGACTGTCAGTCAGTCCTGGAGTTAAAGCTAGTGACTTTAAAAAAGAAAAGTATGTTTCCATTTTGCAAGGCTTTTAAAAAAATCTCATGTACTCAGATGGCACCTTAAATCACGAAGAACTTTTGGCTGAATTCCAGGCTGATTCTGCTGGCACAGAGAGATCTGAGCTCATACCCTACATTCAGTGCACACAAGAAATATTTCATCCATCTCTGAAATAAAGAGGAGGAATGGAGCAAACTTGAACAGTTTCATGGCAAAACCATAGCAGGGTGATAAGTAAAGGACATTCTATCCATTTGGAGTTACAAAAAGGTACTATTAATTCTAAGTACACTAAGTGGCACTTTTTTTTCCCCATTCTCAAAGTGCTTCACAATGAACTAAGCAACTTGCATAAACCCTAACACAAACCCCTATTTTATAGATATATAAATAAAGGTAGACAGATGTAGTGATTTACCTAAGACTAATTTTAAAAAAGAGAAAGAGGGTAGGCAAAGGAAAAAGAGCAACTCCCAAATTGGTAGATTGTGACCCTGGAGTTTGAGCTCGTAAAGCTGAATTTAATCCATACCCAGGCCAAATATAATTCTCCAGGAGGGAAATGATCCAGCACACCAGAGCTAACATTCTTTAGCTTTGCCAAAAAGCCAGAGGCGATTTGGTGACATGTAGTCAGAACCTCTCTTCTATTTCTCAACTGAAAGAAAGTAAAGCCAACATCATCTGACAGACGCTTCCCACCATGGCAGGGCACTGATTCAAGCCCGTCTGAAGGTAGCATGCTTCCCTTTGAGTCATCATTGCCTTCTGCATCACTGTTATTCTTTGGAGGTCTCCTATTCAAAGGTTTATTTAATATGGACAGTTGGGTCTTAGGTGGCAAGGTTGAATCACAACTTTACTCTAAGTACCAGTCTGAGCACTAGATTATATACTGTGCTTCTTCACTAAATCCCCCCAAGTCTTAGCTGTGAGAAAGGCCTGGGTGATTGCTTTGTGTATTAGAAACTGAACCCCCACAACTAATACTGAAAAGTGGTCCAGACAAAAGCCGCTGTGGAAATAGGAAAGCCATTATCTTTTCTACACTTCCTATCTTCACCCTCATTGGGAGTGCACAGGGACACCCGTGAATAAAAATAAACCAACTTGCCCTTGACTGATTATCCTGCCTTTGGAGTTATCAAATGCTAGTACTTCTGGCTCCCAGATAGGGTGAAGAGACTGCTGAGAAGCCACTCACAGAGTAGAGGTGATCTTTCAGCATCTTCTACCCAGAAGGATGGTTCAGAAGACAGAAATAAATGTGCCTTCCCCCCAAACTGATCTGGCTTCTGAATGGCATCTGTAGCTCAGAAATGTAAGAAAGCATATTCGAATCCTGGTGTGTTTTCTTAGCTCAGCCCTGTCCATCCATGTTGTCTCTTTTTAACCCCTTCTTCTACCCCCAATCAGAACACATTTCTACTGTCTACTCCTAGCAACTATTTCAACTCAGTCGGAGCACCTTTAAGGAAGGCAGAACCACTTTAGGAGGAAGAGGGTGAAACGTGGCAACTCTTCCACAGGCATGAATCAATATAGCAGAGCGCTCAGGGTAGAAGGTTTTGCTAGGGCTTAAATCAGGTTGTCAACTCAAACACAATGGGCTTTGTTACTCCTGTGTAAAGAGGAAATAGAGCAGTTTTTGCCTCTCCCCCTCCCCGCCCCACTGTATTGTGGATAAACAGGCAGGATGGCAATTCTAGGCACAATCTTGAGACGCTAATCTACTAATCTGTTTCTAGCTGCTTACTGTTCCCCAAAATTAATTACCTGTTTCTGAAATATATGGAATCATGCAGCCTTTTCATACTGACGTCTTTCTCATAGCTTTAAGCTTGCGGGGAGGGACTGGGTATGTGGAGACGGGGGTCTGTCAGGTAAACAGAATAGCGCCCTTTTAGAGAGGGATTCTACCATTTGTGGTTTATTTTAGAAACCACACACGCACTGTGATTCCAAGACATTGTTTTTCTGGCTTGAGCACTCTAGCTGGAGGGCCTGCTGTGATGTCCCACTATTTATTTCAGATGTGTGTGGGATACTTTTGGGTTCAAAAGTCTTTGAGTGGGAAGCACGGAGGTACTGCTAAATGCTTCCACAAGAAATGCCTAACTCTCTCCAGGGGAGAATCAGGGACTGGGCTCAGTGGCTAGGGAGGTTCCGGGGGTGGGGTAGGGAAGGGCAGGGACACAGCGCTCACTGTGTGTTAACAGCACTGCAAATGGGTTTGGGGACGTATGTTTTATTTGCAAATTTATCAAGAGGGAGAGAGAAGTAGACCCAGCTTGGTGAAGAGGTCTATGGGGAGGGACTCTGCTCCGGGACCTCCTAAGGACCAGGAGAGTGAGCTCCCAGTCAAGTGACAGCGCGCACCGCTCGCGCTCCCCTCCCCCGCGGCAAGTCTCTGGGCAGAAGCACCTCGCGCCAGCCCGTCCTCCCCCGCTCCTCACTAGGCCGGGCGGACCGAGCCTCAGCGGGAGCCCCGCCTGTCTCCGGGCAGCTCAAGCCCCAAGCGCTGGCCCAGCCTGTCAGTAATCGCCGTTTGCGCTTTCTTTCTTTTTTTTTTCTTCCCCCCTCTTTTTTTTCTTTCCCCCTCTGCCTTTGTCCCGCTTAGTAACTGGGCTCTGACCAATCGCCGTCTCACCGGCCGGCGCCGGCTGTCTCCTGATTGGCCCGCTTGGGGCGCGCAGTAGTCTCCCGCTCCTTCGAGGGAGCAAGGCAGACAAAAGACGCAAGCTCCAGGCTCCGGCAACTAGGATCAGCCAATCACCACTTACCTTATCCTCTCTTCCCCTCCTCCCCTTTTCCCCACTCCCTCCCGGCCTGGCTCGCGTGCTCCCGGC
The DNA here is from genome assembly GCF_023851605.1 of Tamandua tetradactyla. NCBI lineage: Eukaryota > Metazoa > Chordata > Mammalia > Pilosa > Myrmecophagidae > Tamandua > Tamandua tetradactyla. The sequence goes on from NC_135328.1 coordinate 176,712,624, forward strand.
ACTGACTCCTGGCGTGCGGCCAGCGCCCGGGCCGTACCATTTTGTTCGATGCCGAGGGGGAGAGAGTATGGCTGATTAAGGAAACGAGGCCTAGAGAGCGGTGAAGAGAGTTCCAAGACGAGAGGGAGGACGATTCTATGAACACTCTCCCGGGCCCTTGAAAGGCTCGCCAGTATATCAAGGCGGGAAAGAGTGGAGGTGGCAGTAGCGTTGTTGGCTGTTCTCCCTGCCCGGCGCGGGTGGGCGGTGCCTCAGCGGGGGGGGGGGGGCTGTATGTGTGTGTGGGAGGCGGGGGAGGGTGTCCCTTCCGCGCTGTTAAAATGAAACTCTAGTGGCTGGAGACTCGGCAGAGCGTGAGGGGAGCCGGCACTGGCGCGTTTGTTCACGGCCCGGCGGGAGCGCCCAGCCGTGCGGAGCTAACTGGACTTTCCAACGGCCCCTAATTTCTAGTCTGCGGCAGCTTCGGTTCGGAGCCCGGCGGGAGCAGTGTCCGAGTCCCGGCTCCTGGGGATATCGCTCTCCGCAGATCAGTGGGACCCCGAAACTTGAACGCAATCCCCGGCCCTCTTCTTATATCTTCCTTTGTCAATTCCCCACCTTTCTTGCGACGCGATCTTTTTTTTTTTTTTTCTTCCGCTTTCCCTCTCCCGAAGGAGGCAAAAGTGGCTTCCGTGGAAAGATTTGAAGGCGGCGGGCTCTTTTCTCTTCGGAGAGCGACTGTGTAGAACGGATTTTTGGGAAGCAGCCTTTTACACCTCTGCTCTGCTCCCCCCTCCCCCCCCAAGCCTCTCCCTACACCTCTGGAGAGAAGAGCCTTGTCTTGAAAGTTCGGGGGCATTTTGCTCGGCGCTGTAGAAGGAGAGAGGGGGAGGACCCCTTCCTCGTCCTGGTAGTTGGCTGGACTTGTGTCGGCCGTTTGGAAACCCCGAAGTACATTTCCGAGTGGGACTTATACAGATATATATTTTTAGATTTTTATCAGATAAAAATAGATATATATGCTCTCTATATATTTCCTGACTACCTGCCCCTGACAGCGCGATGTACAATACGGTGTGGAGTGCGGACCGCGATGACGCAGACTGGAGGGAGGTGATGATGCCCTATTCGACAGAACTGATATTTTATATTGAAATGGATCCTCCAGGTACTTGGGAGAAAAAAAGAATCTTTTGATGGGCCTGATTGGTGTTTAACGAGATCGTGCTGATGTTTTCAGGGCAGAAGTGTTCCTCGGTGCGCTGGGTTCGGGCTGAGGGACAGATTTTGCAGTTAGAGCTGCAGTAAAACTGCTTCTGATTTACTCGTTTAAAGTTTGCTGTTGGGACCCTGATTCCATTGTCCTGCGAGGGTGGGGGTGGGGGTGGAGTGGGAGGAGAGACCCCGTTTTTTTTTTTTTTTTACTAATTTGCTTTTATATGTTGTTCAGGTTTTTGCCATACCCCCACACCCCCCCCCCCCTTTAATTAAAGACTCTTTTACCTGGGAAGGGATGCTTTATTCTTACTTTGACTACTTGGGTGCTGATAAAACAATCTTTCCCTATGGGAGAATTCTTTAAAGCTTGTCATTTCATACATTTGTCTGATTTGGTTCGCTGTGTTTTACTTTTAACTTCTGAAACTGGGTTACCTGTGTGATGATTCATTTTAGGACTCCTTTTTCCCTTTTAGAAGGTAAATGCCGGTTGGCGATTTTCAGAGATGGGGTAGTCTTATTCACTCATGGCCTTATCTGAGGTTTTTCTCCTCCGAATTTAGTTGCTCAGAGAGAGATCTATGTGCAATATTTTATTACTCTTAAATTATGGTGATTTAATTTATATTAATTTATGGGGCAAGGTTTGATATCACTTCAATTTTTAGAGTTAAAAAAAAGGAGGAACGTTCCCCCCCCAGTGAATATATGTAATATGTAGTCTTATCTGATAGGTACATAAACGCAATGTAAATCTTATATACACTGTATTTTTGTTTTAGAGCTTTGTCTGAGGTTCTTACAGACATTTTGTGTATCTGGTTGGAAAGGGAAAAGAAGGGAAAATGGAAAAGTTGAGATATTTTTCTTCTTTGAAGTCTACCCCATTTTATGATTATTAGCTGTCATATTTTCAAACCCTGTTTGCAATTATAGAGCTTTATGATTTTGATTAAGTAGAGGGTCTTTTGTTGAAGATGACTTTGTTATGCCTTTTAAACCTTCAGAATAAATTGGGTGTCATTGGGGAAACCTCATTTATTATGAGATTAGTATTTTTTGAAATCTTAAAAATTTCAAGGATTGAAGTCCATACAATTGTAATAAAGTAGAACGTTTTATAAAATGTATGAAGAAATTGTTTCCTGTGTCCTTGTGAATAGTGGTTTATCCTGTTTTTGTCTTCTTTTTCAATTAGTCATAGACTGTTCAATGATGCTGTATTGAAAACTAATACTAATTTTGAATCAACCCATTTCGTTCTTAATGATCATTTAGAATCTTTTCTTTTCCTTTCATTTCGGAGCCCTCTTTATTTGCTTTTGTAATTATGACTGCAATCCAGATACACATTCTCAGTGTTTAGCAAAGTTTGTAAGATTTGCCACCCATCTATTGTGTGTTTCCCCCTTTGTTTCCCCCTAATGGTAAAGCATCACTTCTTTTAGATGCATTTGTCATTCATGTGAATGGAAATTTGGTACATCGTTGGTACCTTTCATGAAAAAAAAAGTAAGGTTAATGAGTCTGGATTTTTGTTGTTATAAGAATTATATATTCAAACTGCCTTAGAATCTACTGTATCATATACTGTCTTGCCTACAGACATACAAAGAGAATTTGTTGGGCGGGAGGTGAATGGAGAGGCAGGGAGAAAATGAAGAGTGCACTAATGGTTGAAAGATATTGGCTTAGTAGAAAATACTGGCCAAGTTGAGTTGTCTAAAAATGATTTTAAGAAAACTTGACTGCTATAATTATATAGTGATGTGAGTCTTATAAGGCTGTATAGAAAATTCTGATTCAAACTTTGGGTTTTCCATAGAAATAAACTTTGGAGTTTAAACTGTTCCATCTTTGAATGAAATTTTGCACATTGAGATTCTATTTAGAATATTGAAAATGTTCATTTGCTGCTCTTTATTACCCATTTTGTAGTGCTAACATATAATAGGGTTAATTATTCCTAACAGCTTTTTAAAAGGAAATACACTTGAGTATACTGAAACATTGCATAGGAAGTGAATTTTTTTAATGGAAAGAATCTGAATGCCAACCTTGTTTTGTGTTATAAATTAAGCTTTAAAATATTTCAAAACTGTAAGTAAGTCATTAGTGAAGTGGCTGCAATATATCTTGCATTTGTCTTTTTTCCGTTTCCCTAGCTCCCACTCCAGACCACCCTCTTATTTCCTGCCTGGACTGGTGTGGTAATATACTAACTATTCTCTCCACTGTTTCTACCCTCACCAGTCTAAAGTCATATTAAAGTATCATTTGATGATGATATTACCCTGCTTTAAAAGCTCCAGTGGCTTTCCTTTGCCAGCCGAAAAAAGTCCCTGTTTGGCTTCCAACCTTGCCAGTTCTCTCTTTTTGGAGTCCCGTCACAAATTCTGTGGAAGCTATTTTGTATTTGCTGTACCTTGAATGTATGCTTTTTCCTCTTCCTGAGATGCCTTTCACTTCCAGCAGTCACTTTTGAAACCTTATGTATATTTAGTACCCAGGTCAGATGCCTTTTTTGCCAGTCTGTTCCCTGATGTCTTCTGTTAGAAGTCATCCCTCTTTTTCCCTTCCTTTTTTAGTTCTTCTCTCATGGAATTTCTTCTGTGCTGTCTTTTAGAATAGCTACTGTGGTTATATATATGTATGTATATATATATATATATGCTTCTCCCTGTAGACTGTCATCCTACCAGGTTATGAACCCCTTAGCTTGCTCAGGGTCTTGTAAGTAGTAGACAATTTAATAAATACATTTTGGATTAATAAATACCTAAGGAGTGCTGTTTCTTTTCTAACCTTTAGGTGCTTTTCTACTTAAAGGTCCTTGGTCTCTTCATTCTTTGGCTTTTTTGTAGTAGCCTTGGATTAAATGAGTTTTGAGTTAGACTTTTGTCGACTTAGAGTCTATAACTGTAATGGTTATCGTATTTTTAATATGGTTTTCATTTTAATTTTAGACTCAACCATAAATGAAAAATGATCTATTATGGCCTCCGTTGGCCTCCAAAACTATATTTCAAAGGTGTTTCCCTTCAGCCTATTTTTTTCAATAACTACCATTATTGTGCATCCTGAAGGTTTCTAATAACTGCATGAATTGCTGTATCTGTTGTCACTTTACTGATAATATAAGGATTGACTCCAAATGGAAGTTTAATGTCTTAATCTCTATGTATTTCTTGGCAGTAAAAGAAATACTAAACTGTTTAGAGGTAATATAAAACTTTTTATTTTTGAAATGTTAAGATTGTGGTACAAAGAATTGGCTCCAAGCATCTTGGTTAGTTCTGCTGTGAATTTGGAAATTATGATTATTCTGAGGCAGAGGCGTTGTTGGATAACTTCTTAAGGGGCTCCTGCATTGATATAGAATCTATGGGAGGATTACAAATGCAGGACTCACATACACAGTTATGATCCCTTAGCTTAGTACTTTAGTTGTGACATTGTTATTATTTTTTACTTTAGGAGGCTGTAGCAACTCTTTTTAAGGTTATCTGTAGACTTTTCTTATCAGAATAAACTCCTGAAATTAACTATAGGCAGTGACATCTCTGAAGTAGATAATTACATTAAAAGTTTAATTGGATGGCAAAACATAAATATATGATATAGAAAAGCAGTTCTCAATTTTTTTTGAAATCATCTTATATTTTATTCTTTCTTAGAGTTTACATCTCTCTGCTTATATTACCCATATGTTCTTTTTTTTTAATACAATTTTATTGAGATACGCTCATACACCATATAGACCATCTGAAGTATATAATCACTGGCTCACAGTATCATCACGCAGTTGTGCATACATCCCTATGATCAATTTTGGTACATTTGTATTACTCCAGAAGGGAAATAAAAATAAAAAATAATACCCAAATCCTCCCATACTGCTTATCCCACCCCCACCCCCCATTTACCGATAGTATTATTATGGTACATTTGTTAACTGTTAATTAAAGAATATTAAAATATTACTGTTAACCATAGACCATAGGTTGCAATAGGTACATTTTTCACCATGAGTTCTCAATGTTCTGATCTTTCTCTTTTTTTTTTTTTTTGGTATGGGCAGACTGCGGGCATTAAACCCGGGTCTCCTGCATGGCAGGTGAAAATTCTGCCACTGAGCCACCGTTGCACTACCCTGATAGCAGTTTAAAATTATTGATGGCCCCAGTGAGTTTTTATTTACATGGGTTATAGCTGTCGATATTTGCTGGATTAGAATAAAACTGAAAAATTAAAAAAATATTTGTCTAATTCATTTGAAAATGATAAATAACCATTACATGCTAACATAAATTTTTAATGAAAAAATAATTATATTTTCCAAAAATAAAAGAAATTAGTGAGAAGAATGGCTTTTTAAAAAGTTTTTTACATTTTAAAAATATCTGGCTTAGTAGAAGACAGCTGAATTCTCATATCTGCTTTTGCATTCAATCTCCTGAGGAATCACAGGGCAAAGACTCACATAGAAAAATCCACTTTACAGTTATGAGAAAATGAAAGTGAAAAAGGCAGATAACTTTTTCATAATATTGTAAAAATAGTTTTGACTTATTGGATTCTCTTAAAGGATCTTTTTGGCTCCTGGATCATGCTTTGAGAAGAGCTAATGTAGAAGTTAACTTAGTAACACCAGGTTAAGTGGCTAACTTGGTAAAGCATCTTCTGACTTCTATGAAACCAGAAGAAAATGTTGTTTCCAGATTAAAAGGTTGTTTCAGGTAATTTACCTGTTTACCCTGACATATTTGACATTTTCATCCTGGTACAAACTTGGATTATGTAACATTCTGATGGAGATCTGGCACATTGGTTCTGTGGTTGAGAAAAATACCTGCTGAGACCCATACTGAAGAAATAGGTCACCTGTCACTGTGTGGTCCTTAACTATAGCTGGTTGGGCATCCTCCTTCTTTGTTTGAATTCTTCTTTGTAACCCTGAACATTTGATGGGTTCATCTAATTTGTTGTAAGGTTTTCTTTTATGAGCTATGTGTCACTTTTTCATAATATTGTAGTATGAGCCAAAAATTCATTAAATCAAATGATATAAAAGCTCTGCCTTATTTTTTTTTGCATCTTCTTGTGGAAAACGATTAAACATTGCTTTCATTTAATATAGTTTCTATTTTTTCTGTTTCATTACAAGTATGGCGATTCTTCCATTTGATATACCTTTTAAATTTTATTTTCATCACTGTTTCATGTTGAATATTTTCATATTTTTCTTAGAATGTAGACAAGATACAGCCTGTTTTTGGTCACTTTTTAACAAGGTAGGTAGAAAAATAATTGCAAATGTATCCATGTGATGTGACCATATTTTTTTATTGCTATTAAAGGAGGAGGCAGCCTGAGTGTAGTAGAAAGAACACAGACTTTTGAAATGGATGATATAGATCCCAAACCAAGCTTTGCAACTTAACCTACTCAAGAGTTATGTGGCTAGTACTTCACCTTTTGGAGTATCCGTTTTCTCTTTTGTAAAATCAAACTAATACCTACCTTGCAGAGTTATGGGGATTAGATGTACTATATTAAGGTACAGTGCCTGGCATTTGGGTAGCACAGTGCCCGGCATTTGGGTATGTATCCAATAAATGGTACTTTATTTTTAAAAACTTATTACTGATTACTCATAATTATCCTGAGTCTACTTCTTTTATGTATAGCAAGTTCAGGTTTAAGAATATGACCTCTGCTTAAAAGAAGACTCTGTAGTCAAAACTTTTTGAGTTACTTTGTCCATTCTCCTCTGCATCCCCGACATTTAAACTGGGCCAAGTTTTATTCGTTTTATTTTTGGAAGTGTTTTCTAAAGCCTTTCCTAGTTAGAAAATCTCATGAGTCTATAGAAATGTCATTCCAACTCATCATTTCTTTTTAGTTTCTATTGCTCTTGTCTTCATCATCTCACATTTGCATGATTTGTAATAAAGCTAATAGTTGCTAACATTTGTTGAAAAATTATTGTAGACTGAGGACTATATTAAATGCTTTTATATATACTATTTTATCTACACAACAATCTTTAAAAATAGGTACTATTATTAACCCACTTTGCAGACAGTAAACTGAGACTTACATGGATTTAGTGACTTTATAATTTATGCAATATCTCACTTAGAGTAGGTCTGTCTACCTGATTCTAAAGCCTTTTGGACTCTTATTAATAAAACAGTATCTCCTAACTGGTTGCTTTATTCCTCATTGCTTCTTTTCCCCGCCTCCACAAGTTTATCATGAATTCTTCAGCCAGGCTTATGGTACTGAATTGTTATTTTTATTGTCTCACTGTCCTGCTCAGAAATAATCAGTGACTCTCCATTTCTTTTAAGCAGAAGGCCATATTGGCCAGGAATTGAACCTGGCATGGCAGGCAAGCATTGTACCACTGAACCAATCATAAACCCAGAGGACATATTCTTAAACTTGGCCTATGAGGCCTTTAGTAATAATGGCCTCAACTTACATATCTAACTTTATTACCAGTACTCTATGCATATTTCTTTTGTAGTCCAGTTCCTTACTAACCATGATTATACCTTGTTCATCCCCATCTTCAAGCTTTTGCTGCTTCCAATCTTAGAATATACTCTTCCTATCCCCACCTTCAGATTAGGACCCTTCCATCTTAAAACTTTCTCCAGAAATTCTAGACTGACTCCCCTTTATTATCTAGGTTGTTAGTATATTATTTTGGCACTAAATCACATGCTATTTTATGTTATGGTATTTAATTGTTTCACGGATATAATTTATTTCTTTAACAAGATAAGCTTCTTAAGGTCAGACTATCATATTTCTTTCCCATGTCTTTTTTTCTTTCAACACTCAGGTGCTCAAATGTTTTGTTAAATGTCAGTTTAACAACTGACTCAACAAACTTCATATTGTGACTTAAGTTTTAAAGTGTGTGTGTGTTTTTTTTATTAATAACATGCAGTCTTCAAACTTATAAAGAGAATTTATTGCAACAGGAAATAATTAGTGAAAAATGCAATTCTTAAATTATAGATGTTGCTCTTAGCAAAATTTTATGGTTTGTAGTAAAAGTCATTTTTAAAACTTTGAAGAATTAGAAGGGAGTAGTAAGTTTTTTTTTTTGGTGCATGGGCCTGAAAACAGTACTAAGTTTTTGAAAGATTGTTAGGCTAGCTTTACATAGCACAGAGCCGAATGGAGACTTAAGTTAACCAATGCTTTGTTATACTAATTGATTTTAGAATGTGTAGGACTTGACTTGGTATAATAAGGTAAAGTCAGTCATCAAACCTTTTTAAAGATCAGTTTCCAAGTTGTTTGCCCACATATATGGCACATTTATTGTTCCTTGTGCATATTTGTAAGTTCACATAAAGTAAAAAAGTTAGCACATTTTTTAAATAAAAGAAACAGTAGGCTAGTTACTGCCTGCCAGACCAGAACATTCTGCCTGGCCTATGTCAGTATGAAAATTGTCCTGTGTCCTGGTATTGTTGAGCCAGTACAAAGCCATAGTCAATACTATGATGTCAAACTGTCCACCATTATCCAGCCTTGGATTTTTTGATGTTCTGTTTGTGGGACAGATTAATTGCCTATCCTTGTCTAAGGGTATAGGTTCACAAATCCAGAACAATTGTGGGGTTTTATTTTTATTTTTATTTTTTTTACATGGGCAGGCACTGGGAAGCAAACCCAGGTCTCTGGCATGGCAGGCAAGAACTCTGCCTACTGAGCAACTGTGGCCTGCCCCAGAACGTTTATATGCTTGTGTATAAGGATGTGGCTACATAATCTTAAATGCTTATTATTTTTAAAAATATTTTTATTAATAAAGCAACATACAAACAAAAACATTCTTAATATACAAACATTCCATATATAATATACAATCACTGACTCACAATATCATCACATGGTTGTGTATTCATTGCCATGATAATTTTTTGGAACATTGGCATCTCTCCAGAAAAAGAAGTAAAAAAGAAAAAAGAAAAAAATCCACATACCATACCCCTCGTGTCTCCTACTCATTGACCGCTGGTATTTCCATATACTCAATTTATTTTAACCTTTGTCCCCCCTATAATTTGTTGATTTTTATAATTTTATTTATTTATTTATTTAAATTGACAAACCAAAACAACATACAAACACAAGCATTCTTAACATACAAATATTCCATACATGGTGTACAGTCAGTGGCTTGCAATATCATCACATAGTAGTATATTCATCACCATGATCATTTTTGAGAACATTTGCATCACTCCAGAAAAAGAAATAAAAAGAAAAAACTCATACATGCCATACCCTTTACCCCTCCCTCTCATTGACCACTAGTATTTCCATCTACCCAATATATTTTAACCTTTGTTCCCCCTATTTTTTTTTTTTCCTATTTTTTTCTATACCCCTTACCACTCCCTTTCCTTGATCACTGGTATTTCAATCTACTCAATTTGTTTTAGCATTTGTTCCCCGTTATTTATTTATTTATTTATATATATATTTTTGATAATTACAAATGAGTTTTATTTCTTTTTTTTTCTTTTTTTTTCTTTTTTTATTAACGGAAAGAAAAAAAAAAGAAATTAACACAACATTTAGAAATCATACCATTCTACATATGCACTCAGTAATTCTTAACATCATCACATAGATGCATGATCATTGTTTCTTAGTACATTTGCATCGGTTTAGGGGAACTAGCAACACAACAGAAAAAGATATAAAATGTTAATATAAAGAAAAGAAATAAAAGTAGTAATAATAGTAAAAAACAACAACAAACAAACCAACAAGCAAACAAAAACAAAAAAAACCCTATAGCTCAGATGCAGCTTCATTCAGTATTTTAACATGATTACTTTACAATTAGGTATTATTGTGCTGTCCATTTTTGAGTTTTTGTATCTAGTCCTGTTGCACAGTCTGTATCCCTTCAGCTTCAGTTACCCATTGTCTTACCCTGTTTCTAACTCCTGCTGAACTCTGTTACCAATGACATATTTCAAGTTTATTCTCGAATGACCGTTCACATCAGTGGGACCATACAGTATTTGTCCTTTAGTTTTTGGCTGGATTCACTCAGCATAATATTCTCTAGGTCCATCCATGTTATTACATGGTTCATAAGTTTATCTTGTCTTAAAGCTGCATAATATTCCATCGTATGTATATACCACAGTTTGTTTAGCCACTCTTCTGTTGATGGAGATTTTGGCTGTTTCCATCTCTTTGCACTTGTAAATAATGCTGCTATAAACATTGGTGTGCAAATGTCCGTTTGTGTCTTTGCCCTTAAGTCCTTTGAGTAGATACCTAGCAATGGTATTGCTGGGTCGTATGGCAATTCTATATTCAGCTTTTTGAGGAACCGCCAAACTGCCTTCCACAGTGGTTGCACCCTTTGACATTCCCACCAACAGTGGATAAGTGTGCCTCTTTCTCCGCATCCTCTCCAGCACTTGTCATTTTCTGTTTTGTTGATAATGGCCATTCTGGTGGGTGTGAGATGATATCTCATTGTGGTTTTGATTTGCATTTCTCTAATGGCCAGGGATGTGCCTCTTGGCCATCTGTATTTCTTCTTCTGGTAGGTGTCTGTTTAAGTCTTTTTCCCATTTTGTAATTGGGTTGGCTGTCTTTTTGTTGTTGAGTTGAACAATCTCTTTATAAATTCTGGATACTAGACCTTTATCTGATATGTCGTTTCCAAATATTGTCTCCCATTGTGTAGGCTGTCTTTCTACTTTCTTGATGAAGTTCTTTGATGCACAAAAGTGTTTAATTTTGAGGAGCTCCCATTTATTTATTTCCTTCTTCAGTGTTCTTGCTTTAGGTTTAAGGTCCATAAAACCACCTCCAGTTGTAAGATCCATAAGATATCTCCCAACATTTTCCTCTAACTGTTTTATGGTCTTAGACCTAATGTTTAGATCTTTGATCCATTTTGAGTTAACTTTTGTATAGGGTGTGAGAGATGGGTCTTCTTTCATTCTTTTGCATATGGATATCCAGTTCTCTAGGCACCATTTATTGAAGAGACTGTTCTGTCCCAGGTGAGTTGGCTTGACTGCCTTATCAAAGATCAAATGTCCATAAATGAGAGGGTCTATATCTGAGCACTCTATTCGATTCCATTGGTCGATATATCTATCTTTATGCCAATACCATGCTGTTTTGACCACTGTGGCTTCATAATATGCCTTAAAGTCAGGCAGCGCGAGACCTCCAGCTTCGTTTTTTTTCCTCAAGATGTTTTTAGCAATTCGGGGCACCCTGCCCTTCCAGATAAATTTGCTTATTGCTTTTTCTATTTCTGAAAAATAAGTTGTTGGGATTTTGATTGGTATTGCATTGAATCTGTAAATCAATTTAGGTAGGATTGACATCTTAACTATATTTAGTCTTCCAATCCATGAACACGGTATGCCCTTCCATCTATTTAGGTCTTCTGTGATTTCTTTTAACAGTTTTTTGTAGTTTTCTTTATATAGGTTTTTTGTCTCTTTGGTTAAATTTATTCCTAGGTATTTTATTCTTTTAGTTGCGATTGTAAATGGGATTCGTTTCTTGATTTCCTCCTCAGCTTGTTCATTACTAGTGTATAGAAAAGCTACAGATTTTTGAATGTTGATCTTGTAGCCTGCTACATTGCTGTACTCATTTATTAGCTCTAGTAATTTTGTTGTGGATTTTTCTGGGTTTTCTACATATAGTATCATATCGTCTGCAAACAGTGATAGTTTTACTTCTTCCTTTCCAATTTTGATGCCCGTTATTTATTTTTAATCCATATTTTTTACTCGTCTGTCCATACTATAGATAAAAGAAGCATCAAACACAGGGTTTTCACAATCACATAGTCACATTGCGAACGCTATATCATTATATATTCATCTTCATGAAACATGGCTACTGGAACACAGCTCTACTGTTTCAGGCACTTTCCTCTAGCCTCTCGAATATACTTTAAACTAAAAAGGGGATGTCCATATAATGTGCAAGAATAACCTCCAGGATAACCTCTTGTCTCTGTTTGAAATCTCTCAGCCATTGACATTTTATTTTGTCTTGTTTCTCTCTTCCTCTTTTTGGTCGAGAAGATTTTCTCAATCCCTTGATGCTGAGTCCCAGCTCATTCTAGGACTTCTGTCCCACGTTGCCAGGGAGGTTTACACCACTGGGAGTCATGCCCTACGTAGATGGGGAGGGCAGTGAGTTTGCTTGCTGTATTGGCTGAGAGACAGAGGCCATATCTGAGCAACAAAAGAGATTCTCTGGGGGTAACTCTTAGACCTAATTCTAAGTAGGTTTAGCCTATCCTTTGTGGGATTAAGTTTCATATGAACAAACCCCGAGATTAAGGGCTCGGCCTACTGGTTTGGTTGTCCCCACTGCTTGCAAAAATACCAGGAATTCTCCAAATAGGGATGTTGAATTTTCCCCCTTTCTCACCATTCCCCCAAGGGGTATTTGCAAATACTTCTTTATTCACTGTTCAAATCACTCTGGGATTTATTGGGGCATCACACTGGATGAACCAACAAAATCTCATGGCCCAATTCAAGGTTCCATGTACTTATGGTGTTCAATTAACCTGCCCATATAAGTTATATTAGAAAATGCACTAGTCAAAATATAAATTTTGTACCAAATAAACATTATTTGCTTTAGTCTGACACAGAAGTTGAAGTTTTAAAATATAAGTGACCATCTGTTTTCAACACCCTGCAATACTGACATTCCTTCGTTCTTCCTCATGCAAAAACATTTTTTAATTTGTACATTTAGTTACTATCATTGTACATTCTAGGCATTCCTAGATTATACCATCTCAGTCTTTATCATCTATCTTTTCTTCTGGTTTCATATGTGCCCCCAGCCCTCCTCCCTCTATCGTTCTTGAATGCTTATTTTATGGTTTTTATTTTTAAACTTAAGAAAAATTAGATTTAGATTCAATCATGAATCCAGTTTTTAAATCTGTATGTAAGTTATTCTGGAGAAGGCCTTATTGAATGAATTGTTTGTGCTAGAAATCTATATTGTGTTACAGTTCTGGTCCTATATATGTTTTATGTTTTTTAAGTTTTAACTGTACAAGGCCACTCAATATGGTATGATTCATGTTGAAATTCTAATAAGCATTTATAGAATTAGTGACGCACTGTTTTTGAAGTTAGTCCTGGGATATGTTTCGTAAAAATTATTTAGTTAATATGCTGTTATCTGCAAGCATCGGAGCCTAACTAATTCAAAGTGACTTAAAAAATAAGAACTTTTTTTTTTAACTTTATATATTTTTAACTTTTTTTATCCTTTCATATGACAGTCTTCGGGGTTGGTTTATTGTAGCAATTCAGCAATGTCAGTACAACTTAAATTCTTTCCATTGCTGAATTCTGATTTGAGATTGGCTTCATCCAAGGTTAGTAGCAAAATGGTTGCTACTATGATTCAAGGCATCTATCCATACGCAACAACTTCTAAAAGAAGCAGTAAGGTGTTTCCTCCTATACCTTTCTTTTTGGGGCAAAGAAACTTTTCCCTAAAACCTTCAGCCGAAGTCTTTCACACCTTTCTTTTTGGTCAGAATTGGCTTATGTGTCCATTCCTGAACCAATCGCTGGTGACTGACTACCTTTGGATTAATCATGTCCATCCCTGAATCTGGACTAGTGTTGGCTTCCCCTGAGGCATATGATTGTGTTGTAGAGGGATTCTGTTAGGAAAGGAGGAGGAGGGAGTGAATATTAGGTAGGCAATGAACAGTAATTTGGAGAACTCTTTTCACATTTCTTATCTTTTGTTTATAAATAAAAATATAAGCAAACGAATTTTCTTTTTCAAAACTAAAATCTAGCTGTGAAAAACCCATTTTCATTTTCTAAATTGGAATTCACAGTGCATTGTGTAAAGAATTAAATGTAAGAAACAGACATTTTCCAGTATTTCATGTAAGTTTAATAGAATATGAGGAAGCTAACCTCTTTGGTTGATAGATTCCTCATAAGAAGAATGTAAGCATTGAAATAGAGCATATTAGTATAGCAAGTAAATGAGTGTGAAAAAGCATTTTGCTAAACTATAATTTTAAATTTTAAGATTTAGTAAATTAAATGAGTTTTGGACCTGTGGAATGATTTGATTTGAATGATCAGACTTAAAATTTAAGACATTAATATAGATTATCTCTTTCAAATAAAATGTACTATGTACCTAGGTATTGCTTTTTCTAGGATGCTGGAAATCTAGAGGTAGTAAGGTGGGTGATTAAGAGGGGGGTCTGTAATCAGACTGCCCTAGTGGTTGGATTCTAAATGTTATTTTTACCAGTGATAGCATATCATTTCCAAACTGATTTAGCGACTTTATTTTCTGATTTCTTAGGTTTATATTTCTCTATATGCCTTAATAACCAAAAGGATGAATGTTTTTTTTGAATAGGATAGAATTAGAACAAAACTATATATTTTCATGTATTTCTCTCTTTTATAAAGTGTTATAATTTCTGATCTCTGACATCTTGAGGCTAAGTGGCAGTGGAGGTGGCCTTAGTTATTTGAAGAAGGCTTACTTATGAGTTACTTTTATAAATATTACTGTTTAGATCTAGACAGTATTATAATGAACTTTCAAAAGAAAATGTCCTGAAGGTTCTTCATTTTTATGGTACTATGAAGGGGAGAAGAAATGAAAGGGAAAGAAGGCATGCCATACATGCTTCATTTTACTTTATATGCTTAAGTTGTTGGTAACTTAGAGTAATGAAAATATATTTGTTTTTGCTTGTTTCTGTAATGCTTAAATGCTTGGATAAGGACATTGCTAGAAAATGGGAAGTGTTGCACAGTGTTTAAGAACTCTAGATTCAAATTGCTTGGGGTTTCAATTCTAGTCCTATTTTTGGGCAGTTTCCTAATCTGTATAGGAAGAAGAGTATCAACTTCATTGTAGGGTTATTTTGAGAATTATATGGATTAGTTCATGTAAGACACTTAGAGTTATCTATTGTTATTTCCATTATTAAGCTAGGATGACCCATCTCCATAGTGTCCCATTCCGAGGAAGCATCAGCCTAACATTCAAATTAAATTGAAAAGTATTTTAAATCTTATTCCAGCTTCTCAAAAATACCAAAAGGAATTACGTATATAACATATAGCAGTGCTACTTAAAATCCTGTTTCTTCATTTTTTTTTTTTTTTTTTAAGAGAGAGGGAGGAAGGGAAGGAAAGACAGAGAAGGAAGGAAGGGAGGAAGAAAGGGAAACATCTTGTTTTATTATATTTTGTTTGTTTGTTTGTTGTTTTACATGGGCTGGGGCCGGGAATCGAACCGGGGTCCTCCGGCATAGCAGGCAAGCACTCTTGCCCGCTGAGCCACCGCGGCCCGCCTCTTCATTTTTGATCAGTACCTTTGTACGGATACTCCCAGACTTCTTTTTCTCTCTAAAAAGTTAACACATTCTCTCTTAATTTCTTGAGAAGTCGCATTCGTATCTCTATATTTGCCTTTCAGACCTATTATTTTTTTCTTCCAGGAATGTCTGTCTCCCTTTAAACTCTCTCCTTTGTTCATTTCAAAACTTTAATTCGTGCTGTAAGAGCCAGGAACAAGGGAGGAAAGAAAGGAAGCAAATACTAAGAGCAACATTTTTGTTTGTGTCACACTTAGCTACTAAGTGCAGATACTTGAAGTTCAAAGAAGGGAGTGATTCTGATGGCTTCTTAGAGGAAGTCAAATTTGAGATGTGACCCTTAAAGATGTTTATGACTTGGGTAAGCAAGAGAAAGAAAAAGAATGTTCTATCCAGGTCAGGGGACCTGTGTGGGTAGGGTAAAAGGTAAGAATGTATGTGGCATACTTGGGAAACATGGAATAGTTTTTCTATGTGATACCTCTCAAAATAGTACTATTGGGCTATGTAAGAGTGTTACACAAAGTATGATAACCACAGTATAAGAGGGTACACCTTCCTGGATTGTCATTTTATTCAAAAGTAATTGTAAATACTTTAAAAAATATTAAAACAAACATAAGAGAGAATATGGAATTCATAAGAATTTTAAGGATAAAGTAGATCATTCACTTTTTAATTGAGGTGAAATTCATATAACAAAATTAATTTTAAAGTGAAAGATTCAGTACATTTTAAATGTACTAAATTTAGTACATTTACAATATTTTGTAATTACCATCTCTGTCTAGTTCTATATTAGTCAGGGTTCTCTGGAGAAATAGAACCAACCAACAAGAGATATCTGTAAATATGAGAAATTTATAAAAGTATCTCACTCAACCATGGAAATGCAAGAGTCCAAAATTCGTTGGACAGGTTGTGAAGCTGGCAACTCTGATGAAGGGTCTGGACAAACTCCACAGAAGAAGCTCACTGGCTGAAGAAGAAATGAAAATTCTCTCTACATTCAGAAATTTTTCTAAAATATTGGCTAAAATTCCAGAATTCTTCCCTCACATTACATAGCACCGTCTGTTAAGCACATACATTCTTAACATACAAACATTCCGTACATGGTGTACAATCAATAACTCACAATAACATCACATAGTTGTATATTCATCACCATGATCATTTTTTATTTAAAAAAATTTTTTTTGGTAATTTATTTATTACCATGATCATTTTTTAGAACACTTATCAAGTTTTTTTTTCCTTTTTAAAAATTTACAAATATTCCTTCTTTCCTCCCTCCCTTTCCCTTTCTCCCAGCCTGTTGCTGACCTTGTCTCCTTTCTGTCGCTGTGAATTTGCTATTTCTAGTCAGCTCTTATGAGTGACATCACGCAGTTTTTCCCCTTTTGTGTCTTATTTCACTGAGCATAATATTTCAAGATCCTTCCATGTTGCACCTTGTCTCATAATTTCATTCTTTCTTTTTTTTTTGTTTACATGGGTAGGCACCGGGAATCGAACCCAGGTCCTCTGGCATGGCAGGCAAGTGTTCTTGCCTGCTGAGCCACTGTGGCCTGCCCAATTTCATTCTTTCTTAAGGTTAAATAGTATTCCAATGTGTATATGGATCACGTTTTGTTCATCCATTCATTTGTGGATAGATACTTAGGTTGTTTCTAGGTTTTGCCTATTGTGAATAATGGTGCTATAAACAATGCTGTACAATATCTGTTTGCAACCCCTTTTTCACTCTCTTTGGTTATGTGTCTTGACGTGGGATCGCCCAGGCATATGGTAATTCTATATTTAACTTTTTGAGGAACTGCCATATTGCTTTCTACAGTTTCTTCACCGTTTCACATTCCCACTAACAATGCACTAGAGTTACAATTTCTCTACATCCTCTCTGACACTCGTTATTTTCCAATTTTTTGTAATAACCTTCCTCATATGTGTGATGTGGTATCTCATTATAGTTTGGATTTGCATTCCCATAATGACTAATGATTTGAACAACTTTTCATGTGTTTATTGGCAACTCATCTATCTTCTTTGGAGAAATGTCCATCCAAATTCCCTGCCTGTTTTATAATTGGGTTGTTTGTTTTTTTATTGTTTCATTTACAAGTTCTTTTTATATTCTGGACATTATATAATATATGGTTTTAAACTATTTTCTCCCATCCTATAGGTTGTCTTTTCAGTTTCTTGATAATGCTGATCAATGCACATAAGTTTCAAATTTTGATGAAATCAAATTTATCTATTGTTTCTTTTGTGACTCGTGCTTTTGGTGTCATATCTAAGAACTCACTGTCAAATTCAGGTCATGAAGAATTGCTTCTAGGTTATCTTCTAAGAGTTGTATAAATTTAGCTCTCATATTTTAGTCCTTGATTCGTTTTGAGTATATTTTTGCATATGTTGTGAGGTAGGGGTCGAATTTCATTGTTCTGCCAGTGACTATCTAGTTTTCCCAATACTGTTGGTTGAAGAGACTATTTTATCCCCACTGCGTGTGCTTAGCACACTTGTCAAAAATCAATTTTCCTTAGATGTGTGGGTCTGTTTCTGGACTTTAAATTCTGTTCCACTGGTCTGTTTGTCTTTGTGCCTTTACCACACTGTTTTGATTACTGCCACTTTATAGTACAATGAAGTCAGGAAGTATGAGTCTTTCAGCCCTCTTCTTCTTTTTCAAAATTGTTTTGACTGCTCAGGGTCCCCTGCAGTTCCACAAAAATTTGAAGATCAGGTCTTCTATTTCTGCTAGATGAGGTGACAGCAGCAGTGCTGTCCCCATGACTTGGCCATGCTGTGGACCTGGTGCCGAGCCAGAACACCTATCAAGTTTTAAAAGACTGTCAGGTGATTCAGACCTGTTGCAGAACATTAGTTCAGGATCTGGAGTTCAGTCTGTCTCCTGGTAGTTATGAAGTGTGAGAGCAGCTAACACATCTGTCTTGTTGGGACTTACCTATGTCTCTCTTTGATTCCTAGGGCTCAGCCATGGGCATTTAGAGTAGATAAAACATATTGCCAGGTAGAATATATGTAACATGTCCCACGTAATATTGGGGACATACTTACACACATAAAAGTTAATCTTCATTAGATATTATCTGTAATTCAGATATAACTGGGTATTTGTATTCTTATTGCTAAATCTAGCAATCCTATAGTAGAGAAAAATTATTGACAGTATTTGCTGTTAAATTCACCATATGATTAGAGATAGGTATGCAACTTGATGTAGTAGGTATTAGGATTTTTAAAATTTAAATAACAGGATATCCAACTCAAATTGGCTTAAACAAAGAGAGGATTTGTGGGCTTATGGAATTGAAAAGTCCAGAAAGAATGAGGGCCTTTGGCTTGGTTTAATCAAGTTTAGTATGTGTGTTAGTTTGTAAGCTGCCAGAATGCAATATACCAGAACTGGAACAACTTTTACAAAAGGGAATTTAAAAAGTTACATGTTTATAGTTCTCAGCCTATAGAAATGTCCAAACTAAGGCATCCAGATAAAGATACCTTAATTCAAGGAAGCTCAGGTACACCTCTGTCAGCTGGGTAGTCATATGGCTGGCATCTGTTCCTTCCTTGCTCTTGGGCTCTGTTGCTTTCAGCCTCTGTTCCTTTCAGCCTCTGTTCCTGTGGGGGTTCCTCACTTTGTTTTTCCAGGGCTGACTCTCATCTCTTGGCTTCCCTTGGCTTTCTCCAGGTTCTGGCTTGCTTAACATCTTATGACGATGTCTGCTGGGTTCCAAGCATCTCCAAACAATCCATGTCTCTGTTCTCCAAGTGTCGGCATCGGTGTCAGCTCTGTCCTGTAGGCGCCGTGTTGTCAGCTGTTAGCTCTCTCCAGAATGTTTCCTCTTTTAAAGGACTCCAGTAAACTAATCAAGACCCACCTGGGATGCGTGGAGTCACATCTCTAATCAGAAGGTTATACCCACAATTGGGTGTGCCATATCTCTGTGCAGACAATCTAATCAAAAGTTTCTGCTCTAAAGTATTGATTTAGGATTAAAAGAAACTGGCTTCCCCCACAAAATTGAATCAGGATTAAAACATGGCTTTTCTGGGATGCATAATACTTTCAAACTGGCACATTAGGGCTTTGGCCCTGTTTTTCTCCAGTTCTCTTAGATCTAACCTCTATTAGTTCTTTTTTCTCAGCTGGCTTGCCTAGTAGTACAAGATGGCTGCCTTTGGTTCCTGGGACTTTGTGCTTCCTTATTCTGGGAGGGGTTGGGGGAAGAGGGTGCTTCTTACATACATAACACATAAATCTTGAGCTTCATGCTAATTGGATCTTCTCTGTGTTCTAAGGGATCTCTGTCTTAAAATCTGGATTCCTTAAAATATCCATTGTAACTTTCTTTGTCTAGACCAGTAGTTGTTAAATGTATGCGGAACCACCTGGAGAGCTTGTTAAAACACAGATTTTAACACCCCCTACATTTCTGATTCAGTAGGTCTGGGGTTGGGTTCCAAAAATTTGTATTTCTAACAAGTTCCCATATGTTAATGATTGTGGTAGTCCACAAACCACATTTTGAGAACCACTTCTATGTCAGATCAAGGCCTACCCCTGGAGCCAGTAAGGGGATCAGTTCCACATGACCCATTTTACCAGTATGGGAAGGGGACAAGATAAATTTGGGGAGAAAACTAGAACGTCCTCTAAAGAGAAGACTGTTGTTTTTTCCTATCCAGCTTGACTTCTTTCTTATTAAGGTCACAGCTTCCTAATTTTCCCCTTGGAAACATCCCTCTCTCATATACAGTCTCTGGGGCTTGGGTGGGGCTAACTTAACCCATTGGCTTCATGAGTAGGCACAGGACCCAGGCCTGACCAATAAAAGCACTGTATTTCCCTGGCCACAGTGATAAGCCCAAGAGACAGTAGACTATGAGTCTATAGTATATTCAGTGTATATTACTATTTGCTGTCCTGCCTGGTGATGTGAAGATGCTGTCCTCAAGAAGCTCAGCCTAATTAAGAAAGACCCACATATAAACAAATACATGCATTACTCCATAATTTTCTTTCTTTTGGCTATCATCTAATATACATTCCCATTGTATACTGTAATAACGCCTTTATAATCCTTAACCACACTTAGTTTAGTGTTTTTAGTCCTCATTAGATTATAAATTCCAACAGGATAAAGACTGAGTCATAATTAGCTATTTTATCTTCAATACCTAGCATAGTTCCTGGCACATAAAGGTACATATTGGTTAAATGAATGTTTTAAATACAGTTATAGAAGAATGTATAAATGGAAGAGGGAATGATTGGTTTGCTGGTGGGGTGATGGACAGTTAATAGCTTGGGTAAATACACAGAGTTGTTAAAAAACATTGGTGTTAAAATATGATATGTGAGGTAGGGAATGGCAGTAGATAAATCTGGAGGAGTGCCAGATTATAAAGGGTCTTCAGTGATACGTTTAAGCTTTATCCCATGGGTAGTTGTGGTGCCACTCACTGATTGGTTTTAATTAGGGAAAATAATATATTGACTGCAAAGTGAAAAATAGATCGGAGGAGAGCAAAATTAAAGAAGGGAACTGGTTAGGAGGCTATTTCATTACATGTAAAAGATGTTATGAAAATCAGGTGAAGATAGCAGTGAAAATGAATAGGAGAGTTGTTTAAAAAGTAAACATTTTAGAGACTATCCTGAGGCAAATTAAGGAATCTAGAATGATTTAAATTTTCTGGTTTGGAATATGGGGTTACTACATACCAAAAGAGGCAATTTAAGGAGGAAAGATAAGTTTGGATTATATGACCTCTTAAATCAAAATGAGGCAGAGGTGAAATGGCTCAGGTTTTCTCCTTTGGTGGGGTTCTTTTTCTTTTAGATTTTACTGGGGGAAGGGGAGAAGAGTGGCTTCTGTTGCTTCTAGGCTTGGGACCCAGAGCAGATTGTGGCAAATCAGATACTATTGCGTCCTCAAAGGTATGAGAGAGAGATTGCGGTGGGACCTTGAGTGTCAC
Source organism: Tamandua tetradactyla (assembly GCF_023851605.1). Taxonomy (NCBI): domain Eukaryota; kingdom Metazoa; phylum Chordata; class Mammalia; order Pilosa; family Myrmecophagidae; genus Tamandua; species Tamandua tetradactyla. Next base: position 176,734,264 of record NC_135328.1, read on the forward strand.
CAGGGTATCAGTTGCTAAAGTCATTTTTAAATTTCAGATGTTTGTGCTACCTCATCCTTTTTGAAAGCAAGTGGGCATAAATTATAAGTTAATGTATAGTTATAGAATAGATTTTAGAGTTCAGTATGGGTTACAGTTCCACAATTTTTTGTTTTTTCTTCTAGCTGCTTCAGGACACGGGAGACCAACAGAAATACCAATATAATGATTCAGCAGTCATACTCATTTGTTAACTCTTGTCTTCTCTATTATACCCCTTTTCTCTTTAAATCACATGTATACATAAAAAGAATAAATTTCATAAGTACATTGCAACAATTAGTTGTAGAATGTAGCGTTATTTTTAATAGCAAAAATTGGAAACAGCCTAGCTGTCCATTAGTGTGGGCTATGGATATATAAATTGCTATATATATATATATATATATAGTATAATATAATACAGCTCAAAGATAGTGAGAATGTATGTGTTGACTTGAACAAGGCGTCTGTGATGTTTTGTGAAGTAAGACAAGCAAAGCACAAAGAAATATGCATAATAAGATCCCATTTTTATTTTTAAAAACCCCACAAAAACCATATATTTTCACATTCTTGTTTGGAATTATATGGAGAGTGATGTAGAAGTGTACGTCTTCCAGTGGCTGGGTATATAGCAGTAAACAAAACAAAATCCTTGCCCTGTGTGGGAGGAGACATGACAATAACCAAGTAAGAAGTAAATATATGATAAGTTAAGTAGCGATAAGTACTATAGAGACAACAAACTACTGGCTAAGGGAGATGGGCGAAGAGAAGGAATTGCTATTTTATTTCAGGTAGTCAGAGAAGGATTCATTGATAAGGTGACTTTTAAAAAACTTTTCCTATCGTGAAATATAGTACATGCCAAGAAGTATATAAAACATAAATGAGAGTTGAACAGCCATATAACCACCACCTACATAAAGATGTTCCCAGAGGCTGAAAGCATGCCTTTTTCCAAATATACTCCCTTCTCCCAGCAGAGGTAACCATGATATATTTTAGTTTTGTCTATTTTTAAATTTGTTATGCATGGAGTTATATAAGCATGTATTCTCTTGATATAAGCATGTATTCTCTTGTATTTTTCGTTGTGCTCTCTGTTGAATCATCTGTTTTCATGTTCATAGTTTTTTTTTTAAGTATTGTATTTCTTTATATGACTACACCATAGTTCATTTCCACTATTGGTAGATATTTGGGTAGTTTCTATAATTGGCTATTATAGACAATGCTGCTGTGAACATATTTTGCACATAAATCCTGTTATACATAAATGTTTTTATCTAGAGAGTTGAAATTCTGGCTTATAGGGTATATATATCTCATCCCCAAATTTCCCTCCATAGTTCCTGTTATGTCCACAATAGCCCTAGATATTGTAAGACTTTTTAGTAAGTGAAAATTTGTTGAATGTATGTAATGGTATTGTATGTGGCTTAAATTCATTTGCATTTTTTTAATTCTTGAAGACGATCATCTTCTCATATGTTGGCTGTTTGGTTACCTTTCATGAAATGCCCTTTCATGTGTTTTGCCCATTTTTCTATGGGGTTGTCTGAGTTTATTTTTTTGCTTATTGATTTTTAGGAGTTAGTTTTTTGAAGTCAGTCCTTTGTCTGTTATATGTGTTGTAAATATTTTCTGTCAGTGAAGGTGACATTCTGAGCAGAGACCTGAAGGAAGTGAAGGAATGAACTGTGGAAATATCTGAATGAAGGGTATTCCAGGCAGAGTGAACAACAAGGTGATATCTACTTAATGCATAAGAATAACCTCCAGGATAACCTCTCAACTCTGTTTGGAATCTCTCAGCCATTGACACTTAGTCTCCTTTCACTCTTCCCCCTTTTGGTCGAGAAGGTTCTCTCAATCCCTTGATGTTAATTTTCAGCTCATTCTTTCCTCACCTTTTCTACAAGCTGCCTGCATTCAGATGCCTTGTTTAGTGGCCCTTCTATCTTTGAGGTCAGCAGCAGAGCATCTTTAAATCTTACTTTGACCTCTGCTTCTTTCATCATCTCTCCTCTGACTGTGACACTCCTGTCTCTCTTTTAAAGGACTCTTGTAATTACATTTGGCCTACCTGGTTCATCCAGGATAATCTTTTCATCTCAAGATTCTTTTTTTTTTTTTTTAATTTTTTTATTAATCAAAAAAAAGAAAAGAAATTAACACAACATTTAGAAATCATTCCATTCTACAAATGCACTCAGTAATTCTTAGTATCATCACATAGATGTATGATCATCATTTCTTAGTACATTTGCATTGATTTAGGAAAAGAACTAGCAAAACAGCAGAAAAAAATATAGAATGTTAATATAGAGAAGAGAATTAAAATAATAATACTAATAATATATATATATATATAAAAGGAAAAAGAAAAAAACAAAAACAAAAGATACAAACACACAAACAAACAAAAAACCATATTTCAGGTGCAGCTTCATTCAGTGTTCCAACATAGTTACATTACACTTAGGTATTATTGTGCTGTCCATTTTTGAGTTTTTGTATCTAGTCCTGTTGCACAGTCTGTATCCCTTCAGCTCCAATTACCCATTATCTTACCCTGTTTCTAACTCCTACTGGTCTCTGTTACCAATGATATATTCCAAGCTGATTCTCAAATGTCGGTTCACATCAGTGGGACCTTACAGTATTTGTCCTTTAGTTTTGGGCTAGACTCACTCAGCATAATGTTCTCTAGGTCCATCCATGTTATTACATGCTTCATAAGTTTAGTCTGTCTTAAAGCTGCATAATATTCCATTGTATGTATATACCACAGTTTGTTTAGCCACTCATCTGTTGATGAACATTTTGGCTGTTTCCATCTCTTTGCAATTGTAGATAATGCTGCTATAAACACTGGTGTGCAAATGTCCGTCTGTGTCTTTGCCCTTAAGTCCCTTGAGTAGATACCTAGCAGTGGTATTGCTGGGTCGTAATCCATTCTGCCATTCTATGTCTTTTGATTGGGAAATTCAGTCCATTAACTTTTAGTATTATTACTGTTTGGATAATATTTTCCTCTACCATTTTGGCTTTTGTATTATATATATCATATCTGATTTTCCTTCTTTCTACACTTTACTCCATACCTCTCTCTTCTGTTTTTTCGTATCTGACTCTAGTGCTCCCTTTAGTATTTCTTGCAGAGCTGGTCTCTTGGTCACAAATTGTCTCAGTGACTTTTTGTCTATAAATGTTTTAATTTCTCCTTCATTTTTGAAGGACAATTTTGCTGGATATAGGAGTCTTGGTTGGCAGTTTTTCTCTTTTAGTAATTTAAATATATCATCCCACTGTCTTCTAGCTTCCATGGTTTCTGCTGAGAAATCTACACATAGTCTTATTGGGTTTCCCTTGTATGTGATGGATTGTTTTTCTCTTGCTGCTTTCAAGATCCTCTCTTTCTCTTTGACCTCTGACATTCTAACTAGTAAGTGTCTTGGAGAACGCCTATTTGGGTCTATTCTCTTTGGGGTGCGCTGCACTTCTTGGATCTGTAAATTTAGGTCTTTCATAAGAGTTGGGAAATTTTCAGTGATAATTTCTTCCATTAGTTTTTCTCCTCCTTTTCCCTTCTCTTCTCCTTCTGGGACACCCACAACACGTATATTTGTGCGCTTCATATTGTCATTCAGTTCCCTGATCCCCTGCTCAAGTTTTTCCATTCTTTTCCCTATAGTTTCTGTTTCTTTTTGGAATTCAGATGTTCCATCCTCCAGTTCACTAATTGTAGCTTCTGTCTCTTTAGATCTACCATTGTAGGTATCCATTGTTTTTTCCATTTTTTCTTCTTTGTCCTTCACTCCCATAAGTTCTGTGATTTGTTTTTTCAGATTTTCTATTTCTTCTTTTTGTTCAGCCCATGTCTTCTTCATGTCCTCCCTCAATTTATTGATTTGGTTTTTGAAGAATTTTTCCATTTCTGTTCGTATATTCAGCATTAGTTGTCTCAGCTCCTGTATCTCATTTGAACTATTGGTTTGTTCCTTTGACTGGGCCATATCTTCAATTTTCCGAGCGTCATCCATTATTTTCTGCTGGTGTCTGGGCATTTGATCAGATTTCCCTGGGTGTGGGACCCAGCTGGTTGAAAGCTTTTTCTGTGAAATCTCTGGGCTCTGTTTTTCTTTTCCTGCCCAGTAGGTGGTGCTCGTGGCGCTCCTCTGTCTGCACGGCAGTCGGCCCGGGAAACCGTGCGTGGAGGTGGGGGTCGCTGGCCGCCGCGGCTTGGGAGAGTGCCGGTCCTAATTGCCCAGCTGGCCCGAAACGCCAAGCGTGACGGGAGGGCCCCGCTATCCAACGTTCCCAGTCAGACCGGGGAGCCACGTGCGTGGAGGGGACCCCAGTCGCCAGCCGCCCCGGCCGGGAAAACGCGCGCCCCTCGGGTAGCTCACCGCAGCAGATTCTCCCTGCCCGTTCAGCTGTTCCAGAATGGGGTACGCTGTCTTTTTGGTCTCTGTCGTGACTCCGGGAGCTGTTTCGTATTGTTTCTGTTTCTTTAGTTGCTTTTCTGGAGGAGGAACTAAGACCCGCGCGTCTTACTAAGCCGCCATCTTCTCCGGAAGTCTCAAGATTCTTAACCATATTTGCAAGGTTCCTTTTGGCATGCAAGGAAACATATTCACAGATTCCAGGAATTGGTATGTGGACTTCTTTGGAAGACCATTATTCTGTCTACCACAGATTCTAAACTTAAGAATACAGTATTACCAACCCTGTTTCTTAGGGTTTGATGTAGAAGTTGGAAGCACAGATGAAAAATATAGGATCCCTACTGGCAGAGAACGAGCTTTGGTGAATGTCTCTGTTTTCTTTTGGATACTCTACAACATCTACCATAGAGGGCAAGCTTAGGGCTGGCCTTACATATGATGTGAGGGGTGCCTGAAACCAGTGGAAACTAAGTCATGCTTTTGTGTGGCTGCTGGCTTAAGAAGAAAGAGCATTGTATTTTTTTTTTTTTAACTTTTTTTATTAATTAAAAAAAATTAACAAACAAAACATTAAGATATCATTCCATTCTACATATACAATCAGTAATTCTTAATATCATCACATAGTTGCATATTCATCATTTCTTAGAACATTTGCATCGATTTAGAAAAAGAAATAAAAAGACAACAGAAAAAGAAATAAAACGATAACAGAGAAAAAAAGATTATACATACCATATCCCTTACCCCTCGCTTTCATTTACCACTAGCATTTCAAACTAAATTTACTTAACATTTGTTTCCCCTATTATTTATTTTTATTCCATATGTTCTACTCTTCTGTTGATATAGTAGCTAAAAGGAGCATCAGACACAAGGTTTTCACATTCACAGAGTCTCATTGTGAAAGCTATATCATTGTTCAATCATCATCAAGAAACATGGCTACTGGAACACAGCTCCACATTTTCAGGCAGTTCCCTCCAGCCTCTCTGCTACATCTTGAACAACAAGGTGATATCTACTTAATGCATAAGAATAACCTCCAGGATAACCTCTCAACTCTGTTTGGAATCTCTCAGCCATTGACACTTAGTCTCCTTTCACTCTTCCCCCTTTTGGTCGAGAAGGTTCTCTCAATCCCTTGATGTTAATTCTCAGCTCATTCTAGGGTTTTTCTCAATCCCTTGATGCTGAGTCTCAGCTCATTCCAGGATCTCTGTCCCACAATGCCAGGAAGGTCCACACCCCTGGGAGTCATATCCCACGCAGAGAAGGGGAGGGTGGTGAGACTGCTCGTCATGTTGGCTGGAGAGAAAGGCCACATCTGAGCAACAAAAGAGGCTCTCTTGGGGGTGACTCTTAGGCCTAAATTTTAAGTAGACTTGACATATCCTTTGTGGGGTTAAGTTTCATATGAACAACCCCCAAGACTGGGGGCTCAGCCTATAGCTTTGGTTGTCCACACTGCTTGTGAGAATATCAGGAATTCAACTTGGGGAAGTTGAATTTCTCCCCAAGGAGGATTGTATTTTGTTGGAAGACTTTGGTATGAATTTAGTCTGGTTGCCAACTGTGTGGCATTGAATAATCCTCATCTATAATATGGGAATAATAATATTTAATTTACAAAGATTTATATATGAATTATAATGTAAGACAACAATATAATTATCATATATGTACATAAAATAATACTGAGCTTAGTATCTGTCATATAGCAGGTACTCTATACACCTTTCTTAAAGGTCATTGTTTTAGTAATACAGTGATAGAGAAATGTTTGAGAGGTTGGAGGACTTGTGCTGGAGATTTTGTTAGGGGCAGCTGCATACCCACCTGACTCTAGTATATGTTTGGCTCTGAGATGGGGATGGGTTAAAGTTTGGGGACAAGAGAAGCATTGGGTTATATTTGTAGCAGGTGTGGCTGATCGTCACTATTTTTCTATGGCTCATTTTTCCTTTCTCTGTGGGAAATTAAAATTTTTTTTTGGTCTCTGCGTTGAGCTTTCTTTTTTTTCTGCCTTCAGTGAAATTCCACTGCTATTCTTTCAGCATAATCATTCTTGATCGTCACTTCCTCTCTGTATTAAGCCTAAATACTGACCACCTCCTGCATTAATCCAACAAATATTTCTTAAGTGCCTTCTGTTAGTGAGACACTCTGGGAATATAAAGATAAATAAGAGACTCTATGCCTTCAAGGAGCTTACAGTCTTAGTATAAAAGACAGGGTCACTAGCTAAACTATAATCAATGAGATTTATATTAGAGGGTTGAGAAAACTGAAATCAAAAGTAGGGGGACATGCTACTTAACTGATCAAGGGTTTATAAATGAGTTACTGACAAGATAGTAAGCTCAGCTAAGATTAGAGATGGTAAATTTATAGAGGTATGCATTCCCAACCTGCTGTGATTTTTTTCAGTAGAACTCAAGTTGTGATATGGAAACAGAGGAAGCAGGTAGCTAGATGGATTCCCCATAGTAGAGAGATTTATTGGGCTAGCATGGCAAAAGAACAAAAAGAGCAAGGTGGAGATACTGGCAGAGAGTGGTTGATACCCAGTATTGACAGAATAGTTAAATAAATTGATATATTCATATAAAAACTAGTTTGTAGCTATTTATATTTATGTTTACAAAGTTTATAACAGTGCTTATTTTGTTAAGGTTATAAAAGTGTAATGAATAATACACGTTTAGTAATGGTCAACTGTAATCTAGGAATTGTCTTAGGCATAATGATGAGAAAATTCTTTTAAAACCCGGGTATTGCTCACCCCATACTCACACATAGACAGTCATAAGGGAGGAATTATTTTCTTCATTTTATAGGTGAAGAAAAATAGATTTAGTAAGGGCGACTTGTTCAGGATAACAAATCTGGTGAATGGCAGAAAGAGAACTATTATAGTACTTAATGGATATTTACTATATCAGGCACTATTTTATATATGTGTTCAATATTTTCCTCATAGTACTGTGTTAATTTTCATTTTTCAGTTAAGTAAAGTAAGGCTTGGAGAGGTTGAATAATAATATAAGCAGTAAATGCCTTTGTATCATACAAGTGATACCATCAGGTGCTATCAAAGTTCAAGAGAGGGTATTATTGTGGGCTAGAGTGGAAGAAAGACTGTGGAGATGATGATATTTGAACTTGGCCTATGAAGGACAGGTAAGATAGTCTTTTTGTTCTCTTGGATTTACTCTTCCACATTAAAAAAAAAAAGTTCTCCATAATGGTCTGATAGTTCATGTTTCTAGAGCTTTTTCTCAGATAAGAAAGAAAAATTATTCTTGTCCATTTTTATTAAAAGGCCAAGGCTTTCTGTGGATGTTAGAAAAGGGACGTCATTTCTAGATCTCTGGTGCATTGCATTTAAGATTGCTTTGGAAGAAATAATGGTTTCCAACAAGCTTTACAAGTTATGTCATAAACTCCTTAGTGGGCCTTCTAGAATAGGTTTCAAATGTGGGTATAAATATAACTCGGTTTCTTGTTTTCTCTTTCTTTTTGTCGTTTATCTAAGTCCTTTTTCTGTTGGACAAGTATTTACATACAAATATTATTTTTAATCTACTTAATGAAAGAAAACGCTTAATTTGAAATAACAAAAGCCATTGAAACCAAGGATTTAATTATTTTATGGTGAACTGAATTAGGCAAAAATAAGGACTTTATTGGGGCAATAGTTTAAATTTCCACTTATCCTTTTCTCCAGTCTTGACACTTTCATGGTGTGATTTTAGTGGAAGAAACATTTGAGTATAAAATTTATTCATTAATATTCATGACTATGAATATTATTCATAATATTCGTTAAGGAATTCTCAAGAACATATCAGAAAGGATTTAGTAGAAATTATTTAACTTCACTCAGAGTTAGAGTAGGGATTACCATGTGTTGATTTATTATTCATCAGTTTTTATATTTTAAGATGTCTATAGTTGCCACCTGTAAATTAATTTCTGCAATAAGTAGTCACCTTTGTAATCTGTCCCATTTGTAGATCAAAGTCCTCATTTAATGGATTTATGGCTTCAAATGAGTACTTGATACTTTTTAATAGGGTTCATTTAGTAACTGTAACAATAAAAGATAAACCAGATGATACAGTGAATTATGAAAAGGTAGTTTCAATAGGTAAAACACTTTTTAAAAACAACCAAGAGTGATTTACCAGAACTGACTTGAGAAGAAATGGAAAATATTTATAATCCTTTAACCATTAAAGAAATTGAGTTAATAATTTAAACAAATCTACCTGCAAAACAATCTGTATACCAGTAGCAAATAACAAATGTTATTTTAAAAAGATAATGTTTATTACAGTAAAAAAAAAAAAAAAGGTAATGTTTATTATGGCAGCAGTAGCAGCAGTGATTGAAAAAGGTCCAACAACTGAAAAAAGACCTAGGAACAAATTAATGAAAGATACATATGACTTCTTGTGGAAGAAATTATAAAAATTTATTGAAAGACATTAGAGGAGATCTAAATAAATTGGGATATCACATTAATGGATAGGAAGATTCATTATTATTATATATATTCCATTTCTTTCCAATTAATTTATAAAGTCCATGCAATTATACTTAATATCATGACAAGGTATGTAACTTGATAAGCTACAAAGAGAGCAAATGCCATGAAAAATTAGGAGGGAAGACTTAACTCCATCAAATAGCAAGTCTTATAAGCCATAATAATTAAGACAGTATAGTGTTGGCAGAGGCCTAGACCAAACAGTGGAATGGAATAAAGAGCCTAGAAACAGAGCCTTTGTATATAAAGGAATTTTTTTTTTAACTTTTTTTATTAATTAAAAAAAATTAACAAAACATTTAGAAATCATTCCATTCTACATAATCAGTAATTCTTAATATCATCATATAGTTGCATATTCATCATTTCTTAGTACATTTGCATCGATTTAGAAAAAGAAATAAAAAGACAACAGAAAAAGAAATAAAATAATAGAGAAAAAAAACTATACGTACCATACCCTTTACCCCTCGCTTTCATTTATCACTATTTCAAACTGAATTTATTTTAAGATTTGTTCCTCCTATTATTTATTTTTATTCCATATGTTCTACTCTTCTGTTGATATAGTTGCTAAAAGGAGCATCAGACATAAGGTTTTCACATTCACAGAGTCTCATTGTGAAAGCTATATCATTGTTCAGTCATCATCAAGAAACATGGCTACTGGAACACAGCACTACATTTTCAGGCAATTCCCTCCAGCCTCTCCACTACATCTTGAACAACAAGGTGATATCTACTTAATGCATAAGAATAACCTCGAGGATAACCTCTTGACTCTGTTTGGAATCTCTCAGCCATTGACACTTTGTCTCATTTTACTCTTCCCCCTTTTGGTCAAGAACGTTCTCTCAGTCTCTTGATGTTAATTCTCAGCTCATTCTAGGGTTTTTCTCAGTCCTTTGATGCTGAGTCTCAGTTCATTCCAGGATCTTTGTCCCACGTTGCCAGGAAGGTCCACACCCCTGGGAGTCATGTCCCATGCAGAGAGGGGGAGGGTGGTAAGACTGCTCATCATATTGGCTGGAGAGAGAGGCCACATCTGAGCAACAAAAGAGGCTCTCTTGGGGGTGACTCTTAGGCCTAAATTTTAAGTAGACTTGACCTATCCTTTGTGGGGTTAAGTTTCATGGAACAAACCCCAAGACTGGGGGCTCAGCCTTATATAAAGGAATTTAATATATGACAGTGATAGCTTTGCCAGATGAGTGAGGAAAGGAAGGAGTGACTAAATAATAAATGGTAATGGAATAATTGGTTACCTGTATGGAAAATAATAAAATGGGATTACTACCTCATACTGTATACACAGATCAGTTCCTACCAAATTAAAGATGTAAATGTAAAAAGCAAAATTAAAAAAAATATGGCTAGTATTTTTATGGTAGTGTAGATTTCTTTAGGACCTGAAATTTGGATTTCTTTAGGACCTGAAATTTGAAGTGCAAAAAGATTGATAAATATGTTCAGATTAAAATAAATAATGTCTTTTGTCATCAGAAGACAAAATGAAATGAAGATACCCTACTATATGGGGGAACATGTTTGCAAAACATGTAGCTAAAAATAATTAATAGCCAGAATATATTTAAAACTTTTTACACACCAGTAATAATAATAATAGTGGACTGATAATTTATTAGGAGGAAATACAAATGACCTGTAGACATCCACCTCTTTAGTAATCACAGAAATGCAAATTAAGACTTGAGTGAAATGATATTTTATGCTCATTATTCTGGTGAGGATGTGGAGTAATGAGAATTCTCATACATTGCTGTTGAAAGTGGAGTATTAATCGTAACCCCCCTTTAGAGAACACTTTAGCAGTATCTAGAGAAGTCTATATTCTAGGGAAATTATTGATGGTAGACAAGAGTTTGTACCTTGGACAAGTATAAGAAAGTTCATAGCAACGTTGTAAAAACAAAAACTAGAAACAACTCAATGTCAGCTTAGTAATAATAGAATAAGTAAATTGTAGAATAGTCAAGTAATGGTAAAGTATATAGCAGTGACAAAGAAAGAAACCCAGCTACATCTATCAATATGAATGAATCTTAAAAAACAATGCAGAGTGAAATGCTATGGGATGATTCTTCTTATACAAGGTTCATAAAGAGACAAAATAGGTCAGGAGATAGAGTCCTTAGGGGAAAAATAATAAGGGAGTCAGAGAGGGATGAGAAATAGTGGTAGATTTTAAATTAGATGTGAGTTTTAAAAAATGAAAAAAAATTATTAGAGAAATTATAGGTTTACAGAAAAATCATGTATAAGATACAGAGTTCCTGTGTATCACTCTGTTATTAGCACCTTGCATTAGTATGGTGCATTTGTTACAATTCACAAGAAAACATTTTTGTGATTGTGCTATTAACTGTAGTTAATAGGATTCACTGTCTTGTGCTAAATTAGGTATAAATTTAAAAGTAGCTTGTTTGCTACTTTTTCTTTCATTTTATTGAGATTTTACAGATCTCAATAAAATGAGGTTCTTTTATTCTTTTAAGGTGGTTTTTAGTGTGTTCTCAGATATGTGCAAACATATTATTGTAATTTGAGAACATTTTCATCACCCTAAAAAGAAACCCTGTATTCATTATCAGTCACTTCCCATTTTTCCTCCATTAACCCCTGGCAACCACTAATCTACTCTCTGTCTCAGTGGATTTGCATATTCTGGACATTTCAGATGAATGAAATCAGGCAATATATGGCCTTTTGTTTCTGGCTTCTTTACTTAGCATAATGTTTTCAAGATTTGTCTGTGTTGTAGTATATATCAGTGCTTCATTCCTTTTTACGGCCAAATAATGTTCCATTGTATGACTACCACATTTTGTTTATCCATTTATCACTTGCTGGGCAGTTGAATTGTTTTCATATTGTTGCAGTTATGAATGATATTTCTGTGATGTTACTACTGTTATTGTTTTGAGGTGCCATAAACTGCAGCCATATAAGATGGCAAACTTAATTGGTAAATGTTGTATGTGTTCTGACTGCTCCCCTGACTAGTTATTCCCCCACCCCTGTCCCTCTCCTTGAACCTCCCTATTCTCTGAAACACAGCAATTTTGAAATTAGTCCAATTAATAATCCTACAGTAGCCTCTGTATACTCAAGTGAGAGGAAGCATTACATGTCTTTCATTTTAAAAAAATGAAAAGCTAGAAATGATTAAGCTTAGTGAGGAAGCCATGTTGAAAGCTGAGACGAGTCTAAAGCTAGACCTCTTGCAATCAGTTAGCCAGGTTATGAATGCAAAGGAAAAGTTCTTAAAAAGGAAATTAAAAATACAACTCCAAAAAAAAAAGGTAAAAACAAAAAAGTACTACTTCAGTAAACTCACTAATGATAAGAAAGCAAAACAGTCATATTGCTGATATGGAGAAAGCTTTAGTGGTCTGGATAGAAGATCAAACTAGCCGCAACATTCCCTTAAGCCAGTGCCTAATCCAGAGCTTGGCCCTTAACTCTTTCAATTCTGTGAAGGCTGTAAGAGGTGAGGAACTGCAGAAGAAAAGTATGAAGCCAGTAGAAATTCATGAAGTTGAAGGAAAGAAACCATCTTCATAACATAAAAGTGCAAGGTGAAGCAGCAAGTACTGATGTAGAAGCTGAAGCAAGTTATCCAGAAGATCTCACTAAGATAATTGATGAAAGTGGCTATATTAAACAACAGGTTTTCACTATAGATGAAACAGCTTTAATATTGGAAGAAGATACCATCTTGGACTTTCATAGCTAGAGAGGAGAAAGCAGTGCCTGCTTTCAAAGCTTCAAAGGACAGGTTGACTCTTCTTTGGGCTGTGATTGCAGCTGGTTACTTTAAATTGAAGCCAGTGCTCATTTACCATTTTGAAAATCCTAAGGCCCTTAAGAATTATACTAAATCTACTCTGCCTCTGCTCTGTAAATGGAACAACAAAGCTTGGAATACAGCACATCTGTTTACAACATGGTTTACTGAATGTTTTGAGACCACTGTTGAACTTTGGTTAGGGAAAAAGATTTCTTTCAAAATATTATTGCTCATTGACAATGTACCTGGCAGCCAAGAGCTCTGATGGAGATATACAATGAGATGAATGTGTTTTTCATGCCTGACAACAGTATCTTTTTTGCAGCCTATGAATCAAGGAATAATTTTGACTTTCAAGTCTTGTTATTTAAGAAACACATTTCATAAGGCTATACCTGCCATAGATAGTGATTCCTCTGATGGATCTGGGCAGAGTAAATTGAAAACATTTTGGATAGGATTCACCATTCTAGATCCCTTAAAAATATTAGTTATTCATCAGAGGAGGTCCAAATGGCAACTTTAACAGGTATTTTGAAGAAGTTGATTCTAACCCTAATGGATAACTTATGAGGGGTTCCTCAGCTTCAGTGAAGGAAGTAACTGCAGATGTGGTAGAAATTGCAAGAGAACTAGAATTAGAAGTAGACCTTGAAGATGTGACTGAATTGCTGCAATCTCTTCATAAAACTTGAATGGATGAGGAGTTGTTTATTTTGGATGAGCAAAGGAAATGGTTTCTTGAGATGTAATCTGTGCTGGTGCAGATGCTGTGAATGTTATTGGGAAATGACAGCAGAGAATTTCTGTTGTTTTTTTTTTAACCTGAAGAAAAGAGTTTATTTTTATTTTATTATTTAAAAAAAAAAATCAGGATAGAGAATTAGCTCATAGAACTCAAGGACAGCAGAATTACCAGGTCTATTGAGGGCCTGAGACAGGGAAGAGGAAAAATCTTAGGAACCAAAGCAGTCTTTCTTCCATCTACCAGCCTCTGCCACTTTCCTTTCAGACTGTTTACAGGACAGGTTTCTCTGATTTTTCAGGAACATTCACCCTACCTCTGAATTTACTGAGGCCAATACTGGTATTTAACTGACTGGAGTGTTGAATCCCACTCACAGATTCCTAGTGGGGAGAAACACTGGCTCTGTTTGCTTCATGTGTCCATATCCGCTCTTTGACAACAGAGAATTCAGCATATTCCATAAACTTAGTTGATAAAGCAGCTGCAGGGTTTGAGAGGATTGACTACAGATATGAAGTTCTGTGGGTAAAAAGTTATCAGACAGCATCGCATGCTGCCAGGAATCTTTTGTGAATGGAAATCAATCAATGCAGTTGTTTTAGTTTGCTAAAGCTGCCGGAATGCAATATACCAGAAATGGAAGGGTTTTTATAAAGACAATTTATTACATTACAAGTTTACAGTTCTAAAGCTGTGAAAATGTCCAAATTAATGCATCCAGAGAAAGATACCTTAACTCTGAAGAAAGGCTGATGTCTGTCACATGGAAAGACATGTGGCTTGCATCTACTGGTCTTTCTTCCTGGTTCCATTGCTTCTGGCTTCTGATGCCGGTGGTTTGCTCTCTAAGCGTTTGAGGGTCTTTGCTTGGTTCCTCTAGAACGCAACTCTGGGTTCTGACTTACTTAGCATCTCAGGGGAAGGCACATGGCGATGTGTGCTGGACTCGGCATCTCCAAACGTCCCTGTCTAGGCATCTGCTCTCTCTATTGGTACTCCAGTCATCTCCATTGGCTCTGAAGCAACTGTTTTCCAAGTGTGTGCCTCTGAGGTTTTTCCAAAATATTTCCCCTTTCAAAGGACTCTAGTAAACTAATTAAGACTCATCTTGAATAGTTAAAATCATATCTCCATCTAATCAAGAGGCCACACCCACAATTAAGTGTGTCACATCACCAAAGGTCACATTTCATGTAAGCAATCCAATCAGAGTTTCTCACCATAAACAATAGGTTTGGCCCCGCAAGATTGGTTAAAACATGGCTTTTCTGGGATACATAATAGTTTCAAACCTGCGTAGCACTAAACTTCGTTGTCTTATTTTAAGAAATTGCCACAGCCATCCCAACCTACAGAATCCACTGCCTTTATTAGTCAGCAGCAAGAACATTGTGGCAAGACCCTCCACCAGCAAAAAGATTCTGACTCGCTAAAGGCTCAGATAATGGTTAGCATTTTTAGCAATAAAGCATTTTAAATTTAAGGTATATACGTTTTTTTGTCTTTTTTAAACATAATGCTGTTGCGCACTTAATAAACTGCAGTTGTCCCTTCCACATTGTGGGGTTTAAGGTCCCTGTGATTTGGAAAACCCATGTGAAAAATTTTTTTTTTCAAGGTTTCAGGAAACTCCTTACCTGCCTCTTGATCAGCAGATGCTGCCTCTTCTATTACCTTTACCTTGTGTAGGGTAAACCTTTAAAAATTTTTTCAGATTTGTAAATCAATAGATGTAGACACCTCACCTTCAGTTTCTTTTACAGAATCATAGAAGTACTTGGCCTTTTCTCATGATGCCAGAGTGTAGCAGACTGCTTTTTTTTAAAAAAACAATTCTGCACCCAAAAGTATGTTGCACTTTCTAGGGGCGGGAGAGAAGTGGATCACGTGGTTTATGCAAATGTTTTGCAGTCATTGGTGTAGCTGTAGCAATGGCTTCATGGATTTCCTTTTTTCTTGATATACCTTGAGGTAGACTCATTAATGCTGTAATAGTGGACAACTGCAGCAGCTGTTTTGACTCAACGAATCATAGCTAACAATTCTAATTTCTCCTTCAAGTTCATTAGTTTCTTCTGTTTCTTGGGAGCATTTTATGAACCACTAGAAACACTATGCTTGGGACCCATGATTTTAATAGAGTTATGGTGTTTAAACGACACAAGATATGAGAAACTTGGGTTTGTTCATATGAAACTTAACCCCACAAAGGATAGGTCAAGTCTACTTAAAATTTAGGCCTAAGAGTCACCCCCAAGAGAACCTCTTTTGTTGCTCAGATGTGGCCTCTCTCTCCAGCCAACATGACGAGCAGTATCACCACCCTCCCCCTCTCTACGTGGGACATAACTCCCAGGGGTGTGGACCTTTCTGGCAACGTGGGACAGAGATCCTGGAATGAGCTGAGACTCAGCATCAAGGGATTGAGAAAAACCCTAGAATGAGCTGAGACCCAGCATCAAGGGATTGAGAAAACCTTCTTGACCAAAAGGGGGAAGAGTGAAATGAGACAAAGTGTCAATGGCTGAGAGATTCCAAACAGAGTCGAGAGGTTATCCTGGAGGTTATTCTTATGCATTAAGTAGATATCACCTTGTTGTTCAAGATGTAGTGGAAGGGCTGGAGGGAACTGCCTGAAAATGTAGAGCTGTGTTCCAGTAGCCATGTTTCTTGATGATGATTGAACAATGATATAGCTTTCTCAATGTGACTCTGTGATTGTGAAAACCTTGTGTCTGATGCTCCTTTTACCTACCATATCAACAGACTAGTAGAACATATGGAATAAAAATGAATAATAGGGGGAACAAATGTTAAGTAAATTTAGTTTGAAATGCTAGTGATAAATGAAAGCAAGGGATAGGGAGTATGGTATGTATAATCTTTTTTTTTCTGTTACCATTTTATTTCTTTTTCTGTTGTCTTTATTTCTTTTTCTAAATCGATGCAAATGTTCTAAGAAATGATGAATATGCAACTATGTGATGATATTGAGAATTGCTGATTGTATATGTAGAATGGACTGATACGTTAATATTTTTGTCTGTTAATTTTTTAAATTAATAAATAAAAAAAGAACAAACCCCAAGACTGGGGGCTCAGCCTATAGCTTTGGTTGTCCAGACACTGCTTGTGAGAATATCAAGAATTCAACTTGGGAAAGTTGAATTTTCCCCCGTTCTCACCATTCCCCGAAGGGGACTTTGCAAATATTTTTCCACTCACTGATCAAATCACTCTGGGATTCATTGGGGCATCACTCTGGATAAACCAACAAAATCTCATGTCCTACCCAAGGTTAACAGAAGTAGTTTTAATTCTTCCTTTACAATCTGGATCCCTTTTATTTATTATACATGCTTAATTGCCCTGGCTAGAATCCTCTAGTACAATGTTGAATAGAAGCGTTGAAAGTGGACATCCTTGTCTTGTTCGTGAGCTTGGAGGAGAAGCATTTATTCTTATACCATTAAGTATGATGTTACGTGTGGATTTTTTGTAGGTGCCCTTTATCAGGTGAAGGAAGCTCCCTTTTTTATTTTTGAGGGTTTAGAAAAGAGGACGTTTAAGTACAAGTAGGAAGAGGCCTGCCCAGCCGAGGAGAAGGGGAGAGGGAGGAGCCCACCCTCAGAAAGCATAGTTCTTGAAGAGGCTGGGGCCAGGTCCCAATGCCTGCCCTGGCCGAAGGGGAGGGTAGGCTTCTCCAGTCCCTGGACACTGGGGGAACGGGGTGGAGAATGTAGGAGGAAGCTCCCTTTTAATCCTAGTATGTTTACTGTTTATCATGAAAGAGTGTTGGATTTTATCAAATGCTTTTTGTGCATCCATTGAGATGTTCATGTGATTTTGTGTGTGTGTGTGTGTGTGTGTGTGTGTGTGGCCTTTATCCTATAGTAAGATGGAAGTTTTGATTGTTGAACTAACCTTCCATTCTGAGATAAGTCCTATTTGGTCATGGCAAATAATCTTTTTTATTGTAACTGAATTTGGTTTAGTATTTTGTTGTAGATATTTGTGGTTATGCTTTTAAGGGATATTGGTCTATTGTTTTCTTTTCTCCTGAAGTCTTTTCTGGTTTTGGTATGAGAGTAATACTGGCCTCATAGAATGAATTGGGAAGTGATCCCTCCTCTGGTTTGCTAATTTGAGTTTCCTGAATGTTTAATCCTAGTTTTCTTATACTTAAAAAAATATTAATGTTCTTTCTTTTGTTCTGGTTATTCTTTTTATGAACACAATGAAATACTTTGTGGTCATTATAACTAAATTTTTTCCTTATGGATTGGGGATATGACTCTTTGCACGTAGCAAAGTATTAATGAGATTTCTGATATTACAGTGAAATCTGCTTTGGTCACTGTCTCTTTTGGAATGGCTCCTGTTTAAAAAGCCAAGTACAAGGTCCATAAAATTTAGAGGTGGGAGGGATTATGGAGAGGTAACCAGACATTTTATAGATAAGTAGACAGAGAGTTTAAGAGGATTGTCCAAGGTTATGTTGCTAGGTTATACCCAAGGAGAAGTTCTTACTTTAGGGTAGTAGCTTTCATTTACAGCAATTAGTAAGCTTTTAAAAGGATAGTTTTTAATTTTATTTGTATTAATTTGTTTCAATTCCAGCTATCTTTTTATGTGTAAAACTAAGAAATGGTATTTACTTAAATAGAATATTTTCAAAATGTATGCCTTAATCGTCCTATGTTTCAGCTGGAGAAGATTTTGGGAAATATAATGAATTCCTTGCTATTAGGTGGCAATTATTATTGCTATTATTATTTTTAGCATTTTTGAGTCTTCAGAGATTAAGAAATTAAGTGAAGAAACTGCTGTTTTCCCAAATTATATTATATGAGTGGGTATAAAAAACATTACTGTGAAAATGAATTGAAATTTGAAGAAAGAACTTGGTCTCTAACTTGGGGAGGGGTAGGGAGGATGGTACTTTAGAAAGTCACATTACTATATCACTTTAAGTTATTTAACTTTTGATTGATGAATTTAATCTGTTTCTCCCAGTTGTTGAAATCGTTGTTCTTTTTTTGGCTGGGCAGGCACCCGGAATTGAACCTGGGTCTCTGTCGTGGCAGACAAGAACTCTGCCACTGAGTCGCTGTGGCCTGCTCCCATTGTTCATTTTGGTTGTGAGACATTCTTTTAGAAAAATATATTTTCAAAGAAAAAAATCAGTAGTACAGTTTAAGAAACTATCGTGTCTTCAAAGATAAAATCATACTTGAATTTTGTGTTGCCAAGAATCTCAACTAAACTATCTGCTGGAAACAGTTGTCTGTTTCAACGTCAGTAACATGCAATCCAAATTCTTTGTTGTGGTTGGCTAATGTACTGTTTTCATTCAGAGATTATTTTTGCTAAAAAACGTCTGATTTGGGATTGGGATTTAGCTCACAAAGCAGGTTGGTTGTTCAGGGGTAGGAAGGTGCTAGTGTTACTAATGAGCATGCTACTGAGAAATTATTCCAGTAGGGGAAAATAGTATTTTTCCATGCATGAGCAAAAGTTGGTCCGTAATTTACTGCCGCATACCAAATAGTTGGTGAATTCTGGATTTGAATGTCGCAGTTCACTAGTGCTGGAGGGAAATTTTGTCTAATCATTGTTTTTTAAGACGAAGTTGGTTCGAGTTGTCACTTTTTTTTTCCTTTTAGAAAGATGAAATTTTATAATTTCTTTTTCTCCTGTTTCCATACATGGAAAAGCATATATATAGGCTTTTAGAAAGCTTGAAAATTTAATTAAAATACAGTTTTTCTTTCCCCTGAAGATATTTTCCCCCCATTAGCCTGATCAAACAGTCACTTTTCTAAGCATTTTTCCACACTTTAGATTATATCATAACAACTATTATGTTGGTTCTAATTCTTTTCATTTTTATTCCTCTAAAAATGAAATGGATTTGTGATTTTTAGAAAATATATTTTAAAAATTATTTAATTTAATTAGTTTTGTATTTAAAAGCTTGTATAATTTCTTGTTATCCACAAATGTATATACTGGGACTTTTTCCTTGTTCCTTTACAGTGGTTAGTAAAATCTTCCTGAAATTAAGAATAATCTTTCTGCTAATGTGGTTGAAGTGAGAGCATTGACTATGATTAATACTTTTTATTCAGATAGTCTGAATTTATGATCTGATGAAACTTTTTAGATTTATCATGTGTCTGTGACAATTTACCTTTGATAATATTTACATAATAATCTCTTTATGTTCCTAGTATTTAAACATAGTAACCTCAGTACCATATAATAAAAGTAGTTTATATGAGTGAGACATTTTGTTTAAATCGAGAATTTTCTTGTCAAGCATATTTGTGGAACATAGATTTCATATTAAGAAGGATACTTTTTTACTAACATTAGAAGCTGAAGAATAGGGTTATTAAGTAGGCATTGCAGATTCCTTTATTTCTTTTCAGTTGTTTGATCAAAATGCGGAATTAGATGCAGCTTAAATGAATTAATGAATTAATTAACCATTAAATGAATTAATGGTGAAAAGAGTATTAGAAACATGAATTACTATTAGTTTCTTTCCTTAATGAAATTTAAAAGCACCAGTAATAGCTGATGAAGTCAGAAGGGCAGGAGATATTTTTTTATAGTACAAAGAATATGTATGTTACTTAGGTCTGGTTGGTTGAATTTATGATAACTGAAATATCCTTGGAATGGCCAGTAAAACAAGTATTTTTTTGTGCCTATTATGTAACCTTTGCTGAGCATTTTTTGTTCCTTAACAAATGCAGTAGCCATCTGAGTAAATTGTAGAATCAGACAGAACCTGTGCCTCTTCTTTGCCCTAGTTCTTCTTTTTGTTTCAGGATATAATTTCAGTCTATACATAAGCCCTTTTTGTACCTGGACAGATAGCGGTAATGCAAGATAAAGTATCTTCTTGAAACTAAGTTTTCACTAGATAAGCAAATCTCAGACTTCTTGCTTTGGTGACCCTAAATATTATTGACACAAAAAATTATTGACATAATTATTTGATATAACATTATTGGCATAGATTCTTTATGTGAGTTATATCTTTTGATATTTATTGTATTAGAAATTAAACCTGAGAAAGTTTAAAAACATTTATTTGTTCATTTTAAAATAGCAGTAACAGGGTGGTACAGTAGTGGCTCAGTGGCAAAATTCTCACCTGCTGTGCTGGAGACCCAGGTTCAACTCCTGGAACCTGCCCATGTAAAGAAAAAAATAATAATAATAATAGCAGTAACAAGTATATTACATGTAACACGAGTAACATTTTATGGCAAATAATTATCATTTCCAAAAGTAATTAAGAATGACATTGTTTTACATTTTTACAGATCTTTTTAATCTTTGGTTAATTAAAGACAATTGAATTCTCCTACCTGCTTCTTTCAGTTTGTTGTGATATGTTGCTTTGAAGTACGTGAGTGAAATCCAGCCTTATTGAGATATTTAATTAGAAAAGGAGGGAGTATTTTAATACCCTAATATATAATAGTGAAATTCTTCTTTGATAGTACATGAGAACTTGACAAGTGGTTCTTTCTTAAGGTTGGAAGAAGTGATGTGGCATTTGAAACCGTGTTAAATAACTTTTCACAATGTTGCACTATCATCACCACCATCCATCATCAAAACTTTCCCACCGTCCCAAATGGAAACACCTTATAAGCCTTAACTTCTCATTCCAACATTGTGAATATAATTAACACACTGAATTATATAGTTGTATGTGCTTAAAGTGGGAATTTTTGTTTGCATATATATATTACTAGAATAAAACTTAAAAAAAAAATCCATGAAACTGCACAACATGAACTGTGAACCCTAAGTTAAACCATGGGCTGTAGTTGATAGTACAGTTGTAGAAATGTGCTTTCATCAGTTGTAACAAACGTACCTCACCAATACAAGGTGTTTACTAAATAATAGGGTGATATATGGGAATACTGTATTTTATACACTGGAAACTCACAACTTTCTAATTAAAAAATAAAAGAAAGAATGAAATTATGGGACATGTTGCAACGTGGAAAAACATGGGAAATAATATACTCAGTGAAATAAGGAAGGCACATAAGAAAAACTGCTTGATATCACTTATAAGCGAAGACTATAACTAGCAAATTCATAGAGATAGAAAGCAGATTAGTGGTTACTATGGGGGATAGGGTGGGAGGGGAAGTGGAGTGTTTGTAAAAATGAAAGAATTATCCCTAAAAATCAACGTAGAGCTACCAACTCCCTCAAAAAAAAAAAAAATAGAAAAATTCTATTCGTCTGAAGGGGGTGTAAGGGTAGTTCAATAGTCAGCTGCCATGCAGGAGACCTGGGTCACTTCTCCCCCCACCCCCCAAAATTTAAACAAATGATGCTGAAATAACAGGCTAGTCACATGGAAGAAGACTGAAGTGTGACCTCCCACCATATAGCACGCATATACAAAAAGAAAAAAAAATATTGATGTATGTATTAGTAAGGGTTCTCTAGAGAAACAGAATCAGCAGGAAATATCCATAGATACAAAATTTATAAAAGTGTCTCATGTCACTTTTGGGGAATGTAGAGTCCAAAATCCGTAAGGCAGGCTGTGAAGCTGATAACTCTGATGAAGGGTGTAGATGAACTCCACAGGAGAAGCTTGCTGCTGATGCAGGAAGAGAGACTGTCTGTTCTGAATCCTCCTTAAAAGCCTTGCACTGATTAGATTAAATTTCATTCATTGTGGAAAACACTCCCCTTGGCTGAGTACAAATCCAATCAGCTGTGAATGCAGCTGATGTGATCATTATTTAATTCTATGAAATGTCCTCATAGTAACAGACAGGCCAGCACTTGCCCGACCAGACAAATTGATACCACCTGGCCAAGTTGACACATGAACCTGACCATGACAGTCTATCTTGTACTTTGAATGGATCTCTTGCTATATATGATTTTAATGCTTTCATATTTTTGAAAACACTGGTTGATTGAGTTATGTAGATTTTCCAAATATTTTAACATTGCAATTTTTGCAATATTGAACAATCCTAGTAGTATTGCCATTGAGCTTATCAGAAAAATCTTTATGTATTGGGAAGCTGTGAATGTTTTCAGGCTTTTAATTTTCTCTTGAAACCTTGATTTTATGAATGTCAAATATTATCAGTTGTTTTCCGTGAAATGATAGGCTCACTTTATTTTCTAGAAAAATGTCTGCCAAATAAAACCCAGCTCTGCATAATTACAGTTTGTAAGTCATTTTTTTAAGTAAAAATGGACATCCATGAAAAAAAGTTGCTTGCATGTCAGTTGCATGAGGTTTTTCTTTTTAGATAACTATCATACTTCAGGATGCAGTAGAACTGCTTTATGCGAACTTTGCATTTTATCACAAAGAATATTGAAAAGATGTGTACTAAAGAGTTAAGATTTAAAAATTTTTAAAGTGGAGATTTAATAAGATTATTTTTTTACTGCTTCATAAAGGATATTTTTAAGTGTCACAAGCTTTTTAATTTTATTTTAAATTCCAGATACATGGTGGTGAAGCTATACTACTGTAGTAGTACGTTTGATGCCACTGCTTTGATTTATGTTTTATCCACCATGGTTTTTGTACCAAGGCAGTAAAAAAGGCTAATATTAATATGAAAATAGTTTTGATCTTGTACATTCCTTGAAAGGGTTTTGGGGGTGTTCAGGGGTTTGTGGACTACACTTTAAGAACAATTACACTAGAGATGAAGAGAAGAGTTCTTTGTGTATATCACCATTGATTCAGCAAAAATCACTCTACCCATGTATTTGGTACTGTATAGGAAGACAGAAAAAAATGTTCTGGTTGTAAAATTTCATAACTTGCTGACCAGTTATAAAAAGGACAAAGAATACCACGACTTTCATATCTGCAGTACCAAATGAATAATTTTTTTTCCCTATTTAACAGGAAAGGACTTTTCACAAGGACTTTTGGAAGGACTCTTTTCTTTTCATATCACTTGTGTATCCATGCACAGATTTTCCTATTGTTTAAGAATGTGGGTTTTGATTCAGATAGCTGAATTTAAATCCCAGATCTGCCACTTAGTCCTTGGGTTAAAAGTTAATATCTCTAAACCTGAATTTCTTCATCTGTAAATTAGGCTAATATCTACTTAAAAGTTTTGTTAGGATTAAATGGGATGTTACATATAATAAGTATAGTAACCACCTAGCACATTATAAATGCTCAATAGATGTAAACTACTTCATTAACATTACATAAACGAGTTCATTCATTTAACAAATATTGAATGCCTACTATGTGCCAAATGCTAATCTAGGGGCCAGGGATGCAGCAGCAAATACAACAACAAAGTTTCTTTCCATATTCATAAGTAGTATGATGTGTGTGACAGTGAAAAATGTAAAGCAAGGGGCATTGGGAAGTCTGGGAAGGGAGGTGAGAAGATAGTATTAAAATTTAGGGGCCAGGGGAGGCTTGTGATCTGGTAGCTTTTGAGCAGACACCAGAAAGAACTGAGTGAGTAATTCAGATATCTAGGAGACATTTTTTTTCAGTTACAGGGGGCCCACCAGATGCGGAGGCTCTAAGGTGGGAATATGCCTGATAAATTTATGAAAGAGCAAGGCTGCAAGTGTGCTTACAATGGAATAAGCAAGGAAGAAAGTGAGAGGGGATGAGGCTAAACATATAGCACAGGGCACCACTTCATGTAAGACTTGTGTGACTTTAGCTTCTACTCTGAAGGAGACAGAAGGGTTTTGAGCAAGGGTGATATGATAACACTTGTGGTTTAGATCTTTAGGAGGGTTACTCTGCCTGCTTTGTAGAAAATGGAGTGGAAGTGGGGCAACAGTGGAAGTGGGGAAACCTGTTAGGAGATCATTGCAATAATCTAGTTAAGAAATGATGATGGCTCAATGGGGTATAGCAGTGAGATGAATGAGTAGTTGGATTCTGGATAAATTTTGTGGATTAAGAGGATTATTCAGTAACTATTTTAGAGTCTCCCACATGCCGGAGAAATTTTCATAGAGAAGACTGACAGGTACATAAGTAAGGTCATTATTGGAATGGGAGAGTACAGGGAAGTATGCAGTTTTCTCCTGCCTTCTTGAAAAAAATTTTTTTAGAGAAGTTGTAAGTTTACAGAAAAGCTATGCTATAAATACAGTGTTCCCTTGTACCCACTATTGTTGATACTTTGTATTATTGTGGTATCTTTGTTACAGTTGATAAAAGAATATTAATATTGTACTATTAACTATAGTCCATAGTTAGGTGTATTTTTTTTCCCCACATACCACCCTACTATTAACACCATGCATTAGTGTAGCATATTTGTTACATGAAAGAACATTTTTGTACTTGTACTATTAACTATAGTTCATAATTTACATAGGATTTACTATGTTTTATCTTTTAATTTTCATTCTAGTAACATGTATTTGATCTAAAATTTCCTCTTTTAACCACATTCACATATATAATTCAGTGCTCTTAATTACACTCACAATATTGTGGTATCATCACCACAGCCATTTCTAAAGTTTTATAATTAACCTAAACAGAAATTCTGTACAAATTAAGCATTAACTCCTCATTCCTTATCCCCAACCCAGCCTCTGGTAGCCCATATTCTAGATTCTAACTCTATGAGTTGCTTATTCAAATTATTTCATATCAGTGAGATTATACAATATTTGTCCTTTTGTTTCTGGCTTATCTCATTCAAAATAATGTCTTCAAGCTTCATCCATGTCACATGTATCAAGACTTCATTTTTTTATGGCTGAATGATATCCCATTGTGTGCAGAGCAGAATGACATAGCCACGAGAAGCAGAGTCTACCAGCTAGCGACCATTGGAGATGTGTGTGTGTGTATGTGTGTAGTGTTTTTATATATATATATGGTATAATTTATATAATATAGTATAAATATGTAATTATCTAGTAAAATATATAACTATATATATATATATATGCAACTATATACGTTATATACACATGCACTACATTTTGTTTATCCATTTATCGGTTGATGGACTCTTGGGTTGATTCCATCTTTTGGCAGTTGTGAATAATGTCATATTTATACATCTGTGTATCAATTTATACACTGATATTTATACATCAGTGTATAAATATCTATTTAAGTCCCTGCTTTCAATTCTTTTGGGTATATATCTAGTAGAGAAATTGTTGGGTTATATGGTAACTCTGTACTTAGCCTTCTAAGGAACTGTATTCACAGTGGCTGCACCATTTTACCTTCCGACGCACGATGAATGAGGGTTCCTTTTTCTCTTTATTCTCTCCAGCACTTGTAATTTTCTGTTTTTTAATAGCACTCATTCTAGTATGTGTTAAATGGTATCTTGTGGTTTTGATTTGCATTTTCCTAATAGCTTCTGTTGTTGAACATCTTTTCAAGTGCTTTTTAGGCAATTGTGTATCCTTTTTGGAGAAATGTCTAATCAAGTCTTTTGCCCATTTTTTAAATGGGAGTTGTTTATCTTTTTCTTGTTGAGTGGTAGGATTTCTTAATGTATTCTTGTTATTAAACCCTTATTGGATATGTGGTTTCCAAGTGTGCTGGTTTGAAAGGATGTATGTCCCCTAGAAAAGCCATGTTTTAATCTAAATCCCATTTCATAAAGGCAGAATAATCCCTTTTCAATACTGTGTGTTTGAAACTATAATCAGATCATCTCCCTGGAGATGTGATTTAATCAAGAGTGGTTGTTAAGCTGGATTAGGTGATGACATGACTCCACCCATTTGGGTGGATCTTGATAAGTTTCTGGAGTACTATAAAAGAGGGAAGATTTTAGAGAATGAAGGAGATTCAGAGAGAGCAGAGCAGAACCACATAGCCATGAGAAGCAGAGTCTACCAGATAGTGACCTTTGGAAATGAAGAAGAAACATGCCTCCTGGGGAGCTTCATGAAACAGGAAGCCAGTAGAAGAAGCTAGCAGATGATGTCATGTTTGCCATGTATCTTTCCAGATGAGAGAAACTCTGACTGTGTTCGCCATGTGCCTTCTTACTTGAGAAAGAAACCCTGAACTTCATCAGCCTTCTTGAACCAAGGTATCTTTTCCTGGATGCCTTAGATTGGACATTTCTATAGACTCATTTTAATTGGACATTTTCTCATTCCGGCAGCTAGCAAACTAGAACACCAAGTATTTTCTCCCACTGTGTAGGTTGTCTTTTCACTTTTATGATAAAGTCCTTTCAGGAACAAATGTTTTTTATATTGATGAAGTCCATTTATCTATTTTTTTTCTTTTGTTGCTTGTCCTTTGAATGTAAAGTTGAAGAAACCATTTGACTAACACAAAGTACTAAAGATGCTTCCTTATATTTCCTTCTAGGAGTTTTGTAATCCGAGTTCTTATATTTTAGTTTTTGATCCATTTTTAGTTAATTTTTGTATATGATGTGAGACAGGGGCCTTTTTCACTCTTTTGCATATGAATATCCAGTTCTCCTAGCAACATTTGTTGAAGAGGCTGTCCTTTCCAATTGAGTGGACTTGGCAGCCTTGTGAAAAATCAGTTGGCTATAGATGTGAGGGTCTATTTCTAAACTCTCAGTTAGATTCCTTTGATCTGTCTATATATCCTTGTGCCAGTACCATGCTGTTTTGACTACTATAGCTATGTAATAAGCTTTAAAGTTAGGAAGTATGGTCTTCCAACTTCATTCTTTTTCAGGATGGTTTTGGCTATTTGAAAAGATCAATAAAATGGACAATTCCATAGCTAGGCTCACAAAGAAAAAAAGAAGACACAAACAAATAAAATAAAAAATGAGAGGGAGTACATTACCACTGATCCTGCAGAAATAAAAAAGGTTCATAAGAAGATACTATGAACATAAGATACTATGTTCATAAGAGGATAATATGACAACAAATTAGACAACCTAAGATGAAAAGGACAAATTCCTAGAAATACATGAACAGCTTACATTGATGCTAGTAGAAATAGATCTCAGCAAACCAATTAAAAGTAAAGAGATTGAATCAGTCATCAAAACCTCCCAAAAAGGAAAGCCCAGGATGAGATGGCTTCCCAAGTGAGTTCTGCCAATCATTCTAAGAATGATTAATGCCAATTTTGCTCAAACCCTTCCAAAAAGTTAGAGGGAACACTATCTAACCCATGCTAGGAGGTCAACAATATCCTAATAACAAAGTCAGATTTGTGTCCTTGCTTTCACTTCTGGGTATAAACTTAGTAGCAGGATTGCCAGATCATATGGCAATTCTATACTTACCTTCCTGAGCACTACAAGAAAATAAAATTACAGACCAATTTCTCTTATGCAAAAATCCTTGACAAAATGCCAGCAAATAGAATCCAACAGCACATTAAAAGAATTAAACACCATGGTCAAGTGGGTTTTACCTTAGGTGCGCCAGGGTGTTTAAACAGAAGAAAATCAATGTAATACACTATGTTAACAAAATGAACACCACTAACGATGATGATGACTATTATATTCTTATTCATATTGCTTAATCTATAAGACTTACCTGATATTTTAGCAAACATTTTATGCCTCTTGGTATACTTGTGTATTTAAATCAATTTTTAAATAGTTTTATTGAGATATTTACACACACCGTGTAATCTATCCAAAGTGTACAATCAGGGGCTCTTAGTATAATCACAGAGTTGTGCATTATCATCATGATCAGTTTTAGAACATCAACCCTATCTATACCCTTTATACCCCTCTGTTATTGATTTTTAGGATTAGTATAGTACTTTGTTATACTCGACTATAGAATATTAAAATATTAGTGTTAACTATGGTTCATAGCTTGCATTAAGTATATTTTTTCCCATATAACACTCTATTATTAACAAACCTTGTAATAGTGATGTACATTTGTTCTAGTTCATGAAAGAACATTCTTATATTTGTACCATTAATCACAGTCATCATCCACAGCAGCATTCAACTGTCTTATACAGTCCCATGTTTTACCCTCTCCCTTTCCTTCTAGTGACATGTATGTTCATTGACAGACATAAATGCAGCATTGTTAATTACACTCACAGTATTGTGCTACCACTAACCTTTAGCCATTTCCAAACATTTAAATCAATGTAATTAAAATTTCTGCACAAATTGAGCATTACCTCCCCATTCTCTACCCCCATCAATCTCCTGATAACCTATATTCTAGACTCTAAATCTGTGCATTTGATTTTTGTAGTTAGATCATACAATATTTGTTCATTGGTGTCTGGCTTAATTCATTCAACATAATGTCCTCAAGGTTCATCTGTGTTGTTGCATGAATCAGGTCTCCATTCCTTCTTCCAGCTGAATAATACTCTGTTGTTTGTATATACCACATCTTGTTTCTCCAGTCATCAGTTGATGGGCACTTGGCTTGCTTCCATCTTTTGGCAATGGCGAATAATACCGCTATGGCAAATATCTATTTGTGTCCTTGCTTTCAGTTCTGGGTATAAACTTAGTAGCAGGATTGCCAGATCATATGGCAATTCTATACTTAACTTCCTGAGCACTGTCAAACTGTCGTTCACAGTGGCTGCACCAATTTACATTCCTGCCAGCATTGAATGAGTGTTCTTATTTATCTGTATGCTCTCCAGTATTTGTAGTTTTTTGTTTTTTAAATAATGGCAAATTTGGTAGGTGTGGAATGACTCTTTTGTGTTTTTTTTGTTTTGTTTCTTCTCTTGTGGTTTTGATTTGCATTTCCCTAATAGCTAGTGATATTGAGCATTTTTTCATGTGAATTTTAGACATTGGTGTTTCCCCTTTGGAAATATGCCTATTCAAGTCATTTGCCCATTAAAAAAAAAGGATTGTTTGTCTTATTGTTCAGTTGTAGGATTTCTTTTTTTTTGTTAAATATTTTCATTGAGATATCTTGACACATGTATAGTCCACCCAAACTATACAATCAGTGGCTCACAGTATCATCATATAGCTGTGTATTTATTAACCATAAACATTTTTAGAACATGTGCATCACTCCAGAAAAAGAAATAAAAAGAAAAAAGAAAAACCCCACGTCCTATAACCCTTACCCCTTCCTCTCATTGACCACTAGTATTGCAATCTACCCAATTTTTTAATCCCTTACCCCCCCATTATTTATTTAGTTATTGTCCTAATTTTTAACTCACCTGTCCATATCCTGGATAAAGGGAGTGTCAGCCACAAGGTTTTCACAATCACATGGTCACATTGTAAAAGTTATATAGTTGGACAATTATCTTCAAGAATCAAGGGTACTGGAATATGGTTTAACAGTTTCAGAGACTTTGCTCTAGTCACTCCAATGCACCATAAACTAAAAGGGTAACTATATAATTCGTAAGAATAACCTCCAGGATAACCTCTTAACTCTGAAATGTCTCAGTCATGAAACTTTATTTTGTCTCATTTCTCTCTTCCCCCTTTCTCAATCCCCTGATGCTGGGTCCTGGCTCATTCCTGGGAGTCACATCCACATTCCCAGGGAGATTTACACCCCTGGAAGTCATGTGCCACATAAGGGAAAGGACAGTGAGCTCACCTGTCAAGTTGGCTTAGAGATGTCACATTTGAGCAACAAAGGAGGTTATCTGAGGGTGATTCTTAGGCATTACTATAAGTAGGCTTAGCTGCTTCTTTGCAGGAATAAGTTTCATAGGGGTGAGCCCCCAAGAAGGAGGTTATTGAATTGGTTATTCCCCTGTTTGCAAGATTATCAGGAATTCCCCAGATGGAGAAGTTTAACATTTCTTCCTTTCTCCCCGTTCCCCAGGGGGCTTTGCAAATACTTTCTTTGTTCTCTGCCCAAATTACTCTGGGATGTTTTGGGGCATCACACTGACCTGTACAAATGAACAAGATCTTACTTCCTGTTCAACATTCCATGCAATTACAGTGTTCAAATAAACTGACCATAATAGTTAAATTAGATAATGTGCTACCAAAAATATGAATTTTGCACCAAATAAACATCTCTTCCTTTGTTCTCAGACAGAAGTTGAAGTTTTAAAATATAAAGTATAAAATTTTGCACCAAATAAACATATTTCCCTCTGGTCTCACACAGAAGTTGAAGTTTTAAAATATGGGCCATATCATCCTTTACCCTGTATTCTGATTTACCTTAGTCCTATCCAGGTCAGCTTCACTCATAATCTAGTCAAAGTCTGATCACTTTTTCAATTTTTTTAACAGTTGCTCTATGGGGTAATGCTGACTTTCATGCTCTAGGGTCTAACTCTGAGTCTCAGGTCACACAAATACTGGAAGTTCCAGGGAACAGCCAGGTTATAGCCAAGTAGCTCAGTATCTATCTTGTGGCTTTTAGGATTCTTTTCTTGTCTTTGACGTTGGAAAGTTTGATTATAATGTGTCTTGGTATGGCTCTATGTGGAGTATCCTTTTATAGTTTGTATGTGCTTACTCATGTCTTCTATTAAATTTGGGAGGTTTTCAGCCATTATTTCTTCAGATATCTTTCTGCTACTTTCTTGTCTTTCTGGGATTCTGCCACTGTCTATACTGGTTTGCTTGATGGTGTCCCACAGGTCTCTCAGGCTCTGTTCATTTTTCTTGATTGTTTTTTCTTTCTACTCCTCAAACTGAATACTTTGAAATTTCTTATCTGTGAGGTCACTGTTTCTATCTTCTGTAAGCTCCATTCTACAATTGAACCCTGTGGTAGTTAGGTTCAGGTGTCAGCTTGGTCAGGTGAAGGTGCCTAGTTCTGTTGCTATGGACATGAGCCAGTGGCATGTGAAGCTCATCTGTCACTGATAACATCTGTGGTAGGCTAGGGGGAGTGCCTGCTGCAATGAATGATGTTTGATTTAATTGGCTGAATGCTTAAATGAGAAAGGTCAACACAGCACAGCCCAATCGGCTCAGCATACCTCATCTCAGCACTCGTAGCTCAACCCAGGCCTTTGGAGATGCAGAAAGGAATCACCCTGGGGAAAGCTGTTGGAACCCAGAAGCCTGGAGAGAAGGCCACCAGAGATTGCCTTGTGCCTTCCCGTGTAAGAAAGAACCTCAGATGCAAGTTAGCTGCCTTTCCTTTGAAGAACTAATGAAATAAATCCCCTTTTATTAAAAGCCAGTCCGTCTCTGGTGTGTTGCACTCTGGCAAATTTGGCAGACTAAACAAAACCCCTCTAAGGAATTTTTTTTATTTGATTGGCATGGGCAGGCCCTGGGAATTGAACCCGGATCTCCAGCATGGCAGACAAGAACTCTGCCACTGAGCCACCGTTGCTTACCCCAGGAATTTTTAATATTATTACTATGGTGTTCAGATTGGTTTGGTTCCTTTTTTCTGATTTTCAGTAGTTGTGTTTTCCTTTTCATCTTTGAGCATGTTAAGGACCAGTGCTTTAAAGTCTTTGATGTGTCCAAGGTATGGTCTCCCTTGTTGTATGATGGTTTCTGATGCTTTATTCTGTTCCTTTGCATGGGCTGTCGTTTCCTTTCTTTTTATTGAAACCTTGTCATTTTGATATTTTAATATCTTATCTCTGGAATTTAGACACTGAGACATTGTTCCTTAAACTTGTTTCCTAATGTTGTGACAGAGATTTCCTTGATTGGTAGAAACTAACTAAAACAAAATCACCTTTCCCAGTCTTTGCAGACTGGCCTCTGTGATTGGGCTCTTTCAGAGCTTAGCTTTCTTTACAATGAGCTTAGAGAACAGTTTTAGGTGAACACGTGTGGTCCTTTCACGTCTTTTCTGAGCATGCTTCTTGTCTTGATAATGTGCTTGTGGTCCTAGGAATCCTCCTTGTTACAAGGATTTGAATGTCCACTTTTCCCTGAGAAACAGTATTTCTCTGCAGTTCTGAATGAATGTCATGTCCCACAGTAGATAATCCTTTGCTTCAGGCAGCTGGCATTTGACTGTTTTCCTGTGGTGTTCTGTAGGAAGGCTCTGAATTGTTCCTTGTGTGTGGAGTAAGTTCTGGGGTAACGAGCCTGTGATAAATGTCCTGGTTCATTCCATCAGGTTTCACTCAGACAAAGACTGGCACAGACATACATGCCATCCTATTATGTGAACAAGGCTTACTCTGCTTCCTCTAGAACTGGGTTCAGGGGTCCTAACTGGGAGCACAGTCTGCTCCAAGCTGAACTAAGGGGGTTGAGCAAGGGCACTATCAGATTTTTCTGCCATGTTTTTTCTTTCTTTAAACTTTTTATTTTGAAGTAATTGCAAGCTTTTAGGACAAGGTTGCAAAAATAATGCAAATTATATACAGAGAACTCTGTTATACTCCCACAGCCCCAGATATGCAGACCTATGAATTTTAAGATTTTTGCCACATTTCCTGTATCATTCTATTTAGCCATCTTTCAGTCTGTCCACATAGCTATCTGTTTATTTTCTGAACATTTGAGAGTAGATTATCTACATCATGTTCCTTGAACACTTATACTTTCATATACATTTCTTAAAAATAGAGATATTCCCTTTGTTTTCCAGAAGTTTTTAATATGGTAATATATACACAACATAACATTTCCCATGTTAACTACTTTCAAGTATACAATTCGGTGGCGTTAATTACATTCACATTGTTGTACTACCATCCCCACCATCCTTTACCAAAAATTTTCCATCACCCTAAACAGAAACTCTATATCCATTAAGCAATAATTCCTCATTCCTGATCTTCATCTCCTAACCTGTAATCTACTTTCTGTCGCTGTGAATGTGCTATTTCTATAAATATCATATAAGTCACATCAAACACTATTTTTCCTTTTGTGTCTGGTATATTTCACTCAACATGATGTCTTCAAGATTCATCCATGCTGAAACGTGTGTCGAGATACTCATTTTAATGGTTGAATAATATTCCATTTGTATGTATATATCACATTTTGTCTATCCACTCTTCCATCAGTGGACACTTGAGTTGCTTCCATCTTTTGGCTACTGTGAATAGTGCTTGTGTGAACATCAGTGCACAGAAATCTGTTCAAGTTCCTGCTTTTAATTCTTTTTAGTATATACATAAAAGTGGAATTGCTAAGTCATATGGTAATTCTATACCTAACTTTCTAAAGAACTGCCAAAGTGCTTACCATAGTGGGTGCAGTATTTTACATTCCACCAAAAATGAACAAAGATTCCAAATTCTCTTCATTTTCACCAACACTTGTTACATTCCATTTTAAAAATTATAGCCATTCAAATGGATGTGAATTGATATCTCATTATGGGCCAATCAAAACCATAACGAAGTACCAGTTCACATCTGTTTTGATAGCACTTTTGTAATCACCTTAAGTGCAGTGAAGTTCAAGAAATTCAACATTGATATAAAGCCAAGTTTATTTCCAGTTTTTCATATGTCTCAACAATGTCGTTTTGAGCCCTTTTCCCTCTATTATTAGATCTTGTTCAGGATCACTTATGTAATTGTCATTGTTTCCCACCATTTTAAAGTTGCTTTTTTGTCTGTGTTTTTAGATTTGGTATTTGTCCTGTTACTACAACCCTTTAACTGTTTCCTAGGGCTCTCAGAAAGATGTTTCCACCAGTTCTTTCTTGTTACTTAAAGTCCTGTGGGGATATGGAACCCTAGAGCATCTCTCTTTGCCAACTTGGTGATGTCACCTTGCTCCTCTGTTCTTTGACAGATCTCTATTATTATTTTATTAGTTCTTCCTTACAATATGATGTTTTCAGGCTTTTCTTGAACTTGAGCTTCCTTGGCCTTGGAATCAGCCATTTCTCCAAGGATCATTTGTCTCTTTTAGTGAAGAATGGTGTTAGAAAATGTGGTAAGCAGAATAATGGACCGCTAGAAGATGCCCATATTATAATCTCTGGAATCTTTCAATAGTTATGTTACATGGCACGAGGAATTTAAAGTTGCAGGTGTAATTAATCAGATGACCTTGAGATGGGGATGTTATCCTGAATTAGCCAGGGCCCTGAAAGTAGAAAAGGGAAGCAGAAGAGAGGGAGTCAGAATGATGAGATATGAGAAAGTTTGACTGGTCGTTGCTAGCTTTGATGATGATGGAAGAGTGCCATGAATCAAGGAATGTAAGTAGTTTCTAGAAGTTGATAACTTCAAGAAAATTAATTCTTCCCTAGAGCCTCCAGAAAGGAATACCTCCTACTGACAGGTTTATTTATATTACCCCAGTGAAACCCATTTCAAAATCCTCACCTGCAGAGCTCTAAGATAATAAGTTTGTGCTATTTCAGGCCACTAAGTTTGAGGTAATTTTTTATAGTAGCCATAGAGAACTAATACAGAAACCATGATCTGGGCACTAGGATGCCAGTTGCTACTGGAGTGTTTTTTCTCCAAGGCCCATCTCTCTCTTTCTCTCTCTCTTTCCCTCTCTCTGTCTCTGTCTCTCATCTAATTTATTATCTTGCTCAACCTTAGACAGTTGGTAAACTGTGAAGGAGGGGTTGGAATTTGAATGTAGGCTGTCTGACTTTAAAGTCTGTGCTCTTAACCATTAAGTCCATGCTAGTGAAACAAGTGAACCCCCTTCCCTTGCCCTGTTTTGCATCAGTTTGTGTAGGGTTCAGTATCCTGTGGAAAAAATCTAGTTGGCTTTGTTCACCTCATTTAACCATCCTTTAGCCTAGGACACCTATACATGATTTACCAAGATGTATACATGAGAGAGAAGTTATTTCACCAGAAGAAATTGGGGTACTTTTACCAAAGAAGTGGAAATGAATGCTAAGCATCTAAAAAATAACTACTGCTGGCTCTGAAGTCCTGTTTATTCCTGATCAGTTGTGGGAACCCAGGGTTAGAACCCAGGTGCTTAATTCATAGGACTGTATTTTTGTCCAGTATTCTAGCAGTCTTTGTTACCTTTTTGCTTTCAACCTGAATTTAAGGTGAGCCTATTTTTTTTAAAAAAAAACAATTTTATTGAGATATATTCATATATTGTACAAACTGTCCAAATACAGTTTTGTATTCAAAATACAGTCATTGGTTCACTGTATCATCACATAATTGTGCTTACATCCCCATTATCAATTTTAGAACATTTTCATTACTTCAGAAAGGAAATAAAAATAAGAAAAAATCCAAATTCTCCTCCTTATCCCCCCCATTATTGACCCATAGTATTGGTGTGGTACATTTATTATTGTTGGTGAAAGAATATGAAAATATCATTGTTAACTCTAGTCCATAGTTTGCAATAGGTACATTTTTTTTCCATATACCCCTCTATTATTAACACCTTGTAATGGTGTTGCACATTTGTTCTAATTCATGAAAGAAGTTTTTATATTTGTATAGTTAATCACAGACATTGTCCATCATAATATTCACTGTCTTATACATTCCCATGTTTTAATCTCCAGCTTTCCTTCTGGTGACAGACATGACTGTAAACTTCCCCTTTCCACCACATTCACACACCATTCAGCACTGTTAATTATTCTCACAAGAACGTGTTACCATCACCTCTCTCCATTTCCAAATGTTTAAGTTCAACTTAGTTAAGCATTCTGTACATATGAAGCAACTGTTCGCTATTCTTTAGCTTCATTCTATATTCTGATAACTTATATTCTATATTTTATGTCTGTGAGTTTGCATATTATTATTAGTTTATATCAGTGAGGTCATTCAATATTTGTCCTTTTATTTCTGACCTATTTCAGTTAAAATAATGTCCTCAGGGGTCATCCATGTTGTCACACGCATCACGACTTCACTCCTTCTCATAGCTAAATGATATTCCATTGTATGTATGTATCGCATTCTGTTATCCAGTATCTGTTGTTGGACACATGGGATGTTTCCATCTTTTAGCGATAGTGAATAATGCTGCTATGAAGATCGGTGTGCAAGTGTCTGCTCACGTCCCTACTTTCAGATCTGAGTATATCCTGAGTAGTGGGGTTGCTGGGTTGTAAGGCAGCGCTATACTTAGCTTTCTCAGAAACTTCAAACCATCTTCCACAGGGGCTGTAGAACCATTTTACAATTTTCAATTTCAATACATTTTTCAATTTCTCCACATCCTCTCCAACACTTGATAAGTTTTTGTTTATTTAATAGCAGTCATTCTAGTAGGTGTTAGATGATATCTCATGGTTTTGATTTGCATTTCCACAATAGCTAATGAAATTTAACATCTTTTCATGTTCTTTTTTAGCCATCTGTATATCTTCTTTGGAAGAATGTTATTTATTTCTTTTGCCCTGTTTCAGTTTGTTAAAGCTGCTGGAATACAATATGCCAGAAATGGATTGGCTTTTTATAAAAAGGATTTATTAAGTTACAAATGTACTGGTCTAAGGCTATAAAAATGTCCACATTAAGGCAGCAACAAGACTGTACCTTCACTGTGTCCCTGGTGGGAACCAGGAGGGATCCTGGCTGTTGCTTCTGGGTACTTCCTGAGCTGTGTGGGACCAAGTAAGGTGGAGGGGAAAGAACAGGCCTTTCCAAGTGTTTCCTACCTGATACTTTTCTCTTTCTTCAATTGAGCATTTGTGGGATCCTTTTCCAGTCTTTACCTTCTTCCAGAATTTGAACCAGTGAGAATTGCCCTTTTTTTTAAAAAAAAACTTTTTTTATTGTATAGTATAACATATATACAAAGCAAAGAAATAAAAAAGTAATAGTTTTCAAAGTGCTCTTCAACAAGTAGTTATAGGACAGATCCCAGAGTTTGTCATGGGCTACCACACGATCTTCTCATATTTTTCCTTCTGGCTACTCCAGAATATAGGAGGCTAGAGGGCTTAAATGTTTTTTTATCATCACAATCGACTTTTTTTCCTTCTTTTTTTTTGTGAAAAATAACATATATACAAAAAACTATAAATTTCAAAGCACCACAGTTAGTTGTAGAACATATTTCAAAGTTTGACATGGGTTAAAATTCCACAATTTTAGGTTTTTACTTCTAGCTGCTCTAAAATACTGGAGACTAAAAGAGTTATCAATTTAATGATTCAGCATTCATATTCATTTGTTAAATTCTATCTTCTCTGTAAAACTCCACCATCACCTTTGATCTTTCCATCCCTCTCTTAAGGAGTATTTGAGCTATGATAATTTAAAATTTTTGATATTGGAAGGGTCTGTCACTAATATGGGGTAGGAAGATGAAACTATCTGATGTTCTGGAGAGGCTGGGCTAGGTTTCAGGACTTATCTGGAACAGGGACCATCTGGAGGTTGTAGGTTTCTGACAAGTTACTCTAGTGCCTGGAACCCTTGTAAAATCTTATATATTGCCCTTGGTGTTCTTTAGGATTGGCTGGAATGGTCCTGGTTGGGGATTGGCAGGTTATGATAGGTAGCAAGGTCTAACTGAAGCTTGCTTAAGAGCAACCTCCAGAGTAGCCTCTCAACTCTATTTGAACTCTCTCTGCCACTGATACTTCATTAATTATACTTCTTTTCCCATTTTTGGTCAGGATGTAATTGTTGATCCTACGGTGCCAGGTCTGGATTCATCCCTGGGAGTCATCTCCCATGTCGCCAGGGAGACTTTGGCCTCTGGACGTCATGTCCCACTTGCAGAGTTGGGCTTAGAGAGACTGAGGTCACATCTGAGTAACAAAAGAGGTCTTCCAGAAGTAACTGTTAGGCATGTCTATAGGTAGTCTAAGCTTCTCCGTTACCTATGTAAGTTTCATGAGACTAAGCCTCATGATCAAGGGCATGGCCTATTGATTTGGGTGACACAGTATCAGGGGATAAGGTTTAATAAGGTTTTGTGATGGTAAGGTTTAATAGTTCCATAGTCTTTCTCCTATTCCTCAGAGGACTTTGCCAGTACTTTTTGATTACCTACTTAAATACTCTGGGTTGTATCCAGGCATTACAATAATAACTATATACAGGATTAAATGACCTCTTTCTCATTCTGTGCTCTCTGTTTTTCAGTTGTTCAAATGAGCTATACAGATAAGTTGAATTAGATTATGAACTACAGAAAATTTCAGTTCCAGACCAAATAAACATTTCTTCCTTTGGTCTCAAAGAGTATATGTGGTGCTAGAATACAGACACTGTCTTCCTTACCCCTATGTTCTGAGTACTTTAACGCTAACCTGTTCAGCTTCGTTCTTATCTCTAAATATCAGGTTATATATATAAACCAGCCTTACAAAATCCAGAAATAATAATCACCACTCTGGACTTAATGTGTCTGCTCTAAAAGCTTCCAATCTAGGCCCCTGTTTTCTTATAAGCATTTTCTAAAGGTGACCATGCCATTGTTGTTCTCTTGTTTCTGGCTTATTTTGTCTCACCAAATGTCCCACATGTTCATTCACATCACTGCATGCCTCATGACTTTGTTCCTTTTTGTAGCAGCACAACCTTCGTTCATAAGTATACAACATAGTTCGCCAGTCTACTTCTCTGTCAGTGTATCCTTCAGCCACCTGCATTCATTGGCTATCATGTAGAGGGCCCAAAGCCCACAGCCCATCAACATTTTCAATTTTAGATAATTTCATAGTTCTCAAGAGAAAGAAAACCAATAAACACACATTCGCCAAATAGGAAATCTAAACCTCCTCTTAACTCTTGTCCCTCCCCCCATGATTTACCTCTGTTGTTGCTGTTGTAGTGCTGATGGTTTCCTTTTGAACATAGCTCATAGCATGCAATAGTAGTTTTCCCCCTGTACCCTGGACGTAAACACTCTTTGTAGAAGAATCATATCTTCAAAATAATTCTTATGAGAACTAATTTATATTTCTAATGTTAATCAGTGGGACACATAAGTCTGTAAAACCCCTTTCAATCTTGTTCATCTTCAATATGGTAATATTACTTAGAGACCCACTAGAGAACCACCTTCACTGTGTCTGTTCCCTTACATTGGAGTTCAACCTCATTATTAGCTAATGGTTCACCCATCTCTAGATTCTATGTATATCTAAGTCCCCTATATTATGTGTTATAAAACTCTGATTATACTTTTATGCTGGCCATTAAAGTAGAATCATACAGTATCTATCCTTTTGTTTCTGGCTAGTTTCACTCAGCATCTTGTCGTGTGCTTCAGGATGTCATTTTGTCTTATGGCTGCATAATATTCCATCATATGTATGTACCACATTTTGTTGATCCACTCGTCTGTTGATGGGCATTTGGTTTGTTTCTATTTTTAGTTTCCTTTTTGTTTAATAGCAGCCATTCTTTTTTTTTTTCATTTCAAACTAAATTTATTTTAACATTTGTTCCCCCTATTATTTGTTTTTAGTCCATATGTTCTACTCGTCTGTTGACAAGGTAGATAAAAAGAGCATCAGACACAAGGTTTTCACAATCACACAGTCACATTGTGAAGGCTATATCATTATACAGTCATCATCAAGAAACATGACTACTGGAACACAGCTCTACGTTTTTAGACAGTTCCCTCCAGCTTCTCCATTACATCTTAAATAACAAGGTGATATCTACTTAATGTGTAAGAATAATCTCCAGGATAACCTCTGGGTTCCCTTTGGAATCTCTCAGCCATTGATACTTTGTCTCATTTCACTCTTCCCCCTTTTCTTGGAGAAGGTTTTCTCAATCCCTTGATGCTGAGTCTCAGCTCATTCTAGAATTTCTGTCCCATATTGCCAGGAAGGTCCACACCCCTGGGAGTCAAGTCCCACATAGACAGGGGGAGGGTGGTGAGTTTGCTTGTTATGTTGGCTGGAGAGAGGGGCCACATCTGAGCAACAAAAGAGGCCCTCTTGGGGGTGATGCTTAAGGCCTAATTTTAAGTAGGCTTGACCTATCCTTTGGGGGGTTAAGTTTCATATGAACAAACCCCAAGAATAGCAGCCATTCTTATAGGTGTGAGGTGGTATCTTGTTGTAGTCTTGCAATTCCCTTATAGCCAGTGAAAATGAGCATCTCTTCATGTGCTTTTGAGCCATCTGTACTTTTCAGAAAAATGCCTATTCATATCTTTAGCTGATTTTATAATTGAGTTCTTTGTTCTTTTGTTGTTGAGTTGTATGATTTCTTTGTATATATAGGAGGAAATCAAACCTTTGTCTGATATGTGATTTCCAAATATTTTCTCCCATTGAGTTGGCTGCCTCTTCATCTTTTTGACAAAGTCTTTTGAAATATAGAAGCATTTGGTTTTAAGTAGTTCCCATTTATCTGTTTTTCCTTTTGTAGCTTGTACTTTGGGTGTAAAGTTTAGGAAGCTACCTCCTATTACTAGGTCTTGAAGATGTTTCCCTACGTTTTCTTCTAGAAACTTTATGGTGCTAGTTCTTATATTTAGGCGTTGATCCACTTTGAGTTAATTTTAGTGTAGGGGGTAAGATAGGATTCCTCTTTTATTCTTTTAGCTATTGATACCCAGCTCTTCCTCGCCCAAGTATTGAAAAGACTGTTTTGTCTCATTTCAGAGGACTTGGGGCCTTGTCAGAAATCAGTTGACCTAGATTTGGTGGTCTATTTCTGCACTATTGATTTGATCCCATTGGTTAATGATTCTGTCTTTGTGCCACTATCATGCTGTTTTGACCACTGTGGGTTTATAATAGGTTTTAAAGTCATTAAAGTCAGGGAGTGTTAATCCTTCCACTTCTTTCTTCTTTTTGAGAGTGCTTTGAAGTATTCAGAGTCTTTTTTCCTTTCAGATGAATTTGATGGTGAGCTTTTCCAAATCTTCAAAGTAGGTTGTTGGAATTTTGATTGGTACTGTGTTGAATCTGTAGATCAATTTGGGGAGAAGTGACATC
Source organism: Tamandua tetradactyla (assembly GCF_023851605.1). Lineage (NCBI taxonomy): Eukaryota > Metazoa > Chordata > Mammalia > Pilosa > Myrmecophagidae > Tamandua > Tamandua tetradactyla. Next base: position 176,775,600 of record NC_135328.1, read on the forward strand.
TTAACTATATTTAGCCTTCTTATCCATGAGCAGGGAATGCCCTTCCACCTATTTAGATCTCCTTTGATTTCTTTTAGCAGTGTTACATAGTTTTCTCTGTACAACTTTACATCCCTAGTTAAGTTCATTCCTAAGTCCTTGATTCTTTTAGTTGCTATTTTAAATGGAATTTTTCCCTTAACTGACTAGGTCATTGCTTGTGTGTGTATAGAAATGTTACTGATTTTTGCACATTAATTTCATATCATGCCACCTTGCTTAATTTGTTTTTTAGGTCAAGTAACTTTGCTGTACATTTCTCAGGATCTTCCAGATCTTATCATCTACAAATAATGAGAGTTTTACTTCTTCCAATTTGGATGCCTTTTATTTCTTTGTCCTGCCTGATTGCTCTAACTAGAACTTCTAGCACAGTGTTGAATAATAGTGTTGACAGGTGGGCATCCTTGTCTTGTACCTAATCTTTGGGGGAAAGCTTTCAGTCTCTCTCCATTGAGTATGATGCTGGCTATCAGTTTTTCATATATTCCATTCATCATATTGAGGTAGTTACCTTTGATTCCTATCTTTTAGAGTGTTTTTATCAGAAAAGGGTGCTGAATTTTGTCAATGCTTTTTAGCATCAATCGAGATGATCATGTGATATTTCCCTTTCGATTTGTTAATGTGCTGTATATTACATTAACTGATTTTATTATGTTGAAGCATCCTTGCATTCCTTGTATAAACCCCAATTGGTCACGGTGTATAATTCTTTTAATGTATTGTTGGAATCAATTTGCTAGTATTTTATGAAAATTTCTGCATCTGTGTTTATTAGGGAAATTGCCCTGTAGTTTTCCTTTCTTATGGCATCTTTATCTAGTTTTGGTATTAAAATGATGATAGCTTCATAAAATGAGTTAGGTAGAGTTGCTTTTCCCTCAATTTTTTGGAAAAGTTTGAGCAGGATTGGTGTTAGTTCTTTTTGGAATGTTTGTTAAAATTCTCCTGTGAAGCCTTCTGGCCCTGGGCTTTTTTTTTTTTTTTTTGTAGGAAGTTTTAATGACTGATTGAATCTCTTTACTTGTGATTGGTTTGTTGTGGTCTTCTCTTTCTCCGTGAGTCAGTGTAGCTTTGTGTGTCTCTAGGAATTTGTCCATTTCATCTAAGTTGTCTAGTTTTTTGGTATATAGTTGTTCAGAGTATCCTTTTATGATTTCTTTTATTTCTTCAGGGTCTGTGGTAATACACCCCTTCTCATTTCTGATTTTGTTTATTTGTATCCCCTCTCTTTTTTCCTTTGTCAGTCTTGGTAGTGGCCCATCAATTTTATTAATTTTCTCGAAGAACCAGTTTTTGGTTTTATTGATTCTTTCTATTGCTCTTTTGTTCTCACATTCATTTATCTCTGCTTTAATCTTTGTTATTTCACTTCTGTTTGCTATGGGGTTAGTTGCTGTTCTTTCTCAATTTCCTCCAGGTGTGATGTTAAGTCCTCAAATTTTTCTCTTTGTTGTATTTTAATATAGGCATTTAGGGCAATAAATTTCCCTCTCAGCACAGCCTTTGCCACATCCCTTAAGTTCTGATAAGTTATATTCTCATTTTCATTCATCTCCAGATAGCTACTGATTTCTCTAGCAATATCTTCTTTGACCCACTAGTTGTGTAACAGTGTGTTATTTAACCTCCATATGCTTGTGACTGTTCTCATTCTTTGGTGGTTATTGAGATCCAGCTTCATCCCATTGTGATCAGAGAAAGTGCTTTGAATAATTTCAATATGTTTAAATTTATAAAGATCTGTTTTTTGCCCCAGCATATGATCTATCCTGGAGAATGTTCCACGAGCACTAGAGAAGGATGTATAACCTTGTGCTTTGGGCTGCAATGACCTATATATGTCTGTTAGGACTAATTAATTTATCAAGTTATTTAACTTCTCTATTTCCTTGTTGATCTTCTGTCTGGTTGTTCTATCTGTCGAGGAGAGTGGTATATTGAATTCTCCTACTATCATTGTTGAAACACATCTATCTTCTTGGTGAATTGACCCTTTACTTAGTATATAGTGTCCTTCTTCGTCTCTTATGATGTCTTTACATTTAAAGTCTATTTTGTCCAACATTTGTGTAGCTGTTCCTGCTTTCTTTTGGTTAGAATTTACATGGAAAATCTTTTTCCATCCTTTCAGTTTCAGTGTATTTGTAACGTTGTATCTAAGTTGAGTTTCTTGTAAGCAGCATATAGCTGGATTATATGTCTTAATACATCCTGCCAATCTGTATCTTTTAATTGGTAAATTTAGTCTGTTAACATTCATAGTTATCACTGAAAAGACATTTCTTGAATCTACCATCATATTGTTTTTATTGTATTCTTCATATCCATATATACTTTTCCCTCTTTCTCTTTGTAGTGTTTAAATTACAGAATTCTTGACTGGAAGTCTTGCTCTTTCCAGATCTTGAATATATCATACCACTGCCTTCTCGCCTCCAGGCGAATTTTGAGGAGTTTGAACTCAGTCTTATTTGATTTCCCTTGTATATAGTAGATTATTTTCCTCTTGCTGCTTTTAGGACTTTCTGCTTCTCTTCAACATTTGACAGACTGATTAGTATGTGTTTTGGGGAAGGCCTATTTGGATTTATTCTGTTTGGAGATTGTTGGGCTTCTTTGACTTGTATATTTATGTCCTTTATGAGGGTTGGGAAGTTTTCCCCCAATATATCCTCAACTACTCTTCCTAGCCCTTTACTCCTCTTTTCTCCTTCTAGGACACCATTGACTCTTCTATTTGTGCGCTTTGTTTTACCTATCATTTCCCTGAGATCAATTCCAGTTTTTTCCATCTTTTTTGCCATTTTCTATTTCGAGTCTTTGAAGTCAATTTATCCTGTCCTGTGTATTACTTATTCTTTCTTTTGGCTCTTCAGATCTGGTGTTGTGTGCGTTTTGTATTTGATCAACAGAGTCTTTAATCTTTATGATATCTACTGTTTTTGTATTCATTGTTTCAGATTCCTCTTTATTCTCTTCTGCTGTTTTCTTGATCTCCTTTAAGTCATTTGCTTTCCCACTTATTTTATTAAATAGCGTTGTGTGAACATCTTTGAAACGTCTGTTTCTCCTCTGGTGTTTTAATTTGGTTGTTAGGCAGGGTATATCTTTCTGCATTGTGATTTGCTTAGTTATCTTCTGTTGTTTTCATGGCATGTACATATCTTGATTGATTTACTTTGGGAGTTGATTTCTTTCAGTAGTCTAAGGCCTTGTGTTTGTGGGATGATTGTACAGCAAGGAGCAGGGTACTGGGTAGGGTACTCAGTGATTTGTTTCAGGGTAGTTATGGGCACAGGTTGGGGATGTTATGCTGATGCTTGTGAACGTGGGCACATAGTGACCAAGGAGCATGTAGCTCTGCAAGTGCTCCGGTCTGGGGAGCGTAACCCTGGTACACTCTGGTCTAAGGCACAGGGCCTGTTGTACGCATGCATAGAGCTGTGGCAGCAGGTTGGCATTATACTTTCGTGGATTCAGGGCAGATGTGACCCGGCTGCACAGGTCAGTACTTTCTCAGAGCTGGGAAGTGTGGCTGAGGATTGTATGCATGCGTGGTTCTAGGCCTGCTGTAAAGTGTGGAGCCCAGAGCTGAATGACATGATTGGGGACCTGTGCGCATGTGTGGACTTGGGAGTGCCAAAAACTGATCTGCAGGAGCTCGGGGAGGTTGTTAGGTTGAGGCTGTGTGACATTGTGGGCAGGGGGTAGGGGTAGCGTAGGTATGGAGATTAGTGCCCACAGCCTTTATGTGCTGGCAACAGACTGCAGGGAACAGGGAGGGGGATGTAATGCTTGGTAGGAGTGCTGGAGAGGTGGGATGGCCTACACTTGGGGTGGGGGTGGGGGGCAGGTATATACACTATCGGCTGGTGAGGTGGGTGTGCCTGGAGGGCAGGGAATGGAGCAGGTGATGGGGTTCGGGGGTGTGGGGTGAGTTGCTGGTCACGGGGCTGCTGTGGTGAGGCTAGCGTGTCCAAAGAACGTAGCTTAGCTTACTTCCTAATAGCTCTCATCTGTGCAATTCCACGGGCTCCATACCTCTGTGCCAGGCTCCAGCTTTCTGCCTCTCAGTTCCTTGGCCTCTGTAACCATGGCTGCTTCATGTGGTACAGAAGTGTCTCCCAGGTCAGCTGCACTCCCGAATCACTGCCTCAGTCGCCCTCCTTTCCCTTTTCTTAGCTTTTCCATGGAGCAGGGCTAATCTCAAGCTATGCTATTTGGCCGTCTTCTTGGAAGTCCCCAAGTAAAATTTTTTATTTTTTGCTATTATAATTTCTTCTTTTTTTGATATTTATAAACAAAACACATTTTCATTCACATACCATACAGTCCATTCAAAGTGTACAATCAGTGGCTCTTCGTATAATTGCAGGTTTGGGCGTTTATATCCAGAGTAAATTTAAGAACATTCTCATTGCTCCAAAAGAAAATTTCCATATCCCTTATAACCCCTATTATTGTCACTTTTCATTGGTATAATACATATGTTACAATTTATGAAAGTATACTATAATATTACTGTTAACCAAGGTTACTTAAGGGGTATGGTATGTAAAATTTTTTTTCTTTTTTTTTCTGCTTTTGTTTTATTTTTCTGTTGTCTTTTCATTTCTTTTTCTGAATTGATACAAATGTTCTAAGAAATGATCATGATGATGAATATGCAACTATGTGATGATATTGTGAATTACTGATTAATATATGTAGAATGGAATGAGCATATATTAAGGATGTTTGCGTTTCTTTCTTGTAATTTTTTTTAATTAACAAAAAATTATTAAAAAAAACAAAAAAACTAAGGTTACATTAGTAGTATTCTTCCCCATATACCACCCTATTATTTTTTTTCACAATCACACAGTCACATTATGAAAGCTGTATCATTATACAATCATCTTCAAGCAACATGGCTACTGGAATACAGCTCTACATTTTCAAGCAGTTCCCTCCAGTCTCTCCATTACACCTTAACTAAAATGGTGATATCTATATAATGTGTAAGAATAACCTCCAGGATAACCTCTCAGCTCTGTTTGGAATCTCTCAGCCATTGACACTTTATTTTGCCTCATTTCTCTCTTCCTCCTTTCAGTCGAGAAGGTTTTCTCAATCCCTTGATGCTGAGTCCCAGCTTATTCTAGGATTTCTGTCCCACGTTGCCAGGAAGGTCCACACCCTTGGGAGTCATGACCCATGTAGAGACAGGGAGAGCAGTGAGTTTGCTTGTTGTGTTGGCTGAGAAAGAGAGAGAGAGGGCACACATGAGCAACAAAAGAGGTTCTGTTGGGGGTGACTCTTAGGCCTAATTTTAAGTAGGCCTAGCCTATCCTTTGTGCGGTTAAGTTTCACATGAACAAACCACGTGATTGGGGTTTCAGTCTATTACTTTGGTTGTCCCCACTGCTTGTGAGAATATCAAGAATTCTTCACTTGGGTAAGTTGAATTTTCCCCCTTTCTCACCATTCCCCCAAGTGGACTTTGCAAATACTTTTTTATTCACTGTTGAAATTACTCTGGCTACCACCCTTATAACAGTGATGCACATTTGTTCTATTTTTGTAAGAACATTGTTATATTTATACTATTAACCGCAGTTATCATCCACAACAGGGTTTACTATGTTGCACAGTCCAATGTTTTACCCTCTATCTTTACTTCTAGTGACTTCATGTTCCAAAAGTTCTCCTATTAACCATAATCACACCCATAATTCAGCTCTGATAATTACGCTCAAAAGTAATGTGACACCATCACCTCTCACCTCTGTCCATCTTTAAACATTTACAATCAACTGTTTAAAAGATTCTGTACAAATTAAGCATCAGCTCCCCCTTCTCTACCCTCTTTCTATCTTCTGGTAACGTATACTCTAGATTTTAACTCTAAAAATTTGCTCATTAATTTCGTTCATATTAGAAGAACATACAATATATGTCCTTTTGTATCTGGCTTATTTCACTGAAAATGATGTCCTCAAGGTTCATCTGTGTTGTCATGTGTTTCAGGACTTCATTCCTTTTTACTGCTGAGTAATATTCCATCGTATGTATATACCACATTTTGTTTATCCATTCATCAATTGATGGCCCCTCAGGTTGCTTCCATCCTTTGGTAATTGTGAATAATGCTGCTATGAACATTGATGTGCAAATGTCTGTTCGTTTCCCTGCTTTCATTTCTTCTGATTGTATACTCAGCAAGATTACTGGATCACTTAACTTCCTGAGGAACCACTAAACTGTCTTCCACAGCAGCTGTACCATTTTACATTCTCAACAACTATGAATTAGTTTTCCTATTTCTCTGCTTTCTCTCTAATACTTGTAGTTTTCTGTTTTTTAAAAAAATATTTTTATTGATAAACAACATAGAAACACAAGCATTCTTAACTAACAAACATTGCATACATAGTATACAATCAGTGGCTCATAATATCATCATATAGTTGTGTATTCATCACCATGATCATTTGTATCACTCCAGAAAAAGAAATTAAAAGAAAAAAGAATAAAACTCATACATATCATACCCCTTAACCCTCCCTCTCATTGACTGCTAGTATTTCCATCTCCCATTTATTTTAACATTTGTTCCCCCTATTATTTATTTATTTTTCATCCATATTTTTTACTCATCTGTCCATACCATAGGTAAAAGGAGCATCAGACATGAGGTTTTCACAATCATACAATCACATTGTGAAAGCTATTTCATTACACAATCATCTTCAAGAAACATGGCTATTGGAATACAGCTCTACAGTTTCAGGCACTCCCTTCTAGGCTATCTAATACACCTTAAACTAAAAAGGGGATATCCATAAATGCATAATAACAACCTCCAGGATAACTTCTCGACCCTATTTGCAATCTCTCAGCCACTGAAATTATATTTTGTCTTATTTCTCTTTTCCCTCTTTTGGTCTAGAAGATTTTTCTCAATCCCTTGATGCTGAGTCCCAGCTCATTCTAGGATTTTTGTGCCATGTTTCTAGGGATGTTTACACCCCTGAAAGTTATCTCCCATGTAGAGGAGGGGAGAGTGGTGAGTTTGCTTGCCTTGTTGGTTGAGAGACAGATAGGCCACATCTTACCAACAAAAGAGGTTCTCTGGGGGTGACTCTTAGGCCTAATTTTAAAAAGTAGGCTTAGTCTATCCTTTGCGAGGATAAATTTCATATGAACAAACCCCAAGATTGAGGGCTCGGCCTATCGATTTGGTTGTCTGCCCTGGTTGCAAGAATATCAGGAATTCTCCAAATGGGGAAGTTGAATTTTCCCCCTTACTCACCTTTCCCCCAAGGAGACTTTGCAAATACTTCTTTATTCACTGCAAACAGTGAGAGTTTTACTTCTTCCTTTCCAATTTTGATGACTTGTGTTTCTTTTTCTGGTCTAATTGCTCTGTCTAGAATTTCCGACACAATGTTGAATAACAGTGGTGATAGTGGACATGCTTGTCTTGTTCTTGATCTTAGGGGGAAGCTTCCGCATTGAGGATGTTGTTAGCTGTGGGTTTTTCATATAGTCCATTTATCATGTTGACAAAGTTCCCTTCTATTCTTTGAAGTGTTTTCGACAGGAAAGGATATTGAATTTTGTCACATGCCTTTTCTGCATCAGTCGAGATGATCCTGTGGTTTTTGTGCTTTGATTTGTTGATATAGTATATTACATTAATTTTCTTATGTTGAACCCTTCTTGCATAACTGGAATGAATCCTACTTGGTCATGGTGTATAATTCTTTTAATGTGGTGCTGGATTCGATTTGCAAGAATTATGTTGAGGATTTTTGCCTCTATGTTCATTGGAGAGATTGGTCTGTAACTTTCTTTTCTTGTGGTATCCTTTTCTGGCTTTGGTATGAGGGTGATGCTGGCTTCATATAATGAGTTAAGTAGCCTTCCTCTTCTTCAATTTTTTTGAAGAGTTTGAGCAGGATTGGTACTAACTCTTTCTTGAATGTTTAGTAGAATTCACATGTGAAGCCATCTGGTCCTGGACTTTTCTATTTGGGTAACTTCTTAATGAATGATCCAATTTCTTTTTTGTGATTGGTTTGTTGAGATTATCTATTTCTCCTCAAGTCAACGTTGTTTGCTCATGCCTTTCTAGGAAGTTGTCCATTTCATCTACTTTGTCTAGTTTATTAGCATAAAGTTGTTCGTTGCCTCATTTAAGGGTCCATCAATCTTATTGATTTTCTGCTAGAACAACTTCTGGTTTTGTTGATTTTCTTCATCATTTTCAATTTTAATTATTTCTGCTCTAATCTTCATTATTTCTTTCCTTTTCCTTATTGTGGGGTTAATTTGCTGTTCTTTCTCTAGTTCTTCCAAGTGAAAAGTTAATTCCTCGATTTTTGCTCTTTCTTCTTTTTTGATAGAGGCATTTATTGCCCTAAATTTCCCTTTTAGCATTGCCTTTGCTGCATCCCATACTTTTTGATACGTTGTGTTTTCATTTTCGTCTGCCTCGAGTTATTTACTGATTTCTCTTGTAATTTCTTCCTTGACACACTAGTTGTTTAAGAGTGTGTTGTTGAACCTCCGTATATTTGTGAATTTTCTGGCCCTCTGCCTTGTATTGATAGCCACTTCATTCCTGTATGAGCTGAGAAAGTGTTTTGCATGATTCCATTCTTTTAAAATTTATTGCTTTGTGACCCAGCATATGGTCTATTCTTGAGAGCACTTGAGAAAAAGGTGTATCCTGCTGTTGTGGGGTGTAATGTTCTGTAAATGTCTGGTAAGTCTAGTTTATTTATTGTATTATTCAATAAAGATCTATAAATATTCTTTATTAATCCTCTGTCTAGATGTTCTGTGCAGTGATGAGAGTTTAAGTCTCCAACTATTATGGTAGATGTTTCTATTTCTCTTTTCAGTGTTTGCCTCATGTATTTTGGAGCAGTCTGGCTTGGTACATAAATATTTATGGTTGTTATCTCTTTTTGTTGTATTGCTCCTGGTATTAATACATAGTGTCCTTCTTTGTCTCTTTTACTTGTTTTACATTTGAAGTCCAATTTATTGGATATTAGTATAGCTACTCCTGCTCTTTCCTGATTATTGTTTGCATGAAATATCTTTTCCCAACCCTTCACTTTCAACCTATGTTTATCTTTGGGTCTAAAATGTGTCTCTTGTAGACAGCATATAGATGGGTCCTGTTTTTTAATCCATTTTGCCAGTCTGCCTCTTTTGATTGGGGAGTTTAATCCATTACATTTAGTGTTATTATTGTAAGCACAGTACTTTCTTCTACCATTTTGCCTTTTAGGTTTTTTATGTCATATCTATTTTTTTCTCTTTTTACCTTTACTGATAATCTTCATTTCTACACTCTTCTCCACACCCCTCTCTCCTGTCTTTCTCTATCTGTCTCTAGTTCTCCCTTTAGTATTTCTTACAGAGCCAGTCTCTTGTTCACAAATTTCCTCTTGTGATTTTTCTGTCTGAAAATATTTTAATTTCCCCCTCATTTTTGAAGGTCAGTTTTGCTGATTATAGAATTCTTGGTTGGCAGTTTTTCTCTTTTAGTAATTTAAATATATCATCTCACTGTCTTCATTCCTGCATGGTTTCTGCTGAGAAGTCTACGCATAGTCTTATTGGGCTTCCCTTGTATGTGATGAATTGTTTTTCTCTTGCTGCTTTCAAGATTCTCTTTTTCTCTTTGACATCTGACTTTCTGATTAGTAAGTGTCTTGAAGTATGTCTGTTTGGAACTCTTGTATTTGGGGATACGCTGTAGTTCTTGGATCCGTAATTTTAAGTCTTTCATAAGATTAGGGAAATTTTCAGTGATAATTTCCTCCATTGGTTTTTCTTCTCCTTTTCCCTTGTCTTCTCCTTCTGGTACACCCACAACATGTATATTCGTGCGCTTCATGTTGTCATTCAGTTCCTTGAGTTCCTATTCATATTTTTTCCATTCTTTTCCCTATATTTTCTTTTGCTTGTCAGATTCAGATGTCCTGTCCTCCAGTTCACTAATCATATCTTCTGCCTCTTGAAATGTAGCATTGTAGGTTTCCATTGTTTTTTCATCTCTTCTAGTGTGCCTTTCATTACCATAAGTTCTGTGATTTGTTTTTTTCAGGCATTCAGTATCTCCTTTTGTTCTTCCCTTCCCTTCTTTATATCCTCCCTCAATTCATTGATTTGATTTTTGATTAGGTGTTCCATGTCTGTTTGAAAATCCTGAACTAATTTGGTTCAACCCCTGTATCAATTCATTTGAATTGTTGGTTTGCTCCTTTGACTGGGCCATGGCTTCAATTTTTCTAGTATGATTCGTTATTTTTTGCTGGTGTCTAGGCATTTAATTTCTTCATATAATTTATTCTGGCAATTGTTTTTGCTTTTTTTACCCAGGATTTTCTTGCTCAGTGAATTTATTGTCTATCTGTTCTTTGACATTCAGTTCAGCTTATTCTACACCTCTAGTTTAGGTTTTGTTTAACAGATCAGAATTTTTCAGTTACTGTTTTCTTGTTTCCTGCCCTGCCTCTATGGTGCCTTGTTTTTCCCCCCTTAGGAAGGTTGACTTAGGTATTATAGGCCCAGTCAGATTTTCCCAGACCAAGTTGACCTCCTCAGGAGGAAGGAGTCATCTGGGTCTGTTTTCCCTGAGGGTGAGACCCAGCAGGTTGAAAGACTTTCCTGTGAAATCTCTGGACTCTGTGCTTTTCCTATCTGGCCCGGTATGTGGCGCTTGTCTGCCTGCGGGTCCTACCAGCATAAGTGATGTGGTGCCTTTAATTTCAGCAAACTCTCCCTGCTGGGAGTGTGGTTGAGACAGAAGAGAGATTATAGGCTGTCTTTAATCACTTCAGTTTTCCAGACCCTGTGGTGTGAATTCCTTGAGGGAGGGATCCCACTTGAGGTGGGCCCTGTCCCTCTCCTGGGGAAAGCACACCCTCCAGACAGTCTTATCAGACAAGCTTAGTTCTGCCCTTGCCTGGGGCAGTTGGAGCCTGAGAAACCTTGCAGTTGTATCCAAGGGCAGTCAAACTGTGGAAACACAGCCACAAAAAAGAGAAGAAAAAAAATCCTTTTCAGAGCAGGATCTCTGTTTCTCTGGTTTGCCAATCAAGAGCTTAAGTTGGTACGTTGGTATGTGTATCCTCCAGGTCCTGTGTACCCCATCTTTCCTTAAGGGCACAGACCCTTTCAAGTATTTTGTGCTGGCTGATGCAAAATAACTGTTTTTTTTTTCTTTTCCTTTTTCCGTCAGCCCTGCCCACTCTGTGCCAGGACAGAAACCATCAACCTCAGCTCTTACTGGAGATTCAGCTGAGCTGGGGACCTCTTTTAAGTAGTCAGAGTTTGTTAATTAATTCCACAATTAGAGCTTGGTGGAGCTAAGCCCCTTGCTGTTAGTAAAGTCTCTTTCCTTTCCCCTCTGGGAACCACCCTGTGGGGAAGGCCAGCAGCCTCTGTGGCTTGGGGGACTCACGGTTCTGGGTGGGATCACAGCTGGTCCAGCTTGTCCAGACTAGTGAATACTGTTTGTCTGGTAACTGATGTGGCCCCAGTAGTTGTTCTGTACTTTTCCTGGCTATTTAGCTGCTCTGGAGAATGAACTGAATCCCACACCTCACTGGGCCGCCATCTTGATCCTTGTTATAATTTCTTCTTCCCCAAGTACATTATAGAACAGATTTTAAAGTTTGGTATGGGTTACAGTCCCATAATTTTCTATTTTTTCTTCTAGTTGTTCTGAGACACTGGAGACCAATAGAAATATCAGTATAATGGTTCATCAGTCATACTTATTTGTTAAATTTTATCTTCTCTGTTATCCTCTTCCTTTTTAAATAATATATATACATAAAAGCAATAAATTTCAAAGTACATTGCAACAATTAGTTGTAAAACAGATTTCAGAGTTTGGTATGGGTTACAGTTCCACAATTTTAGGATTTTATTTCTAGCTGCTCTAAGGTACTGGAGGCTAGAAGAAATATCAGTATAACGATTCAGTACTCATACTCCTTTGTTAAACCTGACCTTCTCCACATAACTCCACCATCACCTTTGACATTTCTCCAAGTCTTTAGGGTGTTGTTGTTTTTTTTTTTTATAATGACCATTTTGGTAGATATGGAATGATATTTCACTGTGGTTTTGATTTGTATTTCCCTAATGGCTAGTGATATTGAGCATCTTTTCATGTGTTTTCTCTTTGAAAAATTGTCTATGTTTTTTGCCTGTTTTTTAATTGGGTTGTTTGTCTTTTTGTTGTTGACCTGTAGGATTTCTTTATATATTCCTCATATTAAACCTGTTTGGGAAATGTGATTTTGAAATGTTTTCTCCCATTGATTAGACTGCCTTTTCACTTTCTTGGCAAAGTCTTTTGAATTAAAAAGTACTCAGTTTTGTGGTAATCCTATTGATGTTTCTTCTTTTAATGTTTGTGCTTTCGGTGTAATGTCTAAGAAAGCACCTCCTACCACAAAATCTTTGAGATGCTTCCATACGTTTTCTTACAGGAGTTTTATGGTCCTAGGTCTAATATTTAGGTCTTTGATCCATTTTGCGACAGTTTTTGTATAAGGTATGAGATATAGGATATTCTTTCAGATATGGATATCCATTTCTCCCAGCAGCATTTGTTAAAGAGATTATTTTTTTCCAGTTGTGTTGACTTTGCCACCTTGTAAAAAAATCAGTTGGCCATAAATGTGAGGTCTGTTTATGAAGTCTCAGTTCAATTCCAGTGGTCAATATATCTATCCGTATGCAGCACCATAGTGTTTTGACCATTGTAGCTTTGTAATATACTTAAGTGTCAGGTAGTGTAAGTCTGTGTACTTCTTTTTTCTTTCCCAATGTTTTTGGCTATTCAGGGCACCTTGTCCTTCCAGATGAATTTGAGTATTTTTTTATTTTTCCATTTCTGCAAAGTGAGCTATTGCAAATTTGATGGGTATCACAATTGAGTCTGTACTTCAATTTGGGTAGAATTGACATCTTAAACAACATTTCACTTTCCTATCCTTGAGCACAGAATGTCCTTCCATTTCTTTAAGTCTTTTTAAAATTTCCATTGGCGATGTTTTGTAGTTTTCTGTGTATAGGTCCTTTACATCCTTGGTTAAATTTACTCCTAGATATTTGATTATTTTTGTTTGTTTTACTATTGTAAATAGATTTTTAAAAAATTTCCTAATCAGATTGCTCTTTATTAGTTTATAGAAGCACTACTGATTTTTGCCTCTTGGTCTCAAATTCTATCACTTTGCTGAACTCTTCATTTATTAGCTCTAGTAGTTTTGTTGTAAATTTTTTTTTTTGACTTTCTAAATATAGGATCATGTCTTCTGCAAACAGTGAAAGTTTTAATTCTTTCTTTCTAGTTTGGATGCCTTTTATTTCTTTTTCTTGCCTCATTGCTCTAGCTAGAACTTTCAGCACAATGTTAAAGAACAGTGGTATCAGTGGGCATCCTGGTCTTAGAGGGAAAGTTTTCAGTCTTTCACCATTTTCATGTGTACCCTTTAGCATGTTGAGGAAATTTCCTCTTATTGCTATCCTTTGAAGTATTTATATCAAAAAAGAATGCTGGATTTTGTCAAATGTCTTTCCTGTTTAATTGAGATAATCCCATTTTTATTTTCCCATTCAGTTTGTTGATATGGTGTATTACATTAATTGATTTTCTTGTGTTGAATCACCTTTCTATATCTAGGATAAAACCCACTTGATTGTGGTGTATAATTCTTTTTAGTGTGCTCTTGAATTCGATTTGCAAGTATTTTCTTGAGGATTATTACATCTATGTTCATTAGAGAAATTAACCGGTAATTTTCTTTTGTAATATTTTTGTCTAGCTTTGGTATTAAGGTGATGTTGGCTTCATAGAATAAGTGATGTTGGCTTCATAGAATGAGTTAGGTTGCAGTCCCTCCTGTTTAAATTTTTGAAAGAGGTTGAGGAGGATTACTATTAATTCTACTTGGAATGCTTCATAGAATTCACCAGTGATGCTTTTCTTTGTGGGGAAGTTTTTGATTACCATTTCAGTCTCTTTATCTGTGATTGGTTTGTTGAGGTCTTCTGTTCTTCTAGAGTCACTGTAGATTGTATGCTTCTAGGAATTTGTCCATTTCATCTAGATTATCTAATTTTTTGGCATACAGTTGTTCATGGTGTCCTCTTAGGATCTTTTTTGTTTCTGTTGTGTCAGTGATAATGTTCCCGCCTCTGACTTCTGATTTTATTTATTTGCATGGTCTCTCCCCTTTTTTTTTTCTTTGTCAATCTAGCAAAAGGTTTGTCAAAGCTACTGATTTTCCCTGAGAACCAACTTCTGGTATTGGTGATTTGTTCTATTTTATTTTTTATTCTCAATTTCATATAGTTCTGCTGTGATCTTTATATCTTCCTTCTCTTTGCTTTGGGGTTAGTTTGTTGCTGTTTTTTTAGTTCTTCCAGTTGTCCAGTTAGGTCTTCAATTTTAGCTCTTTTTTTAATGTAGGTGTTTAGGGCAATAAATTTAACTCCTAGCATTATCTGTGGTGCATCCGGTGAGTTTTGATACATTGTGTTCTTGTTTTCATTTGTCTCAAGATATTTACTGATTTCTCTTGCAGTTTCTTCTTTGACCCACTGTCAGGGGCAGGGAAACGGAGGCTGCCAGCTGCTTTCTGTTCTAGGCTGGTCTAAACTGTAGCTGTTCCCTTGGAGCTGGACTCCAGCATTCCAAATTCTCTGATCAAAAGCTGGAGTTGGTGCCTTGCCCTCCACGTGCCCCACCCCCTTTTCCCAGGGGAGAGCCACCACATATCAGTCCTTTCCCCATCGCCGTGAGAAGTCACTGCATCTCTCAGTTATCACTGCTTCGTCTCTTGCCAGGGATAGGCCTGAACAGAGGCAGCCAGCTGCTTTTTGTAATGGGTTGTTTAAAAATGTAGCTGTTCTTGGAGCTGCAGTCCAGCAAATTGAATTCCTCAATTAAGAGCTAGAGTCAGTGCCTGGTCCTGTCTCCCCCTTTTCTTGGTGAAGAGCCATCCTTCAGCAAACTGATCTCTATCAACCCAAGAAGCCACTTTGTTTTTCTATCTGCTCTGCTTCCTCACCTGCTGGAAGCATGGTTGAAACAGAACTTATTGGGTTATTTTTGTCCTGGGTTATTTCTAAGTGTAGCTAAGCTTGGAGCTGGTACACAGCAGACCAGAGTTGCTAATCAGAAGGTGCTATCAGTGCCCTGCTGAGTCCCTCTATCTGTTCCTAGTAGAGAGGGCTTCTCTTTCCAGCCAAGGAATGGTTTCTCAGGCTGCCTGCATTGCCACTGGGGGATGGGCACCAGCCTTTGTAGCATGGAGAGATCTACTCACAGTTCTTCACCACAATTTATCATTCTGTTCCTTCCGCTCATTCCTGAGTGGTGTTTGTTGTTCTGCTGGTGTCCGGAGACCCCCAAACAGTTGTTTCAGATAGTTTTGGCTACTTACTAGCTGCCCTGGACGAAGGAGTGAACACCCTACTCCTTCACCAAGGGGGCAGAAATCTAATGTATTCTTTATCTCTTCTATTGTGCCTTTCATTCCCATAAGTTGTTTGTTTGTTTGTTTTGCATGCTTTCAAATTCTTCTTTATACTTACCCAAAGTCTTCTTAATAGCCTTTATCTCTGTTGCCACATTTTCCTTCATCTCCTTGAATTGATTAGGAGATTTGTTTGAACTTCATTGATAAATTGTTTCAATCCTATTTAAAGTTTGAGTTTGTCGCTTTTACTAGGCCATATCTTCCTTGTAATTTTTGCTGGTGTCTAGGCATCTGATTTTCTTTGTGAGTTTACTCTGGGGGTTAGTTTCTCTCACTTGCCTATGGCTTTCTTGTTGTCTGGCCTCGTGCTAGAGCTCTTCTTTGACACTTGGCTCAACAGTTTTTAGACCTTTAGAATAGGTTATGTTTAACTGATGACCAGAATCTTTTTTTCAGCTCTTTATTCATCTGATGCTTGGCCTGGATATATGGTAAGGTTTTTGAGATTATACTATTTATTTGTGCAGTTATTTCATTCTCAGTAGAACGCTTCCTTTCCTCTGTTCCTTCTCCAGAAATGTTGATCTATTCTGTTTATTTTGTATTAGACTCAATATGTTTTTAACATTCCTTTCATTATCTCTAGCCACTTTTACCTGGAGGGCTAATTTATGGGAGGATGTTCCCCCCCTGGAGAGGATCTTCCCAAGTCAGATTTTTCCAGTCAAAGCAGGGGTAGAGGCCCCCAAAGGGTGTAGACAGTTCCCAAGTATCCTGGGTTCTCCTATCTGGAAGGACGCCAGTCTTCTCTGTAATGTCTCCCCAGTTTGGTGCTTTACTGGCGTCCCAGCAGATGGTGCTCTTCTGCCACCTATTCTCCACAGTCCTCAAGTGGTGCTGTGCCTTAAGTCTCAGTGACACTGCCCCTTCCAGGGCTGTGGTTGAGACAGGGTGCTTTTAGCAGGGGCGGGGTGGAACTCTTGGTCGAATCCCAGATCTGAATTCTCCAAACAACATCTTCAAACTGCACTGGCAGAGTCATCCCCCCATCTTTCTTTTGAGCTTCTGGGGAAGAGTCACCATTCAGTACCCTCTTTCCTGCCACCCCAAGAAGTTACAGTGTCTCTCAATCAGCATACTCCTGCCCCTGCCACAGGTGGGGTTGAAAAGGAGGCTGCCAGCTGCTCCATGTCCTGGGTAGTTTGAATCTATAGCTGCTCTGGATTCACTAAACATAAGCTGCAGGCTGTGCCTGGACTTGTCCCCCTCCTTCTTGGGAAGAGCTGTCCCTCACCAAACTGATTCCCACAGTCCTGAGTGGTTATTACTGTCTTTCTCCATCTGCCCTGCTTCCTCTCCTACTGGGAGCAGGGTTGAAACAGTCTCCTGGGTGCTTTCTGTCCAGGGCAGGTTGTAAATTTAGCTGTGCCTGGAGGTGGCACTCAGTATCTGAATTCGCTAATCAGAAGCCACAATTGGTGCGTGGCCACATCATTTACCCCACTCCTCCCACCCCACCCCCACCCCCACCCCCCACCCCCAGTTCCAGGAAGAGAGGGCTTCTATTTCCAACCAGGGAGTGGCTCCTGAGACAGCCTGCTGCACCAGTGGGGTATGAGCCTCAGCCTTGAGATCTACTCATAGACCTTTACCTCAGTTTATCAGTCTCTTCCTTGTCCTTTCCCTGGAATGTGTACAGTATTTTTCTGGTCTTTGGAACCCCAAAGAGTTGTTTCACACATTTTCTGGCTGTTAACTAGCTGCCCTGCAGGACAAACTAAATCCTAGAGTTCTTTATCCTGCCCTCTTGTGGCAAGGGGGCAGGGGTGGGGGAAGAACCTCTATGTTTTTGATAATTGCCATCCTGGTATGTGTGAGGTAGTTTATCATTGTGGTTTGGTTTGCATTTTCCTGATTACTAATGATGTTGAGCTTCCTCTCCTGTGGTTTTTGGCCATTTGTGTATCTTCTCTGAGAAATAGTTCTTCAGATGCTTTACCTATTTTTAATTCAGTCATTTGTCCTTTTATTTTTGAGTTGTAGGAATTATTTATGTACGCTGTTTCCTAGTCCCTTATCAGATACCTCATTTCCAGATACTTACTTCCATTTTGTAGGTTGTTTTTCCACTTTCTTGATTAAAATTTTTTAATGTTGATGAAGTCTATTTTATAATTATTTTCTTTTTTTGCTTGTGCTTTTTCAAGTCTTGGTGATTATTCTAGTTTGCTAGCTGCTGGAATGCAATATACCAGAAATGGAATGACTTTTAAAAAGGGGAATTTAATAAATTGCTAGTTAACAGTTCTAAGGCTGAGAAAATGCCCCAATTAAAACAAGTCTATAGAAGTGTCCACTTTAAGGCATCCAGGGAAAGATACCTTGGTTCAAGAAGGCTGACGACGTTCAACGTTTCTCTCTCAGCTGGAAGGGCACATGGTGAACATTGTGGTGTCCGCTGGCTTTCATGTGGCTCTACCAAAAGGGGCTCTCTCCAAAATGTTTCTTCTTTTAAAGGATTCCAGTAAGCAACTCCACCTTCAGTGGGTGGAGACACACCTCCATGGAAATCTTCTAATCAAAAGTTACCACCCACAATTGAGTGGGTCACATCTTCATGGAAACAATCAAAATGCTCCTACCCAGCAATACTGAGTGAGGATCAAAGGGCATGGCTTTTCTGGGGTTCACCACAGATTCAGACCAGCACAATGATTTAGGTGTTTGTTTTTCTCCTATGTGTTTTATGGTTTTAGCTGTTACATTTTGATGTTTGAGCAATTTTGAGTTAATTTTTGTGTATGGTGTGAGGTATGTGTCCAAATTAATTCTTTTGCATGTGGATATGCAGTTGTTCCAGTAGTGTTTGTTAAAAAGACTACTCTTTCCTCTATTAAATAGTCTTGGGACCCTTGTCAAAAATCAGTTGGCTGGGGTGGGCCACGGTGTCTCAGCAGGCAGAGTTCTCACCTGCCATGCTGGAGACTCAGGTTTGATTCCTGGTGCCTGCCCAGGTTATAAAAAAGAAAAAATCAGTTGACTGTAAGGGGTTTCTCTCTGTGTATATATATATATAAATATTTAAAATATTTTTATTGATGATTCTTCACATGCATACACTGTACCATGAGTGGCTCCTATATCATCACATAGTTGTGTATTCATCACCATGATTAATTTTAGAATATTTCCATCACTCCAGAAAAAGAAATAAAAAGAAAAAAGTATCCATCCCATATCCCTTACCCTTCCCTCTCAGGGACCACTATTATTTCAGTCTACCCAAATTATTTTACCCCTTATCCCCCCATTATTTATTTTTTTATCCATATTTTTTTACTCATCTGTCCATATCCTGGATAATAGGAGCATCAGACACAAGGTTTTCACAATTACACAGTCACATTGTAAAAGTTACATCTTTATATTATCATCTTCAGGAATCAAGGCTACTGGAACACAGCTCAACAGTTTCTGGTACTTCCCTCCAGCTGCTCTAATATACCATAAACTATAAAGTGATATCTATATAATGCAAAAGAATAACCTCCGGGATAACCTCTCAACTCTGTTTGAAATCTCTCAACCACTGATACTTTTATTTTGTACCATTTTCCTCTTCCCCCTTTTGGTCACAAAGGCTTTCT
This sequence comes from Tamandua tetradactyla, assembly GCF_023851605.1. NCBI lineage: Eukaryota > Metazoa > Chordata > Mammalia > Pilosa > Myrmecophagidae > Tamandua > Tamandua tetradactyla. Next base: position 176,794,798 of record NC_135328.1, read on the forward strand.
CAATCCCATGATGCCAGGTCCTGGCAAATCCCAGGAGTTCTGTAGGGGTTTCTATTTTGAAGAACAGATTTTCCTCTAAGATTGCTTCCAATTTTTTTTTTTAAACAGTCACAAACTTGGATTAAAGTTGCCAGTATAGAACAAAGAACTAGATTTCCTTGGGCCATTTGAGAGTAAGTTGCCAACATGATACCCCACATTGACCTTGTTTGAGTGCATTTCCCCCCCACAACAATATTCTCCTACATAACCACAATGCAACCATCAAAATCAGAAAATTAACACTGATGCATTACTGCCATCTCATACCCAGATTTCATTTAAGTTTTCCCCATTGTCCTTATAATGTCCTTTATCACAAAAGAACCTAGCCAGAATCACACATTGCATTTAATTGTCAATTATTTAGTCCCCTTCAATTGAACAGTTCCTCATCTTTGACTTTTATGAATTTGATGTTTTTGAAGCATACAGGCCACGTGTTTTAAAGTATGTCTTTCAATCAGATTTGTCTAATGTTTCCTCATGCTGAGATTAAGTTTATGCATATTTGGCAGTTTACCAGTAGAAATACATGTTTTTCTCAGTGCGTCCTATTGGGAGCCCAACACTTGATCATTACTGGTGATATTAATGTCGATTGCTTGAGTAAGATGGTAGTGTTTGCCAGGCTTCTAACATTGTTAAATTATTTGTCATTTTGTAATTAATAAGCATTTTGTGGGAAGGCACTTTGAAAATTTTGCAAATATTTGCTTCATCATCAATCTTGCAATTTTTTTGGGGTTTCCTTTTATCTTCATGGACTCACAAATTTCTAACTTGTTTAATGGGTTTTATTTCCTTGCTTTCATTGTTTCAGTGTTCAAATTGTCCCAGATTTGTCAGTGGGATCTCTTTCAAGCTGGCTCCTTTGTTCTTCTGACATGGCCTCACATTCTTTGAGCACTTCCTTACTTTTTGGCCAAGAAGGCTCATTTGGTCTAGAATCAGCCGCTTCTCTAAAGAGCGCTGGTTCTTTTTAATGAAGAATGGCACTAGAAACTGAGATCTGGGTGCTACTACTGCAAATGGTTAGATGTGTGTAATACTATGTTTCTGTTTCCAGGATCTCTCAGGGAACACAGCTATGGAATATTATATGTATTCCCTATATGTACAGACATTTACATCCATATTAATTTCTGTGTGTGTGTGTGTATCCATGACTTCACATCAGTATTTTCAATTCCAATCCAATGCCAGAAAGTTTATTCTATTTTTTTCCTTTCCATATTGTATCTTCCTTCTTTGTGAGAAACCTGGCTCCCCTTATCTTTCATAGGTTAATTTATTTAATCCAACCTGCTGTAATGTAATCAGGTTTCTTATAGCTGTTACTGTGCCCTTTCTCTGCCGAATCAGAAACCCTTTTCACCCCTACTAAATGACTTTTTGACCTAATTGTTTTGGAAGGGGCTTTACATTGTTTTTTTTTTTTTGTATATGCTGTGGGGTGGGGATCACATTCCATTCTTTTCCATGTGAATATCCTGCTATCACTGCACCATTTCCACATTGTCAAAATTTTGAGAGACAATGGAGGCTTTTTTTCCCCACATCTGTTCAGAATTAAAATTCAATACTTTATAAGAAGGGAAAAATAGCATGAAATTTTCACTTTTCAGGCAGTTACTGATAGAATTTTTTTAAACTTTTTTTTTTTTAGAGAGGGAGGAAGGGAAGGAAAGACAGAGAGAAGGAAGGAAGGATGGAAGGAAGGAAGGGAGGAAGAAAGGGAAACATCTTTAAACATTTTCTTGTTTTATTGTATTTTGTTTGTTTGTTTGTTTTTTTACATGGGCTGGGGCCGGGAATCGAACCGAGGTCCTCCGGCATGGCAGGCAAGCACTTTGCCCGCTGAGCCACCGCGGCCCGCCCAAACTTTTTTTATTAATTAAAAAAATTAACAAACAAAACATTTAGATATCATTCCATTCTACATATACAATCAGTAATTCTTAATATCATCACATAGTTGCATATTCATCATTTCTTAGTACATTTGCATCGATTTAGAATAAGAAATAAAAAGACAACAGAAAAAGAAATAAAACGATAACAGAGAAAAAAAAAGATGATACATATCATACCCCTTACCCTTCGCTTTCATTTACCACTAGCATTTCAAACTAAATTTATTTTAACATTTGTTCCCCCTATTATTTATTTTTATTCCATATGTTCTACTCTTCTGTTGATGTAGTAGTTAAAAGGAGCATCAGACACAAGGTTTTCAATTCACAGAGTCTCATTGTGAAAGCTATATCATTGTTCAATCATCATCAAGAAACATGGCTACTGGAACACAGCTCTACATTTTCAGGCAGTTCCCTCCAGCCTCTCCGCTACATCTTGAACAACAAGGTGATATCTACTTAATGCGTAAGAATAACCTCTCAACTCTGTTTGGAATCTCTCAGCCATTGACACATGGTCTCATTTCATTCTTCCCCCTTTGGTCGAGAAGGTTCTTTCAATCCCTTGATGTTAATTCTCAGCTCATTCTAGGGTTTTTCTCAGTCCCTTGATGCTGAGTCTCAGCTCATTCCAGGATCTCTGTCCCACGTTGCCAGGAAGGTCCACATCCCTGGGAGTCATGTCCCACGCAGAGAGGGGGAGGGTGGTGAGACTGCTCATCATATTGGCTGGAGAGAGAGGCCACATCTGAGCAACAAAAGAGGCTCTCTTGGGGGTGACTCTTAGGCCTAAATTTTAAGTAGATTTGACCTATCCTTTGTGGGGTTAAGTTTCATATGAACAAACCCTAAGACTGGGGGCTCAGCCTATAGCTTTGGTTGTCCACACTGCTTGTGAGAATGTCAAGAATTCAACTTGGGGAAGTTGAATTTCTCCGGGGGCTTGCAAATACATTTCCAGTCACTGATCAAATCACTCTGGGATTCATCGGTGCATCACTCTGGACAAACCAACAAAATCTCAAGTGCTACCTGAGATTCCAAGTACTTATGACATTCAATCAAACTGTCTACTTGAGTTATATTAGGAAATGCTCTAGTCAAAATCTAAATTTTGTAACAAACATTTTTTGCTTTAGTCTCACACATAAGGTGACATTTTGAAGTATTAATTATCATCTATTTTCAGCACCCTGCAGTAATGACATTCCTTTGTTCTTCCTCATGCCAAAACATTTTTAAAATCTGTACATTGTACATTTCACTATTATTATACACTCTAGGCATTCCTAGATTATACCATCTCGATCTTTACCATCTATCTTTCTTTCTAATTTCATTTATATCCCCAGCCCTCCTCCCTCTATCATTCTCACATGCAGGTTCATTCAGTGTTTTAACATAATTACATTACAGTTAGGTAGTATCGTGCTGTCCATTTCTGAGTTTTTATATTCAGCCCTGTTGCACAATCTGTATCCCTTCAGCTCCATTTACCCAATATCTCACCCTATTTCTATCTCCTGATGGTCTCTGTTACCAAGGAAATATTCCAAGTTTATTCACTAATGTCAGTTCATATCAGTGAGACCATACAGTATTTGTCCTTTTGTTTCTGGCTAATCACACTCAGCATAATGTCCTTAAGGTCCATTCATGTTGTTACACACTTCATAACTTTATTCTGTCTTACAACTGCATAATATTCCATCTTATGTAAATGTCACAGTTTGTTTAGTCAACTGTCTGTTGATGGACATTTTGACTGTTTCCATCTCTTGGTGATTGTTAATAATGCTGCTATAAACATTGGTGCGTAAATGTCCATTTGTGTCCTTGGCCTCGTGTCCTTTGAGTAGAGACAGCATATAGATGGGTCCTGTTTTTTAATCCATTCTGCCAGACTATGTCTTTTGATTGGAGAGTTTAATCCATTAACATTCAGTGTTATTACTGCATGGATAGTACTTTCTTCTACTATTTTGCCTTCTGGATTTTATATGTCATATCTAATTTTCCTTCTTTTTACCTTTATCATAGTCTTCCTTTCTACACTCTTCTCCACACCCCTCTCTTCTGTCTTCGTATCTGTCTCTAGTGTTCCCTTTAGTATTTCTTGCAGAGCTGGTCTCTTGGTCACAAATTCTCTCAGTGATTTTTGTCTGAAAATGTTTTAATTTCTCCCTCATTTTTGAAGGACAGTTTTGCTGGATATAGAATTCTTGGTTGGCAGTTTTTCTCTTTTAATAATTTAAATAGATTATCCCACTGTCTTCTCGCCTCCATGGTTTCTGCTGAGAGATCTGCGCATAGTCTTATTGGGCTTCCCTTGTATGTGATGGATTGCTTTTCTCTTGCTGCTTTCAAGATCCTCTCTTTCTCTTTGACCTCTGACATTCTGATTATTAAATGTCTTGGAGTATGTCTATTTGGATCTATTCTCTTTGAGGTGCACTGCACTTCTTGGATCTGTAATTTTAAGTCTTTCATAAGAGTTGGGAAAATTTCAGTGATAATTTCCTCCATTAGTTTTTCTGCTCCTTTTCCCTTCTCTTCTCCTTCTGGGACACCCACAACAGGTATATTCATGTGCTTCATATTGTCTTTCAATTCCCTGAGTCCCTGCTCATATTTTTCCATTTTTTTTCCCTATAGTTTCTGTTTCTTGTCGGATTTCAGATGTTCCGTCCTCCAGTTCAGAAATCCTATGTTCTGTCTCTCGAAATCTCCCATTGTAGGTATCTATTGTTTTTTTTCATCTCTTCTACTGTGTCTTTCATTCCCATAAGTTCTGTGATTTGTTTTTTCAGACTTTCAGTTTCTTCTTTTTGTTCTTTCCGTGCCTTCTTTATATCCTCCCTCAATTCATTGATTTGGTTTTTGATGAGGTTTTCCATGTCTGTTCGTACATTCTGAATTAATTGTTTCAGCTCCTGTATGTCATTTGAATTGTTGGTTTGTTCCTTTGACTGGGCCATATCTTCAGGTTTCCTAGTGTGATTTGTTATTTTTTGCTGGCGTCTAGGCATTTAATTACCTTAATTAGTTTATTCTGGAGATTGCTTTCACTTCTTTTATCTAGGGTTTTCTTGCTGGATGAATTTGTTGTCTATCTGTCTTTGACATTCCGTTCAGCTTTATCTGGACCTTTAGCTTAAGTTTTGTTTAACAAAGGAGAATTTTTCAGTTCTTGTTTTCTTGTTTCTTGCCCTGCTTGTGTGGTGCCTTTCCCCCCCACACACTTAGGAGGGTCTACTTAGATGTTATAGACCCCAGCCAGATTTTCCCAGACCAAACCGGCCTCCTATCAGGAGGAGTCACCTGCGTCGGTTTTCCCTGAGGGTGAGACCCAGCAGGTGGAAAGACTTTCCTGTGAAGTCTCTGGACTCTGTTCTTCTTATCCTGCCCTGTGTGTGGCGCTTGTCTGACTGCAGGTCTCACCAGCATAAGATGTTGCAGCACCTTTAACTTTGGCAGACTCTCCCTGCTGGGGGCGTGGTGAAGACAGAGGAGAGGTTGTAGGCTGGTTTTTTTTTTTTTGCATTTTCCTAATCTTTACTGTAAACCTAAGGTAGCTATGAATTTGTGTTGAAGCTAGAATTCAAACCAGGCTCCTGCTGTTTACAAAATACAGATATCCTAAAAGGCCACCAATGGTGACCCATGCCACCATGGCTAAGGGGATTCGTGTCTCGTAGGGGCAAAGTGCTTTCACAGTCATGGTCTCTCAATCCTGCTTCCCCTGGGGGCTGGCAGCTGGGATGGGTATTCCCATTTTACGCACGAGGGACCATCTCAGAAATGAGCTCTTCTCTCTTCTAGGATTTAGCAGTTTTAAAGTAATGGGGCACCTCTTGGCGTGGCTGGAGAGGTGACCCCACCATGGCCTTGGGGCCTGGGGGCCTCCCTCCTGCCTCCGTGTCCCCCTTCACGGCACACTTGGTGCCAGAAATGGGCTTTGGATCTTGCTGTTTGGGTTTCTGCATTTTTTCTTTATTCACACCAGACTCGGCATCTCTAGGGCTTGGTTATTCTTGGAAGGACTGCCTGTGAGAGCAAGCTTGTGCTTGGACTTTGCCTGTCCCTGGGGGTCCACCGCCCCCCTGCCCCTCCCGAGCCTCTCTGGCCCTGTAGATGAGGCCCCCAGCCCCAGGAGAAGAGCTTGTGTCTCCTTGGAAATAAGGCAGGAGTAAGAGTGCCTGTGTGAGGGCTCTGGGCGGGGGGCGCCTCTGATCTTGACGGGTGGTTCCGGAAGCCTCTAGCCCAGTCTCCTTTGTGGGAGGTAGTGCAAAGTTTGGGTGAGTTATTTGAGATCCAAATGTTTACACATTGTGTAGGCTGGTTTTAATGGCTTCAAATTACCAAGGCCTGGTGTCTGAATTCCTTCATGGAGGGATTCCACTTGAGTTGAGCTTCACCCCTCCCCTGGGGAAGGCACAGGCTCCAGACAAGCCCCCAAAAGAGCTCACTTCTGCCTATGCCTGGGGCAGTTGCAGCCTGAAAAGGCCTGCTGCTGTATCCAGAGGCAGTCAAGCCTTTATAGAAGCACAGCCACAAAAACCTCTGTTTCCTTCTCTTTTTTTCCCCCTTTTTCTGTCAGTCCTGTCCCCTTGGTGCCGGGGCAAAAATGAGCAACCTCCGCTTTGATCAGGTTCACCTAAGCTGGGGGCCTATTTTTAGTAGTCAGAATTTGTTAATTAGTTCCACAATTGGTGTTTGATTGTGCCCAGTCCCTGCTGCTGGTACAGTCCTTTCCTTTCCCCTCTGGGAAGTGGCCTGTGGGGGAGGGGCACTGGCCGCCACAGCTTTGGGAACTCACAGTTTGGGGGGTACTTGCAGCCGGTCCAGCTGGTCCAGAGTGGGGTATGCTGTGTTTCTGGTCACTGATGTGGCCCCAGGAGCTTTTCTGTGCTGTTTCTGGTTATTTAGTAGTTGTTCTGGAGGACGAACTAAGACGCGCACATTGTTAAGCCGCCATCTTGACCTGGAAGTCTACTGATAGAATTTTAAAAGGATTCCTCCTTTGGTTAATGTTTTAACATTCAACAGAGTAATGCTTAATTTGATTGATGATTATTTGAATCTTAATGCACATTGATTAATGAGCTGCTGCTGAATAAGGAAGTCCGTAAACGAATAATAGTTTACATTTACAAAATAATATTTTCTCTTTTAGCTCTGCCACCAAAGCCACCTAAGCCAGTGACTTCAGCGGTTACAAATGGAATGAAGGAAAGTTCTTCCTCTTCTCTACAAGATGCAGAATGGTACTGGGGCGATATTTCAAGGTAATTAGATGGATACTATATTTGAGAATTACTAGTTAAAAATTTTATTTCCCCTTATCATTTAAAAGTTAACCTCTTAAAATTTGTGTGTGGGAACATCTCAAAAGCATCTTAATGCTTTTCCTCCCAAAAAAATGTGACAAGAAAATCACTGAATTATGGTTATGATTATTACCTTTAATGTGTTGGAGGATAGATTTCTGAATAAATGAAATTTATACATTTAGGACAGCTACAGTATTTTAGAAGAAGATACTTATAGGTACTTATTTTTTCTTTATCTTTCTTTTTCTGAGAAAATGCTTCCTGAATCTTTGTATGCACAAGAATCAACTAGGGTGGTGCACAGGAATTTGCATTTTCATAACCTCCCCAGGTGAATTTGATGCAGACTTCACCGACCTCAGACTTTGAGAAATAGGACCCTAGGGCAAATTTGCTTTTTGTGCAAACTGTGCAAGATTTTGACCCTTATGAGGGATATGAAATTTTTATATTAAAGTTGATCCAAAAATGTTTATCTTAGTATATTATACTATGAATGGGTTTATTTCATTTAAATACCATTTAAGTTTTTCTTTTAAGATCATATGGTTCTACAGTAATTCTCCAGGATCTTTTATGCCTTGCTAGTTACTTTGAGTGTTGTAGTTGTTTCTTAAAGTCCTAAGCCAACTGTTCAGAAAGAGTCTGTTATCAGTATAAATTCAAATAGGAGAATTTCATGTTGAAAGATTGTAAACTTAGTGATTATTTCCCCCTCTATCAGACACAGCTGCCACTGTTGCTTAACTATACAGTCTTCTTTCTAAATAGCTGTTGGTTTTTCTTGAAACTGTACAAGTTCTGATCTGCCTAAGGAACTTCTAAAGGTTTAATAGAAACAGTATTCTCTATAGACAGTTCAAATCTGAAAGAGTTTAAAAAACAAATAGCCCTTCCTTAGATTGCATAACACCTAAAATCAGAACAGAGAGGGTGTATCTAGGAGGAGCAACTAAATGACCTCTGAAAAGGCCCCTGTTCTAGTCTGCTAGCTGCTGGAATGCAATATACCAGAAACGAACAGCTTTTAAAAAGGGGAATTTAATAAGTTACAAGTTTACAATTCTGAGGCTGAGAAAATATTCCAATTAAAGCAAGTGTATAGTAATGTCCAATCTAAGGCATCCAGGTAAAGATACCTTGATTCGAGAAGGCCGTTGATGTTCAGGGTTTCTTTCATCTGGAAAGGCACATGGCAAACATGCTCAAGGTTTCTCTCTTGGCTGGAAGGGCACATGGCGAACATGGCATCACTTGCTAGCTTCCCCTCCAGCTACCCTGGAGGCGCTTTACTTCTTTATCTCTAAATGTTGCTTACTGGTAGAGTCTCTGCTTCATGGTTCTGTAGCGTTCTCTGTTGTGGCTTTCCTGAGGCCCTGTTCTCTACTGTCTCCGTATCTCCCCCTTTCTTCAGAATGTTTACTCTTTTATAGGATTCCAGTAAACTAAATCAAGAATCACCTGGAATGGGTGGAGCTTGACAACCACTCTTGATTGAGTTACATCTCCAGGGAGATAAGCTAATTAAAGTTTCAAACATATAGTACTGAATAGGGATGAGAAGAAACCGTTTCTCCCACAAGGCTGATTAGGATTAAAATACGGCTTTTCTAGGGTACATAAATCTTTTCAAACCAGCACAGCCCCATGATTCTATAACCGTATACATACCACATCCTCTTCCCAACTAGCCTTATTAATAACAGATGACGAGAACTGAACCTTATTCTTATGTTGTTTCATTTTCCCTATAATTCTGTTCTTCAGGGAGGAGGTAAATGACAAATTACGGGACATGCCAGATGGCACTTTCTTGGTCCGAGATGCCTCAACAAAAATGCAGGGAGATTATACTTTGACGTTGCGGTGAGTATTTTTAAGCCTGTTAGCTAGTGCTCTGGTAACATTTTAAAAATTCTTCATATACAGAGATTTCTGTTTTATTTAAATCTTTATATATGCCATTTTCGTATTTTAATTTTTATGCATATTTTAAGTAGTTTGGCTAATTTTCCATTTTTTATATATTAGATATTTAAGCATCTTTTATACAGATGGCAGCTTTTTAAATTTTTATGTAGCAGTAAAACGAAAAGGCTAAGATCCCTAAATGTAAGGGAATAGAAAGTGTACTATTAACCTTACTGGTGAAGTAGATGTCTTGGGCATAGACTAAAGTTATTAATGATTTCTTGAGAATCCCTCCCAACCCTCCATCGGCACCCCCACCCTCAGCCAATAACCACATTATTAAAGAGAATCTAGAAATAAACTTAACATAATTTTGACTGGTGAGGATATGTAGAAGATGGAGCAATTCTCAGCTTGTGACCTGCCTCCTGGGTGAGCCTGTTAGAGTCTCATAAGTGATGGATGTATGAATTTTTATGTTTACAAAGATGAAACTTGTTAAAAAAATATTGATATATCATTTCCAGTCACAGTGAAATGAATGTAGAGATAAATATCAGAGGGAGAACGGGAAGATTCACAAATATGTAGAAATTAAACAACATGCTGTTAAATTACCAGTGGGTCAAAGAAGAAATCACAAGAGAAATATCTTGAAAGGAGTGGAAAATAAAAATACAACATACCATACTTACGGAATGCAATAGAGGCAAGTGCTCAGAGGGAAATTTATGGCTCTAAATGCTTCCATTAAGAAAAGAAAAGAAAGATATTGGTAAGAGATTTAACCTTACAACTTGAGGATTTGGAGAAGGAAGAACAAACTAAACTCAAAGTAAGCAGACAGAAGAAAATAACAAAGATCAGAGACAAATAAATACAGAATTTCAAAAAAAAGAATTGACAAATCTAAATTTGTTCTTTGAAAAGATCAATAAAATTGACAAACTTTAGCTAAATTGACAAAAAGAGAGAGAAGAAGCAAATAACTACAATCAAAAATGAAATGAGGGACGGTACTACTGACCCGACAGAAATCAAAAGGATTATAAGAGGACATTCTGAACAGCTGTGTATCAGCAAATTAGATAATATTAATGAAATGGCCAAATTCCTAAAAACACACAAACTGCCTACATTAACCCAAAAACATAAGCAAGACCAATAACAAATAAAGAGATTGAGTCAGTAATCCAAAACCTCCCAACAGACAAGACTGCCAGGAGTGTAAAGCTCCCTGGCAATGTGGGACATGACTCCCAGGGATGAACTTGGTTCTGGCATTGTGGGATTGAAAAAGTCTTCATGACCAAAAGGGGGAAAAGAAATGAAACAAAATAAAGTTTTCAATGGCTAAGAGATTTCAGGAATCGAGAGGTCATTCTGGAGGTTATACTTATGTGTTATATAGATATTTCTTTTTAGTTTCTAGTGTATTAGAATAGCTAGAAAGAAATACCTGAAACTGTTGAGCTGTAATCCAGTAGCCTTGATTCTTGATGATGATTGTATAGCTGTATAGTTTTTATGCTGTAACCATGTGATTGTGAAAACTTTGTGACTGGCACTCCCTTTATCCCATGTATAGGCAAATAAATAAAGACAAAAATAAATAAATAGTTGGGGGGGGATAAGGGATATGGGATGTTTGGGATGCTCTTTTTAATTTTAATTTTTTTGGAGTAGTGAAAATATTCTAAGTTGATTGTGGGGATGAATGTACAGCTATATGTTGATACTATGAGCCATTGATTGTATACTTTGGATGATTATATAGTATGTGAATATATCTCAATAAAATTGCATAACAAAACAAAACAAAATAAACCTCCTAACAAAGAAAAGTTCAGGACCAGATGGCTTCACTGGTGAATTTTACCAATATTCCAAGAATTAATACCAGTGCTGCTCAAACTTTTCCAAAAAATTGAAGAAGAGGGAACACTTCCATTCTCATTCTCTGAGGCCAGCATCACTGTAATACTACACCCAAATAAATATATCACAAGAAAAGAAAATTGCAGGCCCAAATTCCTCATGAATGCAGATGCAAAAATCCTCAATAAAACACTAGTAAACCAAATCCCATAGCTCATTGAAAGAACTATGCACCATGATCAAGTAGGATTTATTCCAGGTATGCAAGGGTATTTAACATAAGAAAACCAATTAATGTAATGTACCACATTAATAGAGTAAAGGAAAAAAACAAATGATCATTTCAATTGTCCAGAAATGTCTTTTGGCACAATCTAGTACCTCTTCTTGATAAAACAACTTAGAAAACTTAAGTGTTTTCTCAGTTTTCTAACTAAATGCTTTCTAAGTAAGGGCTAGAAGGAAATGTCCTCAATGTGATAAAAGGCTTATATTAGGTAAGAAAAAGAAATAAAAAGCATCTAAATTGGAAAAGAAGTAAAACTTTCCCTATTTTCAGATGATATTGTATGTACAGAAAATCCTGAAAAACTCACAACAGAGCTCCTAGAGCTAATAAAAGAATTCAGCAAAATAGTGGGCTACAAGATCAATACGCAAAATCAGTACTGTTTCTAATACGCTAGTAATGAACAATCTGAAGAGGAAATCAAGAAAAAATTCCATTTATAGTATCAAAAAAGGATCAAGTATCTAAGAATAAATTTCTAACAAAACTACAAAAAACTGCTAAAAGAAATCAAAGAAGACCTAAATAAATGGAAGGATAGTCTATGTTCATGAATTAGAAGACTAAATATTAAGATGTCATTTTTACCCAAAGCGATTTTCAGATTCGACATAATTTCCATTCAAACTTCCAACAGCATTCTTTGCAGAAATGGAAAAGCCAGTCATCAAATTTATATTCAAGGGTAAGGTGCTTCAGATAGCCTAAACCATCTTGAACAAGAAGAACAAAGTTAGAAGACTCAAACTTCCTAATGTTAAATCTTATTACAAAGCTACATAATCAAAATAGCATGGTGCTGATATAAGGATAGATATATAGACTAATGGACTCAAATTGAGAATTCAGAAATAAACCCTCATATCTACGTCCAGCTGATCTTTGAAAGTGATGCCAAGTCCACTCAGTGGGGAAAGAACAATCTCTTTAACAAATGGTGCTGGGAAAACTGGGTATCCATGTGCAAAAAAATGCAGGTGGACCATTACCTCACACCCTATACAAAAATTATCTCAACTCAGAATGGATCAAAGACCTAAATGTAAGAACCAAAATTAGGAAAACTCTTTTAAGCATACATAGGGAAGCATGTCCAAGACCTTGTTTTAGGCAATAGTTTCTTAGGCTTTATATGAAAAACATGAGCAACAAAAGAAAAAATAGATAAATGGAATTTCATTAAAATAAAAAATGTTTGTGCATCAAAGGACTTCATTGTGACTGTAAAAAGACAGTGTACAGAATGGGAGAAAATATTGGGAAACCATTTATCTGGTAAGAGTTTAATAACTAGAATATATAAAGAAATCCTACAACCCATCAACAGAAAGACCAACAATCTAATTTAAAATATGAGCTAAAACTTGAATAGGTGTTTCTTCAGAGAAGATATACAAATGGCCAAAAGTACATGAAGAAATGCTTAACATCATTAGCCACTCAGACATGCAAATCAGAACCACAATGAAATATCATTTCACACCCAGTAGAATGACTACTATTAAACAAATAGAAAATTAGAAGTGTTGTAGAGGATGTAGACAAATAGCAAAACTTGTTCATTATTGGTGGAAATGTAAATTGGTACAGCTGCTGTGGAAAAAAGTTTGGCGCGTCCTTAGAAAGTTGGGAATAGAATGTACTTAAGACCCAGCAACCCCACTTATAAGTATATAGCCAAAGAATTGAAAGCACAGATTCAGACAGATATTTCCACCCCGATGTTTATAGCAGCATTATTCACAATTGTCAAAAGATGGAAGTAACCTATGTATCCATCAACAGATAAGCAAAATGTTATGTATACATAAAATGAAATATTATTCAACTATAGAAATGAAGTTCTGATATGTGAGATAATGTGAATGAACCTTGAAGACTTCGTGTTTGGCAATAAGCCAAGCACAAAAGGATAAATATTGTATAATCTCACTGATAAGAAGTAATTAGAATAAGCAAATTCATAGCACCAGAAACCAGAGTACAGATTTAGGTCAGAATACAGGTAGGTTTAGGCAGTGGGTAGTTAATACTTAATTGGTAAAAAGTTTTGTTTGGGTAATAGGATAGTTTTGGTGATGATGGCAGCACAAAATTGTGAATGGCATAACACTACTGAATTATATCTTTGAATGTAATTAAAGGGGGAAATTTTAGGTTGTATATTTTTTACTGGAATAAAAATTAAGAACAACAACATAGGATGGCATAACACCAACAGTGAACTCTAATGTAAACTATGTAGATAGTGTGCTGGTTTGAAAGGATGTATGTACCCTAGAAATGTCATGTTTTTTAAAAAAGTTTTTATTAATAAAACCAATCAACATACAATATGAACTTTTTTTATCACATAGTTGTATATTCATCATCATGATCTTTTCTTAGAACATTTGCATCAATTCAGAAAAAGAAATAAAAAGAAAACAAAAAAATTCATTCATACCATACCCCTTAACCCTCCCTTTCATTGATCACTAGCATTTCAATCTACTAAATTTATTTTAACACTTGGTCCCCCTATTATTTATTTATTTTTAATACATATGTTTTACTCATCTGTCCATAGGGTAGATAAAAGAAGCATCAAACACAAGGTTTTCATAATCACAGTCACACTGTGAAAGCTATTATCATTATACAGTTATCTTCAAGAAACTTGGCTACTGGAACACAGCTCTACATTTTCAGGCAGTTCTCTCCAGCCTGTCTATTATGCCTTAACTAAAAAAGGTGAAATCTATTTAACGTGTAAGAATAACCTCCAAGATCACTCTTGTTTGGAATCTCTCAGCCATTGACACTTTGTCTCTTTTTACTCTTCCCCCTTTTGGTCGAGAAGGTTTTCTCAATCCCTTGATGCTGAGTCTCAGCTCATTCTGGGGATTTTCTCAATCCCTTGATGCTGAGTCTCAGCTCATTGTAGGGATTTTCTCAATCCCATGATGCTGAGTCTCAGCTCATTCCAGGATTTCTGTCCCATGTTGCCAGGAAGGCCCACACCCCTGGGAGTCATGTCCCACTTAGACAGGGGGAGAGTGGTGAGTTGCTTGTTGTATTTGCTGGAGAGAGAGGCCACATCTGAGCAACAAAAGAGGTTCTCTTGGGGGTGACTCTTAGGCTTAATTTTAAGTAGTTTTGACCTATCCTTTGTGGGGTTAAGTTTCATATGAACAAACCCCAAGATTGGGGCTCAGCCCATAGCTTTGGTTGTCTGCACTGTTTGTGAGATTATCAGGAATTCAAGTTGGTGAAGTTGAATTTTCCCCCTTTTTCACCACTCCCCGAAGGGGACTTTGCAAGTATTTTTTTATTCACTGTTCAGATCACTCTGGGATTTATTGGGGCATCACTCTGGACAAACCAACAAAATTGCATGTCCTACTCAAGGTTCCATGTAATTATATTACCATCTATTTTTAACACCCTGCATTATTGACATTCCTTTATTCTTCCTCCAGTAAAACATTTTTAAATTTGTACATTTAGTCACTATCATTATACATTCTAGGGATTCCTAGATTATACCATCTCAATCTTTATTGTCTATCTTTCCTTCTGATTACATTTGTGCCCCCAGGCCTCCTCCCTCTATCATTCTCACATTCAGCTTCATTCAGTATTCTAACAATTGTATTACAGTTAAGTAGTATTGTACTATCCATTTCTGAATTTTTACAATCAGTCCCATTGCTCAATCTGTATCCCTTCAGTTCTGACTCCCAATATCTACCCTATTTCTATCTCCTGATGGCCTCTGTTACTAACTGAAATTCTCGAAATTCATTCATTAATGTTAGTTCATATCAGTGAGACCATACAGTATGTGTCCTTCTGTTTCTGGCTAATCTCACTCAGCATAATGTCCTTAAAGTCCATCCATGTTGTTACAATCTTCACAAGTATATTCTTTCTTACAGCTACATAAAATTCCATCATATGTGGCGGGCCTTGGTGGCTGGGTGCGCCATGGTGGCTCAGTGGCAGAGTTCTTGCATGCCATGCTGGAGACCTGGGTTCGATTCCCGGTGCCTGCCCATGCAAAAAAAAAAAAAAGATTCCATCGTATGTATATACCACAGCTTGTTTAGCCACTCATCTGTTGATGGACATTTTGGTTGTTTCCATCTCTTGGCAGTTGTAAATAATGCTGCTATAAACATTGGTGTATAAATGTCCATTTGTGTCTTTGCCCTGATGTCATATGAGTAGATACCTAGCAATGGTATTGCTGGCACATTTGACAATTCTATACTTAGCTTCCTGAGGAACCACCAAACAGCCTTCCACAGCGGTTGTACCATTTGACATTCCCACCAACAGTGCATAAGTGTGCCTCTTTGTCCACATCCTCTCCAGCACTTGTCGTGTTCTGTTTTATTGATAATGGCCATCCTGGTGGGTGTTAGATGATATCTCATTGTGGTTTTAATTTGCATTTCCCTAATAGCCAGTGAAGTTGAGCATCTTTTCATGTGCATTTTGGCCATTTGTATTTTCTCTTCTGAGAAGTGTCTGTTCAAGTCTTTTGCCCATTTTGTAACTGGGTTATCTGCCTTTTTGTTGTCGAGTTGAACAATCTCTTTATATATTCTGGATACTAGACCTTATCTTATATATCATTTCCAAATATTGTCTCCCATTGTGTAGGCTTTCTTTTTATTTTCTTCACGAAGTCCTTTGATGTGTAAAAGTGTTTAATTTTGAGGAGTTCCCATTTCTTTCTTTCTTTCTTCAGTGCTTGTGATTTGGATGTAAGGTCTAGGAAACCTCCTCATATTATAAGATTTATAACATATTTCCCAATATTTTCTTCTAACAGTTTTATGTTCTTACATCTAATGTTTAAGTCTTTGATCCATTTTGAGTTAATAGGGTGTGAGATATGGATCCTCTTTCATTCTTTTGCATGTGGATATCCAACCTCTAGGTGCCATTTATTGAAGAA
The DNA here is from genome assembly GCF_023851605.1 of Tamandua tetradactyla. Classification (NCBI taxonomy): domain Eukaryota; kingdom Metazoa; phylum Chordata; class Mammalia; order Pilosa; family Myrmecophagidae; genus Tamandua; species Tamandua tetradactyla. The sequence goes on from NC_135328.1 coordinate 176,811,115, forward strand.
ACTTTTCTGTCCTAGGTGAGTTGCCTTGACTGCCTTATCAAAGATCATTTGTCCATAGTTGAGAGAGTCTATATCTGAGCACTGTATTCAATTTCATTGGTCAGTATATCTGTCTTTATGCCAGTACCATGCTGTTTTACCTGGAGTAGCTTTGTAATATACCTTAATGTGAGGTAGCGTGAGACCTCCGACGTCATTTTTCTTTCTCAGGATACTTTTAGCTATTTGGGCACTCTGCCCTTCCAGATAAATTTGGTAATTGGTTTTTCTATTTCTGCAAAGTAAGTTTTTGGGATTTTAATTGGTATTGCATTGAATCTGTAAATCAATTTAGGTAGACTTGAATCTTAACTATATTTAGTCTTCTAATCCATGAACTTGGTATGCCCTTCCATTTCTTTATGTCTTGTGTGATTTCTTTTAGCAGTTTCTTGTAGATTTCTCTGTATAGGTCTTTTGTTTCTTTAGTTAAATTTATTCCTAAATATTTTATTCTTTTTGTTGCAATTGCAAATGGAATTTTTTTCAAGATTTCCCCCTCAGATTGTTCATTACTAGTGTATAAAAACATTACAGATTTTTGAGTGTTGACCTTGTAACCTGCCACTTAGCTGTACTCATTTATTAGCTCTAGTAGTTTTGCTGTGGATATTTTGGGGTTTTCAACATATAGTATCATATCATCTACAAACAGTGAGAAGTTTACTTCTTCCTTTCCAATTTTGATGCCTGGTATTTCTTTTTCTTGTCTAATTGCTCTGGCTAGAACTTCCAACAGAATGTTGAATAACAATCATGATAGTGCACCTCCTTGTCTTGTTCCTGATCTTAGGGGGAAAGTTTTCAGTTTTTCCCCATTGAGGATGATATTAGCTGTGGGTTTTTCATATATTCCCTTTATCCTGTTGAGTAGTTCCCTTCTATTCTTATCCTTTGCAGTGTTTTCAACAGGAAAGGATATTGAATTTTGTCACATGCATTTTCTGCGTCAATCGAGATGATCCTGTGGTTTTTGTGCTTTGATTTGTTGATATATGGTGTATTACATTAATTGATTTTCTTATGTTGAACCATCCTTGCGTACCTGGGATGAATCCTGCTTGGTCATGGTGTATAATTCTTTTAATATGGTGCTGGATTCTATTTGTAAGAATTTTGTTGAGATTTTTTCACATGTAGTCTTAAGAGAGATTGGTCTGTAGTTTTCTTTTTCTGTAATATCTTTGTCTTGCTTTAGTATGAAGGTAATGTTGGCTTCGTAGAATGAGTTAGGTAGCTTTCCCTCTTCCTCAGTTGTTTTGAAGATTTTGAGCAAGATTGGTACTGTTCTTTCTTGAATGTTTGGTAGAATTCACATGTGAAGCCATATGGTCTAGGACTTTTCCTTTTGGGGAGCTTCTTAATGACTGATTCAGTTTCTTCACTTTTGATTGGTTTGTTGAGGTCGTGTATTTCTTCTCAAGTCAGTGTTGGTTGTTCATGCCTTTCTACAAAGTTGTCCATTTCATCTACATTGTCTAGTTTATTAGCATAAAGTTCTCCATAGTATCCTCTCATTACTTCCTTTATTTCTGTGGGGTCAGTGGTTATGTCCTGTCTTCCATTTCTGATTTTATTTATTTGCATCTTCTCTCTTCTTTTTGTCAACCTTACCTAAGGGTCTATCAATCTTACTGATTTTCGAACCAACTTCTGTTTTGTTGATTTTTTTGATTGTTTTCATGTTCTCAATTTCATTTTATTTCTGCTCCAATCTTCATTATATCTTTCCTTTTGCTTGCTTTAGGGTTAGTTTACTGTTCTTTCTCTGGTTTTTCCAAATGGACAGTTAATTCCTCAAGTTTTGCTCTTTCTTCTTTTTGATATAGGCATTTAGGGCCATAAATTTCCCTCTTAGCACTGCCTTTGCTACATCCAATGAATTTTCATGTGTTGTGTTTTCATTTTCATTTGCCTTGAGGTATTTACTGATTTCTCTTGTAATTTCTTCCTTGATCCACTGGTTGTTTAAGAGAGTGCTTTGAGCCTCCATATATTTGTGAATTTTCTGGCACTCTACCTATTATTGATTTCTAACTTCATTCCTTCATGATCTGAGAAAGTGTTTTCTATGATTTCAATCTTTTAAAATTCATTGAGACTTGCTTTGTTACCCTGCATATTGTCTATTCTTGAGAATGATCCATGAGCACTTGAGAAAAAGGTATATCTAGCTGTTGTGGGGTGTAATGCTCTATAAATGTCTGTTAAGTCTAGCTCATTTATTGTATTATTCAAATTTTCTGTTTCTGCATTGATCCTCTATCTAGATGTTCTGTCTGTTGATGAGAGTGGGAAAGTGAAGTCTCCAACTATTATGGTTGATGTGTCTATTCCTCTTTTCAGTGTTTGCCTCATGTATTTTGGAGCATTCTGACTTGGTGCATAAATATTTATGATTGTTTTGTCTTCTGAATGAATTTTTCCTTTTATTAATACATGGTATCCTCCTTTGTCTTGAATTGTTTCACATTTGAAGCCTAATTTGTTGGATATTAGTATAGCTACTCCTGCTCTTTTCTAAGTGTTTTTGCATGAAATGTATTTTCCCAACCTTTCACTTTCAACCTTTGTTTATCCTTGGGTCTAAGATGTGTTTCCTGTAGACAACATATGGATGGGTCCTGTTTTTTAATCCATTCTGCCAGTCCGTGTCTTTTGATTGGGGAGTTTAATTAACATTTAGTATTATTATTGTAGGGCCAGTACTTTCTTCTCCCATCTTGCCTTTTGGATTTTATAGTCATAACTAATTTTCCTTCTTTTACCTTTACTGATAGTTTCACTTCTGTACTCTTCTCCATGCCTCTCTCTCCTATCTCCAGTGAGAGCTGGTCTCTTGATCACAAATTCTTTCAGTGTTTTTTTTGTCTGAAAATGTTTTAATTTCATCCTCATTTTTTAAAAAATGAAAAACAGAGTATCCCTTTTATTATATATATATATCTTACATGACCTTTTCATCTTAGATTCAGTAACTACCTGTCTCTCCCATCAGAGGAGAAGGGTCCCGCATATTACAATAGGCAAAAAAAAGGCTTTAGGAAATAAAATATTTTCAATTGATCCATTACAATTCTTCAGTTTTCTTGAGTACTACATTAGAAAGTAGGAAAAAATCAGAAGGAAGAAAACTGGTATTTCAAACAACCAGACTATAATCACATTAGTTGATAGTACACTGTTTATATTTTTTCCTCCAAGCAGGTACAAAGCAGGTTTGAGCGATCCTTGTGGAGCCTTTCCCATACCTTAATAATCGTACTCCAAGTAATCAGAGCCAGTGTTTATTCAAACTCTCTGAAGCATGTCAAGGAGTCATCTCAATTATGCAAAATAAATCTGGGCAATCATGAACTATTGGGAAGCATATTTCTCAAAAATGTTGAATAGTTGTATTTCAAGTACACTATCAGAATTCAGAACTGTCAATTAAAGATGGAGAACATGCAGTGGGAAGAGTTATTTAAAAGGAAACAGAAGTAGACTCAGCGTATGAACTACAAATTTTGAAGATGAGCTCCTACCTAGGAGGGTAATGACATAAACAGCATGGGGAGCTGAAAGGAAAAGGAAAGAGGACTTACTACAACATGAGTTCACTTAAACCAGTTGTTTACTATGCTATCATCCCTGCCTCAAAAGGAAAGTTAAAGTCCATGAAAAATATTTAAAAATTGCAAAATTTTAAAATGGTTTATTGAAGCAAATTGCAGGCAAATAATAGCTACGAAGAGGGCGAAAGGAAAGATCGAGATGGTATAATCTAGGAATGCCTAGAGTGTATAATAATAGTGAAATGTACAATGTACAAATTTTAAAAATGTTTTGGTATGAGGAAGAACAAAGGAATGTCATTACTGCAGGGTGCTGCAAATAGATGATAATTAATACTTTAAAATGTCACCTTATGTGTGAGACTAAAGCAAAAATGTTTGTTACAAAATTTATATTTTGACTAGAGCATTTCCTAATATAACTCATGTAGATAGTTTGATTGAATGTCATAAGTACTTGGAATCTCAGGTGGCACATGAGATTTTGTTGGTTTGTCCAGAGTGATGCACCGATGAATCCCAGAATGGTTTGATCAGTGACTGGAAAAGTATTTGCAAGCCCCCTTCGGGGAATGGGGAGAGTGGGGAGAAATTCAACTTCCCCAAGTTGAATTCTTGATATTCTCACAAGCAGTGTGGACAACCAAAGCTATAGGCTGAGCCCCCAGTCTTGGGGTTTGTTCACATGAAACTTAACCCCACAAAGGATAGGTCAAGTCTACTTAAAATTTAGGCCTAAGAGTCACCCCCAGGAGAGCCTCTTTTGTTGCTCAGATGTGGCCTCTCTCTCCAGCCAATATGATGAGCAGTCTCACCACCCTCCCCCTCTCTGTGTGGGACATGACTCCCAGGGATGTGGACCTTCCTGGCAACGTGGGACAAAGATCCTGGAATGAGCTGAGACTCAGCATCAAAGGACTGAGAAAAACCCTAGAATGAGCTGAGAATTAACATCAAGGGATTGAGAGAACCTTCTCGACCAAAAGGGGGAAGAGTAAAATGAGACTATGTGTCAATGGCTGAGAGATTCCAAACAAAGTCGAGAGGTTATCCTGGAGGTTATTCTTACGCATTAAGTAGATATCACCTTGTTGTTCAAGATGTAGTGGAGAGGCTGGAGGGAATTGCCTGAAAATGTAGTGCTATGTTCCAGTAGCCATGTTTCTTGATGATGATTGAACAATGATATAGCTTTCACAATGAGACTCTGTGAATGTGAAAACCTTATGTCTGATGCTCCTTTTAGCTACTATATCAACAGAAGAGTAGAACATATGGAATAAAAATAAATAATAGGGGGAACAAATGTTAAAATAAATTCAGTTTGAAATAGTGGTAAATGAAAGCGAGGGGTAAAGGGTATGGTACGTATAGGTTTTTTTTCTCTATTATCATTTTATTTCTTTTTCTGTTGTCTTTTTATTTCTTTTTCTAAATCGATGCAAATGTACTAAGAAATGATGAATATGCAACTATGTGATGATATTAAGAATTACTGATTGTATATGTAGAATGGAATGATATCTAAATGTTTTGTTTGTTAATTTTTTTTTAATTAATAAAAAAAGTTAAAAAAAAAAAAAAGAGGGCCAAAGGAGAAAAAGACAGGATGATTCTAAGTATTAGAACGAACTAAATATCTTTGCAGTGGTTGGGGGTGGTATAGGGCAGGAGAACAGATTTTCCTTGTATCTCAGAAAGAAAATCTCCCCCATTTTTGAAGGATGGTTATGCTGTCTATAGAATTCTTGGTTGGCAGTTTTTCTTTTAGTAATTTAGATATATCATCCCTCTGTCTTCTTGCCTCTATGGTTTCTGCTGAGAAATCTATGCATAGTCTTATTGGGCTTTCCTTGTAAGTGATGAATTGCTTTTCTCTTGCTGATTTCAAGATTCTCTCTTTCTCTTTAACCTCTGACATTCTGATTAGAAGTGTCTTGGAGCACATCTATTTGGATCTATTCTCTTTGGAGTACGCTGCACTTCTTGGGTCTGTAATTTTAAGTCGTTTATAAGAGTTGAGAAATTTTCAGTGGTAATTTCCTCCACTAGTTTTTCTCTTCCTTTTCCCTTTTCTTCTCCTTCTGGGACACCCACAACATGCATATTCGTCCGCTTCATATTGTCATTCAATTCCCTGAGTCCCTGCTCATATTTTTCCATTCTTTTCCCTGTATTTTCTTTTGCTTGTCGGATTTCAGATGTCCCATCCTCCAGTTCACTAATCCTATCTTCTGCCTCTTGAAATCTGACATTGTAGGTTTCTATTGTTTTTTTCATCTCTTCTACTGTGCCTTTCGTTCCCATAAGTTCTGTGATTTGTCTTTTCAGGCTTTCGATTTCTTCTTTTTGTTCATTCCTTGCCTTCTTTATATCCTCCCTCAATTCATTGATTTGATTTTTGATGAGGTTTTCCATGTCTGTTCAAATATTCTGAATTAATTGTTTCAGCTCCTGTATCTCGTTTGGATTGTTGGTTTGTTCCTTTGACTGGGCCATATCTTCAATTTTCCTAGTGTGATTTGTTATTTTTTGCTGGTGTCTAGGCATTTAATTACTTAATTAGTTTATTCTGGAGATTGTTTTCACTTCTTTTACCCAAGGTTTTCTTGCTGGATGAATTTGTTGTCTGTCTGTTCTCTGACATTCAGTTCAGCTTTTTCTGTACCATTAGCTTAGGTTTTGTTTAACAGAGGAGAATTTTCCAGTTCTGTTTTTTTGTTTCTTGCCCTGCCTGTATGGTGCCTTTTTCCTTCAACCCTTATTAGAGTCTACTTAAGTATTTTAGACCCCAGCCGGATTTTCCCAGACCAAACTGGCCTCCTGTCAGGAGGAAAGAGTCACCTGTATCAGTTTTCCCTGAGGGTGAGACCCAGCAGGTTGAAACACTTTCCTGTGAAGTCTCTGGGCTCAGTTTTTCTTATTCTGCCCAGTATGTGGTGCTTGTCTGCCTGCAGGTCCCACCACCATAAGATGATGCGATACCTTTAACTTTGGCAGACTCTCCCTTCTGGGGGCATGGTGGAGACAGAGGAGAGGTTGTAGGCTGGTTTTAATGGCTTCAAATTACCAAGCTCTGGTGTCTGAATTCCTTGAGGGAGGGATTCCACTTGAGTTGGGGCTCACCCCTCCCTTGGGGAGGGTACTGTCTCTAGAAAAGCTCTCAAAGAAGCTTGTTTCAGCCTATACCTGGGGCAGTTGCAGCCTGAGATGCCCTGTAGCTGTATCCAAAGGCAGCCAAGCCTCCGTAGAAGCACAGCCACAAAAACCTCTCTTTCTGTTTACGTCAGCCCTGCCCCCTTAGCACTGGGGCAAAAATCAGCGACCTCTGCTTTGACCGGGTTTACCTGAGTTGGGGGCCTATTTTTGGTAGTCAGAATTTGTGAATTAATTCCACAGTTGAAGCTTAGTTGCGCCCAGCCCCTGCTGCTGGTGAAGTCTTTTCCTTTCCCCTCTGGGAAGCAGCCTGTGGGGTAGGGGCCCAGCCACCACAGCTTGGGGTACTCATGGTTCTGGGGGGGCTTGCATCAGGTCCAGCTGATCCAGACTGGGGTACACTGTGTGTCTGGTCACTGACGTGGCCCCAGGAGCTGTTCTGTGCTGTTTCTTGTCATTTAGTAGGTGTTCTGTAGGACGAACTAAACCCTACACCTTGCTAAGCCGCCACCTTGGCTCATCCTGCCATTATTTATTTTTAATCTGTATATATTTTTACTCATCTATTTATACTGTATGTAGAAGGAATATCAGATACAAGGTTTTCCCAATCACACAGTCACATTGGAAAAGTTGTATCATATAAGCATCTTCAATAAACTTGGCTATTGGAACACAGCTGTACAGTTTCAGGCACTTTCTTCTAGCCTCTTGAATACACCTTAAACTCAAAAGGAGATAGCTTTATAATGCTTAAGAATAGCTTCCAGAGTAACCTCTCAACTCTGTTTGAAATCTCTGAGCCACTAACACTTTAGTTTTGTCTCATTTCTCTCTTCCCCCTTTCATTTGAAATCTCTCAGCCACTAACACCTTATTTTTATCTCATTTCTCTCCTCCCCTTTTAGTTGAGAAGGTTTTCTCAATCCCTTGATACTGAGATCCAGCTTATTCTAGGATTTTTGTGTTACGTTTCCAGGGAAATTTACACCCCTGGGAGTCATGTCCCATGTAGAGAGTGGGAGGCCAGTGAGTTTGCTTGCTGTGTTGGCTGAGAGAGAGATTGACCACAACTGAGCAGCAAAAGAGATTCTCTGGGGGTGACTCTTATGCCTGATTTTCAGTTAGCTTAGCCTATCCTTTGTGGAGATAAGTTTCATATGAACATACCCGAAAATTGAGAGCTCGGTCTATTGATTTGGTTGTCCCCAGGACTTACGAGAATATCAGGGTTTCTGCAGATGGGAAAGTCAAATTTTCCCCCTTTCTCCCCATTCTCCCAAGGGGACTCAAAGCATATTCTTGATTCCTGTTTCAACTCCTTCTCCCCTGTTTGTCTTAGTTTTTCTATTGTCAGAAATACCCTCACCATCTCCACAGTTGTTCAAGCTAGATGTATTATCCCCGTGTTTCCCTCATCCTCACACCCAGTCCATCAGCATGTAATCCCTACCAACTCTACCTTGAAATCTGTATTTGGATTCCACCATCCAAATCTAAATCACCATCATCTTGGCTGTTCTTTTGTAGTCTCCTCCTAATGGGCCTCTCATTACCTCCCAACTTCTATTTTGGCCCACCCCTGTTGACCATTTTCTGCACAATAACCAGTGATCATTTTTTTTTTGTATTTTTTTTTTATTAATTAAAAAAAAGAAAAGAAATTAACACAACGTTTTGAAATCATTCCATTCTACATATGCACTCAGTAATTCTTAGTATCATCACATAGATGCATGATCATCATTTCCTAGTACATTTGCATCGATTTAGGAAAAGAACTAGCAAAACAGCAGAAAAAGATATAGATTGTCAATATAGAGAAGAAAATTAAAATAATAATAATAAAAAAATATGTATATATAAAAAAGGAAAAAGAAAAAAAAACAAAGGATACAAATAAACAAACAAACAAAAAGACAATAGTTCAGGTGCAGCTTCATTCAGTGTTTTAACATAGTTACATTACAATTAGGTATTATTGTGCTGTCCATTTTTGAGTTTTTGTATCTAGTCCTGTTGCAGTCTGTATCCCTTCAGCTTCAATTACCCATTATCTTACCCTGTTTCTAACTCCTGCTGGTCTCTGTTACCAATGATATATTCCAAGTTGATTCTCGAATGTCGGTTCACATCAGTGGGACCATACAGTATTTGTCCTTTAGTTCCCGGCTAGACTCACTCAGCATAATGTTCTCTAGGTCCATCCATGTTATTACATGCTTCATAAGTTTAGTCTGTCTTAAAGCTGCATAATATTCCATCGTAGGTACGCACCACAGTTCGCTTAGCCACTCGTCCGTCGACGGACACTTTGGCCGTCTCCATCTCTTTGCAACTGTAAACAATGCTGCTATAAACACTGGCGTGCAAATGACCGTCTGTGTCTTTGCCCTTAAGTCCTTTGAGTAGATACCTAGCAGTGGTATTGCTGGGTCGTAATCCATTCTGCCAGTCTATGTCTTTTGATTGTGTAATTCAGTCCATTAACTTTTAGTGTTATTACTGTTTAGATAATATTTTCCTCTACCATTTTGGCTTTTGTATTATATGTATCATATCTGATTTTCCTTCTTTCTACACTTTACTCCGTACCTCTCTCTTCTGTCTTTTTGTATCTGACTCTAGTGCTCCCTTTAGTATTTCTTGCAGAGCTGGTCTCTTGGTCACAAATTCTCTCAGTGACTTTTTGTCTGAGAATGTTTTAATTTCTCCCTCATTTTTGAAGGACAATTTTGCTGGATATAGGAGTCTTGGTTGGCAGTTTTTCTCTTTTAGTATTTTAAATATATCATCCCACTGTCTTCTAGCTTCCATGGTTTCTGCTGAGAAATCTACACATAGTCTTTTTGGGTTTCCCTTGTATGTGACAGATTGTTTTTCTCTTGCTGCTTTCAAGATCCTCTCTTTCTCTTTGACCTCTAACATTCTAACTAGTAAGTGTCTTGGAGAACGCCTATTTGGGTCTATTCTCTTTGGGGTGTGCTGCACTTCTTGGATCTGTAATTTTAGGTCTTTCATAAGAGTTGGGAAATTTTCAGTGATAATTTCTTCCATTAGTTTTTCTCCTCCTTTTCCCTTCTCTTCTCCTTCTGGGACACCCACAACACGTATATTTGTGCGCTTCATATTGTCATTCAGTTCCCTGATCCCCTGCTCAAGTTTTTCCATTCTTTTCCCTATAGTTTCTGTTTCTTTTTGGGATTCAGATGTTCCATCCTCCAGTTCGCTAATTGTAGCTTCTGTCTCTTTAAATCTACCATTGTAGGTATCCATTGTTTTTTCCATCTTTTCTTCTTTGTCCTTCACTCCCATAAGTTCTGTGATTTGTTTTTTCAGATTTTCTATTTCTTCTTTTTGTTCAGCCCATGTCTTCTTTATGTCCTCCCTCAATTTATTGATTTGGTTTTTGAAGAGGTTTTCCATTTCTGTTCGTATATTCAGCATTAGTTATCTCAGCTCCTGTATCTCATTTGAACTATTGGTTTGTTCCTTTGACTGGGCCATATCTTCAATTTTCCGAGCGTGATCCATTATTTTCTGCTGGTGTCTGGGCATTTGATCAGATTTCCCTGGGTGTGGGACCCGGCTGGTTGAAAGGTTTTTCTGTGAAATCTCTGGGCTCTGTTTTTCTTTTCCTGCCCAATAGGTGGCGTTTGTGGCACTCGTCTGTCTGCGGGTCCCACCAGTAAAAGATGCTGTGGCTCCTTTAACTTGCCAATCCGAATCTTGCAGTCGGCCTGGGAAACCACGCGTGGAGGGGGGGTCGCCGGCCACCGCGGCTTGGGGGAGTACCGGTCCAAATTGCCCAGCTGGCCCGAGACGCCAAGCGTGGCGGGAGGGCCCCGCTATCCAATGTTCCCAGTCGGACCGGGAAGCCACGTGTGTGGAAGGGACCCCGGTCGCCAGACGCCCCGGCCCGGAAAAGCGCGCGCCCCTCGGGTATCTCACTGCAGTGGATTCTCCCTGCCCGTTCAGCCGTTCCAGAGTGGGGTACGCTGTCTTTTTGGTCTCTGTCGTGGCTCCAGGAGCTGTTTCGTATTGTTTCTGTTTCTTTAATTGCTGTTCTGGAGGAGGAACTAAGACCCGCGCGTCTTACTAAGCCGCCATCTTCTCCGGAAGTCACCAGTGATCATTTTAAGAGTCTGATTATACTTATATTTTAAATCTTTAAAGAGTTTTTCTACTGTGCTTAATGTAAAGAATTAGTTTTTTTATTATATTCTACAATACTGTATTTGATTTGGCCTCTACCGCTTATGACTCATTTCTTGTCATTTTTTCTCTCTCATCCACTACATTCAACCCTAGACATATCAAACTTATTCTTCCTTTTGGGCCTTTGCATCTGTTCCATTAGTTGAAATGTTCTTCTCTGATCTTTAAATAGAGAATAAAAACAATAGAGAGAATCAAACAAAACAAAATGTTGGTTCTTTGAAAGGTCAAGAAAATCAGTAAACCTTTAGATAAACTGATGAAGGAAAAGAGAAGATACAAATAACTAAAATCAGAAATGAAAAAGAGGGCTATTACTACTGACCCCACTGAGAGGATACTATGACCAACTGTACACGAATAAATTAGTTGATTGGACACATTCCTAGACACATAAAAACCACCCACACTGACTTGAGAAAAAATAGCAATGTCAACAAACCAATAACTAGAAAAGAGATTCAGTCATAATCGAAAACCTCCCAACAAAAAAAAGCCTAAGAGCTCATGTCTTCCGTGATGAATTTTACCAAACACTCCTAGATTTAATACCAGTCCTGCTCAAACTCTTCCAAAAAATTGAAGAGGAGGGAACATTCCCTGATTCACTCTGAGGCCGAACATCATCCTCATACCAAAGCCAGAAAAAGATACCATAAGAAAATTACAGACCAATATCTCTCATGAATATAGATACAAAAATCTGCAACAAAATACTAGCAAACTGAATCTAACAGCACATAAAAGGATTAGACACCTGGATCAATGAGATATATTCCAGGTCAGAAGAAAATGAATTTATGTAACATACCATATTAACAGAATGAAGAAGAAAAAGAAACCCATCACCTTAATTGACGCAGGATAGTCATTTGACAAAATCCAGCATCCTTTCTGATAAAACACTTATGAAACTGGGACTAGAAGAAAACTTCTTCAACATGATAAAGGGTGTATATAAGAACTCCACAGCTAACATCATAATGGTGAAATACTTAATGCTTTCCCTCTAAGATCATGAACAAGACAGGAATACCCACTGACATCATTGTGATGCAACAGTTTACTGGGTTCTAGACAGAGTAATTAGGCAAGAAAAAGAAATAAAAGGCATCCAAATTTGAAAGTAAGAAGTAAAACTTTCACTGTTTGCAGGTGACATGATCCTATATACAGAAAATCCTGAAAAATTCACAGCAAAGCTGCTAGAGCTAATTAGGGAATTCAGCAAAGTAGTGGGCTACAAGATAAGCATGCCAAATCAGTCATGTTTCTATAAACTAGTAATCAACAATCTGGGGAGCAAATCAAGAGAAAATTCCATTTGCAGTAGCAATGAAAAGGATCAAATATCTAGGAGTTTATCTAAACAAACATGTAAAGGATTTATAACAGAAAACTATAAAACGTTGTTAAAAGAAATGAAAGAATGCCTAAATAAATGAAAGGATATTCTATGTTCATTCATTATAAGATTAAATATTGTTAAGATGTCAGTTTTACCAAACGTGATTTATAGATTCAGTGCAATTCCAGTCAAAAGTCCAGCATCCTCCTTTGCAGAAATTGGAAAAGCCACTCATCAAATTTATATGGAAAGGTGTGCTGGTTTGAAAGGAAGTATGCCCCCTATATAAGCCATGTTTTAATAAAAAATCCCATTTCATAAAGGTAGAATAAACTGTAATCAGATCATCTCCCTGGATGATGTGATTTAGTCAAGAGCGGTTATTAAGCTGGATTAGGTGACGACATGTCTCTACCCATTTGGATGGGTCTTGATTGGTTTATTGGTGTCCTATAAAAGGGGAAACGTTTTGGAGAATGGGAGATTCAGTGAGAGCAGAGAATGCTGCAGCACCACAAAGCAGTGAGTCCACAAGCCAGTGAGCTTTGGAGATACAGAAGGAAAATCCCTCCTGGGGAGCTTCGTGAAACAGGAAGCCAGGAGAGAAGGCTAGCAGATGACACCATGTTCACCATGTGCCCTTCCAGCTGAAAGAGAAGCCCTGACTGTTCGTCATGTGCCTTCTCACTTAAGAGAGAAACTCTGAACTTCATCGGCCTTCTTGAACCAAGGTATCTTTCCCTGGATGCCTTAGATTGGACATTTCTATAGACTTGTTTTAATTGGGACATTTTCTCGGCCTTAGAAATGTAAACTAGCAGCTCATTAAATTCCCCCTTTTAAAGGCCATTCCATTTCTGGTATATTGCATTCTGGCAGCTAGCAAACTAGAACAAAGGGTGAGGAGCTCTGAATCGCCAAAGCCATCTTGCAAAAGAAGTATGAAGTTGGAGGACTCAACTCATATTTCCCAATCTTCAAACTTATCACAAAGCCACGATAATCAAAACAGCAAAGTACCAGCACAAGCGTAGACATACAGACCAGGGGAATCAAACTGAGAGTTCAGACATCAACCCTCACATTTATGACCAACTGATTTTTGAAAAGTAGGCAAAGACCATTCCTTTGGGAATGAATAGTCCCTTCAACAAATGGTGCTGGAAATAATGGATATCCATATGCAAAAGCATAAAGGTAGACCCCTGTCTCACGCCAAATGTAAAAACCCAGTTAAAATGGAACAAAGACCTAATAAATAAAAGAACCAGCACTAACAAACTCCTGGGAGAAAGTGGAGGGGGAGGGAAGTGTCTGCAGGACCTTGTGTTAGCAATGGTTTCTTAGACTTTTTACCAAAAGCACAAGCAACAAAAGAAAAAATAGATAAATGGGGCCACATTAAAATTTAAAAGTGTTTGTGCCTCAAAGGACTTTTGTCATAAAAGTAAAATGACAGTTTACACAATGGAGAAAATATTTGGAAACCACGAATCTGTTAAACCCCATAATGTACATAGTATATAAGGAAATCCTAAAATTCAGTGACAAAAACACAATTACAGCAAAACAACAAAAAGACAAACAACTGAAAAAAATGGGCAGAAGACCTGTATTTTAGTCTCCTAGGCTGCTCAAAAGAAATATTTTCAAATATGTTGAGTTTAAACAGTGGGAATTTATTAGTTTACAGTTTTAAGGCCAATAAAAGGTCCATATAGAGGCATTATCATCAAGGCGATGCTTTCTTCCTGAAGACTGACTGCTGGTGATCCTTGTCTCCTCTGCCACACGGCAAGGTACATGGCAGCATCTCCTGGGCTCATCCTTCTCTTCTGAGTTTCATTGTTTTCAGCTTCTTGCATCTGTTGCTTCTGTGGCTTTATCTATCTACCTGCCTGTCTGTCTGTCTCACTGTCTCGCGCTTTCTTTCTGTCTGTATTCATTTTGTTTATGAAGGACTTTAGTATTCACATTAAGAGCCATCCTGAATAAGGTGAGGCACACCTTAACTGAAGTAGTCTCAGCTAAAGGTTATATGTACAATGGGTTTGCAACCACAGGTATGGATTAGATTTAAGAACATGTTTTTCTAAAGTACATGCAGCTTTAAACTGCTACAACCTGAATAGACATTTTTCCAAAGAAGAGATATAATATAAATGGCCGAAAAGCACGTGAAGTGATGCTCAGTATCATTAGTCTTTAGGAAAATCCAAATCAAAACCACAATGAGATACCATTTCTCACCTACTGGAATTCTGCTATTTAGAAAAAAAAATACAAATAAACAAAATTTCAAGTGTTGGAGAGGATATGCAGAAATGGGAACACTCATTGGTGGGAATGCACAATAGTGTAGCCCATGTGGAAGACAGTTTGGCAATTCCTCACGAAGTTTACTATAGAATTAACATAGACTTGGCAATCTCACTTTTGTATGTTTCCAAAATAATTGAAAACACTGATGTTCATAGTGTCATTATTCACAAATTCTAAAAGTTGGAAGCAACCTAGGTGTCCATCAGGCAGTGAATGGATAAAATGTGGTATATATACATACAATCGAATATTAGTCAGCCATTGAGAGGAATGAAATTTGAATACATGCAAACCATGGATGGACTTTGAAGACACCATGTTGAGTGAAACGAGCCAAATATAAAGGGACAAATATTGTATTATATTGCTGATACAAATTAATTAGAATAAGTAAATTTAGAGTCAGGATCTAGAATAAAGGTTACCAGGGAATAGAAGGAGGGTAGGTAACAGGGAGGAAAAGACAAAAGAAATAAGCCTGAACAGATGTTATTTTATATACATAATTTTATATATGCCTTTTCACTCCTTCTAGCCTCCTTAATATAGTAGAACTTGTTTAGTACCAAGCTTTCTTATCTTCATGTGAAAATAGTATTTCATAATAATATTGTATTAGGATTTTGGGAAAAAGTCTATAGCTATTGTCTTGTTGTTCACAGGAAGGGAGGCAATAATAAATTAATAAAGATCTATCATCGGGATGGTAAATATGGCTTTTCTGATCCTCTGACATTTAATTCTGTGGTGGAGCTCATTAACCACTATCATCATGAATCTCTTGCTCAGTACAATCCCAAACTTGATGTGAAGCTGATGTACCCAGTGTCCAGATACCAACAGGTATGATTATAGAAGTTCTTGATAGTTGTTGAGCAAACTTTTATTTAATAGGCATCATTTGATTGTAATTTATCAGGCTTATCAGTTAAAAAAATAAAGCAATCTAGTCATTGTACATTTCCTACCCTTAAATATATATGTTTTTGAAACTTATTTTATGACTACTTTTCCTTTATAGCTTCTTGCATGTATTTATTAATTTTTATAAAAATATTTCCATTTACAGTTTTCATTTATACTTCATTTAATAAATTTTAAAGTTAACTGTTTTGATAATCTAAAGATCGGTCTTATGTTAACAACAGGCTTGAGTCCTTAGTCCTTTTGTATGTTCAGTATTATACAGTGGCTTACATTTCTACATTAGAATTACAAATTTAAAAATAAATAGATGTGGAAATATTCATGTGTCGGAATTATTAATTCTCTACTTCTGTTTTTTACCCATATAGGATCAGTTCGTAAAAGAAGATAACATTGATGCAGTAGGTAAAAAACTTCAAGAGTACCATTCTCAGTATCAGGAAAAGAGTAAAGAGTATGACAGGCTGTATGAAGAATATACCAGAACATCCCAGGTTGGTATATTTTTGTGGCTTGAGCCATAAATATGTGATGCTACAGTTATATTTTCTATAGTCACTGATGATCTTTAGTTGTTTTAGTATCTTAAATAGCCTTTTTGAGATTCATAATCTACTTTCCTCCACCATTCAGAAACACTTGTTTATTGATTAAGGATGTATTTTCATTAGTTAGTATTAAATAGGATTAGGTTGACTGCAAGTGACCAAAAAAAGGCTTCAGATAGAAATCTATTTTTCTTTGATGTATGTATGCAGTGTAGGATTGTTGTGGCAGCTCCACAGTCATTAGGACTTAGGGTCCTTCTCCCTTATGCTTTGCTACCTGTAGAAGTTGGCTACTCTAGCATCAATCATCATAACTATGTTGTAATAGACGGGAAGCAAGAATGGGAAAGAGAAAGGAATATTCCTTGTTTTAAAGGCTTCTTCCTAAGTGGAGCACACATTGTTTCCACATTCATCCCATTGGCTAAAGCTTAGTCACATGGTCATACCTAGTGCAGGTTACAGGTAGCTTCCCGAGAAGCTGGGAAATGTTGTCTTCATTTAATCAGTTATGCCCAACTAATATTTGGGAGTTCTGTTACTGAGGAAGAAGAAGTGAATGGCAATTGTTGGCCCACAAGCAGTCTTAGTTCTTTTTAGATCATAAACCTTAATAATGAGCAATACATGTTTTTTAATCTCATTGGTGATGTGCAGCAAAATTCTAAAGACTAAACTGGCATTTCTTTTAGAACTCCTCATTTCTGTTCCTACTTTCATTCTTTTCAATTTAGACTTGGATTGATTTAATTTGCTTTAAATGATTACATGATATATAAAAGTGCAGGGAATTTTGATGAATGTGAATGTCTTCAGGGAATTTCATCCTTTGTAATCCTTGGGTCTTTAGTGGCCTAAGAAAATATATTTAACTGTGTTTTTCATCTACATTCTCTTGAAACACAGGTTATTACTTTGAATATCAAATAATTTATAGAAGCCTTTAGTCTATGTTGATTCTACTAAGTTCAAAATGATTAAAAGGATGGGAGTCAAAGGTTTGGCATACTCGCATCTCATGGTACAACAGTAGCTTGATTCCTTTTTACTGGATAAAGATGATGAATTTTAAAAAATTATATGCTTTCTATTTTGTGGATTTCTGTTCTTTATTATTTTCCTCTCTTCTTTTTTTTCAGTTTAATTAGCTCTTCAATTCGTAATTTAAGGTGGAAACTTTGCTCATTGATTTAAAATTTTTAAATTTTCTGATGTTACTACTTAAAACTATAAATTTCCTTCTAAGTACTGCTTTAGATGTCCCACACATTTTGTTATACTATATTTTTATTCTCTTTCAATTTTCTAATTTCTCTTGTGATTTCTTTTTTGATCTGTGGATTCTTTTTAGAATTGTCTTGTATTTATAAGTATTTGGAGCTTTTCTAGATATTTTATTACTTATTTATAACTTAATTGTGTTGTAGTCAGAGAATATATTCTTTAAGGTTACAGTATTTTGAAATTTATTGAGGCTTGTTTTATGACCTTGCATGTGTCTATCTTGGTTAACTTTCCATGAGTTAGACAAAGAATGTGTATTTTAAAGTTGTTGGGTATAGTGCTCTATAAATACCAATTAGTTTAAATTGGTATCAACCAATTAAGGTGGTTGATAATGTCATTTAGTGTCATTTAGAGCTTCTATATCTTTCCTGATGTTTTTTTTCTCTTCTAGCAGTTATTGAAAGGGAGTCTTAAAATTTACAATGATAATGTAAATTTGTCTATTTCTCTCTTTAGTTCTGTTAAGTTTTGTTTTATATATAACGAAAGTCTATTATTAGGTGCCTGTGCATATATGATAAGCTTACTCCATTATCATTATGAAATATTGCTCTTTATATCTGGTAATCCTCCTTCTTTTGAAGTGTGTCTGATATAGCCAAATCAGTTTTTGTTTGCCTAGTATTTTCCTGATATATCTTTATCTGTCCTTCTTTCAGTTTGTTTGTGTCTTTATATTTAAAGCACATTTCTTACTGACAATATAGAGTTATATAGTATAGGTAGTCTGGCAATCTTATCTTTTACTTGGAGTATGTAATCCATTTGTATTTATTTAAATTATTAATGTGGTTGGATTTATATTTATCATTTTATTGTTTTCTATTTGCTCTATCTTTTTTTATTTCTGTTTAAGTCTTTCACTGTCTTCTTTTGGGCCAATCAAAAATTTTTTTGTATTTCATTGTAATTTCTCATCTGGCTTTTTAGATATAGCTCTTTTCTTTAAAAGATAGTTTTTCCAGGGATTAAAATATGCATTCTTCTAAAAAATTTCTTATTTTGAAATACTTCCAAACTTCCAGGACAGTTGCAAAAATAATACAAAACCAGTACGGAGAACTCCAGTATCCATGTTACCCAGATACCCAGATTTACCAACTTTTGACATTTTGTCAAATTTGTAATATCATTCTATCATATCTGCCTCTGCTCTCTATCTAATCTCTTTCTGTTTGTCTATCAATTTATCTAGCATTCATCTACTAAACATTTGAGCATAGTAAGTTATATACATCGTGCTGCTTAAACACATAATACTTCGATATTTAATGAGAACAAGGATATACCAAGTTCAAGAAATTTAACATTGTTATAAAGTATACAGTCTTAGTTCAAGTTTTTTAATTTGTCTCAGTAATGTCCTTTCGGACATTATCTCCTCCATTATTAAACCCAGTTCAGGATTGCGTATTACATTTAATTGTCATGGTTTCTTTAGCGACCCCCCTCTTTTTTAAGTTGTGTAAACATGTATACAACATACAATTTCCCATATCAGCCTCTTTCCCAAGCATACGATTCAGTGGAATTAATCATGTTCTTGATGCTTTTCTACCCTTACCACTATCCATTATCAGAACTTTTCATCACCCCAAGCAGAGATTCTTCATTCATTATACTGGAGCTCCCCAATCCTCCTCTCCCACTACTCCTAAACGTCTAGTAAAAATAGATGTTTCCCTATGTTTTCTTCTAATAAGCTGTACTCTACTTTTTCTGTCTTGATGAATTTGCATATTCTAAGTATTTCATACAAATGAAATCATACACTATTTCTCCTTTTGTGTCTGACTTTTTAAAACTTTTTTTATTAATTTAAAAAATTAACAAACAAAACATTAAGATATCATTCCATTCTACATATACAATCAGTAATTCTTAATATCACATAGTTGCATATTCATCATTTCTTAGAACATTTGCATCGATTTAGAAAAAGAAATAAAAAGACAACAGAAAAAGAAATGAAACGATAATAGAGAAAAAAGAGATTATACATACCATACCCCTTACCCCTCGCTTTCATTTACCACTAGCATTTCAAACTAAATTTATTTTAACATTTGTTCCCCCCTATTATTTATTTTTATTCCATATGTTCTACTCTTCTGTTGATATAGTAGCTAAAAGGAGCATCAGTGTGTCTGACTTATATTTACTTAACACAGCGTCTTCAAGGTTTATCCATATTGTCACATGTATTCAGAACTTCATTCCTTTTCATGGTTGAATAGTATTCTGTTGTATTTATACATTACTTTTTTTTTTTTTTTTTACATAACTTTGTTTACACTACATTTTTTTAACCATTTGTCTGTTGATGAAACTTGGGTTGCTCCTACCTTTTGGCTATTGCCAGTAATACTGCTATGAATATTGGTGTGCAAGTATCTGTTTGAGTCCCCGCTTTCAGTTCTTTTGGGTTTAATACCTCGAAGTGGGGTTGCTAGGTTATATGGTTGTTCTATGCTTAATGTTTTGAGGAACTACCAGACTGTTTTCCACAGTGGTTACACCATTTTACATTCACACCAACAATGTACAACTGTCCCTATTTCTACACATTCTCTTCAGCACTTGCTTTTTCCCATTTTTTAAATTGTAACTGTTCTCGTGGGTATGAGATGGCATCTCTTGGGGTTTTGATTTGCTTTTCCCTGATGGCTAATGACTTTGAGCATTTTTTTTTCATGTGCTTATTGGCCATTTGTATATTTTCTTTGGAGAAATTTCTTTCCCATTTTTAAATTGTGCTTTGTATCTTTTTTTGTTGTTCAATTGTACAATTTCTTTATAAATTCTGAATATTAAACCCTTATGAACTATATGGCTTCCAAAGATTTTATTCATTCTGTAGGTTGTATTTTTACTTTCTTGAATAAGTTCTTTAATGCACAAAAGTTTTAAATTTTGATGTTATTTCATTTATGTATTTTTAATTTTGTTGCTTGTGCTTTTGGTGTAAAGTCTGAGATGTTTCCCTATGTTTTCTTCAAGGAGCTTTATAGTTTTAGTTCTTACAGATTTTTGATCCATTTTGAGTTGATTTATGTGTATGGTTTGAGGTAAGAGCCTATGTTCCATCTTTTGCTGTCCAGTTCTCCCAGCACCATTTGTTGAAGAGACTGTTCTCGCCACTGGTTGCACTTGGCACCTTTATCAGTTAGCCAAAAATGTAAGGGTTGATTTCTGAACTCTCAGTTTTATTATATTGGTCCATTTGTCTGTCCTTGTGCCTGTACTTACACTGTTTTGATTACTGTGGCCTTTTGTAATAAGTTTTAAAATCAGCAGATACGAATCTTTAACTTGGTTCTTTTAAGATGTTTGGCAATAGGGGCCACTTACTCTCCCTTCTGAAGTTGATGATTGTGTTTTCAATGTCTGTGAAGAGTCTGTTGGAATTTTGGTTGGAATTGTGTTGAATAAATTTATCGCTTTGGGTAGAATTTACACCTTACGATATTTAGTCTTCTAATCTATGAACACAGAATGTCCTTATATTTATTTAGGTCTTCTTAAACTACTTTCAGTAATCTTTTGTATTTTTTTCCTGTAGGCCGTTACATCCTTAGTTAAATTTATTCCTAGATAATTGATTCTTGTTGTTATTATAAGTGGATTTTTTCTTGGTTTCCTCTTCAGATGTTCATGACGTAATATATAGAAATACCACTGATTTTTGCATTTTGATAATGTATCCTGCCACTATGCTAGATTTCTTTATTAGCTCTAGTTGCTTTGTGGCTTTTTCAGGATTCAGAATTCAGGCTTTTTCAGATATTTGTCATCTGAAAATAGGGAGAGTTTTACTTTTCTTTCCTATTTGAATGCTTTTATTCTTTTGTTTCTTGCATAACTGCTCTGGATAGAACTTCTTGTATGATGTTTGAATAATGGTGGTGACACTGGGCATCCTTGACTTGTTCCTTATATTAGAGGGAAAGCTTTTAGTCTTTCACCATTGAGTATATTATCTATGGGCTTTTCATATATTCCCTTTGTCATGTTAAGTATGTTTCCTTCTATTCCTACTTCTCAGATTTTTTTTTTTAATCAAGAAAGAATACTAAATTTTGTCAAATGCTTTTTCTGTGTCAATTAAGATGATCATGTCTTTTTTCCCTTCATTATATTAATGTGATGTATTACATTAATCGATTTTCTTTGGTTGAACTACCCTTGATTACCTGGATAACTCCTACTTGATCAGGGTGTATAACTCTTAATGTGATGTTGGGTTCCGTTTTCTAGTATTTTGTTGAGTAATTTGCATTTATATTTATGAGGAATATTGGTCTGTGGCTTTCTTTTTTTGTGATATCTTTATTTGGCTTTGAAATTAGAGTGATGCTTACCTATAGAAAGAGTAAGGAAGTATTCCCTTCTTCAGTTTTTTGGAAGAATTTGAGCAGGATTTGGAATGTTTGGTAAAATTCGCCAGTGAAGCCATCTTGTCCTGGACTTCCTGGGGAGGTTTTTGATTACTGATTGAATGCTTGTTGAGATCTTCTGTTTCTTCTCAAGTCAGTATGGGTAGTTTATGTGTTTTTAGGAATTCGTCCATTTTGTCTAGATTATCTAATTTGTTCTAGATAATCTAAGATGATTTTCTCATCTCATCCTTTTTTATTTCTCTGGAGTCAGTAGTGATTTCTCCCTTTTTATTTCTGATTTCAGTTTAGTCCTCCCTTTTTTCTTTATCAGTCTAGCTAAAGGTTTGTCTGTTTTATTGATCCCTTTAATCAGCTAACTTTTGGTTTTGTTAATTCTCTGTATTTTTAAATTTTGTGTTTCGTTTATTTCTGATCTAATTTTTCGTATTTCCTTCCTTCAGCTAGCTTTGGGTTTAGTTCACTATTCCTTTCTAATTCCTCCTGGTGTGCAGTTCGGTCTGTGGTTTGAGTTCTTTCTTTGTTTTTCATGTAAGCATTTAGGCTATAAGTTTCTCTCTGAGTACTGCCTTCACTTTCTCCTGTAAGTTTTGATATATTGTGTTCTCATCTTAATTCATCTTAAAGCATTTCTTGATTTCCCTTGTGATTTTTTTCCTTGAATCATTGAGTAAGAGTGTGTTACCTAACTTCCATATATTTGTGGTGTTTCCAGTTCTTGTTTGATTTCTAGCTTCATTCCATTGGGTTAGAGAAAAATACTTTGCATTATTTTGATCTTCTAGATTTGTTTTGTGACCTAAAATGTAGTCTATCCTGGAGAATCATCCATGTGCACTTGAGAAGAATATATATTCTGCTGCTTTTGTGTGCATTGTTTTGTATATGTCTGTTAGGTCTACTTTATTTATCATATTATTCAAGTTCTCTGTTTCTTTATTGATCCTCTTTCTAATTGTTCTTTCCATTAATGAAAGTGGTGTATTGAAGTCTTCAACTACCACTGTAGATATGCCTGTTTGTCTCCTCTATTTTGGAGCAGTGTATAAATGTGTATGATTGTTATTTCTCCTTGATATATTTGTCCTTTTATTGATATATATTATCCTTCTTTGTCTCTTCTAACAATTTTTAACTTCAAGTCTATTTTGTCTGATATTAGTGTAAGTTCCTCAGCTCTCTTTGGTTACTATTTGCATGGATCATCTTTTTCTATCCTTTCACTTTCAACCTAGTTGTGTCTTTGGGTCTAAGATGAGTCTCTTTTAAACAATATATAGTTGTTTCATGCTTTTTTATTTATTCTGATAATCTCTGTCTTTTACTTGGGGAGTTTAATCCATTTATTTTCAATGTTATTACTAAGCTTTTCCTTGTTATTACTGATAAGTTTAGGACCGACTTCAGCCATTTTGTCCTTTGTTTTTTATACATCTTATAGCTTTTTTGTCTCTCCTTTTCTTTATTACAGCCTCTTTTTATGTGTAATTGATCTTTTGTGATTGATCTTTTGTGATTGATTGATCCCTTTCTCATTTTGATTTTTGTATATATTGTAAAGCTTTTCTTTGTGATTATCTTGAAGTTCACATTAAACAACCTATGTCTATAACCTACTAGTTTGAAAAGATACCAACTTAACTTCAGGAGCATATACAGTATCTGCTTTTGTATTTCTCTGTTTCCCCTCATTTCATATTAAACAACCTATGTCTATAACCTACTAGTTTGAAAAGATACCAACTTAACTTCAGGAGCATATACAGTATCTGCTTTTGTATTTCTCTGTTTCCCCTCATTATTGTTGTTTTTGTCACATACCTCTTTATATTTTACATGTGTATTACAAGGAAATATTATTTCTTATTCGATTGTATTCTGAATCTTATAGGAAATAAAAGCATAGAGTTATATACTGAGGATACAATATTAACTGGGTTTTGCATTTACCCATGTAATTACAGTTACTAGAGATTTCATAGTGTTCCAAGCTGCTATTTCCTGTCTTTTCCTTTTAACCCCAAGAATTCCCTTTAGCATTTCTTGGGCACTTCTTTTGGTGATGAACTCCCTCAGTTTTTGTTTATCCGTGAATATTTAAAACTCTCCCTCATTTTTTTTTTTATAAAGGGAATTTGATCAGTTACACGTTTACAGTTCTAAGGAAGAAAAAGTGTCCAAATTAAGGCACCAGCAAGAAATTACCTTCACTCAAGAAAGGCCTATGGGTCAGAAACACCTCTGTCAGCTGGGAGGGCACGTGGCTGGTATCTGCTGGTACCTTGCTCCTGGGCTCCATTGCTTTCAGCCTCTGTTCCTGTGGGTTTCTTCACTTTATTTCTCCAGGGCTGGCTTTCATCTGTTGGCTTCCCTTGGCTCTCTAGGTTCTGGCTTGCTTAACACCTCATGGGAATATTTTCTGGGCTCTAAGCATCTCCAAATATCCCTGTCATTTCTGTTTTCCACATGTCCACATCTCTGTCAGCTCTACTGCGAATTTCTGTCTACTGCGAATTTCTGTCGGCTCTGAGGCTTCTATCGCTTCTGTTATTTCTGAGGTTTCTCCAAAACATTTCCTCTTTTAAAAGATTCCAGTAAGCTAATGAAGACACATCTGGAATGGGTGGAGTCACATCTCCACCTGTTCAAAGGTCACACTCACAATTGGGCACGTCATATCTCCATGGAGATAATCTTAAGTTTCTACATATAGTATTGAATAAGGATTAAAAGAAATGGTTACTGCCACAAGATTGGATCAGGATTAAAACATTGTTTTTCTAGGGTACATAATACTTTCAAATTGGCACATTCTACCCTCTCTACCCTCAAAAAGACATGTTTTTTCCATATACAAAATGCATTCACTTCTTCACAATATCACAAAAGCCTTAAACCATTTCAGTAACAGTACAAATATAATGCAAAGCTAAAGCAGTACAAAATCTCAACAAAGTGAGCTACAGGCCTGGTTTGTCCTAAGGAAAAATTCTCCTCTGGCTCTGCACCTGTAAAACTCGGAACAAGTTATCTGCTGCCAATATTCAAAGGAGGGACAGTCACAGTAAACATATTTCCGTTTCCATAGGACAAAATAGGAAGAACACAGGGGTCACCGGACCCATACAGTTCTTAAAACCTGCAGGACAAACTCCATTAGATTGGATTTCATTGAAATTCAAAGTCTGAGAGTCATTTATCCTTGGGGCTTTGGAAAGAGGCATTTTCACCCTTTTCAAGGACCTGTGCAGTGGCTTTGCTTTCCAAATACTGGTGTGGCATTTCAACCTTGGGGGACATTGAGGAGACCACCTTTTCTCAGCTCCACCCTCTCGAAGCATTGGGCTATACCCAGGCTCTCTGCCATCTCCGGGGCACTCACACATCCCTTTCAAAACAGTGGGTTGGCAGGCTCCACCAATTCTCGGTTTATGCACTTCACCCTCTCTGACACCTGAGGTGGCACAGCTCTTCCTGAACAGTGAAGTGGAAGACCTATCCTCTGCTTTTGGGGCAAATTCAACCTTTCTACATGTATGGGTGGGTCCACTTTCCTGGCCTGCAGTTTCCTGGCTCCAGACCTTAAATCCTTTTTGTATGACTCAATCTCCAATCCTGGCTTTTTCAGAAATGTCTGGCTGTTACCATGTTTGCTTAAATCCTCATGTGGGGCCCTATTCACTGGGGTGTCACTTTCTGGAAGCCCAGACTTTATTTTTGGTTTTTTATTTTTTTATATTTAATATTGAATTTTTAAAATTAAAAAAAGTTTTTTTTAAATGTAACATACAAACACGAACATTCTTACTGTATGATCATTCCATTCTTGGTATATAATCAGTAACTTACAATATCATTACATAGTTGTATATTCATCACCATGATCATTTCTTAGAACATTTGCATCAATTCAGAATAAGAAATACAAAGGAAAAAGAAGAAAATTCATACATACCATACCCCTTACCCCTTCCTCTCACTGACTGCTAATTTTCTGTCTACCCAGTATATTTTAACTTTTGTTTTCCCTATTTTTCTTCTATATCCCATGCCACTCTCTTTCATTATCAGGAGCATTTCAGTCTACTGAATTTATTTTAACATTTGTTCCCATATTATTTATTTATTTAAAAAAAATTTTAAACATAACAACATACAAGCACAAACATTGTTATCATATGATCATTCCTTTCTTAATTTATAATAAAAAACTCACAATATCATCACCATGATAATTTCTTAGAACATTTGCATCAATTCAGAAAAAGAAATAAAAAGAAGAAAGAACAAACCTCATACATACCATACCCCTTACCCCTCCCTCCCTCTCATTGACTGCTAATATTTCCATCTACCTAATATAGTTTAGCCTTTGTTTCCCCTATTTTTCTCTATACCCCTTACCACTCCCTTTCATTATCACTAGCATTTCAATCTACTAAATTTATTTTAGCATTTGTTCCCCCTATTATTTATTTTTATTCCATATGTTCTACTCCTTTGTTGACAAGGTAGATAAAAGGAGCATCAGACACAAAGTTTTCACAATCACACAGTCACATTGTGAAAGCTATATCATTATACATTCATCTTCAAGAAACATGGCTACTGGAACACAACTCTACATTTTCAGGCAGTTCTCTCCAGCCTCTCCAATATACCCTAACTAAAAAGGTGATATCTATATAATGCATAAGAATAACCTCCAGGATAACCTCTTGACTCTGTTTGAAATCTCTCAGCCATTGACACTTTCTTTCATCTCATTTCTCTCTTCCCCCTTTTGGTTGAGAAGGTTTTCTCAATCCCTTGATACTAAGTCCTAGCTTATTCTAGGATTTCTGTCCCATATTGCCAGGAAGGTTTATACCCCTGGGAGTCATGTCCCATGTAGAGAGGGGGAGGGCAATGAGTTTGCTTGCTATGTTGGCTGAGAGAGAGAGACCACATCTGAGCAACAAAAGAGGTTCTCTGGGTGTGACTCTTAGGCCTAATTTTAAGTAGGCTTAGCCCATCCTTTGTGGGTATAAATTTCATATGAACAACCCCCAAGATTGAGGGCTCGGCCTATTGCTTTGGTTGTTCCCACTGCTTGTGAGAATATCAGGAATTCTCCATATGGGGAAGTTGAATTTTCCCCCTTTCTCACCATTCCCCCAAGGGGACTTTGCAAATACTTATTAATTCACTGTTCAAATCACTCTGGGATTTATCAGGGAATAACTCTGGACAAACCTACAAAATCTCATGCTCTACTCAAGGTTCCATGTATTTATGGTGCTCAATTAAACTGTCCACTTAAGTTATATTAGGAAATGCGCTAGTCAAAATTTGAATTTTGTACCAAATAAACATTTTTTGCTTTAGTCTCACACATGAGTTAAAGTTTTCTTTCCTTTTGATTGCTGTGGGATTATTTTGCTGTTCTTTCTCTAGTTCTTCCAAGTGAACAGTTAATTCCTCGATTTTTGCTATTTTTTCTTTTTTGATATAGGCATTTAGGGCAATAAATTTCCCTCTTAGCACTGCTGTATCCCTTAAATTTTGATATGTGGTGTTTTTATTTTCATTTGCCTCGAAATATTTACTGATTCACAGACCAAAGTGGCCTCCTGTCAGGAGGAAAGAGTCCCTGCATCAGTTTTCCCTGAGGGTAAGACCCAGCAAGTTGAAAGGCTTTCCCAGGAACCCTCTGGACTCTGTGCTTTTCCTATCCTGCCTGGTATGTGAGGCTTGTCTGCCTGTGAGTTCCGCCAGCCTAAGGCGATGTGGTACCTTTAACTTCAGCAGACTCTCCTTGCTGGGGGCGTGGTTGAGACAGAGGTGAGGTTGTAGGCTGGCTTTAATTGCTCCACTTTTCGAAACCCTGGGGTCTGAATTCCCTGAGGGAGGGATTCCACCTGAGCTTGGCCCCATCCCTCTCATGGGGAATGCTCAGTTTCCAGTCAAACTCTCAAACAAGCTTAATTTTGCACATGTGTGGGGCAGGTGGCGCCTGAGAAACCCTGCAGCTGTATCCAAAGAGTAGTCAAGCTGTAGAAACACAGCCACAAAAAGAAAAGAAAAAAAAATCCTTGTCAGACAGGGCCCCCTTTCCTTGGGTGTTTGCCAATCAAGAGCTTACATTCATAGGTTGCTTTGTGTATCTCCAGGTCCTCTGGGCCCCCTCCTTTCCTTCAGGGCCCTGACCTTTTCAAGTATTTTGTGCTGTCCAATCCAAAAAACCTCAGTGTTTTTTTTTTTTTTCTTTTTTCTTTTTCTGTCTGCCTTTCCCCCTTTGCACTGGGGCAAAACCCAGCAAGTTCAGCTTTTACTGGAAGTTCAGTTGAGCTGGGGACCTATTATTAATAGTCACGATTTGTTAATTTCACAATTGGAGCTTGGTTGCCCTCAGTCCTTACTGCTAGTAAAGTCTCTTTCCTATCCCCTCTAGCGAGCAGCCTGTGGGAAAGGGGCACCGGCTCCGTGGCTTGGGGAACTCACGGTTCTGGGTGGGACCGCAGCTGGTCCAGCTTGTTCAGACCTGGGGTACATTGTGTGTCCAGTCACTGACATGGCGCCAGCAGTTGTTCTGTACTGTTCCTGGCTATTTACTAGCTGCTCTGGAGTACGAGCTAAATCTTATACCTCACTAAGCTGCCATCTTATTTATTTGTTTTTAATCTATATGTTTTACTCATCTGTCCATACTGTAGATAAAAGGAGCATCAGACACAAGGTTTTCACAATCACACAGTCACATTGTGAAAGCTATATCATTATACAATCATCTTCAAGAAACATGGCTACTGGAACACAGTTCTACATTTTTAGGCACTTCCCTCCAGCCTCTCCATTACACCTTAACTAAAAAGGTGATATCTATATAATGCATAAGAATAAACTCCAGGATAACCTCTTGACTCTGTTTGAAATCTGTTGGCTGTTGACATTTTATTTTGTCTCATTTCTCTCTTCCCCCTTTTGGTTGAGAAAGTTTTCTCACTTCCATGGTGTTGAGTCCCAGCTCATTCCAGGATTTCTGTCCCATGTTGCCAGGAAGGTTTACACCTCTGGAGTCATGTCCCATGTAGAGAGGGGGAGGGCAGTGAGTTTGTGGAAGCCCAGAATTTTTGAGAACACCAGTTTCTGTTTTCTTTGTGCCCAAGAGTTCAGTTTGCAACTAATTCTTTCCTCTACCATCTTACTATAAGCTGTAGGGAAAAGCCAGGCTGCCTTTTCCACATTTTGTTTGGAAATTTCCTGAGCTAAATATCCTGGGTCATCGCCTTTAAATTCTAACTTCCCATCCAACAGCAGCAGTACTCAATTTGGCCAAATTATTTGCTATTTTAAGACAAAGGTCACCTTCTTCCAGCCTGCAGTGATGCACTCCACATTTCTGTTTGAAGCCTTGTCAGAGATACCTCTAGAGTCCACATTTCTACCAATGGTCTCTTCATAGCATTCTAGGCCTTCTCTATCAGGGTTCTCACAACTCCACCAAAACCTTCCCCTTATCCATTTAAAACACCATTCCAACATGCTTGATGTTTGCAAACTGCAGCAGCACCACCCCCCCCACCACCACCCTGGATTCCAAATCTGTTAGTTTGCAAGCTACTGGAATGCAATATACCAGAACTGGAATAGCTTTTATAAAGAGGAATTTAATAAGTTACAAGTTTATAGTTTTAAGGAAGTGAAAGTGTCCAAAGACAGCAACATGAGTTTATCTTGACTTAGAATAGGCCTGTGGATCAGAAACACCTCTGTCCGCTGGGTAGTCACGTGGCTGTCATCTACTGGTCCCTTGCTCCTGGGTTTTGTTGTCTTCAGCCTCTCCTCCTGTGGGGGTTCCTTATTTTACTTCTCTGGGGCTGGCCTTTATCTCTTGGCTTCCCTTGGCTTGCTCCAGGTTCTGGCTTGCTTGACATCTGATGGCAATATCTGGGTTCCGAGCATCTCCAAACATCCCTGTCATTTCTGTTTTCCACGTGTCCGTATCTCTTTCAGCTGTGCTGTGACATTTCTGTCGGCTCTAAGGCTTCTGTTGTTTCCCCTTCATTTTTGAAGAGCAGTTTTGCTGGATAAAGAATTTTTGGCTAGTAGTTTTTCTCTTGCAGTACCTTAAAAAATATCATACCACTGCTTTCTCATCTCTAGGGTTTCTGATGAGAAATCTGCATTTAGTCTTTTCTCTTGCTGTTTTCAGAATTCTCCTTATCTTTGACATTTGGCATTTTGATTAGTATGTATCTTGGAATAGCTCTAGTATGTTTTTTTCTGTTTGGAGTATGTTACCCTTCTTGGACACGTATATTTATGTCTTCTAAGAGTCAGGAAATATTTGGCCATTATTTCCTCAGATATTCTTTGTGCCACCTTCATGTTTTCTTCTCCTTTTGTCACTACCATATTGCATATGCTGGTTTACTTCATGTTGTCCCACAGATTCCTTAGTCTCTGCTCATTTTTTGAAATTATTTTCTGTAAATTGTCCTCTGACTGTCTGATTTCGATTGTCTTGTCTTCCAGTTCAG
This sequence comes from Tamandua tetradactyla, assembly GCF_023851605.1. Taxonomy (NCBI): domain Eukaryota; kingdom Metazoa; phylum Chordata; class Mammalia; order Pilosa; family Myrmecophagidae; genus Tamandua; species Tamandua tetradactyla. The sequence goes on from NC_135328.1 coordinate 176,841,436, forward strand.
TGATTGTTTTTCTGCTTTTCAAATTTATTATTGTATACCTCTAGTGTTTTTAAAATCTCCATAATTATGTTTTTCAACCCCCTAATTCTGTTATGATCCTTCTTTTCTGATTCTTCTTTTTGTTTACATATTGTCTCAATATTCTTTAGTACTATATCCATATTTTGCCCATTTGTATTCCTATTTTCCTTTAGCTCCTTGATTGATTTAGGAGATTTATTTGAAGTTTTCTGATTAGTTGTTCCAATGTCTGTGTTTCCTTTGAGGTTTTAATTTATTCCTTTCAATGAGTCATATCTTATTTGTTTGGATGGCTTATGATTTTTTGCTGATGTTTGGGGATTTGAATTTTTTGATATGCTAATCTGGAAATCAGTTTCTCCCTCTTTAGGATTTTGTTATAGATTGTCTTTTTAAAAAAATTTTTTATTGAGAAAAATCTTCACACACATATTTTCTATACGTGGTGCACAACAGTGGCTTACAGTAGTATCACATAGTTGTGCTTTCATCACCATGATCATTTTTTAGAATATTTGCACCACTCCAGAAAAAGAAATAAAAAGAAAAAAATTTATACATACCATACACCTTACCCTTCCCTCTTCTTAACCACTATTGTTTTCATCTACCCAATTTATTTTACTCTCCCCATTATTTATTTATATCCATGTTTTTTACTCATCTGTCCATACCTGGGATATAAATAAGGAGAATCAGACACAGGATTCTCACAATCACACAGTCACATTGTAGACATTATATCTTTCCACATAGATTGTCTGTCTTAAGGCTTTTCTTCAATGCTAGGTCCAGCTTATGTTGAACCTTTAGAGCAGCCAGTGTTTTTTTACAGTCCTGGTTTTGTCATGTTTTCTGCATTTATCTCTCATCCTGGGTATGGGCTACAACTTTTAACTTTTTTTTTTTTTTAATTTTTTTATTAATCAAAAAAAAGAAAAGAAATTAACACAACATTTAGAAATCATTCCATTCTACACATGCACTCAGTAATTCTTAGTATCATCACATAGATGTATGATCATCATTTCTTAGTACATTTGCTTCGATTTAGGAAAAGAACTAGCAAAACGGCAGAAAAAGATATAGAATGTTAATATAGAGAAGAGAATTAAAATAATAATACTACTAAAAAATATATATATATATAAAAGGAAAAAGAAAAAAACAAAAACAAAAGATACAAACAAACGAACAAACAAACAAAAAACTATATTTCAGGTGCAGCTTCATTCAGTGTTCCAACATAGTTACATTACACTTAGGTATCACCGTGCTGTCCATTTTTGAGTTCTTGTATCTAGTCCTGTTGCACAGTCTGTATCCCTTCAGCTCCAATTACCCATTATCTTACCCTGTTTCTAACTCCTGCTGGTCTCTGCCACCAATGATATATTCCAAGCTGATTCTCGAATGTCGGTTCACATCAGTGGGACCATACAGTATTTGTCCTTTAGTTCCCGGCTAGACTCACTCAGCATAATGTTCTCTAGGTCCATCCATGTTATTACATGCTTCATAAGTTTAGTCTGTCTTAAAGCTGCATAATATTCCATCGTAGGTATACGCCACAGTTTGTTTAGCCACTCGTCTGTTGATGGACATTTTGGCTGTTTCCATCTCTTTGCAATTGTAGATAATGCTGCTATAAACACTGGCGTGCAAATGTTCGTCTGTGTCCTTGCCCTTAAGTCCTTTGAGTAGATACCTAGCAGTGGTATTGCTGGGTCGTAATCCATTCTGCCAGTCTATGTCCCCTGATTGGGAAATTCAGTCCATTAACTTTTAGTGTCATTACTGTTTGGATAATACTTTCCTCCACCATTTTGGCTTTTGTATTATATATATCATATCTGATTTTCTTTCTTTCTACACTTTACTCCATACCTCTCTCTTCTGTCTTTTCGTATCTGACTCTAGTGCTCCCTTTAGTATTTCTTGCAGAGCTGGTCTCTTGGTCACAAATTGTCTCAGTGACTTTTTGTCTATAAATGTTTTAATTTCTCCTTCATTTTTGAAGGACAATTTTGCTGGATATAGAAGTCTTGGTTGGCAGTTTTTCTCTTTTAGTAATTTAAATATAGCATCCCACTGTCTTCTAGCTTTCATGGTTTCTGCTGAGAAATCTACACATAGTTTTATTGGGTTTCCCTTGTATGTGACAGATTGTTTTTCTCTTGCTGCTTTCAAGATCCTCTCTTTCTCTTTGACCTCTGACATTCTAACTATTAAGTGTCTTGGAGAACGCCTATTTGGGTCTATTCTCTTTGGGGTGCGCTGCACTTCTTGGATCTGTAAATTTAGGTCTTTCATAAGAGTTGGGAAATTTTCAGTGATAATTTCTTCCATTAGTTTTTCTCCTCCTTTTCCCTTCTCTTCTCCTTCTGGGACACCCACAACACGTATATTTGTGCGCTTCATATTGTCATTCAGTTCCCTGATCCCCTGCTCAAGTTTTTCCATTCTTTTCCCTATAGTTTCTGTTTCTTTTTGGAATTCAGATGTTCCACCCTCCAGTTCACTAATTGTAGCTTCTGTCTCTTTAGATCTACCATTGTAGGTATCCATTGTTTTTTCCATCTTTTCTACTTTGTCCTTCACTCCCATAAGTTCTGTGATTTGTTTTTTCAGATTTTCTATTTCTTCTTTTTGTTCAGCCCATGTCTTCTTCATGTCCTCCCTCAATTTATTGATTTGGTTTTTGAAGAGTTTTTCCATTTCTGTTCGTATATTCAGCATTAGTTGTCTCAGCTCCTGTATCTCATTTGAGCTATTGGTTTGTTCCTTTGACTGGTCCATATCTTCAATTTTCCGAGCGTGATCCATTATTTTCTGCTGGTGTCTGGGCATTTGATCAGATTTCCCTGGGTGTGGGACCCGGCTGGTTGAAAGGTTTTTCTGTGAAATCTCTGGGCTCTGTTTTTCCTCTCCTGCCCAGTAGGTGGCGCTCGTGGCGCTCGTCTGTCTGCGGGTCCCACCAACAAAAGATGCTGCGGCTCCTTTAACTTGCCAATCCGAATCTTGCAGTTGGCCTGGGAAACCACGCGTGGAGGGGGGGTCGCCGGCCACTGCGGCTTGGGGGAGTGCCGATCCAAATTGCCCAGCTGGCCCGAGACGCCAAGCGTGGCAGGAGGGCCCCGCTATCCAACCTTCCCAGTCAGACTGGGGAGCCACGTGCGTGGAAGGGACCCCAGTCGCCAGCCGCCCCAGCCGGGAAAACGCGTGCCCCTCGGGTATCTCACCACAGCGGATTCTCCCTGCCCGTTCAGCCATTCCAGAATGGGGTACGCTGTCTTTTTGGTCTCTGTCCTGGCTCCGGGAGCTGTTTTGTATTGTTTCTGTTTCTTTAGTTGCTGTTCTCGAGGAGGAACTAAGACCCGCACATCTTACTAAGCCGCCATCTTCTCCGGAAGTAACTTTTAACTTTTAAGATTACTCTATTATGGGTGACTGTTTCACCTCCAGGAAAAGTTCCTTTCTTCTGTAATTCCTCTTTGAGTCCTTGGCGGTTCCGTTCAAATTCATGCAAATTTTCATCCACAGTGTCTATGGTTTGCTCAGCTGCTCTCCTATGCTCACCACAGCTTCAGTCCTCTGTTCACTCTGTATTACATCAGTTCAGTTTACCCCTTTTTTCTGTACATATTTTCTGCCTCTGGTGGGAACTTACACATTATGGTATCTCCCCCAGGGGGCTGTTTGGGGGATCCGCATTCAGAAAGCCTGGTTCAGAAATGCTGATATACCAGCAATTAGAGATTGCATTGGGAGTGTATACTGCTTGCCGACAGTTCCACTGCAGGTTGCTCTTGTTTCCTCTTTGTAGGAGGCTGCTCTATATGTGTGTACTCGCCATTTGCTAGGGCCCTGACTTTGGTCTATGTGGATTAGGCCTTTATGTGTGTGGGTCTCTCAGTCACTGCCATGGATGTCTCTGTGGTCAGCGACGACTGCAGGAGGTGCCTGGCCTGGTATGTTGCCTTTGTGTGACTCTTAATCCATGCAGGACTGGTGGCGGGGGGCGGGGTCTGGACTGGCAGGCCTGAGTGTCAGACTTCCTATCTTCTTTTTTTGTTTTTTTCCTATTCAGCATTAGTAGAGTCTTTTTTTCTAGTCTCTTGTCCTCCAGAGTTCCAAGAGAGTGGAATGCTCCCTTTTATTTAGTTGACTCCAGGGGAAATTTTGTGGGTGTGTTTCATGCTACTATCTTGGTGACTACACTTTCCTGTATCTACCATATTTTGTTTAATCATCTGTTTATATAGAGTTGGGGTGCTTTCACCTCTCAGCTATTATGAATAATGTTGCTGTGAACATTGGTGTACAATACTGGGAGTTTTTTATTACCAATTCAGTCTCTTTACTTGTGATTTTCTACTTGTTGAATTAATTTAGGTAATTTGTGAATTTCTTGGAATGTGTCCATTTCATCTAATTTGTTGGCATAGAATTTTTTATAGCATTCTTTTACAATCCTTTTTATTTCTGTAAGATCAGCAGTGATGATGACAGTTACATTCTGATTTTAGTTAGTTGCATCTTCTCTCTTTTTTTTGTTGGTCTAGCTAATGGTTTGTCCATTTTATTTGTCCAAAAGAACCAACTTTTGATTTCATTGATTCCCTTTATTGTTTTTCTGTTTTAAATTTCATTGATCTCAATCCTAATCTTTATTATTTCCTTCCTTCTGCTTACTTTGGGGTGATTTTGCTTTTCTTTTTCTAGTTCCTCAAGGTGTGAGGATAGGTTAATGATTTGACATATTTCTCCTTTTATAACATAGCATTTGCACAATAAAATTCCCTCTAAGCATTGAGTTCACTATGTTCCATAAGGTTTGGTATGTGTATTTTCATTTTCACTCTTAATTCCCCTTTTGATTTCTCCTTTGACTTAATGGTCGTTTAAGAGTATATTGTTTAATTTCCACATATTTGTGAAATTTGTGGAAACAGAAGTTTTCCTTCTGTTATTAATTTCTTTTCATTCCATATGGTTGGAGAAGATACTTTGTATGATTTCAGTCTTTTAAAATTTATTTTGACTTGATTTGCATCTAAAATAGGGTATATCCTGGAGAATGATCCATATGCACTTGAGAAGAATGTAGATTCTGCTGTCTTGGCTTGACACGTTAGGTCTAGTTAGTCTATAGCATTGTTCAAGTTCTCTATTTCCTTATTGATATTCTGTCTAGATGTTCTATCCATTATTGAAAGTGGTCTACTTAAGTCTCCAGCCATTATTGTAGATCTTTATATTCCTTCCTTCAATTCTCTCAATGTTTTCTTCATCTATTTTAGGGTTCTGTTGTTTGGTGCCTATTATAAAATAGTTATATCTTCCTGCTGTATTTTATCTTTATCAATAGATAACCCTTTGTTTCTTGTAATCTTTTTTGACTTTTAGGTCTCTATGCACTGACAGTATTATAGCCTCTTTTACTTTTAGTTACTATTTGCATGGAATATCTTTTTCATCCTTTTACTTTCAACTGCTTTATCTCCTTATATCTAAAGTGAGTGTCTTGTGGAGAGCATATAGAAGGATATTGTTTCTTTTTAATCCGATCTGCCAATCTCTGACTTTTAATAGGAAAGTTTAATCCATTTGTGTTTAGTATGATTACTTATATAGGAATGTTTTACTCTTACCATTTAATATTTGTTTTCTTATGTCTTATATTTTTATTTTTTCTTAATTTATTACTGCTTTTTTTTTGGTTTATAGTTTTTTGTTTTGTTTTGTTTTGTTTTTTTGCTGTGTATTGTTTTAATTTCTTTGCTCTTTTCTATTTATATATATATTTTTAGATGTTTTCTTAGTGGTTACCTTGGGGATTACAAATAACATCTTTAACTTATAACAGTTTAATTTGAATAACACCAAGTTATTTTCCCTATAAACCCTGTGCTTCTATATACATCTCTGTCCCCACTTTATTTTTGTCACAGGTTGCATCTTTATACGTTTTATGCCCATTAATATATATTTATAATTATTGTTTTACACATTTGACTTTTAAATCATATAGGCAAAAGAGAAGTTACAAAACAAACCAGAAGTACATCTTTGATTTTTATATTTCCCTAAGAAATTACTTTTACTAGTGTTGTATTTCTTTATGGCTTCTAGGTACTCTCCAGTATTGTTTCATTTCAGTCTGAAGATATTTTCCTTTAGCGTTTCTTGTTGTGCAGATCTACTGTTAATGAACTCCCTCAGCTTTTTAAAATCTAGAAAATTCTTAATTTCTTTATTATTCTTGAAGGATAGTTTGCCTAGATAGAGAATTCTTGGTTGACAGTTTTTCCCAGGACTTAAAATATGTCATCCCACTGCCTTCTGGCCTACATGATTCTCAGGAGAAATTAACTAGTAATCTAATTGAGGATCTCTTGTATGTGGTGAGTCATTTCTCTCTTATTCCTTTCAAGAGTCTTTGTCTTTTGTGTTTAGGCAGTTTGACTATAATATGTCTCAGTGTGAATCTTTTAAAGCTTATTTTGCATGGAGTTTTTGTTGAGCTTTTTGGATGTTTATATCCATGTTTTTCATCAGATGTGGAAAGTTTCAGATACTTTTTCTGGCCCTTTTTCTCTATTCTTCTGGAACTCCTAAAATGCACATGTTGTTATGCTTGATGGTGTCCCAAAGGTCCTTTAGGCTTTGCTCATTTTTCTTCGTCTTTTTTACTTTCTACTGTTTAGATTGGATTATTTCAATTATCTTTCTTCACTGATCCTTTCTTCCACCTGCTTAGATCTCTTGCTGAATCCTTCTAGTTTTTCATTTCAGTTTTTGAACTTTTTCAGTTCCTGTATTTGTTTGGTTCCATTTTATACTTTCTGTCTTTTTATTGATATTCTCATTTTGTTCAGACACCAATTTCCATTAGTTCTTTGTCCCTGCTTTCTTTTATCTAATTGAACATATTTAATATAGTTGGTAATGCTTTAACTAATAGTTCCAGTGTATGAGTTTCCTTCATGATGGTTTCTGTCAAATTCAGTTTTCCCTGTGAATGGGCATGCTTTTTTCTGTTTTTTTGTATGTTTTGTAATTATTTGCTGTGTATTGGACATTCTAAATATTTATAGTGTTGTAACTCTGGAAATCTAAATCTTCCATTCCTCATGGATTGCTTATTTTTGTTGTTGAGGTTTGGATTTGTCTGTTTGTGACTTTTCCAAACTATTTTTGCTCCTATATAGGGAAGGTGGCAGATATGGGTGCGTAAGAGACTGTCTCTTTAAGTCTCCTCCATGGTTTCCCATTTCAGCCTGTGCTGGTTAAAATAATGGTCATCCTTCCCCCTGCCCCTTCTCCTCCTGTGATCAAAGGCAGTGATCAGCAGTCATAATACACAGTCCTGATTTTTGGAGGACGAAGGTCCACAAGCTCCACCAGGAATATGAGATGCAATCCATTTATCATTTCTGATATTCTTTATTACTTCCTGTAAGTGTGGGCTTTTCTCTGGTTATCATTTTACTTCAGCCTAAAGTAAATACTGTAGGGCAACAAATTCTATGAGCTTTTCATTTACCTGATAATGTGTGTATTTTGCCTTCATCCATTTGCCTGCATTTCTGAAGGGTATTTTCAATGGTTATGGAATTCTCTGTTGATAGATATTTTTCTTTTAGCACTTTAAAAATATTGTTCCAGGGCGGGCCACGGTGGCTCAGCAGGCAAGGACGCTTGCCTGCCATGCCAGAGGACCCGGGTTCGATTCCCGGTGCCTGCCCATGTTAAAAAAAAAAAAAAGATATTGTTCCATTATGTTATGACCAGTTGTTTGTAATTAGAAGTCATCATTATTCGTATTGTTCCTCCCCTGTATGTTATGTCTTTTTTTCCCTGTGGCTACTTTCAGCATTTTCTCTTTTCTCTTTGGTAACTGTTTGATTATAATGTGCCTAGGTATAGTGTTCTTTGTATTCATCTTGCTTAGGATGTTCTGAGCTGCTTGTATTTTTAATTTAGTTTTTTTTTTTATTTTGGCAATTTTTCGAGTATTTTCAAATAACATTTTGTGCCCCATTTTCTTGCTTCTCTCCTCTTATCACTACAATTACATGGTTGTTAGATAACTTTATATTGTCCCATAGGTCACTTAGGTGCTAGTGCTTGTTTTTCCAAAACTTTCTCTGTTTATTCTTCAGAATGGATAGTTTCTTTTGATGTGTCTTCAGTTTCAATACCCTTTTCTTTTTTGTGTGCAAAGTGCTATTAAACTTATTCAGTGAAGTTTACATTTCAGTTTTAGAACTGCCATTTGATTTTTAAAATAATTTTTATAATTTTCATAACTCTTGGCTTTACCTTCAGAACATACCCAGAGTCCAAGTACTTCTCATCCCCTCCACTGCTAATACTCTGTTCTAAGCCACTTATCATTTCTAGTCTGAATTTACCACAGAAACCTCCTAATAAATCTTTTTCCTTTGTTTTCTCCCTCTCCCCCACAATCTATTCTCAACATAGCTAGAGTGGTACCTGTAAAACATAGGTCATATCACAAAACTCTGCTCTGGTCCCACATTTTACACAGTGTAAAGCCCTGAGTCCCTTCTGTAATGCCCAGCATGATCTGTGCTTCTCTTCTCTGACCTAATTTCTTACAGTTTTCTTCCTCATGCCTTTTCCTCCAGCCACACTTAGCCTCCTTGCTGTTCCTTGAATATGCTTTACTTCCTTCGCACCCTTGGATCTTTGCACTGGCTCTTTCCTGAGCCTGGAAAATTTTTTTCCCCAGATAATCACCTGACTACTCCCTCACCTCCTTCAAGACTTTGCTTAGATATCATCCTCTCAGTGAGGCCTACCTGGCTTACTTTAAAATTGCAACTTGCAGTTCTGATCTTCCTTTCCTACTCTATTTTTTTTAATACTTCTTGCCTTCTAACTATATAACGTACTATCTGTTGTGTCTTTGACAGCAGGGGTTGTTGTCTTGTTTATTATCTGTAAACAGGGTTGTGTATTCATTAATTGTTTGTATATCTGTATTGTATATCTGTATAGCCCCATAACCATAAATTCCAAAAGGGCAGAAATCTTAGTCCATCTTGCTTACTTTTTTTTTTTTTTTGACATGGGCAGGCACCAGGAATCAAACCCGGGTCTCTGGCATGGCAGGCGAAAATTCTGCCACTGAGCCACCATCGTGCCACCCTGTCCATCTTGTTTACTCATGTATCCTAAATGCCTCAAATAATTCCTGGCATATGGTTAGTGTACAGTTATTTGTTGAAGGAATTTATGCAAGGTAATGAACCTTTGGCAGAGACCTGAAGTCAGACTCATTGTCTGGGGTCTAGGGGTAGACTAACCCTCCTGTGAACAGAGGCTAGAAAGAATTGCCGCTGGTGCATGGCTTTGGCCTGTATAGACCAGCATTTCAGCTTTCCTACCTTGGCTCGAGAAAGCAGAGAAAGCCCCACATGCTGCTTGAAATTAAAAGCGTGGTGATATTCGGGATTAAACTTCAGGATAGGAGTCCAAAGCATCTGATATGAGATTGGGTACTGTACTTGGAATCTTGACTGGGAAGTTTAGTATGGGGTAACTTGAGGGCAACAACAAAAAAATCACTAGATAGAAGCTAGAAAAGAGATAATTTTTCTGTGTGAGAACTGGGAGAAAGTCTTGAGTTGGGGAATGGTGGGGTGGTGGTGGTGGTAGAATACTAGGCTGGGCAGAGAAGAGCCATCGAGGTTTAAAGCTTTGGGAGGTGTGAGAAAAGAAAGAGAGGGAGGCCTAGTGGTTAACAAGCACTACAGGAGATATGCTAGGGGAAAATAAATGTTAAATGGGTCTGTGCTATCGAGCTGGGTCTCTGTTTTTTCTGTGAGATCTTAGATACAATCTAGATTGCTTTGGTGTAAGTGAATTCTTACCAGAGAAGGGGAAGACATCATTTGCTCTGAGTCAGAGTTGGCATTCTGAGTCAGAGTGAGAATAGGCCACATGTGGGGATATCTGATATCTGGATTATATATAATTAGGAGGAAAAGGAATAGGATTTAGTGATGGATTAGAATAAGGGAGAGGGATTTGGCAAGTAGGAGATGATTGGTGACCTTGGAAAGAGCAGTCTTCTGGTGAATGCAGAAGCTGTATTAGAGTGAGTTGAAGAGTGAATGGAAGATGGAGAGACAGAATATATTAACATCTTTTTTAAGATGTTTAACTGTGACTGGAGGGGAATTCAGGGCTAAGTGTGCTTTCTTTTCCTTAAGTGGTGTTTACTAGAACCTGTTTGTACGTTGATGAGAAGAAATCAGTAGGCTAGGAGAGTTGATGATGTAAGAAGACTTCCTGAGAAAAGAAGAGGAGGTGAGATGCAGGCTACACATAGACCTAAGGAGGGTGGGAGGGGAAAGGAGAACATGGGTGCATCTACAGGTAGTTTGTAGTTTCAGTGCTAGGTATAGGGATAGTGTTTATAATAATGGCTGCATGGGAGAGCTGCTGCTTTGGTAGTGATAATCAAATACCTTTACCCTGGTACCATCATATATAGGAAAGTCTAAATTTTGTTTTTTATTTTGAAGATCCAGGGCCACAGTTAGAGAGAATTTCTAAGCTCACAAGAGAACCAAGACCTTACGCTATAATTTGAGAGTTGTAGAATTTTTAGCTAGATATTTAGGTGTGGGCATTCCAATAAATTTGAAATACTTTCTGGGATATGTATGTTATAACCTCAACTGTGTGGTACTTCGCAAGATCCTAACCTCCGTTATCTCCTGCTGAACTATCTATTTTCCAGCCCTACTGAGCAGTTGTTTTCTGAACAGCCTAGTCATTTCATGTATATACCATGCTATGCCTTCTGTGTGCAATGCTGCATTTTCTTCTATCATAATTAAGATTAAACTCAAATATTGTCTCCTCCTTGAAGCCCACATGAAGTAATCACTAACTCACCTCCTTGGTAGCCTTTACCATGGCATGAAACCAAACTCTATTAAAGTTCACAAATCCATTATTTCTGGGTGTTCTGAATCCTGAGGACAGGTCTCAGGTTTCACAATCTCCGTTGTACCTTCCTTTTAGTGGAATCTCAGTAATCATTTGTTGAAATGAATACATTCTGGATAGTTGAGGAATTATCTTGTAAGGACCAAACCTTTAAAAATTGTTAATATCCAAGAGGGCAATCTTTCTAGACCTTTGTTCTTATTTCTTGCCCTTTTAAAGGCTAATTTTAAAAATTTAACCCACTCTCGGAAGATTTGAGGGAAATCAGAATTCAGTTGCTAAAATCTATCAAAGTCAAAATGTATAACGCTGTTTACCCTGGTATTGAGTGGCCTAGCCTACTGGGCTTTTGGAGTTTTTAAGTTTGCTTTGTAGAGTGTTTTAGCTTTTCATCTTATTCTTCTCAACCTGCCTTTAGCAGCTATTCTTCTGCTTTTCATTTTCTTTTCTTTTCATTTTCTGTTCCATTTCCCTCTGGGTTCAGAAAACTAAGCACATTCTTGAGAAATGAAAGTAAAAATAAATAGATTCTGTAGGGCTTTTCTGAGTATGAGGCTTTATACATTATACAGGGACTTTTCAGCTCCATCCTTTCACTCCTTCCAGCACCACTTGTGGGGCAGCCCTACAATAATAAGTGCAAAGGCAGAATTTGGTTCTTGGCTTCAAGGTGTTTAGGGTCAATCTCTCAGCAACTCAGAGGACTTTCTGTGGTTCTCAGCTATATTTTAGGTAATTTTTTTTTTCTTAGGGTTTGGAGGCTATCTTTGGAATAAAAATAATAGGGTGAGGTAGGGGTTAAATCAAAAGTCTTGTTTTAGCCCTTTTAATTGGATCTTATATGAGATTCTAACTAGAATTGTAAGATTTATTCTGAGACCAAGGTTACAAAATAAATAAAATAATGAAGTGTATATCCTTTCTTTATCTCTCCTGTAGGAAATACAGATGAAGAGGACTGCAATTGAAGCTTTTAATGAGACAATTAAAATATTTGAGGAACAGTGTCATACGCAAGAACAACATAGCAAAGAGTATATTGAGCGATTTCGCCGGGAGGGGAATGAAAAGGAGATTGAACGGTAAGTCTACCTGATGCCTTCAAGTGCATCTGTGAGACAAGACTTTTTATTCTCTGATGATTCCTGTCTGTTCAGTTTACTCCCTCACAATGCACAGTCCTGCAGTACTTTGCTATTCCTGCTAATGTCACCATAGTGAACCTTCTCTCTGTTCTCTGCTCCTTTTGTATTTCCTCAAATTGCTAATTCCTGCTCATCCTTTTGGACTTGGCCTGGACATGACTTTTTCTAGATAATCTTCCCTGATCTCTCAAGAGTGATTTAGGGGCATTTTGTCTACGGCCGTAGAGTATCTTGGCACTGGTCCCTAGCATAATATTTATAGAATGTCACATCAACTAAACTGTGAGCTTGTTGAAAATAGAAAGGGTGGCTTATCATCCCTAACAGGTGGAGCCCCTCCACCTATTCAGTGCACTCACTGAAGTTTTACGAACTAAAGATCATCAGCTTTGGTAGCAATCTGAGATAAACTGGAGGTGACACAGCACTGTAGGCAGGAGGACCATCCTGACTGTTGCAGGTGACTGCAGAGGTTGTTCTCATCGGTTGGTGAGGTCCTAAACCAGAACAATGGCAGGAATGGAGGGGAAGTAAGTAGGAATGCTGAGGATTTGGTATCTAACAAGATAGAGTAGGGATGGGAGACGTCAAAGAGTATTACTAGATTTCTGGTGTCTGATAGGGGGTGGTGTTATTCATCAAAATAGGAAATACATAGGGAGAGTTCAGGATTGCAACCAGTGAGTTTGAGATTCTTTAGAGAATCCGAATGGAGCTGTATGGGAAGCAGGTAACTGCTTATTTGGATTTGGAACTCAAGGGCAGAGAAGGGATTTGGGAGACTTAAGTGTGTAGATGATGGTAGGTGCTAGGAATGAGATTACATAGAGAGAGTGAGCAGCATGAGAAATAACTGTTGGATTTGGCAACTGAAAGGCTGTTGATAGCCTTTATCAAAATAATTTTAGTAAAGTATTGGAAGACTCAGCTAGATAATAGTGGATTGAAGAGTGAAAAGGAATGAAAAGGTGGGAAATAAAAATAAATCATATGCAATGAAAAAGCAAATTTATTTATCATATTAATACCACAGTAATAGTGGACTTCTGTTTGTGTAAGTTTATGTAAGTGCTGTGAAACAATGTAGCTTAATGGTTTAACCCATGGGCTTGAGTTCTGTGTTGGCCATTTACTAGTTGCATAATGGTGGATGAGTTACTTAACCTATCTGAGCCTTAGCATTTTCTCCGCTATAAATTATGGATAATGCTGTGAAGATTAAATGATATATATGTTTCTTTGTGTGTGTGTATCCTCACACATGGTACGCTGTCAATCAATGACAATTTTTATTAACAATGAAGACATATGTAAGAACTTGTAGTGTAGTTGCAGAGGCTGGTAAGATAAATGTGATGAAGTTTTAATAGTAATGTAAAGTCACATATGATTGGGCAAGAAATGAGTAATCTGGATAATTGTTGCAGTTAGGTTCAGAGTAGAAGAACGATTTGTGTGCTGGAAATGTATAAGGCCTGTTGAGTGCTTTAGGTAAACATTGAATGCTTCCCAGGATGTGTCAGGCACTATTCTAGTGCCTTCATATGTTTTATCACATTTAATTCACACAATGACCCAGTGAAATAGGTACTATTTTACATACCCATTTTAAAGAGATGAGGAAAGAAAGGCACAGAGAGGTTAAATAACTTGCCCATAACCACGCAGTAAGTAAGTGGCAGGGCAGTGATTTGAATTGAGGCAGGCTGATCCCAGAGACGTTGCTCTAAACCACTATGCTGCACTACCTCTTGAGATTCATACTTTGCTGGAGCCAGTCATGGCTGGACCCAGGGCCTCAACAAGGTTATCAGGATTCTCTCTCATTCTCTTTTTTTCTTTTGGCTCTGAATTTTGCTCTGAGGCTTTATTCTCAGGCAAGCTTTCCCTGTGAGGTGGCAGCATGGCTACTAAAAGTCCTGGAATCACATAATCATAACTTAGCAACCAGAGTGGAAAAAGAGAATTTCTTTTTACAATAGCCCTAGAATCTCCGGTCATTGGATCAGCTTGGGTCTTATGCTTATTCCTGAACCAGTCACTGTAGTCTGAGGTGAAGATGGGAAGGCATAGAATACTCTTACTGACCAAGGTAGGTCATGTTTCTGTCTATCCTTGGGCCTGAGGTTGGGGCAGGGAACTCAGACCTGTAGGGAACATCAGGGTGCTATTTCTAGAACAGTGTGAATGGATATAGGCCAGGCAAAAACAGTAGATGTCTGCCACATTTAAGATAATCAGGCCCGTGCTCAAACTATAGGATTATTCTGCTTGATTGCTATTTTAGTTTTAATATGTCAAATATTTTCACAGAATTATGATGAATTATGACAAACTGAAATCACGTCTGGGTGAGATTCATGATAGCAAAATCCGTCTAGAGCAGGATTTGAAGAAACAAGCTTTGGACAACCGAGAAATAGATAAAAAAATGAATAGTATCAAACCTGACTTGATCCAGCTACGCAAGATCCGAGATCAGCACCTTGTGTAAGTTACTTGGGCCTGTGTGGGGAAGGAACCACTAGCACCAGGTTACCACTGGCACTAGAAATGTTAAAAGCAGAAGAGGAAATTTTAAATTGAGAACTGGTTAGTGAGATTGCAAGAATTTAGGAATGCAGCCCTGTTAGTAGTAAGGGGTATACCAGAGTTTACCTGAAGTCACTGTGTGGGACAGGCAAGAATATAGGACTTTACTCCATATAAATGCCTTGGAAATCTCCACTGTGCCTGTGCAAAATGTTATTGCTTAAAAAGTGCATATTTATGTTTGTCTAAAACATAAAAACCAGGATCTTTGGCAACATGGGCGAACTGCAGAAGTACATATTACCTTTCAGAGGCGTGGGGAATGACAGCAACAATGGGGACCTACAAATAAGTATATAGAACAAATTCTTAAAGTATATTCTATATTTAAGAAATGAAATTCTGTATTTAAATTGTAGAAATTTGTCTGTATCAGGCATGAAAGATAATTTGACCTGAGTAGTGAAAACCAACTCTTGAATATTAAGGAAGGCTATACAGTTTAGCCAGCTATAGCATAATGGGGGTATTATCCAAATAGAGATCAAAAGATGTATTTCAGAACAAGAGCTATAGATTAGATTTTTAGGACAAATGATTGTTTCATGGAAGGAGAGAATCAATGAGAAATGAAAATATATTGAGCTTAGTTCTGGTAATGAACAGACTGTTATGAAATATATTTATGGGTGACCTTCAGTTATATAACACAACTCAATTCAAACTCCTGGCAGGAAATGACAGCAGAGATCTCTGGGTTTTACATAGATTTAGTGTTTCTCCGTTTGAGAAAGAGTTTGATAAAATATAGTCCTAGAGGTTGAGAG
Organism: Tamandua tetradactyla; assembly: GCF_023851605.1. Taxonomy (NCBI): domain Eukaryota; kingdom Metazoa; phylum Chordata; class Mammalia; order Pilosa; family Myrmecophagidae; genus Tamandua; species Tamandua tetradactyla. The sequence goes on from NC_135328.1 coordinate 176,856,953, forward strand.
GAAAGGCAGATGAATTTCAATCGAAGGAAGTTTAAGGTGGTGTTTTTGTTTTTGTTTTTTTTGGGGCAAACAATTACAAATACACTGTGCTGAGCATTTTTTTTAAGTAAAACCACTCTGAAGAGAGTTTTCAGTTTGACTTTGTGGCCTTTGGATACAGAAGAGCTTTGGAAACAAGACAAGCAGGTGCCCTTGTCTAAAATCATGGTGTGTCTGTTCTCTGAGTGCTTATGTGGTTTTAGTCACATCATAAGGCTGAAGAAAGGCCCAAGAAGGCTATGCTTTGGACCAAAGGAATGAATGAAAGGAAGTGCTTCTTTGCCCTGGGAAGATGGAGATGAAGATAGTAGGAAAACTGTCATCCCAAAGGGCGTGGATAGGTATACAAACCAGACCTTGAAAGTTGTATAAACCAAAATAAACATGCCAAAGCCATGACCTGCTGTTAAGTACAATTAGGATGTTTAAGGAAATACAGACAGCCATTACCTCTTTTGGAAGGGTTGCTTCAGGGAAGATAGTCCGCATACTTTGAGATACAGTTCACCCATTTGAAGTGTACAATTTAATGGTTTTTGTACGTGCAGGTACATGCAGCCATCACCAAAGTCAATTTTAGAACATTTTCATCACCTCAAAAGAAAACCCTTCAGCTATCACTCTCTTAATCTACCTTCTCATCTCCAGCCCTAATCAACCACTAATTTGCTTCCTGTCTCTGTAGATTTACCTGTTGTGGACATTTCATATAAATGATTTATAATAATATAATATATGGTCTTTCGTGACTGCCTTCTTTCACTTAGCATCATGTTTTCAAGTTTCATCTATGTAGTAGCATGGCTCAATACTTCTTCATTCCTTTTTACTGCTGAATAATATTCCATTGTCTGGATATACCACATATTTTTCAATCACTTATGAATTGATGAACTTTTGGATTGTTTCCACCTTTTGAGTATTATAAATAATGCTGCTGTGAACATTTAGATACAAGGTTTTGAGTGGGCATATGTTTTTATTTCCCCTGGGTACATACCTAGGAATGTAATTGCTGGGTCATATGGTAACATTAAAAAAAAATCTGTTTGGGGAACTACCAAACTATTTTCCAAAGTGGCTATACCATTTTATATTCCTACCAGCAGCAATGAATCACTCCTTGGTGTCTTCTCTTATAATTTTAAATTTTCATAAATGATATTTTTTCAAAGTGTCTCATATATTATTTCATTTTACCTTTATTGTAGGGAGTTTGAAGTTTTGTCTACAAAACTTGGTGCAAGACAAGTTACATCCCTATTTTTATTCTTTAAATTAGAATGAATTTATTCCAAGCTCCCACCTGCCTGGTTATCTGAGATGCTTAATCTCAGTTACCACTAGGATTCTTCCCACCTCCTGCATGCATGCACACACACACACACACACACACACACACACACACACACACACACACTTGGATTATATAAGAGTATCATCCTGAAGTGTAGTGCAAGGAAAACTAGGAGAGTGCAGAGTCCCTCACCCTTTGTGACTCCCATCCTCAGGTATTTCCTCTCCTCCTAATTGGGTCCTGCCATCTGGTTAAACATTCTTGTTCCAGAAAATTCAGAAATGCTCTTCCCATTAATCTCTTTATTGGCCATCACCAGACTCTACACCTTAAAACCATCTATCTCCATTCGGGGTCCCCTGTGCCTGGACTTCAGCTGGGCTCTAGGGAAACTTAAACTCTTCATGCACACTGCTTCAGCTTCAGAGTATTTCCTGCCCCCTCTTTCAGGGATTACCCAACAGAATCCTCTTCTCTTGGACTGATGCACAAGCTCGTTTCCTCCTTAAGGGAGGGTGGTAATTGAGTTGTAAGGCCAATTGGACCTTTAGAAAGGACACTATATAGATGGATTTTTTTCCTACTTTACTGAGGTGGGGATTAGGAAAAGAAATGCTAATAGCCCCACCCCTACCCCTTTTCCTCCGTAATGATAACTTCATTGTAAGCTATGGAAGATAGTATTTTCAATATAGTTTTAGAAGAGACAAGTGAGAGGTAAAGAGAGGCTGGTCTAAGGCTACACAATTAATAATAGACCTGGGTGTCAGGTCTTTTGACACTTTGTCTCAATGTGGTTCCTGAAGAATGTACTGCCTTTACATGTGATCTCGGCATTTCCCTTACTAATAAGTTAAATATGAACATATTTACTAAAGTTACCTGAGTTTTTTCAAAAGCAGTTTTAAAAGCTAGTCAGTTCCTGGCATTGTTAATTGATGTTTAAGAACTCAGAACTATAAAATAATCTTTCAAATTGACTCTTGAGAGATTAGAAAAATTGTGTGTTACAAGGGAGACACCATGATAAGTCACAGGTGGATCAAAAGCATCTTTTCTCTTTCTCCTGGATTTTGTTTCCTGCATATCCTAACATTCTCTGATAGAAAAGAAGGCCCAATTTAAAGAGGTTGGTGGTTTAAGAGAAAATGTCATACTGCTCTTCATTTCAAGCCTTTTATCTAGTGTACTTGTATCTTCAATAAAGGAAAGGCCAGTTTAAGGATAGAATGTTTAGAGGGTGGTATCTGGATATTTTGCTAAGAGAGATTCTAATCTAGGAGGAGGTTTGTTGCTAAATCAGTTGTATGAAAGATCCCATGTTAGCTGTTTTCCAGCTTCATCCACTAAGAGATCATGTTAACTGAAGGACACGTTTAGCTGATGTAGGCTGTGGAATCTGTTTACAAGAACCTTAAAATTAGGTGTGATGCCAAATTATCTACTGTACTTAATATCAGAGAGAGGTACAAGATGACCCTGGATTACTTCTGGGTTGTGAAGATTTTGTTAAAAGCAGCCAGCCAGCAAATTTTCAGTCTATTTACTGAACGTCTACTATGCGTTGGCAATGTTTAAGCATTGGGAATATAGCCATAAATAGAACAGACCCCATTTATTTAAAGCAGCTTACATTTTAAAGAGGAAGATAAATATAGACAAAGTATAAAGTAATGAATTCAGGCACAGAGAAACGGTTTGAAAGGTGATAAAATATGGTAAATGTAGAGATTGGCCTGGGGATGGCCTTAGTTGGGACAATCAGGGGAGTCTTCCTTGGGGAGGTGATGTTTATAATGAGACCTGATTGATCAGTGGGTTGGGGGTAGTGATGAAAGTTGTTTTATACTCCATTACGATTTTAGTCCATTGGTTACCTCAAAGGACTAAATGTGGTGTTTTACATCCTTTTACATCTAAAATGTTTGTAGATTTTATGATACTATGATTTGCCTGGTGATTAAGTAAACTTGTGTTACTTAGATTGCCACCTTGAATTTCTTGTGGCTTCCTTAGATGTAAAAATTGACCCCGGATCTTTGTTTTAGAGTTGAAACATCAGTGCAATGGGCCACACAGGAATTGGGTCCTGTGGTTTGGTACAGATTACAAAAATGCACTGTGCTTACCTAATTAATGATTTCAGTGATCTACTATGTGTGATTTCAAGTGTGTGTGTGCTTGTAGTGACATAAACTTCTATAAAAGGAAAATGAAAAGTTAAAGAACTACCTAATGTACAAGTAGCTCTCTATGTTTCTGCTGTTTCTCAGAAAAGACTAAATTCAAAATGGTATTAGATAAAAGGAAACTAATGGAGAGACTAATATAAGGAAATCTTTGGTCATTTTTCATGGGATTGAACATTACAAAACAACTTATGGGAAAATAAAGGGATCCTGGACTCTGAAAAATTGGTTGGCTGGGTTTTTGTCTATTTTGTCCAGAAAGAGTTTGTACACACCATGTACGGACTCTGCTTTCTTTCCTCTGGCAGATGGCTCAATCACAAAGGAGTGAGACAGAAGCGCCTGAATGCCTGGCTGGGAATCAAGAATGAGGACGCTGATGAGTAAGTTCTCCCTGCACCTCTCTATTAGAGGGCTTTGTTCCCAGTATAAGACCTGGGCCTTTATACATGCTAAATGCTAGTTCTCACTGTCATTTGAGGACATTAGATCAAGAACTTTGCATCTCTTTTGAACTGAATTGCCTGAGCAGTATCTTATAGGCACTTGAGTTCAGAGGCCTGCCAACCCACATAAAACTTGGATGCATAAGCACTGCTCATTCAGACATTCATGTTCAGCTTATTGGATGGGACATGTAAATTCTGTGCTTTCTGTATCATAGCAAGTATGAAGTTGTTAAAACAACAACAAAACAAAAACTCTAACTAATTGCAATTTCATTGTGTCCTGTGGTTAAAGATTTAGATCACAGCTTTATATATAAATTTGATTTTAGGTTTAAGAGACATATTGTTGAAATAATATTTTAACCTTTAATTTTTAGGACCTATTTTATGAATGAGGAAGAAGAAAACTTGCCCCATTATGATGAGAAAACTTGGTTTGTTGAGGATATTAATCGAGTACAAGCAGAGGACTTGCTTTATGGGAAACCTGATGGTGCATTCTTAATTCGTGAGAGTAGCAAGAAAGGATGCTACGCTTGCTCTGTGGTGTAAGTCTTCTTTTGGGTTATAACATTTGAAAACTAATGCTTTGATTAATAGAATATCAGCCCCTCAAAGGTTCAGATCAAATTAGTTGAAGGACTCTTACGAGGGCCTATGGCTTGGACCATTAGTATTTATAAAAAGAAAAGGGTTAGTTGCTTAAGGACAAATGTTATTGGAGATTTTAATTAACATGGTAAGCAAATTGGTCCTGTGCACCTGTGATCTGTATCGTCGCTACATTTGGGATAAGAAATTTGATTAGGGATAAAACAATTAGAGGATTGAGAAATAAATGAAAGCCTTGAACATTATAAAACAACTAGATCTAATAGATTTTTATAGAAACCCCCACCCAACAACAGCAGAATATGCATTCTTCTCCAGTCCACATGAAACATTTTCCAGGATAGACCACAGGTTAGGTCATTAAAAATAAATAAATAAATAAATTTCAAAGGTATGAAATCATATACAGTATATTCTCTGACCACAACAGAATGAGATCTGAAATCAATCTCAGAAGGAAATTTGAGAAATTCAGAAATAAGTAAAAATTAAACAGACACACTCCTAAGTAACCGGTGTGTCAAAAAAGAAAACAAGGGAAGTTAGAAAATACTTTGAGATGAATGAAAACGTAAATGCACCTACCAAAATTTATGGGATGTAGTGATGGCAGTCCTCAGAGTTAGATTTATAGGATCTCAAATCCTAAGAAGCTTTTCGAATCAATAACCTGATTTCCGTCTTAAAAAAAACTGAACCTAAAGCAAGCAGAAGGAAGAAAATAATATAGGTTAGAGTGAAAGTAAATGTAATAGAGAATACAAAAACAATAGAGAAAAATCAATGAAACAAAAAGTTGGCTCCTGGAAAAGATCATTAAATTAGAATGACAAGACAAACAAAAAAACCCATGAACAACAGCAAAAATAAATAACAAAAAACCCCACAAAAATTAAAATGACATACCTCTAGCTAGACTGACCATGCAAAAAAGAGAAAAGACTCAAATTAATAAAATCAGGATGGGAGAGAGAACATTATCAATAATACAGAAATAAAAAGGATAATAAGGGAATCCTATAAACAGTTATATGCTAACAAATTATATAATCTAGATTAAATCTGTCCTAGAGAGACACAATCTATTGAAATTGACTCAAGAAGAAATAGAAAATCTGAGAAGAGCTATATATAACAAGTAAAGAGATCGAATTATTAAAAAATTTTTCCACAAATAAAAGCCCAGGTCCAAATGGCTTCACTGTGAATTCTACCAAATGTTTAAAGAATTAAGATCAGCCTTTCACAAAATCATCCAGAAGAGCAGCAGAGGAGGAACACTTCCCACTCATTCTACGAGGCCAGTAATTACCCTGATATCAAAACCAAAGACATCACAAGAAAAGAAAATGATAGACCAATATCCCTTATGAACATAGGTGCAAAAATTCTCAACAAATTACTAGGAAATCAATTCCACCAACATATAAAAAAGATTATACATCATATACATCATGACTGAGTAGGATTTACCTCAGGAATGTAAGGATGGTTCAACATATGTCAGACATTGCATGATCATCTCAGTAGCAGCACAAAAAGCATTTGACAAGATCCAACTTTCTGTCTTGAGAAAAACACTGAACAAAGTATGACTTAAAGGGAGCTTCCCTCAACCTAATAAAGGGCATTTATGAAAAACCCACAGATAGCATCATACTACTAAAGACAATGCTTTCCCCTAAGATCATGAACAAGACAAGGATGTTTGTTCTCGCCACTTATATTCAACATTGTACTAGAAATTATAGCCAGGGCAATTAGACAAGAAAAGGCTTTGAAAAGGAAGAAGTAAACTATTAAGAGATTAATAAATAAGTTCAGCAAAGTTGCAGGGAACAAATCAATATGCAAAAATCAGTTGTATTTTAATACACTAGCAATTAAAACTCCAAATTGAAATTGAGAATATGATTCCGTTTATAATAGCATTAAAAAGAATAAAATACTTAGGAATAAATTCAACAAAAGTACAAGTACACTGAAAACTTCTAAACATTGTTGAAAGAAATTAAAGAAGACTTTTAAATAAGAGGAAAGACATCCATATTCAAAGATCAGAAGACTTAATATTATTAAGATGGCAGTATTCCCCAAATTGATGTACATATTCAATGTAATCTTTATTGAAATCACAGCTAGCTTTTTCTGAGAAATCAACAAGCTGATTCTAAAATTCATGTGGAAATTTAAGGGACCCAGAGTAGCCAAAACAATTTTGAAAAGAATAGAGTTGGAGTACTTACACTTCCTGATTTCAAAACTTATTATTAATCTATAGTAATTAAGACTGTGGCATTGGCATAAGGAGAGAAATATAAGTGAATAGAATTGGCAGTCAAGAAATAAATCTTTACATTTATGGTCTGTTGGTTTTCCATAAGTGTTCAAAACAATTCAATTGGGAAAAAAGTAGTCTTTTTGAAAATAGTGTTGGGAGAACTAAATATCCACATGCAAAAGAATGAAATTGGATCCCTACATCACACCATATAAAAAAATGAACTCAATAAATTTTAGACTTAAGTATAAGAGTTAGAACCATAGAAGTCTTAGAATAAAACATAGGCATTGTTCTAGTTTGCTAGCTGCTGGAATGCAATATACCAGAAACAGAATGGCTTTTAAAGAGGGGAATTTAATCAGATGCTAAGTTCACAGTTCCAAGGCTGAGAAAATATCCCAATTAAAACAAGTCTATAGAAATGTCCAATAAGGATACCTTGGTTCAAGAAGGCTGATGAAGTTCAGGGTTTCTCTCTCAAGTGAGAAGGCACGTGATGAACACAGTCAGAGTTTCTCATCTAGAAGGGCACATGGTGAACACAGCATCATCTGCTAGCTTCTTCTCCTGGCTTCCTGTTTCATAAAGCTCCCTGGCAGACATTTTCCTTTTTTATCTCCAGAGGTCCCTGGCTAGTGGACTCTGCTTCTCATGGCTATATTGTTCTGCTCTGCTCTACTCTCTGAATCTCTTTCATTCTACAGAATGTTTCCTCTTTTGTAGAACTTCAGAAACTAATCAGGACCCATCCAAGTGGGTGGAGACATGTCGTCACCTAATCCAGCTTAACAACCACTCTTGATTAAATCACATCTCCAGGGAGATGATCTGATTACAGTTTCAAACATACAGTATTGAATAGGGATTATACTGCCTTTACAAAACAAGATTTAGATTAAAACATGGCTTTTCTAGGGGACGTGTATCCTTTCAAACCAACACAGGCATAAATCTTAGTAACCTTAGATTAGGCAGTTGTTTCTTAGATATGTCACTGAAAGCACAAGTGACAAAGAAAAAAGATAAATTAGACTTTACCAAAATTAAAAAGTTTTATGCTTCAAAGAACATTATCAGGAAAGTGAAAAGAAAGTCCACAAAATGGAGAAAATATTTGTAAATCATATATCTGATAAGGGACTAGTAATTAGAATATATTAAGAAAAACTCTTACAGCTCAACAGTAAAAGCACAAAAGACTAAATTAAAAGATGAGCAAAGGATTTGAATAGGCATTTCTCCAAAGATATACAAATGGCGAATAAGCATATGAAAAGATGCTCAACATCATTAATCATTAGAAAAATCAAAACCATGAGATAACACTAGGATGGCTGTAATCAACATGGTGGATAATAACAAGTGTTAGAATGTGGAGAAAATGGAATTCACTGTAAAATGGTGCAGCCACTGAGATCAAAGTTTGGCAGAGCCTCAAAAAGTTAAACTGTGTTACCAAATGACCTAATGCTTTTGGTTTCCCAGCTGCTAAAACAAATACCATAAAACAGATTGGATTAAACAACAAGAATTTATTGACTCACGGTTTTGTGGCTAGGACAAGTTTAAAATCAAAGCATCAGCAAGGCATTGCTTTCTCCTAGAAGACTCTGACATTCTGGAACTGGCTGCAGGTGTTACTTGGGGGTCTTTGGCTTTTCTGTCACCCAGCAATGCACATGGCGGCAAAGAATCTAAGCCAAAAGGGGAAAACCTTCAATTGAAGGTACCTTATTTCTTATCAACGTAATTTTCCTTTCTCTTCTGGGTTCCATTGGCTGTTCCCTTTAGTCTCTCTCACTTGCCGTCCACTAATATGATTAAGACCCATCCTGATTCATTTGGGCAGTTGGGCCCTGTTTACAATGGGTTCACACCCACAGGAATGGATTAAAATTTCTTCTGGGGTACATAATTTCAAGCCAGCACACCTAGCAATCCAAGAGAATTGAAAACATGTCACCGAAGAACTTGTACACAAATGTTAATAGCAGCATTTTTCATAATAACCAAATGGTAGAAACAACCCTAATGTCTATTAGCTGATGAATGGATAAACAAAATTTGGTGTATCCGTACAATGGAATATTATTCAGCCATAAAAAGAAATGAAGTACTGCTACATGCTACAATGTGGATGAACCTTCAGAACATCATGCTAAGTGAAAGAAGCCAGGCACAAAGGGCCGCATATTATGTGATTCTGTTTCCTTAACATCAGGTATAGGTCAATCCATAGAGACAGAAAGTGAAGTGGTGGTTGCCAGAAGCTGTGGTGGGTGGGGAAGTAAGAATGGGAACTGACTGCTAATGGGTAAATGGTTTCTATTTGAGTGAATTTCTGGACTTAGACAGTGGTGATGGTTAGACGTTATCTGTGAATATACTAAAACCACTGGATCATACACTTAAAAAAAAAGAATTTTGATTTCTCCAGTGCCTTCTTGCCTAATGAAGATCCAGAGCTGAATGATTCATGCAGTCATCCATTTTAGCTCTACAGCTCCTGGTGGGTGGCGAAGGGTATCTCTGTGGCCATGCCAGTTGGGGGAGGGCACACACCTGAATGTGACATGTCACTTACCACATCTGGTTGACAAAACATTGCTACTGCCCTTTTGCATACAATTGATCTGACTTCTGGCCATATATAATAATAATATTAACAATAATATCTGTTGTTATCTACCTTAACATTTTCCCTGTGGTGTTTGTGTGTTGTGTCTTTGCAGTGCAGATGGGGAAGTGAAACACTGTGTGATCTACAGCACTGCTCGGGGCTATGGCTTTGCAGAACCCTACAACCTTTATAGTTCGCTGAAGGAGCTGGTGCTTCATTACCAGCAGACATCCCTCGTTCAGCACAACGACTCCCTCAACGTCAGGCTTGCCTACCCTGTCCATGCACAGATGCCCTCGTTCTGCAGATAAAGAGGGGGTGGAAGAGAGGTGGCTCTCTAGCATTCTTTTCTACAGTTTTTATTAGACCATGAGGGCATTCTTTCTATGTAGACTGCTTGTTTTGCACAAGATGTGATTCTGTGAATGTGAAGTGGAGAGGACAAGCAGCAGCCAGTCATGATGGAGGCCTAGGGGTCCTGGGGTTCTTTGGGACTCAGCTGTGCTGCTGCACTGACATAGTAAGCTGGAAGCAGATGGATTTTTTTTTGGAAAATTTGTTTTATTGGGGTCTTTGTTTCGTTTAGCCAGGCACCCTCAACAAAACATATTAGGTTTGGGGGCAGGGGCAGGTATTGGAACTCTCTGGAGTCCATGTCCTCTTTTGGTTTTTGACTCATGAAAACGTGGTAGGGGGATGATTCTGTAGAGTACTTTCTTGATCTGGAAGTTTTTCTTAGGATTCATATGAACTTCCCTCTTCCCCCCTCAAAAAAGAAGGCTGTTTTGGTTCTGTGGTAGCATGGGATTTGGTAAAAAAACCAAAGGAAAATGGGGAGGCTTGGGATTTCCTTTAAAGAATCTAAGCCAAAGGGGGAAAACCTTCAGTTGAAGGTACCTTATTTCTTATCAACGTAATTTAGACTTCAGCAGCTTCCCTCTAAAGAAGCATTATGTTTAGAAACCAAATTGATCCCACCAAATCAATGTTTGTTGCTGAACTGATGTCTGATGAGAGATGTTAGTAGTATCTGAATGAACACTTCTATACCAAAACTTGAAAATAAAGACTAGAATTCTGCCCTGCCCTTGTTTATCCGAGATGAGGACTAGTGTTCTTTCTGTGGGGGTGGTGAGCTTTGAATCATACACAGAAGTTGGTGCTTGTGTGGTGTTTCCTTAGCCTAAAGGAATGATCTGTTGTTTGAAACCATTGTAACTTGTTTGTATGAGTAAAGAAAAGGTGCATTCCAGTGCTTTTAGATGACTTGAATATACCAAATAATGATATAGAACAACACTTTTATATGTGCTTCCCCAAGTTTAAAGGTCCTGCAGAAACAGTAAACATGGTTTAATTTCTCTTCCTTTCCCCCTCCTTTGCTGGGTAGGGTTAGGGAGTTACAGGTGATTAAGCTATAGCAGGAAGAGGGTCAGATTGTGGTCAGGTCCCTGACCTCAGTAAATCACAGACTCAGGAGTCCTGGTGTCCAGGGTGAAAGTCTTACCACAGGAGCACATACTGTGTGTACTTCTATCCACTGGTTTCTGAAGCTTTTGCAGAAAGGGAGGAGGATGGCTTGGAGTTTAGATTGTTAGTGGAACCTATCTAACAGCTTTATTTTTTGCCTTTTTTGTTATCCTGCCATTAAGGCAAAATGCATATTCTGCTCTCATGCTCCATTGGCCCTGATTTTAGGCCAGGAATCTTCTGCTTCATGTGGTTTAAGCCTTCTAGCTGAGTGATGCTAGGCAAATGGAATAGGGGGGCAGGCATCTACTCTGCCTGCATTATGTCCCACTGCCATCAGTGAACACTCATTTAACAAATAGAGACCAGCTGCTCCGAGCCAGGCCTGGAACCATAATAAGGTCAGAATGAGTCAGTTGTTTGAGTCCAAAACTGTGCAGCCAGGCGTCCTGGCTGAGCTAGAGAAACCAGTAGCTAGATCTTGGTACATAAGGCTTATTTATGGTTAGGAAAATTCTAGTTTTGAGGGTGAAAGAAAAACAAATAGTGCTTTCACTAGACAAAATCTAGAAAGGACCATGATGTAGAAATAGACATGGATTAGAATTTTGGGAAAAACTTCCACAGTTATTAGCAGTGAGCCTAGGAAGGAAAGGGCATATCTTTGCTTTTCCTTAGTCAAGTTGCGGTTTCAGGATTGGGTGAGACAGAGACAAATACCCACCCCTCCATACCCTCAGCTTTCGAGCATCACTCTTTGTGACTTAAGCCCTTAACTGATAGCCAGTCAGCTGCACACCTCTTCCTCCAAATTGCCAGACTGAACTCTTGATGAAAGTTTTTCTGGGTAATGCCAGGGTAATTGCTGCTGGGCATACCTGGATGGCCTTGCACCTGGTGTTGAACCTGTTTAAGCAGTTGGTGCTCAAGACTGGATGTAAGGAATTCCTCTTCTCAGGCACTAAAATTCTGTGCTGAATATCCCTTTTCAAAGGAACCAAAATAGGAATAAGAATACATGCTTGTAGTTGGACCCTGTGCCTGTACCTTGCCAGGTGGACTTTGGGGGAGGGCAGGAAGAGAGTAAGAAATATTTTTGGCTTGTGGAGCAGGCCTGCTTTATTTTTCAGTCCAACAGTCCTTCACTTTTTTGTTCTTTCCTAGTTTTCATTCTCAAGTTCATTACTTTGTAGAATCTAAGACCCAGGGATCATTTGAGAAGTTGGAAGGTATCTTCTGCTACTTGATTTACTTGAACCTGAGTCAGCGGAAATGGCATAGGGGCCAGACTAGTTACTGGGCCCAGTGTGTGTGGAGGGGGCATTATGTAGCTCCTTTACTCCATGGTCTTGAGAGCAGGTCTGAGTTTATCTCTATATCCTGTTTCATGATCTGGATACTGGGACTGCCTCTCTTATCAACTTAACTGTAGCCCCATTGAGGCAGAGAGTAGAGACAGACCAGACCCCACTGTAGAGGTTGATCATGTTGCTGACAGGAGGGGCTTAGTGTTCTCCTGGCTAGGGAAGACAGCCACCAATATGGAAGCAGCTTGGGGCTGACTGTGCACAGGTTATAGGTCCATCTTTTCTAAGTGAAGCTTTCATCACAGAATAATGCTTTGCCTCCACCTGGCCATGGATGCCAAACCTTGGTAATGGCTCTTAGGCATGTGCAGGATGGCTGTGTCCTTATCATTACTTTGGCAATGACTGAGGGCTTAACACTTCACCTACCCCCTCCAAGCCTTGGTGTGACCTCCCACTTGCTCCATGAGTCTTTGGACCTCACTGTGCTCTGAAGAAGCTTTAGGGGCCAGTTTAATGTCTTCCATGGGTTTCTTTTTCTGGCTGCAAAGAACCAGCCCCATGGGTCCTCTTGGGCCAAGAACTGGATCTGGGCAATGCCTGGTTTCCAAGGTGGTCTTTGCTGGCAGGTAAGACCCCAGAGTAAGCCTCTGTGAGGCTTCAGTGGCCTCAGAAACCAGAGGGTCCAGGTTGGGGGGTGTACCTGGGCCCTCTGCTGCCAACTGCTCAGCCTTGCTGTAGCTCCAGCACTTGTGACAAACAACCTTGTTTCCTTACAAATTCCAGCATGTGACTTTGGTGCCCTGTTGTTGTGAAAAACCTATTCTGTTGTCTTTGTGGTAAAAAAAAATTTCATGTAATTTACGTAAAAATACCTGATTTACAAGAAAGCCAACTGTATGTCTTGTATTGGGACAGTTCATAAATGTAGTTCCTAGACCACTTTTGCAAATTGTTCTTGTCACCAGATGTGTTCAGACATTGCTGTGCAGTTGTCGGGGGGCGGGAAGGGAGGTGAGGGGAGATACTTTTTGGTCCTTTTGTTTTTTATCTTTCCCAAGAGGGGACAGTCTGGCCAACTTGCTCCAGTAATGCAATAAAGACATTGCAATAAAGTACCATTTTGGCCTCATGAAATGATGGGATGGGCTGGAGAGTGGGGAAAGAGGGAAGAGGGCGGGGTGTTGAAAAACTATGGAAACTCCCAAACCTCTCCCTTGAGCACACAAAGATTAGTCCTTAAACTGAACTGGGTCCACCAGAGAGTCTCTTCTTGCCTGCAAGAAGTCACGTCTAACAGTCATGAGAGTGGAGTCCTGTCTGCTCAATGCAAGGACACAGACTTAGAAACTGACTCTGAGAAAGTTAAATCCAAGAGCCAATCCCTCCCCAACCCATTCCACTCCCGACTGTTAGAAAGCCCAGCTTGTTGGTCCTCCTCATATCTTTCTACCTGGAACTCAGTGTTTCCACATTCTGTACTGGGACAGAGGAAACAGGCTAAGAGTTGGTATGACCTTGTCACTGAATCCATGTACTTTGTTGAGGTCCCTACTTACGTTCTGGGAACATAATAAGCAAATAAATGACAACAATCAAAGTTACATAGGATAATGCCGTTTTCATCCAGGTCTCTTAGGCTCCACCCTGATGTGCACTCAATTCCAGACTCAGACCGGGTAGGGGAACAATCTGTTGTTTTAAATGACCTTCCCACAACACTTTAGCCATACAGCACCCCCAAAGACCACTGCTAGAACTATGGGTGATCTCCCCTAATCCCAAGAATTGAGTTTCCATTTCTATGCTGAAAATTCTAAACTTCCTTTCTCCACTCCAGTCCTCTCTTCTGAAACTCTACTTGCTGGATATCTCCACTGGAGCCTTGTGTATCCCACAGGCACTTCAAACTTGCTTACTTCATGGAGAAAATATATGCTTAACTATGAATTTCCTCACCTTCATATCACATTTAAAAACCTGTCTATATCCACGTCTCATTTTACCACCTGTTAAATTACAAAAGAACGACACCTCTCCTCACTAAAGGCAGTCCTTCTCCATGTATTTTGTTTTGGATCTTAGGATTCTAACATGATTAATTACCAATTATTTTGCTATGTTTTCCTCACCACTGGATCATCTCCATTGATATTTAAACATGGTTGGATGTCTCTCATCCCATTTCCCCAATCCTTACTGCTTCCCATAACCCTTTCCTTATTTCATTTTTCCCTTCAAGGCCATAAATTTTGGAATAGTTGTTTAAAGTTGTCATTTCCTCACTTCCCAGGCATTTTAGTAAGGTTTCACCAGAATCTGAAACTACTATCTGTCTTCTCCTTGGTCCTGTCTTCATAGCTGTCATTGTTAACTGCTCCTTCCATTGGCTCCATGATAACTCATTCATCTGTTTTTCCTCCTACATCTGAATGTTCTTTTTAAGTCTCCTGGATAGTTTCCTCCTCTGGCCCTCTCACTTATGCCTTTTTACCTGGCACTTTTATCCATATCCATGAATTCACTTACAATTCTAGTCTAATTACATCTCCTGCCCAGACCTCTACTGGAAGATAACTCATGTTCAGCATATTGAATCTAGTTTTGAGTACAGTCATCTGCTAGCCCTGGTTTTCTTCCATTGTTTTGTTCCAATGAATGGAAATACAGGCCATCTGGTTAAATGTCTGAAATACATAAACATCATCCTCGACACTTGCATATGCTTCATGTCTACATAAAACCCATCACTAAGCCTGATAATGTTTACCTTCAAAATATCACTCAAGTTCATCTCTTCTCTCAATTTCATTACCACCTCTCACCTCAATACAGGAAGGCCTCCCTTCTTCCATTCTAGTCCCACTTCAAATCTATTCTCATAAGCCACCAGAGTTGTCTTTCCAAAACAAAATGTGAATATGTATAAAACCATTAATTCTCCATTGCTCTTAGGATAAATTACAAAATTTTAAAAATGGTCTGGCTTTCCTCTCCTCTGTAGCTCATTTTACATTACTCTCTATCTTTACAAATCTAGGGTCGTTTCCCTAGGAAGGCCTTCATTGTACCTCAGTCTAAGTCAGGTTGCTTCGTTATGTACTACCAACCATGTTCCTTCCCTCATAGCCCTATGGCTGTAATATTAATGTCTGCTCTAAGAGGAGGGGTTTGTCTGTCTTTGCTCATCCTTTTATCCCTGGAGCCTAGCAGACAGTACGTACTAAATAAATGTTTGCTGAAGGAAGCAAAATTTAAAATCCCCAAATCCCACTGTTTAGCCACTTTCCTTGTCCTTTCAATTTACTTCTCTTCAGTACCTCTCTGATCTCCCTAAAACCTCCAGCCTTCACTTATGGCTTTACTTTCTTCCTTGTCTAGCCTGGACCTTTCAATAACACGGTAGTGTTTGTATGTCATTTTGGTTGCCCAGCATCTGAAACCCTTGCCCAATGTTGGGGACTTTTCTGTTGATTTGCTCTTGATAGAGGAAGGACCTCCTCTCCCTCTGCCATAGAGGACTAAGGGGTAAATCTTGTTATCTCTCTAGGTCTTGACTGAGGAAATGTTCTCAGCTAGAATTTGGCATCTTGAGCAAGTGATGCAAAAAAGGAATGAGATTGGCCTCATGGCACTGAAGGGTGGTCTGGCAGTGGCCCGAGTTAGAGGTCTCCTGCCCAAGATGTTTCTGCTGCCAACCACTCATTATGTATTGATCCTTTCTGGAGCCTAGTGTTTTAGTCTTCCTCTCAGTCTTGCAAGCTAACTCATATCCTACCAGAAAATCCCTTTTTTTTTTCCTGCCTACAAGTTAACCAGATTCAATTTCTGTTGCTTGCAACAAAGATTATGATGTTTAGATATAACCACCTAGGGGACCCTGCAATTCTAGATCACCTTAAATGCTCCCTTTTCAGTCCGCGTGTGTAGGCTGTCACTCTGGAGATTACACAAACGTCCTGGGTAGTGCCAAGACAACTCCGAGACCTCCAATCTCCAGAACAGCATTTGAAATTTGGACTGTGGAGCCAGACTGCCTGAGTTTGATTCCTGGCTTCATTTTGGGCAAGATAGTTAACTTGTTCTTGCTTCAATTTCCTCATCTGTAAAAAAGGGTAACTACTTCTTAGTTATGTGAAAATGATATAATTATGTACAAAGAGCTTAGAACAGTATCTGGAATATAAAGTGCCTGATAAATATGGCTATTATTGCTGACAATTTTCTATTTCCCAAGTCAGCTAACCTCCTCCTCTTATATTTCTGACTCAACCATTTCTTAAATGATCTCACCTTTCTTCACAGAAACAGAAGTCATCAGATAATCACTCCTTCAACTTCCTGCTACAAAGCTATTAGCCCCACTGTCTGTGTCACATGGGAACGGTGGCTCCTCTCCTGTTTAACCCTAGTCCCTTCCCCAGTTCAGGATCTCATCTTCCACTTCAACTTCTCATTTAAGTGGCTTCCTCTTCTCAGCCAGCACCAGTCTTGGGCCTTCCTCCCTCCTACTGCTGTGTTCCCTGGACGGTCCTCAGCTACTCTTATGGCTTTAATTACCATCATTTTTGCTGAATGCTTCCTACTGTGCCCAGCTCCCCTCACTTTCCCTCTTTCCTTTCTCAGACTGTTGGTCCTGCCTGACTTTTGCAGTTGGTTCAGACCAGCATAATAGATCAGTATATTGCTTCACCCTAGGCACCTCTACACTGAAGCTAGAGTGATCTTCCTAAAACACAAATCTGATCACATCCCTTCCCCTGCAGTTACCTTTCAGAAACTTCCCTCGCCTCTCAGGATAACCCTGGCCTGGGGTTTCTCAACGGGAGTACCGCTGGCACTTAGGGCAATTGACCTATACATTGCAGGACACCTAGCATCTCTGTACACCCACCCTTCTCCCACTGTGTCATTTTTGCTTTGACAAGCAAAAAGCATCCCCACACATTTCTAAGCTCCCAAAGAGGGGTAGTTTCTCCCTCCCATAAGCTAGCTGCTATAAGACGTAATTTCCTGATCCCCCCCCCCCCCCCCCCAGGATATAATGCTAACCAGATTTTGTTATTTTACCTGGGGCGCTCACTCCCTTGACCCTTCCCCTGGGATCCTCTTGGCAGTGACCTGTAGTGTGCATCCCTGTTGCCCAGTATCAGGTGGCTCAGGTCTGATGTTAACCACTGACTGAAAGTAGAAAGCAAGTTCAAGAGGGGACTGGAAAGCCAATGGGCTCTGCCTCAATAGGTAGAACGCGCCCTCTGGTGGCCACACCCATCACCATGTGGCATGACAAAGCCACATGTTCCCGAAGGGCCGATGATTTTTCCTTTCCGCAGGTGGCGCCTCTGCTTTGGATTTAGGCATTGGATTGTGGTAAGTCCTGCATCACCATGGAGACACTCTTTTTCTAGTATTGGCACAGCTCAGCTTCTTGCTCCTGAAGCCACCTCCTCACTCCTGGTTTGCTGCAGGGTCATATGTACCTGGTCCCACTACTTCCTCCCTCCTCCCTAACACACTTGTTACCTAATTACAACTGCAGTTCTAACCACTGGGGATTAAGCATCTCAGCAATGTCTATCTCCAGGGCTGAGGCAGACCTGGGTAGAAACATGAAGGACTTGTTACTAAATCTATTCTTGCCTCAGCTGGCCTCTTGGTATCTTTTTTTTTGCATGGGCAGACACTGGGAATCAAAGCCAGGTCTCCAGCATGGTAGGCCTCTCAGTATTTTAACAAGTTAACTTTTTTCTCCATTTTACAACTCTTTCCTCTTGGACTTTATGACTCTCTTCTGGATGTTCTTTTTTTTTTTTTGTCTTGTCTGAAACGTTAGTGTTCCTCATTGTATTACTATGGATATGTTATATCAATGACTCAAACTTCTACCTTCAGTTTAGGTTTCCCTGCTAAGTTCTAGTCTCATACATCCACTTACCTTTTGGATGTTCACAAGTACCTCAAATTAGGAATATACAAAGCTAAACCCTTAACCTTTCTTTTCCTGCTTAAGAAGCATTCCAAGTTAGAAACAAAGAGGCATGACTTCTGGTTCTAATTCAAGTTCTGCCCAAACTGTATGACTCTGCTGCATTACTTAATCTCTGAAAGCCTGACTATATGAGGTGGGAATATTAATTGCTAAATGGCTTTCTTTGGTTCCCCTTTACTTCCATAAAATGTCTAAACTCCAGGAAGACTAGCCATTAGATATGGCCCTTACCTAACCCTGCAGACCCATTCTCACTTTGAATTGTTTTCAGTTTCTTTCATATACCAGGTATATCATGGGTGCTGTGCTCTACGCTTGAACATTCTTTCTTAAACCAATCTCCACTTTCCTATGGCTTGCAAACTACTACCTATCATTTATCCTTCAGGTTTGAGCTTAGACATCATAGTCTCTGGAAAGCCAAGCTTGGTTAGGTGCCTCTCCCGAGGGTGTCTTATTTACCACTGTATTCCTAGCATCACATAGACCCAAAGTACATCTGTGTTGAATGAAGGAAGCAAGCAAAAGACAGAGATGGTTTCAGGAACGTGTATTACACAGGTCTGAATGCAAGAAATGGCAGACAACCGCTACGTTTGCTTTAAAAGCTCATCAGGTACCAATGCCAAGTCCTGATGCTTTTGAGGGGTCCCTGGTTCTCGGCCTCTCCAGAGCAGGCTGGGCCCAGATTCTTGGGTATGGGGGCAGCCTCTGCCTGGAACGTCTTGTTTACTGTCACCTGAGGCATCAGGCACTTTGGTGATGCCCAGGGCTGACTCCAGCTCTTCTTTATCTTCTTGTGGACACTCAGGCTCCCACAGCCAGCTGTGGTTGGAAACCTTACAAGATGGTAAATGGGCCAGTCCAGGGGCACTGGATGGCTGTGACTTTCCCTCATGCTTGATAGACAGGTTCTCAGGCTGGCCTGAAGCTATGGTTTCCAAATTCTGGTAGCTAGCTGGTCCAGCTCCCATCATTGCCTTTCTGCCTGTGGATGCCCTGTCTGGGCCCTCAGCGAGGAATTTCCAGGACCATGGGCCTGGATCCCCAGGGGTAGAGGCAGTGGCAGAGCAACTGGTAGGGGTATGCTCTGAAGAGCTGGGGCAAAGTGCTGCTAGTGCCTGGGTGTGGAGGTGCTGGGACTTCCAGGACCCTTCAGAAGGGTAAGGGTCTGTGGGTCCCCCCCTACTCAGGTTGGAGGCTGGTGAGGTGCTAGCAGCCTCCTCAAAAGTTTGTGGTCTCCCAAGCTGCCTCTGGGGAACACTGGGGCTCTCTATTCTGGGAGACCCCAGTGTGATTCCTGTCAACTGGCTTGGGACCACTGAGCACTGGCTCCTAGGGTTACTGGGCAAGAAGGCATTCTCTTCCCCACCACCCTCTCCCATTCCTCTTGGGGGAGGATTCTGGCCCACTTCTGGGTTAGGTGCCACGCTTGACTCTTGTACACCTTGGTTGTTCTCAGGCCCCTCATCTGTGTCATCCTCTGAGGAGTCTACCTCGTGGATGGCTTCCTGTTTTTGCAGCGATTCTCTCCTTTCAGCCCGGTCTCGGAGGGTGCCCAGGGCCCGTGAGGGAGCAGGCTGCAGCACTCCTTTCCCTGGCAGTGCCCCTTTCCCAGAGAGTACACTCCTGGTCCCAACTACCTCCAGAGGACTGACTTCCCTGGGTGGCAGCTCCTTCTTCAGCTCAGGGTAGGGCAGATCAAGGCTATGCTTATGAGAAGTAGTCAGCTTCTTCTCAGAAGCAGCAAGTGCAGCTGCCAGTTTCTCAGCTGACTGTACCCTCTTAAGCAGTGGTGAGCGGGGTGGCTCTGAACTCTTGGGCCTTGAGAGTTGCCTACCTAGGGGAGGTGATGAGTGAAGCTTGGTAGAAAAGGCCTGGGCTCCATGGCCAGACAAGGGTGATGGGGAACGCTGGGGTGATGCTGCTGGTGGAGGGGAAGGGGTGTGGGCCAGTGGTGACAGTGGGATGCTGCCTGCTGACTTGCGCCGTGGAGAGCGGTACTGGCGTTGGAGCTTGGGTGCCAGACCATGCAGGGAGCTGGGCCGTGTGTGTCCAGAGCTGGCTGGGGAACTGGGCACACTGGAGCTTGGGGAGCTGCTCTGTGATGAATTCCCTCCCACTTTGCACAGACAGACAGACAAAAGGAGGAGAGGACAAAACAACAGTGTTAGCTGTTAGAAGTAATTGAGGGGTAACACAGAATCCAGTTCTGGAATGCCCCAGGATAGTCAAGGTTACCCACCACTGGGTCACTGTCACCCCCTACCCTCAACCTGGCTGGACCTTTCAAGGGTAGGTTGAATGATCTTCAGTGGGGTCTGAAAGCAGAGGGGCCAGGTACTTTCCTACCTCCCAGGGGTTGTTTGTGTGATCGTCAGGGGCCCTTCATACCTGAATGCACAGCATCGGGAGTCACCCGGTAGCCCTGAGTGGGAGATCGGGGAGAAAGGCTGTGGCTGTGTGTAGGAGAGCCTGGCCCACTCTCCCCTGATGACAAGGAGCGGTTGAGGGAAGAAAGGCTGCGGCTGGTGTGGAGCAGGGATGCCTGCTTAGTGATCTTCCGGAACAGGGAGCTCCTTTTCCTGCTGCAGATACAAGGGCCAGAGGGTATCTGGGTTGGTACATGGGGCTTAGTGTACACAGGGTCCAGGATCAGGGAGCCCAGCATATACTAGCACCCAGGTGGCCCAGTGCATACCCTCAGGATTAAGTCCTGCTCACCTTTCTTGCCCATCCTTGCCCCGGCTCCGCTTGCTCCTTCGGGCCATTTTGGCCTTGTAGCTGCCCTTCCGAGCAGGACCAACCCTAATGGATGTGTTCTCCAGGGGAGTTGTTGAAATAGACACCTTATTTCCACTCTGGGGAGCAAAGCATGAACCTTAGGCTTAGGCAGTTACATTGTCTTGTCCCTGCCCTCACCCCGAGTTTGGCTATACCATAGCTCTAGCTTCTGCCCTTGCACCAACTTATCTGAAACACAGACCTGTCTTCCCTTTTCACAAATTAAGAAACGGCTCCTACTGGAGCCTCAGAATGATCTGGGAGCAGGAAGGTAGAGAAGAGGCTCATCTGTCCTGTTCTCCAATTCCACCCACAGCTTAGAAGGATCCAAGGCCTGGGTCCGTGAGGGTGCTACCTTCTGGAGAAAACCCTCTACTGTGGCCAGACCCAAATTCTATGTATATGGGCATCTGTCCTCAGTGTCAGATGTATGTGTGCCCACCTCTACTACTCCCCAAGGGCCAATCACAGACTCACGAGGCTGGCGGTATTCAGGGACCACAGCAGGCTGCCATACCCAGCACTGACCTTCAGGATTAGCTCCACCACCTCTGTGTGTACCAGTCCATGCACAGGCTCCCCATTGACGTGGGTGATGAGGTCGCCCTGACGAAGCCCTGCCTCACTGGCTGGACCACCATCCTCCACGTGCTGTCCCAGGGAGATAAAAGTCCTCAGCCAGAAGCCCAAGCAGGAAGGATGGGGACTGGTTCTGCTCACCAAACTACAACCTTTACCCCCATTCCTTGACTCCTGAGGGTAGTACGGGCAAGGACAAAAGAGATCCACTAAGGGGAAAGTGCCGGAGTGATGAAGCTGGGAGGCACAGGTATGGATGGCCAGACATACCCACACCATGTGGTGCACAGTGTAGACATCTGAGTCGCCCATGTAGACACGGATGGCCCGTAGGGTGAAGCCGTATTTCTTGCCAGCTCGGTGGATGATGATGGGGGGCCTCAAGCTGCCAAGAGCTGGCAAGAAGTCCCTGCTTGGAGAAGAGTCCCTGGACGATGGGTTGGACGACTGGGAATGTGGGGACATAGGACTGGCCAATGGAGAGCAGCTGTGGTGCTCTGGAGGAGAAGCCAGGACTTAGTAAGATTAAACCAGGACTTAGCTCAGCCATGTGCCCAGCCCAGGCCCCTGTCAATGTGTTGATCACAGAAGTATCTCTAGTCACAGATCCTGAGGTCCATCTTCCCAAGAGCCCTTGACTGGCAAAACTCTCCTGGGCCCAGACCCTCCTAGGCCCCTGGGGTAGTGGTGGTAGGGAGCAGCAGCTGGCATTTATTGAGTACTTATTATGTATCAAGGACTATAAAGCTCCTCATACATATTTAAGCATCACACTTATTCCATGAGGTTGCTACTCTTAATGTCTACATTTTGGGGGGGGAGGGGGTGCATGGGCCAGGAATTGAACCTGAGTCTCCCACATGCAAGGCAAGCATTCTACCACCAAACTACCTGTGCATCCATTATCTACATTTCTGATGAAGAGCTTGAGGTCTAGAGGGATTACACAACTTCTTCAAGGTCAAGAGCCATGATTTGAATATAAGCTGACTCTCTGCCTTCAGAGCCTACACCTCTTACACTATGCCATTCTGCCTTCTGACACACGCAGTCAGCATTAGACATCAAGCACACTTCCAGAGACCTCGAGCCTCTTGATATGGGGACATGCATTGACCAGTCTCTCAGATGCTTGCTCTTCAACACACATACTCACACATCTACCATATACAGACCCGCTGCAACCCACAGAGATCCAAGGCCCTTACTGTGAATTTTGTCCTAGTTCCCCAGGGGCCTCACCTGCGGGAATGAGCAAGGAGAGGGCTGTGGCTGAGGCAGACTTGATCACTTTGTTGACAGGGCGAGTAGTGTGCTTCTCTACAGAGTCTCCAGAGAGCAGTCGGTGGCGGGCCCTACGTACAGCCAGGTCGCTGATGGCCTTGGCTGTGACTCCTTCAGCCAGCTGTGGGGCTCCACGACCTCCACGGGGCTCCATGGCTGTAGGTCCAAGAGAGCAATGAGGCCCACAGTGCTGCTGAGCTTCCCTCCCCGTCTGCCCCTCTTCAGGTGCCCCAAGCCCAGGCTCTTCGGCCCATGTGGCTACACCTGGCTTGGAACCACAGCTCTGACCAATGGGCTCTTCATCCAGTGTCAGCCGCCGTTCTACTGGCCGTTCAGGGACAGGCCCAGGTACCCCTTCTGATGGGAGTGTTAGAAGCCATGTGCCCTCCTGCTGCTTCCTCCTGGGGGTGCTGCTGGTATCCTCAGGACCCTCAGGGAAGCGGGGTACATCCAGGAGGCCTGAGCAGCGGCGTCGCACCGTCAATGGAGGACTTGAGTCGCTCTCCGTGTGGGAAGACTCGGACACTGACACCCGCTTGCGTAATCTGAGACAGAGGCCTGGGGTGAGGCTGTGTCCCCGCCTCCTACCCAGCTTTCCTTAGGGACACACAAGGGTTATGGTCATAGAACTTTTCTCCTTAGACATTCCCCCAAGGAATTGCCCTCTAATGCCCTCTCACTGCCAATGGCATGTCTGAGCATCATGCCTCTCTCCCATGTCCTGTGGCAACTGATGGATGCTGTGCTGCCCACCCTGGGTGAGCTTGGGGTGCTCACATCTCAGGGGAGCCAATCACCCAGCTACGGTCTCGGCCCTTCAGTCCTGCCAGGCCATCTGAGCGGTCCTCCTTCTCTTCACTCAGGCTGCGTTTGGTGGGGGGTGGTATCCGGTGCTCCTCAAGCAGTGAGAGCCTCTCCATGCTACTGTATACCTGTAGGCACAGGGGGTGTGGAGGCAGGCTCAGACAGATACATCTCCCAAGGGGTAAAACATATCTGTGATAACCTACTGCATCCTCAGCATCTCCTATGTCTGACTTTGGAGTGTTCCCAGAGACACCTGACACAGCAGCCCCTACTCCTCTTTACTAAAGATGGTCCCCTTACCACCTCCCCCAGCAAGGCCCCAGGTGTGTCCCTCGACAGGTTTTCTTCTCCCAATCTGCTATCCCATTCCTCCCAGCCTGGGCCTGCCTCAGCTGCACCTTGCTGAACCTTGGAGAGCAGGAAGAAAACTGGCGGATCTCAAGGCAGCCATCTTCACTCACATCTTCCTCATCTTCCGAGTCCATGTGGTGGTATCGGTCCAAGCGGGCTGGGCCAAACAACCAGGACAGTTTCCTTCAGAGGCCTCTAGTGATGGCCTCCTTGTGACCCTTCAGACTTCATCAAGGCCCCAAAGAAATTGCTCCTAATGCCAAGGTAGGGGTGCACAGGCATTTCTGGAACTAAGAAGGACTCCCATCTTACTTTGCCCCATTCTGCCTTACTGTCAAAGTAGCTGGTATCATCCTCTGACTCCAGTTGGGGAATAAATTCAGCCTTCTGGCGAAGAAGTCCTGTCCAATCCAGACCGGTAAAGAATGGGTGCTGCTTCACCTCACAAGCGCTGCCTGTGGACAGGGTAGGCATGGACAAGGGGGTGGTAGGATAAGCTCTGTAGAGTCCAGGTCAACAAGTGAGAATCCAGACTTGAAGAGGCTGGGCCTAGAGGTCTCAGCTCAAAGACCTTCTTTCTGCTTATAGGAAGCACAGCAGAGCTTCAGGACCCAGAGGGCCTACCCACACCTGAAGCCTGAACCTACAGACTGCACAGACTCAGCTGCCCTTCTCTCTCTTCATAGTGGTGAGAAAGGACAATGGGGTTGGTCCTACCTGTGCCCAGCCTCTCCAGAGGATTCTGGTGGAGCAGTTTAGAGGTGAGGTCCTGAGCATCTGGGGGGAGAGCCTCATCATCCTCAGGCCATACAATCTCATCTGAGGAGTCATCAGGAGTGAGAGAAAATTTGAAGGCGTAGGTCAGAGGAGGGCCTCAGAAATTGGGAGGAGGTCTACAAGAAGATCCCGGGGAATGGAGGCATAGAAGGCTTGGCCCAGAGCCCCTGAAAGCCTTGCCCAAGGCCCCAGTTCCTTAAATTCTATAGGTTCCTCCCCTCTGAGGGGGAGTATCACGCACCCTGGGCCATGGTCTGTTCTTTGATTCAGGGTGGATACTGCAAAGCTGTGATTTCCCCCATCCTAAAGTGTCAACTCACTCTGCCTTTATACTCCAGACATGTGTGTACACACACACACACACACACACACACACGCACACACAGGGAACTCATATTCACAGGATATAAACATATATAACACAGTTACCCATGCACCTATGAATGAAAACAGGACCAGTCCAAGAAGACATAAAGGGCAAGCAAAAACACAAACATATGCACACATCTAAGATGCAAACATGCCAAACATGCACACATGAACTGAGAACAGATCTTGGAAGCCTCACAGGTGCATGCATAAATCATATTTGTAGGTCCAGATTATGCCTCCCCAGTGGGCTGCAGTGATGGTACCTACCACTGATCACTTGCCCAAAGAGCTCCTCCGGAGTGTCTCCAAAGAAAGGAACGCAACCCACCAGGAACTCATACAGGATTATGCCCATGGCCCACCAGTCCACTGGTTTCCCGTAGCCCTGGCGCAGAATCACCTCAGGTGCAATGTACTCTGGGGTCCCGCATACCTGAGCACAGAAAAGCCAGTCTGAATCAAAATTCTGAGGCAGTTTGCTGACATGATGGCTGGAGGGGTGAGGAAGTTCCCACCTCTAAAGCATAGAAGTCTCTGAATGAAGACTCAGCTCACCATAGTTAATGAATAAGATCAACAGAAACACCATGGAACCAGAGTTGGAATTATTAGTGGGGTAAGTTTATGCATTTCCTAATTTAACCATAACATCTAATTCTAACCAGGAACACTACTCTCTGAGCTCTCAACCCCTCCTCCTGGCATCTAGTCCCCATGACTGGCCTCTGTCCTCCAGCCTTCCAATAGAACAGACCCTACCAATTGTGAGACTACCATAGGGACTTGAGAACAGTCACAACCAAAAAATGGTCACATCAGGGAATATCCAGAAGCCACTCTCAGGAAGCTAGGTCACAGGGCGATGGAAATTTCAAGCTGTGTTCCAAGAACAACAGGCCCCAAGAGTGCCCTGCCCTGGATTCTGGTTGGGATATTCAGGACTGATCAAACTCTTTGAGTGTCAATATTTATTTGACCTATTTTCTTCAAATCTTGAAAAGGAAGATGGTTTTGGATTTTAGATCCATATGTACCACTTCTCTTAATGCCTCCCTGGAACCAACAGGTAGAAAAGTCAGGAGCCCCAGGTTTTTTTTTTCTTTTTTCTTATAGTGAGCCATACAGTCACTACAGGGTGAGTGTATGGCTCCAAATCCTTATTCTGAGCCCTGGAATTCAACCTTCAAGGTCCCAAATCTGTTTCTTTACCTGCTTGTCCAGGAACTCCCGAGCATCCTTTTCAATGTGGCCTTCATATAAGTTTGTTGTCAGACTCATGAGACCAATTTTAGATAGTCCAAAGTCAGTGAGCTTGATATGCCCCATAGATGTAATCAGGAGGCTGGGAGATCAGAGAAACAAATTTATGGAGTTATATCCTGGTTTTCCAGGCAGTGCTGATTTTTGCATCTGCCAAACTCTCCCACAGAGGGGTTCTGTGGGACATAGCAGGGTAGCTTCAGCAGGGAGACCAGCAGCTGTGAAAAGGTAAATAGCTCTTACAGGTACCACAAACTCAACTTGCCCAAAACAAAATTGTCCCTCTTAAACTGCTTCTGTTACTTAATGAGCTCTATAATAAGAACTTTAAATATATTCTGGCCTTTAAAGATTTTAAGAGTAAGAAAAGTAGGTTTTATTTCCCCCCTTTTAGAAAAGAAGAACAAGAGGTTCAGAGAGGTTTAATTAGCAGACCCAAGCTCACAGAGTTAACGAGCCAGAGTGGTCATTTGAACCCAGGTCTGTCTAAGACCCAAGCCACTTTTACTACAGATGATATCCCAGACCCCTATGCTCTCTCACTTCCCTTCCCACCCCTCATCTCCAACCTGACCTTTTCTTTTGTTCTGGTCATACTCTCTCTTCTCTTTTCTCCATCCTGACTCTCTCTGTTTTGGTCATGCACTATAGTTTCTGGCCTGATCTACTTCAGTAGTTCCATTGTCTCTTTCCTCTAGCAGAGTCTCTTTCTTCAACCTAAAACAAACCCTGGGCATGTCATTCAATCATACCTTCAACAGGCCCTACAAAGGCTTTCTAGGTCCCTTTAAAATAAATCCCCAATTAAAACAACAACAACAACAAAAAAAAAAAACAAAGAAAAACTCTTAACAAAAGGACCCCCAATGATCTATCCCCTGCCTACCTCTCTAGCCTTACCTCTTACACCATTATGTTATGGCTGCATTACTGTGCTATTTGTAGTTCCTGGACAGGTCATGTTCTCTCACATTCAAGGGCCTTTGCAGTTCCTGCTCCCCAACTTTAGAAAGCTCCTCCTTTTTCCTCCTAATGCCCTCTAAAAAGCATATATGCTATATTTCGGTCTCCCAAACTAGACATAAGTTCTATAGACTAGGGACTATGTAGTTATGTATTTCCAGCCCAGAACACAGTTCTTGGCACAGAGTAAGTGTTGGTAAGATAGCATTCATTCAGCCATCTACAAGATATGATTTGCTTGTTCCTGCTTGATTTCTTGAATAGGGCTCCTCAATGACTGTTTTACATCCTGAAGCTTTATGAGGCCCTGCCAGACCTTGCTGGCAATGGTCTGTGCCCAGGGTGGTCAGG
The DNA here is from genome assembly GCF_023851605.1 of Tamandua tetradactyla. Lineage (NCBI taxonomy): Eukaryota > Metazoa > Chordata > Mammalia > Pilosa > Myrmecophagidae > Tamandua > Tamandua tetradactyla. Next base: position 176,884,737 of record NC_135328.1, read on the forward strand.
GGGCCAGAGTACTGGGGCCAGAGTACTAGGTCCAGATGGACCTTCCACATGGGTACCGTTTTCTAGCAGCTCTTCGGGTTATATTCACACATGCCTCCATTTTTCTAAGGACCCAAGAAGGAGACCCTGGAGGAGGGATCCAGAGAGTTGGGCGTACTTGTCAGGCTTGAGGTCACGATGCACGATGCCATAGTTGTGCAAGTATTCCAGGGCCAGCACGGTTTCCGCAAAGTACAGACGCACCATGTCCACAGGCAGGGCCCCAATGTTCTTCAGTAGAGTGGCACAGTCTCCCCCTGCAACAAGCCCAGGCCACCATGAGGGAAGGATCCTGTTTCCTGCTCTAGATGGTCTTAGGTTTACAGTCACTGAGGCCCTAGAGGTAGACTCATGGAATACTCTGCTGATGACCTGGGTGGGAAACAATGTGGAGGGGAGTGGAAGGTGAGGTGAATCTGTAAGGGGATACTGTTTGTGCCAGGGAGGAAGGGAACCCAGACCTCTTTGCCTGTAAGGTAACTTAAAAGGGATAGGACTAATTAATTTTAGGATGGGAATCCTGTATGTTAGAAACACAACTGAGACTTCAACATTTGTTCATTTATTTTCTTCCTGTTGGCTTTCCTTTAGTTTCGGTGTAAAGTAACAACGGCAAACTCCTGGCATGAACCCACTGAATTAAAGATATCTTAGAAGTGTCCCACAACAGTGAGAAGGGGAGAAGGCAGACCATTAACAAATTGCTGCCCCTCCCCAGAGCTGTGCCCCATGGTGCTCTTCTATCCCATTCCTAGGGCATTTGCATGGCTTCGAGGGGTGTCCCTTGCATAGCCACCTGCCAGATGTAATCCTCCTGGCACCAATCCTCTCGTCTGGTCCTAGCAGTAGAGAGTGTGAAGGATTCAGGGGTGTTGGATTTTATAGTTGCTGGGCTGCTACATCCTGTCCCAGAGAGGCCATCATGGCACCAAACACAGGAAGCCCTCATGGTAGTTACTGCTCCAGAACCCTCTCTCTGTGAGAAACAGGGAACTTTGTGCCCACTGTGGCCAAATGGTCTCTGAGATCCTAAGGCAAAATTCAATGCCAATGAGGGCTTGGGAAGCTGGGCCCTGAAGTTTCACCCCCATGCAAAGTTGCTGATCCAAGCTCAGGACCAATTCTAAGATTATGTCTTGGCTTCCACGCCAGGCCACCCTACCCCCCACTCTCCACTCCCACCCCATTACCTTCAGTACCTTCAACATACTCCATCACCATGCAGAGGTGGCGCTTGGTCTCAAAGGAGCAGAACATGCTGACCACAAAGGGGTTCTCGGCAAAGGTCAGTATGTCACGCTCCACAAAGGCCTGTTGGATCTGGTTCCGCAGGATCAGGTTCTGCTTGTTGATTTTCTTCATGGCAAAGCGCTGTCGGGTGGATTTGTGCCGCACCAAGAATACGGCCCTGGGAAACACAGCCCACCCCATCCCCCACGGGCCCTCAGCTCCTGAGCTGTGCTTTCCACGGCTCAGAGCTGAAGTGACCAAACTGTCTCCTCACACCTTACAAATGCACAAGAAGCAGGGGTGTGCTTATCAGTGAGAAGGATCTGGGCCCACCTGGTCCATAGAGCTCTTCAATTTCCTGACCAACAGAGACCTGATATACCAAGTCCAGAAGACACAGATTAACTCTACACCCAGAGTTCAGGGAGAGGAGGAGTGCTATAAAGAGGGACAAGAATCTTGTCTGGGAAAGGAACTATGCCCGGGCATCAGAGAAAACTGAAGGCTGGGCATCATCCACTTCTAGAAGAAAGAGGCCAAGAGCTGATTCTGTTCCAACCCTGCCACATCCTGACCCTTGCCTTTACCCATAGGCTCCATTGCTGATGAGCTTAATGGTTTCAAAGTCCTCTTCAGAGGGTGTCTTTTTAGTTGGTAGAGAAGCTCCATGGCCCTAAAAGAAGAAGGGAAAAGGCAGAAGGCAGGTGTGCTCCTCAAAGCCCATGTGCTTGGGGAAGCTGTGGCTTTCAGCCTTGCTGTAGCCTCCTGCCTCTTCTTTCCCAGGAACAGAATGAGTTCTCAGATAGTGTTTGCAACCTCCCGATCCCCTATCCCTCTTTCAGATGCTCCACTCACAGCCATTTACTTCATAGCACCCAGGCTCCAACCTGGTAGCAGGAGCTCAGGGTCTTTACCTCAACTGAATCATCTGTCTCCGGAGCGTCAGGACTGTCATAGCTGCTCAAGTGGACCATTTCTAGAGTCAAAGTAAGGACACAGGATAAAAGTGTGTGTAGGATGGTCAGGCATCTCAGCAGTCCACTCAGATCACAGGATAGGCACATGCATGGTAGGCATCTATGTTCTCTGTATTAGTCTTGGATGTGAATACAGCATTGTGGCCCTATCCTCAGCACACTCACAGTTTTTGGATCAGGAAACAAGCCAAATAATAGCATCATAGCTATTTCCAAAAGTCTAGTATCATTCACAGGGCCTGGCAGTTTCTACAAAGCTTCAAACTTGGGACACTTCCTGAAAGGCAGGGTCCAAAGATGGGCTACCAGTTCCCATCCTGTTGGCCCAGACTCTGCTCTAATGGATGGGGTTGAAAAGCATAGAAGATAGGAAGTGCAAGACTATAATTTGGGACCCTGGAAGGCCACCATTCATGTGGGAACCCAATCTGAAGCCCAGAAGAAGGGAAAGATCCTCTGAAACCCTTTGCTGGGAACACTCCAAAGTCACAAAAAACTTGTAAAGTGGCCAGCAGGAGAGTCAAGCATGCAGGGTATGTGGCAATTTTGAAAACATCATTCTTTGTTGTTTGTCTCTTTTGACCTGAGGGTTCCAATTTTAGCCCATCTGGACCAATAGCAACTCAAGGACCCAAAGCAGTCCAGGGCAGGTTGTAACAGGCAGATGTGAACAGCCAATTCCAAAGGAAAGACTGTTACATGACAGAGAACACAGGGTGCCTCCTATAGTCCTGAGGCACTTGAGGTCATGTTGTTTCCACTTCTCCAAGTGGTTCCCTGCTGTTAGAATTTGTGGATTGTGGGGCCCATGCTCACCTTCTAGGGGATCCCGTGTGAGGCCCAGCTGGCTAATGATATAGCGGGGAATGTCACATTTAATCCCGTGTCCCTCTTTGGCATGGCCCTCAGCTGCTTCTAACAGGTGGTAGAACTCTTCAGGGTCAAACTCCTGTACCAGGGGAGAGTGGTAGTCAGTGGTGAGAGCTACAAATGAAGGCTGGCCTCTTTGATTTTATAGCATATACTCAGAATGGGTTGATGGGAACCTCTGGTCCCAAGTACCCAGAAACATCCTGATTCAGGGATCATGAGAATGGGGACAAAGCTGTCTCAGAAGTTAGCTGCAGTCTGGACACCCTAAGCATATGCTTCCTTCCCAGCAATAAGGACCAGAGCTTTAGATTTCAAGAGTATTCAACCTATTCACCTGGTCCCAAGCCTTTCCCCAGTCAGAAGGCATTATCAGACATGTTCAGGTGCCTAGTTAAGACTAGAACATACTCAATTATGGGTCACAAGAGCTTGGAATCACAGCCCTGGACCATGCATGCCTTCAAATATTTACTGAGCATCTCCTGTGTGCTAGGAGCTAGAGATCCAATGTGGGGAACAGAGCACAATTCTTGTCTGTATGAAGCACATACTAATGAAGCTCCCATTTACTTAGTGCCACACTCTGGGCTAAGCCCTTATAACAACTTTATAACGTTGGTGAGGAAATCAAGGCTCACAGAGATGAAGTGACTTGTCCGCGGTGACAGACGTAATAAAGAACAGCAAATCAGCATTCAAATCCAGGCATGACTCTGAAGTTCATGTTTAATCAAGCACAATGTTCTTCAGGGAAAGGCCCTCAACCACAACCCCAGTCTTCACTTTGAACTTGGCTTTCTTTTCCTTTAGCACCATTATTTTGAGAAATTATACTATTATTTATCTGGATATAATCTAAGGCAAACTCGAAGTTCTTTTAACTCCTCATTCTTCTTCAGCCCGCACGTGTTCACCTACCTCATAAACCCCTCTAATCTAGATTACCCCTCTAATCTGCCTCGGACTCTCTGTTCTCCCACCATTGTCCTAGTTCAGGCCACCCCAGTCTCTCACATGAATTACGTTGAGTGCTTTTGCACCGATTTCCCTGGTTCATCCTGCCCACTCTTCCAATTCACCATCCATGCTGCAGCCAGAGTAATGTTTCTTAAAAGTAAATCTGATAAAATATTACTCAGAAATAAATAGGAACAAAGTCAGAACATTCTATATGATTTCAATTCTATGAAACTACAAAAGGCAAATGTCTGCATAGTGAAAGAAGGCAGACCAGTGGCTGACTGCAAGTGGACGGCAGGGTTAGGAATGGAAGTTCAATGCAGAGAAGCACAAGGAACTTTTTGAAGTGTCAGAAATGTTCTCTATCTTGACTGTAGCAGTGATTATGCAGGTATATACGCTCGTTAAAATTCATTTAACTGTACACTCAAAAGTAATATACTTTCCATCTCCCTACCCCATATTATTGACAGCCCCTTCCAACATAAAAAAGTTAGAATGGGCATAGCCCAATACCCCTAAAAAGTGGGTGAGAAAGATCAAAGGTGATGGTGGAGTTATCCAGAGAAGGTAGGGTTTAACAAATGAGTATGACTGTTGAATCATTATATTGATATTTCTTTTAGTCTCTAACATCTAAGAGCAGCTAGAAATAAAAACCTAAAATTGTGGAATTGTAATCCAGACCAAAGTCTTAAATCTGTTCTCAACTAATTGTTGTGCTGTGCTTTGAAATTTATTGTTTTTTGTATATGTTATTTTTCACAAAAGAAGAAAAAAGAAGTTGATTGTGATGATAAAAAATATTTATTCCTTCTAGCCTCCAATGTTCTGCACCTAGAAGGAAAAACCTGAGGTGATGGTATCGCACCGCATGACAAACTCTGGGATCTGTCCTGTAACTACCTGTTGAAGACTACTTTGAAGACTATTGCTTTTTTGTCTTTCTTTGCTTTATATATATGTTATATTACACAATAATAATAAAAAAAGCCCCCCCCCCAAAAAAAAATTATCCAGAGGGAATGGAGTGGGAGAGTTGGGGGAAAGGGATAGAAGACACAAGATTAGTCATGAGGTGACAACTGTGATGCTCAGTGGTGATTAAATGGAGGGAGGCTCATTATACTCTTCTTTCTATTTTTAGTATGTTTGAAATTTTCCACAATAAAAAATTAAAAGAAAAAAAAAAACCAGTAATGTACTTTAGGGCCCTATTCTGATCAGGGCTCTGTCCTCAACAGAAACTTTGAACAATCAGTAAGAACTGGCAGAAACATTTTCCTCAAAGCTCCAGAAACAGTTAATGGACTGCAGTAAGAGGGTAAGGGCCAAATCAAGGAAAGGGCAACCCAAAAGCAGTAGGACCTCCCAGTGTCCTGGCTGGCCCCACCCCTCCTCAGCTTGGCACAGAGCTAGCTTGCACCTTCAGTGTGGAGTCTTGGCTCTAAAGGGAACAGTGTAATCTTCATGTACAAACTGAAAGCATGTTTGTCTAGCCTAATCTATCTGGTGGTGGCCTGAAGGACTCACCCTCCAGGAACTTGCCCTGTGTGTAAATGGCTCAGGGAGTTCTCCTACAGAATGCTGTGGGAAAGCAGTCAAATGGATGCTTAGGGCAAAGGATTGCTGGCTTTACCTACAATGCAGTGCCAGAGACTGTGATAAAATAGGTTCCTAGGGAAGAGGGGATATTCATAACCATATAAATGGAAGAATTTCTAGGGAGACACATGCATGCCCCAGACAAGATGTACACCCAGAAAGAGAAAGACCCAGACAGGTAGTAAGTAGTATAGCTCTCTAAAATAGTGACACAAGACACAAGCCTCTATACTTTGGCCTAGAGCTATTCTCTAAACTCCTATTTGGATTAGCCCTGAAGGAAGGAAGTTGCACAGGTCAATCAAAGACTAGGAAGGGTGTTTTCCTTCCCTCTTCCTTGTTAGTTCCTGTCATTCAAGGAAAGCTCTGTCATAACTATAGCTGTATATAAGCCTAAGGAGCAGAAACTCCAGTCTAAACTGCAGTGATTACACATTAAAATATAAAAAGGTCCAGGTTTCAACAAACAATTACAAAAATACAAAGATACAGGAAGGGACGGCCCAGGCAAAAGAGATTAAAGCATTAGAAGCCAACAATGAGGAGGATTAGAGCTGGGATATAGAGACAAAAATATTCTCAAAAAGCTAAAGGAGAACATGGTCGTAAAAATGTTCAAAGAATTAAACATGCTTAAAGAACTAAAGAAAATCAAGAAAAAGATAGATGAATACAAAGAGAATTTCAATGGAGACATCAAAATTATGATAAGGAACCTAAAAGAACTGAAAAACAAAGTATCAGAAGTTAAAATTCCCTAGAGGGGTTTAACAGCAGATTGGAGCTGGCAGAAAAAGGATCAGTGGACTTGAAGAAAAAACAACGGAAATCATCTAGTCTGAAAAGAAGAACTAAAGAAGGACAATTGCAACTAAAAGAAAAAAATACTTAGGAATAAATTTAACTAAAGAGACAAAAGACCCATACAAAGAAAACTACAAAAAACTGTTAAAAGAAATCACAGAAGACCTAAATAGATGGAAGGGCATACCATGTTCATGGACTGGAAGACTAAATATAGTTAAGATGTCAATTCTACCTAAATTGATTTCCAGATTCAATGCAATACCAATCAAAATCCCAACAACTTATTTTTCAGAAATAGAAAAACCAATAAGCAAATTTATCTGGAAGGGCAGGGTGCCCCGAATTGCTAAAAGTATCTTGAGGAAAAAAACGAAGCTGGAGGTCTCACGCTGCCTGACTTTACGGCATATTATGAAGCCACAGTCGTCAAAACAGCATGGTACTGGCATAAAGATAGATATATTGACCAATGGAATAGAATGGAGTGCTCAGATATAGACCCTCTCATCTATGGACATTTGATCTTTGATAAGGCAGTCAAGCCAACTCACCTGGGACAGAACAGTCTCTTCAATAAATGGTGCCTAGAGAACTGGATATCCATATGCAAAAGAATGAAAGAGGACCCGTATCTCACACCCTATACAAAAGTTAACTCAAAATGGATCAAAGATCTAAACATTAGGTCTAAGACCATAAAACAGTTAGAGGAAAATGTAGGGAGATATCTTAGGAATCTTACAATTGGAGGCGGTTTTATGGACCTTACACCTAAAGCAAGAACACTGAAGAAAGAAAGAAATAAATGGGAGCTCCTCAAAATGAAACTCTTTTGTGCATCAAAGAACTTCATCAAGAAAGTAAAAAAACAGCCTACACAATGGGAGACAATATTTGGAAGCGACATATCAGATAAAAATCTAGTATCCAGAATTCATAAAGAGATTGTTCAACTTAACAACAAAAAGACAGACAACCCAATTACAAAACGGGAAAAAGACTTGAACAGACATTTCTCAGAAGAGGAAATACAAATGGCCAAAAGGCACATGAAGAGATGCTCAGTGTCCCTGGCCATTAGAGAAATGCAAATCAAAACCACAATGAGATATCATCTCACACCCACCAGAATGGCCATTATCAACAAAACAAAAAATGACAAGTGCTGGAGAGGATGCGGAGAAAGAGGCACACTTATCCACTGTTGGTGGGAATGTCAAAGGGTGCAACCACTGTGGAAGGCAGTTTGGCGGTTCCTCAAAAAGCTGAATATAGAATTGCCATACGACCCAGCAATACCATTGCTAGGTATCTACTCAAAGGACTTAAGGGCAAAGACACAAACGGACATTTGCACACCAATGTTTATAGCAGCGTTATTTACAATTGCAAAGAGATGGAAACAGCCAAAATGTCCATCAACAGACGAGTGGCTAAACAAACTGTGGTATATACATATGATGGAATATTATGCAGCTCTAAGACAGAATAAACTTATGAAGTATGTAATAACATGGATGGACCTAGAGAACATTATGCTGAGTGAGACTAGCCAAACAAAAACTAAAGGACAAATACTGTATGGTCTCACTGATATGAACCGACATTAGAGAATAAACTTGGAATATGTCATTGGTAACAGAGACCATCAGGAGATAGAAATAGGGTAAGATAGTGGATAATTGGAGCTGAAGGGATACGGACTGTGCAACAGGACTGGATACAAAAACTCAGAAATGGACAGCACAATACTACCTAATTGTAATGTAATTATGTTAAAACATTGAATGAAGCTGCATGTGAGAATGATGTAATATAATTATGTTAAAACATTGAATGAAGCTGCATGTGAGAATGATAGAGAGAGGAGGGCTGGGGACATAAATGTAATCAGAAAGAAAGATACATGTTAAAGATCGAGATGGTATAATCTAGGAATGCCTAGAGTGTATAATAATAGTGAAAATGTTTTTGCATGAGGAAGAACAAAGGATTGTCATTATTGCAGGGTGCTGAAAATAGATGATATCTAATACTTTAAAATGTCACATTATGTGTGAGACTAGAGCAAAAAATGTTTATTTGTTACAAAATTTAGATTTTGACTAGAGCATTTCCTAATATAACTCATGTAGATAGTTTGAGTGAATGTCATAAGTACTTGGAATCTCAGGTAGCACATGAGTTTTTGTTGGTTTGTCCAGAGTGATCCCCCAATGAATCCCAGAATGGTTTGATCAGTGACTGGAAAAGTATTTGCAAGCTCCCTTCAGGGAATGGTGAGAGTGGGGAGAAATTCAACCTCCCCAAGTTGAATTCTTGATATTCTCACAAGCAGTGTAGACAACCAAAGCTATAGGCTGAGCCCCCAGTCTTAGGGTTTGTTCACATGAAACTTAACCCCACAAAGGATAGGTCAAGTCTACTTAAAATTTAGGCCTAAGACTCACCCCCAAGAGAGCCTCTTTTGTTGCTCAGATGTGGCCTCTCTCTCCAGCCAACATGACGAGCAGTCTCACCACCCTCCCCCCTCTGCATGGGACATGACTCCCAGGGATGTGGACCTTCCTGGCAACGTGGGACAGAGATCCTGGAATGAGCTGAGACTCAGCATCAAAGGACGGAGAAAAACCCTAGAATGAGCTGAGAATTAACATCAAGAGACTGAGAGAACCTTCTCGACCAAAAGGGGGAAGAGTAAAATGAGGCAAAGTGTCAAAGGCTGAGAGATTCCAAACAGAGTCGAGAGGTTATCCTGGAGGTTATTCTTACGCATTAAGTAGATATCACCTTGTTGTTCAAGATGTAGTGGAGAGGCTGGAGGGAACTGTAGTGCTGTGTTCCAGTAGCCATGTTTCCTGATGATGACTGAACAATGATATAGCTTTCACAATGAGACTCTGTGAATGTGAAAACCTTATGTCTGATACTCCTTTTAGCTACTATATCAACAGAAGAGTAGAACATATGGAATAAAAATAAATAACAGGGGGAACAGATGTTAAAATAAATTCAGTTTGAAATAGTGGTAGGTGAAGGCGAGGGGTAAGGGGTATGGTATGTATAGCTTTTTTTTTTCCCTCTCTATTATCGTTTTATTTCTTTTTCTGTTATCTTTTTATTCCTTTTTCTAAATCGATGCAAATGTACTAAGAAATGATGAAAATGCAACTATGTGATGATATTAAGAATTACTGATGGTATATGTAGAATGGAATGATTTCTAAATGTTTTGTTAGTTAATTTTATTTAATTAATAAAAAAAGACATTCTATTTTTTAACAAGGCAAATCTAAAAAAAAAATAATAAAATAAATGAAGGAAAAACAGTGAACAGAGCCTATGGAATCTGTGGTTATCAACAAACATATTAATATACATATTGGAAGCCCCAGGAGGAAAAGAAAGAGAAAGGGGCAGAGAAAATGTTCAAACAAATGAATGAAAAATTCCCCAATTTGAGGAAGGAGATAAAAATACATATCTAAGATGTTCAACAGACTCTAAATAGGAGAAACCCAAATAGAGCCAAGCCATAGCTTATTATAATTAAACTGTCAAATGCCAAAGATAAAGATAGAATTCTGAAAGCTGCAAGAGAGAAGTAACATGTGACATACAAGGGAGCCTCAATAAGATTAAGTGCCAATTTCTCATTGGAAATCCTGGAGGCAAGAAGGCAGTGGAATGACATAATTAAGGTGCTTAAAGCAAAAAAAAGTCAACCAAGATTCTATATCTGGCAAAACTGTTTCTCAAAAAATCAGGAAGAGACTGACATCCCCTGATAAACAAAAGCTTGCAATTTGCCACAAGTATACTGGTACTACAAGAGATGCTACAGAGCGTTCTGTAGGTTGAAGGGAAAGGGCAATATACAACAGGTTGAAACCGCATGAAGAAATAAAGCTCTCTGGTGAGGGCAACAACATGTATAAATACAAATGCCAGCACTATTATATTCTTGGTTTGTAACTTTACATTTTATTTCCTATAGAATCTAAAAGGCAAATGCATAAAATGTAATGATAAATCAGTGGTTTAGGACTCATAATGTGTAAATACGTAATTTGTGACAAGAACTATATACAAACATAGGGGCAGAAGGATACAGGAACATAGTTTGCATGTACTATTGAAATTAAATTGGTATCAAAACAAACAAGATTGTTATAGATTTAGGATGTTAAATTTAAGCCCCATTAGAACTATAGAGATATCGAAAAATGTGCAAATTCACAGACAGAAATTAGAGTACAGGTGGCCAGGAGTGAGAGGCATAGAGAATGGGAGTCAATGCATAATGGGTGTAGGATTTCCGTTTGGGGATATAGGAAGGTATGAGCAGCGGAAGGGGTGAGGGTACTGCAATATTGTTTATATGAATAATCCCACTGACTGGTAAGCTTGGGAATGACTGAGATGGGGAAGTTTATGTTTTGTTTCCACAATTAAAAAAAAGAGAGAGTAACTAAAGAGACAATGGTATAATATTGGAAGAAGAAAAAAATCACTGTAAACTTGAAATGCTTTATTTTGATAACTGTTTCAGATATGTGATAAATCAAAATTGCCCTTCATGCAGCCAGTATCATTGGGGCAAAAGTAAAGTCAGAAAATGAAAGGGAAAGGAAAGATAACGTTCGGTTAGATAAAGGAGCAATTGTTGCAGGAAATTGAAGGCCAGAGAAAAGAGCACCCAGAGCTCCTCAAAAAAATCAAATCCTTAGAAAACCCAGAAAGATTTAGAAGGTGTGCTCACTGAAAAAGATAATAATATTGCTGCTTTGACTGTTATTTCCCAGTTGAATTGGATCTCTGAAAATGTGTCTGTGGGCAAAAATACAGGCATGAATGGAGAACTGGCAGGTGACATGAACACAAAGATGAAACTTCAAATGACACAGATGATGAATGTCTCCCAAACAAAAAATGCCATATCAGCAGTTGAGGACAATCTGAAGCAATTAAAATTTTAGCAGAGCCTCAATATCCACCAAATGGAATGTAAAAAGGAAAAGGAAGATGACTGTTACTTATTGAGGTCTACAAAAGCTGAAAAGAAATGGAATGCAAAACCCTAAGGCTGAAAGTAAAGATTCTTGACAAAAATCTATGAGCAGAGAAGGGTGGCTAAAAAAAGAGAAGCTGGAACTGAAAGTGTATGAGTAGCAGGGAAGCCAGAGGAAGACCGTGTTAGCTGCAGAGGAAAACATGAATATGGCTGTGGAGAAAGACAAGATCTATAAGCAAAGACCTGAAGAAATGGAACAGGAATCTGCAGCAAACAGATTACTGTTCATGAGGAGAAAGCTTGTGACAACTGGCTCAGAGCTTGTGCTTTAGAGAATGATGATTGAGCAGACTAGGGAAGCTGTCTACTTGAAACACATGCTGTAAACAACTCAAAATAAGAAGCCCTAAGTGGAAAGTGACATGAAGATACCAATGCTGAGAAGACCTGACATGCAGGACCCTTTACTGAAAGATCTAGGACTTGGTGCAACTCCTATGAGGAACAGCTCAGAAAGCTCATTCCCTGCAGAGGAGATGAAGGAGGGCAAGGGTAATAGGGCTGCAAGAGGGCCCCCTCCTTTCCCAGGATCACCCCTTATGCACCACCCCATGGGAGACCCTCCATCACCAATGCTGAGATATGGGCCACCTCCTCCACCCTGGGGGCTCGGGCTTTACCCACTACCTGCACCTCCTTTATATGGATAACCATTTTGACATGTGAAGAAGACCTACAGCAGTGGTCAGCATGCTGAGGCTATGAATAATCACAGAAAATGTGTAAGATCTGCATTATAGTCTGAAGGTTTTCCCAATCCAATCCTGTTTCCTCCACCTTTAATCTCCCACAACACCGAGAGACAATGACAATTAAATGAAATACATGATTCTGGATGTAATATAATAAAGGAGCAAAGGTTCAGAGAGAAATTACTGAAACATAGAAAAAAATTTGGAATATAGACTTTATATCAATGTTAAGTTTCTTTAACTTGATAACTGCACTTAAGGTGGTTACATTAAGTGACTATCCTTGTTCTTAGGAAATGTACCCGGCAGTATTAAATGTTTAAGGAGCATGATGAATATAAGCTATATAAATGTTGAGAGAATAGGTTAATACACAGATAGCTAGATAGGTAGAATGACATGACAAATGTGGCAAAATGTTAAAATTGGTGGATCTGGGTATCTGGGTATGCTGGAGTCTCTGTGTGGGGCATGTATAATATTTTTGTAACTGTCCTGTAAGTTTGAAAGCATTTCAAAATAAAAAGTTTAAAAAGTGACATTTTATCGTATGTAAATAAATTGTTTGTAAACCTCAATAAAATTAGTTTTTGAAAAAAAGGTATACCTATCATATCATGTTCTTTCTTGAACGTTTTTGATGAAACTGGTCTTAATGGATGAAATGCAAGCTCCTGAGAACCGAACACCCACCATGGTCTCTCATGGCCTATCTTCCAGGTTTATCCCTTCTTCATGGGTTCCATCCATATGTGCAGTTCCCTAAAAATGCCGTGCTCTTTCCACTGGCCAATGTGTACTGGTTGGAATGCCCTTTCCCAAGCCCCTTATCTGGCAAACTCATACTCATCCTTCAGGTTCCTGAAGAAGCGTCATCTGTCCCAGGAAGCTTTCAACTGATTGCCCAACCCAAGGAGGAATAAGCACTTCCTTCACTATGTTCCTGCTGCACCTTGCACTTACATCTTCTGCAACACTTCTCACAATGTTACAATTATTATTTACATGTTTTATATTCCCTAATTTACTACAGAGTAAGTTCCTTGAAATTACAGACACTGCTTTATTCATGTCTCAATCTCCAGGATCTAGCATGAAGGAGGTACTCAGTAAAGTGTTGTTGAATGGTTAAATGAATAATTCAACTTGTGCAAACTAAATTCACCTAAGCTCCTTAATGTTCTCTGCCCCAAGGTGGCAAAACAACATTTTTTGAGCCTGTTCAGTGTGGGGGTGGGCCAATAAGTACTTTTCCTGACACTTCACTCACCATCCATTCTTTCTAATGGGGTCCCTTTGGTCCTGCAATGCTTGCATAGCATATTTAAATAGGGATCTCAGCAGCAGAAATGGCAATGGGTACCAACACAGTTTTCCTGTCAGTAGGATATTTTCTCTACAACTCTTCATTCCTTCTCTGTTCCAGCTACTTTACCACAGCCAACTCACCAGGCATTCAAGGAGACGAGCTGGGCGGGCAATGACAATCATCAGCTTTTTTACCAGCTGCATCACGAAAGCCACCTCGGAGCTTTCTGACCGCTCATGAGCCTGCAGGGAAAACAAAGGTCACTTAGACAACCCATCAGCCCAGAGTGGTTGGACCAAGCAGAACTGGGCTAGGCACAGCTGACTAAAGGGAGAAATAATTTGGTAGTATGGAGAGCTCTGCAAAGCAAAAAACCTCAAGTGGGCTGTGAGAGAGGGAGCAGAAAGTTCATTGGGAAACATTTGAGCTTCAGAACACTACATGACCCCAAAGAATGTCATAAGGATACACAGGTTTATCTCCTCCTCTTTCCAACAAGCTTCACTTTTCCTCTACGTCCCCAGTTCAAAGAGTCCTTCTGAAGTTGGAGCCTTCACTAATGTTCACTTTCCAGCCCACACAGACTGTAAAGAATGAAGACCACAAAGCAAGGGATTGATATGACCAGATAAGTATTCCAGGAAGATCACTTTGACTGCAATGTAGAGGGTGCACTAAAGAGGGCAAGCCCAAAAAAACGGGAAAACCCAGTAACAGGCTATTGCAGCAACTGGGATGAGAAAGACAGTAAAAAAAAAGAAACAGACTTGAGACATTTCACACATAGGTAACTAAACAGCCCAGAGGGGTAGAAGAAGCAGGATAAGATGGTAGCTCCAATTTCAATCTTACAGAAATAGTGGAGCCATTAAATAAAATAGGAAATATAAGATAAACAATTTTGGTGAGGATAAGTAAAGAACATATCATATTGGTTTTAGAGAAAGAACAGATGGAAGGAAAGGTAAGTTTGGTTTTGGGCTTAAGAGAGCATGAGGTACCCATACTAAATGTTGTATTGAGTATTTGCACAGCCCAGGAGTCTTTCCCTTTTGTCTGAGAACTGCTCTGGCTTGTAAGGGCCACATCTGTATTGTTTGGTTACACCTTCCCCTTCCCTTCTCATCCCCAACAGCTGACTAGTATGGATCTAAGCTGGGCTTATCAGATTTCCTTTCCTACAAAATTAAAAATGGATGGAAAGACATCCTTTAATACCAGTGTGGCTAGAACTGTATAATCTACTCTTGGATGAAATGAGATGGCCATATCTACCAGAGAGATAAGAGAAAAAGAAACAGAGAAAATCAGAAATGAGAAAAGGAGAATGAGTACTTTCTAGGTTTCCCACAGGTTCTGGTTCCTAGTTCTGGCCCAGATAAAGCCTGGTTGTATTCTTGTCTTCATTTCTATAAAACCCATCCTTTTTATTCATACAAGTAGTTTTTCTTTATTGCTTAAACTACTCTGAGTTTTATTACTTGTAACCAAATAATACTAACCAATCTGGGAAGTCAAAATGGACCAGCACAATAAGCAGCTGGGTATACCGGTCTGCCGGTATACCAGTGAAGGTGGCAGCAAGATGTGGGAGTCCTCAGCGTAAGTTTGCTAACTGATGACATGGGAATAGATGGATAAAACTTGTGAAGCGGCAACAAGATTGGAGAGAACAATGTCATGACAACCAAAGGGAAAAAATGTTCAAGAAGCTGTATTATGTGAAGTTCTGTAGAGAGTTCAAGAAAGATGATGACTGAAAGGAGCCATAGGATTTGACAAATGGTTAAGTAGCTCTTTGGCAACTTTTGCCTGAATGGTGGGAAGGAAAACTGTAAGGCAAAAGATTGGGTAGTGAATAGGCTATAAGGAAAGAAAAATGGCAAATGAGGATCAGTTTTTAGAAAAGATTAGTTATGAAATGAAGAGAGAGGTTGAGCAGTTGGTGAAATCCTTCTTATTCTTTAAGACTTAGCCCAGATGTCATCAACTCTACGAAGCCTCATCTAAGTTCCCTGTCCCCAAAACACACACACAAAATAACTGCTTCCTTTTCCATGTTTCATACCACAAGGTACTATCATGTTGTTTTATAATTAGTTGCCTGCCTCTATAGCTGTAAAGTAGGGCCTTGTGGGTTGAGAGGCTGTGTCCTTTTCATTTCTTCCCTCACATACTAAGCTCAGCATCATGTTTCTTGTATAGCAGATGTACTTTGATGTCAAGCAAGATGGGACACAGGCTTCTCTCGGTAATACAGGGGAATAAGAATGACTGGGTCCATCAGCACCACACTTTGGGTGGGCCCTGCATACAAGCAAGGAAATCTGCAGGGAGTTTCAGGTCTGACAGTCGTTTTGGCGGTGGCAAGGAGGCTGGAAAGACGGGGCACACCACTAATGCTTTTACCTTAGCGTGGAACTAATAATCCCCTACTGTGTTGGGGTTTCACCAGAGCATGGGTACAAGGACACTCACATCTTGCAGCAGTTTTTCTAAATTCTCTTGAAGTTCGTAGAAGTAGTTTGAAGTAATGAGGCCACTCTGAGATTTATCGAGGCAGTCTCGGGCCATCTCAATCACCTGATGATGAATAAAGCTCAGGGCTCCATCTGCCAAGGGCAACACACTTTCTGGAGTGTCAGAAGAAATGAATTCTGCTAGTCGCTCTTCCATTTGTGCTGTAGCCTAGAAATAAAAGCAGGAAAAGTAACACTTCCCTTCTAGTCCCAGCTTAGTTGGAACTGAGCCTGAAAGACTTGGTAACAGCCTAAGGATGGGTTCCATGTGATCCTGGCTTCCTGATGTTACATTTGGGGAAACCAAATGACTGAAGACATGAAAAGGTCACCTTCAAGTGAAATCATACCATCTTAGCAGATATGTAAGGCTTTCTTTCACCTGGCCTTGTCAATCTTCTACTATTCCCTAAAGGGTATATGCTTTTGCTTTCATGACACCAAAGTATTTTCAGTTCTCCTCCTTTACTATGATGTTCCTTCCATGCCTCTGTCTTTATTTATTCTATTACCTGTGCATGACTTTTTCATCCTGTCAAGCCTGCCTGGGAAATTCCTATTCTTCCTCCTAATCTCAGAACAAGCATATCTCTCCTTTGGGAAGACTGATTTTCTCAGGCAAGCTAGGATTTCCTTTCCTTATTTACCTCTTATTTAACCTTAGAACCCAACTGAACTAAGCAGATGCTCAGACACTGTTTGTTGAAGGTACAAAACTGGCTGATTGTGGACCCCAAGTTAGAATTGTGTGTGTTTGTGTGTGTGTGTGTGTGTGTGTGTGTGTGTGTGTGTATGGATGTGTATAGGAATATGACTCTGGCCTGGATCCCCAGCAGAACAATATGGGGGTCTAGCTCAGCAGTGTCCTAAGACCTCAACTTTGCTCAACCCTGCCAAAATAACAAACACATCAGTGAACCAGTTCTATCAGGAACTCTGCATTCCTTCCTTTGCCACTGATTTCTGACTTTCAATGTGTGTTTAGGTGTGTGTGTTTGTGAGTGCAAGAGAGAAGGAGAGAGAGAGAGAGAGAGATGTGTGTGGGGGGGATGAGACAGAAATGGGGTGGGGAGAAGGGAGGGGGAAGGGAAGGGATCTTAACACATTTTCTCTAATAATAGTTCATCTTATATGAATGATGAAACATGTACGTAAAACACAAACATCTACACACAAAGAAGAGAAAACATGTAAGATGCATTTCTAAATATACATACTCCTAAGCTTTTTTGCAAAGGGCAAGTATAACAAAATGATATACTAGCTATGTGTTCTGTCCCCTCTCCTTGCTCTAATTCTCTAATGCCTACTCCAAAGCTGGTATAGACCACAGGGCATGGGTTGAGCAGTGAAATAATAGCTAATACTTATTGAGTGTTTCCTATGTACTGGGTACTGTTAGAAGAGCTTAACATTCATTATTCCTCACAGACTCCCTACAAAACAGATACTGTTATTATCCTCAATTACAGATGAGGCAAATGAAGTTCAGAGCAGTTTAATACTCTACCCAGGATCAAACAGTCAGTAAATGGTAGAATACATTTGAACCCAGTTTGGCTCCAGAACTTGTACTCTTCCTTATTACTATGGTTTACTGTTTATGTCACACATTCCCCTAAGCCACCCATGTGTGTAAAGGTAGTTCAGGAGACTGTACCTGAGTCTAGAGAAAGGACACTCCCAGAGAAGCAGAGAACCATATATAATAGACTCTACATAAAGATGAGTGGGGAGACCCAAGGAGCTCTGGACTAATGACAATATCAATTAAAAGCTGATCTTGTGTCCTTGGATAGAAGTTGAAGAAAGAGGCCCTGTTGTCATTTTGAGGTTCTCTCTCAGAAGACTTGGTTGTGTTCTGTAGGAACAGAGTCTGTGTTTAGAAGGCCAGCCCAAAATATAGAGGCATGGTGTTCAAACAGAGCTGCAAATAATAAACAAGGTCCTAGTTCACCTACAAGGGGTTAATGGTCCAACCACAGAGTTGTGAGGGCCACTTCTCAGCTACCTCAGTACAGCAACCTACCTTCCTTCCTCAGCATTTTCCTGTTTGAAAACACAATCAGAATGTTAGTAAGCAACCTTATGCTCCTTCTGGCCCACTTTTTGCCACTCCAGGGCATTGCTGTCTGTGCCTGGTGATAAAGTACTACTTAAGAAATTCGTATGAAAGAAGGTGCTACCAGAGGGCAAATCTTGTTCTGCGGGGGACCTTAACCCATGGATCCTGACGTGCACAGTTGGAAAAAAAAATCCAGTTCCCTTTAAAATATGAGGAGATACCTTTTTGACATTTCCTTCAAGACACCTCACTTTTCCAGTAATGGAGAAACATAGGTTTTGCAAGTACAGTTTCCAAACTTATAGTCCTTTGCTACCTTCTTCTCAAGCAGTTTGGAAGCCCTTGTGCTTCCATCCTCCTCTCCTTGGGTGCCTTTCTGCGCTTCTTGATTACCTCTAGAGGCTGCACTTGATTCCTTCACCCCCAAAGTCTCCCCACTGGGGTGGGCCACAGTCAGTCATCCTTAAGAGAGTTACCAGTCTCCTTTTAAATGGATCCTTACCTTGGGGAATCTTTCTTTGTACACATGATTCATCATTATTATTTCACTGTCATAGGAAACTGGGGATCGTCCAGGACTAAATAAGAAAGAAACAATTATGTTATTTTAGTGCTATTTAACTATTAAGGTGAATGATGGCCACTCCCAGTCCCCTGGCTTCCTACTGTCTTCAGTAATCCATTCAGTCCCACCATAAATGAGAGGTGAGTTCCAGAGCCTTTCGCATTCCTGGAGCTGCCAGTGCATCTTTTTCTGTTCAAAATGGTACTATGTGGAGTGAGGCTACCTTCTAGCTCCTGTAAAAAGCTTGGCTTTCACAAAGATCCCTGCCAGGGTCTGAAAAGGCCTAGAAAGGAGGAGCCTACTCCTGAGCCCACTGGTGGCTTTCCTAGAATGACCATCCTTAGGGCAGGACCCTCTGCGTTTTCTTACCTTTGGCCAGGGGGGTTAGGTATAACCCAGCCATGTTTTAGGAATCAACTCAAACAACCATAAAAGCAACCAAAACACTGTGTACATCTGCATCTTTTTCACACAAGCTTAGCCAAATGGGGCTCCAGCCTGAAGGGATGAATGAGGTCAATTCAGCCTGTAACATGTTATAAGCCTGGGTCATCTACAGAAGGGAACAAGCATGTTTTTTAGCCTTAACTTATTATTTTCCCCAGTAACCTAAATTTTTCCCTCTGGCCCAAGTGTGGTTACACCCTTTTAAAGGATTCCTGAGCTTGAGCCACATGGTTGAGTGTATGGTTGGGTCCTGTCCAGTTTGGTGCCCCTAGTATGTCATCCCAGCTGGGCTAGTTTCAAAACTGTTCTTCCCTGGGGTGGGCTGCACTGATGATCTATCACCAAGAACTGGAAAGTAATCCAGCAGAGATTTTCCTGAATATCAATGTGGTCTTCTCAGTCTCAAATAGCCTAAAAGGTAACTTTTACTGTGTGGGTTGCTGAGATCACCAAGATTCAGGTGATCTCAGTGTGAGACCAAAAAAAAAAAAAAAAAAAAAAAGGCACTGGGGATTCAAGCCCACTCATCTGTATTCTTGATTCTTTGTACTGGAGTCCCTGCCATCACCTTCATCAAACTCTGAACCTGAATCAGCCTGGTCCTCTTCACTACCTGACACCCACAGTGCCAATTTCGTCTGAGGGAATTTTTCCAGGTCTCTCTCCCTGGGACCCTGACCTATACAACTTAGCTAATACATTACTTCCCAGAGACCTGGAGAGCTGAACTCAGTCACTAGAGCCAAGCTCATTTTAATCTCCAATCTCATCCTGAACTTGGAACTCTGTCACAGATTTATCAGCTGATGCCAAAGAGAACAGCCGATTAATCTAAGTAATTCACAGATAAGTCAACTGTTTAGGTTTGTTTCGTTTGATGAAGGTAGGCCCAGGTGATCTGGGAAATGAACTAGACTCAGATGCACACTTAATTCTGCTTTTGAAATGGACTTCTTCCCCATTTCAAAATGGGGAAGCCACTGTTTCTTCTGCATCAACTTAATCAGCTGGCTTAGCTCACAGACCTGGTCAGGGCCTATCAGCCAGCCTCTGCAGCACAGGTAACCATAAGAATCCATGATACTACTCCTCTTCTTTTACTGCATGGAATCTTAAAGTATATCTCTACTATTAACTACTTTTATAAGGAAAAAGAGAGAGGCCATTTGATGGCAACATCAGAGATCTTTTGGGGTGGTAGGCTGAGTTGTACCCAAAGCCAGGAAAGGCTTGAGCTTCACTGGACTTGATTCACTTGAGCTGTGCTGAAGTGCCTTGTCAGGGGTGGGAAAACTGTGGTCCACAGGCCACAATGGGCCTGCTGCTTGTCTCTGTAAATGAAGTTACCTATTGTCTATGATTGCTTTTACACTACAATGGCAGACTTGAGTAGCTGTGACAGAGATAGTAAGGCCTATAAAGCTAAACTATTTACCGTGTTGTCCTTTACAGAAAAAAGTTGCTGATCCCTGTGCTATACAGAAAAGTTGAGATCCACAGGTACTGGACAACAGGCAGAAAGTATCCGTCACCTGAGGCTGCGGGAACGGGGCCGCATGGCTGGGGACTGCCGTCCCTCCTCATCTGGTACACTCTCTGTGCTGAAATGCTTCGTCAAAAAATGCAGTTCATCGGCTGTAGGCTGGAAAGGCAACTGGTGCAGTTTTTCCTGTGAGGAGCATGATGACTACAGGGGAAAATAGAAAAAAAAAGCAATAACAGCTTTTAAGACATGTTTAAGGGCAGTACAGGAATGGAGGACAGTCAGGGACTTCCTTGTCAATGCTTACAATAAAGCCAAAGAGGTCTTTCTTCCCTTGCTCCCATTAGCCTTAACAATACATGGTTCTGTTCATCTCTAGCCCTTCAGAGCCCTCAGCCATGAGGAAGTCAAGACACTAAGAGTCCTTCAGTGTCTTGACCTTCATGAGAGTTCCATAGCAACCTGGGAGCCTCTTTAGATGGCAAAAAGCAGATTCTCCTGTATGGACCCTTTGCTCTCAATGAAGCTTTTGGCTAACGGAATGGTAATTAATAAATCATGCTTTCTTCCTTAGAAGGAACAAGCTTCTTGGTTTCCTTGAAACCAAGACTGCTGCAAATGACATCCCTTTAAAAATTTCCCCCTCCATAAACCTTGGGAGTACCACCCCAGGGGTAGCTCAGCAGTGTTTCCTTTGGCTGCTATCTGGAAAGCAGGCTTTGGAGAGGCTTTGAAGACTGAGCCTGAACTTTAGGGACACTAGTAGGCAAGGAAATCCAACAGGGAAGAAAATTACTTTTAGAACTGGAACCCAAAGATTAGACTTGACCTGAAAACAATTATGAATTCCAAACATGATTCAGTGACTGTGGATTCCTGACAAGAGCCCATTGAGGCTCACAACAGACCATTTAAGGGAGTGAGCTGGTGTGATCACAGGCATCCTGTGGATAATAGCTATTGCTGGGTGGGCCACGGTGGCTCAGTGGCAAGAACACTTGCCTGCCATGCCAGAGGACCCAGGTTTGATTCCTGGTGCCTGCCCATGTAAAAAAAAAAAAAAAAAAAAAAAAGAAAAGATAGCTATTGCTATTGCTTGTGGATGAGCTCTTATTCAGCTCTGGAGTTTGTGGATTCTCCCTTCATCTGAGAGGCTAGTTGGGAAACTGGGCAAGTCTAATACCATCAGCCCAATTTCTATTTACCAACTAATGAAGGATCTGGGATTTAAACATCTAAACCCATTTAGAGTCAAAGCTACAGCACCCACTGAGAGAACACTGTTGTCACAGGGATGGGCCTGAATATCATGTGAGAAATCAGCATTTCTTTGGCTAACAGAGAAAGCTTCTCTCATAGAATGCTCTAATAATATGAAGCTGTAAACAGCTGGTAGGAGGTCTCCACAGGGCTCTTGGCCACTTTTCTTTTTTTTTTTTTTTTTTAACTTTTTTATTGTACAGTATAATACATACACAAAGCAAAAAAAATTAAAAAGCAATAGTTTTCAAAGCACTCTTCAACAAGTGGTTATAGGACAGATCCCAGAGTTTGTCATGGACTACCACATGAGCCTCTCACATTTTTTTCCTTCTAGCTGCTCCAGAATACAGGAAGCTAGAAGGTTTAAATATTTTTTTATCATCACAATTGACTTTTTTTCTTCTTTTTTTGTGAAAAATAATACATATACAAAAAAGCAATAAATTTCAAAGCACAGCACAGAACTACAATTAGTTATAGAATATATTTCAGAGTTTGACATGGGTTACAATTCCATAATTTTAGGTTTTTATGGCTAGCTGCTCTAAAATACTGGAGACTAAAAGAGTTATCAATTTAATGATTCACCAATCACATTCATTTGTTAAATCCTACCTTCACTGTATAATTCTACTATCACCTTTGATCTTTCCATCCCTCTCTTTAGGGGTGTTTGGGCTATGGCCATTCCAAATTTTTCATATTGGAAGGGTCTGTCACTAATATGGGGTAGGGAGATGGAACTAGCTAATGTTCTGGAGAGGCTGGGCACTCTAGGTTTCAGGACTTATCTGGACCAGGAACCCATCTGAAGGTTGTAAGTTTCTGGAAAGTTACTCTGGTGCATGGAACCCTTATGGAATCTTATATATTGCCCTAGGTGTTCTTTAGGATTGGCTGAAATGGTCTTGATTGGAGTTTGGCAGGTTATGATAGGTAGCAAGGTCTAACTGAAGCTTGCATAACAGCAATCTCCAGAGTACCAGCTCAACTATTTGAACTCTCTCTGCCACTGATACTTTATTATATACACTTCTTTCCCCCCTTTTGTTCAGGATGGGATTGTTGATCCCAAGGTGCCAGGGCTGGATTCATCCCTGGGAATCATCTCCCATGTCACCAGGGAAACTTTCACCCCTGGATATCATGTCCCACTTAGTGGGGAGGGCAATGATTTCACTTGCAGAGTTGGGCTGAGAGGGGGTGAGTTGGCCATGTTTTTATAAATGATTTGTATGAAGTTACAGAAAGTATCCTTTCTCAACTGCAGCTCACACGAAGCTGGTAGGCAGCATAAATCATGGCAGGCAAAAGTGGGATTTTAAAGCAATGGGTTGTCTATTAAAATTCCATTGAACAGGGATACATATAAGATTCTTACCCTGAGGCCAAAAAAAATCACCTGTTTTAGTACAGGATTATGGGAAAAGGAGTGTTTATAAGTGAAAGATCTGAAGCTTAACTGTTACCAAAAGACCAATAAGATCCTTGAACTAATTTAAGAGTAGTGTCTCGATTAAGGTGGGAAATGATATTCCTTTTCCCTAGTTGGGATTCATGAACATGAACAAACTGAAGAAGAAAGACTTGAAAAGTGGTGGAAGAGGTAAAAAACAAAAACAAAAACAAAAAAGGATTATTTGACCCACGGCCTATTTTTGTATGGCCTGTAAAGTCTTTGGCTCTTTATAGGAAAATGTTTACCAACCCTGTCATCCTGGCTTCAGTAAAAAGATGCTCAATGAAGAAAACTCATTTTAGGTCAACTGTGCACAGTGGCAATTAGGACATCTGATGCAGTTTAGGCTAAAACTTTCCCTAAAAGAAATATAATTAGAAGTTTTAGAGACAGGCTCAGCTTTTTTGCTGATACACACCAAATCTGAATGTCAAATAACCACTCTTCTCTCCTTTTTGAAAGAAGGAAGCATACAAAGGAAGGAGGGGGAGGGTTCACCCATGGTCTTTTGGACAAAGGAAGGTCATCTGCTCAACTGCAGTTCTAGAAATAGGGTTGGGTAAAATAGAGAGCCATACTTAGAAGCGCCCAGGCCTGGGCTTCATCCTCAAGCCCCCCTCTAACTCCACTAGGTATAACCAATTCTCAGAGAGGGTGCTCGTTAGGCCTTTCCAAAAGCATTTAATAGGTCTGGCTATGACTGTTAAGGTCACCAGCAGTCTGTCCCACTTGGCTTCATCTCCTAACAATCTCTTTTTGAGTTTGGTTCTGGAGGAAACCACTTTGCAACACTGTAAGGATAGGGAGCAATAACTTACCAAGAAGTA
Source organism: Tamandua tetradactyla (assembly GCF_023851605.1). NCBI lineage: Eukaryota > Metazoa > Chordata > Mammalia > Pilosa > Myrmecophagidae > Tamandua > Tamandua tetradactyla. Next base: position 176,908,931 of record NC_135328.1, read on the forward strand.
CTTCCTCAGGGTGAAGAAGGTATGTCTACAGATTTAGATACTTACTGAGACAGTGGAGCTAGGAGTGTTAGTTCCATAGCCTGAAGAAGGCAAAGACGCCAGAGACCAGCGCCGTCCATCAGTCCTATGTAAGAAAAGAATATTAGGCAGTTTCTACATGACCCCACCCTGGGTCCAGGACCTAAATGTCCTTCCTTCAGTATTTTTGGGGCAGTGGGTTCACTGGTAGTCTCCTTCCTGTCTCAAGATAGTACTGCTCAGTTCACTACATGTTTTCACATCTCTCTACTATGTGGGAGCCTATGGCTGTGGGTTTTCCTTTGCAAAGAAGTCATCTCTGCCTATAAAAAGAGTCCAAAATTTGAATAAGAACATCTGTATACTCTCAAACTTAACCACTTTCAGAGAAGCAATAACAGAGGATTCCATTAAAGAAATCATCATAAGGAGGGTACTGCCACTGTAATGCAACTATATTCCTTCTCCTTGGTCTTCTTCAGGCCATTCAGTTGACAACCAGGAAGAAGTGGACCATCATCTGGGTCTGAAATGAACAGAATGATTGATGACAAACAATTGAAGTCTGCCTAGGATCTATGAGCATCCATAAGGTCAGTTTTTGAGAGTGTTTGCCGAACAGTGACAGTAACCTTATGAAAGAGGAGGGAGGTAACCCTTGGTTGTATATAGGGTTTTAGGGGAGGATTCCTGATGTTCTTGAGAGGATATTCCCCAGAGCTCTTATCACAATGAGCCAGTCATTTACTTTGTCATTGAGGAGAAGATCAAGCAGGTATCTAAATGGTTTGAAATTTGCACAATGTGGGCTGGCAGGAAATTCTTTGCTTGTATAGTGGAATATGGTGTAATACATAAAAATTTCTGTGGGAGTCTAGCCTGCTCTGGTTGAAGGTGGAGAAAACCTTCTTTGTTATTACTCATAGAACCTTAGAATCAGCAACGGAGGATCTTTAGAAGTTCAGTACCCTCAAGTTACAGAAACCACTGAGACTGAGAGATTTGGGCTACTTGTTGGAGGCTTCACAGTTATGAGGGTGAAGGTGGGAAGAGGAGGAAGAAAAAAAGAGGAATAAATCTTGCTAGGGCTTCTTCTTTTAAAGTGCTCTTCCCCACCTCCACCAACACTTAGTGTCTTTTTTTCTGCTATGCTCTGCAAAGGAAGAGCCAAGGTTCCATGCTGCATGCACATGACTCAAACTTCATGCCACCCAAGCAGCCAACACGTGTAAATTATAGCTCTGCTGGAACCTAGTTTCTGAGGCAAAGGAATGCTGGGAGAGTACGCAAATGATGTTCTCTTTGACCTCCTTGTTGGGTCCTGGGAACTCCACACAGAAAGCATGCCAATTCCATGAAAACAGAGCTCAGCGGAGATGAGCCCAGTATAGCACAGGGGTATGATTTTTCAAACATTTGTCAAATAATTTTTTCACAGGTGAATTTTCCTCCTTTATTCAGATATGGAAACCAATTGCATGGCAGCCATTTCTCCATATACTGAATAGTAGGGGCCTCCACAGTCAGAAAGAAATGCCATCAAAGGATGCCTCTATTTGTTCTGCTTGGTCATTTCACTGAGTGACTGAGGAAAGCTATGGTGGAAAGAGAGGTGATTTGTTTCCAGGCCCAGAAGCTTGGACTATTCAGCAATTCCTACCTCCAAGGATGTGAGGTCTGAGCCTAAGTTCCAGCAGGTAGAGGTGATCCCTTAGAGCTTCTTTGTGAGATATGAAAGACCTAATGTTCATATCCACAGTCAGAGAAGAATCATCACAAACGACTCCCACCACATACAATTCTCAGGCCATGCATAGCAGTTTCCCAGCCCCTCACACTTTACATCCTTTATTACCTGTCTGCTCTGTGGCCATGGCTGTAGTAAAAAGATAGGCATTATAATGAGAACCAAAGGAAACCAGAGTGAGCAATCTGCTTGATCCCTGACATCGGTCTAGTTCAGAGGAGGCAAACTTTCTGCTAAAGAATGTATAAAAGTTTGAAGTGATATTGTAGGAAGGACAGATCTATCTTCAGTGTTCCATTTTATGCCTTTCATGTGATATTCCAAACTAATATGCTCCTGTAAGGCTCAAGCCTCAGCCCAATAACCTAGGAACAAACATTTCCTGAGTACGCTGGAAGCTGCAGACCTATTTAGGTCTCAATAGTAATACCATGCCCCAAAGCCCCCTAGATGGCTTTACTCCTGAAGCATAAAAAAATGAGGTGGACACAAGGGTGCCTGATGCTGTTCCCACTATCTGAAATACTCTGCACATCTGTGCCCTGCTCCCAACATAACAGTCTCCTTCTCATCCTTCAGGTCAATCCTTGGAAATAGCTGAGGAAAAGTAAAAAGTTCCTCCTGGAAGGGAGTCCAATTTCTCCTTGATCATCCTAGAAAAGCTCTCATTTTTGGAAAATGCTTTGGAATATACCCTGAGGGCAGTAGGGACTTGTGCTTAGAATTAGAAAAATAAATCCACTTCCAATACCTACTGTCCTATGTATCAAACATTCAAAGGCAAATACCTGGGACATTTAGAAAACACAACTTGAACAAGATGGTCATGGGCAAAGCGAGGAAACAAAGCAGGGAAGGCATTTTGATGATCAGTAGCCCAAGGTCAAACTCAAAAAGGAAGGTGACATTCATGAAGGTGCCACACATATCAGTTACAGAGGAAGCTTTCTATCAACTTACCTACGGGCAGGAACAAAGGAAAAGTGAGCAGGTGCATTTGGAGAGAAATTCCGGGGGCTGTCCAAAGGACTGTTACCTGTAGATGGGGAAAGGAATTCTTAGTGAGGTTTGCTTCTGCAACTGAGAGGACCTTTAGATAATAAATCATCCTCTAGCATTGACAATTAGTATATATGTCTATTTCTTCAGGCCCACCATCTGTTTAGTGATTCTCTCTTCACCAAAGTTTGCAGCCCAGCAATCTTATCCCTTGATTCCAAGTTGCCTGTAACAATCCATATCTCTCAACCATTCATTTCAGGTCAGGCAATAGCTTGCCTATTTCCTGCCCTTCTAGGATTACCTCAGGCTCCAATCTACCTAATCAAGTTAACCTAACTTTCCAAAGGCATGAGGAACTCATTCAGTGCAGGTGGCTTTAGGGAAGGTATAACCAAATGCTCAAACATTTCTCAAAGCGCAACAGGACTCAAAAGTCTTTTACATATTTATCTCTGCAAGCTGAATCTAAGGGGTTAAACCAGAAATGTGTGTACTTTAAGGGCTATAGAGGCTCTCAGGTGAGGACTCAGGATAGCAGCGTCCCTTAAAATAGTCCATACCCAAGGGCCTCAAGTCTATAAAGCTTGCCAACCTCCTCATGTTGTAGGAATTACCTCCACCTCTTCATTTACTTGGTGTGTCCCCTGCAACCTGCTAACTAAAATTTAACTCAAAAGCTGTGAACGAAACAGCATGTTTAATTTTGGTACTGGTTGCAAAAGTTCTTGAAGTCATACTTCCCTGGTTTATCTTCTAGCTGGGGGATGGTACCTTGGAGCCATAGCTGACTGAAGCCATCAATATCTCTCTACTGCTGAAGCAAGCACCATATTCCAAAAGACTGCTGAAGCAAGCACCATACTCCATAAGGTATGCTCCCTGCCCCCCAACACCTCCACCCACTCCTGTTCTCACCTCTGTGACCAATATTGGCTATGAAGACTTACAACTACCCAGGGATCTTGTGGTTCAGCATGCCCTGACTTTCTCTAGGACTTTCTCTATTTCCTGCAAGGGTTATACATGCCAAGGTGCCATAAAGCTGCTTCGTTGTTTTCCATCACCTCTAATCAACAGGGCCTGTTGTCTTTCTGTACTGACCCAGGAAAATTCAGCCTCTTAACAAAGCACCCCTCTACACTATGCAGCACCAACAGAGGTATATAAAGGTAACCTCTTTGGACAAACTAATTAGCAAAAGGCATTTCAGCTTCCACTCATCCCTTTCCTGGGAGCCTCAGAGAGGCACACAAAATGATTAATCTGCTCTCAACCTAGTACCACCTATGGGTTTGCCAGGCTTTGCGTCCAGGGCTATCTCTTTATGATCTATCTCTATCTTCTAGCTAGCAAATGCCATCAGGGTACTAGAGACATGATCTTGAGGAGTTGCCCCTCTAGCTAGGGCTTAATAAAGATCAGGTCTCCTGAGAAGTATCAAGGATTTTTTATCATTGTTTTTAATTGTATTTTTCTCAGTGTCACCTCAAAGATGAACAAGTATCCTCGGTTCGATTTCTGACATTTAAAGCTTTGATGCTCCTTAAAACCACCCACTCAAAGCCACAGGGAAATCCTTGGACATGAGTATCCTAATAACAATAACTGGCCTTCCCAGGACAGGTCTGATGCCCAAGAGATTTAGCTAACACAAGAGATAGAAAAGAACTGCAAATAAATTAATAACTAACCAGAGCATCAGTGAGCTCTAGGACAACTTCCAGTAGCCTAAAACATATGAAATTGGCACCCTTAAAGGAGACTGTGGGACACAGAAAAGATATTTAAAGAAAAATGGACAATTTTTCAAATTTGATAAAAACTATAAACATATATCCAAAATGCTCCACAAACCCCAAGCATGAGAAACGAGAAGAAAACTAGACCAAAGCACATCATAATCAAATTGCTTAAAACACCTAAGAAAGAGAAAATCTTAAAAGCAGTGGTTGGGGGTGGGGCATATTACATAGAGAGGAACAAAGGTAAGGATAGCAGATTTCTCACTGGAAGCAATGCAAGAAGATAGTTGTGCAATATGGAATTCTTCAAATTATGGAAATAAAAAAGAAAACAAAACCCTACCAAGCTAGACATCTATACCCAGTGAAATATTTGTTAAAAGCAAAGGTGACATATGAAAAGCTTTCACATATGAAAGCTTAAGGAATTTATTACCAGCAGACTATACTATAAGAAATGTTAAAAAAAAAAAAAAGGTCTTTAAGAAGAAGGAAAATGATACCAGATGGAAATATGGATCTACATAAGGGAATGAAGCACATTGGAAAAGTTAACATATGAGAAAATATGTAAGATTTTTTTCCTTACTACTGAAATCACTTTAAAAGATAACGAACATTTAAATTAAAAAAATAATGTGATGTGGGGTTTATAATATGTCTGGGAACAAAAAGTTGAAAGCAATAACATAAAGGCTTAGTGGGGAAAATGGAAGATTCTTATACTATATGTGAAGTGGCAAATATTACTTGGAGGGAGATGGCAGTAAGTTCAAGATGTATTCTATAAACCATAAAGCAACCACTAAGTAACTAAGAGTTATAGTTAATAAGCCTATAAAAGGCATAAAACAGAATCATAAAATAACCCAAAAGAAAGCAGAAAAAGAAGAAAAGGAACAAAGTCAGATGTGACAATTAGAAAACAAAAAGATGATAGATTTAAACCAAACCTTATCAACCACCACATTAAATATAGATGCTCTAAAAGTTTCCAATTAAAAGGCAGAGATTGTCAGGCTGGTTAAAGAGAAATGAACCACTACCACCATCAAAAGAGAGAGAGAGACAGAGACAGAGAGACAGAGAAGACCCTATTAAAACTGAAGCAAAGGAAATATTTTCTAACTCATTCCATGAGAACAGGATTACTCTAATACAAAGACATTACAAGAGAGGAAAACTGCAGACTAATATCTCCTATGAACAAAGATGCAAACATTCTCAAATATATATTAGAAACATGAAATCCAACAATGTGTAAGAAGAGATATATTTCAGGAAGCTAAGGCTGATTCAATATTCAAAATTTGTGTTCTCTCTCCCTCTCCCAACATGCCAGCCTCAGCGAAAGAGAAGAAGGGGAAGCCTGTCCTGCTCAGACAACTTTGATGACTACCCGCCTAGAAGAGGTGATGACTGTTTTGGAGAAAAATACTGTGATCCTTATGATTCAGACTGATATTGTGATAGATTTCTTGAAAATGGATCGATGGGGGGCCAGGATCGCTATAATGACTGAGGCAGCAGAGGCTATGACTCCAGGATAAGCAGCAGAACATTTGGTAGTGGGTATGCAGGGATGATGACTACAGAGGAAGCGGGGACCACTACGAAGACCAATACAACAGACAGGATGACTGTCCATGGACCTCCAGAGATTATTACTCTTGGAATGATTACAGGCTTGATGACAGAGGTTTCTCCTCCTCCCTCCCCCAAGACCCAGACTGAATCTAAAGCCTCAGCTATGCCTAAGAAAGATGATTCCTCCGCCAGCACTTCCCAGTCCAGTCAAGCAGCTTCCATCATTGGAGGGACAAAGCCTGTTGACACAGCTGCTAGAGAACGGGAAGTAGAAGAATGGCTACAGAAGGAACAGGAGAAATAGTAGCATCAGCTGGATGAGCCAAAACCAGAACAACAGTCTCAGGGAAGACATCCAAGTTGGCGCGGTGAAGAAATTCAGGAATGGGAACAGTTGAGGATAGGAAATGAGTCATCGTAGACTGGGACCTCTGCCACATCTGGCAGAAAGGCCCAAAGGAAAGAAAGTGAAGTCTCTGGAAAATGAAACACTCAGTAAGGAAAACTGTTACTCTTCAACCTCTAAGCCTTCCAAATCTAGTCAGCTTCTAAAGGAATGCCAGCCCCTCCACCACAGGAGAATGCTCAGGTGAAGTGAAGTTCTAATCCTCCTGCTCGATCTCAGAGTTCAGACAGAGAGAAGTAGTTTCCTATAAGTGGTGGAAAAGTAGCTTCAGCTCAACCATCTGAGGAAGGACCAGCAAGAAAATATGAAAACAAAGTAGATGGGATAAGTGTCCCAAAAGACCAAAGTGGGAACGCCACCCATGACCTAGGAGATGGGGGAAGCAAAAGATCACTGAAAGGAGTCTGATAGGAAAGATGGCAAAAAGGATCAAGACTCTAGATCTGCACCCGAGCCAAAGAAAACTGAAGAAAATCCAGTCTAAGCTCAGTTCTGCAAGATTCTTGGTGTTACTGGTGAAGATGAAAACAAGGTGGGGGGGGATTATACCAAATAAATCTCTACATCTTGTGCTTTGTCATAGTCTCATTCCATCCTGGAACATTTGAGAGCAAATCAAACCTCTATCCAGACAAGACAAAATAAAACACACAATCTCCTGGATATCTTTCTTAACTTTTTTTTAAAAAATGAAATGAAATTCTTCTGTATGCTACAGCAGCCTAGAAAGTATTGAACTAATTGGAGAATCACCAGCATAGCCAGAGAGAAAGAGCCAGACAACTTTTAAAGAAAAAGTTATGCATTTTTAGGACAACATGTAGTGGCCTGTCTGATTAGGGTCTGGGGACCTCCATCTGGCAGAAATGTTAATGAGAGTGATTCAGTGCCTGGAATCTGGTTGTACAGTAGGGCGAGTATAAGGAAGAGTATGAGATCTCTACCTTTTAATTCTTGGTATCTCATTGTGGCATATATGAATTCTGAAACATTAAATAAATTTTCTATCCTTGGAAAGATAGGTTAACTAGTCTCTGAGGTCGTTTTAGTCTCCAGGAGGTTGCCAGTCCCTCTTAATTTAATTCTTTTGGGGCCAACCTAGGGGGAATTACTTCATTTTTACTCCCCAGAGGGGTAGGTGGGAGTGAGTCCCCAGGCCTTGAAAGAATAGGACTGCTCTGTGACCAAAATAAATGGGGAAAACATGGTTTGAAAAGCTTTGGGAGGTAATGAATTATTTTACACTAGGTAGTAGGGAAATGGTGCGCCCTCCAATAAACACAAACATGGTTATTTCCTGGAGCAGAAGCACTTAAGGGTCGTGGGAATTCCTAGGTCTTTTATGTGTCCTGATTTCATCCTTTCTAAACATTATCCTATATACCCACATCTTTTGAAACCTTGAACTTTAAAAATCGAGTCTCATTTTCATTGGCCTGCGTTCCTCATATTACTCTTTACCATCACCTCCCACAAAACCGCTTCTATTTAAGTCACATACCTCATCTCTTAGATATTTTATATCTCAGCCACTGGGGGCTGTCAACTGAGGAATCACTGCTTTTCTCAAGCAAATTGACTCCTTGAAGACTTGACTCTCCTTCCCTCCATCCATTCCTGCTCCTGCTTCTTTGACCCCTTTTACAGGTTAGAAAATTCTGGGATTAATGGTCTCAGTAATGGTGGACAAATAGAAACAGTTAAATTGGGGGCATTTCTTTCAACCTTTTTACTTTTTTTTTTCACAAGTTTCCTCCACTGTCTACTGAATGGATTTATAATGTGGCCTAGACCAATGTGTGGTGTTTTTTTTTAAAGCTTCCCTTGAGGGAATAAATGATGTAGAGAACCAAAAAGCAAAAAGCAAAAACCAATTAATGTAATCCACCACCTCAACAGGTCAAAGAAAAATCATGATTACATCAATTGATGCAGAAAAAGGATTTGACAAAACCCAACACCCATTCATGATTAAAAACTGTCAACAAATTACAAACGGGGGGCAGGGGGGAAACCCCTCAACTTGATAAAGAACATCTACAAAAAAACTATTGCTAACACCATATTTAATGGTGAAAAACTGGATGCTTTGCTCCTAAGATTGGAAACAAGGCAAGATGTACCCTCTCATTACTTCGATTAAACTTCATATTGGAAGCCCAAGCTTTTGTAGTAACATAAGAAAAGGAAATAAAAGTTTCACAGACTGGGAAGGAGGAAATAAAATTGTCTTTATTCACAGATGACACGACTGTCCATGTAGAAAATCCCAAAGATCGATAAAATGTCCACTGGTATTTTTGGTGAGTTTTTTTACTTTTTAACAAATTAATTTCAAACTTATAGGAAAACTGTAAAAATAATACAAACCCGACTCAGAACTCCAACATACCCCTGCCCCAAGATACCCAGATCCATCAATTTTAACATTTCGTTCCCTCCATTCATCCCTCTATCTCTGAGCACTTGTAAACAGGCTGCACACCTCATACTCCTTGAACACATAATTTCTCCATGGTCATTTCCTATAAATAAGGATATTTACTTATATAGTCACCTTAAGTGCACCAAGCTCAGAAATTTAACAGTGATATAAAGCTTATACTCCATATTCCAATTTTTTCTTATGTTCAATAATATCCTTTTGAGCTCCTCCATTCTCAGATCTCCACCCAGGATTTTGTATTGCATTTAACTGTCAGTATCTCATTCTCTCTTTCTTAAATGTGGAAACATATAAATGTAATATAAATCTTTCCATCCCAAACCTTCCCATACATACTTTTCAGTGGGATCAATCTGCTTTACAATGTTGCAGTACCCTCACCACCATTCTTTACCCCAAACAGAAACCCTACACTCATTTTTTTTCACCATTTAATATCTTTACTGTGGTTATTATACACACAAATGCAACATAGAATCTGTCATTTTAACTATTTAAGTGTACAATTCAGTGGCTTTAATTACATTTAAATGTTGTGCTATCATCAACACCATCTGTGGAGAACCAGGGCACAGACTCTCTCTCCATAATGAGAAAGTTATTGCAATAATGGTCTATGAAATTGGACAGAAGTTAGAGGTCAATAGACCTCCTAAGGGTGAAAAAGAATGTACAGAAGTTATTGTAAATCCCTTATCTTATAAAACATTGAAACTGCTTTCCCCTGATATGTTGATAACAAATCTCCAAACCCCTGTCCTACATTCATTTTAAATTAACTCCTCATTGCCACTGCTCCCTACCCCTGGTAACCTGTACTCTACTTCCTGTCTCTATGAGTTTGCATATTCTCTGATATTCTGATATTTTCTTTGTGGTTGACATGGGGTTTAAATTTAACAATCTAATTTGTTTTGATACCAACTTAACTTCAACAGTGTACATAAACTGTCTTCCTATATCCCCCCATCTTCCCACTTTTACCTAGCTCTGGTCACAAATGACATTTATACATCATGAGTCAAAAACCATTGATGTATCACTTCATTTTATGCATGTGCCTTATAGATCCTAGGAAGTAAAAATGGAATTACTAATAAAATACAATAGTCCTGGCATTCATATTTACTTATGTCATTAATACTGGAGATCTTTATTTCTTCACGTGGCTTCAATCAACTGTCTAGTGTCCTTTTCTTTCAATCTGCAGAGCCACCTTTAGCATTGCTTTTAGGGCCAGTCCAGTGTGATGAACTCCCTCAGTTTTTATTTATTGGGGAATGCATCTCTCTCATTTTTGAAAAACAGTTTGGCAAATATAGAAATCTTGCATGGCAAATTTTTGCTTTCAGCAAAGTTTCCCACTGCCTTCTTGCCACCATGGCTTCTGATGAAAAAAATCAGGACTTAAACTTATTCGGGCTCTCCTGTATGTAACAGATTGCTTCTTTCTGTGGCTTTCAGAATTCTCTTTATATCTTTGGTACTTGAAGGTTTTGGCACAGTGTGGGTCTATTTGGACTTCACTGAGCATCCTAGATGTGTATATTCCTGTCTTTCATTAAATTTGGGAGTTTTTAGCCATTATTATAATTTTTTTTTTAACATTCTCTCTGCCTTCTTCTCTCTTTCTTCTCCTTTTGGGACTCCCACAATGCATATATTGGTATACATGATGGCATCCCACTGGTTCCTCAGGCTCTGTTCTCTTTTCTTCATTCTTTCTTCTTTCTGACCCTCAGACTGGATGATTTCAATGTCTTATTGGGAAGTTCACTGATTCTCTCTTCTGCCAGCTCCAATCTGCAGTTGAAGCCTTCCACGGAATTTTAAATCTTTTGTTACTATGGTCTTTGGCTAGTTCCTTTTCATAATTTCCATATCTCTACTGATATTTTCTTCATGTTCATCTTTGGTTTTTCTGATTTCCGTTAGTTCTCTGAGCATGTTTTCCTTTAGCTTTCTAAGCATATTTAGGACGATTTTTAAAAAGTTTTTGTCTAGAGGACCCCAGGCCTGAACCTCCTGATTGATGATTTCTAATGCTTTAATTTCTCTTTTGCCTGGGCCATCATTTTCTGTTTCTTTGTATGTTTTATAATCCTCTGTTGAAACTTGGACATTTTGATATTTTAATGTGTTACTGCTGGAATTTAGATTCTGAAGAATCTATTCCTTAAGCTTGTATCCACAGCTACTGTTATGACAGAGCTTTCCTTGAATGCCAGGAGCTAAACAAAATACAAAAAAACCAAAAAAACATCTTTCCCTAGTCTTCGTAGATTGACCTGTGCAAGTGCTCTCTTTCAGAGCCTATCCGAACAATGAGTTTAGAGTATAGAAGCTTCCCTGGTTCTTTCTCCCCGTGTCTTGTCTAGGGCATGAACGTATGGCTCAAGGAATTCCTCCATTTACATGGATACAAATGTCTCCTTTTCCCCAGGGAACAGATTCACATCCTGGGCACTGTATATCCTATAGCCCTTGCCCCAGGTAGCTACTCGACTCCTTTCCCACAGAGGAGGTAAGCCACCTTCTACGTGCAGGGGAAGTTCTGGGCCACCACCAGACAGACTGGGACTGACATACACATTCCCAGGTATGAGCAAGGGGGTTACTCTGCTCCCACCAAAACCAGGACCAGGGATCCATCCTGGGAACGTAGGCTAGCCAGAGCTCCACGAGAGTTTACTGCTTTTGAATGGCCTTTCTTATGATTTGCAGTCTGTTTTCTAGAGCTTTGAAAAAGGTGTTTCTGCCTCAGTTGTTCAGAGCTTTTGTGTGGGATAGAGCCCTGAAATTTCTCATTCTACCATCTTATTTGGGGTAGAGTTCCTCATTTTGACTTTAACAGTTTTCACAGATGAAAAAAGAAACCTCACAGACATTTAGGTTCCTAATGGAGTAACTGCATGGTTGGCTCTGTTTATTAGATCATGATACCCATTTTAAAATTATATCCCAAGGGTGGTAAATTTCTATCTTCTGGGATGTCAAGCAGTTGTTATGGGGGAAACTAATGGAAAAGTAATGTGCTTTTACATTTTTAACAAACAAGTTCAAAATCTATTGAACTTTTCCTTTGGAAGATAGGAAACATTCTATTTTCAAAGTTTTTTAAGTGCAGATTTATCAGGTAACATCTTTTTTTGTCAACAAAATCACATATAGATGGGAACATTTCTAAACATCCATTTTCAAAATGCTCTCTGTGGCATAAATATATCTTTCTAAACGTAGTTAGTTTTCCACTTATTGTTGAAATGTCCCCTTTCCCAGGAAGGGACAGACAATTTGTTGTGTTCTCTCCCATACCAAAAAAATATCTGACAGGCAGCATACCACTAAAAATTACTTGTTAGCAGAGGAAAGATCAGCAAATATGGAACATTTCTGTTTGGTAAAAGAAAACAGCATTACATTATTGAGTTTGATCATTCTTTTAAGTGATTTGCCACAAGATAACCAGTAAATTTCTTTCTAGTAATGAAACATTTTCAATGTTCTCTCCTTACCTTATTAAAAGTTGTAGTAAAAATTCACCTCTAATGTTACTACATATGTTACAATATGCATCAGGGAAATAAATGGCTGATGGTGTATTCCAGAACTTCCACTCCTTGTTCATGACACATTAGGTACAAATTATCACATAGGAAAATCTGACATACGGATCTAATGAGGGTTACAGTGTCATGCCATATCTTAAATATCAGTAAAACAATTTAATTCTCATTATTTTAGATAAAAAATAAATAGAAGTTTTAATATTTTTCCTCCACTCCCAAATGAGTCCTTTAGAGAACCACCTTGGAGAATGCTGCTATTGAAGAATTCTAAGTGGCAAATGACAGGCACAAAGTGATATATTGTAAGAAGCATACAGCCTCAAAATACAGAATGGACTGAACAGAGTGGAGAGTAGAGAGAGAAAGGAGTTGGGGGTTTCCTAAGTCAACCAAAAGAAAGGTGACTAGGGCCTCCATAAGGCCCCGATAAAGTTAGAACGTGGTCACTCACAGTTAGTTTACAATAGCCTCTATTTCAAAGGGTTTTCTAAGTCTTAAGTTGAACATGATCTCTACGTCTCCTCTGATCACCTATTTTTTTGAATCCTTGATGGCATCTACCAGAACTAAGGGCACCATATGGTAAGTCTCTATTTCAATGTCAGTAAAATAAGTACTCATTAATTTTTCAGTTTCCAAAATAGATAAATTTGTTCATTACAACTTTTTGAGTTGGTTCACAATTCAATATTTTATTTATCAAATATGGCCAAAGCTGGAGAAAGGAATGGGCTTCCAAATTATGGGTTAGCTGCCAAAATACAGCCCAAAACATATCTCCACGTGTCTGCTGGAAATCTTTGGCAAGAAGAAACTGTAGTGTGGGGGAAACATTGATGGTTTCTCACCAACTGGAAGCTAAGGAAATAATAACAAGTATTCCTTCCAACTGGCCAGGCTGCAACACATTTTTCAAAAGATGCTATGACCTAAAAGATTTGTGCTATTTTTACTCTGTTTTCTCTATTTCTCCAGTATTCATTTTACCTAAAAAAGGTCAAAATTACTAAGCATATGAGAAAATAAAATGAGTAATGTGTGTGGGGGGAGAGGTGACTGAGATGTTAGAATATTAACATTTTGAAGAAAATACTCTTGTTGATGACTTATTCACAGTCTTGGCCCCAGAAAATTCGTTATAGTTGGCAGAAATGGCTCAAAGGATTTTCTAATAGAAAATCCAGTGGTCCAGCAGGTAAGCTTTCTTTCTTTTTTTATTTTTTAAAATATTTTTATTATAAACAACAAACAAACATACAAACATTTGTGAAATGGTTATAGTCAATGGTTTACAATATTATCACATAGTTATGTATTCATTACCAAGATCATTTTTTAAAAACATTTGCATCTCTCCAGCAAAAGAAATAAAGAAGAAAAAAGAAAAAACTCATACATGACATTCCCTTTACCCCTGCCTCTCATTGGCCACTAGTATTTCAATCTTCTCAATTCATTTTAACCTTTGTTCCCCCTATTATTCATTTATTTCTTATCCATATTTTTTACTCATCTGTCCATCAGTAAGCTTTCTTGACTTTACCAAGCAATTTAGCAGTTAGAAAAGCTAATTTAAAGGCAAGGTACCAACAGCTCTAGAGAAACAAGTTATAATGAAAACATACATACAAATACAAGATGACCTTGAACCAACTGCTACACTTACACAGTTTAACTGAAAATTATAACGAAAAAACCTGTATAAACACCATCCAAGGTAACAATGCTATTTGTCAATGCCACCTTGCCAATCAAAACTCAATCCCCTTTTCCCACTAAAGGTAAACATTATCCTGACTTTCATAATAATCATTCCCTTATAATAGTATTACCAGATAAGTATGCATCTCTAAACCTGGGGCATAAGTTGTTTTTTTTCCCCTCAATTTAAAAAATCAAGATAATTAAAAAAACATAAAATTTGCCCTTTAAATGTATACTTCAGTGGTTTTTAGTATATTCACAAAGATGTACAACCATCATCACCTATATAATTCCATAATATTTTCATTACCCCAGAAAGAATCCCTGTACCGAGTAGTAGTCACTCTCCATCCTCCTCTCCCCACAGCCTCTGGCAACCACTAATCTGCTTTCTCTCTCTATGGAATAGTATTCTGGAACTTTCACAGAAAGGAGTCATACAATATGTCCGTCCCTCCTTGTGTGCTAGCTTAGTTTTGTCTATTTATTTCTTTTTCTTTTTTTTTTCTGAGCAGATCAGTAGGCTTCAGGAGAGACTGTCTATTTTTTATTCATATATATTATATATTCACATACCAGGTAATCATCCAAAGTGTACCATCAATGGCTCACAATATCAACACACAGACTTGCATTTATCACAAATGACTTTTTCTTTTCTTTTCTTTTTTTTGTGAAAAATAAATATATACAAAAAAGCAATGAGTTTCAAAGCACATCACAACAACTAGTTGTACAACAAATTTCAGAGTTTGGTATGGGTTATAATTCTACATTTTACATTTTCATTGCTAGCTGCTCTAAGACATTGGAGATTAACAGAAATATCAACATAATGATTCAGTAATCATACTCATTTGTTACACCCTACCTTCTCTGTATAACCCTACCATCACCTTTGATCTTTTTCCCCACTTTCCAGGGGTATTTTGGCTATCCCACTCTAACTTTTTCATATTGGAAGGGGCTATCAATAATATGGGATGGGGGATGGAACCAGAGGTTGGCCCCTCTGTATTTCAAGACTTACCAGGTCTAGGCAACCACCTGGAGATTGTAGGCTTCTGGAAAGATACCCTAGTGCATGGAACCTTTTGTAGAATCTTACATAGTCCCCTAGGTATTCTTTCTTTAGGAATGGTTTTGGTTGAGGTTTGGCAAGCTATAACTGGTACCAACACCTAACTGAAGCTTTTGCAAGAATGACCTCCAGAGTGGCCTCTCGACTCTATATGAACTCTCTCAGCCACGGATACCTTATTTGTTACACTTCTTTTCCTCCTTTTGGTCAAGATGGTATTGTTGATCCCAAGGTGCTAGGGCCAGACTCATCCCTCAGAGCCATCTCCCATGCCACTTGGAGACTTTCACCCCTGGATGGCATGTCCCACGAAGGGGGGAGGGCAATGGTTTCACTTGGAGAGTTGGGTTTAGAGAGAGAGGGGCCATGTTTCAGCAACAAAAGAGGTCCTCCAGGAGTAACTCTTAGACATAGCTACAGGTAGGCTAAGCTTCTGCACTACATACATAAGCTTCACAAGAGCAAGCCTCAAGATTAAGGGCTTGGCCTATTGATTTGGGTGTCCTTAACATTTGACACAGTAATCAGGGTTTCCCCCATGGTAAGTTTAATAGTTTTATATATTTTTCTCCTATCCCTCAAAGGACCTTGCCAATACTTTTTTATTATCTGCTTAATGTACTCTGGGATGTATCTAGGCATTAGATTAAACTATTGTTCTAGTTAGCTAGCTGCCAGAATGCAATATACCAGAATCAGAGTGGCTTTTAAAAAGGGGAATTTAATACATTGCTAGTTTACAGTTTTAAGGCCGAGAAAATGTCCAATTAAAACAAGTCTACAGAAATGTCCAATCAAAGGCATCCAGGGAAAGAAACCTTGGTTCAAGAAGGCCAATGAAGTTCAGGGTTTCTCTCTCATCTGGAAAGGCACATGGTGAACACAGTCACAGTTTCTCTTTTGGCTGGAAGGGCACATGGTGAGCAAGGCTCATCTGCTACCTTCTCTCCTGGCTTCCTGTTTCAGGAAGCTCCCCAGGAGACGTTTTCCTTCATCATCTCCGAAGGTACTGGCTTGTGAGCTCTCTGCTTCTCATGGCTATGTTATTCTTCTCTGCTCTCTCTGTATCTCTTCCATTCTCCAAAATGTTTCCTCTTTTATAGGACTCCAGAAACTTATCAAGACCCACCCAAATGGGTGGAGACATGTCATCACCTAATCCAGTTTAACAACCACTCTTGATTAAATCACATCTCCAGGGAGATGATCTGATTAAAGTTTCAAACATACAGTATTGAATAGGGATTATTCTGCCTTTATGAAATGGGATTTAGATGAAAACCTGGCTTTTCTCGGGGCCATGCATCCTTTCAAACCAGCACAGCTATACAGGATTAAAGGCCCTCATTCTTATTCTGGGATCCCTGTGTTTAGATTGTTTAAATGATCTATCCACACAAGTTGAGTTAGATTACGTGCTACAGAAAATTTAGGTTTGGGGCAAAATAAATCTTTCTTCCTTTGGTCTCAAAGAGTAGGTGAAGTTCTAAAATACAGATAATTACCTCTGTATTCTGAATTACTTTAATCCTAACCTGATCAGCTTCACTCCAGGTTATACATATATAAAATAGCCTCTCAAAATCCAGAAATAGGGGCGGGCCGCGGTGGCTCAGCGGGCAAGAGTGCTTGCCTGCCGTGCCGGAGGACCCCGGTTCGATTCCCGGCCCCAGCCCATGTAAAAAACAAACAAACAAACAAAATATAATAAAAACAAGAAAATGTTTAAAGATGTTTCCCTTTCTTCCTCCCTTCCTTCCTTCCATCTTTCCTTCCCTTCCTCCCTCTCTCTTTAAAAAAAAAAAAAAAAAAAAAAAAAATCCAGAAATAACCATTACTGATATGGACTAAATATGACTGCTAGAAGAGCTTACAATATAGGCCCTAGTTTCTTTATAAGTATTTTCTAAATGAGACTATACAACATTTGCTCTTTTGCTTCTGGCTTATTTTGCCTCACCAAATGTCCCACAGGTTCATTCACTACTTTGCATGTCTCACAACTTCATTCCTTTTTGTAGCAGTACAATATTCGATCATACACATACATATCATTCACCAACCTACTTCTCAGTTAAGGCATCCTTCAGACACCTGCATTCACTAGGCATCATGTATATGTCCAAAGTCCATAGTCCACCAACACTCTCAATTTTAGATAATTTCATTGCTCCCAAGAGAAAGATAACCAATAAACACACCCTTGCCAAATATGAAATCTAACCCTTCTCTTAAGTCTTGTCCCTCTCCCCATTATTTACCTCTGCTGTTGCTGTGGTAGTGCTGATGTTTTCCTCTTAAACATAGCCCATGGCATGCAATAGCAGCTTTCCCCCATACCCCAAAATGATACACTCTTTTTACAAGATTCATATCATTGCGGTACCTCCTGCAAGAACTTATTTATATTTGTAGTGTTAATCAGTGGGACACATGGGTCTTCCAATCATGTTCACCTTGAATATGGTAACACTACTTAAAGACCCACTAATGAACAGCCTTCAGTTCTACATATTCCCTTACACTTAAGTTTAACCTCATTAGTTAACCATTCACCCATCTCTAGCTTTCATGTATCTCTAGGTCCCCTATATTCTATATTATAAGCCTCTGATTTTACCTTTACCATCTTGTCATGTGCTTCAGGACATCATTTTTGTCTTACTGCTGCAAAATATTCCAATGTATGTATATACGACATTTTGTTAATCTACTTGTCTTAGCTGATGGAAACTTGGATTGTTTCCATCTTTTGGCGATTGTGAATAATGTTGCTATGAACATCAGTTGCAAACGTTTGTTTGTGTCACTGCTTTCAGCTCTTCTGGGTATATACCGAGGAGTGGCATTACCAGGTCATAGGGTAACTTGATACTTAGTTTCCTAAGGAACTGCCAAACTGTCTTCCATAGCAGCTGTACCATTATACATTCCCACCAGCAGTGCATAAGTGTCCCAATTCCTCCACATCCTTTCCAATATTTGTAGTTTTCTGTTTCATAGCAGTCATTCTTATAGGTGTGAGGTGGTATCTCATTGTAGTCTTGATCTGCATTTTACTCCTAACTAATGAAAATGAGCATCTCTTCATGTGCTTTGTGACCATCTGTATTTGCTCTTCAGGGAAGTGCCTATTCGTATCTGTGGTAGTTAGATTCAGTTGTCAACTTGGCCAGGTGAAGATACCTAGTTCTGTTTCTGTGGGCATAAGCCTATGGTCCATGAACCTCATCTGTTACTCATGACATCTGCAGTCGGCTAAGAGGCATGCCTACTGTAATGAATGGTATTTGATTTAATTGGCTGGTGCTTAAATGAGAGAGCTCAACATAGCACAGCCCAAGCAGCTCAGCATACCTCATCTCAGCACTTGCAGCTCAGCCCAGGCCTTTGGAGATGAAGAAAGAAATCACCCCAGGGAAAGCTGTTGGAACCCAGAGGCCTGGAGAGAAGGCCAGCAGAGATCATCCTGTGCTTCCCCATGTAAGAAAGAACCTCAGTTGAAAGTTAGTTGCCTTTCCTCTGAAGAACTAATGAAATAAATCCCCTTTTATTAAAAGCCAATCTGTCTCTGGTGTATTGCATTCCAGCAGCTAGCAAACTAGCACAGATTTGGTATCTGAGAAGTGGGGTGCTGCTGTGGTTTGCAAATACCAGATATGTTGGAACGGTTGTTTTGATGGCTAAGGGGAAGATTTTGGAAGAACTGTGAAGAGAATGATGGAGAAATCCTGGAGTGCGTGAAGAGACTGTTGGTATAAACGGAACCACTGCCAATCTGGACAAAGGGGGACACAAAAGGGACAAACTGGAGTTTGCAGAGTGAAAACCATGGAAACTCGGGTCTGAAGTCAAGAAACCTCGGCCAGGAGACTGGACCCACCCACTCTGCCCATCCCTGAGGGCAGAGGATGAGTCCCCCCATCTCGTTGCAGTGGAAGAGTTGTGCCACCTCAGACCTTGGAAAAGGTACAGCACACTCCTTGGGGACTGGGGAGAGCCTGGCTGCCACCACATGGAGGGGTTGAGCATGTGTCCCAGAAATGGCAGAGAGCCCAGGTGTGGTCCCAATGCCTGGAGAGAGTGGAGCCAACAGAAAAAGGTGGTCTCCTCAATGTTCCCCAAGGTTGATCTGGAGAGAGGCGGGCCACTGCATAGGCCCTTGGAAAGGGTGGGACTGCCACTTTCTAAAGCTGAAAGGATAAATGACTTTCAGGCTTTGAAATCCAATGGTCTTGCCCTGCAGATTTTCAGAACTGTTTGGGTCTTGTGACCCCTATGTTCCTTCCAATTTCTCCTTTTGGAAATGAAAACCTGTATCCTGTGAATGTCCTCCTTTGCATATTGGCTCTAGATAACTTGTTTAGAGATTCATAGGTCCACAAACAGAAGAGAACTTTTTGCACTTTAATATTGTTTAAGGTGTTGTGTGTAGTTGCAAAGTTGACAAGGGGTGGACATGTGGTAGCTAGATTCAGTTATAAGTTAAGGATCCTCTTCCCTTCTTTCGGCTACTGATCTCCAGTTCTCCAAGTCCATTTACTGAAAAGACTATTTTGTTCCATTTCAGTGGATTTGGTGGCCTTGTCGAAGATCAGCTGACAAAGATTTGGTGGTCCACTTCTGCACTCTCCATATGATTCCGTCTGTCAATACTTCTATCTTTGTGACACTTCCATGCTGCTTTGACCCCTGTGTCTTTCTAATAAGTCTTAAAATCAGGACGTCTTAATCTTCCTATTTCATTCTTTTTTCTAGGATGCTTTAAGCTATTCACGGTCTCTTTCCCTTCAAAATGAACTTGGAAACTAGCTTTCCAAGTCTTCAAAGTAGGTTGTTGGAACTTTGACTGGTAATGAATTAAACCTATAGTTTAATTTGGGTAAAACTGACATCTTTTTTTTAAAAAATACTTTTATTGACAAATCTTCATACACATACATTCCATACATGGTGTACAATCCCTGGCTCATGATATCATGACATAGTTGTGTGTTTATCACCATGATCATTTTTTAGAATATTTGTACCACTCCATAAAAAGAAATAAAAAGAAAAAAGAAAAATCTCATGCACATCATACCCCTAACCCCTCCCTTGCATTGAGCACTATTATTTTCATCTACCTAATTATTTTACCCTTATCACCCATATTATTTATTTATTTTATCCATTATTTTTTTACTTATCTGTCCAAACCATGGATAAAAGGAACATCAAACATAAGGTTTTCATAATCACACAGTCACATTGTAAAAGTTCTATCTTTATAGAATTGTCTTCAAGAATCAAGGCTACTTCTCCATGTGCCATTTATTGAAGAGGCTGTTTTGTCCCAGGTGGGCTAAGATTGACTGCCTTATCAAATATCAACTGTCTATAGGTGAGAGGGTCTATTTCTGAACACTCTATTCAATTCCATTGGTCAGCATATCTACCTTTATGCCAGTACCATGCTGTTTTGACCACTGTAACTTTGTAAATATGCTTTAAGGTCAGGTAGTGTGGGACCTCCCACTTCATTTCTCTTTCTTAAGATATTTTTAGCTATTCTGGGCACCCTTCCCTTCCAAATAAATTTGGTTAGGGTTTTGCTAATTCTTCAAGATATTTTGGAATTTTAATTGGTACTGCATTGAATCTATAAATCAAGTTGCATAGAACTGACATCTTAACTATATTTAGTTTTCCAAACCATGAAACACACAATGCCCTTCCATTTATTTAGGTCTTCCATGATTCCTTTAAGCAATTTCTTGTAGTTTTCTATATACAGGTCTTTTGTAGCTTAGTTAAACTTATTCCTACATATTTGATACATTTACAATAGCAGCATTTAAATGCTATTGTAAATGGCATTTTTTTCTTGATTTCCTCCTCGGATTGCTCATCACTAGTGTATTGAAACAGTACTGATTTTGAGGTACTGATTTCATACCTTGCCACTCTGCTTTACTAATTTATTAGCTCTAGTAACTTTGCTGTAGATTTTTCAGGTTTTCAATATATAAAATTGTTCTAGTTTGTGAGCTGATGGAATGAGATATACCAGAAACAGAATGGTTTTTAAAAAGGGGAATTTATTAAGTTTAAGGCCATGGAAATGTCCCAATTAAAGCAAGTCTATAAAAATGTCCAAATTAAGGCCCCAACAAGAGGTGAGCTTCTCACAAGAAAGGCCGATGAGGCTCAGGGTTTCTCTTTCAACTGGAAAGGCACATGGCAGATATGGCAACGTCTGCTAGCTTTCTCTCCAGGCTTCTTGTTTTGTGAAGCTTCCCCAGGGAGGTTTTCCTTCTTTATTTCCAAAAGTTCCTGGCTGTGTGGGCTCTTGTGGTTCTCATGGCTTTGCAGCTGTGCTGCTCTCTACAAAATGCTTCCTCTTTTTAAAAGGATTTCCATAAACTGATTAAGACTCATCTGGAATGGGTGTAGTCATAGCTCTCTCTAATCAAAGGTTAATACCCACAATTGGGCACGTCACATCTCCATGAAGATAATCTAGTCAAGTTTCCAACATACAGTGCTGAATAGCATTGAAAAGAAAGGGCTGCCTCCATAAGATTGGATTAGGATTAAGGCATGGGCTTTTCTAGTGTACATAAATCCCTTCAAACTGGCACAAGCATCATATCATCTGCAAACAGTGAAAGTTTTACTTCTTCCTTTCCAATCTGGATGCCTTTTATTTATTTTTCTTGTCAATTTGCTCTGGTTAGAACTTCCAGAACAATGTTGAATATCAGTGTGACAATGGGCATTCTTGTCTTGTTCCTGATCTTAGAGGGAAAGCTTTCAGTCTTTCCCCATTGAGGATGATATTAGCTGTGGGTTTTTAATCTATTCCCTTTATCATGTTGAGGAAGTACTTTTCTATTGCAATTCTCTGAAGTGTTTTCATCGAGAAAGGATGATGAATTTTGTCAAATGCCTTTTCTGCATCAATTCAGATGATAATGTGGTTTTTCTGCTTTGATTTGTTGACATAGTATATTACATTAATTGATTTTCTTATGTTGAATCACCCTTGCATACCTGGAATAAATCCCACTCGGTCATGGTGTATAATTCTTTTAATAAACTGCTAGATTCGATTAACAAGTATTTTGTTGAGGATTTTTACATCTATGTTCATTAGAGAGATTGGTCTGTAATTTTCCTTTCTTATAGTATCTTTCTCTGGTCTTGGTATTACGTGATGTTGGCTTTATAGAATGAGCTAGATAGGTAGCTTTCCCTCCTCTTCAATTATTTTGAAGAATTTGAGCTGGATTGGTACTAATTTTTTCTTGAATGCTTGGTAGAATTCACATGTGAAGCCATCTGGTCCTAGACTTTTCTTTTTTGGGGAGCATCTTGATGATTGATTCAATCTCTTTACTGGTGATTGGTTTGCTGAGGTTGTCTATTTCTTCTCAAGTAAATGTTGGTTGTTTATGCCTTTCTAGGAAGCTATTTCATCTACATTGTCTAGTTTATTAGCATTTGTTGCTCAAAATATTCTCTCATCATCTTCTTTATTTCTGTGGGGTCAGTGGTTATGTCCCCTCTTCCATTTCTGATTTTATTTATTTGCATTCTCTCTCTCTCTTTTTTTTTTGTCAATGTAGCTAAGGGTTCATTGATTTTATTGATTTTCTCAAAGAACCAACTTCTGGTTTTGTTGATTTTCTAGACTGTTTACAATTTCCTTTATTTCTGCTTGATTCTTCATTATTTCTTTCCTTTTGCTGGCTTTGGGGTTAATTTGCTATTCTTTCTCTAGTTCTTCCAAGTGAACAGTTAATTCCTTGATTTTTTTCTTTTTTAATATAGGCATTTAAGGCAATAAATTTCCCTCTCAGAACTGCCTCTGCAGCATCCCATAAATTTTGATATGCTGTGTTTTCATTTTCATTTGTCTCGAGATATTTACTGATTTCTCATATAATTTCTTCCTTGACCCACTGGTTGTTAAAGACTGTGTTGTTTAGCCTTCATATATTTCTAAATTTTCTGGACTTCTGCCTGTTATTGATTTCCAACTTCATTCCATTATGATCTGAGAAAGGGTTTTATATGATTTCAACCTTTTTAAATCTATTGAGACTTGCTTTGTGACCAGGCATATGGTCTCTCCCTGAGAATGATCCATAAGCACTTGAGAAAAATGTGTATCCTGCTCTTATGGGATGTAATGTTCTGTAAATGTCTGTTAAGTCCAGATCATTTATCACATTATTCAAATTCTCTGTTTCTTTACTGATCCTATGTCTAGGTGTTCTAGCCACTGATAAGAGGAGGGAACTGAAGTCTCTAACTATTATGATGGAGGTATCCATTTCTCCCTTCATTGTTGTCAGTGTTTGCCTCATATACTTTGGAGCACTCTGGCTCAGTGTATAAATATTTATGATTGTTACGTCTTCTTGTTGAATTGTTCCTTTTATTAATACATAGTGTCTTTGTCTCTTTTAATTGTTTTAAATCTGAAGTCTATTTTATCTGATATTAGTATAGCTATTCCTGTTCTTTTCTGATTGCTGTTTGCATGAAATATCTTTTCCTAACCTTTCATTTTCAACCATTTTTGTTCTTGGGTCTAAAATGAACCTCCTGTAGACAGCATACAGATGTGTTGTGTTTTTCAATCCAGTCTGTCTTTCGATTGGCGAGTTTAATCTATTAACATCTAGTGTTATCACTGTAAAGGCAGTACTTTCTTCTACCATTTTGTCTTTTGGATTTTATATGTTATATCTAATTTTTTTTCTCTTTTTACCTTTACTGACTATCCATTTCTACACTAACCTCCTGACCTCTCTCTCTTGCTCTTTTTCTATCTGACTATTGTGCTCCCTTTAGTACTTCTTGCAGAGCTGGTCTCTTAGTCAAAATTTCTCTCAGTGACTTGACTGCATGAAATATTTTAATCTCTACCTCATTTTTGAAGGACAATTTTGGTTGGCAGTATTTCTCTTTTATAATCCTAAATATATCACACCACTGTCTTCTCACAAAAAAAAAGAAAAGGTTTTTGCTGAGAACTCCATACTTAGTCTTATTAGGCTTCTCTTGTATGTGATGGATTGCTTTTCTCTTGCTGCTTTCAAAATCCTCTTTCTGTTAGACATCTGGCAATCTGATTATTAAGTGTCTTAGAGTATATCTATTTGGATCTATTCTGTTTGGGGTACAGTGCACTTCTTGGATCTGTAATTTTATGTCTTTCATGAGTGATGGGAAATTGTCAGTGATTATTTCCTTCATTGGTCTTTCTCCTCCTTTTCCCTTCTCTTCACTTCCAGGGACAACCATAATGTGTATATTTGTGCATTCATGTTGTGATTCAATTCCCTGAGACGCTGCTCATATTTTTCCATTCTTTTACCTATATTTTCCTTTGTGCTGGATTTCAGATGTCCAGTCCTCTAGTTCACTAATCCTTTCTACTACATCTGCAAATCTGTTGTAGGTTTTCAGTGATTTTTCATTTCTTCTATTGTGGTTTTCATTCCCATAAGTTCTGTGATTTGTTTTTTTCAAACTTTTGAGTTCTTCTTTTTATTCACCCAGTGTCTTCTTTATATCCTCCCTTAACTTGGTGATTTGATTTTTGATGAGATTTTCTATGTCTCTTTGTACATCCTGAATTAGTTGCTTCAACTCCTATATGTTATTAGAAGTACTGGTTTCTTCTGTTGATTGGGCCATATCTTTGATTTTCCTAGTATGAATCATTATTTTTTGCTGGTGTCTAGGCATTTTCATTTCCTTAATTAGTTTATCTGGAGATTGCTTTCACTCTTTTTCCTAGGTTTTTTTTTTTGAATAGCTTTGTTCTCTATCTGTTCTTTGACATTCAGTTCAACTTATTCTAGACATCTAGCATTGCTTCTGTTTAACTGATCAGAACTTTTCATGTCTTTTTTTTTCTATTTCTTGACCTTCCTATATGGAGACTTTTTTTTGAGTAGGGTCTCCTCAGATATTATAGACCCCAGTCAGATTTCCCCAGACCAGACAGGCCCACATCTCAAGAAGAAAGAATAGCCAGCATCAGTTTTCCCTGAGGGTGACGCCCAGGAGGCTGTCAGACTTTCCTATAAAGCTTCTAGAGTCTGTGCTTTTAATATGTTGCCCAGCATGTGGTGCTTGTCTGCCCATGGCTTCCCACCAGCTTACAGTGATGCAGTGCCTTTAATTTCAACAGACTCTCCCTGGTAGGGGTGTGGTTGAGACAGAGGTGAGGTTATAGGCTGGCTTTAACTGCTTCAGTTTTCCACTACCTGGGGCCTGAATTCCTTGAAGAAGGGATTCCACTTGAGCTGGGCCCCAACCGTTTCTTGGGGAAGATAGACCCTTTAGTGAATTAACTCCTTTCACCTGACTGGTTACTCTGTCTCTGAGACAAGCTTAATTCTGCCCTTGCCTGGGGCAGTTCCAGAGTCTGAAGTGCTTTCAGTTCTATCTAATGAGCTGTTAAAGAGTAGAAAAAAAAAAACAAACCCTGCTCCTCAGGTATATCAATAAAGAGCTTAAATTGGTATGTGGTTCTATGTATCGCCACACAATATATGACCGTTTTCATATGGTCCAGCTCAAAAAGCCTCTTTTTTTTTTTCCATCAGCCCTGCCCACTCTCTGCTGTGTGAAAAAATTCCTAGTATCTTTACTGCTTATTCTAGGTTTATCTGTGCTGAGGGCCTATTTTTAGTAGTCAGAATTTGTTAATTAATTCCACACTTGGAGCTTAGGTGAACTAAGCCCTTGCTCTTAGTAAAGTCTGTTTCCTTTGCCCTTGGAGAACCAGTGTGCTGTGCCTGTGGGGGAAAGGTGTCAGTCTCTGCGGCTTGGGGGACTTAAAATTCTGTGTGGAGTCTCAGACATCCCACCTGGTCCAGGATGGTGTATGCTGTGTGTCTGGTCACTGATGTTCCCCCAGCAGTTGTTCTGTACCCTTCCTGGCTATTTAATAGCTCGGGAGGACGAACTAAATTCCACACCTCACTATGCCACTATATTGCTCCCTGGATCTAGAACTGACATCTTAACAACATTTAACCTTCCCACCCATGAGCAGGGAATGTGTTTTCACCTATTTAGATCTTCTTTGACTTCTTTTAGCAATATTATGCAGTTTTCTGTGTACAAGTCCTTTACATCTCCAGTTAAGTTCATTCCTAGATACCTGATTCTTTTAGTTGCTACAGTGAATGGAATTTTTCCCTTAATTGACTCCTCAGTTAGGTCACTGCTTGTGTATAGAAATATTACTGATTTTGCACATTAATTTTATATCCCACCACCTTGCTGAATTTATTACCTCAAGTAATTTGGTTGTAGATTTCTCAGGATTTTCCAAGTACAGAATCATGTCATCTGCAAATAAGGCAAGTTTTACTTCTTCCTTTCCAATCTGGATTCCTTTTATTTCTTTCTCCTGTTGAGTGTCATTCTAGTTTGCTAGCTGCCAGAAAATAATATACCAGAAACAGATTGGCTTTTTAAAAGGGGAATTTTATAAGTTGTAAGGTTTAAAGTTCTAAGGCTGAGAAAATGTCCCAGTTTAAGCAAGTCTATAGAAATGTCCAAGATTAGGCATCCAGAGAAAGATACCTTGATTCAAGAACACTGATGAAATTCAGGGTTTCTCTCTCATCTGGAAAGGCACATGCTGTTAGTTCTTTTTGGAATGTTTGATAAAATTCTACTGCAAATTCTCCAGGGTTTTTATTTGTAGGAAGATTTTTGATGACTGGTTGAATCTCTTTACTTGTGATTGGTTTGTTGACATATTTCATTTCTTCTTCAGTCAGTTCACCTTCTTATGTTTCTAAGAATTTTCATTTCATTTAAGTTGTCTAGTTTGTTGGCATGTAGTTGTTCATAGTATCCTCTTAAGTTTTTTTTTTTAATTTCTACAGGGTCTGTGGTAATGACCCCCTCTTATTTCTGATTTTATTTGCATCCTGTTTATTCTTTGTCAGCCTTACTAGTACTCCATCGATTTTTTTAATCTACTAAATTTGTTTTAATATTTATTTCTCCTATTGTTTATTTTTAATTCATATGTTTTACTCATCTGTCCATACCATAGATAAAAGGAGCTTCAGACACAAGGTTTTCACAATCACACAGTCACATTATGAAAGCTATATCATTATACAATCATCTTCAAGAAACATGGCTACTGGAACACAGCACTACATTTTCAGGCACTTCACTCCAGCCTCTCCAATATACCTTAACCAAAAAGGTGATAGCTATATAATGCGTAAGAATAACCTCCAGGATAACCTCTCGACTCTGTTTGAAATCTCTCAGCCATTGACACTTTATTTTGTCTTATTTCTCTCTTCCAGTTGAGAAGGTTTTCTCACTCTCTTGATGCTGAGTTCCAGCTCATTCTAGGATTTCTGTCCCATGCTGCCAGGAAAGTTTACACCCCTGGGAGTCATGTCCCACGTAGAGATGGGGAGAGCAATGAGCTTGCTTGTGTTGGCTGAGAGAGAGAAAGGCCACATAAAGCAACAAAAGAGGTTCTCTTGGAGGTGACCCTTAGGTGTAATTTTAAGTAGTCTTAGTCTGTCCTTTGCAAGGATAAGTTTCATATGAACAAACCCCCAAGATTGAGAGCTCAGCCTATTGCTTTGGTTGTCCCCACTGCTTGTGAGAATATCAGGAATTCTCCACATGGAGAAGTTGAATTTTTCCCCTTTCTCACCATTCCACCAGAGGACTTTGCAAATACTTTTTTATTCACTGTTCAAATCACTCTGGGATTTATCAGGGCATCACTCTGGACAAACCTACAAAATCTCATGCCGTACTCAAGGTTCCATGTACTTATGGTGTTCAATTAAACTGTCTACATAAGTTATATTAGGAAATGCACTAGTCAAAATATACGTTTTGTACCAAATAAACATTTTTTGCATTGGTCTCACACATAAGTTTTAAAATATTAATTATGATCTATTTTCAATACCCTGCATTATTAAAATTCCTTTGTTCTTCCTCATGCAAAACATTTTTAAATTTGTACATTTAGTCACTATCATTATACACTCTAGGCATTCCTAGATTATACCATCTCAGTCTTTATCTTCTATTTTTCCTTCTGAGTTCATTTGTGCCCCCAGCCCTCCTCCATCTATCATTTTCACATTCGGCTTCATTCAGTGTACTAACATTACTGTATTACAGCTAGGTAGTGTTGTGTTATCCATTTCTGAATTTTTACAATCATACGTGTTGCACAATCTGTATCCCTTCAGCTCCAATTGCCCAATATCTACCCTATTTCTACCTCCTGATGGTCTCTGTTCTTAACTGAAATTCTCCAAGTTCATTCATTAAAGTTAGTTCATATCAGTGAAACCACACAGTATTTGTCCTTTTGTTTCTGGCTAATCTCACTCAGCATAATGTCCTTAGGGTCTATTCATGTTGTCACATACTTTATAACTTTATTCTGTCTTACAGTTGCATGATATTCCATCATATGTATATACCACAGCTTGTTCAGCCACTCTTCTGTTGATGGACATTTGGGCTGGTTCCATCTCTTGGCAACTGTAAATAATGCGGCTAGAAACACGGGTGTGCAAATGTCCGTTTGTGTCCTTCTGCTTATGTCCTCTGAATAGATACCTAGCAAGGGTATTGCTAGATCATATGGCAATTCTATAATTAGCGTCCAGAGGAACCACCAGACTGCCTTCCACAGTGGTTGTACCTTTTGACAGTCCTACCAACAGTGGATAAGTGTGCCTCTTTCTCCACATACTCTCCAGCACTTGTCATTTTCTGTTTTATTAATAATGGCCATTCTGGTGGGTGTGAGATGATATCTCATTGTGGTTTTGATTTGCATTTCTCTGATAGCCAGGGAAGTTGAGCATCTTTTCATGTGCCTTTTGGTCATTTGTATTTCCTCTTCTGAGAAGTGTCTGTTCAAGTCTTTTGCCCATTTTGTAATTGGGTTGTCTGTCTTTTTGTTGTTGAGTTGAACAATCTCTTTATATATTCTGGATACTAGACCCTTATTTGATATTTCATTTCCAAATATTGTCTCTCATTGTGTAGCTGTCTTTTTACTTTCTTGACAAAGCTCTTTGATGCACAAAAGTGTTTAATTTTGAGGAGTTCCCATTTATTTAATTCTTTCTTCAATGCTCGTGCTTTGGGTGTAAGATCTAGGAAACTGCCTCCTATTATAAAATTTATAAGATATTTCCCTACATTTTCTTCTAAAAGTTTCATGGTCTTATATCCAATGTTTAAGTCTTTGATCCATTTTGAGGTATTTTTTGTATAAGGTGTGAGATATGGATCATCTTTCATTCTTTTGCATGTGGATATACAGTCCTCTAGGCACCATTTATTAAGAGATTGTTCTGTCCCAGGTGAATTGGCTTGACTGCCTTATCAAAAATCAATTGTCCATAGAAGAGAAGGTCTATATCCAGCTCCTTCTGGGACACCTACAACATGTATATTCATGCACTTCATGTTGTCATTCAATTCCCTGGGTCTCTGCTCATATTTTTCCATTCTTTTCCCTATATTTTCTTTTGCTTGTCCAATTTCAGATATCCTATCCTCCAGTTCACTAATCCTATCTTCTGCCTCTTGAAATCTAACATTGTAGGTTTCCATTTTTTTATATCTCTTCTACTGTACCTTTCATTCCCATAAGTTCTGTGATTTGATTTTCAGACTTTCAATTTATTCTTTTTGTTCATTCCTTGCCTTCTTTATATCCCCACTCAATTCACTGATTTGATTTTTGATGAGGTTTTCCAGGTCTGTTGGAACATTCTGAATTGTTTCAACTCCTGTATTTCATTTGAATTGTTGGTTTATTCCTTTGACTGGGCCATATCTTCAATTTTCCTAATATGATTTGTTACTTTTTGTTGGCATCCAGGCATTTAATTTCCTTAATTAGTTTATTCTGGAAACTGTTTTCACCTAGGATTTTCTTACTGGATGACTTTTTTGTCTTTCTGTTCTTTGACGTTCAGTTCAGCTTACTCTAGACCTCTAGCTTAGGTTTTGTTTAACAGATCAGAATTTTTTAGTTCTTGTTTCTTGCCCTGTCTGTATGGTGCCTTCCCCCACCCACCCCGCTGCCTTAGGAGGGTCTTCCTAGGTATTATAGGCCCCAGTCAGATTTTCCCAGACCAAACTGGCCTCCTAGCAGGAGGAAAGAGTCACCTGTGTCTGTTTTCCATGTGGGTGAGACCCAGCAGGTTGAAAGACTTTTCTATGAAGCGTCTGGACTCTGTGTTCTCCCTACCCTGCCCAGTATGTGGAGCTTGTCTGCCTGTAGGTCCCACCAGTATAAGGTGATGTGGTACTTTTAACTTCAGCAAACTCTTCCTGCTGGGGTGTGCTGGAGACAGAGGAGAGGTTGTAGACAGGCTTTAATTGCTTCAGTTTTCCAGACCCTGGGGTCTGAATTTCTTGATTCCACCAGAGCTGTGCTCCACCCCTCTCCTGGGGAAGGCACAGCCTTCACAGAAAACTCGCAAAAAGCTTAATTCTGCCCATGCCTGGGTCAGTTGGAGCCTGAGAAGCCCTGCAGCTGTATCTAGGAGTAGTCAAGCTATAGAAACACAGCCACAAAAAAGAAAAAGAAAAATCCTTTACAGAGCAGGACCCCCATTCCTAGGGTTTGCCAATCAAGAGCTTAAGTTGGTACTGAAGTAGAAAGGAAAGGAGGGTGGCATATATATATTATTAATATATAATACTATATTGGATAGTATTATGTGCTATCCGATCCAAAAAAAGTCTGTTTTTTTTTTTCCTTCTTTTTTCTTTTTTATGTCAGCCCTGCTCTCTCTGTGTGGGGGACAAAACCCAGCAATCTCAGCTTTTAGTCCAGGTTCAGCTGAGCTGGGGGCCTGTTTTTAGTAGTCAGAATTTGTTAACTAATTCCACAATTGGAGCTCAGTTGAGCTCAGCCCCTGCTGCTAGTAAAGTCCATCCTTTCCCCTTTGGGAAGCAACCTGTAAGAGAGGTGTGCTGGCCACCGTGGCTTGGGGGACTCACAGTTCTGGGTGGGCTCGCAGCAGGTCCAGCTTGTCCAGACTGGGGTACAAGTGTGTCTGGTCACTGACGTGGCCCCAGCAGTTGTTCTGTACTGTTCCTGGCTATTTACTAGCTGGCCCAGAGGATGAATTAAATCCCACACCTCACTAAACCCCCATCTTGGCCAGGAATCCCCTCCATCTAGTGCACTTATTATATTGATTTTCTCTAAGAACGAACTTTTGGTTTATTTATTCTTTCTTTTTTCTCCCATTCATTTAACTCTGCTTTAATCTTTGTTATTTCTCTTCTTCTATTTGCTTTGGGGTTAGTTTGCTGTTCTTTTTCAAGTTCCTCCAAGTGAGCAGTTAAGTCCTTTGATTTTTGCTCTTTCTTCTTCTTCTTTTTTCTCAGGGGCAGGCACCAGGAATTGAACCCAGGTCTCCAGCATGGCAGGCAAGAACTCTGCCTGCTGAGCCACCATGGCCTTCCCTCCTTCTTAAATTTTAATATACATATGTAGGGCAACAAATTTCCCTCTAAGCAGGGCCTTTGCCACATGCCATAAGTTCTGATATGTTGTATTCTCATTTTCATTTAGTCTTCAGATAGCTACTGATTCTCTGGCAATTTCTTCCTTGACCCTCTTGTTGTTTAAAAGTGTGTTATTTGACCTCTATATATTTGTGAAAGTTCTTGTTATTTGGTGGTTATTGATTTCCAGCTTCATTCCATCATGATCAGAGAAAGTGCTTTGAATAATTTCAATGTTTTTAAATTTACTTGATTTGTGCCTCAGAGTATATGATCCATCCTGGAGAATGTTTCATGAGCACTAGAGAAGAATGTATATTTTGGTATTTTGGGGTGTAATGACTTAGATATGTCTGTTATGTCTAATTCAGTTTTCAAATTGTTTAAGTTCTCAATGTCAATGTAGATCCTCTGTCTGGTTGTTCTATCTATAGTCAAGAGTGGTATGTTGAAGTCTCCTACTATTATTGTTGAAACATCTATTGCTCCCTGAAGTTTTGCCAAAGTCTGCCTCATGCACTTTGGAGCTCCTTCATTGGGAACATAGACATTTATGATTGTTATTTTTTCTTGGTGAATTGTCCCTTTTATTAACATATAGTGTCCTTCTTTGTCTCTTATTATATCTTTACATTTAAAGTTTATTTTGCCTGATATTAGTATGCCTACTCCTGCTTTCTTTCGGTTACAGTTGGCGTGGAACATCTTTTTCCATCCTTTCACTTTCAATCTATTTCATATCCTTGTGTCTAAGATGAGTCTCTTGTAAGCAGCATATAGCCAGGTTATATTTTTTATTCCATTCTGTCAATCTGTATCTTTTAATTGTTAAGTTTAGTCCATTAACTTTCAAAGTTATTACTGTTAAGGCATTTCTTGAATTCACCATCTTACCTTTGGATTTTATTTCTCATATCTATATATACTTTTCTTTCTTTCTCTCTCTTTTTATCCTTTAAGTTACCCTTACTGGTACTCTTCAGTTCTATGCCCTCCTCCAGACCTCCCTTCTCCTGTCTTTTTTTTTTTTTTTTTCATCTGGCAGAACTCCCTTTATATTTCTTCAGGGCCAGACTCTTGTTGACAAATTCTCTCAGCATCTGTTTGACTTTGAAATTTTTAATCTCTCCCTCACTTTTGAAGGACAATTTGGCTGGGTACAGAAGTCTTGGCTGGAAGTCCTTCTCTTTCAAGATCTTAAATATATCATACCACTGCCTTCTTGCCTCCATACTGCCAGTTCAGTAGTCTGAAGTCAGTCTTATGTTGTTTCCTTTGTATGTAGTTGTGCTAGTCTGAATCTGTGGTGATTCCAGAAAAAAACCAGTTCTTTAATCCTCAAGCCTTTGGAGATGAAGAAGGAAAATGCCCCTGGGGGAGCTTCACGAAACAAGAAACCTGGAGAGAGCTAGCTGATGTGGGCATGTTCACCACGTGCTTCTCCAATTGAGAAACCCTGAACAACATCAGCCTTCTTGAAACATGGTATCTTTCCCTGGATGCCTTAAATTGGACATTTCTATACCCTTGATTTAATTTGGTTATTTTTCACAGCCCTGAACATGTAAATCTGCGACTTAATAAATTCTTCTTTTTAAAAGACATTCTGTTTCTGGCATATTGCAGCCTCGTGGCTTGCAAACTAGAAAAGTAATAGTGTTTTTTCCTTGCCGCTTTCTGGATTTTCTGCTTCTCTTCAACATTTCACAGACCAATCAGCATGTATCTTGGAGTAAGTCTATTTGAATTCTATTTGGAGTTCATCGGGCTTCTTTGATTTGCAATCTATGTCTTTTGTAAGGGTTGGGAAAATTTCCCCCATTATATCCTCAACTAAACTTCCTAGCCCTTTACTCCTTTCTTCTTCTTCTAGGACACCGATGATTTTTATTTTGGGGTGCTTTGTATTGTGCATCATTTCCCTGAAATCCAATTCAAATTTATCTGATCTTTCTCTTTTTAATTAACCTTTTTTTATTGTATAGTAAAACATATACATACAAAACAAAGGAATGAAAAAGCAATAGTTTTCAAAGCACTCTTCAACAAGTAGTTACAGGACAGATCTCGAGTTTGTCACGGGCTACCATACAATCCTCTCATACTTTTCCTTCTAGCTGCTGCAGAATACAGGAGGCTAGAGGGCTTAAATACTTCATATCATCACAATCGACTCTTTTTCCTTCTTTTTTTTTGTGAACAATAACATATATACAAAAAAAGGTATAAATTTCAAAGCACAGCACCACAATAAGTTGCAGAACATATATTGATATGGGTTACAACTTCACAAGTTTAGGTTTTTACTTCTACCTGCTCTAAAATACAGGAGACTAAAAGAGATAACAATTTAATGATTCAGCACTCATATTCATTTGTTAAATCCTATCTTCTATATCTAATTATACCATCACCTTTGATCTTTCCATACCTCTCATTGGGGTTGTTTGGGCTATAGGAATTCTAAATTTTTGACATTGGAAGGGTCTGTCACTAATATGGGGTAGGGAGATGGAACTATCTGATGTTCTGAAGTGCTAGGGCTAGATTTCAGGACTTATTTGGACCAGGAGCCGATCTGGAGGATGGAGGTTTCTGGAAAGTTACTCTAGTGCCTAGAACCCTTGTAGAATCTTATATATTGCCCTAGGTGTTCTTTAGGATTGGCTGGAATCGTCCTGGTTAGGGACTGGCAGGCTATGATAGGTAGCAAGGCCTACCTAATGCTTGTGTAAGAGCAACCTCCAGAATAGCCTCTCAACTCTATCTGAACTCTCTCTGCTACTGATGCTTCATTAATTACACATCTTTACCCCCTTTTGGTCAGGATGGAATTGTTCATGCCATGGTGCCATGTCTGGATTCATCCCTGGGAGTCATCTCCCATGTCGTCAAGGAGACTTTCACCCCTGGATGTCGTGTCCCATGTAGGGGGGAGGGAAATTATTTCACTTGTAGAGTTGGGCTTAGAGAGACTGAGGCTACATCTGAACAACAGACGTCCTCCAGAAGTAACTCTTAGGCATGCTGATAGATAGCCTAAGCTTTTCCGCTACCTATATAAGCTTCAAAAGAACAGGCCTCATGATTGAGGGCATGGCCTACTGATTTGGATATCCCTCAAGTTTGACACAGTATCAAGGGATTCCCTAATGGTAAGGTTTAATAGTTTCATATTCTTTCTCCCCTCCCTCAGGGGACTTTGCCAAGACTTTTTGATTATCTGCTTAATATACTCTAGGATGTTCATAGGCACTATAATAATCTATAGGATTGAAGGACATCTTTCTTATTCTGCACTTCCTGCATTTCAATTGTTCAAAATCGTCTATACAGATATTGAATTAGATTATGCACTACAGAAGATTTCAGTTCCAGAGCAAATAAACCTTTCTTCCATTCATCTCAAAGAGTATGTGTGGTTCTAAGATACAGACACTGTCTTCCTTACCCCTATGTTCTGAATTACTTTAACCCCAACGTGTTAGACTTCATTCTTTTTTTTTAAATTTGTACACCAGTGTTCCCAGATACATTATTCACAATAACCAAAAGGTGATAGCAACCCAAATGTCTGTTCATACAGATGAATGGATAAACAAATTGTGGTATATATGCACAATGGAATATTACTTAGCTGTAAAAAGGAATGAAGTTCTGATGCATGCTACAACATGAATGAACCTTGATGACATCATGTTAAGTGAAATATACCAGATACAAATGGACAAATATTGTACGATGTCATTTCTATGAAACAGCTATAATGCAAATTCATAAAGACAGAAGTAGATTATAGGTTATGGCAGGCTGGGAAACTGAGAATGAGGAATTAATGTTTAGTGGGTTGCAGAGTTTCTGTTTGGGGTATTGAAAAGGTTTTGGTAATGGATGGTGGTTCCCCATTGTGAATATAATACCACCAATTGTATAGTTTGAAAGTGGGTGAAATGGGAAATCATCTGTTGTACATAATGCTACCACAATTATTTTTTTTTTAAAGGGGCAAGCTGATATATTGGGAACAAAGTGGCTGTAACTAAAAGAGATCAACAAAGTTTTAAGAAAAAGTCCCATAACCCATGTCTGTTTTGTCAAACCGCTACCTATGAACTGGGTTTGGTGACCCAGGGACAGTGGGGGTTAGTGGAAAGGTCACTTGACAGGAGGCTCATCTCAGAATCCTGATCTCCCTTTGCTCTGTGACCTTGTGCTGGAAACAATCTCTCTGGTCTTTTTACCATATGGCTGATATCGCTTACTTACAGGGTTGTGGTGAGGGTCACAAGACAGTTGCTTTGGAAATATAAGGAATTAATACTAACTCCTTGACCCTACTCAGACTCTGTAGGAGTGCAGGCCGACGATGTCAACCAAAGTCCCAGCCGTAAGCAGAATTAATGGAGGCAAAGCAACCTTCTCCCATCATGATGCTCATGGCCTTTCTGAATAGTCACTGTTTTCTATTCACAGTCCCAGAGGGGGGTCCTTTGGGGGCAAGATTATCCAGCTCTGCCCACAAATACGGCAGAGACTGGCATGGAACATTTGCTCTAATTCATCCCAATGAGTGAATGGCCCCAAAGAGAAATAGTTTCAGCACGTAACTGAGTGATGGAGTTCCATGTTTACCTCCTCCACACACCCCATGCTAACAAACTAAATGATCATTATGATGCAGTGGTTAGGACGCTGGCTCTGGAGGTAGGTAGAACTGGTTTCAATTCTTATTCACAAGTTGTGTGACCTGAGGCACTTTTACTTCACTCTTAGAACCTCAGTTTCCTCATCTGTGGCCCTGGCAAGTGGCTGGTATGGCAAACATGAAGGAACAAGCAGAGTGCTTAGACATAAGCAGTCAGTGCTCTGTTGGGAAAGCTATTATTGACTACTCCCCTCTTGCATTTACAGCAGTTTATGAGAACCATGGGAGGGAAAGGGAGCCTTAATTTTCTTTCATTACCTGAGGGAGGACAAAAAAAAACAAAAACAAAAAAACAAAAAAAAAACCCACCTAACTTTAGTCTAGAAAAATCGCATTATGTCACAAATTCTCAGAGAATGTTTAAAAAGACATCTGGTGGACCTCCAGGCCAAGACAGCAGCTTAACAATGTGTGTGTTTTACTTCATCCTGCAGAACAACTACTAAATAACCAGAAGCAGTACAGAATAGCTCCTGGGGCCACGTCAGTGACCAGACACACAGCGTACCCCAGTCTGGACCAGCTGGACCGGCTGCGAGCACCCCCAGAAATGTCAGTTCCCCAAGCCACGGCGGCTGGCGCCCCTCCCCCACAGGCTGCTTTCCAGAGGGGAAAGGAAAGAGACTTTACCAGCAGCGGGGGGCTGAGCCCAACCAAATGCCAATTGTGGAATTAATGAACAAATTCTGACTACTAAAAATAGGCCTCCAGCTCAGGTGAACCTGGTCAAAGTGGAGGTCGCTCATTTTTGCCCCAGTGCCAAGGGGGCAGGGCTGACAGAAAGAAAAGAACAGAGGAGGAAGAGTGGGTTTTTGTGGCTGTGTTTCTGCAGGGGCTTGGTTGCCTTTGCATACAGTGGCGGGGCTTCTTGGGCTGCAACTGCCCCAGGCATAGGCAGAAACAAGCTCGTTTGAGGGCTTGTCTGGAGCTTGTGCCTTCCCCAGGGGAGGGGTGAAGCCCAACTCAGGTGGAATCCTTCCCTCAAGGAATTCAGGCACCAGGGCTTGGTAATTTGAAGCCATTAAAACCAGCCTACAACCTCTCCTCTGTCTCCACCACACTCCCAGCAGGGAGGGTCTACCAAAGTTAAAGGTATCGCATCATCTTACACTGGTGGGACCTGCAGGCAGACAAGCACCACATACTGGGCAGGATAAGAAAAACAGCTCAGAGACTTCACAGGAAAGTCTTTCAACCTGCTGGATCTCACCCTCAGGGAAAACTGACGCAGGTGACTCTTTCCTCCTGACAGGAAGCCAGCTTGGTCTGGGAAAATCCGGCTGGGGTCTATAATACCTAAGAAGACCCTCTTAAGTGTGTGGGGGGGAAGGTACCATACAAACAGGGCAAGAAACAAGAAAACAAGAACTGAAAAATTCTCCTCTGTTAAACAAAACCTAAGCTGAGGTCCAGATAAAGCTGAACTGAACGCCAAAGAACAGACAGACAACAAACTCATTCAGCAAGAAAAACCTAGGTAAAAGAAGTGAAAGCAATCTCCAGAATAAACTAATTAAGGTAATTAAAGGCCTAGACACCAGCAAAAAATAACAAATCACACCAGGAAAACTGAAGATATGGCCCAGTCAAAGGAACAAACCAACAATTCAAATGACATACAGGAGCTGAAACAATTAATTCAGAATATACGAACAGACATGGAAAACCTCATCAAAAATCAAATCAATGAATTGAGGGAGGATATAAAGAAGGCAAGGAATGAACAAAAGGAAGAAACTGAAAGTCTGAAAACACAAATCACAGAACTTAGGGGAATGAAAGGTATGGTAGAAGAGATGAAAAAAACAATGGAAACCTACAATGGTAGATTTCGAGAGGCAGAACATAGGATTAGTGAACTGGAGGACAGAACATCTGAAATCCGATGAGGAAAAGAAAATATAAGGAAAAAAATGGAAAAATATGACCAGGGACTCAGGGAATTTAGTGATAATATGAAGCGCATGAATATACGTGTTGTGGGTGTCCCAGAAGGGAAAAGGAGGAGAAAAAGTAATGGAGGAAATTATCACTGAAAATTTCTCAACTCTTATGAAAGACTTAAAATTACAGATCCAGGAAGTGCAGCGTACCCCAAAGAGAAGAGATCTAAATAGACGTACTCCAAGACATTTACTAATCAGAATATCAGAGGTCAAAGAGAAAGAGAGACTCTTGAAAGCAGCAAGAGAAAAGCAATCCATTACATACAAGAGAAGCCCAGTAAGACTATGCATAGATTTCTCAGCAGAAACCATGGAGGCAAGAAGACAGTGGGATGATATATTTAAATTATTAAAAGAGAAAAACTGCCAACCAAGAATTCTATATCCAGCAAAAATATCCTTCAAAAATGAGGGAGAAATTAAAACATTTTCAGACAAAAAACCACTGAGAGAATTTGTGACCAAGAGACCAGCTCTGCAAGAAATACTAAAGGGAGCACTAGAGACAGATATGAAAAGACAGAAGAGAGAGGTGTGGAGAAGAGTATAGAAAGGAAGAGTATGAGTAAAAGTAAGATGCAGGAAAATTAGATATGACATAAAATCCAAAAGTCAAAATGGTAGAAGAAAGTACTACCTGTGCAGTAATAACACTAAACGTTAATGGATTAAACTCCCCAATTAAAAGACATAGACTGGCAGAATGGATTAAAAAACAGGACCTATCTATATGCTGTCTCTACTCAAAAGGACATGAGGGCAAGGATACAAATGGACATTTGCACATCAATGTTTACAGCAGCATTATTTACAATTACCAAGAGATGGAAACAGCTAAAATGTCCATTAACAGATGGGTGGCTAAACAAACTGTGGCATATACATATGAGGGAATATTATACAGCTGTAAGACAGATTAAAGTTATGAAGTATGTAACAACATGGATGGACCTTAAGGACATTATGCTGAGTGAGATTAGCCAAAAACAAAAGGACAAATACTGTACGGTCTCACGATATGAACTGACATTAGTGAATAAACTTGGAACATTTCGTTGGCAACAGAGACCATCAGGAGATAGAAATAGGGTAAGATGTTGGGTCAGTGGAGCTGAAGGGATACAGATTGTGCAACGGGAGTGAATATAAAAACTCAGAAATGAACAGCACAATACTACCTAACTGTAATACAATTATGTTAAAACACTGAATGTAAGAATGACAGAGGGAGGAGGGCTGGGGTCATATATGAAATCACAAAGAAAAATAGACGATAAAGATTGAGATGGTATAATCTAGGAATGCCTAGAGTGTATAATGATGGTGACTAAATGTACAAATTTAAAAAATGTTTTTGCATAAGGAAGAGCAAATGAATGTCATTACTGCGGGTTGCTGAAAATAGATGGTAATTAATATTTTAAAATTTCAACTTATGTGTGAGGCTAAAGCAAAAAATGTTTATTTGGTACAAAATTTATATTTTGATGAGTGCATTTCCTAATAAAACTTATGTAGATAGTTGGTTGAACAACATAAGTACATGAAACCTTGGGTAGGCCATGAGATTTTGTTGATTTGTCCAAAGTGAAGCCCCGACGAATCCCAGAGTAATTTGATCAGTGAGTGGAAATGTATTTGCAAAGTCCCCTTTGGGGAATGGTGAGAATGGGGGAAAATTCAACCTCCCCAAGTTGAATTCTAGATATTCTCACAAGCAGTGTGGACAACCAAAGCTATAGGCTGAGCCCCCAGTCTTTTGGAGTTTGTTTATATGAAACTTAACCCCACAAAGGATAGCTCAAGTCTACTTAAAATTAGGTCTAAAAGTCACCCCCAAGAGAACCTCTTTTGTTGCTCAGATGTGGCCTCTCTCTCCAGCCAACACAACAAGCAAACTCACCACCCTCCCCCTGTCTATGTGGGACATGACTCCCAGGGATGTGGACCGCCCTGGCAACCTGGGACAGAAATCCTAGAATGAGCTGAAACTCAGTATCAAGGGACTGAAAAACAACTCTAGAATGAGCTGAGACCCAGCATCAAGGGATTGAGAAAACCTTCTCGACCAAAAGTGGGAAGAGTGAAATGAGACAAAGTGTCAATGGCTGAGAGATTCCAGAGTTGAGAGGTTATCCTGGAGGTTATTCTTATGCATTAAGTAGATATCACCTTGTTATGTAAGATTTAATGGCGAGGCTGGAGGGAACTGCCTGAAAATGTAGAGCTGTGTTCCAGTAGCCTTGTTTCTTGATGATGAATGTATAATGACACAGCTTTCACAATGTGACTGCATGATTATGAAAACCTTGTGTCTGATGCTCCTTTTATCTACCTTGTCAACAAATGAGTAGAACATATGGAATAAAAATAAATAATAGGGAGAACAAATGTTAAAATAAATTTAGTTTGAAATGCTAGTGATCAATGAAAGGGAGGAGTGAGGGGTATGGCATGTATATATATTTTTTCCTGTTTTCATTTTATTTTTCTGCTGTCTTTTTATTCTTTTCTGAATGATGCAAATGTTCTAAGAAATGATCATGATGATGAATATGCAACTATGTGATGATATTGTGAATTACTGATTATATATGTAGAATGGAATGAGCATATGTTAGGAATGTTTCTTGTAATTTTTTTTTAATCAACAAAAAATAAAAAAAAGACATCTGGTAAAGGGTCATATACTGCATAGATAAAGACAGATCACATTAAAAAACGTAAGGCTTTATAACATGGAAATCAGTTTGAAGCCTACTATTTAATACTGGCAAAAACTCTGTGAAGTAGTATTTATCTCCATTTTACAGACAGAAAACTAGGGCTTAGAAACATAAAACTAAAAAGCCATAAAACAAGTTAAGTAGTGGAGCTGGGATTTTGGCTTCATACCTATCTCTAAATATCAGGTTATATATATAAAACAGCCTCTCAAAATCCAGAAATAATAATCACCACTCCAAACTTAATGTGGCTGCTCTAAAAGCTTCCAATCTAGGCCCCTGATTTCTTATAAGCATTTTCTAAAGGTGACCATACCATTGTTCTTTTGTTTCTGGCTTATCCTGTCTCACCAAATGTCCTACATGTTCACTCACATCGTTGCATGCCTCATGACTTTGTTCCTTTTTGTAGCAGCACAACCTCTGTTCGTAAGTACACACCATTGTTCGCCAATCTCCTTCTCCACCAGTGCATTCTTCAGCCATCTGCATTCATCAGGCATCATGCAGAAGGCCCAAAGTTTACAGTCCATCAACATTCTCAATTTAAGATCACTTCTTTGTTCACAACCGATAAACACACCCTCGCAAAATAGGAGATCTAAACCTCCTCTTAACTCTTGTCCCTCACCCCATTATTAACCTCTGCTGTTGCTGTGGTAGTGCTGAAGGTTTACTGTGTGTATCATTGCTTTCAGCTCCTCTGGGTATATACCAAGAAGTGCTATTGCTGGGTCATAGGGCAACTCAATATTTAGTTTCCTAAGGAACCGCCAAACAGTCTTCCATCGTGACTGCACCATTATACATTCCCACCAGCAATGCATAAGTGTCCCACTTTCCCCACATCCTCCCCAGCATTTATAGTTTTCTGTGGGTTTAATAGCAGCAATTCTTATAGGTGTGAGGTC
Organism: Tamandua tetradactyla; assembly: GCF_023851605.1. Lineage (NCBI taxonomy): Eukaryota > Metazoa > Chordata > Mammalia > Pilosa > Myrmecophagidae > Tamandua > Tamandua tetradactyla. The sequence goes on from NC_135328.1 coordinate 176,951,078, forward strand.
GTATCTGTAGACTTGATCTGCATTTCCCTTATAGGCAGTGAAAATGAGCATCTCTTCATGTGCTTTTGAGCCATCTGTATTTGCTCTTCAGAAAAATGCCTATTCACATCTTTAGCCAATTTTATAATTGGGTTGTTTGTTTCTTTGTTGTCGAGGTGTATGATTTCTTTGTATACATAGGATATCAAACCTTTGTCTGATATGTGATTTCCAAATATTTTCTCCCATTGAGTTGGCTGCCTCTTCACCTTTTGACAAAGTCCCTTGAGGTGCAGAAGCATTTGATTTTGAGGAGTTACCATTTATCTATTTTTTTTCTTTTGTTGCTTGTGCTTTGGGTGTAAAGTTTAGGAAACTACCTCCTATTACTAGGTTTGAAGATGTTTCCCTACATTTTCTTCTAGAAGCTTTATAGTGCTAGTTCTTATATTTAGGTGTTTGATCCACTTTCAGTTAATTTTTGTGTATGGTGTAAGGCAGGGGACCTCTTTCATTCTCTTGGCTATGGATATCCAGTTCTTCCATGCCCAATTATTGAAAAGACTATTTTGTCCCAGTTCAGAAGATTTGGGGGCCTTGTCAAAAATCAGTTGACCATAGATTTGGTGGTGTATTTCTTGCAGTCTTGATTTGATTCCATTGGTCAATGCTTCTGTCTTTGTGTAAGTACCATGCTGTTTTGACAACTGTGGCTCTATAATAGGTTTTAAAGTCACAGAGTGTTAATCCTCCCACTTCATTCCTCTTTTTAATGATGCTTTTAGCTATTCAGGGTCTCTTTTCCTTCCAGATGAATTTGGTAGTTAGCTTTTACAAATCTTCAAAGCAGTTGTTGGGATTCTGTTTGGTATTGTGTTGATACTGTAGATAATTTGGGGAAAAGTGTCATCTTAACTATATTTAGTCTTCCTATCTATGAGCAGGGAATGTCCTTCCACCCATTTAGATCTCCTTTGATTTCTTTTAGCAATGTTGTGTAGTTTTCTGTATAAAAGTCCCTTATGTCCCTAGTTAAGTGCATTTCTGAGTGTTTGATTCTTTTAGTTGCTATTTTGCATGGAACTTTTTCCTTGACTAGGTCATTGCTTATGTATAGAAATGTTACTGATTTTTGCACATTAATTTCATATCATGCCACCTTGCTGAATTTGCTCAAGTAACTTTGCTGTAGATTTCTCAGGATCTTCCAAGTACAGTATATCATTTGCAAATAATGAGAGTTTTACTTCTTCCTTTCCAATTTGGATGCCTTTTATTTCTTTGTCCTGCCTGATTGCTCTGGCTAGAACTTCTAGCACAATGTTGAATAACAGTGTTGACAGTGGGCATCCTTGCCTTGTATGTGATCTTAGGGGGAAGGCTTTCAGTTTCTCTTCATTGAGTACAATGCTGGCTATTGTTTTTTCATATATTCCCTTCATCATATCAAGGTAGTCACCTTTGATTCCTATCTTTTGGAGTGTTTTTTGTAAGAAAAGGGTGTTGAATTTTCTCAAATGCTTTTTCAGTATCAATTGAGATGATCATGTGATTTTTTCCCTTTTGATTTGTTAATGTGCGTATTACATTAATTGATTTTGTGTTGAACCATCCTTGCATTCCAGGTATAAACCCTACTTGGTCACGGTGTATAATTTTTTTGATGTGCTGTTGGATTCTATTTGCTAACATTTTATTGAGAATTTTTATATCTATATTCGTTAGAGAGATTGGCCTGTAGTTCTCCTTTCTTACAGCATCTCTACCCGATTTTGGTATTAAAATCATATTAGCTTCATAAAATGTGTTAGGTAGAGTTCCTTTTTCCTCAATTTCTTGGAAAAGTTTGAGCAGGATTGGTGTTAGTTCTTTCTGGATATTTGATAAAATTCCCCTGTGAAGCCATCTGGCCCTGGGCTTTTCTTTGTAGGGAGATTTTTGATGACTGATTGAATCTCATTACTTGTGATTGGTTTGTTGAGATCTTCTATTTCTTCCTGAGTCAGTGTAGCTTTTTTGCATGTCTCTAGGAATTTGTCCATTTCATCTAAGCTGTCTAGTTTGTTGGCATATAGTTGTTCATAGTATTCTCTTATGATTCTTTTATTTCTTCAGGGTCTGTGGTAAAATCACCGCTTCTCATTTCTGATTTTGTTTATTTGCATCCTCTTTCTTTTTTGTCAGTCTTGCTAATAATGGTGACCCATCAATTTTATTGATTTTCTCAAAGAACCAACTTTTGATTTTATTGATTCTTTCTATTGCTCTTTTGTTCTCCCATTCATTTATCTCTGCTTTAATCTTTCTTATTTCTCTTCTCCTATTTGCTTTGGGGTCAGTTTGCCATTCTTTCTCAAGTTCCTCCAGGTTTGCTCTTAAGTCCTTGATTTATGCTCTTTCTTATATTTTCATATAGGCGTTCATGGCAATAAATTTCCCTCTCAGCACTGCCTTTGCCACATCCCATAAGTTCTGATAAGTTGTATTCTCATTTTCATATATCTCCAGATAGCTACTGATTTCTCTAGCAATTTCTTCTTTGACCCACTGGTTGTTTAAGAATGCGTTATTTAATCTCCATATATTAGTGAATTTCTCGTTCTTTGGTGGTTACTGAGGTCCAGCTTCATCCCGCTGTGATCAGATACACTGCTTTGAATAATCTCAATATTTTTAAATTTATAAAGACCTGTTTTGTGCCCCTGCATATGATCTATTCTGGAGAATGTTCCATGAGCACTGGAGAAGAATGTTTAACCTGTGCTTTGGGGTGCAATGACTTATATATGTCTGTTAGGTCTAATTCATTTATCAAATTATTTAACTTCTCTATTTCCTTGTTGCTCTTCTGTCTGGTTGTTCTACCTGTAGACGAGAGTGGTATACTGAAGTCTCCTACTATTATTGTTGAAACATCTATCGCTCCCTTCAGTTTTGCCAGTGTCTGTCTCATGAACTTTGGAGCTCCTTGATTGGGAGCATAAACGTTTATGATTGTTATATCTTCTTTGTGAATTGACCCTATAAGTAGCATATAATGTCCTTCTTTGTCTCTTATGATGCCTTTACATTTAAAATCTATTTTATCTGATATTAGCATAGCTATTTTTGTTTTTTTTTTTTTGGTTACAACTTGCATGGAAAATCTTTTTCCATTCTTTCACTGTTTTTTTTTTAAACATAACATACAATCATGATCATTCTCACCATATGATCATTCCATTCTTGGCATATAATCAATAACTCACAATATCATCACACAGTTGTATATTCATCACCATGACAGTTTCTTAGAACATTTGCATCAATTCAGAAAAAGAAATAAAAAGAAAAAAGAAAAAAACTCATACATACCATACCCCTTACCCCCCCTCACTGACTGCTAGTATTTCCATCTACCCAATATATTTTGGCCTTTGTTTCCCCTATTTTTTTTCTATACTCCTTACCACTCCTTTTCATTGATCACTAGCATTTTAATCTACTAAATTTATTTTAACAGTTGTTCCCCCTATTATATTCATTTATTTTAAATCCATATCTCTTATTCATCTGTCCATACGGTACATAAAAGAGCATCAGACAGAAGGTTTTCACAATCACACAGTCACACTGCGAAAGCTATATCATTATATAATAATTTTCAAGAAACACGGCTACTGGGACACAGCTCTACATTTTCAGGCACTTCCCTCCAGCCTCTCCAATATACCTTAACTGAAAATGTGATATCTATATAATGCGTAACATCCTTTCACTTGTAATCTATTTGTATCCTTGTGTCTAAGATGAGTCTCTTGTAAGCAGCATACAGCTCGATTATGTTTCTTAATCCATTCTGCCAATCTGTATCTTTTTTTTTTTTTTTTTTTTTTTTTTTTTTTTTTTTTTAAAGGAAGGAAAGACAGAGAAGGAAGGAAGGGAGGAAGAAAGGGAAACATTTTTAAACATTTTCTTGTTTTTTTATTATATTTTGTTTGTTTGTTTGTTTTTTACATGGGCTAGGGCCGGGAATCGAACCGGGGTCCTCCGGCACGGCAGGCAAGCACTCTTGCCCGCTGAGCCACCGCGGCCCGCCCCAATCTGTATCTTTTAATTGGTAAGTTTAGTCCATTAACATTCAAAGTTATTACTGAAAAGGCATTTCTTGATTCCACCATCTTATCTTTTTAATTTTATTTGTCAGATCTATATGTTCTTTTCTGTCTTTCTCTTTGTATTCTTTAAATTACCTTTAGTGGTACTCTTCAATTCTGTGCCCTCCTCCAGACCTCCCTCTCCTGCTTTTTTTTTTTTTTTCAGCCAGCAGAAGTCCTTTTCGTATTTCCTGTACAGCCAGTCTCTTGTTGACAAATTCTTTCAGGACTTCTTTGTCTGTGAAAACTTTAATCTCTCCCTCAATTTTGAAGGACAATTGGCTGGGTACAGAATTCTTGGCTGGAAGTTTTTCTCTTTCAGGATCTTGAATACACTATACCACTGACTTCTTGCCTCCAGAGTGTTAGCTGAGTAGTCTGAACTCAGTCTTATTTGATTTCCCTTGAATGTAGTAGATTTTTTTCTCTTGCTGCTTTCAGGATTTTCTGCTTCTCTTCAACATTTGACAGACTGATTAGTCTGTGCCTTGGGAAGGTCTATTTCGATTTATTCTGTTTGGAGTTCATTGGGCTTCTTTGACTTGTATGTTTATGTCCTTTATGAGGGTTGGGAAGTTTTCCCCCATTATATCTTCAAGTACTCTTCCTAGTCCTTTACTCTTCTCTTCTCTTTCTGGGACAATAGTGATTCTTAAATTTGCGTGCTTTGTATTGTCGATTATTTCCCTCAGTTCCCATGTAGTTTTTCCATCTTTTTTGCCATTTGCTGTTTTGAGTCTTTGAAGTCAATTATCCTGTCCTCTGTATCACTTATTCTTTCTTCTGTCTCTTCAAATCTGGTGTGTGCCTCTAGTATGTTTTTTTATTTGCTCAACAGTATTTAATCTCTGTGATTTCTGCTATTTTTCTATTTATTCTTTCAAATTCCTTTTTGTGCTCTTCTACGTCTTCTTGATCTCCTTTGTGTCATTTGCTGTCCCAGCTATTTTATTAAGTAGAGTTGTATGAACAGCTTTGATTAGTTGTCCCAATGTCTGTGTCTCCTCTGGAGTTTTAATTTGGTCATTAGGCAGGGTTATATCTGTCTGCACTGTGATATGCTTAGTGATCTTCTTCTGTCTTCATGGCATGTAAATATCTTGATTTACTTTGGGAGTTGATTTCTTTCAGTAGTCTAAGGCCTTGTGTTTGTGGGACGGTTGTACAGCAGGGAGCAGGGCATGGGGTGGAGCACTCAGTACGGTGATTTGTTTCAGGGCAGGTTATGGGCACAGGTTACACTGATGTTTGTGAACGTGGGTGCCCAGCGGCCAGAGAGGATGTAGCTGTGTGGGTGCAGCAGCCTGGGGGTGCACAACCCTGGTATATGCCAGTCGAAGGCATAGTGCCTTTTGTGTGCATGTATAGAGCTGTGGCAGCAGGTTGGCGCAATGCCTTCATGGACTGGCAGCAGCTGTGACTCGGCTGCACAGGTTGGCACTTTCTCAGAGATGAGAAGTGAAGCTGAGGGCTGTGCACATGTGCAGTTCTAGGACTGCTATAAAGTGCGGTTCCCAGAGCTGAATGATGTGATTGGGGGCCTGTGTGCATGCGTGGGACTGGGAGTGCTGTAAACGGATATGCTGAGTTTGGGGAGGGGGAGGCTGTGCCCGGAGGGGGAGGCTGTGCCCACATTATGGTAGATGTGAAAGGTTGGGAAAAGATATTCCATGCAAATAACAATAAGAAAAGAGCAGGAGTAGCTATACTAATATCCAACAAATTAGACTTCAAATGTAAAACAATTAAAAGCAACAAGGAAGGACACCACATACTAATAAACAGCCCTCAGCTTCACTTCTCATCTCTGAGAAAGTGCCAACCTGTGCAGCTGAGTCACAGCTGCTGCCAGTCCATGAAGGCATTGCGCCAAGCTAGTGCCCACAACCTTTACATGCTGGCAACAGTCTTCAGGGTACTGGGAGGGTGAGGCAATGCCTGGGAGATGTGCAGGAGAGGCAGGCCAGGCTGAACCTGGGGTGGGGGTGCGAGGCAGGTATGTGCACTGGGGGCTGGTGGGGTGGGGGTGCCTGGAGCATGGGGAGTGGGAGTGGATAATGGGGTTCAGGTGTGTGGGGTATGAGGTGAGTTACTGGTCATGGGCCTGTGCCGGTGAGGGTAGCACACCCAAGGAACGCAGCCTGGTCTACCCCCAGTCCTGTGTTTCCATCCATGCATTCGCACAGGCTCCATAGCTCTGCGCCTCCATACCAGGCTCCAGCTTTCTGCCTCGCAGTTCCTAGGTCTCTGCAATCAGGGCTGCCACATGTGGTGCAGAAGGCTCTCCCAGGTCAGCTGCACTCTTGTACTGCTGCCTCAGTCGCCCTCCTGTCCCTTCTCCAACTTTCTGTGGAGCCGGGCTAATCTCAATCTACTCTAGTAGGCCATCTTCCTGGAAGTCCTTCAATCATTTTCGCCATTTGCTCTTTTGTGTGTTCAAAACAGTTGTCCACGTCACCAGACTGTATCAACCATCTCTCTTTGCTAAAGTCATCTACACACCTCTGGGACACTCCCTTTCATTCTTTAAAGATTTTTACTCTTGCATCACTGACAATCTCTACATCATGACTTCTGTCAGAAGTAATTTCAATATCCTCACAGGTGATCTTTCTAACATCCTGGTCTCAATTTCTAAAGAAAACACACAAACATACTGACTTGTCTCACTTTAAATTCATCATCCCTAACCCAACCTCTTAATGCTTCTGGAAATCAAACCATATTTCTTCAGTGCATTCTCTCTTTCTTTCTTTCTTTCTTTTTTTTTTTTTTTACATGGGCAGGCACCAGGAATCGAATCCGGGTCCTCAGGCATGGCAGGCAAGCACTCTTACCTGCTGAGCCACTGTGGCCCGCCCTGCATTCTCTCTTTCCCATCCTCTTAAGAGACTATTTTACAGAGTGATGCAAATGTTCAAAAAATGATCACAGTGATGAATAAACAACTATATGATGATATTGAGAGCCACTGATTGTATGCCATGGATGGACTGTATGTGTGTATGTATGTATGTGATTTCTCATGAAAAATATTTTTTTAAAAAGGGACCATTTTACATTTTATCCCCTCCCCAGACTTCCACTGCCAATCTCCCCTACTCTCAGCTAATCACCTTGCTGCCCATTTCACTGAGAAAACAGAGGTAATCAGGGAAGCATTTCAATAAATTCTCATTACCACATCCACCATTTAATTAACATCTGTCCCAATATTTCCTGCTTTATGCTCTCACTATGGATGAATTGTCCATCTCCTAGCTAAGACCAACTTTCCGTGCCTTGACCCATTGGTTATTTAAGAGTGTGTTGTTGAGCCTCCATCTATTTGTGAATTTTCTGGCTCTCTGCCTATTATTGATTTCCAGCTTCATTCTTTTATGATCTGAGAAAGTGTTTTGTATGATTTCAATCTTTTTAAATTTATTGAGACTTGCCTTGTGACCCAGCATAAGGTCTATCCTGGAGAATGACCTATGAGCACTTGAGAAAAAGGTGTATCTGCTGTTGAGGGGTGTAATGTTCTATAGGTGTAATGTTCTATATATGTCTGTTAAGTCTAACTCATTTATTATATTATTCAAATTCTCTGTTTCTTTATTGATCCTCTGTCTAGATGTTCTGTCCATTGATGAGAGTGTGGAATTGAAGTCTCCAACTATTATGGTAGATGTGTCTATTTCTCTTTTCAGTGTTTGTCTCATGTATTTTGGAGCATTCTGGCTCGGTGCATAAATATTTCTGATTGTTATGTCTTCTTGTTGAATTGTTCTTTTTATTAGTACGTGGTGTCCTTCCTTGTTGCTTTTAATTGTTTTACATTTGAAGTCTAATTTGTTGGATATTAGTATAGCTACTCCTGCTCTTTTCTGATTGCTATTTGCATGGAATATCTTTTCCCAACCTTTCACTTTCAACCTATGTTTATCCTTGATCTAAGAAGCATTTCCTGTAGACAACATATAGATGGGTCCTGTTTTTTAATCCATTCTGCCAGTCTATGTCTTTTAATTGGGGAGTTTAATCCATTAACATTTAGTGTTATTACTGCACGGGTAGTACTTCCTTCTACCATTTTGACTTTTGGATTTTATATGTCATATCTAATTTTCTTTCTTCTTACCTTTACTCATAGTCTTCTTTTCTACACTCTTCTCCACACCTCTCTCTTCTGTCTTTTCGTATCTGTTTCTAGAGCTCCCTTTAGTATTTCTTGCAGAGCCGGTCTCTTGGTCACAATTTTTCTCAGTGATTTTTTGTCTGAAAATGTTTTAATTTCTCCATTTTTGAAGGACAATTTTGCTGGATATAGAATTCTTGGTTGGCAGTTTTTCTCTTTTAATAATTTAAATATATCATCCCACTGTCTTCTTGCCTCCATGGTTTCTGCTGAGAAATCTATGCATAGTCTTATTGGGCTTCCCTTGTATGTGATGGATTGCTTTTCTCTTGCTGCTTTCAAGAATCTCTTTCTCTTTGACCTCTGACATTCTAATTAGTAAATGTCTTGGAGTACATCTATTTGGATCTATTCTGTTTGGGGTACGCTGCCTTCTTGGATCTGTAATTTTAAGTCTTTCATAAGAGTTGGGAAATTTTCAGTGATAATTTCCTCCATTAGTTTTTCTCCTCCTTTTCCCTTCTCTTCTCCTTTTGGGACACCCATAACATGTATATTCGTGTACTTCATGTCATTCAACTCTCTGAGTCCCTGCTCATATCTTCCCATTTTTTCCCTCTATATTCACTTTTGCTTGTCGGATTTCAGATGTCCTGTCCTCCAGTTCACTAATCCTATCTTCTACCTCTTGAAATCTGACATTGTAGGTTTCCATTGTTTTTTTTTTTTTCATCTCTTCCACTGTGCCTTTCATTCCCATAAGTTCTGTGATTTTTTTCAGACTTTTGATTTCTTCTTTTTGTTCATTCTTTGCTTTCTTTATATCCTCCCTCAATTCATTAATTTGACTTTTGATGAGGTTTTCCATGTCTGTTCAAACATTCTGAATTAATTGTTTCAACTCCTGTATCTCATTTGAATTACTGGTTTGTTCCATTGACTGGGCCATATCTTCAATTTTCCTAGTATGATTTGTTACTTTTTGCTGGTGTCTAGGCATGTAATTACTTAATTAGTTTATTCTGGAGACTGTTTTCACTTTTTTTCCCCTAGGAATTTCTGGCTGGATGACTTTGTTGTCTATCTATTCTTTGACATTCCATTCAGCTTATTCTAGTCCTTTAGCTTAGGTTTTGTTTAATAGATCAGAAATTTTCAGTTCTTGTTCTTTTGTTTCTTGCCCTGCCTGTATGGTGCCATTCTCCCACCCCTTAGGAGGGTCTACTTAGGTATTATAGATTCCAGCCAGATTTTCCCAGACCAAACTGGTCACCTTTCAGGAGGAAAAGTGTTATCTGCATCAGTTTTCCCTGAGGGAGAGACCCAGTAGATTAAAAGGCTTTCTTATGAAGTCTCTGGACTCTGCGTTTTTCCTATCCTACCCAGTATGTGGTGCTTTTCTGCCTGCAGGTCCCACCAACATAAGGTGATGTGGTACCTTTTACTTCAGCAGACTTTCCCTGCTGGGGGCATGGTGGAGACAGAGGAGAGGTTGTAGGCTGGCTTTAATCTCTTCCTTTTTCCAGACCCTGGAGTCAGAATCCCTTGAGGGAGTGGTTTCACCCGAGCTGGGTCCCACCCCTCTCCTGGGAAGGCACAGGCTCCAGAGAAGCTGTCAAACAAGCTTGTTTCTGCCTATGCCTGGGGCAGTGGAGCCCAAGAAGACTTGCAGGGTACGCTGTGTGTCCGGTCACTGCCGTGGCCCCAACAGTTGTTCTCTACTATTCCTGGCTATTTACTAGCTGCTCTGGAGGATGAACTAAATCCCACACCTCGCTAAGCCACTATCTTGTATCGGACTCCCAACTTTCTGTTTATTTACAAGATCCCACAGTTTTTAGTCTACAAAAGTATATAGCTTCAGGGTGCACACGTGATTCAGTGGTAGAACGTTAGCCTTGGATGTGGGAGACCTAGGTCCGATTCCCAGACCATGCACACACACACTCCCCCAACAAAAGTATATCGTTTCAGCCATTCCCCTCTTCTTTTACATTATCCAAACTTCCCTTTCTGTTGCATCACTGCTGTCAGCATACAATCATGCCTTTTTTTTTAAATAAGAAAACTCTTTAAAACACCCCACCCCATCTTTGCATTTCCTTCCTTCTCTTTACAGCAAAACTCCCTGAAATAATCTTTTATAGTTACTGTCCTGTTTTCTTTTTTCCTTTTTCTCTTGACTCTCTGATCAGGTTTTGCCCCTGCCATTTCATCAAAATAGCTAATCAATGCCACCCACATTGCTAAACCCTATGGGCAGTTCTTAGACTTCAGTTCATTTGATCTGTCTATAGCATTAGGCTCAGATGATCATTATATTCCCTGGAATACTCTTTTTATGTGGCTTTCAGGAGATTACATTAAGTTTTCCTTTTTTGTTTCTCTGCTTCAGTCTCCTTTCTGATTCTCCTTATTTCCTCGACCTCTAAAAACTAGGATAGCCAAGGGCCCAAAAACCCTTTTTCCTGTCTACGTCCATGGTCTAGATGATCTCATCCAGACAAATAGCTTTAAAATATTTATGTATGCTGAAAAGTTCCAAATTTATATCTTCAGCCTTATTTCCCCCTTGAAATCAAGACTAGTATAGTGAATTACCGATACTGATGTCTAGAAGGCATCTCAAACTGAATATGTTCAAATCCCTATCAGTTCTATCTTCAACATATATCCAGAATTTACCTTTTGCTACTCCTACGGTCCCTATCCTGGCCTAAGCCTCAAAATAGCCTCTTTTGGTCTTCCTGCTTTGCCTTGCCCTCCACTGACCGACCCTCCACCTTTAGTTTTACTTTCAATATAGAAGCCAGATTGATATTTTAAAAACATAAGCCAGAGCATGCCACTTCTCCATTTAAAACCCTCCATCTTTTGCCATGTCCCCAATCCTCATTACTTTTCTGACCTCACTTCATCCTACTTTCCCTTTTGCTCACCTTGCTCTAGCCACAATAGCTTTCTTGCTGTACTCTGAATATGGAAGGCATACTCCCACTTGAGGGCCTCTGCACTTGCAGTTCTCTTTGCCAAACTGCTTTCTCCAAATAACATCTAGCACACACTCCCTCTCTCCTATCATGTCTCCACTTAAATGTCATTCTGTCAGTGGGGTCTGCCCTGGTCACACTGCATAAAATAATAACCCCTACCCCCAACTGCATATCACCTTTTTCTTTTTAAAGATGAGAGAAATGACAGTATATCTGCATGATAAATGATTTAAAGCAAGTAAAAAATCCAGGGGGGAGAGGGAAAAACTGGTGGAGTAATGTTTTTGAGTGGGTGAGAAGTGATGGGATATATATTATACATGTGGAGGGAATAGCTTTCACAAAGGAGAACTTTTGTCCATTTTCACAGATAAAAGGGCAGAGTATGTGGAAACAAATGCAGATAGATAAGTAGATGGAATGGTAGAGATAAGTAGTAGGTGATATAATTAAATGGTATAAGATTCAAAGCTTAGGGGGAAGGAAGGAGGATAATGAAAAGACACAGAGGATACCTACTCTTCCAGAGCAAATGGTATGAGGTTCTTGGAAAGATAAGGGTCACTACTTGAGAAAGTTGCAGAAGAATTAGTGTTCTTAATAAGGGGGAAACCAGGATTCCATTAGAGCAAGAAGAAGAGGGGAGTGTTCAGAGAATAGATTTGAGATTTTGCTGCAAAAGGACTGTGAATGAATTCTAGAAGGTATACTGGAAGGATTTTAGGAGTTTGGAATGAGTGAGAAAGAAACAAAACAGAATGTTCAGAGGTTTACAGGAATTAGAGAAGAGATGAGATGGGAGGGGTTAACCTGGGAGTTCTGACCTAAAAGAGATAAGTGTTCTTGAAATTGGTGTAAGTGGATTCAAGGCAGATAGAGGAGGGGAATCTGCAAGTAATGGAAAGTAAAGAGGGGTGGATTATGGTGTTTGCTCTAGACCTTGGATGACAGGGGCTGAAAGGTTAAGGAAGGTATCATCTTAGCCATAGTATACTAGTTTGAAATTAATTAGATAATACATAACAAATATCATTAAAGTACCCATGCTTTTTGATCTAATAATTCTATTTCTAAACATTTATACAGTATATCTCATGATTAAGAATTTCCAAGCCTATATAAATCCTAGAAAGACTCTTTGTACTTGTATAAAAAAGAATATGAGACAGGATTTTTATTGCAGCATTGAGTATAATAGTGAAAAATTGAAAACAATCTTAATGTCTATGCCAGGTATCAATTTAATGCTTCTCAGTTACAAATTCACTGTTCAATTTTGGACATTGATAATGGACAGAATTCCTTTAAGCCTTTCTCTTACAGAGAACCCAATGTTAAACTTTCTCAATAGAGGGCGCTGGAGGCACACTGCAGGAAAAAGTGGCTCCTCTTGTTAGTCTGACAGCGACAACATAAGTCAGTGGTGTGAACATGAGGCTAGGAAGTACTCTGCCCCAGTCACATGCTGGCTACCTTGCAGTCCTAGTCCAAACTGGTGACCATCTTTCCATAGCCTTCACTACACAAACCCTGTGTGCTCCAGACCTCCCCTGCCCCCGCATTAGTGCCTAGACCCTCTGCTTGCCTCTTTTCCCCACGCCCAGGTTTGTCTCCACAGACTTCCTAAGGGACATTATGTGCTCCAGGCCTCACACCTTTAACAGCACACCACCTTCTTCTGTACACCTGCTCACTGGATGCAACTTCCCCTATACTCAGATGATTGCTTCCTGATTGCTCAAAGTGACTGCTGACCAGCTCTAGCCCAGGTCAACCAGCAGACGTCTCTGCCATCCAGCAGGTTGCAACTACACACTCTCCAAAGAGGTTTGAATCCAGCCTAGGAGAGTTTATTCTTTCCTGGGTACTCTCCCTCAGCCTACAGTTGCCTATAGAGTTCTCTTACATCTTAAAATTACTGTTGTATCATAGTTTGATAATTCTTTATATTAAACTTCACCTCTTTAAACCACTGTGGGGGTTCTGTCTCCTGACTGGACTCAAGATTGATACAATGTTCTTTAATTAAAAAAAAGTGAATAAGTAAAATGTGGTACAGTTATAACATGGAATATTCTACAGGTAATAAAAATAATGAACTGTGGGGGAAAAAAATGAACATTCTGGAAGGTTCCATTTCCAAAATGGTAGAGTAGGATCCTACTGAATTGACCTTCCTGTAGTTAATTGTTACTTACTTATATATAACGTAGATATTTAATGAATGATGAACAGTTGTATGGAATAAATGGACCTATTTTCAAAAGCAAAAGGCCTCCTATTGTTCCACACATTCCAGACTTAAAAGTGAAGTTAAAGGGTCAAAATTTGAATGGAACCCTCATCACGTGGCCCAAGCTGACTGGAGCTATCACACATTCTCTACACAAACTACACTCTAGAACAGAGTCCATGGAACCAGGATATATACCTGGCCCCAAGATATATATAAAACCAAAAGGAATGCTGAGAGGACAAGGTAAGAAACAACTATGAATAAAAAGCAAACTGAAACATTCTCTTAGAAAAAGCATGCCCATGAGCTCTGTATGCTTCAGTCAGCCAAGTGAAGTGACCATGTCATATACTGAACCATACAAAATGAGAAGTAGAAAAGAACAATTAGTAGGTTCCCAGTGGAAAATGGGTATCAGCGAGCACTCTTTCATTTCATCTTCCTTAACCTTCAAGCACTCACCTGTGTGGCCATGGAGTGGTGAGTGTGGTCGTGGTAGTGTGGGTGATGTGCTAGAGGTCACAATCAAGCTCTTGCGGTTACTTGTCCGACAACTGCAATGAAAACACAAATATATTTACAACCAGGCCACACCATGGGCCCAGAGACCTTGAATGGATATCCAGGAACAAAGGATATCCATGAACTGCTTAATGGGCCAAGAAGTATATTGCTTCAAACACTGAACTGGATCAGCGATTACTGTTCGCACCAATTCGATCTCACTATTCATTATGTTCCACCTTGGAATAATTTTTACCACTGTCTTGACGTTTACCTTTTTTTATCACTGCATTTTTCCAATGTTTAGGTTTTGCTTCCCAAATGGATAAAAGAAGGCCTCGAGGGTCAGTAAACATGTCTTAAATGGTATCTGCGGAATAATGACCTGCACATTTGATTTAGAAAACAAAAACCATAGCTATAAATAGCCATAACATAAAAATTAATGTGCTTGACATAAAATGAAACTAACTTAATCTACGAAATTTATTTTTAAAAAACGACTTTTAACTTGAAGAATTGAGTAGCAGTCTCATTTCACCACAAATTTCAGAACAGCACAGGTCCCCTTTATAAAGCTGGCTTTCCAACACTTGCTTATGTGTAAAGCCTTTTCCTTGTCATTGGAGAAAAGTAGATCATGGTAAAAAGGCATTTCATACAATACCTGCTAGTGAAAAGTTTGTATAAATTTGTTTGTAAATCAACCCATCTTCTAAAGGCATTAGGAAAGCTTGTTAATTATACTCATTCAAACTATTATTAATTGAATACCTACTATACACCAGGCAATGACTAGGTGCTAGGGAAGCACTGTTCTCATAACTAGAGTGAAAAGTGCTATGAAAAAAAAAAATAGAAGTAGGAAAAGACACTGCAATGGAGATGGAAATAATGCTAGTCAGAGAAGTCCTGACTACTGAGGTGACATTTGATCAGAGGTCTCAATAATATGAATAAGCCAAAAAAATGGCTTATTTCAGATATGAAAAACAGACAGGAAGAAAAGTCAGAGTAAAGATACTGAGATATGGACAAGTTTGGTATGGTCAAGAAACAGCAAAGCCAAGAGTAGATGGCAGGAGGGGCCAAGATGGTGACTTAGCAAGGTGTGGGATTTAGGTCATTCTCCAGAACAGCTACTAAATAACGAAGAACAGTACAGAACAGCTCCTGGGGCCACATCAGTGACTGGACATACAGTGTACCCCGGTCTGGACCAGGTGGACCGGCTGCAAGCCCACCCAGAACTAATTTAATCTAAGAAATTCACCTGAGGGTGAGACCCAGCAGGTTGAAAGACTTTTCTGTGAAGTCTCTGGGCTCTGTTTTCCTTATCCTGCCCAGTATGTGGCACTTATCTGCCTGCGGGTCCCACCAGCATAAGATGATGTGGTACCTTTAACTTTGGCAGCCTCTCCCTGCTTGGGGTGTGGTGGAGAGGGAGGAGAGGTTGTAGGCTGGTTTTAATGGCTTCAAATTACCAAGCCCTGGGGTCTGAATTCCTTGAGGGAGGGATTCTACCTGAGTTGGGCCTCACCCCTCCCCTGTGGAAGGCACAGGCTCCAGACCAGCTCTCAAACAAGCTTCTTTCTATCTATGCCTAGGGCAGCAGCAGCCTGAGAAGCCCTGTCACTATATCCAAAGGCAGTCGAGCCTTTGTAGAAACACAGTCACAAAGACCTCTGTTTCTTTTTTTTTCATTTTCCATCGGCCCTGCCCCCTTGGTGCCGGGGCAAAAATGAGCGACCTCCGCTTTGACCAGGTTCACCTGAGCTGGGGGCCTATTTTTAGTACTCAGAATTTGTGAATTAATTCCACACTTGAAGCTTAGTTGCGCTCAGACCCTGCTACTGGTAAAGCCCCTCTTCTTTCCCCTGTGGAAAGCAGCCTGTAGGGGAGGGGCGTGGGCCATCATGGCTTGGGAAACCTATAATGTTAGATTTCGAGAGGTAGAAGATAGGATTAGTGAACTGGAGGACAGAACATCTGAAATCAAACAAGCAAAAGAAAATACAGCGAAAAGAATGGAAAAATATGAGCAGGGACACAGGGAAGTGAATGACAATATGAAGCACATGAATATACATGTTCTGGGTGTCCCAGAAGGAGAAAAGAAGGGAAACGAAGAAGAAAAACTAATGGAGGAAATTACCACTGAAAATTTCCCAACTCTTATGAAAGACTTAAAATTACAGATTTAAGAAGTGCAGCGTACCCCAAACAGAATAGATCCAAATAGACGTACTCCAAGACACTTACTAATCAGAATGTCAGAGGTTAAAGAAAAAGAGAGAATCTTGGAAGCAGCAAGAGAAAAGCAACCCATCACGTACAAGGGAAGCCCAATAAGACTATGCATAGATTTCTCAGCAGAAACCATGGAGGCGAGAAGACAGTGGGATGATACATTTAAATTGCTAAAAGAGAAAAACTGCCAACCAAGAATTTTACACCCAGCAAAATTGTCCTTCAAAAATGAGGGAGAAATTAAAATATTTTCAGACAAAAAAATCACCAAGAGAATTTGTGACCAAGAGACTGGCTCTGCAAGAAATACTAAAGGGACCACTAGAGGCAGATATGAAAAGACAGGACAGAGAGAGAAGTGTGGAGAAGAGTACAGAAAGGACGACTATAAGTAAAGGTGAAAAGAAGAAAAATTAGATATGACATATAAAATCCAAAAGTCAAAATGGTAGAAGGAAGTACTACCCATGCAGTAATAACATTAAATGTTAATGGATTAAACTCCCCAATCAAAAGACACGGACTGGCAGAATGGATTAAAAAACAGGACCCATCTATATGTTGTCTACAGGAAACACATCTTAGACCCAAGGATAAACATAGGTTGAAAGCGAAAGGTTGGGAAAAGATATTTCATGCAAATAACAATCAGAAAGAGCAGGAGTAGCTATACTAATACCCAACAAATTAGACTTCAAATGTAAAACAGTTAAAAGAGACAAAGGAGGACACTATGTATTAATAAAAGGAACAACTGAACAAGAAGACATAACAATCATAAATATTTATGCACCGAGCCAGAATGCCCCACAATTCATTAGACAAACACTGAAAAGAGAAATAGACCCATCTATCATAATAGTTGGAGACTTCAATTCTCCACTCTCATCAATGGACAGAACATCTAGACAGAGGATCAATAAAGAAACAGAGAATTTGAACAATACAATAAATGAGCTAGACTTAACAGACATTTATAGAACATTATACCCCACAACAGCAGGATACACCTTTTTCTCAAGTGTTCATCGGTCATTCTCAAGGATAGACCATATGCTGGGTCACAAAGCAAGTCTCAATAAATTTTAAAAGACTGAAATCATACAAAACACTTTCTCAGATCATAAAGGAATGAAGTTGGAAATCAATAATAGACAGAGGGCCTGAAAATTCACACATATATGAAGGTTCAACAACACACTCTTAAACAACCAGTAGGTCAAGGAAGAAATTATAAGAGAAATCAGTAAATATTCCAAGGCAAAGGAAAATGAAAACACAATATATCAAAACTTATAGGATACAACAAAGGCAGTGCTGAGAGGGAAATTTATGGCCCTAAATGCCTATATCAAAAAAGAAGAAAGGGCAAAAATCGAGGAACTAACTGTCCACTTGGAAGAAGCAGAGAAAGAACAGCAAATTAACCCCAAAGCAAGCAAAAGGAAAGAAATAATGAAGGTTAGAGCAGGAAAAAAAATTGAGAACATGAAAACAACTGAGAAAATCAACAAAACCAGGAGCTGGTTCTATGAGAAAATCAGTAAGACTGATGGACCCTTAGCAAGATTGACAAAATAAGAAGGGAGAGGATGCAAATAAATGAAATCAGAAATAGAAGAGGAGACATAACCACTGACTCCACAGAAATACAGGAATTAATGACAGGATACTATGAACAACTTTATGCTAATAAATACAACAATGCAGATGAAATGGACAACTTCCTAGAAAGGCATGAACAACCAACTTTGACTCGAGAAGAAATAGACGACCTCAACAAACCAATCACAAGTAAAGAAAACGAATCAGTCATTAAGAAGCTCCCCAAAAAGTAAAGTCCAGGACCAAATGGCTTCACATGTCAATTCTACCAAACATTCCAGAGAGAATTAGTATCAATCCTGCTCAAATTCTCTAAAAAAAAATTGAAGAGGAGGGAAAGCTATC
Organism: Tamandua tetradactyla; assembly: GCF_023851605.1. NCBI lineage: Eukaryota > Metazoa > Chordata > Mammalia > Pilosa > Myrmecophagidae > Tamandua > Tamandua tetradactyla. The sequence continues at coordinate 176,969,246 of NC_135328.1, forward strand.
TAACTCATTCTACGAAGCCAACACCACTCTCATACCAAAACCAGACAAAGATATTACAAAAAAAAACTACAGACCAATCTCTCTAATGAATATAGATACAAAAATCCTCAACAAAATTCTAGCAAATAGAATCCGGCAACACATTAAAAGAATTACACACCATGACCAAGTAAGATTCATCCCGGGTATGCAAAGATGATTCAAAATAAGAAAATCAATTTTAATGTAATACACCATATCAACAAATCAAAGCAGAAAAACTACATGATCATCTCAATTGATGCATAAAAGGCATTTGACAAAATCCAACAACCTTTCCTGTTGAAAACACGGCAAAGGATAGTAATAGAAGGGAACTTCCTCAAAATGATAAAGGGAATATATGGAAAAACCCACAGCTAACATCATCCTCCTTGGGGAAAAACTGAAAAATTTTCCCCTAAGATCAGGAACGAGACAAGATGTCTACTATCACCACTGTTATTCAACACTGTGTTGGAAGTTCTAGCCAGAACAATTAGATAAGAAAAAGAAATATAAGGCATCAAAATTGGAAAGGAAGAAGTAAAATTCTCACTGTTTGCAGATGATATGATACTGTATGTCGAAAACCCCGAAAAATCCACAGCAAAACTACTAGAGCTAATAAATGAGTACAGCAAAGTAGAAGGTTATAAGATCAACACTCAAAAATCTGTAGTGAGGGCCACAGTGGCTCAGTAGGCAAAAATGTTCACCTGCCATGCCAGAGGTCCCAGGTTCGATTTCCAGGGCCTGCCCATGTAGGAAAAAAAAAAAAATCTGTAGTGTTTCTATACATTAGTAATGACCAATCTAAGGGGGAAATCAAGAAAAGAATTCGATTTACAATTGCAACTAAAAGAATAAATATTTAAGAACAAATTTAACTAAAGAGACAAAACCTACACAAAGAAAACTACAAGAAATTGTTAAAAGAAATCACAGAAGTCCTGAATAGATGGAAGGGCATACCGTACTCATGGACTGGAAGACTAAATATAATTAAGATGTCAATTCTACCTAAATTGATTTACAGATTCTATGCAATACCAATCAAAATCCCCAAAATTTACTTTTCAGAAATAGAAAAACCAATAACCAAATTTATGTGGAAGGGCAGAGTGCCCCGAATAGCTAAAAGTATCCTGAGGAAAAAAAAAATGAAGCCAGAGGTCTCACGCTACCTGACTTTAAGGCATATTATGAAGCTACAGTGGTCAAAACAGCATGGTACTGGGGTAAAGATCGATACACTGACCAATGTAATAGAACAGAGTGTTCAGATATAGACTCTCTCATCTACGGACAATTGATCTTTGATGAGGCAGTCAAGCCAACTCACCTGGGACAGAACAGTCTATTCAATAAATGGTGCCTAGAGAACTGGATATCCATATGCAAAAGAATGAAAGAGGATCCATATCTCACACCCTATACAAAAATAAACTCAAAATGGATCAAAGATCTAAACATTAGATCTAAGACCATAAAACTGTTAGAAGAAAAAGTAGGGAAATATCTTATAAATCTTATACTAGAAAGCAGTTTCCTAACCCTTACACCCAAAGCAAGAGCACTGAATAAAGAAAGAAATAAATGGGAACTCCTCAAAATTAAACACTTTTGTGCATCAAAGAACTTCATCAAGAAAGTAAAAAGACAGCCTACACAATGCAAGACAATATTTGGAAATGATATATCAGATAAAGGTCTAGTATCCAGAATATATAAAGAGATTGTTCAACTCAACAACAGAAAGACAGACAACCCAATTACAAAATGGGCAAAAGACTTGAACAGACACTTCTCAGAAGAGGAAATATAAATGGCCAAAAGGCACATGAAGAGATGCTCAACTTCCCTGGCTATCAGAGAAATGCAAATCAAAACCACAATGAAATATCATCTTACACCCACCAGAATGGTCATTATCAATAACACAGAAAACGACAAGTGCTAGAAAGGATGTGGAGAAAGAGACACACTTATCCACTGTTGGTGGGAATGTCAAATGGTACAACTGCTGTGGAAGGTAGCTGGCAGTTCCTCAAAAAGCTAAATATAGAATTGCCATATGACCCAGCAATACCATTGTTAGGTCTACTCAAGAGGACATGAGAGCAAGGACACAAATAGACATTTGCACACCAATGTTTATAGCAGCATTATTTACAATTGTGAAGAGATGGAATCAGCCAAAATGTCCATCAACAGATGAATGACTAAACAAACTGGTATATACATATGATAGAATATTATGCAGCTGTAAGACAGAATAAAGTTATGAAGTACATAACAACATGGACGGACCTTAAGGACATTGTACTGAGTGAGATTAGCCAGAAACAAAAGGACGAATACTGTATGGTCTCATTGACATTAGTGAATAAGCTTGGAGAATTTCATTGGTAACAGAGACCATCAGGAGATAGAAATAGGGTAAGACACTGGGTAATTGGAGCTGAAGGGATACAGATTGTGCAACAGTACTGAATGTAAAAACTCAGAAATGGATAGCACAATACTACCTAACTGTAATACAATTATGTTAAAATGAAGCTGAATGTGAGAATGATAGAGGGAGGAGGGCTGGGGGCACAAAAGAAATCAGAAAGAAAGATAGACAATAAAGACTGAGATGGTATAATCTAGGAATGCCTAGAGTGTATAATGATAGTGACTAAATGAACAAACTTAAAAAATGTTTTTGCATGAGGAAGAACAAAGGAATGTCATTACTGCAGGTTGCTGAAAATAGAAGGTAACTACTATTTTAAAATTTCAACTTATGTGTGAGACTAAAGGAAAAAAACGTTTATTCAGTACAAAATTTATATTTTGACTAGTGCATTTCCTAACATAACTTATGCAGGCAGTTTAATTGAATAGCATAAGTACACAGACCCTTGAGTAGGACATGAGATTTTGTTGGTTTGTCCAGAATGATGCCCCAATAAATCGCAGAGTGATTTGAACAGTGAATAAAAAAGTGCCTGCAAAGTCCCCTTTGGGGAATGGTGAGAAAGGGAGAAAATTCAACTTCCCCAAGTTGAATTCTTGATATTCTCACAACCAGTGTGGACAACCAAAATTACAGGCTGAGCCCCCAATCTTGGGGTTTGTTCATACAAAACTTAACCTCACAAAGGATAGGTCAAGCCTACTTAAATTAGGCCTAAGAGTCACCCCCAAGAGAACCTCTTTTGTTGCTCAGATGTGGCCTCTCCAGCCAACACAACAAGCAAACTCACCACCCTCTGCCTCTCTGTGTGGGACATGACTCCCAGGGGTGTGGACCTTCCTGGCAATGTGGAACAGAAATCTGAGAATGAGCTGAGACTCAGCATCAAGGGATTGAGAAAACCTTCTCGACCAAAAGGGGGAAGAGTGAAATGAGACAAAATAAAGTGTCAATGGCTGAGATTCCAAACAGAGTCTAGAGGTTATCCTGGAGATTATGCTTATGCATTAAGTAGATATCACCTTGTTATTCAAGATGAAATGGAGAGGCTGGAGGGAACTGCCGGAAAATGTAGAGTTGTGTTTCAGTAACCACGTTTTTTTTTTTTTTCTTTCTTTCTTTTTTAACATGGGCATTCACCGGGAATTGAACCCAGGTCCTCTGGCATGGCAGGCAAGCATTCTTGCCTGCTGAGCCACCGTGGACCGCCCAGTAACCATGTTTCTTGAAGATGATTGTATAATGATATAGCTTTCACAATGTGACTGCGTGATTGTGAAAACCTTGTGTCTGATGCTCCTTTTATCTACCTTATCAACAGACGAGTAAAACATATGGAATAAAAATAAAATAGGGGGAACAAATGTTAAAATAAATTTAGATTGAAATGTTAGTGATCATTTCACTAGTGAAAGGGAGGGGCAAGGGGTATGGTATGTATGAGTTTGTTTCTGTTGTCTTTTTCTGAATAGATGCAAATGTTCTAAGAAATTATCATGATGATGAATATGCAACTATGTGATGATATTGTGAATTACTGATTATATATGTAGAACGGAATGATCAAAAGTTAAGAGTGTTTGCGTTTGTTTGGTGTTTTTTTGGTATTTAAAAAAAATTGAAAATAAAAGAACATGGGTGGCAGAATTGGGGGGGAGGGCAGGAAAAGAGCTAGGTTATAGAAGCTGTGGTGTTAAAGCCCTAGAAAGTTAACCCTGTAAGGCTGGTAGACTAATGAAATGAATTAGAGGAAATGTGATGAGAAACCACTGGAAAGAGAGACTGATTTTGAGATAGAAGTTATAATTAGAAATGATAACCCATTTTTCCATAAGAAGTTATTAGAATTAATATTATCACACCTCACATCCTTACCCCAGAAACCATCAAATGTCCCTGCCTCCTATTCTTTAATTTGATGCAGTCTCCTGCTATTTGCTGAATTTCTTCTCTGAATATTCACTTTAAATTCTAGCTCTAACTGAAACTTTGCTATCCTTTGAGGACATCACAATCCCAGTGAAATCTCAACCCTTTTCAATCCAAGTTTTCATCTATTTTATAACTGATCTGGGCAACTGAAGACAACTGAGGAAAAACCTAGAATCATGCTGGCTGGTGGCTCTTTCTGATAATAAATATTAAGTGTGTCCCCTGTACCTCCTAGACAACTAATTCACATCTTCTCAAATCTCCCACACTCCCTCTCCAGTTCTTACTGTCATCTGCCTACTTTATTTTTTATTTAACTGGGGGAAAAAAACAAACAACACAAAGAAAAATACTACATAATCTTGCTAAAAAATTGTAGTAGCTCACCTGAATCTATACTGAAATACTTTACTTTCCTATCTGTAACAATCAATGGAAAGACCAAAGTCAATTTCCTGACTTCCCTATTCAAGAAGTCCACATCTGCACTGTTGCCTCTCTCCTACACCATAAATTTCTACTTTCTACTGAATCATTCTCATCACATTAAAAGCATCCTGTAATTTTTTCCATCTAAACAACCAAAAACAAAAACAAAAACAAAAACAAACCCTCTCATATATACCTTTTCCCCATTTCTACCCATTTATTTCTCAACTCACCTATTTAGGAAAAATTCCAGGTAAGAGAATCCTTGTCATTTCATTTCCTTAATTCTTATTCTCTCCTTAGCTCACTCTAGGCAGTCATACCCTCTTGCTGCTGAAACCAGTTATCAAGGTCACTGCTGACCACAGTCAATTCTCAGTTCTTATCTTATGTAACCTCTCAGCACTATCTGACACAGTTATCACTCCCCTCCTTACCTCTTTCCAGTCAACCCTTTCCCCCAACTGCTTTCTGACTTCAACCACCATACATTAATTTTGTTGTTGTTGGATTTCCTATAAATGGAATTATGCAGTATATATATTTTTAATGTTTGACTTTTTTGTTCATCATAAGATCTCTGTAACACTCTTTTTGCAATGCTTCTTTGTTTCTAGGACATAATGCTTTACTGGTTTTCCTCCTATGTAATTAGCTGCTCCTTTTTATTTTTCTTTGCTGGTACTTTCTCTTCCTGACCTTTAAATAATTCAGTGCTCTGGGGCTCAGATCTGAAATATCTTTTCTTCTTTACCTACACTCACTTCCCTAAATTATTTGTTTCAGTTTCATAGCTTTATATCATTTAGATGATAATGATACCCAGCTCTTTATTGCTCTCTCCCTCTGAGTACAAGACTCATATATCTGAACGCCTACTTAACATCTCCACTTGGATGTCTAAAAGGTACCTTTGAACTTGACATTTCTAAAACAGAGCTCTTGGATTTCCCTCTAAAACCTGCTCGTCCTCCCTAAGTTATATTCATCTCATTACACAGCACAACAACCGCTCAGGCAAAAACCTGTCATAGTTAATTCTTCTCTTTTCCTCATAATCAGAAAATTCTGTAGATTATACTTTCTAAATATAACCTAATTCAAACAGTTCTCATTGCTTCCATCACTACTATCACCTCAGTTTAAGCTACCATTATTGTCTGTAAGACCCCTCCAAAAAATTCCCGAATTAACTCCCTGTTTCCTTTTGTTCTTTCTGTCTCCCTTCTACTCTATCAGTCTGTTTTTTGACTATCAGTCAGAATTATATTGTAAAAACCATAAATCAGATCTTGAGATACTTTCCTAAAATCCCCCAATGGCTTCCTATCACACTTTGAATATAATTCAAATTCCTAACCATGGCCATTCAAATTAATCTTTTATAAAGAATCTAATTTTTCTTAAAGTTCATAGGTAAAGTTTTGTTCTTCGGGTTTTTTTTTTATTTTTAACTTTTTAAATTGCATAATATAAAATATATACAAAGCAAAGCAAAGAAAAAAGCAATAACTTTCAAAGTACTCTTCAACAAGTAGTTACAGGACAGATTCTAGAGTTTGTCATGAGCTACCAAACCATCATCTCAGATATTTCCTTTTGCTGCTCCAGAATATAGGATAGGCTAGAAGGAATATTTTTTTAATCATCACAATCGACTTTTTTCTTTTTTGTGAAAAATAACAAATACACAAAAAAAGCAATAAAAATTTCAGAGCATAGCACAATTAGCTGTAGAACAGATTTCAGAGTTTGGTATGGGTTACAATTCCACAATTTTAGGTTTTTATTTCTAGCTCTACAGTATGGATGAGTAAAAAATATGGATAAAAAATAAATAACAGGGGGAACAAAGAAAATTAATTGAGTAGATTGAAATATTAGTGGTCAATGAAAGGTAGTGGTGAGGGGGTATGGCACGTATGAATTTTTTTTTTCTGGAGAGATGCAAATGCTCAAGAAAATGATCATAATGAGGAATATACAACTATAATGATACTGTGAGCCATTAATTGTAACCATGTCAAGAACATTCATATGTCAAGAATGAGTGTATGTCAAGAATGCTGGTATGTCGGTTCATTGTTTATAATAAAAATATTAAAAAAAAAAAGAAATACACCTATATTTATTCAGTCAGTTGTTCTGAGGACAAATAATATGTATACAAATAATTGCAGAAACATAAGCTCTAGGCACTTAAGTTTTGAACACGAGAAACTACAGAATTTACATATTAAACTACATTGCCTTTTGGAGTGCTCACCCAGACAAAGGAATCCTGAGCAAGAATTCCTCTGTACTATGAATCAAACTATTCCTTTAATGGGTATGTTCTCCCTCTTTGACTTACCCCATTCTACCCATCCTTCATAAACCATCACCTTGAATGAAGGTTCTTTGTGTGAATTTCCTTTATTTTCTCAAGCAGGAAGATGTCTCACCTCCTCTGAATTTCTTTGGCACTCATGGCATACTACTCATGGCCTTAGTGTCAATACAATAAAGTAGAAATAAACAGGGTATGAAATCAAACGATCAGAGTTTGAGGCTTTATTTGAACAACTGCTAGCAGTTTGACCTCAAGCAAGTCACATAACCTCTCATGCTTTGGTGTCCTCAAATATAAAAACGAAGATAATATAAATCTTACATATTATATTATCCTGGATTCTTTCCTCTCTTTTATACACTAATCTAATCTGCTGTAAATATTGTTTGCTTTAACATCAAAATACATCCAGAATCTGATCTTTTATCACTTCTACTACCTTAGACCAAGGTACCATCATCTCTTACCTGAATTAACTGAAATAGCTTTTTTATTGGCATTCCTGTTTACATTCTCGTTTCCTTACAATCTCCTCTCAACACAACAGCCTTTTAAAATGCAAGTCAGAAAAGACATCCACATTCAGCCACGATGGAGCAACAGTCAATAGATTTACCATCTGTCATGGTTAGGTTCTGGTGTCAACATGACCAGGTAATTGTGCCTAGTTGTCTGGTCAGGCAAAGTGTTGGCCTAACCATTACTGCAAGGATATTTTGTGGCTGGCTGATAAACCAGAAGGCTGGTTTATTAAATCATCAGTCAACTGACTACATCTGTGGCTGATTGCATTTATGATCAACTAAGGGAACATGTGCCAGCAAGTGAGATAATCCAATTAGTTTTAAAGGAGAAAAGAGAATTTTAACTGCTTCTTCAGCCAGCAAGCCTCTCCTATACAGTTTGTCAAGACTCTTCAGAGAATTTGCCAGCCTCAGAGCCTGCCCTACAGTTTGTGGATTCTTACATTCCCACAGTTGCACGAGATACTTTTATAAATCTTACATTTACAATGTTCCAAGAAATGATCATGATGATGAATATGCAACTATGTGATGATATTGTGAGTTACTGATCATATATGTAGAATGGAATGATCAAAAGTTAGGAATGCTTGTGTTTGTTTGTTGTTTTTTGGTATTTTAAAAATAATTTAAAAATTAATTTAAAAAAATCTTACATTTACAGATATCTCCTATTGGTTCTGATTCTCTAGAGAACCTAACTAATTCACCCTCACACCTTTTACAACTAAAAAGATGGACCAAAGGAACAACAATTTTCAGACACTGGACAACAGGCAACAAAGGGCAGTGATTGATAAGAGAATGAAAACAAAGTAAGTCCTCTAAACTGCCTGTGTTTAACACCTGGAATCATTTTTAGGGCATAGCCCAGGGAGTGGGTAACTCACACAGAGAATGGCATTCTCCCCAAGTTAAGAAGATGGAGTTGAGAATTCAGAGCAGCTAAAAAGGCTAGAATTTGCAGGAAAGGAGAATGCTGCAGAAAGTGAAAAGAGCTACACAGGGTGCTCTGGAAATCTGCAGATTTTTCTAAAGTTTTCAGCTGAGTAAAGATCACCACCATGCGGGTAAGGAAACTAGCCAAGAAAAGAAGCAGGTGAAACACTCCCCAGAACTCACAGAGGGCGAGGAATAGTTTGTGTTCCCACTATCCAGACGGGGAAAAAAAAACTTCATAAGTCACAGGATTTTGAGTAGAGTACTCTGAAATATTGCCTTATTAGTTAAGGAAAATGTAGCCCTAAATGACACTACTGCCCCAAATAACAAGGCTTAAAAATAATCTTCAAAGGGATCAAACAATTTCCAATTTACTCCAGAATAAAGCCTGAAAATATTTATATGCATATAAGGATATGTGGCATACAAGCAAGGTAAAATTCAGTGTTTCATATGCAGTAAAAAAATTACAAGGAATGGAAAGAAGAGGAAAATAAGACCCATAATATCGGGGGGAAACAATCAATAGACTCTAAAACAACACACAAATTAGTAGAAGAGAACATTAAAACTGTTATTATAACCATAGTTCACATTTTCAAAATGGTATAGGGAGGCATGTACCTGACAAGGAGAGAATATGGAAGATATTTTTTAAAACCATCAAGTCCAACTTCTAGAGATTCAAAAAAGTCTGCGATGAAAACTATAATGGATGTATAAACAAGAGATTAAACATTGCAGAAGAAAAGATTAGTGAACCTGAAAACACAGCAAGAGAAACTATTCAAAATGAAACAGAGAGAAAAGGAAATTTTTAGAAACAGTAAGAGCATTGGTGAGTTGTAGGGCAACTTCAACAAACTAATATAATTATAGTACCAGAAAGGGAAAAAAGGTGGAGATAAAATATTTGAAGAAATAATTGCTGAAAATTTGCTCCAAATTTGATGAAATTTATAAAGCTGAAGATTCAAGAGACTCAATGAACTCCAAGCACAAGAAAGATGAAGTAAACCAAAGCACGTCATAATCATCTTACTTAAAACCAGTGCTAAACAGAAAAACATAAAAGCAGCCAGACAGAAAAGACACATCACACATAGATGAACAAAGATAAAATAGCAGGCTTCTCATCAGAAGAAATGCAACTCATAATATACCAAACCTAGAATTCAATACAGAGATAAATATACCTCAAAAAGATAGGTGCAATAAAGACTTTTTCAGACATGCAAAAGCTGAAATAATTACCAGCAGACCTACACTACAAAAAACGTTAAAGGAAGTCCTCAGGCAGAAGGAAAATGATACCAGATGGAAATGTGTGTCTACACAATGGAAAGAAAAGCACCAGAAATGGTGAATATGTGGGTAATATCACTTGCTTTTATTTAAAAAATCTCTTTAAAGGATAATTGACTGCTTAAAGAAATACAGCAACAATGTTTTATAGAGTTTTATAACATATGGCATCAAGGCCAGAAGGAAAGAAATCGAAGTATATTGTTTTAAAACTCCTAAATTGTTAACTGGCACAATATTACTTGAAGGGAAAATGTACCAAGTTAAAGATATATATTAAACATACTAAAGCAACTACTAAAAAAAGAAAAACATAAAAGTATAGCTAATAAGTCAACATAGGAGAAGAAAAAGAATCTTAAAACATAATTAAAAAAACACACAGAAAAAGAAGGAATCAATACAGATGGGCCAAACAGAAAAACAAATATCAAGATGATATATTTCAATCACAATTGAATCAATAATCACAATCCAATTATATCAATAATCACATTAGAAGTAAATATCCTAAACATGTGATTAACTAAGGTAGAAACTGTAAGAATTGATGAAAAAGCAAGACAAAATTATATGTTGGGTGGTGCAACAGTGGCTCAGTGGTAGAATTCTCGCCTGCCATGCTGGAGACCCGGGTTCGATTCCTGATGCCTGCCCATGCAAAACAAAAACAAAAACAAAAAAACCTATGTGTTGTCTATCATTTGTGGTAGCCCTAAAGTGGAAGACACCCGAATATCCACTGACAGGTGAATGAACAAACAAATCATGGTACAGCCATGAAATGGAGTGCTACACAACAATAAAAGAAAATGAACTACATGGATTCATGCAACAGCATGGATGAATCTCAAAATAATTATGCTGAAAACAGGGAGTGGGGTAAAAAAGAATATACTGTACCATTTCATTTACATACAATTCTAGAAATTGCTAATTAATCTATAGTGACAAAGAGTAATCTGTGATTGTCTGACCAGAGATAGGACATAAATTACAAAGAGACACAAGGAAACTTTTGGGAGTGATAGATATGGTCAGTATCTTGACCACAGTAATGGTTTCACAGATGTACACATATATCAGAACTCATAAAAAGTCTGCATTTTAAACATATACAATCTATTATACTTCAACTATATTTCTATAAAGGTGTAAAAATCTTTTTTAATATAAGTAACATCATATCCCTCTTCTGCTTAAAATTCTCCCTATCTCACTGAGAGTAAAAGTCAAAGTTCTTCCAATAGTCTATAACACCTTACATGATCTGTATCTTTTACTCACTCCCTTCATTCCACCGCAGCTACAATGGCCTCCTCCCTTTTCTTAGAATGTATCAAATATACCACAGCCTCAGGGCCTTTATAATTAATGTTTCCTTTGCCAGTAATACCTTAACCCCAGACAGTTCAGTTTGCTCCCTCACCTCCTTCAGTTCTTTGCTCAAGAATAATCTTCTCTTGGATCTTCCCCAGATCATCTACATGAAATTGCTACAAACAAATAAAACAGGGTGGGCCACAGTGGCTCAGTTCTCACCTGCCATGCCAGAGACCTGGGCTTAATTCCCGGTGCCTGCCCATGTTAAAAAAAACAAAGCCCTCCTAAATTCTCTATACTTTTTCTGATGTATTCTTCTCCATAGTGCTTATCACCATTTAATATAGTATATATTTTTCATATTCATTTTGTCTCTCTTCTCAATAACATATAAGCTCCACCAGGGCAAGAGGTTTTGTTTATTTTATTGACAGCTATATTCCACAGGCCTAGAATACAGTTTGGCATATATATATCTCATTGAATATTCACTAAACAAATGAATGGATGGACAAATGAGTACAATTTGTGGAAGGATTGAAAAAAAAAAAGAGGATACATTACACCTGACAAGTATAAGGTATATCAAATTATTATACATATGAACTGCAGGGAGTGATGATGGATTTTAACTTCATTTGGCCATGATTTAAAATTTAAAATAAAATCTAAACTCTAAAGATCCTATTTCCAGGCCACATGCCTTTGTAAGAAGGTACACATAATCTCACTGGGAAAATCTGCAACAGCTGCCAGAGGAAAAAAAGGTCAGACACCCTGGTACAGATGCCATGACTCAGCTGAGATTCAAAACAAGGAACTGGCTAAATTTTCCATTTTAACAGCCCCTGGCCATTTCCCCAGTATTCTAGAAGATAAAGGGCAGGTATTAATTCTTTCATCCCAGTACGATGAAAGTACTGGATGTTTGTAGTCAGGTACAATAATTCTCACATGATAGAAAGTAACCTGCAAGTCCACTGAAATGAAGCCCTTCTGCCACTAATATCACCTCCGTCACTTGGTCACTCGGGTTAAGGTCTGGCATTTCATCTTCTTACATGCTTCATCATGGTCATCTCAGTGGATAGTAGGAACAAGACTAAGATATACTTGTACTCTCTGAAACAATGTTGAACTGTGGCCATATTTGGAGAGTAGCTGTCTTCCAGCCTTCAAATCCCTCCCTCCAATTGCTAGCAGGTGTCCAGAAAATATGACCCACTGTGGAAGTTGCACTAGATTTAGTTAGGAAGGCTGTACCCCAGCCTAAAGTAAAATAAGGGTGGAGTAGGATGCATGGTTACAGACTCTTTAGGCCTCTCCAATCTCCTAATCCCAGAGAGCTAACTGCTCCTAGGGACTGGAGCACTCTGTGATTGCCTAGCACTTAGCTACTTCCTTTGGGAATTTTGAATGAGCAAAATATCGCTTCTGTTTCATTAAAAATGTTCAATAAAATAGATTAAGAATCTAGCGCCCATTTAAGGTCAGATACCTCCTGATGTCATCTGAGAGTAACAACCCAGATGATGTCCCTGTAGTGAGGAGTTAGAGTGGGAGAAAATAATTTTCTCTTGGCCAATAAAGGGTGCTAACTGGAGATAAATTTGTTGATCATCTATGCCTAGATTTATTTCTTAATTAATCTCTCTGGTTTACCCTTGCCCCCAACTCCCAGTCTGTTCCCAGCACAAGCATCCACAGTGATCCTTTTAAAGCATAAATCATTATTTTACTCCTCTGCTTAAAATCTTCCAAAGGCGGCTAATTTCTTAGACACACCTCGCTACTTAAGGCCACTACACTAGTTGTTTCCTCTACCTGTAATGTAATTCCCTCAGATATACAAGCAAAAAATCCCTTACCTCCTGCAAAACTACTCAAACATCACCTTCCCAATTACCCTATTTAATAATGTGACCTGCTCTCTCCCAAACCTCTCCTACACTATTTTTTCCCCAACAGCACTATCACCTTCTATATAAATTAATTTATGTTTATTGTCTTGTTTCTTGTCCTCTATAATATGCTTTATAATGAATCCCCATCACTTAGAAATAGTGCCTGAAGCACTGTAGATATTCAATATTTGTTGAACAAATGACTACATTCAGGAGAAGCAGGTACTCAAAATTATCCTGGGGCACTGGCATCAGAGGAATTGTGTGTGGGGGTGGGGGGCAACAAAAATAAAACCCATACTCTAAACCAAAATCTTTACCCAAGGTTAGGCAGCAGCTGTCCCTGATCAAGGATTTTAAAATTTTTTCCTGCTTCCTACCACTGGTTTGGAATTACATAATCTGCTTTATATCATTTTGTTTAAAAACAAAATAGTTATTCCTAAAGTTTTACCAAGTACTCTTGCCTTCAAGTCTAAGGGTAAAGACTTGATTTTAATCCTGAACAAATAAAGAGCTTAGAAGACTTAAACTCCAATTATACCCCACCCCCTTACAACTTGCATATTATTATGGTCCAGTATTCAGGTCTACCTTCTATTTATAATGCAAATTAGACATTATCATCATTGTTTTATACAATAATTGCTTCCTTAGGTGTAATCATGTTTCCCAATTTTTCATTCAACACTCCCTCCTGTATCTAATCTCTTTCTTTCTTTATGAAATATATTCCTTAGCAAATATTTCAGTGACAATCTGAGTGTAATATTATTTTGCCCACTTCCAATAATAATTTGGTAGGTACAGAATTCTATAGCTTGTCATGGAGGGTAATATTTTCTCAACACTTTGAAGATATTTCATCGTCTATGACTCCTATTACTGCTGTTGAGAAGTTTTCTCTTAGTATGGCTGATAATCCTTTGTATTTAATTTTTATTTTCTCTCTTGCTGTTTCATTTAAACTATTAACATTTTTGCTTTTTTTTGCAAATACTTCATTTACCATAAAATTCACCATTTTAAAACGTACAATTTTGTAGTTTTTAATATATTCATAAGACCATGGGACTGTTACTACAACATGGATGAATCTTGAAAGCATTATATTAAGTGGAAGAAGACAGATATGTCTTCAGTTCATACAAATGATTCTGTTTATACCAACTGTCCAAAACAGGCAAGTCCTTAGAAACAGAAAGTAGATTAGTGGTTTCCAGGGGCTCGTGCAGAGGAAGGAGTGGGGAATGACTGCTAATGGGGTTTCTTTCTGGGATGATGAAAATGTTCTGAAATTAGATAGTAGTAATGGTTGCATACCCTTACGAATATATAAAAACTACTAAATTGCATATACCAGTACTTCGTTCCTTTGTTTGTGGCTGAGTAATACTTAACTGTAAGGATGTGACAGTTAAGTTCATGTGTCAACTTGGCCAGGTTTATGGTGCCCAGTTGTTTGGTCAAGCAGGGGAAAAACTGCCTCAGGCATGGGCAGAATTAACTGACTGTTACTGTGAGTATATTTCGTGGATTTAAATCATCAGTAAGTTGATGAATTTACAGTTGAATACAACTACAATCAGTAAAAGAAACTGCCTTTAACAATAAAAGATATCTCATCCAATCTGTGAAAGGTCTTAAAAGGGAAATGATGATTCCAGCAGTCAAAAGGGAGATTTTCCATCTTTACATTAGCTAGCCATCTTTTCCAGGGGAATTCATCAAAAACCTTCATCAGCGCTCCTAGCCTGCACTCTGCCCTTGGGAATCTTCAGCTGCCAATGCCCCTAATTCACAGGAGCCAATTTCTATTAAAAAATCACATGGCATTTACATAATACACACAAGTGCACACGTGCACACACAATCATATCCCATGTTGGTTCTGCCTGCCTAAAGAACCATGACTAATAAAGATTTTGGTACTGGAAGTGATTGTTGAGACACAGAATCTTAAGAATATAGAATGTTTAAGATCATCAAAAAATATATGGACAAACAGAATTTTAAAAAGAAGAAATATGAATCAAAAGTTACAGTACTGAAACAAGAACAGGTGGATATAGAAAGGAATTTAATAATATATTATATAAGTTAAAATTACAGATATTGAAACTCACTAGAAGAAGTAAATTCTAGCTTTGAAGATCACTGAAAACAGAACTAAGAAAGACAAGACTGAAGAATTACCGAATAGGAGCCAAGATAGTGGCTTAGTGAGGTGTGGGATTTAGTTCGTCCTCTAGAGCAGCTAGTAAATAGCCAGGAACAGTACAGAACAACTGCTGGGTCCATGTAAGTGACTGGACACACAGCATACCCTAGTCTGGACAAGCTGGACCGGCTGCGATCCCACCCAGAACTGTGAGTTCCCCAAACTGTTGTGGCCGGTGCCCCTGCCCCACAGGCTGCTTCCCAACGGGGGAAAGAAAAGAGACTATTAGCAGGAGTGGCTGAGCACAACCAAGCTCCAATTGTGGAATTAATTAACAAATTTTGACTACTAAAACTAGGCTCCCAGCTCAAATGAACCTCCAGTAAAAGCTGAGGTTGCTCATTTTTTGTCCTGGCGAGGAGGGGGCAGGGATGACAGAAAAAGAAAGAAAACAAAACAAAACAACAACAACAGAGGTTTTTTTGGATCAGACAGCACAAAATACCTGAAAGGGTCTGGGCCCTGAAGGAAAAGGGGAGGGGAACAGAAGACATGGAGATACACAAAGCAACCTATCAACTTAAGCTCTTGATTGGTAGACCCAAGGAACTGGGGTCCTTGCTCTGAAAAGGATTTTTTTTTTCTTTTCTTTTTTGTGGCTGTGTTTCTACAGCTTGACTGCTCTTTGGATACAGTTGCAGGGTTCTCAGCCCAACTGCCTCAGGCATGGGCAGAATTAAGCTTGTCTGAGAATTTGTCTGAAGCCTGTGCCTTCCCCAGGAAAAGGGTAGGGCCCAGCTAAGGTGGAATCCCTCCATCAAAGAATTCAGACCCCAGGGTCTGGAAAACTGAAGCAATTAAAGCCTGCCTACAACCTCTCCTCTGTCTCAACCACACCCCCAGTAGGGAGAGTGTGCTGAAGATAAAGGCACTACATCACTTTATGCTGGTGGGACCTGCAGGCAAACAAGCATCACATTCTGGGTAGGGTAGGAAAAACACAGAGTCCAGAGGCTTCATAGGCAAATTCTTCAACCTTCTGGGTCTCACCCTCAGGGAAAACTGAAGCAGGTGACTCTTTCCTCCTGAGAGGAGGCCAGTTTGGTCTGGGAAAACCTGACTGGGGTCTATAATACCTAAGTAGACCCTCCTAAGGGGGAAAAAGGTACCATATAGACAGGGCAAGAAACAAGAAAACACGAACTGAAAAATTCTGATCTGATAAACAAAACCTAAGTTAGAGGTCTAGAATAAACTGAACTGAATGTCAAAGAACAGATAGACGACAAAGTCATCCAGCAAGAAAATCCAAGGTAAAAAAAAAAAATGAAAACAATATCCAGAATAAACTAATTAAAGGAAATTAAATGCCTAGACACCAGCAAAAAATAACAAATCATACTAGGAAAACGGAAGATATGGCCAGTCAAAGGAACACACCAACAATTCAAATGAGATACAGGAGTTGAAACAATTCAGAATGTTCAAACAGATAGGGAAAACCTCATAAAAAAATCAAATCAATGAATTGAGGGAGGATATAAAAAAGGCAAGGAATGAAAAAAAGAAATTGTACGCCTGAAGAAAATAAACTGCAGAATTTATGGGAATGAAAGGCACACTAGAAGAGATGAAAACACCAATGGAAATCTACAATGTTAGATTTCAAGAAATAGGATTTAGTGAAATGGAGGATGGCACATTCGATATCTGACAAGCAAAAGAAAATAAAGGGAAAACAATGGAAAAATATGAGCAGGGACTCAGGGAATTGAATGACATCATGAAGTGCACAAATATATGTGTTGTGGGTGTCCCAGACAGAGAAGAGAAGGGAGAGAAAAGCTAATGGAGGAATTGAAATTATCACTGAAAATTTCCAAACTCTTATGAAAGACTTAAAATTACAGATCCAAGAAGTGCAGTGTACCCTAGACACAATAGATCCAAATAGACGTACTTCAAGACACTTACTACTCAGAATGTCAAAAGTCAAAGAGAAAGAGAGAATTTTGAAAGCAGCAAGAGAAAAGCAATCCATAACATAGAAGGTGTGCTAAGGATGCATATCCCCAAGAAAAGCCATGTTTTAATTTCACAAAGGCAGAATAATCCCTATTCAATACTGTATGTTTGAAACTGTAATCAGATCATCTCCCTGGATGATGTGATTTAGACAAGAGTATTGTTAAACTGGATTAGATGATGACATGTCTCCACCCATTTGGATGGGTCTTGAGAAGTTTCTGGAGTCCTATAAAAGAGGAAACATTTTGGAGAATGAGAGAGATTCAGAGAGAGTGAAGCAGAACAATATAGCCAAGGGAAGCAGAGTCCACCAGCCAGCGACCGTTGGAGATGAAGAAGGAAAATGTCTCCCGGGGAGCTTCATGAAACAGGAAGCCAGGAGAAGAAGCTAGCAGATGATGCTGTGTTCGCCATGTGCCCTTCCAGATGAGAGAGGAACCCTGACCATGTTCACCATGTGCCTTTCCAGATGAGAGAGAAACTCTGACTGTGTTCACCATGTGCCTTATCACTTGAGAGAGAAATCTTGAACTTCATCGGCCTTCCTGAACTAAGGTATCATTAACTGGATGCCTTTGATTGGACATTTCTATAGACTTGTTTTAACTGGGACATTTTCTTGGCCTTAGAACTGTAAACTAGCAACTTATTAAATTCCCTTTTTTAAAAGCTGTTCTGTTTCTGGTAATACAGCATTTCTGCAGCTAGCAAACTAGAACACAAGGGAAGCCCAATAAGACTATGCATAGATTTCTCAGCAGAAACCATTGAAGCGAGAAGACAGTGGAATGATATACTTAACATACTAAAAGAGAAAAACTGCTAACCAAGAATACTATATCCAGCAAAATTGTCTTTCAAAAATTATGGGTAAATTAAAACACTTTCTGACTAAAAAGTCAATGAGAGAATTTGTGATCAAGAGATCAGCTCTGCAAGAAATACTAAAGGAAGCACTAGAGACAGATAGGAAAAGACAAGAGACAGAGGTGTGGAGAAGAATGTAGAAATGAAGACTATCAGTTAAGGTAAAAAGAAGAAACATTAGACATGACATATAAAATCCAAAAGGCAGAATGGTAGAAAAAAGTACTGTCCTTACAGTAATAATACTAAATATTAATGGGTTAAACTCCCCAAACAAAAGACACAGACTGGCAGAATGGATTGAAAAACAGGACCCACCTATTTGCTGTCTACAGAAGACACATCCTAGACCTAAGGATAAACATAGGTTGAGAGTGGAAGGTTGGGAAAAGATGTTTCACGCAAACAATACTCAGAAAAGAGCAGGAGTAGCTATACTAATATCCAACAAATTAGACTTCAAATGTAAAACAATTAGAAGAGACAAAGAAGGACACTACGTATTAATAAAAGGAACAAGTTCAACAAGAAGACATAACAATCATAAATATTTATGCATTGAGCCAGAGTGTTCCAAAATACATGAGGCAAACACTGACAAGAGAAACAAACACAAACACCATAATAGTTGGAAACTTCAATTTCCCACTCTCATCAATGGACAGAACATCACAGAGGATCACTAAAACAGAGAATTTGAATAATACAATAAATGAGCTAGACTTATAACAGACATTTATAGAACATTACACCCCACAACAGCAGGATACAGCTTTTTCTCAAGTGCTTATGGACCATTCTCAAGGATAGACCATATGCTGGGTCACAAAGCAAGTCTCAATAAATTTTAAAAGGTTGAAATCATACAAAATACTTTCTCAGATCATAAAGGAATGAAGTTGGAAATCAATAAAAGGCAGAGGGCCAGAAAATTCACACATATATGGAGGCTCAAAAACACACTCAAACAGTCAGTGGGTCAAGAAAGAAATTACAAGAGAAATCATTAAATATCTCGAGGCAAAAGAAAATGAAAACACAACATAAAAAAAATCATGGGATGCAGCAAAAGCAGTGCTGAGAGGGAAATTTATTGCCCTAAATGCCTATATCAAAAAAGAATAAAGAGCAAAAATCAAGGAATTAACACTTCATTTGGAAGAACTACAGAAAGAACAGCAAACTAACCCCAAAGCAAGTAAAAGGAAAAAAATAATGAAGATTAGAGCAGAAATAAATGAAATTGAGAACATGAAAATAATTGAGAAAAATCAACAAAACCAGAAGTTGGTTCTAGGAGAAAATAAACAAGACTGATGGACGCTTAGCAAGGTTGACAAAAAGAAGAAGACAGACGATAGGATGCAAATAAATAACATCAGAAATGGAAGAGGAGACATAACTACTGACCCCGCAGGAAAAAAAAGAGGTAATGGGAGGATACTATGAACAACTCTATGCTTATAAACTAGACGATGTAGATGAAACGGACAACTTTCCAGAAAGGCATGAGAATGACTTTAGAAGTCATTCTAAATGACCTGAGAAGAAATAAATGACCTCAACAACCAATCACAAGTAAAGAAATTGAATTAGTCATTAAGAAGCTCCCCAAGAAGAAAAGTTCAGGAACAGATGGCTTCACATGTGAATTCTACCAGACATTCAAGAAAGAATTAGTACCAATCCTGCTCAAACTCTTCAAAAAAAACTGAATAACTCATTATATGAAGTCAACATCACCCTCATACCAATGCCAGACAAAGATATTACAAGAACAGAAAATTACAGACCAATCTTTCTAACGAATATAGATGCAAAAATCCTCAACAAAGTTTTGCAAATCGAATCCAGCACCACATTAAAAGAATTATACACCATGACCAAGTAGGATTCATCCCAGGTATGCAAGGATGGTTCAACACAAGAAAATCAATTAATGTTATATACCATATCAACAAATCAAAGCACAAAAGCCACATGATCATCTCAATTGATGCAGAAAAGGCATTTGATAAAATTCAACATTCTTTCTTGTTGAAAACACTTCAAAGGATAGGAATAGAAGGGAACTTCCTCAAAATGACAGAGGGAATATATGAAAAACAATATATCAGATAAAGGTCTAGTATCCAAAATTTATAAAGAGATTGTTCAACTCAACAACAAAAAGACAGACAACCTACAAAATGGGCAAAAGACTTGAACAGACACTTCTCAGAAGAGGAAATACAAATGGCCAATAGGCACATGAAAAGATGCTCAACTTCCCTGACTATTAGGGAAATGCAAATCAAAACCACAATGAGATATCATCTTACACCCACCAGAATGGCCATTATCAATAAAACAGAAAATGACAAGTGCTGGAGAGGATGTGGAGAAAGAGCCATACTTATCCACTGTTGGTGGAAATGCCAAACGGTAGAACTGCTATGGAAGGCAGTTTGCCAGTTCCTCAGGAAGCTAATTATATAATTTCCATATGACCCAGCAATACTATTGCTAGGGATCTCCTCAGAGGACATGAGCACAAGGACACAAACGGACATTTGCACACCAATGCTTATAGCACTATTATTTACAATTGCCAAGAGATGGAAACAGCCAAAATGTCTAACAACAGACGAATGGTTAAACAAGCTGTGGTATATACAAACAATGGAATATTATGCAGCTGTAAGACAGAATAAAGTTATGAAGTATATAACAACATGGATGGACCTTAAGGACATTATGCTGAGTGAGATAAGCCAAAACAAAAGGATAAATACTGTATGGTCTCACTGATATGAACTGACATTAGTGATGAACCTAGAGAATTTCAGTTAAGAACAAAGACCATCAGGAGATAGAAACAGGGTAGATACTGGGTAATCGGAGCTGAAGGGATACAGATTATGCAACAGAACTGATTGAAAAATTCAGAAATGGATAGCACAATACTACTTAACTGTAATACAATAATGTCAGTACACTGAATGAAACTGAATGTGAGAATGATAGAGGGAGGAGGGCTGGGGGTACAAATGAAATCAGAAGGAAAGATAGCTGATAAAGACTGAGATGGTACAATCTAGGAATGCCTAGAGTGTACAATGATAGTGACTAAATGCACAAATTAAAAATGTTTTTGCATGAGAAAGAACAAAGAAATGTCAATACTGCAGGTTGTTGAAAATAGATGGTAATTCTTATTTTAAAACTTTAACTTATGTGTGAGACTAAAGCAAAAAAATGCTTATTTGGTACAAAATTTATATTTTGACTAGAGCATTTCCTAATATAACTTATGTGGACAGTTTAACTGAGCACCATAAAGACATGGAACCTTGAGTAGGGCATGAGATTAGTAGGTTTGTCCAGACTGATGCCCTGATAAATCCCAGAGTGATTTGAACAGTGAATGAAAAGTATTTGCAAAGTCCCCTTGGGGGAATGGTGAGAAGGGGGGAAAATTCAACTTCCCCACGTGGAGGATTCCTGATATTCTCACAAGCAGTGGGGACAACCAAAGCAATAGCTGAGCCCTAAATCTTGGGGTTTGTTCATATGAAACTTATCCCCACAATGGATAGGCTAAGCCTACTTAAAATTACGCCTAAGAGTCACCCCCAGAGAACCTCTTTTGTTGTTCATATGAGGCCTGTCCCTTTCAGCCAACAAGACAAGCAAACTCACTGCCCTCCCCCTTTGTATGTGAGACATGACTCTCAGGGGTATAAACCTTCCTGGCAATGTGGGACAGAAATCCTAGAATGAGCTGGGACTCAGCATTAAAGGATTGAGAAAAACTTCTCGACCAGAAGGGGGAAGAGAGAAATGAGACAAAATAAAGTGTCAATGGCTGAGAGATTTCAAACAGAGCTGAGAGGTAATCCTGGAGGTTATTCTTATGCACTATATAGGTATGACATTTTTAGTTAAGGCATATTGGAGAGGCTGTAGGTAAGTGCCTGAAAGTGTAGAGCTGCGTTCCAGTAGCCACGTTTCTTGAAGATGATTATATAATGATATAGCTTTCAATGTGACTGTGTGATTGTGAAAACCTTGTGTCTGATGCTCCTTTTATCTACGGTATGGACAGATGAGTAAAACATATGGATTAAAAATAAAGAAATAATTGGGGGAACAAATATTAAAACAAATGTAGTAGACTGAAATGCTAGTGATCAATGAGCGGGAGTTTTTTTTTAAACACCAAAAAAAACACCAAACAAACACAAACATTCTTAAGTTTTGATCATTCCGCTCTACACATATAATCAGTAATTCACAATGTCATTACATAGTTGCATATTCATCATCATGATCATTTCTTGGAACATTGCATTTATTCAGAAAAAGAAATAAAAAGAAAACAAAAAAATTCATACATATCATACCCCTACCCCACCCTTTCATTGATCACTAGCATTTCAAACTAAATTTATTTTAACATTTGTTCCCCCTATTATTTACTTTTATTCCATATGTTTTACTCGTCTGTTGATAAGGTAGATAAAAAGAGCATCAGACACAAGGTTGAAAGGAGGTTTTAAGGGATATAGAAAAAAATAGGGAAAAGAAAGGCTAAAATATATTGGGTAAATGGAAATACTAACAGTCAATGAAAGAGAGGGGTAAGGGGTATGGTATGTATGAGTTTTTTTCTTTTTCTTTTTATTTCTTTTTCTTAATTGATGCAGATGTTCTAAGAAATGATCATGGTGATGAATACACAACTATGTGATGAAATTGTGTTACTGATTATATACCAAGAATGGAATGATAATATGGTAAGAATATTCATGTCTGTATGTTATGTTTACAAAAAAAATTTAAAAACTAAAAAAAAAAGACAGAACTAAGAAGTCACTAAAAGAAACAAATGAACTGATGACTGTGTGACCTTATTTCCTGCATCCCATTTGGTGCCATAGTGTAAAGGATAGACACACATTAAAGAAGAAATAACTGCATCATAAGGAGCCTCGTTGTGAACCACAGATACTTCCTAACAGTCTAGTCCACTGTCCTCAGCCTTCCTCTACATGAACTTCCTGCAAATATTTGGACTAGGAAGAAGATACCTTTTTCAAAAGCAGCAGCATAAGATCTATACAAACATATTATAAGAAAAAAATGAAGGAAAGGGAGGAAAAAAGCAAATGGGATTTGTTTTATATAAGGATGGCTTAAAATCAATTAATATAAAATGCTAAATTAGTAGAATAAAAGACAATTCTACATTATTATCTTGATAGATACAGAAAAATACTTAATAAAAATCTAACACACATTCTCGAATAAAGCTTTCAACAAACTAGGAACAAAAGGGAAAAACTTCAACCTGATAAAGGACATATATGCAAATACTACAACTAACATTATACATTTTAATGGCAAAAAAACTTCATCAGGGGGCAACAAAGGAAATAAGTTTGTTCTTGCTCCTTCTTTTCAATACTGTTCTGGAGTTTCTAACCAGTGCAAAAAGGGAAAAGCTTCAACCTGATAGAGGGCATCTATGAAAAACGTTCACCTAGGTTCATTATTACCGGTGACAATGTTCTCCCCCTAAGACAAAAAGCAAGGTAAGGATGTACTCTCTTATCATTCCTATTCAACAGTGTACTGGAAGTCCTAGTTAATGTAATAAGGCAAGAAAAAGAAATAAAATGTACACAGACTGGGAAGGAAGAAATAAAAGTCTTTTTAACAGATGATCTGATTGTCTATGCCAAAATACCAAAGAATTGTCAATAAAAATCCTGGAATTAAAAACAAATTGCAGCAAGGTTGCAGGATACAGTGAGAAGTAAACTTCTCGTAGAGCTTCAGGAAGATGGCAGAATAGAATATGCTGAGTTCAACTGCTGCTCCTTGGAACAACTAGAGGAGGGATAGAAAAACAACAGGGACCAGAGTTCAAGGGTGTGAGCAACCAGAGAGGGCCTCGGGAACATATGACTCAGGAGTGCCACCTGCTGGGAAGAACCTGAAAGTGCAGTGTGGCAAACTGTATACCTGCTTAGTTTTGAACAAATCTTCAACTACAGTCACAACAACCTGAATGAGGTCTGGACCTTGGCAGGGAATTACTGACAAGGCAAGTATAAAATGAGACCTTCAATGAAAACACAAGCAAATAAAAAAATCTTAGATGAGTGAAGGAAATCAACTTTCAAAATAACCTTATCAAGATAATCAAATGCCCTGAAAGCAACAAAAAATCACAAAGCACATGAAGATGAACACAGATATGGCCCAGCCAAATGACCAGATTAAAACAACAGAAGAGAAACAGACTTTGGAACAACTAATGAAAGATGTTCACACAACTCTTCCAAATAAATTTAATGGGTTGGCTAATGATATAATGACATAAAGGATATCAAGAAGACTGTAAAAGAGCATAAAGAAGGATTTGAAAGAATAAAACAGAAAAATAGCAGATTTCCCAGAGATGAAGGATGACACAGACCAAATTTAAAATATACTAGAGATGGAAAACAGAAGATTTGAGGCAGCAGAAGAAAGAATAAAGTGAACTAGAGGACAGGACAATTTAATTTGAATGCACAAAAGGACAAATGACAAAGAAGACAGAAAAATTTGAACTGGATCTCAGGGAAACGATGGACTACATGAAGTGCACAAATATAAGAATAATTGGTGTCTCAGAAAGAAAAGAAAAGTAAAGGGCTAGGAAGATTAGCTGAGGAGATAATGAGGGAAAACTTTCCAACCCTTATAAAAGACATAAATATGCAAATCAAAGAAGCACAATGAAAACCAAACAGAATAAATTCAATAGACACACTCTAATACACACACTAATCTCTCTGTCAAATGCTGAAGAGAAGCAGAAAGTCTTGATAGTGGCAAGAGAAAAGCAACTCATAGCATACAAAGGAAACCATATAAGATTGACTTTGGATTACTCAATAGGTACCATGGACAGGAGGAGGCAGTAGTATGATATAATTAAGATTCTGAAAGAGAAAGACTTCCAGCCAAGAATTCTGTATCCAGCCAAGTTGTCCTTCAAAAGTGAGGGAGAAATGAAAATTTTCATAGACAGACAAAGGTGAGATTATCTGTCACCAAGAAACCAGCCCTACAAGAATTACTAAATGGAGTTTTGTCAGCTAAAAAACAAAAAAAAGACAGGAGGGATGTCTGGAAGAGGGCACAGAATTGAAGAGTACTAGTAAGGGTAGCTTAAAGGATAAAAAGAGAAACAGGGACAATCATACACAGATCTGACAAATAAAAAACAAAGGATAAGATGGGATATCCAAGAAATGCATTTATAGTAATTACTGTTACACACTAAACTCACCAATTAGAGATTGGGAAAATGGATTCAGAAATATGATCCATCCATATGCTGCTTACAAGAGACTCATCTTACACCCAAGTAGAGAAATGGATTTCTCTCTATTTCTGTAAGTAAGTGAAGGGATGGAAAAAGATCTTCCATGCCAGCTGTAACCAAAAGACAACAATAGTAGCTATATTAATAGACTTTAAATGTAATGATGTCATAAGAAACAAGGAAGGAAACTATATATTAATAAAACAGACAATTCATGAAGAAGAAATAACAATCATAAGTTTTTATGCTTCTAATCAAAGAGCTCCAAAGTAAATGAGGCAAACACTGGCCAAACTGAAGAGAGCAATAGATGTTTCAACAATAATAGAAGGAAACTTCGATACAACACTGTCCTCTACAAAACAACTAACAGACAGAGGATCAACAAGGGAATAGAGAATTTAAACAATGTGATAAATTAATCAAACCTAACAGATATATACAGATTGCTACACACCAAAACACCAAGATGAACATTCTACTCTAATGCTGACGGAACGTTCTCTAGGATAGATTATATGCTGGGGCACAAAATAGGTATATATAAATTTAAAAGATTGAAATTACAAAGCACTTTCTATGACCACAGTGGAATGAAGATGGAAATCAATAACCACCAAAGACCCAGAACTTTCACAAATACGTGGAGATTAAATGATTAAATAACACATTCTAAAATAATCAATGGGCCATAGAAGAAATTGCAAGAGAAATTGGTAAGTATCTGGAGACAAATGAATATGAGAATACAACATATTGGACCTTATGGAATGCAGGAAGCACAGTGCTGAGAGGGAAATTTATCGTCCTAAATGCCTATATTAAAAAAAAAAAAAGAATGATTAAAAATCGAGGCCTTAAATGCACACCTAGAGGAACTAGAGAAAAAAACAGCCATCAAGCCCCAAAGAAAACAGAAGAAAAATAACAAAGGTTAAAGCAGAAACAAATGAACTGGAGACAAAACAAACAAGAGAAAGAATCAGCAAAACCAAAGGATGATTTTTGAGAAAATCAGTAAAATCAACAGAACCCTAGATAGGCTGAAAAAGGAAAAATGATAAAGGATGCAAATAAACAAAATCAGAAATGAGAGTGGGGTCATTACCATGGACCTTGAAGAAACAACAACAAAAAAACCATTTAGAGAATACAATGAAAAACTATACACCCACAAACTAGACAACTTAGACAAAATGGACAAATTCCTAAAACACAAACAACCTACACTGACTTTGGGAAGAAATAGAAGATCTCAACAAACCAATTACAAGTAAAGAGATTCAATTAGTCATAAAAATCTTCATACAAAGAAAAGTTCAAGACCAGATTGTTTCACAGGGGAATTTTACCAAACATTATAAAACACCAATATTGCTTATACTCTTCCAAAAAGTTGAGGAAAAAGGAATGTACGTAACTCATCCTATGAAGCTAATGTCACCCTAATACCAAGACCAATCTTTTCCCTAACGAACATAGATGCAAAATTCTCATCAAAATACTAGCAAATAGAATTCAACAGCACATTAAAAGGATTATACATCCCAAGTAGAGTTAATGACAGGAATGCAAGGGTGCTTCAACAGAAGAAAATCAATCAATGTAATACAGCACATTAACAAATTGAAAGGGAAAAAAACACACGTTCAAGTTGATGCTGAAAAAGCATTTGACAAAATTCAGCATCCTTTTCTGATAAAGACATTTCAAAAGGAAGGAATAGAAGGAAACGTCCTTAATACGATAAAGGGCATATATGAGAAACTCATAGCCAGTACCATAATTAATAGTGAGAGATTGAAAGCATTCACCCTAAGACAGGGATTGAGACAAGGCTGCCTACTGTCACCACTACTATTCAACATTGTACTAGAAGTTCTAGCTAGAGCAATCAGGCAGGACAAAGAAATAAAACACATCCAAATTGGAAAGGAAAAAATAAAACTTTTATTATTTGCAGGTGATATGATCCTATACCTGGAAAATCCTGAGAAATCTATGGCAAAGCTATTCAAGCTAATAAACAAATTCAGCAAAGTAGAGGGATACAAGATTAATGTGCAAAAATCAGTAATGTTTTTATATATGAGTAATCACCTGAGGAGTCAATTAAGGAAAATATTCCATTCAAAATAGCAACTAAAAGAATCAAGTATCTAGAAATGAACTTAACAAGGGATATAAAGGACTTGTACACATACAACTACATAAGGTGGGAAGACATTCCCTGCTCAAGGACAGGAAGGTTGAATGTAAAGCTGTCACTTCTACCCAAATCAATCTATGATTCAATGCATAACAATTAAAATTTCAACAATCTACTTTGCCGACTTGAAAAAGCTAGTTATTAAATGCATTTGGAAGGGAAAGAGACCTCAAATAACTAAGCATATTCTAAAAAAGAAGAGCAAAGTGGGAAGACTAAAACTTCCTTACTTAAAAGCTTACTATAAAGTCACACTGGTCAAAACAACATGGTACTGCCACACAGACAGAAGTATTGACCAATGGAATTGAATTGAAAGTGCAGAAATAGACTGCCAAATCTATGGTCACTTGATCTTCACCAAGGCCCCCAAATCCACTAAACGGGGACAGAATTATCTTTTCACTGAAAAGGCATGGGAGAGCGGGATATTAATAGCCAAAAGAATGAAAGAGGACCCCTACTTTACACCCAATACAAAAATTAACTCAATGTGGAACAAAGACCTAAATATAAGAACCAGTACCATGATAGAAGAAAATACAGGGAAATATCTTCAAGACCTAGTAATAGGAGGTAGCTTCTTAAACTTTACACCCAAAGCACAAGCAACAAAAGAAAAAAATAAATAAAAAGGAACTCTTCAAGATCAAATCTTCTGAGCCTCAAAGGACTTTGTCAAAAAAGTGAAGAGGCAGCCAACTCAATGGGAGAAAATATTTGGAAACACCATATCAGATAAAGGTTTGATAGCCTGTATACGTAAATCACATAACTCAGCAACAAAAGGACAACCCAGTTATAAAATGGGCAAAAGACACGACTAGACATTTTCCAATGAACAAATGCAAATGATTAGAAAGCACATGAAGAGACGAACTCAGCAATAAAAGGACAACACAGTTATAAAATGGGCAAAAGACACGACTAGACATTTTCCAATGAACAAATACAAATGATTAGAAAGCACATGAAGAGACGCTCATCTTCATTAGCTATAAGGGAAATGCAAAGCAAGACTACAATGAGATATCACCTTACACCTATAAAAATGGCTGCTATTAAACAAACAGAAACTTAAAATGTTGGAGAGGCTATGTATAAAATGGAGCACTTATTCACTGCTGTTGGGAATGTATAACGGTACAGCTGCTGTAGAAGACAGTTTGGCTTAGAAAACTAAGTATCAATTGCCCTACAATCTGGCAACACCACTACTCGGTATACACCCAAATGAGCTGAAAGCAGTGATACAGACATTCGCACACCGATGTTCATAGGGACAGTATTCACAATTGCCAAAGGATGGAAACATCAACAGCCAAGTGGATAAACAAAATGTGGTATATTAATACAATGAAATATTATGTGGCAGTAAAATGAAATGAAATCCTGAAGCATATGATAACATGATGAACCTTGAGGACATGATGCTGTATGAAATAAGCCAGATGGAAAAGGATAGATACTGTATGTGTTCACTAATATGACCCTGATAAAAGTAAATTCAGAGGCTTATAATGTAGAATTTAGGGGAACTAGAGAAACACTGAAGCTAGAAATGGGTGAATGGTCACCTAATGAGGTTGAACTTGAATGTCTGGAAACAGACAGAAGTGCTGGTAGTTCATTAGTGGGCTTATATCAGTAATACTGCCCTATTAAAAGTGAATATGATTAAAAAGGATTGTATAGAGCCATGTATCTCACTGACTAACACTACAAATATAAATACATTCCTGCATGAACTACTTCAAAGATATGAATGTTGTACAAAGAGTGATTAATAGAGGGATAAAGGGTAAACGTCTATTGCATGCTATGGACTACAATTAATAGGAAGACATCAACAGTATCACAGCAATACCAGGGATAAATAATAGGGTTTGAAAGGATGTATGTGCCCTAGAAAAGCCATGTTTTAATCTTAATCCCATTTTGTAAAGGCAGCTGTTTCTTCTAATCCCTATTCAGTACTGTATGTTGGAAAACTGTAATTAGATCATCTCCTTGGTGGTGTGATTTAAAGAGTGGTTGTTAAGCTGGATTAGGTAGAGGCTTGTCTCCACCCATTTGGGTGGGTCTTGATTAGTTTTGTGGAATCATATAAAAGAGGAAACATTTTGGAGGATGAGGAGATTCAGAGAGAGCAGAATCTCAGAGAGAGGTGAAGGGGAGGGACAAGAGTTAAGAGGAGGTTTAGATTTGCTATCTGGTGAGGGTATGTTATCTGTTATTTTTCTCTGTGGACTAATGAAAATTGTCTAAAATTGAGAGTGCTGATGACTGTACCCAAAGTGATGATACAGTAAGACATGGATTGTTGATTTTGGACATTATCTATGATGCAATGGATGGAGGTGGCCAAAGAGTACACTGACCGATTAGCAGAAGGGAGAACTATGGTACATACATATGACGGAATGTTATGTGGTTACAGAAAAGAACTAGCTCATGGGGCATGCAACAAAGTGAATGAACCTTGGGGATATTATATGGTGCAAAATAAGCCAGAAACGAAAGAACAAAGATTGTATGGTTGATTTTAGAAAATACTTATAAGAAAACAGGAGACTAGATTATAAGCTCATATTTGAGTCACATTTAGTCTGGACTTATAAGAGTTATTTCTACATTCTGAGATGCTGTGCTTTATGTATATAACCTGGTATTTCCCTGGAACTTTGAGTACATGTGTGATACTTTAGACTCAGAACTGGTGTTCTGCAGCTATGAAAATCAGCAATGCTACATAACAACTGTGAAAAGAACTGAAAAAGAGATCAAGTTTCAAATAGAGATAATAACTAAGCTGATATGGTTGGTACTAAGGTAAATCAGAACACAGGGCAAAGGATGGTATTGTCTGTGTTCTACTTTGCTAGCTGCTGGAATGCAATATACCAGAAACAGAATGGCTTTTAAAAAGGGGAATTTAATAGGTTGCTAGTTTACAGTTCTAAGGCTGAGAAAATGTCCCAGTTACATCAAGTCTACAGAAATGTCCAATCAAGGCATCCAGAGAAAGATATCTCGGTTCAGGAAGGCCAATGAAGTTCATGGTCTCACTCTCAAGTGAGAAGGCACATGGCAAACATAGTCTTTCTTTCTTGACTGGAAGGGCACATGGTGAACACGGCATCATCTGCTAGCTTTCTCTCCTGGCTTCCAGTTTCATGAAGCTCCCCAGGAGGTGTTTTCCTTCTTCATCTCCAAAGTTCGCTGGCTGGTGGACTGCTTCTTGTGGCTATGTCGTTCTGCTTTGCTCTCTCTGAATCTCCTCATCCTCCAAAATGTTTCCTCTTTTATATGATTCCACAAAACTAATCAAGACCCACCCAAATGGGTGGAGACAAGCCTCTACCTAATCCAGCTTAACAACCACTCTTTAAATCACACCACCAAGGAGATGATCTAATTACAGTTTTCCAACATTCAGTACTGAATAGGGATTAGAAGAAACAGCTGCCTTTACAAAATGGGATTAAGATTAAAACATGGCTTTTCTAGGGCACATACATCCTTTCAAACCAGCACAGTCTGTATTATGGAGTTTCACCTATTATATGAGACCAAAGGAAGAGAGGTTCATTTTGTTCAAAACCTAAATTTTCTGTAACATACAATCTAACTCAACCTGCCTGGATAGCTTATTCAAACAAACCAAACACATGATGCCCAGAATGGAATGAGGACTTGCTTGTAAATCTGTATAGCTTAATGTAATACTCAGATACATCCCAGGCTATGTTGTGCAGATAATTAAGAAGTAGTATCCTGGCCCATGTACTTAATTCCCAGACCATTCACTTTCAAAAAACAAACAAAGGAAAAAACAAACAAACAATAAAAATTCAATAAATGGTGCTGCAGTATTGAGATACTCACTTGGAAAAAGAATGAAACGTGACCCCCACCATACAAAAA
The DNA here is from genome assembly GCF_023851605.1 of Tamandua tetradactyla. Classification (NCBI taxonomy): domain Eukaryota; kingdom Metazoa; phylum Chordata; class Mammalia; order Pilosa; family Myrmecophagidae; genus Tamandua; species Tamandua tetradactyla. The sequence goes on from NC_135328.1 coordinate 177,000,974, forward strand.
AAAAAAAAAAAAAAAGGATTGATAAAGCCATTTGAAGGACTAGAGAAAAAATATGGAACCATTAAATGTTCCCACTGGGGAAACCCCTGAAACTCTCTCAAACACTAGAGACTCCCAAGTTAATAGGCCAAACCTTTGATCTTGAGGCTTGGTCTTATGAAACTTATTTCTGTAGTGGAGAAGCTAAATCTACCTATAATTAGGCCTAAGAATTATTTCTAGAAGACCTCTTTTGTTGCTCGGATGTTGCCTCTTTCTCTCTAAACCCAACTCAGCAAGAAAAATCATTACTCTCCCTCCTACCTGGGACGTGACATTCAGGATTTAAAGTCTCCCTGACAATGTGAGACATGATTCCCAGGAATTAGCCTAGCCCTGGCACCATGATATCGACAATGTCTTCCTCACCAAAAGGGAAAGAAACGTAACAAAATAAGATACCAGTGGCTAAGAGAGTTCAAATAGAGTTCAGAAGTTATTCTGGAAGCTACTCATATGCAAACTTCAACTAGGTATTGCCATTTACCATGATTTGCCAGCCCCAACTAACATCATTCCTGTTAACCCCAAAGAACAGCTAGGGTCTAGCTGAGATTCTACAAAAGTTTCATGTACTAAGTTCACTTTCCAGAGACCTATAACCTCCATATGGATCCTCTGAAACCCAGAGGAGCCAGCCTCTCTAAGAACACCAACTAGTTCCATCCTCCTATCCTAAATTGTCAACATCCCTTTTCAACGTGAAAAAGTTAGAATGGGGATAGTCCAAATACCCTTAAAAACTTGGAGATGGATCAAAGGAGAGTGAAGAGTTGTAACAGAGAAAATAGAATTTAACTAATGAATATGATTGCTGAATCATTATACTGATATTTCTTTTAGTCTCCAATGACCTGGAGCAACTGGAAGGAAAAACCTGAAATTGTGGAACTGTAACTCATACCAGACTTTGAAATCTGTTCTATAAATACTTGTTAAAATGTACTTTGAAATTTATTGCTTTTCTGTATATTTCACAATAAAAATCATTAAAAAATATAAATTGCTCTAGTATATCAGCAATGAACAACTAGAATTTGAAATTTAAACACAATGCCACTTACGTTAGCACCAAAAAATGTAAATATTTAGGTATAAATCTAATAAATTATGTATAAGATCCATATGAGGAAGATTATAAAACTCTGATGAAATAAAGATATAAATAAATGGAGAGATATTCCATGTTTATGGATAGGAAGACTTGATATTAAGATGTCATTCTTTCCATCTTGTCCTGGTCTAAATCCTAGCAAATTACTTTGCATAGATTGAGAAACTGATTCTAAAGTGTATATGGAAAGTCAAAAGACCCAGAATAGCCAACACAATACTGAAGAAGAACAGAATCAGAGGACTGAAAGTACCTGACTTCAAGACTAACTATAAAGCTACAATAATCAAGCATGTGTGGTGTTGGGAAAAGAACAGACAAATAGATCAATGGAACAGACAGCCCAGAAACAGACAGACACACAAATATATTCAACTGGTCTTTGACAAAGAAGAAAAGGCAAATCAATAGAGAAAGAAATCTTTTCAACAAATGTGCATCCACATGCAAAATGAATCCAAGACTTTGACCCTACTCCTTTCACAGAAGTTAACTCAAAATGGTAATAGACCTAAATATACAATGCAAATCTACAAAACTTCTAGAGGACAACACAGGAGAAAATCCAGGTGACCTTGGGTTTTGGCAATGAGTTTTTACATACAACCACAAAAGCATGATACATGAAAGGAAAAAATTTAAACTTTGCACTTTAAAAGACATCCAACTTTGTACATGTAAAAAAATGTAAAGACAAGCCACAGACTGGGAGAAAACACTAGCTAATCATATATTTGAGGAAGGATATATATGTAGAACATATACAGAACTCTTATAGCTCAATAACAAGATAGACAAAAGGACAGGATTGTAGGAGGCTCTAGGATAATTTAAAACCAGCAGGAAATGTCTGAATCAACTATTTCAAAATCCTGAAGTCCAGTGGAACACTGTGCAGCATCCAAGAAAGAGTGGGAGAAGAGGCTGGTAAACTGCAGCAAACACCAGTGAATTGTTCTCTCTGGGCAGTGGCTACCATCGCCTATCCAGGGGTGTATGGTCTAATCGCTGCTTTTGATTAGCTACTTCAGACTGCTAGGGGCCTGGCTTAGAAGGCAACCATAGTTCCAACCCACCCTGGACAAAGGTAGTAGAGGAGACTTTTAAGATGGTATGCTTCCTCAGAGTTGTGGAGGATGGTTGAAGGGCTGCATGTGATGGGCAAATGCCAAGTTAAGAAAGAGGAGTCTGAGTAGCTATGGAAAAAGCTCCTGGTGTCATTCCTGGTCCTCCTCATCATTTCCTCTCCAGAGCAATGTGTAGCCCTTTGTGGGTCTCTGGCCTTGAACAAGTTGAAAAACAATGACTTGGGAAACTCCTATCCAGCATGCCCCATAGTTTGCACCAGGAAAAGCAGAGTATAAAACAACTTAGTAGGTTCACTTACCTCTGTTAAGTCCTGCAGTGGAGGGAGAATGTCTATTTCCTGCAGAGGGGAGGAGGTATTCAAATTCCCACAAAAGGGGAACTTCTAAGGCCACTAGCAACCACAAGCCACAGATAAGACACAGGCCCAGAAAAGACAGGGAGGACCCTGTACTTTGCATACTTCTTGGGCTGACCTTCTTGACAGGGCAGCTGAATTATGAAGGAGAGCACCAATCAACACAAAGCCAATGAAAGGTGTTCTTGCTTAGGTCGGCTTTGTCTAGCTCCTGATACTCATGAAAATCTCTTTTTCTTGGATACAAACTCAAAACAGACATATCAGGGAATTGTTCTAGTTTGCTAGCTGCTGGAATGCAACATACCAGGAATGGAATGGCTTTTTTAAAGGGGGAGTTTAATAAGTTGCTAGTTTACAGTTCTAAGGCCAAGAAAATGTCCCAATTAAAACAAGCCTATAGAAATGTCCATTCAAAGGCATCCAGGGAAAGATACCTTGGTTCAAGAAGGCCGATGACATTCAGGGTTTCTCTCTCATCTGAGAAGGCACATGGTGAACACAATCAGAGTTTCTTTCTTGGCTGGAAGGGAACATGGCGAACACGGTGTTATCTGCTAGCTTTTTCTCCTGGCTTTCTGTTTCGTGAAGCTCCCAGGGAGGAGCTTTCCTTTTTCATCTCCAAAGGTCACTGACTGGTTCTCTCTGCTTTTTGTGGCTATGTCGTTTTTCTCTGCTCTCTCTGAATCTCTCTCATTCTGCAAAATGTTTCCTCTTTTATAGGACTTCAGAAACTAATCAAGACCCACCCAAATGGGGGGAGACATGCCTCCAGCTAATCCAGCTTAACAAACACTCTCGATTAAATCACACCTCCAGGCATATGATCTAATTACAGATTCAAACATACAACACTGAATAGGGATTAGAAGATCCCCCCACAGCTGCCTTTACAAAATGGGATTAAGATTAAAACATGGCTTCTCTAGGGTACATACATCATTTCAAACCAGCACAGGAATAAATCCCAGAGTTAACATTTTTAAATATTAAAACATAAAGTGTGCAACAAAGGATTACAAGAAAAACAAAGAAACAAAAAATGATGGTCCACCCAAAGGAAAAGGATAGAAATTGAGAAAATATTAACAAAGAAGACCAGACTGAACATATTGGACAAATACTTTAAAGATATTTTCAGTATGTTCAAGTAGATGAATGAAAATAGAGAGAAAAAACTGAAGGATATCAGAAAAACAATGAATGAACAATATGAGAATCTTAAAAAAGAGATAGAAAATTTTTTAAAAGGAAATAAAACTACTGGAATTGAAGTCCACAACAACTGAAATGAAAAATTCTCAGGAGGGTTTCAACAGTAGATTGGAGCTGGCAGACGAAAAGTCAGTGAACTTGAAGGGGACCTTTCATCAGAGCTTCCAGCTTCACAACCTGCCCTATGGATTTTGGACTCTTCCATTCCCACAGCTGTGTGAGACACCTTTATAAATCTCATATTTACAGATCTCCCCTCTTGATTCTATTTCTCTAGAGAACTCTAACAGCTTGGTACCAGGAGTGTTTCTTGAGAGAAAGAATCTTAAAAACAGGTTTTCACAATTGATTTTCTACTCTGACTAGACTTAGAGGCACTAATGACTTTGTTTCCAAAAATCAAGATGGCACTGAGAGTCTGTGGGGTGAGTTGGCAAAAGAGATGCTCAAAATAGCACCATTAGCTTCTGCTAATTGTATGCTTATATCAGGCAAGGCTCTGGGTGAGAATGTTTTGACAGCCTTATGGAGTTTTATGGAATTAAGAAGTATAATGATGTTGGCTAGCTGTTATTAAATATGCTGGATACAGTGATGAAGAAAGGGATGAATTGAAGATTTCAAGTTTGGATCCTCAGTGCCATATGAATGACATAAAAGTTTCCATATATGCCCTGAAAGAAAATCTTATTACCTGTTACCAGACACAAAGCCTCATTGTACGAGTAGCAGATTTACAATGTAAACTAAAATCTCAACCTTGCAGGGTGTTTGTTGTTAAAGTAAGGACTTTGATTGGAAAAGAATGGGATCCTGAAACATGAGATGTGATATATGGCTTGATAATGATGGCAATGGGGAGACAGGATCCCCGGAATCTGCTAAGCCTTTGCTAGATAGACCTGTAATGGACTGCCCTGAGGAAAGAGCTTCCCAAACTCCAGTCTCCTCAGAGGAGTCTGCCATCCAATCTCCACCTAAAAAGATTAACTTTTCAGTGCGTGCTAACCCTGTAACCACCTTCCCTGGGGAAACAACCCTCACTCCTCTGTCTCACTCCTCTGTTTCACCAGATGAAACTGCAACAGAATGCCCTGAGGTAATTGATTGAAAGTTCTATTTCTTTTCATGACCCACCCTTACCACCTCTCCTTTTTTCAAAACCTATACCTACACTAAAGTCCTGACAGGCCCCGAAAGATGAGGCACAAAGTGTGACCCATGAGAAGTGTATGCCATATTCCAAAAGAACTGTATGAGTTTTCCAATCTATAAAGACAGAAATCAAAGGATTAAGTGTGGGACTGGATATTAAAGGTGGGGATAATGATGAAATTCTTGATATGGGCCCACTAAGCAGAGATTCTGTATTCAGCATTGTAGCTCGAGGGGTTAGAAAGGGCATTAACAGTTTGTTTGGATGGTTGGTTGAAACATGGATCAAAAGGTGGCTGACATTACAGGAGGTCGAAATGCCAGAACTGCCTTCGTATAATGTAGATGAGGGAAGGGATCCAGAAGCTTAGAGAAATGGGAATGTTAGAGTGGATTTATCATGGAAGACCTGCTCAAATACCCTAGGAATGTACAGAGGACACATCTTTCATCAGAACCTTGAGAAATAAATTCATGAGCCTAGCTACATCATCCCTGAAGAGCTCTGTAGTCACATTTTGTAGGTCAGATACTACTGTGGAAATTGCTGTCACTGAGCTGGAATCCTTAAATACAACAGGTATGATCGGATCCCAAGTTGGCAGAAGCCATGTGGCGACAGTTAATCACCATAGACAAGGTACGCAAGTCCACTATAATGGACGCAGATTCAAAGCAGTCATCAAAACAATCTGACTCGCAGAGACTTTTAAAACAATCTGACTCGCAGAGACTTGTGGAGTTGGCTAGTAGATCATGGGATACCTAGACGTAAAATAGATGGGCAGTCTACTAAATTCTTGTTTGAGCTGTATAAGCAGAATAATTCTAAGTAACAGAAATCTAACTTGAATTACAATAAGAGAGAGTTACAGCCCCTTAATCAATTCCCAGACTTGAGACAGTTTTCAGATCCAGAGCCCCTCATAGCTGGAAGTGCCAGCTACCCCTGGGGAAGGTCCATTTTGTACTGCCCAAAACTCATACCGTTAACCTTCCTCCCAGTTCTTCCCCAAGGAGATCAACAGCCTTTTACCAGGGTGAGTGTGCGCTGGGAAAAGGAAATGATCAGATATTTCAAGGATTATTAGACACTGGCTCAGAAGTGACACTAATTCCAGGAGACCCAAAACGCTACTCTGGTCAACCAGTCAGAGTAGGGGCTTACTGATGTCAGATAATCGATGGAGTTTTAGCTCAGGTCCATCTCACAGTGGGTCCAGTGGGATCCTGGACCCATTCTCTGGTCATTTTCCCAGTTCCAGAGTGCATAATTGGAACTGACATATTCAGCAACTGGCAGAATCCCCACACTGGTTCTCTTACTTGTGGAGTGGGGGCTATTATGGCAGGAAAGGACAAGTGGAAGCCACTAGAACTGCCCCTACCTAGCAAAATAGTGAATCAGAAGCAATATCATATTCCTGGAGAAATTGCAGAGATTTGTGCCACTCTTAAGGACTTGAAGGATGCAGGGGTGGCGATTCCCATCACACTTCATTCAACTCTATTTGTCCTGTGCAGAAAACAGCTGGGACTAGAAGGATGACAGTGAAATATTGTAAACTTAACCAGGTGATGACTCCAATTGCAGCTGCTGTTCCAGATGTGGTAACACTGCTTGAGCAAATTAACACCTCCCCTGGTACCTGGTATGTAGCTATTGATCTGGCAATGCTTTTTTTCTCCATAGCTGTAAGGACCACCACTAACAGTTTGCATTCAGCTGGAAAGGTCAGCAGTATACCTTCACTGTCCTGCCTCAGGGATATATCAACTCTCCAGCCCAATGTCACAATTTTGTCTGCAGGGACCTTGAAAGTTTCTCCCTCTCAAAAGACAGCACACTGGTCCATTATATTGATGTTATGCTGACTAGACCTCTGAGCAAGAAGTAGCAGCTACTCTAGACTTACTGGAAAGGCATTTGCATGTCAGGGGGTGGGAGATAAATCCAACAAAAATACAGGGCTTTCCACCTCAGTGAAACATTTAGATGCCCAGTGGTGTGGGGCATGTCAAGATATCCCTTCTAAAGTAAAGGATTAGCTGTTGCATCTGCCCCTCCTATGACTAAAAAAGAGACACAATGCCTAGTTGGCCTCTCTGGATTTTGGAGACAATATATTCCTCATTTGGGTGCACTCTCCAGCCCATTTACTGAGTGACCACAAAAGCTGCTGGTTTTCAGTGGGGACTGGAACAACAGGAGACATTGTGACATATCCAGGCCGCTGCGCAAGATACTCTGCCACTTGGGCCATATGATATTGCAGATCACTGCAATAGCGCTGGCAGTGTAAGTGGCAAATAGGGATGCTGTCTGGACCCCCTGGCAGGCCCCTATAGGAGAATCATAAATCAGACCCTTAGGATTTTGGAGAACAGCCATACTATCTGCTGCAGATAACAACTCTCCTCTTGAGAAACACCTTTTAGTCTGCTATTGGGCCTTAGTAGAGACTGAACACTTAATCATGGCCACCAAGTTACCATGAGATCTGAGCTGCCTATCATGAGCTGGGTGTTGTCTGATCCACCAAGCGATAAAGTTGGGTGTATACAGCATTACTAAAATGGAAACAGTATATTAGAGGTAGGGCTTGAGCAGGTCCTGAAGGCACAAGTAAGTAAAATGGCCCAAATTCTCATGGTTCCCACTCCTGCCACATTACCTTCTCTTTCCCAGACCAGACTATGGCCTCTTGAGGAGTTCCTTACAGTCAGCTGACTGAGGAAGAGAAACTTGGGCCTGGTTTACAGACTGTTTTGCATGATATGCAGGGACTGCCCAGAAGCGGACAGTTGCAGCACTACAACTTTATTCTGGGATACCCTTAAAGGACAGTGGTGAGGGGAAATCCTCCTGGTGGGTGGAACTTTGAGAAATGCGCCTGGTTGTTCATTTCGCTTGGAAGGAGAACTGGCCAGAGGTGCATTTCTCTATGACTCATGGGCTGTTGCTAATGGTTTGGCTGGATGGTAAGGAACTTGGAAGGAGCATGATTGAAAAATTGGTGACAAAGAGGTTTGGAGAAGAGGTATGCAGATAGACTTTTCTGAGGGGCAAAGAACTTGAAGTCATGTTTGTGTCACATGTGAATGTTCACCAGAGGGTGACTTCAGCAGAAGGTTTTAATAATCAAGTGGATAAGATGATCAGTCCTATGGATATAAGTAATCCTCTTTTCTTAGCCACTCCTGCCATTGCCCAATGAGCTCATGAACAAAGCGGGCATGGTGGTAGGGGTGGAGGTTATGCATGGGCTCAGTAACATGGACTTCCACTCACCAAGGTCAACCTGGCTTTGACAACTGCTGAGTGCCCAATCTGCCAACAGCAGAGACCCACACTCAGTTCCTGATATGGCAGCATTCCTTGAGGTGATTAGGAAGGTTGTGGTAGGTTGATTACATTGGACCACTTCCATTATGGAAGGGAAAGTGATTTGTTCTAAGCGGAATAGACACATATGCCAGATATAGGTTTGCATTTCCTGCACACAATGTTTCCACAAAAACTACCATACATGGACTTACGGAAAGTCTTACCCACCATCATGATATTCCACACAGCATTGCCTCTGATCAAGGAACCCACTTCACAGCAAATGAAGTGCAGGAAAGGTCACATGCTGATGGAATTCTCTGGTCTTACCATGTTCCCCATTATCCAGAAGCAGCTGGGTTGATAGAATATGGAACGGCCTTCTGAAGACCTAATTACAGTGCCAACTAGGTGGCAATACCTTGCAGGGCTGAGGCGATGTTCTCTAGGAAGCTGTGCATGCTCTGAATCAGTGTCCACTCTATGGAACATTATTCAGCAATACAAAGGAATGACCTAATTATACACACTACAACATGAATGAACCTCAAAAACATGCTCTGTGAGATAAGCCAAAACCACAAAAATACATAGGGAAGTTGAGTCAGAAGATGACTGAAGCCAGGTAACAGTTTGCTCATCCATCCATGCCAAATGGATGGTGGGGAAGGTGATGCAAAACACTGGTAGAGCGGGAGTGACCATGCTTGTTCTGGATCTCTATGTATTAAAGTATTTTAACAAGCAAAATACTTACTTTGCTCACTATGCTCTTTGGCAGTGCACAGTTGGGGATATTGTGCTTCTCAAACCTTTACCTGTTCCACAAATAAAGCATGTGAAACATGAACTGGTTGAGATCATTTTAAAAGTTCAAAAAGTCACAGATCCAGAAATGTGAAAACCCTCTGCAGGAACTATCTACTTGGAAAGTCCAGGCAGTTTGGAAACTACCCACCTAAGCAAAAATATGACATAATTCAATATCTCTTCAATGCAATAAAGGAAGATTGTGTGAAACTGAAATATTTATAAGTTTTATGGAAAAAGAAACTTTGCTAATTTCATCATAAACTGTCCAATTTATCTTATGTATTTATGAAATAGCTAAAAATAAATTAAGTAAAGGAGCTGTTTCATATTTCCTATTTTATCGAACATACTTTTTTGTTACATTAAGTATGCCTAGAGGTCTTCTGCAACACGTTGAAAATTCCGATTATTTTTGAAAATGTATTGTTTTTTTTTTATACTAGGGAATCTTGAGTTTCTCTCAGAACCATTATTTTGGGAGAAGAAAAACTTCTGAAATCATAAACAGAGAAGACTATGTTAAGTGAATATTTATTTTTGATGGTATATTTTCAAATTATTTTTTTTCTGATTTCAGCAATTTCAAAGGAAAATAATCAACATGCTTGTGGTCAGACTTTATCAGATTAGGCTGTTTTAATAAAAAGTCAACATGAAAAGAAAAAACCAACATGGTGCATGATTTCATTTATAAGAAATTTAGAGCAGCAAAAAACAAATCAATGGTTGCCTAGGGCTTGGAGTGAGAATAGAATTACCTGCACATAGGCACAAGGAAACTTAGGGGAGATGAAAATATTCTAAAACTGGATTGTTATGATGTTGTAACCAAGAAATTAGAATCTAAGGGATGATTTTGATTACTGAATCTTATTTCTTTTTGCTTTCTGGGGTACTGGAGTAGACAGAGGGGAACACCTGAAGTCCCTAAACTATAATTTAGCTGCTTCGAATTCTGAAATGACTGCAAAAACCCTTATCTTGTGCTTCTGTGTAAGAGCTGTTACTCCTTTTACCTGGTCATTTTCTTGTAGTACAAAGGCCCTAATGTTAATGAAGAATTTGAAGTCAGCCATAAACTAGCTTCAGCCCCGAACATTTGTAAATCATATCAGCTAGATTCTGCTATTGAAAGATACCTTGTCTCCCTTCCTTTTGGTTCTCACCTTTAGTACTGAAGTGATAGCCTGCCTCCCCTTCTTTCAACTTATGCTCTCCTATTGAAATGATAATGATAACACTGTCTCCTTTTCTGCTTTGAACTTGCTATTCAAAATGGCCTCATCTCCCCCTTCTAAAATCCTTAAAACCCTGAATCCCCTAAACTTGGGGAGACAGATTTTGGGCCATTGGGCCAACTGCTCTCCTACTATGCGCCTAGTAATAAACTCTTTCTCTTTGAAATTCCCACGTCTCAGGAATGGGTTATTGAGCGCGTTGGGCAAAAGAATCCATGGTCTTTGTCCGGTTAACAATGGTTGCACAATTCTAAAAACTTAGTGAAAATATCCAAACACTTACAATTGGAATTTTAGGATAGATCAATTATACCTCAATAAAGTTGTTTTTAAAAAATGCAGGCCCATGAAGGTCCATCTGATGCACTTAATATACTTAAAAATCTTTCCTTCTTCCCTTCCTTCCTGAATAACTTAGTCTAGATGCCATTAGATGAGGCTGGTGGCCAAGTGGTAAGGGGAAGGTGTAGCAGCTGGAATGGATGTCAGAGAATGATGGGGTAGGGAGTTTGTCTGTTTGGTAAGTCTGGCGTAGGGTGCTGAAGACCCAGCAGGGTGAGGACAGGGTACGGAGGGCATCCATACAGGAGGATAGTGTTTGCAAAGAGAGAAGGGTTACAGACAGGAAGAAATGATCAAATAAACAAAGATGTCAAGGATAATGAGAGTAAGGTTTCAAAGAAGGAAGTTAAGACTATGACATAGAGGAAACAAGAATGAACTAGAACTGGATCAGAGATTTCAATGTGAAGTTATGGTTTTTGATATATAAAAATCAAGAAATAAAGATATGTATATATGTGTTATATGCATACATTCCCTAGTCTGTCCACTGAGGAGGACTGGGAACAATGAATTCAAATGTCAGTCAACAAGCCAACATGAAGATTGTTGGCTTTTGAATATCATTTTCCATTTTAAAAAAAGAACCATGCCCCTTAGGGAAATGGCTAATTTGGGAGTTAAGGCAGGGAGAGTACAAAATAAATCAGCCAGGAACATCTTATTGGGCCAGAAAGCTAGGAAGTGCTCAAAGAATGATGGAAGCATGTAATAAAGACATGGAAGCCAACAAGGATTCTCCCTGACCAAGCATAGTATAACTTAGCATCATTATGATGCTAACAGATTATAACCCATTATAATTTGAATTTATGATGACATACAGAAAACAAAAGAAAAAATAAACAGGGAGAGGTGAAAGTTTTCCTTACAGTGGAATGCCAACTGATGACTGTGGAAAAAAGGACAGAATTAGAAAACCACTGCAGTGTAATAATTCAGCCAAGAAATAGCAATGGATGCTAAAACTAGTGGATTAAAATTTGATGAAGATTGGAATATTTATATAATTTCAAAAAAAAAACTTCCCATATTTATTAATTACAAAGGGAAAAAGAGTAATTTTACAGCCCAGAAATTTGGTAGATATCACCTTAATCAAGTGATCAAGGTTACCTTCACGGTAATGGGACACTAAGCCTACTGATAGGATGTAATGAGAAGAACACAGCTTTATTTTTGTGATATTCCTGCCAAAGATGTATAACCTGAATCTAATCATGAGGAAATATGAGACCAACTCAAACTGAAGGGCATTCTAGCAAATAATTGACCATAATCTTCAAAAGTGTCAAGGTTATACAAGTTGAGAAAAGACTGCAGAACTATTCCAGATTGAAGGAGATTAAAGAAAAATAGGAAGATGGTAACACATAATTCTGGATCGAAGTCTTTTTTATTTTTTCTTTTAATAAAGGACATTAGTGAGACATTTGGCAAAATATGAACTGAGTTTATGGATTACATGGTAGGATTAATGTTTAATTTTCCCTATTTTAATGGCTATAATGTGGTTATGAAAATGTCTTTGTAGGAAGTATGCACTAAAGCATTCAGGGGTGATGGAAAATCATGTTGTGATTCACGAATGGGCCAGGGTAGGGGGTTGGCAAACTTTCTTTTTAAACAGTCAGATACATAAACATTTCAAACTTTGCAGGCCACATATGGTCTCTGTCATGTATTTCTTAGTTTTTTCTTGTTTTGTTTTGTTTTAGTTGGTCGTTTTTTACATTCTTTAAAAATGAAAAAAACATTCTTATCTTAAGGGCTGTACTGCAGGTCACAAGTGGCCTAAGGGCTGCAGTTTGTTGACCTCCAGTTAGGGAAGAAAAGCTTTTTGAACTATTCTTGCAATTTTGAAATGATTTAAAAAGAATATGTCTGCTAAAGTCAGAGCAGTCACCTGAAAAGTTCTGCAAATGGCTACAATAAAGGTGAAGAGGGCTGAAAGCTGAAAGCTTACTGAATAAAAAGCCTTCTCTCTCTGCTTTTACTCCATCACAAGCTGGGAACTTTCTTCTGGCCAATTTGGGCCTATGCTCCCTGGGAGGTGAATGAATGAATAAATGAATCTAACACGAATTTTCCTAGAAGATAGAATTCCCTACACATTAAGTTGGGAAATAAATCCTTGACCCTTAAGGAAAATTTTAATTTTCCTCAAGGAACACATTTTCTTTGTCTTTTATAAACCCTAGAAAATACAATTTAAAAAGAAATTGTTGCTTATCTCTAAGCTCAGTATTGACAGAGAAGCTTAAGAAAGTAAATTAGAATTCACAACTAACCCTGATATGTAAACCAAAGAAATATAATGCTTCAGTTTTGCAACGTTATAAAATACTGAACACAAGCTGTTTCCTGGAGCACCCCCAAAATTTCAAAATGACAGAAAGCAGAAAGGCCTCACTATGTAAGAAAATAATGGGCTTTCCAGACAACTCACTCCTGGGAATGCTAATTTTCTCTTCCTGGAATGTTCAGTAGGCTTTCCTAATGCAAAGTATATGAAACTATCTGCCTTGGGTCTGTGGGTTCCTACTTCAAAGAACAGCAATTGAGAACCAAAATTAAAGCATCCTAATCTGAATAGCAAAGCCAGGACCCAGGAGTACCAGATATGATTCTAGCTCTGTAGCCTGCACAGTCAACCAAAGCACTTGACAGAGGCCAAACTTAACCATTACAAATAAAATGTACTAAAGATCAGTGGGAAAGTTAAGGTTTTGTTCACTACAGCACCAACATCTACTGACTGGTCCTTATTTAATCTCACTAAAAAACTCATTATAGACTGCCTCTATCCCTTAAACATATGAAGAGATATTCAATATCATTCATAAAAGAAATATAAATTTAAATTATACTGAGATACCATTTCTCACCCATCAGATTGGCAAAAATGTAAAACCTTGACAATACATGCTGTTGGTGAGGCTTTAAGCAAACAGACATTCTCATATACTACTGGTGGTGAAATGGTATAACCATTATATAGAGAAATATCTAATAAACCTACATAATAAACCTAAACATGCATTTATTCTTTGACTCAGCAGTCCCAGTCCCAGGAATTTATTCTGAAGATACACTGCAAACAAAATGAAAATATATAAGCACTGTGCCGGTTTGAAGCTATTAGGTACCCCAGAAAAGCCATGTCTTTTAACCCTCATTCAATATTGCAGGTGGAATCTTTTTGCTTATTTCCATAGAGATATGACTCACCCAATTGTGGGTGGTAACTTTTGATTAGATGGTTTCCATGGAGATGTGTCTCTACCTATTCAAGGTGGGACTGCTTATTGGAAACTTTTTTTTTTTTGGCATGGGCAGGCACCGGGAAGCAAATGCTTATTGGAAACTTTTAAGAGGGAACCATTTTGGAAAAAGTTTTAGAGTCCAACAGAGCCCATGCAGCCAGAGACTTTCGGAGCAGAAGGAAAACGCCCCCAGGGAAGCCTTATGAAATGAGCAGAGAAAGTTAGCAGATATCACCATGTGCCCTTCCAGCTGAGAGAGAAACCCCAAACTTCCTTGGTATCTTTCCCTCGATGCCTTAGTTTAGACATTTTCACGGGCCTTAGAATGGTAAACTTGCAACTTAATAAATTCTCCTTTTTAAAAGCTGCTCAGTTTCTGGTATAGTACATTCTAGCAGCTTACTAACTAAAACAAGCACCAACAAATAATCAAAGCCATGAAAACAAAATTTTTGATGCCAAGAATCTATCACTGAAAAATGTATCTCTCACTCGACTATTAGCATGCTAATTCTCCAAAAGTGGCAATCTAGCCCTGAACCCATCCTATCTACCAAGATCATGGAAGGGACTGACTCTGGCCCCTGAAATAGTCAAGATCAGCACTGGCCCTTTTATTCTCTAGCATCCAGGCCACCAAAGGGAAGCTGCCACAAGAGGCCCGCCTAAAAGAATGTTACCAGATAATATTTATCTTTCAGGTTGCCCAGGCAGGAGGGCATGCAGCTGCCACTGCCTCATCTGAGCCAGAAACAAAGCTTAGATGGGCAGGACAAAATGATGAATGATATCTAGAGCTGTCTGTGGGACAATATAATTAATGGAAGCAAAAGTAAAATTAATGAAAACAAAACAGAGTGCTGAAAATCTATAACAGGTGAGTTTTCCAATAGGAGCTGCATCAAAGTAACTAATATTAGCAGCTAACATTACTGAGCACTTTTTATATGCCGGATAGTGAATATTATTAATTTTATACGTATTTATTCATTTAATCTGTGCAATAATATTTGCAGTACTATTATTTTCCTTATTTTAATGATGCACAAAATTGAGGCAGAAAGAAGTCAAGAAATTTGCCACAGCTGGTTGCAGCAGGGCCAGGATAAGAACTTTCCTCCTTTGGAAGTACTTTGAAAGCGGTTGCTTAAAAAAAGAAAGACAAGAAAAGCAGGTGTTGGTGAAATGGAAATAGTACTTTCTCTTTGGCAAGAGACAATCTTGACACTGCCAAAAAAGGTTTTCAAAGGCTGCCTCATTTTGGAGAAGGGCCAAAGGAACACCTGTCCTTTTGCCATATAAGTCTACAGAAAGTCTTCAAACAGAATGGGTCAGACAGTGAAATGAGTAAAAATATCTGCAAGCTTTAGCAGTGAACTAGAAATACCTATGCAATAGGAAGTGGGCTAGGGCTAGAACCTTTCCAATATAAAGGTGACTCTAATAAGGACTTCTTGCTGTCAATTGCTCCATGTTAGAAGGCCAACAAACACTAGACTTTGGTAATTTAAAACCAATGATATACCTATACCATTCTATGTTCCAAAAAGTTTTCAATACAAGGTTTATATCCAGCAGGTCTAAAGCTAGATGAGGGACTAGTCAGAGGAACAACTACTTCCTCATTCTTCAGGACACCAAAGTACACCTGCCTCTACCGCTCTTTTGAACAAGGTATGCCAACAAGGCAATACCCACGTCTAAGTGCCAATCAATAGACTGGATCATATTATTAAAAGATGTACAGTTTGACTAAAGGTTAGAGGTTAATTAAATTCAACCTAAAGCATGATAATTCACTATGCCTCTTGAGATTGATCATACCCACAGGAAAGACTTAAGAGCTAGCTAGCATCAACGCCTATCTATAACAGACTCATTCCTTCTCTTCAAGGAAAAAAAACCCATAAATATATTATAGAATTATAACAGGCAAAGTTTCAAACTCTGTCTTGATAGTCCTTCAAATTACAATGGGCAAAATTAGTTATGACAGGCACATCATTATTAAGGTCCTAAGAATATCACCAGGATGCAGACAATGAAGAGGGTTGGGATTTAGAGCAGGGCCAGTTCTCAGCACTCTGACAAAGGAACACAACTATTTTCTAGCCCTTCAGGGAAAAGCAGCCAAAAGCCTCAATAGCTAGACTCCAGAGTAGATAAAAGATAAAGCCACTGGGAGATGGCAGAGTGTGGACTCTAGTTCCTTCTCTTACAAATAATGTAAGCCCTACAATTGTCCCACCGTACTCCCTGGAGAACAGTTCCAAGGAGGAGGTACCGAGCATGTTAGAAGACTAACCGAGCATTGCAGTCTTCTTTGGAAGAGGAGACAGAACTGAGTATCTAGGAAGGCAAAGGTAACTAGAATTTGCAAGACAGAGTATAAGAGAGGAGAAAGCTGCACAGAGAACTCTGGAGATCTGTAGTGGGTTCCTTTTGAGTTTTCAGCACAGTTTAGATTAGCAGATACAGGTAAAGACTAAGAAAAGTAGATGAAACACTCTCTAGAGCTCACACAGAGCCAGGAACAGTTCATGTTCCCACAATCCAAATGGAAAAATTGCATAAAACACGGGACATCATATAGCGTACTCAGAAGGTATTACCCCAGTAATAAGAAAAAAGTAGCCTCAAATGCTGCTCTGCGACCTACCTAACAAAGCTTAAAAGCAACCTCAAAAGGATCCAAGTACTTCTAAGTAACTTAACTGCATCCCAGAACCAAAATTCAAGAACATTTAAGGGAATACAAAAATACCCAGCAAACAACAAAGTAAAATAATCTTTCCATATTACTGAACTGATACTTTCCTGGGACAGAAACAAAATAAGAGTGGAATGAAGCACTAATACAGGTACCAGACATATGAAGTAATCTAGAAAAAATATGAATTTAACAAGTTTTCTTTTTTTCCCAAAGCTGTAAGAAATTCCTCCAGGGTGGGGATCGTGAGACAACAGGCGCCAAGAAATACAACTTCAAAGCCAAGTGCCAAGACCGGGCACACCTTAAGCTGTGGGTACTAGCCAACTTAACATTAGCTCTTAGCCTTACATACTAAGGGCTAGTACTTCTGGAAAGGGTAATTCTAGGGAAGAATCAGTCCCTGGTCAGTCCAAAATTGCCCATTTAAGCTCCTAAGCACTCCAATCAAATAATGCCATTTACCTGCATAACTAATTATGCTTTGACTTAAATTTTAGTTTTCCAGGCTACTTTTTTCCTAAATAAAAGCTTGATTAATCACACCTTCCTTCTTGAATTTTTTTAAATTGACTTCCAATTTACCATTCTCTTGGTTCTTCTTCCTCAACAGCTTTACTCCTTTTCAGCATCTCCCACGCTAGCTCCTCATTGTCTCCCCAACCTCTAAAAGTCAGATTGCCCCTGGGTTCAATCCTTGGACATCTCTTTTCTTATTAATAGTTACTCACTGGACAATCTCACAAATCCAATGGCTTTACATAGTGCCTACATGCTGACAATTTCTAATTATGTATCTTTAAGCCAAGACCTCAGATATCTCTAACTGAATATTTAATTGTTATCGCTCCCTGTTTTCCAGTCTCAGTTCATGGTAACTCAATTTTCTAGCTGCTCAATCCAAAATCTGGAGTCATCCCTAACTCATCTTTTTCTCAAACCCTTCATCTAATCCATCAACAAGTTATATTAAATTCTATGTCCAAAATTTGACCAGTTCTTACTACCTGTACTTCACTGGGTTCAAATAACCATTGTCTTTTATCTAGATTATTCTAGTACCCTTCTAGCTATAGTTAGATCTAAGCTAGATCTTAGAATCATGAAATTCTTCCACTCCCAATCCTCCAACGACTTCTCATCTCAGTAAAAAAGCAAAAGTCCTTATAATGGCCTTTAATGTTCTACTAAATCTGACTCAACACTATATCTCAGACCTCATTTCCCATCAATCAACACCTCATTGGCTTCTTCACCACATAAAGAATACATGAAACAAACTCCTAGATCAGGCTGTTGACACTTACTGTAGCCTCAGCCTGGAACACTCTTCCCTGTAGGTATCTCCCATTCTGGCTCTACAACTTCCTTCGTGTCTTTGCTCATATATCAACTTACCATTGAGGACCTACCTGACCATCTTATATAGAAAGGCAAACCCTGTCCATCACATTGCTTACTCCTCTTAGCCTACTTTATTTTTCGCAGTTGCACTCACGGCCATTTGTTCTATATTTACTGAGGGCAGGGACTTTATTTCTTCATGTTCACAGATATGTTCTCAATGCCTAGCAGTATCTAGGCGCCAGTATGCACTCAAATAATGTTGAATATATGAAAAAGGAAGGCAGGAAGAAATGAGGGAAAGACTATTTTATCAATGCAAACTAATCACAACCTGTTTTGGACTCAAATTTTCCTATTGTCTAAAATGTGGAGTTTGGACTATTGAACCTTTAAAAATCTCTAGCATTCTATCATGCTATGCTTCTCCCTATGTGGTCACAGGGCTGCCCAATGATAAGGACAGGCACACAACTATGTAAATCTGATAGGCTACATTACTTTCTACTGAAATTTTAAGTGCAGCAAAGATCTGTGAAATTCCTTTTACTTGTCTCTGTACCAAGCCATGTTCCTCTCCATTATGAAGGAATGAGGTATAAGGTTTACCTATTAGGTCAGGCCCACACTCACATCATAGCAGGTTTCCTTACCTCCACTGCAGTGGGTGGCTGGAACAGGGGCTGCCAGGACTGCTGTGGGCTTGTGGGATCAGGAAAAAGGCAAGAGGAGAAGTAGCTGGAACACAATCAGCACTAAATGGGACCTTAGTGAGGGACAGGCATGGAGGTGACGTGGGTGAAAACATATGCTGGTTTACTTCAGATCCTCGGCAAAGAGTAGAGATTCTGACAAGGCACCACAGTATAAAAAAACAGGGTCAGTGATAATTTCTCAAACAAAAGGGAACATATTCAAAATGGATAATTTTAGGTAAGAAGTTCAAGAAAAATAAGTAGTCAAAAATTCTTAAATATCATACCTAATTTCCAATGTTGGCATAGAATGACAATAGAGACTAAAATTTAATCTAAAACTTAAACCCAGAAATACATATTGGATATTCAAAGTATTTAAATTGGCTTCCAGGTAAAACAAACACTGCAAATTTACTACAGCTCATCAATTAGTAAGCAAGAGGAAATATTTCATGTTTAATGACTACAAAAAACTTCATAGAGAAATGTGTACATCCAAAAAAGTAAAACATTCTAAATAGGTTATAATTTGTTGGATTATATCTACAGCACCAATTTATTTAGCTAACTTTTGGGCCTTATGAGTATATAAAAAAATTCACTTTGATCTGCATAACAAATTGTGCTTCTACTTGAATTTTAGTTTTCCGTATCACTTTTGCTCTCTAAAAACAATCTAATCTTTTAATATATTCTTCATGAAGACTAATAGATAAATAAAATCATTAGATTGAAAACAGACAGGTGGTATATACAGAGTTCTAATTTGTTGATCACTGGCATATATGGTACAGATGATAAACAATAACTCACAAATTCACAGTAATTAGTTTGCTATACACTGGCATGGCTATCTATACAAACACTATATTGAACTACAATATTTTATTTCCAAGGTTTAAAAAATTACTTCAGTATCATATTAGGAATTCTTCTAATTCAAAATCATGTTAGTTTTCTATGTTATTTCTGTTTCAAATGTGGGTACTGTGACATACTACTTGGTGCTTAACTATATGATTAAGAGGAAATCTTCCTTTTAGCTTGCTTTAGCTTATTTCTCAGAAGAGTACACAATATGGGGAAATAATAAGAAAGGAAAAGAGAGGACAGATAGCTATTTAAAATTACAGGCGTATGCTGTAGCTTTCAAATTCAGTTTGAAAACTCAGTGAAATATGTTTCATTGTCTTCTATGCACTCCTCTTGAGCCAGCAAAACACTTTTCAACAGTACGTTTAGGTATTTAAAATTACAGGTATGTCCACATTCCCACAAACTAAACTTATTTTTTGAAATTACAAGAAGTAATAACATTAATTTTGGGTCAATTCCTTATTTTCAAAAAGAGATCTTACTTTATAAAGAAATAGTCCAAAAATAAGTTTCCTAGTATACGTAAATTAGTGCTAATCAGAACATACAATAAGCTATTTAGTACTTGTTAACCTAAATAATATTGCTTAGACAAAATTTTGCAGTCTTAAATCTCATCTCAGAAAATAAAGTTTAGCCATTCTGATGAATATATAATTGGAATTTTAAAAATGAATAAAAACCAAATCCTGTTTTCTTTGGGCTCCTAACCACCTTTCCATACAATGATTTTACATTAGGGCTAGAGTTGGATCATTTGAAAAAGGAAAGATGATTTATAAATGATCTAATAGCTCTTTAGGGGGAATTTTCCTAATTCAAAGTCACTGCATCAATATGTGGAGAGCATAGTTTTTTACCACTTATGTTCTCTTAAACTACAAGTTCAATAAAACAGCTTCAGCTTTACTTAACAAGCCACACTTACTTTGAAAGACATTTTAATTCACAAGGCTTCTTTTTTATGGTCTTTTACTTTTATGTATCAGTACGGGAATAAAAGTTTTTTTTAACTATGTCAACCTCCAATGATGGGATTTGTTCTGAGGTATGCCTAATCCAATCAATGAACACTCATGAACACTGAAGGCCAACAGCCCAAAGCAAGCCCACAGAAGAAGCTTCTCTATTTGTCTATTTGAATAAGCAGTGGGGAAGATAATTTGAAGTACCCTTCCTCCACACTATAAGTTAAGCAAAGGTACTTCAAAACAGATAATTTAGATGGAATGGATTCTAGGCTGCTTAGTTCCCTGATTCCCTAATTTGTTGATCAATTCACTCAGCACTTCCTCATCAAATAAGCCTGAATGCTTAGAAAAGTCACCCTGAAGCAGAAGCTTTCTTCCATTTCCTACCTTTGAAACACTCACCCAATAAAGCATGTAGAAATAAAATTCAGGTCACATTCTGAAGGACCTGGACCTACTGTATCTGCAAGGGCAGATCTGAGGTCCTGAGCTGACAAGCCAAAGACAGAAATAGAATAAAACACCCTCTACAGTCAAAGGTAGAGAAAGTTTTCATTTCCATTTGTTTCTCACATTTATAAGGATTGTATTTGCAGCACCGACACCAATTTTAAAAAAGCATTTGCTTTCAAGACAGGAAAAATCTATCCTAATTGTTCCCCCAAGTACCTAGGAATTCTTAAAATGACTTCTAACTCAGTTTTCAGAATTAGAAATCCCATATGTCTCTGCCAACAACCATTGTTTTGACCTTGAATTAATGAAGCCTGTTCAGCTCTCTTCCTGACAGGCAACTTCAAAGCAGAGTCTTTATCAAAGCAAATGAAGCTGTGTTAGTTGGCATTAATTGTTTTCCTGACATCTGTCCATTTCCAATCACAGACCCAAGCCTCCTTACTGAATCCGCAGGCATGGTGCTCCCAGTCTCTGCCTCCTCCGTTTCATCATTGTCCTGACTACTCAAGTTCTTGCCCTCTCACACTGGCATCTTTGCAGTGAGTTCTCTCACAAAAGGAATAGGCAGTCTGTCAGCCAGTTGACACTTACTAAGACTTTCCAAACAGAAGAGAAAAATTAAATTACTTTTCTTTAAAAACATGATATCCTGAACCACCCCCCACCCCCAAAGACCTAAGAGCCCAGGAGGCAACAGTGAGGTGTCCCAGATCCCAAATGAATCAGCTGTCCCCTGATCTGCCTGACATCATTCACACTCAGCCTGCAACAAATCAGAGCCACAGAGAGCACCTTGTTCTGTCCTCACTGACAAGCACCAAATTCCCTCTTCCACAAATCAGTTGCAACCTCCTGAGACCTGGCAGCAGTGAAGACTCTGGCAGAAATCATACATACCAACTTGAAAACTCACACTGTGACAGAAATACTATCAACCCAGGAGGTGTACGCCAGACTAGAACAGCTGCTGCAATGGGCAGGGAAAAGGAAAAAAAAGCATATTAAGAATCCCGAATTGGTAGTACATTAATGAGATAAGAATATGTAGGCATTTCTGCAACATTATTCATCATCAGACCCTGGTATGGTGAGGGATGACAGAGCCTAAATATTAGTGTTCAAAGCATAGTCATTACTCAAATTATGAACTGGAACAATTAAGTACATTCTACTACAAACAAAACTCAAACACCATTTTTTATTCAATTTCTATTACTCTCACTTTAATAACCTTGTGGTGAGAAAAGCCATAAGGAAAGTTAAGAATATAAGCCCAGTAACTATTCAGTTTAATTTTGCCCAGGAACTATTAATGAATCATTTATATGGTAGACAGTATACAAGATATTAATGTAAGGTGCAAAAGAACCTTGAGAGAGAGAGAGAGAGAGAGAGAGAGAGAGAGAGAGAGAGATATGCTGGGCTCCATCACAAATCCAGCAAATGACAATTTCCAGGGAAGAAGCCTGGCAATTAGTACATTTAACAAGCCCCTAGGCAACTTTAATGATCATCAGGGAAGTTTGAGGAATATTGGTTTAATATGGCAAGCATTCTTATAACCAGTATCCTGAACATCCCCTGCAACTAAGTGACCATGTGACCAATTCTGATCAAAGAGACCTAAAGCAATCTACTAGGTAGGTTTCCAGGAAAGCTTTTATTTACTAATAAAAGGAAAAGGACACCTTTTCCCCTTTCATCTTCCTGCTTTGACTGCAGCTATGATGGCGAGTGCTGCAGGAGCAGCCCAAGAGAAAGGCCAATGGAATTGCCATCATGAGCAGCTGAAATAATGCCAACTATCGTTGACCTCTAATTACCTGTTAGACGAGCATAATAAACCCTAGGTTGTTAAACTATGTAGTCAGGTTTCTGTCCCTTGCACCAAGTGCATTCCTAACCACCAACGTTTGCCTCTGTTATACACCCTAGTCCATGCTTTATTTATAACTGCCTTTTTATTTATGGGTAAAAAATTCTTTTTAAAAAAGAATTTAAAAAAAATTAAGGGTTAGTCAAGATCTGCATAAATGAAAGCCATCTCTCTCTTTAGGAGGATCATTTCCATCTCCTTTTCCCATCTAATTGATTAATCCTTTGACTATTAGAAGACTTTGTATTTTTCCAAATTCCAGGGAGCATCTCACAGATATCCCATGTGACAATGATAATTTTCAAGATAGGTTTTACTTTTCTGAAAGAAATT
The DNA here is from genome assembly GCF_023851605.1 of Tamandua tetradactyla. Taxonomy (NCBI): domain Eukaryota; kingdom Metazoa; phylum Chordata; class Mammalia; order Pilosa; family Myrmecophagidae; genus Tamandua; species Tamandua tetradactyla. The sequence goes on from NC_135328.1 coordinate 177,024,192, forward strand.
TTGCATGAAAAACTATAATAAGGTTGGCAAACTTTTTCTGTAAAAAGTCAGATAATAAATGTTTTAGGCTTTGGAGGCTATATGGTCTCTCTTGTGACTACTGAAATCTGTCATGACATGCAAATACTCTGTGATCCAGCCATAAATTAAGACCTTTGACCAGTAGACATGAAATATAGACAGAAAGAGGATAAAATTCAGGAGTGAAATTAGTAAGAACAATTTTTTTTAATTTTCAATTTCTGTGTTTCTTAAAACACTTTTTTACTTAGACTTTTAATTCATTTTTGCTGACCTGTACTAAAATTTATCAAAACATCTGGTGTTCATACATGCATAACATTAATATTTGGGAGGAGTCATTTCCCCTTTGCATTTGAAGAATTTTCACATTTCCAGTGTTAGTAGAGATTTTTTGGAAAGTTGGCTTAACCAAAACCTGCCCTCAATTTGACAATGTGAGAATAACCCAGAGGTTAGAAAACGTTCATTTAAAAGCTATCTACCTACTAGAACTCCCAGAAGACAAGAAAATGGCCTTCATTCACCACAAATAAGCAGTCACAACCACCTCAGCTGATTTAGAAATATCACTGAAAGATAGAGGTAGATTCCAAAAAAGTCCAGAAATACCTTTCAGCCAATACAAGCTGTATTTTCTAAAACTGGCCACCACAGTATTTTGTATCCCACATGGTATTCCAGAACCCTGCCACTCCCCACTATTTCCCTCCCCTTAAACTTGGGCAAGACTTTGAGTGCTTCAACAAATGCAATGCAGCAGAAATGATGTTGCATGATTTTCAAGACTGGATTACAAAAGATGATACAGCTTTGCCTAGCCCATCTCACTTCTGAAACACTCACCTTGGAAGTAGCAACAATGCTAAGAGGAATCCTAAACTAGCCCACCTGGAGAGATCAAATGGAGAACTGAGTCCCCAGCAAAAGCCAGCATCAATCACAATCCATATGAGTAAATGAGCTTTGAAGACACCCCCCCACCACCACCTCTGAACATCAGCTGAGACTGAGTAGATCATAGGTAAACTATTCCTTCTGAGCCCTGCCCAAATTGTAGATTGATAAGCAAAATAAATGTTCTTGTCATTTTAACTCTCTAAGTTTTGGGCTTAGTAACTGGAACACAGATTTTGATGACCAAACCGAGAAAGAAATTAAAACCATACATACTTCTGACAGTAACATGCTGTTGCAAGATGCTTATTTGCAGTTGAAGGGTCAACTGAGGGGCTGAGGCCAGAAAAGCCTGGATTACGACGCTCGGCTGGATGCAGATCGGTTGGTGAATAGCTTTCCCTCTGCCTGGCCCACCTCCTTCTCAATCTACTCTGAGAGGCCAATTGGGGCACCTGCTGCTTTTTGGTGATGCCGACTTGTAAGACTCTTCAATGTGGTCTGTCTGAAAACAGAGGCAGAAGACTTCAAAACACCTGTAGAGTGGCCCGAGTTGCAGCAGGTGCAGCAGCACGAGAGGCCGATCGCGGCTGAAATCGCAGTGCACTAAGATGAGCGTGAGCTGCACGAGCGCGCTGGGCAGCAGCAAAAAAAGCAAAGTCAGCGCCTGCCACAAGCGTCCCCAGCCGAGCGGTAGATGCTACTCAGGTAGAGCGCAGGAACAGAAACACCGACACCAACAGCGAGCCCTGGAATTTCATCTCCGCGCGTCAGTGGCGCGCACCCATGGCGGCTACAGCCGAGAGACCCGAGCATGCCGGTCGCGAACTGCTCTCGCTCTGTCCGCAGAGGTCACCGGGCTGAGACGCTGGAACTGGGCCCAGGGGCGGACGATGGGATTGGGGTGGGCCCGGGAGTGCATCAAGCTGCTTTTCTAAAGCCGTATTCAAAAGATTAGTCCAATCAGTGCTTTTTAAACTGCATGAAATCAACTTAGGAAGTCAGGACCAACATTTTTTTTTCTTTTTTAATGAGAAACAATGAAATAGAATAGGAAAGAAGATAAAGGACAAAAACTGTTTTGGAAAATTTGGGCTTGTTACATCAATTACCAAAACACATACACAGTGAAATAAATACAGTGTGCACACATGTGATGACTCACAAGGTAAAATCTATTTATCCGGAGTCACAGTCTAAAAAATCTGAAAAAGCTACTCTTCTAATTTAATTACCCAAGCAAACTCATTCTACCCAGTAGCAACTATACTTTTCCTCTCACGCACTCGTCTAATTACTCAGCTCTAACGGCTTATATTTATTTCATAATCCCATTTTCTACAAATCCTAAAGATAACTGGAATGCATGTTCAGAAATCTAGGAACTCCCCATATATACTAGGTCCCACCTTGGGAATGACTTGCAATGATATCAAGGTTAGTGACAGAAGGCCTCACTCCAATAGCCATGTCTATTCCCATCCCCAGTAGAGGCCATGCAGACAGCTGCGCCCTAAATTTGTACTCAGGATTCCCCAATTCTCTAATACTCAAGCCCAGGCTACTGAATAATAATAACAACAGTAACAACACCAACATTCATTAAGTGTTTACTATTTTCTAGGTTCTAGTCTAAGCACTGTACAGGTACTATCCATGTATTCCTCATCACATTTTAATGATATGTGCTGTTATTATTATCAGCAACAACAAAACAGACTCAAAGAGGTTAACCTCACACCAATGATAAATAATAAAGTACCCTTTCTTCACTATGTCTGCACCTATTTACCCTACATCTGAATTATACTAGCCAGAAGTATTCCTGTCGTTATTCAAGTTGGTGAAATGAAACCGTCTATCTCTAGAATCAGTTTAATGAACCACTGTGCTATAATACCTTTTGGTAGAGGATTCTGCCAATAGGAATTAGATTTCTCTCTACCTTGCTCTGCAGTACCAGTGGGGGTGGTGTGTGGGGGGATGATGGAGTTCCTTAAGTAATACCAAAGTCAGAAAACATCTGATTCCTTTTTTAAAGAATGAGAGTCATATCTTATGTTCTTCATCTGACCCAAAGAAGACATCACTTTTACTCCTAGGGGTTTAACATTATCGCCACTCTGAGCACTTCGTTTAAACTTATTGGAATTAGAATTAATTTGTGCTAATAAACTCAGGGCTTTGTCAGCACTAGGAGGCCCTAACATTTTTCTGGGGCTGGTGACAATATTCAACAATCTGCAATATGACAAATGAAATATCCACCTTTTCTTATTCATTCATACCAACTATTTAACTGCATTGCCATCCTCACAGCCAAGCAAGAAAGGCCTCTGCCATGGCTTCTCACCTTAGACATCCACAAAATTACACACACACACAATAAATTCACTAAAGAAATGGGGTTATCTCTGTAACGTGTGATCTGGCATTCAGCACTGGAAAAGTGGAACCCTGAAAATTCATTCTTATGATTAACACTGTTCAGAATCCAGGAAAACAGTTGGCCATAACTATCTCCCAATGTCTTTAAAATAAACACATTCAACTGTGTAAGAATGGTATGAGGATTTATGGGTTCTGCCACTGCAAACTTCAGAAGAACACTGCTTCAGAATACAGAATATTTGAGCAGCACAAGGTCCAAGGCAAGCAAAAAGACAAATCAACCTGTCAAATCTTTCCTCTCAGCATGAATATAATGCACTTCTCGCTTGTTTCCTAGTGGTGCCATATATCCATCTACTTGGTTCCTTTCTGATCCAATTCATGGTTTTGAAGGTACACATAATTTAGTTCAGGATTCAGAGTAGCAGCACAAGGTACCTGAGGAGTATTTGCAGAATTAAAGAATTCATATTACTGGTAAATGTGTTTATGTGCATGTCCACTCATAGCATGTAAGGCTTGAGACCAATTTTTTAAATGTTTTTTTAATTGTGAAATATAGCATATATACAAAAAAAATACATTTTCAAGTAAATTTTTTACTTGTAAATATTTATTATATATCTCTTACAAATAAGGACTCTTGTAAAACATAGCCATAATACCTTACCAAAGGAAAATTAAGTTATTCTGCATATCATTACATATCCAGTAGACCTAAATGTACAATTCTTATAAATGTTATAATTTTTTACATGTGTTTGTTTGAATCAATAAATTTCAAAGCATACTGCAACAATAAGTTATAGAATAGATTTCAGAGTTTGGTATGGGATACAGTTTCACAATTTCAGGATTTTCCTTCTAGTTGCTCTAAGACACTGGAGACTAAAAGAAATATCAATATAATGATTCATCAGTCATACTCATTTGCTAAATCCTATCTTCTCTGTCGTAAGTACTCCTTCTTTCAATCTTTGGGGAAATTGGTGTATGCCCATTCTAACTTTTTCAGGTGAAAACAGGCGCCAACAATATAAGATAGGGGGATGGAAGTAGTTGATGTGTATTAGTTAGGGTTCTCTAGAAAAACAGAATCAACAGGGAATACTCGCAAATATAAAATTTATAAAAGTTTTTCATGTGACCACAGGAACCCAGAGTCCAAAATCCACAGGGCAGGTTGTGAAGCCGACGATTCCAATGGAGAGTCTGGATGAACTCCACAGGAGAGGCTCGCCAGCCGAAGCAGGAAGAGAGCCCGTCTCTTCTGAATCCTCCTTAAAAGGCTTCCAGTAATTAGATTAAGCATCACTCATTAAAGAAGACACTTCCCTTGGCTGATTACAAATGGAATCAGCTGTGGATGCAGCCATGTGATCATGATTTAATTCTATGAAATGTCCTCATTGCAACAGACAGGCCAGCACTTGCCCAACCAGACAAACAGGTACCACCACTTGGCCAAGTTGACACATGAACCTGCCCATAACATGATGTTCTTGGAGAGGCCAGCCCCTCTGGGTTTTAGCACTAGTACGTAGGAACCATCTGGAGGTTATAAATTTCTGGAGAGTAAACTCAGTACATGAAAGTTTTGTAGAATCTCAGCTACAGCCCTGGGTGTTCTTAAGGGTTAACAGGAATGATGTTAGTTGGGGTTTGTCAAACTATGATAAATAGCAATATCTAGCTGAAGCTTGCATAAGAATAGCCTCTCAACTCTATTTGAACTCTCTTAGTCACTGATAACTTATTTTTTTACATTTCTTTTCCCCCTTTTGGTCAGGAAGGCATTGTCCATCCTAGGGTGCCAGGGACAGGCTCATCCCTGGAAGCATGTCCCACACTGTCAGGGAGAGTTCACCCCTGGAAGTCATGTCCACCATAGCAGGGAGGGTAATGATTTTCCTTGCAGAGTTGGGCTTAGAGAGAGAGAGGCCACACCCAAGCAACTACAGATTTTTCTGGAAATAACTCTACAGGTAGGCTTAGCTTCTCCGCTACAGAAATAAGTTTCATAAGAACTAGACTCAAGATCAAGGGTGTGGCCTATTAACTGGGGAGTCCCTAATATCTGAGAGAGTATCAGGAGTTTATTAGGTGGGAAAATTTAGTAGTTACATATTTTTTCTCCAGTCCCTTAGGGACTCTGCAAATACCTTTTAATTATCTGCCCAGTATACCCTGGGATGTATCTGGAAATTACAAGCCCACATTCCCATTCTGGGCCCCATGTGTTTGGGTTGCTTAAATGAGCTATCCAGGCAGGCTGAGTTAGATCATGTGCTAGAGAAAGTTTAGGTTTTGGACGAAATAAGCCTCTCCTCCTTTGGTCTCATCAATAGATGAAGCTCTGAAATACAGACAATATCTTCCTTTGTCCTGTATTCTGACTTACTTTAGTCCCAACAAGATCAGTTTTGTTCTTAACTCTAATTAAAGTCTGATCTCTTTTTCAGTTTTTTTAACAGTTGTTGAATGTAGCAAAGCAGACTTTCAGAGTTGCAGAACTCCAACTCTGAGTCTTAGGTGTCACACAGGTATCCAAGGTTCCAGGGAAATACCAGGTTATACACATATAGCACAGCATCTCAGAATCTAAAAATAGCCCTTATAACTCTGCACTAAATGTGACTACTATATGAGTTTATCATCTAGGTCTCAATTTTCTTTACTTTTTTTTTTAAAACCATTTTTAATTGTTAAATATATCATATATAAGAAGAAAAGAAAAAAAAACAATGATTTTCAAACTATACTTCAATGAGTAGATACAGAACAGATTTCAGAGTTTGTTATTGGTTACGATTCCACTATTTCAGGTTTTTCTTTCTAGCTGGTCCAAAATACTGGAGGCTAGAAGAAATGTTTTTTGTCTTTTTTTTTTTGTGAAAAATAACATATAGACCAAAAAAAGCAATAAATTTCAAAGCACACTGCAACAATTAGTTGTAGAACAGATTTCAGAATTCGGTATAGGTTACAATTTCACAATTTTAGGTTTTTACTTCCAGGTGTTCTAAGGTACTGGAGACTAAAAGAAATATCAATATAATGATTCAACAATCATACTCATTTGTTAAATCCTACCTGCTCTGTATAACTCCACAATCACCTCTGATCTTTCTCTCAGTCTTTAGGGGTATTGGGCTATGCCCATTCTAACTTTTTCAAGTTGGAAGGGGCTGTTGATAATAAGGGATAGGAGGATGGACTAGGTGATGTTCTGGAGAGTTTGGCCCCTCTGCATTTCAGGACTTGTCTGGTCCAGGGACCCATCTGGAGGTTGTAGATTTCTGGAAAGTTACCCTAGTGCATGGGACCTTTGTAGACTCCTGTATAATGCCCTAGGTATTCTTTAGGATTGGCAGGATTGGTTTTGGTTGGGGTTTGACAAGTTTTGATAGGTAGCAATGTCTAACTGAAGCTTGCATAAGAGTGACCTCCAGAGTAGCCTCTCAACTCTATTTGAACTCTCTCAGCCATTGATACCTTATTTGTTTCACTTCTTTTGTCTCTTTTGGTCAGGATGGCATTGTTGATCCCATGGTGCCAGGGCCAGACATCCATGAAAGTCATCTTTCACACCACTAGGGAGACTTTCACCCCTGGATGTCATGACCCACTAGAGGGGAGAGCAATGATTTCACATGCAGAGTTGGGCTTAGAGAGACAGAGGCCACATTTGAGCAAGAGAAGAGGTACTGCAGAAGTAACTCTTAGGCATAGCTACAGGTAGGCTAAGCTTCTTAAGAACAAAAGCCTCAAGAGCAAGGGCTTAGCCTATTGATTGGGGTGTCCCTAATGCCTGACACAGTATCAGGGGTTTCCCTGATGGTAAAGTTTAATAGTTCCATATTTTGTCTCCTATCCCTCAAGGAACTTTGTCAATACTTTTTGATTATCTGCTTAATATACTCTGGGATGTATCCAGGCATTACATTAAGCTATACAGGATTAAAGGCCCTTATTCTTATTCTGGGCTCCTTCTGTTTGGATAGTTTAAATGATCCATCCAGACAGGTTGAGTTAGATTGTGTACCAGAGAAAATTTAGATTTTAGACAAAATAAAACATAATTTTTATGTATGTGAAGGGCCTCTGCTGTCAGAGGAGTCCTGAGACTCCTCACTTTCTGATAAGGATGATGCTGTTTGCATGTATTGTGGTGAATTACAGAAGACTGAGCTGTCTGGATGACCCCCTAAACCTGTACTTGTTCTCCAGGAAGAGGTACAATTGTCACTGGCGTAGATCCTCTTAGTGACATCTCCTAAAACTAGTCGTGTCTGTTTCAAATTAGCCAAATAATCTATCCCACTTCTTACCTGGCAACAAAATTAATCTGTTTGGCAGTATGAGAGATATGAGCTCCCTGAACTGCTGAACTTGGTTGAGGGGCTGTCTCTGAAGAGTTACTCTTGTGGGAAGCTTCCATAATCAACATGGCTGCTGCCGTGCCACTGTCAGGGTGGGAACTTCCACTCCCTCCCTCCTAGGATGCATCCAAATTCACTAGCCCCATCCCCAACCCCTCACACTGTGGGGGATATGTCTCTTTCTCAGGAGTCAGATGGACAGGGAAGAATCAGTGTCACTTAATGGCTACTGGTAGTTCTAGGCTACCGCTCCCTCCACAGTAAGGGCTGCTCATGGCAGCATGATCTACACTAGGATGGGGTGGGGGAGGGAAGGGGGCTAAACTGAGTGTGTCTCATTCTTTCTCTTTTTTTGGGGGGGGGGGGTGTGTGTGTGCATGGTCCAGGCATCAAACCTGGGTTTCCATCATGCATCAAACCTGGGTTTCCATCATGGAAGGCGAGCATTCTACCATTGAACTACCCGTGTACCCTTTGTTCTTCTTTAATATAGGCATTTAGATCAATACATTTCCCTCTCAGCACTGCCTTTGTCATATCCCATAAGTTCTGATATATTGTATTCTTATTTTCATTTGTCTCCAGATATTTATCAATTTCTCTTGCCATTTCTTCTTTGACCCACTGATTGTTTAAGAATTTGTTATTTAACCTTCATCTATTTGTGAAAATTCTGGTTCCTTGGTGGTTATTGATTTCCAACTTTATTCCATTGTGGTCAGAGAATGTGCTTTGAATAATTTCAATCTTTTCAAATTTGTAAAGACCTGTTTTGTCTATAGCATATGATTTATATTGGAGAATGTTCCATGTGCATTAGAGAAAAATGTGTATCTTGGTGTTTTGGGGTGTAATGATCTATAATATGTCTGTTAGGTATAATTCATTTATCACATTAAGTTCTCTATTTCCTTGTTGATCCTTTATCAGGTTGTTCTTATCTACAGAGAAGAGTGGTATACTGAAATCTTCCACTATTATTGTTTAAACATCTGCTGCTCCCTTCAGTTTGGCCAATGTTTGCCTCATGTACTTTGAAGCTCCTTGATTAAGAGTATAAATATTTATGACTGCTGTTTCTTCTTGGTGAATTGTCCCTTTTATTAATATGTAATGTACTTCCTTGTCTCTTATGACATTTTCACATTTAAAGTCTATTTTGTCTGATACTAGTATAGCTATTCCTGCTTTCTTTTGGTTACAGCTTGCTGGAACATCTTTATCCATCCTTTTACTTTCAATCTATTTGTCTCCTTGGGTCTAAGATGAGTCTCCTGTAAGCAGCATACAGATGGATCATTTCATTAATCCATTCTGCAAATTTGTATATTTTAATGGTGAATATTTAGTCTGTTAGCGTTCAAAGTTATTACTGTAAAGGCAGTTCTTGATTCTACCATCTTATCCTTTGGATTTTGTTTGTCAGATCTATATATTATTTTCTCTCTCTTTTTATCCTAAATTATCCTTACTGATATTCTTCAATCCTGTGCCTTCGTCAATACCTCCCCCTCCTGTCCCACCCACCCTCTCCTCAGGCAACAGAACTCCCTTGAGTAAAATTTCTTGTAGGGCTGGCCTCTTGTTCACAAATTCTCTCAGCCTTTGTTTGTATGTGAAAATTTTAATCTCTCCCTTACTTTTTGAAGGACAACTTAGATGGATAAAGAGTTCATGGCTCCAAATCTTTCTCTTTCAGTCTTAAATATATCATATCACTGACTTTTTGCCTCCATGGGACCTGTTGAGTAGTCTCAACTCAGTCTTATATGGCTTCCCTTGTATGTGAATCACTTTTTTCTTGCTGCTTTCAGGACTTTCTGCTTCTCTTCAACATCTGACAGTCTGATTTGTATGTGTCTTGGAGTAGGCCTATTTGGATTTATTCTATTTAGGGTTCTTTGGGCATCTCTGATTTGCATATTTATGTCTGTAATAAGGGTAGGGAAAATTTTCCTCTTAATCTCCTCAATTAATCTTCCTAGACCTTTATTCTTCTCCTATTTTTTCTGAGATATTAGTGATTCTTATATCTGTGCACTTTGTATTGGTTATCCTTTCCTGGAGATCCAACTCCAATATTTCTTTTTCTGCCATTTGTTCTTTTGTGCGCTCAAATTCAATTGTCCTGTCCTCAAATTTGCTTATTTTTTCTTTCACCTCTTCAAATCTGCAGTTGTGTGTCTCTAGTACATTTTAAATTTGGTCTACAGAATCTTCTCTGTTAGAGCTCTATTTTATTTTTATTATTTTTTTTTAAATTTTTTTATTAATCAAAAAAAAGAAAAGAAATTAACACAACATTTAGAAATCATTCCATTCTACACATGCACTCAGTAATTCTTAGTATCATCACAGATGTATGATCATCATTTCTTAGTACATTTGCATCGATTTAGGAAAAGAACTAGCAAAACAGCAGAAAAAGATATAGAATGTTAATATAGAGAAGACAATTAAAATAATAATACTAATAAATATATATATATATAAAAAGGAAAAAGAAAAAAACAAAAACAAAAGATACAAACACACAAACAAACAAACAAAAAACCATATTTCAGGTGCAGCTTCATTCAGTGTTCCAACCTAGTTACATTACACTTAGGTATTATTGTGCTGTCCATTTTTGAGTTTTGTATCTAGTCCTGTTGCACAGTCTGTATCCCTTCAGCTCCAATTACCCATTATCTTACCCTGTTTCTAACTCCTGCTGGTCTCTGTTACCAATGATATATTCCAAGCTGATTCTCGAATGTCGGTTCACATCAGTGGGACCATACGTATTTGTCCCTTAGTTTTGGGCTAGACTCACTCAGCATAATGTTCTCTAGGTCCATCCAGGTTATTACATGCTTCATAAGTTTAGTCTGTCTTAAAGCTGCATAATATTCTATCGTAGGTATATGCCACAGTTTGTTTAGCCACTCTTCTGTTGATGGACATTTTGGCTGTTTCCATCTCTTTGCAATTGTAGATAATGCTGCTATAAACACTGGTGTGCAAATGTCCGTCTGTGTCTTTGCCCTTAAGTCCTTCGAGTAGACACCTAGCAGTGGTATTGCTGGGTCGTAATCCATTCTGCCATTCTATGTCTTTTGATTGGGAAATTCAGTCCATTAACTTTTAGTGTTATTACTGTTTGGATAATATTTTCCTCTACCATTTTGGCTTTTGTATTATATATATCATATCTGATTTTCCTTCTTTCTACACTTTACTCCATACCTCTCTCTTCTGTCTTTTCGTATCTGACTCTAGTGCTCCCTTTAGTATTTCTTGCAGAGCTGGTCTCTTGGTCACAAATTCTCTCAGTGACTTTTTGTCTATAAATGTTTTAATTTCTCCTTCATTTTTGAAGGACAATTTTGCTGGATATAGGAGTCTTGGTTGGCAGTTTTTCTCTTTTAGTAATTTAAATATATCATCCCACTGTCTTCTAGCTTCCATGGTTTCTGCTGAGAAATCTACACATAGTCTTATTGGGTTTCCCTTGTATGTGACAGATTGTTTTTCTCTTGCTGCTTTCAAGATCCTCTCTTTCTCTTTGACCTCTGACATTCTAACTAGTAAATGTCTTGGAGAACGCCTATTTGGGTCTATTTTCTTTGGGGTGCGCTGCACTTCTTGGATCTGTATATTTAGGTCTTTCATAAGAGTTGGGAAATTTTCAGTGATAATTTCTTTCATTAGTCTTTCTCCTCCCTTTCCCTTCTTTTCTCCTTCTGGGACACCCACAACACGTATATTTGTGCGCTTCATATTGTCATTCAGTTCCCTGATTCCCTGCTCAAGTTTTTCCATTCTTTTCCCTATAGTTTCTGTTTCTTTTTGGAATTCAGATGTTCCATCCTCCAGTTCACTAATTGTAGCTTCTGTCTCTTTAGATCTACCATTGTAGGTATCCATTGTTTTTTCCATTTTTTCTTCTTTGTCCTTCACTCCCATAAGTTCTGTGATTTGTTTTTTCAGATTTTCTATTTCTTCTTTTTGTTCAGCCCATGTCTTCTTCATGTCCTCCCTCAATTTATTGATTTGGTTTTTGAAGTTTTTCCATTTCTGTTCGTATATTCAGCATTAGTTGTCTCAGCTCCAGTATCTCATTTGAACTATTGGTTTGTTCCTTTGACTGGGCCATATCTTCAATTTTCCGAGCGTCATCCATTATTTTCCGCTGGTGTCTGGGCATTTGATCAGATTTCCCTGGGTGTGGGACCCAGCTGGTTGAAAGGTTTTTCTGTGGAATCTCTGGGCTCTGTTTTTCTTTTCCTTCCCAGTAGGTGGCGCTTGTGGCGGTCGTCTGTCGGCCCGGGAAACCACGTGTGGAGGCGGGGGTCGCTGGCTGCCGCGGCTTGGGGGAGAGCCGGTCCAAATTGCCCAGCTGGCCTTAGACGCCAAGCGTGACGGGAGGGCCCCGCTATCCAACGTTCCCAGTCAGACCGGGGAGCCACCTGCGTGGAGGGGACCCCAGTCGCCAGCTGCCCCGGCCGGGAAAACGTGCACCCCTCGGGTATCTCACCGCAGCGGATTCTCCCTGCCCTTTCAGCCGTTCCAGAATGGGGCACGCTGTCTTTTTGGTCTCTGTCGTGACTCCGGGAGCTGTTTCGTATTGTTTCTGTTTCTTTAGTTGCTTTTCTGGAGGAGGAACTAAGACCCGCGCGTCTTACTAGGCCGCCATCTTCTCCGGTGTTAGAGCTCTATTTTACTATTTATTCTTTCAAACTCTTCTTTACATTCTTAAGTGTCTTCTTCGTATTCTTTATCATTAGCCAACCTATTGAATTTATTTAGGACAGTTGTATGGACATCTTTGATTAGTTTGTTCCATAATCTGTCTCTTCTGTTGTTTTAATTTGGTCATTTAGGTGGGCCATATCTGCCTGCATCTTCACGTGCTTTGCAATTTTCTGTTGCTTTAAAGCATTTCATTGTCATGATAAGGTTATTTCGAAAGTTAATTTCCTTCACTTGTCTAAGATCTTGTATTTGCTTGGGTTTGCACTGAAGGTCTTCTTTTGCACTGGTTTCTCAGTAATTCTCCACCAAACTAAGCCCCAGTCCTCATAAAGAGGATGCAACTCTACTTGAGGATCTATTAAAATCTAGGCTTACCAGCATGTACTTTCCTCTTCTTTCCAGCAGACAGCACTCTTGATCTACCTCTTTCACCTCTCCTTTACTGTGGCAACTGGCTGAACTATATGTAGACCTGATGTGACCCAGTGCAATCCCAGCCAGGGTGGCTGCTCTAGGTGCACATTGAAAGCCTCCAACCCCAGGGCCAGGGATTTGCAGTAAACACATTGATAGAGACTCCACTTGTGGGTCCAATGCATCTGGTGACCCCAAGCTTCTGCTTCAAATGATTTGGGCTATGGGTCTTTCAGCTGCCCCTGCCCACTCAACCTGGAAATCCCTGGTAAGTTGAGGATCAGAGCAATTCCATGTTCCTGCCTCTCCATCCTTGGATGCCTGAGGTCTCCAGACCTCCGTGGGGTAAGGGAAGTGGTATTGGGACCCAGCAAGTCTCTTTTGCTGGCCAGTTGTCGACTGGTTCCACTTCGCCTGGGAGTCATGACCAAGCATACTAACCCTGTTCTCTCCATCCTTTTTCCTCTGCTTTTTCATCCAAGACCTCCCTACATATGGTAGAAGACCCTCTGTGATCACTCACACCCTGGGACTATGGTCCCGGTCATTTTTCTGTCACTTCTCTTCTGTTCCACAGAGTGGGAGTGATCTCAGCCTATCTCTTTCCACCTTCTTCCCAGCAGTCTCTGCTTATGTTCTATATGTAAGTCCTCTTTTATTCTTCAGTGCTCCCGTTTCCATCACAAGTAAGGGTATTAGGGTGATTTACTCTTGGCAGGTCCCAGTGCTGAAAAAAGGTGCTAAAAGGGAGACTTCCAGAGAAATCATTCCAAGGGGGGAAAATGTCTTCTCTATACAAGATCAACTTAGATTAAATTGGAAAATACTGAAGCCCATTGAAATGTGATTGCTCATAAAGCCTTATAAATAAAATTTTATAAATAAAATTTTACATGAACTAATCAGAAATATCATCTGCAATGCCAAAGCTTTTAGATGTCAAATAGTTCCCAGTAGCCCAAATATCCCTGGATAACCACGATAGTTTAGGGAGATAGGCTCTGCAGCTGAGAAGGCTCCTTAAGCCTGGAATGGGTTGGCCATTCTCCTGGCCTCAATGATGAGAGAGAGAGAGAGACTAATATTTTAGGCCTCACTGGTGAGAGAGAGAACAATTTTTTATACTGGTAATCAATTGAATGGTGTGCTGGTTTGAGGCTGCTGTGTATCCCAGAAAAGCCATGTCCTTTTTCCTAGTTCAATTTTGTGGAGGCAGACTTACTACTTGGGTGGGATCTTTTTTTTTTTTTAATTTGAAGAAGCAAAACACTTTATTAAAAGGTGTCCGTTCTAGTTTGCTAGCTGCTGGAATGCAATATACCAGAAACAAAATGGCTTTTACAAAGGGGAATTTAATGAGTTGCTAGTTTACAGTTCTAAGGCTGAGTTAATATCCCAATTACAACAAGTCTATAGAAATGTCCAATCAAAGGTATCCAGGTAAAGATACCTTGGTTCAAGAAGGCCAATGAAGTTCAGGGTTTTTCTCGCATCCAAGAAGGCACATGGTGAACACAGTCACAGTTTCTCTCCCAGCTGGAAGGGCACATGGTGAGCAAGGCATCATCTGCTAGCTTTCTCTCCTGGCTTCCTGTTTCATGAAGCTCCCCGGGAGGTGTTTTCCTTCTTCATCTCCAAAGGTCGCTGGCTTGTGGACTCTCTGCTTCTCATGGCTATGTCATTCTTCTCTGCTCTCTCTGAATCTCTCATTCTCCAAAATGTTTCCTCTTTTATAGGACTCCAAAAACTTCTCAAGACCCACCCAAATGGGTGGAGACATATCGCCATCTAATCCAGTTTAAAAACCACTCTTGATTAAATCACATCTCCAGGGAGATGATCTCATTACAGTTTCAAACATATAGTATTGAATAGGGATTATTCTGCTTTTATGAAATGGGATTTAGATTAAAATATGGCTTTTCTAGGGGATATACATCCTTTCAAACCAGCACATTCCACCCTCTGGACCCTAAAAAAGACATGTTTCCCCCATATACAAAATACATTAATTTCATAACAATATCAAAAATCCTTAAACCATTTCAGTAGCAATAAAAATGAAATACAAAGTTAGAAACAGTACAAACTCCTATCAAAGTTAGTCACAGGCATGGTTGTTCTAAGGCAAGGTTCTCCTCTGGCTCTGGACCTCAAAAACTCAAAACAAACTATTTGCTACCAACGTACAAAGGAGGAACATTCATAGGATACATATACACATTTCCATAGGGAGGAAGGAACACAGGGGTCACTGGACCCAGACAGTTTCAAAAACCTGCAGGGCAAAGTCCATTAGATTTCAAAGTCTGCGAGTCATTTATCACTGGGGCTTTAGACAGCAGCAGTCCCACTCTTTCCAAGGGGCTATGCAGAGGCCTGCCTCTCTTCAAATGCAACCTTGGGGGACATTGGGAAGATCATCTTTTTCTCAGCTCCACCCTTTCCAAGCATCGGGGCTGCACCCAGGTTCTTTGCCATCTCCGGGGCACACACTCAACCCGTCCATGTGGTGGCCATCAGGCTCTCTCCAAACCCCAAGGAATGTGCTTCACCCTCTCCAAGGCCTGAGGCAGCGGCATGACTGTTTCACTGCAGTGAGGTGGAAGGCCCATACTCTGCCTTTGGGGCAAATTTACCCTCTCCATGGTCTTGGGTCAGTCGGTTCTCGTTGCCTGGGGCTTCTTGACTTCAGTCCTCAGACTCCATGGTTTTGCCTCTGAAGTTATTTTTCCTCCAGTGTGTCCCTTCTCTGAACCCCCCAGTCTAGACTGGCAGAGGTTCCGTTTATAAAAGTCCCAAAGCACTCTCATTGGCTTTCTATGCAGTAGTGTTGGATCATACCTGTTAGACATAAGGAGTTTCCACAAATCCTTCCTGGATAACTCCATGTTCAATCCTGGCTTTCTCTGAAATGGCTGACTGGTTTCACATTTGGCCAAGACCTCATGTGGGGCACTATACTCTGGGGTCTCCCTTCCTGGAGGCCCAGAATTTTGCAGAACTTCAATTTCTGGTTTCTTTGTACCCAAGAGTTCAGTTTTCAGCTTATCTCTTTCCTGTCGCATTTCACTATATGCTACAAGGAGAAACCAGGCTGCACTTTAGACATTTAATTGCTAAATATCCAAGTTCATGGCTTTTAAAATCTGCCTTCCAGCCAAAGTCACTAGTCAATTTTGCCAGATTATCTGCCATTTTAAAATAAGGCTCATCTTCCTTCTAGTCTGTAATGACACACATCTCATTTCTGTTTAGAACCTGGTCAGAGGAACTTTAGAGTCTACATTTCTACCAAGATTCTTTTCAAAACATTCTAGGCCTTCTCTATCAAGCTCCTCACAACTCCTCCAGATTCTTCCCCTTATCATTTAAAAAGCCATTCCAATATGTTTAGTATTTGCAAACCGCAGCAGCACCCCACTCTCCAGTACCAAAATGCATTAGCTAGGGTCCTCTAGAGAAACAGAATCAACAGGCAACACACACAAATATAAAATTTATAAAAGTGCCTCACATGACCGCAGGAACCCAGAGTCCAAAATCTACAGGGCAGGCTGTGAAGCTGACGATTCCGATGGAGGGTCTGAATGAACTCCACAAGAGAGGCTTGCAGGCCCAAACAGGAAGAGAGCCTGTCTCTTCTGAATCCTCCTTAAAAGGCTTCCAGTGATTAGACTGAACATCATCATTGCAGAAGACACCCCCTTGGCTGATTACAAATGGAATCAGCTGTGAATGCAGCTGACGGGATCATGATCTAATTCTATGAAATGTCCTCATTGCAACAGAAAGTCCAGCATTTGCCCAATGAGACAAACAGGTACCACTACTTGGCAAAGTTGACACATGAAGCTGACCATGACAGTGTCTGAACCCTTTTTCTGCATCCCCCACCAAAACAAAACAAAATATAACATCATGGAATAGTCCTGTGCAACACTTTTCTTGATTAAATAATCATTTGATATTAAGAACAGATATTACAATTATCAGTGACACCAAGTAAAACAGATAAATTCAGGCATTAATGTGTATTTCTTAATGCTTAAATCATCAATTGCTTGCCTTTAATCTTTATTTTTTTAATTTTTTAAGAAACATAACATATAAACACGATCATTCTTACCATATGATCATTCCATTATTGGTACATAAACAATAACTGACAATATCATCACATAGTTGTATATTCATCACCATAATCACCTCTCAGAACGTTTGCATCAATCCAGAATAAGAAATAAAAAGAAAAAAGAAATCGTACATACCATTCCCCCTCAAACTCCCCCTCACCGATCACCAGCATTTCAATCTATTAAATTTATTTTAACATTTGGTCCCCCTATTATTTATTTATTTTTGACCCATATGTTTTAATCATTTGTCGATAAGGTAGATAAAAGAATCATCAGACACAAGGTTTTCACAATCACACAGTCACATTGTGAAAGCCATATCATTATAAAATCATCTTCAAGAAACATGACTACTGGAACACAGTTCTACATTTTCAGGCAGTTCCCTCCAGCCTCTCCATTATACCTTAACTAAAAAGGGGATATCTCTATAATGTGTAAGAATAACCTCGAGGATAACCTCTCAACTTTGTTTGGAATCTCTCAGCCATTGACACTTTATTCTGTCTCATTTCGTTCTTCCCCTTTTTGGTCAAGAAGGTTTCCTCAATCCCTTGATGCTGAGCCCCAGCTCATTCTAGGATTTCTATCCCATGTTGCCAAGAAGGTCCACACCCCCGGAAGTCATCTCCCATGTAGAGAGGGGGAGGGCAGTGAGTTTGCTTGTCTTGTTGGCTGAGAGAGAGAGGTCACATCTGAGAAACAAAAGAGGTTCTCTGGGGGTGACTCTTAGCCTAATTTTAAGTCGGCTTAGCCTATTCTTTGTGGGGTTAAGTTTCATATGAACAAACCCTAATATTCAGGGCTCGGCCTATTGCTTTGGTTGTCTCCACTGCTTGTGAGAATATCAGAAATTTTCCACATGGGAAGTTGAATTTTCCTCCTTTCTTACCATTCCCCCAAAGGGACTCTGCAAATACTTTTTAATTCACTGTGCAAATCACTCTGGGATTTATCGGAACATCACTCTGGACAAACGTAAAAATCTCATGCCCTACTCAAGGTTCCATCCAGGAACCTTGCTGTTGAATAAAGCTTTCCACATAAATTATATTAGGAAATGCACTAGTCAAAATATAAATTTTGTACCAAAGAAACATTTTTTGCATTAGTCTTACGCATAAATTAAAGTTTTAAAATATGAATTACGTTCTATTTTCAACATCCTGCATTACTGGCATTCCTTTGTTCTTCCTCATGCAAAAACATTTTTAAATTTACACATTTAATCAGTATCATTATACACTCTAGGCATTCCTAGATTATACCATCTTAGTCTTTATTGTCTATGTTTCCTTCTTATTTCATTTGTGCCCCCAGGCCTCCTCCCTCTATCATTCTCACATTCAGCTTCATTCAGTGTTCTAATATTATTGTATCACAGTTAGGTAGTATTGGGCTATCCATTTCTGAATTTTTACAATCTGTCCTGTTGCACAATCTGTATCCCTTTAGCTCCAATAACCCAATATCTACCCTATATCTATCTCCTGATGACCTCTGTTCTTAACTGAAATTCTCCAAGTTCATTCATTAAAATTAGTTCTTATCAGTGAGACCATACAATATTTGTCCTTTTGTTTCTGCCTAATCTCACACAGCATAAGGTCCTTAAGGTCCATCCATGTTGTTACAAACTTCATAACTTTATTCTGTCTTACAGCTGAATAATATTCCATCATCTGTATATATCACAGCTTGCTTAGCCACTCATCTGCTAATGGACAATTTGGCTGTTTCCATCTCTTGGCAATTGTAAATAATACTGCTATAAACATTGGTGTGTAAATGTCCGTTTGTATCCTTGCACTCAAGTCCTCAGTAGATACCTTGCAATGGTATTGCCCAGTAATACTGGCAATTCTATAATTACCTTCCTGAGGAGGTTGTACCATTTGACAGTCCCACCAACAGTGGATAAGTATGCCTCTTTCTCCACATCCTCTCCAGCACCTGGCATTTTCTGTTTTATTAATAATGGCCATTCTGGTGGGTGTGAGATGATATCTCATTGTGGTTTTGATTTGCATTTCCCTAATAGCCAGGGAAGCTGAGCATCTTTACATGTGCGTTTTGACCATTTGTATTTCCTCTTCTGAGAAGTGTCTGTTCATGTCTTTCACTCATTTTGTAATTGGATTACCTGTCTATTTGTTGTTGAGTTGAACAATCTCTTTATATATTCTGGATACTAGACCCTTATCTGATATATCATTTCCAAATATTTTCTCCCATTGTGTAGGCTGTCTTTTTACTTTCTCGACGAAGTTCTCTGAAACACAAAAGTGTTTAATTTGAGGAGTTTCCATTTAACTATTTCTTTCTTCAATGCTCGTGCTTTGTGTGTAAGATCTAGGAAACTGCCTCCTATGATAAGATTTAGAAGATATTTCCCTACGTTTTCTTCTAAAAGTTTTATGGTCTTAGATCTAATATTAAGGTCTTTGATCTATTTTGAGTTAATTTTTGTATAGGGTGTGAGATATGGATCCTCTTTCATTCTTTTGCATGTGGATATCCAGTTCTCTAGGCACCATTTATTGAAGAGACTGTTCTGTCCCAGGTGAGTTGGCTTGACTGCCTTATAAAAGACCAGTTGCCGACAGATGAGAGGGTCTATATCTGAACACTCTAATCGATTCCATTGGTCAGTATATCTATCTTTATGCCAGTATGCTGTTTTGACTGCTGTAGCTTCGTAATATGCCTTAAAGTCAGGTAGTGTGAGACCTGTGACTTCATTTTTCTTTCTCAGGGTATTTTTAGCTATTTGGGGCACCCTGGCCTCCCAGATAAATTTGGTTATTGGTTTTTCTATTTCTGAAAAGTAAGACTTTGGGATTTTAATTAGTATTGCATTGAATCTGTAAATCAGTTTAGGTAGAACTGACATCTTAACTTTATTTAGTCTTCCAATCCACGAATAAGGTATGCCCTTCCATTTATTTAGGTCTTCTGTGATTTTTTTTTAAAGCAATTCCTTGTAGTTTTCTTTGTATAGGTCTTTTGTATCTTTAAATTTATTCCTGAATATTTTATTCTTTTGGTTGCAATTGTAAATGAACTTTTTTTCTTGATTCCCCCTCAGATGGCTCATTACTACTGTGGAGAAACACTATAGATTTTTGAGTGTGGATCCTGTAACCTGCCACTTTGCTGTACTCATTTATTAGCTCTAGTAGTTTTGCTGTGGATTTTTCGGGGCTTTTGACGTATAGTATCACATCATCTGCAAGCAGTGAGATTTTTACTTCTTCCTTTCCAATTTGGATGCCTTGTATTTCTTTTTCTTGTCTAACTGCTCTGGCTAGAACTTCCAACACAATGACGAATAACAATGGTGATAGTGGACATCCTTGTCTTGTTCCTGATCTTAGGGGGAAAGTTTTCAGTTTTTCCCCATTGAGGATGATGTTAGCTGTGGGTTTTCATATATTCCCTAATTCCCTTTATCATGTTGAGGAAGATCCCTTCTATTGCTATCCTTTGAAGTGTTTTCAACAAGAAAGGATGTTGAATTTTATCAAATGCCTTTTCTGCATCAATTAAGATAATCATGTGGTTTCTCTGCTTTGATTTGTTGATATGGTATGTTACATTAATTGATTTTCTTATTTTGAACCATCCTTGTATACCTGGCATGAATCCTACTTGATCAAACTGTATAATTCTTTTAGTGTGCTGCTTGATTAGATTTCCAAGAATTTTGTAGAGGGTTTTTGCATCTATATTCATTAGAGTGATTGGTCTGTAGTTTTTCTTTTTTGTAATACTTTTGTCTGACTTTGGTATGAGGGTGATGTTGATTTCATAGAATGAGTTAGGTAGCCTTCCCTCCTCTTCAACTTTTTTGAAGAGTTTGAGCAGGATTGCCACTAATTTTTTCTTGAATGTTTGGTAGAATTCACATGTGAAGCCATTTGGTCCTGGACTTTTCTTTTTGGGGAGCTTCTTAATGACTGTCATGGTCAGCTTCATGTGTCAACTTGGCCAAGTGGTGGTACCTGTTTGTCTGGTTGGGCAAGTGCTGGCCTTTCTGTTGCAATGAGGACATTTCATAGAATTAGATCATGAACACATCAGCTGCACCCACAGCTGATTCCATTTGTAATCAGTCAAGGGAGTGTCTTCTGCAATGAGTGATGTTCAATCTAATCACTGGAATCATTTAAGGAGGATTCAGAAGAGACAGGTTCTCTTCTTGCTTCGGCCAGCAAGCCTCTCCTGTGGGGATCGTCCAGACCCTCCATCGGAATCATCAGCTTCATAGCCTGCCCTGCAGATTTTGGACTCTGGGTTCCTGTGGTCATGTGAGACACTTTTATAAATTTTATATTTGTGAGTGTTCCCCGTTGATTCTGTTTCCCAAGAGAACCCTAACTAATACAATGCCTAATTCAATTTCTTTACTTGTAATTGGTTGTTGAGGTCATCTATTTCTTCTCGAATCAATGTTGTTTGTTCATGCCTTTCTAGGAAGTTCTCCATTTCATCTATGTTGTCTAGTTTATTAGCATAAAGTTGTTCATAGTATCCTCTCATTATTTCCTTTATTTCTGCAGGGTCAGTGGTTATGTCTCCTCTTCCATTTCTGATTTTATTTATTTGCATCCTCTTTCTTCTTCTTTTTGCCACTTCGCTAAGGGTCCATCGATCTTACTGATTTTCTCATAGAACCAACTTCTGGTTTTGCTGATTTTCTTGATTGTTTTCATGTACTCAATTTCATTTATTTCTACTCTAATCTTCATTATTTCTTTCCTTTTGCTTGCTTTGGGGTTAGTTTGTCATTCTTTCTCTAGTTCTTCCAGGTGGACAGTTAATTCCTCAATTTTTGCACTTTCTTCTTTTTTGATAAAGGCATTCAGGGAAATAAATCTCCCTCTGAGCACTGCCTTTGCTGCAGTCCATAAATTTTGATATTGTGTTTTAATTTTCATTTGCCTAGAGATATTTACTGATTTCTCTTGTGATTTTTTCCTTGACCCACTTCAGAGTGTGTTGTTGAGCCTCCATATATTTGTGAATTGTCTGGCACTCTGCCTATTATTGCTTTCCAACTTCATTCCTTTATGATCTGAGAAAGTGTTGTGTATGATTTCAATCTTTTTAAATTTGTTGAGACTTGCTTTGTGACCCAGCATATGGTCTATCCTGGAGAATGGTCCATGAGCACCTGAGAAAAAGGTGTATACTGCTGTTGTGGGGTGTAATGTTCTATAAACGTCTGTTAAGTCTAGCTTATTTACTGTATTATTCAAATTCTCTGTTTCTTTATTGATTCTCTGTCTAGATGTTCTGTCCATTGATTAGAGTAGGGAATTGAAGTCTCCAGCCATTATGGTAGATGTGTCTATTTCTCTTTTCAGTGTTTGCCTCATGTACTTTGGAGCACTCTGGTTCAGTGCATAAATATTTATGATTGTTATGTCTTCCTGTTGAATTGTTCCTTTTATTAATACATAGTGTCCTTCTTTGTCTCTTTTAACTGTTCTACATTTGAAGTCTAATTTGTTGGATATTAGAATAGCTACTCCTGCTCTTTTTTGATTGTTATGTGCATGAAATATCTTTCCCCAAACTTTCACTTTCAACCTATGTTTATCCTGGGGTCTAAGATGCGTTTCCTGTAGACAGCATATAGATCGGTCCCATATTTTAATCCATTCTGCCAGTCTATATCTTTTCATTGGGGAGTTTAATCCATTAACATTAGTGTTATTACTGCAAGGGCAGTACTTTCTTCTACCATTTTGCCTTTTGGATTTTATATGTCATATCTAATTTTTCTTCTTTTTACCTTTACTTATAGTCTTCCTTTCTACACTCTTCTCCACACCTCTCTTTCCTGTCATTTCCTATCATCTTTATTGTTTCCTTTAGTATTTCTTGCAGAGCTGGTCTCTTGGTCACAGATTCTCTCGGTGATTTTTTGTCTGAAAATGTTTTAATTTCTCCCTCATTTTTGAAGGATATTTTTGCTGGATATAGAATTCTTGGTTGGCAGTTTTTAGTATCTTAAATATATCATCTTTATAGTATCTTAGTATCTTAAATATATCATCCCACTGTCTTCTCACCTCCAGGATGTCTGCTGGGAAATCTACACATAGCCTTATTGGGTTTCCCTTGTATGTGATGGATTGCTTTTCTCTTGCTGCTTTCAAGATTCTCTCTTTCTCTTTGACCTCTGACATTCTGATTAGTAAGTGTCTTGGAGTACGTCTATTTGAATCTATTCTCTTTGAGGTACGCTGCACCTCTTGGATCTGTAATTTTAAGTCTTTCATGAGAGTTGGGAATTTTCAGTGATAATTTCCTCCATTAGTTTTTCTCCTACTTTTCCCTTCTCTTCTTTTGAGACACCCACAACACATACATTTGTGCACTTCATGTTGTCATTCAATTCCCTGAGTCCCTGCTCATATTCTTCTATTCTTTTCCCTATGTTTTCTTTTGCTTGTTGGATTTCAGATGTCTCGTCATACAGTTCACTAATCTTATCTTCCGTCTCTTGAAATCTAACATTGTAGGTTTCCATTTTTTTTCATCTATTTTACTGTGCCTTTCATTCCCATAAGTTCTGTGATTTGTTTTTTCAGCATTCAAACATGTCTGTTCAAACATTCTGAATTAATTGTTCAACTCCTGTATCTCATTTGAACTGTTGGTTTGTTCCTTTGGGCCTGATGTTCAATTTTCCTAGTATGATTTGTTATTTTTTTGCTGGTGTCTAGGCAATTTAATTACCTTAATTAGTTTATTCTGGAGATTGTTTTCACTTTTCTTTATCTAGGATTTTCTTGCTGGATGACTTTGTTGTTTATCTGTTCTTTCACATTCCATTCAGCTTATTCTAACCTCTAGCTTAGGTTTTGTTTAACAGATCAGAATTTCTCAGTTTTTGTCTTCTTGTTTCTTGCCCTGCCTGTATGATATCTTTTTTTCCCATCTTAGGAGGGTCTACTTAGGTATTATAGAACCCAGCCAGATTTTCCCAGACCAAATTGGCCTCCTCTCAGGAGGAAAGAGTCACCTGCATCAGTTTTCCCTGAGGGTGAGACCCAGCAGGTTGAAAGGCTTTCCTATGAAGCCTCTGTATTCTGTGTTTCTCCTATCCTGCCCAGTATGTGGTGTTTTTCTGCCTGTGGATCCCACCAGCATAAAGTGATGGTTTAACTTCAGCAGACTCTCCCTGCTGGGGATGTGGTTGCCACAAAGGAGAGGTTGTAAGTTGGCTTTAATTGCTTCACTTTTCCAGACCCTGGGGTCTGAATTCCTCAAGGGAGGGATTCCTTCTGAGCTGGGCCCCACTCCTCCCCTGGGGAAGGCACAGGCTCCAGACAAACACTCAAACAAGCTTAATTTTGCCTATGCCTGGGGCAGTTGGAGCCTGAGAAGCCCTGCAGCTGTATCCAAAGAGTAGTGAAGCTGTAGAAACACAGCCACAAAAAGAAAAAGAAAAATCCTTTTCAGAGCAGGACCCCTATTCCTCCGATTTGCCAATCAGGAGCTTAAGTTGGTCTGTTGCTTTGTGTGCCTCCAGGTCCTACTGCCCTCTCCTTTCCTTCAGGGCCCAGATCCTTTCAAGTATTATGTGTTATCCAATCCAAAAAACCTGTTTTGGTTTTCTTCCAGTCAGCCCTAACCTCTCTGGCTGGGGCAAAACCCAGCAACCTCAGCTTTTACTTGAGGTTCAGTTGTGCTGGGGGCCTACTTTTAGTAGTCAAAATTTGTTAATTAATTCCACAGTTGGAGCTTGGTTACACTCAGCCCTGCTGCTGGTAAAGTGTCTTTCCTATCCCTTCTTGGAAGCAGCCTGTAGGGGACAGGCACTGGCTCTGTGGCTTGGGGAACTCACAGTTCCTGGGTACGCTCACAGCTGGTCCAGCTTGCCCAAACTAGGGTATGCTGTGTGTCCAGTCACTTATGTGGCCCCAGCAGTTGTTTAGTACTGTTCCTGGCTATTTACTAGCTGCTCTGGAGGACGAAGTAAATCTCACACCTCACTAAGCCGCCATCTTGGCCCCCACTCTGTGGGATCTTTTTGATTAAGTCACTTCCATGGAAATGTGACCCACTTGACTGCGGGTAGGTCCTTTTCATTAAGTGTTTCCAAGGAGATATGTCTCTATCCATTCAAGGTGGATCTTAATCCATTTACACGAGTCTTTTAAGAGGGAACCATTTTAGAAAAAGCTTAGAGTTGACACAGACAGAGACATTCAGAGATGCAAAACAAACCTCTCCAGGGAAGCTGTTTCAAATTAAAAGCCAAAGGACCAGCATATGCCAGCCACGTGTCTTTCTGGATGCCATTAGCCTTTCTTGAGTCAAGGTATATTTCTCTGGGTGTCTTAGTTTGGACATTTTTATGGCCATAGAACTGCAAACTTGTAACTTAATACATTCCATTTATAACATTCAACCGTTTTCTGGCATATTGCAATCTGGAAGCATTAGCAAACTAAAACAGTTAATGTTAAAACTACAATTCATTTTTATAAACAAAAGTATTTAAAATGTCAAAAATTTTAAATGCACCTTATTTAAGTAACTGAATATTTAAGAAGAAAATAAGTTTCTAAGAACATGAAAATATAAAATTTTTTGCAATTACTTTTAGATTTTTGATGAAAATATATTGAAACTTCATCCAGTTGAATACAATTAAATTTTATTTTTAAATCAGACAGAGCATTATAAATGAGTGTAAACTCACTGTGACAAAGGCAGAAAGACAAGAAAGTAGAGCTCAGAAAAGAAAAATGGCCAACAATAGAAATAGAAAACCTACAAATAAGCTGGTCTGCTGGTAAATAATTAAAAAATTATTTGCTCTGCTTAATTTCTTCATTGCTAAAGTAAATACCATGCACTGGGTTGGCATAAACAACAGGAATTTACCGGTTCATGGTTTAGCAGCCAGGAGAAGTAAAAAATCAAGCAATCATTAAGGCAATGCATTTTTCCTGAAGATTCTTGGGCTGGCTGCTGGGGGAACTTGGCCCTGGGCTTCTCTGTCACATAGCAATGCATATGGAGGGCTCTCCTGGCCTATTCCTTTTTTTCTAGGTTCCAATGACCTTCAGTAACTTGCTTCTTGTGGCTTTTTGAATTTCATTTACTTATAAAGGATTCCAGTAATAGGATTAGGACCCATCCTGATTGAGTTGGGTCATACCTTAACTGAAGTAAATTCATCAAAACGACCTATTTACAATTCACAGGAATGGATTAAGGTTAAGAACATGCTTCTCTGGGGAATATACCCCAGAAAAACCAGCAAATACTAAGAAAAACTTGACTAAGCAAAAAATAAACCATGATATGCAAAACAAGACAAATAAATGCCAGGATATAACACTGGTATGACTCCTTTTAAGAGAATATTATCTCAGAACCAAGCACCATCTCTGATCAAAATGGGATGAAGCTGGATTTCACTAACCACCAAAGAACGAGAATATTCACAAATGTATGGAGATTAAATAACACACTCTTAAACAACCAGTGAGTCAAAGAAGAAATTGCTAGAGAATTCAAGCAGCTAACTGGAGGCGGATGAAAATGAGAATACAACTTATCAGAACTTATGGGATGTGGCAAAGGCTGTGCTGAGAGGGAGATTTATTGCCTTAAATGCCTATATTAAAAAACAAGAAAGAGCAAAAATTGACGACTTAACAGCAAACCTGGAGGAACGTGAGAAAGAACAGCAAACTAACCTCAAAGCAAATAGGAGAAGAGAAATTACAAAGATTAAAAGAGAGATAAATGAATGGGAGAACAAAAGAACAACAGAAAGAATCAATCTGAAAGTTGTTTCTTTGAGAAAATCAATAAAATGGATGGGCCACTAGCAAGACTGACAAAGAAAAAAAGAGGATGCAAATAAACAAAATCAGAAATAGGGGGGGGGGTGTTACCACAGACCCTGAAGAAATTAAAGAAATCATAAGAGGATACTATGAAATATTATATGCCAATAAACCAGACAACTTAGTGAAATGGACAAATTCCTGAAGACACACAAACAAGCTATACTGACTCAGAAAGAAACAGAAGATCTCAACAAACCACTCACAAGTAAAGAGATTTAATCAGTCATCAAAAATTTTCCTACAAAGAAAACCCCAGGGCCAGATGGCTTCACAGGGGAATTTTATCAAACAGTCCATAAAGAACTAACACCAATCCTGCTCAAACTTTTCCAAAAGATTAAGGAAAAAGGGATATTTTATGAAGCTAATATCATTTTAATACCAAAACCAGGTAAAGATGCTATAAGAAAGGAAAATTACAGGCCAATCTCCCTAATGAACATAGATACAAAAATTCTCAATAAAATATTAGCAAATTAAATCCAACAGCACATTAAAAGAATTAAACACCATAACCAAGTGAGGTTTATACCAGAAATGCAAAGATGGTTCAATTCAAGAAAATCAATTAATGTAATACAGCACCTTAACAAATTGAAAGGGAGAAAATCACATGATCTTTTCAATTGATGCTGGAAAAGCATTCGACAAAATTCAGCATGCTTTTCTGATAAAAACACTCCAAAAGATAGGAATCAGAGGTAACTACCTTAAAATGATAAAGGGAATATATGAAAAACCGATAGCCAGCATCATACAATGGAGAGAGACTGAAAGTTTTCCCCCTAGATCAGGTACAAGACAAGGATGACCACTCTTACCACTATTATTCAACATTGTGCTAGAAGCTCTAGCTAGAGCAGTCAGGCAGGACAAAGGGAAAAAAATGCATCCAAATTGGAAAGGACGAAGTATAACTCTCATTATTCACAGATGATATCATACTACACTAGGAAGATTCTGAGAAATCTACAGCAAAGTTACTTGAGCTAATAAACAAATTCAGCAAGGTGGTGAGATATAAAATTAATGTGCAAAAATCAGTAACATTTCTATACACAAGCAATGACCTAGCTGAGGAGTAAGATGAGGAAAAAAATGCATTCAAAATAGTAACTAAAAGAATCAAATACTTAGGAATGAACTTAACTAGGGATGAAAAGGATTTGTACACGGAAAACTATATAACATTGCTAAAAGAAATCAAAGGAGATCTAAATAGGTGGAAAGACATTCCCTGTTCATGGATAGGAAGGCTAAATATAGTTAAGATGCCAATTCTCCCCAGATTGATCTACAGATTCAACACAGTACCAATCAAAATTCCAACAATCTACTTTGAAGATTTGGAAAGCTAACTATAAAATTCATCTAGAAGGAAAGAGACCCTGAATAGACAAAAGCATCCTAAAAAAGAACGAAATGGGAGGATTAACACTCCCTGACTTGAAAACCTATTGTAAAGCCACAGTGGTCAAAACAACATGGTACTGGCACAAAGACAGAAGCATTGACCAATGGAATCATATTGAGAGTACACAAATAGACCACCAAATCCACGGTCAACTGATTTTTGATGAGGCTCCCAAATCCTGCGAACTGGGACAAAATAGTCTTTTCAATAATTGGGCATGGAAGAACTGGATATCAATAGCCAAGAGAATGAAAGAGGACCCCTGTTGTAGTTTGCTAGCTGCTGGAATGCAACACACCAGAGGCGGACTGGCTTTTAATAAAAGGGGATTTATTTCATTAGTTCTTCAGAGGAAAGGCAGCTACTTTCATCTGAGGTTCTTTCTTATGTGGGGAGGCTCAGGGTAATCTCTGTTGGCTTTCTCTCCAGGCCTCTGAGTTCCAACAACTTTCCCTGGGGTGATTCCTCTCTGCATCTCCAAAGGCCTGGGCTGAGCTGTAAGTGCTGAGATGAGGTATGCTGAGCTGCTTGGGCTGTGCTACGTTGTGCTCTCTCAATTAAACACTAGCCAATTAAGTCAAACGTTATTCATTGCAGCAGGCACATCACCTAGCTGACTGCAGATTTAATCAGCAACAGATGAGGGTCACGTACCATTGGCTCATGTGACAGCAATAGAACTAGATGCCTTCACCTGGCCAAGTTGACAACTGAATCTAACTACCACAACCCCTATCTTACACATTACACAAAAATTAACTCAAAGTGGATCAAATACCTACATATAAGAACTAGCACCATAAAGCTTCTAGAAGAAAATGTAGGGAAACATCTTCAAAACTTAGTAATAGGAGGTAGCTTCCTAAATGTTACACTGAAAGCACAAGCAACAGAAGAAAAAAATAGATAAATGGGAACTCCTCAAAATCGAATGCTTCTGCACCTCAAAAGACTCTGTCAATAAGGTAAAGAGGCAGCCAACTCAATGGGAGAAAATATTTGGAAATCATGTATCAGACAAAAGTTCAACAAGAAAAGAACAAACAATCCAATTATAAAATGGGCTAAAAATATGAATAAGTATTTTTCTGAAGAGCAAATACAGATGGCTCAAAAGCACATGCAGAGATGCTCATCTACACTGGCTATAAGGGAAATACAGATCAAGATTACAATGAGATACTGTCATGGTTAGGGACATGTGTCAACTTGGCCAAGTTGTGGTACCTGTTTATCTGATTGGGCAAGTGCTGGCCTGTCTGTTGCAATGAGGACATTTCATAGGATTAGGTCATGATCACGCCAGCTGCATCCACAGCTGATTCCATTTGTAATCAGCCAAAGGGGAGTGTCTTCTACAATTAGTGATGCTAAATCTAATCATGGGAAGCCTTTTAAGGAGGATTCAGAGGAGACAGGTCCCATTCCTGCTTCGGCTGGTGAGCCTGTCCTGTGGAGTTCATCCAGACCATCCATCAGAGTCGTCGGCTTCACAGCCTGCCCTGTGGGTTTTGGACTCTGCGTTCCTGCAGTCACGTGAGACACTTTTATGAATTTTATATTTGCAAGTGTTCCCTGTTGGTTCTGTTTCTCTAGAGAACCCTAACTAATACAGATACCATCTCACACCTATAAGAATGGCTGCTATTAAACAATCAGGAAACTATAAATGTGGGAGAGGATGTGGAGAAACTGGGACACTTATGCACTGCTGGTAGGAATGTACAATGTTGCAGACACTTTGGAAGACTGTTTGGCAGTTCCTTAGGAAACTAAATAGCGAGCTATCCTATGACCCAGCAATAGCACTACTTGGTATATACCCAGAAGAGGTGAAAGCAACGACACAAACAGACATTTGCACACCGATGTTCATAGCAGCATTATTACAATCTCCAAGAGATGGAAACAAACCAAATGCCCATCAACAGACTAGTGGATCAACAAAATGTGGTGTATACATACGATGGAATATTATGTAGCAGTAAGACAAAATGACATCCTGAAGCACATGACAAAATGGATGAGCCTTGAGGACATAATGCTGAGCAAAATTAGCCAAACACAAAAGGACAGATACTGTATGATTCTACTTTTATGGCCAGCATAAAGGTATAATCAGAGACTTATAATATAGAATACAGGGGACTTAGGGATACATAGAAGCTAGAGATGGGTGAACCGTTGGCTAATTAGGTTGAATGCCAATGTAAGGGAATACATAGGAGTGAAGGTGATTCTCTAGTGGGTCTAGAAGTAATATTACCATATCAAAGATGAACAAGATTGAAAGGGGTTGTATAGACCTACATGTCCCACTGAATCACACTAGAAATATGAATGAGTTCTTATAAGAATTACTTCGAAGATATGATTCTCATATAAAAAGTGTCCAGGCTACAGGAGGGAAACTGCTTTTGCATGCTATGAGCTGTTTCAAAGGAAACCACAGGCACTACCACAACAACAGCAGAGGTAAATAATAGGGTGAGGGACAAGAGTTAACAGGAGGTTTCAATCTCCTATTTGGTGAGGGTGGGTTTATTGGTTTTCTGTCTCTTGGGAAGAATGAAATTATCTAAAATTGAGAATGTTGATGGACTGTGGATTTTGCACCCTCTATATAATGCCCAATGAATGCAGGTGGCTGAAGGATATACTGATGGAAAAGTAGAATGGCGAACGATGGTGTATACTTATGAAGGAAGGTTGTGCTGCTACAAAAAGGAACATGGTTGTGAGGCATGCAATGATGTGAATGAACATGTGGGATATTTGTTGAGACAAAATAAGCCAGAAAATAAAGAACAACAATGGTATGGTCACCTTTAGAAAATGCTTACTAGAACATAGGAGGGAACTGCCTGAAAATGTACAGTTGTGTTCCAGTAGCCATGTTCTTGTTGATGATTGTATCATAATATAGCTTTCGCAATGTGACTGTGTGATTATGAAAACCTAGTGTCTGATGCTCCTTTTATCTACCTTATCGACAGTTGAGTAAAACATACGGATTAAAAATAAATAAATCGCCTCCTATTCCCCCTTCTCCGCCGGCACTCCCGCCGCGATCTAGCCCTCCTCTTCCTCTTTCTTCGCCAGCGGCGCTCCCACCGCCATCTAGCCCTCCTCTTCCTCTTTCTCAGCTGGCGCTCCCGCCGCCATCTAGCCCTCCTCTTCCTCTTTCTCCACTGGTGGCGCTCCCGCCGCGATCTTGCCCTTCTCTTTATCCTTCTGCTTCGGTGCCGCTCCATCCGCCATCTTATCCTTCCCTTTCTCCTCCTACTCCAGCGGCTCTCCAACCACCACCGTGCCCTCTTCCGCCCTGACCGGCTCCTCCGCCACCGTCCTCGACAGCCTTGCCATCCTCACCTTTCCTCCTCCAGAACAGCTATTAGGGGAGTAGAAACGATACAGAACAGCTCCCGGAGCCACGACAGAGATAAAAAAGACAGCGTACCCCATCCTGGAACGGCTGACTGGCTGGGAGAACCCGCTCTGGTGAGATGGCCGAGGGGTGCGGGCTTTCCCGGGCCGGGGCAGCAGCGGCCGGAGTCCCTCCCTTCCTCCTTCCCAGGCCAGCTGGCAGAACTGGGCAGGCGGACCCCTCAAGCCGCGGCGGCTGGTGCCCCCACCACACGTGGCCCCCAGACCAACTGTAAGAATTGGATCGGAAATTCCCAGGCCACGGAGAACGGTGACCGGGCGGGTCCCTTCCAAACACGTGACTCCCCGGTACAGCTGAAAACGGTGCACTCTCATGGGCCACGGCAGCGGGCGCCCTCCCGCCATGCTTGGCGCCCTGGGCCGACTAGGAAATTCGGACGGGTGCACTCCGAGGCTGCGGTGGCTGGTGACCCTCCCCGTGTTCGGACCCCATGGCCGGCTGGCACTCTTCCAAGCCGCTTCAGCTGGCGAACCTCCCCCACAGCGAGAGTTTTCCAAAGTTAAAGGACCCACAGCACCTTTTACTGGTGGGACCCGCAGACAAACGTGTGCCATGAGCGCCACCTACTGGGCAGGATAAGAAAAACAGAACCCAGAGATTTCACAGAAAAATCTTTCAACCTGTTGGGTCCAACACCCAGGGAAATCTGACTAAATGCCTAGACGCCAGCAGAAGATAACGGATCACGCTCAGAAAATTGAAAATATGGCCCAGTGAAAGGAGCACACCAATAGTTCAAATGAGATACAGGAGCTGAGACAACTAATGCTGAATCTACAAACAGAAATGGAAAACCTCTTCAAAAACGAAATCGATAAATTGAGGGAGCACATGAAGAAGACATGGGCTGAACAAAAAGAAGAAATAGAAAAACTGAAAAAACAAATCACAGAACTTATGGAAGTGAAGGATAAAATAGAAAAGATGGAAAAACAATGGATACCTACAATGATAGATTTAAAGAGACAGAAGAAAGAATTAGTGATTTGGAGGATGGAACATCTGAATTCCAAAAAGAAACAGAAACTATCGGGAAAAGAATGGAAAAATTTGAACAGGGTATCAGGGAACTCAAGGACAACATGAACCGCACAAATATATGTGTTGTGGGTGTCCCAGAAGGAGAAGAGAAGGGAAAAGGAGGAGAAAAACTAATGGAAGAAATTATCACTGAAAATTTCCCAACTCTTATGAAAGACCTAAAATTACAGATCCAAGAAGTGCAGCGCACCCCAAAGAGATTAGACACAAATAGGCGTTCTCCAAGACACTTAATAGTTAGAATGTCAGAGGTCAAAGAGAAAGAGAGGATCTTGAAAGCAGCAAGAGAAAAACAATCCATCACATACAAGGGAAACCCAATAAGACTATGTGTAGATTTCTCAGCAGAAACCATGGAAGCTAGAAGACAGTGGGATGATATATTTAAATTACTAAAAGAGAAAAACTGCCAACCAAGACTCCTATATCCAGCAAAATTGTCCTTCAAAAATAAGGGAGAAATTAAAACATTCTCAGACAAAAAGTCACTGAGAGAATTTGTGACCAAGAGACCAGCTCTGCAAGAAATACTAAAGGGAGCACTAGAGTCAGATACGAAAAGACAGAAGAGAGAGGTATGGAGAAGAGTGTAGAAAGGAAAATCAGATATGATATATATAATACAAAAGGCAAAATGGTAGAGGAAAATATTATCCAAACAGTAATAACACTAAATGTTAATGAACTGAATTCCCCAATCAAAAGACATAGACTGGCAGAACGGATTAAAAAACAGGATCCTTCTATATGCTGTCTACAGGAAACACATCTTAGACCCAAAGATAAACATAGGTTGAAAGTGAAAGGTTGGGAAAAGATATTTCATGCAAATGACAACCAGAAAAGAGCAGGAGTGGCTATACTAATATCCAACAAATTAGACTTCAAATGTAAAACAGTTAAAAGAGACAAAGAAGGACACTATATACTAATAAAAGGAACAATTAAACAAGAAGACATAACAATCATAAATATTTACGCACCGAACCAGAATGCCCCAAAATATGTGAGGAATACACTGCAAACACTGAAAAGGGAAATAGACACATATACCATAATAGTTGGAGACTTCAATTCACCACTCTCATCAATGGACAAAACATCTAGACAGAGGATCAATAAAGAAATAGAAAATCTGAATATTACTATAAATGAGCTAGACTTAACAGACATTTATAGGACATTACATCCCACAACAGCAGGATACACCTTTTTCTCAAGTGCTCATGGATCATTTTCAAAGATAGACCATATGCTGGGTCACAAAGCAATTCTTAACAAATTTAAAAAGATTGAAATCATACACAACACTTTCTCGGATCATAAAGGAATGAAGTTGGAAATCAATAATAGGCGGAGTGCCAGAAAATTCACAAATACGTGGAGGCTCAACAACACACTCTTAAACAACAAGTGGGTCAAAGAAGAAATTGCAAGAGAAATTAGTAAATACCTCGAGGCAAATGAAAACAAAAACACAACATATCAAAACTTATGGGACGCAGCAAAGGCAGTGCTAAGAGGGAAATTATTGCCCTAAATGTCTATATCAGAAAAGAAGAAAAGGCAAAAATGCAGGAATTAACCGTCCACTTGGAAGAACTGGAGAAAGAACAGCAAACTAATCCCAAAGCAAGCAAAAGGAAAGAAATAACAAAGATTAGAGCAGAAATAAATGAAATTGAAAACATGAAAACAATAAATAAAATCAATAAGACCAGAAGTTGGTTCTATGAGAAAATCAATAAGATTGATGGGCCCTTAGCAAGACTGACAAAAAGAAGAAGAGAGAGGATGCAAATAAGTAAGATCAGAAATGGAAGAGGAGACATAACTACTGCCCTCACAGAAATAAAGGAGGTAATAACAGGATACTATGAACAACTTTACGCTAATAAATACAACAATTTAGATGAAATGGACGGGTTCCTGGAAAGGCATGAACAACTAACTTTGACTCAAGAAGAAATAGATGACCTCAACAAACCAATCACAAGTAAAGAAATTGAATCAGTCATTCAAAAGCTTCCTAAAAAGAAAAGTCCAGGACCAGACGGCTTCATATGTGAATTCTATCAAACATTCCAGAAAGAATTAGGACCAACTCTGCTCAAACTCTTCAAAATAATCGAAGTGGAGGCAAAACTACCTAATTCATTCTATGAAGCCAACATCACCCTCATACCAAAACCAGGCAAAGATATTACAAAAAAAGAAAACTACAGACCAACCTCTCTAATGAATGTAGATGCAAAAATCCTCAATAAAATTCTAGCAAATCGTATCCAACAACACATTAAAAGAATTATACATCATGACCAAGTAGGATTCATCCCAGGTATGCAAGGATGGTTCAACATAAGAAAATCAATTAATGTAATACACCATATCAACAAATCAAAGCAGAAAAATCACATGATCATCTCAATTGATGCAGAGAAGGCATTTGACAAGATTCCACATCCTTTCCTGTTGAAAACACTTCAAAAGATAGGAATACAAGGGAACTTCCTTAAAATGATAGAGGGAATATATGAAAAACCCACAGCTAATATCATCCTCAATGGGGAAAAATTGAAAACTTTCCCCCTAAGATCAGGAACAAGACAAGGATGTCCACTATCACCACTATTATTCAACATTGTGTTGGAGGTTCTAGCCAGAGCAATTAGACAAGAAAAAGAAATACAAGGCATCAAAATTGGAAAGGAAGAAGTAAAACTATCACTGTTTGCAGACGATATGATACTATACGTCGAAAACCCGGAAAAATCCACAACAAAACTACTAGAGCTAATAAATGAGTACAGCAAAGTAGCAGGTTACAAGATCAACATTCAAAAATCTGTAGCATTTCTATACACTAGTAATGAACAAGCTGAGGGGGAAATCAAGAAACGAATACCATTTACAATTGCAACTAAAAGAATAAAATACCTAGGAATAAATTTAACTAAAGAGACAAAAAACCTATATAAAGAAAACTACAAAAAACTGTTAAAAGAAATCAAAGAAGACCTAAATAGATTGAAGGGCATACCGTGTTCATGGATTGGAAGACTAAGTTAAGATGTCAATCCTACCTAAATTGATTTACAGATTCAATGTAATACCAATCAAAATCCCAACAACTTATTTTTCAGAAATAGAAAAACCAATAAGCAAATTTATCTGGAAGGGCAGGGTGCCCCGAATTGCTAAAAACATCTTGAGGAAAAAAAACGAAGCTGGAGGTCTCGCGCTGCCTGACTTTAAGGCATATTATGAAGCCACAGTGGTCAAAACAGCATGGTATTGGCATAAAGATAGATATATCGACCAATGGAATCGAATAGAGTGCTCAGATATAGACCCTCTCATCTATGGACATTTGATCTTTGATAAGGCAGTCAAGCCAACTCACCTGGGACAGAACAGTCTATTCAATAAATGGTGCCTAGAGAACTGGATATCCATATGCAAAAGAATGAAAGCAGACCCATATCTCACACCCTAGACAAAAGTTAACTCAAAATGGATCAAAGATCTAAACATTAGGTCTAAGACCATAAAACAGTCAGAGGAAAATGTAGGGAGATATCTTTTGAAACTTACAATTGTAGGCGGTTTTATGGACCTTAAACCTAAAGCAAGAGCACTGAGGAAGGAAATAAATAAATGGGAGCTCCTCAAAATTAAACACTTTTGTGCATCAAAGAACTTCATCAAGAAAGTAGAAAGACAGCCTACACAATGGGAGACAATATTTGGAAATGACATATCAGATAAAGGTCTAGTATCCAGAATTTATAAAGAGATTGTTCAACTCAACAACAAAAAGACAGACAACCCAATTACAAAATGGGAAAAAGACTTGAACAGACACCTCTCAGAAGAGGAAATACAAATGGCCAAAAGGCACATGAAGAGATGCTCAATGTCCCTGGCCATTAGAGAAATGCAAATCAAAACCACAATGAGATATCATCTCACACCCACCAGAATGGCCATTATCATCAACAAAACAGAAAATGACAAGTGCTGGAGAGGATGTGGAGAAAGAGGCACACTTATCCACTGTTGGTGGGAATGTCAAATGGTGCAACCACTGTGGAAGGCAGTTTGGCGGTTCCTCAAAAAGCTGAATATAGAATTGCCATACGACCCAGCAATACCATTGCTGGGTATCTACTCAAAGGACTTAAGGGCAAAGACACAAACGGACATTTGCACACCAATGTTTATAGCAGCGTTATTTACAATTGCAAAGACATGGAAACAGCCAAAATCTCCATCAACAGAAGAGTGGCTAAACAAACTGTGGTATATACATACGATGGAATATTATGCAGCTTTAAGACAGGATAAACTTATGAAGCATGTAATAACATGGATGGACCTAGAGAACATTATGCTGAGTGAAACTAGCCAAAAACTAAAGGACAAATACTGTATGGTCCCACTGATGTGAACTGACATTCGAGAATAAACTTGGAATATGTCATTGGTAACAGAGTCCAGTAAGAGTTAGAAACAGGGTAAGATAATGCGTAATTGGAGCTGAAGGGATACAGACTGTGCAACAGGACTAGATACAAAAACTCAAAAATGGACAGCACAATAATACCTAATTGTAAAGTAATCATGTTAAAACACTGAATGAAGCTGCATCTGAGCTATAGGTTTTGGTTTTTGTTTTTTACTATTATTATTACTTTTATTTTTTTTCTCTGTATTATCATTCTATATCTTTTTCTGTTGTGTGGCTAGTTCTTCTAAACCGATGCAAATGTACTAAGAAATGATGATCATGCATCTATGTGATGATGTTAAGAATTACTGATTGCATATGTAGAATGGTATGATTTCTAAATGTTGGGTCAATTTTTTTTAATTAATTAATAAAAAATAATAAATAAATAAATAAATAAATAAATAAATAAATAAATCATAGGGGGAACAAATGTTAAAATAGATTTAGTAGACTGAAATGTTAGTGATGAATGAACGGGGGGTAAGGGATCTGGTATGTATGAATTTTTTCTTTTTATTTTTTTCTGAATTGATGGATATGTTCTAAGAAATTATCATGATGATGAATATACAACTATGCGATGATATTGTGAGTTACTGATTATATATGTAGAATGGAATGATCATATGGTAAGAATGTTTGTGTTTGTATGTTGGTATGTTTAATAAGTAAAAGAAAGAAAGAAAAAAAAAAAGAAAACAGGGGCCTAGATTGTAAACTCTTAGTGCAGACACATTAAGTCCAGAGTGGTGATTATTATTTCTGGATTTTGAGAGGCTGTTTTATATATATAACCTTAAATTGAGAGATAAAAACGAAGCTGAACAGGTTGGGGTTAAAGTAATTCAGAACATAGGGGTAAAGAAGACAGCATTTGTATTTTAAGAACCACACATACTCTTTGAGACCAATGGAAGAAAGGTTTATTTGATCTGGAACTGAAATTTTCTGTAGTGCATAATCTAATTCAACCTATCTGTGTAGCTCATTTGAACAACTGAAGCACAGAGAGCACAGAATGAGAAAGAGGTCCTTTAATCCTGTATAGATTATTGTAATGCCTGGAAACATCCTAGAGTATATTAAGCAGATAATCAAAAATATTGGCAGTCCTCTGAGAGAGGGGAGAAAGACTATGGAACTATTAAACCTTACCATCAGGGAATCCCTTGATACTGTGTCAAACTCGAGGGACACCCAAATCAATAGGCCATGCCCTTGATCATGAGGCTTACTCTTGTGAAGCTTAAAAGGTAGTAGAGGCGGGCCGCGGTGGCTCAGCGGGCAAAGTGCTTGCCTGCTATGCCGGAGGACCTCGGTTCGATTCCCGGCCCCAGCCCATGTAACAAAAACGGAGAAACAGAATACAATAAAACAAGAAAATGTTTAAAAATGTTTCCCTTTCTTCCTTCCTTCCTTCCTTCTATCCTTCCTTCCTTCTCTCTGTCTTTCCTTAAAAAAAAAAAAAAAAAAAAAAAGGTAGTAGAGAAGCTTCAACTACCTATAGGCATGCCTAAGAGTTTCTTCTGGAGGACCTCTGTTGTTGCTCAGATGTGTCCTCAGTCTCTCTAAGCCCAACTCTGCAAGTGAAATCATTGCCTTCACCCTTATGTGGGACATCACATCCAGGGGTGAAAGTCTCCCTGGTGATGTGGAAGATGACTTCCAGGGATGAATCTAGACCTGGCACCATGGTTTCAACAATTACATCCTGTCAAATAGGGGGAAAGAAGTGTAATTAATAAAGTATCAGTGGCAGAGAGAGTTCAAATAGAGTCGAGAGGCTATTCTGGAGGTTGCTCTTATGCAAGCTTCAGGGAGACCTTGCTATCTATTATAACCTGCCAACCCCCAATCAGGACCATTCCAGCCAATCCTAAAGAAAACCTAGGGCAATTTATAAGATTCCACAAGGGTTCCAGGCACTAAAGTAACTTTCCAGAAGCCTACAACCTCCAGATGGGACTCTGGTCCAGAGAAGTCCTGAAACCTAGCCCAGCCTCTGCAGAACATCAGATAGTTCCATCTCCCTACCCCATATTAGTGGCAGACCCTCCCAATGTCAAAAATTTAGAATTCCTATAGCCCAAACAACCCCAATGAGAGGTATGGAAAGATCAAGGGTGTTGGTGGAGTTATACGTAGAAGATAGGACTTAACAAATGAATATGAATGCTGAATCATGAAGTTGATACCTGTTTTAGTCTCCAGTATTTTAGAGTAGGTAGAAGTAAAAACCTAAAATTGTGAAATTGTAACCCATTTCAAAGTCTGAAATATGTCCTACAACTAATTGTAATGCTGTGCTTGGAAATTTATAGCTTTTTTGTATATAATGTTATTGCTCACAAAAAAAAAGAAAGGAAAAAAAAGTCTATTGTGATGATAAAAAAGTATTTAAGCCCTCTAGCCTCCTATATTCTGGAGCAGCTACAAAGAAAAATATGAGAGGATTGTACGGTAGCCCATGACAAACTCTGGGATCTATCCTGTAAGCACTTGTTGAAGAGTACTTTGAAAACTATTGCTTTTTTATTTCTTTGCTTTGTATATATATTATGCAATAAAAAAGTTTTTAAAAAACCAAGAATATTATCTATACAATATTTCACCAAATACAAAGATTTTGTGTATATAGTTTAATAGCAAAATAATCACAAAGAAAAGAAGACAATTTATTAATGTAAATGATTTTGAAATGTAATATTAAAATGGGTGAACACATAAGATGGATAAAAAATAATGAACCAAATGGCCATTGGCTAGGATAAGAACTTCAAAATGAAATCATTATTTTCATTGATAATAAAGAAAAAGAAAAATCATACCTAAAATTTTAAAAGTAAATATTACTCAGTTTTATAGATTGTAACAAGGACAAAAGTCATGTTTAACAACTTTGTTCTACTTATTGTTTATCTACTAGAAGAATACGTGAAAGTCTAAATGAAAAAATGTTCATTACATTACACTTGCAAAAAGTACAGGTTTTGACTTAAGAACAACAACAAAAACAACTGTCAATTATAGGCACAGGACTAGACTGCCTCCTACAAACTATCACAAAAGTAGAGAAAACATATGCGACAACAGTTTTTAGGCACTGGGAAACAGGCAACACAAGAATGCAAAACCAGAAAGAAGGGACACTCAAAAAGCTGAGTTCCCAATTATTCCCACTCTCTACCTGGGAACAATTTTCTTACGGTGGCACAGAGAATTAGAATTCAAGCTGAGCACAGAGTTCCACTGAGCTGAGGAGGCAGAGGAAGCAGAGGTTAGTCTGGGCAGCTAATCAAGCACACATTGAACATTCATCAAAAAGACCTTATTCTGGGCCATAAAATAAGTCTCAAGAAATTTTCAAAGATTGAAATTCTATGAGGTGTGTTGTCTGACCACAACTGAATTAAATTTAAAAATCAGTAATAATAAAATAACTAAAAAATTCCTAAATATTTGGAACTTAAAGCACAATCTTCTAAATAAGTTACTGACCAAAGAAAAAAACACAATAAATTAGAAAATATTTTGAATTAAATTATAATGGGTACATAACATATCAACCTTTCTAGGATGCAGCTAAAGCAGTGCTTACAGGGGAATTTATACCTTTTGATGGTTAGGTGAGAAAAAAGGATGATCACAAATCTAATAAAGCCTCCACATTAAAAACTAAAAGAAGAAGAGTTAATTAAATTCAAAATACAAGAAAAGAATAATTAGTTTTAAAAAGGTAGAACTTGGTAGCAGGAAAAAAGAAACAAAAAAATTAACAAAACCAAAAGTCAGTTCTTTAAAATATTATGAAAATTGATTAAAACCCTAGAAATTGAAATCAAGAAAAAAAAGGGAGAACACAAATTACTAATATCCAAAATAAAATGTAAATATCACAACAGATCTATAGATATTAAAGGATAATAAAAGAATAGTATGAACATCTTATACCAATAAATTCTATAATTTAGATAAAATGGGCAAATTCCTCAAAAAACACAAGTAGCCAAACCTGACTTAAGAAAATAGAGGTATTATGAATAGTACTTTATGGATTAAAAATAATTGAATTCTATCACAACATTCCCATTTAAAAAAACCTCCAGGCCCAGATGGTTCAACAGTGAATCCTAGCACATATTTAAGGAAAAATGAATTCTTATTGTACAGAAACACTGCACTGGTTTGAAGGATTTATATACCCTAGAAAAGCCGTGTTTTAATCCTAACCAATCTTGAGGGAGCAACCATTTCTTTTAATCTTTATTCAGCACTGCATGCCAGAAACTTGATTAGATTATCTCCATGGAGTTGTGACTCGCCCAATTGTGTTTCTTTTAAATACAGGGAGACGTGACTCCACCCATTCCACATGGGTCTTGATTAGTTTACTGGAATCCCTGAAAAGAGGAAGCATTTTGGAGAGAGCAGGAGAAGATGAAAGCAGCAGAGATACAATAACTACAGAGTCCACCAGTCAGCAACCTTCGGAGATGAAGGAGTACGCTCCTGGGGGAACTTCATGATGCAAGAGGCCTGGAGAGGAAGTTAGAAGACTTCGCCATGTTTGCCATGTGCCTTCCCAGCTGAGAGAGAAACCTTGAACTTCAT
Source organism: Tamandua tetradactyla (assembly GCF_023851605.1). NCBI lineage: Eukaryota > Metazoa > Chordata > Mammalia > Pilosa > Myrmecophagidae > Tamandua > Tamandua tetradactyla. The sequence goes on from NC_135328.1 coordinate 177,066,084, forward strand.
TGGCCTTTCTTGAATGAAGGTAACCTCTTGTTGGTGCTTTAATTTGGACATTTTTATAGACTTGCTTTAATTGGGAAATTTTCACTGTTTTAGAACTGTAAACTAGCAACTTATTAAACTCCCCTTTTTAAAAGCCATTCTGTCAGCAGGTAAGAGTACTTGCCTGCCATGCACGAGGACTCGGGTTCGATTCCCAGTGTGTGCCCATGTAAAAAAAAAAAAAAGCCATTCTGTTTTTGGTATATTGCATTCTGGCAGCTAGCAAACTAGAACAAACACTTTCAAAATATAATGGTGGAAATAATTTTTCCAATTCATTTTATGAGGCCAACATAACTCTGATCTGAAAAAAATAAACAAGAAAATAACCCTCAAGAACATGGACAAAAAAGATCTAAACAAATATGAATAAACCAAAGTTTATGGAAATGAAAAAAAAAAAAGCCCCGAACAACCGTCTTGAAAAGAAACAAATTTGGAGGATGTACATACCTGATTTATAGATGTACTCAAAACTAATCAAGATAATATGGTACTATGGAATCTCGAATAGGGCCTGAGATCTTATTGGTTTGTCCAGATTACTGTGATGCACCGATATATCCCAGAGTAATTAGGGCAATGAATAAAGAAATATTTGCAAAGTTCCCTTGGGGTACTGGGGAGAAAGGAGGAAATATTCAACTTCACCATTTGGAGAATTCCTGATATTCTCACAAGCCACGGGGACAACCTAATCAATAGGCTGAGTCCTTGATCTTGGGATTTGCCCTTATGAAACTTAATCCTGCAAAGGATATGCTATACCTACCTTTAATTATGCCTAAGGGTCACCTACCAAGAGCTTCTTTTGTTGCTTAGAGTGGGCTTTCTCTCTAAGCCAACTCAGCAGGTGAACTCACTGCTCCCTCTGCTATATGGGACATGACTCCTGGGATGTACATCTCCCTAGCAATGTGGGACAGAACTCCCTAGATTCGCTGGGATTTGGCATCATGGGATTGAGAAAGCCTTCTTGACCAAAAATGGGAAGAGAGAAATGAGGTAAAATTAAGTTTCAGTGGCTGAGAGATTTCAAACAGAGTAGAGAGGTTATCGTGGAGGTTATTCTTATGTGTTATATAGATATCCCTTTTTAGTTTATGTTGTATTGGAGTGACTAGAGGGAAGTACCTGAAACTGCTGAACTGTATTCCAGTAGCCTAGATTCTTGAAGATGATTGTATAACAACACAGCTTTTACAATGTGACTGTGTTACTGTAAAAATCTTGTGTCTGATGCTCCTTTTATCCAGGGTATGGACAGATGAGTAAAACAATATGGATAATAAATAAATAATAGAGAGGATAAGGGTTAAATAAATTGGGTAGACTGAAATACTAGTGGTCAATGAGGGGGAGTACACAACTATGTGATGATATTGTGAGCCACTGATTGTTACATTATGTATGGACTGTACATGTGTGAAGATGTCAATAAAAATGTTTTAAATTAAAACCATAAAATAAAATAAAAAGTATGATACTGACATAATATTGGACAAATAGATCAATGGAACAAAATAGAGAGCTCAAAAACAGACCTAAACTTAACATGGTCATTTGACTTCAGACATAGGTGCCAAGGTAATTCTATGGGTAAAGGCTAAAATTTATAACAAATGGTGCTGGAATAATATATAATATATAAAAAAAGAAACAAACAAAAATAAATGAAAGTAAAAATCACTTTCTCATACCATAATCAAAAATGAATTCAAAAGGGATTAAAACCCAAGCATAAAAGCTAAAATTATTAAATGTCTATAAGAAAAATCGGAGACAATCTTCATGATGTTGGGGTGAACAAAGATTTCTTAGAACACAGAAAGTACTAATCTAAAAAACTCACAAATTGAACAACATCAAAATTAAGACCATATGCTCTTTGAAAGACATCATTCCAGAAAGGAAAAGGCAAGTCATTGACCAGGGGAAATAGTCACAGTACATACGTCTAACAAAAGATGTGGAATACATAGACAACTTTTATAAGTCAATAAATAAAACGTCATTAAGAACATGAAAAAGATGCTCAACGTCATTTTCCATCTGAAATGCAAGTTAAAACCACAATGAGAAACCACTGCACACCCACTAGAATAGCTAAAATTTGCTGACCATAAAATTTTTTATTGACAAGAATATGGGTCAATTAGAGCTCTCGGCAATGCTGTTAGGAGTATAAATGAGTGCAAACATTTTAGAAGCAAGTCACAAGTCCTGGCCACACTCAAGGATTCAGGGACGGATTACACAAAGGTATGAACACTAGGAGGAGGGAGCCATGTGGGTCAACTTAGAATATGTCCAACCCATAAATAAATATTAAGATTCACATACAAATAATCCCCTAAATGATTTGAATAGACTTCTTTAGGGTCAAAGATCAAAGTTTAAGTCTGATTATACTGCTATCGTTAGTTTTTTCTATAATAGCCCAACACCGAAGAGATAAAAGAAGGAGATCTCAAAAGATGGGCCTAGACATTGCTTTAAGAGAGGGTTAAAACTGCCTTAGAAATGTTAGCAATTTATAACATGATATCAATACTTAGATAATATTTTCTATAACAACAGTAATTTATCATTACAAAGTTTATCCACTACAAAGTTTGATGTGCAAAAATCTGTGGCTCATTTCTAAGTTGCTTCATGATTTTTTTTTTTTGCCAATTCCAATTAAGCAAACAAGTAACTTCCAAACAGAACTTAAACACACGCACACATACCCAACGAAGAAATAAAATGCTTCAAGAAATTTTGTTTATATTGGCATTATTGTCAAAGGAACGCAGTTTATTAAAAAAAATCTTGATCACAAAATTGTTAGTGCTGAAGTAAAACCAAAAGACAAACATGAAAAACACAATTAAGCCACAAAGCCTGTGATTTTGCTGAAATATAGTCAAGAAAAAGTATTTTCCATACTAATAATCTATGAATTGTTTGCCTTTATTTCCTTACTCAAACACCTAGATGTGTGCAATATTAATTAAACTGTCTTTAATATTTTGCCAACTTGCAATCACATAAAATATTATAATAGAACTGGTTCTAACATTTGTCTGGTTTCCTCATGAATGATGAGGGTTTTTTTTTTTTGAATATTGAAATGTTTTTATTTTATATCTGAATGAGAGACTGATTGTAGTTAGGTTCAGGTATCAACTTGGCCAGGTGAAGGTGCCTAGTTCTACTGCTGTGGACATGAGCTAATGGCAGGTGAAGCTCATCTGTCACTGATTACATCTGCAGTCGGCTAGGGCGCATACCTGCTGCAATGAATGATGTTTGATTTAATTGGCTGGATGCTTAAATGAGAGACCTCAACGGCAGCACAGCCCAAGCAGCTCAGCATACTTCATCTCAGTACTCACAGCTCAGCCCAGGCCTTTGGAGATGCAGAAAGGAATCACCCCAGGGAAAGTTGTTGGAACCCAGAGGCCTGGAGAGAAGGCCAGTAGAGATCGCCCTGTGCCTTCCCCTGTAAGGAAGACCGCAGTTGAAAGTTAGCTGCCTTTCCTCTGAAGAACTATATGTTTTTAACTAAACAAATCTCCTTTTATTAAAAGCCAATCCATCTCTGGTGTGTTGCATTCTGGCAGCTTTGGCAGACTAAAACATTGATTTACCTTATTTTGGAAACATTTATTAAAGAGTTTTTCTCTTCTGCTGAGATGCCCAATGAATTCACCTTACATAGTACCTCAAATGAGCTACTTAAGCACAGATACAACTTTTCTTGGCTCCCAGAGGTGAATCTGAAGCTGCAAGAGAACTTTGCTAACTCTCAATTTTCTAATTTTAGTCTTCCTCTATATAACTAAGTTTTGTTTTGGGTTGATTAGTGCAGATAAGTTATTCCCCACTGGTGGCAGCAAGATTGGGAAATTGTTTTTATGATATCCGGGTACACACCCAAGATGAATGAAAACATATACTCATAAAAGACTTGTATGTGAATAGTCATAGCAACTTCATCATGATATCCCAGAATTGGAAACAACCTAAACGTCCATCAACAGGTGAATGGATAAACAAACAGTGGTATATTCACACCAGGAAATACTACTTAGCATTATTTACAGAAACAAAGATGAATCTCAACAACACACTGAGTGAAAGAAACTAGATACTAAAAGAGTAGATACTGTATGATTTTCATTGATAAGAAATTGTGTCACAGGCAAAATTAATGAATAGTGCCAAAGAACAGATGAATAGAAGTGGGCCACAAGGCAGAAAAAGAAATATACTGCAAAAAGACAGGAGGACTATTTTGGGTTAATAAAAATGTTCCATATCTTGATTGTGGTGGTGGCTATATGGATGTACATATTTGTTAATCATCAAACAAAATTTGTTGAGGACTAAACCCTCAAAGTACTGAATTGGAAATAGAAACTGAAAAATTTTAAAAATGCTTATCAATTCATTTAAAGATATCAATGATAAATGCACTGTGTGTTTATGTGCCGGTTCGAAAGGATTTATGTACCCTAGAAAAGCACGTTTTAAGACTAACCAATCTTGTGGAAGCAACAGTTTCTTCTAATCCCTATTCAGCACTATAGGCTGGAAACTTGATTAGGTTATCCCCACAGAGATGTGACCCAATCAATTATATTATAGGTATTAAACTTAATTAGATGGAGATGTGTCTCCACCCATTCTACATGGGTCTTGATTAGTTTACTGGGATCCTCTAAGAGAGGAGACATTTTTGGAGAAAATGCCCTTTTGAGAATGACGAGAAAGCCACAGCAGAGCCGAGCAGAGCCATGAGGCAGAGAGAACCAGAGTCCACCAGCCAGCGACCTTTGGAGATTCTGTGAGAGCAGAGGAGGTCAACAGAATGACATAGCCAAGAGAAGCAGAGTTCACCAGCCAGCAACCTTTGGGGATGAAGAAGGAAAAGGCCCCAGGGGCAGCTGGGAGAGAAAAACTAGCAGACTGTTGCCATGTTCCCCATGTTGAGAGAAAAACACTTAATGTCACTGGCCTTCTGGAACCAAGGTACTTTTCCCTGGATGCCATAGCTTGGACATTTTTATAGACTTGCTTTAATTGGGACATTTTCTCGGCCTTAGAACTATAAGCTAGCAACTTACTGAATTCCATTTTGTAAAAGTCGTTCTGTTTCTGGTATACTGCATTCTAGCAGCTAGCAGACAAGAACACTTTATAACATCTTTAGTATTATTATAAAATTCAATCTGAGTCTGAAAAGCTATGAAATGATTACTATGTTAGCAAAATTTGCTCAATTTTGATAGGCCAGTATGGTGCTTTGAAGCTGTATGTAAACTAGAAAAACATGTTCTTAAATATAATCCATTCCTGTGGGTGTTAACCCTTTGTATAAAAACCTTTAGACAAGGTAATAGTTAAGAACGTGTGGCCCACCTCAATCAGAAAGGGTCTTAATACTATTACTTGAGTCATTTATAAGTGGAGTGAAATTCAGGCAGATGGAGAGAAAGCCAAGAAAGCAAGAAGCTGAAGTTTCACAGAAAGATAAGGAACAGACCAGTAGCTGCAACACAGCCATGCACCTTGCCATGTGACAAGCTAAGACCAAAGATCACCTGTAGCGAACCCCAGAACACGTCTTTGGGGAAATGGATCATCTTTTTCAACTTTTTTTCTTGGTATTCTGTATGGCAGGGGTCACATTTCATTCTTTTTCCTTGTGAGTATCCCATTATGACAGCACTGTATGTTGAAAATCTTTGTTTTGGGAAGTGCATGGACCAGGGATTGGACCCAGGCCTCCTGCATGGCAGGCAAAAATTCTACCACTGAACTACCCTTGCACCCCTAATCATCCTGACACCTTGATTTGGACTTTCTTTTAGCCTCAAAATCATAAGATAATAAATTCCCATTTTTAACCAGATGACCTATTTCATGGTATCTGCTTGAGCAGCCTAAGAAACTACAGTTTCCTAGGTTTACTGTTAATGGCCATCACCCATAATATGAAAGGTTATTCTTTTTCTCTGTGTAATTTGCCTAAATAAATATTTTACATCTTATCAGAATAATTTTCTGTGCTTATTATATCCTTAATTATTTAAGAAAACAAACTAAGTTTCCTCATGGAAAAGCCATGGTCCTTTAGAATCATTTTACCTTCTATATTTATTTTTAAATGATTTATTGCTACTTTGGTTAAATAATAAACAAGTATTACTTCTCAGGCACCATGACCAAGTGTCTCCACTGTTTTTTTTTGGATTTTCCCCAAATCAGATCTTATATATAGGAAAAAAAAAACTTTTCAGTATACATATGTATATATATATTTTTTTTCAGTATATTTTTAACATGTAAAACTTTTTTGAGATTACTCATTGGGCCCTGGAAAAATCACAAAGATGTGTTCTTTCACCTTTTTATAATGCAATGCTAGATATAATTAGGCTTGTTTGACATATTACTATGAATGAATTTCATGGGAAGACCTGTCAAATCAGAAGAGTTGCTCTGTCTTCCCTCGCTCAAATATGTACAGGTAAAATAGTACTGATATAAATATTTCAGAAAATATGATTTATGGGATGTTCCTAGAGATTTACTCAATGCCTTCAATGTCCATAATTTGGTTCTATGTGAGTCCTGATGGTATTCCAGATATCAGGCAACAACAAATGAGTGTTACTGTCCATAATTTGAGTTATTTTTTTAAATGCTTATTTGGTAACAACCTTAGTTTTAAATTTTGAACTTAGTATCTTCTAAGGCAATGGACTTTTGTAAAAATATAGATGTCCAGAACTTACTCCAGATTCAATAAATCTGTTTACTTGGTATTCTTAGAATATTTTTGGTATACTATATGTGTTATGACATTATTATATGATATATAGAAAGAAATTTTCCTCTTGGAAAATTATGTTCATCCATGCTTTATAAATCAGATATAACACTGTTTTTTAAAATAACTACCCTTAGAGACATTTTTGTCTAAAAGTTTTCTGGACTGGTTTTATTATTACTATTTTGCCTGCCACAGAAACAACCTAATTTACCTTGTCAGCTGTATTATTCTTACTAAGAACTGTCATCAGATCTTTCCTTTTTTTGTCACGGGCAGGCACCTAGAATCAAACCCAGGTCTCCAGCACAGCAGGCAAGAACTCTGCCTGCTGAGCCACCTTGGTCCACCCAGATCTTTCAAATTTAAAACTTACCAATACCACAGCTATTTTTGTTTTACCCTTTTGCTTGCTTGGAGGCTCTGCAATTGACTAGAAACCAGAATTTGTCTTCAACAAAAAAGGATCCTCTCAGAGCCCTGTGGAAAAGAACCGTGGCAGGTTTTTCAAGCTCCTGACGTTTCAAAGAATAGATTCTTGGGTACAGACTTTTTTTTTTTTATTAACTAAAAAAAAATTAACTAACAACATTTAGAAATCATTCAGACTTTTAATGGCACTGCTTGAACAACTGGACAACTTCCAGGCCATGTCAGTGGATTGAGTCAGAATTTCCAAAACTCTTTTCAGCTGAGAAGCAGATTACAAACTCAAGATCCAGGGAAATGAGAATTAATTATACAGGGCTGAATGAATCGATGAGGGGTGACGGTAATTCTTTGCTTGGAATACTGTTTTAATGTCTATTTTCTGTATGTATAAAGAAGTCCTTTCTCTTTCTTCTTAGTAGCCTTTGCTTTTGTAAAATGACACCTTCCTAAATCATATCTAATTCTTACTGACCTTCCAGAATTGAGACTCTTATTGAATCTCCTTACTTTCACAGCAATATAGTTATTTGAATAAATTAAATAAGAATCTAGTTTTCTTTTTATCAGAATATAATTGGAGAAAATGGTTATGAAATCAAGGACTTGCATGAAATGTCGTATTTCAGAATGATGTTCATTTAATCAGCTGACAAACCACTTTTAAGAAACTACAGTTGACTTCATGGAGCCAATACTTACAAAGCTGTTCCAGGAAAACTGGTTTAATACCTTCTTTTACAGGGTCCAACCTTTTAGGTGGTAAAGAAAATCACTTTCTGTTAGGTGGTCGTGAGAAGAAAGAAATTCACCCTCTCTGCTTTGTTTCCTGGATTTCCTAATCTGAAATTCTTTATAACAATTTCCAGCAAAGCAAATTCAAGAAGGCCTATATTTAAGTTAACATTCTTGCTACAATTTATGTAAATAATGTCAGACCTAATAATGTCAGACTAGCTTGTTATGTGATCAAGAATAGTATTTCTTTTTATTTTAGATGAAAGGTAGAAGGAGAAACCAATTACTGGGTGTTTCCAATGGAAAACCATGCATTCTTTAGACACTCTTCTAGGTTATCTGATTCTAATCTTTTATAGCCTTTGAGTTAGTTTACAAATCTTAAACTGTAGATAACTGATAGCAGTGCAAAATAATTCTAGTCTACAGACATGCAAATAAATTCTGTAAAGTAGAGGTTCAACTGACCTCTCCTCCCCATGGGAAAATCCAGTTTCCTAACCATTTGTAAATCCAATTCAACATTCCTTTGCTCCACGTAAATTTGTGCTTCCTTCACTTCTCCTCTGAACTAACTGTAATATTTACCCAATTTCCTTATTAATAATGAGTTAAATAAAATATTTAACATGTGTTCACAGTTCAAAAATGAATAGCTTTACACATTTTTTTTTTACTATGAAACTTTATTTCTCAGGATAGGAAGATAGAACATATATTATTTCACATTTGGTTAGCTTGATTTAAATTCTTAAATAATTATATCTACATTTGTATTCTTGTTCCAGTCTACATAAATGTTAGGAATAGGCCTAAATGATTGTCTGCTATGTGTTGAACTCTATACTAGGCTCTGGGGATGCAGTATTGTTCATACAACATGGTCCTGATCTAATAAAGCTTACCATCCAGTGGGAGAAGACAAGCAAATAATTCCACAATTCTTTATTTACAGTTGCTGTAAGAGCAATGAAGGAAAAGTACAGGGTTTAACACAAGTATGGTTCTATGAGACTCAACCTAGTCTAGGAACATCAGGGTTTGTCAGAAAAACTTTTCATGAGGAAATGAGACATATATTGAGATTTAAAATTAAGTAGGAGCTAGACAGGTATAGAAGGGGGAGAAACATTCCAGGCATAGGGGACATATTACGCAAAATATGGAGATAAAGACAGGAATGAGATCATGAAGATAGCTTTATGGACCATGGCAAGACTTTCAGATGTGATCCTAACAGAAATAAAAAATTCATGGAAGGAGTTTAAATAAAAGTCTAATAATCAATTCTGCATTTCAAAAAGATTTCTCTGACCATTGTATGCTGGATGAGTGGACTGGGGGTGAGCAATATTAAACAAAGGGAAACCAATTAAATTACAGTGGCAGCAGAGGCAAGAGATTACAATGGCTTGGATAATATGACAGTAGTGGTCATAAAAATAAGTAGATGAAATTAAGAGTTATTTGGTGAAATTAACAGTTAAAAAACATGGTGAATGATTAAACATGGATATGAAGGAAGAAGAGAAAGGTAACAAAACTATCAAATTTTCTAGCTTAAGAAAGTGGTGCCAATTAGTAAGCTAGAGGAGAAACAGGTTTTGGAGAAAGATAATGCTTTCAGTTTTATAAACGCTGAGGTTGAGATGTCGCTAAGGCATCTAAGTAAATTATACTGAATTGTCAGTTGCAAGGTCTAGAGTCATAAATGTATGGATAATTACCATAACAACCATTCTCAGCATAACAATATCAAAAAGGGACTCTCAAGGATTTTCCGGTCCTATGTATAAAGTACCCTTTTTTTTTTTTCAAACAAGGAGATGGTTCCAGTAGGGAAATTAGTGATGATTATTGCTCTATCCCAGCTGACCCCTACAAATTCCACTGCTCCATCCTTGCAGACCCGTGCCCTGCCTTTCTACTGGAGAAGTAAAGAATTCACGTGAAATCATCTCCTATAAAAGCCCAATAATAAAAGACAGGCTCTTAAATTAAAAAAAAATTTTTTTTTTAAAATCAAAGGTATTACTTTTGCCTTGACAATCCTTAAAGGTACTAAAACTTCCTGATTTTCAAAGATACACAGAGAAAGTAAAGCCCTGAATCAGGCACCACTGATATCATACAAAGGGTTACTGTGTATAGCAGGTGGTATCTCTTTTTAGCACATTTTCCAGAAACATTTTATCCATGCAAATGTATCAATATACATCAAAGCGGAAGAGTACATGATACTGTTGTCATTTCCCCAGAAGTGAAGTTTCACATATCACATCTTGAGCTTAGGAATAGCTCCTACTCCACTGCCTAGCACTGCAGTCACTTTGCCTTTACTTTTATCTAGCATCTGGTATCCAAGTCCACTGTTCAAATGAGTAAGCCAAAAGTGCAAAAGGATTACCATCTCCAAGGACTCTAAGAATAAAGGCCAGCAATATCTACATACACACACTCATATATAGCACATTCACCAAGACAGGTGCTACAGCTATCACTTCTCTCCTCTAGGCTATTCTTTACCTCCATGCTGGCAGTTTCTAAGACATAAAGCAAAGGCATTTGATGAAATATGAAAGCAATTAACTGAAGTTATAATAGGCTTACTAATGAATATCTTAAATTTCTGGGCAGCTAGAGATATAAACATTATTGACATTAAACTCGCAAATGTAGGGCCTAGGGACTAGCATAGATATTCCAACCAAAATAAATATCCTTATTTGAAAGGAATTTCCAAGGAGAGCCCCCCACCCCCTACAGAATCAGGCAACGGATTCAGAGCTGTTTCTATTAAGAAAAAGCAATATACTCTTATATTTGGATAAACAAATACAAATAACGGAGCTTTATTTTCTTTCAGCTCTTTTTTGACAGATAAGTGCATTTTCAACAAAGTATCAATTCCTCTAAGTCTGACTAGATTTTTTAATGCATTAAAAAAATATATCCAGCTGGGTTTATTATGCAATAGCTTTCTAAAAATGAAAATTACTTAATTTCAGGAAGTTACAACTAAAATATATAGTATGAGCCAGGCCAAAAAACTTTCATGACCAACTTGCCCCAACAGAGCCCTTATCATGGCAAGCATGGATGGTGCTCTCCTTCCCCATACTGGAATTTAGCTCTCTTTCCTAAGGTGACTAAAGCTGACTTCCTGAATATTTTGTGGCTTTTCTAATTCCAATCCATTGCAAATCACTGCAAAATACATAAAAATGATTGATTAGAAAAAGAATCAAATGCTTGAAGGCTGGAAAAATGTCAAACTGATATTGAAGTTTCTAAATTCTTATCCTAAATTTCTGTACTTAATTCACTGTAGACTGATAATTGCAGACTGAAAACAAACAATTCATGGACCATCGCCAGTCAGCTGACCATATTTGAGCAGTATTTCAGTCAGTGATCTTATCCAATCTCATGGCTTTAAATATCATCTATATTCTGTCAATTCCCAAATGTGTATCTCCAGATCAGAACTCTCCCTTGATACCCAGATTCATACATCCATCCAATTTTCTAAATCAACATTCCTTCTTGAATGTCAAACAAGCCTCAAAGTCTTAATTTTTCTAATGACCTCCATTTCTGCCCCCACCAAAACAAAAACAAACCAGCAACACCCTGCTTCACTCACTATATTCTCTACTTCACTCAGTAAATGGCAACTACATCCAGCTAACTACTCAACATTAAAACTTTACAGTCACCCTCAATTCCTCTTGATCCCTCACATACCAAAACTAAACTATAAACAATTCTTGCCAGCTCTCTTTTCCAGACTCTGACCACTTTTTTATCACCTTGGCTACTACCAGCTGCCTAAGCTACCATTATCTTGAATTGATATTGTAATGACTTCCTAACTTTACTTTCCTGCTTGCAGTCCTGCCGTCCTGCTATGAGCAGGCAAAGCAACCTTGTTAAAACCTAGGACAATCATTCATTGAGGAAAGAATAGTCTTTTCAACAAGTGATGCAGGGACAACTGAATAGGCACATGCAAAAGAATTAATTTGGACCCCAACCTCATTCTATATATAAGCACAAAATGGATCAAAGACTTAAATGTAAGAACTAAAACTTTATATAAAGCTCTTAGAAGGAAACATGAGTACAAATCATCTTGATCCTGGATTAGGCAACAGTTTCTTAGATATGTCACCAAAAGTATAAGTAATCAGAGAAAAAGTAGATAAGTTGGATTTCATCAAAGTTTAAAACTTTGTGCATCAAAGAACAGGAATGTGAAAAGACAATCCACAAAATGGGAGAAAATATTTGCAAATCATATATCCGATAGAGGTCTAGAATCCAGAATATATTAGGAACTCTACAACAATGAAAAGACAAGTAACCCAATTAAAAAAACAAAAACCACTCAAGCAATTTGAATAGACATTTCTACAAAGAAGACATACAAATGGCCAACAATATTGGCCATTAGCCACTGGGGAAATGCACATCAAATCAATGAAACACCACTTCACACTCACTAGGATGGCTAAAATAAAATAAACAAAATAACAAATGTTAGTGAGGATGTGGAGAAATTGGAACTTACATCACTGATGGGAATTTTAAATGGTGCAGCCACTAGGGAAAATAGAGGCAGTTCCTCAATAGGTTAAATACAGGGTTACTTACTATGTGACCCAGCAAGTCCACACATAGATATGTTCTCCAAATCATTAAAAACAAGGACTCACACCCCCAAGAGAACCTCTTTTGTTGCTCAGATGTGGCCTCTCTCTCTCAGCCAACATGACAAGCAAACTCACTGCCTTTCCCCTCTCTAGGTGGGACATGACTCCCAGCGGTGTGGACCTTCCTGGCAACATGGGACAGAAATCCTAGAATGAGCTGGGACTCAGCACCAAGGGATTGAGAAAACCTTCTCAACCGAAAGAGGGAAGAGACAAATGAGACAAAATAAAGTGTCAATGGCTGATAGATTCCAAACAGAGTCGAGACGTTATCCTAGAGGTTATTCTTACACATTAAATAGATAGCACCTTTTTAGTTAAGGTTTAATAGAGGCTGGAAGGAACTGCCTGAAAACGTAGAGTTGTGTTCTACTAGACATGTTTCTTGAAGATGATGATACAGCCTTTGCAATGTGACTGTGTGATTGTGAGAACCCTGTGTCTGATGCTCCTTTTATCTACCTTATAGACAGATGAGTAAAACATATGGATTAAAAATAAAGAAATAATAGGGGGAACAAATGTTAAAATAAATTTAGTAGATTGAAATGCAAATGATCAATGAAAGGGACGGGTTAGGAGTATAGTATGTATGAATTTTTTCTGTTTTCTTTTTATTTCTTTTTCTGAATTGATACAAATGTTCTAAGAAATGATCATGATGATGAATATACAACTATGTGATAAATAATTAATTAATTTTAAAAAAAGGACTCAGATATTCGTATACCAATGTTCATAACAGCACTATTTGCAATAGTCAAAAAGTAGAAACAAACCAAATGCCCATTAACTAATGAAAGGATAAACAAAATGTGGCCTATCCATCTCTACAAAGGAATATTATTCAGTCATAAAAAGGAAGGAGGTATGGACACATGCTATAACATGAATGAATCTTGAAAACATTATTCTAAGTGAAAGAAGCCAGACACAAAGGCCATATATTGTATGATTCCATTTGTATAACATATCCAAGATAGGAAAATCCACTGAGAAAGTAGATTAACATCTGCCAGAGGCTGAAATAAAAGAAGGTGTATTTTATATAATGCCACGATATCACATGTTCTGGAAATCCCTTTCCAGTTCCTGCCCTTTTTAAAGCAACTATATTACATGGAAAAGCATAACAACTGATAGCCTCCAAAATTACTGAACTTCATTTATTCTGTTTTGCTCAGCTACCCAAATTCAACCCAATATATTCACAAGAATTCTAAAAAATAATACACTTCAGAATAAAACTATAAGAAAGGAAGCACAATTACATATATCAAGTGATCCTTCTAATGGCTTTATGAGAAAGAAAAAGCATGTATCACGATCTTCAGTTTTCTGATTCATAACTTGAGTCTCTTTATATCAAACCACAATGAACTTTCATAAGTCAGGCAAAGAGGCTCTACAAAAATCTTAGGGGACAGCTTGATTACTAGAGCATTTTTTAAAAACAAAACTCTAAAATGACAGTAACAGAAGGAACTACCATGTGTAGTTCTTTACACATGGATAAAATGAACTATCATGTGTAAAATGAACACCTGTTCATATTATTTGTTTTATAAAATGAAATAAATATGAATACTGTGTGCCCCTCCCTAATTGCATCTTATACGTTTACGTCTCAAAGCCACTGTTTTATCATAGCCCTATTTTCCTAGTGATTCCAAATTTGGCTTCTTAGCAAAATTGGTGGGTACAGGTATGTGTACAGTGTGTGAAATACAGATTATTGGGCCCCAATATGGAGATTCTAAATGCTAATTCAATAAATTTAGCAAGCATTCCAAATGATTCTAGATTAGCCAAATTTTCAATCTGCCTATACAGAATTCTGAATCCCATACAGAGAAAAAGCAGGCCAAGAAAATATGAGATCAAAATCCAGGGAAAAAGATTATTCACCAAGTTTCCTTAATGGTGACTCCAGCAAAGAATAAACAGATGAAAGAAAATTCTATTCTAACATAGAACACAAACTTAGCTGCCCTTGCCCCAACTTGTCAGAAAAGTTGGCCTCCTACTCGTATCATGTTACAGGACAGATGAAGATGACAATATTCTCAATTTTAAAATGCTCAAAAAATTTGATGTTTTGCAAAACCCAATAAACCTAAAAAAGACAAGCATAAGACTCTGATAAATATTTAAGTAACAGCTTTCCCAAAAATGCCAGGCAGAAATTGAGACAGAGACAGGGATTTCAGGCAGGGCAGGATGAAGGTAGTAAAGGATCTGATTCAGCAGGAGAAATGGGCAAGCCCACTAGCTTTTCTGGCCCAGATAGGAATCCACAGGAAAAAATATTCTTAGATGGGGTTCTTCCAAGTAATGTTGAGAGCAGTTCCCAAGAGAGATTCCCAAGCAGGAGATAATTACGATAATCATCATCATTATGGTAACAGTCATCTACTTACAAGCTGCCTCTTCTTGGAAGGCTCAACTCCTTCTGAAAAACAAAATGCAAACACAAGTTAGACAGAAATAAGGACCCATTTCACCCCTGCAGCTCTGCACTAAATGTCTAGAAGAGTTATATCATTATTTTAATAATGGCAAGACTAAATATTTCTAAAAACCTTTTCTTTTGTCTCAAATTTTAGTGAAATAAAAAACAAGGAAGTTAATTATCACCTCTTTATTCTTCTTTCCCAAAAGGAATGCATCAGAGAATACTTGCAATGTTTTTTCCACTAGATGGAACCATCTCCTCAGTGTAGACTCCTGGTATTCCAACCATCAACTGCTGATGAATAACAGTAAAGGCTTCATACCATTAAGGTCAGGGATATGAAAGGAATGAAACGTTTTTTGTCTTTGTTTTTGTTTTTTGTAATTAGAAAAGATTTTAGACAAAGAAGTATAGAAAATATAACAAAGAGGTGAGTACACATGTCAGAAGCATGAAAAAGAAAACCTTTACAGTAACAGTTGGGGCCCCTGTGACTTGCTCTACAAATGTGTCAAGTCCTATCTCCCATTATTCAGCCAATCCCTACTTAACATCTATTCTGAGTTTGTTATTTATCTTCTCCTATACATTTATATACTTTGTTAATAAATTCATGATTAATTATTAGTATTGTTTTACATGTTTTTGTTTTTGCCATAGGCAGGCTCTGGGAATTGAACCCAGGTCTCTGGTATGGCAGGTGAGAATTATTCCACTGAGCCACCGTTGCACCACCCTGTTTTACATGCTTTTAAATTGTATATTCATAGTTTCATATCATATATATTCATGTGCGACTTGCTTTTTTCAGTTAACATTACAATTGGGCTATTCATTCATGTGGACAGTGTTTCACTACAGTTCATTAATCTTTAGTACAGCAGGTCAATCTGTAAATACACTAATATTTTTTATACATTCTGTGGTTAATGGAAATTTAATTGCTCTAGGGTTTTTTCCCTCCACTGAAACAATATTCCTAAAAACATTTTTGACTATTTGCCCCACCTACTTGGAGAAGAAGACCATCCTCAGTAATCTGATTGTCGACATTCAAGAAAACGTCAACAGAAATGAGACGAAGTATCAATGGCTGAGAGATTCCAAACAGAGTCGAGAGGTTATCCTGGAGGTTATTCTTATGCATCAAGTAGATATCATCTTGCTATTCAATGGAGAGACTGGAGGGAACTGCCTGAAAATGTAGAGCTGTGTTCCAGTAGCCATGTTTCTTGAGGAGGATTGAATAATGATACAGCTGTCACAATGTGACTGTGTGATTGTGAAAACCTTGTGTCTGATGCTCCTTTTATCTATCTTGTCAACAAAGTAGTAGAACATATGGAATAAAAATAAATAATAAGGGGAACAAATGCTAAAATAAATTTAGTTTAAATGCTAGTGATCAATGAAAGCAAGGGGTAAGGGGTATGGTAGGTATAATCTTTTTTTTTTCTTTCCTGTGTTCATTTTATTTCTTTTTCTATTGTCTTTTTATTTTTCTTTCTGAATTAATGCAAATGTTCTAAGAAATGATGAATATGCAACTAAGTGATGATATTGTGAATTACTGATTATGTATGTTGTTTTATTTTGTTTATTTTTTAATTAATAAATAAATTAAAAAAAAAAAAGAAAACGTCAACATTATGCTGAAGGGATGCAGTTTTTGTGACGCATCCCAGAGAAACCCTGAGGGCAGACCTCAATCACATCAGTATAGAACTGAGACTCCTTGAAATAAAAGAGGTTTCAGGCTGACTAATGGTAGGGAACTAGAAAGGAAGTGGCTACAGTTTGCAGTATTAGTAGTTATGTTCACAACATGATCAAGGGTGTTACACCGGGCTTCTATTACAAGATGAGGTCTGCGTATGTTCACTTCCCTATCAATGTCATTATTAAGGAAAGTAGGTTTTTTGCTGAAATTAAAAATTTCTTCGGTAAAAAATATCTGCAGGGTCCAGATAACCAGGCATTGCTTATCCAGTATCTCAAGCCCAGAAAGAAGAGTTAATTCTTGGAGGAAATGACATTGAACTTGTATCAAATTCCACTGCTTTGATTCAGCAAGCCACAAGTTATAAAAACAAAAATATCAGAAATTTTGGATGGTATCTATGTCTACAAAAAAAACGAACAGTTCAGCAAGCTGATGGATAATATCTAAGAGTTGTCCAACTATGAAAACAAGATACTAAACCTATCTGTAATATTTTAAGGATGAAATAAAATTCATCTGTTGGAAAAAAAAACACAACATATTCTTGAACTTGTTTCTCTGTGCATATGCATAAAAAGTTTCTTGAAAATAAATACTTACATGTAGAATTGCTAAGTCATAAAATATTGGAAGTTCCAAATTGCTCCCCAAACCAGTCGTACAATTTTACTTCCAACACTTAATATGAGTTCTCCTTTCCAGAACTGTCTCCCAATCTCCCAATAATTATAACAAATTGCCTACTCAATGTCTCATATTCAACATATCCAAAACTGACAAGAACCACCACCTTTCCTATCTCAGATGATGATAACTCCTTATTGAGACCAAACCTTAGACTTCTGGATTTTTGTTTTGTTTTTTTCCCCCATACTCACATATAATTCCATGAACAACTTTCAATGGCTCTTTTTTTTTTAACATATTTTTTATTTAAGAAGACAAATAATACACTTAGAACCACCAGAAATGGATATCTTAGTTAGCTTAACTATAGGCATATTTAAATAAGTTTCCATATAATTCTTGTAAAGTCTGTGTTTGCGCAGTAAGTTTCATAAACCAATTTAAAACTAAGGCAACAAGGAAAAATCTACATATTTGGATAGCAAAGTTCTTCAATTCTAAGTATTAAAAACTAACTTAGATATCAATGGCTCTTTAAAATGTATCTAGGGCTTCTCTGCCTTTGGAGAATGCGCGACTCATCCCCCTTCAAGTGTGTACTTTCAAGTTTTGAGCTGTAAAAATATGTATATATTAAAATATAAATATACATATCAAGAATCTAACCATTTCTCATTAACTCCACAGCTACATGCTTACAATCTCCTATCAAAAACCTTGAATCCAATCATGTTTCAGAAATCGGAATTTTGGAGTTTATTAAAGTAATATTTAGCATATATATAATAAATTACATAACATTCCCACAAGACCTGAGGCAGCACCCTGTTAACAAAATACATTCAAATTTCAGCAATATGTATGACAGTTACAATAAATGAGATTAGAAACTCTAAAGCATCTCAGTTCAATTTTGCCACCAGAAGAATTTAAGTCAGATTTTATTGCCAAATGGAGTTATAAAAAATCTCTTGGTTTTTGGTATTGCAATCTAAGCTACCATGGTCTCTCCCTTAGCCCCTCAACAGCCTAACTGGCATTTCATTTCGCTTCTAACCTTGGCCCTTTATAAGTCAATTCTCAACAAAATGGAGTGATCATTTTTAAAGGTGTGAGAATAAAACACCCCTGCTCAAAACCCTCCAATGGTTACCCTTTCTTTGATTCAAGAGTAAAAGCCAAAATACACATTCAGACCTAAAAAGGAGATCCACCACTCTGTATTTCTGACCTGAGACTACGGTACATCATTGTTCCATAAACATATCAGGCATTCTTCTGCCTTAAGGTTTTATGCTACTAGTTCACTCTGTCTAATATGCTGTTCTTTCCCAACCATCCCCCTTGGCTAACCTCCTAACAGCCTTCAACGTTTGGTCAATTTTCACCTGAGTTCTCCATGAAGCCTATTTCGATAGTCTTATCCAATACTACAACCTGTTTCCCATTTCCTCACGCTCTTACCTGCTCTACTTTTTCCCCATAATACTTACCACCTTCTAATATACTATAGGAGTCATTTATTTATGTTTACTGTCTATTTTATGTCTTCCCCTCTAGAAAGAACCTAAGCTCCATGAGCGCAGCGATCTTCATCTGTTTTCTTCAAGCATCTCAATGACTTAAAACAATGACTGGTATGTTAGCAGAAGCTAAAAAATATTTGTTAGACAAACCATTCCACATTCTCTCCAATATTTAGGATTATCAAATTTTTAAATTTTTGCCAACACAATGGCTGTGATCACATCGTATTATGGTTTTAATTTGTATTTCCCTCAAGTGCTAGTGAAGCTAAGCAATGTTTCATATATTTATTGGCCAACAGGATTTCCTCAATTGTGAACTGTCTATTTGTATCCCTGGCTCATTTTTCTACCATCCTGTCTTTTTCTTCACTTTTTCTCATTGAGTTTCAGGCATTTATTTGACATATTCTTTTTTTTTATTATACTTATTTTATTAAGTGAAGTTTATAGTTTACATTAGGGATCACTATGTGTACAGTCCTATGTTTTTGCTTTTTTTACATTTTTTATCGTGGTAACCTATACAACATCAGATTTCCCATTTTGATTACTTTTAAGTATACAATTCAGTAGTGTTAATTACATGTGCAGTGTTGTGCTACCATCATCACCACCTGTTACTGAAACTTATCACCCCAAACAGAAATTCTGTACCAATTAAGCATTAATTTCCCATTCCCTATTCTCAGCCTGGCCTCTGGTAACCTGTACTTTCATTTCTTGACTCTGTGAATTTGCTTATTATAATTATTTCATATCAGTGAGATCATACAATATTTGTATTTGACATTCTTGATACTAATTATTTGTAGGTTATATTCACTGAAAATATGTTCTCTCAATCTGGGCTTATCTTTTCACTTTTTTTTAATGGTATGGCCAAAGGTATTAATTTTTATATAGTGAGATTTATCAACTTTTTCTTTATATTATACATTTTTGTAGATGGAAGGAACTTATCCTAATACAAAGACACAAAGGCATTTTTTCCTAAAAGTTTTAGAGGTTTATTTTTCACACTTAGTTTGTTAATATATCTGGAAATTACTTTCATTGAGACAGAGATAGAAATTCTGTGATATATGTTTTTTCTATATGGATGATCAATTATCCCAGTACCTGTCTTCTTGGGGCGGGGGGGGCATACATGGTCCGGGAATCAATTCAGGGTCTCCTGCATGGAAGGTAGTCACTGTGCCACTGAACCACCCATGCACCCATCCCAGTACCATTTAATAAATGATATGAAATGTCTTTCATGTCACAGATCAAGCTTCTATAAATGCAGTGGTCTACTCCTTGGCTCTCATTCTCTTCCACTGTACAGTCAGCCCCCATGTTTATATCACACTAATTAACAACTACAGATTGAAAATAAATCATGTTGTTTGTAAGGCAAATCCATCCACATTGTTATTATTTTTCTGAAAATTACAGGAGCTATTCTTAGGGCTTTGATATCCATATAATAAACTTAAGAATCAACTTGTAGACACAAACTTTGACTGACATTACACTCAGTATAGAGCTGAGTGGGCAGAACTGACATATTTACAGATGGCTCTTATCTAAGAATATGGTACAACTTTCTATTTATTTAAATCTTCTTTAATATGTTTGAATTAAGTCTTAAACTTTACCAAATAAAGATTTTAGAAATATTTTGTTTACTTCTAAGTAGGTTACATTTTCTTTTTATTATAGTATATATTTTAAAATCACATTTACCAAGAGTTACATTTCATTACAACATATTTCTTCCTAATATATTAGAAAAGTTTCAAATGTACAGTGAACACCCATACGTCCACAGTCCAGATTCTATAATTGCTAATGTTCTGCTATACTTCCTTTATCACATATATAGACATTTATCCATCCAAGCCACTTTTTTTTTTTTTTTAAGTGCATTTCAATGTAGATTACAAGAATCAGTTCACACTTCGGCACGTGTTATCATTAACGAGAATTCAATATTTGTTTACAATTCTTTTGGGGGTTGTTTTTTTAAGGTAAATTTACAAACAGCACAAATCTTAAGTGTATCAATTGGTAAGTCTGATAAATACATATATTCACAATGATACGTACATACATAACCCAAATTCAAAATATAGAGTATGTTTATCAAGCCTGATTGTTGTATAATTTTCTTCTCAGGCAATCCCCAACAAACTATTATTCCCCACACACACACCCAAGCAAATACTATTCTCATTTTTTTCACTATAGATTGATTTTGCTTCCTTTACAACTTCATGAGTCGGACCGTACAAAATCTTTTACAGAAGGTTTCTTTTATTCACCATGTTTTTAAAATTCATCTATTCATAGTCAATCCTATGAATATACAGCAGTTTATTTACCCTTTCTTCCGTTGATGGACATTTGGGTTGCTTCCAGTTGGGGACTATTAACACTCCTATACAAGTCTTTAATAGGCTTATATCTCATTTCTTTTAGGTAAATATATATCTAAGAGTACAGATGATGGTTAATAAGATAGGCACATTTTCTGTTTTATAAGAAACTAGCCATCTTTTTCTAAAATGACTATAGCATGTTACATTCCCATTAACAATATATGAGGATTTCAATTACTCCACATTTAATTAATATATTAAAATACATTAATAATTTATTAGTGTGCTATACTCATATAAAAATAATAATATATCCAAATTGCTCTATGTTTGTACCAATATATTAATTACATCAATCTTTTAAATTTTAGCCATTCTTGTGGGGGTAGAAAGATCCCAATGTGTTTTGTTTGTTCGTTTGTTTTTTTTAGTGAGCTTCTACAGTACTTTATTATCACACTGGCACCAGGAGAGTGTTTGTAAAACATGCAAGACACACTGCATTCTGGGGTGTTTCAAAGCTTGAGACAAAACTACAGGGCCATGAACATAAGGTACTGTAATCTGGAGGGAATCATCGGGATGTGGGGAGAGGAGAATAATGGTGGAGACCTATGGGCTCCGAAGTTTCCTGAAACAAACAAACAAAAATCCCTAGGCTTGTCCAGTCTGAACCAAGAAATAGGCAATTCTGGTGAAGGGCATCAGGTCTAAAGGTACCATTAACTTTTGTGTGTGTGTGTGTGTGTGCGCTGAAGTCCTACCCTACTGTTTATTTTTTGTTTTACAAACTTCTTATTGTGAAATATAACATATATACAAAAAAAAAAGCAATAAACTTCAAAGTACATTTTATAGCTATAGAACAGATTTCAAAATTTGGTATGGGTTACAGTTCCATTTCAGGTATCTCCTAGTTGCTCTAAGACTGCAGACTAAAAAGAAATATCAATATAATGATTCAGCAGTCATATCATTTGTTAAATCCCACCTGCTATATTATAATTCCTCCTTTTCTCAGTCTTTAGGGATATTTGGGTTATAAGCATTCTTTTTTTTTTTTAACTTTTTTTATTCTACAGTATAACATATATACAAAGCAAAGAAATAAAAAAGCAATAGCTTTCAAAGCACTCTTTAACAAGTGGTTACAGGATAGATCCCAGAGTTTGTCATGGGCTACCAAACGATCCTCTTATATTTTTCCTTCTAACTGCTCCAGAATATAGGAGGCTAGAGGCCTTAAATATTTTTTTATCATCACAATCGACTTTTTTCCTTCCTTTTTTGTTAAAAATAACATATATACAAAAAAGCTATAGATTTCAAAGCACAGCACCACAATTAGTTGTAGAAGATATTTCAGACTTTGACATGGATTACAATTTCACAATTTTAGGTTTTCACTTCTACCTGCTCTAAAATACTGGAGAATAAAAGAGATATATCAATTTAATGATTCAGCATTCATATTCATTTGTTAAATCCTATCTTCTATGTATAATTCCACCAGCGCCTTTGATCTTTCCATACCACTCTTTAGGGTTGTGTGGGCTATTACAATTCTAAATTTTTCATATTAGAAGGGTCTGTCACTAATATGGGGTAGGGAGATGGAACTATCTGATGTTCTGCAAAGGCTGGGCTAGGTTTCATGACTTATCTGCACCAGGGACCCATCTGGAGGTCGTAGGTTTCTGGAAAGTTACTCTAGTGCCTGGAACCCTTATGGAATCTTATATATTGCCCTAAGTTTTCTTTAGGATTGGCTGGAATGGTCCTGGCTGAGGGTTGGCAGGTTATGATAGGTAGTAAGGTCTACCTGAAGTTTGAGTAAGAGCAACCTCCAGAGTAGCGTCTAGACTCTATTTGAACTCTCCCTGCCACTGACACTTTATTAACTACACTTTTTTCCCCCTTTTGGTAGAGATGGAATTGTTGATCCCACAGTGTCAGGTCTAGATTCTTCCCTGGGAGTCATCTCCCGTGTCACCAGGTAGACTTTCACACCTGGATGTCTTGTCCCACGAAGAGGGGGAGGGCAATGACTTCACTTGCAGAGTTGGGCTTAGAGAGACTGAGGCCACATCTGAGCAACAGAGGTACTCCAGAAGAAAAATGTCTATATAGGTAGTGTAAGCTTCTCTGCTACCAACCTAAGCTTCAAAAGAGTAAGCCTCATAATTGAGGACATGGTCTATTGATTTGGGTGTCCCTAAAGTTTGACACAGTATCAGGGGATTTCCTGATGGTAAAGTTTAATAGTTACATATTCTTTCTTCCTTCCCTCATGGGACTTTGGCAATACTTTTTGATTATCTGCTTAATATACTCTAGGATGTTGTCAGGCATTACAATGATCTATACAGGATTAAGGGATCTCTTTCTTATTCTGTGCCCCCTGGGTTTCGATTGTTCAAATGATCTATACAGACAGGTTGAATTAGATTATGCACTACAGAAAATTTCAGTTCCAGATCAAACAAACCTTTCTTCCATTGGTCTCAAAGACTATGTGTGATTCTAAAATATAGACACTGTTTTCCTTATCCCTATGTTCTGACTTACTTTAACCCTAACCTGTTCAGCTTCATTCTTATCTCTAAGTATCAGGTTAAATGCATGAAACAGCCTCTCAAAATCCAGAAATTTTAACCACCACTCTGGACTTAATGTTTCTGCTCTAATAGCTTAATCAAGGTCCCTATTTTCTTATAAGCATTTTCTAAACGTGAACATACCATTGTCGTTCTTTTGTTTCTGGCTTATTTTATCTCACCAAAGGTCCCACAAGCTCACTCACATCGTTGCATGCCTTACGACTTCATTCCTTTTTACAGCAGCACAACCTTCCTTCATAAGTATATACCATCAATTGTCAATCTAATTCTCCGTCAGTGCATCCTTCGGCCACCTGCATTCATTGCTCATCATGTAGAAAGCCCAAAGTCCACAGTCCATCAACATTCTCAATTTTAGATAATTCCATTGTTCCCAAGATAAAGAAAACCAATCAATACACTTTGACCAAATAGGAAATCTAAATCACCTCTTAACTCTTGTTCCTCACCCCATTATTTACCTCTGCTGTTGCTGTGGTAGTGCTGATGGGTTCCTTTTGAACATAGCTCATAGCATGCAATAGCAGTTTTTCCCCTCCACCCTGGAGTTAAACACTCTTTATAAAAGAATCATATCTCTGAAGTACTTCTTACAAGAACTCATTCAGATTTCTAGTGTGAATCAGGGGGACACGAAGGTCAGTACAACCCCTTTCAATCTTGTTCATTTTCAATATGGTAATATTACTTCTAGACCCACTAGAGAATCACCTTCACGCCTATTTATTCTCTTACATCAGAGTTCAACTCCATTAGCTAATGGTTCACCCATCTCTAGCTTCTATGTACCTCTAAATCCCTATAATCTGTATTATAAGCCTTTGATTATACCTTTAAGCTGGTCATAAATGTGGAATGATACAGTATCTGTCCTTTTGTGTCTGGCTAATTTTGCTCAGCATTATATACTCAAGGCTCATCCATCTTGTCAGGTGCTTCAGGACGTATATATGTTATTTTGTATATATGTTATTTTGTCTTACTGCTGTATAATATTCCATTGTATGTATATAGGTTCTGATAAGTTGTATTCTCATTTTCATTAGTCTCTAGATAGCTACTGATTTCTCTAGCAATTTCTTCTTTGACTCACCGGTTGTTTAAGAGTGTATTATTTAATCTCCATATATTTGTGAATGCTCTCGTTCTTTGGTGGTTATTGAGATCCAGCTTCATCCCATTGTGATCAGAAAAAGTGCTTTGAATAATTTCAGTATTTTTAAATTTATGAAGACCTGTTTTGTGCCCCAGCATGTGATCTATCCTGGAGAAAGTTCCATGAGCACAGGAGAAGAATGCATAACCTTGTGCTTTGGGGTGCAATGACCTAAATATGTTTGTTAGGTCTAATTCATTTATCAAGTTATTTAACTTCTCTATTTCCTTGTTGATCTTCGGTCTGGTTGTTCTATCTATAGAGGAGAGTGGTGTATTGAAGTCTCCTACTATTATTGTTGAAATATATATCACTCCCTGTAGTTTTGCCAATTCCTGTCTCATGTACTTTGGAGCTCCTTGATTGGGAGCATAAACATTTATGATTGTTATATCTTCTTGGTGAATTGACCCTTTAAGTAGTACATAATGTTCTTTGTCTCTTATGATGTCTTCACATTTAAAGTCTATTCTGTCTGATATTAGTACAGCTGCTCCTGTTTTCTTTGATTACAACTTGCATGGAAGATCTTTTTCCATCCTTTTACTTTCAATCTATGTATCCTTGTGTATAAGATGAGTCTTGTAAACAGCATATATCTGGATTATATTTCTTAATCCATTCTGTATCTTTTAATTGGTAAATTTAGTCCATTAACATTCAAAGTTATTACTGAAAAGGCGTTTCTGGATTCCACCATCTTATCTTTTTTATTTTATCTGTCAGATCTATAAAAACTTTTCCCTCTTTCTCTTTGTACCCTTTAAATTACCCTTAGTGGTAATCAATTCTGGGCCCTCTCCCAAACCTCCCTCTCCTGGCTTTTTTTTCAGCCAGCAGAATTCCTTTTAGTATTTCTTGTAGAGCCAGTCTCTTGTTGACAAATTCTTTCAAGACTTCTTTGTCTGTGAAAATTTTAAACTCTCTCTCAATTTTGAAGGAGGCTGGGTCAGAATCTGGGCTGGAAGTCTTCCACTTTCACGATTTTGAATATATCATACCACTGCCTTCTCGCCTGCAGGGTGCTAGTTGAGTACTCTGAACTCAGTCTTATTTGTTTTCTCTTGTATGCAGTGGATTGTTTTTCTCTTGCTGCTTTCAGGATTTTCTGCTTCTCTTTAACATTTGACAGACTGATTAGTATATGTCTTAGGGAAGGCCTATTTGGATTTCTTCTGTTTGGAGTTCGTTGGGCTTCTTTGACTTGTATATTTATGTCCTTTATGAGGTCTGGGAAGTTTTCCCCCATTATATCCTCAACTACTCTTCCTAGCCCTTTACTCCTCTCTTCTCCTTCCAGGACACCAATGATTCTTATATTTGCGCGCTTTGTTTTGTCAATCATTTCCCTGAGTTTTCATTCAATTTTTTCCATCTTGTTTGCCATTTGCTGTTACGAATCTTTAAAGTCAATTATCCTGCCTTATATATCACTTATTCTTTTTTTCTGTCTCTTCAAATATGGTTTTGGGTGCCTCTAGTATGTTTTTTATTTGGTCAACAGAGTCTTCAATCTCTGCAATATCTGCTATTTTTGCATTTATTCTTTCAAATTCCTCTTTATGGTCTTCTACAGTTTTCTTGATCTCCTTTATGTCGTTTGCTATTCCACTGATTAGAGTTGTATGGACATCTTTGATTAGTTGTTCCAACATCTGTGTCACCTCTGGTGTTTCAATTTGGTCATTAGGCAGGGCTGTATCTGTCTGCATTGTGATATGCTTAGTGATCTTCTGCTATCTTTGTGGCATGGAAATATCTTGAGTGATTTACTTTGGGAGTTGATTTCTTACAATAGTCTAAGGACTTTTGTTTGTGGGATGGTTGTACAGCAGGGAGCAGGGCATGAGCTGGGGCACTCAGTGTGGTGATTTGTTTCAGGGCAGGTATAGGTACAAGTTGGGGGTGTTACGCTGATGCTTGTGAATGTGGGCACCCAGCAGCCAGGGAGCATGCAGCTGTACAGGTACACCAGTCTGGGAGGCTTAACCCTGGTGTGCACTGGTCTAAGGCATGGGGCCCTTTGTGCACATGCGCAGAGCTGTGGCAGCAGGTCGGTGTTATGCCTTCGTGGATTGGGGGCAGATGTGACACGGCTATGCAGGTCAGCACTTTCTCAGAGCTGGGAAGCATGGCTGAGGGTTGTGCACATGTGCAGTTCTAGAACTGTTGTAAAGTGCAGTTCTCAGAGCTGAATGATGTAATTGGATGCCAGTGCACATGCATGGGCCTGGGAGTGCTGTAAACGGATGTGAAGAGCTAAGGCAGTGAGGAGTGAGGCTGTGTGACATTATGGGAGGGGGTGGGGGGTTAGGGGGAAGGAGTAGCCTAGGTATGGAGATCAGTGCCCACAGCCTTTATGTGCTAGCAACAGCCTGCAGGGAACAGCGAGGGGGAGGTAGTGCTAGGGAGGGGTGCAGGAGAGGTGGGTTGAGCTGCACATGGGGTGGGGTTGGGGGGCAGTTATGTGCACTGGGGGCTGGTCAGGTGGGGGTACCTGGAGCGTGGGGAATGGGAGTGGGTGATGGAGTTCGAGTGCATGGGGTGTGGGGTGAATCGCCAGTTCCGGGGCTGTGCTGGTGCAGGTGGTACACCCAAGGAATGCGGCCTAGCTTACTTTCTAGTCCCAGGCTCCCTTCTGTGCACTCCCGCAGATCTGTGCCTCTATGCCATGCTCCAGCTTTCTGCCTCTCAGTTCCTTGGCCTCTGCAACCAGGGCTACCACATGCGGTGCAGAAGGCTCTCCCAGGTCAGTCGCACTCCTGAATTGTCACTCAGTCGCCTTCCTGTCTCTTCTCTAACTTTTCCTTGGAGCAGGGCTAAGTTTGAGCTAGTCTATTTGGCCATCTTCCCAGAAGTCCTCTCAATGTGGTTTTAATTTGCATTTCTCTGATGACTAATGATGTTTCACATCTTTTCATGTGCTCATTATATTAGCTCTAGGCATATAATACTTAATGAAATGTCTTAAAATTTTTGTCCATTCTAAAAAAAAAAGAAAAAAAGAAAAATTTTGTCCATTCTAAAAATTGGGTTGTTAGCCTTTTTATTATTTAGTTATATAAGTTCTTCACATGTTCTAAATACAAGACCTTTCTCAGAAATCTTTTGTGGACATTTTCTCTGTGACTTGCCTACTGAAGTTATTAGTGATGTCATTTGATGGGCAAAAGATAATTTTGAAGAAGGACAATTTTTCATCTTTTTCTTTTACGGGCAATGCTTTCAGTATCTTATCTTAGAAACCTCTGCCACCCCAAAGAGGCAAAAGTATTACTCCATATCTTATTTCTATATTTTATGGTTTTAGTTTTGCCCATTTAGGTGTATGATTCATTTCAAATTAATTTTTGTGTTAGACATTAGGTAGAGGTCAAGGTTCATTTCTTTCCACCTGGAAAATCAGTGATTCCACAGACATTTGTTGAAAATACTACCCTTTCCCAAACTGATTGCTCTGGAGTCTTTGTTAAAAATCAAATTATAATCGAATGGGCTAATCTGGGATCTCTACTGTGTTCTACTGATCTATTTTTCCACCTTATGCCAGCACTATATTGTCTTGATTCTGTAGCTTTAAATTAAATCTTGAAGCCAGGTTGTGTAATCCTTTAACTTTGTTCTTCTTTTTCAAGATTGCTTTGGATATTCTAGATCCTTTGCATTTCCACATAAATTACAGAATCACACTATTAGTTTCTACATAAAAGCCTACCAGGATTATAGATCAATTTGGAAAAAAGCGGTATCTTAATATTGAGTCTTTCACTCTGTTCTAGTTTGCTAGCTGCTGGAATACAATATACCAGAAAAGGAATGGCTTTTAAAAAGGGGAATTTAATAAGTTATAAGTTGAAAGTTCTAAGGCCATGAAAATGTCCCAATTAAAGCAAGTCTATAGAAATGTCCAATCTAAGGCATCCAGGAAAAATACCTTGGTTCAAGCAGGTCGATGAAGTTCAGGGCTTCTCTCTCAAATGGAAAGGCACATGGCAAACACAGTCAGGGTTTCTCTCTCATCTGGAAAGGCACATGGTGAACACGGCGACATCTGCTGGCTTTCTCTCTAGGCCTTGTGTTTCCTGAAGCTCCCCAGGAGGCATTTTCCTTCTTCATCTCTAAAGGTCGCTGGCTGGTGGACTCTTTGCTTCTCATGGTTATGTCGTTTTGAAGCTTTCTCCAAAATGCTTCCTCTTTCAAAGGATTCCAGTAAACTAATCAAGACTCACCCGGAATGGGTGGAGATACTTCTCCACCTAATTCAGTTTAATACCCACACTTGAGTGAGTCACATCTCCATGAAGATAAACTAATGAACCCTTCCAACATACAGTACTGAATAGGGATTATAAGAAACAGCTGCCTTTTCAAAATGGGATTAGGATTAAAACATGGCTTTTCTAGGGTACATAAATCCTTTGAAACCAGCACACACTCCATGAACATGACTTCTCCACTTATTTAGCCCTTCTTTAATTCCTCTAAGCAACATTTTGTAGTTTTTAGCACAGGCATAATATATTTCTTTGGCTAAGTATATTCCAAAAATCCATTTTGGAAGTTACTGCAAATATATATTTTTTAATTTTCATGTTTCAGTTACTTGCTTCTAGAATAGAAATGCAATACATTTTTACATATTGACTGTGTATCCTGAAACTTTGCTGAATTCATTAGTAGTTGTAGCAGTTGTTTTGTAGATTCCTTAGAATTTTTCTATATATAAACAATCATGTCATCCGTGAATAGAATGATTTTTACTTCTTTCCATGCCTTTTTTTCCCCACCTTATTGCACTAGCTATGATCTCCTATAAGATGATAAATAGGAGTGGTGAGAAAAGACATCCTCCCCTCATTTCTCTTTTGATATTAGGGGGGAAGTGTTCAATATTTTACCTCTAAAAATTGTATTAGCTGTAGGTTTTTCATAAATAATATTTATTAGATTTAAAAAGTTCCTTCTACTCCTAATATTCTTAGAGTTTTTATCATGAATGGTGTGATGGTCAGGTTTATGTGTGTCAACTTGGCCAGGTAGTGGTACTCGGTTGTCTGGTTGGGAAGCGGTGGTCTGTCTGTTGCTGTGAGGACATTTCATGGACTTAAATCATGATCACACTGCTGCATCAACTAAAGGGAGTGTCTTCTACAATGAATGATGTCTAATTTGATCACCAGAAGGCTTTATGGAGGATTCAGAAGAGACAATCACTTTTCCTGCTTCAGGCAGTCAGCCTTTCCTAAGAGTTCACTGAGGCTCTTCCTCGGAGCTGCCAGATTGCAGCCTGCCCTACAGATCTTGAACTCTTACATCTCCACAGTTGTGTGAGACACTTTCATAAATTTCATATTTATACATCTCTCCTACTGATTCTGTTTCTCTACAGAACCCTAGCTAATACAGCTTGGTACCAGGAGTGGGGTGGTTCTTAAAAAAAAGAATCTTAAAAATGGGTTTTCATAATTGGTTTTCTACCCCGACTAGACTCAAAGGCACTAATGACTCTGTTTCCTGTAGTCAGATTGGCACTGACAGTCCATGGGGTAAGCTGGTAAAAGAGATAGTCAAAATATCACCATTCAATTCTGCTAACTGTATGCTTGCTTATATGAGGCAAGCATCTGGGTGATAATGTTTTTGACAGCTTTACGGAGTTTTGTGGAATCAAGAGGTACAGAGATGTTGGCTGATTGTTGTTAGATATGTTGGATACACTGATGAGGGAAATGCATGAGCTGAAGGCTTCAAATGAGCTTATATACCTGTATGACAAATGTAAAAGTTTCTCTGAGTGCCCTGAAGGAAAATCTTATTTCCTGTAGCCGCAGATTTGAGATCTCTGAAAATCAGACTCAGAGTCTCATTGTTAGAGCAGCACCTTTACAACATAAACTGAAATCTTGCATGGTATCTGTCATTAAAGTAAGGGCATTGATTGGAAAGGAGTTGGGACCCTGAAAAATGGGATGGTGATATATGGATTAAGAATGATGGCTGTGGAGACCCTAGACTGTGCTGAATCTTTTCTAGATAACCCTGTAATAGTCTACCCTGAGGACATAGCTGCCCCACCTCCTACATGCCCTGAGGAAATGGCTTCCCAAACTCCAGTCATCCTGAGGATTCAGTCACCCAACCTCCACCTGCAGCAATTAACCCTCCAGTGCCTGCAAAACATGTAATTACCTCCAATGGGGAAAAAGCCCTTCCTCCTCTGCCTAGAGTGATTCATTCTGTTTCACCAGATGAAACTACAAATGAATGCCCTGAAGTAATTGGCTTGGAAGATACTTCTATTTCTTTTCATGACCCACTCCTACCACCTCTCTTTTCTTCCAGACCTATAACTAGACTGAAGTCCCAACAAGCCCCTAAAAAGTGAGGTACAAAGTGTCACCCATGAGGAGGTACACTATACTCCAAAAGAACTAGATGAGTTTTCCAGTTTATATAGACAGATATCTGGGGAATATGTGTGGGAATAGATTTTAAGGGTGGGGGATAATAGTGGAAGGAATATAAAGCTGGATCAGGTTGAATTTATTGATAAGGGCCCACTAAGCAAGATTCTGCATTCAATGTTATAGTTCGAGGGGTTAAAATAGGCATTAACAGTCTGTTTGGATGGTTGGTTGAAATATGGATCAAAAGGTGGATGATATTACCTGAGGATGAAATGCCAGACCTGCCTTGATATAATGTAGATGAGGGGATCCAGAGGCTTAGAGAGGTTGAATGTCAGAGTGGATTTAGTATGGAAAGCCTGCTCATACACTCCAGGAATGTCCAGAGGACACACCTTTTACCAGAACAGTGAGAAATACATTTGTGAGACTAGCTCCATCATCCTTGAAGAGCTCTGTAGTTACACTTCTCTGTAGGTCAGATATTACTGTGGGACCTGCTGTCACTGAGCTGGAATCCTTAAACACAATGGGGATGATTGAATCCCAAGTTGGCAGAAGTCATGTGGCGATAATTAATCACCGTAGACAAGGTAGCGTGGCCACCATAATGAACAGCAAACGCAAAGCAGGAGCCAAACTAATCTGACTTGCAGAGACTTGTGGATTGGCTAGTAGACCGTGGGGGTACTTAATAGTTGGGCAGGCTACTAAATTTTTGTTTGAGCTGTATAAGCAGAAGAGTTCTAGGTCAAGTGAACTGAAGTCTAACCTGAATTACAAAAACACAGAGTCATGGCCCCTTAATCAATTTCCAGACTTGAGACACTTTACAGACCCAGAGCTCCTTGAATGAGGGGAATGCCAGGTCCCTTTGAGGGAGGACCTGTTACCCTGTCACAAATTTATACTGATAATCTTCCTCCAAGATTTCCCCAAGGAGAGAAACGGCCTTTTACCAGGGTAACTGTGCACTGGGGAAAAGGAAATGATCAGATATTTCAGGGATTGTTAGACACTGGTTCAGAAGTGACATTAATTACAGGGGACCCAAAATGTCACTCTGGTCCACCAGTCAGAGTGGGGGCTAATGTAGGTCAGGTGATTATAGAGTTTTAGCTCAGGTCCATCTCACAGTGGGTCCAGTGGGTCCCCTGGACCCATTCTGTAGTTATTTCTCCAGTTCCAGAATGCATAATTGGAACAGACATACTCAGCAACTGGCAGAATTCCTACATTGGCTCTCTGACTCATGGAGTGAGGGCTATTATGGTAGGAAAGGCCTAGTGGAAGCCACTAGAACTGTCCCTACCTAGCGAAACAGTAAATCTGAAGCAATACCAGATTTCTGGAAGGATTGCAAAGATTAGTGCCACTCTTAAGGACTTGAAGGATGCAGGGTCATTTGCCTGTGCAGAAAACAGATGGGTCCTGGAGGATGACAGTGGATTATCGTAAGGTCAACTAGGTGGTGACTCCAATTGCAGCTGCTGTTCCAAATGTAGTATCACTACTTGAGCAAATCAACACATCCCCTGGTACCTGGTATGCAGCTATTGATCTGGCAAACCCTTTTTTTTCTCAATAGCTCTTAGTAAGGCCCACCAGAAACAGTTTGCTTTCAGCTGGCAAGGTCAGCAATACACTTTCACTGTCCTACCTTAGGGATACATAAACTCTCCAGCTCTATGTCATACTCTTGTCCACAGGAACCTTGATCACTGATCCCTCCCATAAGACATCACTTGGTCCATTATATTGATGACATGGTGTTGATTGGACCTAGTGAGCAAGAATTAGTCACTATAAGTAAGACTTATTGGTCTTACTGCTGATTCTGTTCCTCTAGAACCTTAGCTAATATAAATGTGTACTGATTTTGTCAAGTATTTTCTTTGTATTTACTGAAACAATCATGTGGTTTTTCTCCTCTATTCTGTTACAGTGAATTACAGTGATGGATTTTCTAATATAAACTTTGCATTTCTGCATTAAACCCAACTGGTTATAATGTGGATTTAACAAAAAAGCTGTAGTCAAAAAGACATTTTAAAAATGCAGGCCTGATTGTGCTATTTCTCTACCTAAAACTCAATGGATAAAGCCTAAAAGCCTTTCTGTAGCCTTCAGGGCACTTTCAGCAGCTTACGCCTATCTTTTCAGCACTATTTGCACAATTCTCCAGTCTTACTGGAGCTTTGGTTCATGATATCTCTCAACTTCAGGTCTTCACATATACTGTTCCCTCAGCCTGGATCATTTTTCCTTATCTCTTTTTATACATTCTTGAGCCACAGCTAAAATTCAGTCTCCTCTTGGAAACTTTCCCTACACTTAATTTCCCTAGTCTTCCTCTCTATATTTCTAACTATTCTTTTAATTCCTCTATCTTACTTAATTATTTGCTCAATAATCTTTTCTTTGACTAACTCTTAGGAGGCACAGGGACCATTCTTGTCCACAATGATGCTCCTAATACCCAGCAAAATATCTGGCCTAGTAGACACAAACGGAATAATCATGAATAAATCAATGAATCAATCAAATAAACAGATATTTATCATTATAATTATCATCATTACAAGACTCATTATAGATCCTGTCTCTCCATTTGGAGTTGCATTGATGAAAACTGTCCACTGAAATTAAGTCAGCAAAAGATTTTTTACTGGGTTAAGAATATACTCTATTATCATTATTACTTTGTATGTTATATTATATTTTTACTGACAGAGCCTCCTGGCTAGTAGTTACTCCAGAGAGTAAAAAATGCTTTCCATGTGATAACATGGATGCACCTTGAGGATATAATGTTGAGTGAAATAAGCCAGACACAAATGGACAGATAATGTATGATTTCACCAATATGAACTAACTAGAAAATGTAAGCTCAGAGTCTTGAAATGTAGATCATAAGGTACCTAAAGATAGACAGAAACTAGAGAAGTGGGGGTGGTAATCTAATGTATACAGAACTGGGAACGAGGTTGAACTTAAATGTTTGGGAATGGGCAGAGATGATGGTAGCTCATTTTTGGGATTATAAATAATAGTGCCACATTGTAAGTGAATTTAACTGAAAGTGGCTGTTTAAAGTCATGTATATAAATAAGTTCTTGCATGAAGTACTCCAAATGTAAAAATAAATAAATAAATAAAGAGGTTTATAGGAGAAAAACACAGCTACCGTGGACTATGGACTACAGTTAACAGTAATACTTTGATATTTTTTCATCAACAATAACAAATTTATTACACCAATATTATGAGTTAACAATAGGGGGGAGTAAGGGGCATGATGTGATTAAGATTCTATTTTTTATTCATATTTTCTGTTCTGGAGTAATGAAAATGTTGTAAAATAGATCATGGGGATGGGTGCACAACTATGTGATACTATGAGTAACTGACTGTATACTTTGGATGGCTGGTATGATGTGTGAATATATCTTAATAAAATTGAAAAAAATTTGAATGCTTTCAGGAGAGAAAAATATTTCTCAAAAAGGAAATCTATTTTAACACCATTTACTATTTACTAACTGGCTTTTAAAAGTCTATTAGCCCTAAATACAAGCATCTCCTCACCTCTACCAGCAAATAAATTTGCTGGGAGGCACAAAGACTTGCCTCTCCCATACTGCAAATTTATCATTACTACTGCTCTGGGCATTACGGTGTTTTGGTTCCACTTATTCACTTTAGTGTGACTCTCTCTTTAGGCCAGTGGTCAAGGGGGAACCCTGTGCACATACACAGCCATGGCACTCCTATGAAAACTTTTCTTGACTATTTCTTCGTTCCATTAAATTCATGTGCTATTAAAGGTAACAGGTTTTGCTGATAGAATATTTACATCACACAATAATATTAGGAAATGTGAGAAAGAGCACAAAGTTGAAGTTCAGGAAACTAGGCTCATGTTTATAGCTCGGTAACATATAACTATGTGACTTGGGATTTCACCACTCCTTAAGGTTTAGTTGTAGTGGTTATAAGGATCAAATAAAATAATGTCTATGAACAAACTTTACTCTATAAAATGTGATACAAATGATAGATGTGTTCTTCTCATATGAATTAGAGGAACAGTAAAGACAGCTTCATGATACTGACAGGGTATCTCTACAATATATAAACAACCCAGGGTATAGCATCAGAAAAGAAGTTCCCTGCTTGGAGAAGAGTCCCTGGACAAATGGTTTTGCAATAAACTTGCCAACTAATACCTTGGCCCATCATTAAACCTATCTAAACATCATTTTTCTCATCCATTCCTGGGGTAAATATCAATACTCTGTCTATTTCACAAGGCTATTCCAAGGCTAGAGTTAAAAAATACATTTAAAAGCTCCAAATTCAACATATGGGTTATCATCAGTGGTAAGGGGCTGCACTCTTCCAGTCTAATCCACAAGTGCCAAAGCTCTAAAGTAAAAAACTAACTTCACCTTCAAAACTCAAGGATATGTTATTTAAGAGCCTCTAAAAGTCTATTACATTTTGGATTCCTCAAATTAATGCATTTTGATATTGCCTGCTGAAGAAGATATTTCCTAAAAAGCTTAAAGTAACATATCCTATATAGCAAATTTGTAATACAAAGAATCTAGTCACTTAAAGCAACTATACTGAACAAAGATAAAGATCTTGAACTATAATCTGAAGTTCCCAAGAAAGCTGTACATAATGAATCCAAGAGAATTAACCACTCACTCCCACTCACTTTTCCACATAGCAAATTTCTAAAGGTATTATATTAAAAAGTGAAGTGGTGTCATTCACATATACCCATGGGGAATCACTTTTATGTGCTCTACTTACTATTCAAAATGACTAAATCCCTAAAATATTTCGAATGAAAAGACAAAGGCCAAGTGTTCAAAGGCAGCAACCACTTCCCCCACAAATAAATATGCAAACCAAGAATCGTAAGTCCAGTGTTTGTCCTTTGTATCAACAGTCAGCAGCATGAAGGAGATGATTATCAGTCAAAGCTTTGTGCCTAGGGCAGCTCCCTCCCTGAACTTCCCTCACCCTTTCTTAGTATATCTTTAGATCTTTTTATTTAAACTTTTTTAATTGTGAAATATAACATATATACAAAAAACCCAATAAATTTCCAAGTACATTTTAACAAGTAATTAAATAACATATTTTAAAGTTTGGTATGGGTTACAGTTCCACAATTTTTTGTTTTTTCTTCTAACTGCTCCAAAACACTGGAGACGAAAAGAAATAATGATTCAGCAGTCATACTAACTTGTTAAATCCTATCTTCTCTGTTATATGCCTCCTCTTTTTTTTCCTTTTTTTGTGATAAATAACATATACACAAAAAAGCAATAAATTTCAAGTGCATCACAACAATTAGTTGTAGAACAGATTTCAGAGTTTGGTATGGGTTATGTTAGGTCGGGGAAACAGGGAAAGGCACTGCAACTGGAGCTGCAAAGGCTGTGTCACCCTTCCCAACCTGACTTCCGGAACTAATGAACTGCCTCTTCCAGATGTTACCTGACCCCCATCCTTAAAAGCTGCCCGCATTGAAGCCCACGTGCGGACTCACCTCTCTCCATCTTGGATGCGGTGAGCTCTACCCGGGAGCGCAGAGATAAACTCACTCACTTTAAGGTCTACTTTTCTTCTTTTTCACCCTTTTGCCTCCTAAACCTTTCAGGTTACAATTCCATAATTTTAGTTTTTAATTTTAGCTGTTCTAAGGTACTGGAGACCAAAAGAAATAACAATATAATGATTCAGCAATCATACTCATTTGTTAAACCTGACTTTCTCTGTATAACTCCACCATCAACTTTGAACTTTCTTCAACTCTTTAGGGGTATCTGGGCTGTGCCCTTTCTAACTTTTTCACGTTGGAAGGGGCAGTTGATAATATGGGATGGGGGATGGAATTAGTTAATGTTCTGGAGAGGCTAGCACCTCTGCATTTCAGGACTTATCTGGTCCAGGGACCCATCTGGAGGTTATAGATTTCTGGAAAGTTACCCTAGTACATGAAACCTTTGTAAAATGTTATATAAATACTGTAGGTATTCTTTAGGATTGGCAGTTTTGATCGGTTCTACCTTTAGATCTTTAAGTATCCACTCCCTTAATTGTAGTAAAATATTACATTTATATAAATTCATCCCTTTTCTGCTGAAGCAGCATCATCCTTCCCAGAGAGGAAATAAACAGGTTCCAAGAAACATAATTCAACCATCCACTTCACTTGAAGTAGATAAAGGGTTTTGGAGATAACTTCTCTACCAACATTTAAAAGCAAAGAGGGATAAACACATTTACTACCACTAAAAGACTAGATGTATCTGCCAGACACTAGGTTTCAGTTACCAGAGCCTGGCCATGCCAAAAAAAAGGAAGACTAGAAGTCTCTTGATCTAACTCATAATTAAAACCCATACAGTGTGACTAACATAAATAACACTGCTTGGGATTAATGGTGGGAATGGAGAACAACATTCTGGAGCCTGCTCAGAAATCCACTATTGATAGCCTCACTATCCTGTACTTCAGTTTCCCTCTGGAAGAAAAATTATAGCAAATATCTTTCAACTACTTATTGAAGTACAATATAAATACAGAAAAGTGCATATAAATGTACAACTCAAATTTTCACAAACCGAACATCCTAGTTTCACTAGCGTGTTTCACAATGGCTTGTGTCCATTTTGTTCCACTAGAAAAAAACAAAATAAACAAAACACTACCATTGCCCCAGGGCCTCCTCATGCCCTATCTTCTAGTAACTACTCATGTTCCCCAGGAAAACCATCTTCTGATTTCTTACATCGTAGACCAGTTTTTCTGTCTTGGCATTTTATTTAATAAAATATACAGTATATATTTGCGTCTAGTACTTGTGTGCAATATGTGTTTAATTCGAATTCCAGAAGGAAGAAAGTAAATGGAAAAGTCACAACATTTGAAAATAAAATGGGTGAGAAATCTCTAGAACAGATAGGAAGTGAATACACACACATAGGAAACATAATGTACCTCTAAGAGTACTAATTAAAAAATATATATAATCATGTCCAGGCACATGACAATAATACTGAAAACAGCAGACAAAAATATATCAAGAAGAAACAAATAATAAGAGCAATTACCTCCAAAGAAATGACAACTAGAATGATAGCCTGTTTCTCTATAGCATGATGGAAATTGGCAGAAAACTAAATAATCTGTAAAAAGTATAAAAGAAAATGATTACCAACATAAAATCATGTACCTGGATAAAATGTCTTTTAATGACAAAGACAAAAATCAGACATTTAAATAAATATAAACATTTATTACTAAACTATCTACACTAAACGGATGTCTAAGTGATATATTTTAGGGAGAAGAAAAATGGCCCCAGGAGGAAAATTCAAGAATTGAAAAGAAAAAAAGAGCAAAAAGTTGGTAAACAATGTTGTTAAATTTCTTAATAAGCACTGACTGTATTTAAAATAAGAACAATGATAGAAACACATAATCTGAGAAATTGTTAAGAAAACAAAGAACTAAAATATCTGAAGTAAAACATAATGTAAGTCTTGAGGAGGTGAGTCTTTGTGTTGTTCAGGAGGGGGTTAAAATTTTTAATTTGTTCTAACAAGTAAGTAAAGCTAGAAAAATAGAAGAAAACTATCAATATGTTTAAATGGCAAAAATGAAAAGGGACAGTAAGGCACAGGAATGTACAGCATGGAATACAAGAAACAAGTTCAAGTATATCAATAATCATAATAATGTAAATAGAATAATTTTACAAATAAATGTAAGATTCTTTTTAAAACCCACTGTATGACATTTACAAGAGATAAATCTAAAGCAAAATTTTTTCTAGTCTTTATAAAAACAAAAAAATGGCAAACTGCAGATAAGCATCTTGAAAAGAAGAAAGTATAAATACCCAATATTAAGAATATAAAAACAGACTCAGTAGATACTTAAAACATAGCAAACAAAAGAAAAACAAAAATATAGCAAACAAATAATAAAATCAATTTTATCTGAATAAGTTAAAAAAAAAACTACAAAAAAACCCTGCAAAAATTCCTATAACCACATACTTCAGCAAAAACTGCCTCAAGATAAAATAGGAGGCTTTTGTGGTGGTCTGAAGCTGTACGTACCAAAAAAAAACATGTTCTTAAATCTAATCCATTCCTGTGGGTGTGAACCCATTGTAAATAGATCCTTTTGATGAGTTCACTACAGTTAAAGTGTGACCCACCCAATTCAGGATTAATCCTCTTAATGAAGTTTTTTATAAACAAAATGGATACTGAGGGAAAGAAAGCCATGGAAGCAAGAAGCTGGAATCAACAAAACCTGAAAGAGACAGGAGAGACCAGCAGACACCATTGAGTGGCAGCAGAATTAAGGATTGCCAGCAGCCAATTTTCAGGAAGAAAGTATTACCTTGATTTGGAAATTTTCTTGGCCCAAAACTATAAGCTAATAAATTCCCATTGTTCAAGCTGAGCCATTTCATAGTATTTGCTTTAAGCAGCCTAGGAAACTAAAACATCATTTTAAAAAATTAAATCATACTTAATGCTTGTGCCAGTTTGAAAGGATTATGTACCCTCAAAAAGCCATGTATTAATTCTGATCCATTTTGTGGAAGCAGCCATTTCTTTTAATCCCTACTTAGAACTGTAGGTTGGAAAGCTGATTAGATTATCTCCACAGAGATGTGGCATGTACAATTGTGGGTATTAACCTTTGATTACAGGGAGATGTGACTCTACCCATTCCAGGTAGGTCTTGATTAGTTTACTGGAATCCTTTAAAAGATGAAACAGTTTGGAGAGAGCCTTGAGAACTACAAGAGCCCATGCAGCCAGAAACCTTTGGCAATGAAGAAGGAATACACCCCCGGAGGACCCTCAGGAAACAAAAAGCCTGGAGAGGAAGCTAGTAGATGTCACCGCATTCACCATGTTCCTTTTCAGTTCAGACAGACACCCTGAACATCATCAGTTTCCTTTCTCTGGATGTTTTAGATTGGACATTTCTATAGCCTTGCTTTAATACTGGATATTTTTCATGGCCTTAGAACTGTAAATGTGCAACTTAATAAATTCCCCTTTTTAAAAGCTATTCCATTTCTGGTATATTGCATTCTGGCAGCTAGCAAACTAGAACAACGCCCAAGTAGATTATCCCAAAATACAAGAGTAGTTTATATTATATTTAATATATATATAGTATATATAATATATATATATAAAATATATATATTTATATTCTTCAAATTATATATTTCAAATAAATTGAGGAAAAACACAATAATCTCAAATAACCTACATATATATAACATATATATAGCATTTGAAAAATTAAGTAGCCATTTATGATTAAAAAAAAACTTTGTGGGCAGGCCACGGTGGCTCAGCAGGCAAGAATGCTTGCTGCCATGCCAGAGGACCTGGGTTCAATTCCTGGTGCCTGCCCATGTAAAAAAAAAAAAACAAAACAAAACAAAAAAAGACTTTGAGCAAAATAGCAATGGGAAGAAACTTCTTTAACCTACTAAACAGTAGTTACTAAAAATGTATAGCAAACATGATTTTTAATTACAAAACATTAAAAACACTCCCTTTAAAATCAGTAATAAGAAAAAGAGGCCCACTATCACCTGTTCTACTAAACAACGTATTGGCAGCTCTAGCCAATTGAATAACACAAGAAAAAGACACATAAGGTGCTTATGCACATAATAAGACGGCCTATATAAATGTCTATCCCCTCAAGAGTTTAGTAATATATAAAAGCCAACTGTAATTCTATAAATCAGAAGTAGTTAAAAGCATAAATTTAAGAAAGATCCCTTTGAAAACAGCAACAAAAAAGGTAGAGTATCTAGAAATAAATTTAGCAAAAATACAGACTTTTATGATGAAAATTATGAATCCTTAGTGGAAACATTAAAGAAGACAATTAAACGTAGAGGTATTTTAATGGATTGTAAAGTTAAATATCACAAAGATGTCAAGTTTAAACAAAATGATCTATAAATTAAACTCAATTCCAATAAAATATTTTATTTTGTTTTTGGACAATAAAAGCCAAGAAATCCAAGATGACCCTGAAGAAGAATGGAGGTGTGGTAGGGTGGGGTGGATTGCGGTGGGGCGGGGAGGGGAAGAGAGACTAGCCCTCACAGATTTCAGCCCTTATAAAATTAGCTCATATTGGTACGTATATGAAAAACTAATATTCAAGAGAAAAGGCACTGAAGAAGGAGGGTGGAGGTAGCTGAACAAGACAATTTTATTCAATAAATAATGCTTGGATCACAGCTTATCCCTGAAGAAGGAAATAAAACTAAGTCACCAGAAAAAGGGCCAAGATGGCAGCTTAGTGAGGTGGGGAATTTAGTTTGTCCTCCAGAACAGATAGTAAATAACCAGGAACAGTACAAAACAACTGCTGGGGCCACGTCAGTGACCAGACACACAGGTACCCCAGTCTGGACCAGCTGGACTGGCTACGAGCCCCCCAAGAACCATGAGTACCCGAAGCCATGGAGGCCAGTGCCATGCCCCTGCAGGCTGCTTCCCAGAGGGAAAAGGAAAGGGACTTTACCAGCAACAGGGGCTGAGCACAATTAAGCTTCAAATGTAGAATTAAATCACAAATTCTGATTACTAAAAATAGGCCCCTAGCTAAGCTGAACCTGGTCAAAGCAGAGGTTGCTGATTTTTGCCCTGGGGCCAAGGGGGCAGGGCTGACGGCAAAAGGAAAAAAAAAAGAAACTTTTTTGTGGATGTGTTTCTACAAAGGCTTGACTGCATTTGGATACAGCGGTAGGGTTTCTCAGGCTGCAACTGCTATAGGCATGGGCAGAAACAAGCTTGTTTGAAAGCCTGTCTGGAGCCAGTGTCTTCCCCAGGGGAGGGGTGAGGTCCAACTCAGGTGGAATCCCTCCCTCAAGGAATTCAGACCCCAGGGGGTGGAAATTTGAAGAAATTAAAGCCAGCCTAGAATCTCTCCTCTGTCCCCACCACGCACAGTAGGGAGAGTCAACCAAAGTTAAAGGTACTGCATATTCTTATCCTGGTGGGACCTGTGGGCAGACAAGCGCCACCTACTGGGCAGGATAAGAAAAACAGAGTCCAGAGACTTCACAGGAAAGTCTTTCAATCTGCTGGGTCTCACCCTCAGGGACTACTGATGCAGGTGACTTTTCCTCCTGACAGGAGGCCAGTTTGGTCTGGGAAAATCTGGCTGGGGTCTATAATACCTAGGTAGACCCTCCTAAGGGTGGCAGGGGGGTGGGGAGGTACCATATAAGCAGGGCAAGAAACAAGAAAACAAGAACTGAAAAATTCTGATCTGTTAAACAAAATGAAAGCTAGTGGTCCAGAATAAGCTGAACTGAATATCAAAGGACAGACAGACAACAAATTCAGTTGGCAAGAAAATCCTAGGTAAAAGAAGTGAAAACAATTCCAGAATAAAGTAATTAAGGTAATTAAATGCCTAGACACTAGCAAAAAATAACAAATCACACTAGGAAAATTGAAGATATGGCCCAAAGGAACAAACCAACAATTCAAATGAGATACAGGAGTTGAAACAATGAATTCAGAATGTTTGAACAGACATGGAAAACCTCATCAAAAATCAAATCAATGAACTGCGGGAGGATATAAAGAAAGCAAAGAATGAACAAAAAGAAGAAATTGAAAGCCTGAAAAAACAAATCACAGAAATTATGGGAATGAAAGGCACAGTAGAAGAGATGAAAAAAAAAATGGAAACCTACAATGTTAGATTTCAAAGAGGCAGAAGATAAGATTAGTGCACGGGGGACAGAACATCTGAAATCCGACAAGCAAAAGAAAGTACAGGGAAAAGAACTGAAAAATATGAGCAGGGACTCAGGGAACTGAATGGCAATATGAAGCATACAAATATATGTGTCGTGGGTGCCCTAGAAGTAGAAGAGAAGAGAAAAGGAGGAGAAAAATTAATGGAGGAAATTATCACTGAAAATTTCCCAACTCTTATGAAAGACTTAAAATTACAGATCCAAGAAATACAGCATACCCTAAAGAGAATAGATCCAAATAGACATACTCAAAGACACTTACTAATCAGAATGTCAGAGGTCAAAGAGAAAGAGAGAATCTTGAAAGCTGCAAGAGAAAAGCAATCCATCACATACAAGGGAAGCCCAATAAGACTATGTAGATTTCTCAGCAGAAATCACAGAGGCGGAAGACAGTGGGATGATATATTTAAATTACTAAAAGAGAAAAACTGGCAACCAAGAATTTTATATCCAGCAAAAACTATCCTTCAAAAACGAGAGGGAAATTAAAACATTTTCAGACAAAAATACACTGAGAGAATTTGTGACCAAGAGACCGGCTTTGCAAGAGATACTAAAGGGAGGACGAGAGGCAGATATGAAAAGACAGGAGAGAGAGAGAGGGGTGTGGAGAAGAGTGTAGAAAGGA
The DNA here is from genome assembly GCF_023851605.1 of Tamandua tetradactyla. Lineage (NCBI taxonomy): Eukaryota > Metazoa > Chordata > Mammalia > Pilosa > Myrmecophagidae > Tamandua > Tamandua tetradactyla. The sequence goes on from NC_135328.1 coordinate 177,110,200, forward strand.
AGACTATCAGTAAAGGTAAAACAAAAAAAATTAGATACGACATATAAAATCCAAAAGGCAAAATGGCAGAAGAAAGTACTTCTCGTACAGTAATAACCCTAAATGTTAATGGATTAAACTTCCCAATCAAAAAACATAGACTAGTCCCTGGCCATTAGAGAAATGCAAATCAAAACCACAATGAGATACCATCTCACACCCACCAGAATGGCCATTATTAACAAAACAGAAAATGACAAGTGCTGGAGAGGATGTGGAGAAAGAGGCACACTTATTCACTGTTGGTGGGAATGTAAAATGGTGCAACCACTTGGAAGGCAGTTTGGCAGTTCCTCAAAAAGCTGACTATAGAATTGCCATATGCCCCAGCAATAGCATTGCTAGGTATCTACTCAGAGGACTTAAGGGCAAAGACAAAAACGGACATTTGCACACCAATGTTTATAGCAGCATTAGTTACAATTGCAAGGAGATGGAAACAGCCCAAATGTCCATCAACAGACGAGTGGCTAAACAAACTGTGGTATATACATACGATGGAATATTATGCAGCTTTAAGACAGAATAAACTCATGAAGTATGTAACAACATGGAGGGACCTTGAGAACATTATGCTGAGTGAGACTAGCCAAAAACTAAAGGACAAATACTGTATGGTCTCACTGATATGAACTGACATTAGTGAATAAACTTGGAATATTTCCTTGGTAACAGAGACCATCAGGAGATAGAAATAGGGTAAAATATTGGGTAATTGGAGCTGAAGGGATACAGACTGTGCAACAGGACTGGATACAAAAACTCAGAAATGGACAGCATGATACTACCTAACTATAATATAATTATGTTAAAACACTGAATGAAGCTGCATGTGAGAATGATAGAGGGAGGAGGGCTGGGGACATAAATGAAATCAGAAAGAAAGATAGATGTTAAAGATGGAGATGGTATAATATAGGACTGCCTAGAGTGTATAATAATAGTGAAATGTACAATGTACAAATTTTTAAAATGTCTTTGCATGAGGAAGAACAAAGGAATGTCATTATTGCAGGGTGCTGAAAATAGATGATAATTAATACTTTAAAATGTCACCTTATCTGTGAGACTAAAGCAAAAAATGTTTGTTACAAAATTTATATTTTGAGTAGAGCATTTCCTAATATAACTCATGTAGATAGTTTGATTGAATGTCATAAGTACTTGGAATCTCAGGTAGGACATGAGATTTTGTTGGTTTGTCCAGAGTGATGCCCCGATGAATCCCAGAGTGATTTGATCAGTGACTGGAAAAGTATTCACAAGCCCCCTTCGGGGAATGGTGAGAGTGGGGAGAAATTCAACTTCCCCAAGTTGAATTCTTGATATTCTCACAAGCAGTGTGGACAACCAAAGCTATAGGCTGAGCCCCCAGTCTTGGGGTTTGTTCACATGAAACTTAACCCCACAAAAGATAAATCAAGTCAACTTAAAATTTAGGCCTAAGAGTAACCCCCAAGAGAGCCTCTTTTCTTGCTCAGATGTGGCCTCTGTCTCCAGCCAACATGATGAGCAGTCTCACCACCCTCCCCCTCTCTGTGTGGGACATAACTCCCAGGGGTGTGGACCTTCCTGACAACGTGGGACAGAGATCCTGGAATGAGCTGAGACTCAGCATCAAAGGACTGAGAAAAACCCTAGAATGAGCTGAGAATTAACATCAAGGGACTGAGAGAACATTTCGACGAAAGGGGGAAGAGTGAAATGAGACTAAGTGTCAATGGCTGAGAGATTCCAAACAGAGTCGAGAGGTTATCCTGGAGGTTATTCTTATGCATTAAGTAGATATCACCTTGTCGTTCCAGATGTAGCGGAGAGGCAGGAGGGAACTGCCTGAAAATGTAGAGCTGTGTTCCAGTAGCCATGTTTCTTGATGATGACTGAACAATGATATAGCTTTCACAATGAGACTCTGTGAATGTGAAAACCTTGTGTCTGATGCTCCTTTTAGCTACTATATCAACAGAAGAGTAGAGCATATGGAATAAAGAATAAATAATAGGGAGAAAAAATGTTAAAATAAATTTAGTTTGAAATGCTAGTGGTAAATGAAAGCGAGGGGTAGGGGGTATGGCATGTATAATCTTTTTTTTCTCTATTATCATTTTATTTCTTTTTCTGTTGTCTTTTTATTTCTTTTTCTAAATCGATGCAAATGTTCTAAGAAATGATGAATATGCAACTATGTGATGATATTAAGAATTACTGATTGTATATGTAGAATGGAATGATATCTTAATGTTTTGTTTGTTAATTTTTTTTAATTAATAAAAAAAGTTAAAAAAAAAAAAGACATAGACTGGCAGAATGGATGAAAAAACAGGACCCATCTATATGATGTCTACAGGAAACACATCTTAGACCCAAGGATAAACACAGGTTGAAAGCAAAAGGTTGGGAAAAGATATTCCATGCAAATAACAATCAAAACAGAGGCGTAGCTATACTAATATCCAACAAATTAGACTTCAAATGTAGAATAGTTAAAAGAGACAAAGAGGACAGTATGTATTAATAGAAGGAACAAATCACAAGAAGACATAACAGTCATAAATACTTATGCACAAAGCCAGAATGCTCCAAAATACATGAGGCAAACACTGAAGAGAGAAATTGACACATCTACCATAACAGTTGGAGACTTCAATTTCCCACTCTCATCAATGGACAGAACATCTAGACAGAGGATCAATAAAGAAACAGAGAATTTGGATAATACAATAAATGAGCTACACTTAACAGATATTTATAGAACATTACACCCCACAACAGCAGGATACACCTTTTTCTCAAGTGCTCATGGACCATTCTCAAGGATACACCATATGATGGGTCACAAAGCAAGTCTCAACAAATTTAAAAAGATTGAAATCATACAAAACACTTTCTCAGACCATAAAGGAATGAAGTTGGAAATCAATAATAGGCAGAGCGCCAGAAAATTCACAAATATGTGGAGGCTCAACAACACACTCTTAAATAACCAATGGGTCAAGGAAGAAATTACAAGAGAAATCAGTAAATATCTCGAGGCAAATGAAAATGAAAACACAACGTATCAAAACTTATGGGATGCAGCAAAGGCAGTGCTAAGAGGGAAATTTATGGCCCTAAATGCCTATATCAAAAAAAAAAAAAAAAAAAAAAGAAGAAGAAGAAAGGGCAAAAATTCAGGAATTAATTGTCTACTTGTAGAAGCAGAGAAAGAACAGCAAACTAACCCCAAAGCAAGCACAAGGAAAGAAATAATGAAGATCAGAGCAGAAATAAATGAAATTGAGAACATGAAAACAATTGAGAAAATCAACAAAACCAGAAGTTGGTTCTATGAGAAAATCAATAAGATTGATGGACCCCTTAGCAAGACTGACATAAAGAAGAAGAGAGAAGATACAAAAAAAATAAGATCAGAAATGGAAGGAGAGACATAACCACCGACCCCACAGAAATAAAGGAAGTAATAACAGGATACTATGAGCAACTTTATGCTAACAAATACAACAATGTAGATGAAATGGACAACTTTCTAGAAAGGCATGAACAACCAACATTGACTCGAGAAGAAATAGATGCCCTCAACAAACCAATCACAAGTAAAGAAAGTGAGTCATTAATAAGCTCCTCAAAAAGAAAAGTCCAGGACCAGAGGGCTTCACATGTGAGTTCTACCAAACTTTCCAGAAAGAATTAATACCAACCCTGCTCAAACTCTTCAAAAAATTGAAGAGGAGGGAAAGCTACCTAATTCATTCTATGAAGCCAACATCACCCTCATACCAAAGCCAGACAAAGATATTACAAAAAAAAAAAACTACAGACCAATCTCTCTAATGAATACAGATGCAAAAATCCTCAACAGAATTCTAGCAAATCGAATCCAGCAACACATTAAAGGAATTATACACCATGACCAAGTAGGATTCATCCAAGGTATGTAAAGATGGTTCAACATAAGAAAATCAATTAATGTAATACACCATATCAACAAATCAAAGCAGAGAAATCACACGGTCATCCCGATGGATGCAGAAAAGGCATTTGACAAAACTTAACATCCTTTCCTGTTGAAAACACTTCAAAGGACAGGAATAGAAGGGAACTTCCTCAAAATGCTAAAGGGAATATATGAAAAACCCACAGCTAATATCATCCTCAATGGGGAAAAACTGAAAACTTTCCCCCTAAGATCAGGAACAAGACAAGGATGTCCACTATCACAACTGTTATTCAACATTGTGTTGGAAGTTCTAGCCAGAGCGATTAGACAAGAAAAAGAAATACAAGGCATCAGAATTGGAAAGGAAGAAGTAAAACTATCACTGTTTGCAGATGATATGACACCATATGTCAAAAACCCCGAAAAATCCACAGCAAAACTACTAGAGCTAATAAATGAGTACAGCAAAGTGGCAGGTTACAAGATCAACACTCAGAAATCTGTAGTATTTCTATATAATAGTAATGAACAATCTAAGGGGGAAATCAAGAAAAGAATTCCATTTACAACTGCAACCAAAAAAATAAAATATTTAGGAATAAATTTAGCTAAAGAGACAAAAGACATACAAAAAAAAAAAAAAACTACAAGAAATTGTTAAAAGAAATCACAGAAGACCTAAATAGATGGAAGGGCATTCCAGGTTCATGAATTGGAAGACTAAATATAGTTAAGATGTCAATTCTACCTAAATTGACTTACAGATTCAATGCAATACCAATCAAAATCCCAACAACTTACTTTTCAGAAATAGAAAAAACAATAACCAAATTTATCTGGGGGAATACGGTGCCCCAAATAGCTAAAACTATCCTGCGGAAACAAAATGAAGTCAGAGGTCTCACATTACCTGACTTGAAGGCGTATTATGAAGATACAGTGGTCAAAACAGCATGGTACTGGCATAAAGCTATACTGACCAATGGAATAAAATAGAGTGTTCAGATATAGTCCCTCTTATCCATGGACAATTGATCTTTGATAAGGCAGTTAAGCCAACTCACCTGGTACAAAACAGTGTCTTTAATAAATGGTGCCTACACAACTGGATATCCATATGCAAAAGAATGAAAGACAATCCTATACACCCTATACAAAAATTAACTCAAAATGGATCAAAGACCTAAACATTAGATCTAAGACCATAAAACTGTTAGAACAAAATGTAGGGAAATATATTCTAAATCTTATACAAGGAGGTGGTTTCCTAGACCTTACACCTAAAGCAAGAGTATTGAAGAAAGAAAGATATGGGAACTCCTCAAAATTAAATACTTTTGCATATCAAAGGACTTTGTCAAGAAAGTAAAAAAACAGCCTACACAATGGGAGACAATATTTGGAAATGATATATCAGATAAAGGTCTAGTATCCAGAATTTATAAAGAGATTGTTCAACTCAACAACAAAAAGACAGTCAACCCAATTACAAAATGGGCAAAAGACTTGAACAGACACTTCTCAGAAGAGGAAATACAAATGGCCAAAAGGCACATGAAAAGATGCTCACCTTCCCTGGCAATCAGAGAAATGCAAATCAAAACCACAATGAGATATCATCTCACACCCACCAGAATGGCCATTATCAATACAACAGAAAATGACAAGTGCTGGAGAGGATGTGGAGAAAGAGACACACTTATCCACTGTTGGTGGGAAAGTCAAATGGTACAACCACTGTGGATGGCAGTTTGGCGGTTCCTCAAAGAGCTAAACATAGGATTGCCATATGACCCAGCAATACCACTGTTAGGTATCTACTCAGAGGACATGAGGGCAAGGACACAGACATTTGCACACCAATGTTTACAGCAGCATTATTTACAATTGCAAAGAGATGGAAACAGCAAAATGTCCATCATCAGATGAGTGGCTAAACAAACTGTGGTATATACATACAATGGACTATTATGCAGCTGTAAGACATAATAAAGTTATGAAGTACCTAACAACATGGATGGACCTTAAGGACATTATGCTGAGTGAGATTAGCCAGAAACAAAAGGACAAATACTGTATGGTCTCACTGATATGAACTGACATTAGTGAATAAACTTGGAGAATGTCCAAGTTTATTGGACATAAACTTGGAGTTGGAATAAACTTGGAGAATGTCCAACAGAGACCAGCAGGAGATAGAAAGAGGGTAAGATATTGGGTAATTGGAGCTGAAGGGATACAGATTGTGCAACAGGACTGATTAAAACTCAAATGGATAGCACAACGTTACCTAATTGTTTAATATAATTATATTAAAACACTGAATGAAGCTGAATGTGAGACTGATAGAGGGAGGAGGGCTGGGGGCACAAATGAAATCAGAAAGAAAGATAGACAATAAAGACTGAGATGGTATAATCTAGCAATGCCTAGAGTGTATAATGATAGTGACTAAATGTGCAAATTTAAAAACTGTTTTTGGGTGAGGAAGAACAAAGGAATGTCATTACTGCAGGGTGTTGAAAACAGATGGTAATTAATATTTTAAAATTTTAACTGATGCGTGAAACTAAAGCAAAAAGTGTTTATTTGGTATAAAATTTATATTTTCACTAGTGTATTTCTTAATATAACTTAGGTAGACAGCGTAACTGAACACCATAAATACATGGAACCTTGAGTAGGGCATAAGATTTTGTTGGTTTGTCCAGAGTGATGCCCTGATAAATCCCAGAGTGATTTGAACAGTGAATAAAAAATATTTGCAAAGTCCACTTCAGGGAATGGTGAGGAAGGGGATTCAACTTCCCCGCGTGGAGGATTCCTGATATTCTCACAAGCAGTGTGGACAACCAAAGCAATAGTCAAGCCCTCAATCTTGGTGTTTGTTCATATGAAACTTAACCCCACAAAGGATAGGTCAAGCCTACTTAAAATTAGGCCTAAGAGTTACCCCCAAGAGAACCTCTTTTGTTGCTCAGATGTGGCCTCACTCTCTCTCCAGCCAACGAAACAAGCAAACTCACCACTCTCCTTCTGTCTACGTTGGGCATGACTCCCAGGGGTGTGGACCTTCCTGGCAACGTGGCAGAGAAATTCTAGAATGAGCTGGGACTCAGCATCAAAGGATTGAAAAAACCCCTCGAATGAGCTGAGACTCAGCATCAAGGGATTGAGAAAACCTTCTCGACCAAAAGGGGGAAGAGTGAAATGAGACAAAATAAAGTGTCAATGGCTAAGAGATTCCAAACAGAGTCAAGAGGTTATCCTGGAGGTTATTCTTACACATTAAATAGATATCACCTTGTTAGTTAAGATGCAGTGGAGAGGCTGGAGGGAACTGCCTGAAAATGTAAAGCTGTGTTCCAGGAGCCATGTTTCTTGAAGATGATTGTATAAGGATATAGCTTTCGCAATGTGATTGTGTGATTGTGAAAACCTTGTGTCCGATGCTCCTTTTATCTACCTTATCAACAGATGAGTAAAACATATGGAATAAAGATGAATAATAGGGGGAACAAATGTTAAAATAAATTTAGAGTGAAATGCTAGTGATGAATGAAAGGGAGAGGTAAGGGGTATGGTATGTATGAATTTTTTTCAGTTGTCTTTTTATTTCTTTTTCTGAATAGATGCAAATGTTCTAAGAAATGATCATGATGAATATGCAACCATGTGATGATATTGTGAATTACTGATTATATATGTAGAATGAAATGATCAAAAGTTAAGAATGTTTGTATTTGTTTTTATATATTTTTTAAAAAACTAAAAATTAATTAAAAAAAGAAAATCCTCCATTGCTATCACCCATATCCAATCCATTATCATCGACTTGCCTTTTTACTACAGCAGCTTCAAAATTGATCTTCCTGCTGCAGTCCTTGCCTCCATACCAGTAGAGTAAAGAAATGGAAGCACTAAGAGTTTTCAAATGCTGTCCATAGTTAATGTGGCTAGAAAGTGACAGAACTATAATTTGGACCAAACTTCTGTTTTTCTTTTAAAATTATATGAACATGGAAAATGCAGACAATACCTATTTGTCAAAAATGTCATTATGATTGAGGTAATATATGGCCTAACAATATAGGATATAAGAGGTACATAATAAATATTGGTTCCTTTAATCTGAGTTAAACCCCCAAAATAATGTAATCTACACTTAAAAAGCAGTATCAACAGCATAATTTTTAGCCATATTCCAAGTTATTGCAGTAAAGTTTCACAGTACATTTGAGATACAACAAATATGGGGGAAGGAGCACTCTTATTTTTTGCTTATGATGAAGGACACCTTATTTTTTCTTTTATTTGTTTCATTTATGTGGAACTTATTCCACCGTTAAACAACGTTAAAGGCTATATCATAATTGTTACTAATTCTTCCTGTCTCCATTGATGTGTCTGCTTTAGCATGCATTAAATTACTAAATACACTAGAGTCTATTTCAGCCCTACTATTTATTATTTCTACATTTACTTTGTACAAAATTATACTGATCTAATTATTATGCTTCAAGTTAGATTCAAATTAGCCTATCAGGTAGGCTTCCCCTACCTGAACAAGAGTCAATTTTTTATAATCTTCTTTTAAAGTTGTGCTGGATATTCTGTCAGCTTTTCAGAATCATTTTATCTATTTTTAAAATTATTCCCACTGACTCCATGTGCCAGTTTGAAGGTATCATATGTACCCCAGAAAAGCCACAATTTGATCCTGATCCAATCTTGTGGGGGCAGTCATTTCTTTTAATCCTGATTCAATATTATGGGGTGGAAACTTTTTATTAGATTATCAACACAGAGAGGTGACATGTTCAACTGTGGGTGTGACCTTTTGATTAGATGGAGATGTGATTCACCCATTCAAGCTGGGTCTTTATTAGTTTACTGGAGTTCTTTAAAGGGAGGAGACATTTTGGAGAAAACACAGTTGCTTCAGAGCCAACAGAGATGCAGACATTTGGAGATACTTGGAGTGCCATCAGAGAGCAGATGCCGAGACAGTGAACCCTCAAAGCGCAGACTCTTGGAGAACACCGGCCTCAAAACTGATAGAAACATGGGCATAGCCCAGCAGAAGTTGCCATGCATCTTCCCATGAGATGTTAAGCAAGCTAGACCCCAGAGTTGTGTCCTGGAGGAGCTAAGTGAATGCCCACAGATGCTTAGAAAGGAAACCACTGGCATCAGATGCTGGAAGTAACAGAATTGGGAACAAGGACCAGCAAGTGCCAGTCTTTCCAGCTGATAGATGTATGTGCCTTTCCAGCTGATAGAGGTGTTCTGAACAGCATCAGCCTGTTTTGATGGAAGGTGTTCTAGTTTGCTAGCTGCCAGAATGCAATATACCAGAAACAGAACAGCTTTTAAAAAGGTAATTTAATAAGTTGCAAGTTTACAGTTCTAAGGCTGAGAAGATGTCCCAATTAAAACAAGTCTATAGAAATGTCCTATCTAAGGATTACAGGGAAAGATACCTTCATTCAAGAAGGCCAATGAAGTTCAGTTTCTCTCTCAAGTGGAAAGGCACGTGGCAAACACCGTTAGGGTTTCTCTCTCATCTAGAAAGGTTCGTGGTGAACACAACATCATCTGCTCACTTTCTCTCCTGGCTTCCTGTTTCATGAAGCTCCCTGGGGAGGTATTTTCCTTCTTCATCTCCAAAGCACTGGCTGATGGACTCTCTGCTTCATGGTACTTCAGCACTCTCTGCTCTCTAGGAATCTCTCTCATTCTCCAAAATGTTTCCCTTTTATAGGATTCCAATAAACAAACCAAGACCCACCTGAATGGGTAAAGACATTTCTCTACCTAATCCAGCTTAACAACCAGTCTTGACTGAGTCACATCTCCAGAGATTACCTAATTACAGTTTCAAACATACAATACTCAATAGGGATTAGAAGAAACGGCTGCTTTTACAAAATGAGTTCAGGATTAAAACATGGCTTTTCTAGGGTACATTAACCTTTTCAAACCAGCACAGAAGGTAACCTCTTGTTTGTGCCTTAATTCGGACATTTTCATGGCCTTAGAACTGCAAACCTGTAACATTAAATTCCGTTTTTAAAAGCTGTTCCATTTCTGATATACTGCATTTCGGCAGGTTAGCAAACTAACACAGTCTATAAATTAATATGTCTATGACATTGTTCCCTTTAACATTATCTTCCCATTCCACATGATTTGCCCTGTTTCTTTGGCTCTCAAAATATTTTACCATTTTCTATAGATGGTAATTAATATTTAATAATTTTACCTTATGTGTGAGACTAAAGCAAAAAATGTCTATTTGGTATAAAATTTATATTTTCACTAGTGCATTTCCTAATATAATTTACGTAGACAGCTTAACTGAACACCATAATAAGTACATGGAACCTTGAGTAGGACATGAGATTTCGTTGGTTTGTCCAGAGTGATGCCTTGATAAATCCCAGAATGATTTGAACAGTGAATAAAAAAGTATTTGCAGGCGGGCCGCGGTGGCTCAGCGGGCAAAGTGCTTGCCTGCTATGCCGGAGGACCTCGGTTCGATTCCCGGCCCCAGCCCATGTAACGAAAACGGAGAAACAAAATACAATAAAAAAAAAAACAAGAAAATGTTTAAAAGATGTTTCCCTTTCTTCCTCTCTTCCTTCCTTCTATCCTTCCTTCCTTCTCTCTGTCTTTCCTTTAAAAAAAAAAAAAAAAAAAAAAAAAAAAAAAAAAAAAAGTATTTGCAAAGTCACCTTCAGGGAATGGTGAGAAAAGGGGAAAATTCAACTTCCCGAATTTGAATTCTTGATATTCTCACAAGCAGTGCAGACAATCAAAGCTATAGGCTGAGCCTCCAATCTTGGGGTTTGTTCATATGAAACTTAACCCCACAAAGCATAAGTCAAACCTCCTTAAAATTAGGCCTAAGCGTCACCCCCAAGACAACCTCTTTTGTTGCTCATGTGGCCTCTCTCTCCAGCCAACACAACAAGCAAACTCACCACCCTTCCCCTGTCTACGTGGGACATGACTCCCAGGGGTATGGACCTTCCTGGCAATGTGGGACAGAAATCCTGGAATGAGCTGAGACTCAGTATCAAGGGATTGAGAAAAACCCTAGAATGAGCTGAGACTCAGCATCAGGGGATTGAGAAAACCTTCTCTACCAAAAGGGGGAAGAGTGAAATGAGACAAATTAAGTGTCAATGGTTGAGAGATTCCAAACAGAGTCGAGAGGATATCCTGGAGGTTATTCTTATACATTAAATAGATATCACCTTGTTAGTCAAGATGTAGTGGAGAGGCTGGAGGGAACTGCCTGAAAATGTGGAGCTGTGTTCCAGTAGCATGTTTCTTGAAGATGACTGTATAATGATGTAGCTTTCACAATGTGACTGTGTGATTGTGAAAACATTGTGTCTGATGCTCCTTTTATCTATCTTATCAACAGATGAGTAAAACATATGGAATAAAGATGAATAAAATAGGGGGAACAAATGTTAAAAAAAATTTAGAGGGAAGTGCTGTGATAGGTGAGGGGGAGGGGTGGGGAGTAAGGTATGTATGAACTTTTTTCTGTTTTCTTTTTATTTCTTTTTCTGAATAGATGTAAATGTTCTAAGAAATGATCATGATGATGAATAAGCAACTATGTATAATATTGTGAATTACTGATTATATATGTAGAACGGTATGATCAAAAACTACAAATGTTTGCATTTGTTTGGTGTTTTTTGGCATTTAAATGTATACACATATAAATAAATAAATTTTAAAAATATTTTACCACTTTCTTCATATTAAACATATTTTTCTGAATAAACTCATTTTGGTATTTTGGGAATGTTACTGCTAATGAATAGAATATCTTTTTCCACTACATATAATTTTTTATCTTTTCATTGTGAGATACTTTCATACTTACAGGACAGCTACAAAAATAAAATGAACCCTGAACAGAGAACTCCAAAATAGCCCTGATTCCTCCAGATATCGAGATCCACCAGTTTTATCTATTTGTTATACTTCATTCTATCCATCTACCAACCTATCAATTCATTTTCTGAATACTCAAATATATAGACTGTACACATTATGTGACTTGAACACTTAATTCTGTCGTGTACATTTCCTAAGAACAAGGATATTCACTTATATATGCACCTTAAGTACAGTTATCAATTCAAGAAATTTAACATTGATATAAGGCTTATAATCTATACTCCAATTTTTTTCATTTGTACTAATAATGTCCTTTTGAGCCTTTTCTCCTACCTTGTTAGATCCCATGTATGCTGCCTTTAATTGTCACTGTTTCTTCAGTTGTTTTTTTTTTTAATTGAGTGAACATACATACAACATAAACTTTCCTCTCTCAACCACTCCCAAGGAAATCATTCAATGGGATTATTCAAATTCACAGTATTGTGGTATCCTCATTACCTTCTATTACTAAATCTTTCCCATCTCCCCAAACAGAAATCCTAAATCCCTTATGAATCAATATCCCATTCTACCTGCCTGACAAACTGTATTCTAATTTCTGGCTCTATAAGCTTGCATATTCTCAAATATTTTCTTTGTAGTTACCATGGGGTTTAAATTTAGCCTTCTAATTTATAACAATTTCATTTGCTTTGATACCAACTTTATCAACATACACAAAATATGTTTCTATCCTCTTTCATATCCCCACCTTTATGTAGTTCTTTTTACAAATTACAGGTTTATATACTATAAATCTCAAACCACTGATTTATCATTACATTTTATGCATTTACCTTTTAGATCCTATAGGAAGTGAAATGTGAAGAAACCAAAAATAAAATAGCACTGGCATCTATATTTACCCACTTCATTACCCTAACCTGAGATTTCTATTTCTTCATGTGGCTTAGATCTATTGTCTATTGCCCTTTCCTATGAACCTCCAAAACTCTCTTTAGCATCTCTTATATGGCTGCTCCAGTGGTGATGAACTGAGCCCCCTCAGCTCTTGTTTATCGGGAAGGTCTTAATTTCCCTTCACTTTGAAAAACAGTTGCTCCATATATAGAATTCTTGGTTAGCAGTTTTTTGCTTTCAACACTTGAAATATGTCATTCTACTTGCCTTCTTACCTCTATGGTTTTTGATAAAAAAATTCACCCTTTATCTTATTAAGGATTACTTGTATATGACACATTGCTTCTCTTTTGCAGTTTTCAGAATTTTCCTTCATCTCTGGCATTCAACAATTTGATTATAATTGGTACAGTGTGGGCCCATTTGGGTTTATCATATCTGGAGTTCACTGAGCATCTTATATGTGTATGTTCACATCTTTTGTTAAGTTTGCTAAGTTTTCACCATTTTTTCTTTAAATTTTCTCTTTGCTCCTTTCTCTTTCTTCTCCTCCTAGGACCCCCACAATTCATATATTGCAAATATGTCCCACAAATTCCTCAGGCTCTGTGTGCTTTTCTTAATTTTTTCTTCTGCTCCTCAGATTGGATGGTTTTAATGTTTTATTGTCAAGTTGTCTGATTCTTTCCTCTGCCAGCTCCAATCCACTGTTGAACTAGGGAATTTTAAATTTGTATTACTGTGGCCTTCGGGTCTGTTTAGTTTCTTTTCATAATAATTTCCAACTCCCTACTGATATTCTCTTTTTGTTTGTCTATCATTTTCCTGATTTCTTTTCATTCTTTGTCCATGTTTTCCTTTAGTTCTTTAAAAGCATATTTAGGGCCACTTTCTTAGTCTGGTAGGTCTCAGGTCAGGTCTTTCTCTTGATGGTTTTTAATACTTTAATCTTCTATTCTCATGGGCCATCACATCCTGTTTCTTCAAATGTTCTGTAATCTTTTGTTGAACCTTGGACATTTTGATATTTTAATGTGTTATTGCTAGAATTTAGATTCTGAATCATCTGTTCCTTAAGTTAGATCCAACTAGTGTTGTGATAGAGCTTTCCTTGAATGCCAGGAGCTAATGGGAAAAAAAAATGAAGGAAAGAAAGAAAACATATTTCCTAGCTTTATTAGTCAGGGTTTTCTAGGGAAACAGAAATAATAGGAAATATATGTAAATATTAAGAGATTTTATAAAAGGGTCTCACAGAAATGTGGGGATACACAAATCTAAATTCTATAGGCAGACTGCAAGCTGGGAACTCCAATGAAGGCTTCTGATGAATTCCCAAGGAGAAGCTGGCTAGCTGAAACAGAGTTGAAAGTTCTTTCTTCTGACTGCTGAAATCATCGCTTTTCCTTTTAAAGAACTCAATTAATTAGATAAAATGTTTCTCATTGTTGAAAGCAATCTCCTTAGTTGACAATAGATATAATCAGCCATGTATACAATCAACTTAATGATGATTTAAGTGTATAAAATTTCCCCACGGTAACAAATAGGCCAGCACTTGCTTGACCAACAACTAGGCATCATTACCTGGCCAAGATGATCCATGCATCTAACCATCACACCAGTCTTAACAGATGGGAGTGTTTTCCTTCAGGGCTTATCTATACAATGAATGTGCAGAATTGTTCCAGGCCTCCCTGATCCTTTCTGGGTATGACTCTTGGTCATGAGTATGCACTTGTGGCCCCAGGAATTCTCCCATTTACACAAATACAAACGTCCTTTCTTCCCTAGGAAATGATTTCCTCACAGTTCCAGGCACTATACTGTAGGTCCTACAGCCAGCAATCTGTTGCCCCACTTAGCATGACTTGACTGCTCTACCACAGCATACTGGGAAAGACCTGATTTTCTCACAAGTATTGGGGACTGCCAATTTGATGGACCAGGCCCTTGATCTTAGAAGAACCTCTTTTGTTGTTCAGATGTGGCCTCTCTAAGCCAACTAAGCAGGTAAACCTAATGCCCTACCCATTACGTGGAACATGTATCCCAGGGATGTAAATGTCCCTGGCAATGTGGGACAAGACTTACAGGGACGAGCCTGGCCCTGGCAATGTTGGAGTGAGAAAGTCTTCTTGACCAAAAGTGGGATGAGAAATGAAAATAATAAAGTTTCAGTGACTAAGAGATTTCAAATAGAGTCTAGAGGTCATTCTGGAGATTACTCATATGCAATATATAGATATTCCTTTTCAGTTTTGGGGGTATTGGAGTAGCTAGAGGGAAATACCTGAAACTGTTGAACTGTAATCTAATAACTTTGATGCTTGAAGACTACTGAATAGCTATAGAGCTTTTGAGGTGTATCTATGTGACTGTGAAACCTCCTGATTGACACTCCCTTTATCCAGTATATGGACAGATAAGTAAGAAAAGAAAAGACAAAAATAAATAAACAATAGGCAGATGGGATGTTTTGGGTGTTCTTTTTTCCTTTCTTTTTCATATGGGCAGGCATTGGGAATTGAACCAGGATCCAGGCATGGCAGGCCTGCAGAGACACCAGGGCCTGCCCTCTTTTTTACTTTTATTTTTATTCTTCTTTAAAAAATTTTTTTTGAGTAATAAAAATGTTCAAAAATATATTGTGATGATGAAAGCACAGCTATTTGATGATCTCATGAACCACTGATTGTATACTTTGAATGATTATATGGTATATGACTATATAACATGTCTCAATAAAAAGATAAAATATGGAAAAAAGCAATTAGTAAGCCCCAAATATTAATCTGGATATTCTATTTCTGATCTGAGGTGCCTAGGAAATTACCTGTACCACTTTAGCTTTTGTGTGTTTATATACAGGTATATAAACCCTAAACTTCTTTTTAAAGTTTTACATTACAATTCGCCTATTTAAAATAAATGATCTAAATTGCTACTTTTTATTTTACTTTATTGTTGGCCTGGGAAGGCAGACTCCAGGAATCTAAACTGCTATTTTTTAAGCACTGCTTTTATATCAGAATATTCCAATACAATCTTCTGGAGAATAAACTTTGGGGAAGTTTTTTTTTTTTAGTAAGGAAAATACCTTACAGCAAGTATATAGTCTGACAGCTTGGAACTCCTGCTACACATATATAAAGAACCATCACCAAACAGGGTAGCAGATACTGGACTAAGATACTGGGACTTAGTCACTGGGGAGAAAATGATTGTTTTAAACACAAAATAGGCACAATAACACAAAAATATTCCCCATTCAAAAAATAGGATTCCTTTTCTGAACACTATCATAGTATCAGACAGCTAAAGAGAAGTAAAGATATAAACAGACAATGCAATTAATCGTCCTTATAGAGGAACAGTCATTTTTAATTAACAGTTACTTCAACACATATCACTACTTATGAGATATCTTCTGAGTACTTGATAAATACTTCCTAAATATTTCCATGAACTCAACCGTCAAATCTCCTAGAACCAATTGTACTAACAGGGGAACTTAAAGTACTTTGATTTTAATATTTAAATAAATAATAATGAGTGTTTATATTATTGATTTTTAAAGTCCAGGTCACAATGGACAACTGCTTAAGATTTAGTGAGTGCTCCCAAAGGGCTCTGAATATTTATAATATCATTAATAAGAAGCATATTAATGTAAATCACAATTTAAAAATACACTGCATATCTGAGAACCACACATACCATGATCTGTTCAAATTTTGCTAACCATATATATTTTCCTTCTGAACACTTTAAAGAAACAAGTCTTGTTAACTCATGGTAATTAAAAAAATCATAGGTACTTTGAACCAAAAAAATGGTTTACAAATATAACAACAAATAAACAGATTCAAGAGAAACAGCTACATTTCACGATAAGATCCTCACAGGTTGATTGATTAACTCAGCATTTTATAGTGGAACGTTTTTGTGTCAATTCTTAAAACCTTCGGTGATAGACTAAAGAGAAGATAACTTATTCTTTACTAATATGACTAAGATGGATGATCTATTTTACAAAGCATGGAAAAATAATCAGCAAATTTAAAAGAAGCATGGCATGTATTCTTTTAATACTAAGGGCATTCATTAAAACTCAGTTGAAGATGGTCTATCAGTGTCTCTATTTTTCTCTCATTGTTAAACCTTATTTACCCTCTCCATGTGCCAAATCACTCATAGGCTTAATGAAGAAAAGGCTTCCAAAACAGGTGCCAGAAAGGTTAACACACACACACACACACACACACACACACACACACACACAGTGAAAATTTAGTAAAGTTCTTAAAACTATGATAGAGTCAAACATATATTACATACACATGTGACAATTAAAGGGGGAGGGGGGACAAGTACTATGGTCAATAACAGAATATGTTTATTATGCACAGTCTGTCAGCAGTGATGTCTGATGCCCCAAAATAGGATCCTGTATAGGTCTGAGTTAATTATTCTACTCACTTAATATAAGTAAGCCTAGGCAGCATTTTTCTAAAGAAGTAGAAAAGTCTTAGATAAATTATTTCATTGTAACTATACATGGTAGAATAAAAAGAAACTTAGTAGCACTTCACCTTGACTCTTGCCTCAAATGTTTTAAATAAAATTGAAGCAATCTATTTAGTACATTTCAAAAGACATTGAGAGGAAGTTCAGTAAAAAAGGCTTTCTTTTACTCACCTGTAACCCTCTCTTTCGCAGAATACTGGAATCACCCATAACAGATATCAGACAAAAAAGCCACTCCCCTGTCAACTACTAGTATCTACTTGCTCACTGCTAGATAAAGAGACAAACAAACAAGCCAGCAGACCACGATGTGTTCCGCTAAACCAGTTTTCTCTTGGTTCAGCATAACTATGCCATCACTACCTCACATCAGAGCCTGTCTTTCTTCACAGGGGTATGGATCTGCCTCATCTAAATCACTGCCAAAATAAGGAAAAATATTTTCACAATTGTTTTTTCCTTTTCATACATATCCCTTTGATTGAAATTATTTGAAACACCAAGAAAAAACAAAGGTCCCAGAAAAAAAAAAATTCCAATCTTTGATACTCTGACTTCACTGCTTATTAAAAAGGTCTGGCAAACAAGAGTCTCTACCTACAGCTGCTAAGCTTATAAAATCCATGTCACGTTTCCCTTTCCAAAACCAAAACTACTCCACATACGTTTTTAAAAAGATAATTCTTCAGAAATGCAAAGAAAAATATATTATTCTGATGCCTGTATTTTAGGTTCAGACTCATATAAAACCAGTCATTGTTTTGACTAAATCGGCAAAATTCCTTTCATCCTTCGTACAAACAAAGCAAATGTCAGATTCTTTCGATACTGTCACAGGCTCTTTTGTTTCTTTATCTCTAGATATGCTGGTCGTCACTTCTTGGACAATCACGAAAGCTTCTTTCTTCAGGAGCTTAGACCATTACTAAGTTCGGTTTCCCTGCTTTTATGTACTGAAGAGAACTAGTACACGTGTTATGAGTTCTGAGTATGGACAAATTTTCATTCATCTATTCATCACTGATAGTGTTGTCATAAGAAATGCTCCCCATTTCAGAGTTCTAAAAGGGTACAATATGAAAAGTCTAGTTTTACCCAGGTTTTAATCTCAGAATTGTTTCTTTGGTCACTGACTGTCAAGTTTAAAGACTCTTCTGCCTCTTAATTCATGACTTGCAAAATATATATTTTTAAATTTCAAGGGTGAAAGGTTAGCTCTCATGGTTTTATTGTCACTTCAATACACCACAAGCAATGTTAAAACTTTCAAATTTTAAAGTAATTGCCAGAATTCTAGTAAAATACATGGGAAAAGTCAGCCAAGTCCATGATTTTTTTCTAAGAAGTACAAAAAATTGTTAATGAAGGCAGCACTACAACGTTAGGAAGAGTATTAAATTGATTACCTTTCAATTCACAATTGTTCTTCAAACTAAAGGACAGGCTGCAAAAAGTATTCGATCTCCCAGGGATTTCAAGAAATAGTAATCCAAATTTCCTAATTTGACAAATAAAGGCATTTACATATAAAGCACTCAGAATCATGTGCTATACTCTAGAAGGAATAAATATAGCAATAACTATAGAACAGATTCAGTCTGCACCCAACAAGGAGGAAAAGATCCCCCTTCTATAATTAGGACAGCTGCAACCAACAGTCTGGGGGTTGAAGGAAGGTCTATTTACAAGATCTTTTGCTGGCCTTCTTACAATTGACTCTAGTCACAAGAGCTAGCCACACCACTGAAAATAGCACAAAAAGCAAGATTCATTTCTCTTTCATTCAGGAGAAAACTTCTAATCCTTAGCACAGCCAGTGTGGTCTTTCATTGTGAAAGCTAATAAATTCACATCTCCATAGACTCCTGCTTCCATCTGCTGCTTTAAACAACTAACGGCTGGATTATGTTTACAGGGAAAATAAATCTAAGACCTGAGGAGAGAGCTGATTATATGGTGTGCAGTACATTATAAGTGTCTTCAAAGACAAGGGCTTTTAGATTCGTGGGCGCTCTCTATATAACTAGGTTTTATTAACAACTAAAAGATGTATCAGATGAGAGGAAGTAGGAATGAGCCTCTAATCCATTCAACTCTGTAAATAATAGAAATAGAAAAATTGGTGCATTCTAATCAGCTATTCAGATCAGAGAATCAAAATTCAAGCTCTTAATTCACACACTTATTCAGGAATCTTTTATTATGCCTAGCACTAAGGTGGGCATGAGAGATTACCAAGATCAATATTCCCCATAAATGAATAATTTTATTCAAGAAGTGTCCCAATCTAGTGGGAAAAGCCAAATACAAATGGGCAATGATACAATGTAAGAAGTTCTACATCAGAGGAGTGTCAAAGACAACTCAACTTATTATACCGGGAAATCTACAAAAACGATTGTAGATCTTTTTAGAACCGGCCACAACCTGGTTTCTTTAAAGACTCATGCTTTGTTCTTAAACTTCAAACAAATTTTGCATCTTCTCTTTAATAAATCTTACTTATCCAACAATAAAATAATATCTGTTTTTACCATTAAATTGTCTCTGGCAACTCAAAAAGTAACCAGAGAGATGGGAGGAAAAATCAGGACTGTGAGTGCTATTAAAGAGGTCAGCAGGAGAGAATCCAGAAAAGTGTAGTAGTAACAAACGCCACCTAGAGGCCCATCACTAAAGAGTAACAGGTGAATTTCTGACTTGGAAGTCATTGGGTGCTGCTTGTAAGAATAGTTTTAGAGATGGACAGCTGGTAGGAACAGAGTCCAAGTGCAGTAGGTTGAAGGATTAGTCGAAGATGAAGAAATAAAGATGGTAAATCTAAAAACTCTTCCAGCTTCCATTGAATTCTCCCCTAACTTTCATAGCCAAACTTTTTGAAGTTGTTTCTGAAAAGAGAGGAAGGGATGGGATACAGAACATGAACAGAGTAAAGAGGAAGAATATTTCTTCCACTATAGCAGAAGAAAAGGAAGAAAAAGGTCGTACAGATAAAATGTGTAAGTTTAATAATAAAGAAGCTAAAGAAGTTAACAAATTTATAGCTATTTTCTATGTGGTATAGAAAGGAAGGTAACCAGCAAAGCACAAGGAGACTGGAAAGTTGAAAATACCAAAGAAGGTATGAAAGAGAAGAACGTAGAGTACAAGGATATACGTTAAAGAAAAAGTAGGATTGTTGAGCAGTGGAGGACCTGATTAATAACGTTCATCATAATTATATACTCCATTGTGTGCCTTTCTTTGTTGGACTACAGTAACACAAATGCAAATGCTTAACCAGATGGATTTACCAGTACCAGATGAACTGACAAAAAATGGGGCAAAAATTTGC
The DNA here is from genome assembly GCF_023851605.1 of Tamandua tetradactyla. NCBI lineage: Eukaryota > Metazoa > Chordata > Mammalia > Pilosa > Myrmecophagidae > Tamandua > Tamandua tetradactyla. The sequence continues at coordinate 177,130,869 of NC_135328.1, forward strand.
TACATCAACAAAAGAGTTAAAGAGCTAATTAATGAACCCTGGGATTTAAACTAAAAAGGGAAGAAAGTAACGACTAAAGGACAGAAGGAAATTAGAAGGATCAATAGAGGAGAGGTGCTGATAAACCTGAGAACTGGTATACTTTAGGAATTATTAAATGAGGGAACTGAAAATCTATGAGTTTGTAGTAAGGAGGTTATCTAGAATTATGATTTCAGTGGTGGAACATTTTTAGAGGGACTACAAGGCATAGATGATGGATCTAAGGAGGGTGCTTAACTGGACTAGAAATGATGATGAGTTAAAGCAACTGTGATACCAGGCTTCGGAGAGAATCCACATGGATGCTGAAGATAAAGATAATGAGTTGGGAGGAGTAGGAAGGCTCATGTCTGATGATAGAGTCTAACAAGAAATGGGGAGGAATAATTAGGAGGTTAGTAGGTACAACAGCCAGAAAGGGAAGGGTTTAGACTTGAAAAAGGACTGTTAAGAAAAATTACCCTAAATGGTCATAGTGAACACTGTTTAACATAAACTGATTTATAAATACATGAGCTAATTGAACTGAAATCCCTTATTTTATGAGTGATAAATTAGGATCCAAGGATTGGATGTACCATGCTCAGAAATAGTATAGTTGGAATTTAAACCCAAGTTTTCTATCAGAACATATAAATATGACTAAATAAAACAGATGGAGCAGAGTTTCCTAAGATATGATGGGGAAAACAACATTTTCATTAATTTCTCTACTATATGTTCATTTGCAGTTGATAAGATTATTTTGTTTAACTAGGTAAATATTAGAAGAACTTTTGGAAATAAATAAAAGTAAATACAAAGTCTAGGTGCAAGTTTTCTCTATGTATGTTCTCAACATAAAGTATACTTTTATGTTTCAAAAGTGAATAAAATATCTTATGACTAATCCTATACAGAAAACTATAAGGAACTTGGTTGGCATGGATTAAAAAAAAAATGCAACACGAGATTATGAAAAAAGTAACTTTTACTACAAAACCTAAGGCAGAGTTACAGAGGAAGACGACCATTTTTAGGAGGCAGTCTACGGAAATACTGCATTCAGCACAAAACAAAACACAGAACCTGTAATATCTATTATCTACAGCAGGTTCTTAACAAAGGATTCTCTTTTCCTTGTTGCTTAAATGGAAAATCAATCAATCAAGTAAGAGTCCTTCTAAATAGAAAACCTTTTCATACAGGAAAAATACACTCCCTTCAGGGTAAAAAGACAATGATTTTCCTGATATCATCGTAGGAATCATATTTTACGATTTACATAAGCTTGTGGTTAAGGTTTCTCACTACAACCTCCTGGGAAATCACTGACTTTTGAAAATAATCCTCTTGCCATTCATTTATTCCACAAATTAAGTACCTTCTATGGGCAGGTGCTATCTTGGGTTATAGAGAAATCGAACTGTTAACAGACAAAAATCCCTAACCTGTTGGAACCTACTTTCAAGTGGGTAGGCAGACAAACAAAAACTGAATAAATAAAATATATAGTACAGTAAAAGATGATAAACACAATGGAGAAAAATAATCAGGGAAGATTACAAGAACTGGAGAGGGGGGATATTTTCTAATCAAATTTGATATGTAGGATTTGAAAATATTGATGAAAAAGCTGTTCCAATATTAGAGCAAAATTAATACTTGAAAATGGTACTGATTTACTTGCTAAAGTATTATTTAAAATAATAACCTAACCCTGATTGTGGGAACATGGCAGAGTAAGAAGCTATAGGAGTTAGTCCTTTCACTAAAACAACTGTCGAACTGGCAGCAACTGTCTGATTCAACTATTTTGAAACAGTAGAATCTAGTGGAACACTGTGCAGCATACAGGGAAGAACTGGAGGAAGAGATTGATAAATTGCAGTAAATATCAATGAATTTCACTCTCCTCATAGCAGCTACCATCTCATACCCCAACTCAATGGCAGGCAGGAGTGGTGTCTGCAACCCTGGCTCATGGTTCAGCATCCTGGTGCCAAGTTAGGACACAAAACCTCATCCTCCCAGTTCAGGGAGTGGGTGATCTGATCACACATCAACACTTTTGATCAGTTAATTTAGATAACTGGGAGATCAACAAAGAAAGCAGCCCATGTTTCATACCCCTCAGATGTTTTAAACAGGCAGAACCTGTTTATTTTTTCTCTCCTTTCCATTTCACAAGCAAAAAAAAGTTTGGAAAAGTCACAAGTTGATGGCTCCAGCCCTCAAAAACAACAAACAAAACAAACAAAAACAAACCTAGCAATCCCAAAGGAGTGAGAGAACTAATTTCCAGAGTTGAAACAACGAAATACTCACCATGTCTAGCACTCAACAAAAATTACAAAACACACAAAGAAACAAAAAAGTAGGGCCTATTCACAGGAAAAAAAAAATTGCCAGAAACCATTCCTGAGGAAGTCCATACATTGGAACTATTATTAAAAGATTTTAAAACAATTATCTTAAATGTGTACAATGAACTTAAGGAGTTCATAAACAAAGAACTAAAGGAACTCCCAAGATGTCCAGGAAGATGGCAGAATAGAGCAGGCTAAGTTCACCCCTGCTCTGTGGAACAACGATAGAGAAGTGACAGAAAAAATATCAGGACAGCAGTTTCAGTTTCAGGGTGTGAGTGACCAGAGAAGGTCTTCTATATTATATAGGGAGGTCCGGGATGAAAAAGCAGAGAAATTGGGACAGAGAGAATGGGATGAGTGTGTTCAGTGGTGGCTCCACCTGGGGCAAGCAGTGAAATGCAGGAAGGAGTGGGTCCCAAAGGAGTGACATCCTTGCACTCCTACCTGCCTCTACAGCTAGCTTGAGAGATCTTTCCTCTCAGTTTTGCAGCCTAGAGCTCCTGTGGAGAACCTGGAAGCCAGTCAACTTGGTTTGCATGCACACAGACATTCCAGCCAGTGCACAGTACCTGCCCCCAGACCACTATAGGCACCTGCTTTTTTGGCAGACTGGGGGGCACATCTTTTGAGAGGAGGGGAAGATGTAGAGAGGAGCTAGTCTGACAGTTAGCTGGCAAAAGAGACTCATTGGGTCCCTAGTGCTTCCCTTTCCCTGTGGAGGTCTGGAGCCCTCAAGTGTGGACAGGCAGAGGCACAGCTGAGGAAGCAAGCTGAGCCATGCTGGACTGCTAAGCTTTTCTGGTTGCCAGAGGCAGGGGCATTTGAAATACTCAGCCCCACAGCCCAAGTCATTCCAAGCAAGAAGCCTGGTGACCATCAGACCCATCAGGTCCATACGCAGATCCTCTGCCAAGGAGCATACTAGCCACTACCCAGTTCTGGGACTGGTGGATTTCACTGTGCACAGAGACCTGCAGCCTTGGTTGGAATTAACCAGGTCTCCATCCTGCTCAACCGGCTACTTCAGTTGGATAGAGTTGGGCCTGAGGGAAAGAGGTAGCCCAAGAGTGCAATCTGCTGAGGAGATATGGAAAGTACATTCTGGTAAACTGTCTATATGCCTAGCTTTCAATGATCCTCAAGTAGAGCTGCATTTCCTGCATGAGATCTGGGCATTGGTTTGGTGGAGAATTACTGACAAACCAAGTGCAAAAAAGAGAACTTCAATGCAAACCTAAGCAACACAAAATCCTAGATGAGCCAGGGAAATCAACTTTCAAAATAATCTTATCAAGATAATCAAATGCCTGAAGCCAACAGAAAATCACAAAGTCCATGAACATGCACGCATACATGGCCCAACAAAATGACCAAATTAAAACATGAGGGGAGACAGAGAATTTGGAACTAATCAAAGATGTTCATACAAATCTCCTAAATAAATTAATGGGTTGGCTAATGATATAAAGGATATCAAGAGACACTAGAATAACATGAAGAAGAATCTGAATAAGTAGAAAAATTGCAGATCTCACAGAGATAAAACATAGTATAGAGGAAATTAAAAATATACTAGAGATGCACAACAGCAGATCTGAAGAGGCAGAAGAAAGAATAAATGAACTACAGGACAGGGGACAACTGAATTCAAATACACAAAAGAAAAAACGGCAAAAAAAAGATGAAAAAATGTGAACTGGATCTCAGAGATGATGGATAACATGAAGCACACAAACATAATAATAATAAGTGTCCCAGGAGAAGAGAAAAGGGCTAGTAAGATTAGTTGAGGAGATAATGGGGGAAAATTTCCCAACTCTTATAAAAGACAAATATCCAAATCAAAGAAGCACAATGAACCCCAAATAGAATAAATCCAATAGACCCACTCCACGACAGATACTAGTAAGATTCTCAAATGCTGAAGAGAAGCAGAAAATCCTGAAAGCAGCAAGTGAAAAGCAATTCACCACATACAAGGGAAGCCACATAAAACTAAGTTCAGACAACTCAATAATCACCATGGAGGTGAGAAGGTAGTGGTATAATATATTTAAGATTCTGAAAGAGATAGACTTCTAGCCAAGAACGCTTTATTCAGCAAAGTTACCCTTCAAAAGAGAGGGAGCAGTAAAATTTTCACAGACAAATGAATGCTGAGAGACTCTGTTAACAAGAAACCTGTTCTGCAAGACAGACTAAAGGAAGTTCTGTGGGCTGCTAAAAAAGACAGAAGAGAGCGTTCTGTAGGAAGGCACAGAATTGAAGAGCAACATAAGGATAAATTAGGATAAAAAGAGAGAGAGAAAAAAGAATATATAGATCTGACAAATAAAATCCAAAGGATAAGATGGTAGAATCAAGAACTACTTTTACAGTAATAACTTTGTTAATGGAGTAAACATCAATTAAAATATATAAATTGGCAGAATGGATTAAGAACTATGATCCATCTATATGCTACTTACAAGAGACTCATCTCAGACTCAAGGATGAAAGTAAAAAGATAGGAAAAGTTGTTCCAGCAAGCTGTAATCAAAAGAAAGCAGGAGTAGCTATACACTAATATCAGACAAAATAAACTTTAAATGTAAAGATGTCATAAGAGACAAGGTAGGACACTACATATTAACAAAGGGACAATTCACCAAGAAGAAATAGCAATCATAAATGTTTATGCTTCCAATCAAGGAACTCCAAAGTACATAACAGAAACATTGGCAAAACTGAAGGGAACATTTCAACAATAATTGGGTGAAACATCAGCACACCACTCTCCTCAACAGAACTACCTGACAGAGGATGAATAAGGAAATACAGAACTTAATGTGATAAAAGAATTAGAGATAATAGACATATAGAGAACATTACACCACCAACATGCCAGGACATACATTCTTCTCTAGTGCTCATGGAACGTTCTCCAGGATAGATCATATGTTGGGGCACAAAACAGGTCTTAATAAATTTAAAAGGACTGAAATTATACAAAACACTTTCTATGAATACAATGGAATGAAGCTGGAAATCAATAACCACCAAAGAACCAGAACTTTCACAACTATATGGTGGTTAAATAACATACTCTTAAACAATCAATGGATCAAAGAAGAAATAAAAAGAGATCAGTATATATCAAGAAATGAATGAAAATGACAATACAGTAAATCACAACTAATAGGATGTGGCAAAGGTAGTGCTCAGATGGAAATGTATTACCCTAAATGCCTATACTAAAAGGAAAAAAAAAAAGCAAAAAAAGGAGGGCTTAACTGCTCATCTGGAGGAACTAAAGAAAGAACAGCAAACTAACCCCAAAGCAAAGAGAAGAAAAGAAACAACAAAGATTAAAGCTGCAATAATTAAATTGGAGAACAAATAAATCTCAGAAAGAATCACTAAAACCAAAATTGGTTCTTTGAGAAAAATCAGCTTAGCTAGGCTGACAAATAAAAAAAAGGAGAGGAAGCAAATAAAATCAGAAACTGGGGTGGTTGAGGGGAAGGGCATTACCATGTACACTGAAAAAATTTTTAAAAATCATAAGAGGATACTATGAACAACTACACACCAATAAACTAGACAACTTAGATGAAATGGAAAAACTCATAGAAACATAGAACAACCTACACTGACTCGAAAGGAAATAGAAGATCTCAACAAATTAATCACAAATAAAGTGATTCAGTCAGTCATCAAAAATCTTCCTACAAAGAAAAGCCCAAGACCAGATGGCTTCACAGGGGAATTTGACCAAACATTTCAAAAAGAAGTACATCAATTTTGCTCAAACTCTTCCAAAAATTTTAGGAAAAAGGAACACTATTGTTTTAGTTTGTTAATGCTGTTAGAAATGCAATGTAAAGAAATGGGTTGCCTTGTATAAAGGGAATTTATTAAGTTACAAGTTTACAGTTCTAAGACCATTAAAATGTTCAAACTAAGGTATCCAAAGAAAGAAACCTTGACTAAAGGCCACTGGCATCCAGAACACTTCTGTCAACTGGAAAGGTGCATGGCTGCCATCTGTTGGTCCTTTGGCTTTTGGTTTTAAATAGCTTCCCCGGGGGGATATTTTCTTTCTGCATCTCCAAACATCTCTGTGTTGACTCTGAGCTTTGTCCAAAATGATTCCCTCTTAAAGGAATCCAGTAATCAGATTAAGACCCACCTTGAATGGGTGGAGATTCATCTCCATGGAAACCACTTAAACAAAAAGGTCCCACACACAATCGGGTGGGACACAGCTCCACAGAAACAATCTAATCAAAAGGTCCCACCCTAAAAATAGGTCTAGTCTCCACAAGATTGGACAAGGAAAAAGAACACTGCTTTTCTGGGGTACACAACAGCCTCAAACCAGCAGAATTACCTAACAAACCTAAATGGATATGGAAAGTTGCAGAAAGTTCACAGATAGAGAAATTGTGGTCAGGGTTAAGAAAAGTTTGATAAGTCTATAATATGTTAATGCCAAATTAAAACTTAGTTTTCTGTTAAAGTGACAAAGTTTTCTTAAATTATTATTCCATCTTCAGTACAGAGTTTTCCTTAAGTAGTAGTGTAAAACAGAAAAAGTTTATATTTCAGCAAAATAACTTCTTGTGTCTGTGTTAACATTAGCATACCCTTAGTCGTTCAAAACAAAACTTGTCAGTCTTTTCCTTAACTTTAAATAAAAAAACTAAACATTGTTTCAAACCTGAATACCTCTAACATTTTGCTTTTTTAAGATCAAATCCTAAAAATATCTTTTTATTCCAAATAACTGAAAAAATGTATTCTTTCACTTTATAAAAATTAAGTGCTAAAAGTAGCTAAATTTATTTAAATGTTGCATTTAAAATGTTGTTATAATTAAATTTCTGTCAATTACTTTGTTTCACTCTAATCTGACAGTAAACTACAAATAAAAAATTCATCTTCAAAAAAGGAGACTTTTAAAAGCAAGACAAATATATAAATTATGTTCTACACATTAACTAACCTAACCTTAGTTATATTAAAAAAAAACCCCAAAAAATAAAAAAACTAAACCTCTATTTTAACCTAGGAATCCTAAAAAAAAAAAGTAAAAATAATAAAGATGCACACAAAAAAAATGCCACATATGAGAACTCATCATGGCTAGTGTCTATTCTATCCTATTTCTCCTCTCCTCTGAAATCAATTCTAATTCCACTTCTAACACCCCTTATCATAATTATACTATTCCTCATTCTTGGGCCCTGTCTTTAAAACTCATAACCAGCTTTATTTGCAGAACCATCCAAACTTGATGAATCAGGCTGTTGTTGATATGCTACTCCTCCAGCAAAAATACCAGTAGCAGTCACTGCCCTGTGACAAAACATAGGGTCAGCTCTAGACAACTTCCAGCAGCTGGAAGCAGATACAGAAAACAAACCTTCACCCTTCAGCACCCCAAGAAAATTAAAAGGAAAAGACTAGAATGTTAGGAAGAACCTCTTCCCAATGATGTGACCAACTCCTAACAAATATTTCAAGAAATCCCCTCACCCATGATTTCCAGGAACCCCACCAAGCTCACTATAGCCCATACCCTCTGGTCCTCTGGCAGCTTCCCCCCAGAAGAAATAATAATGTTCTCACATTGAATGTTGTTCTAGTTTGCTAGCTGCCTGAATGCAATATACCAGAAGTGGAACAGCTTTTTTTTTTTTTTTTTTAAATTTTTTTTCTCTGTTTTCGTTTTGTTTTTCTGTTGTCTTTTTTTTTTTAATTTTATTTTTTTACATGGGCAGGCACCAGGAATCGAACTCGGGTCCTCTGGCATGGCAGGCAAGCATTCTTGCCTGTTGAGCCACCGTGGCCCGCCCGTGGAACAGCTTTTAAAGAAGGGAATTTAATAAGTTACTAATTTTCAGTTCTAAGGCCGAGAAAATGTCCCAATTAAAGTAAGTCTATAGAAATGTCCAACCAAAGGCATCCAGGAAAAGATACCTTGGTTCAAGAAGGCTGATGAAGTTCAGGGTTTCTCTCTCAAGTGAGAAGGCACATGGTGAATACAGCATCATCTGCTAGCTTTCTCTCCTGGCTTCCAGTTTCATGAAGCTCCCCAGGAGGCATTTTACTTCTTCATCTCCTAAGGTTGTTAGCTGGTGGATTCTCTGCTTCTCACAGTTATGTCGTTCTTCTCTGCTCTCTCTCTGAATCTCCAGCTTTCTCCAAAATGTTTTCTCTTTTATAGGATTTCAGTAAACTAATCAAGACCCACCCGAATGTGTGGAGACATATCTCCACCTAATCCAGCTTAACAACCACTCAACCAGATGATTGAGTCACATCTCCTGGGAGATGATCTAATTACAGTTTCAGACATACAGCACTGAATAGGGATTTGAAGAAATGGCTGCCTTTACAAAATAGGATTAGGATTAAAACATGGCTTTTCTAGGGTACATACATCCTTTCAAACTGGCACAGCTGCAGTAAAGAATGCTTAAATATATGATTATACCACAGCCACTGATTGTTCACTTAGGATGGACTGTACGGTGTGTCGATAAAAACTGTCCAAAATAAAAAGAAACATTTTACAGATAAAAACTGAAGGAGGTCATGTGCTGGTTTGAAAGTTACAGACTTAAAGAACAAAATGCAGAAATCAACTATATTTCTATAAACTAGCAACAAACATGTGGAAACGAAAATTTTAATTGCCATTTATAATTTTTTAAAAAGTCAGTATATATCTAACAAAAAATATACAGGGTGTGTATCCTAAAGACTATAAAATGCTGAAGATCAAAATCAAAGACTAAATAAATAAATAGATAAACTTGTGTTCATGGATTACAAGACTCAAATAATAAAAATGTTATTTTTCCCAAAATTGATCTAAAGGTTTAATAAAATTCCTAAAAAATACAAGCAATATTTTTTTGTAGATATAAACAAGCTTATTCTAAAATTTATATGGAAAAGCAAAGGAACAAAAATAACAAAATTTTCAAATAAAAGGATAAAATGGAAGAAATCATTCTACCCATGTTAAGACATATTATATCGCTATAGTAAACAAGACACTGTGGTTCTGGCATACTGTACAATATAAAATAATAGAGAACCCAGAAACATAAATAGAAATAGATCCACATAATATGGCCAAAACTAATTTTGACAAAGATGCAAAAGCAATTCAAAAGAGGAAGGACAGGCTTTTCAATAAATTGTGTTGGAGCAACTCCACATCCACAGGCTAAAACAAACAAATAAAAACAATCAGAAAAAAAGTAAACCTTAAATCAACTAAAATAGATTATGAATTTAAATGTAAAATATGAAACATTTATAAGAAAATATAGGCAAAAATATTTGGAACAAGGGCTAAGCAAAGAGTTCTTAGACATCATACCAAGAGTACAATTCATAAAAAGAAATATTTAATAAATTGGACTTCACCAAAAATGAAGACTTTAGCTCTGTAAAAGACTGTTAAAAGGATAAAAAGACAAGCTATATACTGGGATAAGTCATCAGGAAACCGATTTTCTGGCATTATCTGGCAAAGGATTTATATCTACAATATATAAAGAACTCTCAAAATTCAATAGTTCAAAACCAAAATCCAATCCATTAACAGGTCAAAGGATAAACAAATGGTGGGTTGGCCATACAAGGGAATATTTACTCAGCAATAAAAAGGAAGGAAATATTCATACATGCAACAACTTAGAGGGATCTCAAAACTCTTATTCACAAAGCTATTTTCGCTAAATGGAAAAAAGCCAATCTCAAAAGGCTACATAATACATGCTTTCACTTGCATAATGTTCTCAAAGTAACAAACAATATAGAGAAGAAGAGTTTAGTTGAAAGGATATGGACAAGGATGGGGGTACAATTGGTTAGCATGAGAAAGTTCCTTTGTAATAATAAAAGTTCTGTATCTTCAAAAACTCAAAAATGGACAGCACAATAATACCTAATTGTAAAGTAATCATGTTAAAACACTGAATGAAGCTGCATCTGAGCTATAGGTTTTTGCTTTGTTTTGTTTTGATTTTACTATTATTACTTTTATTTTTTTTCTCTATATTAACATTCTATATCTTTTTTGGTTATTGTTGCTAGTTCTTCTAAACCAATGCATATGTACTAAGAAATGATGATCATGCATCTATGTGATGATGTTAAGAATTAATGATTGCATATGTAGAATGGTATGATCTCTAAATGTTGGGTTAATTTCTTTTTTTCCGTTAATTAAAAAAAAAAAAAAAAGAGAAGGGATAATTGGAGCTGAAGGGATACAGACTGTACAACGGGACTGGATATAAAAACTCAGAAATGGACAGCACAATACTACCCAATTGTAATGCAATTATGTTAAAACACTGAATGAAGCTGCATGTGAGGTATAGGTTTTTTGTTTTTGTTTTTTTGTTTTTTTTTTCTTTCTATTATTGTTTTAATTCTTATTCTGTTGTCTTTTTATTTCTTTTTCTAAATCGATGCAAATGTACTGAGAAATGATGAATATGCAACTATGTGATGTTATTAAGAATTACTGATTGTACATGTAGATTGGAATGATTTCTAATTGTTTTGTTAATTCTTTTTTTAATTAATAAAAAAAAATAATTAAAAAAAACTGAATAAAAAAAAAAGTTCTGTATCTTGGTTGTGATAGTGATTATGGTATGAAAATCAATCCACACCACTTTTATGTCTCTTATTTACAATGTAAATCTTATACTACTAAAACAGAAAGATCCCCAACACATTTCAAAAGCAGAAAATCTCTTCCATATTCCTTTGTACTCTATGTGCAATATAGTTTTTTTTCCCAGAATTTTTTTTTTTTTTTTTTACATGGGCAGGCACCGGGAATCGAACCCAGGTCCTCTGGCATGGCAGGCAAGCATTCTTGCCTGCTGAGCCACGGTGGCCTGCCCCAGAAATTTTTTTAAAGTTAAAAAACGCAAGTCCATTAAATCATACACTTCATATGCCAATAGGGATGTCCAAAAAGAAAAATTAGTCCCTTCTATCCACAAACTGACATAAGTAATACAAAACTTTTAAAGAAACTGAAATTCCCATAATTACATTTAAATTCCTAACATATCTCTCCTATCTTAATTCCAAATACATCTCCTTGATAACTTAAAATTAAAATGTGTTTCAGGGCAGGCAACGGTGGTTCAATGGCAGAATTCTTGCCTACCATGCCAGAATCAAACTGTATAGAATTTTATACACCCATGCACATACATCCAAAAGGGCATGTAAAAATTGAATATGGTCTATAGTCTAGTTAACAATAGTATTAGATTGATTTTGATATTGTACTAAGGTTACATAAGGTGTCACCATTGGAGGAAGTGGAGCAAAGGGTTCACAGGACTCTATGTACTATTTTTTTTATTATTATTGGAAGTCTGTAATTATTTCAAAATAAAAAATTGAGTAAATAAAAAAGCCAAAGCTAATTATTTAATTCCTACATTTTCATGTTATTATCTTCTTATAAATTCTACTCTTTATTCCCAACACACTCTTACATCTGAGGGACCCCTTCTCCATTTGGAATTTTGTGCCCACTTTGTCAGAACAGATGTTTCATTTTAGGATTTGCAAATAAGGACAGAGAACTCTGATAGGAAAAGAAAAACAGTCCATTAATTCTCTTTACCATGAGCAATCTCTGTCCCTCAGTAGAGTTAATTCATATCAAGTGGGACTGAAAATTAAGAGCGGTCAAATAGAAAAAACAAGTGAAATGAAACTACAATAGTTATTGCCATTTTTAAAAATCTAGACAAACGTTAAAAGCAATCACAGGATGGAAAACCAATTCATACAACTTTTACGTCTCTCATTTTACAATACAAATTTTATACTACTAAAACAGAAAGATCCCCAACACATTTCAAAAGCAGAAAATCTCTTCCATATTCCTTTGTACTTCGCATGTAAAATAGTTTTTTTCTCACAAATTTTTTTAGTTAAAACATATACCTCTTATGCCAATAGGCATGTCCAAAAAGAAAAATTAGTCCCGTCTATCTACAAATGACATAAGTAATACAAAACTTTTAAGAAACTGAAATTCCTATAATTACATTCAAATTCCTAATATATCTCTCCTACCTTAATTCCAAACACATCTTCTTGATAACTTAAAATTAAAATGTGTTTCAGGGCAGGCAACGGTGGTTCAGTGGCAGAATTCTGACCTGCCATGCCAGAGACCAGGGTTTAGTTCCTGGTGCCTGCCCATGCCAAAAAAAAAAGTGTTTCATTGCAGCATCTGCCTCAAAGTGATTTAGTACAAAACCAAAGCTAGAGGTGCGGCCCGTGGCCACCCTCAACCACTGGGACCTGCCCCAGCGCCTGCAGGACGCCTATGGTGGCTGGGCCAACCGCGCCCTGGCCGACCTCTTCGCCGATTTCGCCGAGCTCTGCTTCCACCACTTCCGCGCCCAGGTCAAGCACTGGATCACCATCGACAACCCGTACGTGGTGGCCTGGCATGGCTACGCCACCGGGCACCTGGCCCCTGGCGTCCGCAGCGGCCCGTGGCTCGGGTACCTGGTGGCGCACAACCTGCTCCTGGCTCATGCCAAAGTCTGGCACGTCTACAACACTTCTTTCCGCCCCACGCAGGGGGGCTGGGTGTCCATTGCCCTCGGCTCCCACTGGATTAGCCCTCGAAGAATGACCGACCTCGACATCAGAGAGTGTCAGAAGTCTCTGGACTTTGTGCTGGGCTGGTTTGCCAAACCCATCTTCATCGACGGCGACTACCCAGACAGCATGAAGGACAACCTGTCGTCTCTTCTGCCCGGTTTCACCGAGGCCGAGAAGAAGTTCATCCGGGGCACTGCAGACTTCTTCGCTCTTTCCTTTGGACCAACCCTGAGCTTTCAACTGGTGGAGCCTCACATGAAGTTCCGGCAAGTGGAGTCCCCCAGCCTGAGGCAGCTGCTCTCCTGGGTTGATCTCGAGTATAACCACCCTCGGATATTTATTGTGGAAAATGGCTGGTTTGTCTCAGGGACCACCAAGAGAGATGACGCCAAGTACATGTACTACCTCAAAAAGTTCGTCTTGGAAACCTTAAAAGCCATCAGGCTGGACGGGGTCCGTGTCATCGGCTACACAGCGTGGTCCCTCCTAGACGGCTTCGAGTGGCACCGAGGCTACAGCATCCGCCGTGGGCTGTTCTACGTCGACTTTCTCAGCCCAGACAAGAAGCTGTTGCCCAAATCCTCAGCCCTGTTCTACCAACAGCTGATAGAAAAAAACGGGTTTCCTCCCTTACCAGAAAACCAGCCCCTGCAGGGGATGTTTCCCTGTGATTTCGCCTGGGGAGTTGTTGACAACAACATTCAAGTTCCAAGCAGAGGGCCTCTACTTTCTACCCTGGAGATCTCTGTGCCTTGAACACCCTCTTCTCCCAGTGAGGGACCTGCATTTTCATTTTTCAAATTATGTAGCTGGCTCTGCTCCGAGGAGAAGGACATTATATCAACCACAGGAAAAACAGAAGGTGCCCCATATGCAACAGAAAATCACAAAGCACGTGAAGACTCCTGCAGCTATGGCCCAGTCAAATGAGCTAATTAAATCACCAGACGGGACACAGAATCTGCAAAAACTAATCAAGGATTCACAGCAACATAAAAGATATTTAAAAGACACTGGAAGAGCATAAAGAAGAATTTGAAAGAATAAATAGAAAAATTGCAGATTCCCTGGCCATTTTTAAAACAGCTTTAGTGAGATAGAATTCACCCATTTGAAGTTAGCAGTTCAATGGTTAGTATATTCAGAGTTGTGCAGCCATCACCACGATCAATTTTAGGACATTTCCCTCACCCCAAAACGCACCCCCCATGTCCCTTAGCTGTTATCCCAACCTGCCATAGGCAACCGTCACTAGTGTCCCTCTGTCTCTATGAGTTTGCCTATTTCGGACATTTCAAGTAAATGGAGTCATATACTAAAAAAAAAAAAAAAAAACCAAAGCTAAAGAAAAACTGACTTAAAAAATGAAAACATAACTAAGAGCTCACACACATTTGCCTCCAATCTCTCCTGTGATTCCAAAGACTTCTTTAACAACTCTTAGAACAAGTAGACAAAAAAAAATCAGTAAAGATAAAAAAACAAACCTTCAACAACACTCAAATCAACCTGACCTAACTGGCATTTTGGAATACTTCACAAACAACAAAATACACTTTTTTTTTCAAGTGCACACAAAATATCTAGCAAGATATATCATATTCATTTCCATAAAAAACTCCTGCAACTAAACAACAAAAAGAAAATCCAATTTAAAAATGAGCACAGGTTAAACAGACATTTCTCCAAAAACAGATAAACAATATCATATGCCAATAAGCATATGAAAAGATGCTCAACATCATTAATCACTGGGGAAATGCATACCTACATCAATAAATAAAACACACAAAATAAATTAATGAAATCAAAAGCAAATAGAGAAATTAATGAAGCCAGAAGGCAAATCTTTGGGAAGATTAATAAAATTGATAAATTTCCACCCAGATTGATGAGGAAAAAAAGAGAAAAACTACCAAAATCAACAACGAGAGTTAAACAACTTTATGCCAATAAAACCCACAATTTGGGTGAAATGGATAATTTTCTTTAAAGATATAAATTTACAAAATTCCCTCAAGAAGAAATAGAAAGTCTAAATATTCCTATACTTACAGAGATTGAATTTGTACTTAAAAACCCTTCCAAAAAATAAACAGCATGTACAAATCACTTCACTGAGGAATTCTAAGTCAAGTATTTAAGAAAAAAAGCAAACAAACTATGCAAACTCTCCAAAAAAAACTGAAGAGGAGTGATTCTTCCTAATATGTTCTATGAATTCAGCATTATCCTAACCCTAAAACCAGACTAAGGCATTATTAGAAAAGGAAACTATAGACCAATAACCCTCATGATCACAGATGTTATAATTTTAGCAAAGCAAATCCAACAATATATTAAAAAGATAATATATCATGATCAAGTAACGTTTATGTCAAGAATACAAGACTAGTTTAACTTTTTAAAATACAATCAACATATTCCCACCTTAGTGCCCAGCAGTGACAGGGTGGCCAGGTATTGCGCAGTCCCAGGAGGAGAAGGCATCAGGGAGATGGTGATGGGTGAGAGTAGCCAGAGCTTCCCACTGCCCAGGATTTGCACCCACGGGTGACCTCCTCTTACCCACCCACCCCTAACCACCATGCGCACACACACACACACACACACACACACAGGGCCTCAGGCTGCTGGGCTCAGTCCTGACTCTGTGCTCTTCTGTGCAACCAGCAGGGGGTGAGCACTAGGGTTATCTAGGTGCCTGGCATGGCCGTCAGGTAGAGATCACTGAAGTATTTTCCTTTCTCTCTTGGGGGAGACATGTCCAGGCTGTGCTCCTGCTCTCTGGGCTGTATCCCCCAAGCCAGAGGTCTCCAAGTTTTTCGGGCAAGGATAGCTGCCTCTTTCCCACCAGGCTATCAGCGGCTTTCTTCTGTGGTGCTGCACAAATACCACTCTTAATGTCATATGAGGAACAGGTTCAACTCAATTTGGTGAAACTATAGCAGAAATTAAGGAGGAAAATACTCCCATTTTTCTCTGGCATGGATAAATGTTCAGTGGGTGGGTCAGAATTGACTGAACAGATTTCTGTTATATTACAGCCATGGCAGCAAGTTGCTTAGATATAAGAAATTCATTTGGTAATCCAACAGTCCTTTAATTGGTATGTGTAGAAACTCATCGGTGGAAGATAATGATGGTAATGTTGTAATTCTTGAATCTATACAATCTCCTTCAATTTCTGCACCAGCAACAGCTGAGTAAGGAACCCTTACATTTATATCATCAAAAAATGAAAAGCTGCAAGGAAATTACTCTGCAATTCTTACTTCCTCAGAAGATTTCACTTCTATGCATAATGATATAGCTTCCACTATGTGACTAGGTGACTGTGAAAACCTTGTGTCCGTTCTTCCTTTTATCTGCAGTATGGACACATGAGTAAAAAATACGGATTAAAATAAATAAATTATAGGGGAAACAAATGTTAAAATAAATTGAGTAGATTGAAATACTAGTGATCAATGAAAGGGAGTGGTAAGGGGTATAGAAAAAATAGGGAGAACAAAGGTTAAAATACATTGGGTAGATGGAAATACTAGCAGTCAATTAGAGGGAGGGGTAAGGGGTATCGTATGTATGAGTTTTTTCGTTTTTTTATTAATTAGAAAAAATTAACAAATCATTTAGAAATCATTCCATTCTACATGTACAATCGGTATTTCTTAATATCATCACATAGTTGCATATTCATTATTTCTTAGTACATTTGCATCGATTTAGAAAAAGAAATAAAAAGACAACAGAATAAGAATTAAAACGATAATAGAGAGAAAAAAAAACCTATACCTCACATGCAGCTTCATTCAATGTTTTAACATAATTGCATTACAATTAGGTAGTACTGTGCTGTCCATTTCTGAGTTTTTATATCCAGTCCTGTTGCACAGTCTGTATCCCTTCAGCTCCAATTACCCCTTCTCTCTTTTTTTTTTTAATTAACGGAAAAAAAGAAATTAACCCAACATTTAGAAATCATACCATTCTACATATGCAATCAGTAATTCTTAATATCATCACATAGATGCATGATCATCGTTTCTTAGTACATTTGCATCGGTTTAGAAGAACTAGCAACACAACTGAAAAAGATATAGAATGTTAATATAGAGAAAAAAATAAAGGCAATAATAGTCAAAACAAAACAAAACAAAACAAAACCTATAGCTCCGATGCAGCTTCATTCAGTGTTTTAACATGATTACTTTACAATTAGGTATTATTGTGCTGTCCATTTTTGAGTTTTTGTATCTAGTCCTGTTGCACAGTCTGTATCCCTTCAGCTCCAAATGCCCATTATCTTACCCTGTTTCTACCTCTTGCTGGACTCTGTTACCAAAGACATATTCCAAATTTATTCTCGAATGTCCGTTCACATCAGTGGGACCATACAGTATTTGTCCTTTATTTTTGGCTAGACTCACTCAGCATAATGTTCTCTAGGTCCATCCATGTTATTACATGCTTCATAAGTTTATCCTGTCTTAAAGCTGCATAATATTCCATCGTATGTATATACCACAGTTTGTTTAGCCACTCTTCTGTTGATGGACATTTTGGCTGTTTCCATCTCTTTGCAATTGCAAATAACGCTGCTATAAACATTGGTGTGCAAATGTCCGTTTGTGTCTTTGCCCTTAATTTCTTTGAGTAGATTCCCAGCAATGGTATTGCTGGGTCGTATGGCAATTCTATATTCAGCTTTTTGAGGAACCGCCAAACTGCCTTCCACAGTGGTTGCACCATTTGACATTCCCACCAACAGTGGATAAGTGTGCCTCTTTCTCCACATCCTCTCCAGCACTTGTCATTTTCTGTTTTGTTGATGATAATGGCCATTCTGGTGGGTGTGAGATGATATCTCATTGTGGTTTTGATTTGCATTTCTCTAATGGCCAGGGACATTGAGCATCTCTTCATGTGCCTTCTGGCCATTTGTATTTCCTCTTCTGAGAGGTGTCTGTTCAAGTCTTTTTCCCATTTTGTAATTGGGTTGGCTGTCTTTTTGTTGTTGAGTTGAACAATCTCTTTATAAATTCTGGATACTAGACCTTTATCTGATATGTCATTTCCAAATATTGTCTCCCATTGTGTAGGCTGTCTTTCTACTTTCTTGATGAAGTTCTTTGATGCACAAAAGTGTTTAATTTTGAGGAGCTCCCATTTATTTATTTCCTTCTTCAGTACTCTTGCTTTAGGTTTAAGGTCCATAAAACCGCCTCCAGTTGTAAGATTCATAAGATATCTCCCAACATTTTCCTCTAACTGTTTTATGGTCTTAGACCTAATGTTTAGATCTTTGATCCATTTTGAGTTAACTTTTGTATAGGGTGTGAGATATGGGTCCTCTTTCATTCTTTTGCATATGGATATCCAGTTCTCTAGGCACCATTTATTGAAGAGACTGCTGTGTCCCAGGTGAGTTGGCTTGACTGCCTTATCAAAGATCAAATGTCCATAGATGAGAGGGTCTATTTCTGAGCACTCTATTCGATTCCATTGGTCGATATATCTATCTTTATGCCAATACCATGCTGTTTTGACCACTGTGGCTTCATAATATGCCTTAAAGTCAGGCAGCATTAGACCTCCAGCTTCGTTTTTTTTCCTCAAGATATTTTTAGCAATTCGGGGCACCCTGCCCTTCCAGATAAATTTGCTTATTGGTTTTTCTACTTCTGAAAAATAAGTTGTTGGGATTTTGATTGGTATTGCATTGAATCTGTAAATCAATTTAGGTAGGATTGACATCTTAACTATATTTCGTCTTCCAATCCATGAACACGGTATGCCCTTCCATCTATTTAGGTCTTCTGTGATTTCTTTTAGCAGTTTTTTGTAGTTTTCTTTATATAGGTTTTTTGTCTCTTTAGTTAAATTTATTCCTAGGTATTTTATTCTTTTAGTTGCAATTGTAAATGGTATTCGTTACTTGATTTCCCCCTCAGCTTGTTCATTACTAGTGTATAGAAATGCTACAGATTTTTGAATGTTGATCTTGTAACCTGCTACTTTGCTGTACTCATTTATTAGCTCTAGTAGTTTTGTTGTGGATTTTTCTGGGTTTTCGACGTATAGTATCATATTGTCTGCAAACAGTGATAGTTTTACTTCTTCCTTTCCAATTTTGATGCCTTGTATTTCTTTTTCTTGTCTAATTGCTCTGGCTAGAACCTCCAACACAATGTTGAATAATAGTGGTGATAGTGGACATCCTTGTCTTGTTCCTGATCTTAGGGGGAAAGTTTTCAATTTTTCCCCATTGAGGATGATATTAGCTGTGGGTTTTTCATATATTCCCTCTATCATTTTAAGGAAGTTTCCTTGTATTCCTATCTTTTGAAGTGTTTTCAACAGGAAAGGATGTTGAATCTTATCAAATGCCTTCTCTGCATCAATTGAGATGATCATGTGATTTTTCTGCTTTGATTTGTTGATATGGTGTATTACATTAATTGATTTTCTTATGTTGAACCATCCTTGCATACCTGGGATGAATCCTACTTGGTCATGATGTATAATTCTTTTAATGTGTTGTTGGATACAATTTGCTAGAATTTTATTGAGGATTTTTGCATCTATATTCATTAGAGAGATTGGTCTATAGTTTTCTTTTTTGTAATATCTTTGCCTGGTTTTGGTATGAGGGTGATGTTGGCTTCATAGAATGAATTAGGTAGCTTTCCCTCCACTTCGATTTTTTTGAAGAGTTTGAGGAGAGTTGGTCCTAATTCTTTCTGGAATGTTTGATAGAATTCACATGTGAAGCCGTCTGGTCCTGGACTTTTCTTTTTAGGAAGCTTTTGAATGACTAATTCAATTTCTTTACTTGTGATTGGTTTGTTGAGGTCATCTATTTCTTCTTGAGCCAAAGTTGCTTGTTCATGTCTTTCCAGGAACCCGTCCATTTCATCTAAATTGTTGTAATTATTAGCGTAAAGTTGTTCATAGTATCCTGTTATTACCTCCTTTCTTTCTGTGAGGTCAGTGGTTATGTCTCCTCTTCCATTTCTGATCTTATTTATTTGCATCCTCTCTCTTCTTCTTTTTGTCAGTCTTGCTAAGGGCCCATCAATCTTATTGATTTTCTCATAGAACCAACTTCTGGTCTTATTGATTTTCTCTATTGTTTTCATGTTTTCAATTTCATTTACTTCTGCTCTAATCTTTGTTATTTCTTTCCTTTTGCTTGCTTTGGGATTAGTTTGCTGTTCTTTCTCCAGTTCTTCCAAGTGGACAGCTAATTCCTGCATTTTTGCCTTTTCTTCTTTTCTGATATAGGCATTTAGGGCAATAAATTTCCCTCTTAGCACTGCCTTTGCTGTGTTCCATAAGTTTTGATATGTTGTGTTTTCGTTTTCATTCACCTCGAGGTATTTACTAATTTCTCTTGCAATTTCTTCTTTGACCCACTCGTTGTTTAAGAGTGTGTTGTTGAGCCTCCACGTATTTGTGAATTTTCTGGCACTCCACCTATTATTGATTTCCAACTTCATTCCTTTATGATCCGAGAAAGTGTTGTGTATGATTTCAATCTTTTAAATTTGTTAAGACTTGCTTTGTGACCCAGCATATGGTCTATCTTTGAGAATGATCCATGAGCACTTGAGAAAAAGGTGTATCCTGCTGTTGTGGGATGTAATGTCCTATAAATGTCTGTTAAGTCTAGCTCATTTATAGTAATATTCAGATTCTCTATTTCTTTATTGATCCTCTGTCTAGATGTTCTGTCCATTTATGAGTGTGGGGAACTGAATTCTCCAACTATTATGGTATTTGTGTCTATTTCCCTTTTCAGTGTTTGCAGTGTATTCCTCCCGTATTTTGGGGCATTCTGGTTCGGTGCGTAAATATTTATGATTGTTATGTCTTCTTGTTTAATTGTTCCTTTTATTAGTATATAGTGTCCTTCTTTGTCTCTTTTAACTGTTTTACATTTGAAGTCTAACTTGTTGGATATTAGTATAGCCACTCCTGCTCTTTTCTGGTTGTTATTTGCATGAAATATCTTTTCCCAACCTTTCACTTTCAACCTATGTTCATCTTTGGGTCTAAGATGTGTTTCCTGTAGACAGCATATAGAAGGATCCTGTTTTTTAATCCATTCTGCCAGTCTATGTCTTTTGATTGGGGAATTCAGTCCATTAACATTTAGTGTTATTACTGTTTGGATAATATTTTCCTCTACCATTTTGCCTTTTGTATTATATATATCATATCTGACTTTCCTTCTTTCTACACTCTTCTCCATACCTCTCTCTTCTGTCTTTTCGCTTCTGACTCTAGTGCTCCCTTTAGTATTTCTTGCAGAGCTGGTCTCTTGGTCACAAATTCTCTCAGTGACTTTTTGTCTGAGAATGTTTTAATTTCTCCCTCATTTTTGAAGGACAATTTTGCTGGATATAGGAGTCTTGGTTGGCAGTTTTTCTCTTTTAGTAATTTAAATATATCATCCCACTGTCTTCTAGCCTCCATGGTTTTTGCTGAGAAATCTACACATAGTCTTATTGGGTTTCCCTTGTATGTGATGGATTGTTTTTCTCTTGCTGCTTTCAAGATCCTCTCTTTCTCTTTGACCTCTGACATTCTAACTAGTAAGTGTCTTGGAGAACGCCTATTTGGGTCTAATCTCTTTGGGGTGCGCTGCACTTCTTGGATCTGTAATTTTAGGTCTTTCATAAGAGTTGGGAAATTTTCAGTGAAAATTTCTTCCATTCGTTTTTCTCCTCCTTTTCCCCTCTCTTCTCCTTCTGGGACACCCACAACACGTATATTTGTGCGCTTCATATTGTCCTTGAGTTCCCTGATACCCTGTTCAAATTTTTCCATTCTTTTCCCGCTAGTTTCTGTTTCTTTTTGGAATTCAGATGTTCCATCCTCCAATTCACTAATTCTATCTTCTGTCTCTTTGAATCTATCATTGTAGGTATCCATTGTTTTTTCCATCTTTTCTACTTTGTCCTTCACTTCCATAAGTTCTGTGAATTGTTTTTTCAGTTTTTCTATTTCTTCTTTATGTTCAGCCCATGTCTTCTTCATGTCCTCCCTCAATTTATCGATTTCGGTTTTGAAGAGGTTTTCCATTTCTGTTCGTATATTCAGCATTAGTTGTCTCAGCTCCTATATCTCATTTGAACTATTGGTTTGTTCCTTTGACTGGGCCATATTTTCAATTTTTTTAGTGTGATCCGTTATCTTTTGCTGGCGTCTGCGCATTTAGACAGATTTCCCTGGGTGTTGGATCCAAAAGTTTGGAAGATTTTTCTGTGAAATCTCTGGGTTCTGTTTTTCTTATCCTGCCCAGTAGGTGGCGCTCGTGGCGCTCGTGGCACACGTTTGTCTGCGGGTCCCACCAGTAAAAGGTGTTGTGGGTCCTTTAACTTTGGAAAACTCTCACCGCCCGGGAGGTTCGCTAGCCGAAGCGGCTTGGAAGCGTGGCAGCCTGCCCGGGGTCTGAACGCGGGGAGGGTCGCTGGCCGCCGCAGCCTGGGAAAGTGCCCGTCCGAATTTCCTAGTCGGCCCGGGGCGCCAAGCGTGGCGGGAGGGCGCCAGCCGCAGCGGCCCGCCCAGGAGAGTGCACCGTTCCCGGGGAGTCACGTGTTTGGAAGGCCCCCCCGCCCCGTCACCGTTCTCCGCGGCCTGGGGATTTCCGATCCAATTCTTTCAGTTAGTCCGGGGGACTGTGCGTGGTGTGGGCGCCAGCCACCGCGGTTTGAGGGGACCGCCTGTCCAATTCTCCCAGCCGGCCCGGGAAGGGGGAAGGGAGTGACTCCAGCCGCTTGCCGCCCCGCCCGGTGAAGCCCGCGCCCCTCGCCGATCTCACCAGAGCGGGTTCTCTCAGCCAGCCAGCCGTTCCAGGATGGGGTACGCTGTCTTTTTTATCTCTGTCGTGGCTTTGGGAGCTGTTCTGAATCGTTTCTACTCCCCTAGTAGCTGTTCTGGAGGAGAAACTAAGATCCGCATGTCTTTCTAAGCCGCCATCTTCTCGAGTTTTTTCTTTTTATTTATTTTTCTGGAGTGATGCAAATGTTCTAAAAAATGATCATGGTGATGAATATACAACTATGGGATGATATTGTGAGCCACTGATTATACAACAAGTATGGAATGCTTATATGTTAAGAATGTTCGTGTTTGTATGTTGTTTTGGCTTGTCAATTAAAAAAATTAAAAAAAAAAGATTTCAGTTCTCAGAATCGAAATAAAAGTGAGACAACTGTGACTGATGATGATAAGAGGGAAAAAAAAGTAATCAAAAGGAAGAGAGAAAGTCTTCCAATTTTACTGAATAGGGACTTCCTGGAACTAAAACCAGAACCAAAGATTTGGATAGCTCTACTTCCTGTCTTTTAAGTAAGATAAATGCAGGCATTGGTAATAGTGTCATCACTGCAGAATCGACTCTGAAATTCATACTACTGTTACAACTTTAGAAACAGGTATAAGCTGTTTGAACACTGGGCAAGATATGAATTTAAGGACTCAACATAGTCATCATTATTAAATTCTAACTTGGGAGATGCTGTCAAAAGACTTCAACAAGTACATTTTGATGTTAATATAACAAACATTCAACCCATGTTCAACTTCACACAGCAAGACTGGAGTAAATCAGGGGGAATAAATGTGGCAGGAGACATATTTCAGAATGGAGGATTTGCAACTTAACATAATCCTGTTTCTTGGATCTCCCAGTCAGCTTCGTTTCGCCATAATCAGAAACAGCAAGGGGTGATTCTTTATCACTAGTGGTCTAACATCCAAATTACCAGACTAAAAAGGAAAAACCTTCTCATCACAGCACATGCAGAAAAAAAGCATTTGATAAAATGTATTATCCATTCCAGATAAAAACTTTCAGCAAACTAGGCAAAGAAGGAAACTTCCTCAACTTGATAAAGGGTATCTACAGAAAAACTAGAGTTAACATCATACTTAACAATAAAAGACTGAATGCTTCCCCTATGATCAGGAACAATGCAAAGATATCTGTTCTAACCATTTCCCATTCAACACTGCACTGATGCTCTAGCCATTACAATTAGAAAGGAATAGAAATAAAATGCATGTGCATTTAGATAGGGAAGGAAAAAATAAAACTGCCTTTATTCACAAATGGCATGATCATCCTCATTTTAAAAATATGGTGGAATTACCAAAAAAAGTGAATTTTAAGTGAATTTTAGGGTAACTAATTGATATTGAGAAATCAACTGACTTTCTATGTACTACCAGAAATTCAAAGTTTACAAGATGCAAAATTTACAATACCATCAAAAAACATGAAAGACAGCGATAACTCTAATAAAAGATGTACAACATCAAAAACTATAAAACATTACTGAGAGAAGTTAAAGATTTAAATAAATGAAGAGATACCATACCATACTCACAGATCACAAGATTCAACGATGTTAAGAAGTCAATTCTCCCCTAATTAATCAGTAGATTGAACACAATACCAATCAAAATCCCAACAACAAAACAGTTATTTGGATGACAAACAAGTACATGAAAAGATGCTCAACATCATTAATTAATAAGGAAATGAACATTAAAACCAGTGAGATTCCTCCACATATCTATAAGAATGACCAAAAATTTTAAATCTTGACTACAGCCAGTGTGGGCAAGGATGCACAGCAACTGAAACTTTTATACACTGCTAGCAAGAATGTAAAATAGTATGCCACTTTAGAATTGACAGTTAATTTTAAAAATTATCTATATTCATCATATGAGTCATTCCATTCCACTCCTAGGTTTTTATCCAAGAGAAAGCAAAGCACATATCCATATAAATAGCAGTATATGAATGTTTGTACTGTTTTTATTTTTAATAGGCAAGAAATGGAAACAATCAATAGGCTGAGCCTTTGATGTTGGGGATCGCCCCTATGAAATTTAATCCTGCAAAGGATAGGCTAAACGTACTTAAAATTAGGCCTAAGAGTCACCCCCAGAGAACCTCTTTCGTTGCTCAGATGTAGCCTGTCTCTCTAAGCCAACTAGCCATGTGAACTCACTGCCCTTCTCCCCTATGTGGAGACATGACTAGAGGGAAGTACCTGAAACTGTTTTCAGTAGCCTTGATTCTTGAAGACCACTGTATAAAGTTGTAACTTTTACAATGTGACTGTGTGATTGTGAAAACCTTGTGTCTGATGCTCTTTTTTATCCAGGGTATGGACTGATTTATTTATTTTTTATTTATATTAAAAATATATACAGACAAAAATAAGTAAAAAAGGAGGATAAGGAGTAAAATAAATTGGGTAGATTGAAACACTAGTGGTCAATGAGAGAGAGCGACGGGGGGTATGGGATGTGGGAGCTTCATTTTTCTTTTTATTTCTTTTTCTGGAGGATTGCAAATGTTCTAAAAATGACCATGGTGATGAATACACAACTATGTGATGATATTGTGAGCACTGATTGTACATCATGTATGGACTATACATGTTTGAAGATTTGTCAATGAAAACACATTTAAAAAAAAGAACTGGAAACAACCAAACATCCCTTAACAGGTCAGTGGATGAATAAATGGTGATATAGCTATAAAATGGGATAGCACTCAACTATAAAAAAAGAACGAACTACTGATACTTGGGACAACATGAATCTCAAACTAATTATACTGAATTAAAGGAAATCAGACAAAAACATACATACTATATGAATCCATTCATTTAAAGGCCTAGAAAAATGAAACTAATCTATAGTGACAGAAAGCTAATCAGTGGTTGCCCAGATATGATGGTTCAAATTGGAGAGGTGCAGGAGGAAACACAAGGGCACATAAAAACTTTTTTTTTTTATTCATTAGGCTCTCCTGCCCGTTTCATATCTGATGTCTCCTTTTCTTCTTCTATCAATGTTAAATATTTGCAATATGCTACATAAGTCTGTGCCACATGTTAGCCAATGTCAGTTGCAAATCTGAGGCAAAATGTTTGTTCTGCCTATGTTGATAAAAGGAAATGCTGTGTTCTCATGGTTGTCAAGAATAATCTGTAAACTCTCCAGTTCAGTAGCATATCCTAGTATCTACTGTCTACCTAGGTTTCTCTTAGGGTCAGTAGAAGAGACAAGACAACTTTTGTCCCTCAATTTTCCATGAATGCTGATTTTCATATTTATTTGATTAGTTTTGTAACATATTGAGTCCCTTCTCATTTCTCTCTGGATATATTTTTCATTTATTTTTCCTTGTGGTTATCATGGCATAAAAATTTAACATCATAAATATATAACAATCATATCCAATATAATATCAATTTTATTTCAATAACCTACAACACACTGTTTCTATACCTTTCATTGCCCCACCATTTTTTGTAGTTGTGACAAATTATATCTCTGTACACTGTATGTCCAAAAATATAGATTTATCATTACTTATTATGCAATTGCATTTTTGAACCTGTAAAAAGGATTTACATATCAAACAATACAATATTTACATATCAAACAATATATGACAATTATAATTACCCAAATGGTTACCTTTAATGTCTTTATTTATACCACTCTGAATCACATTGTACTGTCCTTTCCTTTCAGTCTGAAGAACTCCCTTTAGAATTGCTTATAGGGCAGGTCTAGTGTTGAAGAACTCCCTTAGCTTTTGTTTATTTGGGAATGTCTAAATCTCTCCCTCATTTTTTAAAGCAAGCCTCACCTGAAATAAAATTTTTTGTTGATAACTGTTTTCTTTCAGCACTTTAAATATTTCAACCTACTGCTTTCTTGCCTCTATGGTTTCTGATGAGAAACTGGCACTTAATGGAATTGGGACTCCCTTATACATAACATGCTGTCTTTCTTTTCCAGCTTTCAGAACTTTCTCCTTTTGTTTCCAACAGTTTAATATATGATGGAGTGTATTTTTCTTCAAATTTATCCTGTTCGGTGTTCTCTGGGCTTCTTGGATGTACATATTCACATTTTTGCTAAGTTTGGGAAGCTTTCTGAAATTCTTTCTTTGAATATTCCTTCTGCTCCTTTCTTTCTTCTCTTTTTAGGACTCCCTGTAATGCATATATTGGTAGACTTGATGAATCTCAGAGGTGCTTTAATAATTCTTTTTTTTTTTCCTTTCTGCTCCTCAGCCTGACTCATTTCAAGTGTTTCATTTTTAAGTTCACTGTTTCTTTCTTCTTCCTGCTCCAATCTGTTCTTGAATCCCTCCTGGGCATTTTCCATGTCAGTTACTGTTTTTCAACTCCAGTAGCTCAATTGAGTTCCTTTTTATGTTCTTATTTCCTTATTAAGATTCTCATATACTTGAAGAAGACTGTGTAGCTATACAGCTTTTACCATGTGACTGAGTGATTGTGAAATCCTTGTGTCTGATGCCCCTTTTATCCAGGGTATTGACAGGTGAGTAAATAATAATAACAATAATGATAAAAAATAAGTAATGGGGGAGATAAAGGGTAAAAATTGGATAGACTGACAACGTGTAGGCCAATGAGAGGGAAGGGTAAGGGATATATGAATTACTTTTCTTCTTTTTCTGGAGTGATGCAGATGTTCTAAAAATGATCATGGTAAAGAATATAGAACTATATGATGATACTGTGAGCCATGTATATGTGTAAGTATTTCTCAATAGAAATATTAAAAAAAAAAGATTCTCATGTTGTTCATACACTGTTTCCAGATATCTTTTAATTCTTTCTTATTTTCCTTCACCTCCTTAAGTATATCAAAGATTATTTTTTTAGAGTCATTGGTATGTTCACAATCTGTTCTTCTTCACTGGTGTTTTCTGGATTTTTATCCCTTTCTTTTAGATGGGTCATCATTCCCTGTTTCTTTGCTTGTCTAGCAATCTTTTGTTACACATCGTATATTTTATTATTTTAAAATATTAACTCTTGGATTTATTCTCTGAGATGTCTGTTTCTGAGGTTTATAGCCAGCTGGTGATATGACAGGGATTTTCTTGAGTGTCCGTCCTAGTACCAGGAAGGTCCACCAAATGCAAAGTGCAGGATCCTCCCTATGTTTTTGGGGACTCTGTCTTGTCCTGGGCTTATGCCTACTAAATGGCTTAGGAGTTCCCCTATTTACAGAAGTTTGAATGTCCCTTCTGCTTCCCTGGAGGCAGGCTTCTTCCTCTCACTACCAGACTTAAAGCAGGTAAGCCTTTGTCCCAGGCCATCCCACCTCAACTGTTTTTATACTATTTTCTTCCTCTCAAGTTCATGAAGGGAATACTGGTCAGCTTCAAAATGTCCTGGAGCAGAGATGAGGGAGGGGCCAGGAAGGTGCCACAAAATTCTTGTATACTTCTTGATCTGCTCAGCAAAAGCAGCCCTTCAACTGTCAACTCTGAGGAAGCATGCCATTTTTAAGTCCTGTCCACTGATTTTTTCCCAGCATGAATTGGAACAATGGCCACCCTGAGAGCCGGACCTCTGACAGTCCAAGCAGCTAATCAAAAGGCCTGATCAGCAATTGGGCTGTGCCCACCCTGGGTCTCAGGGAAGTGCATTTTTATGTCCCTTTCTAGTACCAGTAAGCTATGTCAGGGGCTGGACTCCACTGCTTCCTGCCATCAGAGTAGGGAGGGCATGGTGGGGCATAAATCCAGCTTTTCTCCTGGGTTCAGTGTAAATGTATATACTCAAGCCCCTCTTTTTTTGGCTAATGTAAGGCCCTTCCCACCTTGTCATGAAGATGTCTTGTTCACAAAACAAGATAAATTAAAACTTCACATAACTTTGCAGCAGTTCACATCTTGATAGGACTATATCTGAAAATTTTTATCTTCATGGATGGCTAATACAGCAAAACTCTGAATCTCAAAAAAAAAAAAAAAGAGTAGAGGATGGACACCAGTAACTACCACACAGAAAGTACAATTTACTAATTTTAGCCATAATTTATCAACCTCTTTTTCTGATTCTTCCTTGGATGCTGTACTGGACACCTGAGTTTCAAAATAGTTCATTCAGACAGTTGCTGTTTAGTTCTAGAGAGGGACTTATTCCTGGAGCTTCCAAATCCACCATTTTCCCACAATTCCTCTTTGGTACAAGGAAACTTATACATGTAATGCATATATTCCCTATCTTGATTGTGATCATGGCTTCACGGATGTATACATGTGTCAAAACTTTAACTGGGCTAGGTACACTTTAAACACGTGCAACGTTTTGTATGTGGTATTACTGTGGTAACATTTTATTGTGGTATAACTATACCACAATTAAAGAGTGAATGGAGAACTTCCAGCAAATGGTGGACTGAACTAATGCTGAAGAACCTTTCTCCTGGTCCACATGCATAGAAATGCTGGATAAAATATATTTTAAAATGAAATACAATAGGAACTTTTGGCTGAGCGCAATAAAAGAAAAGGAAACCCCATGTACCTAAATGAAAAGAGAAATTGAGAGGCAGAGTAATAATACTATAATATATAACTATACCACAATAAGGTTCTTTTAAAAGCATGTATTTTGTGTAAAACTAGAACCAAAAAAAAGCTTTTAAAAAACCAACCCCAAACCGTAAGGCTTCTTATATCTAGGTCCAAGTAATATATATTATAGTATTATTACTCTGCCTCTCAATTTCTCTTTTCATTTAGGTACATGGGGTTTCCTTTTCTTTTAATGCGCTCAGCCAAAAGTTCCTGTTGTATTTCATTTTAAAATATATTTTATCCAGCATTTCTATGCATGTGGACCAGGAGAAAGGTTCTTCAGCATTAGTTCAGTCCACCATTTGCTAGAAGTTCTCCATTCACTCTTTAATACTAGCATTCTGACAACCATCCTATACTCCTTATTTTAATACACGCTTTTGTACAGAGTTATTTAAACGAGCATACATTTCCTGCAAACATATTCTTAATCTACTAAATATTATATAAGCGGTCATTAAAGTTTCAGTAGGTTAGTGTAAAATATTTCTAAGCAGAGGATTTGCAGGCCTCTACAGAGGGTTCTAAGTCTTTTAAATCCCAAGCTTAACTAAAAGAAATGCCATGATTGGTGTCACAGTTAGTGTGGTCAAAATACGCAACATTCAAAGATGGTTTGCACTAGAAACTATAAAGAACAAAATCTCCTATCACTTCTGATCTGCCCTTCCACTCAGCAGATCATTCAGACCACAAGTGAACAAGGCAAAAACAACCAAAACCCCAGAAGTCTTCAAGAATACCATCACAATCTATACAGGAAAATTATTTTAACAAAATGCTATTAATAGGGCGGGCCGCGGTGGCTCAGCGGGCAAAGTGCTTGCCTGCTATGCCGGAGGACCTCGGTTCGATTCCCGGCCCCAGCCCATGTAACAAAAACGGAGAAACAGAATACAATAAAACAAGAAAATGTTTAAAAATGTTTCCCTTTCTTCCTTCCTTCCTTCCTTCTATCCTTCCTTCCTTCTCTCTGTCTTTAAAAAAAAAAAAAAAAAATGCTATTAATATATAAAATCTAAAACTTCCAAGTCCAGTCAGACCCTGTAGTAGCTGCCAAGCATAGAAAGCAAACAAGACAAATGAGAGACCTACTTTCAAAAACAAACAGGTAAATAAATTAAATTGTAAATACAAATTCTGTAAGTATTTAGAAGGAAACAATGTATTGCAGGAAAGGAGGATAATGGTATCTGAGCTGAAACCTGAAAGAGAAAACCAGCCATTAAAAGGTCAGGAAAAAGAAAAAGAAAAAGAAAAAAAAAAAGATCAGGTATAAGAAAAATAAACTACAAAGGCTTTGTAGTGGGCACAAACTTACAATGTTCATTTTTACTCAGAAGAGTTTTTACTTTTCTAATCTTCCTTATGCAAAGTCATATACTCAGAAAGCTCAATGATAAAGTCAGTATTACATGCATCTGACTGAGGAAGAGCAGGAAATACTGATTTGTGAGCCTCCTAATAAGCCTTAGCACCAAGTCCAGTGAGACAATGAAGCTACAAACCAGAAGTAAAGAATTCCTAATTCCACTATGCATCAACAATATTCTCCTGGGTAATACATTCATACTACATCAGCTTTCTTATTCATAAAAGAGATGATAATTCAGTATGTATTTTAAAAATTTTTTATTAATTAAAAAAAATTACAAGAAACACAAACATTCCTAACACATACACTCAGCAATTCACAATATCATCACATAGTTGCATATTCATCATCATGATCCCAGAACATTAGCATCAATTCAGAAAAAGAAATAAAAAGACAACAGAAAAATATAACAAACAGAAAAAAAAAATTTTACAGGTCATACCCCTTACTAATCCCTTTCATTGATCACTAGCATTTCAAACTAAATCTATTTTAACATGTGTTTATTTTTTCATTTTTTTTATTATTACTTATTTTTATTCCATATGTTCCTCTCATCTGTTGACAAGGTAGATAAAAGGAGCATCAGACACAAGGTTTTCACAATCACACAGTCACACTGTGAAAGCTACATCATTATACAGTCATCTTCAAGAAACATGCTACTGGAACACAGCTCCACATTTTCAGGCAGTTCCCTCCAGTCTCTCCACAACATCTTGGATAACAAGGTGGTATCTACTTACTGCATAAGAATAACCTCCAGGATAACCTCTCGACTCTGTTTGGAATCTCTCAGCCATTGACACCTTGTCTCATTTCATTCTTTCCCCTTTTGGTCGAGAAGGTTTTCTCAATCCCTTGATGCTGGGTCTCAGCTCATTCTTGAGTTTTTCTCAATTCCTTGATGCTGAATCTCAACTCATTCTGGGATTTCTGTCCCACGCTGCCAGGAAGATCCACACCCCTGGGAGTCATGTCCCACGTAGACAGGGGGAGAGTGGTGAGTTTGCTTGATGTATTGGCTGGAGACAGAGGCCACATCTGAGCAACAAGAGGTTCTCTTGGGGGTGACT
Source organism: Tamandua tetradactyla (assembly GCF_023851605.1). Taxonomy (NCBI): domain Eukaryota; kingdom Metazoa; phylum Chordata; class Mammalia; order Pilosa; family Myrmecophagidae; genus Tamandua; species Tamandua tetradactyla. The sequence continues at coordinate 177,162,822 of NC_135328.1, forward strand.
CTTAAGCTTAATTTTAAGTAGGCTTGACCTATCCCCTGTGGGGTTAAGTTTCATATGAACAAACCCCAAGACTGGGGGCTCAGCCTATAGCTTTGGTTGTCCACACTGCTTGTGAGAATATCAAGAATTGAACTTGGGGAAGTTGGGTTTTCCCCCGTTCTCACCATCCCCGAAGGGGACTTTGCAAATACTTTTCCACTCACTGATCAAATCACTCTGGGATTCATCAGGGCATCACCTGGACAAACCAACAAAATCTCATGTCCTATACAAAGTTCCATGTACTTAAGGTGTTCATTCAACTATCTACATAAGTTATATTAGGAGATGCTCTAGTCAAAGTATAGATTTGTACCAAATAAACATTTTTTGCTTTAGTCTCACACATTAGTTGCAATTTTAAAATATTAAGTACCATCTATTCTCAGTGCACTGCAGTAATGACATTCTTTTGTTCTTCCTCATGCAAAAACATTTTTTAAATTTGTACAGTCACTATCATTATACACTCTAGACATTTTTAGATTATACCCTCTCAATCTTTATCATCTATCTTTCTTTGTGATTTCATTTATGCCCAGCCCTCCTCTCTCTATCATTCTAGTATGCAGCTTCATTCAGTGTTTTAACATAATTGTATTACAGTTAGGTAATACTGTGCTGTCCATTTCTGAGTTTTTATATTCAGTCCTGTTGCAAAATCTGGATCCCTTTCAGCTCCAATTACCCAATATCTTACCCTATTTCTATCCCCTGATGGTCTCTGTTACCAAGGAAATATTCCAAGTTTATTCACTAATGTCAGTTCATATCAGTGAGACCATACAGTATTTATCCTTTTGTTTCTGGCTAATCACACTCAGCATAATGTCCTTAAGGTCCATTCATGTCGTTACATACTTCATAACTTTATTCTGTCCTACAGCTGCATAATATTCCATCTTACGTACAGTTTGTTCAGCCAACTGTCTGTTGATGGACATTTTAGCTGTTTCCATCTCTTGGTAATTGTTAATAATGCTGCTATACCCAAGGACCCGGGTTCGATTCCCGGTGCCTGCCCATGTAAAAAATAAATAAATAAATAAATAAATAAATAATGCTGCTATAAACACTGGTGTGTAAATGTCCATTTATGTCCTTGGCCTCATGTCCTTTGAGTAGAGACAGCATATAGATGGGTCCTGTTTTTTAATCCATTCTGCCAGACTATGTCTTTTGATTGAAGAGTTTAATCCATTACCATTCAGTGTTATCACTGCATGGGTAGTACTTTCTTCTACTATTTTGCCTTCTGCATTTTATATGTCCTATCTAATTTTCCGTCTTTTTACCTTTACACATAGTCTTCCTTTCTATACTCTTCTCCACACCTCTCTCTTCTGTCTTCGTATCTGTCTCTAGTGTTCCCTTTAGTATTTCTTGCAGAGCTGGTCTCTTGGTCACAAATTCTCTCAGTGATTTTTTTGTCTGAGAATGTTTTAATTTCTCCCTCATTTAAAAAAAAATTCTTATTAATTAAAAAAAATTACAAGAAACACAAACATTCCCAACACATACACTCAGCAATTCACAATATCATCACATAGTTGCATATTCATCACCATGACCATCTCCCAGAACATCAGCGTCAATTCAAAAAAAGAAAAAAAAAGACACAGAAAAGTATAACAAACAGAAAAAAAAATTTACAGGCCATACCCCTTACTGATCCCTTTCATTGATAACTAGCATTTCAACTGAATCTATTTTAACATTTGTTCCCCCTATTATTTATTTTTATTCCATATGTTCCTCTCATCTGTTGACAAGGTAGATAAAAGGAGCATCAGACACAAGGTTTTCACAATCACACAGTCACACTGTGAAAGTTATATCATTATACAATCATCATCAAGAAACATGGCTACTGGAACACAGCTCTACATTTTCAGGCAGTTCCCTGCAGCCTCTCCATTACATCTTGGCTAACAAGGTGATATCTACTTAATGCATAAGAATAACCTCCAGGATAACCTCTTGACTCTGTTTGGAATCTCTCAGCCATTGATACCTTGTCTCATTTCATTCTTTCCCCTTTTGGTCGAGAAGGTTTTCTCAATCCCTTGATGCTGGGTCTCAGCTCATTCTAGGGTTTTTCTCAATCCCTTGATACCGAGTCTCAGCTCATTCCAGGATTTCTGTCCCACATTGCCAGGAAGGTCCACAACCCTGGGAGTCATGTCCCACGTAGACAGGGGGAGGGTGGTGAGTCTGCTTGCTGTGTTGGCTTCTCCCTCATTTTTGAAGGACAATTTTGCTGGATATAGAATTCTTGGCTGGCAGTTTTTCTCTTTTAATAATTTAAAAATATTATCCCACTGTCTTCTCGCCTCCATGGTTTCTGCTGAGAGATCTGCGTATAGTCTTATTGGGCTTCCCTTGTATGTGATGGATTGCTTTTCTCTCGCTGCTTTCAAGATCCTCTCTTTCTCTTTGACCTCTGACATTCTGATTATTAAACGTCTTGGAGTATGTCTATTTGGATCTATTCTCTTTGGGGTACGCTGCCTTCTTGGATCTGTAATTTTAAGTCTTTCATAAGAGTTGGGAAATTTTCAGTGATAATTTCCTCCATTAGTTTTTCTCCTCCTTTTCCCTTCTCTTCTCCTTCTGGGACACCCACAACATGTATATTTGTGCGCTTCATATTGTCTTTCAATTCCCTGAGTCCCTGCTCATATTTTTCCATTTTTTTTCCTATAGTTTCTGTTTCTTGTCGGATTTCAGATGTTCCGTCCTCCAGTTCAGAAATCCTATGTTCTGTCTCTCGAAATCTACCATTGTAGGTTTCCATTGTTTTTTTCATCTCTTCTACTGTGTCTTTCATTCCCATAAGTTTTGTGATTTGTTTTTTCAGACTTTCAGCTTCTTCTTTTTGTTCTTTCCTTGCCTTCTTTATATCCTCTCTCAATTCACTGATTTGGTTTTTGATGAGGTTTTCCATGTCTGTTCGTACATTCCGAATTAATTGTTTCAGCTCCTGTATGTCATTTGAATTGTTGGTTTGTTCCTTTGACTGGGCCATATCTTCAATTTTCCTAGTGTGATTTGTTATTTTTTGCTGGTGTCTAGGCATTTAATTACCTTAATTAGTTTATTCTGGAGATTGCTTTCACTTCTTTTATCTAGGGTTTTCTTGCTGGATGAATTTGTTGTCTATCTGTTCTTTGACATTCCATTCAGCTTTATCTGGACCTTTAGTTTAAATTTTAACAGAGGAGAATTTTTCAGTTCTTGTTTTCTTGTTTCTTGCCCTGCTTGTGTGGTGCCTTCCCCCCCACACACACTTAGGAGGGTCTACTTAGATATTATTGACCCCAGCCAGATTTTCCCAGACCAAACTGGCCTCCTGTCAGGAGGAAAAATTCACCTGCATCGGTTTTCCCTGAGGGTGAGACCCAGCAGGTTGAAAGACTTTCCTGTGAAGTCTCTGGATTCTTATCCTGCCCAGTATGTGGCGCTTGTCTGACTACAGGTCCCACCAGCATAAGATGATGCAATACCTTTAACTTTGGCAGACTCTCCCTGCTGGGGGCATGGTGGAGACAGAGGAGAGGTTGTAGGCTGGTTTTAATGGCTTCAAATTACCAAGCCCTGGTGTCTGAATTCCTTGATGGAGGGATTCCACCTGGGTAGGGCTTCACCCGTCCCCTGGGGAAGGCACAGGCTCCAGATAAGCCCCCAAAAGAGCTCACTTCTGCCTATGCCTGGGGCAGTTGCAGCCTGAAAAGTCCCGCCGCTGTATCCAGAGGCAGTCAAGCCTTTGTAGATACACAGCCACAAAAACCTCTGTTTCCTTCTTTTTTTTTCCCCCCCTTTTCTGTCAGTCCTGCCCCCTTGGTGCCAGGGCAAAAATGAGCAACCTCCGCTTTGATCAGGTTCACCTAAGCTGGGGGCCTATTTTTAGTAGTCAGAATTTGTTAATTAGTTCCATAATTGGCATTTGATTGTGCCCAGTCCCTGCTGCTGGTAAAGTCCTTTCCTTTCCCCTCTAGGAAGCGTTCTGTGGGAGAAGGGCGTTGGCCACCGCAGCTTTGGGAACTCACGGTTCTGGGGGGAGCTCGCAGCCGGTCCAGCTGGTCCAGACTGGGGTACGCTGTGTGTCTGGTCACTGACATGGCCCCAGGAGCTGTTCTGTACTGTTTCTGGTTATTTAGTAGTTGTTCTAGAGCACGAACTAAAATGTGCACGTTGTTAAGCCGCCATCTTGACCCGGAAGTCTCAGTATGTTTTTTTGCAAGTTGCCCCAAAGAACAAATTTATGTAAAGCTATTTTTTAATAGGAAGTACTTAATTTTAAATTAATAATTTCCATTTAGTGGGAATTTAAGTGGCTAATATCGTGCAAGATACTTTACAAACATAGCCATTTTATAAATGAATAGCATGAAAGGGGAAGTGTGCTGGTTTGAAATGATGTATGTCCCCTAGAAAAGCCAAGTTTTAATCAAAATCACATTTCATAAAGGCAGAATAACCCCTACTCAATCCTGCATGTTTGCAACTGTAATCAGATCATCTCCCTGGATGATGTGATTTAGTCAAGAGTGGTTGTTAAACTGGATTAGGTGATGACATGCCTCCACCCATTTGGGTGGGTCTTGTTGGTTTATTGGAGTCCTATGAAAGAGGAAATATTCTGGAGAATGGGAGATTTGGAGAGAGCAGAGAATACTGCAGCATCACAAAGCAGAGTTAACCAGCCAGCAACCTTTGGAGATGAAGAAAAAAAATGCCTCCCGGGGAGCTTCATGAAACAGGAAGCCAGAAGAAGAAGCTAGCAGATGAGGAACCCTGACTGTGTTCACCATGTGCCTTTCTAGGTGAGAGAGAAACTCTGGCTGTGTTCACCATGTGCCCTTCCACTTGAGAGAGAAACCCTGAATTTCATCAGTCTTCTTGAACCAAGGTATCGTCCCTGGATGCCTTTATTAGACTTGTAACTGGGACATTTTCTCAGCCTTAGAAATGTAAACTAGCAACTTATTAAATTCCCCTTTTGAAAAGTCATTCTGTTTCTGGTATATTGCATCCTGGCAGCTAGCAAACTAGAACAGAAAGGAAAGAAAAGGACAGGAAGGAAAGAGGAAAAAAGAAAAGAAGGGATCAGGATGGAAGTGAAAGGAAGAAGAAAGGAAGGGAAAAAGCAGAAAGAAGGAATAAAAAGTTTTGTTTGCTTAAAGTCACAAGATTCTTAGAGGTAGAATAAGGACTCAAAACTAAATATATCTAATCTCAGTCCACGTACTTTCCATAGCTATTCTTGCTGGACAGATATTCTCAAAACTTTTCTAGCTATCTCAGAGCCTATCCGTTCTTCAAAACCTTTTTTCTTCTTACCATCTGAGCCCCAAAGATTTCTTAATTTTCTGAATTTACAACGCATGTAATCTACTTAACAGCCATTTGGCAATATGCAGATTCACAATCCCCAATTCCAAAATCCAAGAAGCTCTTAAAAGGAAAAAAACTAAATTTTTTTTTCTTGCAAGCAAGTTTGAAGCCAAAACTGATTTAGCAGCAAAATCTGATCTACGGCAATTTTAATATTTATTTATCCTACTTAGTATGAATATTCGTGTGCTTCACTACAGAAATATAATGTGTTTGATGACTGCCCAATTAAGTAAATTATGGTATATGTACTACTTCATTATATCTAAAGTCCAAAAGGTTTCAGAATTCCAAAACATTTAGATCTAAGGGCTTTGGATCAGGAAATATGCATCTGTATTACCATGCATTTTTAGTTAGTTTTCATGTATATTCATTTTATTTCCCAAATTAGAAATTATAATCTTGATAATGACAAAAATATTTCCTTGACACTCTTATTCAGTCTTTCTTAGCAAAAAGGATAATGATTTAATATAGTAGGCACCTAGTAAATATTATGTGATGGATGGCTTTATCCCAAAGCTGGTGATTTAAAACTGGCATGAGTTACTGAGCATACTGAAGGTACAAATATATAAAATAATCTTTGCCCTACAGAAACTCCTAATGTAATGGAGACAACAATAATCAGGTTGCAATGGGCATGTTGCAATTACTAAGTTAACCACTAAAGGAAAAGAAAGTGTTTAATTTCTAAACTAGTTGGGGTGAAGGTAATGAAAAGAGGAAAAGAAAAAAGAAAGAAAGATAGAAAAGGCAGGACAAATAACACAAAATAAGATACAGATAAACATCCAAATATATCAGTAATCACAATAAAAGCAAATAGACTAAATACTCCAATTAAGACAAAGTTTGTCAGACTGGATGACAGAATGGATAGATGAATGGTTTGGGAAATAAAGATTTATAAAATAAAATGGCAAAACTTATCTAATTTTAATATCCATTTATGAGGAGGAGTCAAAGAACAGAGGTATTTTCAGATATTGCTGGTGGAAGGTAAACTGTTATGAACAATAATGCCTATTAAAATAAAATATGCTTATAACCTTTGATTTGTCCACTAAGAGAGCAGTAAGTGGGCGGGCCACGGTGGCTCAGCAGGCAAGAATGCTCACCTGCCATGCCAGAGGACCCGGGTTTGATTCCCGGTGCCTGCCCATGTATAAAGAAAAAAAAAAAAAAGCAGTAAGTGAATAAATTATGGCATAGTGATTTTTCAAAGTCCCAAAAGTCTTGTGCCTTCCATATCTCAATGGCTTCAAAACTTTCCTGCACATTAGCATTAACCTGGAGGGTTTAAAAAAAATCCTAATCCCCAGGTTCAACCCCATACCAACTGAATCAGAATTTCTAGAGGTGACAGTCAAGTATTTTTAAAGATCCCCAGATGATTCCGTTATGCAACAAAGTTTGAGAACCAATGTTACATCTGTTAAGGAAGTTTTTTGCTATGAGATCCCTCCCTACTTAAGGTTGCTAGATTTAGCAAATAAAAATACAAGATGCCCTGTTAAATTTACCCTGCCCTAACATTCAATTTTTTTTCTATCTGGTTTTAGATGAGAAAAGGGATAACTTGTTAGAACAATGGAGAATTTACTCTACAGTTTGTCAGCAACAGTAGAGAGCCAAGTGAAAACAAGACAGACGTTTCCCAAACATGTTGGTTACAAATTTTGAGAAACAGATCATCAGAAATTAAAAGCATTTCATTCTGCATGAAAAGGTATCCGAACTCAAAGTACATTTCTACTATGAATCACATGTGTGAACTTAGGCAAGTTACTTAACCTCTTGAGTCTCCATTTCCTCAGCTTATACACTGATTTAGTAATCACACACATTTCATACCATTGATATAAGGATCAAATAAGCTAATGTATTACAAATGCTCAGCACAGTTCCTAACACATAGCATGTACCTAACAGATGCTGTTATTTTTAACCATGCAGTAAATGCTCCTTCAAAACTGGTTCTGCTGTAAGAAATGCTAATTGATATGGAAATACCAGTCAATCTCTCCAATAAACTACTGCTAAGGGAAGGATGTAACTATTTTTAGCTAATTTCTGAATGTTTATATTAGCAGGCAAGTACCAAATAGAACAACAAGAATGAATCTAAAACTCCGCTGTTTTTTTTTTTAATATGGCACCTTAAACACAAACAGGATTTTGCACCCTATGTTCAAAGCAGGTATTGTTCTTTTCTCCATGAAACTGATATTCTATAATGCCAATGGGCCAAGCTTCTCATTTATCTTAACAATAATGCTGCTGAAGGGAAAACAGCTGAGGGCTTTTAACAAACTGCAGCTAACAGACTGCCACCAGAAACCCATATATAATGAGAACTAGAGCCTTTCAAAGTGACAGGACTAGATTAGATGTTCATCAACTTCTTTAACAGGCACAACATAACAATTTACATTTGCACTCATAATCAGAAACCTAAACTGACTATAAAATACACAATAAAATGTCTCATAAAAATTTTTGTGTGACAAAGAGACATATTAATCCGAGAACTGTGAAGTACAAACAAGAGGACAGGAATCACAATTCCACACAGTAGTAATACCAAGTTAAAAAAAAACACCCGTTAGAAAAAAAATGTTGGGAAAAATCTTCAAGATTTTAGAATTTACAACCAAAGCACAAGTAACAAAAGAAAAAATAGATAAATGGGACTTCCACAAAACTGCTTCAAAGGACCTTGTCCAGATGAAAAGACAACCCACTCAGTGGAGAAAATATTTGGAAATCACATATCCAGTAAGGGTTTAATACCCAGAATATATAAAGAAATCCTACTGCTCAACAATAAATTAAAGACAAACAATACAAATTAAAAATGGGCAAAAGACATGAATAGATATTTTTCAAAGAGGAAATACAAATGGCTAAAAAGCACATGAAAAGACGCTCAATTTCACTACATCTTAGGGAAAAGCAAAAAAAACCACTGTGAGATATCATTTCACACCTACTAGAACTGCCAGTATTAAACAGAAAATTACAAGGATTGGAGAGGATATGGAGAAACAGGAATGTTTATTAACTGCTAGTGGGAATGTAAAATGGTACAGCTGATGTGGAAGACAGTTTGGCAGTTTCTCAGGAAGCTAAGTATAGAATTGCCATTATTAGGAATATGTCCAGGAGAACGGAAAGCAGAGACACAAACAGATATTTGCACACCAAAGTTCTTAGAGGCATTATTCACAATTGCCAAAAGATGGAAGCAACCCAAATGTCCATCAACCAATGAATGGATAAACAAAATGTGGTATGCACATATGATGGAATATTATTATTCAGCTATAAGAAGGAATGAAGTCAGGATGCATGCAACAATATGGATGAACCTGGAGAACATTATGTTCAGTGAGATAAGCCAGACACAAAAGGACGAATATGATATGATATCATTAATATGAACTAAATATAATGAGCAAAGTCACGGAGTTAATATCTAGAATATAGGTTACAGGGAGACAGAATAGAGAAAAGGGAAACTCATGCTTAACTTGTGCAGAATTTTCAATAACATTGATCGTAAGGGTTTGTAAATGGATAAGGTAATCGTAGCACATTATCATGTTCGTGTGACTGTGGTTGAAAGGAGAAGTTTAAAGTCATATATATCCCTAGACAAAAAGCTAGAGAATAAAACAAGGGACTGTCTAATAGTGAAACCTGTTGAGGATGATGAAGGCAGTTAATAGCATGAATATAAAAACATTCTTCCATGAATTAGATCAAATGTATGTCACAACAACAAGGTGTTAATAATAGAGTGGTTTATGAGGGAAATACACCTTATGCAAACCGTTGGGACTACAGGTAACAGTAATAGCTTCATGTTCTTCCAACAGTTGTAGCAAAGGTATCACACTGATACTAAGTACCAATAATAGGGAGCTAGAAAGGAGCATGCGATTTTTCTGTTTGGAGCTATAAAATGTTCTAAAATTGTATGTCCAAAGTACAACTTGGTGACTATACTGAAAGCCACTAATTGTACATTTTAGATGGACTGCATGGTGTGTAGAATAAAAGTGTTTGAAAAAAACAATTAAGACTTCAGGAAGATGTCAGAATTGGATAGGCTGAGTTCACCATTACACTGTGGAGAGCAGTTCCAGGGTACAGGTGACCAGAGAGGAGCTAATACATATCATAGGGGGGACCTAGATGAAAAAGTAGAGAAATTACAATTGAGAGGGCATGGTGAGTTTACTTAAACGTGACTATCCCTGGGGCAAACTGTTATGTGCAGACCAGAACAAGTGCAGAAGGAGCAGCATGCTCCTGCACTATCACCTCCAAAGTCCACTTGGGAGATCTCCCCTCTTACCTCCACAGGAACTGAGGAACCAGGAAGCCAACAGACTGCTTTACCTATACCCAGAAACCTTGCAGCAGTGCACAGTGCCTACTCCCCACCCCTGAGACAGGCAGCTGTGGGCACCTGGTTTGGGGGAAGACTGGGGGGGCTTCCCCCTTGATGGGGGGGGTGGTATGCAAAGCAGAGACAATTTGACAATTGACTGGTAAAAGAAACACTCTGGATCCAAGACCTACACTCTTCCTCCACTGAGAACCAGAGCACACACGGTGTACACACACACAAAGAGGCAGAGATGAGGGAGTGAGCTGCAGAGCAGCGCCAGGCACACCTGGGCTGACTGTGGGCAGGGGAAGATGAAATTCTCAGTCCCAAATCTAAGGTCATTCAATGCAGGAGCACAATACCCACAAACAGATTATCTGCCAAAGCGCACAGTGCCCACCCCTCACCCCCAGGGTTGATGGCTTTCAGCACACACAGAGACTTGTGACCTTGACTGAACTTTCACCAGATGTGGACTATGCACAGCTGGCTGCTGCAGTCAGAGAGCGGCAGGACTGAGAGGAAGAGGAAGACCAAGAGAACCTCCTGATGGGAAGACAGGGAAAGTACACTTTGGCAAGCTGCCTTTCTCCTACCCTTTAATAATACCTGAATAATACCTAAGGCATTATATAAGATTCTACAAATGTTCCATGCACTAGGATCACTTTCCAGAAACCTACAACCTACAGATGGGTCCCTGGACCAGAGTTCTGAAATGGAGAGGGGCCAGCCTCTCCAGAACATCAATTAGTTCCATCCCCCTATCCCATATTATCAACATGAAAAAGTTAGAATGGGCATAACCCACATACCCCTAAAGAGTGGGAGAAAGATCAAATCAGAGTTATATCTCCTAGATGAAGTTCTGGCCTTGGTTTGGCAGGGGATACTGGCCAACCAAGTGCAAAATGAGATGTTCAAAACAAACCCAAGCAACTACAAAATGTTAGATAAGCGAGGGAAATCAATTTTCAAAATAACATTATCAAAACAATCAAATGCCTAGAATCAACAAAAAAACACTACGCACATGAAGATGCAAAAAGACATGTTGAAGCCAAATGACCAAACGAAAAAGAAGACAAAATTTGGAATAAGTAATCAAAGATGTTCATATTTATCTCCTAAATTACTTCAATGGGATAGCTAAAGCCAGAAAAGGAATCAAGAAAAACTAGAAGACCATGTGATAGTTGGGTTCTGGTGTCAACTTGGCCAAGTGATTATGCCCAGTTGTCTGGTCATGTAAGCACTGTCCTGATCACTGCTGCAAGGATATTTCATGGATGGGTGATAAACTGGAAGGCTGGGGTATTAAATCATCAGCCAGTTGATGATATTTGTGGCTGATCACATCTGTGATCAATCAACTAAGGTGTGTCTTGCACAACAAGATAACTCAACCAACTGAAGGCTTTTTAAGAAGAGGAGATTCCTACACTGCTTCTTCAACCAGCAAGATTCTCCTATGGAGTTAGTCCAGAACCTTCATCAGAGTCATCAGCCTGCCCTACAAGTTTTGGACTCCTACATTTCCATGGTTGTGTGAGATACCTTTATTATGTTTAGTTTTTCCCACTGATTTTGTTTCTCTAGAGAACCCTGACTAATATACCATAAAGAATGTGAAAGAATAAATAAAAAGACAGCTGATCTTACAGAATTGAAAGAACCTGTAGATCAAATTAAAAATATACTAGAGACACACAACAACAGATTCAAAGAGGTAGAAGAAAGAATAAGCAAACTAGAGGACAGGGAAACTGAAATTGAATGCACAAAAGAACAAATGGCAAAAAACAAAAAAAAGATGGGAAAATTGGAATTTGCTCTCAGGAAAATGAAAGACAACATGAAGCATGCAAATATAAGAATGATTGGTATCCCGGAAGGAGAAGAAAAGAGTAAAAGGCTAGGAAGATTATTTTAGGAGATAATTGGGGAAAATTTCCCAACCCTTATGAAAACATAATTATAAAAATCAAAAAAGCCCAATGAACTCCAAATAGAATAAATCCATGTAGACTCCCTCTAAGACACATAGTAACTAGTCAGACTATCAAATGCTGAAGAGAAGCCAAAGGCTCTGAAAGCAGCAAGGGAAAATTGATTCACAAAATAAGGAAAGCCATATGAGACTGAGTTCTGACTACTACCATGGAGGCGAAAAGTTAGTGGTCTGATATATTTAAGATACTGAAAGAGAACAATTGCCAGCCAATAATTCTTTATCCGTCAAAGCTGTCCTTCAAAACAGAGGGGGAGGATCACGCCAAGTCGGCAGCTTAGCAATGTGCGCATTTTAGTTCGTCCTCCAGAACAATGACTAAATAACCAGAAACAGTACAGAACAGCTCCCAAAGCCACGTCAGTGACCAGACACACAGTGTACCCCAGTCTGGACCAGCTGGACTGGCTGCGAGCCCCCCCAGAACCATGAGTTCCCCAAGCCACGGGGGCCACCGCCCCTTCCCCACCGGCGGCTTCCCAGAGGGGAAAGGAAAGAGATTCTAACAGCAGGAGGGACTGAGTCCAACCAAACACCAATTGTAGTATTAATTAACAAATTATGACTACTAAAAATAGGCCCCCAGCTCAGGTGAACCTGGTCAAGGCGGAGGACACTCATTGGGCTAACAGAAAAAGAGGAAAGGGGCAGAAACTGAGGTTTTTCTGGCTGTGTTTCTACTGAAGCTTGGCTGCCTCTGGATTCAATGGCGGGACTTCTCAGGCTGCAACTATCCCAGATATAGGCAGAAACAGACTGCTTTCAGGGCTGTCTGCCATCTGTGCCTTCCACAGGGGAGGGGTGAAGCCCAACTCAGGTGGAATCCCTCCCTCAAGGAATTCAGATCCCAGGGCCTGACAATTTCAAGTCATTAAAGCCAGCCTACAACCTCTCCTCTGTCTCCACCATGCCCCCAGCAGGGAGAGTCTTCCAGAGTTAAAGGTGCCACAACATCTTTTGCTGGTGGGACCCACAGGCAGATAAGCACCACATACTGGGCAGGAAAAGAAAAACAGAGTCCAGAGACTTCACAGGAAAGTCTTTCAACCTGCTGGGTATATACATACAATGGAATATTATGCAGCTTTAAGACAGAATAAACTCATGAAGTATGTAACAACATGGAGGGACCTTGAGAACATTATGCTGAGTGAGACTAGCCAAAAACTAAAGGACAAATACTGTATGGTCTCACTGATATGAACTGACATTAGTGAATAAACTTGGAATATTTCCTTGGTAACAGAGACCATCAGGAGATAGAAATAGGGTAAGATATTGGGTAATTGGAGCTGAAGGGATACAGACTGTGCAACAGGGCTGGATACAAAAACTCAGAAGTGGACAGCATGATACTACCTAACTGTAATATAATTATATTAAAACACTGAATGAAGCTGCGTGTGAGAATGATAGAGGGAGGAGGGCTGGGGACATAAATGAAATCAGAAAGAAAGATAGATGTTTCTTTCTAATAACAGTGAAATGTACAAGGTATAAATTTTAAAAATGTTTTTGCATGAGGAAGAACAAAGGAATGTCATTATTGCAGGGTACTGAAAATAGATGGTAATTAATATTTTAAAATGTCACCTTATGTGTGAGACTAAAGCAAAAAATGTTTATTTGTTACAAAATTTATATTTTGACTAGTGCATTTCCTAATATAACTTATGTAGATAGTTTGATTGAACACCATAAGTACTTGGAATCTCAGGTAGGACATGAGATTTTGTTGGTTTGTCCAGAGTGATGCCCCGATGAATCCCAGAGTGATTTGATCAGTGACTGGAAAAGTATTTGCAAAATCCCCTTTGGGGAATGGTGAGAGTGGGGAGAAATTCAACTTCCCTAAGTTGAATTCTTGATATTCTCACAAGCAGTGTGGACAACCAAAGCTATAGGCTGAGCCCCCAGTCTTGGGGTTTGTTCATATGAAACTTATCCCCACAAAGGATAGGTCAAGTCTACTTAAAATTTAGGCCTAAGAGTCACCCCCAAGAGAACCTCTTTTGTTGCTCAGATGTGGCCCCTCTCTCCGGCCAACATGACGAGCAGTATCACCACCCTCCCCCTCTCTACGTGGGACATGACTCCCAGGGGTGTGGACCTTCCTGGCAACATGGGACAGAGATCCTTGAATGAGCTGAGACTCAGCATCAAGGGATTGAGAAAAACCTTAGAATGAGCTGAGACCCAGCATCAAGGGATTGAGAAAACCTTCTTGACCAAAAGAGGGAAGAGTGAAATGAGACAAAGTGTCAATGGCTGAGAGATTCCAAACAGAGTTGAGAGACTATCCTGGAGGTTATTCTTATGCATCAAGTAGATATCATCTTATTATACAAGATGTAATGGAGAGGCTGGAGGGCACTGCCTGAAAATGTAGAGCTGTGTTCCAGTAGCCATGTTTCTTGAGGATGATTGAATAAGGATACAGCTGGCACAATGTTACTGTGATTGTGAAAACCTTGTGTCTGATGCTCCTTTCATCTACCTTGTCAACAAAGGAGTAGAACATATGGAATAAAAATAAATAATAGGGGGAACAAATGCTTAAATAAATTTAATTTGAAATGCTAGTGATCAATGAAAGCAAGGGGTAAGGGGTATGGTAGGTATAATCTTTTTTTTTTCCTGTGTTCGTTTTATTTCTTTTTCTATTGTCTTTTTATTTCTTTTTCTGAATTAATGCAAATGTTCTAAGAAATGATGAATATGCAACTAAGTGATGATATTGTGAATTACTGATTATATATGTTGATGTTTTATTTGGTTTCTTAATTTTTTAATTAATAAACAAATTTTTTTAAAAAGTGAGGGGGTCCTTCACCTCCAAACAAACAAACAAAAAAGTGAGGGGGAGAATTAACCAGCTGGAGAGGGAATGGATGGGAGTGAAAAGCATGGTGATTTGACAGGGTAAAGCTAAGCCCACGCGAGAACAATAATAAGACTGTGTTTGCAGTCACTGCATGAAAAGGAATTAGGAGGAGGCATGGGGCCCAGTGCTTACGCTGCATCAGGAGTCCAGGATCCCATGAGAGCAAGGCCAACGGTGACAGCATGAAGCAGGAGACACAGGGCTTGTGAGCAGTGCGCAGCAGCGGTAGGGACCTTCGAGCGGCTGCTAGCAGGTGTCTAGGGCCCAGGGACTTCCCTCTCCTGCTGCCATTGCCCCTTGCACACCCCTTCATCTCAGCCCTCTCTTTGCTGCTTTACCTTGTCAGAATGACTGCGTGCCTGCCCACAGTGTGAGGCTGAAGGCCCATGGAGAGCACTACACATTTGTCCACCTGCGTAGGGGGGCGGGGGGGGGGGGGCGGGGGGAGGCAGACCAAGACCAAACCAAAAAGAGAGCAGTCAGGTTGGCACATCCACACCCCACGAATTACGAGGCGGGTGACCTGGCCTTCTTTAAGATGGAGGGCTATCTGAACTGCCCAGATGAATTAACAAACTCCCAGAAGGAGCTGTGAAGGCTTCAATAAATAAGTAAACTATCTTCTTTTTCAGCACCCATGAAACGGCATTGATATGTCCCCCAAACCTTTTCCTATATAAGGAGTACAAAGACAAGTTTGGAAAGTCAAAAAACAAAAATAAACCAGAAAGAATTTAATGAAGGATTATGGGAAACAGAAAATAGCACAGAAGTAAAGTTTCCTGCATACTGGTAACTCAGTAACAGAGCTCTTCAGAAACTAGGGGAGAAGTCAGAAATATTGCAGGTGCAAGCAGTAAAGAAGAAGGTGATAGATGGGACTTCCGGAGAAGATGGCGGCTTAGTAAGACGCGCGGGTCTTAGTTTCTCCTCCAGAAAAGCAACTAAAGAAACAGAAACAATACAAAACAGCTCCTGGAGCCACGACAGAGACCAAAAAGACAGGGTACCCCATTCTGGAACGGCTGGATGGGCAGGGAGAATCCGCTGCGGTGAGATACCCAAGGGGCGCGCGTTTTCCCGGCCGGGGCGGCTGGCGACTGGGGTCCCCTCCACGCACGTGGCTCCCCGGTCTGACTGGGAACATTGGATAGCGGGGGCCCTCCCACCACGCTTGGCATCTCGGGCCAGCTGGGCAATTTGGACTGGCACTCCCCCAAGCTGCGGCGGCCGGCGACCCCCCCCTCCACGCGCGGTTTCCCGGGCCGACTGCGAGATTTGGATTGGCAAGTTAAAGGAGCCACAGCATCTTTTACTGTGGGCCCCACAGACAGACGAGCGCCATGAGCGCCACCTACTGGGCAGGAAAAGAAAAACAGAGCCCAGAGATTTCACAGAAAAACCTTTCAACCAGTCGGGTCCCACACCCAGGGAAATCTGATCAAATGCCCAGACACCAGCAGAAAATAATGGATGACGCTCGGAAAATTGAAGATATGGCCCAGTCAAAGGAACAAACCAATAGCTCAAATGAGATACAGGAGCTGAGACAACTAATGCTGAATATACGAACAGAAATGGAAAAACTCTTCAAAAACCAAATCAATAAATTGAGGGAGGACATGAAGAAGACATGGGCTGAACAAAAAGAAGAAATAGAAAATCTGAAAAAACAAATCACAGAACTTATGGGAGTGAAGGACAAAGAAGAAAAAATGGAAAAAACAATGGATACCTACAATGGTAGATCTAAAGAGACAGAAGCTACAATTAGTGAACTGGAGGATGGAACATCTGAATTCCAAAAAGAAACAGAAACTATAGGGAAAAGAATGGAAAAACTTGAGCAGGGGATCAGGGAACTCAAGGACAATATGAACCGCACATATATACGTGTTTGTGGGTGTCCCAGAAGGAGAAGAGAAGGGAAAAGGAGGAGAAAAACTAATGGAAGAAATTATCACTGAAAATTTCCCAACTCTTATGAAAGACCTAAATTTACAGATCCAAGAAGTGCAGCGCACCCCAAAGAGAATAGACCCAAATAGGCGTTCTCCAAGACACTTACTAGTTAGAATGTCAGAGGTCAAAGAGAAAGAGAGGATCTTGAAAGCAGCAAGAGAAAAACAATCTGTCACATACAAGGGAAACCCAATAAGACTATGTGTAGATTTCTCAGCAGAAACCATGGAAGCTAGAAGACAGTGGGATGATATATTTAAATTACTAAAAGAGAAAAACTGCCAACCAAGACTCCTATATCCAGCAAAACTGTCCTTCAAAAATGAAGGAGAAATTAAAACATTTATAGACAAAAAGTCACTGAGAGAATTTGTGACCAAGAGACCAGCTCTGCAAGAAATACTAAAGGGAGCACTAGAGTCAGATACGAAAAGACAGAAGAGAGAGGTATGGAGAAGAGTGTAGAAAGAAGGAAAATCAGATATGATATATATAATATAAAAGGCAAAATGGTAGAGGAAAATATTATCCAAACAGTAATAACACAAAAAGTTAATGGACTGAATTTCCCAATCAAAAGACATAGACTGGCAGAATGGATTACGACCCAGCAATACCACTGCTAGGTATCTACTCAAAGGACTTAAGGGCAAAGACACAGACGGACATTTGCACACCAGTGTTTATAGCAGCATAATTGCAAAGAGATGGAAACAACCAAAATGTCCATCAACAGACGAGTGGCTAAACAAACTGTGGCGTATACCTACGATGGAATATTATGCAGCTTTAAGACAGACTAAACTTATGAAGCATGTAATAACATGGATGGACCTAGAGAACATTATGCTGAGTGAGTCTAGCCAAAAACTAAAGGACAGATACTGTGTGGTTCCACTGATGTGAACCGACATTCGAGAATCAGCTTGGAATATATCATTGGTAACAGAGACCAGCAGGAGTTAGAAACAGGGTAAGATAATGGGTAATTGGAGCTGAAGGGATACAGACTGTGCAACAGGACTAGATACAAGAACTCAAAAATGGACAGCACAATAATACCTAAGTGTAATGTAACTATGCTGGAACACTGAATGAAGCTGCACCTGAAATATATATATAAAAAAAAAAGAAGGTGATAGACAAGAATATGGAAAAGGCAAAACAAAGAATGAAAAACTAGTCTCAAAATGGAAAAAAAATGCACTTCCGAGAAATAATCTAAGCAGGTCCTGAAATCTTCAGGAGATGAAGATGACAAGGATCATAAAGAAAAAGAACACAAAAGCAGTTCTGGGGGTGGAGATGCTGGTAATGACACAAGAAACACAGCAGACTTACAGAAAACCAGTGAAGGGAACTAACTACCATAATTAATCTGTATATTAAGAAAAACCACAAGAAGATTATACATTTGATTGTCTAATATTTTTGGATTTGATATGAAACCAACACATAGTTATGGTTGTCACTAACAAAACCCCAGTTTGTATGTCCATTATTTACATTCCTCTGCTGTGCCTGAAAGAAAAAAAAGATAATTTAGCTTTTTAAAAGATTATTGATTTACTTTCATGTAATTTGGTTGCATGAAGTTGCCCTAAACCAGAAAAGATTATAAAGATTTTTGCCCAGATTTATACATCTCTACGATTCTTTTATCAAAGCAGATATGCTCATCCTTCTCCTGCCTTCATCCCAGTACTGCCAAATACAAGTTAGTATTTTTAAATGGTCACAACATAATGTTTAAGGATGGGATTTCATCACTGTGACAGAACCCAGTAATTAATTCCTTGATATAAAATGTTGCTATATTGAAGATGAAATTAAAATTGTCTTTCAAGTAATGTTTAACCATATTATAAAATATCAATTATATATTAGAAAGTTAGTTGAGAGTTTATACCTCATAAAACTCATATTTTTATGTACACAAACTCCTTTTCTGTATGTGAAATTAGTGAGACTTTGTGCTACTTGAAAATAAAAGCAATGATTTATTTTTTAAAAAGTGAGGAGAGTTTAAAATTTTCACAGACAAGCAAATACTGAGAGAATTCGTTAACAAGAGAACTGCCCTACAAGAAAGATTAAAGGGAGTTCTATCAGCGGAAGAAAAAGACAGGAGAGAGAGATCTGGAGAAGGGCACAAAATTTAAGAATACCAGTAAGGGTAACTTAAAGAATAAAAAGAGAGAGAGCAACGGTCACCCTGTTCTTGAGGTCTTTTTTATCTCCCTTACATCATGGTTGGGGAATACCTTGCACAGAATACAGTGGAATAAGAATCTCTACCTATTTCTGTTTCAAATTCATTTTTATCCCCTCCTGTCTCAACAAAAATTTTATGCAATCAACACACAACCGTGCTCTATGGGAAAAAAGAAAAACCTCTGCTCCCTTCACTCTGCTGGAAGCCAGAGGGTGTAGGGTTCCTGTGTAGTAGTGCACAGAATTCTAGCTTTTTTCCTCCTTTCTCTGTATATTGGGCTCAGACATTACACTGTGTCTCTATATGAATACGGTCAGTTAGCATTTACGAGCATGTATCTGTCTACTACTTTCTCTTGTTTAAAAAGAAGAAAGAAAAAAACTCTTAAAATGGGGTTATAGAATGTCAACAAAGGGAGGGTTTGGGATGTTTGAGTGGGTTAAGTGGGCATTTGACAACAGGGCTTCTCCTTTGGCATGTTTAATTGTGATGTTTACCAGATGTGCTGGTTTGAAAGGACGTATGTACCCTAAAAAAAAATCCATGTTTTAATCCTAATCCCATTTTGTAAAGGCAGCTGTTTCTTCTAATCCCTATTCAGTATCGTATGTTTGAAACTGTAATTACATCACCTGCCTGGAGATGTGATTTAGTCAAGAATGCTTGTTAAACTGGATTAGCTGGAGGCGTGTCTCTACCCATCTGGGTGGGTCTTGATTAGTTTTTGAAGTCCTATAAAAGAGGAAACATTTCAGAGAATAAGAGAGATTTCTGAGAGAGCAGAGAATGACATAGCCATGAGAAGCAGAGGGTCTACCAGCCAGTGACCTTTGGAGATGAAGAAGAAAAATGCCTCCCAGGAACTTCATGAAAGGAAGCCAGGAGAGGAAGTTAGCAGATGACGCCGTGTTCGCCACAGGTATTTCCAGATGAGAGACAAACCCTGACCCCGATTGCCATGTGCCTTCTCACTCAAGAGAGAGAGACCCTGAACTTCATCGGCCTTCTTGAACCAAGGTATCTTTCCCTGGATGCCTTAGATTGGACATTTCTATAGACCTGTTTTAACTGGGACATTTTCTTGGCCTTAGAACTATAAACTAGCAACTTATCAAATTCCCCTTTTAAAAGCCCTTCCATTTCAGGTATATTGCATTCTGGGCAGCTAGCAAACTATAACACTGGATATCCTTGCAGTTTAAGACGACACTGTTAAAATAAAATTCTCTCCTAATGAAAAAAAAAAAAAAGGAGAGAGCAAAAAGGAAATACAGATCTGGCAAATAAAAACCAAAGGATAGGCCCCGCGGCAGCCGACCCGCCCGCCCTCCTTCTCCCCTCTCTTTCTCCGCCTGCTCCGGCTGCTCTCCAACCACCACGGTGCCCTCTTCCCCCGCCTTCACCGGCTCCTCCGCCACTAGCCTCGACAGCCTTGCCGCCCTCACCTTTCCTCCTCCAGAACAGCTACTGGGGGAGTGGAGATAATACAGAGCAGCTCCCGGAGCCACGAGGGAGATCAAAGGGACGGCGTACCCCTCCTGGAACGGCTGACTATCTGGGAGAACCAGCTCCGGTGAGATCACCAAGGGGCACGGGCTTTCCTGGGTGGGACGGCAAGCGACCGGAGTCCCTCCCTTCCACCTTCCCAGGCCAGCTGGTAGAATTGGACAGGCGGTCCCCTTAGGCCGCGGCGGCTGGTGCCCCCACCACACGAGGCCGCCCGGAACAACTGAGATAGTTGGGTCAGAAATCCCCAGACTGCGGAGAACAGTAACGGGGGATCCCTTCCAAACACGTGACTCCCCCGTCAGCTGGGAACAGTGCACTCTCCCGGGCTGTGACAGCTGGCACCCTCCCGCCACGCTTGGTGCCCCGGGCCGACTAGCTAATTCGGCCGGACGCTCTCCCGTGCTGCGACGGCCGGCGACCCTCCCCGCATTCGGAACCCCAGGCCAGCTGGCATTCTTCCAAGACTCTTCGGCTGCCGAACCTCCCCTACGGCAAGAATTTTCCAGAGTTAAAGGACCCACAGCAACTTTCACTGGTGGAACCCATAGACAAACGTGTGCCACAAGCGCCACCTACTGGGCAGGATAAGAAAAACAGAACCCAGAGATTGCACAGAAAAATCTTTCAACCTGTGGGGTCGAACACCCAGGGAAATCTGACTAAATGCCCAGACGCCAGCAGAAGATAACGGATCACGCTCAGAAAATTGAACATATGGCCCAGTCAAACGAAGAAACGAATAGTTCAAATGAGATACAGGAGCTGAAACAACTAATGCTGAATATACGAACAGAAATGGAAAACCTCTTCAAAAACGAAATCGATAAATTGAGGGAGGACATGAAGAAGACATGGGCTGAACATAAAGAAGAAATAGAAAAACTGAAAAAACAAATCATAGAACTTATGGAAGTGAAAGATAAAGTAGAAAATATGGAAAAAACAATGGATACCTACAATGACAGATTTAAAGAAACAGAAGATAGAATTAGTGATTTGGAGGATGAAACATCTGAATTCCAAAAAGAAACAGAAACTATCTGGAAAAGAATGGAAAAATTTGAACAAGGTATCAGGGAACTCAAGGACAATGTGAACCGTACAAATATACGTGTAGTGGGTATCCCAGAAGGAGAAGAGAAGGGAAAAGGAGGAGAAAAACTAATGGAAGAAATTATCACTGAAAATTTCCCAACTCTTATGAAAGACCTAAAATTAAAGATCCAAGAAGTGCAGCGCACCCAAAGAGATTAGACACAAATAGGCGTTCCCCAAGACACTTACTAGTTAGAATGTCAGAGGTCAAAGAGAAAGAGAGGATCTTGAAAGCAGCGAGAGAAAAACAATCCGTCACATACAAGGGAAACCCAATAAGACTATGTGTAGATTTCTCAGCAGAAACCATGGAAGCTAGAAGACAGTGGGATGATATATTTAAGTTACTAAAAGAGAAAAACTGCCAGCCAAGACTCCTATACCCAGTAAAATTGTCCTTCAAAAATGAGGGAGAAATTAAAACATTCTCAGACAAAAAGTCACTAAGAGAATTTGTGACCAAGAGACCAGCTCTGCAAGAAATACTAAAGGAAGCACTAGAGTCAGATACAAAAAGACAGAAGAGAGAGGTATGGAGAAAAGTGTAGAAAGAAGAAAAGTCAGATATGATATATATAATACAAAAGGCAAAATGGTAGAGGAAAATATTATCCAAACAGTAATAACTCTAAATGTCAATGGACGGAATTCCCCAATCAAAAGACATAGACTGGCAGAATGGATTAAAAAACAGGATCCTTCTATATGCTGTCTACAGGAAACACATCTTAGACCCAAAGATAAATATAGGTTGAAAGTGAAAGATTGGGAAAAGATATTTCATGCAAATAACAACCAGAAAAGAGCAGGAGTGGCTATACTAATATCCAACAAATTAGACTTCAAATGTAAAACAGTTAAAAGAGACAAAGAAGGACACTATCTACTAATAAAAGGAACAATTAAGCAAGAAGACATAACAATCATAAATATTTACGCACCGAACCAGAATGTCCCAAAATACGTGAGGAATACACTGTAAATACTGAAAAGGGAAATAGACACATATACCATAATAGTTGGAGACTTCAATTCACCACTCTCATCAATGGACAGAACATCTACACAGAGGATCAATAAAGAAATAGAGAACCTGAATATTACTATAAATGAGCTTGACTTAACAGACATTTATAGGACATTATATCCCACAACAGCAGGATACACCTATTTTTCAAGTGCTCATGGATCATTCTCAAAGATAGACCATATGCTGGGTCACAAAGCAAGTCTTAACAAATTTAAAAATATTGAAATCATACACAACACTTTCTCGGATCATAAAGGAATGAAGTTGGAAATTAATAATAGGCGGAGTGCCAGAAAATTCACAAATACATGGAGGCTCAACAACACACTCTTAAACAACAAGTGGGTCAAAGAAGAAATTGCAAGAGAAATTAGTAAATACCTAGAGGCAAATGAAAATGAAGACACAACATATCAAAACTTATGGGATGCAGCAAAGGCAGTGCTAAGAGGGAAATTTATTGCCCTAAATGCCTTTATCAGAAAAGAAAAAAGGCAAAAATGCAGGAATTAACTGTCCACTTGGAAGAACTGGAGAAAGAACAGCAAACTAATTCCAAAGCAAGCAAAAGGAAAGAAATAACAAAGATTAGAGCAGAAATAAATGAAATTGAAAACATGAAAACAATAGAGAAAATCAATAAGACCAGAAGTTGGTTCTATGAGAAAATCAACAAGATTGATGGGTCCTTAGCAAGACTGACAAAAAGAAGAAGAGAGAGGATGCAAATAAATAAGATTAGAAATGAAAGAGGAGACATAACTACTGACCTCACAGAAATAAAGGAGGTAATAACAGGATACTATGAACAACTTTACACTAATAAATACAACAATTTAGAAGAAATGGACAGGTTCCTGGAAAGACATGAACAACCAACTTTGACTCAAGAAGAAATAGACGACCTCAACAAACCAATCACAAGTAAAGAGATTGAATTAGTTATTCAAAAGCTCCCTAAAAAGAAAAGTCCAGGACCAGACGGCTTCACATGTGAATTCTAGCAAACATTCCAGAAAGAATTAGTACCTACTCTCCTCAAACTCTTCAACATAATCGAAGTGGAGGGAAAACTACCTAATTCATTCTATGAAGCCAACATCACCCTCATACCAAAACCAGGCAAAGATATTACAAAAAAAGAAAACTACAGACCAATCTCTCTAATGAATACAGATGCAAAAATCCTCAATAAAATTCTAGCAAATCGTATCCAACAACACATTAAAAGAATTATACATCATGACCAAGTAGGATTCATCCCAGGTATGCAAGGATGGTTCAACATAAGAAAATCAATTAATGTAATACACCATATCAACAAATCAAAGCAGAAAAATCACATGATCATCTCAATTGATGCAGAGAAGGCATTTGACAAGATTCAACATCCATTCCTGCTGAAAACACTTCAAAAGATAGGAATACAAGGGAACTTCCTTAAAATGATAGAGGGAATATATGAAAAACCCACAGCTAATATCATCCTCAATGGGGAAAAATTGAAAACTTTCCCCCTAAGATCAGGAACAAGACAAGGATGTCCACTATCACCACTATTATTCAACATTGTGTTGGAAGTTCTAGCCAGAGCAATTAGGCAAGAAAAAGAAATACAAGGCATCAAAATTGGAAAGGAAGAAGTAAAACTATCACTGTTTGCAGACGATATGATACTATATGCAGAAAATCCAGAAAAATCCACAACAAAATTACTAGAGCTAATAAATGAGTACAGCAAAGTAGCAGGTTACAAGATCAACATTCAAAAATCTGCAGCTTTTCTATACACTAGTAATGAACAAGCTGAGGGGGAAATCAAGAAACGAATCCCATTTACAATCGCAACTAAAAGAATAAAATACCTAGGAATAAATTTAACCAAAGAGACAAAAAACCTATATAAAGAAAACTACAAAAAACTGTTAAAAGAAATCACAGAAGACCTAAATAGATGGAAGGGCATACCGTGTTCATGGACTGGAAGACTAAATATAGTTAAGATGTCAATCCTACCTAAATTGATTTACAGATTCAATGCAATACCAATCAAAATCCCAACAACTTATTTTTCAGAAATAGAAAAACCAATAAGCAAATTTATCTGGAAGGGCAGGGTGCCCCGAATTGCTAAAAACATCTTGAGGAAAAAAAACGAAGCTGGAGGTCTAATGCTGCCTGACTTTAAGGCATATTATGAAGCCACAGTGGTCAAAACAGCATGGTATTGGCATAAAGATAGATATATCGACCAATGGAATCGAATAGAGTGCTCAGATATAGACCCTCTCATCTATGGACATTTGATCTTTGATAAGGCAGTCAAGCCAACTCACCTGGGACAGAGCAGTCTCTTCAACAAATGGTGCCTAGAGAACTGGATATCCATATGCAAAAGAATGAAAGAAGACCCATCTCTCACACCCTATACAAAAGTTATCTCAAAATGGATCAAAGATCTAAACATTAGGTCTAAGACCATAAAACAGTTAGAGGAAAATGTTGGGAGATATCGTATGGATCTTACAACTGGAGGTGGTTTTATGGACCTTAAACCTAAAGGAAGAACACTGAAGAAGGAAATAAATAAATGGGAGCTCCTCAAAATTTAACACTTTTGTGCATCAAAGAACTTCATCAAGAAAGTAGAAAGACAGCCTACACAATGGGAGACAATATTTGGAAACCACATATCAGATAAAGGTCTAGTATCCAGAATTTATAATGAGATTGTTCAACTCAACAACAAAAAGACAGCCAACCCAATTACAAAATGGGAAAAAGACTTATACAGACACCTCTCAGAAGAAGAAATACGGATGGCCAAGAGGCACATGAAGAGATGCTCAATGTCCCTGGCCATTAGAGAAATGCAAATCAAAACCACAATGAGATATCATCTCACACCCACCAGAATGGCCATTATCAACAAAACAGAAAATGACAAGTGCTGGAGAGGATGCGGAGAAAGAGGCACACTTATCCACTGTTGGTGGGAATGTCAAAGGGTGCAACCACTGTGGAAGGCAGTTTGGCGGTTCCTCAAAAAGCTGAATATAGAATTGCCATACGACCCAGTAATACCATTGCTAGGTATCTACTCAAAGGACTTAAGGGCAAAGACACAAACAGACATTTGCATACCAATGTTTATAGCAGCGTTATTTACAATTGCAAAGAGATGGAAACAGCCAAAATCTCCATCAACAGAAGAGTGGCTAAACAAACTGTGGTATATACATACGATGGAATATTATGCAGGTTTAAGACAAGATAAACTTATGAACCATGTAATAACATGGATGGACCTAGAGAGTATTATGCTGAGTGAATCCAGCCAAAAACTAAAGGACAAATACTGTATGGTCCCACTGATGTGAACGGACATTCGAGAATAAACTTGAAATATGTCACTGGTAACAGAGTTCAGCAGGAGTTAGAAACAGGGTAAGACAATGGGTAATTGAAGCTGAAGGGATACAGACTGTGCAACAGGACTAGATACAAAAACTCAAAAATGGACAGCACAATAATACCTAATTGTAAAGTAATCATGTTAAAATACTGAATGAAGCTGCATCTGAGCTATAAGGTTTTTTTTGTTTTTGTTTGCTTGTTGGTTTGTTTGTTGTTGTTGTTTTTTACTACTATTACTACTTTTATTTCTTTTCTTTATATTAACATTTTATATCTTTTTCTGTTGTGTTGCTAGTTCCTCTAAACCGATGCAAATGTACTAAGAAACAATGATCATGCATCTATGTGATGATGTTAAGAATTACTGAGTGCATATGTAGAATGGTATGATTTCTAAATGTTGTGTTAATTTCTTTTTTTTTCTTTTTTCTTTCCGTTAATAAAAAAAAAAAAAAAAACCAAAGGATAAGATGGTAGAATCAAGAACTGTGTTCACAGTAATAACTTTGAATGTTAATGGAGTTAACTCACGAATTAAAATACACAGACTGGCAGAATGGATTAAGAAATATGATCCAGCTATATGCTGCTTAACACTCATCTCAGACCCAAGGATACAAATAAATTGAAAAAGATATTCCACGCAAACTGTAACCAAAGAAAGCAGGAGTAGCTATACTAATACCAGACAAAATAGAATTTAAAAGCAAAGATGTCACAAGAGACAAGAAATGACACAACATATAAATAATAGGGACAATTCAACAAGAAGAAATAAACAACCATAAATTTTTATGCACCTAATCAAGGAACTCGAAAGTACATGAGGCAAACAGTGGCAAAACTGAAGGGAGCAATAGGCATTTCAATAATAATAGTGGGAGACTTCAATACACGACTCTCCTTTATAGACAGAACAAACCAGACAGAGGATCAACAAGGAAATAGAGAATTTAAACAATGTCATAAAGGAACTACACCTAACAGACATATATAGAGCATTACACCACCAAAATGCCAGGATATACATTCTTCTCAATTGCAGATGGAATCTTCTCCAGGATAGATCATACGCTGGGGCACAAAATAGGTCTTTATAAATTTAAAAGGACTGAAATTATTCAAGGTACATTTTCTGACCACAAACAGAATGAAGTTGGAAATCAATAGCCACCAAAAAACTCCAGAAATTTCAGAACTACATGGAGGTTAAATAATATACTCTTAAGCAATGGAAGAAGAAATTACAAAGGAGACAAAGACAAATGAGAAGACAACATATCAAAACTTAATAGTTTCCAGCAAAGGCAGTGCTGAGAGGAAAATTTATTGCCCTAATTACCTATATTAAAAGAAAAGAAAGGGCAAAAATCGACTTAAATTCTCACTTGGCAGAATTAAAGAAAGAACAGCAAACTTACCACAAAGCAAATAAAAGAGAAGAAATAACAAAGATTAAAGCAGAAACAAACGAATCGGAGAACAAAAAAAAAATAGAGAATGAATAAAATCAAAAATTGGTTCTTTAGCCTTCTTGACCAAAAGGGGAAAGAGAGAAATGAGACAAAATTAAGTTTCAGTGGCTGAGAGATTTCAAACAGAGTTGAGAGGTTATCCTGGAGTTTATTCTTATGCATTATATAGATGTCCCTTTTTAGTTTATGGTGCACTGGAGTGGCTGGAGGGAAGTACCTGAAACTGTTGAGATGTGTTCCAGTAGCCTTGATTCTTGAAGAAGACTGTATAACTATATAGCTTTTAGAATGTGATTGTATAAAAGATTGTGAAAACCTTATGTTTGATGCTCCTTTTACCCAGGGTATGGACAGATGAGCAAAAAAATAAGGAAAAATAAGAAGATAAATAATAGGGGGAACAAGGGGTAAAAACAAATTGGGTTAGATTGAAATACTAGTGGTCAATAAGAGGGGCATGGAATGTATGAGTTTTTTATTTTTATTTCTTTATCTGGAGTAATGCAAATACTCTAAAAATGATTATGGTGATGAAGACAAAACTATGTGATGATATTGTGAGCCACTAATCCCATACTGTGGATGGACTGTATGTGTATGAAGATTTCTCAATAAAAATATATATATTTTTTAAATTGGTTCTTTGAGAAAATCAATAAAGTTCACTTTTTGATTCTTTGTATAGCTAAGCTGAAAAAGATGCAAATAAATAAAATCAGAAATGAAAGGTGGGTCATGAGAATGGACCCTGAAGAAAAAAAAGCATCCTAACACGATACAATGAACAACTATACACCAACAAACTAGACAACCTAGATAAAATAGACAATTTCCTAGAAACACACAAACAATCTACATGACTGGAGAAGAAACAGAAGATCTCCAAAAAAAAAGAAAAAAATCACGGGTAAAAAGATTCAGTCATCAAAAACCTTCCTACAAAGAAAAGCCAAGAGTCAGATGGCTTTACAGAGGAATTGTACCAAATATTCCAAAAAGAACTATCACCAACCCTGCTTAAATTCTTCCAAAAGAGTGAAGAAAAAGGAACACTGCCTAACTCATTTTATGAAGCTAACATCACTCTAACATCAAAACCAGACAAAAGATACTACATACATGAAAGGAAAACTACAGGCCAATCTCCCTAATGACTACAGATGCAAAACCTCTCAACAAAATATTTACAAATTGAACATGTGCAAATTCAATATTGGTGGTGAATTACACAACACAACCAAATGGAGCTTATTTCAGGCATGTACAGGTGGTTCAAAACAAGAAAATCAATCAGTGTAATAAAACACATTAACAAAAAGAAAAAACACATGATCATCTTGATTGAGGCTAAAAAAGCATTAGACAAAATTCAGCACCTTTTTCTGTTAAAAACACTTCAAAAGGTAGGAATTGAAGGAAATGTCCTCAAGATGACAAAGGGCATACATGAAAACCGTACAGTCAGCATCATATTCAATGGTCAGAGACAGAAAGCCATCCATCTAAGCTCAGGAACAAGACAAGGATGCCCACTGTCACCACTATTATTCAACACTGTTATAGACATTCTAGCTAGAACAATTAGGCAAGAAAAAGAAGTAAAAGGCATCCAAATTGGAAAGGAAGAAGTAAAACACTCATTACTGCAGATAACATCCTATACCTGGAAAATCTCAAGAAATCTACAGCAAAGCTACTTGAGTTATTAAATAAATTCAGCAAAGAGGTGGGATATAAGATTAATGTGCAAAAATCAGTAATGTTTCTGCTAGTCATTACTAGTATAGACTAACTGAGGAGGCAAGCAAGAAAAAAATTCCATTCACAATAGTAACTAAAAGAATAAACTTAGAGATGCAAAGGACCTGTACATAGAAAACTACAGAACACTGCTAAAAGAAATCAAAGACCTAAATAGGTGGCAAAACATTCTCTGTTGACAGACAGGAAATCTAAATACTGTTAAGATGTCAATTTTACCCAAACTGATCTATAGATTCAATACAATACCAATAAAAGTTCCAACAACTACTTCGCAATCTTGGAAAAGGTCTCAAATAGCCAAAACATACTAAAAAAGAACAAAGTGGGGGAACTTACATTTCCTGACTTAAAGCTTATTATAAAACCACAGTGGCAAAACAGCATGGTACTGGCACAATGATAGACACTGATCAATGGAATCAAATTGAGTGCAGAAATAGACCCCCAGATAAGGTCAACTGATTTTTGACAAGGTCCCCAAATCCACCGAATTTGGACAAAATAGTCTCTTCAATAAATGATGTCAGAAGAACTGGATATCAATATCCAAAGGAATGAAAGAGTACCCCTACCTCACACCCATTACAAAAATTAACTCAAAGTGGATTAAATGCCTAAATACAACAACTAGTACCATAAAACTTCTAGAAGAAAATACACAGAAACATATTCAAGACCTAGCAACAGGAGGCAGCTTCTTAGACCTTATACCCAAACAATAAGTAACAAAAAAAAAAAAAAAAAATACAAATGGGAAATCCTCAAGACTGAATACTTCTGTGCTTCAAAGGACTTTGTCAAAATGGTCAACAGTCAACTCAATGGGAGAAAATATTTGGAAACTATAATATCTGATAAGGGTTTGATATCCTGCATATATAAAAAAAAATCCTACAACTCAACAACAAGAGGGCAAACAACCCAACTATAAAATGGCAAAAGATATGAATTTCCTTCTGAAGAGGAAATACAAATGGCTAAAAAGCACATGAAAAGATACTCATCTTTATTAGCTATTAGGGAAATGAAATTAAAAACCACAATAAAATATAGTCTCACACCTATAAAAATGGCCACTATTTAATAATCAGGAAACCACAAATGTTAGAGAGGATGTGGAGAAATTGGAACACTTATCATTGCTGGTGGGAATGCATTATGGTATAGCTGCTGTGGAAGAGAGTTTGGCGATTCCTCAGAAAACTAAATATCAAGTTGCCTTATGTGCTGAAAATTCACCTACTTAGTATGTACCCAGAAGATTTGAAAGCAGTGACATGAACAGACATTTACACCACTGTTCATAGTGGAATCATTCATAATTGCCACAAGATGGAAACAATCCAAGTGTCCATCAACAGATGAGTAGATAAACAAAATGTGGTATATATACATGATGGAATTTACGCAACAATAAGAAGGAACGAGGTCCTGAAGCACATGAAAACATGGATGGACACAGAAGATTTGAAATAAGTCTAAGTGAAATAAGTCAGACACAAAAGGATAGATATTGTATAATTTCACTAATATGAACAATCTAAAAAATGTAAATTCAGAGTCTTAAAATGTAGAATACAGGGGACCTAGACATAAACAGAAGCAAGAGAAGGGGGAGCAGTTACCTACTATATGTGCAGATATATTAGCAAGGTTGATCTTAAATGTTTGGAAATAAATACAGATGATGGTAGTTTATTATTGGGATTAAAAGTAACAGTGCCTACTGAAGATGAATATGATTGAAAGCAGTTGTATAAAGTCATGTATCTCACTGATTAATACCACAAATATAAATAAGTTCTTGCATGAACTACTTCAAATGTATGACACTTGTACAGAGTTAATCACAGTGTGGAATATGGAAAAAATTACCTATTGCATGATATGGACTACATTAAATAACAATGCCTTACTTGTATCTCACCAATACTGGTGGTAAATAATTGGGGAAGGTGGGTGTAAGGGACATGAGGTGTTGTGGGTTTTCTTTTATGTGTAGCTGTGTATATCTGTTATTTTTCTCTTTGGAGCAATGAAAATGGCCTAAAATTCAGGTGAGAATCATTGTACAATGAAGGAGGATACTATGAGACACTGATTCTATACTTCAGATAGAATATATGGTATGTGACTATATCTCAACAAAACCATAGAATCAAAAATAAACT
Source organism: Tamandua tetradactyla (assembly GCF_023851605.1). Classification (NCBI taxonomy): domain Eukaryota; kingdom Metazoa; phylum Chordata; class Mammalia; order Pilosa; family Myrmecophagidae; genus Tamandua; species Tamandua tetradactyla. The sequence goes on from NC_135328.1 coordinate 177,194,196, forward strand.
GACAGAAAGAAAAAGTTCTGGAGAAAATGTGGTGAGAGAGAGGTATACCTATTCCATGTGGGTAGGGAAGTAGAATGGTGCAGCCCCTCCGGAAGATAATGCAGCAAATCCACAGGAGGCTAAATATAGAGTTACCACAGAATTAGGCAATCCTGTTACTAGGGATATGCTCAGAAAAATTGAAAGCATGGACACAAAGAGACGTTTTCAAACTGATGCTTATGGCAGCATTATTGATGATTGCTAAGGAAAAGAGATGGTCAAAGGGTCTATCAACTGAGGAGCAGAAGGGCAAGCTGTGATGTAATCATAAGACAGAATACTGTACAGCTACAAAAAGGAATGAAGTTATAAGGTATGCAAAGAGGTGAATGAACCTTTGTGGTAGTTACATTCAGGCGCCAACTTGGCCAGGTGAAGGTACCTAGTTCTACTGCTGTGGATATGAGCCAATGGCATGTGAATCTCATCTGTTGCTGATGACATCCGCAGTGGGCTAGGAGGTGTGCCTGCTGCAATGAATGATGTTTGACTTAATTGTCTGGATGCTTAAATGAGAGAGTTCAATGTAGTACAGCCCAAGCAGCTCAGCATACCTCATCTCGGCACTCACAGCTCAGCCCAGGCCTTTGGAGATGCAGAAAATAATCATCCCAGGGAAAGTTGTTGGAACCCAAAGGCCTGGAGAGAAGGCCAGCAGAGATCACCCTGTGCCTTCCCGCGTAAGAAAGAACCTGAGTTGAAAGTTAGCACATTTCCTCTGAAGAACTATACAATTTTAACTAAATAAATCCCCTTTTACTAAAAGCCAATCAATCTCTGGTGTGTTGCATTCTGTCAGTTTTGGTGGACAGAAAAACCTTGAAGACATTATGTTGAGTAAAATAAGCCAGAAAAAAAAGGACAGATATTGTATGGTCTCATTTAGAAAAATGCTTATAAGTAAACTAGGGCCTAGATTGAAAGCTCTTACAGTAGTCACATTTATTCCTGAGTTTTAAGTGTTACTTCTAAATTCTGAGATGCTGTGTTCTCTGTATATAACTTGGTAGCTCCCTGAATCTATGGGTATCTGTGTGACACCTAAGACTGAGAGTTAAGAGTTCTACAGCTTTGAAAGTCAGCATTACTCCATACAGCAATTGCTAAAGATGATGAAAAAGAGACCAGATTTCAATTACAGACATGAATGAAGCTGATTTGGTTGGGACTAAGGTAAATCAGAAACAATGGTGTGCATTTCAAAATTAAAACTTCTATGTGAGACCAAAGGAAGAGATGTTTATTTTGTCCAAAATTTAAATTTTCTTTAGCACAGTTTTAGTTTGCTAATGCTGCCAGAAATGCAATATAACAGAAATGGGTCGGCTTTTATAAAGGGGATTTATTAAGTTACAAGTTTACACTTCTAAGGCCCTAAAAATGTCTAAACTAAGGTATCCAGAGAAATTGTGACTCAAGAAAGGCCAATGACATCTAGTATACTTCTGTCAGCTGGGAAGGCATGTGCTGACATCTGCTGGTTCTTTGGCTCTGGTTTCAAAAAGCTTCTTTGGGAGCATTTTCTTTCTGCATCTCACATGTCTCGTTTGTGTTGGCTGTAAGCTTTGTCCAAAATGGTTCCCTCTTAAAACACTCCAGCAAGTGGATTAAAACTCACCTTGAATGGGCAGAGACACATCTCCATGAAAATTACCTAATCAAAAGGTCCCACCACCCACAACTGGGTGGGTCACATTTCCATAGAAACAATTTAATCAAAAAGACCCCATCCATGCAAAACATTAGGGACACCCAAATCAATAGTTCAAACCCCTGATCTTGAGGCTTGTTCTTGTGAAGCTTATGTATGTAGCAGAGAAGCTTAGCCTACCTATAGCTATGCCTAAGAGTTACTTCCAGAGGAACTCTTTTGTTGCTCAGTTATGGCCTTTCTCTCTCTAAGCCCAACTCTTCAAGTGAAACCGTTGCCCTCCCCCCCCCATGTGGAACATGACATCCAGGGATGAACATCTCTCTGATGGCGTAGGAGATAATCCCCAGGAATGAGTCTGGCCCTCGCACTGGGGGATTAACAACGCCATCCTGATCAAATGGGGCAAAAGAAGTGTAACAAATAAGGTATCAGTGGCTGAGAGAGTTCAAATAAAGTCGAGAGGCTACACTGGAGGTCACTCTGAAGCAAGCCTCAGTTAAACATTATTACCTATCATAAGTTGTCAAACCCCAACCAAAACCATTCTTGCCAACCCTAAAGAATACCTAGGGCATCATATAAGATTCTACAAAGGTTCATGCACTAGGGTAACTTTCCAGAAATCTACAACCTCCAGGTGGGTCCCTAAACCAATTAAGTCCTGAAATGCAGAGGGGTCAGACTCTCCAGAACATCACCTAGTTCCATCCCCCTATCCCATATTATCAACTACCTCTTCCAAAATGAAAAAATTAGAAAGGGCATAGCCCAAACACACCTAAAGAGCGGGAGAAAGTTCAAAGGTGATGGTGGAGTTATACAGAAAAGGTTGGTTTAACAAATGGATATGAGTGCTGAATCATTATTCCGATATTTCTTTTAGCCTCCAGTACCTTAGAGCAGCTAGAAATAAAAACCTAAAATTATGGAATTGTAAGCCATACCAAACTCTAAAATCTGTTTCACAACTGACTGTTCTGACGTATTTTGAATTTTACATATGAACTATTAAACTTCCTAATCTGGGAAATTCCTGGCATTCTTTCAAGCACCGGGAATTTCCAATTTAATAAGCCAAACCCTCAATCTTGGGGCTGGCCCTTATGAAGCTTATTTCTGGAATGGTGAAGCAAAGCCTACCTAAAAATACACCCAGGAATCACCCAAGAGAACGTCTTTTATTGCTCAGATGTGGCCTCTCTCTAAGCCAAATTCTGTAAATAAACTCACTACCCTTTCTGCTATGTGGGACATGACTTCCAGGGATGAGCCTAGTCCAGGGATCACTGATTGAGAACGCCTGCTTGACCAAAACGGGGGAAAGAAATGTAACAAAATAAGGTATCAGTGGCTAAGAGATTTCAAATACAGTCGAGAGGTCATGCTGGAGCTTACTCTTATGTAAGCTTCAGCCAGATACTAGAAGTTACATGGTATACCAAGCCCCAACCTACAGCATTCTTGAAAACTCAAAAGAAAATCCAGGTTCTATCTAAAGCTCCATAAAATTTTATTTATTAAGTTTACTTTTCAGAAACTTAAAACCTCCAGATTGTTTCTTTGCCAGATAAGCCCTGAAACTTAGAGGTACCAGTCTCTCCTAGAACATCAACCAGGTACATTCTTCTACCCCATAATGTCAACACCTTTTTTTAACATGAAGAAGTTAGGATGGGGACTTCCGGAGAAGATGGCGGCTTAGTAAGACGCGTGGGTCTTAGTTCCTCCTCCAGAAAAGCAACTAAAGAAACAGAAACAATACGAAACAGCTCCCGGAGTCACGACAGAGACCAAAAAGACAGCGTACCCCATTCTGGAACAGCTGAACGGGCAGGGAGAATCAGCTGCGGTGAGATAATCGAGGGGCGCGCGTTTTCCCGGCCGGGGCGGCTGGCAACTGGGGTCCCCTCCACGCACGTGGCTCCCCGGTCTGACTGGGAATGTTGGATAGCGGGGCCCTCCCGTCACGCTTGGCGTTTCGGGCCAGCTGGGCAATTAGGACCGGCACTCTCCCAAGCCGCGGCGGCCAGCGACCCCCGCCTCCACGCGCGGTTTCCCGGGTGACTGCCGTGCAGACAGACGAGCGCCACAAGCGCCACCTACTGGGCAGGAAAAGAAAAACAGAGCCCAGAGATTTCACAGAAAAACCTTTCAACCAGCCGGGTCCCACACCCAGGGAAATCTGATCAAATGCCCAGACACCAGCAGAAAATAATGGATGACGCTCGGAAAATTGAAGATATGGCCCAGTCAAAGGAACAAACCAATAGTTCAAATGAGATACAGGAGCTGAGACAACTAATGCTGAATATACGAACAGAAATGGAAAAACTTCAAAAACCAAATCAATAAATTGAGGGAGGACATGAAGAAGACATGGGCTGAACAAAAAGAAGAAATAGAAAATCTGAAAAAACAAATCACAGAACTTATGGGAGTGAAGGACAAAGAAGAAAAAATGGAAAAAACAATGGATACCTACAATGGTAGATCTAAAGAGACAGAAGCTACAATTAGTGAACTGGAGGATGGAACATCTGAATTCCAAAAAGAAACAGAAACTATAGGGAAAAGAATGGAAAAACTTGAGCAGGGGATCAGGGAACTCAAGGACAATATGAAGCGCACAAATATACGTGTTGTGGGTGTCCCAGAAGGAGAAGAGAAGGGAAAAGGAGGAGAAAAACTAATGGAAGAAATTATCACTGAAAATTTCCCAACTCTTATGAAAGACCTAAATTTGCAGATCCAAGAAGTGCAGCGCACCCCAAAGAGAATAGACCCAAATAGGCGTTCTCCAAGACACTTACTAGTTAGAATGTCAGAGGTCAAAGAAAAAGAGAGGATCTTGAAAGCAGCAAGAGAAAAACAATCCGTCACATACAAGGGAAACCCAATAAGACTATGTGTAGATTTCTCAGCAGAAACCATGGAAGCTAGAAGACAGTGGGATGATATATTTAAATTACTAAAAGAGAAAAACTGCCAACCAAGGCTCCTATATCCAGCAAAATTGTCCTTCAAAAATGAAGGAGAAATTAAAACATTTATAGACAAAAAGTCACTGAGAGAATTTGTGACCAAGAGACCAGCTCTGCAAGAAATACTAAAGGGAGCACTAAAGTCAGATACGAAAAGACAGAAAAGAGAGGTGTGGAGTAAAGTGTAGAAAGAAGGAAAATCAGATATGATATATATAATACAAAAGCCAAAATGGTAGAGGAAAATATTATCCAAACAGTAATAATACTAAAAGTTAATGGACTGAATTTCCCAATCAAAAGACATAGAATGGCAGAATGGATTACGACCCAGCAATACCACTGCTAGGTATCTACTCAAAGGACTTAAGGGCAAAGACACAGACGGACATTTGCACAACAGTGTTTATAGCAGCATTATCTACAATTGCAAAGAGATGGAAACAGCCAAAATGTTCATCAACAGACGAGTGGCTAAACAAACTGTGGCGTATACCTACGATGGAATATTATGCAGCTTTAAGACAGACTAAACTTATGAACATGTAGTAACATGGATGGACCTAGAGAACATTATGCTGAGTGAGTCTAGCCCAAAACTAAAGGACAAATACTGTAAGGTCCCACTGATGTGAACCGACATTCGAGAATCAGCTTGGAATATATCATTGGTAACAGAGACCAGCAGGAGTTAGAAACAGGGTAAGATAATGGGTAATTGGAGCTGAAGGGATACAGACTGTGCAACAGGACTAGAAACAAAAACTCAAAAATGGACAGCACAATAATACCTAAGTATAATGTAACTATGTTGGAACACTGAATGAAGCTGCACCTGAAATATGGTTTTTTGTTTGTTTGTGTGTTTGTATCTTTTGTTTTTGTTTTTTTCTTTTTCCTTTTTATATATATATATTTTTTATTAGTATTATTATTTTAATTCTCTTCTCTATATTAACATTTTATATCTTTTTCTGCTGTTTTGCTAGTTCTTTTCCTAAAGCGATGCAAATGTACTAAGAAATGATGATCATACATCTATGTGATGATACTAAGAATTACTGAGTGCATTTGTAGAGTGGAATGATTTCTAAATGTTGTGTTAATTTCTTTTCTTTTTTTTGATTAATAAAAAAAATTAAAAAAAAAAAAAAAAAGAATGAAAAAAAAGAAGTTAGGATGGTTCAAAGCCAAAATATCCCTGAAGTTGAGAGAAGGATGAAATGAAAGGGAGGAGTTGTAACACAAAAGTTAGGTTTTAACAAATGATTATCGCTTCTGAATCACTATATAGATATTTCCCTTTAGTTTCTAGTGTATAGGAATAGCCAAAAGGAAATACCTGAAATTGTAGAACAGTAACTCACATAACACTTAGAAATTTGCTCAATAAATATTCATTAAACTAATTTGAAATTTATCACTTTTCTGTATATATGTTATATTTCACAATAAAAAATGTTAAAAAAAATAGCAATTAGTAGTACACTGCTGTTTAAGCTATAACGATTAAAGTTAATACTTTGTACAATTTATTTTTTAAAACCTAGTTTAATTTCATTTGTAGTAAAATACATGCTAAGCATTACAGTTCTTTAGTAGTGTTGACATAACTTTAATCTTTCATTTCATGCTATGTGCAGCTATATAATTACATCAATGCTGGTTCTGTAATTAAATACTTATTCCTTTGAAAATTTGTTTACCTGTCTACTCCATGAGTCTCTAAGTTTCATGAGGATAAGAAATATGTCTATTTTTACCCCTGTATATTAAGTATCTCTAATATAAACTGTCATGGGGTACTAAATAAAAATTTGCTAAAAAGAAAAATGAATGAATGAATAAATGAGGAGGAAACATCAATTCTAATCACCCATTGAGAGCAATTAAATGATTTGTTTCAATATAAAAATTCCTACTCATAATTAATTCTTCAAACATTTTCATTTACAGCATGGTGAAAAGCATCTTTTTTCCCCATTTAATGCTACTAGTGTGTAAAAATATTATAATCAAGAATTACAACTATTTGTTGAAAGGCCTAGTTGGTTTCTTCTTTAAACACAGCAATATAAAACAGCAAAAAAACTAACTTCCTAATCATATCCAGTGTCACAGTAGTGTGAAGATATAAAGCTCGACAACAGTTTTTCTTCTCTTCTACAATATGTTTTGCTCTGCAGTGTTTACTGCACATGTCTCTCATCCTGAAAGCCTGGAATCTTGTTAAGCATAAACACTATGTTTTACTCTTCTCTGTGTAACCAGCCCCTGGCATAATGCTTAGAACAGAAGACAAAAAGGTTTATTGATAGATGTCACCAAGATGGTAAGTAGATAGCTCCAAACTTTAATCTCCTTACAGAAGTGATGAAAAGCAAGCAAAAACTGTCTTAGAATGAACTCTGGAAAACAGTCAAAGGTTCACAGCAACCAAGTGAACACAGAATGAAAAAAATAAAAGCAATTTTTAAACAGGAGGAAAGTTAAGGCACTTTACTTGTCCTTCTCCTACCTCCTCCCCAGCTTGTCAGCAGTCATGAAGAATGGAAACACTGGGAAATTCCCAGTAAGAGATCCCGGTACCTAGTTTCAGAGGGAGTGTTGAAGAGCAGATCTTATTCACAAGTTAGAGTGTATGTCTGTTCTAACCCATCTGGTGGCTACCAAGGAGCTCATCTCTGTTTCACCTATCTCAGAACTCACTCAGCATAATCCAAAAAAACAAAAAACAAAGAAATGTAGGGGAATGACCCCAGCCACCTGGAGCAAAAACTTACAGCTGAGACTTAGCCTTTTTTTCATCCTAGACCAGCTTCAGCTCCCATATTCTTGTTGTTGTTGTTGTTGTTGTTGTTACTGTTTAATGAAATCACTCTGTGAGACCCAGCAAGTCTTTTTAATTACAAGCATAGTCAGTGGAGACTTCTAAACAAAGGATAACTATCACATTTTAGCTCAAAAAAATAATCTGAAATATATTTCATAACTAAGCCAATTAAGAAGGGACAGAAAAGAGGGGAAATCAGGTGGGAGATGAAGAAGACAACTGATGAAGAAAGATAAGTACACAGAAAGTAGAGATGATGTGCATATGCAGAGAAAGACCCACATTCAGTTGAAAGAAAAAATTCTCTGAGCACTTATACACTGATCTCTCTCTCCATGGCCTACTTATTTATTTTATCTGGATTCCCGCCTCTGATCCCAGCTAGATTTTCTACAAAAGATATCCTTACCCCTGATCTCTTGCCAGGGCCCAAGAGAAACATTTTCACCCATTTGATAATCCTCAGTAGTCTCAGTCCTCATGCCTCAATTTAACATTCAAAACTCCATTGCTTTCTGTTCTAAGCTAACAAACCTACTTTTCACAAACTTTTCACTCCACTTATTTCCTTAGGCTCTATGAAGACAGGGACCATGAGCGTTTTATAACCAGCACAAGGCACAGTGACTGGCATATAGTATGAGGTATTAGTTAGGGCTCTATACAGAAATAGAATCAACACGAAATACCCACAAATAAAAAATTTATAAAAGTGTCTCACGTGACCGCAGGAATGCAGAGTCCAAAATCCACAGGGCAGGTTGTGAAGCCAACAATTCCGATGGAGGGTCTGGATGAACTCCACAGGAGAGGCTCGTCAGCTGAAGCAGGAAAAGAACCTGTCTCCTCTGAATCCTTCTTAAAAGGCTTCCAGTGATCAGATTAAGCATCACTCATTGCAGGAGACACTCCGCTTTGGCTGATTACAAATGGAATCAGCTGTGGATGCAACTGACGTGATCATGATTTAATTCTATAAAATGTCCTCATCACAACAGACAGGCCAGCACTTGACCAATCAGACAAACAGATACCACCACTTGGGCAAGTTGACACATGAACCTGACCATGACAGTCCACCCCTTGTCAACTTGGCAGCTATACATATCACCTTAAACCATACCTAATTTCTAAACAAAAAACAATAAAAGACACATTTTTTCTTTCACCTAACAATATTCAACTGTCCTGCATATAACTGGAAACACATTAAATCTCTCCAGAATAGGGTACAAATTCTTGGGTAATATTCATTCTTAAACTTGATACCTTACAACTTAAATAGTATAACATGAACAAAACAGCATTACAGTCCTTGTTTCTATAAGTGATCATGTGGTCATAGTTCATATTCATCAGTCCCTTCTTCCACTACCCATTCCATGTTCCCTTTAACCTCAGCAAGCACTTCAGTTGGCTGTGGTTCTTTGTCTGGTGGGGTAACCCAAACCTTCATTCCTGAAGTTTCAGGCCATTGGTAGTACTGCCTGGATTGGGTTGTTGCAGTTTGCCACTGATTTTAATCACGGCATGGTAGTACTAAAAGACGACCTAGGGGATTTCCTATATTCCAAGAAAACTCTTCTTTACCTCCATTATGTAGTTGCAGTATTACTTCCCCTTGATAGGCAGGGTCAATCACCCCAGACAATAATATAATCCCCTCCTTGACTTGTTGATCCAGTGACATAAGTAGCCCAAAGTGATCAGGTGGCAGTCTTAGATTTCAGTTCAATAGAATCATTGTTGTTTCTCCTGGTGGAAGCACTCCCCATTTTGGAACTAAAGCCTGTAGACGAGCAGAGCTCAGGGTCACAGGGACAGGAAGCAAAACTTTTCCTACTGGATCACTAGGGGTAATAGTGAGTGGTACCACTTCCATTTCCACCCCTTGCCTCCTGGACCCATGGATCCTGGCTATGGGAGAAACAGCACCATACAGAGGATGCTGATTCAGAGCATATACTGCTTCCTGGAGAACATTACCCCAGCCTTTCAAGGTATTGCCACCTAGTTGGCACTGTAATTGAGTTTTCAAAAGGCCATTCCACCATTCTATCAATCCAGCTGCTTCTGGATGATGGAGAACATGGTAAGACCGGAGAATTCCATGAGCATGTGCCCATTCCTGCACTTCATTTGCTGTGAAGTGTGTTCCTTGATCAGAAGCAATGCTATGTGGAATACCATGACGATGGATAAGGCATTCTGCAAGCCCACGGATGGTAGTTTTGGCTTAAGTATTGCATGCAGGGAAAGCAAACCCATATCCAGAGTATGTGTCTATTCTAGTTAGAACAAATTGCTGCCCCTTCCATGAAAGGAGTGGTCCAATGTAATCAACCTGCCACAATGTAGCTGGCTGGTCACCTCAGGGAATGGTGCCATATCGGGGGCTGAGTGTAGGTCTCTGCTGCTGGCAGATTGGGCACTCAGCTGCAGCTGTAGCCAGGTCAGCCTTGGTGAGTGGAAGTCCATGTTGCTGAGCCCATGTATAAGCTCCGTCCCTACCACTACAACCACTTTGTTCATGAGCCCATTGGGCAATGACAGGAGTTGCTGGAGAAAGAGGCTGACTGCTATCCACAGAATGGGTCATCTTATCCACTGGATTATTAAAACCTCCCTCTGCTGAAGTCACCCTCTGGTGTGCATTCACATGGGACACAAATATGTTCACGTTTTTAGCCCACTCAGAAAGGTCTATCCATATACTTCTTCCCCAGACATCTTTGTCACCAATTTTCGAAACATGTTCTTTCCAAGTCCCTGACCATCCAGCTAAACCTTTAGCAACAGCGCATGAGTCAGTATATAAATGCACCTCTGGCCAGTTTTCCTTCCAAGCAAAATGAACAACCAGGTTAATGATTTTTGATCTGTACAGACTTCTGTAAATAGTTGACAGTAGATCACAGCTGACATTTACAAAATGTTCTTTTTGTACCTTAGAATTTCTGCATCAAATAAAATGTTGTGTTTAAAAAAAAAAAAAGAACAACCAGGTGCACTGCTCAAAGTTCTGCCCACTGGGAGGATTTTCCCTCACCACTGTCCTTCAAGGATACCCCAGAAAGGGGTTGTAGTGCTGCAGCTGTCTACTTTCGGGTGGTACCTGCATATTGTGCTGAACCATCTGTAAACCAGGCCCGAGTTTTCTCTTCCTCAGTCAATTAACTGTAAGGAACTCCCCAATAGGCCATGGCTCTGGTCTGGGAAAGAGAAGGTGATGTGGCAGGAGTGGAAACCATGAGCATTTGGGCCACTTCTTCATGTAACTTACCTGTGCCTTAAGGACCTGAGGTTCTGGCCCTATCTCGTATATACCATTTCCATTTTATTTCTTAATGTAGCCAGTGTATCTAACAACAACCAGCCAAATTCTCCATACCTCTTATTTCCACAAAACTCTGTAAAGGTGTCGAAAATATTATCCCCCAGAGCCTGGCTTTGTACAGGCGAAGCATTATATTAGAAGAATCAAATGGTGATATTTTGACAATCTCTTTTGCCAACTCACTCCATGGATTGGGAGTGTCATTCTGATTATGGGAATCAGAGTCCTTAGTGCCTTTGAGTCCCGTCAGAGTAGAAGACCATTCATAAAAACTCATTTTTAAGATTCTGTTTCTTAAGAACCACTCCTGGTACCAAAGGTATTAGTTAGGGTTCTCTAGAGAAACAGAATCAACAGGGAACCCTAGCAAATATAAAATTTATAAAAGTGTCTCATGTGACCGTGGGAACGCAGAGTCCAAAATCCGCAGGGCAGGCTGTGAAGCCGACAATTCCAAAGGAGGGTCTGTCTGGACGAACTCCACAGGAGAAGCTCACCAACTGAAGCAGGAAGAACCTGTCTCTTCTGAATCCTCCTTAAAAGGCTTCCAGTGATCAGATTAAGCATTACTCACTGTTGAAGACCCTCTGCTTTGGCTGCTTATAAATGGAATCAGCTGTGGATGCAGCTGACATGCTCATGATTTAATTCTATAAAATGTCCTCATCACAACAGACAGGCCAGCACTTGCCCAACCGGACAGATACCACCACTTGGCCAAGTTGACACATGAATCTGACCATGACAGTGTGATTATTGATTATCTTTCTCTTCGGAACAATGAAATTACCTAAAATTCAGAGTGTTGATGGACTGTTGGATATTATACATGATGTCCAATGAATGGAGGTGGCTGAAGGATGCAATGAATGAGAAGTAGATTGGTGAACAATGATGTATACATATGATCGAATTATTGTGCTGCTACAAATAGGAAGAAAGTTGTGAGGCAAGCAGTGTTGTGAAGAAACTTGTGGGACATTTGGTGAGGCAAATAAGCAAGAAATAAAAGAGCGAATACTGTATTGCCTCATTTAGAAAATACTTATAAGGAAACTGGGGCCTAGATTGTAAGCTATTATAGCAATCACATTTAGTCCAGATGGGTAATTGTTATTTCTGGATTTTGAGAGGCTGTTTTATATATTTATAACCTGGTATTTACAGATAAGAATGAAGCCAAGTCAGGTGGGGAATAAGGTAATCCAGGGGTAAGGAAGACATTATCTGTATTTTGGAACTTCATCTACTCTTTGAGACCAAAGGAAGAAAGGTTTATTTTGTCCAGAACCTAAATTTTCTATAGCAAACAATCTAGTTCAACCTCTGCGGAGTGGAGTGGTCAGTCATTTAAACAAACCAAACACAGGAATCCCAGAATAAGAATGAGGGCTTTAATCCTGTATAGCTTAATGTAATGCCTGGTTACATCCCAGAGTATGCTAAGCAGATAATCAAAAAGTATTGGCAAGGTCCCTTCAGGGGTGAGAGAAAAAGTATGGAACTATTAAAGTTTACCGTGAGGAATCCCTGATACTGTGTCAAATATTAGGGACAACAGGCCAACCCCTTGATCTTGAGGCCTGCTCTTATGAAGCTTATGTATGTAATGAAGCAACTTAGCCTACCTATAGCTATGCCTAAGAGGTGTGGCCTCTCTCTCTCTCTCTCTAAGCCCAACTCTGCAAGCGAAATCATTGCTCTCCCCCTACATGGAACATGACATTCAGGGGTGAAAATCTCCCTGACAGCATGGGAGATGACTCCCATGGATGAGCCTGGCCATGGCACCATGAGATCAACAATACCATCCTGACCAAAATGGGAAAAGAAGTGTAGCAAATAAGGCATCAGTGGCTGAGAGAGTTCAAATACAGTCAAGAGGCTACTCAGGAAGTGCCTCATAAACAGAAATCGTGGTGCAAAAAGAACCAGCAAAATAAGATTCAACAGAGAGAAATGTAAACTTTGTAAAAATCAAAGGCCCAAAACAGTATTTAGCGCTGACTTTGTCACTTGAATGTCAAATAATTGAAAGGTTTTAATTGACTTCTCAGATCAACATTCTAACATGACTACCAATGTGAACTGCTAGTCTATGACTGAATTAGGAATATTAACATGTCTAGAATAAGAAATATGATAATTTTACTGAATACTGTATCATTAGCTCTCATGTTGAATATGAAATGCCATTTTAGATGTTCTATTACTAGTGTATTTTTAATAATAAATGCAACTTTATTTTGAGATGGCATATAACTGCTTACGAGGCTCTGAGTGAATTTACCGCAAACAAGAGAAACACTATGCCATCAGGATATGTGCTAAGCATTACTTCTATGCCTTAATCGCAGGAATTGATAAAAATCATGAATATGACAAGGCTAAAAATAGAGGTCTGTGTGACATTGCCTCAGGTTGCTACTGACTTATTAAAGACATTATACTTCAAACAAGTATTAATCCAACCAACCATATCACTTAGCAAATGTTTTTCTAAAAATTTCTTCACTCCTTTAATAAATAATGATACATTGTTTACTAGGTACCAGATACAATGCTATGTGTAGACTAGGAACATAATGATGGAAACTCATTCCTTGAAAATGGTTATCCCTGTAAAGGAGATGTCTGCCACCTAAGTAAAGAAAGAATCCCAAAAGTATATTTGGAGAATTTGTAAAACCCTTCCAATTAAAAATCTTAGGACTTAAAATATTTCCTTTTAAAAGGTTAATATGCAGTACAATTTACTGATTATGCAAACTTCAGTATGAACTATTTCAATCCAATAGTCCAGGCTCAGGGTGAAAGCATTCCTTTCCCCATCAGAGCTAAACTTTCACCCTGTGGTCCCTGACTCAAGTTTCTCATTGATCATCTGCTAATCTAAAAGAAAAACATATTCATTCACCAATTATTGTATTCTTTTATTAGAGAAGTTGTAAGTTTACAGAAAAATCATGCATAAAATACAGAGTTCTCATACACTACCCAATTATATTATTATCTTGCATAACTGTGCCACATTTGTTATAATTCATTAAAGCATATATTTATAGTTGTATTCTAAACTATAATCCATGGTTTACATTAGGGTTCACAGTTAGTGCAGTATAGTTCTATAGTTGTTTTGGGTTTTGTTTTTATTTTTATTCTAGCTAACATATACATGATTTAAATTTCCCCTTGTAACTACATTCAAATATATCATTCAGAACTGTTAATCACATCCACATGTTGTACTATCATCACCACCATCCATTACCAAAACTTTTCCATCAACCCCAAAAAAATTATTTACAATTGAAGCATAAACAGTTCATTCCCTACTCCTAGTAATCTATATTCTAGTTTCAGACTCTAATTATTTCATGTCAGTGAGATCAATTTGTTGTTTTTGTCTGGCTTATTTCACACTCAATATGATGTCTTCAAGGTTTATCTACGTTGTTGCATATATCAGAACTTTATTGCTTCAACAATTATTATTGTATTTTATAATGTTTGCTATAGGAAGTTTGGAGATCTTAAGTAAGTGAATGCCTAAACATTGGTGCTGGATAAATATTAACCTAATGAAAAAGAAAGAAGTAAGAATGATCAAATTTGTGTTTTTAAAAGAATGGACTTTAGTGTAGAGAACTGGTCTGAAAACGAATTAGAATAAATACAGAGTCAATAATCCAAAGGCCATTGCAATAATGTAAGTAGGAGATTACAGATACGGCTTAGACTAGGCAAAAGTTATGGTGAAGAAAAGAAGCAGACCATCTAGAGATGTTGGATGCTAAAGCTAGCTCACTGACTGGATGGGGAGGAGGAAGAGGACTTGCAAGTCTTTGGCTTTAAAACTGGGTGGATGATGATGCTATGCAATGAGACTAGAAACAACCAAAAAAGAACTGGTTTGGGGGGAACAGAAAGGCAGAGTAGACAAATAGGTCAATACACTTAAGTGGCTTTGTGTCAGAACTTCAGAAAACATATAAAAGCTAGAAATGCTGGTTAGCATACTCATCAGATAACAAAGCAGGACTTGATCTCATTTTACTGATGAGAAAACAAAGGCTCAAGTAAATTTAGTCTTTTTACCCAAATTCAAATAGTTGATAACAAATAGATTTTTATATTCTGACTTTCAATCTAGAGCTTCCTATGCCACATTTAGACTGGTTTTAACTGTACCTCATTATTAAGAAAATAAGAACAACTCATCTTGGAAAAGATAACATATAAACTGTTCTCTACCTCTAGGCACTTAAATATAACAATGTGATTGTATGATCTTTTTTATAACATATCCTGAAAACCATGAATTGGAATCATGGTTTCCACAAATTTGGTGAAAATGGACCCTCAGTGAAGAAATTCTCTCAAAACACACTGGGAAATGAGGAAGAAGGCCAAAATTCTCTTCATGAACACCCATCATCTATATGGACCCAAGATAAACATTATTTGCTACTTTAAAACTTTTGCCTACCCGTTTTCCAGACCATGGTCAAGTCGAACCTCCTGCAAGTTAACTCCTCAATTATTCTAGCCAGCACAATTTTTTGTCACCTTTCACTTACTTTTTTTTTCCCTTCACTTACTTTTAAAAATCATAATCAACAAAGCATTTCTTTAAGTTTTTCTTTGCTTGTTTGTTTCAAAATGTGGCTGTTAAGCTAATGTGAATTTTCTTAACAGAAAAATTTTCTGGATGGTGATTCTATAAGGTGTAGCCTTAACTCTATTAAGAAAGAAAATACATTCTAGAAGCAGGGGAAGAATCAAGGTATATTCTAACTTAGGGAATGTCAATGCAGGAAAAGGCAAACAAGCAAATGTGACACAAAACACATATCTCCAACTGGAAATCTAGTGACATTAGAATGGAAGGAGAAGAACTAACCTATTACAGGAGGTAAGTAAATCTCATTTCGGGAAAAGCACACACACACACACACACACAAAAACCCAGGTTTCTAAAAGGACAGGGCTGGATTCAGGTCTAAAGAAATTATTCATATCACACCAATACTATGGGCCAATAATGGGGGGAGGGGCATGGGAGAATTTGGGTTTTCTTTTTTACTTTTATTTCTTTTCTAGAGCAATGAACATGTCCTAAAATTGATCAGGGTGATGTGGTATGTGATGATACTGTAACCACTGACTGTATACTTCAGATGGTTTGTATGGTATATGAATCTCAACAAACTTGCATTAAAGAAAAAAAGAATGCTATACAGAAAAACAGAAATAATCAAGTTAAACTTTGAAAGTACAGGTCTTAATAAAATTATAATAGAGCTTCAAAAAAAAGAAAAGGAATGATTCAGAGTTCCATTTCTGGCATGAAAGTATGAGGAGATCTGTGGACATGTTCTCCAGTAAAGTGATGAAAATTATAACTATTAAATAAATTATAATAATCTACAAAACTTAGTAAGAACTACAAGAGTCAGTAGTATTTGAACCAAGATGTGCTCCTTCTATTACTCTTCTAGCTGTGCAAGACAGCAACTCTCTTCCACACTGGTGTCTCCAAAAAGACAGGGCTCTCCTTCCCCTAGTTTGCAGTCACAGGGTATTCTAGTTTGCTAGCTGCCAGAATGCAATATACCTGAAACGGAAGGGCTTTGAAAAAGAGAATTCAGTAAGTTGCTCATTTACAGTTTTAAGACCAAGAAAATGTCCCAATTAAATCTATAGAAATGTCTACTCTAAGACATCCAGGGAAAGATTCCTTGGTTCAAGAAGGCCAATGAAGCTTAGGGTTTTTCTCTCAAATGAGAAGGCAAATGGCAAACACAGTCAGGGCTTTTCTCTCAGCTGGAAGGGCACATGGCGAACACAGCATCATCTGCTAGCTTTCTCTCCTGACTTCCGGTTTCATAAAGTTCCCCAGGAGGTGTTTTCCTTCTTTATCTCTAAAGGTCACTGGCTTGTGGACTCTCTGCTTCGTGGTGCTACAGCATTCTCTGCTCTCTCCGAATCTCCTTCATTCTCCAAATGCTCCTCCAAATGGGTGGAGACATGTCATCACCTAATCCAGCTTAACAACCACTCTTGATTAAATCACATCTCCAGGGAGATGATCTGATTACAGTTTCAAACATACAGTAATGAATCAGGGTTATTCTACCATTCTGAAATGGAATTTTGATTAAACATGGCTTTTCTAGGGGACATACATCCTTTCAAACCAGCACACAGAACTATCTTTCCAGGAAAGGCAGGATATTAGCAAGATGTCAGCATTTCACATCCACCTATCAACTACCCGGTTGCTGTGGCTAAATTCCAGGCAAGTGCAGCTAAGAATCACCCTTCTTCTACTAAGTCCTAAGAGATACCAAACCAGTAACCAGAGTTGTAACAGTACATTAACTAAAATGCCCATTAAAAAAAAAAAAGTATGAGACATGTAAACAAGCAAGACAGTATGATATATGCACCAGAAAAAAAGCAGGCACTCTCACAAACTACTGTGAGAGTGACCAAATGTTGTGTTTAGTAGACAAAGACTTCAAAGTAATAATTATAAATATGTCCAAAGAACTAAAGAAAACTATGATTAAAGAAGTAAAGGAAAATATGATAATGTTATATCAAAGAGAAAATAATAAAAAGAGATAGAAATTACTCTTTAAAAAAAGAAAAGAATCAAGTGGAAATTCTGGAGTCCAAAAGTACAATAAGCTGAAATTAAAAAATCACTACAGAGGGTTAACAGTAGATATAAACTAGCAGAAAAAGAATTAGAATACTTGAAGATAGACTGACAGAGATCATACAATCCTAAAAACAGAGAGATAAAAGAATGAAGAAAAATGAACAGAAACTCAGAGAAATGTGGGACACGATTAAGTGCATGAGCATACACTTAATAGGAGTTGCAGAAGAAGAGAGGAAGAAAGAAGAAAAAATTTTGAAATAATGGCTGCAACCTTCCTAAGTTTATTGAAAAACATTAATCAATACATCCAAGAAGCTCACAAACTCCAACTAGAATAAACACAAAAAGAGCCACGAAAAGATACATCATAGTAAAGACAAAGACAAAACCTGGAAAATAGGGGAAAAAAATGACATCAAATTCCAAGGGAATCCCAATAAGATTAATAACTGATTTTCCATCAGGAACAATGAAAGCCAGCAAGCAGCTAGAAATGGTGAAAGACTAGAAGTTTTCCCCTTAAGATCAGGAACAAAACAAGGATATGAAAGACAAGCACTCAAAGATAAAGGATGTCAAGCAAAAATCCCATCTCCTACAAAGATATCTTTCAAAAAATGAAGGCAAACTAGGGACATTTCCAGATAAATAAAAACTGGAGAACTGTTGCAAACAGACCTACCTTATAACAAATACTAAAAGAAGTTCTTGAGGCTGAAAGCAAGTGACCCCAAAGAATAACTCAAATCCATGTTCTATCTCCCCCTCTGCTAAAAAAGGCACTGGTAAAAATAATAAAAATATAATATATTTGCCAATAATACCACAAAAAGAGGTGAGTAGGAGCACCACTGTACTGAGCTAAGTAAATAACTTTGGATAGTAATTCCAATTGACAGGAACAAATGAAGAGAATAAAAAATTACAAATAAGAAGGTCAATATAACAAAAGATATAAATATTGATTTGCTCTTCTTTCCTCACTCAGCTTCTCAAAAGACATACAATTCCATAAAGGTATTATTAATAGCAACCTATTGTTGAGTTTGTTAGAAACACTATATATAAAAATACCACAAAAAACAAGGAAAGGAAATTGAGGTGCCTAGGAGTAACATTTCTATATCTCTCTGGAATTAAGTTAGTATAAATCAGAAGCTGATTCTGTAAGTTAAGATGTTTATGGTAAGCCCTGGAACAACTACTAAGGAAACAGCTAAAAATATATACAGTGAAAAAAAAATGCAAGAAATTAAAACACAACATTAGAAAATATTCATTTACTACAAAATAAGGCAGTAAAGGAGGAATATAGAATAAAAAATGACATGAAACATATAGAAAAAAGTAAAATTGCAGTCATAAATCCAACTCTATTAACAGTAACATTAAATATGAATTGACAAAATAATACATTCAAAGCAGAGACTCTCAGACTGGATGAAAAAAACAAGACCCAACTATATGCTGTCTATAGGAGACACACGTTAGATTCACAGATACAAAAAAAGTTACGAAGAGTTTGAGCAGGATTGGTACTAATTCTTTCTTGAATGTTTGGTAGAATTCACATGTGAAACCATCTGGTCCAGGACATATCTTTTGGGGGCGCTTCTTAATGACTAATTCAATTTCTTTACTTGTGATTGGTTTGCTGAGGTCGTCTATTTCTTCTCAAGTCAATGTTGGTTGTTCATGCCTTTCTAGGAAGTTGTCCATTTCATCTATATTGTCGAGTTTATTCGCATAAAGTTGTTCATAGTATCTTCTCATTACCTCCTTTATTTCTGTGGGGTCAGTGATTATGTCTCCTCTTCCATTTCTGATTTTATTTATTTGCAACCTCTCTCTTCTTCTTTTTGTCAACCTCACTAAGAGTCCATCAATCTTACTGATTTTCTCATAAATACAATATCTGGTTTTGTTGATTTTCTTGATTGTTTTCATGTTCTCAATTTCATTTATTTCTGCTCTAATCTTCATTATTTCTTTCCTTTTGCTTGCTTTTGGGGTTAGTGTACTGTTCTTCCTCTAGTTCTTCCAAATGGACAGTTAATTCCTCGATTTTTGCTCTTTCTTCTTTTTTTTTTTTTTTGATATAGGCATTTAGGGCAATAAATTTACCTCTTAGCACTGCCTTTGCTGCATCCCATAAATTCTGATATGTTGTGCTTTCATCTTCATTTGCCTCAAGATATTTACTGGTTTCTTTTGTAATTTCTTCCTTGACCCACTGGTTGTTTAACAGTGCGTTATTGAGCTCCATATATATGTGAATTTCCTGGAACTTTGCCTATTACTGATTTCCAACCTCATTCCTTCATGATCTGAGAAAGTGTTTTACATGATTTCAATCTTTTTAAATTTACTGAGGCTTGCTTTGTGACCCAGCATATGGTCTATCCTTGAGAATGATCCATGAGCACTTGAGAAATAGGGGTATCCTTCTGCTGTGGGCTGTAATGTCCTATAAATATCTGTCAAGTCTAGCTCATTTATTGTATTATTCAAATTCTCTGTTTATTGATCCTCTGTCTAGATGTTTTGTCTGTTGATGAAAGTGGGGAATTGAAGTCTCCAACTATTATGGCAGATGTGTCAATTTCTCTTTTCAATGTTTGCCTCATGTATTTTGGAGCATTTTGGCTCAGTGCATAAATATGACCGTTATGTCTTCTTGTTGAATTGTTCCTTTTATTAATACATAGTATCCTTCTCTGCCTCTTTTAACTGTGTTACATTTGAAGTCCGATTTGTTGGATATTAGAATAGCTACTCCTGCTCCTTTCTGATTGTTATTTACATGAAATTTCTTTTCCCAATCTTTCATTTTCAACCTATGTTTATCCTTGGGTTTAAGATGTGTTTCTGGTAGACAGCATATGGATGGGACCTGTTTTTAAATCCATTCTGCCAGTCTATGTCTTTTGATTGGGGGAGTTTAATCCATTACATTTATTTATACAGTGTTATTACTGTAAGGGCAGTACTTTCTTCTATCATTTTGCTTTTGGATTTTATACGTTGTTCTAGTTTGCTAGCTGCTGGAATGCAATATACCAGAAACAGAGTGGCTTTTAAAAGGGGAATTTAATTTCTAAGGCCAAGAAAATGTCCCAGTCAAAACAAGTCTATAGAAATGTTCAATCTAAGGCATCCAGGGAAAGACACCTTAGTTCAAGAAGGCCGATGAAGTTCAGGGTTTCTCTTCTCAAGTGAGAAGGCACATGGCAAACACAGTCAGGGTTTCTCTCTCAAGTGGAAAGGCACATGGCAAACATAGTCAGGGCTTCTCTTTCAGCTGGAAGGACACATGGCGAACACAGCATCATCTGCTAGTTTACTCTCCTGGCTTCCTGTTTCATGAAGCTCCCTGGGAGGCATTTTCCTTCTTTCATCTCCAAAGGTCACTGGCTGGTGGACTCTGCTTTTCGTGGCTATATCATTCTGCTCTGCCCTCTCTGAATCTCTCTCTAAAATGTTTCCTCTTTTATAGGATTTCGGTAAACTAATCAAGATCCACCCAAATGGGTAGAGACAAGTCGTCACCTAATCCAGTTTAACAGCCACTCTTGATTAAATCACATCTCCAGGGAGATGATCTAATTACAATTTCAACATGCAACACTGAATAGGGATTAGAATAAATGCTGCCTTTACAAAATGGAATTACGATTAAAACATGGCTTTTCTAGGGTACATACATCATTTCAAACCAGCACATTCCACCCTCTGGACCCTAAAGAAGACATGTTTTTCCCACATACAAAATACATTAATTTCATGAAAATATCAGAGAACCTTAAACCATTCCAGTAACATTTCAAATACAAGATTAATACAAGATTATAATCAGTACAAAGTCTCATCAAAGTTAGTTAAAGGCATGCACAGTCCTAAGGCAAAATTCTCCTCTGTCTCTGGACCTATACAAACTCAAAACAAGTTATTTGCAGCCACCATATAAAGGAGGAACAGTCATAAGATACAAATACCCATCTCCATAGGGAAGAAGGAACACGGGGTCACCAGACCCACACAGTTTTGAAAACCGCAGGGCAAAGTCCATAAGATTTCAAAGTCTGAGAGTCATTTATCTTTGGGGCCTCTGAAAGTGGCAGTCCCACTCTTTCCGAGGGCCTATGCAGAGACCTGCCTCTCTCCAAATGCAACCTTGGGGGACACTGGGGAGACCACCTTTTAGTTGGCTACACCCTCTCCAAGGATCAGAGTTGCACCCAGGATCTCTGGCATTTCCAGGGCACACACTCAACCCCTCCATGTGGTGGCAGCCAGGCTCTCCCCAAATCCCAAGGAATGTGCTTCACCCTCTCCAAGGCCTGAGGCGGCATGACTCTTTCACTGCAGTGAGGTGGAAGGCCCATCCTCTGTCTCTCCATGTGCTTGGGTGGGTCTGCTCTCCTGGCCCTAGGCTTCTTGACTTTAGTCCTCAGCCTGCATGGTTTTGCCTCTGAAGTTACTTTTCCTCCAATGTGTCCATTCTCTGAGAGCCCCAGTTTAGACTGGCAGCGGCTCTGTTTATACAGGTTCCACAGCACTCTCATTGGCCTTCTATGCAGAAGCCTTAGATCATGCCCATCAGACATAAGGAGTTTCCACAAACCCTTCCTGGATAACTCCATATCCGATCCTGGCTTGCTCTGAAATGGTTGGCTGGTTTCACATTTGGCCAAATCTTCATGTGGGACACTATTCTCTGGGGTCTCCCTTCCTGGAAGTCCAGAATTCTCCAGAATATCTATTTCTGGGTTTTTTGTACCCAAGAACTGAACTCTTGGGTCTTATCTCTTTCCAGTCACATTTCACTATAAACTGTGAGGAGAAACCAGGCTGCAGTTTCAACATTTAATTTGGAAATCTCTTCTGCTAAATATCCAAGTTCATGGCTTTTAAAATCTGCCTTCCAGTTACTAGTCAATTTTGCCAGATTCTCTATTTTAAAATAAGGATCGCCTTCCTTCCAGTTTGCAATAATATGTGCCTCATTTCTTTCTAATGACTTATCAGAAGTGTCTTTAGAGTCCACATTTCTACCAACAGTCTCTTCAAAGCATTCTAGGTCTTCACTATCAAGCTTTTCACAACTCTTCCAGAATCTTCCCCTTATCCATTTAAAAAGCTGTTTCAACATGTTTTAGAACATATGTCATATCTAGTTTTTCTTCTTTTTATCTTTACTGATAGTCTTCATTTCTACACTCTTCTTCACACCTCTCTCTCCCATCTTTTCCTATCTGTCTCTAGTGCTCCCTTTAGTATTTCTTGCAGAACCGGTCTCTTGGTCACAGATTCTTTCAGTGATTTTTTTTTGTCTGAAAATGTCTTAATTTTCCCCTCATTTTTGAAGGGCAATTTTGCTGGATATAGAATTCTTGGTAGGCAGTTTTTCTCTTTTAGTAATTTAAATACATCATCCCACTGTCTTCTTGCCTCCATGTCTTCTACTGAGAAATCTATACATAGTCCTATTGGGCTTCCCTTGTATGTGAGGGATTGCTTTTCTCTGGCTGCTTTCAAGATTCTCTCTTTCTCTTTGACATCTGACATTCTGATTAGTGTCTTGGAGTACATCTATTTGGATCTATTCTCTTTGGGGTATGCTGCACTTCTTGGATCTGTAATTTTAGGTCTTTCATAAGAGTTGGGAAATCTTCAGTGATAATTTCCTCCATTACTTTTTCTCCTCCGTTTCCCTTTTCTTCATCTCCTGGGACACTCACAACACGTATATTTGTGCACTTCATGTTGTCTTCAATTCCCTGAGTCTCTACTGATATTTTTCCATTCTTTTCCCTATATTTTCTTTTGCTTGTCGGATTTCAGATGTTCAGTCCTTCAGTTCACTAATCCTATCTTCTGCCTCTTGAAATATGACATTGTAGGTTTCCATTTTTTTTTCTTTTCATTTCTTCTACTGTGTCTTTCATTTCCATAAGTTTTGTAATTTGTTTTTTCAGAGTTTTGATTTCTTCTTTTTGTTCATTTCTCACCTTTTTTATATCCTCCCTCAATTAACTGATTTGATTTTTTATGAGTTTTCCATGTCTGTTAGAACATTCTGAACTAATTGTTTCAACTCCTGTATCTCATTTGAATTGTTGGCTTATTCCTTTGACTGGGCCTTATCTTCAATTTTCTTAATTATGATTTGTTACTTTTTGCTGGTGTCTAGGCATTTAATTTACTTAATTTATTCTGGAAATTGTTTTCACTTTTTTACCTAGGATTTTCTTGCTGGATGACTTTGTTGTCTATCTGTTCTTTGATATTCAGTTCAGCTTATTCTGGACCTTTAGCTTAGGTTTTAACAGATGAGGATTTTATAGTCCTTGTTTTCTTGTTTCTTGCATTGCCTGTATGGTACCTCTTTCTCCCACTTAGGAGGGTCTACTTAGGTATTACAGACCCCAGCCAGATTTTCCCAGACCAAACTGATCTCCTCTCAGGAGGAAAGAGTCACCTGCATAAGTTTTCCCTGAGTGTGAGACACAGCAGGTTGAACAGCTTTCCTATGAAGCCTCTGGACTCTGTGTTTTTCCTATCCTGCCCAGTATGTGGCACCTGTTTTCCTGTGGGTCCAATCAGCATAAGGTGATGCTGTACCTTTAACTTTGGCAGACTCTCCCTGCTGGGGACATGGTTAAGACAGAGGAAAGGTTGTAGCCTGGCTTTAATCTCTTCCCTTTTCTAGACCCTGGGGTCAGAATCCCTTGAGGGAGGGATTCCACCTGAGCTGGGCCCCACCCTGCACCTGGGGAAAGCAAAGGCTCCAGACAAACACTCAAATAAGCTTAACTGTGCCTATGCCTGGGGCAGTTGGAGCCTGAGAAGCCCTGCAGCTATATCCAAAGAGTAGTCAAGCCGTAGAAACACAGCCACAAAAAAAAAAAAAAGAGAAATCCTTTTCAGAGCAGGACCCCCATTCCTGGGGTTTGCCAATCAAGAGCTTAAGTTGGTATGTTGCTTTGTGTATCTCTAGGCCCTATGTGGCCCCGCCTTTCCTTCAAGGTCCAGACCTTTCAAGTACTATGTGCTATCCAATCCAAAAAAAAATCTGTTTTTTTTTTCTTTTTTCTTTTTCCATCAGCCCTATCCCCTATGTACCAGAGCAAAAATCAGCAACCTCAGCTTTTACTTGAGGTTCAGCTTGCTGGGGGCCTTTTTTTTTTTTTTTCAGACACAACAAAAAGGACATTGTTAGGAAAATGGCATAAAATGTTTAGAACACCTTGCCATGAAAACATGAAGGCAAAAGACAAGTCTAAGTGAAGACAAAAAACAAGTCTAGGGGCAGTCTGACTAAGATTTAAAAAAAAAAATTCAGAAGAGTAGAAGACTGGAATAATTTCATTCCCTCCTCATTGATACTGGAATTTTTCAAATCACTAAATTTCTATTCTTTCCCCTTATGCCTGGCAAGGTTCTTTTATATGCTACCGGGTACCCTAGAGCAGCACTATCCAATAGGAATTTTTTTTTTCATTCAGTGTTTTAACATAATTACATTACAATTAGGTTGTATTGTGCTGTCTATTTTTGAGTTTTTGTATCTAGTCCTGTTGCACAGTCTGTATCCCTTCAGCTCCAATTACCCATTATCTTACCCTGTTTCTAACTCCTGATGGTCTCTGTTACCAATGACATATTCCAAGTTTATTCTCTAATGTCAGTTCACATCAGTGGGACCATATAGTATTTGTCCTTTAGTTTTTGGCTAGTCTCATTTAGCATAATGTTCTCTAGGTCCATCCATGTCATTACATGCTTCATAAATTTATTCTGTCTTAAAGCTGCATAATATTCCATCGTATGTATATACCACAGTTTGTTTAGCCACTCTTCTGTTGATGGACATTTTGGCTGTTTCCATCTCTTTGCAATTGTCAATAATGCTGCTATAAACATTGGTGTGCAAATGTCCATTTGTGTCTTTGCCCTTAAGTCCTTTGAGTAGATACCTAGCAATGGTATTGCTGGGTCGTATGGCAATTCTATATTCAGCTTTTTGAGGAACCGCCAAACTGCCTTCCACAGTGGTTGCACCATTTGACATTCCCCCCAACAGTGGATAAGTGTGCCTCTTTCTCCGTATCCTCTCCAGCACTTGTCATTTTCTGTTTTGTTGATAATGGCCATTCTGGTGGGTGTGAGATGGTATCTCATTGTGGTTTTGATTTGCATTTCTCTAATGGCCAGGGACATTGAGCATCTCTTCATGTGCCTTTTGGCCATTTGTATTTCCTCTTCTGAGAGGTGTCTGTTCAAGTCTTTTTCCCATTTTGTAATTGGGTTGGCTGTCTTTTTGTTGTTGAGTTGAACAATCTCTTTATAAATTCTGGATACTAGACCTTTATCTGATATGTTGTTTCCAAATATTGTCTCCCATTGTGTAGGCTGTCTTTCTACTTTTCTGATGAAGTTCTTTGATGCACAAAAGTGTTTAATTTTGAGGAGCTCCCATTTATTTATTTATTTCTTCAGTGTTCTTGCTTTAGGTTTAAGGTCCATAAAATCGCCTCCAATTGTAAGTGGGGGTCTATTTTTAGTAGTCAGAATTTGTTCATTAATTCCACAATTGAAGCTTGGTTGCACTCAGTCCTACTGCTGGTAAAGTCTCTTTCATATCCCCGCTGGGAAGCAGTCTGTGGAGGAGGGAGGCTGGCTCCACAGCTTGGGGAACTCACGTTTCTGGGTGGGCTCACAGCTGGTCCAATTTGTCCAGACTGGGGTGTGCTGTGTGTCTGGTCACTGATGTGGCCCCAGCACTTGTTCTGTACTGTTCCTGGCTATTTACTAGCTGCTCTGGAGAATGAGCTAAATTCCACACCTCACTAAGCTGTCAACTTGGCCCCTGTCCCTCAAGATAACTTTCTTAAGGAAAGATAGATAATATAGACTGAGATGATATTACCTAGGAATGCCTAGAGTATACATGATAGTGACTAAATGTACAAATTTAAAAATGTTTTTGCCAGAGGAAGAACAAAGGAATGTCAATATTGCAAGGTGTTGAAAATAGATGGTAATTCATATCTTAAAACTTCAACTTCTAAGTGAGACTAAAACAAGAAATATTTACTAGGTACAAAATTCATATTTTGACTAGTGAATTTCCTAATTTAACTTATATGGACAGTTTAATTGAACACCATAAATACATGGAGCCTTGAATAGAGCAAGAGATTTTGTAGGTTTGTCCAGGTTAGTATGATGCCCCAGTAAATCCCAGAGTGATTTGAACAGTGAATAAAGACGTGTTTGCAAGGTCCCCTTAGGGGAATGGAGAGAAAGGCAGAAAATTCAACTCCCCTTTCTGGTGAAAAAATAAAAAACATACCTTTCTTGAGTCAAGGTATCTTTTTCTGAATGCCTTAGCTTGGACATTTTTATGGCCTTTGAACTGTAACGTGTAACTTAATAAATTCCCTTTTCTTTAAAAAAAAAAAGCAAAGGATGGGAAAATATATATAATACAAACAACCAGCCCACAAGAAAGCTAGAGTAGCTATACTAAAATCAGAGAAATATAGACATTGAAATAAAAAAATTTACTAGAGAGAGACATTTTATAATAATAATAAATGGGTCGATCTATCAAGAGTATATAACAATTGTATATACACCTAATAACAGAGAAGCAAAATATACAAAGAAAAAACTTACAGAAATGAAGGGAGAAACAAGACAACTTAACAAGAATAATTGGAGACTTCAACACCATACTTTCAATAATGGAAAGAAAACGTAGGCAGAAGATCAACAAGTAACTAGAACTGAACAACACTATAAGAAGAATTGAACAACATTATAAACAACTAAACCTCATAGATACCTATAGAATGCTCCACCCAACAATAGGATATACTTTCTTCTCAAATACACATAGAACATTTCTTATGACAAATCATATGCAATGTCATAAAACAAACCTAAATGGAAAATAATACAAAGCATATTCTTCAAATACAACTGAATAAAACTACCAATCAGTAACAGAAAGAAATTTTTAAAACTCAAAAGCATGTGGAAATTAAGTACTCCTAAACAATCAAGGGGTAGAAAAAGAAATCAAGAAGGAAATTTGATGAATGAAAATGAAGATAAAACATACAAATGTGTATAGGATGCAGCTAAAGCAGAGCTTAGAGGAAAATTATATCTGCAACTGTGAATGCTAAAAGAAAAAGGAAGATCTCAATAACCAAATGTCTCATCAACATAAGACACTGGAAAATGAACATAGAGAAGGAAAGAAATAATAAAGATTTGGGTAGAAATTAATGAAAAAGGGAATAGAAAAACAATAGAGAAAAAAACATCAATGAAAACAAAAGCTAGTTGTGATGGTTAAGTTCAATGTCAACTTATCCAAACGATTATGCCCAGTTGACAGGTCAGGCAAACACAGGCCTGGCCAATGCTACTTACACATTTCTAGCTGGTCATGAAATGGAAGGCTAGTATATTAAGTTATCAGTCAGTTGATTACCTCTATGGCTGACTACACCTGCAATCAACTGAGCTGTTTCTCCCACAAAGATATAATCCAATCAGTTGAAGCCTTTTAAGGAAGAAACAGCCTATCTGTTTCATCACTGCTCCTTCAGACAGCAAAACTCTCCTGTGAAGTTCGTCCAGACCCATCATTGGAGCTACCAGCACAGCCTACTCTACAAACTTTGGACTCTTCATTCCCACAGCTGCATGAGACAACTTCAAATATCTCATACTTACAGATCTCTCCTGTTGGTTCTGGTTCTCTAGAGAACCCTGACTAAAACAGCTTGGTACTGGGAGTGGTTCTTGAGAAACAGAATTTTAAAAATGGATTTTTACAATTGGTTTTCAACTCTGACTAGACTCAGAGGCACTAAAGACTCTTTCCAACAATCAAGAGAAACTGACAGTCTGTGGGGTGAATTGGCAAATGAGATACCCAAAATATCACCATTAGATTCTACTAAACATACACTTATACGAGGCAAGGCTCTAGGTGAAAATGTTTTTGATACCTTTATGGAGTTTTGTGGAATTAAGAAGTATAATGATGTTGTCTGGTTGTAGTTAGATATGGTGAATACAGTGATGAAGGAAAGGAATGAGCTGAAGGCATCCAATGTGCACCTTAAGCGCCATATAAACCATGAAAAAGTTTCCATGTGTGACCTGAAAGAAAATCTTATGTCCTGTGCTTGCAGACTTAAGATCTCTAAAATCCAAACACAAAGCCTCATTGTGCAAATAGCAGATATGCAATGTAAACTAAAATCTCACCCTTATATAGTGTGTGCTGTTAAGGTATGGGCTATGAATGGGAAAGAAAGGGATCCTGTAACAATGGGATGGTGATAATGATGGTGATGGGGCGAAAGGATCCCTGGAATCTGCTGAGCCTTTGTTAGATAGACCTATAATGGACTGCCCTGAAGAAAGAGCTTCCTGATCTCCACCCTGCCTCGAGGAATCAGTTTCCACAGGCCTTCAGTCTCCCAAGAGGAGTGTGTCATCCAACCTCCACCTAACGAGATTAACCCTTCAGTGCCTATTAACCCTGTAACCACCTACCTTGGGGAAATAACCCTCAAACCTCTATCTGGAATGATTTATCCTGTTTCACCAGATGAAACTACAACATAATGTCCTAAGCTAACTGGCTTTAAAGATACTTCTACTTCTTTTCATGACCCACCACCACAACCCTTCTTTTCTTCAAGACCTATAAGTAGACTAAAGTCACAATAGGCCCCAAAAGGTGAGGTACAAAGTACAAGGAGATACACTATACTCCAAAAAACTTGCACGAATGTTATAATCCACATAAACAGAAATCAGGGGAATATGTGTGAGAATGGATATTAAGGTTGTGGAATAATGGTGGAAGGATATAAAGTTGGATGAAACTGAATTTCTTGATATGAGCCCACTAAGCAGAGATCCTGCATTCAATGCTGTAGCTTGAGGGGTTAGAAAGAGGATGAACTGTTTTAGATGGCTGGCTTAAACATAGATCCAAAGGTGGCTGACATTATCTGAGGCTGAAATGTCAAAAGTGTCCTGGTATAATATAGATGAGGGATTCAGAGGCTTAGACAGATTGGAATGTTAGAGTAGATTTATCATGGAAGACCTGCTCATACATCCCAGGAATGACCAGAGGACACATCTATCACCAAAACCTTGAGAAATAAACTCATGAGACTAGCTCCATCATCCCTGAAGAGCTCTGTAGTTGCCCTTCTCTGTAGGTCAGATATTAGTGAGAAACTGCTGTCACTAAGTTGGAATCCTTAAACACAATGGGGATGATTGAATCCTGAGTTGGCAGAAGCCATGTGGCAACAGTTAATCACCATAGACAAAGTAGGCATGGCCACCATAATAGACAGAAGACTCAAAGCAGTGGTCATAAAAATCTGACTCACAGAAACTTGTGGAGTTGACTAGTAGATCGTGGGGTATCTAGAAGTAAAATAGATGGGCAGTCTACTAAACTCTTGTTTGAGCTGTATAAGCAGAAGAATTCTAGGTCAAGTGAACAGAAGTCTAACTTGAATTACAAAGAAAGCATCATAGCCCTTTAATCAATTCCCAGATTTGAGACAGTATACAGACTCAGAGCCCCGCAAATGAGGGGAGAGCCAGGAATCCTTGGGGAAGGATCCTTTCACACTGCCAAAAATTTACACTGTTAACCTTCCTCCCAGCTTTCCCCAAGGAAACCTACAGCCTTTCACCAGGGTGACTGTGCACTGGGAAAAAGGAAAGGATCGGATATTCGGGGGATTATTGGACACTGGCTCAGAAGTGACACTAATTCCTGGAGATCCAAAAAGTTACTCTGGTCCACTAGCCAGAATAAGGGCTTAAGGGCTTTAGCTCTGTTTCATCTCACAGTGGGTCCCTGGATCCATTCTGTGGTCATTTCCACAGTTCCAGAATGTATAATTGGAATTGACAAACTCAGCAACTAGCAGGATCCCCACATTGGTTCTGACTTGTGGAGTGAGGGCTATAATAGTTAAAAAAAAAAAAAAAAAAGGCCAAGTGGAAGCCACTAGAACTGGTAGTTCTACCTATATAGCAAGACAGTGAATCAGAAGCAATACTGTATTCCTGGAGGAAGTGCAGAGATTAGTGCCAGTCTTAAGGACTTGAAGGATGTAGTGGTAGTGATTCCCACGACATCCCTATTCAACTCTTCAATTTGGCCTGTGCAGAAAACAGACAGGACTTGGAGGATGACAATGGAATACCGTAAACTTAACCAGGTGTTAACTTCAATTGCAGCTGCTGTTCCAGGTATTATTGCTTGAACAAATTAACATCTCCCCTGGTACCTGGTATGCAGCTATTGATCTGGCAAATGCTTTTTTCTCCATAGCTGTAAGGACCACTATTCTAGTATGCTAGCTGCTGGAACGCAATATAATGGAATGGCTCTTTAAAGGGGGAATTTAATAAGTTGCTAGTTTACAGTTCTAAGGCCAAGAAAATGTCCCAGTTAAAACAAGTCTATAGAAAAAGATCATGACAATGCATATACAACTATGTGATGATATTGTGAATTACTGATTATATATGTAGAATGGAATGATCATATGGTAAGAATGTTTGTGTCTGTTTGTGTCTGTTGTTTTAAAAAAACTTAATAATAAAAAAAGGTCTATAGAAATCTCTAATCTAAGGCATCCAGGGAAACATACCTTGGTTCAAGAAGGCCAATGAAGTTCACGGTCTCTCTCTCAAGTGAGAAGGCACTTGGTGAATAGGGTCAGGGTTTCTCTCATCTGGAAAGGCATGTGGTGAACATGGTATCTTCTAGCTTCCTCTCCTGGCTTCCCTTTCATGAAGTTCCCCAGTAGCGTTTTCCTTCTTCACTTCCAAAGGTTGCTGGCTGGTGGACACTGCTTCTCGTGGCTATGTCGTTCTACTCTCTTAGAATCTCTTTTTTTCCAAAATGTTTCCTCTGTTATAAGATTCCAGTAAACTAATCAAGACCCACCCAAATGGGTGGAGACATATCTCCACCGAATCCAGCTTAACAGCCACTTTTGATTGAGTCACATCTCCAGGGAGATGATCTAATTACAGATGTAAACACATGGTACTGAATAGGAATCAGAAGAAACAGCTGGATTTATAAAATGGGTTTAGGACTAAAACATGGCTTTTCTAGGGTACATACATCCTTTCTAACCAGCACAATCACCACAAACAGTTTGCATTCAGCTGGAAAGGCCAGCAGTGTACCTTCACTGTCCTGCCTCAGGGGTATATCAACTCTCCAGCCCTATGTCACAATTTTGTCCCTTAAAAGTTTCTCCCTCTGAAAAGACATCACACTGGTTCAGTATATTGATGATATCATGCTGAGTAGACCTCTGAGCAAGAAGTAGCAGCTACTCTAGACTTACTGGTAAGGCATTTGCATGTCAGGGGATAGGAGATGTTCTAGTTTGCTAGCTGCCAGAATGCAATATACAAGCATCAGAATGGCTTTTAAAAAGGGAATTTAATAAGTTGCAAGTTTACAGTTCTAAGGTTGAGAAAATGTCCAATTAAAACAAGTTTATAGAAATGTTCACTCTAAGGCATCCAGGGAAAGATACCTTGGTTCAACAAGGCCGGTGAAGTTCAGGGCTTCTCTCTCAAGTGGAAGGGCACATAGTAAACACAGTCAGAGTTTCTCTCTCATCTGGAAAGGCACTGGTTAATAGGGATGCTTTCTGGAGCCTCCAGCAGGCCCCTACAGGAGAATCACAACACAGACCCTTAGGATTTGGGAGCACAGCCATACCATCTGTTGCAGATAACTCTCCTTTTGAGAAACAGTTTTTAGCCTGCTACTGGTCCTCAGTAGAGACCGAACACTTAATCATGGACCACCAAGTTACCATGAGACCTGAGCTGCGTATCATGAGCTGGGTGTTGTCTGACCCACCAAGCTATAAAGTTGGGTGTGCACAGCAGTATTCCATCATAAAATGGAGATGGTATATCAGAGATAGAGCTCAAGCAGGTCCTGAAGGCACAAGTTACATGAGGAAGTGGCATAAATGCCCATGGCCCCCATTCCTGCCATGTTACCTGCTCTTTCCCAGACAAGAGCTTTGGTCTTTTGGGGAGTTCCTTACAGTCAGATGACTGAGGAAGAGAAAACTTGGGCCTGGTTTACAGATGGTTCTGCACAATATGTAGGATCATCCGGAGGTAGACAATCGCAGCACTACAGCCCCTTTCTGGGATGTCCTTACAGGACACTGGTGAGGGGATATCCTCCCAGTAGGTGGAACTTCAAGCAGTGCTGGTTGTTCATTTGCTTGGAAGGAGAAGTGGCTAGTGGCATTTCTATACTGACTCATGGGCCGTCACTAATGGTTTGGCTGGATGGTCAGGGACTTGGAAGAGGAATGATTGGAAAATTGGTGACAAAGAGGTTTGGAGAAGCTGTATGCACACAGACGTTTCCATGTGGGCAAAGAACTTGAAGATATTTGTGTCCCATGTGAATGCTGTGTGGAAAATCATTATCATGGATGAGGCATTCTGTAAGTCCACAGATGGTTAAGTTTTTGCAGATGCACTGCATGCAGGGAATGCAAACCCATATCTTGGTAGCTTCAGCCAAAGAAGGTTTTAATAATCAAGTGGATAAGATGACCCATCTGTGGATATAAGTCATCCTCTTTCCTCAGCCACTCCTGCCATTGCCCAATGGGCTCATAAACAAAAGTGGGCATGGTGGTAGGGATAGAGGTTATGCATGGGCTCAGCAAAACAGACTTCCATTCACCAAGGTGACCTAGCTATAGCTACTACTGAGTGCCCAATCTGCCAGGAGCAGAGACTCACACTCAGTCCCCAATATGGCACTATTCCCAAGGTGATCAGTCTGCTACCTGGAGGCACACTGACTACACTGGACAACTTCCATCATGGAAGGTGTAGCAATTTATTCTAACTGGAATAGACACATACTCCCGATATGGGTTTGCATTTCCTGCATGCAATGCATCTGCAAAAACTACCATCCGTGGACTTACAGAATGCCTTATCCATGATAATGGTATTCCACACAGCATTGCTTCTGATCAAGGAACCCACTTCACAGCAAATGAAGTACAGGAATGGGCACATGCTCATGGAATTCTCTGTTCTTACCATGCTCCCCATTACCCAGAGGCAGCTGGATCAACAGAATGGTGGAATGATCTTTTGAAGATCCAATATGGTGCCAACCAGATGGCAATACCTTGGAGGGCTGAAGCAATGTTCTCCAGGAGGCTGTGTATACTCTGAATCATGTACACTCTATGGTGCTGTTCCTCCCATAGCCAAGATTCATGGGTCCAGGAATCAAGGAATGGAAATGGGAGTAGCACCACTCATCATCACCCCTAGTGATATTAATTATCTATCTAGTGACTAGTGACAAATTACTATTCTGTGTGGGGTTGACTAATCCTGACTATCAAGGGGAAATAGGACTGTAACTATTCAACAGAGGTAAGGAAGAATGTTCCTGGAATACAGAGGTCTCCTAGGACAACTCTTAGTACTACCATACCCTGTGATTAAAGTCGATGTAAAACTGCAACCATCCAATCCAGGTAGGGCTATCAATGGCCCAGAAACTTCAGGAATGAAGGTCTAGGTCCCCCCACCTGGCAAAGAACCACAACTAGCTGAAGTATTTGCTGAGGGTAAAGGGAACATGAAATGGGTAGTAGAAGAAGGTAGTGATAAATATGAACCACGACCATGTGAACAGTTACAGAAATGAGGGCTGTGATTGTGTGAATATTTCCTCCCTGTTCTGTTATGAAGATGTTTGCATTTGTCCATAAGTAAATGTTTTCCTCTTATCATATGATGAAGTTGTATTGTTCATGTTATACTATTTAAGTCATAGGACATGAAGTTTAAGAGTGAATGTTACATAAGGAATTGCACCCTATTCTGGAGAGGTGTCGTGTGCTTCCAGTTATACACAGGACAGCTGAGTACTGTTGTGCAAAACTATGCCTGTTACTGTTCTCTATCTAGAAATTAAGTGTGTTTCAAGGTGATGTGCATACCTGCAAAGCTGACAAGGGGCAGAGTGTGATGGTTAGAATCTGGTGTCAACTTGGCCAAGAGATTATGCTCAGCGGTTTGGTCAGGTAGGCACTAGCCTGACCGTTGCTGCAAACATATTTTGTGGCTGGTTTATAAACCGGAAGGCTGTTGTATTAAATCATCAGTCAGTTGATTGCATCTGTGGCTAATCATATCTGCGATCAACTACGGCACGCCTCCCACAATGAGATAATCCAATCAGTTGAAGGTTAATAAGGGGGAACAAAGACACTAGCTATTACTCAACCAGTAAGCCTCACCTGTGAAGTTCATCCAGACTCTTCATCGGAACTGCCAGCTTCAGAGCCTGCCCTGTGGACTTTGGGCCTCCCATTCCCACGGTTGTGTGAGACACCTTTATAGATTTCCCGTTTACAGATCTCTTCTGTTGGCTCTATTTCTCTAGAGAAAACTGACTAACACACTGATTCTACAAAAAAATTTACAGAATCAGCAAAGCTTTAGCTACAATGACAAGAAAAAGAAAAAAAGACCTAAACTGTTAGAATCAGAAATGAAAGAGACATTATTACCAACCTTACAGAAATAAAAAGGATTGTAAAGGAATCCTATGAACAATTCTATACCAATAAATAAGATAACTTAGAAGAAATGAACATAATCCTAGAAAGACAAAAACTACTGAAAAAGACTTAAGAACAAATAAACAATCCAAATAGCCCTATATAACAAGAATTGAGGTTGAATTGTTAATTTTTAAAACTATCCTTTAAAAAAAAATACAAAGTCCAAAAGGTTTCACTGATGAATTGCATCAAACTCTTCAAAAATTTTTCATAAACTCTTCCAAAATATAACAGAGGAAGAAACCCTTCCCAGCTCATTCTATGAAACTAGCATTACCTTGATGTCAAAAACACACAAATTCATCACAAGGAAACTATAGCTCAAAATATGAATATGGACACAAAAATTCTCAACAGATTACTAGAACACCAAATCCAGAAACATTTGAAAATACTTAATACACTATGACCAACTAGGATTTGTCCCAGGAATGAAAAGTTGGTTTAACATCTGAAAATCAATTATATAATACACCATATCAACAGAATAAAAGATAAAACCACATGATCATCTCAGTAGTCACAGCAAACATTCAAGAGACTAGGAATTGATGGAACTTCCTCAGTATGATAAAGGGTATCTACAAAAACCCCACAGCTAATATTATACTTAATGGTGAAAGTCTAGATGCTTTCCCCCTAAGATCAGGAACAAGATAAGGATGTTCACGCTCACCACTTATATTCAACATTGTACTGAAGGTTCTAGCCAGGGAAATTAGACAATTGTGCTGGTTTGAAAAGGTTTATGTACCCTAGAAAAGCCATGTTTTAATCCTAATCGACCTTGTGGGAGCAACGGTTTCTTCTAATCCCTATTCAGTACTGCATGTTGGAAACTTTAGTCAGCTTATCTCCATGGAGATGTTAAACTTGATAGGGAAAGACATGTCTCCACCCATTCCAGGTGGCTCTTGATTGGTTTTACGGGAATCTTTTAAAAGAAGCAGCACTTTGGAAAAAGCTAGAGAACACAACAGAGAAAGCCATGAGATTCTGAGAGAGCAGAACAACATAGCCACAAAAAGTCACAGAAAGCTGCACAAGAGCCAAGCAGAACCATGAGGCCAAGAGCCCATGCTCCCAGAGACATTGGAGATGAAGAACAAAAATGCCCCTGGAGGAGCTCCATGAAATGAGAAGCAGAAAAAACTGAAAATCTTCACTACATGCCCTTCCAACTGAGAGAGAAACCCTGGATGTCATCAGCTTTCTTGAACCAAAGTATCTTTCCCTGGATGCCTTAAATAGGATATTTATAGACTTGTTTTAATTGGGACATTTTCTCAGCCTTAGAACTGTAAACTAGCAATTTATTAAATTCCTCTTTTTAAAAGCCATTCCATTTCTGGTATACTGCATTCCAGCAACTAGCAAATTAGAATAGCAATGTAAACAAATAAAAGACATCAATTTGGAAAGGAAGAGTAAAAGCATCTCTACTCAAATGTAACATGATCAGGTATGTAGAAAATCATAAGGAATCCACTAAAAATTTATTAGAACTAATAAACTAGTTCAGCAAGGCTGTAGGACACAAGATCAATATATAAAAATCAACTGTACTTCTATACATTAGGAATGAATGATCTGAAAATGAAATTAAGTAAATAATTCCATTAATAATGGAATGAAAAAGAATGAAATACTTAGGAATAAATTTAACAAAAGAAGTGTAAAATTTACACTCTAAAAACTACAAATCATTGTTGAAAGAAATTAAGGAAGATCTAAATAAATGGGAAAGATCCTATATTCATGGATCAAAGGACTTAATATTGTTAAGATGGCAATACCATCAAAGAATTACCTACAGAATTAATACAATCCTACTCTACAATTTCTTTGTAGAAACCGAAAAAGTGATTAGAAAATTCATACGGAATTGCAATAGACCCAAAATAGCCAAAATAATCTTCAAATAAGAACAAAGTTAGAGGACTCACACTTTCTGATTTCAAACTTACTACAAAGTTACCATAATCAAGACATTATGACCACTGGGGAACCCTCAGATACTATGTCAAACATTAGGGACATCCAAATCAATAGGCTAAGCCCTTGATCTTGAGGCTTGCTCTTGCGAAGCTTATATATGTAGCAGAGGAGCTTAGCCTACCTATAGATATGCCTAAGAGTCATCTCCGGAGGACTTCGTTTGTTGCTCAGATGCGGCCTCTCTCTCTCTAACCCCAACTCTGCAAGTGAAACCATAGCCTTCCCCACTACATGGGACATGACATCCAGGTGTGAACATCTTCCTGGTGGCATGGGAGATAACCCTGAGGGATGAGTCTAGCTCTGGCACCACGGGATCAACAACGCCATCCTGACCAAAAGAGGGGTAAGAAGTGTGTAACGAATAAGGTATCAGAGGCTGAGAGAGGTCAAATTGAGTCAAGAAGCTACTCTGGAGGTCACTCTTATGCTTGCTTCAGTTAGACATTGTTACTATCATAACTTGCCAAACCCCAACCAAAACCATTCTTGCAAATTGTAAAGAATACCTAGGGCATTATAGAAGATTCTACAAAAGTTTCATGCACTAAGGTAACTCCAGATAGGTCTCTGGACCAGATAAGTTCTAAAACAGAGCCTCCAACATGAAAAAGTTAGAATGGCCACAGTCCAAATACCCCTAAAGAGTGGGAGAAAGATCAAAGGTGATGGTGGAGTTATACAGAGAAGATCAGGTTTAACATACGAGTATGAGTGCTGAATCAGTACACATATTTCTTTTAGTCTCCAGTACTTAGAGCAGTTAGAAATAAAAACCTAAAATTGTGGAATTGTAACCCATACTAAACTCTGAAATCTGTTCTACAACTAATTGTTGCAATGTACTTTGAAATTTATTGCTTTTTTGTATATATGCTATTTTTCACAAAAAAGAAAAAATAGAAGAAAGAATATAATAGAGAAGAGAGGATTTAGCAAGTGAGTACGACTTCTGAATCAATATATTGATATTCCTTTTGATCTTCAATATCTTGGAGCAGCTAGAAGAA
Source organism: Tamandua tetradactyla (assembly GCF_023851605.1). NCBI lineage: Eukaryota > Metazoa > Chordata > Mammalia > Pilosa > Myrmecophagidae > Tamandua > Tamandua tetradactyla. Next base: position 177,232,450 of record NC_135328.1, read on the forward strand.
AAAATGAAAAATCATGGAACTGTAACCCATATCAAACTTTAAAATCTGTTGTATAACTACTTGTTAAAATGTACTTGGAAATCTATTGCTTTTTCATATATATGTCATTTCTCTACAATAAAAAAATGTTCAAAAAAGACATGGCACTGACATAGGCTGAACATACACATCAATGATAAGAATTAGAATTCAGAAATAAACCTATGTGTCTATGCTCAACTGATTTTTGACAAGTGTGTCAAGACCATTCAATAGGGAAAGAATAATCTTCTCTTTGCTGCTGGGATAACTAATTATCCATGGGCAAAATAGTGAAGTTGGACTCTCACCTCACACAAAAAGCAAAAATGAGATCAAAACAGATCAAGGTAGAGACTTCCGGAGAAGATGGCGGCTTAGTAAGACGCGCGGGTCTTAGTTCCTCCTCCAGAACAGCTACTAGAGAAGTAGAAACGTTACAGAACAGCTTCCGGAGCCACGACAGAGACCAACAAGACAGCGTACCCCATTCTGGAACGGCTGACTGGCTGGGAGAACCCGCTCCGGTGAGATTGCCGAGGGGCGCGGGCTTCCCCGGGCCGGGGCAGCAGGTGGCCGGAGTTCCTCCCTCCCTCCATCCCGGGCCGGCTGGGAGAACTAGACAGGCGGTCCCCTCAAGTTGGGGTGGCTGGTGCCCCCCCACCAAGCGCAGCCCCACGGACCAACTGGGAGAATTGGATCGGAGATCCCCAAGCAGCGGAGAATGGCAACCGGGGTCCCCTCCAAACATGTGGCTTCCCGATCCGGCTGGGAAAGTGGATAGACACTCCCCCAAGCAACTTCGGCTGGCGACCCCCCCCCTACAGCGAGAGTTTTCCAAAGTTAAAGGAGTCACAGCATCTTTTACTGGTGGGAACCGCAGACAGATGAGCGCCACGAGCGCCACCTACTGGGCAGGATAAGAAAAAAAGAGCCCAGAGATTTCACAGAAAAATCTTTCAACCTGCGGGGTCTTACACCCAGGGAAATCTAATTAAATGCCCAGACACCAGCAGAAGATAATGGATCACGCTCAGAAAATTGAAAATATGGCCCAGTCAAAGGAAAAAACCAATAGTTCAAATGAGATACAGGAGCTGAAACAACTAACGCTGAATATACGAACAGAAATGGAAAACCTCTTCAAAAACCAAATCGATAAATTCAGGGAGGACATGAAGAAGACATGGGCTGAATAAAAAGAAGAAATAGAAAAACTGAAAAAACAAATCACAGAACTTATGGGAGTGAAGGACAAAGTAGAAAATTTGGAAAAAACAATGGACACCTACAATGGTAGATTTAAAGAGACAGAAGCTAGAATTAGTGAATTGGAGGATGGAACATCTGAATTCCAAAAAGAAACAGAAACTATAGGGAAAAGAATGGAAAAATTTGAACAAGGGATCAGGGAACTCAAGGACAATATGAACCGCACAAATATACGTGTTGTGGGTGTCCCAGAAGGAGAAGAGAAGGGAAAAGGAGGAGAAAAACTAATGGAAGAAATTATCACTGAAAATTTTCCAACTCTTATGAAAGACCTAAAATTACAGATCCAAGAAGTGCAGTGTACGCCAAAGAGAACAGACCCAAATAGGCGTTCTCCAGGACACTTGCTACTTAGAATGCCAGAGGTCAAAGAGAAACAGAGGATCTTGAAAGCAGCAAGAGAAAAACACTCCATCACATACAAGGGAAACCCAATAAGACTATGTGTAGATTTCTCAGCAGAAACCATGGAAGCTAGAAGACAGTGGGATGATATATTTAAATTAATAAAAGAGAAAAACTGCCAACCAAGACTCCTATATCCAGCAAAATTGTCCTTCAAAAATGAGGGAGAAATTAAAACATTCTCAGACAAAAAGTCACTGAGAGAATTTGTGACCAAGAGACCAGCTCTACAAGAAATACTAAAGGGAGCACTAGAGTTAGATACAAAAAGACAGAAGAGAGAGGTATGGAGAAGAGTGTAGAAAGAAGGAAAATCAGATATGATATATATAATATAAAAGGCAAAATGGTAGAGGAAAATATTATCCAAACAGTAATAACACTAAATGTTAATGGACTGAATTCCCCAATCAAAAGACATAGACTGGCAGAATGGATTAAAAAACAGGATCCTTCTATATGCTGTCTACAGGAAAAACATCTTAGACCCAAAGATAAACATAGCTTGAAAGTGAAAGGTTGGGAAAAGATATTTCATGCAAATAACAACCAGAAAAGAGCAGGAGTAGCTATACTAATATCCAACAAATTAGACTTCAAATGTAACACAGTTAAAAGAGACAAAGAAGGACACTATCTACTAATAAAAGGAACAATTAAACAAGAAGACATAACAATCATAAATATTTATGCACCGAACCAGAATGCCCCAAAATACGTGAGGAATACACTGCAAACACTGAAAAGGGAAATAGACACATATACCATGAATGCCCCAAAATACGTGAGGAATACACTGCAAACACTGAAAAGGGAAATAGACACATATACCATAATAGTTGGAGACTTCAATTCACCACTCTCATCAATGGACAGAACATCTAGACAGAGGATCAATAAAGAAATAGAAAATCTGAATATTACTATAAATGAGCTAGACTTAACAGACATTTATAGGACATTACATCCCACAACAGCAGGATACACCTTTTTCTCAAGTGCTCATGGATCATTCTCAAAGATAGATCATACGCCGGGTCACAAAGCAAGTCTTAACAAATTTAAAAAGATTGAAATCATACACAACACTTTCTCGGATCATAAAGGAATGAAGTTGGAAATCAATAATAGGCGGAGTGCCAGAATATTCACAAATACGTGGAGGCTCAACAACACACTCTTAAACAACGAGTGGGTCAAAGAAGAAATTGCAAGAGAAATTAGTAAATACCTCGAGGCAAATGAAAACAAAAACACGACGTATCAAAACCTATGGGACGCAGCAAAGGCAGTGCTAAGAGGGAAATTTATTGCCCTAAATGCCTATATCAGAAAATAAGAAAAAGCAAAAATGCAGGAATTAACTGTCCACTTGGAAGAACTGGAGAAAGAACAGCAAACTAACCCCAAAGCAAGCAAAAGGAAAGAAATAACAAAGATTAGAGCAGAAGTAAATGAAATTGAAAACATGGAAACAATAGAGAAAATCAATAAGACCAGAAGTTGGTTCTATGAGAAAATCAATAAGATTGATGGGCCCTTAGCAAGACTGACAAAAAGAAGAAGAGAGAGGATGCAAATAAATAAGATCAGAAATGGAAGAGGAGACATAACCACTGACCTCACAGAAATAAAGGAGGTAATAACAGGATACTATGAACAACTTTACGCTAATAAATACAACAATTTAGATGAAATGGACGGGTTCCTGGAAAGACATGAACAAGCAACTTTGGCTCAAGAAGAAATAGATAACCTCAACAAACCAATCACAAGTAAAGAAATTGAATTAGTCATTCAAAAGCTCCCTAAAAAGAAAAGTCCAGGACCTGACGGCCTCACATGTGAATTTTATCAAACATTCCAGAAAGAATTAGGGCCAACTCTCCTCAAACTCTTCAAAAAAATCGAAGTGGAGGGAAAGCTACCTAATTCATTCTATGAAGCCAACATCACCCTCATACCAAAACCAGGCAAAGATATTACAAAAAAAGAAAACTACAGGCCAATCTCTCTAATGAATATAGATGCAAAAATCCTCAATAAAATTCTAGCAAATCGTATCCAACAACACATTAAAAGAATTATACATCATGACCAAGTAGGATTCATCCCAGGTATGCAAGGATGGTTCAACATAAGAAAATCAATTAATGTAATACACCATATCAACAAATCAAAGCAGAAAAATCACACGATCATCTCAATTGATGCAGAGAAGGCATTTGACAAGATTCAACATCCTTTCCTGTTGAAAACACTTCAAAAGATAGGAATACAAGGGAACTTCCTTAAAATGATAGAGGGAATATATGAAAAACCCACAGCTAATATCATCCTCAATGGGGAAAAATTGAAAACTTTCCCCCTAAGATCAGGAACAAGACAAGGATGTCCACTATCACCACTATTATTCAACATTGTGTTCGAGGTTCTAGCCAGAGCAATTAGACAAGAAAAAGAAATACAAGGCATCAAAATTGGAAAGGAAGAAGTAAAACTATCACTGTTTGCAGACGATATGATACTATACGTCGAAAACCCGGAAAAATCCACAACAAAACTACTAGAGCTAATAAATGAGTACAGCAAAGTAGCAGGTTACAAGATCAACATTCAAAAATCTGTAGCATTTCTATACACTAGTAATGAGTAAGCTGAGGGGGAAATCAAGAAACGAATCCCTATTACAATTGCAACTAAAAGAATAAAATACCTAGGAATAAATTTAACTAAAGAGACAAAAAACCTATACAAAGAAAACTACAAAAAACTGTTAAAAGAAATCACAGAAGACCTAAATAGATGGAAGGGCATACCGTGTTCATGGATTGGAAGACTAAATATAGTTAAGATGTCAATCCTACCTAAATTGATTTACAGATTCAATGCAATACCAATCAAAATCCCAACAACTTATTTTTCAGAAGTAGAAAAACCAATAAGCAAATTTATCTGGAAGGGCAGGGTGCCCCGAATTGATAAAAACATCTTGAGGAAAAAAAACGAAGCTGGAGGTCTCACACTGCCGGACTTTTAGGCATATTATGAAGCCACAGTGGTCAAAACAGCATGGTATTGGCATAAAGATAGATATATCGACCAATGGAATCGAATAGAGTGCTCAGATAAAGACCCTCTCATCTGTGGACATTTGATCTTTGATAAGGCAGTCAAGCCAACTCACCTGGGACAGAACAGTCTCTTCAATAAATGGTGCCTAGAGAACTGGATATCCATATGCAAAAGCATGAAAGAAGACCCGTATCTCACACCCTATACAAAAGTTAACTCAAAATGGATCAAAGATCTAAACATTAGGTCTAAGACCATAAAACAGTTAGAGGAAAATGTAGGGAGATATCTTATGGATCTTACAATTGGAGGCGGTTTTATGGACCTTAAACCTAAAGCAAGAGCACTGAAGAAGGAAATAAATAAATGGGAACTCCTCAAAATTAAACACTTTTGTGCATCAAAGAACTTCATCAAGAAAGTAGAAAGACAGCCTACACAATGGGAGACAATATTTGGAAACGACATATCAGATAAAGGTCTAGTATGCAGAATTTATAAAGAGATTGTTCATCTCAACAACAAAAAGACAGCCAACCCAATTACAAAATGGGATAAAGACTTGAACAGACACCTCTCAGAAGAGGAAAGACAAATGGCCAAAAGGCACATGAAGAGATGCTCAATGTCCCTGGCCATTAGAGAAATGCAAATCAAAACCACAATGAGATATCATCTCACACCCACCAGAATGGCCATTATCAACAAAACAGAAAATGACAAGTGCTGGAGAGGATGCGGAGAAAGAGGCACACTTATCCACTGTTGGTGGGAATGTCAAAGGGTGCAACCACTGTGGAAGGCAGTTTGGCGGTTCCTCAAAAAGCTGAATATAGAATTGCCATACGACCCAGCAATACCATTGCTAGGTATCTACTCAAAGGACTTAAGGGCAAAGACACAAACGGACATTTGCACACCAATGTTTATAGCAGCATTATTTACAATTGCAAAGAGATGGAAACAGCCAAAATGTCCATCAACAGACGACTGGCTAAACAAACTGTGGGTATACATACGATGGAATATTATGCAGCTTTAAGACAGAATAAACTTATGAAGCATGTAATAACATGGATGGACCTAGAGAACATTATGCTGAGTGAGTCTAGCCAAAAACTAAAGGACAAATACTGTATGGTCCCACTGATGTGAACCGACATTCAAGAATAAACTTGGAATATGTCATTGGTAACAGAGACCATCAGGAGTTAGAAACAGGGTAAGATAATGGGTAATTGGAGCTGAAGGGATACAGACTGTGCAACAGGACTAGATACAAAAACTCAAAAATGGACAGCACAATAATACCTAATTGTAAAGTAATCATGTTAAAACACTGAATGAAGCTGCATCTGAGCTATAGGTTTTTTTGTTTGTTTGTTTGTGTCTTTTTTTTTTTACTATTATTATTATTTTTATTTTTTTCTCTATATTAACATTCTATATCTTTTTCTGTTGTTTTGCTAGTTCTTTTCCTAAATCGATGCAAATGTACTAAGAAATGATGATCATGCATCTATGTGATGATGTTAAGAATTACTGATTGCATATGTAGAATGGAATGATTTCTAAATGTTGTGTTAATTTCTTTTTTTTTCTTTAATTAATAAAAAAAAATGGATCAAGGTATTCTCAAGTATAAGGGACTCCCATTTTTACAAGCCAAGCCCTCAATATTACAACTTGCGCTTAAAAAATTTATTTTTAGAGTGATGGCTCTGGTGTCCCACTTGCAGAGCCCGGAGGGGGAGGCCTCGGGCTCCGCCGGGAAGCGTCGCAGTTTGTCGAAGAGCCCCAAGCCCAGCAAAGCTGCCGGCTCCACGCGGGACCACCATTCGCACTCGCGCTCTTGTTCTCGGTCCAAGGTCCAGAATGGCCTCAGACATCAGCTGGGCAGTCTCAGCCAAGGCTCCCGAAACTATTCCTACGGCTGTCGCTCGCGATCACGGTCTAGAGGGCGCTCTTCTGGGCCCCGCAGCACCCCCTTCGCTTCAGCTTCCTCGTCTGCCTACTATGGCGGTTCCTTGCGTCCATACGCGGCCAATAAACCATGGCCTAGCCTCCTGGACAAGGAGAGGGAGGAGAGCCTGCGGCAGAAGAGATTAAGTGAGAAAGAGAGGATTGGAGAATTGGGAGCGCCTGAAGTATGGGGACTTTCTCCAAAGAATCCTGAACCAGACTCTGATGAACATACACCAGTAGAGGATGAAGAGCCAGGGAAAAGTACTACATCAGCTTCTACTTCAGAAGAAGAAAGAAAGATGAAGAAGAAATCTAGTCATTCAAAAGAAAGGTCCAAGAAAAGAAGAAGGAAAAAATCATCCAAACGAAAACACAAGAAGTATTCTGACGATAGTGACAGTGACTCTGATTCTGAAACAGACTCTAGTGATGAAGATACAAAAAAAACGAAGAAAGTCAAGGAAAAGAAGAAGAAACACAGATCGAAGAAGTACAAGAAAAAGAAGTCTAAAAAGAATAGAAAAGAGACCAGTGATTCCAGCTCTAAAGATTCCCAAGAAGAATTTCTTGAGAATCCCTGGAAGGATCGAACAAAACCTGAAGAACCCTCAGATTTAACTGGACCAGAGGTTCCTCCAAAAACACTTGCCTCTCAAGATGATAAAACTTTGAACTATGGCCATGCTCTGTTAACTGGTGAAGGTGCAGCTATGGCTGAATATGTAAAAGCTGGAAAACGTATCCCACAAAGAGGTGAAATTGGCTTGACAAGTGAAGAAATTGCATCATTTGAATGCTCAGGTTACGTAATGAGTGGTAGCAGGCATCGCTGAATGGAGGCTGTGCGACTGTGCAAACAGAACCAGATCTATAGTGCTGATGAGAAGAGAGCCCTTGCATCCTTTAACCAAGAAGAGAGATGAAAGAGAGAACAACATTCTGGCCAGTTTTCAAGAGATGGTATACAGAAAGACCAAAGGGAAGGATGACAAATAAAGACTTCCTGGTTGTTCAGCAGACACTTAACTAAAAAGAAAGTTTGGGTACCATGCACACAGACAAAACGATTATTATGATCTGAAAAAGCTTTACAGTGCTACTGTGCCTTCTATTTAATTATTTCAGTCCTTCAATTAAACATTGTTCATTGGGCGGGTCACAGTGGCTCAGCAGGTGGAGTTCTCACCTGCCATGCCAGAGACCTGGGTTCGGTTCCCTGTGCCTACCCATGCAAAAAAAAAAGAAAGCTGCTTATTGATACAACTTTAACAGGTTCTTTGGGTGATTTGGGATTGGCCATAACTTTCTGGTTTAAAAATCCAAATTATAAATTAAATCCTCCTGAATTGGGAGAGGTGGCATGGAGAGAAAGTTTCAGTGAGATGAGAAAACTCTCACACCATGAGGTGTGCTTTTATTAGCTCTACATGATGCCTACCCTCTTCCCACCCAATAGAGCTTGTGAAGGAAATTGTTACTACTCTATTTTGGGTGTGTTATAAATGGACTTGATAGAAACATACAGGAGGCATAAAATGAAATGAAGGCATTACTAGAAAAGGCATATCTGGAATTTGAAAATTAACTTGTATAATACAGTATATAGTCTGCCCTAAATATGATGTATTCTGGTTTTAGCCCCTACCTCTACCCCAAAACAACAAATAAATCAAAAAGTGAACTAAAAAAAAAAAAATTATTTCTAGAATGGTGAAGCTAAACCTACTTAAAATTATGCCTAAGAGTTACCCCCTGAGAATCTCTGTTGTTGCTTATATGTGGCCTCCCTCCTAGGCCAAACTCTCTTTTAATCCCTATTCAAGACTGTAGGTTGGAAACTTGATTAGATTATCTCCACAGAGATGTGACACCCAATTGTGGGTATTAACCTTTGATTAGAGGGAAATGTGACTCTACCCATCCCAGGTGGGTCTTGGTTAGTTTACCAGACTCTTTTAAAAGAGGAAACATTTTGGAGCTTCAGAGCTACAAGAACCACAAGAGCCCACACAGCCAGAAACTTTGGAGATAAAGAAAGAAAACACCTCCGGGGAGCTTCATGAAACAAGAAGCCTGAAAAGAAAGCTAGCAGACATCACTATGTTTGCCATGTGCCTTTCCAATTGAGAGAGAATCCCTGAACTTCATCAGCCTTTCTTGAGTGAAGATAACCTCTTGTTGGTGACTTAATTTGGACATTTCTATAGACTTATTTTAATTGGGACATTTTCAAGTCCTTAGAACTTGCGACTTAATAAATTCCCTTTTTTAAAAGCCATTCTGTTTCTGGTATATTGCATTCCAGCAGCTTTTACAAACTAAAACAGTTAGGAATATTCTACACCAGTCAAACACCTAGGATTCCAGCAACCTCAGTCCAGAATGTCCTCTGAAACACACCACCTTAAATGAAACATTTAGCTCTGCTTTGGTGGTAGGAGTACTTAAAGTGGTATCATTGGATCAAGTATAATACTTTAAGGGTGCCCGAAACCACCCTAGAGACCCTCTGGATCAAAATCTCTCTGATATTCCAGGTAGTTGTATTTTTTAGTTTCAGAGGTTAAAAGAAATGGGGCTGGATGGCAGGGAGGGTGGTATACCAGACATGCTGGGAACAACAGGGAAAATCTGAATCATTGTCAAATTTATTGGATCTGAAAATGTTTTGTGGTTATTTAGGAGACTGTTCCTGATCTTAGGAGAAATAATTAAGGGTGAGGTATCATAATATCTGCAACTTGCTTTGAAGTATTTCACAAAAAGTATATAAAAACACAGATAAAACAAATTACACAAAATGTTCACAAAATGGTCAATCTAAGTAAAACATATATGGATATTCACTGTACCATTTTTTCCACTTTTCTCTAAGTGTAAAAATTTTAAAAGAAAAGTTGAGAAGGGAAAAATTCTACAAGTGTTCTGATTCTCACCTAGGCCTAGAATCACAGGAAACTCTTTGATCCAAAAAATCAGCTTCCCAATTGTTGCCTGAATACTTCTCCCTACCACCACTTCCCAGGATGGACAAATGCACAAAACTTTCTACTCCACATATGTTGACCCAAAAGGTATACAGTCTCAAAGTCCAGTTGAGATTATATTTTTAAAAGAGCAAGTTTCTGTTATTATATCCTGCAAATATTAGTTTACCCTGCCTTTTGGATAGAGTAAAGAACTCAAGATCAGCCAAAAGTAATGGGTACCTTAAATAAGAGAGGGAGGGCCACTGAAGATAAAGAGTACAACATACAATCTTCAGCTTAACCTTAGTAAGGAACTGTCTATCCAAAAAAGGGCTCATTCTTTCATCAAATATATATTTAAGTGTCTACTGTGTTTCTACATGTTTCCTATCCTACTGGTACTAAATATGTGTACCACAGAGCTGTACACAAAAGCAACAAAACTTCACAAGATTCAGAATCATTTCTCTTAAAGTTCTTTCCCAGGAAATTTATTCATAAAAGTTACAACCATATAAAATCTCTTTCTTAATTCTCACTGTATATTCAGTAACAGCATGAGAGAGCAATTGGAATATACTCTATTAAATTCCATCCTTGTTCTATACTTCACTTTGGTAAATTAAATTACCCAAATCATAAAAAGGAAAATAAAGGATAGGGCAACAATAAATGAGAATCAAAGATTTGTTCATAGAACAAGTCATCATCTTTACTAGCACTTACCAAGCCAGCAGTAAGAGAAGGCGCAGACTGTCCAAGAGACTGGTTTCTCATTCGAACTAGGTTTGATGCTTCTCCTGAAGACTGCCAGGATGCCTGTCCCACACTGCTATGTACGCTGCCGGACAAGGGGAGCAGTTGCTTACCTTCAAAAATAAGGAATGGAAATCACATTATAATATATTTGTCAATGAAGGAAAAAAAAATAGAAATACAACGATATCAAATGGATATAATTATTCTGATCCAAAACAAAGTTCAGTCTTCCATATCCAGAACCTATACCCCTTTAAAAGTTCCAACTATCTTGGGGGTGAGAACTGAGAGTGGGACATTGAACTGAATTGACTACTTTCAATTCTTCAGTAACATCTGTCCTCATGCCAGCTGCTCTCCACCCCCCTCAACCTGAAACCCAAAGTAGAAGGCTAGGAATTTAACAGTTCTTTCTAGCCTGCTTTGTTTCTTACCAACTTAACACAATATAAGTGAAGCTGAAGTCTTCTCTAAGGCAAGTTTGGCCATCAGGCTTCCAGAGGACAAATACAAAATCTCTACTGCTTCCTCTAGACTCCATCTGTACAGTCCAGGTTGACAAGAAATTTAATCCTACTGAAAGATTCCAAGAGAGGTACTTATAAAAACTGAGAATCTAGACTTGCAATGATCTCTTAAGACTCATTTTTTCCCCTCCAAACCATTCTTTCACACTGCAACTAGTGATCTACCAAAACAAATCTGGTCATGTCACTCCCTTAAAATATTCTGTTGGCTACTTACTGTTAAGAAATTAGGCCAAGTCTTTTATCATCCTAAAAAGACTCTTCATATATCCAGACTGTCTTCCTGGATTCATCTCTTTTCCACTCTTTTCCACACCCATTCAATCACTCAATTACAATATTATTCTTTGCACTTTCACTTGGGTTTATCTTTGATCACCCAATTCATTTTTTTTTTATTAATTAAAAAAAGAATTAACAAAACAATTAGAAATCATTCCAATCTACATGTACAATCAGTAATTCTTAATAACATCACATAGTTGCATATTCATCATTTCTTAGTACGTTTGCATCGATTTAGAAAAAGAAATAAAAAGACAACAGAATAAGAATTAAAACAATAATAGAAAGAAAAAAAAACAAAAAAACAAATACAAAAAACCTATACCTCACATGCAGCTTCATTCAGTGTTTTAACATAATTGCATTACAATTGGGTAGTATTGTGCTGTCCATTTCTGAGTTTTTATATCCAGTCCCGTTGTACAGTCTGTATCCCTTCATCTCCAATTACCCCTTCTCTTTTTTTTTTTTTTTTTAATTAACGGAAAAAAAGAAATTAACCCAACATTTAGAGATCATACCATTCTACACATGCAATCATTAATTCTTAACATCATCACATAGATGCATGATCATCATTTCTTAGTACATTTGCATTGGTTTAGAAGAACTAGCAACATAACCGAAAAAGATAGAGAATGTTAATATAGAGAAAAAAATAAAAGTAATAATAGTAAAATCAAAACAAAACAAAACAAAAGAAAACAAAAACCTATAGCTCAGATGCAGCTTCATTCAGTGTTTTAACATGATTACTTTACAATTAGGTATTATTGTGATGTCCATTTTTGAGTTTTTGTATCTAGTCCTGTTGCACAGTCTGTATCCCTTCAGCTTCAATTACCCATTGTCTTACCCTGTTTCTAACTCCTGCTGAACTCTGTTACCAATGACATATTTCAAGTTTATTCTCGAATGTCCGTTCACATCAGTGGGACCATACAGTATTTGTCCTTTAGTTTTTGGCTGGATTCACTCAGCATAATATTCTCTAGGTCCATCCATGTTATTACATGCTTCATAAGTTTATCTTGTCTTAAAGCTGCATAATATTCCATCGTATGTATATACCACAGTTTGTTTAGCCACTCTTCTGTTGATGGAGATTTTGGCTGTTTCCATCTCTTTGCAATTGTAAATAATGCTGCTATAAACATTGGTGTGCAAATGTCCGTTTGTGTCTTTGCCCTTAAGTCCTTTGAGTAGATACCTAGCAATGGTATTGCTGGGTCATATGGCAATTCTATATTCAGCTTTTTGAGGAACCGCCAAACTGCCTTCCACAGTGGTTGCACCCTTTGACATTCCCACCAACAGTGAATAAGTGTGCCTCTTTCTCCGCATCCTCTCCAGCACTTGTCATTTTCTGTTTTGTTGATAATGGCCATTCTGGTGGGTGTGAGATGATATCTCATTGTGGTTTTGATTTGCATTTCTCTAATGGCCAGGGACATTGAGCATCTCTTCATGTGCCTCTTGGCCATCCGTATTTCCTCTTCTGAGAGGTGTCTGTTCAAGTCTTTTTCCCATTTTGTAATTGGGTTGGCTGTCTTTTTGTTGTTGAGATGAACAATCTCTTTATAAATTCTGGATACTAGACCTTTATCTGATATATCATTTCCAAATATTGTCTCCCATTGTGAAGGCTGTCTTTCTACTTTCTTGATGAAGTTCTTTGATGCACAAAAGTGTTTAATTTTGAGGAGCTCCCATTTATTTATTTCCTTCTTCAGTGCTCTTGCTTTAGGTTTAAGGTCCATAAAACCGCCTCCAATTGTAAGATCCATAAGATATCTCCCAACATTTTCCTCTAACTGTTTTATGGTCTTAGACCTAATGTTTAGATCTTTGATCCATTTTGAGTTAACTTTTGTATAGGGTGTGAGAGATGGGTCTTCTTTCATTCTTTTGCATATGGATATCCAGTTCTCTAGGCACCATTTATTGAAGAGACTGCTCTGTCCCAGGTGAGTTGGCTTGACTGCCTTATCAAAGATCAAATGTCCATAGATGAGAGGGTCTATATCTGAGCACTCTATTCGATTCCATTGGTCGATATATCTATCTTTATGCCAATACCATGCTGTTTTGACCACTGTGGCTTCATAATATGCCTTAAAGTCAGGCAGCGCGAGACCTCCAGCTTCGTTTTTTTTCCTCAAGATGCTTTTAGCAATTCGGGGCACCCTGCCCTTCCAGATAAATTTGCTTATTGGTTTTTCTACTTCTGAAAAATAAGTTGTTGGGATTTTGATTGGTATTGCATTGAATCTGTAAATCAATTTAGGTAGGATTGACATCTTAACTATATTTCGTCTTCCAATCCATGAACACGGTATGCCCTTCCATCTATTTAGGTCTTCTGTGATTTCTTTTAGCAGTTTTTTGTAGTTTTCTTTATATAGGTTTTTTGTCTCTTTAGTTAAATTTATTCCTAGGTATTTTATTCTTTTAGTTGCAATTGTAAATGGGATTCGTTTCTTGATTTCCCCCTCAGCTTGTTCATTACTAGTGTATAGAAATGCTACAGATTTTTGAATGTTGATCTTGTAACCTGCTACTTTGCTGTACTCATTTATTAGCTCTAGTAGTTTTGTTGTGGATTTTTCCGGGTTTTCGACGTATAGTATCATATCGTCTGCAAACAGTGATAGTTTTACTTCTTCCTTTCCAATTTTGATGCCTTGTATTTCTTTTTCTTGTCTAATTGCTCTGGCTAGAACCTCCAACACAATGTTGAATAATAGTGGTGATAGTGGACATCCTTGTCTTGTTCCTGATCTTAGGGGGAAAGTTTTCAATTTTTCCCCATTGAGGATGATATTAGCTGTGGGTTTTTCATATATTCCCTCTATCATTTTAAGGAAGTTTCCTTGTATTCCTATCTTTTGAAGTGTTTTCAACAGGAAAGGATGTTGAATCTTGTCAAATGCCATCTCTGCATCAATTGAGATGATCATGTGATTTTTCTGCTTTGATTTGTTGATATGGTGTATTACATTAATTGATTTTCTTATGTTGAACCATCCTTGCCTACCTGGGATGAATCCTACTTGGTCATGAAGTATAATTCTTTTAATGTGTTGTTGGATACGATTTGCTAGAATTTTATTGAGGATTTTTGCATCTGTATTCATTAGAGAGATTGGTCTGTAGTTTTCTTTTTTTGTAATATCTTTGCCTGGTTTTGGTATGAGGGTGATGTTGGCTTCATAGAATGAATTAGGTAGTTTTCCCTCCACTTCGATTTTTTTGAAGAGTTTGAAGAGAATTGGTACTAATTCTTTCTGGAACGTTTGGTAGAATTCACATGTGAAGCCATCTGGTCCTGGACTTTTCTTTTTAGGAAGCTTTTGAATGACTAATTCAATTTCTTTACTTGTGATTGGTTTGTTGAGGTCATCTATGTCTTCTTGAGTCAAAGTTGGTTGTTCATGTCTTTCCAGGAACCCGTCCATTTCCTCTAAATTGTTGTATTTATTAGCGTAAAGTTGTTCATAGTATCCTGTTATTACCTCCTTTATTTGTGTGAGGTCAGTAGTTATGTCTCCTCTTCCATTTCTGATCTTATTTATTTGCATCCTCTCTCTTCTTCTTTTTGTCAATCTTGCTAAGGGCCCATCAATCTTATTGATTTTCTCATAGAACCAACTTCTGGCCTTATTGATTTTCTCTATTGTTTTCATGTTTTCAATTTCATTTATTTGTGCTCTAATCTTTGTTATTTCTTTCCTTTTGCTTGCTTTGGGGTTAGCTTGCTGTTCTTTCTCCAGTTCTTCCAAATGGATAGTTAATTCCTGAATTTTTGCCTTTTCTTCTTTTCTGATATAGGCATTTAGAGCAATAAATTTCCCTCTTAGCACTGCCTTTGCTGCGTCCCATAAGTTTTGATATGTTGTGTTTTCATTTTCATTCGCCTCGAGGTATTTGCTAATTTCTCTTGCAATTTCTTCTTTGACCCAGTCGTTGTTTAGGAGTGTGTTGTTGAGCCTCCACGTATTTGTGAATTTTCTGGCACTCTGCCTATTATAGATTTCCAACATCATTCCTTTATGGTCCGAGAAAGTGTTGTGTAAGATTTCAATCTTTTTAAATTTGTTAAGACTTGCTTTGTGACCCAGCATATGGTCTATCTTTGAGAATGATCCATGAGCACTTGAGAAAAAGGTGTATCCTGCTGTTGTGGGATGTAATGTCCTATAAATGTCTACTAAGTCTAGTTCATTTATAGTAATATTCAGATTCTCTATTTCTTTGTTGATCCTCTGTCTAGATGTTCTGTCCCTTGATGAGAGTGGTGAGTTGAAGTCTCCAACTATTATGGTATATGAGTCTATTTCCCTTTTCAGTGTTTGCAGTATATTCCTCACGTATTTTGGGGCATTCTGATTCGGTGCGTAAATATTTATGATTGTTATGTCTTCTTGTTTAATTGTTCCTTTTATTAGTATATAGTGTCCTTCTTTGTCTCTTTTAACTGTTTTACATTTGAAGTCTAATTTGTTGGATATTAGTATAGCCACTCCTGCTCTTTTCTGGTTGTTATTTGCATGAAATATCTTTTCCCAACCTTTCACTTTCAACCTATGTTTATCTTTGGGTCTAAGATGTGTTTCCTGTAGACAGCATATCGAAGGATCCTGTTTTTTAATCCATTCTGCCAATCTATGTCTTTTGATTGGGGAATTCAGTCCATTGACATTTAGTGTTATTACTGTTTGGATAATATTTTCCTCCAACATTTTGCCTTTTGTATTATATATATCATATCTGATTTTCCTTCTTTCTACACTCTTTTCCATATCTCTCTCTTCTGCCTTTTTGTATCTGACTCTAGTGCTCCCTTTAGTATTTCTTGCAGAGCTGGTCTCTTGGTCACAAATTCTTTCAGTGACTTTTTGTCTGAGAATGTTTTAATTTCTCCCTCATTTTTGAAGGATAATTTTGCTGGATATAGGAGTCTTGGTTGGCAGTTTTTCTCTTTTAGTATTTTAAATATATCATCCCACTGTCTTCTAGCTTCCATGGTTTCTGCTGAGAAATCTACACAAAGTCTTATTGGGTTTCCCTTGTATGTAATGGATTGTTTTTCTCTTGCTGCTTTCAAGATCTTCTCTTTCTCTTTGACCTCTGACATTCTAACTAGTAAGTGTCTTGGAGAACGCCTATTTGGGTCTAATCTCTTTGGGTTGCGCTGCACTTCTTGGATCTGTAATTTTAGGTCTTTCATAAGAGTTGGGAAATTTTCAGTGATAATTTCTTCCATTAGTTTTTCTCCTCCTTTTCCCTTCTCTTCTCCTTCTGGGACACCCACAACACGTATATTTGTGCGGTTCATATTGTCCTTGAGTTCCCTGATACCCTGTTCAAATTTTTCCATTCTTTTCCCTATAGTTTCTGTTTCTTTTTGGAATTCAGATGTTCCATCCTCCAAATCACTAATTCTATCTTCTGTCTCTTTAAATCTATCATTGTAGCTATCCATTATTTTTTCTATGTTTGCTACTTTATCCTTCACTTCCATAAGTTCTGCGATTTGTTTTTTCAGTTTTTCTATTTCTTCTTTATGTTCAGCCCATGTCCTCTTCATGTCCTCCCTCAATTTATCGATTTCATTTTTGAAGAGGTTTTCCATTTCTGTTCGTATATTCAGCATTAGTTGTCTCAGCTCTTGTGTCTCATTTGAGCTATTGGTTTGTTCCTTTGACTGAGCCATATTCTCAATCTTTTGAGCGTGGACAGTTATCTTCTGCTGCTGGCGTCTGGGCATTTATTCAGATTTCTCTTGGTGTTGGACCCAGCAAGGTTGTAATATTTTTCTGTGAAATCTCTGGGTTCTGTTTTTCTTATCCTGCCCAGTAGGTGGCGCTCGTGGCACACGTTTGTCTGCGGGTCCCACCAGTAAAAGGTGCTGTGGGACCTTTAACTTTGGAAAACTCTCGCCGTCCTGGGGGTTCGCTAGCCGAAGCGGCTTGAGCCGGCCCGGGGTCCGAACGCAGGGAGGGTGTCCGAACGCAGGGAGGGTTGCTGGTCGCCGCAGCCAGGGAAAGAGCCCGTCCGAATTTCCTAGTCGGCCCTGGGCAACAAGCGTGGCTGGAGGGCGCCAGCGGCAGCGGCCCGCCCGAGAGAGTGCACGTTCCCCGGGAGTCACGGGGTCACCGTTCTCCGCGGCCTGGGGGTTTCCGATCCAATTCTCTCAGTTGGTCCGGGGGCTGCGCGTGGTGTGGGCGCCAGTCGCCTTGGTTTCAGGGGACCACCTCTCCAATTCTCCCAGCCGGCCCGGGAAGGGGGAAGGGAGTAACTCCGGCCGCTTGCCACCCCGCCCGGTAAGGCCCGCGCGCCTCGGCGATCTCACCCGAGCTGCTTCTCTCAGCCAGCCAGCCGTTCCAGGATGGGGTACGCTGTCTTTTTTATCTCTGTTGTGGCTTTGGGCGTTTTCTGTATCGTTTCTACTCCCCTAGTAGGTGTCCTGGAGAAGAAACTAAGATCCGCGCGTCTTACTAAGCCGCCATCTTCCAGGAAGTCCCCCACCCAATTCATTTTTTATGTGGTAGTTAGGTTCAGGTGTCAACTTGGCTAGAGAAGATGCCCTATTATTCTGTTTCTGTTGTCTTAAATATGTGGAATTCATCTATGGCTGATTATATTTGCAGTCAGCTAAGGGAGTACCTTCCACAATGAGTGAGGTTTAATTTAATTAGCTGGAGGCTTAAAAGAGAGAGTTCAGAAGACAGCTCAGCTGCTCAGCCCAGCTGATGTGGAGATGCAGAAAGGAATCACCCTGGGGAAAACCACTGGAACCCAGAAGCCAGGAAAGAAAGCCAACAGACGTTGCTATGTGCCTTCCCCTGTAACAGAGAACCTCAGATGAAAGCTAGCTGCCTTTCCTCTGAAGAACTATAAGTTTTTAAGTAAACAAACCTCATTAAAAGCCAATCCATCTCTGGTGTGTTGCATTCTGGCAGCTTTAGCAAACTAAAGCACTTTGCTTGGCAAAATCGTATCAGTCACTGAAATAACCCACCAATGTAAGGATGTGAGAAAAACGGGGGATGGGGGATATTTTTGTGTGAAACACACCCTTTTACTGCAAACAAAATGTGACAAACTTATTTGGAGTGCAATTTAGCAAAACTCAATATAAATTTTCATGTTTGGAAACGTAATATAAAGGGAAAAATAAGTAGACCAAAATGTTCACATTAGCAATGCTCACAATAAAAACTGAAATACAATGAATGTTCATTACAAAAAATTACGTATCTCCACATAATGAAATAATGAAGCAGCTCAATATGCAGTCGAGAGTAAAACACTGAACATTTCTTGTTGAATGAAATAAGCATGAAGGAATTATGTATCGTATGATCCCAATTATGATTTTTAAATTAAAAAATTCAAGTATATTTTTGTACATAAGTGCTATGTGTATATTTAAGTGTATTTCAAGTACATAGAAATAGTTTGGGGAAAGGGAGACATAGAAGAAAGTGAAGATTAAGAAAGATGTACGAAAGGAAAAAAAAAGAAAGAATACCTTTGACATGTCAAATTTTTAGTTCCAAAATCTTTTTAAGTAGCATAATTTACATTTTTTAAGCAGAAGAAAATTCAATTTCTAAATTTCCTCCCAAATGTACCCTCTATCAGGAAGCCTTTTCACAAAACACTCCGAAAACACAAAAATTATTTTAATGGTGCTCTACTCAAAAATTCCATAAGCCCTGAGTGAAGTCCGTCTTCCTTTGGCAAATGTTGTGGCGTTCACAACATTGAACTTGCCTATTATTCCTCATCTATGTATTTTCAGAAAAACTAGCTTGTTAACTTATCCAATCACATATACAAAGGCTAGCAGCATATCTCTCCTCAAAATAAGAGCCTATTAGGGAAACAGGCTGTTTGAATCTGTTGTATACCCCAGAACAGCAAAATTCTTCAATTCTCACTCAATATTGCTGGGTAGGACCTTTTTGATTGTTTCCATGGAAATGTGACCCACCTAATTTGGGTGGTAACTTTTTATTAGCCATTTTCCATGGAGATGTGTCTCCACCCATTCAAGGTGGGATTGCTTACTGGAGCCCTTTAAGAGGGATCCATTTTGGAAACACCTTTAGGGCCACCAGAACCAACAGAGCCCACATAGCCAGAGGCTGCGGGAGATGAAGAAAGAAAACACCCCCAGGGAAGCCGTTGGAGAAGCCTGGAAAGAAACTAGCACACATCACCATGTTTGCCACATATCTTTCTAGTTGAGAGAGAAACCCTAAACATCATTGGCCTTCCTGAAGCAAGGTCTCTTTCCCTGGATGCCTTAATTTGGACATTTTCATGACCTTCCAACTGTAAGCTTGCAACTTATTAAATTCTCCCTTTTAAAATCATTCCATTTCTAGTATATTGCATTCCATCAGCTTTTGCAAACTAGAACACAGGACTACATGACTGCAGAAAAGACCTATATGAACTATATAGGTATGATTACCAAGAATTCAAGGAAAACAACATCAAAGAGAAAGGCCAATATGAACATGTAGAATGAGTCATTAGAATAAAATAACTAAAAGAAAAAGAAAACTTCTTAAAATTCTAACTAATACACTTGTTATAGTTTGGGATCATGTCAACTTGGCCAGGTGATGGTACCCAGTTGTCTGATTGAGTAAACACTGGCCTAACCATTATTGCAAGGACATTTCATGGCTGGGTAATAAACAGAAGGCTGGTTTATTAAATCATCAGTACAGTGATTGCATCTATGGCTGATTATGTCTGCCTGGGCCAAGGGGAGTACTTTCTGCAATTAATGATGTTTAATCTAATCAGAGGAAGGCTTTAAAGGAGAAGTCAGAAGAGTGATTTTCTCTGCTTCAGCCAGCCAGTCTCTCCTGGGGGATTCATTAAGACCTTCATTGGAGTTGTCAGCTTGTGGCCTGCCCTATGGAATTTGGACTTGTACATCCCCACAGTTATGTGAGACACCTTAATAAAATCTCATATTTACAGATATCTTCTCCTATTGGTTCTATTTTCCTAGAGAACTTAATACGATACTTAAGATTCAAGAGTCTATTGCATAAAATATTATCAGATAAAATTGCTGAGTCAACACATATTTTTATCTTTTGTCAACCAGGAAATATCACTGAAATGAGACTAAAGGAGTAAAACAAATAAACAAATGAAGGCTATAATCCAGAGAGAGAGAGAGAGAAAATGAGAAAGGAGAATAAAGTTCTTGGAAAACCCAAATCAGATAGTTGAATCATAATCAATGGAACTGGGCAAAATAAACACAAGTTAAACTAAGCATAGAGGAAGGTGCAACTAAGTGGGAAGTCAAGTCTGTCCTGCAACTCTCAGATAGGCTCAGAACTCAGGAATGCAAGATACTTAAACTAGGGCAAATGGTAAGATATAAAGTGAAATCAGACTTCCTAAAAATCTATAGACAAAACAGTTAAACACAACCACATTCCAGATATATACAGCAGGATCAAAGGAACTCAGTGTCCTCAAAAAAAAAAAAAAGAGTTGATCCAGGCAACAAAAAAAGATCTTTAAAAACTATTTATTTTAATTTAAAAAATCAACTCTACCTATACACTTAACCTGCCAGTCAAAATGGCAAAGTAAAATACTTCAGGGATCCATCGCCCTACAGAAGCTTTACCAACCAGCATGAACTGGTAAAAACATCTTTCTCAAAGTTTCAGAAAGAAGATAAAGGACTGAAGTAACAGGGAGAGCGCCAAATCAAGAAGAACCCTATTTAAAAGTGGAAGGATCTCCTGGAGCCCTGGCTGGCCTCCCCTAAACCTCTTACCAGCTCAGTGCAAAGGTGGCCCAAATTATTAGCATGCAGACCCCCAGTCCCAGTTCTGGAGGAAGCCGAGTAATCCTTGTGCACATTATGGGAGCATGTACGTCTGGTCAAATGTATCTGCTGGTGGCCTAAGGGACTCACTGACCAAGATCTAGCCCAGTGAGTAGAAGGCAGTTCATCAAAGAACTCCTACAAAATATGGGAGTGCATATCAGGGATTGCCAGTTATAGGAGAAGCAGAGCAGTGCCTGGAACCATGAGGAAAATATTTCATGGGAAGAGGTGACATTTATATCCATGTAAATAGGGAATTCCTAGGACACACAAGAACAGCCAACCATAAGCCCAAGAAAAGATGCATGCACAGAAAGGATCACAGAAGACTCTATGCTCTGATCTGGAGCTATTTTCGAAACTTGAATGAAAAGCCCTGATGGAGAGTATTACACAGGTCTATCTATAAAAACTATTAGCTCCTGACATTTAAGGAAAGTTTTGTCGTAACACTAGCTGGATACAAGATTAAGGAACAGACGTCTCAAAGTCTAAATTCTAGTAAAAACACATTAAAATATCAAAATGTTCAGGTTTCAACAAAAGATTACAAAACATACCCAAAATAGGAAGTGATGGCTCAGGAAGAAGGATTAACACATTAAGAAGGAGAAGCAAATAGAAGAAGAAGAAAATTAAAGCATTAGAAATCATCAATGAGGAGGACCAGACCTGGGACATTCCAGATAAACACTTTTTTAAAATGGTCCTAAATATGTTCAAAGAGCTAAAGGAAAACATGATCAAACAACTAAAGGAAATTACACAAATGCTAGAGAAACACAAACAGAGCCTCAATAGAGAAATGGAAATCATGAAAAAGAAATAAAGAGAGCTAGAAACTATCACAGGAATTAAAAATTCCATAGAGGGTTCTGACAGCAGATTGGAGTTGTCAGAAGAATCAGTGAAACTGAAGACACAACAACTGACAACCCTATCCAGTCTAAGTAAAAGAAGAGTGAACAAAGCCTGAGGAATCTGTGGAAGATCATCAAGCATATCAACATACTCACTGAAGGAGTCCCAGAAGGAGAGGAAAGAGAAAAGGGGAAAGAGAGAATATTCAAACAAATAATGGCTGAAAACTTCCCAAATTTAAAGAAAGACATGAATATACACACCCAAGATGCTCAACAAACTCCAAACAGGATAAACCCAAACAGACCCATGCTGTAACACATTATGATTAAACTGTCAAATGTCAAAGATAAAGAATTCTGAAAGTTCCAAGAGAGAAGCAACATATCATATACAAGGGAGCCTCAATAAGTTTATGTGCCAATTTTTCATAGGAACTATGGAGGTCATGTAAGCAACAGGAGGACATATTTAAAGCGCCAAAAGCAAATAAGTGCCAACCAAGTATTCTCTATGTACCAAAACTGTCTTTCAAAAATGAGGGAGGGATTAATACATCCCCAGATAAACAAAAGCTGAGGGACTTTGTCACTAATAAACCAGCTCTACAAGAGATGCTAAAGACAGTTCTGTATGTTGAAAGGAAGGGACAATAGAAAATGGTGACTGAAGTCACATGAAGAAATAAAGATCTCTGGTATGGGTAATGACAGGGATAAATATAAATGACAGTACTACTGTGTCTTTGGTTTATAATTCCATTTTCACCTCCTACAGGATCTAAAAAGTATATGCATAAAATGTAATGATAAATCAGTGGTTCTGGACTCATTAGGTACAAACACATAATTTGTGGCAAGAACTACATAAAAGTGGGGGAATAGAGAGGTACAGAAACATAATTTGTGTATATTATTAAAGTTAAGTTGGCATCAAAGCAACCAACTTAACTTGTTGATTATTACAGATTAAGAATGTTAAATTTAAGCTCCATGGTAACTACAAAGAACATATCAGAACATATGCAAGTTCATAGAGTCAGAAATTAGGATACAGGTTGCCACGGATGGGGGCAGGAGGAATAGGGAGATAATGCAAAATGGATGTCGGGTCTCTGTTCGGGGTGAAGGGAAAGTTCTGGTAATGGTCAGGGATGAGGGTACAGCAACATTATGGATGTGATGAATCCCAATAAGCAGAATGTTTGGTAGGTTTTGGAATAGGAAGATTTGCTATATATATGTTTCTACGATTAAAGAAAAAAGAAATAAAAAAAGATAAAGACATTTAAGTGCAATACATGACCCTGAACGTGATCTAAGAATGGAGGAGAAAAGACTTTCAAAAAGATGTTACTACTAAGATGGCGGCTTAACAACGTGCACATTTTGGTTTGTCCTCCAGAACAACTACTAAATAACCAGAAACAGAACAGAACAGCTCCTGGAGCCATGACAGTGACCGGACACACAGCGTACCCCAGTCTGGACCAGCTGGACCGGCTGCAAGCACCCCCCAGAACCGTGAGTTCCCAAAGCTACAGCGGCCAGCACCCCTCCCCCACATGCCGCTTCCTAGAGGGGAAAGGAAAGGACTTTACCAGCAGCAGGGACTGGGCACAATCAAATGCCAATTGTGGAACTAATTAACAAATTCTGACTACTAAAAATAGGCCCCCAGCTTAGGTGAATCTGATCAAAGCGGAGGTTGCTCATTTTCGCCCCGGCGCCAAGGGGGCAGGACTGACAGAAAAAGGGGGAAAAAAAAGAAGGAAACAGAGGTTTTTGTGGCTGTGTATCTACAAAGGCTTGACTGCCTCTGAATACAGCGGCAGGACTTTTCAGGCTGCAACGGCCCAAGGCACAGGCAAAAGTGAGCTCTTTTGGGGGCTTATCTGGAGTTTGTGCCTTCCCCAGGGGAGGGGTGAAGCCCCACCCAGGTGGAATCCCTCCATCAAGGAATTCAGACACCAGGGCTTGGTAATTTGAGACCATTAAAACCCGCCTACAACCTCTCCTCTGTCTCTACCACGCCCCCAGCAGGCAGAGTCTGCCAAAGTTAAAGGTGCTGCATCATCTTATGCTGGTGGGACCTGCAGTCAGACAAGCGCCACATACTGGGTAGGATAAGAAAAACAGAGTTCAGAGACTTCACAGGAAAGTCTTTCAACCTGCTGGGTCTCACCCTCAGGGAAAACCGACGCAGGTGACTCTTTCCTCCTGGTAAGAGGCCAGTTTGGTCTGGGAAAATCTGGCTGGGGTCTATAATATCTAAGGAGACCCTCCAAGGTGTGTGTGGGGGGAAAGGCACCACACAAGTAGGGCAAGAAACAAGAAAACGGGCAGGCTATGGTGGCTCAACAGGTAAGAATGCTTGCCTGCCATGCCCGAGAACCCAGGTTCGATTCCTGGTGCCTGCCCATGTAAAAAAAAAAGAAAGAAAGAAAGAAGAAAACAAGAACTGAAAAATTCTCCTTTGTTAAACAAAACTTAAGCTAAAGGTTCAGATAAAGCTGAACGGAATGTCAAAGAACAGACAGACAACAAATTCATCCAGCAAGAAAACCCTAGATAAAAGAAGTGAAAGCAATCTCCAGAATAAACTAATTAAGGTAATTAAATGCCTAGACGCCAGCAAAAAATAACAAATCACACTAGGAAAACTGAAGATATGGCCCAGTCAAAGAAGCAAACCAACAATTCAAATGACATACAGGAGCTGAAACAATTAATTCAGAATGTATGAACAGACATGGAAAACCTTATCAAAAACCAAATCAATGAATTGAGGGAGGATATAAAGAAGGCAAGGAAAGAACAACAAGAAATTGAAAATCTGAAAAACAAATCACAGAACAAATCCATGGGAATGAAAGACACAGTAGAAGAGATGAAAAAAAAAACAAAGGAAACCGACAATGGTAGATTTCGAGAGACAGAACATAGGATTTCTGAACTGGAGGACGGAACATCTGAAATCCAACAAGAAACAGAAACTATAGGGAAAAAATGGAAAAATATGAGCAAGGACTCAGGGAACTGAAATACAATATGAAGTGCATGAATATACGTGTTGTGGGTGTCCCAGAAGGAGAAGAGAAGGGAAAAGGAGGAGAAAAACTAATGGAGGAAATTATCACTGAAAATTTTCCAACTCTTATGAAAGACTTAAAATTACAGATCCAAGAAGTGCAGCATTCCCCAAAGAGAATAGATCCAAATAGACATACTCCAAGACATTTAATAATCAGAATTCAGAGGTCAAAGAGAAAGAGAGGATCTTGAAAGCAGCAAGAGAAAAGCAATCCATCACATACAAGGGAAGCCCAATAAGACTATGCGCAGATCTCTCAGCAGAAACCATGGAGGCGAGAAGACAGTGGGATAATCTACTTAAATTATTAAGAGAAAAACTGCCAACCAAGAATTGTATATCCAGCAAAACTGTCCTTCAAAAATAAGGGAGAAATTAAAACATTTTCAGACAAAAAATCACTGAGAGAATTTGTGACCAAGAGACCAGCTCTGTAAGAAATACTAAAGGGAACACTAGAGACAGATACAAAGACAGAAGAGAGAGGTATGGAGAAGAGTATAGAAAGGAAGGCTATGTGTAAAGGTAAAAAGACGGAAAATTAGATAGGACATATAAAAGCCAGAAGGCAAAATAGTAGAAGAAAGTGCTACCCATGCAGTAATAACACTGAATGGTAATGGATTAAACTCTCCAATCAAAAGACATAGTCTGGCAGAATGGATTAAAAAACAGGACCCATCTATATGCTGTCTCTACTCAAAGGACACGAGGCCAAGGACACAAATGGACATTTACACACCAATGTTTATTGCAGCATTATTAACAATTACCAAGAGATGGAAACAGCTAAAATGTCCATCAACAGACAGTTGGCTGAACAAACTGTACGTAAGATGGAATATTATGCAGCTGTAAGACAGAATAAAGTTACGAAGTATGTAACAATATGAATGGACCTTAAGGACATTATGCTGAGTGTGATTAGCCAGAAACAAAAGGACAAATACTGTATGGTCTCACTGATATGAACTGACATTAGTGAATAAACTTGGAATATTTCCTTGGTAACAGAGACCATCAGGAGATAGAAATAGGGTGAGATATTGGGTAATTGGAGCTGAAGGGATACAGATTGTGCAACAGGACTCAATATAAAAACTCAGAAATGGACAGCACAATATTACCTAACTGTAATACAATTATGTTAAAACACTGAATGAAGCTGCATATGAGAATGATAGAGGGAGGAAGGCTGGGGCATAAATAAAATCACAAAGAAAGATAGACGATAAAGATTGAGATGGTGTAATCTAGGAATGCCTAGAGTGTATAATGAAAGTGACGAAATGTACAAATTTAAAAAATGCTTTTGCATGAGGAAGAACAAAAGAATGTCATTACTGCAGTGTGCTGAAAATAGATGGTACTTAATATTTTAAAATTAAAAAAAAAGATGTTACTAGGATAGTATTTAACAAATGAGTATGACTGCTGAATCATTATACTGATATTTCTTTTGTTTCCAGTGTCTTGGAGCAGCTAGAAGGAAAAACGAAAAATCATGGAACAGTAACTCATACCAAACTTTAAAAGCTGTTCTATAAGGTGGGCCATGGTGGCTCAGCAGGCAAGAATGCTTGCCTGCCATGCCAGAGGACCCAGGTTCGATCTCCGGTGCCTGCCCATGTAAAAAAAAATTTTTTTAGTTAAAAAAAAGCTGTTCTATAAATGCTTGTTAAAATGTACTTGGAAATTTATTGCTTTTTGTATATATACTTTTCACAATAAAAATGTAAAAAAAAAAACAGATCTTATTGGGAAAAAATTAGAATATTGAACGTAAGCTTTAAATTAATGTTAATTTCTTGAACTTGAAAAGTGCACTAAAGTGGTCACCTAAGTGAATATCCTTGTTCTTAGTAAATGTACATGGCAGTATTAAGTGTTCAAGGAGCTTGATATATATAATCCATGCTCAAGTGTTCCAAAAATGGACAGGCAGAAAGATGGATGGATAGATAGATGCGATTGATGAGCTGATGAACAGAAAGAAAGAGATGGCGAGTATAGCAAAATGTTAAAATTGGTGGATCTGGGTATCTGAGAGAGAGGGGCATGTTGGAGTTCTCTGTATGGGTTCTGTTTATAACTGTCCTGTAAGTTTGAAACTATTTCAAAATTTAAAATTAAAAAAAATCAACTCTATTTGTGGAGAATTAGAAGATATCATATCCTTAAAGAGCAGAATGGCATGGAAAAGAATAAGGAATGGCTCTATATGATACAACTAAATTTCAATTAAAAAGTAAGATAATATAGTTTCAGAAATAGCTCTGAATATGGACAAAAAGAAAAAGAAAATTAAAACTATTTACTGTTGACCGCTAGGCCAAAGAATATGGTAGCATTGCATTTTCTTTTCTATTGATGTAATATTTTTAGCACAGAGACCAAATGGATTCTCTTCTTTTTTCATACTCTTATTACTTGCTTAAAATTAAAGTGGTAGATGTAACTAGACTGGGTGTAGGAATATGTTGGAGTTCTCTAGATGGGGGTTGTATTATTTTTTGCAACTGTCCTGCAGGTTTGAAATTATTTCAAAATAGAAACTTTCAAGTTAAAAAGTATGCAACATATTAATTGCTTCCTGTTTGGACCACGACTTCCTGGTATAATTTTCCCCTTAGACTTTTTAAGTGCTTTATATTTGAAGGAGGTGGGGAAGTAACAATGGACATTGGTAATGGAGAAAATTGAAAGTCAAAAAAGCCAAGGATGTGAAATCTACAGCAGTGGGCAGAGAGGAAAAATCAGGCTGAAAGGGAATAACCAGTGTTAGCAGACAACAAAAAAATGTCTAGCAGGTTCAGGAGGTTAATATTCAGAGATTCCATGAGGAAGTAAGAAGATAGCCTTCTATTAAATGTTCTAATAAAAAACTACCACCAGACTTCCAAGAAGATGGCTGACTAGACTAGATCGAAATTAGCCCTGCTCCACAGAAAAGTTAGAGAAGGGACAGGAGGGCGACTGAACCGGCAATTCGGGAGTGCAGCTGACCTGGGAGGGCCTTCTGCACCACATGTGGCAGCTGTAGATGCAGAGGCCAAGGAACTGAGAGTCAGAAAGCTAGAGCCTGGCCCGGAGGCGCAGAGGCGCAAAGCCCGCAGGAGTACATGGACAGGAATGCAGTACTAGAAACAAGCCAGGCCACGTTTCTTGGGCACACTACCCTCAACACCTCAACAGTGCAGCCCCATGACCAATGATTCAACCCACACCCCACACACCTGAACCCCGTCACCAGCTCCCCTTCCCCGCGCTCAAGACACCCCTACCCCACCAGCCCCTAGTGAACATATCTACCCAATACCCCCACCCCAAGTGCAGCCCAACTTACCTCTCCTGCACCTCTCTGGAGCACTACCTCCCCCTGTTTCCTGCAGGTGCTGTCAGCACATAAAGGATGTGGACACTAACCTCCATACCTAGGGTACCCACCCACTCCCACTGCTTATAATGTTGCACAGTCTCACCCCACCATCTCTGAGCTCAGTGCATCCGTTTACGGCACTCCCAGACCCATGTATGTACACAGGCCCCCAATCACATCATTCAGCTCTGAGAAACACATTTCACAGCAGTTCTAGAACCGCATGTGTGCACAGCACTCAGCCTCAACACTTCCCAGCTCTCAACAAGTGCCAATCTGGACAGCCAGGTCACATTGGCCCCCAATCCACAAAGGCAGCACGCTGACCTGCTCCCACAGCTCTATGCATGTGTACAAAGGCCCTGTGCCTTGGACCAGCACAGACCAGGGTTATGCACCCCCAGACCAGTGCACCCACACAGCTACATCCTCCCTGGCCACTGGGCATCCATACTCATAAGCATCAGCATAACATTCCCAACCTGTGCCCATACCTCCTTGAAACAAATCACCATACTGAGTGCTCGAACCCATGCCCTGCTCCCAGCTTGTATAACCACCCCACAGACACAAGGCCTTAGACTACCGAAAGAAATCAATCAAGACATTTACATGCGATGAAGACAGCAGAAGGTCATTAAGCATATCAAAATGTAGACAGATATAGCCCTGCCTAATGACCAAATTAAAACACCAGAGGAGACACAAACTTTGGAACAACTAATCAAAGATGTTCATAAGTAATTCTACTTAATAAAATAAGTAGGATAGCAAATGACATAAAGGAGATCAAAAAGACAGCAGAAGAGCACAAAGAGGAATTTGAAAGAATAAATAGAAAAGTAGCAGATATCACAGAGACTGAAGACTCTGTTAACCAAATAAAAAACATAATAGAACCACACAACAACAAATTTGAAGAGGCAGAAGAAAGAATAAGTGATACAGAGGACAGAATAATTGACTCTGAAGATCCAAAACAGCAAATGGCAAAAAAGATGGAAAGAATTGAATGGGAACTCAGGGAAATGATCAACAAAACAAAGCACACAAATATAAGAATCATTGGTATCCCAGGAGAAGAGAGGAGTAAAGGGCTAGGAAGAGTGGTTGATATAATGGGGGAAAACTTCCCAATCCTCATAAAGGATATAAATATACAAACTCCAAATAGAATAAATCCAAACAGGCCTTCCTCAGGGCACATACTACTCAGTCTGTCAAATGTTGAAGAGAAGCAGAAAATCACAAAAGCAGCAAGAGAAACAATCTACTACATAGAAGGGAAATCAAATGAAACTGACTTCAGACTATTGAACTTCTTGCCTGGTGGCGAGAAGGCAGTGTTATGATATATTCAAGATCCTGAAAGAGAAAGATTTCCAGCCAAGAATTCTATACCCAGCCAAATTTTACTTTAAAACTGAGGGAGAGATTAAAGCTTTCACAGACAAAGAAGTCCAGAAAGAATTTGTCAACAAGAAGTGGCCCTAGAAGAAATACTAAAAGGAGTTCTGCCAGTTGAAAAAAAAAGACAGGAGAGGGAGGTCTGCAGGAGGGCACAGAATTGAAGAGCACCACTAAGGTAATTTAAAGAATACAAAGAGAAAGAGGGAAAAGAATATATAGATCTGACAAATAAAATTAAATGATAAGATGGTGGAATCAAGAAACACATTTTCAGTAATAACTCTGAATGTTAACGGACTAAACTTACCAATTAAAAGATAAAAATTGGGGCGGGCTACAGTGGCTCAGCAGGCAGAGTTCTCGCCTGCCATGCCAGAGACCCGAGTTCAGTTCCCAGTGCCTGTTCATGTGAAAAAAAAAGATACAGATTGGCAGAATGGATTACGAAACACAATCCAGCTATACGTTACTTACAAGAGACTGATCTTAGACTCAAGGATACAACTAGATTGAAAGTCAAAGGATGGAAGAAGATTTATCAAGCAAGGTGTAACCAAACAAAAGCAGGAGTAACTACACTAATATTGTACGAAAATAGACTTTAAATGTAAAGACATCATAAGAGACAAAGAAGGACACAATATACTAATTAAAAGGTCAATTAACCAAGAAGATATAACAATCATAGATGTTTATGCTCCCAATCAAGGAGCTCCAAAGTTCATGAGACAGGCATTCGCAAAATTGAAGGGAATGATGGATGTTTCAACAACAATAGTAGGCGAATTCAATACACCACTCTCCTCTATAGATACAACAACCAGACAGAAGATCAACAAGAAAACAGAGAAGTTAAATAACTAGATAAATCAATTAGACCTAACAGACATATATAGGTCATTGCACCCCAAAGCACAGGGTTATACATTCTTCTCTAGTGCCTATGGAACATTCTCCAGGATAGATCATATGCTGGGGCACAAAACAGATCTTTATAAATTTAAAATATGGAAATTATTCAAAGCACTTTCTCTGATCACAATGGAATGCAGTTAGATCTCAATAACCACCAAAGAATAAGAACATTCACAAATATTTAGAGATTAAATAATACACTCCTAAACACTCAGTGGGTCAAAGAAGAAATTGCTAGAGAAATCAGTAGATATCTGGAACTGAAGGAAAATGAGAATATAACTTATCAGAACTTATGGGATATGACAAAGGCTGTGCTGAGAGGGAAATTCATTGCCTTAAATGCCTATATTAAAAAACAAGAGGAGGCGGGGCCAAGATGGTGGCTTAGTAAGGTACGCGCATCTTAGTTCCTCCTCCAGAGCAACTACTAGGTGAACAGAAACAGTGCAGAACAGCTCCCGGGGCCACGGAAGGGAATGGACACACAGCATACCCCAGTCTGGACTGGCTACACTGACTGTGAGACTCTGTTGCGGTGAGATCCCTGAGTAGCGCGCACTTGCCCAAGCCGCGGCAGCGGACAGCCAGAGCTCCTCCCTCCCTCCTTCCCAGGCCGGCTGAGAGTCTCGGAAAGGCAAGTTTCCCAAGCCGTGTCAGCTGACGCCCCTCTTTTGCGGGCGACTTCCTGGACCGGCTACGAGTCTAGGATCAGAGGGCTACCCAAGCCGCAGTGGCCGGCAACCGGCGCCCCTCCGCAGCAGGCGGCTTCCTGGTCCGGTGGCGAGTTCCCCAGTCCATGGCGGCCGGCGACCGGTGCCCCTCCCCCACAGTCGGCTTCCTGGTCCGGTGGCGAGTTCCCCGGGCCGCGGCGGCCGGCAACGGGCTTCCCTCCAGGGAGAGAAGGGAATTTCCGACAGTGGCAGGGACTGGGTCCAACCAAAGACCAATAGGGGAATTAATAAAGGAGCCACAGGGTGCCCTCAAGCCGCGGCGGCTGGCGCCCCCACCACGCGCGGCCCCCCGGACCAACTGAAAGAACTGGATCGGAAATCTCCAGGCCGCAGAGAACGATGACCAGGGGGATCCCTTCCAAACACATGAGACAAACATGTGCCACAAGCGCCACCTACTGGGCAGGATAAGAAAAAGAGAACCCAGAGATTTCACAGAAAAATCTTACAACCTGTTGGGTCCAACACCCAGGGAAATCTGACTAAATGCCCAGACGCCAGCAGAAGATAACGGATCACGCTCAGAAAATTGAAAATATGGTCCAGTCAAAGGAACAAACCAATAGTTCAAATGAGATACAGGAGCTGAGACAACTAATGCTGAATATACGAACAGAAACAGAAAACCTCTTCAAAAACCAAATCGATAAACTGAGGGAGGACATGAAGAAGACATGGGCTGAACATAAAGAAGAAATAGAAAAACTGAAAAAACAAATCACAGAGCTTATGGAAGTGAAGGATAAAGTAGAAAAGATGGAAAAAACAATGGATAACTACAATGATAGATTTAAAGAGACAGAAGATAGAATTAGTGATTTGGAGGATGGAACATCTGAATTTCAAAAAGAAACAGAAACCATCGAGAAAAGAATGGAAAAATTTGAACAGGGTATCAGCGAACTCAAGGACAACATGAAGCGCACAAATATACATGCTGTGGGTGTCCCAGAAGGAGAAGAGAAGGGGAAAGGAGGAGAAAAACTAATGGAAGAAATTATCACTGAAAACTTCCCAACTCTTATGAAAGACCTAAAATTACAGATCCAGAAGTGCAGCACACCCCAAAGAGATTAGACCCAAATAGGCGTTCCCCAAGACACTTATTAGTTAGAATGTCAGAGGTCGAAGAGAAAGAGAGGATCTTGAAAGCAGCGAGAGAGAAGCAATCCATCACATACAAGGGAAACCCAATAAGACTATGTGTAGATTTCTCAGCAGAAACCATGGAAGCTAGAAGACAGTGGGATGATATATTTAAGTTACTAAAAGAGAAAAACTGCCAACCAAGACTCCTATATCTAGCAAAATTGTCCTTCAAAAATGAGGGAGAAATTAAAACATTCTCAGACAAAAAGTCACCGAGAGAATTTGTGACCAAGAGACCAGCTCTGCAAGAAATACTAAAGGGAGCACTAGAGTCAGATACAAAAAGACAGAAGAGAGGGATATGGAGAAGAGTGTAGAAAGAAGGAGAGTCAGATATGATATACATAATACAAAAGACAAAATGGTAGAGGAAAATATTATCCAAACAGTAATAACTCTAAATGTTAATGGACTGAATTCCCCAATCAAAAGACATAGACTGGCAGAATGGATTAAAAAACAGGATCCTTCTATATGCTGTCTACAGGAAACACATCTTAGACCCAAAGATAAACATAGCTTGAAAGTGAAAGGTTGGGAAAAGATATTTCATGCAAATAACAACCAGAAAAGAGCAGGAGTGGCTATACCAATATCCAACAAATTAGACTTCAAATGTAAAACAGTTAAAAGAGACAAAGAAGGACACTATCTACTAATAAAAGGAACAATTAAACAAGAAGACATAACAATCATAAATATTTATGCACCGAACCAGAATGCCCCAAAATACGTGAGGAATACACTGCAAACACTGAAAAGGGAAATAGACACATATACCATAGTAGTTGGAGACTTCAATTCACCACTCTCATCAATGGACAGAACATCTAGACAGAGGATCAATAAAGAAATAGAGAATCTGAATATTACTATAAATGAGCTAGACTTAACAGACATCTATAGGACATTACATCCCACAACAGCAGGATACACCTTTTTTTCAAGTGCTCATGGATCATTCTCATAGATAGACCATATGCTGGGTCACAAAGCAAGCCTTAACAAATTTAAAAAGATTGAAATCATACACAATACTTTCTCGGATCATAAAGGAATGAAGTTGGAAATCAATAATAGGCGGAGTGCCAGAAAACTCACAAATACGTGGAGGCTCAACAACACACTCTTAAACAACAAGTGGGTCAAAAAAGAAATTGCAAGAGAAATTAGTAAATACCTAGAGGCAAATGAAAATGAAAACACAACATATCAAAACTTATGGGACGCAGCAAAGGCAGTGCTAAGAGGGAAGTTTATTGCCCTAAATGCCTTTATCAGAAAAGAAGAAAAGGCAAAAATGCAGGAATTAACTGTCCACTTGGAAGAACTGGAGAAAGAACAGCAAGCTAACCCCAAAGCAAGCAAAAGGAAAGAAATAACAAAGATTAGAGCAGAAGTAAATGAAATTGAAAACATGGAAACAATAGAGAAAATCAATAAGACCAGAAGTTGGTTCTATGAGAAAATCAATAAGATTGATGGGCCCTTAGCAAGATTGACAAAAAGAAGAAGAGAGAGGATGCAAATAAATAAGATCAGAAATGGAAGAGGAGACATAACTACTGACCTCACACAAATAAAGGAGGTAATAACAGGAAACTATGAACAACTTTACGCTAATAAATACAACAATTTAGATGAAATGGACGGGTTACTGGAAAGACATGAACAACCAACTTTGACTCAAGAAGAAATAGATGACCTCAACAAACCAATCACAAGTAAAGAGATTGAATTAGTCATTCAAAAGATCCCTAAAAAGAAAAGTTCAGGACCAGACGGCTTCACATGTGAATTCTATCAAACATTCCAGAAAGAATTAGTACCAACTCTCCTCAAACTCTTCAAAATAATCGAAGTGGAGGGAAAACTACCTAATTCATTCTATGAAGCCAACATCACCCTCATACCAAAACCAGGCAAAGATATTACAAAAAAAGAAAAGTACAGGCCAATCTCTCTAATGAATATAGATGCAAAAATCCTCAATAAAATTCTAGCAAATCGTATCCAACAACACATTAAAAGAATTATACATCATGACCAAGTAGGATTCATCCCAGGTATGCAAGGATGGTTCAACATAAGAAAATCAATTAATGTAATACACCACATCAACAAATCAAAGCAGAAAAATCACATGATCATCTCAATTGATGCAGAGAAGGCATTTGACAAGATTCAACATCCTTTCCTGTTGAAAACACTTCAAAGGATAGGAATACAAGGGAACTTCCTTAAAATGATAGAGGGAATATATGAAAAACCCACAGCTAATATCATCCTCAATGGGGAAAAATTGAAAACTTTCCCCCTAAGATCAGGAACAAGACAAGGATGTCCACTATCACCACTATTATTCAACACTGTGTTAGAAGTTCTAGCCAAAGCAATTAGACAAGAAAAAGAAATACAAGGCATCAAAATTGGAAAGGAAGAAGTAAAACTATCACTGTTTGCAGACGATATGATACTATACGTCGAAAACCCGGAAAAATCCACAACAAAACTACTAGAGCTAATAAATGAGTACAGTAAAGTAGCGGGCTACAAGATCAACATTCAAAAATCTGTAACTTTTCTATACACTAGTAATGAACAAGCTGAGGGGGAAATCAAGAAACGAATCCCATTTACAATCGCAACTAAAAGAATAAAATATCTAGGAATAAATTTAACCAAAGAGACAAAAAACCTATACAAAGAAAACTACAAAAACCTGCTAAAAGAAATCACAGAAGACCTAAATAGATGGAAGGGCATACCGTGTTCATGGATTGGAAGACTAAATATAATTAAGATGTCAATCCTACCTAAACTGATCTACAGATTCAATGCAATACCAATCAAAATCCCAACAACTTATTTTTCAGAATTAGAAAAACCAATAAGCAAATTTATCTGGAAGGGCAGGGTGCCCCAAATTGCTAAAAACATCTTGAGGGAAAAAAACGAAGCTGGAGGTCTCACACTGCCGGACTTTAAGGCATATTATGAAGCCACAGTGGTCAAAACAGCATGGTATTGGCATAAAGATAGATATATCGACCAATGGAATCGAATAGAGTGCTCAGATATAGACCCTCTCATCTATGGACATTTGATCTTTGATAAGGCAGTCAAGCCAATTCACCTGGGACAGAACAGTCTCTTCAATAAATGGTGCCTAGAGAACTGGATATCCATATGCAAAAGAATGAAAGAGGACCCATATCTCACACCCTATACAAAAGTTAACTCAAAATGGATCAAAGATCTAAACATTAGGTCTAAGACCATAAAACAGTTAGAGGAAAATGTAGGGAGATATCTTATGAAACTTACAATGGAGGCAGTTTTATGGACCTTAAACCTAAAGCAAGAACACTGAAGAAGGAAATAAATAAATGGGAGCTCCTCAAAATTAAACACTTTTTGCATCAAAGAACTTCATCAAGAAAGTAGAAAGACAGCCTACACAATGGGAGATAATATTTGGAAATGACATATCAGATAAAGGTCTAGTATCCAGAATATATAAAGAGATTGTTCAACTCAACAACAAAAAGACAGCCAACCCAATTACAAAATGGGAAAAAGACTTGAACAGACACCTACCAGAAGAGGAAACACGGATGGCCAAGAGGCACATGAAGAAATGCTCAATGTCCCTGGCCATTAGAGAAATGCAAATCAAAACCACAATGAGATATCATCTCACACCCACCAGAATGGCCATTATCAACAAAACAGAAAATGACAAGTGCTGGAGAGGATGCGGAGAAAGAGGCACACTTATCCACTGTTGGTGGGAATGTCAAATGGTGCAACCACTGTGGAAGGCAGTTTGGCGGTTCCTCAAAAAGCTGAATATAGAATTGCTATACGACCCAGCAATACCATTGCTAGGTATCTACTCAAAGGACTTAAGGGCAAAGACACAAACGGACATTTGCACACCAATGTTTATAGCAGCGTTATTTACAATTGCAAAGAGATGGAAACAGCCAAAATGTCCATCAACAGAAGAATGGCTAAACAAACTGTGGTATATACATACGATGGAATATTATGCAGCTTTAAGACAAGATAAACTTATGAAGCATGTAATAACATGGGTGGACCTAGAGAATATTATGCTGAGTGAGTCCAGCCAAAAACTAAAGGACAAATACTGTATGGTCCCACTGATGTGAACGGACATTCGAGAATAAACTTGAAATATGTCATTGGTAACAGAGTCCAGCAGGAGTTAGAAACAGGGTAAGATAATGGGTAATTGGAGCGGAAGGGATACAAACTGTGCAACAGGACTAGATACAAAAACTCAAAAATGGACAGCACAATAATACCTAATTGTAAAGTAATCATGTTAAAACACTGAATGAAGCTGCATCTGAGCTATAGGGTTTTTTTGTTGTTGTTTTTTACTATTATTACTACTTTTATTTCTTTTCTCTATATTAACATTTTATATCTTTTTCTGTTGTGTTGCTAGTTCCTCTAAACCGATGCCAATGTACTAAGAAACGATGATCATGCATCTATGTGATGATGTTAAGAATTACTGAGTGCATATGTAGAACGGTATGATTTCTAAATGTTGTGTTAATTTCTTTTTTTTTTCCTTTTTTCTTCTTTCCGTTAATAAAAAATAAAAAATAAAAAATAAATTTATAAAAAAGTTAATTATAATAGTCTTAATTATTTCTCCTCAACAATAAAAATGGACTCTTAAAAATAAAAAAAATAAATAAAACAAAAAGCTGAATATGGAATTGCCATACGACCCAGCAATACCATTGCTGGGAATCTACTCAAAGGACTTAAGGGCAAAGACACAAACGGACATTTGCACACCAACGTTTATAGCAGCATTATTTACAATTGCAAAGAGATGGAAACAGCCAAAATCTCCATCAACAGAAGAGTGGCTAAACAAACTGTGGTATATACATACGACGGAATATTATGCAGCTTTAAGACAGGATAAACTTATGAAGCATGTAATAACATGGATGGACCTAAAGAACATTATGCTGAGTGAGTCTAGCCAAAAACTAAAAGACAAATACTGTATGGTCCCAATGATGTGAACCGACATTCGAGAATAAACTTGGAATATGTCATTGGTAACAGAGTTCAGCAGGAGTTAGAAACAGGGTAAGATAATGGGTAACTGGAGCTGAAGGGATACAGACTGTGCAACAGGACTAGATACAAAAACTCAAAAATGGACAGCACAATGATACCGAATTATAAAGTAATCATGTTAAAACACTGAATGAAGCTGCATCTGAGCTATAGGTTTTTGTTTTGTTTTGTTTTGTTTTTTTTACTATTATTATTACTTTTATTTTTTTTCTCTATATTAACATTCTATATCTTTTTCTGTTGTGTTGCTAGTTCTTCTAAACCAATGCAAATGTACTAAGAAACGATGATCATGCATCTATGTGATGATGTTAAGAATTACTGATTGCATATGTAGAATGGTATGATTTCTAAATGTTGGGTTAATTTCTTTTTTTCCGTTAATTAATAAAAAAAAAAAAGAAGAGGCATCAGTCACCGCCCAGATAATTCGAGAATGCAGAAAGAGGAGCGTCGGGCAGTTCGCGAGGCGGCCGCGATGGACTGAAGATGGGGACGGTGGTCAGAGCTCTGTCAGCCCTTCTTATTCTCAGAAGATCCAAGTTACTTTCCATGGTAACAAGGTTTCCAATTGAAGCCTTCTAAAATGAAGACTTCTCTGTCTCCAGGGTACTGAGCCTGGCCTTCACCTCTATCCCCAGGCTTCTACAACCCTCTGCTGTTACTGCTGTCAAAAATGATATAAATGCTCAAAAAACCGATCATGGTGGTGAATACACAGCTATGTGCTGAGATTGTGAGCCACTGATTGTACACCACGTACGGAACTTATATGTGTGAAGATTTGTCAACAAAAACATTAAAAAAAAGAAACAACCTGAGTAAAAGTGGACAATGAATGTGGACATCCAACTGAAAAAGGAGTAACCTTGAATTAATATAAACACTGTCATTCATAGTATTTTTAAGATCCAAAACCTTAAAGAAAAAATGAAAATATATTTTATGTTCATCAGATTGACAAACATTTTGAATGTGTGATAACATATTGTGTTGCCCAGGACGTGGAGAAAGGTAACTCTCATGCACTACTGGTAGGAATATAAATTGATAGAGCAATTTGACAATATGTAGCAAATTTAAAGACACATCTTATGACTCAGAAATTACAGTAAGGTGTAAACCCAAAATGAAACCTTTCAGAAGTATCAATGTAGAAGTTTACAAAGCCTTTTATTGCTAAAAATTCCTATTATCAATGAACTAATAAGAATGTAATTGTTCATCAGTAATAGAATGTATAACTATATTGTGACATTTATATAGTGGCATATAATATTGCAGAGAAAATTACTAGCTATATGAATCAGTATGGATAAATCTGTTCAATGGGGCAAAACATGTTATAAAAGTTACTTAAAATTAAAAAAAAAAGAAAAAAAACAAGAAAGAGCAAAATTCTAGGACTTAACAGCAAACCTGGAGGAACCTGAGAAAGAACAGCAAACTAACCCCAAAGCAAATAGGAGAAGAGAAATTACAAAGATTACAGCAGAGATAAATAAATGGGAGAACAAAAGAATAGAAAGAATCAACAAAACAAAAAGGTGGTTCTTTGAGAAAATCAATAAAATTGATGGGCCACTAGCAAGACTGACAAAGAAAAAAGAGAGAGGATGCAAATAAACAAAATCAGAAATGAGGATTGCTGCATTATCACAGACCCTGAAGAAATAAAAGAAATCATAGAAGGATACTATGAACAATTATACACCAACAAACTAAACAACTTAGATGAAATGGATAAATTCCTGGAGATACACAAACAAGTTACACTGACTCAGGAAGAAATGGAAGGTCTCAACAAACTAATCGCAAGTAAAAAGATTCAATCAGTCATCAAAAATCTTCCTACAAAGAAAAGCCTAGGGTCAGATGATTTCACAGGGGAATTTTATCAAACATTCTGGAAAGAACCAAATAACACCAATCCTGCTCAAACTTTTCCAAAAAACTGAGGAAAAAGGAACTCTACCTAACTCATTTTATGAAGCTAATATCATTTTAATACCAAAACTAGTTAAAGATGCTATAAGACAGGAAAACTGCAGGTCAAACTTCCTAATGAACATAGATACAAAAATTCTCAATAAAATATTAGCAAATTGACTCCAACAACACATTAAAAGAATTGTA
Organism: Tamandua tetradactyla; assembly: GCF_023851605.1. Taxonomy (NCBI): domain Eukaryota; kingdom Metazoa; phylum Chordata; class Mammalia; order Pilosa; family Myrmecophagidae; genus Tamandua; species Tamandua tetradactyla. The sequence continues at coordinate 177,272,421 of NC_135328.1, forward strand.
CACCATGACCAAGTGGGGTTTACACCAGGAATGCAATGATGGTTCAACACAAGAAAATCAATTAATGTAATACAGCACATTAACAAATCAAAAGGGAAAAGTCACATGATCATCTCGATTGATGCTGAAAAAGCATTCGACAAAATTCAGCATCCTTTTCTGATAAACACATTCCAAAAGATAGGAATCAACGGTAACTACCTCAATATGATAAAGGGAATATATGAAAAACTGATAGCCAGCATCGTATTCAATGGAGAGAGACTGAAAGCCTTCCCCCTAAAATCAGGTACAAGACAAGGGTGCCCACTGTCACCACTATATTTCAACACTGTGCTAAAAGTTCTAGCTAGAGCAATCAGGCAGGACAAAGAAATAAAAGGCATCCACATTGGAAGGGAATAAGTAAAAGTCTCATTATTTGCAGATGATATACTATACTTGGAAGATCCTGAGAAATCTACAACAGAATTACCTGAGCTAACAAACAAATTTAGCAAGGTGGCAGGATATAAAATTAATGTGCAAAAATCAGTAACATTTCTATATACAAGCAATGACCTAGCTGAGGTGTCAGCTCAAGAAAAAATTTCACTCAAAATAGCAACTAAAAGAATCAAATACTTAGGAATGAATTTAACTAGGGATGTAAAGGACTTGTACACAGAAAACTACATAACACCGCTAAAAGAAATCAAAGGAGACCTAAACAGGTGGAAAAACATTCCCTGCTCATGGATAGGAAGGCTAAATATAGTTAAGATGTCAATTTTCCCCAAATTGTTCTACAGATTCAACACAGTACCAATCAAAATTCCAACAACCTACTTTGAAGATTTGGAAAAGCTAACTACCAAATTCATTTGGAAGGGAAAGAGACCACGAATAGCTAAAAGCACATCCCCAAAAAGAACAACGAAGTGGGGGAATTAACACTCCCTGACTTTAAAACCTATTATAAAGCCACAATGGTCAAAACAGTATGGTACTGGCACAAAGACAGAAGCATTGACCAATGGAATCAAATCGAGAGTGCAGAAACAGACCACCAAGTCTATGGTCAACTGATTTTTGACAAAAGTTGGTTGAGAAAATCAATAAAATTGATGGGCCACGAGCAAGACTGACAAAGAAAAAAAAGAGAGAGAATGCCCTCAAATCCTCTGAACTGGGACAAAATAGTCTTTTCAATAATTGGGCATGGAAGAACTGGATATCAACAGCCAAGAGAATGAAAGAGGACCCCTATCTTATATCCTACATAAAAATTAATTCAAAGTGGATTAAATATAAATATAAGAACAAGCACCATAAAGCTTCTAGAAGAAAATACAGGGAAACATCTTCAAGACCTAGTAATGGGAGGTAGCTTCCTAAACTTTACACCCAAAGCACAAGCAACAAAAGAAAAAATAGATAAATGGGAACTCCTCAAAATCAAGTACTACAACTAATTGTGGTACTGCACTTTGAAATTTATAGCTTTTTTGTATATACATCATTGTTCACAAAAAAGAAGGAAAAAAATCAATTGTGATGATAAAGTATTTAAGCCCTCTAGCCTCCTATATTCTGGAGCAGTTAGAAGGAAAAATATGAAAGGATTAAATGGTAGCCCATGACAAAGTTTGGGATCTATTCTGTAACCACTTTTTGAAGAGTGCTTTGAAAAGTATTGCTTTTTTTATTTCTTTGCTTTCTGTATCTGTTATACTATACAATAAAAAAAGTTTAAAAAAGACTACCTCCAGAAAAGAAGCTGTCAAAAGTGCCAAATCAGTTGGGGCACCCTTAAATACTGACAATAAAGTCCCACATTTTTCATAAACAAAATTAGAAATTTACCTGACAGAGAACTGGCCAGACTTCCTCTCCGTAACTTACAGTCATCCTGACTAAGCTGTCGTTGGAGTTTAGCTTTTCCAGTGGATGAAAGTACGTCAGGATTACTGAGCTTCCTGAAGAGCAGGGGACTAAGTCCAGTTACCACATCCTTTAAAGAGAAAAGGACAGAAGTCTTTAATATATTTTCTATAATATAGGAACTTTATATTAAGCCTCTCTCTACAACATTCTTACAGTTTAAAAGTACCAACATTTTATATTTCCTGCTCAATAGCTAAATCCAGAAACACGTTTTTGAGTGAAAGCTGTTTGGAAGTACTATGAAGGAGGTAGAATACTGATTATAAATTGCCAAAGGACAAACAAAGGAGAATGTTCAGAATACAGTAAGACAAGCATTTTGATAGAATGTAATTCATAACAAGTGCACCGTTAGTTACATTAACTATTTACTTTTCTCTTTGTATTCACATATTTTTCCTATACCAAAAAAAGAAAGGCATATTTTAGTTGTTTATTTTTTTTTAAAAAAGCATTATAGACCTTCCTTTACCTATCATACAATGTTAGAAATAACTCTAACATTCAGCTAATGCTAAAATAAAAGAGAGTTTGTCTTTATATGCCTTCAGGGAGCTAACTACATGTTTTCAAAGACAAAGTATAAAAACGGCTATGGAGAAAATAATATGAAACACTAACACTGCCTCACATCTATCTTTATTTTAGTGTTGTCCATTCCATCCCCACCGCCTGCGCAATGCCTCCTCCTCCTCACTCAATAAGCAGTGTCAAACCACACCATCAAGATTTAGACATTTTTCAAATACCTGGCCAACGTCAACCTCATCAGCAGCATTAAATCAGAAACTCTTTTTAACAAAACAATGCCAATAAGTCACCTCTTCAAGATTTCAATGAAAAGCTATAATAAAAACTGATAAGCAACACATCAAACTGATCTGGACAGCACAGAAACAAAAGAAGGGGCATAAAGAGAAATAACTGACACCTCTAATACCTGCCATTTGAAAATTAAGACTTGTCAGCTAACAGGCACCATGACAATCCCAAAAGTCACAGGGGAAAAAAATTAATGCCCACCTCTCAGAGAAAGTTTTTTTTTTAATTCCAAAGTCATAAATTGATTGGTGGGTTTCCAAACAGGAGAATACTAAGATGGTTAAGATGGTTAGTGGTAGCTATCCAGTACATGATTTACAAATAAAAACGTGAAGAAGAAAATATTTTTTTAAAAATTGGTGGTAAATGAATAAAAGGAAAAGGAAGATACTGAGGTACTGAACTATTAAAGCAACTAATAAGTCCAGGAAATTGTAGGAGGAATGAGCAGGGGAAAAAAAATTAGTAACAGTAGTAAAAACAAAAAGAGAAGGCAACCTACATTTCCAGTATTTCATCTAGCAAGGATCAAATAATACCTTTGGATCAAGGAGAAACCATGAGTGGAAGATGAATTATGTATCCCAATTTAGACATGTTCTTAATCTTAATCTTCACTTCTGTGAGTATGAACCCAGTATAAATAGGTCTTCTTGAAGATGTTATCTTTAGTATGGCCCAATAGAAAAAGGTGGGTCTTAATCTAGATCACTAGAGGCCTGATACAGAAAAAGCCAGAGGAAAGAGCTAGAAGCAAGAAGTCAGCAGGAACCCAGATAAGAAAGGAGAAGATATCACCAAAAGACAGGGAAGCCATGGAATCCAAGTATTACCTAAAGCCAGTACAAGAACACTACTGAGGCCAAAAAGAAACCTTCTAACCTCCAAAACTGTGAGGTAATTAAAGCTTGTTGTTTAAGCCAACCTATTGGTGGTATTTCCATAGCAACCTGGAAAACTAACACACCATGGAAGGAAGCCATGGAAGCCAAGTCTGGGCACTACTGCTGATAATCAACAAAGATGAATGGCCACTGGGAGAGGCAATACTCCCAACAAAAAGTTCTATTGGATGGGACTGAAGGTGGAGTGGATGTCCCATAAAAGGTAATGTGGAAAAAGAGCTGCCACATCCAAAAAAATAAAAACTTACAAATGAGCTACAAAAGAGAGTCAGCATTGTCTATGTCTGTCATATACTGTCTGGATGGACAATCAGTCTTAGCCAGGAACAACCACCAAGAGAGGACTCAATCAGCAACAATTAAGATAAAGACATATCCTTTTCAATTTCTCTATCCCAACCATGACACACCAATGAAAAGATGGCAGAAAACAGAAGACAGAAACAGTGAAATTTCAAATATATCATGTCCCTTCTTATTCCAAGTCTCTCCAAAACCTGAAAAAGGGAAAAATATATAAATTATAATGGATACAAAATTCAAGTTTTAATTAAGATGTCTTTTTAATTTTTTACTTAAGTACATTATTTAGTTCAGAAAAGTACACAAACCTAAGTGAATTTTTACTAACTGAACATATGCATATCACCAGAACCAAGATTTAAAAACTAATTTTTAAGAAGACAGAAACAGCACCCCAGAAAGCCCCCTTGTGTTCCACTGTAGTAGTGACCCAAAATCCCCTCACCAGGGTAAACAAAATTCAGGCAAAAACTGAACCTTTTATATAGTCAAATATTAATGAATTGACCCAAGATGTCATTACAGAACAGACAGGACAGGAGAAGAAGGATTCAATAGCAGATTGGAGCTGGCAAAGAAAGAATCAGTGAACTTGAAGATAATTGACAATTGAAATAATCCAATCTGAGGAGCAGAAATCAGAATGAAAAAAATGATGGTGGCACAACATGGTGAATGAAATTAACAGTACTAAATTACATACCTGAATGTGGCTAATGGGAAATTTTAGGTTGTTTACAAGTTACCAATTTTTTTTTTAAAAAAAAAAAGACATGAGCAAACCAGACTACTCACAGAAAAAGAAAAAAGAATAATTCTTAAAGAAATGAGGATCTCACTCCTAATAAGAGAAATATAAGTTGCGACACTGAGATATAATTTTTCGCCTACCATATTAGGAAAGATTGCACACATGTGGGAAGAGTGTGGGCAAGCAGGCACACACACACCGGTGGGAAACCTCTGTAGAAAGCAACTGGTAACATTTATCAGAATGACAAATATAACCAACCAATGGCCTTTCACTTCTAGGAATTTATCCCACTGATTTTTTACATACAATATCAGATGCACAAGGTCATTCAGTGCAGTTTTACCACATGAGATCCAATAGGGGTGATAAAAGTGAACAGGGCATGAGGAACCTGTGGGACACCATCATGGGAATCCAAGGAGGAGAAAAAGGAATGGGCAGAAAGAATGCAAAGAAATAATGGTTGAAAACTTCCCAAATTTAACAGAAATTATTTATAAAAACATCCAAGATGCTCAACAAATTATAAACAGAATATACTCAAATAGACCCCACCATGCTACATTATAAGCAAATTGTCAAATTACAGGGATAAAGGAGAATTTCATGCTACATTATTAATAAACTGTCAAATTACAGGGATAAAGGAGAATTTTGAAAGTCACAACAAAGAAGCAATGAGTCACAGCAAGGGAGCATCAATAAGACTAAATGCTGATTTCTCACTGGAAGCCATGAAGGCAAGAAGATGTGGGAAAACATATTTAAAATGTTCAAAGCAAAAAAATGCCAACCAAGAATTCTATATCCAGCAAAACTGTCTTTCAAAGAAATGAAGGAGGGGTTAAGACACTCCCAGATAAACAAAAACTGAGGGAGGTCATCACCACTAAGATGGCCCTACAAGAAATGCTAATGGTAGTTCTGCAAGTTGAAAGGAAAGGACATCAGACAATTCATTAAAGTCACATAAAGAAATAAAGATCTCTGGTAAAGAAAATAACATTGGTAAATATAAATACCAGTACCATTCATTTTTTATTTTTAATTCAGTATTTTACTTCCTGCAGGATCTAAACGGCAAATGTATAAAATGCTCTGAACTCATAATATATGAACAGGTAATCTGTAAAAAGAACCACATAAAGGTGAGGGGTCAGAGGAATATAGGAACACAGTATATGTGTATACTATTAAAGTTAAGTTGGTATAAAAGCAAACAAAATTATTGAAGATTTAGGATGTTAAACTTAAGTACCATGGTAATCACAAAGAAAATATCAGAGAACAGGCAAACTCAGAGACAGAAATTAGACTACAGGTTACCAGGGTGGCCCAGACGCAATGGGGAGTTAATATAAAATGAGTGTAGGATTTCTGTTTGGGGTGAACGGAAATGGGAATAGTGGTAAGGGAACACTAGAACACTGTGAATGTGATTAATTCCACTGAATGGTATGCTTGGGAGGATTGGGGGTGGGAAGATTTGTGTTATATGCGTGCACAATTAAAGAAAAAAGAAAGAAAAACAAACAAAAAACTGGAATGATAGTAAAAAATGGAATGGTAGAAATGCTAAGTGATACATACTCATCTCCTAATGAAAAGAAATGGATTATAGCACAGATTTATCTGTAAACTGATTAATATTAAAAGGATATTTCTATGTTACACATTTTACAAAACCAAGCGCATCCAGTTAAAAGTTTTGGTGTAAGAAAAATACAACAAAACTTTAAAACTACTTTAAAATAATGCTGATAAAACACTAATATTTGAAATATTAACAATCCCTAAACTTCTTTCAATAACCTTCTCAAAACAAATGTGCATCAAATATATTATGTATTATACTGTACCTCTGGTTGTCCAGCACAGTTTCATTAGAAATACAATAATATCTAAAATTAAAAACTTGGTTATGAAAAAAAATTCACTTAGAAAATAAGAAAAATATTTCAACATTTGATCAAAGAGGATATACAGGTAGGGAGTGTTAGGTCAGGGGAACGGGGAAGGGCACTGCAACTGGAGCTGCGGAGGCTGTGTCACCCCTCCCAACATGACTTCCGGAACTAATGAACTGCCCCTTCCAGACGTCACCTGACCTCCATCCTTAAAAGCTGCCTGTGCCGAAGCCCACGTGCGCACTCACCTCCCTCCATCTTGGGTTTGGTGAGCTCTGCCCGGGAGCGCAGAAATAAACCCGCCCACTTTAAATATTCTGGTCTACCTTTCTTCTTTCTCACCCTTTCGCCTCCTGAACCTTTCAGTGAGTATATAACTTGCTAGAAATAACTTTAATATTATAACCCAAGAAATGCAAATTAAAACCACAATGAAGTATCTCTACACACCACCTATCAGAATGAATAAAATAAAAAATAATGACACAAACAAATATTAGTGAGGAGGCAGAGTAACTGAATTATTCATACATTGCTAGTAGGTGTGTAAAATGGTACGGTCATGCTAGAGAAAAGTTTGCAGTGTCTTAAAAATTAAACGTACAACTATCATGTGGACCAGCAATTGCACTCACGGGCTTTTGTCCCAGACAAATGAAGACATGTTCACACATAAACTTTTATACAAATAATTATAGCATCTTTATTCACAATAGCCAAAACCTGGACACAATCCATATGTCCTTCAATAGATAAACTATTACACTATGATACATCCACATCAAACTGTGGTACATCCAAATCATGGACTAAATACTAAGCAAAAGAAAGGAACAAACTTGATAGACTCAACAACCTGAATGTCTCTCCACATAAATATGCTGAGTGAAAAAACTGCCATCCCCCAAAATTTACATATTGTAAGAGTCCATTTAAATAACATTCTTGTGACAATGAAACTACAGAAATGAAGAACAGAATAGTGATACTAATTGTCATGGATTAAGTGGGGGAGGGGACTAGAAGCAAGAGCAAAGTGAGTGTGGTATAAAAGGGATTCTTGTGGTGATGGTAATGCTCGGTATCATGGTTGTATCACTGTTGATATCCAGACTGTGATACTGTACAATAGTTTTGTAATATGTTACCATTAATCTCAATGTATTATTTCTAACTGTATGTGAATCTATGACTATCTGAAAATAAAGTTATTTGTTAAAAGTTCTTTATTGCCAATCCCTTATCCTAAGTGTTCTTCTAATCTCTATATGTGCTACTATGGACTTACAGTTCTGTGTTTTAATTATTGTTTTCAAGCTGAATTCACAAATACATTATGAGCTTCCCCAAAACTTATCAGTCATAAAGGACTAATGGATCCTAAATTTAAGAAAGACTCAAATTCAGTTCCACAGTTTACCAACTAGGTTACTTTGAACAAGTTACTAAAACACTTGTGACACAATTCCCTTTTCTCCTCCCACCTTTTTATTATAAGTGCCCACCTTTTTATATCATCAGCACCTATAATAGTATTTGACATATAGAAGACACTCAATGAACATTTGCTACATTAGTAAATTAAACAATTCACATTATTGACATTATCTAATATTTCGTAAAAAGCATGCATTCATTTGAAACGTTATTTTTTTTAAAGTACCACACCCAACTCTTATCTAACATTGCATATACTTATCATGGGACATATAAAATACATATACATAACATATGCATGTAAATATACAAGTTGCATATGTATATATAAAAATATGTTTATACTTACAATATTAAATATAATGATCATATTAAGCCTTAACACAAGTAACGTTCTTAAATTACTTAAATATCAGAGCACAGAATTCTCGGAAGATGGTAACAGCAATAACAGCATAGTTTGGGGATCTTCTTGAATCCTCAGGTCAAAACACACACAGCAACTAAATTCCAAAGTGAAAAACCCATGGACAAGATTTACAACAAAACCAGGTGACAAGATGTACCCCAATGATTAAAATATAAGCAGCTGGAGACAAACAACCAATAGCTACGACCTACATACTATATGTGTCTATGAGGAGAAAGCAAGGGGATGCAATAGGCATCTGACAGACCTAGAATGAGAGATTCCCAAAGAGTCACAGGTAATCACTTGAAAACATGAGGGGCCAACTTCAGAACTGAGAACAGTTTTGCCTACTCCAATAGTAGATGAATGCAAAAGGGCCTGCATTGAGATCTGATGGGAAATGGAAGGAGATGAACTCTTCAAAAACGACCTGCAGGCACTAACTTCCACAACAAGATCCCACACAAGGAGTGGAATTAAACTGAAATAGATAGGGAGAGAGGATTGTGGGAATATGAGTAGAAGAGTAGGAAGTCCCAGGAAACAGTCCCTGCACCAAAACAACTATTGAACTGGCATGAAGTGTGTAAACCAACTATTTGGAACTATGAAATCTAATGGAACACTATACAGTATCCAGGGAAGAGCTGTAGAACAGGCTGGTAAATATCCAGTGAATTTCACACTCCCTACAGTGGCTACCATCCCCCAACCATATGGCAGGCAGCAGTGGGGACTGTAGCCAAGGCCCCTGGTGCAGCTTGCTGGTGCCATGGTGGGATACAAAGACCTAGTACTCCAAAATCTATGGGTATGTGGTCTGATCATTGATGATTATTTCTGATCAGTTTCTTCAGATATCTGGGGGGCCAGCTCTGAGTGCAGCTATTGTTTCAACAACTCTCAGTCAAAAGCAGAAGAGGAGTCAGATGCAGTACCTATTTTTCTTTCTCTTTTTCTCCCTTTCCATCCCCCATTTGGGAGCAAAAATAGTTTGGAAAAGTCACCAATTGATGGATCCAGCCCTAAATAACAACAAAAATAAATAAATAAATAAATAGCAATTCCAGAGTGAGAAAACTAGATTTCTAAAGTTATAACAAGATAATATTCTAAATGTCCAGACCTCAATATTACAAAACATACAAAGAAACAAGGAAGCATGGACCATTCACAGAAAAATAAAAGAATTTGCCAGAAACCATCCCTGAGAAGGCTCATATATTGGAACTATTAATCAAAGACTTTTAAATCAACTGTTTTAAATATGTTCAACAAGCTAAAGGAATCCATAAACAAAAAAGAAATTAGGAAAACACTATCCTGACAAAATAAACAGAAATTATAAAAAGCAACCAAACAGCAATTTTGGAGTTGCACAGTACAGTAACTGAAATGAAAACTTCACTAGATAATTCAACAACAGATCTGAACATGCAGTAACAAGGATGAGAGAAGATGAAGATGAAACAATTGAATTTATCCTGTGTGAGGAGCAGAAAGAAAAAATTATGAAAAAAATCAACAGAGCCTTAGTGACCTATGGGATACCAGCAAGTGCACCAACATATGCATCACTGAACCCCCAAAAGGACAAGAGAGAGAGAAAGGAGCATAAAAAATATCTGAAGAAATAATGGCTGAAAATTTCCCAAATCTGATGAAACATGGGTATATACATTCAGGAAGCTCAATGAATTCCAATTTGGATAGATTCTAAGGGAAGTCAATTCACCAAGAAACAATAGAGTGAAATTATCAAAATCCAAAGACAAAGGGAGGATTTTGAAAGCAGCAAGAGAGAAGCAACTTGTCACATACAAGGGATTTCAAAATCAGATTAAAAGTGGATTTCTCATCAGAAACCACAGAGGCCAGAAAACAGTAGGATGATATATTTAAAGTCTTTAAAGAAAAAAAAAATGAAAGAGGTCATACAAGAAACCTGCCCTACAAGAAATGCTAAAGGAATCCTTCATGCTGAAATAAAAGGACAACCAGACAGTAAAAGTAACTAAATAGGACATGCTGCTCTGATCCAGTAGTTCATCCATGATTAATCTGCATGGGCCAAAATGCAAAATCTCCCAAGCAACACACTCAACCAATTAGACAGTGGGGACTGTAACTGCATTACACTTAATGCTGATTCTTCCATCCTGTAGTCAAGAGTATCAGCAAGCAATCCTCGCTTCAACACATTTAAATCTAGTCTCTATGGAAGAACTGAAAGGACAGAACACAAACAGACATTTTCACACCAATGTTTATGGCAGCATTATTCACAACTGCCAATGGAAGAAGGCAACCCAAGAATCTATCAACTTGGGTGGATAAGTGGAAGGGCGAACTGTGGTGTACATATATAATGAAATATTGGACAGCTGCAGGAAGGAATGAAGGCATGATGCAATGCAAAGAGTGAATGAACCTTGAGGACATTATGTCAAGTGAAATAAGCTAGAAACAAAAGGGCTAATATTCCACGGTTTCAGGAACGTGAATTAACTATAATGAGCATATAGGATTCCTTTTTATGTTGTTGTTTTATCCCTGGAAGAAATGGGAATGTTCTCATACTGACTGTGGTGGTAAATGCAAAACTATGCAATTATACCAGAACACACTGATTGTACACTTCAGATGGATTGTATAGTGTGTGAGCAAAACTATTTTTTAAAAATCCAAACTCTACGTGTTAGGGAAAGATCTATGGCTTTGTCACTGGTACTGAAAGGCATTTTGCTCTGACATGAAAATATGGATGATTTCAGCAGGGAACAACTCTGAACCATAAATTAACACAATACCAAATTCCTTACTCAATGATGTCTGTTTAATGTAAAAATCAAAGAACCCTGGCAACTAAAGAATACCAAACCAGGTATTGTGGCTTCAGAGGCTATATGCTTAACAGTAAGGGTTAGGAGCACAGACTTTAGAAACAGACAGCCCAGGATGTGAATCCCATCTCTTCCCTTCTTACTGGCTGTGTGACTTTGGGTGAGTTACTTAACTCTCACGGCCTGTTTCCTTATGTGTAATATGGTGATATTAGTGCATATTTCATGGGGTATTTATGAGCATTCATTAAGTTACTACATGTAAATGATCAAATAACATAAAGAATAGCTTCTATAACATAAACATTCATTAAATGTTAACTATTATTATGTTTGCACTATACTGCCTTCAGAAAAGGAAGCATGAAAACATGCCTGCCAAATTATTTTTATAAATGTTAGGTTGGGCAATCAGTTCACAAATGTCCTTTTATTATCATACCTCACCATTTACATGAGCTACATATTTATCATATGTGTGTGTTTGTGTCTATGTGTGTGTCAAGGATTATATAATTTAAAAATTTTGGCTGATTTCATACAGCTGGTCTGGGATGGGAGTCAGATGAAGAAAAACTAGGGAAGGTTGGGACTCTCATAACATAGAGTGCTGGGTTGTAGAGCTGAGAGACTGCACACAAAGCCTTACATTCATTGACAATCAGGAGGTACAAAGAACTTCTGAAATCACATAGTCCAAATCCGACATTTCATAGGTGAGGAAATTGAGATCTTGACAAGTAATATGTCCTGTGTTTATGTGGTAGCTAGATTCAGTTGTCAACCTGGCCAGGTGAAGGTGCCTAGTTATATTGCTGTGGACATGAGCCAATGGCAGGTGAAGCTCATCTGTCGCTGATTACATCTGTAGTCAACTAGAAGGCGTGCCTACTACAATGAATGATGTTTGACTTAATTGGCTGGTGCTTAAATGAGAGACTCAATGTAGCACAGCCAAAGCAGCTCAGCATACTTCATTTCAGCACTCACAGCTCAGCCCAGGCCTTTGAAGATGCAGAAAGAAATCACCCCACGGAAAGTTGTTGGAACCCAGATGCCTGGAGAGAAGGCCAGGAGAGATTACCCTGTGCCTTCCCACGTAAGAAAGAACCTCAGTTGAAAGTTAGCTACCTTTCCTCTGAAGAACTATGTTTTTAACTAAATAAATCCCCTTTTATTAAAAGCCAATCCATCTCTGGTGTGTTGCATTCGGGCAGCTTTGATAGACTAGAACATGTCCCAAGATCCTCCACTTCACTAATGACAGAAATGAGACTCTATCACCTATGTCTTAGATAAGTATTCTAATTGGAAAGCAAAGAGGAAAGCATTTGGAAAGGGGAAAAAGACCACGAGGAAGAGTTAAAGAAGCAACCTAAGAAGTATAACATTCATGTCCATTTATTATGTCCCACATACCATACCAAGCACTTTACATGGTGGCTTCACACAACTTTTGCAAAACCTGTGATGTAGTTACTAAAATTAATTTCACTTTCAAATGAACAAGTGGAGGTGTAAGGAAACTGAATGTCTTCCCCAAAGGTCCCAAAGTCAGTGAATGGTAGAATCTGTAAATGAACCCACCTTCTCACGAAAAGCCAGAATGTTTACCACTAAGTTATTCTACCCAAGCTTCAGAATGTAAAAAAAAAAAAAGGGATGCTCTTATTCCTAGAATCTCTTTTATTTTTTCTGATCAGAGGCAATGCAAAGAAACACTAAATACAGTAAATAAAGTGTTCTGGGCTTTTGTTTTTGTTTTTTTAGTAAAAGCAGGAAAAAAACTGAACCGAAAGGGAAAACAAAAACAAAGAAAAGAGAAAATTCTGACAGACGTGGAAGAGGGGAAGAGAATCAAAAATCTCAGAAAGTAATCGACGACATTTTTCAATACTACATGAAAACAACCGAGTTCTGTGAAATTGAGAAAACTATCCTAAAGATGTCTATTTCTAAAAGTTCAGATTAACATACTAAAGCCAAGCACACTAGATAAAAAACTATAACATATAATTTTAAAATGAGGGGAACATTTATGACAAAAAAATCAATCAGAATTAGAAAAATTTACAAGGTAAGAAAGCTCAAGAAAAAATTACAAATATAACAAGAGATCAGTTAAGAAATGAGACTAAACTAAAAGGAACAAGTGAAAAAATACAACACATAAGCCTTAAAAGATATAGAAGATGAAAGGGGAAATTTTTTTTTAATGACAAAAGAAGAAAAAAGAATTTCAAAGAAAATAACGTTGAAGAGAGGTTAAAAAAAAGAAAAAAAAAAAGATCCAGTATAGAGCTAACAGGAGTTTCTGCCAAAGAAAATCAAAACAAGGCAACAGAACATTATTAAAAATGTAATTCAATAATTTTTCTTGAAATTAAAAAAAAAAGGAAACTACATACTGAAAGAGCATACCATACACATGAGAAATATATCCAGGCTGTCCAAGAAAACAGAATTACATGTTTAAGATACTCAAGGCACAATAATGTGAACCAAGGATTTTATATCCAGGAAAACTGGACTTCAAGATAAAGGGCACAGCCAAACTGCTATCAACATGAAATAATTCAGGGAATCTTGTTCAGACAAACCCTTCCTAAGGAATCCACTAGAGAACAAGCTTCAGACAACCAGAAAAACTACAGAGTTTTCAACACAGTAGTAAGCAGTAACTATACAGTTATCTGTAGAATTGAGAATAAGAGTACAAGCTCCAATTAACAGTATTCCTGAAAACCCTAAAGAAAGCCCAGGGCTCTATTTAAGACCCTATAAAAGTTTTACTTATTAAGTTTATTTTTCAGAAACTTAAAACTTCTAGATAAGCCCTGAAACTTAGAAGTAACAGTCTCTCCCAGAACATCAACCGTTTGTATTCCTCAACCCCATAATGTCAACACACCTTTTCAACATGAAGAAGTTAGAATGGTCATTGCCCAAATATTCCTTAAGTTTGAGAGATGTTCAAATGAGAGGAAGGAGTTGTAACAGAGAAGTTAGGTTTTATCAAGTGATTACCACTACTGAATCATTATATAGATATTTCTTTTTAGTTGCTAGTAGTAATTAGAACAGCCAGAAGGGGGGTACAAGGGTAGTTCGGTGGTAGAATTCTCGCCTGCCATGCAGGAGATCCTGATTGATTCCTAGCCCATGCACTTCCCAAAAACAAAACAAGCAAGCAAACAAAAATTCAACAAATGGTGCTGCAATAATGGGATACACAAATGGAAAAAGAATGAATGTGATCCCCACCATACAGTATACAAAAAAAAAAACAGCCAGAAGGACCTGAAATTGTGGAACTGTAACCCATATTATACTTCGAAATTTGCTATATAGCTGCTTGTTAAACTGAACTTTGAAATTATCACTTTCCTGTATATATATTTCACAATAAAAAAAGCTTAAAAAAAATAAGTGTACATTAACAGGGAAAAAATACATATATATTTTTTATATATATAAAAGTATACAATGGTTACATGATTTAACAATGTAGTTATATGTTAAACCCTAAAAGTGGGAGGGAAATGGAGAATGTACATAATATTACTAATGGCAAATTTTGTTATATTTTGCCATAATTAAAAAAAAAAGTGGAAGCATGTGTGAAGGTGTGCTCTATAGAGCCACACTTCCTTTCACAAGTCTATTAAAGTAAGAACAGCTGAGACCTAGCCACCTCTTACTTTCTGGCTTTACTCTGGCTCCCTTCTGACTTGTTTCCTCTTCCACATGTCTGGGTTAACAAAGTGAAAAAAAGACTAAGGATGGACAAAGTTAGAAAAGATTAAGGATAGCTTTCACTAACCTCCACTCCCCCATTTGAAGATTGTAGGGGTTGCACAGGAAAACAAGCTTTTCTAGATCTCCTAGCTATGCAGAGAATAGACTTTTGCTTGCATTAACAGTGGTATAATGCAAACTCTGTGGGATCAGAGGGAATGAAGGGAGATTGTAGTTCTAAGATGTCTATAACCAAAATAAAAGAATTTCTATGTAGTTCTAGCTGAGAAAGGACTAGCTAGATGTTGAACAAACATGATTCACCCTCCTCCAGGGCACAAGCTACATAACATTTCTCATTCTTCTAGCAGTTAGGACCCTGTGACTGAATTCTGGAAATGGAATATGAGTGATGTGATTGAGCCTGGCCTATCAAAACAAGATCTTCTACTTCCTTCAGGTGACCTTGGAAGCCATTATGTAAAAAACTGTAAAGTCTTCATCAGCCTGGGTCCTTTTGAATCAATGTTACAGAAGCTAGCCTGCTTTAATTAATAAAAGACCAAGCCTCAGCTGAGCTAGTAATAAAGTGTCCTTACTCTTACTGGTTAAAGGAAGGATTCATGATATTTCTAGGTCACCTAGACAAAATCATCTTGTATAACCCCTTTGAAATAACTACAGGACTTTTAAAAAATTACTACCAACTATTTCTTCACCCTGCTTTTTAAGACATTCCTGAGGGGAAAACAGCTTGATGAAAAATAGGACAATCAAAATCAAACAGTCAGAAGAACAGATAGAGAAAAGAATAGAAAATAATGAGCAGTGTCTCAGGGACCTGAGTGACAGCACAAAGCATAAAAACATACACATCTTGGGTATCCCAGAAGGAGAATAGATGGGAAAGAGGGTAGAAAGAATATTTAAGGAAATAATGACCAAAAATTTCCCAACTCATATGGAAGACATAAATATGTATGTCCAAGGAGAGTGACATACTCCAAACAGAACAAACCATAGAAGACTTACTCCAAGACACATACTAATTAGTATGTCAAATGCCAAAGATAGTGAATTCTGAAAACCGCAAAAGTAATTCCTCACATACAAGGGATGATCAATAAGACTAGGTTCTGATTTCTCATCAGAAAGCAAGCAGGTGAGAATGCAGTGGTATGACATTCAAGGTACTGAAAGAGTAAAACTGCCAGCCAAAAATACTTCATCTGGCAAAGTATCCTTCAAATATGAGGGACAATTTAAAATAGTCATAGATAAACAGAAACTGGGAGAGTTTGTCAACAAAGGACCTGCCCTACAAGAATTGCTAGAGGGAGTTCTTCAGGTGCAAAGGAAAAGACAGGAGAGAGCAGCTTCCAGCAGTGTGAAGAAGTGAAGCTCTTCACTAAAGGTCACTAAAAGGATAAATGCGAAACCCAATAGTACTGTATCCTTAATATACAACTCTATCCTATAATTCCTATAAGAATTAAAATACAATTGAACAAGAAAAACTCATATTTCCTGATAATGGACACGCAAAGTACAAAGAGGTAATCCGGGACAAAAATAACATAAAGAGGGAAAATGGAGGGGTATGGGAACAGTGAACTTGTATGCTATTGAAGATAAGTTAGTATCTTTTCAAATTAGGTTACAGACGTAGGTTGTGTAATGCAAACCCCAGGGTAACCACAAAGAAAGTTTCTTTTTTAATTTTTTAATTTTATTTTTTTAAATACCAAAAACACCAAACAAATGCAAACATTCCTATTTTGATCATTCCGTTCTACATATATAATCAGTAATTCACATTATCATCATGTCTTCATGATTGTGATGATCATGAAGAAATGATCATCACGATCATTTCTTGGAACATTTGCATCTATTCAGAAAAAGAAATAAAATAAAACAGAAAAAAAAATTATATATACCATACCCGTTACCCCTTCCTTTCATTGATCACTAGCATTTCAAACTAAATTTATTTTAACATTTGTTCCCCCTATTATTTATTTTTATTCCATATGTTCTACTCATTTGTTGACAAGGTAGATAAAAGGAACATCAGACAAGATTTTCACAATCACACAGTCACACTGTGAAAGCTATATCATTATACAATCATCTTCAAGAAACATGGCTATTGGAACATAGCTCTACATTTCAGGCAGTTCCCTCCAGCCTCTTCATTACATCTTGAAAAACAAGGTGATATTTACCTAATGCGTAAGAATAACTTCTAGGATAACCTCTTGACTCTGGAATCTCTCAGCCATTGACACTTTATTTTGTCTCATTTCACTCTTCCCCCTTTTGCTTGAGAAGGTTTTCTCAATTCCTTGATGCTGAGTCTCAGCTCATTCTAGGATTTCAGTCCCAGGTTTCCAGGAAGGTCCTCACCCCTGGGAGTCATGACCCATGTAGATAGGGGGAGAGTGGTAAGTTTGCTTGTTGTGTTGGCTGGAGAGAGAGGCCACATCTGAGCAACAAAAGAAGTTCTCTTGGGGGTGACTCTTAGGCCTCATTTTCAGTAGGCTTGACATCCTTTATGGGGGTAAGTTTCATATGAACAAACCCCAAGCCTGGGGGCTCAACCCAAAGACTGGACAACTTTGGTTAGCCACACTGCTTGTGACAATATCAAAAATTCAACCTGGGGAAGCTGAATTTTCCCCTGTTCTCACCATTCCCCAAAAGGGACTTTGCAAATACTTTTTTATTCACTGTTCAAATCACTCTGGGATTTATCGGGGCATCGCTCTGGACAAACCAACAAAATCTCATGTCTTACTCAAGGTTCCATGTACTTATGGTGTTTAATTAAGATGTCTACATAAGTTATATTAGGAAATGGACTAGTCAAAATATAAATTTTGTACCAAATAAACATTTTTTGCTTTAGTCTCACACATAAGTTGAAATTTTTAAATATTAATTACCATCTATTTTCAGCACCCTGCAGTAATGACATTCCTTTGTTCTTCCTCATGCAAAAACATTTTTAAAATTTGTACATTTAGTCACTATCATTATATACTCTAGGCATTCCTAGATTATACAATCTCAATCTTTATTGTCTATCTAAGAAAGTATTTTTTAAATGTATAGAAGTAAAAACGAGAAAGGGATCAATCAGATACATCACAAAAGGATGGCTTTTTTTTCAACTATACAAAAGGATCCTACAATAAAGAAAAAGAGAGGCAAAAAAGATATGGCATATAAACTCCAAAGGACAAAATGGTTAAAGTTATGCATTTACAATGATAGCACTGAATGTTAATGGATTAAACTCCCCAATCAAAAGATACAAATGAGCAGAATGGATAAAAAAGCATGATACAACTGTATGTCATCTACATACAGAGATTCATCTTAGACCCAAAGACACAAACAGTTTGAAAGTGAAAAGATGAAAGAAGATAATCCATGCAAACAGAAACCAAAAGAGAGCTGGAGTAGCTATATTAGTATCAGACAAAACAGACTTTAATTGAAAAGCTGTTACAAGACACAAAGAAGAACACTATATATTAATAAAAGAGGAAATGCACCATGAAGAAATAACAATCAGAAATACTTATGCATCTAGCCAGGGTGCCCCAAAATACATGAGGCAAATGCTGGCAACCCTGAAAGAGAAATAGAAACCTCTAAAATAACAGTTGGAGACATCAATGAACACCACTCTCATCAATAGGTAGGACAGAAGATCAACAAGGAAACAGACAACTTGAATAACATAATAAATGAACTAGACCTAATAGACATACAGAACACAGCACCCTAAAATAGCAGGATATACATTTTTCTCAAGTACTCATGGAACATTCTCCAGGACAGACCAGATGCTGGGTCACAAAGCAGGTCTCAATAAATGTAAAAAACTGAAATTATAGAAAGGATTTTCTCTGACCATAATGAAATGAAGCTGGAAATTAGTAACAGGTGGAGAACTGGAAAAATCACAAATATATGGAAGTTAAACAACACACTCTTAAACAATCAGTGGGTCAAAGAAAGTACAGGAAAATTAGTAAATATCTTGAAATAATTCAAAACAAAAGCACAACATATCAAAACTTATGGGATGCAGCAAAGGCAATGCTGGAGGAAAATTTATAGCCTTAAATGCCTACATTAAAAAAGAAAATGAAGGGATATGGGGTGTTTTGGGTTTTCTTTTTAATTTTTAGTTTTCTGGAGTCACAAAAATGTTCTAGAACTGATCATGGGGATGAATGTACAACTCTGTAATGATACTGTGAGCCACTAATTGTATACTCTGGATAGACTGTATGGTGCGTGAGTATATCTTAATAAAATTCCTTTAAAAAAAAGGAAAAAAGAGCTAAAATGAAAGACCTAACTGCATGTCTGGAGGAACTAGAAAAAGGACAGCAAACTAAACTCAAAGCAAAGCATAAGGAAGGAAAAAACAAAAATTACAGTAGGGATAAATGAAATAATAAAAAACAAATTAGAAAATCAACAAAACCAAAGTTGGTTCTCTGAAAATACCGATAAAATCAACAAATCTTTAATAAACTAACAAAGTAAAAAGAGAGAAGATGCAACTCACTATTAGAAATTAACAGTTTCTACTATTCAGTACTCTATTATTCAATCATTTCTACTGCCCCCACAGAAATCAGAAGGATTATGTGAGGATACAATGAACTGGTAATCCAACAAATTAGATAACAAAGATGAAATGGACAAATTTCTAGCAACACATACTATGTATATTGACTCAAGAAGAAACAGAAGATCACAATAGACCAATAACAAGTAAAGAGATTAAATTAGTCATCAAAAACCTCCCAATAAAGAAAAGCCCAGAACAAAATAACTTCACAGAGGAATTCTACCAAACATTCCAAGAACTAAAACCAATCCTGTTCAAACTCTTCCAAAAAGTTAAATAGGAGAGAACATAGCTAACTCATTCTACAAGGCCAACATCACCCTCAAACAAAAGCCAGATAAAGATACTACAAGAAAAGAAAAATACAGATCAATATCTCTTAGGAATATAGAAGCAAAATCCTCAACAAAATATGAGCAAACCGAATCCAACAACATATTAAAAGAATTATACACCATGATCAAGAGGTATTTATCCCAGATATGCAAGGTTAGTTAAACATAAAATCATTTACTGTAATACACCTCATTGACAGAATGGAGGGAAAAAAAACACTCAATTATCTCAAATGATGCAGAAAAGGCATTTGAAAAAAATCAAGCATTCTTTCTTGGTAAAAACACTTAGAAAAATAGTAAAGGCATTTGATGATACTAAAAGATATTACATCATCACTATTCTAGTTTGCTAGCTGCCTGAATGCAATATACCAGAAACAGAATGGCTTTTAAAAAGGGGAATTTAATAAGTTGTTAGTTCATAGTTCTAAGGCTGAGAAAATGTCCCAATTAAAACAAGTCTATAGAAATGTCCAATCAAAGGCATCCAGGGAAAGACACCTTGGTTCAACAAGGCCGATGAAGTTCAGGATTCTCTCTCAAGTGAGAAGGCACATGGCAAACAGTCAGAGTTTCTCTCTTATCATGGTGAACATGGTCAGGGCTCCTCTCTCATCTGGAAGGGCACATGGTAAACATGGCATCATCTGCTAGCTTGTTCTCCTGGCTTCCTGTTTCATGATGCTCCCCGGGAGGCATTTTCCTTCTTCATCTCCAAAGGTTGCTGGCTGGTGGACTCTACTTCTCATGACTATGTCATTCTGCTCTGCTGTCTCTGAATCTCCTTCATTCTCCAAAATGTTTCCTCTTTTATAGGACTCCAGAAACTTATCAAGATCCACCCAAATGGGTAGAGACATGTCGTCACCTAATCCAGTTTAACAACCACTCTTGATTAAATCACATCTCCAGGGAAATGATCTGATTACAGTTTCAAACATACAGTATTGAATAGGGATTATTCTGCCTTTATGAATGGAATTTAGATTAAAACATGGCTTTTCCAGGGGACATACATCCTTTCAAACCAGCACAATCATCCTCATACCAAAGCCAGATAAAGATATTACAAGAAAAGAAAATCACAGACCAATTTCTCTTATGAAAATAGATGCAAAAATTCTCAACAAAACAGCAAACTGAATACAACAGCACATTAAAAGAATTATACACTATGACTAAGGGGGATCTATCCCACAAATGGACAGATGGTTCAACATAAGAAAATCAGTTAATGTAATACATCACGTTAACAAAACAAAGGAAAACAAAAACAAAAACATGACCATCTAAATTGACGCAGAAAATGCACTTGAAAAAAATCCAGCATCCTTTCTTGGTAAAAACACTCAGAAAAATCAGAATCGAAGGACAACCCTAGAGATATAAACATAGGAATCATCAACATACAAGTGGAACGTAAAATAATAGCATCTGATGAGATCACATAAAAGGGACTATAGACCTAGAAGCAGACTAAAAACTGAGCCCTCTGAGGCACAAACAATGAAATAGGAAGAAAAACAAGCGTGCATGGTCCCTGAAGTCAAATGATGGAATGATCAACCATACCAAATGCAACAGATCAAATGAGCTAAGACTGAGAAATGGTCACTGGGTTCAGTAATGTGGAGGCCAAAAATGACCTTACCATAAGTGGTTTCTGTGGAATGATGGGGCTAAAAGCCTGATTAGAGTGGGTTCAAGAAAAAAATGGAGAGGGAGGAAAGGAAAGCAGAAGTTATTGACCTTATTTTTGTTAATTTCTGTTACAAAGAGAAGCATATTCCTACTTAGACAATTATTTCATATCACCTCTCTCTCCTCTTAACTGGCCTCATCCTCATTCAGTCAATTCTCAATAAAGCAACCAAACAGATTGGACTACAATATTAGATCACATGACTTCTTTGCCCAAAACTCTCCAAAGGCTTCCCATCTCATTCAACGTAAAAGGCAAAATCCTTAGAATGACCTACAAACCCTCCACAATATGAAACTATCCACAATCCAGGCTTTTCTTTTTCCCCTTTCCCCTCTGAGCTCACCTAATTACTTTTCCTCTTACTGACTCCACTCCTGCCACACTAGCCTCCTTGATGTTCCTTAAACAGAGTTTAGAAGTGGAGATCTGCTTCTTTCCCAGGACAATTGCTCTTCTCTCTCTCACACACATACTTTCACGTCTTTAATCAAACATCCCCACCTAAGAGATGCTTTCCTGACCACGCTGTCTAAAAACATTATCCCCTATCACTCTGTATCCCCTTTCTCTGATTTTCCTCATAGTATTGTTCACCACATAACATACAGAAAATTTTACTTATTTATTTTATTATCTGATTCCCTGAACTAGAACAGAAACTTCATTAAGGGAAGGATGGCTGTCCTCCTTTTTCACTGCAGTAATCCCAAAACTTATCTTCCCCCCTCCAAAAAAAAGGCTTACTGCATCAAAGAATGAATGAAAGGGAGATGTAGGGTTAATGATGTTTTTTCTGAGATGGAAAATGTCAGAACATGCTTGTATGTTGATGAGACTCATCCAGCAGAAAAAAAAACTAATGACACATGAGTATGAAAAGATAACTGCAAGATTAAAACTCTCAATTAGTTGTAGGAATTGGCTTTAGATAGGAGTAGGAACAGATTATCCTTAGTAATAAGAGAGAGGGCAGAGAATGAGGTTACAGATAAAGGTAGGTTGGTTGATTAAAATGGGAGCTTATGGAAGTTCTCTTCTTTTTCCCCCCCTCCATGAAACAGGAAGCAAGGACATGAGTGAAGAGAAGAGTGAAGAGGACAGAGTGTCAGAAGTTTGAGAAGAGATTAAACCATCATTTAGGAGTGAAAAGTGAACAGACTAGAGAAATAACATAGTGCTAACAGACTCCTTGAGGTTCATGATCACCAATTTAGATGCCAGCCTGGTTGATTTTCTCCAATCACATTCACTGCTCAGATACAGGAACAGAATAGACAGAGTTGGTTTAATCACTATTGGAGTTAAGCGCATCCAACAGAGGGAGAAAGAGGCAAGGAGCTGTGAGAGTACACATACAGATATAATTATAATGTAAACTATAAAATAAAAGTTAGAAAAGGAGGAAAGTAAATGAATGAAGTAACTGATAACGAAAAGACGGTTTAAAGAAAAAATCAATAAGCTGAATGTTCTCAAACAATTTTTGGAGAATAGAGTCGGGAAAATAGGAGACTTTGTGAAGATCAGAGTGTGGCAAGCTCAAAGCCAAGGTTTTAGAGATGGAACAATTATTAAGTATTGGTAAAGATAAAATGAACCTAATGAGGTAGGGTTTAACAAATGAGTATGATTGCTGAATCATTATATTGGCATTTCTTTTATTCTCCAGTATCTTAGAGCAGCTAGAAGTAAAAACCTAAAATTGTACAATTGTAACACATACCAAACTCTGAAATCTGTTCTATAACTAATCATTGTGATGTATTTTGAAATTTATTGCTTTTTCGTATATATATTATTTTTCACAAGAAAAGGAAAAAAACAAAACAAAACAAAAAAAGAATTGTATTTTGTAGGATGTTGGCTTGAAGACTGATTTCAGGATCTTTTTTGGTAATTTAAATATGTAAAAGTATGCAGGAAGTGTTTTTTAGGGAAAAAGAGTACTTTTCCACTTAAAGTAATATAACTGATTATTGCAGAATGAGAAACAGGAATGTGTAGGACAAAATGGATGGGTATAGAAACTTGTTGAAGTCTTGCTGGAAGTGAATTTTATTAGCTGTGGTTAAGGTTGGCTAAGATTTGATAGTTTTATAAGATTTTTAATAGTTTTTTTTATCAGATGTATCCATGCAAAACAAGAATTTGGTTTTCATTCTTTTAAAATGACGTTTTCTTGGATTATTTGTTTGCTCTTAGTGAGAAGGTATAAAAGGTTTTTAACCATCTGAGTAATCTGCCTAGATGACAAAGATTCTATGTCTTATCAGACCAATATACTTATTGACTTGTTGACCATCTTCTTCCTTACTGTTTTAGACACTGCTGCCTCACTTTTAAAAAAAAATGTCTTTTTAAAAATCATGTTAACTCTATTTACTTTCAAACGTCACCTTGATTAAATAAAGAACAACAACAAGTGGCTATGGCCATATGACTATACTGAGACTGTCCCTACAACTTCCTCTAGTTTGAGATCTTCCTGCCCAAGCATTTTATTTTTCAATAAACCATTTTAATGCTTTAAAAAAAATGCACCTAATGAAAACTGAACTAGAAGACTCAGGTTTGTATTAATTATTCTCACCAATTATTTGTTGCACACCCACTATGTGGCTCCAGACACAAGAAGAGTAAAGAGTATTTGGGAGATAACAATCAGATACACTGATAAAATATAAGGGTGATCAACTATGTCTCATTAATAATGCATTTTGTATAAAACCCATTCTCTCAATAACCTCTAACCTCTGCTCTTTTTCCTCACCCTGTTCCTCCAGGGCAACCCATTCATCCAATAAAACCGGTATTCAAACCCCTTTGGAACTCCAAGTACATATACTAATGATGAAAAACTATCAACACCTACTGATAAAAAGTAATAATTACCAATGTACCATAGAGATTCCACCAAAAAAGTACAAAACTAGGTGGCAAATTTACCAGAAAATCATAAGCAGTTTGGACCAGCAATGAAGGAAACAGCTGAGTTGCCTCTGATAGTCCTGATGCTAGGTCACCATGAGTAATTGGAGTGTGGGGGGGGGGGGAGGGCAGGGAGAGCTCATAGTTGATCATTATTAAGGAACAGCGAGTTGATTAAAGATAGGGAAAACTCTGTAAACAGATGTGTTCTTCCCTCATCAAGGGATATGGTCAACCTGTTCTGACCATGCCAGATTTTCTACTCCCAGTCCCTTTGATGAAACCCAATCTTTCAAAGCCAATGGATTTTCTGCAGCTGGCTCTTACCCATTTTACTCTGGGATAAAAGAGAAAGGAGGGCTGATAAACTTTGCATTGAAAACTCATAAGAATCCTCAAATGCACATGTCTCAGTCTCCATATCCTCCTAAATCTATCCTCCACATGGTTGCCAGAGTAATCCAGATAAAACACAAATTAAGATCATATTACTATACATAGAAGATAGGACTTAACAAATGAATATGAGTGCTGAATCATTAAATTGATATCTCTTTTAGTCTCCAGTATTTTAGAGCAGTTAGAAGTAAAAACCTGAAATTGTGAAATTATAACCCATGTCAAACTCTGAAATACATTCTACAACTAATTGTGGTGCTGTGCTTGGAAATTTATAGCTTTTTTGTATATATGTTATTGTTCACAAAAAAGGAAGGAAAAACAGTCGATAGTGACGATATAAAAATATTTAAGCCATCTAGCCTCCTATATTCTGAAGCAGCTAGAAGGAAAAATATGAGAGGATCGTATGATAGCCCATGACAAACTATGGGAACTATTCTGTAACCACTTTTTGAAGAGTGCTTTGAAAACTAATGCTTTTTTATTTCTTTGCTTTGTATATATATTATACTATACAATAAAAAAAGCTAAAAAAAAAAATCATATTACTCCCCTACCTAACTTTTTCATAGCACATTTTAGGCTCCTTTAATCTCTACCTAGCATCTACACCATCAATTTCAAGCTTCAGCAATACCAAACTGATTATAGTTCCCTACATACGTCATGCAGCTTGCCCTCTCTTTGCTTTCTGCCCTCCACATTTGCCCATGTGCTAATACTGTAGTACAGAGGAAAGGGAAAGTGCTGATTTCTGGTAAAATAATTCTGAAAATTCCTCAATGGTGCAGAGGGTATTCTAGGAACTAAAATTGAACTCATCTTTCCCCAACCACCAAAATGTCTTGCCTTACTTATTTCCATCACACTATCATTATTACCCAAATTCAAAACATAAGAATCATTTTCTATTCATTCATTCATTCAATAATTATTTAGCACTATTCTGAACAAAGTCCTCTGCTATGAATTACGGTAAATTGATTTACACATAGTTCCTACTCTCTACAGTTTACATTTTAAAAGTAGAAAAGAAATAATACAAAATGACAACTGAAGGACGTAAGTGCTGAAACACTAATTCATTCATCCATTCATTCAGTAAATATTTATTTAGCACCTACTATATACCTAGCAATGGATCAAACAATGTGGCACAGAAACAAAGTGAGGTAAGAATTAACATTTATTAAGCACCTATCTACTATGTGCTTTCCAATCAATAAGAGATTATTTCAATTGATCTCTTAGAACCCAAGGTTTTACTTTTTGTATTATAGAATTTTGAGAACTGGATGAAAGTTATAGAACATCTCCTCAGAAAAAGAATGCATGCAAAATTCTGCATATAATTTCACACTTCCTGAAGCCCAATCAAGGATTTCCTACTAATCCCACAGGGAAAAAACAACGTCAGTGAGAGTTTCTGTAGCATTTGAGTTAAGCCTGGATGCTTGAGTAGAATTTTAATGGGCAAAGGCAGAAAAAAAAAGAGCTTTTCAGATTGATGATTAATTAAAATGAATATATCAGTATTCCTAGCAATAAACAAGTATTTACAGAATGCCCATTACATATCAGTTAAAATACTACAAACTAGGAATACAATGATGAATAAGACAGCCTCTGAGGAGCTCATTCTCTTCTGAGAGACTGAAAACCAATTAAGCTAATATGTTTCAAACACAGTAAATACATGTTTCTAATAAATACTCAGAAAAATACTATGTTTCAAGCACCAGAGGCCCTAGGTATATAACACTAAATGAAACATTGTTCACCTCAAAGAACTTATTAATGAAGGAGACAAGACAGTATCAACAATGTATTCTACGACAAAGAAAAACTAAAGGGAATTTAAAATATTTCAGTGTGGGGCCAAGATGGCGGCGTAGTAAGGTACGTGCGTCTTAGTTCCTCCTCCAGAGCAACTACTAGATGAACAGAAACAGTGCAGAACAGCTCCCGGGGCCACGGCAGGGAATGGACACACAGCGTACCCCAGTCTGGACTGGCTAGACTGACTGCAAGACTCTGCTGCGGTGAAATCCCCTAGCGGCGCACGATTCCCCGAGCAGCGGCAGCTGGCAGCCGGAGCACCTTCCTCCCTCCTTCCCGGGCCGGCTGAGAGTCTCGGAGAGGCAAGTTTCCCAAGCTGTGGCGGCCAGCGCCCCTCTTTTGCAGGCGGCTTCCTGGACCAGCTACGAGTCTCGGATCAGAGGGCTACCCAAGCCGCGGTGGCCGGCAACCGGCGCCCCTTCCCCGTGGGCGGCTTCCTGGTCCGGTGGCGAATTCCCCAGGCCGCGGCGGCCAGCGACCGACACCCCTCCAGGGAGAGGAGGGAATTTCCGACAGTGGCAGGGACTGGGTCCAACCAAACACCAATAGGGGAATTAATAAAGGAGCCACAAGGTCCCCTCAAGCCGCGGCGGCTGACGCCCCCACCACACGCGGTCCCCCGGACCAACTGAGAGAATTGGATCGGAATACCCAGGCCGCGGAGAACGGTGACCGGGGGGATCCCTTCCAAACACGTGAGACAAACGTGTGCCACGAAGGCCACCTACTGGGCAGGATGAGAAAAACAGAACCGAGAGATTTCACAGAAAAATCTTACAACCTTGTTGGGTCCGACACCCAGGGAAATCTGACTAAATGCCCAGACACCAGCAGCAGAAGATAACTGTCCACGCTCAGAAGACTGACAATATGGCCCAGTCAAAGGAACAAACCAATAGTTCAAATGAGATACAGGAGCTAAGACAACTAATACTGAATATACGAACAGAAATGGAAAACCTCTTCAAATATGAAATCGATAAATTGAGGGAGGACATGAAGAAGACATGGGCTGAACAAAAAGAAGAAATAGAAAAACTGAAAAAACAAATCACAGAACTTATAGAAGTGAAGGATAAAGTAGAAAAGATGGAAAAAACAATGGATACCTACAATGATAGATTTAAAGAGACAGAAGATAGAATTAGTGATTTGGAGGATGGAACATCTGAATTCCAAAAAGAAACAGAAACTAGCGGGAAAAGAATGGAAAAATTTGAACAGGGTATCAGGGAACTCAAGGAAAATATGAACTGCACAAATATACGTGTTGTGGGTGTCCCAGAAGAAGAAGAGAAGGGAAAAGGAGGAGAAAAACTAATGGAAGAAATTATCACTGAAAATTTCCCAACTCTTATGACAGACCTAAAATTACAGATCCAAGAAGTGCAGCGCAACCCAAAGAGATTAGACCCAAATACACGTTCTCCAAGACACTTACTAGTTAGAATGTCAGAGGTCAAAGAGAAAGAGAGGATCTTGAAAGCAGCAAGAGAAAAACAATCCATCACATACAAGGGAAACCCAATAAGACTATGCGTAGATTTCTCAGCAGACACCATGGAAGCTAGAAGACAGTGGGATAATATATTTAAATTACTAAAAGAGAAAAACTGCCAACCAAGACTCCTATATCCAGCAAAATTGTCCTTCAAAAATGAGGGAGAAATTAAAACATTCTCAGACAAAAAGTCACTGAGAGAATTTGTGACCAAGAGACCAGCTCTGCAAGAAATACTAAAGGGAGCACTAGAGTCAGATACGAAAAGAAAGAACAGAGAGGTATGGAGAAGAGTGTAGAAAGAAGGAAAATCAGATATGATATATATAATACAAAAGGCAAAATGGTAGAGGAAAATATTATCCAAACAGTAATAACACTAAATGTTAATGGACTGAATTCCCCAATCAAAAGACATAGACTGGCAGAACGGATTAAAAACCAGGATCCTTCTATATGCTGTCTACAGGAAACACATCTTAGACCCAAAGATAAACATAGGTTGAAAGTGAAAGGTTGGGAAAAGATATTTCATGCAAATAACAACCAGAAAAGAGCAGGAGTAGCTACACTAATATCCAACAAATTAGACTTCACATGTAAAACAGTTAAAAGAGACAAAGAAGGACACTATCTACTAATAAAAGGAACAATTAAACAAGAAGACACAACAATCATAAATATTTACGCACCAAACCAGAATGCCCCAAAATACATGAGGAATACACTGCAAACACTGAAAAGGGAAATAGACTCATATACCATAATAGTTGGAGACTTCAATTCACCACTCTCATCAATGGACAGAACATCTAGACAGAGGATCAATACAGAAATAGAGAATCTGAATATTACTATAAATGAGCTAGACTTAACAGACATTTATAGGACATTACATCCCACAACAGCAGGATACACCTTTTTCTCAAGTGCTCATGGATCATTCTCAAAGATAGACCATATGCTGGGTCACAAAGCAAGTCTTAACAAATTCAAAAAGATTGAAATCATACACAACACTTTCTCGGATCATAAAGGAATGAAGTTGGAAATCAATAATAGGCGGAGTGCCAGAAAATTCACAAATACGTGGAGGCTCAACAACACACTCCTAAACAACGAGTGGGTCAAAGAAGAAATTGCTAGAGAAATTAGCAAATACCTCGAGGCAAATGAAAATGAAAACACAACATATCAAAATTTATGGGAGGCAGCAAAGGCAGTGCTAAGAGGGAAATTTATTGCTCTAAATGCCTATATCAGAAAAGAAGAAAAGGCAAAAATGCAGGAATTAACTGTCCACTTGGAAGAACTGGAGAAAGAACAGCAAACTAACCCCAAAGCAAGCAAAAGGAAAGAAATAACAAAGATTAGAGCAGAAGTAAATGAAATTGAAAACATGGAAACAATAGAGAAAATCAATAAGACCAGAAGTTGGTTCTATGAGAAAATCAATAAGATTGATGGGCCCTTAGCAAGATTGACAAAAAGAAGAAGAGAGAGGATGCAAATAAATAAGATCAGAAATGGAAGAGGAGACATAACTACTGACCTCACACAAATAAAGGAGGTAATAACAGGATACTATGAACAACTTTACGCTAATAAATACAACAATTTAGATGAAATGGACGGGTTCCTGGAAAGACATGAACAAGCAACTTTGGCTCAAGAAGAAATAGATGACCTCAACAAACCAATCACAAGTAAAGAAATTGAATTAGTCATTCAAAAGCTTCCTAAAAAGAAAAGTCCAGGACCAGACGGCTTCACATGTGAATTCTATCAAACATTCCAGAAAGAATTAGGACCAACTCTCCTCAAACTCTTCAAAAAAATCGAAGTGGAGGGAAAACTACCTAATTCATTCTATGAAGTCCACATCACCCTCATACCAAAACCAGGCAAAGATATCACAAAAAAAGAAAACTACAGGCCAATCTCTCTAATGAATATAGATGCAAAAATCCTCAATAAAATTCTAGCAAATTGTATCCAAGAACACATTAAAAGAATTATACATCATGACCAAGTAGGATTCATCCCAGGTATGCAAGGATGGTTCAACATAAGAAAATCAATTAATGTAATACACCATATCAACAAATCAAAGCAGAAAAATCACATGATCATCTCAATTGATGCAGAGAAGGCATTTGACAAGATTCAACATCCTTTCCTGTTGAAAACACTTCAAAGGATAGGAATACAAGGGAACTTCCTTAAAATGATAGAGGGAATATATGAAAAACCCACAGCTAATATCATCCTCAATGGGGAAAAATTGAAAACTTTCCCCCTAAGATCAGAACAAGACAAGGATGTCCATTATCACCACTATTATTCAACATTGTGTTCGAGGTTCTAGCCAGAGCAATTAGACAAGAAAAAGAAATACAAGGCATCAAAATTGGAAAGGAAAAAGTAAAAGTATCACTGTTTACAGACGATATGATACTGTACGTCGAAAACCCGGAAAAATCCACAACAAAACTACTAGAGCTAATAAATGAGTACAGCAAAGTAGCAGGTTACAAGATCAACATTCAAAAATCTGTAGTGTTTCTATACACTAGCAATGAACAAGCTGAGGGGGAAATCAAGAAACGAATCCCATTTACAATTGCAACTAAAAGAATGAAATACCTAGGAATAAATTTAACTAAAGAGACAAAAAACATATATAAAGAAAACTACAAAAAACTGTTAAAAGAAATCACAGAAGACCTAAATAGATGGAAGGGCATACCGTGTTCATGGATTGGAAGACGAAATATAGTTAAGATGTCAATCCTACCTAAATTGATTTACAGATTCAATGCAATACCAATCAAAATCCCAACAACTTATTTTTCAGAAATAGAAAAACCAATAAGCAAATTTATCTGGAAGGGCAGGGTGCCCTGAATTGCTAAAAACATCTTGAGGGAAAAAAGCGAAGCTGGAGGTCTTGCACTGCCTGACTTTAAGGCATATTATGAAGCCACAGTGGTCAAAACAGCATGGTATTGGCATAAAGATAGATATATCGACCAATGGATTCGAATAGAGTGCTCAGATATAGACCCTCTCATCTATGGACATTTGATCTTTGATAAGGCAGTCAAGCCAAGTCACCTGGGACAGAACAGTCTCTTCAATAAATGGTGCCTAGAGAACTGGATATCCATATGCAAAAGCATGAAAGAAGACCCATATCTCACACCCTATACAAAAGTTAACTCAAAATGGATCAAAGATCTAAACATTAGGTCTAAGACCATAAAACAGTTAGAGGAAAATGTAGGGAGATATCTTATGAATCTTACAATTGGAGGCGGTTTTATGGACCTTAAACCTAAAGCAAGAGTACTGAAGAAGGAAATAAATAAATGGGAACTCCTCAAAATTAAACACTTTTGTGCATCAAAGAACTTCATCAAGAAAGTAGAAAGACAGCCTACACAATGGGAGACAATATTTGGAAACGACATATCAGATAAAGGTCTAGTATCCAGAATTTATAATGAGATTGTTCAACTCAACAACAAAAAGACAGCCAACCCAATTACAAAATGGGAAAAAGACTTGAACAGACACCTCTCAGAAGAGGAAATACAAATGGCCAGAAGGCACATGAAGAGATGCTCAATGTCCCTGGCCATTAGAGAAATGCAAATCAAAACCACAATGAGATATCATCTCACACCCACCAGAATGGCCATTATCAACAAAACAGAAAATGACAAGTGCTGGAGAGGATGCGGAGAAAGAGGCACACTTATCCACTGTTGGTGGGAATGTCAAATGGTGCAACCACTGTGGAAGGCAGTTTGGCGGTTCCTCAAAAAGCTGAATATAGAATTGCCATACGACCCAGCAATACCATTGCTGGGAATCTACTCAAAGGAATTAAGGGCAAAGACACAAACGGACATTTGCACACCAATGTTTATAGCAGCGTTATTTACAATTGCAAAGAAATGGAAACAGCCAAAATGTCCATCAACAGAAGAGTGGCTAAACAAACTGTGGTATATACATACAATGGAATATTATGCAGCTTTAAGACAGGATAAACTTATGAAGCATGTAATAACATGGATGGACCTAGAGAACATTATGCTGAGTGAGTCTAGACAAAAACTAAAAGACAAATACTGTATGGTCCCAATGATGTGAACCGACATTTGAGAATAAACTTGGAATATGTCATTGGTAACAGAGTCCAGCAGGAGTTAGAAACAGGGTAAGATAATGGGTAATTGGAGCTGAAGGGATACAGACTGTGCAACAGGACTAGATACAAAAACTCAAAAACGGACAGCACAATAATACCTAATTGTAAAGTAATCATGTTAAAACACTGAATGAAGCTGCATCCGAGCTATAGGTTTTTGTGTGTTTTGTTTTGTTTTGTTTTTACTATTATTACTTTTATTTTTTTCTCTATATTAACATTCTACATCTTTTTTGGTTGTGTTGCTAGTTTTTCTAAACTGATGCAAATGTACTAAGAAACGATGATCATGCATCTATGTGATGATGTTAAGAATTACTGATTGCATATGTAGAATGGTATGATTTCTAAATGTTGGGTTAATTTCTTTTTTTCTGTTAATTAATAAAAAAAAGAAACTGAAAAAAATATATTTCATATCTTTAATTGCATTTCTTGGAGAGCTTAATAAATAGAGGGTATTTTATATGTCTAAAAAAAAAAAAAGTAAAGGGTGCTAGGGTACCAAAAGAAGGGACATCTAATTCAGATTCTTCTAATAAAAAATGATGTGTCAAGGGACAGAGATCCTGGCATGGGCTGAGACAGCATCAAGGGATTGAGAAAAACCCTAGAATGAGCTGAGAATTAACATCAAGGGATTGAGAGA
This sequence comes from Tamandua tetradactyla, assembly GCF_023851605.1. NCBI lineage: Eukaryota > Metazoa > Chordata > Mammalia > Pilosa > Myrmecophagidae > Tamandua > Tamandua tetradactyla. The sequence continues at coordinate 177,305,706 of NC_135328.1, forward strand.
ACCTTCTCCACCAAAAGGGGGAAGAGTGAAATGAGACTGTCAATGGCTGAGAGATTCCAAACAGAGTCAAGAGGTTATCCTGGAGGTTATTCTTACGCATTAAGTAGATATCACCTTGTTGTTCAAGATGTAGTAGAGAGGCTGGAGGGAACTGCCTGAAAATGCAGAGCTGTGTTCCAGTAGCCATGTTTCTTGATGATGATTGAACAATGATACAGCTTTCACAATGTGACTCTGTGATTGTGAAAACCTTGCGTCTGATGCTCCTTTTATCTACCATATCAACAGACGAGTAGAACATATGGAATACAAATAAATAATAGGGGGAACAAATGTTAAAATAAATTTAGTTTGAAATGCTAGTGATAAATGAAAGCGAGGGGTAAGGGGTATGGTATGTATAATCTTTTTTTTTCTGTTATCGTTTTATTTCTTTTTCTGTTGTCTTTTTCTTTCTTTTTCTAAATCGATGCAAATGTTCTAAGAAATGATGAATATGCAACTAGGTGATGATACTAAGAATTACTGATTATATATGTAGAATGGAATGATATGTTAATATTTTTGTTTGTTAATTTTTTAAATAAATAAATGGGAAAAAATGATGTGTCAAGTTGACCTTGAATTCCAAGGACCTCAGACTTTATTCTAATAAGAAGCTAATGAAGATTTCTGAAGATAGAGAAATGAAATGATCACTCATTTTACAAATGTTTGTGTAGTACTTACCATTTGCCAGGTAGGCAATGAATTCTAACCTTCATTATTTTTTTATTAAAGACTGCAGAATAAATTAGAGGTAGATGACTGAAGGCAGAGTAAATGCAGTTAAGGTACTGCAATAACCTATAAATGCTGCCTTAAGGTAGTGACAGTAAGAATAATGTTTTGAAAGATGTCATGAAGGTAGAATCAGCAGAACCTAACAATGGACTAGATAAGGAACCAAGGAAGAGGGAAAAATCAAAGACCATGATATGATTTCAAAACATAATTTCTAGAAAAGAAAAAGGAAAGATTAAGGGAGAAGCATATTTCAAAGGAGAAATAAGAGACTGAATTTTAATAATATAGTAAATCACTGACCTTCTGGTGATTCAAGCCCTGTGTCCTGATCAAAACTTATTCCCAAATACTAATATAGTATAAAGCATAACAAGCATATCTACATGACATGAGAAGTGAAGAACAATAAAGGCAGTTTTGAAAGGTGGATGCTAGGCTCTTAATACCTAAACGAATGGAATCCATTCAACCTCAGAGCACACACAACTGAAATGTCTGACTATGCAAAATTCTAAGTTATTTAAAATTATTGACCTTTAAATTTCACTACCAAATAATAAAAATCACAAGTGCTAAGATCACAAATGCTTAAGAGTCTACAGTGAAATGTTAAGCACACAAACGGCAATGTAGAACTAAGGAAAGAGGTCAGTCCTAAAGACACAGACACCCTATAAGAAGGTTCTCTGATACAATGTCATGAATAAAAAGGACAGGTTCCATATCTTAAGCACTTGCTACAAGAAAGGGTAAGCCTGTTAAAGAATAGAGCATAATAAAGGAAAGAGCCAAGGGTGAAGACATATCCTCAAGGAACATTTAAAAGACAGGAAGAGGAAACAGAAAAAGATACACAAGGAGCAGTTAGAGAAATAGGACTGGAATGACTATTATGACAAAAGAGAGGAAAATGTCAAGAAGGAACACATGATCAACAGTGACAAACAGTCCACAGAGGTTAGAGAGTACAAAGTCTAGGGAAAGACTATCAGATTTAGCAGTTTAGAGGTCCCTGAGACATCTACATATTTCTCTATATGAATCAGGCACAATGAAAACTTTCCCAAATACCCATGCATTATTTTCTTAATTGAGAAAGTAAGAAGTTATTGGTATCCACCAACAAAAGAATGGATAAATTGTGCTATATTCACACAACGGAAAACTGAACAAAAAGAACTATTGCCACAAGCAACAATACGGATAAATCTCACAAACATGATTTGAATGAAAGAATCAAATCACAAAAAAAGTACAAACTGTATGATTTCCTTTATACGAAGTACAAGAAGCAAAACCAACCTATGGTGATAAAGGTTGGGAGGGTGGTTACCTTTGCAAGGTAATAACAGGAGAAAGTACAAGGAGCCCTCTAGGCTACTGGAAATATTCTACATCTTGATCTGAGTAGTGGTTAACATGGGTGTATTCATTTTGCAAAACTCATTGGGATGAACCTTTGATTTGTGCACTGTAAGTCACACATCAATAAAAAAGTAAACACAGAAAGAAAGTTATTGGTGACCTCAAAAACATCAGTTATAGGTGAGTATAAGTATAGAAGCAAAACCTCAATTTTAGGGGATTACACAAGGAAGCTGAGACAATAAATACAAACTCACTTTTCAAGAAGATTGCTGGTTCAATGCTTAAGAAGCAAAGAATGTTCCATAAGGTTGATTGTAAAGGGTCAGAAATGGATAGCACTATACTGTGTGATGGTAGCACAACACTGTAAGTGTAACTAACAAAGCTGAGTACAAGTATGGTTGAAAAGCTAACGTCGTATATGTCACGAGAAGGAAAGCTAGAAGATAAAAACTGGGACTTTTTAATGTCGCGAAACCTAGAGCAGACAATGATGGGGTTAATTATACAAATTTAAGAAAGTTGTTACATGAACTAGAATAAATATAAGTCACTATTACAAGTTGTTAATAATAGGGTGTATATAGGAAAAATACAAGTATGCAAACTAATGTCTATAGTTAACATTCATTACATTAACACTGTAATATTCTTGCATTACATTGTAACAAAGGCACTATACCAAAGCTAAATGTCAATAATAAAAGGATCGTTTTCTTTGGAAGAAATGAGAATGTTCTGGAGTAACTGTAGTGGTGAATGCATACTATATGATTATACCAGGAACCATTGTTTGTACACATAGGCTGGATTGTATGGTGTGTGAATAAAACTGTTAAAAAAAAAAAAAACAGGGAGAAGATAAAGGGTATAGGATGTTTGGGTTTTCTTTTTTTATTTTTATTTCTTTTTTTTTGGAGTACTGAAAATATTCTAAAATGTATTGTGGTAATTAATGAACAACTATGTGATGATAAATGTGAGCAGCTGATCATAAATTTTAGATGGATTGTACATGTGAATATAGCTTTAAAAAAGAAGACTGCAATGAAACAAAGAAGAGATAAAGTAGCTAGAGTGGGTGACGATTCAGGGAAGTTGTGTTGTTTTGTTTTGTCTTTAGGTAAGGACAAGAGAGTAATATACACAAGAGTCTATAACAGGCGAGATGGGGTGAAATCAAGGACATAAGTGTAGAGATGAGCCTTGGAGAGAAAGATGAATACATCTGTTTCTGAGACTGAAGCAAAGGATGAGTGAATCCAGAAATTCTGCAATAGAGAAGAAGGAAAATCAAGTAATCTTGAACTCTTCAGTGAAAGATGCAGTAAGGTCGATTGTATCAAGTAAATTAATCCAGGAAAGGGTTACGGATTTGAAATGCATTTTAAGTTTGGAACAAGTACTGCAGAAAATGTAAGACAAGGATTGGGAGAGATTTTTTTTTTTTTAAAAAAAAAGATCTCCAGAGAGCAAAGCTCTGGGGTCCGAAAGTAATGGCAGTGATAGTAGACAGTGCATTCCACCCAGGGTGGGACTATTGGAGAATAAAAGGTCATCACTGAAACCATCCAATCAAAAATAATGCCTAAGGAAAATACTTGAGAGGAAGAAAGCAAGATACTTATAACAAGTATTAGAGGTTTAAGGATGAAGTCACTAGAGTCTCAAACAGAACTGTGCAAAGGGAGAGGAGTCACTAGAGTTCATTACTACAGAACCTACTTCTACAAATCCCACAAGATCAAAGACCATATATCTTCCTTTCACTTTACTTCCTTCGGCTACTAGTGGCAACTCCTCCCTGATAAAGCTGACCTTTATCCCCTACTCCTAAATACAACTACTCTTGACTACTAAATTCTATAAACACATCATGTCCATTTGGAAACGAGATGGATGTTCTCACATTGCTTTCTATACATGTTTTCCCATCAATATGTTTGCAGTGGTAAACTAGAAGGCACAGGCTGGATCTATGAATTGTCTGTTTACAGCATTGGACTTGGGACTGCACACATGCAGGTGTTAAAAAAAAAAAAGCTTTCTCATGAAATAGACTGTTACTGATGAGAACCTTAACAACGATTCTAAACAGAGTATAATGATAGCCAAACGAGGGAATGCCTAGAAACAAATCATCCGTTTTTATAACTGTCAAATTAGTTATATTCTACCTCTAGGAAACAGAATAACATCACTGTATCAAGCTGACTTCCCCACCTTACGCTACTTACCCCTTTGGATAACTCAAAATCCCCTTAGCAAGCTTACTCTTTGTAGTTCCTTCACTCACAACCACATTCCAGCATCCCTCCTTTCCATCCAAAACTCCTGACTACAAACGTGCCTAGGACTAATCCCTCAGTTCCCATTCAACCCTAGGCCACCCCTTTCATTTCATCACTGTCCATTTTTCTGCCTCTCAATCCTCCTCCCAAACTACTCAGACCCCTCCCCTCAAACCCCCTAGCCCATCCTCTAGCCTGAGATCCCCTCCCCCCAGCGCTCTCATTCAGACTCCCCCTCCCCACAGTTTCCCTCCGAAACCCGGACCGACCCTACCTGCTCCTTGCCCTCCGGCCCCGCGGGCCCGGTCCGCTCATCCATCCGCTGCCTCCCGGGCGGCGCTCGCCGGCGCGGGGACAAGGGCTGGGGCGGCTCTGCTGCCCGTAAAATCCCATCTTCCCGGCGGGCTGCTGGCGGCGGCGGCGGCTGAGGTCGGTCACGGCAGCGGCTCCGTTTCATATCCGCGGCTGGGCCCCACCCGCGTCAGCGCCGCGACTGTCCCGGCCCCGCACGGCCCCGGCACGCAGAGCTGCCGCGCCAACCTCCGCCCGCGGCCACCATGGCCCGGGGAGCGCCCGAAGTCACGACCCCAGCCCGTGTATACTCGGCGCTAGCTGGGGCCTCAAGCGCCGCCTCCTCCTCGTAGCTCCCTACGCTGGAGAGAACATTACCACCACCGTCTTTTCCACCTCCTCGCACACGGTCGGCGAGGAACCCACCGCTGCCGCCGGCTCCACAGCCAGCCGCCGGCCCGCCGCCAGCCCCGCCCCGCCCCTCATCCGCGCGCGCGCACACGGGGAGCCCGCCCGCCACCTACGGACGCGCGCGGCCTCCCGCGCACGCGCCAGCGAACGGTCGCGAGATACCCGCCCGCGGTCCCGCCGCGCGGTGGGGGGAGCGGAAGGGGGTGGGGCTCCGGACGCGCTGACTGTGGCTGTGACTGCGCGTTGATTCTTTCATTCATGAATAAATGAATGAATGAAACTGTGTGCCCAACCAGGCTAAGTCCTGGGGCCTCAAAAGTGATTTAGAACCAATCGGTGTTCTCAAGGAACTAAGGACAGAGCGACCAGGAGCAGGAAGACGACAAAATAAACAACTAATATATAAAACTAATAGAACACTAACACTTGCCTCTTTAGTGACTGCCAACCATTACCTAATCCTCACACCATACCTGAGAGGCAAATCTGATCATTCCTATGTTGTAGATGAGGAGACTGATGTGAAATGACATGCACCAGGCCACTCAGCAAATCGGTGACCAAATAGGACTCAAAAAAATTCTGGCCTTTCTGGCCCTTTCCACTGGTTCCTGCTGCTTCCAGAGCCTAACACAGAGTGTAAAAAGCCTTATAAAAGAGGAAAAAGTGATGGATTCTTTGGGGGTGGGAGTGGAGTGGGGATCACAGTAAAAGCTTCCAGAATAATCTCCGGGACTCTCTACTAACAATGAAGTCATCCCATTGTAGCCCAATCCAGCCTCTGTGGCCTGGCTAGCCTGGCTTGTCAGCCTTCAGTGACTCATCTCATCAGCAACATGTGGCTGTAATTCAGCCCTGCTTTGCCTCCTCCTTCTGCTTCAGCTGGTCTGCCACTCATTTTTTTTTTCCTCTTTTTTGAACGAAACAGTGTTCTTTCTCAAAATCCTTTCCTTAAGGCTTTACGCATTTGTTCTGGGCCTTCTCTCTGAATCCTTTTTGAGAAATAATAATAGCTAACATTTATGGAGTGCCTACCAGATACCAGACACGGTGCACTCGATTCAAACATATGCACATATACACTAAAACAGGGTGAGTTGTATAATTTCTATTTTACAATTGAGGAAACTGAGGCTTAAGTACAGTAACTTGTTCAAAATCACATAAGAACAGAGCCAGGACTCCAACGGAGATCTATCAGACACCAGAACCTACAGACATAGCCAATGTGCCCTACAGCATGTCACCAACTTGTGCCTGTATTCCCAGTCTCCTTTCCTCCAATTCCCAGTCTCCTTTCCTCCAGTTGCCCCAACCAGAAAGCTGGAAGTTATCCTGGACTCCTTCCTCCTCCTCCCTCTCCTACATCCAATTAATGAACAAGTTTTGTGGCTTCTGTAACGTTATCTCCCCAATCATATTTCTCCTTCCCATGCTACTGCTTACATCTGAGCTCAAGTCTTATCTTCTCTCACCTACTTTACTGGAAAAGCCTTCTAACTGGTCTACCTACGTCAATCTCATTCACTTCAAACCCAACCTCCACAAAGCCCCTATAAGAATTTCTGTATAACCTGTTACTCTCTTGCTAAAAACAGTTAAATGGATCCCCACGGCCCTCAAGTTGCTGTCTAAACTTATCTGCAGTCAGCAAGGTCACATACAACCCACCCTCTACCTACCTCTCCTCCTTCTATTAATCCCTGCCCTATCAACTGCTTTAAATATACCGAGTGTTACAGTTCCCTGCATGTATTGCCACATTCTTGATTACAAACAGAAAGAAGCTATGACAGTCTAAGCCTAAAGGGACATTTATTGGAAGGCTACAATAAGGGGCTCACAGAACTGAACAGAGATTGGAAAAACAGGCTTGCAAAAATGGCAGGAAACAAGGGGTCTCTGGGGGCTGCATATCAAAGACAATCTAAGAATACTGCTGCCATCACCACTCCCAGACACCACCACCAGACATTGTGCTGTGCTTTCACCATACACTCCTGCAAAGGAATCCTAACCTTCCCTTCATGGTTGTGTCATCATTCCAGATTCATAATCTCCAACAGAAGAATCCAACTGACTGAGCCTTGGTAATTTAGGGACTAGAAATTCATCTCTGCCACTCAACAAAGATTTATTGAGCACCTACTATGACACTATTTTAACCCAGACATTGTTCTAAGCAACTGAGATAAAATCAGTGAGCAGGCAGGAACTTGCATCCTAATATGGGACACATATAATAAAGAAATAAACATAATGTAATGAAGAAAAATAAAACAGAAAGTAGGGACTATTCCTGTTCCCCCCCCCCCCCCCAACTACCAGAATCCACAAAAGGGGCGGGGTATCAGAAAGCAGGAAAAGGTTTTGGGTGCTAACCAGCCAAGAATAAAACTTAATGTCCACCAAGGTGCATGGGTGGTTCAGTGGTAGAATGCTTGCTTTCTGTGCAGGAGACCTGGGTTCAATTCCCAGCCCATGCACCCACCCCCCTAGAAAAAAGATTAATGTCCATCATACATAACAGGCACGCTTTTACTTTTGTGCATTTTTTCACACTATGTCTTCTGCGTTTGCTACATTTCTTCATTTGGTCAACTCCTACTCATCCTTCAAGAGTCATCATCACATCCATATCTCCTCCTGGAAGATGTCTGTTTCCATTGATAGTCTGAATAAAATTTCCCCATGCTGTAGTTCCATGATATCTTGATTTCCATCAAAGCAATTGCTAGAATAAAATGTTCGGTTTATGTGTCTATCTCCCCTACTAAATTGAGAATACACCATAGGAAGGAACAAAATTGCTCATCTTTGTGTTCCAGGGTCAAAGCACTCTGAGAGTAATATGGGATGACCATTCATGTGGGTACCAGAGTCACATGGGATCCTGGCAGAATTTGGGGTGGTCAGAAAGCCTGGGAGTCCAGTAAAAGTTTTCAGTCTGTAGATGAGAGCATTAAAGAGAGACAGAGGATAATATTGTCAGTGCAAACTGCTAAAGGGCTAATAGAATAGGTACTAGTATTATACATGAAGGATGAGGAGCCAAAGTCCAGAAAGCTTAAATGACTTTTCCACATTGACACAGTTGATAGGTATATCATACCTGTATTCTCAGATTCCAGACATTGCTCTCATTCCACTCGTCTGAAACATTGTGCATGGAAAACACGTGAGACAGAATGTGACAAATGCTGTAAGAGGGGCATAAAATTAGTGCTGTGTGGGCAGGCAACGGTGGCTCAGTGGCAGAGTTCTCACCTGTCACGCCAGAGACCTGGGTTCAATTCCCGGAGCCTGCCCATGCAAAAAAAAAAAAAAAAAAAATAGTGCTGCGGAAGAAAGCATGGAGAGGAATTGTTATGATAGTAACAGCTTTCATATCCCCCTAATGCCTATGAATTTCACACATTTGGCTAAGGGTTGAGGATCCCTATTAAAAATATCCCCTTATAGGACAGATGACAACTTGAATCACCCTCCTCAGGCACTTCTCTTCTGAATACCTTTTCTAAAAACAAAGATTGAGAGCAGGAAGAGAAGTGAGAACACTGGGTATCTGAAGAAGTACTAATTCTGAGGAACAAGAAAGATGCAAAAAAAGAAAGCTATAAAAGACAACATACAGGATGGAAGAAAACAATTGTAAATCAGATGAGGAAAATGTTTTCAGGATATATAAAGAGCTCTTAAACGGCTCAATAATAAAAAGACAAATAACCCAATAAAAAAGAGTAAATTTTGAATAGCTATTTCTCCAAGGAAGATACATAAATGGCCAATAAATACAAAAGATGCTCAACATTATTAGTTGTGCTGGTCTGAAATTGTTATGTACCCTAGAAAAGCCATGTTTTCTTTCCTAATCCAATCTTGTGGGGGCAGACCTATTGTTTAGGATGGAAACTTTAATTGGACTGTTTCCATGGAGATGTGGCACACACAATTGTGAGTGTGGCCTTTTGATCAGATGGATATGTGACTCCACCCATTCAAGGTGGGTCTTAGTTCATTTCCTGGAGTCCTTTAAAAGGGTAAACATTTTGGAGGAAGTTCAGATGCTCAGAGAATAGCTGCTTCAGAGCCGACAGAGATGCAGACGTTTGGAAATATCTGACGTGCTGACAGTGAGAGCAGATGCCTAGACACAGACTTTTAGAGTTGCAGAGCCTAGTTGACATCGTTATGTATCTTCCCATGAGATGCTAAGCAAGCCAGAACCCAGAGTTGTGTCTTGGAGAAGCAAAGTGAAGGCCCACAGATGCTTAGAGAGGAAACCACTGGCATCAGAAGCCAGAAGCAACGAAATGGGAACAAGGACCAGCAGATGTCATCTACATGTCTTCCCCAATCAGCCTTTCTTGAGTCAGGGTATCTTTCCCTAGATGCCTTATTTTGGACATTTTGTAACTTAATAAATTTGTAACAATACATTTTACAATTTAATACATTCCCTTTTAAAAAGCTATTCCATTTCTGGTATATTGCATTCTGGCAGCATTTAACAAACTAAGACACTAGTCATTAGGGAAATGTAAATCAAAACCACAATGAAATATTATGTCACATTCATTAGGATGGTTAAAATCAAAAAGACAATCAATAATAAGAATTGAAGAGGACATGAAATCAAAATCCTCATTAATTGCAGGTGGTATTGTAAAATGTTGCAGCCATTTTGGAAAACGGTTTGCAATTCCTCAAAAAAGTTACACATTCAGTTACCATTTGATCCAGTAATTCCATACCTAGATAAATAGCCAAGAGAATTGAAAACATATGTCTACACAAAAACTTGTGAACAAGCATTTACAAGACATAAATTGAGTGAACAGGAAGAAAGAGGATCAGATGGGGAGGCAAAAATAGAGTGAGAAAAAAATACTTTAGTGATATTTTTTAAAAGGAATAAAATAAAGGTCTCAGAATAGCCTTATAGAGGTTCAAAAATTGACTTGGCCCACGGAATTGTATATAATATAGGCATCAAATTTCACCCATCTTAGGAAAAATATTTAAGCTGATCTTCTATTCACTCATCCATTTATTCATTCATTGGCCCATCAATCACTTATTCATCCTCTCACTCACCACTTAAATTATGCAACAGGACCCTACGGTGCTTGTGAGGATAAAGGACAGCATACCACAAATTGCAGTTGTTAGATTGAGTGAGAGAACACATCGGATTATCAACTTGGGGCAAGTAAATATTTGTTAGTTGAGCCTTCTCTTGTGAGGTCCTTCACTTGAACAGCCATAGTCCAGAATCTGTTCTTCATCTCTCAGAACTAAATGCAACTATTTTCAATTCTTCTGGACATTGCCAAATTCTTAATATCAAAGACACACTAATAAAATTCAGTCAACTCTTTTACATACAAAAAATAGGAATTCTTGAGGAATTTTAACCCATACCAAACTCTGAAATCTGTTCTACAGCTAATTGTTGTGATGTGCTTTGAAATTTATTGCTTTTATATGCTGTTTTTCACCAAAAAAGAAAAAAAGTTGATTGTGATGATAAATGCACAGCTATATGATGGTATTGTGAACCAATGATTGTACATTTTCGATGGTTACATGGTATGTGAATATATGATATATATCAATAAAAAATTTTAAATAGGAATTCTTTTAGAATGCTTTTAGCTACTAGAATCATATTATAGCACCTTCTAGCATTAAAGAGCACAAGATTATGGGATAGCTCTTGGAAAAGCTTGACCTGGGTTCTTTGAAGAAGGGAGTGGATTGTAACATAGATACGTGCTTGCTTTTCATCTTAAGATCTCTAGAATTAGGAAACTTGCCAGAGTCATCAATACCAGTAGGATAAGAAAGGACTAGGTGTAATATGCCTGAAGAAGAGAGAATGGCAGACATGCTCATCCCAGTTACCACAGCAAAAAGGCTTCAACAGTTCTTATGTTGCAACTGAAAAAAATTGAGAAAGAAAAGATAAAACTTTATGGATGGACTTCCGGAGAAGATGGCGGCTTAGTAAGATGCGCGGGTCTTAGTTCCTCCTCCAGAAAAGCAACTAAAGAAACAGAAACAATACGAAACAGCTCCCGGAGTCACGACAGAGACCGAAAAGACAGCGTACCCCAATCTGGAACAGCTGAACGGGCAGGGAGAATCTGCTGCGGTGAGATACCCGAGGGGCGCGTGTTTTCCCGGCCGGGGCGGCTGGCGACTTGGGTCCCCTCCACGCACGTGGCTCCCCGGTCTGACTGGGAACGTTGGATAGCGGGGCCCTCCCCTCACGCTTGGCGTTTCGGGCCAGCTGGGCAATTAGGACCGGCACTCTCCCAAGCCGCGGCGGCCAGCCTCCACGGCGGGTTTCCCGCGGTTTCCCGGGCCGACTGCCGTGCAGACAGACGAGCACCACAAGCGCCACCTACTGGGCAGGAAAAGAAAAACAGAGCCCAGCGATTTCACAGAAAAACCTTTCAACCAGCTGGGTCCCACACCCAGGGAAATCTGATCAAATGCCCAGACACCAGCAGAAAATAATGGATGACGCTCGGAAAATTGAAGATATGGCCCAGTCAAAGGAACAAACCAATAGTTCAAATGAGATACAGGAGCTGAGACAACTAATGCTGAATATACGAACAGAAATGGAAAAACTCTTCAAAAACCAAATCAATAAATTGAGGGAGGACATGAAGAAGACATGGGCTGAACAAAAAGAAGAAATAGAAAATCTGAAAAAACAAATCACAGAACTTATGGGAGTGAAGGACAAAGAAGAAAAAATGGAAAAAACAATGGATACCTACAATGGTAGATCTAAAGAGACAGAAGCTACAAGTAGTGAACTGGAGGATGGAACATCTGAATTCCAAAAAGAAACAGAAACTATAGGGAAAAGAATGGAAAAACTTGAGCAGGGGATCAGGGAACTGAATGACAATATGAAGCGCACAAATATACGTGTTGTGGGTGTCCCAGAAGGAGAAGAGAAGGGAAAAGGAGGAGAAAAACTAATGGAAGAAATTATCACTGAAAATTTCCCAACTCTTATGAAAGACCTAAATTTGCAGATCCAAGAAGTGCAGCGCACCCCAAAGAGAATAGACCCAAATAAGCGTTCTCCAAGACACTTACTAGTTAGAATGTCAGAGGTCAAAGAGAAACAGAGGATCTCGAAAGCAGCAAGAGAAAAACAATCTGTCACATACAAGGGAAACCCAATAAGACTATGTGTAGATTTCTCAGCAGAAACCATGGAAGCTAGAAGACAGTGGGATGATATATTTAAATTACTAAAAGAGAAAAACTGCCAACCAAGACTCCTATATCCAGCAAAATTGTCCTTCAAAAATGAAGGAGAAATTAAAACATTTATAGACAAAAAGTCACTGAGAGAATTTGTGACCAAGAGACCAGCTCTGCAAGAAATACTAAAGGGAGCACTAGAGTCAGATACGAAAAGACAGAAGAGAGAGGTATGGAGTAAAGTGTAGAAAGAAGGAAAATCAGATATGATATATATAATATAAAAGGCAAAATGGTAGAGGAAAATATTATCCAAACAGTAATAACACTAAAAGTTAATGGACTGAATTTCCCAATCAAAAGACATAGAATGGCAGAATGGATTATGACCCAGCAATACCACTGCTAGGTATCTACTCAAAGGACTTAAGGGCAAAGACACAGATGGACATTTGCACACCAGTGTTTATAGCAGCATTATCTACAATTGCAAAGAGATGGAAACAGCCAAAATGTTCATCAACAGACGAGTGGCTAAACAAACTGTGGCGTATACCTACGATGGAATATTATGCAGCTTTAAGACAGACTAAACTTATGAAGCATGTAATAACATGGATGGACCTAGAGAACACTATGCTGAGTGAGTCTAGCCAAAAACTAAAGGACAAATACTGTAAGGTCCCACTGATGTGAACCGACATTCAAGAATCAACTTGGAATATATCATTGGTAACAGAGACCAGCAGGAGTTAGAAACAGGGTAAGATAATGGGTAATTGGAGCTGAAGGGATACAGACTGTGCAACAGGACTAGATACAAGAACTCAAAAATGGACAGCACAATAATACCTAAGTGTAATGTAACTAGGTTGGAACACTGAATGAAGCTGCACCTGAAATATGAAAAAAAAAAAAAAAAAAAAACTTTATGGATGTCCAGGCAATTTAGATACCCTAACCAGAAATAGAATTCTAGGCACAGATTACTTGCAAGGGTCAAGGAAAGGCACAAGTTCCCCTCTCTTAAGCAGTCCCTAAGTCCAAAGGGGCTAGAGTGAAAGTGAACACTATCTGCACAAACCAGGTAGAGGCTACAGTATCACTGGAAGCCACTAAGAGAACAATAGATCATACTGAAGTAGAGCCAAACGCATCAACAGATAGCCAGATGCATAAGGATTTCTGCCTCCCCCAACTCTCTTCCTTGCTCACGTACCTGGTGAAGCTAGTTCCAGAAAATCATAGTAAAACAGGTGCCTCAGATCCAGATCATTACCCCATTCATTCCAAAGTGCTGGAGTGCAAAGAGGGGTGAAAGAGAAGGCCATCAACTCCTCTCTACCTTGCTCCTCGGGTTATGGTTCTGGTCTGCAGTTAGGGAAGGAAAATATAGCCAGCACCATGGGTTGGCTGACATTACAATGATTCTCAACCTCCTTCTACCTTGTTCCCTTCCACTGGAGGGGCTTGGAAAGTCAGTGTAACAGAGAGACTCTCAGATGGTCTTCATAATTACTCTCCTTGTGTTTTTATGCCTTTGTATAATCCTTTCCCTGTATGTGTAGGTGGGACCTATGACTTGCTTCTAATCAATAGAATATAGCAAAGATGATAGGATATCACTTCATGATTTTGTTATATTATGTAATACATTGTCTTGCTAGCAGACTAACTCTTACTCTCTGTTCTACTTTGCTAGCTGCCAGAATGCAGTATACCAGAAACAGAATGACTTTTAAAAAGGGGAATTTAATAAGTTGCTAGTTTACAGTTCTAAGGCCAAGAAAATGTCCCAATTAAAACAAGTCTATAGAAACGTCCAATCAAAGGCATCCATCCAGGGAAAGATACCTTAATTCAAGAGGGCTGATGAAGTTCAGGGTTTCTCTCTCAAGTGAGAAGACACATGGCGAACACAGTCAGGGTTTCTCTCTCAGCTGAAAGGGCAAATGGTGAACACGGTGTCATCTGTTAGCTTTCTCTCCTGGCTTCTGGTTTCATGAAGCGCCCCAGGAGGCATTTTCCTTCTTCATCTCCAAAGGTTGCTGGTTCGTGGACTCTCTGCTTTGTGGTGCTGCAGCATTCTCTGCTTTCTCCAAATCTCCTTCATTCTCCAAAATGTTTCCTCTTTTATAGGACTCCAGAAACTTATCAAGATCCACCCAAATGGGTGGAGACATGTCGTCACCTAATCCAGCTCTTGATTTAATCACATCTCCAGGGAAATGATCCGATTACAGTTTCAAATATACAGTATTGAATAGGGATTATTCTGCCTTTATGAAATGGGATTTAGATTAAAACATGGCTTTTCTAGGGCACATACATCCTTTCAAACCAGCATACTCTCCTAATGGCCTTGAAGAACCAAGCTGCTATGCTATGAGATGCCTATGAGACAGCTACAAGACAGGAGACTGCAGGAACCCATAGATAGGAAGGAAGGAAGGAAGGAAGGAAGGAAGGAAGGAAGGAAGGAAGGAAGGGAGGGAGGGAGGGAGGGAGGGAGGGAGGGAGGGAGGGAGGGAGGGAGGGAGGGAGGGAGGAAACCTGAAGCTCTTAGTCTTACAATCACGAAGAAATGATTTTTGTTAACAACCTGAGTGAGTTTGGGAGCAAGCCCTCCCAGTTGAGCATCCAGATAAGAACGCAAACTGGCTGACACCTTGATGTCAGCCTGATGAGACAGTGAAGTAGATAACCCAGCTAAACCATGCCTAGATTCCTACCAAACAGAAACTGTGAGATAATAAATGTGAGTTATTTCACATTATATACATTCACTTTATAATAAAATTGAGTTATTTTCAGTTGCTAAATTTGTGGTAATTGGCTACACAGCAATTAATTAGAAAACTAATACAGCTAGGTACTCACTTTCTCAGCCTCCCATCATCCAGAGGTGGGCTTATGACACAAATCTGGTCCAAATCTGCTTTTTTCCTTGTCTTCCCCAGCTCAGGAAATGGTGAGTCCATTTTCTTCAATTGCTTGGGCCAAAAATCTCAGTTATCCTTGAATCCTCTCTTTCTCACACACTTCACAACAATTCTACTAGCAGATCCTATGCAACTGGGAGATATTACAATTATCTGGGAGAAAGATGATGGCGGTTAGTACTAAGCTAGTGATAATGGAAGAAAGTGATTGAAGGATTGAGGGAAGACGGAGTAGGAAGCTCCAAGAATCAGTCTGTCCACCAGAACAAATATTAAACAGCCTGGAACTGTATGAATCAACTATTTCAAAACTTTGAAGTCCAGTAGAACACTATACAGCATCCAGGGAAGAACAGGAGGGGAAAGCTGATAAATTACAGTAGACACCAGTAAATTGCTCTCTCTATATGGTGTGCTTACTGGCACCCATCCATCACTCTCACAACAGGTGTGCTGGTTTGAAAGGATGTATGGACCCTAGAAAAGCCATGTTTTAATTAAAATCCCATTTCATAAAGGTAGAATAATCCCTATTCAATACTGTATGTTTGAAACTGTAATCAGATCATCCCCCTGGAGATGTGATTTAATCAAGAGTGGTTGTTAAACTGGATTAGGTGACGGCATGTCTCCACCCATTTGGGTGGGTCTTGATAAGTTTACTGGAGTCCTATAAAAGAGGAAACATTTTGGAGAATGAGAGATTTGGAAGAGCAGAGAATGCTGTAGCACCACGAAGTAGAGAGTCCACGAGTCAGCAACCCTTGGAGATGAAGAAGGAAAGCGTTTCCCAGGAAGCTTCATGAAACTGGAAGCCAGGAGAGAAAGCTAGCAGATGATGCCATGTTCACCATGTGCCTTTCCAGATGAAGAGAAACTCTGACTGTGTTCACCATGTGCCCTTCCACTTGAGAGAGAAATCCTGAATTTCACTGGCCTTGTTGAACCAAGGTATCTTTCCCTGGATGCCTTAGATTGGACATTTCTATAGACTTGTTTTAATTGGGACATTTTCTCGGCCTTAGAACTGTAAACTAGCAACTTATTAAATTCCATTTTTTAAAAGCCATTCTGTTTCTGGTATATTGCATTCCGGCAGTGAGCAAACTAGAATAAGTGGGGTCTGACCCCTGATGTGGCTTGCCGGTGCCAAAAAGAAACTTAAAAATCCACTTCCCCAAGATGCAGGGGGGCAAGAACAGATCACTGATTACAGCTAGTGAAGTTGAACATTACAATACTTGAAATGAAAAATTCCCAGGAGGATTTTGACACCAACTAGGAGCTGGCAGAAGAGAAAATCAGAAAACTAAAAGACAAGACAATTAAAATAAGTCAGGCTGAGGAGCAGAAAGAGAAGCGAATTATAAAAAGTGAAAAAATAACCTAAGAGATCTCTGGAACACCATGAAGTGTACCAATATATGCATTATGGTAGTCCCAGGAGGAAAAGAAAGAAAGGAGCAGATGGAATATTCAAAGAAATAATGATAGAAAACTTCCCAAATTTAGCAAAACATGTGAATATGCACATCCAAGAAGTCCAGTTAGTACCAAAGAAGATATAAATGAAGGAAAATATACCCCATGTGGTAGTTTGAAGCTGTTATGTACCCTAGAAAAGGCTATGTTCTTTTATCATTTCTGTGAGTGCAGACCTGTTGTAGGTGGGACCTGTGGGTTAGGTTATTTCAGTTGAAATGTGACCCAGCCCATTCAAGGTGGGTCTTAATCCTTTTTACTGGAGTCCTTTATGAGAGGATAAAAGACAGATAAAACCCAGAGAGCAGAGAGAGAGAGCAGCTCCCTCTGAGGAGCTGAGAATGGGAGCCCCTGAAGCCAGAAGGTAAAAACAACAAAACCCAGGAGAGAAGGACCAGCAGACACCAGCCATGTGACAGAGATGTCCTGGGTGCTGGTAGCCTTTCTTCAGAGAACGTATCCCCCTGTTGATGACTTATTTTGACATTTTCATGACCTTATGATTGTAACTGGTAAGCTAATAAATCCCCATTGTTAAAAGCCAGTCCTTTCTGGTATATTGCATTTCAACAGCTTTCGCAACCCAAAACACCCTATCATACATTGAACACACTAACGAATGTAGAGGGCAAGGATAGAGTTCTGAAAACTGCAAGAGCAAAGCAACGTTATATACAAAGGAGTCCCAGTTAGACTGAGTACCAATTTCTCATCAAAAACCACGGAGGCAATAAGGCAGTGGGTTGGAATACTTAAAGTGCTGAAAGAAAACAACTGCAAGTCAATAATTTTATATCTGGTGAGACTTTCCTTCAAAATGAGGGAGAGATTAAAATATTTCCAGATAAACAAAAGCTGGAGGAGTTCACCACCACTAGACCTGAACTGTAGTAGGCCTCTGTACTATAATTCTTTCTCATGTAATAGTACAGAGAGAGAATTACACTTTTGTCTGTTTAAGTCACTGTTATTTTAGGTGTCTTTTATATATAGTCAAACCTTTATCTTAGTCACTTAATATGGTGATTTCTAGTACCTCTCTTGTTACAGAAGTGGGAAGATCACAAATTTAATCTTGGCAGGGCACTGGCTACAGACAGTAATTCAAGCTATATTAAATATATTAGGATATACCTGGCAATAAGGAAAATAGGAATTTCAAGGAAATCCAAGGATAAAAGTGTAGCTTGCTGTGGTAGTTCGAAGCTGGATGCATCCCGGAAAAACATGTTTCTCAATTGAATCTAGTCCTTTGATTGTAAACCTGTTGTAAACAGGATCTTTTGATGAAGCCACTTCAGTTAGGGTATGATCCACTTCATTTACAAGGGGTCAATCCTCTTACTGGAGTCCTTTATAAATGGGATAAACACAGTGAGAGAGAGAGAGAAAGCTATGGAAGAAAGAAGCTGAAAGCATTGAAACCCAGAAAAGAAGGGAGAGATCAGCAGATGCCTCCATGTGCCTTGCCAGGTGGAGAAGGAGCCAAGGATGCCCAGCAGCTGGCCTTCAGGAAGAAAGCACCACCTCGATGATGCCTTGATTTGGACATATTTTCAGCCTCAAAACTGCAAGCTAATAAATTCCCATTGTTTAAACCCAAGTTATTTCATGGTATTTGCTTTCAGCAGCCTAGGAAACTAAAATAGATTTTGGTACCAGGTGCTGATATTACAAATACCAAAAATGTGGAAACAGCTTTGGAACTGAGCAATGGTAATATCTGGAAGAATTGAGCAGTGCTTAATAGAAAAGGCCCAAATTGCTGTGATGAAACTGTTTGCAGAAATATGGATATCAACGATACTTCTGGTGAAGCCTTAGAAGAAAATGATGACTGTGTTACTGGAAATTGGAAGAAAGGTGACTCTTATTGTAAAGTGGCAGAAAACTTGGCAAAATTAAGTTCTGATATCGGATGGAAAGCAGAATTTGAGAGTGATGAGCTGGGATATTTACCTGAGTAGATTTCCAGGCTAAATGTGGAACGTCCAGCCTTGTCTCTCCTTGTAGCTTGTAGTAAAATGAAAGAGAAAAGGAATAAGCTGAGAACTGAACTCCTGGGCACAGAAAAAAAACAGAAATTGATGGTTTGGAAATTTCTGAGTTTCTGGAGAGTGAGTTCCCAGAGAATAATGCTCTATTTAACTGAACAGGGATCTAGTATGAGCCGTTTCAGTGCAAGTCAGGATTGGAAGTGCAGTTATCTGGGAAGGCTCTGTGGAAAGTACTATTGTCTGATGGTTTTGAACATGCAAAACCAATAAGTTTTTTTGTGAGCTCTGTATGAACAGAACCACCGCCAGCCTGGACTAAAACGGACAGTAATAGGACAGACTAAAGGAAAAATACTTCAAGGGCAGAACCACAGAAGCTAAGGACATTTTCTTGGGTTAAGAGAGAGGGCCCACCAGGTGTGTGAAAAGGGTGGGCTTTCCACCCCTTAGTTCAGAAAAGTGATACAACCCTAGTGCTCTCAGAGATTGGAACCTATGTCCCAGGGGTGGTGGAGAGTCTGGCTGCCATCCCAGTGTTCTGAGAGGGTTGAGCTTGTGCCCCAGGAACTTTGGAGAGTCTGACCATCACCCCAGTGCTTGAAGAGGCTGGAGCCTTCACCCAGTGTTGAGAGAGTATGGTCACTGGGCAAACACTTGGAGAGTGGTGGTGGGGCGGGGGAAATACTGCTCCATCAGGCCCAGAGGACAACACATCATTTCATAGTGACTCTCAGACTTTGAAATATAATGGACTATGCCCTGCATAGTTTTGGAATTGTTTGGGACTTCTGACCCTGTTTTCCTTCCAATTTCTCCCTATGGGAATGGGAATGTTTATCCTATGCCTGCCCCTCAGATAACTTGTTCTCTAGGTTTCACAGTTCCCCAGATGGAGGGAAACTGTGGCCCAGGACAGACCCACTTAAAACCATTCTTGTTTTGATGAGACTGTGTACTAAGTATGTTTCTGAAATGATTTAAGGCTTTTGGGATATTGTGATGGAATGAATGAATTTTGCATATGGAAAGAACTTGTCTTTTGGGGGTCCAGAGGGTGGAATATGGTGGTTTGAAGCTGCATGACCCCAGAAAAACATGTTCTTGAGTCTAATCCATTCCCATGGATATAAACCCATTATAAGGAGGGCCTTTTGATGAGACTACTTCAGTTAAGCTGTGACCTACCTCATTCAGGTGGGTATACTCCTATTACTGGAGTTCTTTATGAATGGACTGAATACAAAGAGAGTGAGAGAAAGTCAAATAATTCACTTTCTATAATTTAATAACTTTGCTTTCAAGTGGTTGAGAGCAATGAATCCTGGAAGAGAAGGGAGAGACCAGAAAATGCTGCCATGCGCCTTGCCATGTAGCAGAGAGGCCAAGGATTGCAGGCAACTAGTCTTCAGGAGAAAAGCATCACCTTAATGATGCCTTGATTTGGACATTTTCTCAGACTCTGAGCAAATAAATTTTCATTGTTTAAGCTGAATCATTTCATGATATGTGCTTTAAGCAGCCTAGAAAACAAAAACACTGCCATTAGGGAACATGAAACCAGAAGCAACCCTAGGATTTTTAGCAGCAAGAGTTTAGGGCATATTACTCTATAATGCACCATTACCATAACTTACTTTCTCTCTTGGTCTCTGCTTCTAATGGGTCTTTTTCATTTCTTCCCATAATCAATCAATTTCTTTCCATTTTGTCCTGTATCTTTGCTCTATATCATCACTTCTGCCTACCAATATTTTCTGTGTGGCTATAAATTTGGCTTGATTATGTCCTCTTCTCTATCACAAGAAGACTTCTCTGTACAAATTTTTTTTTTAAATATCAAGTCTTGCTTTGAATGCCTGATTCATTCCCTGCTTCATAATTCATTTACCTAAAGAAGATAAGTTAATTTGTCGAGCTTTTCCTGTCAGACTAACTCAGTGGCTACTGGACAACCTATGTATTAGTCAGGGTCTCATACAGGTCCAGTCAGCATCGTCTAGGGTTTGGGAAGATGGTATCATGTGGTGCCAAATATGATTGCTTAGGACTGCCCCTCAGCAAGAGGGGGATCATTTTTCTTAAGGCGGATGGTAGACTTGTCTACACCCATGAATAATATATCTTGGACAGATATATTAGAAGGTGTATTAGTTAGGGTTCTCTAGAAAAACAGAATCAACAGGGAACACTTGCAAATATAAAATTTATAAAAGTGTCTCACGTGACCGCGGAAACGCAGAGTTCAAAATCCTCAGGGCAGGCTGTGAAGTCCGCGATTCCGATGGAGGGTCTGGACCAACTCCACAGGAGAGGCTTACCAGCCGAAACAGGAAGAGACTGTCTCTTCTGAATCCTCCTTAAAAGGCTTCTGGTGATTAGATTAAACATCACTCATTGAAGAAGACACTCCCCTTCGGCTGATTACAAATGGAAATCAGCTGTGGATGCAGCTGACGTGATGATGATTTGATTCTATGAAATGTACTCATTGCGGCAGACAGGCTGGCACTTGTCCAACCAGACAAACAGGTTCCACCACTTGGCCAAGTTAACATATGAACCTGACCATGACAGTCTACCCTTTGTCAACTTGGCAGCTATACATACCACCTTAAACCATACCTAATCTCTAAATAAAAAACAATAAAACACATTTGTTCTTTCACCTAACAATACTCCGCTATCCTGCATATAACTGGAAACACATTTAAATCTCTCCAGAATAGGGCGTAAATCTTTGGGTAATATTCATTCTTAAACTTGATATCTTACAAGTTAAATAGTATAACATGAACAAAACAGCATTACAGTCCTTGTTTCTGTAACTGATCACGTGGTCGAAGTTCATATTAATCACTACCTTCTTCCACTACCCATTCCATGTCCCCTTTAATCTCAGCAGGCACTTCAGTAGGCAGTGGTTCTTTGCCAGGTGGGGTGACCCAAACCTTCATTCCTAAAGTTCAGAGCCATTGGTAATCCTGCCTGGTTTGGGTTGTGGCAGTTTTCCATTGATTTTAATCACAGGGCATGGTAGTACTAAAAGATGCCCTAGGGGATCTCCTATATTCCAAGAAAACTCTTCTTTACCTCCATTATGTAGTTGCAGTCCTACTTCCCCCTGATAGTCAGGGTCAATCACCCCAGACAGTGATGTAATCTCCTTCTTGGCTTGTTGATCCAGTGGCATAAGTAGCCCAAAGTGACCAGGTGGCAGTCTTAGATTCCAGTTCAATGGAATTATTGTTGTTTCTCCAGGTGGAAGCACTCCCTGTTTTGGAACTAAACCCTATAGACCAGTAGAGCTCAGGGTCACAAGGACAGGAAGCAAAAATTTTCCTAGTGGATCACTAGGGGTAATAGTGAGTGGTACCACTCCCATTTCCACCCCTTGGTTCCTGGACCCATGGATCCTGGCTATGGGAGAAACAGCACCATACAGTGGACGCTGATTCAGAGCATATACAGCTTCCTGGAGAACATTATCCCAGCCTTTCAAGGTATTGCCACCTAGTTGGCACCGTAATTGAGTTTTCAAAAGGCCATTCTACCGTTCTATCAATCCAACTGCTTCTGGATGATGGGGAACATGGTAAGACCAGAGAATTCCATGAGCATGTGCCCATACCCACACTTCATTTGTTGTGAAGTGTGTTCCTTGATCAGAAGCAATGCTATGTGGAATACCATGATGATGGATAAGGCATTCTGTAAGCCCGCAGATGGTAGTTTTGGCAGAAGCATTGCGTACAGGGAAAGCAAACCCATATCCAGAGTATGTGTCTATTCCAGTTAGAACAAATTGCTGCCCCTTCCTTTAAGGGAGTGGTCCAATGTAATCAACCTGCCACCATGTAGCTGGCTGGTCACCTCAGGGAATGGCACCATATCAGGGGTTGAGTGTAGGTCTCTGCTGCTGGTAGATTTGGCACTCAGAAGTAGCTGTAGCCAAGTCAACCTTGGTGAGTGGAAGTCCATGTTGCTGAGCCCATGCATAACCTCCATCCCTACCACCATGACCACTTTGTTCATGAGCCCATTGGGCAATGACAGGAGTTGCTGGGGAAAGAGGCTGACTGAAATCCACACAACAGGTCATCTTATCCACTTGATTATTAAAACCTTCCTCTGCTGAAGTCACCCTCTGGTGTGCATTCACATGGGACACAAATATGTTCATGTTTTTAGCCCACTCAGAAAGGTCTATCCATATACTTCTTCCCCAGACCTCTTTGTCACCAAGTTTCCAATTATGGTCTTTCCAAGTCCCTATCCAGCAAAACCATTAGCAACAGCCCATGAGTATACAAATATACCTCTGGCCAGTTTTCCTTCCAAGCAAAATGAACAACCAGGTGCACTGCTCAAAGTTCTGGCCACTGGGAGGATTTCCCCTCACCACTGTCTTTCAAGGACACCCCAGAAAGGGGATGTAGTGCTGCAGCTGTCCACTTTTGGGTTGTACCTGCATATCGTGCTGAACCATCTGTAAACCAGGCCTGAGTTTTCTCTTCCTTAGTCAATTTACTGTAAGGAACTCCCCAAGAGGCCATAACTCTGGTCTGGGAAAGAGAAGGTAATGTTGCAGAAGTGGAGACCATGGGCATTTGGGCCATTTCTTCATGAAACTTACTTGTGCCTTCAGGACCTGCTCTGGCCCTATCTTGTATATACCATTTCCATTTTACAATAGAGTGCCGCTGCGCACACCCAACATTATGACTTGGTGGGTCAGACAACACCCAGCTCATGATAGGCAACTCAGGTCTCATGGCAACTTGGTGGCCCATGGTTAAGCGTTCAGTCTCTACTAAGGCCCAGTAGCAGGCCAAAAGCTGTTTCTCATAAAAACAGCTGTTACTCAAAAAGAGAGTAGTTATCTGCAGCAGATGGTAAGGCTTTGCTCCAAAATCCTAAGGGTCTGCATTATGATTCTCCTATAGGGGCCTGCCAAAGGCTCCAGACAGCATCTCTATTTGCCACTGATACTTCCAGCACCATTGGATCTGCTGGATCATATGGCCCAAGTGGCAGAGTAGCTTGTACCGCAGCCTGGACCTGTCACAGAGCCTCCTCTTGTTCAGGTCCCCACTCAAAATTAGCAGCTTTTCTGTTCACTTGATAAATAGGCCAGAGTAGCACACCCAAATGAGGAATATGTTGTCACCAAAATCCAAAGAGACCAACTAGGTGTTGTACCTCTTTTAAGTTGTAGGAGGGGCTAGATGCAGCAACTTATCCTTCACCTTAGAAGGGATATCTGGACATACCCCATACCAGTTGACACCTAGAAATTTCACTGAGGTGGAAGGTCCTTTTATTTTTGTTGGATTTATCTCCCATCCTCTGACATGCAAATTCCTTACCAGTAAGTTTAGAGTTGTTGCTACTTCTTGCTCACTAGGTCCAATCAACATGATATCATCAATATAATGGACCAGTGTGATGTCTTTTGGGAGGGAGAAATTATCAAGGTCCCTGCGGACAAGATTATGACATAGGGCTGGAAAGTTGATATACCCGAGGTAGGACAGTGAAAGCATATTGCTGACCTTGCCAGCTGAAAGCAAACTGTTTCTGGTGGTCCTTACTAATAGCTATTGAGAAAAAAGCATTTGTCAGATCGATAGCTGCATACCACGTACCAGGGGATGTATTGATTTGCTCAAGCAATGATACCACATCTGGAACAGCAGCTGTAATTGGAGTTATCACCTGGTTCAGTTTATGATAATCCACTGTCATTCTCCAAGACCCATCTGTTTTCTGCACAGGCCAAATAGGAGAGTTGAATGGGGATATGGTGGGAATGACCACCCCTAAATCCTTCAAGAGTGGCAGTAATCTCTGCAATCTCTGCAGGAATCTAGTATTGCTTCTGATTTACTATTTTGCTAGGTAGGGGTAGTTCTAGTGGCATCCACTTGGTCTTTCCCACTGCATGAGTTAGAGAGCCAATGTAGGGATTCTGCCAATTGCTCAGTGTGTCTATACCAATTATACATTCTGGAACTGGGGAAATAACTACAGAATGGGTCCGGGGGCCCACTGGACCCACTGTGAGATGGATCTGAGCTAAAACTCCATTGATCACCTGGCCTCCATAAGCCCCCACTCTGACTCGTGCACCAGAGTGATGCTTTTGGTCCCCTGGAATTAATGTCACTTCTGAACCAGTGTCTAATAATCCCCGTAATATCTGATCATTTCCTT
Organism: Tamandua tetradactyla; assembly: GCF_023851605.1. Taxonomy (NCBI): domain Eukaryota; kingdom Metazoa; phylum Chordata; class Mammalia; order Pilosa; family Myrmecophagidae; genus Tamandua; species Tamandua tetradactyla. The sequence continues at coordinate 177,330,720 of NC_135328.1, forward strand.
TTCCCCAGTGCACAGTTACCCTGGTAAAAAGCTGTCGGTCTCCTTGGAGAAGGCTTGGAGGAAGATTAATAGTATAAATTTGTGGCAGTGTAACAGGATTCTCCCCCAAAGGGGCCTGTCCTCCACTTCATTCAAGGGGCTCGGGGTCTGTAAACTGTCTCAAGTCTCGAAATTGATTAAGGGGCTGTGACTCTGTGTTTTTGTAATTCAGGTTAGACTTCTGTTCATTTGACCTAGAACTCTTTTGTTTATACAGCTAAAACAAGAATTTAGTAGACTGCCCTTCTACTGTATTTCTAGGTACCCCCATGCTAACGCCACAAATCTTTGCGTGTCATATAATTTTGATGCCTGCTTTGAGTTTGCTGTCTATTATAATAGCCGTGTCTACCCTGTCTTTGGTGATTAAGTGCTGCCACCTGGCTTCTGCCAATTTGGGATCCCATCATCCCCATTGTGTTTAAGGATTCCAGGTCAGTGACAGCAGTTCCTACAGTAATATCTGACCTACAGAGAAGTGCAACCACAGAGCTCTTCAGGGACGATGGTGCTAGTCTCACAAATTTATTTCTCACTGTTCTGGTAAAAGGTGCATCCTCCAGACATTCCTGGGGTGTAAGAGCAGGCTTTGCATGATAAATCCACTCTAACACTCCAATCTCTCTAAGCCTCTGGATCCCCTCATCTACATTATACCAGGGCAGTTCTGGCATTTCAACCTTGGGTAATGTTGGCCACCTTTTGATCCATGTTTCAACCAACCATCCAAACAAACTCTTAATACCTTTTCTAACCCCTTGAGCTATAACATTGCATGCAGAATCTCTGCTTAGTGGGCCCATATCAAGAAATTCAGCCTGATCCAGCCTTATATTCCTCCCACCATTATCCCACACCCTTAAATCCACTGCCACACATATTCCCCTAATTTCTGTCACTATAAATTGGAAAACTCACACAGTTCTTTTGGAGTATAACGTACCTCCTCATGTGTGATACTTTGTACCTCACCTTTAGGGGCCTGTTGGGACTTTAGTCTAGTTATAGGTCTGGAAGAAATGAGGGGTGGTGGGGGTGGTTCATGAAAAGAATTAGAAATATCTTCCAAGCCATTTGCTTCAGGACCTTCATTGCCAGTTTCATCTGGTGAAACAGGATTAATCACTCTAGGGCTAATCCCTTCAGGAGGAGGTTGGGTGGCCAACTCTCAAGGCAGGCTGGAGGTGGGGTGGTTATGTCCTCAGGGCAAACTATTACAGGGTTATCTAGAGAAGACACAGCCTGACCTAGGGTTTCAACCTCACCTCCAATATCATTATCAATCCATATGTTACCATCCCATTTTTCAGGGCCCCACTCCTTTCCAATCAATGCCCTCACTTTAACAGCAGACACCATGCAACATTGAGATTTCAGTTTATGTTTTTGTAAAGTTGCTACTCTAACAGTAAGATTCCAAGTCTGATTTTCAGAGATCTCAAGTCTATGGCTACAGGAAATAAGATTTTCCTTCAGGATACTCATAGACACGTCTACATCTGTCAGCACATAAGCTTCTCATTTGAAGCCTTAAACTCATCCCTTTTACTCCTTAATGTGGCCAGTGTATCTAACAACAACCAGCCAACATTTCTATACCTCATATTTCCACAAAACTCTGTAAAGGTGTCAAAAACATCTCCCAGAGCCTGGCTTCATACAAGCAAAGCATTAGGAGAATCTAATGCTGATATTTTGACTATCTCTTTTGCCAACTCACTCCATGGATCGGGAGTGTCATTCTGATTATGGGAATCAGAGTCCTTAGTGCCTTTGAGTCCAGTCAGAGTAGAAAACCATTCATAAAAACCCATTTTTAAGATTCTGTTTCTTAAGAACCACTCCTGATACCAAGATGTGTTAGTTAGGGTTCTCTAGAGAAACAGAATCAACAGGGAACACTTGCAAATATAAAATTTATAAAAGTATCTCACATGACCTTGGGAACACAGAGTCCAAAATCCTCAGGGCAAGCTGTGAAGCCGACGATTCCGATGGAAGGTCTGGAAGAACTCCACAGGAGAGGCTCACCAGCCAAAGCAGGAATACAGCCTGTCTCTTCTGAATCCTCCATTAAAGGCTTCCAGTGATTAGATTAAGCATCACTCATTGCAGAAGACACTCCCCTTTGGCTGATTACAAATAGAATCAGCTGTGGGTGCAGCTGACATGATTATGATTTAATTCTATGAAATGTACTCATCGTGGCAGAGAGGCCAGCACTTGCCCAACTGGACAAACAGGTACCACCACTTGGCCAAGTTGACACATGAACCTGACCATGACAGAAGGGAATAAAATGTAAGCCAGAAATTACTTAGAAGCCTACTACAAAAGAATAAATAAAAGATTATCAGGAAATTGTCAGAGTTTTATAGTAGTAGGGCTAGAGAGAAAAAGGTGGGTTCAAGAACTATTAAAGCTATAAAATCTGTAGAACTTGATGACTAGCTAGATAAAAGAAATGAGAAAATGGGAAGAGTCTAAGATGATCCCCAGGATTCTGGCTTAGATAACCAAGTGGAATGTGATGTCTTTCTCTGTCCTAGTGAATATTAAAGGAAGGGCAAGTTTCATCATTTCATTCACTCATTTATTCACACATTCAACAAGTATTTCTTTAGTTTTGCATGGAACAGAAATATTAAGCAAATGCATTCAGTGAACATTACAAAGAAGTGTAATTTTAGACACGTTGATTTTATGATGCCTGTTCTAGTTTGCTAGGTGCTAGAATGCAATATACCAGAAACGGAATGGCTTTTAAAAAGGGAAATTTAATAAGTTGCTAGTTTACAGTTTTAAGGCCAAGATAATGTCCCAGTTAAAACAAGTCTATAGAAATGTCCAATCTAAGGCATCCAGAGAAAGATATCTTGGTTCAAGAAGGCCAATGAAGTTCAGGGTTTCTCTCTCAAGTGAAAAGGCACATGGCAAACACAGTCAGAGTTTCTACCTCATCTGGAAGGGCACATGGTGAACACAGTCAGGGTTCCTCTCTCATCTGGAAGGGCACATGGTGAACACAGTGTCATCTGCTAGCTTCTTTTCCTGGCTTCCTGTTTCACGAAGCTCAACTGGAGGTGTTTTTCTTCTTCATCTCCGAAGGTCACTAGCTGGTAAACTCTCTGCTTCTCGTGGTTACATTGTTCTCTGCTTTCTCAGAAATCTCTCACTTTCTCCAAAATGTTTCCTCTTTTATAGGCCTCCAGAAACTTATCAAGACCCACCCAAATGAGTGGAGACAAGTCGTCACCTAATCCAGTTTAACAACCACTCTTGATTAAATCACATCTCTAGGGAGATGAGCTAATTTTGGTTTCAAATATACAGTACTGAATAAGGATTAGAAGAAACGGCTGCCTTTACAAAATGGGATTAAGATTAAAACATGGCTTTTATAGGGTACATACATCATTTCAAACCAGCACAATGCCTATGAGATGTACAAAATCTAATCTGATCTACTTGGGAATAAGCTAAAAGGAGGGAGCAAAGAAAGGAAAGGAGAAGACAGAAAGTTGCATAGCCAGGTGGGGGTAGTTGTTTGGTGGTATTTGAGGGAAGTGGGTAAAAGAGGAAGATGAACTATAGTGAGCTTTGCTACATATCTTCTTGGTTCCAAACAATGTCTGTAAAGAACTTCCGTAATTTTGAAGCTACTCTTGGTAGCTGACCTGTGTACTTCTCTAAATGTGATTCCTAACAGAAAATGTGTTATGTCACTGTTTCCCCATTTATTAAGGGCTATAGATGAATTCGGGAGCAGATAGATGGATATTGAAATTATGGTAATAAAAAGAATCACTGATTTCATTTCCTCAGCTACAAGCAAATACCATTGAATGGGTCAGTTAAACAATGGGAATTTATTTGCTGATGGTTTTGAGGTTAGAAAAAAGTCCAAATCAAGGCATCATCAAGGCTATGCTCTCTCCCCAAAGATGTGGGGTTCTGGGGCTTTGTTTGTCACATGGCACGGCACACGGTGTCATATCCTGGTCTCTCCTTCTCTTCCAAGTTCCATACATGTTTGGCTTTTGGCTGCTCCCTCCGGCTTTCTTTTGCTTCATCTAAATTTCATTCTGCTTATAAAGGACCCCAGTAGGATTAAGATCCATACTGATTGGGCTGGGTCACGACTTAACTGAAGTAGCCTCATCAAAAACTCCTACTTACTGGGGACAACCAAATCAATAGGCCGAGCCCTCAATCTTGGGGTTTGTTCATATGAAACTTACCCCCACAAAGGATAAGCTAAGCCTATTTAAAATAAGCCTAAAAGTCACCCCCAGAGAACCTCTTTTTTTGCTCAGATGCGGCCTATCTCTCTCAGCCAACACTACAAGCAAACTCACGGCCCTCCCGCTCTCTATGTGGGACATGACTCCCAGGCAACATGGGACAAAAATCCTAGAATGAAAAAAGAAAATCCTAGAATAAGCTGGGACTCAGCATGAAGGGATTGAGAAAATCTTCTCGACTGAAAGGGGGAAGAGAGAAATGAGACAAAATATCAGTGGCTGAGAGACTTCAAACAGAGTCAAGAAGTTATCCTGGAGGTTATTCTTACACACTATATAGATATCCCTTTTTTAGTTTAAGGTGTACTATAGAGGCTAGAGGGAAGTGCCTAAAAGTGTAGAGCTGTGTTCCAGTAGCCGTGTTTCTTGAAGATGAATGTGTAATGATATAGCTTTCACAATGTGACTATGTGATTGTGAAAACCTTGTGTCTAATGCTCCTTTTTTCTACAGTATTGGCAGATGAGTAAAAAATATGGATTAAAAATAAATAGTGAGGGAACAAATGTTAAAAAAAATTGAGCAGATTGAAAAACTAGTGATCAACGAAAGGGAATGGTAAGGGGTATAGGGAAAAAATAGGGGGAGCAAAGGTTAAAATAAATTGGATAGATGGAAACACTCATGGTCAATGACAGGAAGGGGTAAGAGGTACGGTGTGTATGAGTTTTTTCAATTTCTTCTTTTTCTGGAGTGATGCAAATGTTTTAAAAAATTACCATGGTGATGAATAAACTACTATGTGATGATATTGTGAACCATTGATTGTACACCATGTATGGAATGTTTGTTTGTTAAGAATGTTTGTGTTTGTATTTAAAAAAAAATTTTTTTAAGTCCTACTTACAATGGGTTTACACCCACAGGAACGGATTAGATTTAAGAACATGTTTTTCTGGGGTAAATGCGGCTTTAACCTATCATATACAGTTTTTACAGAGAGCCAAAATATATGCCAGCTTCTTTCCTTTTACTTACCAATTTTCAGAATAATGAATGCTCTGCCACCTCCGAAAAGTACCAGTGAGTTGTGTTTTTGTTTTAATGTATAGATAGGCGCTCATGGCTTTAATCCATTTTAGTCATTATTCTTTGATGTTCAAATTGCCCTGTTTTTGACCATTGGGAGCCACTTTATGTTGGCTTCTATGTCCTTTTGTCCTTTTGACAAATCCAAGTAGTCTTTGATAGTTTCTTTGTTTTGTGGAAAATAGGTCATCCAAGAATCATCTTGTATGTTCCCTCAAACCTAGAATTAGCCCATTCCTCTTTCCTATATACTTTTTCACTTAGTTTGCATCTAACAAATGGTACTTCCATCCACTCAGTTGCTTGAACCAGAATATCTAGGATTCAACTTTGATACCATTGACTCACTTATCCACTGTATGTAACCAATCACCAAATCCTGTTGGGTCCATCTGTAGAGAAAAACTTTAATCTGTGCATTTCTCATCCCTATTGCTACTTCCTAATCCAGACCACTATAATCTCTCACTTGTACTACTGAAATAACCTTCTAATTGGATTCCCCATCTCTACTTTTGCCCTCTAACCCATTCTTCATCCAGCACTGTTGTTTTTTTATAAATATAATTCAAATGTCAGTCAAGAAGAGACTTAAGTTTAATAAACTGAGTACATCTTTTTACAACTTCTCTTTCAAAAAATCCCATTGAATTTGCAAAAATAAGTAAATCCCAGGAGTGCACAGTTATAGAATTCTTGCCTGCCATGGGGGAGACACAAGTTCAATTCCCAGCTTGTGCACCCAAAAAATAAATAAATCCAGATTTGATCAAATTTCTAGATGACTAAAAGCAGGCAGGATCAAGGACTCTGATAATGTTCTAGTTACTTGGGTGGGTGATAGATTTGCTGGTGTTTGCTTTATTACACTACAAACTTACACATACTTTACACATATTATTTTGCATGTTATCTGTGCAAGACACACTTACTACTCACCAAACATCCATATGCTCCCACATTTCCCAGACTTCCTTGAAGTTAGACGGGACCATGTGACTAGGACTTGCCAATGGGCTGTGATAGGAACCAAGATATGTAATTTCCAAATGAAAATGTGGAAGATGAAAGGTAATTTTACCATGTTCTCCCTCCCCCTGCAGCTATGACTATAGAGACCCATCTTGAAATAGCACAGCCATAATGAAAGAGCCTAGGTTACTGAGTCATTACATGGAGTACAGCTAACCTGTAGAGTCAGACAGGCTTCATCAGAGTGAGAAAGTAATAAGCCTTTGTTTTGGTAAGCCACTAAGATTTTAGAGTTAACTTTTCTATTACAGCATAACCTAGTATTTCCTGAAAAATGCAATATCCAATACTACATCATAAAATAATAAAACCTTTTTATACAGATAGGAGCATGCAGAATGATAAACTGGAGCTCAGAAAGCCACATGCCCAGAAAACATGCACAGAAAAGGGTAAAACGGAAGCAAAAATAGACTTCCTGGGAAAGAGAATTTCTAAACTGGAGTAAGTAGAAGGGAAGAGCATCTGAGAAGGGAAGTAGAGATTAAGATACTTAAGTGGAGAAAATTTATGAAAAAAATGGCTGCTTGGCATGTCCTCTATCTACAGGCAGCCATAATCATCCTTCTAAAGACATCCTGAGAATAAGTGAAAGAATTTACCTGGGAGAACTAGTGTCCTAGACCTAATAGCTCCTTGTTTGGGTATTTGGGTGGGGGAAGTCTTGTTAGCCGACCCTCTCCCCATTTTAATTACATATTTTCTTCAGAAAACAAGCTCTAACATCAAACTTATCAGTTAATACTTTCTCATATGTAATAATTCAGAAACTTTATCTTTCATAATACTCCTCTTGAAGAAAAATATAACTGAGTACTAGTGTGTATTGCAGAAAAAAAAATGTATATATAAAGGAATCCAAAGAAAAAAGGCATACATGGGAAGAAACAATTGAAATAAAATGAAAGTATAGTGAAAATAAATATTAAGATTTAGCTGTTTAAAATGCTAAAATAAATTTAGTTTGAAATGCTAGCGATCAATGAAAGCGAGGGGTAAGGGGTATGGTAGGTATAATCTTTTTTTTTCTTTTTCTTTCCTGTGTTCATTTTATTTCTTTTTCTATTGTCTTTTTATTTCTTTTTCTGAAGTAATGCAAATGTTCTAAGAAATTATGAATATACCACTAAGTGATGATATTGTGAATTACTGATTATGTATGTTGATGTTTTATTTTGTTTCTTAATTTTTTAATTAATAAATAAATTAAAAAGAAAAAGATTTAGCTGTTTATAGGTCTAAAAAGTTATTGCTCCAAAATAAAATAAGAAATCAATAATTAAAATGGGATGAATTCCATTTAAACCCATAGTATGTTTCTGAAGATGAAAGATTTTATTGATATGGTGACGAAGACAAAAGTTTCTTAACTCCACAAGAAAAAAGAAAGTTATTAGCATCTCTCAGAAAACAAAAGCTATTATGATAAAGCATGTTCCCAAGATGATGCAAATTAAAATGTGACCTATATTTTAGCAATCAATGACAAGATAAGAAAATCCATTTGGCCCTGACACTAAAGTTTTATAATTTGGGGGTTAGAATTTGAAAGTCCTTGGGACACCTTTATAAACTGTGGCCTTTATTAATTGTTCTAATCTCAGATCCATTTCTTGCCCTTCCTTTACTCTGCTCTATAATGCAAGGAATGGCTTATGCAAATTACGTGTCTCAGGTTCTCTAACCTGGTTACTTTCAGTTAATGGGCAAGATTTTGGAGGATCTCTGCTTCAGGCAGAAGCTCTGCATTAGTTGTGTCTTTTCCATGATTGCAGGTTCCACCAGAGTCCCCTCTTCCCTACTTAGCTCCCACAGGGCAGTCCTTCCCTCTGTGGTTTCAGTTCCTGCTGAGTAGTGCCATTCATGGTCATTGTTAATGCTACCTCCTCCTTTGATTCTTCAGCCTTAGAAGTGACTTAGAGGTGGCTTCCTCCTGTTGTTGATTTCTGGGTTGCTTCTTCATCCCCTATGCGACTTCCAACTTATATGGAACTAGTTCCGTATATTAAATTCCCTCCATTAAACTATTTAATGGAAGGCTTGGGCTCTGTTTTCCTGCCTGGGCCCTGACAGTTACATTAACCTAAGTTGTGAGTATAAACCATAAGAATTGACACCGCATAATTATCCCTCAAAGGACAAGAAAGTAGAGCACTGAGACCAAATAATTTCTGGAACAGTGAGTTAGATAGGAGTTTTTCACACAATTTTTCTATAGAGTCCCAGGTGGTGGCTATATACCCTGATATGAATCATTCTACCTCAGTATTTAGTCATGAGTTCTAACAAACATCTGTTGAATGTTTGCTCATACCGTATACTGAAAGAGACACAAAAATGAATCAGGGCAGGCCATGGTGGCTCAGTAGGCACTGTTTTCACCTGCCATGCCAAAGACCCGGGTTTGATTCCCAGTGCCTTCCCATGCAAAAAAAAAAAAGAATCACACGATGGTACTTGTCCTCAAGGATCTCAGAGTCTCATAAAAAAAGTAAAACATGTACAGGTGATCAGAAATAGGCAACCCCTGTTCAATGAAAATTCAAAGGAATGAGTGATTGATTTCAGCTGGAGTTTCAGCAACAGCTTTGAGAAGGTGTCATTTGAACAGAGGAGTGGACCTGGGGAAATATAGGTAGTTTATAGAGGATGGAAAGTATTTTAGTTTGGATAGAGCAGTATATGAATGAAAGCATCAAGAAATATGGATGGAAAAGTAGGAAGTTGTGACCAAAGCTTGGAAAACCTTTGAAAATCAAGCTTCAGAATATAGACTTCAAGCATTGGGCTGTACATTGGCAAAATACAGTCCATAGGCCAAATCTGACCTACTTCCTGTTTTTGTAAGGCCTGTGAGTTAAGGTTTTCACAGATGAACATTTGCAATCTACTTGATGATACAGAACACTAACTTTGAATCACAATAAAGCAAAATATTATCCCTCCAAACAATAAAAAAGAATTCCAATCTCCTCATTAGTAGACCTACATTACAAAAATATATTTAATCAATTATTATTATATTTTGAATTTTGTCAATGAAAATGTGAAAAATTGTTTTCTCTGTTGTTATATAAATATCTATATAATATCCTTAGGTTTGCATTTTGGCTTGCAAATCGTAAAATATTTATTATCTGGCCCTTTAAATACAAAATCTGCCCACCTCTGAATTAGGCAATGGAGTAACAGACCTAGATATTTGCTTTGGAAAGGCTGGCTGCATTTGAATAATCATTTGAAGCAAGGTAGAACTCAGTGTGGTGACCTCAATGTGGTAATCAAGGAGAGAGAGCTAATGAAGAATATTAATCAAGACTTAATTGATTGGGAAACTTTGGGTATTTATGTGACATATGAGACTCAGAGTTAGCGCTCTGAAGCTATGAAAGTTAGAAGTACCCCATACAGGAACTGTTTAAAAAGTGGAAAAAGTAATCAGACTTCAAGTAGAGATATAAAGGAAACTGATCTGGATAGGACTAAGGTAAATAAGAATACAGGGTAAATGATGATATCATCCATTTTTTAAAACTTCAACTTCTGTATGAGACCAAAGGGACAGCTGTTTATTTGTTGCAAAATTTATTTTTGGGTTAATATATTTCCTAATTCAACTGGTATGGTCAATTTAGTTGAACACCATAAGTACACAGAATGTAGAATAGACATGAGATCTTTTTGGTTTGTCAAGGTTAGTGTGATACCCTGATATATCCCAGAGTAATTCGGGCAGTAAAAGAAGTATTTGCAAAGTCCCTTGGGGGAATGGGGAGAATGGAAGAAATACTCAGCTTCCCCATCTGGAGTATTTCTGATATTCTCACAGGCAGTGGGGACAATCACATCAATAGGCCAAGTCCTCAATCTTGGGATTCACCCCTGTGGTAGTTAGATTCAGTTGTCAACTTGGCCAGGTGAAGGCACCTAGTTCTGTTGCTGTGGACATGAGCCAATGGTACGTGAATCTCATCTATAGCTGATAACATCTGTAGTAGGCTAGGAGGCGTGCCTGCTGCAATGAATGATGTTTGACTTAACTGGCTGGTGCTTAAATGAGACGGCGTATTGCAGCACAGTCCAAGCAACTCAGCATACCTCATCTCAGCACTCGCAGCTCAGCCCAGGCCTTTGGAGATGCAGAAAGAAATCACCCCAGGGAAAGTTGTTGGAACCCAGAGGCCTGGAGACAAGGCCAGCAGAGATCACCCTGTGCCTTCCTACATAAGAAAGAACCTCAGTTGAAAGTTAGCTGCCTTTGCTCTGAAGAACTAACAAAATAAATCCCTTTTTATTAAAAGCCAATCCATCTCTGGTGTGTTGCATTCCGGCAGCTAGCAAACTAGAACAACCCCTATGAAACTTATTCCTACGAAGGATAGGCTAAGCCTATTTAAAATTAGGCCTAAGGGTCACCCCCAGAGAACCTCTTTTGTTGCTCAGATGTGGCCTCTCTCTCTAAGTCAACTCAGCAAGTGAACTCACTGCCCTCCCCGCTGTGTGGGACATGACTTCCAGAGATGTAAATCTCCCTGGCAATGTGGAACAGAAATCCTGGAATGCGGTGGGACCTGGCATTAAGGTATTAAGAAAGCCTTCATGACCAAAAGGAGGAAGAGAAAAATGAGACAAAAATTGTTTCAGTGGCTGAGAGTTTTAAACATTGAGTTTATGCTAGAGGTTATTCTTATGCATTATATAGAGACCCCTTTTTAGTTTATGGTGTATTGGAGTGGCTAAAGGGAAGTACCTGAAACTATTGAGCTGTGTTCCGGTAACTTTGATTCTTGAAGACAATTGTATAATGACATAACATTTACAATGTAACTGTGTGATTGTGAAAACCTTATGTCTGATGCTCCTTTAATCCAAGGAATGGACTGATGCATATAAATAAATATTAAATAAATAATGGGAGCTGTATTAGGTAGGATCCTCTAGAGAAACAGAATAAGCAGGAAATATCTGTAGATATAAAATTTATAAAAGGGTCTCATGTAACCATGGGAATGTAGAGTTCAAAATCCATAGGGTAGGCTGTGAAGCTGACGCCACCAATGAAGGGTCTAGATGAACTCCACAGGAGAGACTCGCCAACCAAAGCAGAAAGAGAGGCTGTCTCTCCTGAATCCTCCTTAAAAGCCTCCCAGTGATTAGATTAAACATCACTCATTGCAGAAGACACTCCCTTGGCTGATTACAAATGCAACCAGCTGTGGATGCAGCCAACGTGATTGTGATTTAATTCTGTGAAATGTCCTCATAGCAACAGACAGGACAGCACTTGCCCATACAGACAAATGGGCACCACCACCTGGCCAAATTGACACATGAACTTGACCATGACAGTCAACCCCTTGTCAACTTGGCAGCTATACACATACCTTAAACCACACTTAACCTCAAAATAGAAATAATAAAAAACACACATTATTTTTCCTCACTAAATAACACTCAGTTGTCCCTGATACAACCAGAAATGCATTAAATCTCCCCAGAATAGGGTGCAAGTCCTTGGGTCAAATTCACTCTTAAACTAAACTTGATATCTTACAACTTAAATACTATAACATGAAGAAAACAGGATTACAGTCTTTGTTTCTGCAACTTATCACATGGTCGAAGTTCATATTTATCACTACCTTCTTCCACTACCCATTCCACATTCTCTTTACCCTCAGCAAGCACTTCAGCTGGCCATGGTTCTTTGCCAGGTGGGGTGACCCAAACCTTCATTCTTGAAGTTTCAGAGCCATTGGTAGTCCTGCCTGGATTGCGTTGTTGCAGTTTTCCATTGATTTTAATCACAGGGCATGGAGGTACTAAAAGATGCCCTAGGAGATCACCTACACTCCAGAAAAACTCTTCTTTACCTCCATTGTGTAGTTGCAGTCCTATTTCCCAGTGATAGTCAGGGTCAATCACCTGAAGTCAGGTCTAGGGCTGCCACCTGACCAAGTGGTCAGGTGGCAGCCCTAGATTCCAGTTCAATGGAATCGTTTCTCCTGGTGGAAGCACTCCCCGTTTTGGAACCCTAACTTGTAGACCAGTAGAGTTCAGTGTCACAGGGACAGGAAGCAAACATTTTCCAAGTGGTGCCACTCCCATTTCCACCCCTTGGTTCCTGGACCCATGGATTCTGACTATGGGAGAAGCAGCACCATACAGTGGGTGCTGAATCATATACAGCTTCTTAGAGAACATTACCCCAGCCCTGCAAGGTATTACCATCTAGTTGGCACTGTAATTGAGTTTTCAAAAGGCCATTCCACCATTCAATCAATCCAGTTGCTTCTGGAAGATGGGGAACATGGTAAGACCAGAGAATTCCATGAGCATGTGCCCATTCCCACACTTCATTTGCTGTGAAGTGTGTTCCTTGATCAGAAGCAATGCTATGTGGAGTACCATGATGATGGATAAAGCATTCTGTAAATCCATGGATGGTAGTTTTGTCAGAAGCATTGCGCGCAGGAGAAGCAAACCCATATCCAGAGTATGTATCTATTCCAGTTAGAACAAATCGCTGCCCCTTCCATGAAGGGAGTGACCGAATGTAATCAGCCTGCCACCATGTAGCTGGCTGGTCATCTCGGGAAATGGTGCCATATCAGGGGCTGAGTATAGGTCTCTGTTGCTGGCAGATTGGGCACTCAGTAGTGGCTGTAGCCAGGTCAGCCTTGGTGAGTGGAAGTCCATATTGCTGAGCCCATGCATAACCTCCATCCGTACCACCATGACCACATTGTTCATGAGCCCGTTGGGCAATGACAGGAGGTGCTGGAGAAATAGGCTGACTGGTATCCACAGAAAGGGTCATCTTATCCACTTGATTATTAAAACCTTCCTCTGCTGAAGCCACCCTCTGGTGTGCATACACATGGGACACAAATATGTTCATGTTTTTAGCCCACTCAGAAAGGTCTATCAACATACTTCTTCCCCAGACCTCTTTGTCACCAATTTTCCAATCATGTTCCTTCTAAGTCCCCAACCATCCAGCCAAACCATTAGCAACAGCCCACAAATCAGTATACAAATGGACCTCTGGCCAGTTCTTCCTCCAAGCAAATTGAACAACCAGGTGCAGTGCTCAAATTTATGCCCTCTAGGAGGATTTCCCCTCACCACTGTCCTTCAGGGACATCCCAGAAATGGATTGTAGTACTGCAGCTGTCCATTATCAGGTAGTACCTGCATATCATGCAGAACCATCTATAAACCAGGTCTGAGTTTTCTCTTCCTTAGTCAATTTACTGTAAGGAACTCCCGAAGAGGCCATGGCTCTGGTCTGGGAAAAAGAAGGTAATATGGCAGGAGTGGGGCCATGGGCATTTGGGCTACTTCTTCATGTAACTTACTTGTGCCTTTAGGACCTGCTCTGGCCCTATCTTGTATATACTATTTCCATTTCATGATGGTGTACTGTTGTGCATGCCCAACTTTATGGCTTGGTGGGTCAGACAACACCCAGCTCATGATAGACAACTCGGGTCTCATGGTAACTTGGTGGCCCATTGTTAAGCATTTAGTCTCTACTAAGGCCCAGTATCAGACCAAAAGCTGTTTTTCAAAAGAATAGTTATCTGCAGCAGATTGTAAGGCTTTGCTTCAAAATCCTAAGGGTCTCACAAAGGATAAGTCAAGCCTACTTAAAATTAGGCCCAAGAGTCACCCCCAAGAGAATGTCTTTTGTTGCTCAGATGTGGCCTTTCTCTCCAGCCAACACAACAAGGAAACTCACCACCCTCCCCCTGTGTACATGGGACATGACTCCCAGGGGTGTGGATCTTCCTGGCAACGTGGGACAGAAATCCTAGAATAAGCTGAGACTCAGCATCAAGGGATTGAGAAAACCTTCTCAACCAAAAGAGGGAATTTTATTTTGTCATTTTATACATTGACAAAATAAAATGTCAATGGCTGAGAGGTTCCAAACAAAGTCGAGAGGTTATTCTGGAGGTTATTCTTATCCATTAAATAGATATCACCTTGTTAGTCAAGATGTACGGAGAGGCTGGAGGGAATTGCCTGAAAATGTAGAGCTGTGTTCCAGTAGCCATGTTTCTTGAAGATGATTGTATAAGGATATAGCTTTCACAGTGTGACTGTGTGATTGTGAAAACTTGTGTCGATGCTTCTTTTATCTACTTTATCAACAGACGAGTAAAACATATGGAATAAAAATAAATAATAGAGGGAACAAATGTTAAAATAAATTTAGATTGAAATGCTAGTGACCAATGAAAGGGAGGGATAAGGGGCATGGTATGTATGAAATTTTTTCTGTTGTCTTTTTATTTCTTTTTCTGAATTGATGCAACTGTTCTAAGAAATGATCATGATGATGAATATGCAACTATGTGATGATATTGTGAATTACTGATTACATATGTAGAATGGAATGATCATAAGTTAAGAATGTTTTTGTTTGTTTATTATATTTTCCTAAAAAATTTAAAAATTCATAAAAAAAAAACAAAAAAAATCCTAAGGGTCTGCATTGCGATTCTCCCATAGGGGCCTGCCAAAGGCTCCAGACAGCATCTCTATTTGCCACTGACACTTCCAGCATCATTGAATCTGCTGGATCATAGGGCCCAAGTGACAGAGCAGCTTGTACAGCAGCCTGGACCTGTCGCAGAGCCTCCTCTTATTCAGGTCCTCACTCAAAATTAGCAAATTTTCTGGTCACTCGATAAATGGGCCGGAGTAGCACACTCAAATGAGGAATATGTTGTCGCCAAAATCTAAAGAGACCAACCAGGCATTGTGCCTCTTTTTTGGACGTAGAAGGGGCCAGATGCAGCAACTTATTCTTCACCTTAGAAGGGATATCTCAACATGCCCCACACCACTGGACACCTAGAAATTTCACTGAGGTGGAAATCCCCTGTATTTTTGTTGCATTTATCTCCCATCCTCTGACACGCAAATGCCTTACCAATAAGTCTAGAGTAGTTGCTATTTCTTGCTCCCTAGGTCCAATCAACATAATGTTATCAATATAATGGACCAATGTGATGTCTTGTGGGAGGGTAAAATAAATTGGGTAGATTGAAATACTAAAAAAATAAAAAATAAAATTATTTTTAATGAAATACTAGTGGTCAATGAGAGGGAGGAGTAAGTGGCATGGTATGTATGAGTTTTCTCTTTTTCTTTTTTATTTCTTTTTCTGGAGTAATACAAATGTTTTAAAAAGTGATCATGGTAATGAGCACACAACTATGTGATGATGTTGTGAGCCATTGATTGTATACCATGTATGGAATGTATGCGTGTGAAGATTTATCAATAAAAATATTTTTTAAAAGGACTTAATTGGTTGGAAGTGATCCAACATAAACAAAAGTGAATGTGGAAAATACTGGTACTTGCCTACTGATATCCATTTCTCTGTCTTCCATACTAAAAGAACCCTGGTTTTGTATGGGACAGCAATGTAAATAATAGCTAAAAGTTCTTATCTTTCTAGAGTGCAAGTTGGGACAGTTTGCAGTTAGGGGTGGCCATATGACCCAGTTTTGGCTGAAGGGAGAATAAAGGGAAGTTTTAAAGTAAGGCTTCCTGAGATACTTTGCTGATATACCTGATCCTTCAGCCCTTTGTCCTATGTTCTTCCCCTCTCTTCTTGCTAAGAAAGTAGACTCATTCTTTTTACTAAGAAAGTAAATTTATACAATCACTATCTTGCCTCACACTAAGGATGGTAGAGCAGGTAGACAGAGGAATCAGAGGCATGGAATCCTGAATAGCTGCACTAACCTTTCAAGAATCTTTTTATGTAAGGCAAACTAATTCCTATGGGTTGAGACATGTTAATTACTTGGAACTGAACACATCCCTAACTAATACAGAGACGATATTTGAAAGATCCTCCAAACTGAAATGGAATACTGATCTCTCTTCATCTCATTACTCTACTGTTCTTTGTGGATTAATTCTCTTTTCTTGTTCTAATCCATCTCTCTCTACTCCTCTGTCCACATGACAGAAAATATCATCAACAGCCGTTTCTGTGTTTTGCATAAACATGTACAGTTTTAGGACCAAGAGACTAACCTAACCCTTTTGGTCCTAAACATAAAAAATTGGAGGAAACTCATTGGCCCAGCTTAGGTCAGATGGCTGTCCGCCTCTAGATCAATCAACCACAGACTGGCAGGCAAGGACAAACATGGACATGCAATCTCGAACAGGAGCCATATGGATAGAATTGGAGAGGCAGCTCCCATAAGAAGGAGGATGTGATAAAACAAAATGGCAGATGTTCACTACAAAGGCTGGATTGGGGTAGTTATACCAGGGTTAGAGAGGAAACACGAAATTCAAGGAATGGTTAAGGAGATAGTCCAGAGGTGATTGACTGGCTTGGGGGAGAGGGCAATGAAAGAAAGAGAAATCAAGGATGATTTCAAGGTTCCTATTTCTCATAAGGAAAAGAAAAAGCAAAGAACATCTGGTGGTTGAATGAAATTGAACTAAATTTTTATAAACAGTGATGTTGGCTTGATTTCTGTTGATTCTCCTCTATACATACTTCACAGAGTTTTAAACACTAGATCTGACCTTTGTCCCATAAAGATGCCATATAAGTCAATAAGAGAATCACAAAGTTTCCAATTATGAAAGGAGCAGAGAACAGAGAACAGGTAATTCACAAAAGATTAAATTAAAGGAGTTAAACATTAAAAAGTTCTAAACTTACTAGTGAGCAAATTAAAACAAAGTTATATTCTTTTTTTCTTTCCTATTTGATTAGTAAATTAGATGGTTACTGAGGCAACATGCTAGATGCAGGCACTCACCTATGTTTCAGATAGCGGTGTAAGCAAGCACTGTGGTTAAAATTATTCATGAGCCATAGAAATGTTCCAGTCTAATGATTTCATTTCTGAAAAAAGACCTTAAGCAGAATATCCAAACTGTGGAGAAAAAGCTTTATGCATTTGTTTCAGTTTGCTAAAGTTGCCAGAATGCAATATACCAGAAATGGATTGGCTTTTCAAAGGGGATTTATTAAATTATAAATTTATGGTTATAAGTCCATGAAAACATCCAAATTAAGGCATCAACAAGAAGATAGCTTCAACAAGAAAGGCCGATCACATCCGGGGTGTCTCTGTCATGTGGGAAGTCACATGGTGATGTCTGCTGACCCTTTGCTAACAGATTATCATTGCTTTCAGTTCCTGATTCTAGTGCCTCCCTCTCTGAGCTCTGTCTGTCTCCAAGCATCTCCATACATCTGTCACTTGGTTTCATCTCTCTGCTCTCTGTGTTGGCTGAGTTCTCTCTCATAAAGTGCTCCAGGAAAGGATTAAGACCCCCTTGAATGGGCGTGATCACATCTCCATGGAGACAACCTAATTAAAAGATCCCATCCACAATAAGTCTACACTCACCAGACTGGATTAAAAGAGCATGGCTTTTCTGTGGTACATAACCGTTTCAAACCAGCACAGCATTAAAGATGCTTTTTTCACCACTTTGGTTAATTAGTGAAAATTATTAAAAACCTTATAGTAAAGACTGGATTAATTAGGATACTCTCTTATAATGCAATATTATGAAAGCATAAAAATGTAAAGCAAGTATATAGCAACATTGAAAATGCTTCTAATATAGTTATTAATTACATTAAAAATGTTCCCTGAATAAATTCAAATAAAATCAAAGTGTATAGAAGTAAAAAAATGAAAGCACCCCAGAGTAACTAGCCCAGAAATTTTGTTTGCAAACTTTTTCATATGCATAGAAAATTGTATATCCTGATATTTTTACTTCCCATTATATTTTGAGCATCTTGTATGTCATTAAATAGTCCTCTAAAACATTTTTAATGGCAGCTTGATAATCCACTATACAAATAGTGTACAATTATTTACTTAGCCATTCACTTTTTATTGGTAAGTCTATGATAAACTTTTAGACATGTGTAATTTAAAACCACTCATGTTAGCTGAAGGAATGAATATAGCCTATTATGAAGATACTGGAGTATTTCACAAAATACAGAGGGAAGAATGCAGAAAGTGACTAGAATATGTAATGGAATGCTCCGGGGAATAGCTGGTCCATCTCTTATCTGCCTCTCTCCACATCTCTGCCTTATTCATCTCTCTATCTGCAGATTGCTTCCTCTGTTCTTGAATCCATTTGGAGGATAATCACCCTGAACCACTTCCTGAATTTTTATACACCTTCCATTTTAGAGATTAGCCCAAACTAAACTGGAATTCCTAGGTAAGAAAGTCAGTATAATTGACTTGGTTGGGTCAGGTGTATATCCCTGGCCCAATCAACAGTGGTCAATGGCTAGTTATGAGGGTGGTGGTGTAAATATGTCCCACTGTTTTCAGAGGAACGTGAATTATTGTGAGCCTGGGAAGAGATCACAACAGATGTCTTCTGTGGTCTCCATCTGTTCATTTCCGATCTTTAAATTAACGGTAGAAGTGAAATCATTAAGTCAAATGGTATGAATATTTTAGAGCCAATTGCTTTCCAGAAAGGGCATCAATCTATACTTTCACTGTCTTAGAATTGTAAGCTTGTAAGCTAATAAATTCCCATTGTTAAAAGCCAGTCCATTGGTAAAAGCTAATACAGTTCTGGTATATTGTATTTCATCAGTTTTAGCAAACCAAAAGAAGTACCAACTCCTTGAGGATGGAGACTACATCTGTTTTTTTTTTTTAATCTCTATGTCCTCAGTTCTGTGAAATTCCTCTTCTAGCCAATATTTCATCAGCATTTCTCAGAGTAGCTCCTTGGCATGAGAGAATAAAAAGTAGACAAAAGGTAGAGTAAAGGGCGGGCCGCGGTGGCTCAGCGGGCAAAGTGCTTGCCTGCTATGCCGGAGGACCTCGGTTCGATTCCCGGCCCCAGCCCATGTAACAAAAAACGGAAAAACAAAATACAATAAAACAAGAAAATGTTTAAAAATGTTTCCCTTTCTTCCTTCCTTCCTTCCTTCTCTCTGTCTTTCCTTTAAAAAAAAAAAAAAAAAAAAAAAAGGTAGAGTAAAGGCCCACAAAGGACCATTTCTGGTACAAAAATCTAAATAAGATTTTTTACTTAGGACTGAGTTTACAAGACTTATGGTGAAGGAAAACTAATATTTTCAAAATACCTACTAAATGCTAGGCATTCAAATTATTCAGTATTCCTTCTTTCACTGACTTGGTTTCACTCTCTCCTAATGCTGTCAGGCTTTCTCTGCATTGTAAAAAAGATGGTAGCCAGCAGCCCCAACCTTACATTATCTTAGATATGAACCTGCAGTCAAAAGGGAGAAGGCTCAAGGGAAACCCAATAAGACTATGTGTAGATTTCTCAGCAGAAACCATGGAAGCTAGAAGACAGTGGGATGATATATTTAAATTACTAAAAGAGAAAAACTGCCAACAAAGACTTCTATATCCAGCAAAATTTTCCTTCAAAAATGAAGGAGAAATTAAAACATTTATAGACAAAAAGTCACTGAG
Organism: Tamandua tetradactyla; assembly: GCF_023851605.1. Taxonomy (NCBI): domain Eukaryota; kingdom Metazoa; phylum Chordata; class Mammalia; order Pilosa; family Myrmecophagidae; genus Tamandua; species Tamandua tetradactyla. The sequence goes on from NC_135328.1 coordinate 177,350,617, forward strand.
AGAATTTGTGACCAAGAGACCAGCTCTGCAAGAAATACTAAAGGGAGCACTAGAGTCAGATACGAAAAGACAGAAGAGAGAGGTATGGAGTAAAGTGCAGAAAGAAGGAAAATCAGATATGATATATATAATACAAAAGGCAAAATGGTAGAGGAAAATATTATCCAAACAGTAATAACACTAAAAGTTAATGGACTGAATTTCCCAATCAAAAGACATAGACTGGCAGAATGGATTACGACCCAGCAATACCACTGCTAGGTATCTACTCAAAGGACTTAAGGGCAAAGACACAGATGGACATTTGCACACCAGTGTTTATAGCAGCATTATCTACAATTGCAAAGAGATGGAAACAGCCAAAATCTCCATCAACAGACGAGTGGCTAAACAAACTGTGGCATATACCTACGATGGAATATTATGCAGCTTTAAGACAGACTAAACTTATGAAGCATGTAATAACATGGATGGACCTAGAGAACATTATGCTGAGTGAGTCTAGCCAAAAACTAAAGGATAAATACTGTATGGTCCCACTGATGTGAACCGACATTCGAGAATCAGCTTGGAATATATCATTGGTAACAGAGACCAGCAGGAGTTAGAAACAGGGTAAGATAATGGGTAATTGGAGCTGAAGGGATACAGTCTGTGCAACAGGACTAGATACAAAAACTCAAAAATGGACAGCACAGTAATACCTAAGTGTAATGTAACTATGTTGGAACACTGAATGAAGCTGCACCTGAAATATAGTTTTTTTTTGTTTGTTTGTATCTTTTGTTTTTGTTTTTTTCTCTTTCCTTTTTTATATATATATTTATTAATATTATTATTTTAATTCTCTTCTCTATATTAACATTCTATATCTTTTTCTGCTGTTTTGCTAGTTCTTTTCCTAAATCGATGCAAATGTACTAAGAAATGATGATCATACATCTATGTGATGATACTAAGAATTACTGAGTGCATGTGTAGAATGGAATGATTTCTAAATGTTGTGTTAATTTCTTTTCTTTTTTTGATTAATAAAAAAAAAAGTGAGAAGGCTTCTCTCTCCTAGTCAATAGATTAAACTAAGAAAGGATTCTGATTATCTCTGCTTTGATCACATGTTCCCTATGTCCCCTATGAACCAATCATAACTACCAAGAAGGTGGAATAATAGGACAGGCTGAGGCTGAGTTATGTGGTCTATGACCAGAGAAGTAGGTTTTATTACTCAAAGAAGGGGGCTGGAAAAGCTTGCTGGATAGCCAAAAGCAATAGTTACCACAGCTGGAAAATATTGGTGCCATTGTCTGCTGTGGGAGCTTCTCTCTAACTATTATGCTATATGGCCTGCCTTCTTGTACCCTGAAAAGATGAAATCAAAGATCTTAAAGGCCTTTTCAGCTCTCTGGTCAAGAGAGAGCATGCTCCATAAACCAAGCCTTGAATACTGGGCCTGTTCTGAAATAATCCAAAGAACTGGATAATCCAAAGAAATGGGTGGATTTCCTTCTACTACTAGGTCTTCGGAGCTGATGTTGGGACATACAGGTAAAATCCAGCTCAGGCAGAATCTTTATCAGTCCCCAAGCAACTGGAGTTGTTTTGAAACCAAAACACAATCACACCTCTTTGCTGGGCCTACTTCATTTCCAGTCCTCCTTCATTAAATGATAACTCAATGCTTAAAGCTCACTTCCCTTTTTTTCCATTCACTTTTTAAAAGAGATTTTCCATTTAAGTTCATTCATCCATTACTTCAAAGATAATTAATTAATCACTTAGCATGTGCCAAGAATTACGCAGGGCACCTTAAAAGCTTCAAAAATATAAGGCCTGAAGGGGATTGGATCTACAGATATCAGCCTGACCAGATAAAGCCTCTGTTGAGTTCTTTTCAGACTCTTCCTGCATAACACTGAACACAGCAAATGTGACTTCATAGGTGTGCTTTACAGGTGTCCTGGTCCAAATCTTTCTGATTCAGCCACAGAGAAAATTCAGAACACTTTTTCAATCAGAAAAAAAGATACACCTATCTAAACAATTAGAAGCTTGGAAAGGATGTGGCTATATTCTTCTCTGGAAATGGAATATAACTTGACTTCACATATACATAGTTTTATGCTCACAAACGCACCTTGGCCCAGGGTTGAATGATTCTGACCTCGCCCAGCTATCCATGCAGTTGGCAATTTTCTTGCTCTATAACTTAGCAACAGAAGCCATAGCAATGAACGGCCAAGTCCAACTGGTCAAAGGTATCTCTGAGAACTGTGGGTTCTTCCTAGAGCTGAAATAATAGTCCTCCTGGGCTTCCTACCTCTATTCTGTTTTGTTGTCAAGGAAAATTATAAACTCAATCTACAAAGGCTAGAGTAAACCACTCTGGCCACAGTGATACTCTCTGAATAATAACATCAATGAGAGTTAAGAGGTTTCCAGAGCTTTGAAATGGGGATATTTCACTGTCTGGACTCTCAAGCCAGCCCATGCTCTGTGTATGACAGAGTATGACTGGAACTGATTGACCAGCCATGAAACTATGTTTTCAAGGGTGTAATCTTCAACCTGTCAAAAACCTTGTGAGGGTAAAAAAGATTACTTTGTAGTCTTCATATATTCTAAAATAAGATCTTTCTGGTTCTCAAAAGCTTTTGGATGAATAAAAGGCAAAAATAGGCTGGAATGCTTAGCCAATTGTAACTTTTTTAAAGAAAATTGAGGCATTAGATCAGTGATAGTGAGGGGAAACTGAGACATGCCTGCAAACACAGCAGGGAGAATAGCCAGAGTTGCCTCTTAGACCCCCAGTGGCCATTGCACATAGACCTGGCAAGAGGCCAACTCAAGGAAGTAAAAGTAGATTTCTGATTGAGACTTAGATAGGGCCTCATGTTGTGTAGGATGAATTGTGATGATGTGCTGTATTGAGTTAATAAATGTTTTGATAGGGACTGAAAGTCTGACCCAGTAAGAAAGTCTTAATCATCCCTGTCTCCAAGAGATAGAAATTAGGCAGGCCAGCTTCAGGCAAGAGGGGAGGGAACAGATGATACCCAACACATGACATGGAGGTAACTTAGGTTATAGCAGGAATAGGGGTCTTTGGGTAAAGAAAACAGATTGTAATTTGTGAGGCAGGTGGCATAATATCATGATACTATCTGTTGATTTCCCATGTCACCCTTGAATAAAATTGTTTTGATTTTTTTAAGTCCCAGAGCCATCTCACCTTGCTGCTAGGATTAAGGGCAGAGCTGTGGCACAGCAACCCAATGTAAGTTTCCATATTCATAGCTCCCAAACAGGCTGGAGTATGGTGAACATCAAAACCTCTGTGAGGACTTCCAATAGGCCAAGACAGCAGTGTAAGCCACTGGAGCTGTCTTACACTGCCAAGGTGCTGATCTCCCATCAAATTTTTTTTTTTTTTTTTGGTGGGGGTGGTGATGCATGTTCAGGGAATCGAACCCAGGTCTTCCGTATGGAAGGTGAGCATTCTACCACTGAACCCCCCATGTACCCTCCCATAGAATCTTTGAACAACTAGTGAAAACTAGCAGAGCCATCTTCTTCAAAACTTCAGGAAAAATGTAAAAGGTTGAGGTAACTGGGGAAGTGCCGAATCAAGAAAATGCAGATCTAGAAAGAGTGGGAAAAGCTGGCCTCTCCCTCACCCCTTTCCTGGCCTAGAGTGGAGCCAGCTTGCATTCCCATTATGGATCCCTGACCCTGTTCTGGAGGGATCCCAGTCGCCTGCATACTGAGATGCCTGCATATTAGTTTCAATATATTGGTAGCAGCCTGAGACTGAAACAGGAAATTTGTCTCTTTGGCTCACCTTTCAGAACTTGACCTGAAGGCAGAAGCAGCTAGCATATATTGAGTGAAATAAGCCAGACACGAAAGGACAAATATTGTATGATCTCACTTATATGAAATAATTAGAATAAGCAAATTCATAAAGTCAGAAAATAAATTATACATTACCAGTAGGGGTAGGGATGGGGAGGTAATGTTTATTTAGCAAAGAGTTTCTTTTTTGGTATGACAGAAAACCTTTGGTACTGGATGGCAAAGATGGTAGCACATTATGAATGTAAGTAACATCACTAAATTATGCATTTTATTAAGAGGGAAATTTTTGCCAAAAAAAGAGAAATTTTAAAGTTGAACATATGTTAGTAACATTCTAGTAGAATAAAATTAAAAAAAAAAATCACAGGACTCAAAAAAAAAAAACCACATAAGACTTCTGGGAAGATGGCCTATTAGAGCAGCTTGAGATAAGCCCTGCTCCACCGTAAAGTTAGAGAAGGGACAGGAGAGCAACTGAGACAGCAGTTTCGTAGTGTGGCTGACCTGGGACAGCCTTCTGCACCACATGCGGCAGCCCTGGCTGCAGAGGCCAAGGAACTGAGAGGCAGAAAGCTGGAGCCTGGTGCGGAAGCACAGAGCGGTGGAAAACGCGGGAGTGCAGACAGGTACATGGGACTAGGAAAAAAGCCAGGCTGTGTTCCTTGGGCACGTTACCCTCACCAGTGCAACCCCGTGAACGGTGACTTACCCACCACCCTACACACTTGAACCCCCTCACCCACTCCCATTCCTCTCATTCCAGGCCCCCCATTCCACTAGCCCCCAGTGCACGTACCTACCCCACACCCCCACCCAAGTGCAGCCCAATCCACCTCTCCGACACCTAGCCCAAGCACTACCTACCCTTCCCTGTTCCCTGCAGGCTGTTACCAGCGCATAAAGGCTATGGGCCCTAACCTCCATACCTAAGGCTACTCCCGACCCTCCCCATAGTGTCGCATAGCCTCACCCTGTCCTCCCTGAGCTCAGTGCATCAGTTTATGGCACTCCCAGGCCCGTGCATGCACACGAGCCCCCAGTAACATCTTTCAGCTCTGGGAACCACACTTTACAGCAGTCCTAGAACAGCATATGGGCGCAGCCCTTGGCCTCACTTCCCGGCTCTGAGAAAGTGCCGACCTGCACAGCCGGGTCACATCTGCCCCCAATCCACAAAGGCATAACACAGATCTGCTGCCACAGCTCTACACATGCTCACAAAGGGCCCCATGCCTTACACTAGCACACACCAGGATTACGTCCCCACAGAAGACCACAGTATACCCACACAGCTACATCCTCCCTGGCCACTGGACGCCCATGTTCACAAGCACCAGTGTAACATCCCCAACCTGCGCCCATACCTGCCTTGAAACAAATCGCTGTACTGAGTGCTCCACCCCATGCTCTGCTCCCTGCTGTACAACCATCCTGCAAACACAAGGCCTGTGACTACTGAAAGAAATCAACTCCCAAAGTAAATCAATCAAGATATCTACAAGCAACAAAGACAGCAGATCACTAAGCATGTCACAATGCAGACAGATTTAAGCCCTGCCTAATGACCAAATTAAAACACATGTGGAGACAGACATTGGAACAACTAATCAAAGATGTTCATACAACTCTACTTAATAAAATAAGCAGGATAGCAAAGGACATAAAGGAGGTCAGAAGACAGTAGAAGAGCACTAAGAGGAATTTGAAAGAATAAATAGAAAATAGCAGAAATCACAGAGATTAAAGACTCTGTTGACCAAATAAAAACCATACTAGAGGCACACAACATGAGATTTAAAGAGACAGAAGAAAGAATAAGTGATATAAAGGAAAGAATAATTGACTTCAAAGACTCAAGACAGCAAATGGCAAAAAAAAGATGGAAAAATTTAATGGAAACTCATGGAAATGATAGACAAAGCAAAGCACACAAGTACAAGAATCATTGGTGTCCCAGAAGAAAAAGAGAGGAGTAAAAAGCTAGGAAGAGTAGTTGAGGATATAATGGGGGGAAACTTCCCAACTGTCATAAAGGACATAAACATACAAGTCAAAGAAACCCAAAGAACTCCAAACAGATAAATCCAAATACTCCTTTCCCAAGGCACATAACTAATCAGTCTGTCAAATGGTGAAGAGAAGCAGAAAATCCTAAAAGCAGCAAGAGAAAAACAATCTACTACATACAAGGGAAATCAAATAACACTGAGTATGGATTACTCAACTAGGACCCTGGAGGCAATAAGGCAGTGGTATGATATATTCAAGATTCTGAAAGAGAAAGACTTCCAGCCAAGCCAAACTGTACTTTAAAACTGAGAGAGAGATTAAAGCTTTCACAGCCAAAGAAGTCCTGAAAGAATTTGTCAACAAGAGACTGGCCCTATAAGAAATACTAAAAGGAGTTCTGCCAGCTGAAAAAAAACATAGGAGAGGGAGGTCTGGATGAGGGCACTGAATTGAAGAGTACCACTAAAGGTAATTTAAAAAATACAAAGAGAAAGAGGAAAAAGAATATGTAGACTGACAAATAAAATAAAAAAGATAAGATGGTGGAATCAAGAAACAACTTTCAGTAATAACTTTAGATATTAACAGACTAAATTTACCAATTAAAATATACAGATTGGCAGAATGGATTAAGAAACATAATCCAGCTATATGTTGCTTAAAAGAGACTCATCTTAGACACAAGAATACAAATAGATTGAAAGTGAAAGGATGGAAAAAGATCTTCCACACAAGTTGTAACCAAAAGAAAGGAGGAGCAGCTATACTAATATCGGACAAAATAGACTTTAAATGTAAAGACATCATAAGAGACAAAGAAGGACACAATATACTAATTAAATGGTCAATTCACCAAGAAGATATAACAATCATAAATGTCAATGCTCCCAATCAAGGAGCTCCAAAGTACATGAGACAGACATTGGCAAAACTGAAGGGAACAATAGATGTCTCAACAATAATAGTAGGAGACTTCAAAACACCACTCTCCTCTATAGATAGAACAACCAGACAGAAGATCAACAAGCAAACAGAGAAGTTAAATAACTTGATAAATGAATTAGACCTAACAGATATATATAGGTCATTGCACCTAAAAGAACAAGGTTATTCTTCTCTGGTGCTCAAGGAACATACTCCAAGATAGATCATATGCTGGGGCACAAAACAGGTCTTTATAAATTTAAAAATACTGAAATTATTCAAAGCACTTTCTCTGATCACAGTGGGATGAAGCTGGATTTCAATAACCACCAAAGAATGAGAACATTCACAAATATTTAGAGATTAAATAACACACTCTTTAATAACCAGTGGGTCAAAGAAGAAATTGCTGGGGAAATCAGCAGCTATCTGGAAATGAAGGAAAATGAGAATACAACTTATCAGAACTTACGGGATGCAGTAAAGGCTGTGCTGAGAGGGAAATTTATTGCCTTAAATGTCTATATTAAAAAAAAAGAAAGAGCAAAAATCAAGGACTTAACAGCAAACCTGGTGGAATTTGAGAAAGAACAGCAAACTAACCCCAAAGCAAATAGAAGAAGAGAAATTACAAAGATTAAAGCAGAGATAAATGAATGGGAGAACAAAAGAACAGTAGAAAGAATCAATAAAACCAAGGGTTGGTTCTTCGAAGATATCAATAAAATTGATGGGCCACTAGCAGGACTGACAAAAAAAAAAGAGAGAGAGAGGATGCAAATAAACAAAATCAGAAATGAGGAGTGGTACATTACCACAGACCCTGAAGAAATAAAAGAAATCATAAGAGGATACTATGAACAACTATACACCAACAAACTAGACAACTTAGATGAAATAGATAAATTCCTGGAGACACACAAACAAGGTACACTGACTCAGGAAGAAATGGAAGGTCTCAATAAACCAATCGCAAGTATAGAGATTCAATCAGTCATCAAAAATCTTCCTACAAAGAAAATCCCAGGGTCAGATGGCTTCACAGGGGAATTTTATCAAGCATTCTGGAAAGAACTAACACCAATCCTGCTCAAACTTTTCAAAAAAATTGAGGAAAAAGGAGCTCTACCTAACTCATTTTATGAAGCTAATATCATTTTAATACCAAAACTAGTTAAAGATGCTATAAGACAGGAAAACTGTAGGTCAATCTCCCTAGTGAATATAGATGCAAAAATTCTCAATAAAATATTAGTAAATTAAATCCAAAAGCGCATTAAAAGAATTGTACACCATGACCCAGTGGGGTTTATACCAGGAATGCAATGATGGTTCAACACAAGAAAATCAATTAATGTAATACAGCACATTAACAAATCAAAAGGGAAGAGTCACATGATCATCTCGATTGATGCTGAAAAAGCATACGACAAAATTCAGCATCCTTTTCTGATAAAAACACTCCAAAAGATAGGAATCAACGGTAACTACCTCAATATGATAAGGGGAATATATGAAAAACCGATAGCCAGCATCGTACTCAATGGAGAGAGACTGAAAGCCTCCCTCCTAAGATCAGGTACAAGACAAGGATGCCCATTGTCACCACTGTATTTCAACACGTGCTAAAAGTTCTAGCTAGAGCAATCAGGCAGGACAAAGAAATAAAAGGCACCATATTGGAAGGGAATAAGTAAAAGTCTCATTATTTGCAGATGATATACTATACTTGGAAGATCCTGAGAAATCTACAACAGAATTGCCTGAGCTAATAAACAAATTCAGCAAGATGGCAGGATTTAAAATTAATGTGCAAAAATCAGCAACATTTCTATACACAAGCAATGACCTAGCTGAGGTGTCAGCTGAAGAAAATTTTCCATTCAAAATAGCAACTAAAAGAATCAAATACTTAGGAATGAACTTAACTAGGGATGTAAAGGACTTGTACACAGAAAACTACATAACATTGCTAAAAGAAATCAAAGGAGACCTAAATAGGTGGAAAGCATTCCCTGCTCATGGATAGGAAGGCTAAATATAGTTAAGATGTCAATTTTCCCCAAATTGATCTACAGATTCAACATAGTACCAATCAAAATTCCAACAACCTACTTTGAAGATTTGGAAAAGCTAACTACCAGATTCATTTGGAAGGGAAAGAGACCCCGAATAGCTAAAAGCATCCCCCAAAAGAAGAATGGAGTGGGGGGATTAACACTCCCTGACTTTAAAAGCTATTATAAAGCCACAGTGGTCAAAACAGCATGGTACTGGCACAAAAACAGAAGCATTGACCAATGGTATCAAATTGACAGTGTAGAAGTAGACCATCAAATCTATGGTCAACTGATTTTTGATGAGGCCCCCAAATCCTCTGAACTGGGACAAAATAATCTTTTCAATAATTGGTCATGATTTCCTAATATAACTTATGTAGACAGCTTAATTGAACACCGTAAGTACATGGAACCTTGAGTAGGGCATGAGATTTTGTTGGTTTGTCTAGAGCGATGCTCCCATAAATCCCAGAGTGAATAAAAAAGTACTTGCAGGGTCCCCTTCAGGGAATGGTGAGAAAGGGAAAAAATTCAACTTCCCCAAGTTGAATTCATGATATTCTCACAAAGAGTGGGGGCAACCAAAGCAATAGGCTGGGCCCCCAATCTTGGGGTTTGTTCATATGAAACTTGACCCCACAAAGGATAGGTCAAGCCTACTTAAAATTAGGCCCAAGAGTCACCCCCAAGAGAATCTCTTTTGTTGCTCAGATGTTGCCTTTCTCTCCAGCCAACACAACAAGCAAACTCACCACCCTCCCCCTGTCTATGTGGGACATGACTCCCAGGACTGTGAACCTTCCTGGCAATGTGGGACAGAAATCCTAGAATGAACTGGGACTCAGCATCAAAGGATTGAGAAAACCTTCTCAACCAAAAGGGGGAAGAGTGAAATGAGACAAAATGAAGTGTCAATGGCTGAGAGGTTCCAAACAAAGTCGAGAGGTTATTCTGGAGGTTATTCTTATGCATTAAATAGATATCACCTTGTTATTCAAGATGTAACGGAGAGGCTGAGGGAACTGCCTGAAAATGTAGAGCTGTGTTCCAGTAGCCATGTTTCTTGAAAATGATTGTATAATGATATAGCTTTTTCAGTGTGGCTGTGTAATTGTGAAAACCTTGTGTCTGATGCTCCTTTTATCTACCTTATCAACAGATGAGTAAAACATATGGAATAAAAATAAATAATAGGGGGAACAAATGTTAAAATAAATTTGGATTGAAATGCTAGTGATCAATGAAAGGGAGGGATAAGGAGTATGGTATGTATGAATTTTTTCTGTTGTCTTTTCATTTTTTTATGAATTAATGCAAATGTTCTAAGAAATGATCATGATAAAGAATATGCAACTATGTGATGGTATTGTGAATTACTGACTATATATGTAGAATGGAATGGTCATAAGTTAAGAATGTTTGCGTCTGTTGTTATATATTTTTTAATTAAAAAATTAATAACAAAAAGAAAAAGAAAAAATAAGTATAAAATAAATAATAGGGGAACAAATGTTAAAATAAATTTAATAGATTGCAATGCTAGTGGTCAATGAAAGGGACGGGTAAGGGGTATGGTATGTATGAATTTTTTCTGTTTTCTTTTTATTTCTTTTTCTGAATTGATGCAAGTGTTCTAACAAATGAACATGATGATGAATATACAACCATGTGATGAAAATAATAATAATAATTGGAAAATAGCCAAGAGAATGGAAGAGGACCCCTATCTTTCACCCTACACAAAAATTAACTCAAAGTGGATCAAACACCTAAATATAAGAATGAACACCATAAAGCTTCTAGAATAAAATGTAGGGAAACATCTTCAAGACCTAGTAGTAGGAGGTAGCTTCCTAAACTTTAAACCCAAAGCACAAGCAACAGAAGAAAAAATAGATAAATGGAGACTCCTCAAAATCAAATGCTTCTGCATCTCAAAAGACTTTGTCAAAAAGGTGAAGAGGGGGCGGGCCACGGTGGCTCAGCAGGCAGGAATGCTTGCCTGCGATGCCAGAGGATCTCGGTTTGATTCCCTGTGCCTGCCCATGTAAAAAAAAAAAACAAAAACAAACAAAAAGGTGAAGAGGCAGCCAACTCAATGGAAGAAATATTTGGAAATCACATATCAGGCAAAGGTTTGATTTCCTGTATATACAAAGAAATCATACAACTCAACAACAAACAAAAAAAATCCAATTATAAAATGGGCTAAAGATATGAATAGGCATTTTTTTTGAAGAACAAATACAGATGGCTCAAAAGCACATGAAGAGATGCTCATTTTCACTGGCTATCAGGGAAATACAGATCAAGACTACAATGAGATACCACCTCACACCTATAAGAATGGCTGTTATTAAACCCACAAAAACTATAAATGTTGGAGAGGATGTGGAGAAACTGGGACACTTATGCACTGCTGGTGGGAATGTACAATGGTGCAGCCACTATGGAAGACTGTTTGGCAGTTCCTTAGGAAACTAAATATCTAGTTGCCCTATGATCCAGCAATAGCACTACTTGGTATATGCCCAAAAGAACTGAAAGCAACGACGCAAACAGACGTTTGCACACCAATGTTCATAGCAGCATTATTCACAATTGCCAAAAGATGGAGAGAAACTAAATGCCCATCAACAGACAAGTGGATCAATAAAATGTGGTATATACATACCATGGAATATTATGCAGCAGTAAGACAAAATGACATCCTGAAGCACATGACAAGATGAATGAGCCTTGAGGACATAATGCTGAGCAAAATTAGCCAGATACAAAAGGACAGATACTGTATGATTCCACTTTTATGACCAGCATAAAGGTATTATCAGACGCTAATATTACAGAATACAGGGGACTTAGAGATACATAGAAGCTAGAGATGGGTGAACCGTTAGCTAATGAGGCTGAACTCCAATGTAAGGGAATAGATAGGAGTGAAGGTGATTCTCTAATGGGTCTAGAATTAATATTACCATATTAAAGATAAACAAGATTGCAAGGGGTTTTATAGACCTACGCGTTCCACTGACTCACACCAGAAATATGAATGAGTTCTTTGTAAGAATTACTTCAAAGATATGATTCTTTGAAGTATAAAGAGTGTTTAAATCCAGGGTTCAGGGGGAAAACTGCTATTGCATGCTATGAGCTATGTTCAAAAGGAAACCGTCAGCACTACCAGAGCAACAGCAGAGGTAAATAACAGGGAGAGGGACAAGAGTTAAGAGGAGGTTTCAATCTCCTATTTGGTGAGGGTGTGTTTATTGGTTTTCTGTCTCTTGGGAAGAATGAAATTATCTAAAATTGAGAATGTTGATGGACTGTAGACTTTGGGCCCTCTACATGATGCCCAATGAACGCAGGTGGCTGAAGGATGTACTGATGGAAAAGTAGACTGGTGATGATGATGTGTACTTATGAATGAAGGCTGGGCTGCTACAAAAAGGAACAATATCATGAGGCATGCAATGATGTGAATGAACATGTGGGACATTTGGTGAGACAAAATAAGCCAGAAACAAACAAACAAAAAAAACAACAATGGTATGGTCACCTTTAGAAAATGCTTATAAGAAAACAGGGGCCTAGATTGTAAGCTTTTAAAGCAGACACATTAAGTCCGGAGTGATGATTATTATTTCTCAATTTTGAGAGGCTGTTTTATATATATATATATATATATATAACCTGATATTTAGAGACAAGAATGAAGCCGAACAGGTTGGGGGTTAAAGTAATTCAGAACATAGGGGTAAAGAAGACCGTGTCTATATTTTAGAACCACACATACTTTCAGAACAGTGGAAGAAAGGTTCATTTGATCTGGAACTGAAATTTCCTGTAGTGTACAATCTAATTCAACCTGTCTCTATAGCTCATTTGAACAACTGAAACACAGAGAGCACAGAATGAGAAAGAGGTCCTTTGATCCTGTGTAGATTATTGTATGTCTGGAAACATCCTAGAGTATATTGACCAGATAATCAAAAAGTATTGGCAAAGTCCCCTGAAGGAGGGGAGAAAGACTATGGAACTATTAAACCTTACTATCAGGGAATCCCCTGATACTGTGTCAAACTTTAGGGACACCCAAATCAATAGGCCATGCCCCCAGTCATGAGGCTTACTCTTGTGAAGCTTATGTAGGTAGCATAGAAGCTTAGACTACCTATAGGCATGCTTAAGAGTTACTTCTGGAGGACCTCTGTTGATGCTCAGATGTGGTCTCAGTCTCTCTAAGCCCAACTCTGCAAGTGAAATCATTACCCTGCCCCCTACATGGGACATGACATCCAAGGGTGAAAGTATCCCTGGCGACATGGGAAAGGACTTCCAGGGATGAATCCAGACCTGACACTGTGGGATCAACAATTACATCCTGTTCAAATGGGGGAAAGGAAGTGTAATTAATAAAGTATCAGTGGCAGAGAGAGTTCAAATAGAGTCGAGAGGCTACTCGGAGGTTGCTCTTATGCAAGTTTCAGGTAGAACTTGCTACTTACTATAACCTGCCAACCCCCAACCAGGACCATTCCAACCAATCCTAAAGAACACCTAGGGCAATTTAAAAGATTTCACAAGGGTTCCAGGCACTAGAGTAACTTTCCAAAAACCTGCAACCTCCAGTTGGTCCCTGGTCCAGATAAGTCCTGAAACCTAGCCCAGCTCTGCAGAACATCAGATAGTTCCATCTCCCTACCCCATATTAGTGACAGACCCTTCCAACGTAAAAAATTTAGAATTGCCATAGCCCAAACAACTCCAAAGAGAGGTATGGAAAGATCAAAGGTGATGCTGGAATTACACATAGAAGATAGAATTTAAAAAATGAATATGAATGCTGAATCATTAAGTTGATATCTCTTTTAGTTTCCAGTATTTTAGAGAAGCTAGAAGTAAAAACCTAAAATTGTGAACTTGTTACTCATGTTAAAGTCTAAAATATGTTCTACGACTAATTGTGTTGCTGTGCTTGAAAACTTATAGCTGTTTTGAATATATGTTATTGTTCACAAAGAAAGAAGGAAAAAAAGTTAATTGTGATGATAAAAATATTTAAGCTCTCTAGCTTCTTATATTCTGAAGCAGTTAGAAGGAAAAATATGAGAGGATCATATGGTAGCCCATGATGAACTCTGGGATCTGTCCTGTAACCACTTTTTGAAGAGTGCTTTGAAAATTATTGCTTTTTTTTTTCTTTGCTTTGTACATATGTTATACTATACAATAAAAAAAATTGTTTAAAACACTTAGGGTTCTATAATATTAACTATGGACTGTAATTAACTGTATAAATATAATAATTTTGCTTCATCAATTGTAACAAAATTATCAAGCTAATGAAAAATGTTAATAATGGGGAAAACTATTTGTGAGGGGGGAGTATATGGGATTTCTGTGATATCCACGTTTTTTTTCTATAAACCTACAGCTTCTCTAATAAAACAATTTGTTTTTTAATCTTTGAGACTTGGGGCACTCTTGGGGACGTTTAGGGAACCTATAACAAAATTGGGGATCTGACCATTCACCTCTTTCCTTTATCTTGTACAGATGATAGAGCTATGGTCAGAAATGGAAGATTCTGTGCCTACTGGAAAATTCTGGCAGAAGGTGCCAGGTGATGGATAGTTTCCTTGAAAAAAACAAGCGAATCATTAGAACATAACAATTTTCCCCTCAATTCTTATTAGGCATTCCTGTGTACTCCTTGAAATATCTAGGGAGATTTTGAAGGGAGCTGAGTTCCTGAATGGGGGCTAAGGACAACTGTGATTGGACATTAACATTAAAGGGGCCTCTTTTAAACCCACAGTCGGTTAAGGCCTGGAATACTCTGGTTGCACATGGCTGTAGTGAACGCTCAATGAGATGGCATGTCCAAAGGAGCTTAAGCAGTGCTGGGAACAGAGGCATATTCAATAAAAGGAATCTTTTTGTTACTTTTGTGATCTCAGTTAATGTCAAGGGACATCAAAAGACAAAAAAGCATATACCTCAGACTGACAAGTCCCTCTCTGTCAAAGGTTCTAACCTGTCTTTCTCTGGCTTTGGGCAGTAAAAGGGAATCAGCACCATCTAAACTTTCTGAGCTAAAGTATGTGTGTCAGTGTGTATTTGTGTACGTCAGTATGTATGACCATCCCAATGTACATGTCTCTGTGTCCATGACATGCATGTGCAACATTCCTGGGTTAGTGTGCCCGTATCTGTGGGCATGCATGTCAGTGTTTTGGGTATGGGGAGTGGTACCAGGGTTGCCCTATTTTTCTCTGCTCCTTGTACCAAACCCAGTTTCTCTCCTTTAGAACTGCTTTGTGATCCTGATCAGGGGAAAAGCAAGTGAAGACTCAAATTCTTCACAGAAACCTTGTTCCTGGGTACAGTTGTATAGAGGCTAGATGGTGGGCTAAATAGACAAATGATGGTCCAGCCAAACACAGCCTGGCCCAGACCCTAAAGAGCACATTTATGAGTATATATAAGGGAAGCAGGACAAGGAAGTAGGGAAAACAGAAACAGGAGGTCAGGAGTGCTGTAGGGGAACTCAGAGAGCATAGCCAAGAGCCGAGAACTGAGAAATCATTGTCAATGATATACAGGAGCCTGATAATGATTTTCTAGCCCTTTATCTCAGGACTGCCGGATTGCCCAGCCAGAGTTTCAATGCCAGACCAATTGAAATAGGGTCAAGTTACAAAATAAACTGTGAACAAAGTTTACAGTCCCTGGGACCCAGCACAGCAGTCTGAGCCTGAACAGATGCATGCCTCATGTGCAGGAAATCCACTAGTCACTTTGGTCATACAGGAAACAATCATGCTCACAATAACAATGTTGTATGTTTCCACAGTGACAAATAGTTTACAAGGCCCTTTAATTGTGTTATCTCATTTGAGTCTCACAGGGTTCTTTAGAGAGAGTGTCATATCCATTTTAGAGGTAAAGGTGATGTAAGTTTAGAGAGTAAGTGATTTTCTCAAGGCCACATAGCTGGCTAATGACAGAGCTGGGAATAGAATTCAGGTTTATTTGTCCCAAAGCCAGAAAATTCTGTCTCTCATCTATTTTCCCCCTTAAATTGGATGCCCCCCCTTCCTATAAACAAGTAGAGGTTCCCCAGAAAAGCAGAGTCCCATGGAATTTAAGAACCTGTTTTCCTCAAGCAGAAAGGGTCCTCAGTTCAGTTACAAGATAATCTTCCTGCCAACTAACCTAGTGAAACTTGCGTGAGTTGGAATAAAAGAAACCTGGGAGTAGAACGCCTCAGGAGATGTACACATGTCTTGGAAATTTGGCTCAATGTGTCCAGCTGTAGGTGATTCAGCTCTAACAGAAGGAAGGAAGGTAGAAACCACTCCATGGTTTGTTTATTAGAATCAGGGTGCAAGCCTCTCAAGCCCAGCAAGAGATCTGAATGCCCTTGTATTAGTTAGCGTTCTCTAGAGAAAAAGAATCAACAGGAAAGATCTGTAAATACAAAATTCATGAAAGTGTCTCATGTAACAGTGGGAACGTAGAGTCCAAAATCCGTGGGGCAGGCTGTGAAGCTCACGACTCCAATGGGGGGTCTGGATGAACTCCACAGGAGAGGCCCCCTGGCTGAAGCAGGAAGAGAAGAGAGCCTGCCTCTTCTGAATCCTCCTTAAAAGGCTTCCAGTGATTAGATTAAGCATCACTCATTGCAGAAGGCACTTCCCTTGGCTGATTACAAATGGAATCAGCTGTAGATGCAGCCGACATGATCATGATTTAGTTTGATGAAATGTTCTCATAGCAACAGACAGACCAGCACTTGCTCAGCCAGACAAACAGGTACCACCACTTGGTCAAGTTGACACATGAATTTTGACCATGACAGCCCTTAATTCCTGGGAAAGGAAATAACAACATTCCTCTAGAAGATTGTTGGATTACTAAAAAGATTTATACTAACTTGAGGGGGAATAAATTAGAGACTGCCTTTCTGTATTTCCTTGTGCTTTTTGTTCTTCCGCCAATCAGTGAACTTACTGATTCACTTAGTATCACTAGGAGGAAATGACAGAGCAAACCAAAGAATTGTTTCTTGACTTTAGGGAGTTAAAACCTTAGGCCATGAGGTTTGTGAGAGGATGGCTGAGTTCAACTTTCCAGAAATTGGTCCCTCCACCAAAGCAACTATTGAGCTGACAGGAATGGTCTGAATTACCTATTTTGGAACTCTGGAGTCAAGTGGAACACTGCAGCATTCAAGGAAGAACTGGACAAAGAGACTGGTAAATTGCAGTAAATATTGGTGAATTTCACACTTAACGCAGTGGCTATCACTAATCACGTGGCAGACAGCAGTGGGGATTGCAGCCTGGATTCCTGGTGCAGCTTGTTGGTGCAATGGTGGCCATAAGGACCTCAAACTCGAAAATCCAAGGAGTATGTGTGGTCTGATCACTGATCACTGCTTTTGATTACTTCACATCAGTAGGGGGCTGACTCTGAGGGCAGCCATTGTTCCAATCCCCTTCAGGCAAAAGAAGCTGAGGAGTTTTAAAGAGGTGATACCTACTTTCCCCCTCTTTTTTTCCTTTTTTTCTTTCCATTTCTTGCTTGGAAACAAAAAATAGTCTGGAAAAAATTGCAAATTGACATCAACCCTCAAAACAACAACAACCTAGCATTCCCAGAGCAATGTGAGAACTAGATTTCTAGAGCTATAGCAACATAATACTTTGAATATCCTATTCTCAACAAAAATTATGAAACACACAAAGAGATAGTAGTGTCACCCATTCTCAGGAAAGAAAATAATTTTTCAGTAACCATCCCTAAGAAAGCTCATACACTGTATCTATTAGTTAAAGAATTTAAATCAATTGTCTTAAATATATTCAATAAATGAAATGAATCCATATACAAAGAACTAAGGAAGTTAGGAAATCATTGTCTGAACAAAATAAAAAGAATAAAACCACAACAAGGAACCAAATAGAAATTTTGTATCTGTAAAGTATAGTAATTGAAATGAAAAAACACAGCAGATTTATATAGGCAGAAGAAAGGATCAGAAACTTGAAGACAATATAATTAAAATTATCCACTGTGAAGAGCAGAAGGAAAAAAATAATGAAGATTAATGAACAGAACTTCAGGGATTTGTGGAACACCATCAAGCATACCAATGTACAGATCACTGAAATCCCATAAAAAACAAGAGAGAAAGGGGTAGTCCAACGTATTTGAAGGAATAGTGGCTGAAAAATTCCCAAATCTGGTGAAAGATGAATATACACATTCAGGAAGCACAGCAAACTCAAAGCTGGATAGACATATTATAGTATATAAGAGAGCTATACCAAGACACATTATAGTAAAAAAATTCAAAATCCAAAGACACAGAGAATTTTGAAAGCAGCGAGAGAGAAGTGAATTGTCAGATACAAGATTTTAAATTGGATTATGTCCCCTACAAAAGGCATGTTCAGGTCCCAACCCTTGGTCCTATGGCTGTGGACCCACTGTAAATAAGACCTCTTCAGGTTGTTACTTTGGATTAAGGTGTGATATGGTTGGGCTTTAATTTGGGTTACTGGAATCCTTTACAATCAGAAGGAAAGTCAAATGGAGAAATAAAACTATGAAGAGGAGCTAGAAGCTGGACGTTAATGGAACCTGGAAGAGAAAAAACAGGAAACTTCCATGTACATTTCCATGTGGTGAGAAAGCCAAGGAACCCCAAAGATTGCTGGCAAGCCAGAAAATACTGCCCCTTGGAGGAGGCAAGCCATCTACACTCTGGAACTGTGAGCCAATAAATTCCTATTGTTCAACCAAACCATTGTATGGTATTTGTTTTAGCAATTGGGAAACTAATACAATATGTGGTACTGAAAAGTGGGATGTTTTATGACAAATACCTAAAAATGTGCAAAGGCTTTGGAATAGGTAATGCATAGACATGAAAGAATTGTGGGATGCTTGATAGAAAAAGCTAGAGTTCTCTGAAGAGACTATTGGTAGAGATATGAACATTATACATACTTCCAATGAGCCCTTAGAAGAAAATGATGAATGTATGAGTGGAAAGGAAGAAAGGTGATCCTTGTTATAAAATGGCAGAGGAGTTGGCAAAAATGCGTTCTGATGTTGGATTGAAAGCAGAGCTTGCAAGTGATAACTTTGGATATTTAGCTGAGGAAATTTCTAAGCTATGGACCAGTGACCCCAATTTTCCTTTTAATATTTCCCTCTGGAATGAGAATATTTGCCCTATTCCTGTCCCACAATTGTATGTTGGAAGCACATAGCTTGTTTTCTATATTTCACAGCTACGTCAGACAGAGGAATTTTGCCCTAGGATGAACCACATACATATCTGATTTTGATAAGACTTTAAATTTAGGATTATTCTTGAAATGACTCAATGCTTTGAGGATGAAATGAAAGTATTTTGCATACAGTAGAACATATCCTTTTGGGGGCCAGAGAGTGGATTATCAGGGATTGAATCACGTGTTTCATAAAAAAAAAAGGTTCACAACCCCTAATCATGAATGTGGACACATTGTAAATAAGATCTCTTCAAGATGTTACTTCATTTCAGATTTAGCCCATCAAGTGAGGCTAAATCTGGATCCCTTATTACCAGAGTGAAAGTCACACACAGAAAGAAACCACAGGGAATAGCCTGGAGCTAGAAATAAATGAAACCATGAAGAGAAAATAGAAGACACCACAATGTGAATTGCCACATGACAAAAAAAGTGAAGGAATCCCTAAAATTGTGAGCCATCCAGAAGATGCTGACCAAGGATGAAGGAAATCATGTAACCTTAACCTCTGAAATTAGGGCCAATAAATTCCTGCTGTTAAGCCAACTTATAGTATGGTATTTGTTTTAGCAGCCAGGAAATGAAAACACAAGGTAACCTCACTGTTTTGATTTAGTTAAGTTGGACTTTAAATTTGGGTACAAGTGGAAGTCAAATGTGACACAATAGGAAATTGAGAACATAATGCAGCAGAACAGATAGCTTGTTGATCACAGGTTCCTGTGCCATGATGGATTGACAGGAAACATGATCAGCTCTGGTGGCTCAACCAGCAGGTGAGGAGCATACAAGCAGAGTGAGAAGGAGCAATGGGCTTGTGCCTTTATTGTGGTATGGTGGTTAAGGTTAGCAGATTGCCTGTAGGAGTCAAGGATTGGTTGACAAACATGCACAAAAAAGGCAAACATGCACAAAAAGGGAAAGGAACTTGGGGGTCCAAAGGTGGTGGTGATGATTAGCTTATTATTTGGGACCAGGTGTATTTAGGATGAGGGATGAGGGTGATGTGGATGGGGGCTGCAGATTCAGGTTTGGGCTCTAAGGGAATTTATGCCCCAGGGATGGCCTTTACTAACCAGGCCAAAGTTCAGTGTTGAGGCAAGTGGCTTAGCCAAAGTAAGATGGATGCTGAGGTAGCACACAAAACATTTCGATAATTATAATACCTAGTAAGATTTCTCATCAGAAACCATGGAGGCCAGGAGACAGTAGAATGGTATATGTAAACTCCTGAAAGAAAAAAAACTGTAAACCAAGAATTCTAATTCTAGCAAAATTATCCTTCATACATGAGGAATAGGGGAGGATTGTGGGAACATGGCAGAATAGGGAGCTCCAGGACTCAGTTCTTCCATCAAAACAACTCTTAAACAGCCAAGAACTAT
This sequence comes from Tamandua tetradactyla, assembly GCF_023851605.1. Taxonomy (NCBI): domain Eukaryota; kingdom Metazoa; phylum Chordata; class Mammalia; order Pilosa; family Myrmecophagidae; genus Tamandua; species Tamandua tetradactyla. The sequence continues at coordinate 177,371,161 of NC_135328.1, forward strand.
CTGAATAAAACAATTTTGAAACTCTGGAGGCCAGAAGAGCATAGAGGGAAGAGTAGGAAGAAAAGACTGAAAAATTATGATAACGAACAGTGAATTGCTCTCTCTGAGTGGCAGCTACCAGCTTGCATCCCCACTCTTACAGCAGGCTCTCATGACTAGCTTGCTGGTAACAGAAAAGGACATAGAAAGTTTATTACCTATAACAAGAGTGGGCATGGCTGATCACTGATCACAGTTTTTGATTAGCAAATTCTGAATGCTGGGGGCCCCCAGCTCTGAGGGCAACTATTATTTCAGCCCACCTGTATGGCATGGACAACAGCCATTGTTTCAACACACCCAGATGTGTTAGTTAGATTCAGTTGTCAACTTGGCCAGGTGAGCATACCTGGTTTTGTTGCTGCGGACATAAGCCAATGGTATGTGAACCTCATCTGTTGCTGACTTACATCTGCAGTGGGTTAGGAGGCATGTCTGCTGCAATGAGTGACGTTTGACTTAATTGGCTGGTGCTTAAATGAGAGAGCACAAGGTAGCACAGCCTAAGCAGCTCAGCATTCCTCATCTTGGCACTCGCAGCTCAGCCCAGGCCATTGGAGATGCAGAAAGAAGTCACCCTGGGGAAAGTTGTTGGAACCCAGGGGCCTGGAGAGAAGGCCAGCAGAGACCATCCTGTGCCTTCCCACGTAAGAAAGAACCTCCGTGGAAAGTTAGCTGCCTTTCCTCTGAAGAACTAGCAAAATAAATCCCCTTTTATTAAAAGCCAATCCATCTCTGGTGTATTGCATTCCGGCAGCTAGCAAACTAGACCACCAGACAAAGGTAAAAGAAGCCATTGTTTCAACATTGTACTGGAAGATTCTGCCAAAACAATTATGCAAGAAAAAGAAATAAACAGCATCCACATTTGGAAAAAAAGAAGTAAAACATTCCCTATTGCAGATGCTATGATCCTATAGACAGAACATCCTGAAAAAAATCCACAGCAAAGTTACTAGAGCTAATAATAAATGAATTCGGCAAAGTGGCAGAGTATAAGATCAACACCCAAAAATCATTACTCTTGATTATACACTAGTACTGAACAGTTGGAAGAAGAAATCATGAAAAGAATTGCATTCATAAAAACATCCAAAAGAATCAGATATATAGGAATAAATCTAGTCAAGTACATAGAAAACTATAAAACATTGCTAAAAGAAATAAAAGGAAACATAAATAAATGGAAAGATATTCTGTGTTCATGGGACAAAAGACTAAATATTGGTAATATGTCAATCCTACTCAAAGCATTTTATAGATTCAATGGAATCTGAATCAAATTTCCAACAACTTTCATTGTAGAAATGGAAAAGCCAACCACCAAATTTATACAATAGATTAAGGGGTACCAAATAGCTAAAACCATCTTGAAAAAGAGAATGAAGTTGGAGGACTTAACTTCCTGATCTTAAAACTTATTATAAATCCACAGTCATCAAAACAGCATAGACTACTACTCTTGAACCTAAAAAAATGGTAATTTCTTTCCCCCTCCACAGTCTCACTTAACTTATGCCTCTCCTAAGACTGCTCAATTCTATCCTCCTGCTATTAATTGGCCCTCACAATTTTAAGCTTCTCGCCAAGTTTATTTCTTCCATATTAGAAGACTTTCACACCAAACAAATGCTGATGGGAGAATTTTCAGCCATTCTAACGACACCTCCAGACTTCACCCCTCTTAACTTAAATGAGGGCCAAAAGTTCTGTAGCTGGTCAGGAGGGGCCTACATCCTCTAATAAGCCAGAAGCAGCCATAGAAGACAGACCGTCATTCCTCAGCACCACTTAAGATTAAGGGGTGTCCAAGGGGGCAGGGCTGACAGCAAAAGAAAAAAAAAGAAGGAAACAGAGGTTTCTGTGGCTGTGTATCTACAAAGGCTTGATTGCCTCCGGATATAGTGGCAGGACTTTTCAGGTTGCAACTGCCCCAGGCATAGGCAGAAGTGAGCTCTTTTGGGGGCCTATCTGGAGCCTGTGCCTTCCCCAGGGGAGGGGTGAAGCCCCACCCAGGTGGAATCCCTCCATGAAGGAATTCAGACACCAGGGCTTGGTAATTTGAAGCCATTAAAACCAGCCTACAATCTCTCCTCTGTCTCCACCACGCCCCCAGCAGGGAGAGTCTGCCAAAGTTAAAGGTACCGCATCATTTTATGCTGGTGGGACCTGCAGTCAGACAAGCACCACATACTGGGCAGGATAAGAAAAACAGAGTCCAGAGACTTCACAGGAAAGTCTTTCAACTTTCTGGGTCTCACCCTCAGGGAAAAATCAATGCAGGTGACTCTTTCCTCCTGATAGGAGGCCAGTTTGGTCTGGGAAAATCTGGCTGGGGTCTATAATACCTATGTAGACCCTCCTAAGGGTGTGGGGGGTGGGGTGGGGGGGAAGTCACCATACAAACAGGGCAAGAAACAAGAAAACAAGAACTGAAAAATTCTCTGTGAAACAAAACCTAAGTTAGAGGTCCAGAAAAAGCTGAACTGAGTGTCAAAGAACAGATAGACAACAAATTCATCCAGCAAGAAAACCCTAGGTAAAAGAAGTGAAAGCAATCTCCAGAATAAACTAATTAAGGTAATTAAATGCCAAAACACCAGCAAAAAATAATAAATCACACTAGGAAAATTGAAGTCAAAGGAACAAACCAACAATTCAAATGAGATACAGGAGTTGAAATAATTAATTCAGAATATACAAACAGACATGGAAAACCACATCAAAAACCAAATCAGGGACTTCCAGAGAAGATGGTGACTTAGTAAGGCACACGGGTCTTATTCCTCCTCCAGAACAACTACTAAAGAACTAGAAACAGTACAGAACAGCTCCCGGAGCCATGACAGAGACCAGACACACAGCGTACCCCATTCTGGAACGGCTGGACCAGCTAAGAGACTCCGCTGCAGTGAGGTCCCCGAGAGGCACGCGCTTCCCCGGGCCATGGCGGCTGGCGGCTGGAGCCCCTCCCTCCCTCCTTCCTGGGCCGACCGGGAGTTTTGGATCGGGTTCCCCTAGCCACGGCGACCAGAGCCCCTCCACACACGCGGCTTCCCGGGCTGGCTGGGGACCTTGGATCGGCAGTTCCCCAAGCCGCAGTGGCCCTCCCACACGCAGCTTCCTGGGCTAGCTGGTAGCCTCAGAACAGCGGTCCCCCAAGCCGCGGTGGCTGGCGACCGCAGCCCCTTCCACACACACGGCTTCCCGGGCCGGCTGGGAGCATCGGAAGAGTGGTTCCCCAAGCCGCGGCAGCTGGCGACCCTCCCCCACAGGCGACTTCCCGGAGGGAAAGGAAAGAGTAGTAGAGACCGAGCCCAACCTAATACCAATAGTGGCATTAAGGAACAACTTCTGACTACTAAAAATAGGCCCTCAGCTCAGGCGAAACTGATCAAGGCGGAAGTTGTCAATTGGGCTAACTGAAAAAGAGGAAAGAGGGTGAAACAGAGCCTTCTGCAGCTGTTTCTATGGAGGCTTCGTTGCCTCTGGGCTCAGCACTGGGATTACATAGGTTACAACTGCCCCAAACGCAGAAACAGGCTGCTTTTAGGGCTCTCTACCACCTGAACCTTCCCAGCGGGAGGGATGAAATGCAACTCAGGTGGAATCCCTCTCTCAAGGAATTCAGATCCCAGGACTTCGCAATTTGAAGCCATTAAAACCAACCTACAACCTTTCCTCTGTCTCCACCACACACCCAGCAGTGAGAGTCTTCCAAAGTTAAAGGAGCCACAACATCTTTTGCTGGTGGGAACTGCAGACAGACAAGCACCACATACTGGGCAGGATAAGAAAAACAGAGCCCAGAGACTTCACAGGAAAGTCTTTCAACCTGCTAGGTCCCACACTCAGGGAAATCTGATTGAATGCCCAGACGCCAGCAAAAAATAACAAATCACACCAGGAAAATTGAAGTTATGGCCCAGTCAAAGGAACAAACCAATAGCTCAAATGAGATACAGGAGCTGAGACAACTAATTCTGAATATACGAACAGAAATGGAAAACCTCTTCAAAAACCAAATCAATAAATTGAGGGAGGACATGAGGAAGGCAAGGGATGAACAAAAAGAAGAAATGGAAAGTCTGAAAAAACAAATCACAGAACTTATGGGATTGAAAAACACAATAGAAGAGATGAAAAAAACAATGGAAACCTACAATGGTAGATTTCAAGAGACAGAGGATAGAATTAGTGAACTGGAGGATGGAACATCTGAAATCCAAAAAGAAAGAGAAACTACAGGGAAAAGAATGGAAAAATTTGAGCAGGGGCTCAGGGAATTGAATGATAATATGGAGCGCACAAATATACATGTTGTGGGTGTCCCAGAAGGAGAAGAGAAGGGAAAAGGAGGAGAAAAACTAATGGAGAAAATTATCACTGAAAATTTCCCAACTCTTATGACAGACCTAAAATTACAGATCCAAGAAGTGCAGTGCACCCCAAAGAGAATAGACCCAAATAGGTGTTCTCCAAGACACTTACTAGTTAGAATGTCAGAGGTCAAAGAGAAAGAGAGGATCTTGAAAGCAGCAAGAGAAAAACAATCCATCACATAAAAGGGAAACCCAATAAGACTATGTGTAGAGATCTCAGCAGAAACCATGGAAGCTAGAAGACAGTGGGATGATATATTTAAATTACTAAAAGAGAAAAACTGCCAACAAAGACTTCTATACCCAGCAAAATTGTCCTTCAAAAATGAGGAAGAAATTAACACATTCTCAGACAAAAAGTCACTGAGAGAATTTGTGACCAAGAGACCAGCTCTGCAAGAAATACTAAAGGGAGCACTAGAGTCAGATACGAAAAGACAGAAGAGAGAGGTATGGAGAAGAGTGTAGAAGGAAGGAAAATCAGATATGATATATATAATACAAAAAGCAAAATGGTAGAGGAAAATATTATCCAAACAGTAATAACACTAAATGTTAATGGACTGAATTTCCCAATCAAAAGACATAGACTGGCAGAATGGATTAAAAAACAGGATCCTTCTATATGCTGTCTACAGGAAACACATCTTAGACCCAAAGATAAACTTAGGTTGAAAGTGAAAGGTTGGGAAAAGATATTTCATGCAAATAACAACCAGAAAACAGCAGGAGTAGCTATACTAATATCCAACAAATTAGACTTCAAATGTAAAACAGTTAATAGAGACAAAGAAGGATAGTATCTACTAATAAAAGGAACAATTAAACAAGAAGACATAACAATCATAAATATTTATGCACCGAATCAAAATGCCCCAAAATACGTGAGGAATACACTGCATTCACTGAAAAGGGAAATAGACTCATATACCATAATAGTTGGAGACTTCAATTCCCCACTCTCATCAATGGACAGAACATCTGGACAGAGGATCAATAAAGAAACAGAGCATTTGAATATTACAATAAATGAGCTAGAATTAACAGATATTTATAGGACATTACACCCCACAACAGCAGGATGCACCTTTTTCTCAAGTGCTCATGGATCATTCTCAAAACTAGACCATATGCTGGTCACAAAGCAAGTCTCAACAAATTTAAAAAGATTGAAATCATACACAACACTTTCTCAGATCATAAAGGAATAAAGTTGGAAATCAATAATAGGCAGAGTGCAAGAAAATTCACAAATATGTGGAAGCTCAACAACACACTTTTAAACAACCACTGGGTCAAGGAAGAAATTACAAGAGAAATTAGTAAATATCTCTAGGCGAATAAAAATGAAAACACAACATATCAAAACCTATGGGATGTAGCAAAGGCAGTGCTAAGAGGGAAATTTATTGCTCTAAATGCCTATATCAGAAAAGAAGAAAAGGCAAAAATTCAGGAATTAACTGTCCACTTGGAAGAACTGGAGAAAGAACAGCAAACTGACCCCAAAGCAAGCAAAAGGAAAGAAATAACAAAGATTAGAGCACAAATAAATGAAATTGAGAACATGAAAACAATAGAGAAAATCAATAAGACCAGAAGTTGGTTCTATGAGAAAATCAATAAGATTGATGGGCCCTTAGCAAGATTGACAAAAAGAAGAAGAGAGAGGATGCAAATAAATAAGATCAGAAATGGAAGAGGAGACATAACCACTGACATCACAGAAATAAAGGAGGTAATAACAGGATACTATGAACAACTTTATGCTAATAAATACAACAATGTACATGAAATGGACAAGTTCCTAGAAAGGCATGAACAATCAACTTTGGCTCAAGAAGAAATAGATGACCTCAACAAACCAATCACAAGTAAAGAAATTGAATCAGTCATTCAAAAGCTTCCCAAAAAGAAAAGTCCAGGACCAGACGGCTTCACATGTGAATTCTACCAAACATTCCAGAAAGAATTAGTACCAACTCTGCTCAAACTCTTCAAAAAATTGAAGTGGAGGGAAAGCTACCAAATTCATTCTATGAAGCCAACACCCCCCTCATACCAAAACCAGACAAAGATATTACAAAAAAAGAAAACTACAGACCAATCTCTCTAATGAATGTAGATGCAAAAATCCTCAACAAAACTCTAGCAAATCGAATCCAGCAACACATTAAAAGAATTATACATCATGACCAAGTAGGATTCATCCCAGGTATGCAAGGATGGTTCAACATAAGAAAATCAATTAATGTAATACACCATATCAACAAATCAAAGCAGAAAAATCACATGATCATCTCAATTGATGCAAAGAAGGCATTTGACAAGATTCAACACCCTTTCCTGTTGAAAACACTTCAAAGGATAGGAATACAGGGGAACTTCCTTAAAATGATAGAGGGAATATATGAAAAACCCACAGCTAATATCATCCTCAATGGGGAAAAATTGAAAACTTTCCCCCTAAGATCAGGAACAAGACAAGGATGTCCATTATCACCACTACTATTCAACATCGTGTTGGAGGTTCAAGCCAGAGCAATTAGACAAGAAAAAGAAATACAAGGCATCAAAATTGGAAAGGAAGAAGTAAAACTATCACTGTTTGCAGACGATATGATACTATACATTGAAAACCCTGAAAAATCCACAACAAAACTACTAGAGCTAATAAATGAGTACAGCAAAGTAGCAGGTTACAAGATCAACATTCAAAAATCTGTAGTGTTTCTATACACTAGCAATGAACAAGCTGAGGGAGAAATCAAGAAACGAATTCCATTTACAACTGCAACTAAAAGAATAAAGTACTTAGGAATAAATTTAACTAAAGAGACAAAAGACCTATACAAAGAAAACTACAAAAAGCTGTTAAAAGAAATCACAGAAGATCTAAATAGATGGAAAGGCATACCATGTTCATGGACTGGAAGACTAAATATAGTTAAGATGTCAATCCTACCTAAATTGATTTACAGATTCAATGCAATACCAATCAAAATCCCAACAACTTATTTTTCAGAAATAGAAAAACCAATAAGCAAATTTATCTGGAAGGGCAGGGTGCCCCGAATTGCTAAAAGTATCTTGAGGAAAAAAAACGAAGCTGGAGGTCTCACGCTGCCTGACTTTAAGGCATATTATGAAGCCACAGTGGTCAAAACAGCGTGGTATTGGCATAAAGATGGATATATCGACCAATGGAATCGAATAGAGTGCTCAGATATAGACCCTCTCATCTATGGACATTTGATCTTTGATAAGGCAGTCAAGCCAATTCACCTGGGACAGAACAGTCTCTTCAATAAATGGTGCCTAGAGAACTGGATATCCATATGCAAAAGAATGAAAGAGGACCCGTTTCTCACACCCTATACAAAAGTTAACTCAAAATGGATCAAAGATCTAAACATTAGGTCTAAGACCATAAAACAGTTAGAGGAAAATGTAGGGAGATATCTTATGAAACTTACAATTGGAGGCGGTTTTATGGACCTTAAACCTAAAGCAAGAACACTGAAGAAGGAAATAAATAAATGGGAACTCCTCAAAATTAAACACTTTTGTGCATCAAAGAACTTCATCAAGAAAGTAAAAAGACAGCCTACACAATGGGAGACAATATTTGGAAATGACATATCAGATAAAGGTCTAGTATCCAGAATTTATAAAGAGATTGTCCAACTCAACAACAAAAAGACAGCCAACCCAATTACAAAATGGGAAAAAGACTTGAATAGACACCTCTCAGAAGAGGAAATACGGATGGCCAAAAGGCACATGAAGAGATGCTCAATGTCCATGGCCATTAGAGAAATGCAAATCAAAACCACAATGAGATATTATCTCACACTCACCAGAATGGCCATTATCAACAAAACAGAAAATGACAAGTGCTGGAGAGGATGCGGAGAAAGAGGCACACTTATCCACTGTTGGTGGGAATGTCAAATGGTGCAACCACTGTGGAAGGCAGTTTGGCGGTTCCTCAAAAAACTGAATATAGAATTGCCATACGACCCAGCAATACCATTGCTGGGAATCTACTCAAAGGACTTAAGGGCAAAGACACTAACGGACATTTGCACACCAATGTTTATAGCAACATTATTTACAATTGCAAAGAGATGGAAACAGCCAAAATGTCCATCAACAGACGAGTGGCTAAACAAACTGTGGTATATACATGCGATGGAATATTATGCAGCTTTAAGACAGAATAAACTTATGAATCATGTAATAACCTGGATGAACCTAGAGAACATTATGCTGAGTGAGACTAGCCAAAAACTAAAGGACAAATACTGTATGGTCCCACTGATGTGAACCGACATTAGAGAATAAACTTGGAATATGTCATTGGTAACAGAGACCATCAGGAGTTAGAAACAGGGTAAGATAATGGGTAATTGGAGCTGAAGGGATACAGACTGTGCAACAGGACTAGATACAAAAACTCAAAAATGGACAGCACAATACTACCTAATTGTAATGTAATTATGTTAAAACACTGAATGAAGCTGTATCTGAGCTATAGTGTTTTTGTTTGTTTGTTTTTATATATATTTTTTGTATTTTTATTTTTATTTTTTCTCTATATTATCATTTTATTTCTTTTTCTGTTGTCTTGCTATTTCTTTTTCTAAATTGATGCAAATGTACTAAGAAATGATGATCATACATCTATGTGATGATATTAAGAATTACTGATTGCATATGTAGAATGGAATGATTTCTAAATGTTGTGTTAGTTAATTTTTTTAATTAATAAAAAAACAAATCAATGAATTGAGGGAGGATATAAAGAAAGCAAGGAATGAACAAAAAGAAGAAATCAAAAGTCTGAAAAAACAAATGACAGAACTTATGGGAATGAAAGGCACAGTAGAGGAGATGAAAAAAACAATGGAAACCTACAACAGTAGATTTCGAGAGGCAGAACATAGGATTAGTGAACTGGAGGATGGAACATCTGAAATCTGACAAGAAAAAGAAAATATAGGGAAAAAACGGAAAAACATGAGCAGGGACTCAGGGAATTGAATGACAAAATGAAGTGCATGAATATATGTGTTGTGGGTGTCCCAGAAGGAGAAGAGAAGGGAAAAGGAGGGTAAAAACTAATGGAGGAAATTATCACTGAAAATTTCCCAACTCTTATGAAAGACTTAAAATGACAGATCCAAGAAGTGCAGCATACCCCAAAGAGAATAGATCCAAATAGACGTACTCCAAGATATTTACTAATCAGAATGTCAGAGATCAAAGAGAAAGAAAGAGAATCTTGGAAGCAGCAAGAGAAAAGCAATCCATCACATACAAGGGAAGCCCAATAAGACTATGCATAGACTTCTCAGCAGAAACCATGGAGGTGAGAAGACAGTGGGATGATATATTTAAATTATTAAAAGAGAAAAACTGCCAACCAAGAATTCTATACCCAGCAAAATTGTCCTTCAAAAATGAGGGAGAAATTAAAACATTTTCAGACAAAAAATCACTGAGAGAATTTGTGACCAAGAGACCAGCTCTGCAAGAAATACTAAAGAGAGCACTAGAGACAGATATGAAAAGACAGAAGAGAGAGGTGTGGAGAAGAGTGTAGAAAGGAAGAGTATGAGTAAAGGTAAAAAGAAGGAAAATTAGATATGACATATAAAATCCAAAAGGCAAAATGTTAGAAGAAAGTACTACCCGTGCAGTAGTAACACTAAATGTTAATGGATTAAACTCCCCAATCAAAAGACACAGACTGGCAGAATGGATTAAAAAACAGAACCCATCTATATGCTGTCTCTACTCAAAGGACATGAGGGCAAGGACACAAATGGACATTTGCACACCAACGTTTATAGCAGCATTATTTACAATTACCAAGAGATGGAAACAGCCAAAATGTCCATCAACAGAGAGTTGACTAAACAAACTGTGGCATATACATACGATGGAATATTATGCAGCCGTAAAACAGAATAAAGTTAAGAAGTATGTAACAACATGGATGGACCTTAAGGACATTATGCTGAGTGAGATTAGCCAAAAACAAAAGGACAAATATTGTATGGTCTCACTGATATGAACTGACATTAGTGAATAAACTTGGAGAATGTCATTGGTAACAGAAATCCAGCAGGAAATAAAAATAGGATAAGATATTGGGTAATTGGAGCTGAAGGGATCCAGATTGTGCAACAGGACTGAATATAAAAACTCAGAAATGGACAGCACAATACTACCTAACTGTAATACAATTATATTAAAAGATTGAATGAAGTTGAATGTAAGAATGATAGAAGGAGGAGGGCTGGGGGCAAAAATGAAATCACAAAGAAAGATTGATGATAAAAATCGAGATGGTATAATCTAGGAATGCCTAGAGTGTATAATGATAGTGACTAAATGTCCAAATTTTAAAAATGTTTTTGCATGAGAAAAAACAAAGGAATGTCATTACTTCAGGGTGCTGAAAATAGATGGTAACTAATATTTTAAAATTTCAACTTACATGTGAGACTAAAGCAAAAAATGTTTATTTGGTAAAAATTTTATATTTTGACGAGTGCATTTCCTAATATAACTTATGTAGATAGTTGGTTGAACAACATAAGTACATGGAACCTTGGGTAGGACATGAGATTTTGTTGGTTTGTCCAGAGTGATGCCCCGATGAATCCCAGAGTGATTTGATCAGTGAGCGGAAAAGTATTTGCAAAGTCCCCTTCAGTGAATGGTGAGAACAGGGGAAAATTCAACCTCCCCTATTTGAAATCTTGATATTCTCACAAGCAGTGTGGACAACCAAAGCTATAGGCTGAGCCCCCAGTATTGAGGTTTGTTCATTTGAAACTTAACCCCACAAAGGATAGGTCAAGCCTACTTAAAATTAGACCTAAGAGTCACTCCCAAGAGAACCTCTTTTGTTGCTCAGATGTGGCTTCTCTCTCTCCAGCCAACACAACAAGCAAACTCACTACTCTCCCCCTGTCTACGTGGGACATGACTCCCAGGGGTGTGGACCTTCCTGGTAACGTGGAACAGAAACTCTAGAATGAGCTGAGACCCAGCATCAAGGGATTGAGAAAACCTTCTCAACCAAAAGGGAGAAGAGTGAAATGAGACAACGTGTCAATGGCTGAGAGATTCCAAACAGAGTCAAGAGGTTAACCTGGAGGTTACTCTTACATATTAAGTAGATATCACTTTGTTATTCAAGATGTAATGGAGAGGCTGGAGGGAACTGCCTGAAAATGTAAAGCTGTGTTCCAGTAGCCACGTTTCTTGAAGATGATTGTATAATGATACAGCTTTTGCAATGTGACTGTGTGATTGTGTAAACCTTGTGTCTGATGCTCCTTTTATCTACCTTGTCAACAGATGAGTAGAACATATGGAATAAAAATAAATAATAGGGGGAACAAATGTTAAAATAAATTTAGTTTGAAATGGTAGTGATCAATGAAAGCAAGGGGTAAGGGGTATGGTATGTATAATCTTTTTTTTTCTGTTTTCATTTTATTTCTTTTTCTGTTGTCTTTTTATTTCTTTTTTTGAATTGATGCAAATGTTCTAAGAAATGATGAATATTCAACTATGTGACAATATTGTGAATTACTGATTATATATGTAGAACAGAATGATCATATGTTAATGTTTTTGTTCATTTGTTGTTAATTTTTTAATTAATAAATAAATAAATTTTAAAAAAGGATTAAGGGGCTTAAATTCTCTAAGGGGAATACTTGAGGCAGGCTAGAACAGGGAGAGAGGAGAGAGAAGAAAATAAAACAAAAAACATGAAGGAGCCCTTGAACAAGGATGATAATCAAGGTCAGTAGAGCCTGTGTCCAGCGCAGATGCCCTGCCTGAGTCTACCCACCAACAGGAAATACACAGTAGCAGCCAACCCATCTAAAATAAAATGATCCCCATCTGAGTAAGTCATCTACAGAAAGAGGGTAAAACCAAAGGATCCATTCAAAGGTACTGTCTCCCACCAGGCACCACCCTGGGGTGAGGAGAGGGTAGAGAAAGAGCCCTAAACAAGAAAGGGGGAGAGGGAATAAGTAAAGCTACTCTTAAAAGCAAATGGCATTCAATTCCCGGTGCCTGCCGAAGCGGGAAAAAAAAAAGGTCCCACATTGCCTCTTGCCTCTTGCCCTCCATCTTTACTTGTGAGAGTGCCTCGCATGCTCCTTTCTCTGCATATGTACTTGATGAATTTCTTACCTACTTGCCCTGAAAAAAAATCAGAAAGAAAATTAAAAGACTACCTATACAATGGGAGAAAATATTTGGAAACAATATATCTGATAAGGTTTAATATCTAGATTCTATAAAGAATTTCTACAACTCAATCCTGAAAAAGACAAACAGTCCAATTAAAAAATGAGCGAGGGTTTTATATCGATATTTCTCCAAAGAAGATATTCGATTGTCCAAGAAGCATATAAAAAGAAATTAAACATCATTAGCCATTAGAAAAATGCAAATGAAAACCACAATGAGATACTACTTTGCACTCAATGGGATGGCTAGCATTTAAAAAACAACAACAACCTGAAAATAACAAGTGTTTGAAAGGATGCTGAAAGATAGGAACCCTCACATATTATTGGTGACAATGCGAAATAGTGCAATACTACGGTAAACAATTTGGTGGTTCCTCAGAAAATTAAACAGAGAATTGCCATACGACCTGGCAATTCCACTCCGAGGTATCTATCCCCAAAGGATTGAAAGCAGGGACTTAGGCAGATATCTGCATACCAGTGTTCATAACAACATTATTCCCAATAGCCAAAAAGTAGAAGCAACCCAAGTGTCCATCAACAGATTATGGATTAACAAATAAGGTACATCTATACAGTGTAAATTTTTTTTGTATGCTGTATGGTGGGGCCACATTTCATTATTTTTTCCATGTGAGTATCCTATTATTGCAGCACCATTTTTGTTGAATTTTGTTTGTTTATTTGTTTTGGGGAATTGAACCAGGGTCTTCCACATGGCAGGCGAGAATTCTCCCATTGAACTACTCTTGCACCCCCCACATAATGTAATATTATTCAGCCATAAAATGAAATGCAATACTGGGACGTGCCACAGCATGAATGAACATTGAAGGCATCATATGAATGAAATAAGCTAGACATAAAAGGACAAATAGTGTATCATTTTTCTTAAGAAATACTTAGAATAAGCAAATTCCTACAGACAAAAAGCAGAACAGTGGGTGCAGGGGCGGGGGAGGGGAATGGGAAGTTATTTCTAAGTGGGTATTGGGTTCTGTTTTGGGATAATGAAAGTCATCTGGAAATAGTGGTGAAAATGGCAGAATATTGTTAGTGTACTTAATGTCACATAACTGTCTGCTAAGGTGGTGAAAATGATTTTTATGTTGTGTATATTTTATTACAGTTAAAAACACATAAAATTTAAAACAAAACAAAAAGTCCTTAGACTACAAGTGCATATGATATAAGAGCAGGCATCCTATGCCTAAGACTGGTCTGAGGGATGTGGAGGTGGGGAGAAGAGTTGAGGAGAAGTAAAGAGGTAAGAGGAGGGACTGAGCCTGCCCCTAAACTTGACTAATGAGGAGGGATATGACAGAAGCCACAGTTTAGGAGGGAATCCAAGCACAAGGTGCTAGGAATGCATCATCTCCAAAGCAGAAATGACTGCATGTTATACTTAGGAAAATAGGTCTGAGGCCACCTCCCAGAGCTCTGTGATCCCCAGTGCAACGGGAGAAGTAGCAAGATTCCTGTGTACCCAAGATTGGCATAGAAGGGTGAAAGATTACATAAAATCCTATCTGTGGGTGGTGCCATGGTGGCTCAGTGGCAGAATTCTCACCTGCCATGCCAGAGACCCAGGTTTGATTCCTGGAGCCTGCCCATGCCAAGAAAAAGAAAAAAAGAAAAAATCCTATCTGCTTCTTGTGACCTCAGGAAGTTACAAGACCAATAGAATGACTCTGTGACCCTGAGAGGGTGAGATAGTGTTCTGAGAGAGATGAACCTAAAGGATCCAGGTTGATGGGAATGATGAGTGACCCAGTAGTAATCTGCTTGCCTCCTCAAATATAAAATAACATAAGCACCACACAACATATGCACCAGATTATTTTCATTGTGGCAATATTTATAGTAATAAACCTTAGGAAGTGATCCAAAATATCCATCAATCAGAGACTACTTGAATAAAATATAATTTACCCACAAAATGGGATATTCTGCAGCTATAAAAAAGAATGAGGAAAAGTTCTATTTACTTCAGTGTAGAATCTCTGTGACATATTAAGAGAAGAAAACAAAGCACAAAATAAGTATAAAGCACACTAATTTTTTTAGCAAGAATTTGAAAAATAATATGTTGCTTATTTTTACAAAAACATACACTGAAAGGATAAATTAGAAGCTAATAAAAATGGTTATTTATAGAAAAGCAAGGAAAATGGGATAATGAGGATAAGAGAGGAAGTGAAATCTCTGTACAACTGTATAGTTTGGATTTTTTAACAATATAAAAGTTTTACGTGAAAAAAAAAGTAAATAAAAAAAAAGAGAAAAACTGGGATGTCCATCGTGACTCAGCAGCCAGAGTTCTTGCCTGCCATGTCGGAGACCCGGGTTCGTTTCCCAGTGCCTGCCCATGCAAAAACAAGAAAAAAAAGGGAGAAAAACCAAGCAATTCCCAAATTAAAGTAAATTTAAACCAATAAATTAACTAACAAAGCAAGCAAAAGTAAGAATTATTCCAAGAGATTTTTTAACACAGTACGCTGTACATCCTTAAGTGGGTACATACATATATATGTATACTTTTTTTATTAATTAAAAAAATTAATAAACAAAACATTTAGAAATCATTTCATTCTACATATATAATCAGTAATTCTTAATATCTTCACATAGTTGCATATTCATCATTTCTTAGTACATTTGCATCTATTTAGAAAAAGAAAGAAAAGGACAATGGAAAAAGAAATAAAATGATAATAGAGGGAAAAAACTATACGTACCATACCCCTTACCCCTCGCTTTCATTTACCACTATTTCAAACTGAATTTATTTTAACATTTGTTCCCCCTATTATTTATTTTTATTCCATATGTTCTACTCTTCTGTTGATATAGTAGCTAAAAAGAGCATCAGATATAAGGTTTTCACATTCACAGAGTCTCATTGTGAAAGCTATATCATTGTTCAATCATCATCAAGAAACATGGCTACTGGAGCACAGCACTACATTTTCAGGCAGTTCCCTCCAGCCTCTCCGCTACATCTTGAACAATACGGTGATATCTACTTAATGCGTAAGAATAACCTCCAGGATAACCTCTCGACTCTGTTTGGAATCTCTCAGCCATTGACACTTTGTCTCATTTTACTCTTCCCCCTTTTTGTCGAGAAGGTTCTCTCAGTCTCTTGATGTTAATTCTCAGCTCATTCTAGGGTTTTTCTCAGTCCTTTGATGCTGAGTCTCAGCTCATTCCAGGATCTCTGTCCCACGTTTCCAGGAAGGTCCACATCCCTGGGATTCATGTCCCACGCAGAGAGGGGGAGGGTGGTGAGACTGCTCGTCATGCTGGCTGGAGAGAGAGGCCACATCCGAGCAACAAAAGAGGCTCTCTTGGGGGTGACTCTTAGGCCTAAATTTTAAGTAGACTTGACCTATCCTTTGTGGGGTTAAGTTACATATGAACAAACCCCAAGCCTGGGGGCTCAGCCTATAGCTTTGGTTGTCCACACTGCTTGTGAGAATGTCAAGAATTCAACTTGGGGAAGTTGAATTTCTCCCCACTCTCACCATTCCCTGAAGGGGGCTTGCAAATACTTTTCCAGTCACTGATCAAATCATTCTGGGATTCATCAGGGGATCACTCTGGACAAACCAACAAAATCTCAAGTGCTACCTGAGATTCCAAGTACTTATGACATTCAATCAAACTATCTACATGAGTTATATTAGGAAATGCTCTAGTCAAAATCTAAATTTTGTAACAAATAAAGATTTTTTGCTTTAGTCTTACACATAGTGTGACATTTTGAAGTATTAGTTATCATCTATTTTCAGCACCCTGCAATAATGACAATCCTTTGTTCTTTCTCATGCAAAAACATTTTTAAAATTTGTACATTGTACATTTCACTATTATTATATACTCTAGGCATTCCTAGATTATACCATCTTGATCTTTAACATCTATCTTTCTTTCTGATTTCCTTTATGTCCCCAGCCCTCCTCCCTCTATCATTCTCACATGCAGCTTCATTCAGTGTTTTAACATAATTACATTACAGTTAGGTAGTACTGTGCTGCCCATTTCTGAGTTTTTGTATCCAGTCCTGTTGCACAGTCCGTATCCCTTCAGCTCCAATTACCCACTATCTTACCCTATTTCTATCTCCTGATGGTCTCTGTTACCAATTACATATTCCAAGTTTATTCACTAATCTCAGTTCATATCAGTGAGACCATACAGTATTTGTCCTTTAGTTTTTGGCTAGTCTCACTCAGCATAATGTTCTCTATGTCCATCCATGTTGTTACATACTTCATAAGTTTATTGTCTTAGAGCTGCATAATATTCCATCATATGTATATACCACAGTTTGTTTAGCCACTCGTCTGTTGATGGACATTTTGGCTGTTTCCTGTATACTTTTTTAATAACATATTTATTGAGATATAATTTAAATGCCATAAAATTCACCCTTTTAAATATGGATTAAAAGAAACAAATAATAGGGGGAACAAACGTTAAAATAAATTGGGTAGAGGGAAGTACTGGTGGTCAATGAGAAGGAGGGGTAAGGGGTATCGTATGTAGGAGATTTTTCTTTTTTCTTTGTATTTCTTTCTCTGGAGTGATGTAAATGTTCTGAGAAATGATCACGATGATGAATATACAGCCAAGTGATGATATTGTGAGCCATTGATTGCACACCAAGTATGGAATGTTTATACATTAAGAATGTTTGTATTGTATGTTGATTGGCTTTATTCCTAATTTTTTCAAAAAATTCACCTTTTTAAAGTGTACAATTCAGTGATTTTTAGTATATTCAAAGTTGTAAGGGCATCACCATTATCTAATTTTAGAACATTTTCATGATCCCAAAAAGAAACCCTGTCATTCCCCATTCCATTCCCCACTTCCAGACCCTGTCAACCCTAAATCTGCTTCCTTTCTCTACGGATTTGCCTCTTCTGGACATTTCACATAATTGGAATCATACAATATATGACCTGTTTGTTTGACTTCCTTCACTTAGCATAATACTTTCAAGGTTCATCCATATTGTAGCATGTATTAGTACCTCATTCCTTTTATAGCTGGATAATATTCCATCGTATGGATACACCATACTTTATCCATTTATCAGTTGATGGACATTTGGGCTGTTGACCCCTTTATGGTTATTATGAATAATGCTTCTATGGACACTGGTGTATAAGGTTTTATGTGGGTATATGTTTTCATTTCCCTTAGAGTGGGATTTTTGGGTCATAAAATAAACCTATTTTTAAACTTTTGAGGAACTGCTAAATTCTTTCCCACCAGCGCAGAATGAGGGTTGCAATATGTTCACATCCTCACCAACATTTATTATTCTCTGCATTTTTTAGATAATCCATGTATGAAGTGCTATCTCACTGTGCTTTTTATTGTAATTTCCCTAATGACTAATGATTTTCAGCATCTTTTCTTGTGCTTATTGGCAATTCATATATCGTCTATGGAGTAATGTCCATTCAATTTCTTTACCCATTTTTGAATTTGGTTATTTGTCTTTTTATTATTGAATTGTAAGTGTTCTTCATATATTGTGAATAATATGATCAAGGGGATATACTTTAAAGATGAAGAAACTTCAGAAGCTTTAGGAAATCTTAAATGTTATTCAGTAGTTTTATTTCTGGCAGTAATATTGTTAATGTAATTTGAAATAATGTGTACGTTGTGGTACAAAATAAATAGGTAAATGTTAATGTTATTAGGAAGCAAGATTTTCAGCATGAAAGAGATACAGAAATAAAATTAAAACGTGAAAAACCCTTTAATGTTCATTTTGAGTTAGAAATATCATTGTAAACTCAATTTTTTAAAAAATAAATATTTCCAAGAATTGTGTCTTGAAAACAGTGGCTGAACAGAAGAAGCAGTGGCGATCTGTAGCTAGTTCAATGGATGCCCTGTCCCATGTTCCCTTATCACTCCTTAGAGTTCACCTAAACCTGCAGTAGAGCATTCCAGTGCATACTTCTCAACTCAACTGTCTGATGGAAGTGCTAGGACTTAGCAACCCAGAGATAGTGCTCAAGTAATTATGAGTCAATGGGTAAATAACCCAACTTTCCTATCCTTTGGTGGGACAGTTTTTTGACACACTCTAGATAGTTCTCCAGTGGGTTCCCATTTGCCCAAAGCAGTAATCTGTTCAATAATGAACATTTTATTGGCTTTTGTCCCTTTTCCCACTTATTTCCCCAGTCCTCAAATTGTACTTCTCAGGATAATCTCCCAAATAAATAACCTGTACTCAAGTATTTGTCTGAGGTCTACTTTCAGGACAATCCAAATGAAGACAAATCTCAACAGTAATGAGTGTATCTAGTATCCATGTTGTGATTCCTAATTATTATTTTCCACTAAAAGTTACAATGGCTCCTTAAAGAAATAGTTTCTGAAAGGCATGGGATAGGGAAAGTACAAGGTGAGCCTGGGATATCTTATTGTGTCAGAAAACAAGAAAGCTCTCAAAGACCAATGGGGACATATAAAAGCACAAAGACTGGATGCGAGTAAGAACGGAGGAGAAAAAACTCAAAAGGACATTATTAGGACATAAGAAAAAGTTGGAATATAGAATGTAGCTTTATATTAATGTTCAATTTCTTAAACTTGATACCTGCACTTAACATGATTACATAAGTGAATAGCCTTCTTTGTAGGAAATGTACATGGCAGCATTTTTTGTTCAAGGATTATGATGTGTGTAACCTGCTCTCAAAAACAGCTAGCTAACCACCTAGATAGATAGATGATAGAGAGGTTAGTAGAATGATACAGGAAAGGTGACAAAATTTTAAAATTGGTAGATCTGGGTATTCGGGAGGGTGAGGCTATGTTAGTGTTCTCTGGTTGGGGTTTGTATTATTTTTGCAAATGTTCTGTAGGTTTGAAATTGTTTCAAAATGAAAAGTTAAGAGAAAAAAGCACAAGGATCATATTTGAAGGAATTCTCATTGGCCAAATTTTAGATGATTTGAGACTCAAAAAGAATGATTGTGATTGTAAAATATTGAATGACTAAAAACTAACAAGTCCATAGTGATGCTCAGAGAGAGAGAATGTGAAAGAACTAATTAGAAGTAAACTTTTAGACAAATTTTTTCTGAAACTTGACAATTAAAAGAAAATAAGTCTTCACCCTACTTTTTAAAGAAGAACTATTTTCAGTCCCCAGCGGATGAGGGAAAGCTCTTCTTTATAAGAAAATGCCAGCTAATAAATTTAAAAGGCATAATAGAATTAAGAAATAATTTCTGAGTGCACAGGTGGTCGGTTCAGCTGGTAGAATGCTTGCCTTCCAAGCGAGAGACTTGGGTTCGATTCCTGGACCATGCACACCACAAAAAAGAAATAATTTCTATTTCTGCTCCTCATAAAATCATTGTTTCCAACGAATGCAGGTGGCTGAAGGATGCACTGACGGAGAAGTTGAATGGTGAACAATGGTATATACTTATGAACAAAGGCTGTGCTGCTACAAAAAGGAACAAAGTCGTGAGGCATGCATTGATGTGAATGAACATGTGGGGCATTTGGTGAGACAAAATAAGCCAGAAACCAAAAACAAAAATGGTATTGGTGACCTTTAGAAAATGCTTATAAGGAAACAGGAACCTAGATTGTAAGCTTTTAGAGCAGACACATTAAGCCTGGAGTGGTGATTATTATTTCTGGATTTTGAGAGGCTGTTATATATATATAATGTGATATTTAGAGATAAGAACAAAGCGGAACAGGTTGGGGTTAAAGTAATTCAGAACATAGGGGTAAGGAAGACAGTGTCTATACTTTAGAACCACACATACTCTATGAGACCAATGGAAGAAAGGTTTATTTGACCTGGAACAGAAATTTTTTGTAGTGCATAATCTAATTCAACCTACCTGCTTAGCTCATATGAATGACTGAAACAGAGAGAGCACAGAATAAGAAAGAGTCTTTTAATCCAGAGGTCCTTTAATCCTTTATAGATTACTGTAATGTCTCTCTCCAATGAAGGTCCTCAATGAACTCCCCAGGAGAGGCTGGCTAGCTGAAGAGGAGAGAGGATTCTTTCTTCTGAATTCTCCTTAAAAACCTTCAAGTGGTGAGATTAAGTGTGGCTCATTGCAGAAGACACCCCCCCTTAGCCAACTGCAGATGTAATCAGCTGTGGATGCAACCAACATGCTGATGATTTAAGTCCATGAAATGTCTTTACAGCAATAGAAAAGGCCTATGCTTGTTTGACCAGACAACTGGGCACCATCACCTGGCCAAGTTGAAACATGAATCTAACCAACACACATAACTTAACAATTTAAAGATTTGGGGGTTCCTACCTTAAGCAACTGGTCAAATTTAGCATCATTATTGGTAGAATAACCTAATATTCATTACATGAGGTGTTTTGGTTTGCTAATACTGCTGTAATGCAATATACCAGAAATTGACTGGCTTTTACAAAGGGGATATATTAGGTTACAAATTTACAGATCTAAGGCTATAAAAATGTCCAAATCATGGCATCAACAAAAGGACAATCTCACTCAAGAAAGGCCAACCTGTCTTGAAAAACATCAAGGTTTCTCTGTCACATGAGAAGGCACATGGTGACATATGCTGTCCTTCTCACCTAGCTTCTGGTTTCAAATGGCTCTCTCTGGTCCTGGAGTCTTCTGGGGTATTTTCCTTCTGCATGTCCAAACTCATCTGCATAAGTTTCTCCAAAAATGTTTCCCTCTTAAAGGACTCCAGTAAGCTGGACAAGACTCCTGGGATGAGCTGGGACCCGGCATTATGGGATTAAGAGAGTCTTCTTGACCAAACCAAGGAACAGAGAAATGAAACAAAATTTCAGTGTCTGAGAGATTTCAAACAGTTGAGAGGTTATCCTGGAGGTTATTTTTATGCATTATATAGATTTCCCTTTTTAGTTTATGGTGTATTGGAGTGCTGGAGGTAAGTACCTGAAACTGTTGAGCTGTGTACCAGTAGCCTTGATTCTTCAAGATAATTGTATAATGATAAAGCTTTAACAATGTGACTGTGTAATTGTGAAAACCTTGCATCTGTTGCTTCTTTTATCCAGGGTATAGACAAATGAGTAAAAAAATATGAATAAAGGATAAATAATATAGAGGGGACAAAGGGGAAAATAAATTGCATAGATGGAAATACTAGTGGTCAGTGAGAGGGAGAGGTAAAAGGATATGGTAGGTATGAGGGTTTTTTTCCTATTTATTTCTTTTTCTGGAGTGATGCAAATGTTCTAAAAAATGATCATGGTGATGAATACACAACTATGAGGTGCTATTGAGAGCCTTTGATTGTACACCATGAATGGAATGTATGTGTGTGAAGATTTATCAATAAAAAAAATAAAGACCCACTTTGAATGCATGGGACACATTGGAAACAACCTAAGCAAAAGGTCCCATCCACAACTGGATGGGTCATATCTCCATGGAAATAACCTCATCAAAAGGCACTACCCAAGAATAGATCTGCCTCCACAAGATTGGATTAGGAGATCATGACTTTTCTGGGGTGCCTAACAGTTTCAAGCCAGCACATGAGGTGATACATACACATTCTTGCCTAAATGTTTAACCTGAAATTAATCAAATTTTTAGACCTAATTTCCAGTTTACAAGAAATGAAAGGGATAGGAGAACAAGGTAAATTACACCTCCAAGAAATAAATAGACAAATCCAGAATGTCAGACATTCACAAAATAACTGGCATGGTCTCTTGAGAATCAATGCTCTGAGCGGAAAAAAGGTGGCAGAACTGTGCTAGGTTTAAATACACTAAAGAGACATAACCAAGTCCACTCACAAACTTTAATAGACTATTGGTTTGATAAAACAAAAACAGCTATAAGCACATTGTTGTAATGGCCCACTGGTTTGGGTATCAGTGTAATGCTGGCATTATAGATTGAATTGGGGGGTTGTCCCAGTTTGCTAGCTGCCAAAATGCAATATACCAGGAATGGAATGGCTTTTTAAAAGGGGAATTTAATAAGTTGCAAGTTTACAGTTCCAAGGCTGAGAAAATGTCCCAATTAAAACAAGTCTCTAGAACTATCCAATCTAAGGCATCCAGGGAAAGATACCTTGGTTCAAGAAGGCTGATGAAGTTCAGGGTTTCTCTGTCAAGTGAAAAGGCACATGGCGAACACAGTCCGAGTTTTTCTCTCATCTGGAAAGGCATATGGTGAACACGGTCAGAGTTCCTCTCTCATCTGGAAGGGCACATGGTGAACACAGCATGATCTGTTAGCTTCTTCTCCTGGCTTCCTGTTTCATGAAGCTCCCTGGGAGGCATTTTCCTTTTTCATCTCCAAAGGTCACTGGCTGGTGGACTCTGCTTCTCGTGGCTATGTCATTCTGCTCTGCTCTCTCTGAATCTCTCCTTCTCCTAAATGTTTCCTCTTTTATAGAACTTCAGAAACTTATCAAGACCCACCCAAATGGGTGGAGACATGTCATCATCTAATCCAGTTTAACAACCACTCTTGACTAAAATCACATCTCCAGGGAGATGATCTGATTACAGTTTCAATCATACAGTACTGCATAGGGATTATTCTGCCTTTATGAAATGGGATTTAGATTAAAACATGGCTTTTCTAGGGGACATACATCTTTTTCAAACCAGCACAGGGGTACTTCTTCCCCTTTGATTTTCTGAAAGAGTTTGTGTATTATTTGTGAATTAATATTTTTTCCTTAAATGCTTGATGGAATTCATCAGTGAAATCTTCTGGAACTGAGGTTCCTTTGTGGAAAGATTTTTAACTAAAAGTTGAATTTCTTTGCAATATACCTAACTATTCATGTTATCTTTTTTCTCATTTTAATTTTTATTAAAATTCTTTATTTTGTATAGCGACCATCAAAGAAAAATACACTTTTGGAATAAAGACAGATTTAAAATTTTTCAAAAACAAACTTTAAAAATATGCCTTGTTTATATTAGCTTCATTTTTCAGAAAAGCTTTTATTTCTTTTCTCCATTTTAATTTATAAATAATTATTAAAGCATTCTAATACCTTATCATTCTTGTTTCTTGAAACTTTAGCTGTCATATCTCTAAATGAAGACTCCTTTAGAAAAAATTTTCCTATGTAAATAGAGATCAGATTTTATTTGCATTCTCATTTGATGTGGTGCCACTATTATAAGTACAGTTTCAGTAACAATTAGCTACTATGGGTGGGGAGAACCCAGAGAGAACCCACTAGTAAACACATGTTTACTATAGGAAAGAGTCTTTACATTTACAGTCTTTCAAATATCTACTGATTTAAAATCTAGTGTTTTTTGGGGGGATAATTTAAAAAGGGAATAATCTAATTTTTTATTTTAAAAAATTCATAGATGTGAACTGTGCTTGGGAGTAATAGTGGGTCTAACTTTAGTGAGGCCACTATCTTCTGAAATGTTATATTTTTAAATTGGAAAAATATTGGTACTTAAAACCTGAACTGGAAATAGACTGTTTGGGTGACAGACCATATTGAATTTCTGCCTTTCTTTCAATCCATTCATAAACCAGAAATATTAAGCAAACTTTGAATATAAATGACCATTACATTTAGGGTTAACGTCTAGTGGGAGACATAGAGGTAAGGAAAAGCATAATGTAGTTAAAATATAATGTGGTACAAGAAATCATCCTCTAAGGAAAGGAGGAGAAAAGAGATATTACATTTTCAGATTTAATAATGAAAACCTACAAAACCCTTTCTGTAGTTAGATGCCAGTTTAAAAATAAGCTTGTTGACATATTTAAGGAAACATTATTAGTGTTGCCAATGAACAGGAAAACCTTTCTACTTAGGCTATCAAATTGCTGGCTGCAAAGTCCTTTAAAGTTTTCTTTTTCTTAAATTCAAGAAAACCAACAGCTTCATAGATATTAATTAAGAAAGGGAGCTAAAATGTTTTCAATGCACTTTTAAAGAGAGGTCTCCTAGTTAAAAGTAAGAAAAGGAGACCCTAATTTTTTCCTATTAAAAAAAATACATTTGTGTATTTTCATAATTTCCAATATTTTCAACCTTGCCTGTTCCTACTCTTAAATTATTTTCTTTTAATCTCCCCCTATGTGTTCTGCCTTTCTGAGACTGAGAGTGGGATTTCTAGCCTTCTAGCTGAGCTTGGACTTTGAACTGTACCTTCCAAGAAAGGAGGACTGGCTGCTTCCCTAGTGCTCCAATTATAGTGTGCTTTAGCAGTTATTCCCCATTCCTCGTGTTCTCTAAACTGGTACAAGTCACAAGAAATGCTCTAACTTCCTAGTTATTTATCCTGGCAGTGTATCCTAGTATTCTTGGTAAAGAGTCTTCATCACAACCCCCATCAACTCTCTACACAGGGAGAGTGGAAGAGAATGAGAAACTTTTCCTGAAGTTTTGTCAGCATGCATTATAGAATAGATCTTACTATGTTGTAGTTTTAAATCGTAAAGTAAAGTAAACATTTACTTTCTAAAACCAACATAAAAAGGGTTAAAAGGAAGCTTTTCATGCAGATTTTTATGTGAGCTCTGAAAGTGATATATTTGAACATCTACTCTATTTTTAGAATTGATAATAAAAGGCACAGTCAACAATGACATACAACTATAAAACTCAGTGCCTGAGGAGTGTGGTACATGGAAAAAATCACAACTTCCTTTAACGTGCTTCCGCCAGCATTTTCAAAACAAAAGCCTTTTAGGGACACTAGAAGAAAATGCTGTCAGTTCTTACGCCAGAAACCGCAGATCTTTCAAGGAGTCCTCTATGTACTTGCTTCTTTCTATGGTCAAAGTTGTACACGCATTCAAAGGAAAGGGTTTATTGCAAAGGAAAGGGTTTATAGAGGGCAATAAGGGTCAGTAAAAGCAGTTGTAACAATATAATTTACCAAATTACTACATAGACCTCAAAAAAGACAATCTGTCACTCCCAGAAAGCATGAGCTCATTCTAAATTCTTTATATCTTCTAAAATCTCAGGCATCCTGATGCCGCTAGAACCCTCACCAAATAACTTTTCATGCCTTTCTGATGACATTGCTTTGATTTACATTTCTTTTGCTTCTTTAGAATATGCAGTTCATGCATTTGACAGCCTTACTGCCATAGTCGAAGTACTCTGGGCTGATGTACTCACAACAGGCATTATGGAATCAGCAGCATTTGGATTTCCCCATGGTTCACAGGATGTTTTACGCTGTTGTATGGAAATGCAATTGTCAAAATAAACCACGGTGCACTTGTGTTTTTTTGTCAGTGAAATAAGGTGCATGGATATTGCTACCGGGAATAGACATATTTTGATGTGCAGCTGGTTCACAGTTTCCTAAAAGGAAACCAGATTCTCATGACGTGAAAGTCCTTCCGCAACAGGAAAGAAAATGATGTTCCAATTCAAATGCCTGTCCCCTTCTGTGAGTGCCTGGAAGAGAGAAAGGATTGGCTTTCACAGTTCCTCTGCTGTGCTCTTGGAAGTTGGTGGTATGTTTGTGCTGTAATTTCAAGAACTGCACAAACCAACCCAAGCGCAGAATTTATCCCAAAAGTACCTAGCCAAAGCATACCATCTGGGCCCAGACCAAGCTCCACAGAGCACAGGAGGGGGCAGTTGCTAGACCAAAAAAATACACCAGGCACAGAAGTGGATAGGGGTTTATTGGGACTCAAGGACAGGAGAAATTTTCCCGTGATGGCTAGCCAGAAAATCACAAGGCAATATATGATTTCAGAACAGAAACATTCCATTATAGTATGAGGACATTAGGTCTCTAGTATAATAACTAAAGAGGCTTAAGACCTAATGTTTAACTAAGGTTAGTGTCTAAGATGAAATCATTTTTACATCTGTAATTACACTCTTCCCCTCTGGGGAGATTGTTTATGTTTTTCGTCCTTGGCTTAAGCAAGTTTCTTACAGTCTTTAAGAAGGCCTCCCACCCCCACCCCGCATCGGGCTGCCTTACATACACTCTTTACAACAGGAACAATTCCCTTCTCCGGGCTGGCACTGGCAGTGCTTCTGAATGAGACATTTGCCTACATCACTAGCTAGAGAGCTTTGTTACAATTCAGTCATGCAGGCAACCAAGTTAAGATCGGGATGGCTAGAGTGAGCGTTACAACATAGTGTGCCTGCCTTCATGCTGCCCCAGAGAAAACAACCTGTAATTCCCCGAAGTACCCGCCGCCAGGTCTGGGCCTTCTTTAGTGGCACCGCCCACCTGGGGCCGCCTATAGCCCAGGCGGGCCCCGGCGCGCCTCCGCCCGTTTCCCAGGTACCGCAACCCGGAGCCCGGGCACCTGGAGGACCAAGGCCCGCCTGCAGCTCTCTAGCCTCCTGCCCCCACCCCCGCCCAGGCCTCTTTCAGCTCCTGGTGGCTGGCAGCTCCCACAGGGAGGCGTTGCTCACAAAAATCTTTTTTCTTTTGAGAAAGGCTTAGTAGTTGGTGCATTTCAAATGATTTATCCATTTTATCCTTAGATAAATGTATTGGTTTAAGTTGTTCATAATATTTCTTTTTTGTTGTTGTTTTTGTTTTTTTATTAGAGAAGTTGTGGGTTTGCGAGACAATCATGTATACAACTATGGAAGGCTTCACAAATTTGCATGTCATCCGTGCACAGCATCCGTGAGCAAAGCTCATGCTAATTTCTACATCATTCCAATTTAAATATATGTATTGCCAAAATGAACACCCTTATGATTTTGTCTAGAGGAACTGCAGTGATGTCTCCTCTCAT
Source organism: Tamandua tetradactyla (assembly GCF_023851605.1). NCBI lineage: Eukaryota > Metazoa > Chordata > Mammalia > Pilosa > Myrmecophagidae > Tamandua > Tamandua tetradactyla. Next base: position 177,398,644 of record NC_135328.1, read on the forward strand.
AACTTACTTGGTAATTGCACCTTCTCTATCTTTTTACCTGATCTGTCTTCTTAAAGGTTTATCATATCATTGTTTGCTGATTTTCTAAAAGCACCAACTTTAGGTTCGTGAATTTTTCTGTATTTTTTTTTCTGTTTTATTGATTTCTGTTCTTATTTTATTATTTTCTTTCTTCTGCTTTAATTTGGATTTAATTTTCTTTTTTTTTTTTTTTTAACTTTCGGAAGGTGAGGACTTAGGCCATTGATCGGAGACCTTTTCTCTTTTCTGATATAGCCATTTAGTACTATAAATTTGACTTTCTCATTAATTTTCATATATTATGTTCTCATTTTCACTGGGTTCAAATTACTTTCTAATTTCCCTTTTGAGTTCTTCTTTGAACCATGCGTTATTTAGAAGTGTGTTAATAGTTTAAAAAATATTAGGGGATTGCAGCATATTGAGAAAAAATTGTGTTTTTAATCCATTCCGATGGTGTGAACCCATTGTAAATAGGATCTTTTGAAGATGTTATTTTTAGTTAAGGTGTGACCAACTGTTGAATTGGAATAGGTCTTAATCATATTAAGGGAAGCCTTATAGAGAAGGGAACATGGGAAAAGCCATAGTGAGGAGCCAGAGCTGGAAGTCTACAGAACCGAGGTGAGAAAGGAGAGGACATTGCCATGTGATGGGAAAGCCAAAGACCCCAAGGATTGCCAGACAGATATAATGCTAAGACTTGGAAGGAAGCAAAGTTTCTTACCTCTGAAACTCTAAGCCAATAAATCCCTGTTGGTAAGCCAATCCATTTTGTGGGTATTTACCATAGCAACCAGAAAACTAAGACAGAGATTTGCTAGGTATTTTTCTGTTACTGATTTCTAATTCAATTTTTTTCATCACAGAACATGTTTTGTATGATTTGAATCTTTTTTACATTCATTTAGATTTGTTTTAAAGCCCAGACCATTGTCTCTCTTGGGAAACGTTCCGTGTGCACTTGAAAACAAAAATCTATTCTGCTAATATTGGTTATGGTGATCTATAAGTGGCAATTAAGTCAAATTGATTGATAGTGTCCCAGGCTTTTGCAGGACATCAATACCATCAAGGTTAGAGGCAGTGAGAACTGACATGAGTTTCAGTCTACACTTGTGGGCTCCAACTTGTACTTGTGTTCTTTTTTTTTTTTCTCAATCTTTTTTCTCTTTGTGCTTTATGTTGAGTAGTTTCTATTGTTACGTCTTTAAGTTCACTGATCATCCGCAGTATCTAATTGGTATTTAATCCCATCCAATGTATTTTTCATTTCAGACGTTGTTTTCAGTTTCTTGAAGTTTTATTTGGAAATATTTTATATCTCCTATGCTTCTCTCTAAAATGCTCATATGTCCTCCCACCTTCTTCGACATATGAAATACAATTATAGTACTTGTTTTAATGTCCTTGTCTATTAATTCTATTACTAGCGTTATTTCTGGATCTGCTGTCTATTGGTTGATTTTTCTCCTTTTTTGCTGGTTTTGAAGAAGCAAGTGACATATTGTAAGCTACCATATGGAGAGGGAAACCTGGTAAGGTGTGGAGGGTGGCCTCTGAATGATGGCCAGCAAGAAAATGAGGCCCTCAATTTAGCAGCTGCAGGGAACTAAATGTTACCAATAACCATTTCAGCTTAGAAGGGACTCCTTCTTCTGTCAAGTTTCAGATGAAATGCAACCACCCTGTGTGAAGCTTTGTGATACCCTGAAGCAGAGGACCAGGTAAACCATACCCGACTTCAGACTCACAGAGACTGTGAGATAATAAATTTGTGTTATTTTAAGCCATTAAGTTTGTGGCATTATTGTTACTAACATTAAGTAAAATAAAATGGCTTGCCTGCACTGGGGGTTGCTGAGAGGGGCCACTTTCCAAGGAAGGCTTTTCCAGAAGACATAAACAATGCCCTCTACCTAATCCAGTTTAACAACCACTCTTGATTAAATCTCAAGGAAGATGATCTAATTACAATTTCAAGCATACAGTATTGAATAGGGATTATTCTGCCTTTATGAAATGGGATTTAGATTAAAACATGGCTTTTCTAGGGGGTGTCCTTTCAAACCAGCACAGACAAAACACCATGTGAATCAATGTATATCTGCTTCCCACTTTGTGAGACCCACCTATGTAAAATGGAAACTTCAGCCAATCAAAACATTTCCTCACTTTCTTCCTGATTTGCCCTGTATGAGCTTCTCCTTTCTTTCTACTCCCTTACCAGAGCTGCATTCTACTTTCTGAATGGAATGCTGCCCAATTCATGACTCGCTCAATAAAGCTGTGAGATCCTAAATTACATGAAAAGTTTTTCTTTTATCACTAGAAAAAGATAATAAATACAGGCATATATCTTTTTGGGGGGAGGAGGGTGGGTGCATGGTCTACATGGTCTTCTGCATGGAAGGTGCACATTCTACCAATGAACCACCCATGCACCCTGGCATATATCTATTTTTTTTTTTTTGCATGGGCAGGCACCGGGAATTGAACCCAGGTCTCCAGTTTGGCAGGCGAGAACTCTGCCTGCTGAATCCCCTTGGCCCACCCTGACATATATCTTTTTTTTATTATTATTAATTAAAAAAAATTAACTAACACAACATTTAGAAATCATTCCATTCTACATATGCAATCAGTAATTCTTAATATCATCACATAGGTGTATGGTCATCATTTCTTAGTATATATGCATCTATTTAGAGAAAGAAATAGCAAGACAACAGAAAAAGAAATAAAATGATAATATAGAGAGAAAATAAAAATAAAAATAAAAAGTACAAAAATATATAAGAAAAAAACTATAGCTCAGATGCAGCTTCATTCAGTGTTTTAACATAATTACATTACAATTAGGTAGTATTGTGCTGACCATTTCTTTTTTTTTTTTTTAGAAATCATACCATTCTACACATGCAATCAGTAATTCCTAACATCATCACATAGATGCATGATCATCATTTCTTAGTACATTTGCATCGGTTTAGAAGAACTAGCAATATAACCGAAAAAGATATAGAATGTTAATATAGAGAAAAAAAATAAAAGTAATAATAGTAAGAACAAAACAAAACAAAACAAAAACCTATAGCTCAGATGCAGCTTCATTCCGTGTTTCAACATGATTACTTTACAATTAGGTATTATCGTGCTGTCCATTTTTGAGTTTTTGTATCTAGTCCTGTTGCAACGTCTGTATCCCTTCAGCTCCAATTACCCATTATCTTACCCTGTTTCTAACTCCTGCGGGACTCTGTTACCAATGACATATTCCAAGTTTATTCTCGAGTGTCGATTCACATCATTGAGACCATACAGTATTTGCCTTTTAGTTTTTGGCTAGACTCACTCAGCATAATGCTCTCTAGGTCCATCCATGTTATTACATGCTTCATAAGTTTATCCTGCCTTAAAGCTGCATAATATTCCATTGTATGTATATACCACAGTGTGTTTAGCCACTCGTCTGTTGATGGACATTTTGGCTGTTTCCATCTCTTTGCAATTGTAAATAACACTGCTATAAACATTGGTGTGCAAATGTCCGTTTGAGTTTTTGCCCTTAAGTCCTTTGAGGAGATTCCCAGCAATGGTATTGCTGGGTCGTATGGCAATTCTATATTCAGCTTTTTGAGGAACCGCCAAACTGCCTTCCACAGTGGTTGCACCATTTGACATTCCCACCAACAGTGGATAAGTGTGCCTCTTTCACCGCATCCTGTCCAGCACTTGTCATTTCCTGTTTTGTTGATAATGGCCATTCTGGTGGGTGTGAGATGATATCTCATTGTGGTTTTGATTTGCATTTCTCTAATGGCCATGGACATTGAGCATCTCTTCATGTGCCTTTTGGCCATTTGTATTTCCTCCTCTGAGAGGTGTCTATTCAAGTCTTTTTCCCATTTTGTAATTGGGTTGGCTGTCTTTTTGTTGTTGAGTTGAACAATCTCATTATAAATTCTGGATACTAGACCTTTATCTGATATGTCGTTTCCAAATATTGATTCCCATTGTGTAGGCTGTCTTTTTACTTTCTTGATGAAGTTCTTTGATGCACAAAAGTGTTTAATTTTGAGGAGTTCCCATTTACTTATTTCCTTCTTCAGTGCTCTTGCTTTAGGTGTAGGGTCCATAAATCCGCCTCCAATTGTAAGATTCATAAGGTATCTCCCTACATTTTCCTCTAACTGTTTTATGATCTTAGACCTAATGTTTAGATCTTTGATCCATTTTGAGTTAACTTTTGTGTAGGGTGTGAGATATGGGTCTTCTTTCATTCTTTTGCATATGGATATCCAGCTCTCTAGGCACCATTTATTGAAGAGACTGTTCTGTCCCAGGTGAGTTGGCTTGACTGCCTTATCAAAGATCAAATGTCCATAGATGAGAGGGTCTATATCTGAGCACTCTATTCGATTCCATTGGTCGATATATGCATCTTTATGCCAATACCATGCTGTTTTGACCACTGTGGCTTCATAATATGCCTTAAAGTCAGGCAGCGTGAGACCTCCAGCTTCGCTTTTTTTCCTCAAGATACTTTTAGCAATTCGGGGCACACTGCCCTTCCAGATAAATTTGCTTATTGGTTTTTCTATTTCTGAAAAATAACTTGTTGGAATTTTGATTGGTACTGCATTGAATCTGTAAATCAATTTAGGTAGGATTGACATCTTAACTATATTTAGTCTTCCAATCCATGAACACGGTATGCCCTTCCATCTATTTAGGTCTTCTGTGATTTCTTTTAGCAGTTTTTTGTAGTTTTCTTTATATAGTTTTTTTTGTCTCTTTAGTTAAATTTATTCCTAGGTATTTTATTCTTTTAGTTGCAATTGTAAATGGGATTCATTTCTTGATTTCCCCCTCCGCTTGTTCATTGCTAGTGTATAGAAATGCTACAGATTTTTGAATGTTGATCTTGTAACCTGCTATTTTGCTGTACTCATTTATTAGCTCTAGTAGTTTTGTTGTGGATTTTTCCGGGTTTTCGACGTATAGTATCATATCGTCTGCAAACAGTGATACTTTTACTTCTTCCTTTCCAATTTTGATGCCTTGTATTTCTTTTTCTTGTCTAATTGCTCTGGCTAGAACCTCCAACACAATGTTGAATAATAGTGGTGATAGTGGACATCCTTGTCTTGTTCCTGATCTTAGGGGGAAAGTTTTCAATTTTTCCCCATTGAGGATGATATTAGCTGTGGGTTTTTCATATATTCCCTCTATCATTTTAAGGAAGTTCTCTTGTATTCCTATCCTTTGAAGTGTTTTCAACAGGAAAGGATGTTGAATCTTGTCAAATGCCTTCTCTGCATCAATTGAGATGATCATGTGATTTTTCTGCTTTGATTTGTTGATATGGTGTATTACATTAATTGATTTTCCTATGTTGAACCATCCTTGCATACCTGGGATGAATCCTACTTGGTCATGATGAATAATTCTTTTAATGTGTTGTTGGATACGATTTGCTAGAATTTTATTGAGGATTTTTGCATCTATATTCATTAGAGAGATTGGCCTGTAGTTTTCTTTTCTTGTAATATCTTTGCCTGGTTTTGGTATGAGGGGAATGTTGGCTTCATAGAATGAATTGGGTAGTTTTCCCTCCGCTTCGATTTTTTTGAAGAGTTTGAGCAGAGTTGGTACTAATTCTTTTGGAATGTTTGGTAGAATTCACATGTGAAGCTGTCAGGTCCTGGACTTTTCTTTTTAGGAAGCTTTTGAATGACTGATTCAATTTCTTTACTTGTGATTGGTTTGTTGAGGTCATCTACGTCTTCTTGAGTCAAAGTTGGTTGTTCATGTCTTTCCAGGAACCCATCCATTTCCTCTAAATTGTTGTATTTATTAGCGTAAAGTTGTTCATAGTATCCTGTTATTACCTCCTTTATTTCTGTGAGGTCAGTAGTTATGTCTCCTCTTCCATTTCTGATCTTATTTATTTGCATCCTCTCTCTTCTTCTTTTTGTCAATCGTGCTAACGGCCCATCAATATTATTGATTTTCTCATAGAACCAACTTCTGGCCTTATTGATTTTCTCTATTGTTTTCATGTTCTCAATTTCATTTATTTGTGCTCTAATCTTTGTTATTTCTTTCCTTTTGCTTGCTTTGGGGTCAGTTTGCTGTTCTTTCTCCAGTTCTTCCAAATGGATAGTTAATTCCTGAATTTTTGCCTTTTCTTCTTTTCTGATATAGGCATTTAGAGCAATAAATTTCCCTCTTAGCACTGCCTTTGCTGCGTCCCATAAGTTTTGATATGTTGTGTTTTCATTTTCATTCGCCTCGAGGTATTTGCTAATTTCTCTTGCAATTTCTTCTTTGACCCACTTGTTGTTTAGGAGTGTGTTGTTGAGCCTCCACGTATTTGTGAATTTTCTGGCACTCCACCTATTATTCATTTCCAACTTCATTCCTTTATGATCCGAGAAAGTGTTGTGTATGGTTTCAATCTTTTTAAATATGTTAAGACTTGCTTTGTGACCCAGCATATGGTCTATCTTTGAGAATGATCCATGAGCACTTGAGAAAAAGGTGCATCCTGCTGTTGTGGGGTGTAATGTCCTATAAATGTCTGTTAAGTCTAGCTCATTTATAGTAATATTCAGATTCTCTATTTCTTTATTGATCCTCTGTCTAGATGTTCTGTCCATTGATGAGAGTGATGAATTGAAGTCTCCAACTATTATGGTATATGAGAGTATTTCCCTTTTCAGTGTTTGCAGTGTATCCTCACGTATTTTGGGGCATTCTGGTTCGGTATGAAAATATTTATGATTGTTATGTCTTCTTGTTTAATTGTTCCTTTTATTAGTAGATAGTGTCCTTCTTTGTCTCTTTTAACTGTTTTACATTTGAAGTCTAATTTGTTGGATATTAGTATAGCTACTCCTGCTCTTTTCTGGTTGTTATTTGCATGAAATACCTTTTCCAAACCTTTCACTTTCAACCTATGTTTATCTTTGGGTCTAAGATGTGTTTCCTGTAGACAGCATATGGAAGGATCCTGTTTTTTAATCCATTCTGCCAATCTATGTCTTTTGATTGGGGAATTCAGTCCATTGACATTTAGTGTTATTACTGTTTGGATAATATTTTCCTCTAACATTTTGCCTTTTGTATTATATATATCATATCTGATTTTCCTTCCTTCTACACTCTTCTCCATACCTCTCTCTTCTGTCTTTTTGTATCTGACTCTAGTGCTCCCTTTAGTATTTCTTGCAGAGCTGGTCTCTTGGTCACAAATTCTCTCAGTGACTTTTTGTCTGAGAATGTTTTAATTTCTCCCTCATTTTTGAAGGATAATTTTGCTGGATATAGGAGTCTTGGTTGGCAGTTTTTCTCTTTTAGTAATTTAAATATATCATCCCACTGTCTTGTAACTTCCATGGTTTCTGCTGAGAAATCTACACATAGTCTTATTGGGTTTCCCTTGTATGTGATGGATTGTTTTTCTCTTGCTGCTTTCAAGATCCTCTCTTTCTCTTTGATCTCTGACATTCTAACTAGTAAGTGTCTTGGAGAACACCTATTTGGGTCTAATCTCTTTGGGGTGCGCTGCACTTCTTGGATCTGTAATTTTAGGTCTTTCATAGAGTTGGGAAATTTTCAGTGATAATTTCTTCCATTAGTTTTTCTCCTCCGTTTCCCTTCTCTTCTCCTTCTGGGACACCCACAACACGTATATTTGTGCGGTTCATATTGTCCTTGAGTTCCCTGATACCCTGTTCAAATTTTTCCATTCTTTTCCCTATAGTTTCTGTTTCTTTTTGGAATTCAGATGTTCCATCCTCCAAATCACTAATTCTATCTTCTGTCTCTTTAAATCTATCATTGTAGGTATCCATTATTTTTTCCATCTTTGCTACTTTAACCTTCACTTCCATAAGTTCTGTGATTTGTTTTTTCAGTTTTTCTATTTATTCTTTATGTTCGGCCCATGTCCTCTTCATGTCCTCCCTCAATTTATCAATTTCATTTTTGAAGAGGTTTTCCATTTCTGTTCGTATATTCAGCATTAGTTGTCTCAGCTCTTGTATCTCATTTGAGCTATTGGTTTGTTCCTTTGACTGGGCCATATTCTCAATCTTTTGAGCGTGGACAGTTATCTTCTGCTGCTGGCGTCTGGGCATTTATTCAGATTTCTCTGGGTGTCGGACCCAGCAAGGTTGTAAGATTTTTCTGTGAAATCTCTGGGATCTGTTTTTCTTATCTTGCCCAGTAGGTGGCACACGTGGCACACGTTTGTCTCAAGTGTTTGGTATGGGTCCCCCCCGGTCACCGATCTCCGCGGCCTGGGGATTTCCGATCCAATTCTCTCCGTTGGTTCAGGGGCTGCGCGTGGTGGGGGCGTCAGCTGCCGCGGCTTGAGGGGACCCTGTGCCTGGTCGCCGGCCGCAGTGGGCCTGGGGGATTCCCCACCGGACCAGGAAGCCTCCCGCGGGGGGGGGGCACCGCGGCTTGGATAGCCCTCTGATCCGAGACTCGTAGCCGCGGACTCGAAGCCAAGACTCGAAGCCGCCCGCAAAAGAGGGGCGCCGGCTGCCTCGGCTTGGGAAACTTGCCTCTCCAAGACTCTCAGCCGGCCCGGGAAGGAGGGAGGGAGTAGCTCCGACCGCCGCAGCTGCTGCTGCTTGGGAAATCGCGCGCCGCTCGGGGGTCTCACCACAGCCGAGTCTCGCAATCAGACTAGCCAGTCCAGACTTTGGATAGCCCTCTGATCCGAGACTCGTAGCCGCGGACTCGAAGCCGAGACTCGAAGCCGCCCGCAAAAGAGGGGCGCCGGCCACCTCGGCTTGGGAAACTTGCCTCTTCGAGACTCTCAGCCGGCCCGGGAAGGACGAGATTTCTTCTCTTCAAGTGTCTCTGTCCTAGTTTTGTAAGGCTTCTTTCAGCATCTCTGTTGGCACTCCAAGCATTTCCAAATGAGCTTTCTCCAAAATGTCTTCCTTTTTAAAGGACTCCGGTAAACTAATCAAGACCCACCTCGATAGGTGAAGTTATATGTCCACAGAAATCCCCATGGAAACAACCTAATTTAAAGGTTCTACCCTCGACATATATCTTTTTATTCCACTTCACTTTGTGCTTCCTACATATTAAGTTTTTAAAATTGAAGGTTTGTGGCAACCATGCATCAAACAATTCTATTGGTGCCTTTTTTCCAACAGCATATCCTCACTTCATGTCTCTGTGTCACATTTTGGTAATTCTCATAATATTTCAAACATTTTCATTGTTATTATATCTTCTATGGTGATCTGTGGTCATTTATCTTTGACGTTACTGTTGCAATTGTTTGGGGGTGCCACGAACCATACCCATTGTCATGGTCAGGTTCATTGTCGACTTGGACAGGTTGTGGTGCCTGTTTGTCTGGTTGGGCAAGTGCTGGCCTATCTGTTGCAATGAGGACATTTCATGGAATTGGATCATGATCACGTCAGCTGCATCCACAGCTGATTCCATTTGTAATCAGTCAATGGGGAGTGTCTTCTGCAATGAGTGATGCTTAATCTAATCACCGAAAGCCTTATAAGGAGGATTCAGATGAGACAGGCTCTATTCCTGCTTTGGCTTGTAAGCCTCTCCTGTGGAGTTCGTCCAGACCCTTCATCGGAATCGTCGGCTTCACAAACTGCCCTGCAGATTTGGGTCTCTGTGTTCCTGCATTTACTTGAGGCACTTTTATAAATTTTATATTTGCGAGTATTCCCTGTTGATTCTGTTTCTTTAGAGAACCCTAACTAATACATCTTGGTACTGGGAGTGGTTCTTAAGAAACAAAATCTTTAAAGTGGGTTTTTACGAATGGTTTTCTACTTTGACTGGACTCAAAGGCACTAAGGACTCTGATACCCATAATCAGAAGGACAGTCCTGATCCACGGAGTGAGTTGGCAAAAGAGATAGTCAAAATATCACCATTCGATTCTCCTAATGCTTTGCTTGTACGAAGACAGGCTCTGGGGGATAATGTTTTTGACACCTTTACAGAGTTTTGTGGAAATAAGAGGTATGGAGACGTTGGCTGGTTGTTGTTATATACACTGGCTACATTAAAGAGTGAAAGGGATGGGCTTAAGGCTTCAAACAAGAAGCTTAAGCGCCGTCTGACAGATGTAGATGTTTCTATGAGTATCCTGAAGGAAAATCTTATTTCCTATAGCTGTAGCCTTGAGATCTCTGAAAATCAGACTCAGAATCTTATTGTTAAAGTAGCAACTTTACACCATAAACTGAAATCTCAATGTTCCATAGTGTCTGCCATTAAAGTGAGGGCATTGATTGGAAAGGAGTGGGACCCTGAAAAATGGGATGGTAACATATGGATTGATAATGATGTTGGAGGTGAGGTTGAAACCCTAGGTCATGCTGAATCTTCTCTAGATAACCCTGTAATAGTTTGTCCTGAGGACATAACCACCCCACCTCCAGCCTGCCTTGAGTTGGCAACCCAACCTCCTCCTGAAGGGATTAGCCCTAGAGTGATTAATACTGTTTCACCAGATGAAACTGGCAATGAAGGTCCTGAAGCAAATGGCGTGGAAGATATTTCTAATTCTTTTCATGAACCACCCCCACCACCCCTCACTTCTTCCAGACCTATAACTAGACTAAAGTCCCAACAGGCCCCTAAAGGTGAGGTACAAAGTATCACACATGAGGAGGTACGTTATACTCCAAAAGAACTGTGTGAGTTTTCCAATTTTTATAGGCAGAAATCAGGGGAATATGTGTGGTAATGGATTTTAAGGGTGTGGGATAATGGTGGAAGGAATATAAGGCTGGATCAGGCTGAATTTCTTGATATGGGCCCACTAAGCAGAGATTCTGCATGCAATGTTATAGCTCAAGGGGTTAGAAAAGGTATTAACAGTTCGTTCGGATGATGCCCTTGTATGATGTAGATGAGGGGATCCAGAGACTTAGAGAGACTGGAATGTTAGAGTGAATTTATCATGCAAAGTCTGCTCTTACACCCCAGGAATGTCCGGAGGATGTACCTTTTGCCAGAACAGTGATAAATAAATTTGTGAGACTAGCACCATCGTCCCTAAAGAGCTCTGTGGTTGCACTTCTCTGTAGATCAGATATTACTGTGAGAACTGCTGTCACTAACCTGGAATCCTTAAACACAATGGGGATGATGGGATCCCAAGTTGGCAGAATCCAGGTGGCAGCACTTAATTGCCAAAGACAGGGTAGACGTGGCTATTATAATAGGCACCAAACTCAGAGCAGGCGTCAAAATTATGTGACTCACAGAGATTTGTGGCACTGGCTAGTAAATCATGGGGTACCTAGAAATACAATAGAAGGGCTGTCTACTAAATTCTTGTTTTAGCTGTATAAACAAAAGTGTTCTAGGTCAAGTGAACAGAGTTAAAAAAACACAGAGTCTCGGCCCCTTAATCAATTTCCATACTTGAAACAGTTTACAGACCCTGAGCCCCTTGAATGAGGGGATGCCAGATCCCTTTGGGGGAGAACTCTGTTATACTGCCACAAATTTATAATGTTAATCTTCCTCCAAGCCTTCCCTAAGGAGACCGACGGCCTTTTACCAGGGTAACTGTGCATTGGGGAAAAGGAAATAATAAAATATTTCGGGGATTATTAGACACTGGTTCAGAAGTGACATTAATTCCAGGGGACCCAAAACATCACTCTGGTCCATTAGTCAGAGTGGGGGCTTTTGGAGGATAGGTGATCAATGGAGTTTTAGCTTAGGTCCATCTCATAGTGGGTCCAGTGGGCCCCTGGATCCATTCTGTAGTTATTTCCCAAGTACAGAATGCATAATTGGTATAAACATACTGAGCAACTGGCAGAATCCCCACATTGGCTCTCTAACTCATGAAGTGAGGGCTATTATGATGGGAAAGGCCAATTGGAAGCCACCAGAACTGCCCTTACTGAGCAAAATAGTAAATCAGAAGCAGTACTGGATTCCTGGAGGGATTACAGAGATTAATGCCACTCGTAAGGACTTGAAGGACGCAGGGGTGGTGATTCCCACCACATCCCCATTCAACTCTCCTATTTGGCCTGTGCAGAAAACAGATGGGTCTTGGAGGATGATAGTGGATTATCGTAAGCTCAACCAAGTGGTAGCTCCAATTGCAGCTGCTGTTCCAGATGTGGTATCATTGCTTGAGGAAATCAATACATCCCCTGGTACCTGGCATGCAGCTACTGATCTGGCAAATGCTTTTTTCTCAATAGCTATTAGTAAGAACCCCCAGAAACAGTTTGCTTTCAGTTGACAAGGTCAGCAGTATACTTTCACTGTCCTATCTCAGGGAAATATCAACTCTCCGGCCCTATATCATAATCTTGTCCGCAGGGACCTTGATTGTTTTTCCCTCCCACAAGACATCACACTGGCCCATTATATTGATGTTATCATGTTGACTGGACCTAGGAGCAAGAAGTAGCAACTACTCTAGACTTACTGGTAAGGCATTTGCATGTCAGAGGATGGGAGATAAATCCAACAAAAATACAGGGGACTTCCACCTCAGTGAAATTTCTAAGTGTCCAGTGGTGTGGGACATGTCGAGATATCCCTTCTAAGGTGAAGGATAAGTTGCTGCATCTGGCCCCTCCTATGACCAAAAAAGAGGCATAATGCCTAATTGGTCTCTTTTGATTTTGGTGACAAAATATTCCTCATTTAGGTGTGCTACTCCAGCCCATTTATCAAGTGACCAGAAAAGCGTCTAATTTTGAGTGGGGACCTGAACAAGAGGAGGCTCTGCAACAGGTCCAGGCTACTGTACAAGCTGCTCTGCCACTTGGGCCATATGATCCAGCAGATCCAATGGTGCTGGAAGTGTCAGTGGTAAATAGAGATGCTATCTGGAGCTTTTGGCAGGCCCCTATAGGAGAATCATAATGCAGACCCTTAGGATTTTGGAGCAAAGCCTTACCATCTGCTGCAAATAACTACTCTGCTTTTGAGAAACAGCTTTTGGCCTGCTACTGGGCTTTAGTAGAGACTGAATGCTTAACCATGGGCCACCAAGTTACCATGAGACCTGAGTTGCCTATCATGAGCTGGGTGTTGTCTGACCCACCAAGCCATAAAGTTGGGCATGTGCAGTGGCACTCTATTGTAAAATGGAAATGGTATGTATGAGATAGGGCCAGAGCAGGTCCTGAAGGCACAAGTAAGTTACATGAAGAAGTGGCCCAAATACCCATGGTTTTCCCTCCTGCCACATTACCTCCTCTTTCCCAGACCAGAGCCATGGCCTCTTGGGGAGTTCTTTACAGTGAATTGACTGAGGAAGAGAAAACTCAGGCCTGGTTTACAGATGGTTCAGCACGATATGCAGGTACCACCCAAAAGTGGACAGCTGCAGCACTACATCCCCTTTCTGGGGTGTCCTTGAAAGACAGTGGTGAGGGGAAATTCTCCTAGTAGGCAGAACTTTGAACAGTGCACCTGTTGTTCATTTTGCTTGGAAGGAAAACTAGCCAGAGGTATATTTGTATACTGACTCATGGGCTGTTCCTAATGATTTCGCTGGATGGTCAGGGACTTGGAAAGACCATAATAGGAATATTGGTGACAAAGAGGTCTGGGAAATAAGTATGTGGATAGACCTTTCTGAGTGGGTTAAACATGAACATATTTGTGTCCCATGTAAATGCACACCAGAGGGTGACTTCAGCAGAGGAAGGTTTTAATAATCAAGTGAATAAGATGACCCATTCTGTGGATAGCAGTCAGCCTCTTTCCCCAGCAACTCCTGCCATTGCCCAATGGGCTCATGAACAAAGTGGTCATGGTGGTGCAGATGGAGGTTATGCATCGGCTCAGCAACATGAACTTCCACTCACCAAGACTGACTTGGCTATAGCCACTGCTGAGTGCCCAATCTGCCAGCAGCAGAGACCCACACTCAGCCCCCAATATGGCACCATTCCCTGAGATGACCAGCCAGCTACGTGGTGGCAGGCTGATTACATTGGGTCACTCCCTTCATGGAAGGGGCAGCGATTTGTTCTAACTGGAATAGATACATATTCCGGATATGGGTTTGTTATCCCTGCACGTGATGCTTCTGCCAAAACTACCATCCATGGGCTTACAGAATGCTTTATCCATCATCATGGTATTCCACATAGCATTGCTTCTGATCAAGGAACACACTTCACAGCAAACGAAGTGCAGGAATTCTCTGGTCTTACCATGTTCCCCATCATCCAGAACCAACTGGATTGATTGAATGGTGGAATGGTCTTTTGAAAACTCAATTACAGTGCCAACTAGATGGTAATACCTTGCAGGGCTGGGGTAATGTTTTCTAAGAAGCTGTATATACTCTGATTCAGCAACAAGTTTTCTAGAAGATCTGGCTAAGATGATTGGTGAAGTGGCTACACTAAACAACAAATTTTCAATGTAGATGAAATAGCCTTCTATTGAAAAAAGATGCCATTTGGAACCTTCATAGCTAGGAACAAGAAGTCAATGCCTGGCTTCAAAACTTCAAAGGACAGGCTGACTCTCTTGTTTGGGGCTTATGCAGTTGTAACTTTAAGTTGAAACCATTGCTCATTTGTCATTCTGAAAATCCTTGGGCCCTTAAGAATTATGCTAAATCTACTCTGCCTGTGTTCTATAAATAGAACAACAAAGTCTGGATGATAGCATATCTGTTTACAACCTGGTTTAGTCACTATTTCAAGCTTATTTTGAGACCTACTGCTTAGAAGAAAAATATTGATTTCAAAATATTACTGTTCAATGGCTACGCACCTAGTCACCGAAGAGCTCTGATGAAGATTTACATTGAGATTCTTGTAGTTTTCATGGTTGCTAACACAACATCCATCTTGTAGCCCATGGATCAAGAAGTCATTTCAACTTTCAAGTCATATTATTTAAGAAATACATTTTAGGATTAAAAATAAATTAATATTAGGGGGAACAAATGTTAAAATAAATTTAGTAGATTGAAATGCTAGTGATCCATGAAAGGGAGAGGTAAGGGGTATGGTATGTATGAATTTTTTTCTGTTTTCTTTTTATTTCTTTTTCTAGAATTGATGCAAATGTTCTAAGAAATGATCACAATGATGAATATACAACTATGTGATAATATTGTGAGTTTTTGATTATATAACAAGAACGGAATGATCATATGGTAAGAATGTGTTTGTATGTGGTTATGTATCATAAATTTTTAAAAAACCAAACTCATTCATTTAGGGTCATTTTTAGCTGCTTGGTAGCTTAGAGAACAATTTGATGACTTCGTGTTTTTGAGATTATTGTTCACTTAAAGTACTCATATGTTAAAATGGCATTCTTGTAATTTTACACACTTTTGTAATGATGTACTGTTTTGTTATATTATTTTGACTTTTGGATTCTTTCCATTTGATTTGTTTATGTATGACTTCAGGAGGAACACCAAATATCTGAGTTCTGGATACTACTAATAAACTAATAATTGCAGAGGTTTTTTTAAAAAAGGATAATCCAAATACAAAAAAATTACATCATACATCATACAGTCAACTACACTGAAAACAATCTAGAGGGAAATACATCACAATGTTAATAATGGCTACTTGTGAGCCATTGATTGTATACTTTGCATGGACTGTATGGTGCATGAAGATATCTCAATATAAATAAAAAATTAAAAAAAAAAAAAGAAATACACTTTCTAAGGCTATAGCTGCCATAGGTAATGATTCCTCTGATGGATCTGGGCAAAGTAAATTGAAAACCTTCTGGAAGGAGTCTCCATTCTAGATGCCATTAAGAACATTCATGATTTATGGGAGGAGGTCCAAATATCAACATTCACAGAAGTTTGGAAGATGTTGACTCCAGCCCTCATGGATGGCTTGAGGGGTTCAAACTTTAGTGGAGGAAGAAGCTACAGATGTGGTGGAAATAGCAAGATAACTAGAATTAAAAGTGGAACCTGAAGATGTTTTTTAATTGCTGCAATCTTTTAATTAAAAAACTTGAAGTTAAGAGGAGTTGCTTTTTATGGATGAGCAATGAAAATGGTTTCTTGAGATGGAATCTACTCCTGATGAAGATGCTGTGAAATTGTTGAAATGACAGGAAAGGACTTAGAATGTTACATAAACTTTGTTGATAAAGCAGTGACAGGGTTTTAGAAGATGGACTACAATTTTGAAAAAAGTTCAGTGGGTGAAATGCCATCAAACAGCATTGCATGCTACAGAAAATCTTTTGTAAAAGGAAGAGTCAATCAATGTGGCAAGCTCCACTGATGACTTACTTTAAGAAATTGCCACAGTCACCCAAACCTTCAACAACTACCTCCCTGATCAGCCAGTAGTCCTTGACATCAAGGCAAGACCCTCCACCAGCAAAAAGTTTATGACTGGCTGAAGGCTCAGATTATGGTTAACATTTTTTAGCAATAAGGTATTTTAAAGTGAAGGTATGTATATTGTTTTTTTAGACATAATGCTGTTGTATACTTACTAGACCACAGTTAGTGTAAACATAACTTTCATATACACTGGAAGGCAAAAAAATTCATGTAACTCTCTTTATTGTGATATTTGCTTGATTGAGGTGGTCTGTAACCACGCGCACAATCTCAGAGGCATGCCTATAGTATGGTTAGTTATTCACATCTTTTATTGTCAGGACTGAAAGGGCTCAGTCCTTTTTTAAGTTATCTTTTTAAATTATATTATCCATTAAAATCAAATATGAAAATAAAATTGGAACTAGATTTTCAAATTATTATTTCACAAAATATTAAAGGAAGATTTTTTAAATCTTTTTATTTTATTTTTTAAATACCAAAAAGCACAAAGAAAATGCAAACATTCCTATTTTGATCATTCCATTCTACATATATAATCAATAATTCACAATTCATCACATAGTTGCATATTCATCATCATAATCATTTCTTGGAACATTTGCATCTATTCAGAAAAAGAAATAAAATGAAAACAGAAAAAAAAATTTATACATATCATACCCCTTACCCCTCCCTTTCACTGAAGGAAAGATTTTTTAAGAAGACTGAATCCTATTCAATCTTATTACTATTAGTAGAAAAAGATAAAATTTTTTGTTTTGCTTTATTAATTTTTATGTTTCTTTTTTCTTGTTTTTAACATTTAATTGTGGTGATATATACAACACAATATTTCCCAATTTAACTAATTTCATATGTACAATTCAATGATATTAATTACAGTTGCTGTTTTGGTTTGCTAATGTGGGCAGAATGCAGTATACTAGAAAAGAATTGGCTTTTACAAAGGGGATTTATTAGGTTATGAATTTACAGTTCCAAGGCCATGAAAATGTCCAAATTAAGGCATCAACAAGAGGATACCTTCACTCAAGAAAGGCCAATCACTTCTGGGGTTTCTCTGTCACATGAGAAGTTGCATCTGCTGGCCCTTTGCTCCTGAGTTTCATTGCTTTCAGCTCCTGGTTCCAGCAGTCTCCTCTTTGAGCTTCTGTCTGTCTCCAACATCTGAACACCGCTCTCTGTATCGGCTCTCTCAGCAACTCCAAGCATCTCTGTCTGAGTTTTCTCCAAAATGTTCTCCTTTTAAAGGACTCCTCTAAGCTAATTAGGAGCCACCTTGAATGGGCTGGGTTATATCTCTATGGAACAACCTAATCAAGAAGTGCCACCCACAATTGGGTGGGTCATATCTCCATGGTAACAACCTGTGCTAGCTTGAAAGGATATGTGCCCTAGAAAAGCCATGTTTTAATCCTGATCCATTCTTGTGGGGGCAACCATTTCATTTAGTCCCTATTCAATAATGTAGGTTGGACTATTTTGATTAGATTATCCCACGGAGATGTGGCATGCCCAATTGTAGGTATTAACCTTAGAAGAGAGGAAGATGTGACTCCATCCATCCCAGATAGGTCTTGATTAGTTTACTAGGATCCTTTAAAAGAGAAACATGAAAGCCAGGAGAGCCATGACAGAGCCGCAAGAGAGCCATGAAAGAGCCACGAGAACCACAAGAGCCCATGTAGCCAGAGACCTTTGGAACTGAAGAAGGAAAACATCCTCAGGGGAGTTCTCTAGTCTGTAATAAGAACTTCCAAGGAAAACTGTTTTATTAGCTAAATTTTAATAATTTAGACTCTTCTTGAATTTATGTATGTTCCAACCCAGTAGCAATTAGGCTGTGCTGGTTTGAAAGGATGCATGTACCCTGGAAAATCCATGTTTTAATCCTAATCTCATTTTGTAAAGGCAGCCATTTCTTCTATTCAGTACTGTATGTTTGAAAGTTTAACTAGATTATCTCCCTGGAGATATGACTCAATCAAGAGCGACTGTTAAGCTGGATTAGGTGGAGACTTGTCTCCACCCATTCTGGGTAGGTCTTGATTGGTTTTACCAGAATCCTTTAAAAGAAGAAGCACTTTGGAAAAAGCTAGAGAATTACAAGAGAGAAAGCCACGACAATCTGAGAGAGTAGAGAACACCACAGCACCACAAAGCAGACAGTCCATCAGCCAGCGACTTTTGGAGATGAAGAAAGAAGATGAATCCTAGGGAGCTAGAGAGGAAGCTGTGTTTGCCATGTGCCCTTCCAGCCAAGAGAGAAACCCTGGCTGTGTTTGCCATGTGCCTTTCTATTTGAGAGTACTGAAGTTCATCCGCCTTCTTGAACCAAGGTTATCTTTCCCTTATGCATTAGATTGGACACTTCTATAAACTTGTTTTAATTGATACATTTTCTCAGCCTTAGAACTGCAAACTAGCAACTTATTAAATTCCCCTTTTTAAAAGGCATTCTGTTCCTAGTTTATTGCATTCTGGCAGCTAGCAAACTAGAACACCATCCTAGTACCCAGCTTGTGATCTCTGAATGACATTTCCCATTAAATGAATCTAATGCTCCTTTGAGAAATGGCTGATTCCAGGCCTGGGAAGCCTAAACTATCTTGTTATATTTGAAAGCAAAAAAACTATCAAAGACTAATGGTACGTGTCAAAATAATACAGGAGTCAACTATAAAGGAATTCCCATTAGCTAAATGTTTCAGTTTGCTAATGCTGCCAGAATGCAATATATCAGAAATGGATTTGCTTTTACAAAGGGGATTTATTAAGTTACAAGTTTACAATTATAAGGCCATGAATATATCCAAATTAAGACATCAGCAAGAGGATACCTTCACTCAAGAAAGGACAATCAGGTCCAGGGTTTCTCTGTCACATGGGAAAGCACATGGTGAGGTCTGCTGTTCTTGTCTCCTGCGTTCTGGTTTCAAACAGCTGTCTCAGGTGCTGTGGCTCCTTCTGGTGTCTCCAGAGGCATATTCTGTCTGCATCTCCAAATGTCTGTGTCTGCTTTGAGCTCTCTCTCTCTCTCCAGGAGCTCTATTAAGGACTTCTGTAAACTAATTAAGACCCACCTTAAATGGGCAGAGTCATATCTCCATGGAAACAAGCTAATCAAAAGATCCCATCCACAATAAGTCTGCACCCACAAAATTGGATTAGAAAAACATGTTTTTTCTGGAATACATAACAGTTTCAAACCAGCATATTTCAGCTTCTGGACCGCCAAAAGACATGTTCTTTCCATATACAAAATACATCCATTCAATCACAATATCACAAAAGCTTTAAACTATTTCAGTAACAATACAAATACAATATAAGGTCAAAAACAATACAAAGTTTCATCAGAATCAGCTACAGGCATGATCTGTCCTAAGACAAAATTATGTTGTGGACCTGTGAAACTCAGAATAAGTTATCTGCTTTCAATATACAAAGGAGGGGCAGTCATAGGATAAATATTCCTATTGCCATAGGAAGAAATTGGATGGAAAACAGGGGTCACCAGGCCCAAACAGTTCCAGCAAGGCAAATTCTGTTTGATTTACAGGTCTGTGAATATCCTTGGGGCTTGAGAGAGCAACAGTCTCACTCTTTCCAAGGGCTTATGCAGTGGCCCTGCTCTCTCCAAACACTGAGGTTTTGGATTCCAACATATCCAAGCTTTGTGGAGATCACCTTGTACTCAGCCCCACTCTCTTCAAGCATCTGGGTGGCACCCAGACTCTGCCATCTCTGGGGCACATACTGAACCCCTTCAAAATAAAAGGGTGGTGACCAGTCCCGAGGGAATGTGCTCCATCCTCTCTGATGCCTGAAGGCACAACACTTCCTGAGCAATGAAGTGGAAGGCCCATCCTGTGCTTCTGGGAAAAACTCACCCTCTTCACATGCATGGATGGATCTGCTCTCCTGGCCCAAGATTTCCTTGCTCCAGAGCTTAGCTTCCATGGTTCTGCCCTTGAAGTCCTTTATCCTTCAGTCTGTCCCATTTAATTCAGACTGGCCATGGTTCTGTTCATACAGATTTCACGACAAGTTTATTGCATACAGGGGTTAAAACCATCAAACAATAGAACTTTCCACGAGTCTTTTCAGGATAACTCCATCTTTCATTCTGTCTTTTTCTGAAATGGTTGACTGGTTCCATGTTTTGCTAAATCCTCTTGTGTCACAATATTCTCTGGGGTCTCATTTTCCAAAAGCTCAGAATTTCCTAAACTATAAGTTTCTGGATTCTTTGTACCCAAGAGTTCAGTTCTCAACTTATTCCTTTCCTGTTGCATTTTACTATAGGCTGCAAGAAGAAACAAGGCTACGTAATTGACATTTAGTTGGAAATTTAAACAGCTAAATAGCCAAGCTCATCGCCTTCAAATTCTACCTTCCATCCAACACAAGGACTCAATTTTGCCAAATTCTCTGCCACTTTAAAACAAGGATCACTTTTCTTCCAGTCAGCAACAACACATTCATCATTTCTATCTAAGGCCTTATTAGAAGAAACTTTAGTGTCCCCATTTCTATTTTTTTTATTGTTCCCACTACTTGTGAGACTATCAGGAATTCTTCAAATGGGGAAGTTGAATATTTCCTCCTTTCTCCCCAGTCTCCCAAGGGGACTTTGCAAATACTTCTTTATTCAATGCCCAAATTACTCTGGGATATTGTAAATGGATTTTTAAAAAAACATTTATTTATTAAATATACCAACATACAAACACAAACATTCTTACCATATGATCATTCCATTCTACCTATAAATAATCAGTAACTCACAATATCATCACATAGTTGTATATTAATCATCATGATCATTTCTTAGAACATTTGCATCAAATCAGAAAGAAATAAAAAGAAAACAGAAAAAAATTCATACATACCATGCCCCTTATGCCTCCTTTTCATTGATCACTAGCATTTCAATTTAAATTTATTTTAACATTTGTTCCCCCTATTATTTCTTTATTTTTAATCCATATGTTTTACTCATCTGTCCATAAGGTAGATAAAAGGAGCCTCAGATACAAAGTTTTCACAATCACACAGTCACATTGCGAAAGGTGTATCATTATACAATCATCTTCAAGAAACATGGCTACTGGAAAACAGCTCTACATTTTCAGGCAGTTCCCTCCAGCCTCTCCATTACACCTTAACCAAACAGATGATATCTATATTATGTGTAAAAATAACCTCCAGGATAACCTCTAGACTTTGTTTGGAATCTCTCAGCCATTGACACTTTATTTGGTCTCATTTCACTCTTCCCCCCCTTTGGTAGAGGAGGTTTTCTCAATCCCCTGATGCTGAGTCCCAACTCATCCTAGGATTTCTGTCCCACGTTGCCAAGAAGGTCCACACCCCTGGGAGTCATGTCCTACGTAGAGAGGGGGAGGGCAGTGAGTTTGCTTGTTGTGTTGGCTGAGAGAGAGAAGCTGCATCTGAGCAACAAAAGAGGTTGTCTTGGAGGTGACTCTTAGGCCTAATTTTAAGTAGGCTTAGCCTATCCTTTCTGGGGTTAAGCTTCATATGAGCAAGCCCCAAAATTAGAGGCTCAGCCTATTGCTTTGGTTGTCCCTACTGCTTGTGAGAATATCAAGAATTCTTGGAGAAGTTGAATTTTCCCCCTTCTCACCATTCCCCCAAGGGGACTTTGCAAATACCTTTTTATTCACTGTTCAAATCACTCTGGGATTTATCGGGGCATTACTCTTAGTGTTCCTATTTCTACCTATAGTCTTTTCGAAGCAATCTTGGCCTTTCCTATTAACCACCTCACAGTTTGTGGTAGTCAGATTCAGTTGTCAACTTGGCCAAGTGAACGTGCCTAGTTCTGTTGCTGTGCATGGGGCAATGGTACCTGAACCTCATCTGTTACTCATTACATCTGCAGTTGGCTAAGAGTCGTGCCTGCTGTAATGAATGATGTTTGATTTAATTGGCTGGTGCTTAAATGAGAGAGCACAACCTAGCACAGCCCAAGCAGCTCAGCATACCTCATCTCAGCATTCGCAGCTCAGCCCAGGCCTTTGGAGATGCAGAAAGAAATCACCCCGGGGAAGATTGTTGGAACCCAGAGGCCTGGAAAGGAGGCCAGCAGAGACCATTCTGTGCCTTCCCATGTAAGAAAGAACCTCAGTGGAAAGTTAGCTGCCTTTCCTCTGAAGAACTAACAAAATAAATCCCCTTTTATTAAAAGCCAATCCGTCTCTGGTATTTTGCATTCCAGCAGCTAGCAAACTAGAGCACAGTTCTTCCAGTATCTTCCCCTTGTCCACATAAAAAGCCATTCCAACATGTTTGGTATTTACAAACCTGTAGCACCCCACTTCTCTGATACCAAATCTGTTACACTCTGCTAATGCTGCCAGATTGCAATATACCAGGAATGGACTGGTTTTTACAAAGGGGATTTATTAGGTTACAAATTTAAAGTTCTAAGGCTATGAAATACCCAAATTAAGACATCCAGAGAAAGATATCTTGATTTTGAAGAAGGGCAGCCAGCATTTGGGACACCTCTGGCACATGGGAGGGCACATGGGCAGCATCTGTTGTTCCTTGTTCCTGGTTCCATTGCTTTCAGCTTCTGATTCCAGTGGTTTTCTCTCTCTAAGCATCTGTGGATCCTTTCTTAGCTTTTCCCTGGCAAACTCTTGATTTCATCTTTTAGTTTATCATCTTCTGGGGCATTTCTCAGCTTTTTATTCTCTTCGCACAGGGCCCCAGTAAAAGGATTAAGACCCACCTTGAATGGGTGGGGTCACATTTCCATGGAAATAGTTCAATCAAAAGGTCCCAGTCACATTTGGGTGGGTCACAGCTCCATGAAAACAAACTAATCAAAAGATCCCACCCACAATAAGTTTGCACCTACAAGAATGGATTAGAAGAACATGGCTTTTCTGGGGTACATAACAGTTTCAAACCAGCACACAAAAAATGGAATAATTTGAGTATCAAAAAGAATAGTGAGTGGGCAGGCTATGGTGGCTCAGCAGGCAAGAATGCTTGCCTGCCATGCCAGAGGACCCGGGTTTGATTCCCAGTGCCTGCCCATGTTAAAAAAGTAAAATAGTGAGTACAATGAGTTGACACAAGTCAAATACATAAAATCCATGGTTTCATAAGCATACTAAAGTATACTTTGTTTTTTCATGTCCAACAGAAGTTTAGATGGGGCTGGGTAATTTTTTAAAAACTTTTTTTATTGCATAGCATAACATACATACAAAACAAATAAAAAAGCAATAGTTTTCAAAGCACTGTTCAACAAGTGGTTACAGGATAGATTCACCAGAGTTTGTCATGGGCTATCATGCAATCCTCTCATATTTTTCCTTCTAGTTGCTCCAGAATATAGGAGGCTAGAGGGCTTAAATATTTTTCTTATCATCACAATAGACTTTTTTCTTTTTCTTTTTTGTGAAAAATAGCATATACACAAAAAAGGTATAAATTTCAAAGCACAGCACCACAATTAGTTGGAGAACATATTTCAGACTTTAACATGGGTTACAATTTCACAATTTTAGGTTTTTACTTCTAGGTGCTCTAAAATACCAGAGACCAAAAGAGATATCAATTTAATGATTAAGCATTTATTTTCATTTGTTAAATTCTATAAAGTGAACTTTTTTAGTCGCCTTCGAAGGTTGCTAGGGTACTGATTCAATACTCTGAAAGTTGATAAATAATTGAAAGTATCAAGTTTCTATCCTCTCTTTATTATAAAGACTATATCTCAGGGTAACCAAAGAGATGATGAGGGAAAGTTCTTTATAGAAGAATCATTGATAATAAATACATCATAAAGGAATGGAGGAACTGAAAAGATTAGCATTTTGCAACCCCTAAGGAAATGATGGATTTGCCAATTATTTGGCAAATATTGATAACTTTACATATGTAAAATGATTTAATTACAATAACCCTAAGAGGTAGTTACATTATTCCTATTTGTTAAAAGGTATAAAAAGTGGTTTAACATCCTATCATACAGATCAGTAGTACGTAATGTTCTGTGGTTTTCTTTCCTAGAGGGCAGAAATCAATTTTACCTATCTAGGACAAAATTTATTTGCATTTCTATGGACAAGAATTATTTAAAATACTATCAGTTTTCTTGTAATATAGCCTAGCCAGTAGAAAATCAGAGGTCCCTACAGAAGCAAATAATCCTTGGAGCGTCTGATAGGCAAGGTCAGCATTTCACGAAAGAGCAGCTAGTAATCTCTTTTGTCCATTTTCAAGAGTTTGACTATTTTTCCTGACAATGGGTCCTGCTGGCACATTTTTTGGTAATGAAATAGAGAATAGAGAAGAAAAACTAAAAATTTAGCGCATTGTTGGTATTAAGTATAAGCATCGTTTTGTGAAATTTTTGTTTTAATATATTCATCTCTATACACATACGTATTAGTGACATTCATTGTTCACTGTGACCTTAGATCAAAAGCTTGAAAGCTACTAATGTTGCCGCACATTGTGAGGTTCAACAGTGAAAAAACAACTGGACATTTTCAGTTCTTCCTTGCCCTCGATATAGGTCGGGCTCGTCATGCAGGCACTCAGAAAATTATCTGAGTGAATGGTAAATAACGAATGCAGAGAAACACCATGTGGGGTTGTTCGTCCCTGTCATTTCCTCAACACCGAGCTCCACTGGCTGCGTAGAACGCCAGTTAAATCGGGGAAGCGTAGGCAGCGGAAAGTGCTAGGTAGTCAGCCGCAGCAAGTAGCACCCTGGG
The DNA here is from genome assembly GCF_023851605.1 of Tamandua tetradactyla. Classification (NCBI taxonomy): domain Eukaryota; kingdom Metazoa; phylum Chordata; class Mammalia; order Pilosa; family Myrmecophagidae; genus Tamandua; species Tamandua tetradactyla. The sequence goes on from NC_135328.1 coordinate 177,423,784, forward strand.
CTGCAGCGGGACTACTCGCCCTAGGGTAATCAACCACCTTCCCTCAGCATCGGCAATGCAGTATTAAGAAACCCCGGCAGGGCCCGCTACGCGCAAGCGGAAGAGTACTGCGCACGCGCACAAGAAGGCCGGGCTCTTAAGCGCTGGAGAGTCAACGCGAAGGCCCTCTTCCCCAGGCCTGGCTTTGCTTTCTGCTTTCGGGAGACTGCACAGACCCTTTTCTCCTTCCCCCTTCGCGCCTGTGCTGGTAGTGACTGCGCGCGCAGGACCTGAACAGGCACCGGCGGGAAGGGAAAGCGGCGGGTAAGAAGCGCCTTTGTCCCAGGGATGTCTGTAATGGGGTTGGGAATTTCTTCGTCTACTCTCTCAGGCTCTGAACCCGAGGAGGAGAGTGAGAGAAGCCTCTGGAATGGGTCCTCCTGCCACCTCAGGCGCTCCCCTGACGGTCTCATTGTCACACTCACCAGAGCTTCTCCTGGCGCCGACCGCTCCTGCCTGTCCTTTCCCCGCCCCCACTGGCAATCCGAGGCGGTGTCCCGGTCTGTCGGCTGTCGGGTTAGCTCTCAGCTGCCTTCCCCGCCATTGAGGTAGCGCTGGGGAGCTTTATCCTTCCTCTCCTCGCAGCAGTTTAGGGTTCGCTCTCCAGGTGCAGCCCCCAGCTCAAGCACACACAGCCTCCGTTTTTGTTTTCATTTGGTTTGCGGTTTTTTTTTAACGTTCATCCGGAGATTCTTTCCTACACCCTTTCCTGAAATTGCTTCCAGATGCTCTCGACAGTGGATTCAAACCTACCAGGCATAGGTCCTCTTTACTTCTTCAGGGTTTGTCACCATTTGCTAATACTCTGCTTTTGAAATTTGGAACTCTTGAGACACGTACCTTACATCCCTGTGTAATTTCCAAGAATTGCTTTCTTTCCCTTTGGAAATATGGTCACACCACGTGCCACCTGATGGGATGACGTTTTCCACTGGCAATGGCTAATATCAGAAGCTACTGAAAAGCGTAATAGCCTGCTAGGATTTCTGATGTCTGATACCAGAATGGATATTCAAGGAAGTCTTGCTGCAGAAAAGCAGCATATTGTGACTGTGCTCGATGCTATAATGTTGGAAGTAGATGAGGCACCTTGTTTTAAAAGCAACCACCACTGGGGTCCAAAATTAGCTGACAGGGGGAAATCTAAAACAAAAAAAGCTGCACAGCCATGCCATGTTTAATAATATATGCGGGTTAGATTTCTAAGTAGAGACAAATACACACTTTGCTTTTTACATGCCATTTAAATGTAATATGTTACATTCCACAGATCCTGAGTGAAGTTTGGGCAGCTATCTTAGACCTTCTCAATCAGATTTTCTAATTTCTAGATAGTTGTGGTAATCACCTTAGATATTATAACTTTGATAAATTAGACTTTGAATACTATGAACTTAAGCATATTTTTCAGACATCAGCCCACACCATTTCTGTCAGTCTGAGCAATTCTCCTTGATGCCTAAACTACAAGACCTTAGTCATATTTCCTGCTCTAACTCTTCTATTACCAAATCTCATGGTTTCTTTATTCAAAAGATAACTTGGATTTTTCCCTTTGATTCTCATTGCTGAAGCTGTCAGGTTGTTTTCTAGGACTTGGTTACTTCATAGCTCCCTCCCCTGAGGTTCTCCAAAACAGTTCTATTGTCTATAGCAATTGGCATGTTTTCTCTTCAAGAACACATGAAGTCTCAGGTCCAAATTTCTGTGCTTGGACTTCAGGCCCTTATTCTGTAATATAGCGAAATAATTCCTGTGCAATGTGATATGGTGGGAAAAGCTGTGGAGTTACAGTAAGAAGACCTGAATTCAGATACTGAGACTGTCATTAGTAACACTGTAAACTTGGGGAAACTTTGATTCCATTTTGTATTTCTCATTTAGGTTAACAGAATCTTTTCTTTCTGCCTCTTAATTATTGTAAGAATTACAGTTGACATAATATGTGGAAAAGCTAATAGGGATTTAAAATAAAATTTCTCATTGTACTCATACGTCCCACAAACATTTGGAAACCTAATATCTGTAAGATGGAGGTGCCATAGTTTGAAAGATAGTCCCTGCTCTTAAGAGAGGAGTTTTTAAAGTGTGTGTATGGAGGAGATGCGTTGGTAAGGTGTCTTGACAAGGTAGTGTATAATATGGGCTGTGTAACTGGTAAATTTAGGGTAAGGAAGGAATCAAATTCAGATGAGAGAGAGACAGGAAAATGTATCTGAGAATGTTATACTTGAACAGAGTCTTGAATAGTAACAAAGACCCAGATGGGAAAGATGGGAAGGTAGCATAAAAGGAACTGTTAGAGAACTGTAAGTTGTTAGGTTTTTGGTAAAGTTCAAAGATGAGTGTAGGAGTTGGGACTGAATAGGTAGATAAGCATGAGACTTGAAGGACTTTATGTGCAAAGGCAGGATTCTGAAGAGTTTTAAGTGAACAATTGGACTGATCACAGTTGCTTTTTAAAAGTTCATTTTGACTGCAATATATGCTTTCTTATTGCATTATACAAAACTTTTTTCTGCCTTTCTTCATTTTCTTCACTTCATCCAGAAGGGCTTATGCCCTGTCCTCAGACCTAAATATGTGTCTTTCAGTAGCCAGTTTAGGTGCCATTTCTTATGTGAAGTGTACCCCAATTATTTTAGCCAGCACTCTAAAGCCATATTAGAAATAGTACCACACAGTTTCATGGGTGTTTTATGTCCCTAAATAAATTGTCATCTCCTGGAGCATATTTCTTATGCTTGTGAATGGAAGACATGTTAAACACAATTTCATGTTACTTATGTGTCCTTGTATTTTCTTTTTCAGGGTAGGGACAGATTATGGGCATCTGTCCTTTTAATTAATCTGTCATCATCATGGCTAATGAGAGCTCTTCCAAGGCCGGTGATAGTCCTTTTCCATCAGATAAACATGCTCAGTACATCTTGGCCCAGATCAATAAAATGAGGAATGGACAGCATTTCTGTGATGTGCAGCTGCAAGTTGGGAAGGAAACTTTTAAAGTTCATCGGCTGGTGTTAGCTGCCAGTAGTCCCTATTTTGCAGCTTTGTTCACTGGAGGAATGAAAGAGTCCTCAAAAGATGTTGTACAGATTCTAGGAATTGAAGCTCGAATCTTTCGGATACTTCTAGATTTCATTTACACGGGTATGTTAAATGAGCCTGTTGCTTTGAGTGAAGAATGATGTGATCACTTATACACTGCTGTGGGTATATAAATGCATCTAAGTTACATGGAAAGTAATTTGGCAAAATGTTATGAGCATATGAAAAGTTCTTATCTTTGACCTTTTCTAGGAATCCTAAGAAATTAGAGTTGTGGGCAAATATTTATGTACTGGAATGTTTATTGTAATATTATAATAGCATATGATTGAATAGAATTTAATTGTCCCACAATAGTTTATATAGTTAAATAAATTACGGTACAGGTATATATATATATGTAATATTATTTAGATCTCACAAATGATTCAAGAGAAAATATACTATTGTGGAAGAATGTTTAACATATATTACATTTTAGAAATCGAGATATGACCTCAGTTTTGTAAAAATATAATTTTTGTGTATTTGTGCATGGGAGAAACTGGAATGCTGACAGTGATCTCTAAGTGATGGAATTATGGAAGATTCTGCTTTACCCCTCCTCAAATGTTTATAAACTGCATGTATTATTTGATCAAAACTTTTATTTTAAAACATTTTTGAAGAGTTTTAAAGGCATTAAAAATGCCTACAAAAAATCTATGAAGCAGCCATCTTCTATGATATGCTATATAAATATGCATAGAAAAAAGTTGAAAGAAATATACTGAAGTGTTAATACTGTGTATCTCTATGTATGGGAATTTGTGTGGTTTTCATTTTCATTTTTATAGTTTTCTGCCTTAAATTTTTTTTCCTTCAGTGAATGCATATTACTCTTATAATCAGAAAAAAAATGTTTGAAAACAGACTATGTTTGTTGGTCAATTCTGTGAATACACCATGTTCTTAAGGGACTGCTTAGTGGGATATAATTATGTGGTCTGACAAAGTATTTTTTTTTTTTAATGAATGATATTTAAACATGGAAAATGACAAAAGGTGATTTATTTTCTCTGTGTTGTTTTATATTCCTTTTTTGAAATTTTCAGTAACTTAATTTGAGGATTATAAAAATGACTATATTTTTATCTACTGAAAGCAGGGCAGTTCTGTCTCTTGGCTCATGTACATACTAGCATTGAGGGTTTCTTGACTTCACTTTTCAAAATGGCTTTTGTGAACTGATTAAACTGCTCCATGCCTGCTGCTGCTTCTCTTATTTTGGAAAATATGAATGAGTACAGATTCATCCATGATGTTATTGTTGAATTACAGTATATAAAACCAGAAGAAATGCCTAAGTTGTCTGTTCTGCCTCTGTTTCTGACAGTAGCAAAAAGAGATATTTAGTAAAGGAAAATATTCATGGCATTATCACCACATTGCTGGTGATTAGCACTTACACTAGAGAAATAAAACCTACTGAGTATATCTGGGGGAAAAAACATGGTGGAGAATTGACATTTAAGGCTAAAATTGGTGTAACAGTTAAGAACAGCATTTGGCTGCTAGTAACAAATTTAAATTAGCTTAATAAGAAAGCAGTTTATTTTTCTACAGAAACAAATCCTACTGGTATGGTGTTTTCATGAGATCATTAGTTATCAGTATTCTTACAGAATTTTGCTCTGCTGTCTAATCTCATGATCACAAGCTCCAGTCAGTGAAAAAGGGGAAAGGCGAAAGGGTCCAGCTGACTCCATCTCCCTTTTAAGTTATTCTGGTAGCCCCACCCAACAACTGCTGCCTATATTCTGTTGGCCAAACTCAGATAATAGTTTACCCCTATTTGCAAGGGAAGTAAAGAAATGTAATTTTCAGCAGGGCACAGATGACACCCACAACAAATTCGGAGTTCTGTTAATAAGGCTGAAAGGAGAATGAATATTGGGTACTTTGTGGTTTTTACACAGTTAGTTCTTCAAAAACATGTTGTTTGAGTTTCATTGTAAAAGTTACTTTTTGGGAGGGGTGGTAGACAGTAAACCCTGTTATTATATTGATCTCTCCTTTGGACTTATCCCTACATTCTTTTTTAACCATTCATAATTCTAATAGATCTTAATGTCTGTCTTTTCATCTTAGATTTTTATACACTTCACTTGGGATCAAATTACCTGAAGTTGAGATCTAGCTCTGCCACTAATTAGCTAACACTAAACTTCAACCAATCATCCATTCTTTCAACAAATATTGAATACTCCTTTTTTTTTTGGCTAGGCCCTGGGAATATGACAGTAAATAAGACAGACATGATCTCTGCCTTCACAGAACTGTATGGGTAATGCAGATTAAGTACTTACCAAATAGAAATTAGCTTGTTTGAGGCTGTTTTTCTTTATTTATGAAGTAGGGATAGTAGCACTTTATAATTCATGTGAAGATTCAGTAAGATAATTTTTAATAAATGCAAAATCGCTTTGTAACTCTAAAGCCCTATTAAGTTGTTGGGCATTCTTTTTATTACTTTCAGGTAACTCTTGGCATTATCCAATAGCAGTCAACCCCTCATAGCACAGCTCATTTTATCTTCTCCAAATTTATAGTGAATTCTCATTTCATTCAAGTAAGGCTTATTTCTATTTTCTCTGCAGCCACCTACCATGTAATCCCATGGTAAATTTCATTAGTTATACTTTTGGAAAACCTTGTTTGCATTCAATGAGCCTTATTTTTCCTTTCACCATAGTCTCTTTGGCCATTAATTCAATTAAAAAAATTTTTTTGAGCACCTGGTATGTAGCAGGCAATGGGAATATAGAGGAGATATGCCTTAACAGACTATAAATCTAAGGAGACTATGAACTTTAGGCAAATTGTTTAATGTAGCAAATATTATGAACGGGATAAAGGGAAAGTATAAAATTGAATGGAGAGTTTATCCTTGTTAGGTGGAAGAATTGTAGTGGTTTTATTCCTCCTAAATAAATTGGCTATTTGATTTTCTTCCAAAGCTGTATAAACATGAATTTGAAGCCCTCTGGAAAGAAAGCAGTATATATTGTTACTGAAATGTTAACTACTTAATGTAGTCTTATATTTTGTAGACTTTTGGTTATGCTAATATTAAAAATTAACATACATATGGTACTTTATCATAATTCATTTCTTATTCTTTCCAGTGACTCAATAAATGTTAGATGTATATAACTTCATGTTAACAGCATGGACTTCGTCAAGCCCTGTCCTCCAAACTGCTTAACCGTGTGACTTGGGGAAAAGTTACTTTAACCTTCTGATTCTGTTTCCTTAATATTAAAATAACTTATGGGATAATAGTGAGGATTAAAGGAGTATATAAAGCAATTAATACTGTGTCTAGATCATTGTAAATGTTCCATAAATGTTCAGTATCATTATCATTTAAGTTTTATGCTCTTTCCACAAATCATTTGTTGCCTTTTCATGTAACATCTGTTTTCCAAACATTAAGCTATCAGTGGAATAATTTTTTTTAATCCAAGTCAACTGTTTGTTTTTACTTTAATGGCACTTGTGTCTCCCTACTTTCCTAGGTATAGTAAACATAGGTGTGAATAATGTCCAGGAGTTGATTGTTGCAGCAGACATGCTGCAGTTGACTGAAGTTGTTAATCTTTGCTGTGACTTTCTGAAAGGACAAATTGATCCACTGAACTGCATTGGGATCTTTCAGTTCTCTGAGCAAATTGCTTGCCATGATCTTTTGGAATTCACAGAAAACTATATTCATGTCCATTTCTTGGAGGTTCATAATGGGGAAGAGTTCCTGGCACTTACAAAAGATCAGCTGATCAAAATTTTGCGAAGTGAAGAGCTTAGCATTGAGGATGAATACCAGGTCTTCTTAGCTGCAATGCAATGGATTTTGAAAGATCTGGGAAATAGAAGAAAACATGTGGTGGAAGTGCTAGACCCAATTCGATTCCCTTTATTACCTCCTCAGAGGCTTCTAAAGTATATAGAAGGTAACTTTTTTGCTATATTTAAATTAGTCATTTAGTTGCCCAGTGACCTTTTTCCTCTAAGAAGTGATAAACTGTTTTCATTTTTCAGTTCAGTAATAGACATTTATTGTGTTTTCTGGGTAGACAGTGATATTTCAACATTTTTGCTATTTTAATTCAATCCTTTTGTTCCTTTCTTGAGATTAAATACTTAGGGATGTTAGTCTTTAGAATAATATTGAAAAAGCTAGAATAATAATGCTGCTGTTGCAGTGTTAATTATTGGAATAGCATGAGTGACAAATTCAACAAAACTTAACATTTGAGGGGAATGCATATGCTAAAAATAAAAACAAAATTCAAATTTTATGAGTCCTCTCATTATAAAATGAATTTTATATTGATATAATATCATGACCTTTGTATCATCTTTAGGTCCTAAATTTTTTTCTGAAGGTACTTTTCACAATGTTGTAAAATAGTTTTTGTCTTTATATTTGAAAAATTATAATATTGAAATTTATTTTAAAAACTCCTTTTGACCTAGGTTCAAGATTTCTTGTCAAGCACTGAAGCATTAGTATGTGACTAAATTGCAAATGATCTTACATGTGTTAAATACATCATTAAGCATTAAAGGTCTTATTCTGTGAAAGAATTCTTTTTAATAGTGGACTATTGGTTTTATCTACTGTTAACAGTGTTAGAATTTTTAAAAACTTTTTCTGAGTTCTATCTGGTATCAGTATAAATACTTAAATGGAGAGATAAATTATCCTAACACTTTTGCATAAATCATGTGGGAATTTAGGAATGGGACAAAGGCTTTCAGAGTTGAGTTGGCTTTTCCCAAGTGCAGCAGATACAGATTGCTAGAAGAAAGTTCCTCCGTTAGGAGGAAAGAAAAGTTCCCTGAAATTGGGGCATATTTTCCTATAGCTTTTTAGTATTATAGTATTCAAATATAGCACTAATATTAACCATGCTCAATAATTATTACCTAAAATTGAAATAAAAACTGCAAGGAGTCAAGGAACAAGTAAACTGAGGATTTTTTTAAGCAGTTTTGTTCATACATCATACAATCCATTCAATATATACAATTAGTGGCTCTCAGTATAATCACAAACTTGCATTTTCATCACCATAATCAGTTTTAACTACAACTGATTAAATAAAAATAAAAACATTTTATTTTAAATAAAAACAACATTTTTATTGTTCCAAAAAGAAAAACCCTGTGTTCCTTATACCCCCTTATTATTGACACTTAACGTTGATCTGGTACTTTCATTACAATTGATGGAAAAATATTATATTATTACTGTTAAATGCAGTTCATAGTTTGCATTAGGTGTATTTTTTCCCATGTACCACTTTTTTATTAACACCTTGTAATAGTGACATAAATTTATTGTAATTCATGGAAGAGCATTCTTACATTTGTACTGTTAACCCCCTAGTCGTCCACAACAGGGTTCACTCTGTTATATAGTCCCATGTTTCATCCTCTAGCTTTCCTTCTAGTGACCTACATGACCCTAAACTTCCTCTTTCAATCACAATTGCACACATGATTCAGCACTGTAATTACACTCACAATAATGTGCTATCATTACCTCTGTCTACTTCCAAACATTTACAATAAACCTTATTAAAAATTCTGTACAAATTAAGCATCAGTTCCCCAGTCTCTACCCTTATTCTATCTTCTGGTAACCTATATTTAGATATTAACTCCATGAGTTTGCTTATTATATTTGGTTCATAATAGTGAGACACAAATATCTGTCCTTTTTTGTCTGACTTATTTCACTTAATATGATGTCCTCAAGGTTCATCCATGTTGTTGAATGCATCAGGACTTCATTTCTTTGTACAGCTGAATAATATTCCATCATATGTATGGAACAAACATTTTGTTTGTCCATTCATCATCAGTAGATGAACTCTTGGGTTGTTTCCATTTTTTTCCAGTTGTAAAATGCCTCTGTGAAATCTGTGTGCAAATGTTCATTTATGTCTCTGCTTTCAGGTCTTCTGAGCTTATACCTAGTAACAGGATTGCCGGATTAATTGGCAGTTCTATACGTAGCTTGCTGAGGAACTGTCACACTGTCTTCCACAGTGGCCATACCTTTTAAGTTCCCACCAGTAGTGGATAAGCGTCTCTACTTCTCCACATCCTCTCTGACACTTGTAATTTTATGTTTGTTTAATAGTGACCGTTCTAGTAGATGTGAAATGATATCTGTGTGGTTTTTTTAAAAAATATTTTTATTGAGAAATCTTCACACACCTATAGTCCATCCACAGTATACAATCAGTGGCTCACAATATCATCATATAGTCAAGATCTTTAATGGTTTTGGTTTGTATTTTCCTAATAGCTAGTGAGGTTGAGTATCTTTTCATATGCTTTTTCGCCACCTATAGTTCCTCTTTGGAAAAGTATCTGATCAGATCATTTGCCCATTTTTTAATTGGGTTGTTTGTCTTCTTATTGTAAGATTTCTTTATATATTCTGGATATTACACCCTTGGCAGATATGTGGTTTCCAAATATTTCCTCCTACTGAATAAGCTGCCTTTTCACGTTTTTGACAAAGTCCATTGAAGTACAAAAGTTTTTCATTTTGGAGTGGTCACATTTATCTATTTTTTCTTTCATTGCTTATGCTTTGGGTGTGAGGTCTAAGAAACTACTGCCTACCACAAGATCTAAAAGATGCTTCCCTATATTTTCTGGTATTGGCTCTTTTATTTAGAACTTTTATCATTTTGCATTAATTTTTATATAAGATGTGAGATAGGGGCCCTCTTTCATTCTTTTAAATACGTATATCCAATTCTCAACCATTTGTTGAAGAGACTGTTCTGCTGCAGTTGAGTGGACTTGGCAGCCTTGTTAAAAATAAATGAATCATAAATGTGTGAATCTATTTCTGAACTGTCATTTTGGTTCCATTGATCAATATGTTTCCATAATGTTTTGACCACTGTAGCTTTGTAATATACTTTAAAGTCGGGAAGTGTTGGTCCTCTAACTTTGTTTTTCTTTTTCAAGATGTTTTGGCTAGTCAGGGCCCCTTACCCATCCAGACAAACTAGATAATTGACTTTTTCATTTCTTCAAAGTAGGCTGTTAGAATTTGGATTGGGATTGCGTTGAATCTGTAAATCAATTTCGGTAGAATTGGCATCTTAACAATATTTAGTCTTCCAACCCTTGAGTATGGAATGCCTGTCTTCTTTGTTTTCTTTAGCAATGTTCTGTTGTTTTCTGAATACAGTTCCTTTATATCCCTGGTAAATTTATTCCCTAGATATTTGATTCTTTTAGATGCTATTTTAAATGGAAATTTTTTTCTTGATTTCCACCTCAGATTGCTTATTACTAGTGTATAAAAGCACTACTGATTTTTTATTCTGCCGCTTTACTGAACTCTTATTAGCTCTAGTAGCTTTGTTGTAGGTTTTGGGGGACTTTCTAAATAAATATAAGATCATGTTATCTGCAAATAATAAAAGTTTAGCTGCTTCTTTTCCAATTTGAATGCCGTTTATTTCTTTTCCTTTCCTAATTCCTTTAGCTAGAACTTCTAGCATAGTGTTGCTTAACAGTGGTGACAGTAGACATCCTTGTCTTGTTCCTGATCTTAGAGGGAAAGCTTTCAGTTTTTCACCTTTAAGTACATTGTTAGCTATTGGTTTTTCATATATGCCCTTTATCATATTGAGAAACTTTCCTTCTATTCCTGTCTTTGGAAGTGTTTTTATCAAGAAAGAATACTGAATTGTGTTAAATGCCATTTCTGTGACAATCGATGTGATCATGTAGTTTTTCCCCTTTGATTTGTTAATATGGTATATGACATCAACTGATTTTCTTGCATATATTAATTGATTTCCTTGCATGCTTGGAATAAGACCCACTTGATCGTGGTGTATACTTCTTTTAATGTGCTGTTGGATTTGATTTAAAAGAATTCTCTTTAGGATTTTTGCATCATTAGAGAGATTGGTCTGTAGTTTTCTTCTAGTATCTTTATCTGACTTTAGTATTAGAGTGATGTTGGCTTCATAGAATGAATAAGGTAGTGTTCTGTCTTCAGTTTTTTGGAAGAGTTTGAACAGAATTGCTGTTAATTCTTCTTGGACTGATCGATGGAATTCACCTGTGATGTCGTCTGGTCCTGGGCATTTCTTTGTTGGTAGGTTTTTGGTGACTGATTTAATCTCTCTACTTGTGATTGATTTGTTGTGACCTTCTAAACAGGTCACAACAAACATGTATGTTGTTCGTGCATTGGCACAAATATGTTGGCATACAGTTATTCATAGTCTCCTGTTATAATCTTTTAAATTTCTCTGGGGTCAGTAATAATGTCCCCTCTTTCATTTCTGATTCTATTTATTTCCATCCTCTTTTTTTTTTTTTTTTCTTGTTCAGACTAGCTAAGGGTTATTGATCTTCTTAAAATCAACTTTTTGTTTTGTTGCTTCTCTCTATTGTTTTTTGTTCTTAATTTAATTTATTTCTGCTCTAATCCTTGTTCTTTCTTTCTTTTTGTTTGCTTAGGGCTTTGTTTGCTATTCTTTTTCTAGTTCCTCCAGGTGTGCAGTTCAGTCTTTGATTTTAGTTCTTTCTTTCTTTTTAATATAGACCTTTAAATTTCCCTCTCAGCACTACCTTTGCTGCATTCCATAAGTTTTGATATGTTGTGTCCTCATTTCCATTTGTCTCATTTCTTACTGGTTTCTCTTGCAATTTCTTCTTTGACCCCCTGTTTAAGAGCATGTTGTTTAACCTCCATATATTTGTGAATTTCCCAGTTCTTAGCTTCATTCCATTATGATCAGAGAACGTATTTTGTATAATTTCAGTCTTTTTAAATGTATTGAGACCTATTTTGTGACTCAGCATGCGATCTTTTCTGGAAAATGATCCATGAGCAATTGAGAAGAATGTATATCCAGCTATTTTGGGGTACAATATTCTGTATATATCTGTTAGGTCTAGTTCATTTATCATATTGTTCAAGTTTTCTGTGTCTGTACTTATCCTCTGTCTAGATATACTATCTATTGATGAAAGTGGTATATTGATGTCTGTAACTATTATTTTAGAGGTTTCTATTTCTCTCGTCGATACTGTCAGTGTTTGCCTCATGTATTTTGATTAGGTGCATAAATATTTATTATTATTTCTTCTTGGTGGATTGCTCCTTTTATTAATATTTAATGTCCTTCCTTGTGTCATAACATTCTTGCATTTAATGTCTATTTTGTCCATTATTAGTATAGCTGCCCCAGCTTTTTTTTTGGTTACACTTTGTATAAAATATTTTTTTCCAGCCTTTCACTTACAACCTATTTGTATCCTTGGGTCTGAGGTGAGTTTCTTGTGGACAGCATATAGATGGATCAATTTTTTTATTCCAATCTGCCAATCTGTGTTTTTTGATTGGAGAGTTTAATCCGTTAACATTCAGTGTTATTACTATAAAGGCAATAATTACTTCAACCATTTTATCCTTTGGCTTTTACATGTTATATCTTGTTTTTGTCTCTCTTTTTACCCTTTTGGTACCCTTTACTGATCATTTTCATTTCTATACTCTCCTCCAAGCCTATGTATCCTTTTTTTCCCCTTTAGTCTACAGAACACCCTTTTAGTATTTCTTGTAGGGCAAGTCTCTTGTAAACAAACTATCTCGGCTTCTGTTTATCTGTGAATATTTTAAACTTTCCCTTATTTAAAAAAAATTTTTTTATTGTATACACTAACATATATACAAAGCAAAGAAAGAAAAAAGCAATAGTTTTCAAAGCACTCTTCAACAAGTAGTTATAGGACAGATCACAGAGTTTGTCATGGGTTACTAATCATCATCTCAGATTTTCCTTCTAGCCGCTCTGCAACATAGGAGGCTAGAAGGAATAAATATTTTTTATCATCACAATTGAGTTGTTTTTTTTCCTCTGTACTGACATTTTTTTTAAACATAACAATATACAAACATAAACATTCTTGACATATGAGCATTCCATTCTTGGTATATAATTAATGACTCACAATATCATCAAATAGTTGTATATTCATCACCATGATCATTTCTTAGCACATTTACATCACTCCAGAAAAAGAAATAGAAAATAGAAAAAACTCATACATACCATGCCCCTTACCCCTCCCTCTCATTGATTGTTAGTATTTCCATCTACCCAAGATATTTTAATCTTTGTTCCCCCTATTTTTTTCTATACCCCTTACCACTCCCTTCCATTGATCACTAATATTTCAGTCTACTCAATTTATTTTAACATTTGTTCCCCCTATTATTTATTTATTTTTAATCCATATTTTTTACTCATCTGTCCAGACCATAGATAAAAGGAGGATCGGACACAAGATTTTAACAATCACGCAGTCACATTGCAAAAGCTATATCATCTACAATCATCTTAAAGAGACATGGCTACTGGAACACAGCTCTGCAGTTTCAGGCACTTCCCTCTAGCCTCTCTAATACACCTTAAACTAAAAAGGGGCTATCTATATAATGCATAAGAGTAACCTCCAGGATAACCTCTCAATTCTGTTTGAAATCTCTCAGCCAATGACACTTTATTTTGTCTCATTTCTCTCTTCCCCCTTTTGGTCAAGAAGGTTTTCTCAATCTCTTGATGCCGAGTCCCATCTCATTCTAGGATGTCTGTCCCACGTTGCCAGGGAGGTTTACACCCCTGGGAATCACGTCCCACTTAGAGAAAGGGAGGGCAGTGAGTTTGCTTGTCATGTTGGCTGGGAAAGAGCTAGGCCACATATGAGCAACAAAAGAGGTTCTCTAGAAGTGACTCTTAGGCCTAATTTTAAGTAGGCTTAGTCTATCCTTTGCAGGGATAAGTTTCATATGAACAAACCCCAAGATTAAGGGTTCAGCCTGTTGATTTGGTTGTCCCTACTGGTTGCAAAAATAACAGAAATTCTCCAAATGTGGAAGTTATATTTTCCCCCTTTGTTGCCATTCTCCCAAGGGGACTTTGTAAATACTTCTTTATTCACTGTTTGAATCACTCTGGGATTTATCGGGGCTTCACACTGGACAAACCTACAAAATTCCCATGCCCTATTCAAAGTTATAGGGCATGGAATACCGTAATTGAATACTTATGGTATTCAATTAACCTGTCCATATAAGTTATATTAGGAAATGCACTAGTCAAAATATAAATTTTGTACCAAATAAACATTTTTTTGCTTTAGTCACTCATAGAAGTTGAAGTTGTAAAATATGAATGACCATCTGTTTTCAACACCCTGCAATATTGACATTCCTTTGTTCTTCTTCATGCAAAAACATTTTTAATTTGTACGTTTAGTCACTATCGTTGTACACTCTAGGCATTCCTAAATTATACCATCTCAGTCTTTCTTTTCTTCTGGTTTCATATGTCCCCCCAGCCCTCCTCCCTCTTTCTCACATTCAGCTTCATCAGTGTTTTTACGTTATTGTGCTGCAATCAGGTAGTATTGTACTATCCATTTCTGAATTTTTACAATCAGTCCTGTTGCATAATCTGTTTCCCTTCAGCTCCAGTTACCTAATATCTACCCAGTTTCTATCTCCTCATTACCTCTGTTCTTAACTGAAATTCTCCAAGTTCATTCATTAATGTTAGTTCATATCAGTGAGACCATACAGTATTTGTCCTTTTGTTTCTGGCTAATCTCATTCAGCATATTACATGCTTTGTGACTTTATTCTGTCTTACAGCTGCATAATATTCTATCATATGTATGTGCCACAGCTTGTTTAGACACTTGTCTGTTGATGAACATTTGGGCTGTTTTCATCTCTTGGCAATTGTAAATAATGCTACTGGAAACATGTATGTGAATGTCTGTTTGTGTCCTTGCTCTCATGTCCTCTGGATAGATACCTATCTAGCAGTGGTATTGCTGGGTCATATGGCAATTCTGTTCTTAGCTTCCTGAGGCACTTTCAAACTGCCTCCCACAGCAGTTGTACCATTTGACATTCCCACCAACAATGGATAAGTGTGCCTCTTTCTCCACATCCTCTCCAGCACTTGTCATTTTCTGTTTTATTGATAATGGCCATTCTGGTGAGTGTAAGATGATATCTCATTGTGGTTCTGATTTGCATTTCCCTAATAGCCAGGGAAGTTGAACATCTTTTCATGTGCCTTTTAGCCATTTGTATTTCCTCTTCTGAGAAGTGTCTGTTCATCTCTTTTGCTCATTTTTAAATTGGGTTATCTGTCTTTTTGTTGTTGAGTTGAACAATCTCTTTATATGTTCTGGATACTAGAATATAAATATCATTTCCAAATATTGTCTCCCATTGTGTAGGCTGTCTTTTTACTTTCTTGACAAAGTTCTTTGATGCACAATAGTGTTTAATTTTGGGGAGTTCCCATTTATCTCCAGAGTTTCTGATGAAGAATTGACACTTAGTCTTACTGAACTTCCCTTGTATGTGATGGATCACTTTTCTCTTGTTGCTTTCAGAATTCTCTCCTTATCTTTGGCAGTTGATGGTTTGGTTAGTGTGTGTCTTAGAGTAGATCTTTGGATTTATTCTGTTTGGAGTACATTTTGTTTCTTGGATATGTATATTTATGTCTTTCACTGGAGTTGGGTAGTTTTTGGCCATTATTTTGTCAGATATTCTTTCAGCCCCTTTTCCCTTCTCTTCTCCTTCGAGGACATCCATGATGCATATGTTTGTGTGCTTCATGCTACCATTCATTTCCCTGAGACCTTGTTCATTTTTTTCCATTCTTTTCTCAAGCTGTCCTTTTGTCTTTTTTATTTCAGAGAGGTCCTATGTTCTAGATTGCTAATCCTTCTGTCTGTTCAAATGTGCTGTTGTATGCCTCTAGTTAATTTTTAACTTCATCAACTGTGCCTTTCATTCCCATAAGTTCTATTATTTTTCTTTGCATGCTTTCAAATTATTATGCTCAACCAGTGTCTTCTTAATTCCTTTATTTCTTTAGCCATATTTTCCTTCATCTCCTTGAATTGGTTTAGGAGATTGTTTGAACATCTTTGGTTAGTCGTTCCAAATTCTCTATCTTCTCTGATTTTTTAATTTATTCCTTTGACTGGGCCATATCTTCCTGTTTCTTATTATGGCTTGTAATTTTTCACTGATGTTTGAGCATTGGATTATCTTGATGAGATCATTCCCAAAATTGTTTTTTCTCTCTTGTCTATGTTTTTTTGTTGATTGGTTTATGCTAATGCTCTTCTTTGAACCTAGGTTCATCAGTATTTTCTGACCAAAACAGTGCCTGGGACCCATGCTGGTGGTGCAGACCAGTTCCAAAGAGGCCCTGGTGAGAGGATCAGGAAAGACACCATAAAGCCTTTATGTCAGCTCTCTAAGGATGCACTTTCCTGGCCTGCCCAGAAGATGGTGCTCTTTGGCAACCTATTCCCTGCAGCCCTAAGAAGGCAGGGTATTTTTAGCCCTGTGGTGATTCCTTCTGACTCAGGTGGAAACAGTGGCATGGGTGACACCTATTTGGTATAGGCTAAAACAGCAGGACTCAGCAGTCTTAATTTGCTGGCAGATAGCCTGCTCAGTACTGGGCTGTGTGCCCCTCTGTTTTGGGGGAAGAAGTCTACTCTAGCCCTCCAGTCTGTGGCAGCCTGCCAGATAAGGACCATGCCCGTTGGAAGCTGATTGCATTGAGGTGATGAATGAATGAATACCAGGACGCTTGGCCACATGAGTTAATCACAGTTTTTCACCTCAGTTTCTGTGTCTCAGTCCTGTTCTTAGGTGGATGCTGTGCCATACTTCCATGGTCTTTGGAGCCCCAGAAGAGTTGTTTCAGATAGTTTCTTCCTGTCCATTATCTGTTTTGGGGAGAGAAGTGAATCCTGCAACTCCCTATTCTGCCATCTTCCCCTGAGGACTTTTTTTAAAAAGCAACTTCAATATTTTTCAATATTGACACTGTTTTTCTTTTATCATGCTTCAGCAATTTATATAGAAAAATAATGAGAATACCAAAAAAGAGAGCAAATGTTTTAACTGAAGTGTCTGAATTATGGTATGTGAAATATGTATCTATTTTTTCCTTAGTGTCTTTTTTTGTATTTACCACTGAAATAATTTGGGTAATTTAATGTTATTAGATATATGATAACATTTATTTCTTGCATTTTAGGAAATGACTATTTTTATAAAAAGGGTAAATATCACTATAAAATGTTTAAGCAATACAGAAGTATAAAGAAAAGAGCAATCAGAAAGAAAGATAGATGTTAAAGATTGAGATGGTATAATCTAGGAATGCCTAGAGTGTATAATAATAGTGAAATGTACAAGGTACAATTTTAAAAATGTTTTTGCATGAGGAAGAACAAAGGAATGTCATTATTGCAGGGTACTGAAAATAGATGGTAATTAATATTTTAAAATGTCACCTTCTGTGTGAGACTAAAGCAAAAAATGTTTATTTGTTACAAAATTTATATTTTGACTAGTGCATTTCCTAATATAACTTATGTAGATAGTTTGACTGAACGCCATAAGCACTTGGAATCTCAGGTAGGACATGAGATTTTGCTCGTTTGTCCAGAGTGATGCCCCAATGAATCCTAGAGTGATTCGATCAGTGAGTGGAAAAGTATCTGCAAAACCCCCTTTGGGGAGTGGTGAGAATGGGGAGAAATTCAACTTCCTCAAGTTGAATTCTTGATATTCTCACAAGCAGTGTGGACAACCAAAGCTATACGCAGAGCCCCCAGTCTTGGGGTTTGTTCATATGAAACGTAACCCCGCAAAGGATAGGTCAAGTCTACTTAAAATTTAGGCCTAAGAGTCACCCCCAAGAGAGCCTCTTTTGTTGCTCAGATGTGGCCCCTCTCTCCAGCCAACACAACGAGCAGTCTCACCACCCTACCCTGTCCGGCGCCGTCTCGCTCAGCTTCTGATCCCCGGCCGGCGGAGGGAACAGGAGGGAGAGAGAGACAGACACAGACAAACCGACTCAAGTGACAGACACGGGTTCGAGACACGCTGCAGTTGTGAGCACAGACCTTTACTGGAGCTAAGCTTGCAAGCTCTGTTACAAATTCCGCGCGGGACAGAATACCCCGCGGGGAAACAACCTCTATGCGGCCGTCAGGTACGGCTCCCTATGGGTCGTCTCCACCCACCCTGTCCGGGTAACCTCTTATATACTGTGCCCAAACCCAATAGGTTAGTGCCACGTATACAGAGGTGATTGGAAGATAGGGTTGGTGGGCGCGTGCGTCATACGCGGAAACAGGATGCGGGCGCCATCTTGACTCACTCGATGGGCGGGGGGAACTCTAGAGCAGGCCGCAGCGTGTCCACTAGGCCAGACCCGGGAGGCGGCTCTCCACATCAATAGGTTAGTGCCACGTATACAGAGGTGATTGGAAGATAGGGTTGGTGGGCGCGTGCGTCATACGCGGAAACAGGATGCGGGCGCCATCTTGACTCACTCGATGGGCGGGGGGAACTCTAGAGCAGGCCGCAGCGTGTCCACTAGGCCAGACCCGGGAGGCGGCTCTCCACATCTCCCCCTTTTTTATTTATTTTGACCCAGTGTCTCCATTGATGAGTGAGCTCCCGTGGGCTTGAGCGGCCCACTACATGTTTTGGTGCTTTGGGGAGTCTGGACTAGGCTTGCTAGGCACCAACCAGAATGCCTCCTCATATAGAGACCGGAGAGCCCGTGAACTGGAAACCACGTGACTCTCCCTGCAGTGCTTCGCCTCGCAACTGGGTTATGAGGGGGGTAGGAGAGCGGCAACCAGAGTCGAGAGTGTCACTAGGTGTCTCTGTG
This sequence comes from Tamandua tetradactyla, assembly GCF_023851605.1. Taxonomy (NCBI): domain Eukaryota; kingdom Metazoa; phylum Chordata; class Mammalia; order Pilosa; family Myrmecophagidae; genus Tamandua; species Tamandua tetradactyla. Next base: position 177,442,707 of record NC_135328.1, read on the forward strand.
CAATGGCCGGAGTCTAGCCTGGCCAGGACCGTGACTCTGCCTTAGAGATCATCCTAAGACCAAAAATTATGACATCTGGTGCCGCCTTTTATACCCGGGACATGGCCATGGGCTTTGCGGCAGACCTTGCCTTCGAGCGTCCCACCTTGAGTGGCTGGGATGGGTCATACGGTGAGGGGGAGGACTTATTAAAAGGCATATGCGAAATGTTGGTAGTTAAAGGCAGATGATGAAGGCTTAGAGACTGACTACGAGTGTAGAACTGAGGAGAGGCGGGAGACCCAGCGGAGAAGGGGGCCAGTGTCGGGGGGTGATGCCATAGGCCCCAAAGGAGGGTTTCTTCTCCTTTGCTCACTGTGACTGTACTAAAAAAGCAAAGGCAAGTTAGGAAGAAGTTCATAACGGGAGAGTGGGGGGTATTAGAACTGGTCCCCTCTCTGAACAGTCGGAGGGTGACTTGCACTTTTGTTGTCATCTTGTCGGTCGCCGCCATCATCAGCAGAGTTGGAGGCCGGGTCGGACGGTTCAGGTTGAAGGTTTGCTGATTTGTTGGGCAGCAGTTCCTCGGCGCCCCCGGGCGGTGTCACGGTTCTCACCAGTCTTTCTGGAACCCACACTGGCTGGCGTCCTGGTTCCTGGGGAAAGACACAAACAGAGCCTCTGGCCCAGCTGAGCACTGGGTCAGGGCCTTGCCATTGTCCTGACAGGACATCCTTCCATCGGACTAGACCTCTATGTGGAGGACTCGGAGTGGTGTGTTGAAGGGCAGGTGTCATTCCCTGTGAATTTTCATTTAAAAAATTGTACGTAAACAAGGCTATAGACAGTTGAGCCTTTGGGGACAGGCCGTGACCTATTCCCCCTTTCTGTTTCTTTAGTAAGTCTTTGAGAGACCTGTGAGCTCTCTCAATGACTCCTTGTCCTTGAGGGTTGTAAGGGATGCCATGTTTTAATTGTACTTCCATATTATCACAAAATTTTTGGAAGGTTCTACTGGTGTAAGCAGGTCCATTATCTGTCTTTAATATTTTTGGCTTACCCCACGCTGCCCAAGCGGCAAGGCAGTGTGCAATGACTTGGTGGACTTTTTCTCCTGTCTCAGCAGAGGCAAATAATATCTGAGAACATGTGTCTACTGACACATGCAGGTATTTAATTTTACCATACTCTGAATGATGAGTGACATCCATTTGCCAAATGTCTCCTGGGATGAGGCCCTTAGGGTTAACTCCAACCGAAGGGACTGCTCTTTGTTCTGCACAATCCCTGCAGGCTCAGACTATATCTCTAGCCGCTGCACGCGGAATACTAAACCGCTTAGCTAGGGTAGCTGCATTGATATGAAATTTGGCATGGAACTCTCGGGCTTGCTGATATGGTGTCAGCGCGGGGAAGACGTGTGGCTGTCGAGTGGCCACATCTACTATGTGATTTCCTTGTGTCATGGGACCAGGCAGGCCTGTATGGGCCCTAATATGAGTTGTGTAAAAGGGATGTTGTCTAGCACGTATTGTCTCTTGAAGCTCGAGAAAGAATGTGCTCACTGTGGAGGAACATTTTATAATGCCCACAGTTTCTAAAATTTGTAGAGAATTTACGACATAAATGGAATCAGAGATAATATTCAGGGGGCCAGGAAACTCTTTCAGGACTGTAATAATGACTTGCAATTCAACCCACTGAGGTTTTTGTGGTTGAAAAAATACTGTTTTGGGAGTGTCCCCTTCCACACAATACGCCCCTGTACCGGAGCTGGAGCCATCCGTGTACACGGTGAGGGCGCTCGCTAGTGGCTTAGGCGAAGTCACTTTGGGAAAGATCACTGGATGTCGGGTAACAAATTGTAAGAGGGGGTCTTTAGGGTATTGACTGTCAATACATCCCAAAAAGGTGCACCGGAGAACGGCCCATTGATCTATGCACCCGGTAAGTACTTCAATTTGCTGGAGAGAGTAAGGCACCCTGAGGTTTTTGGGTGGTTGGCCAAAATGTTGTATGGCCTTCTTGATGGCTTCTAGGGCTAGTTCTGCAACTGCGGTAGGGTAATGCTCTAAAATCTTTTTTGGAGAAACTCCGGGATGGATCCAGAGTAATGGTCCCTGTTGCCACAGCACCGCCGTGGGCTGTGACTCTGTTGGCAGCAGGCAGGCTTCAAAAGGCTCGTCGGGATTTATTCTCTTTAAAGCGGCGCTGCTGAGTGCCTGTTCTACTCGGTATAGTGCTTGCCTCGCCTCGGGGGTGAAGTGCCGGGGCGAAGTTATGTTCGAATCTCCTTTTAGTAAGTTAAATAAAGGCATTAATTCGGCATTGGGTAATTTTAGATACGGGCGAATCCAATTTATATCCCCCATGAGTTTTTGCAAGTCATTGAGGGTGTGTATGTTATCTAGCCTGAGAGACACCTTTTGGGGGGAGACATGAGTAGGCGTAAGTTTGGTCCCCAGGAAGGTGGCGATCTCTGTCATTTGGATCTTTTCAGGGGCTACTTCTAAGTGGGCTTTTCTAAGTGTAAGGACTAGGTGTGACAGAACTGTCTCAAGGAGATCTGTATCTTCATGAGTCAGCAGGATGTCATCCATATAATGAAGGATTTTTGCTTGGGGGAACTGTCGCCGAGTATCGGCCAGCTTTGTAGCAACATACAGTTGGCACATGGTAGGGCTATTAGTCATGCCCTGGGGCAGGACTGTCCACTCAAAACGGTGACAGGGCTCCTCTTGATTTAGAGAGGGCACAGTAAAAGCAAATTTTGGGGTATCTTCAGGGTGAAGTGGAATGGAAAAGAAGCAGTCCTTGAGATCCAAGATGACAATAGGCCAATGTTTTGGCAGAGCTGAGAGGAGGGGCAGCCCAATCTGAACAGGTCCTAAGGGCTCCATGCAGTTATTAATAGCCCTTAAGTCATGTAACAGTCTCCATTTACCTGATTTCTTTTTTATGACAAATACGGGGGTGTTCCAAGGTGATGTGGAAGGAATGATGTGGCCCTTTTTTAGTTGTGCTGACACAAGAGTGTGTAACGCTGAGAGTTTTTCCTTTGGTAAGGGCCACTGAGGCACCCAAACCGGGGTTTTGGTTTTCCACCTTAGTCTTATAGGTGTGGGTGGGAATCTCCCCTCAGTGGCCCCTAGGAAAAACCCAGGCCTCGTTTATCAGAATTGGAGACAGCCTGTATAGGTGTTGTGCGCCCCTGCAATGAGGCTCCTAAGCCTTTGCCAGGGACATATCCCATTCCTTTTAACAGATGCTTAGAAGTTGGAGAACAGTTACTGGTCAAAGTAACGTCCATCTGGGCTAGAATGTCTCTTCCCCATAAGGACACGGGCAGGGCTAACACATAAGGCTGAAAGCTACCTTGATGTCCTTCTTCATCTGCCCAATGAAGGGCAGTTGCACTCAGCATGGGTGCTGAGACCTGGCCTATTCCTCTAATGGTGTCCTCCGCCTTGCACGTCGGCCAGGTGGAGGGCCAGTCTTGTTGTCTTATAATTGATCGATCGGCCCCGGTATCTAGCAGGCCCAGGAAGGATCTGCCTTGTACCTTAATAGTCAGCATGGGTCGAGACTCCAGAGACATATGGAGGCCCTCAAAAACTTCTCCAGAAGACCCAAATCCCTTATCTCTTCTCTGTCTGGGTCTACTCGGAAAGAATGTATGTAAGCTGGGTAAGAGCAAGAGCTGTGCCAGCTTATCACCTTTTGCAATGACCAGAGTACCTTGCTGAGATTGTACCATAACTTGGGCGTAACCTGTGAAATCTGAATCTACAACGCCTGGTATGACTGTTAGTCCTTTCAGGGCTGTGGATGCCCTCCCTATTATGAGCCCAACAGTCTTCGTTGGTAAGGGCCCTTTAAAGGAGGTCCCTATCAACTGGACACCCATGGAGGGGGTCAGTACGAGTCTGGAGGTGGCACAGAGGTCCAGTCCTGCTGATCCAGGGGATGCGCGAATTTGGACGGGTGTTGTGTCGCCGGATGGCATGCAGGGGGGTCCACCGAAAGGGTGGACCCCCTCTGCCCGTTTTTTGGGTCCTGTTCAGGACGGCCAGAAAGGCGCACACCCTGCGCATTGAAGGCTGACCTACAGTCTTCTGCGCGATGGGGTCCCTTGTGGCAACGGCCACATAGCCTGGTTGCCGCATATGGTCTACCAAACTGTTGAGTGGCAGGTGGTTGGCCTTTATTGGGACAGTTTCTCTTAATGTGTCCCAACTGGCCACAATGATAACATCCTCTTGGCTTTGTTCCTAGGTCTTTGGATTTCTTTGCAGCTACTTGTAAGGAGCTGGCTAGCATGGCAGCTAGACCTGCATTAGTTAACGGGCTACCAGCATCTCTGCAGAGCCGAACCCATTCCGTCAGGTTTTTTCCTCTGTTTTGTGCTAGGATAACTTTACATTCCTTGTTGCACTGCTCAAATATCATTTGTTTAACTACAGTCTCTGCCACTCCTGGATCTGAGAAAATTCTCTCAGCCGCAGTTTGCATTCTGGCTACAAAATCCACGAATGGTTCAGTGGGGCCCTGGTGTATGCTACTGAGTGAAGCTTGAGCCTCTCCCTGGCCTGCCAACTTTTTCCAGGCGCCTATGAAACAGCGGAAAATCTGTCCATAGACTTCTTGAGGGAACCCTGTTTGATTCTGGGAATGGGCACCTTTCCCCAATAGCATATCTGCATTCCACTCGCCACGTCTCCCCGCTGCGTTTTTTGCGGCTTGTTCCTCAGCCAACTCCTCAAACCATGCTTTCCAATCTATGTATCGGCCTGGTGGCAAAGAAGCACGGGCCAACTGATATATATCTGCGGGTGTATGATTCAGGGCGGAAAGGTTTTCAACCATATTCAATGTAAAAGGGGCATTGGGGCCATACTGATGGACGGCCTGCCTCAACTCCTTTAAGACTTTGTAATCATATGACTCATACTGATTATTACCTTGGGGATTGATAATAACCGGGTACATTTCTGAAGCTGGTTCTGGCTTAAGCGGTTGGTAACCACCCAGCATACCGAAAGGTCTAAAGGTTGAAAAAGGAATCCAATTCCAGAAATGCCTCCCTCTATTGTTTGATGACGTGGGACCCTGAGGGCCTGCGTACGCAGGCGGGGGGCACAGCTGTAACTGCCCCTCCCTAGACCAGCCTGTAGGGGGTTCCGGGTCTCGCAAAGGAGGGCCACTGTAATTACCTGATTCGGCCACCAGAGGGAGCCCGTGGTGAGGGTTTTTGGCGAGATCACCAAAACCATTCACCGGAAGCCGCCGCGCCCCTGCAGCAGGCGCTGGCGGGGCGGAAGGCTGCGTGGGTGAGACAGGGGGCCTCCCCAAATCGATCAGCGGAGGCGCGTCTGCACCCTCGGTCTCATCACCATCTGACTCTGAGTCAGAGGTGTCTGAACTAGTGCTTGACTCTGGCGGCTTGCGAGGTGGCGGCTCACTCTTACAGGAGCCGTCTGCAGACGAAGCCGACCGAGTTTCCTGAAGCGCGTGCCGTGCCTCTAGCAGGGCAGGGAACGGACTGAGGCCCGTAGCAGCTTCTGCCTCGAGACAAGCACGGACGGTTTCCCAGATGGGGACTAGGATCGGGTCCATGCATAGGCCCGTCCGGCGCGCCCGATTTATGTCGTTACCAAGTTTTATCCAGGAAGGCAAGCTGAGGCTACCGGAATGGGCGAACCAAGGGGCAAAGGTAACAACATCGTCAAGGAACCGCAGGAGGGAACTCTTCTTAACTGAGATGCCCCGCTGCTTCAAAAGGGTCTTTAAGGGAGCTAACAAAGGTGAACTTCCGGACTGCCCCATGTTTGCAGTCGGCACTGTACTTTAATCACTCGGAGAGCTCTTCCGAGTCCCCGGGGCTACCTGAAAGCCCGCGGGCCTTAACTCTCACGTAATAAGAAGTACTCACCTTCTCGCGGTGATCAGGCGCGGGAAGTCCGCTGCGAGCTCAGGATGCACGTCCTTCTCAGTTCAAGAAGAGACAGTACGGCTCTCCTTGCAGAAGAGGTGTCGAGAGAGGAGGGTCCCCGTACGGGCCACCACTTGTCCGGCGCCGTCTCGCTCAGCTTCTGATCCCCAGCCGGTGGAGGGAACAGGAGGGAGAGAGAGACAGACACAGACAAACCGACTCAAGTGACAGACACGGGTTCGAGACACGCTGCAGTTGTGAGCACAGACCTTTACTGGAGCTAAGCTTGCAAGCTCTGTTACAAATTCCGCGCGGGACAGAATACCCCGCGGGGGAACAACCTCTATGCGGCCGTCAGGTACGGCTCCCTATGGGTCGTCTCCACCCACCCTGTCCGGGTAACCTCTTATATACTGTGCCCAAACCCAATAGGTTGGTGCCACGTATACAGAGGTGATTGGAAGATAGGGTTGGTGGGCGCGTGCGTCATACGCGGAAACAGGATGCGGGCGCCATCTTGACTCACTCGATGGGCGGGGGGAACTCTAGAGCAGGCCACAGCGTGTCCACTAGGCCAGACCCGGGAGGCGGCTCTCCACACTACCCCTCTTTACATGGGACATGATTCCCAGGGGTATGGACCTTCCTGTCAACGTGGGACAGAGATCTTGGAATGAACGGAGACTCAGCATCAAGGTATTGAGAAAATCCCTAGAATGAGCTGAGACTTAGCATCAAGGGATTGAGAAAACCTTCTCGACCAAAAGGGGGAAGAGGGAAATGAGACAAAGTGTCAATGGCTGAGAGATTCCAAACAGAGTCGAGAGGTTATCCTGGAGGTTACTCTTATGCATCAAGTAGATATCATCTTGTTATTCAAGATGTTATGGAGAAGCTGGAGGGAACTGCCTGAAAATGTAGAGCTGTGTTCCAGTAGCCATGTTTCTTGAGGATGATTGGATAATGATACAGCTGTCACAATGTGACTGTGTGATTGTGATAACCTTGTGTCTGATGCTCCTTTTATCTACCCTGTCAACAAAGGAGAACATATGGAGTAAAAATGAATAATAGGGGGAACAAATGCTAAAATAAATTTTGTTTTTAGGTGATCAATGACAGCGAGGGGTAAGGGGTATGGTATGTATAACTTTTTTTCTCTGTTATCGTTTTATTGCTTTTTCTATTGTCTTTTTATTTCTTTTTCTGAATTAATGCAAATGTTCTAAGAAATGATGAATATGCAACTAAGTGATGATATTGTGAATTACTGATTATGTATGTTGTTTTATTTTGTTTCTTTATTTTTTTAATTAATAAATAAATTTAAAAAAAAAGAAAAGAAAAAAGCAACAGTTCACCCAATATCTACCACTCTGAACTAGCCAGTTTTAATTAACATTTATTAAACGTCTTTGTAGATATCACTGTATAGGAGGATGAATGATGGCTGGCTGGATGGTTTGGATGGATTTATAGAAACATATAATTTTATAAGAATAAGAATCATTCTATACATACTATTTTTAGTACAAAAAAATCACTTAAATTTTACTAAAAGTTAAAAGAAGAAACTGAAGTAATAACTAATTTCAGATAAATGTTTCTGCATCCCCCCAAATTTTTAATCTAAACGGTTCTTCTAGAGTTAAAGAAAAAGGATAAAAATAATTAAAAGATAAAATAATAGTATCATTTTAATTTTAAACAGTATTGGCACACTACTGAATAAAATGAGGTAATCAGCATTATTTCTTCCCACCTCCCCTTGGTCAAGGTTTATAGCTTTTATATTTTGTTTTGCATTTATGATTCTCCTAACTCTGTGCTTGTTGTTCTATATTCATATGGATTTTATTAACTTTTTCAGTCTTTTAACCATGGTCTTTTCAGTCCTGTTTTGTTTGTTTTTTGATTCATCTTTTGGTTTCATCAGTTACTTTTTCAAGAAAGGCCTATGATTACTCGATTTTCTGAATTCTTTCATATCTGAGAATTTCTGCCTATTGATTTTTTGCTTTAACAGCAATTTGGGTGACCATAATATTTTAAAATTGTGATTTTATCCCACCTCCACTCCAAACTTTGTAAGGTGTGGTTATTTTCTTTCTTGCTTTCTGACGTGCTTTCTGCTTGAATATCTAAAGAATGTTTGTGTGGAAGTTTATTATTCTTCATTAGAGTGTATGCTTTCCTTTTGAAGGTTCAGCTTTTCCTTTATTTGGGGAAAATTTTTCTGAATTAAATTTCTGGATACTTTTAATGTTCCATTTGGTAATCTTAATACTTTTACTGGCTCTTCTTTGTCTTTTGTATTTTATCATCTTCTAATGTTATAATACTTTAATTTTTTTTTTTTGCTCTGTATTCACAGTTGTTTTCTCAAGCCTTTCCTCCAAATTACTAATTTGATTTTCGGTCATATCCATTGTGTTTCTTGTTATTTCTAATTTATTTATTATGTCCGTGGTCTCAGTTCTCACTTTGTTTCCTTATACAATGCAGTTCTTTTGTTTGTTTATGATGAGTTTTTATTTCTTGATTGCTTAATGTGTGTTATCTTTATAGAAACATTGCCTTTTCAGTACTATTTTTAATCTTTAAAACATTGTCTTTTTAAACTTTGTTTTAGGAATATCTGATTTTAATCTTCATGTTGCATTGCAAACACCCATGAAAAAGATATCTTTGAGTTCTTGTTTTGTAGAATTTAATTTTTTAAGTATTTCTATTGTGTGAAGCACTCATGAGGAGTCACTTTCTGTTTGTGGATTATGTTTTCTTCCATAAGAAGAATTTCTTCAATTTCTGTTTTATTTTTCTTGGGATGTATTTTAATAGGTATAGTATTATTTCTTGATATCTTGATCTGTTCAAATCTGTTTGCTCTGATAATGTAAAAGTTAATTCTCCTTGATACCATTTCTTTCTTAGTGCCAAAGGTTGTTTTCTCTAGACTGAACTTTGAGAATTATGTTGTGTTCTTGCCTTTTCTTTTTGGCCTCTGGCATAAGGGTGGTAGAAGAATAGAGTTCTCTAAGGCTGAGGACTTGATGGGGACCTGGGATTTGATCTCTCTCTTTTGCGATCCTGTTGTTGATCTTTTCACCCAGCCAGTGGACTTGGCTAGCACTGTGCTCTATTCGTTGGCAAACCCCAGGGGTCATTTCTACCTTTACTGAGGTCCCATATATTTATTATATAAGGGCATTTTTCTTAGTGCTAGTCTTCACACCCTCATTCTCCTTCTCTACAAATTGTTTGTTAGTAGTGAGAATCCTTAAGATTTTGTTAATTGATCTTTTTCCTTAATATTTCCTCGCCACCAGAAGTGGTGGGTAGGGACAAAACTATGAGACAGTCTCTTGGTGGCATAATTGGTGCCTTTGTGCAAATAAAAAAAGAGTGCTCCCTCCGGGAAGGCGCCAGGCCTTAGGTTAGCAGGTAGAACACAAGATGATTTTCATACCCGAATCACCTCAGCTAAGAACTCTTAAGTATGTGATACCGCTTACCTAGTCATACTTGAGACCCTCTCAGGAGATTGTCCTCTTCATACCAGAATCTTTTGTTTCTTGCTTTGGCTATCATTTTTTAAAAGTTTATAACATAATTTTAGGTCCTTTTTGTTTTTAGGTTGTAACTGTTGGCTTTTTAAATTTTAAATTTTGAAATAATTTCAACAACTGCAAAAAATAATACAATGGCAATAAAAGAACTGCAGTAGCCCTCCTACCCAGATACCCAGATTTACAAACTTTTAACATTTTTGTTGCATTTGCTATATTATTCTGTCATCTATACATCTATTTATTTTCATCTCTATCTAGCAGTCATTTTCTAAACATTCAAGAATAGATTGCATATAGCATGCTTCTTGAATACGTAATACCTCTGTGTATATTTCCTTAGAATAGGGATATTCACTTATGTCACCACATTAATTACAGTTATCCAGTTCAAGGAATTTAACATTGATATTCCTTTTTTTTTAGTTGACCCAGTAATGTCCTTTTGGGCAGTTACTTATTCATTATTAAATCCAGTCCAGGCTCATGTATTGCATTTAATAGTTGTTGTCTCTTCAGTCTCTCTCTCCCTCTTTTTAAAATTATGTAACATATATGCAAGCTAAAATTGCTCATCTCAGCCACTCCCAACCATATAATTCAGTGGCCTGATCACATTCACAATATTTTCTGCCATCACACCGTCTATTTACCAAAACTTTTCCATCACCACAAACAAAAACCCTGTACCCTATACATTAACTCCCCAATCCTCCTTCACCTGCTCTTGGTAACCTGTACTCTAGTAATGTTTGACTTTTTGGCTAATTTTTTTTTCTCATTTTATTGGGTAACAGTGATTCTGTTTTACTTTGTCTTTTTTCAAAAATCCTCATACATGAGTTTTCAAACTGGATTTTTTTTTATTAATTAAAAAAAATTAACTAACACAGCATTTAGAAATCATTCCTTTCTACATATGCAATCAGTAATTCTTAATATCATCACATAGATGTATGATCATCATTTCTTAGTACATTTGCATCAATTTAGAAAAAGAAATAGCAAGACAACAGAAAAAGAAATAAAATGATAATATAGAGAAAAAAATAAAAATACAAAAAATATATATAAAAAAACAAACAAACAAAAACTATAGCTCAGATGCAGCTTCATTCAGTGTTTTAACACAATTACATTACAATTAGGTAGTATTGTGCTGTCCATTTTTGAGTTTTTGTATCTAGTCCTGTTGCACAGTCTGTATCCCTTCAGCTCCAATTACCCATTATCTTATCCTGTTTCTAACTCTTGATGGTCTCTGTTACCAATGACATATTCCAAGTTTATTCTCTAATGTCGGTTCACATTAGTGGGACCGTACAGTATTTGTCCTTTAGTTTTTGGCTAGACTCACTCAGCATAATGTTCTCTAGGTCCATCCATGTTATTACATGCTTCATAAATTTATTCTGTCTTAAAGCTGCATAATATTCCATCGTATGTATATACCACAGTGTGTTTAGCCACTCTTCTGTTGATGGAGATTTTGGCTGTTTCCATCTCTTTGCAATTGTAAATAATGCTGCTATAAACATTGGTGTGCAAATGTCCGTTTGTGTCTTTGCCCTTAAGTCCTTTGAGTAGATACCTAGCAATGGTATTGCTGGGTCGTATGGCAAATCTATATTCAGTTTTTTGAGGAACCGCCAAACTACCTTCCACAGTGGTTGCAGCATTTAACATTCCCACCAACAGTGGATAAGTGTGCCTCTTTCTCCGCATCCTCTCCAGCACTTGTCATTTTCTGTTTTGTTGATAATGGCCATTCTGGTGGGTGTGAGATGATATCTCATTGTGGTTTTGATGCATTTCTCTAATGGCCAGGGACATTGAGCATCTCTTCATGTGCCTTTTGGCCATTTGTATTTCCTCTTCTGAGAGGTGTCTGTTCAAGTCTTTTTCCCATTTTGTAATTGGGTTGGCTGTCTTTTTGTTGTTGAGTTGGACAATCTCTTTATAAATTCTGGATACTAGACCTTTATCTGATATGTCATTTCCAAATATTGTCTCCCATTGTGTAGGCTGTCTTTCTACTTTCTTGATGAAGTTCTTTGATGCACAAAAGTGTTTAATTTTGAGGAGCTCCCATTTATTTCTTTCTTTCTTCAGTGCTCTTGCTTTAGGTTTAAGGTCCATAAAACCGCCTCTAATTGTAAGTTTCATAAGATATCTCCCTACATTTTCCTCTAACTGTTTTATGCTCTTAGACCTAATGTTTAGATCTTTGATCCATTTTGAGTTAACTTTTGTATAGGGTGTGAGACATGGGTCTTCTTTCATTCTTTTGCATATGGATATCCAGTTCTCTAGGCACCATTTATTGAAGAGACTGTTCTGTTCCAGGTGAATTGGCTTGACTGCCTTATCAAAGATCAAATGTCCATAGATGAGAGGGTCTATATCTGAGCACTCTATTCGATTCCATTGGTCGATATATCTATCTTTATGCCAATACCATGCTGTTTTGATCACTGTGGCTTCATAATATGCCTTAAAGTCCGGCAGCTTGAGACCTCCAGCTTCGTTTTTTTTTCCTCAAGATACTTTTAGCAATTCCGGGCACCCTGCCCTTCCAGATAAATTTGCTTATTGGTTTTTCTATTTCTGAAAAATAACTTGTTGGGATTTTGATTGGTACTGCATTGAATCTGTAAATCAATTTAGGTAGGATTGACATCTTAACTATATTTAGTCTTCCAATCCATGAACACAGTATGCCCTTCCATCTATTTAGGTCTTCTGTGATTTCTTTTAACAGTTTTTTGTAGTTTTCTTTGTATAGGTCTTTTGTCTCTTTAGTTAAATTTATTCCTAAGTATTTTATTCTTTTAGTTGCAATTGTAAGTGGAATTCGTTTCTTGATTTCCCCCTCAGCTTGTTCATTGCTAGTGTATTTGAAATGCTACAGATTTTTGAATGTTGATCTTGTAACCTGCTACTTTGCTGTACTCATTTATTAGCTCTAGTAGTTTTGTTGTGGATTTTTCCAGGTTTTCGACGTATAGTATCATATCGTCTGCAAACAGTGATAGTTTTACTTCTTCCTTTCCAATTTTGATGCCTTGTATTTCTTTTTCTTGTCTAATTGCTCTGGCTCGAACCTCCAACACGATGTTGAATAATAGTGGTGATAATGGACATCCTTGTCTTGTTCCTGATCTTAGGGGAAAAGTTTTCAATTTTTCCCCATTGAGGATGATATTAGCTGTGGGTTTTTCATATATTCCCTCTATCATTTTAAGGAAGTTCCCTCGTATTCCTATCCTTTGAAGTGTCAAACTGGATATTTTGAAGCATGTTTTTAAAAACACTTCTTTGATAGATTTAATGAAAGTATGTTCCTCATAGCAGTGAGAAAAATAACATTTGGTACTATAAGAACAAACACACCATTGTTTTATGATGAGTTTTTATTTCTTGATTGCCAAATGTGAATTGTTTTTATAGAAACATTGCCTTATTTTTTAATTCTTTAAAACTTTGCCTTTTTGAACATTATTTTAGGAGTATCTGATTTTAATCTTCATGTTGCATTGCAAACACTTTTGAAAGAGTACTGTGAGGTGAGCAAATCTCCCAAAGAGAACAAATTTTGTAGTTTTCTGCAGACATCTAAGGTTCGGCCTCGGAAGAAAGCAAGAAAGTACTTGTATGCAGTAGGTAAGAGCCTTTAAAAAGTAACAGATATTATCCTTATTTTCAGGATCAAAACCTTTTAATATTCTCTTGTTATTACTTTACAGTAATATGCAGATGTGCCAAATCAGCATATTTAATTTCACATACAGACTACAGATTTATAAATTGCATTTATATATTATGGTGAATGCATAAAAAATAAATAGCAACTTATTTGGTGTTTATTATCCTGTGATCTAAATCTTTGGGTTCTTGGATTGCCCAGTTATTGTCAAATAACTAATTTTAAAAAATACTGTTTTAAAGTTAAACATTTGAATTCTAGTGAAAAAAAAACAAACAAATTCTGAAAGTTGAACTGTTCAGTATCTTAGATGCTCCTTAGGGATAATAAAGATCGGTGGTTACCAAAGTGTAGTTGTGCAGGACAATTCTTAGAGGTATAAGAGGAATATATTAAAATTTCTTTAAATTTTTATTTTAAAAAGCATTAAACCTTATAAACATTTAATATACAGATTGACAGATTATCCAGAATTTTATACCTAATATGAATTTTATAAAAATGATGTGGATAATTATTTAAAATTTGTATATAATTATATGTGAAATTCTATATATACTATAATATATAAATAAATATATAACTTTTGGGTACATGATAAAAAACTTTACTCATGGGATGTACAATCAAACAAGGATTTCAAACCATTATTTCTAATTGAAAAAGACACTAATGGAAGTCATAATGCAACTTCCTAACTAGACACAGGAGGCTGTGGTTAACCTCCTTATTGTATTTAAGCCATAATTTTTCAGGACTTGGCACAGTTAAGAATTATATTTATATAATTCATATAGATATGTGAATGATAGTCTCTAAAGTATTTACTTCTTGATATGAAGTATTTATATTGAATGTTTACATTCAGATCTTCCTCATTACTGCTATTTCCATCTTAAGCAGCGATTCACTGTGTACCTCCTTTCCTGACTTTGTTCAGGTGGATATACTCGGCTACAGGGTGGTCGCTGGAGTGATAGCAGAGCCCTCAGCTGTGTAGAACGTTTTGACACCTTTAGCCAGTACTGGACTACTGTGTCTTCACTTCATCAGGCTCGATGTGGACTGGGAGTGGCCGTTTTAGGAGGGATGGTCTATGCTATTGGAGGTAACGATTAAAGTGTCTTATTTCTCTTATTAGCTCTAACTCTAAATTGGCTACATTCTTATATACTTTATATATATTGCTAGAAGCTATGGAATGCATGGATTATTTGTGTTCAAAAAATATTTATTCTGAAGCTAGCATATGTGCTGCTCAAACAGGGACACCAGAGACAAAAATATATATATATTTATTGAATGACATAATGAATATTTCAAACCAGAGGAATGCAATAATTTATCACAAGATAGAATACTTAGGCTTTGTTTGAATGAAAAGTTCTTTATAAAATGTGGCATCAAAATTTAGATTAAATTTATGATAAAAATTCTGAAAGCTGAGTACTATTCATTTTTTTAAAATGTAGACAGTAGAATATAGAAAAAACAAATCATCTAGGCAGTGGGTTATTCTCTATTAAAATCACAGGTTTTTTTTAAATTTTCTCAATTGTAAATGATAAATGAAGTTAAATAAAAGGGGATTTGAATGTTGGAGGGAAATAATTATCAGAAAAGAATCTAAAGAGAAATAAATGCTAATATTTTTAATATCTGTAATTACTTCTGCCCAATTTGTCTTTCTGGTAAGCCTGGGTAGAGCAAAGAGCTTAAGTCTTTTTTATCTCTAACCCTTACAGCTAATCTTTTTTGCTTTATTTCTAAGAATCGGTATAAAACACTAAAAGTTGTATATATCACAAATTTTTGTAATTATTTTCTGTCTACAGTACTGTCAATTTAAATTGAGAGAGAACTAAGGAATATTTTATTTTTACTTATCCTTTGGAGGAAGCATAATTGTTGCTGAAAGCCTGTATTAAAAAAAATTTTTAAATAAAAAAACCTGTTTATTAAAAAAATGAATGCATTGAATACCTCAGAAAATCCCAACAGAAAAATGAGAATTTTAAACAGTCAGCAATAAGAATTTTAAGCAAAGATTATATATAATTATTATAGAAACCATAATTATATATAATCTTTGACTAGAACTCTAATAGTTCCTTTTATTTACATTTTGGCAATTGTTGATGGTTTCATTGCATGAACTCTCCTTCTTAACCTAGGGTCACAGTGTCCTTGTGTGACATTTGTGTATGTATGTATCCTGTTTGCTAATGCCGCACAGATACTTAAGGGGGCTCTTCAAAAATATCAAAGCTTTGCTAACTGTTAATTACTATTATCAACATTGCTATCTTATATTTCTTAATGTATAATTTTAAAATAAATTTTCTTATTATGAAAGTAATTCTGGTTTGTTATAGAACGTTTTGCTATAATTGAAACACATGAAAAAGAAAATAAAAAACAGCCATATCATAATTGTTCCACCCAGAGAACTGGATGTATAGAACATTTGATATCTTTCACATTTTGGTGTATTTCCTTCCAGACATACATATCTGAGCTCATATTCAAAGTATTGTGGTTTTTTTCATTGATAAAATTAAAATACCATAAAATTCACAATTTTAGAGTATATAGTTCAGTAGTTTTTAGTATATGCACAATGTTGTACAATCCCCCTCTGTAATTTCCAGAGTATTTTCATCACCCAAAAAGAAATACTGTGCTGAGTAGCAGTCACTTCCCATTACCTCCTCTCCCATTCCTCCCCCAACCCTTAGCAACCACTAATCTACTTTCTGTCTCTTTGAATTGCTTATTCTAGATATTTCCTACAAGTAGAATTGTACAATTACTTGTCCTTTTGTGTTTTGCTTATTTCCCTTAGCATAATGTTTTTGTGGTTCATCCATGTTATAGTAGGTATCAAAACTTCAATCCTTTTTATGGCTTAATAACATACTATTGTATGTATATGCCATATTTTATTTACCCATTCATCATTTGATGAGTTTGGGCTGTTTCTACTTTTTATTTATTGTGAATAATGCTCCTGTGAACATTGGTATACAAGTATCTGAGTCCCTGTTTTCAGCTTTTTTGAATATGTGCCTAGAAGTTAAATTGCTAGGTCATATGATAATTCTGTTTACCTTTTTTTTGGGGGAGGGGTGCATGGGCTTGGAATTGAACCCAGGTCTCTTGCATGACAGACAAGCATTCTGTATGTTTAACTTTTTGAGGAACAACCAAACTGTTTTCCACAGTGGCTGCACCATTTTACATTCCCACTAGCGATGTGTGAGGGTTCCAATTTCTTTATATCTCACAAACACTTATTATTTTCCACTGTTTTTGTAATAGCCATCCTAGTGGGTACAAAGTGGTATCTTGTGGGTTTTGATTTGCATTTTCCTAATATAGGCTTGTTTTATATAGGTTTTAAAATATATAATTAGTATCTTACTATGGGTTTCCAAAATTTTTCTCTTTACAGTATATGTAGGAAGAGATCTTTACTAATCAGTTTATAGAGAACCACCTCAGTAAAAAAAAATCTCCTTTATGTGCATGTGTGTATTTCAGTAGGATATATATTGAAAAATGAAATTGCTGCATCAGTGGTGTGGCACAATGTTAGTTTTAACAGATAATATCAAGTTGTCTTCACCAACAATGAACTAGAGTACTTGTTTCTTTACTCTTCTATCAATACATTATTAAACTTATTAATTAAAAAAATTTTGTTGATATATATTATATATTCGCATACCAGGTAATCATCCAAAGTATACAATCAGTAGTCACAGTATCATCATATAGCTGTGCATTTATCTTCACAATTGACTTTTTTTCTGTTTTTGTGAAAAATAGCATATGCGAAAAAGCAATAACACATCACAACAATTAGTTGTAGAAGAGATTTCAGAATTTGGTATGAGTTACAATTCTGCGATTTTAGGTGTTTACATCTAGCTGTTCTAAGGTAGTGAAGACCAAAAGAAATGCCAATATGATGATTCAGCAATCATACTCATTTGTTAAACACTGCTTTCTCTGTATAACTCCATCATCACCTTTGATCTTTCTCGTACTCTTTGTGGGTATTTGGGCTGAGCCTGTTCTAACTTTTTCATGTTGGAAGGGGCTGTTGATAATATGGGATAGGAAGATGGAACTAGTTGATGTTCTAGAGAGGCTGGCCCCTCTGCATTTCAGAACTTATCTGATATTTGTATTTTCTATTAGTGAAGTTGAGCATCTTTTCACTTGTTGATTGGCACTTGTATTTTCTCTTCTGTGAATTACTAGTTCATGTCTTCTGCCCTTTTTCCTATTTGGTACTTGTATGTACAGGTCTTTCTCTGCTCATGTACTCTGCTTTCTCTCCTCTTAGCTGCTGGTGTAACTGTTCCTACTCTTGTTTTCTCCACCTATGTACTAAATTATATCCCCTCTTGCTAATTCAAGAATCTCGTTCTTGCAGTTATCTCCTCTCTACAGCATCATCAGTTTTTTCCTGTCTTCAGAATTATTCCATTAGCAAACATACTGTAATATTTCCCACCTTAAAAAACAAACCCTCTGTTGACCTAACATCCATCTCTAGTTTGCCTCATTTCTCTTCTCCTTTGATAGAAAATTAGAGTTGTCTTTGTTTGCCTCCCCCTCCATTGAGCCCACTCCAATCAGGTCATCTGATTTTCATCTTTGTCAGCTCACTGAAACCATTCTTAATAAGGTCACCAGAGACCTCATCATTTTCAAAACCAGGGGTCAATTCTCAGTTTCACGTTACTCAGTCTCTCGGAATCATTTGACACAGTACTTCCCACTTCTTGAAATGCCCCTCCCTTCTCCACTTTTTTTTTTGGCTTCTGGGTTGTTGAAGTGTCCCTGTTTTCTACTTACTTCACTGCTAGTTGCTACTTGGTGTTGTGTGTGTTTTTTTTTTTTTTTAACAAAATATTGGATTCCCTTTCTCTTTTAAACTTCTGAATATTAGAATGTTCCAGGATTTAATTCTAAGATAAATACTCCCTATCTAAATTTACTCTCCTAGTAATCTCATCTAGCCCCATGACTTTAAATACCATCTATATGCTGATGACTCTCAAATTTAAATGTGTTTCTCACCCCTGAACTCTAGACTTGTATATCCAGCCATCTATTTGATCTTCACTTGGTACTTCAGACTTAACTTGAATAAACTAAACTCTTGATTTCTTTTCCTCCTAAATCTGTTTCTGTCCCAGGGTTTCCCATCTGATAGATGGTATCATTCACTCAGTGCCTCAGGACAAGACTTTGATCATCCTTGATATTGCTTTTTCTTTCACAGCCCATATACAATCCATCTGTAGATGAAGAAAGCAACCATTTTCTACTGCCTGTACCAGTACTGACTGAATCTAAGTCACCATCATCTCTTACCCTAGTTTCCCTGCTTTGTTTTTATTTTCCCTGCTTTGTTTTTATTTCCCTGAAGTCTATTCTGTACATTGTGACCTGAGCTATTCTTCTAAAATTCAGGTCTGATTATATCATTACCCTGTTCTCAATTTTACAGTGGTTTCCTGTTCACTTAAAAATCCAGTCTTTACCATAGCCTCCCAATGCCCTTACATTATTGGCTCTTGTCTATTAGTCAAATCTCACTTCCTATTATTCTCCCCCTCATTATGTTCTAGATATGCTGCTCTTCTTGCTTTTCTCTTAGAAAAGTTACTTGAGTTTTACTTTAATTGCCTCAGTTTTCTTAGTTGTAAAAGGATGACATGGAAATTATTTGAATCCTTAATGGTGATACCACTTCAAAAAAAATGATTGTACTGGTATTTATATTTACCTGTGTCATTATCTTTACCAAAGATCTTTTATTTCTTCATGTTGCTTCAGTCAACGCTTCAGTCAATTGTCTGAATTCCCTTTAGCATTTCTCTTAAGGATGATCTAATGGTGGTGAAATCCCTCAGCTTTTGTTTTGTTCTTCCCTCATTTTTGAAAGAGCATTTCAAATATGTCTTCCCATTGTGTTTTTTGCTTCCATGGTTTCTGTTGAGAAATCAACACTTAATCTTATTGAGGCTCCTTTGTATGTGTCACATTGCTTCTTGTGCCTTTCAGAATTCCGTTTTTGGCATTCAACAGTTTGATTACAGCATGGCATGGTGTGGGTTTATTTGGATTTATCCTGTTTGGAGTTCATTGAGCATCTTGGATATGTATATTCATGTCTTTTGATAAATTTAGGAAGTTTTTGGCCATTATTGCCTTGAATATTCTTTCTGCCCTTTTTTCTCTTCTTAGTCTGGTACTCTCCCAATGCGTATATTGATATACTTGATGGTGTTCCACAGGTTCCTCATGCTCTGTTCACTTTTCTTCATTCTTTCTTTTTTCTACTCCTCAGACTAGATGGTTTCAATTATATTATCATCAAGCTCACTGATTCTTTCTTCTGCTAGCTCCAGTCTGCTGTTGAGCCCCTCTAGGGAACTTTAATTTTCTGTTATTGTGGTCCTCAGCTCTCTTTGGTTCCTTTTCATAATTTCCATTTCTCCACTTATATTCTCTTAGCTTCATTTATTGTCTTTGTATTTCCTTTAGTTTTTGTTTTCTTTAGCTCTTTGAGCATATTTAGAATTATTTGTTTCAAGTCTTTGTCTGAAATGTGCCAGGTCTGATCCTCCTCATTGATGGTCTAATGCTTTAATCTTCTCTTTTGCTTGGGCCATCATTTACTGTTTCTTTTTATATTTTGTAATTTTTTGTTGGAACTTGGACATTTTAATAATTTAATATGTTATCATTGGAATTTAGACTCTGAGTCATATGTTCCTTAAGTTTGTATCTAGTTAGTGTTATGATAGAGCTTTCCTTGAATGCCAGGAGTTAACAATAAAACAATAAAAGAAAAAAGAAAAGAAAACCTCTTTTGCAGTCTTTACGGACTAACCTGTGGGAATACTCTCCTTTCAAGCTTGAGTATACCAGGAGCTTGCAGAATAGCTCCAGGCCAAAGTGTAGAGGCCTGCCTGATCCTTTCTTTGCATGCATCTTGTCTTGGGTGTGAGCTTTTGGCTTCAGGAATTCCCCCATTTACATGGATATGTCCCTTCTTCCTTATGAAATAGTTTTCTCATAATCCTAGAAACTGCACTGTATGCCCTAAACCAAGCAGTCCCTTGTCCCAGGCAGCACAACTTGATTATTCTCTTATAGGATTCAGTAGGAGAGCACAGTGAATCTTTTATATGCAGGGCAAGTTCTGGAATAATAAGTATCTCAGGCTACCACCAGACATACTAGACCAGTCATACATTCTCCCAGTATGTGCACAAGTGTCACTCTGCTTCCTCCAGAACTGGGACCAGTGCAGGGGATTTGCATTGGTAGCACAGGCCGGCTCCTTGCTGAGCTAGTATGGGAATGGGGAAGGGGCCAGCCAGGGTACCATAAGATCCTACCTCTTTTAAATGGCCTTATTCTTGAATTGGCACTTGCCTTGTTACTGTGATTCTTTAACTTTTTCTGGAGCTTTTAGAAAGATGTTTCTGCCAGTTCTCATTGGTTGTTCAAAATGAACAACCTTCTGCGGAAGGATGGAATCCTGAAGAATCTCATTCTGCCATCTTGATTGGGGCGGATCCTTTAACTCCATAATGTTTATATTTTTCACTTTTGGATATAGAATATAGTACATTAATGCCTACAGGGAAGTGCATAAATATATCTACAGTTAGATGAACAATTTATGAAACTTTTAAAATAATCATTTCCCTTTGTGTTTATATCCTTTTTTATTTTTTACCAGCTATATAGGCTCTTCTAAGCAATATACTTATGTTTGTATATTTTTGAACTCAAAATGGATTATATAAGTGTTCTTGCTGTAATTTGCTGAACATTGTTTCTGAGATTTATTTGGGTTTTTTCTTTCATGTAGTCATTGCCGTACAGTTTCCTATATTATACCCTGGACTGTATCAAAATTTATTTATTCGTTCTATTATTGTGAAAAAAATGGGTGTTTTTCAGTTTTTTACTTAATTTAACCATTCTAAATAATTGACAGACATTAGATTGTTTCTAGTTTTTAACTATTAACAAGGTTGCAATCAAAACTCCTGTTCATACAAACAAGTACCCCTGCATGAGTTTCTCTGTGGTAGATTCCTAGGAGTGAAATGCTGGATCAGAATGTATTCAGACCTTCAATTGTGCTAGATAATGCTGTTTTAGTTTTCTAAAGCTGCCAGGATGCAATATACCAGAAATAAGTTAGCTTTTAAAAATGGGAATTTGTTAACTTATAATTTACAGTTCTTAGGCTGAGAAAATTTCCCAAATAAGGCATCAGTAGGATGATACCTGGGCTCTGAAGAAAGGCCACTGGCATCTGGGACAGTTCTGTCACATGATGTCAT
This sequence comes from Tamandua tetradactyla, assembly GCF_023851605.1. Lineage (NCBI taxonomy): Eukaryota > Metazoa > Chordata > Mammalia > Pilosa > Myrmecophagidae > Tamandua > Tamandua tetradactyla. Next base: position 177,464,280 of record NC_135328.1, read on the forward strand.
CTACTGGTTCTTTGCTCCTGGATTCCATTGCTTTCAGCTTTGGATTCCAGTGGTTTTCTGTCTGAGCATCTGTGGGTCCTCTCTTAGCATATCCGGGTCTATTCTCCTTCTGTGAACTCTCTAGATATTTCTCTCTAAGCTCTCTCAGTATTTCTGCCTTTTGTCCTCTCATAAAGGACTCCAGTAGAGGATTAAGACCCACCTTGCATTAGGTGAATCACATCTTAATTAAAGCAACCTAATCAGAATGTCCCACCCACAATAGGTCTGTACCCATAAGAAGAGATTAAAAGAATGTGACCTTTTCTTGGGTGCATAACAGCTTTAAACCAGCACAAGTGCCACAGTGTTTTCCAAAGTGGATGTGTCATTTTATACATCATCTATATTTTTTCTAACTCTTAGTGTTGTCAAACTTAAATTTTTTTGCCTGTTTTTTGAAATTTAATAACTCTTTGTGGACTTAAATCTACATTTTCATTTTGATTTTTTTGCCATTTGGGTTTCTTCTTTTAAGAAGTGACTTTTCAGGTCTGTGTCCTGTTTAAAAACAAATTATCTGTATTATTGTAGGTGTGTCAGGGGTCCCCCAAACTACCCTAGATCAGAGATTTGCCAGAAGGATTCACAGGACCCAGCATGTAGTTGTACTTAGAGCTAAGATTTATTATAGTGAAAAGATACAAAACAAAAATCAATGGGAAAAGGTACATGGGGTGAAATCTAGAGGAAACCAATTGAAAGCTTCCAAGAGTACTCTCCCAGTACAGTCACATAGAATATGCTTCATTCCTCCAGCAATAGTTGTGACAATATGTGGAAAGTATTTTCTCCCGGGGACACTCATTACAGACGTAGTGTCCAAGGTTTTTGTAGGAAGCTGGTCTCATAGCATCTTGTTAGCATGTACCAAAATCCTAGACTCTCAGAAGGAAAGCATGTGTTCAGCATAAACCCTATTGTTTGTAGAAACAGTTTAGATCCAATGAGCTGCAATTATCATTTAGCGGAAATTTAATATCAGTGTAGGAAGCTGTTTAACTGCCAAGACTCCAGCCAAGGCCAGACCCCAGCCAAGGTTCAAGCTTGTAAGCAGGCCTTTCTAAGAATAGACATTTTCAGCCTGCTATTTTAACTCTTTTCTGTGTAGGATTTTATCTACATTCAGGATTCTACTCTTTCATAAGGTTATATATGCTGCATATATCTTCTCCTACTCTCCTCTTCATCTTTCACTCTCTTTGTGATATGTTTTGATAAACAAATGTTTTTAATTATACTGTTGTCAATCTACTTTTTCCCTTTATAGATTAGTGTTTCTTATGTCTTATTTAAGAAGTCCTTCCAAAGTCATGAGGATAAATTCATGTATTCCTTTTTAAAATTTTATAATTTTGCCATTCACATTAATGTCTGTAATCTACTTAGAATTGAGTTTTTATAGATAGTATGAAGTACATAACCAGTTTTATTTTTTCCTCATGTATATAACCATTATCCTTCTATAAAAGATTTTTGTTTCCTACCTCTCTACAGTACCATCTCTCTCATTATTCAAGTAATCATATATGTGTGGATGTGTTCCTAAAATTTCTGTTTCATTCGTCCCTTTTTCTATCCCTATTTTAATTACTGTATCTTTATTATAAGGCTTTATATCTGTTAGGGCTGTTTCTCTCTCATTATTATTTTTTGGAGGGCTTTGTACTTCCATAGGAATTTCAGTATCTGTTTATCTAACCATTAAAAACATAGAATTTTGATTGGGGTTGCATTGAATCTATAAATCAGTTTGAGAATAATTATCATCTTTATAATATTGTCTCTCTTAATCCATGAACATGATATATCTCTTCATTTATTTAGGTGTTCTTTAATTTAAAATTTTATCTAGATAAAGTTTATATATTTTATTCATAGAGGCATTGTACAATCTTTGGTTAAAATTTACTCCTAGGTATGAGATATTTTCAAATTCTATTTTAAGTGGTATTTAAAAAAAATTATTTTCTGTTTGTTGCTAGGTAAACATCACGTTAAAACCCAAATTATATCAGGACTAGGTATCCAAACTGATACATGAAAAAATCTAGAAATGTTAAAATGCAAATTGTATTCTCAAAAATTACAGATTATTTGGGTACTAGAATTAGAAATAAATAATAGGAAATTGTGCCTTTGCTTTGTAAGTGGGCTTTAATAAATGACAGTACTGTGCATTCAAATTAATGCTTGTTATACCATTATAATATGCAGTATAAAATCAGGCATAATGGTTGAATTTCTGACGATAGGGAATGCTACTGAATGTTGTATTATAGTTGTAGTCTGTTTGCATTACAAAACCTTGTAATGTTTGTCTCTTTTATTAACTCAGGTGAAAAGGATTCGATGATTTTTGACTGTACTGAATGCTATGATCCAGTTACTAAACAATGGACAACCATGGCTTCAATGAATCATCCCCGCTGTGGCTTGGGAGTGTGTGTGTGTTATGGGGCTATTTATGCTTTGGGTAATTATATTGTTCAATTTAAAGCTATCTAAGATTATTTTGAATTCTTAGTCAGATTCTAATTAGAGATGTTCCTTTTCTTCCATAAAAAATTTCTGTCTTTTCAGCTTTGAACATTGTTATTCTCAAAATTGTATTACTTGGAGAATATTGTCAAGTCTGGAGTTTTTAGGAGATGGAGATAAAATTTTTCCAGTGAAGTAACAGTTAAAACTGGTCAGCTATGTATAATTTTAATTAGACATATAACATTTTTACCACTCTGTATAGTGTTCTAGTTATGTCTAATATTAAAAAGGAGCATATCCCAAAATTAAAGGTATCTAATTGGAGGTTCTGCACTGTATTATTTTAATTATTGCAGGTTTAGTGAATGATTTTGAGTAAATTACTGACCTACTTTTTTTTTTGTGTGTGTGCTTGTGCCTGTTCTATTGCCCTTTTTATTTTCAAAAGCAGTTTGCTGGAAGTCATCCCATTCCCAAGTGTGACCTTTTTGAATTAGCATGTACAACAGTATGAATATTTGAACTAAATGGGAATGAAAATTCTCAATATCCAAGTAGTCCTAGAAAGGTCATTGATTGCTTTGGCATATGTATTTTAGGAAAATGTTGCACCTTATTAATTACCACAGAAGGAATAGTTTTTTTCTTACCTGACCAGGTAATACCCAATAATTTGACAGAACAGACAGGGCCTTATAGTTTGACACATTGATTTTCCATCCCCATCTCTCTAAATGGGATACTAAGGGTTATGACATGTCTTCTGGTTCTAAAAGAGAATCATTAGGTTACATTATTCTAGTTTGCTAGCTGCCGGAATGCAATATACCAGAAATGGAATGGCTTTTAAAAAGGGGGAATTTAATGAGTTGCTAGTTTACAGTTCTAAGGCCAAGAAAATGTCCCAATTAAAACAAGTCTATAGAAATGTCCGATCAAAGGCATCCAGGGAAAGATACCTTGGTTCAAGAAGGCCGATGAAGTTCAGGGTCTCTCTCTCAAGTGAGAAGGCACATGTCGAACACAGTCAGGGCTTCTCTCTCGGCTGGAAGGGCACATGGCGAATACAGTGTCATCTGCTAGCTTTCTTTCCTGGCTTCCGGTTTCATGAAGCTCCCCGGGAGGCGTTTTCCTTCTTCATCTCCAAAGGTCACTGGCCGGTGGACTCTCTGCTTCATGGTGCTGCAGCATTCTCTGCTCTCTCTGAATCTTACTGACCTACTTTGATTATCTGCCTAACAAATGTTATAATCAGTATTGTTTTGGAGAAGATTATACGTTGACTTAGCCCTTAGTCTCAATTCTTTCCTATATATCACTCCTCTTTCAACTTACTTTATAAAATAGTTTCCTGCCCCTATCAACACCTACAGTGGAAAAAACCTGATATCAGTCACCGTGATGTGAATTTAATCCATTGTATTTATCACTATCATAAGTATTTGCATTTTGTTATTATGCCTCTAATTGTGGGAAAGAGCACTTTTCCTTTTCAAGAATTGGAAATTGTTGAAGAAATGCCATTTCATTAATGGAGGGCCTTTTTGGAGTTCCTTGTATCACACTAACTAGACTGTGTACTTTGATTAGGTTTAGAGTGGGCCTGGATTAGGATAACCATTGTAACTATGCAGAAGTTGTTTCAAAGGTAGTTTTTTCAAAATACTATATTCCCCATGCAATATGTTGAAATATATGTATTTATCTCCAGTGAACATTAGGCAGGGGATTAAAATAACTGAGTTCTACTCATAGTCACATTATAACTTTTCTTGTAATATTGAACAATTAATTATGTGATACGCATTTTTAGAAATAAGATGCTTTCATTCCAGAAATAAACACTTTTCTGTTTGGTTGCAGGTGGTTGGGTTGGAGCTGAGATAGGGAACACCATTGAGCGATTTGATCCTGATGAAAATAAGTGGGAAGTAGTTGGCAACATGGCTGTGTCACGCTACTATTTTGGGTGCTGTGAGATGCAAGGTATTTACTTTATAAATATATTTATTCAAAATATATATTTAAAATTGAGTTTGAGGCTTTGTTTACACAAAAGTATATTTTACGTCTGTTAATATTGAATTATTGACATGAGCAGTATAGAAGTTCTGCTTTATATCATTTTTATCATTGACCTTTATTTCCTATTACCAAAAGAATCTATGTTTCCAAATAGACAAGGCTAGAATTAAAAATTCCCGGTAAGCAAAAAACCTGACTAGCAAAATAAGCAATTGAATTAGCATCCATTATTGTCACTGTCTTTCCCATGAAGCCTTAGTATTTCTAAGTAGGAAGAGAATACCAAAAACGGTCTTTACAGTCTGTTTCTTAGATGTATTTTCATTGTTTTTATAAATGCATTAAAATTCAGCCCACACAGAATAGAATTCTATGACATATTTGAAAAATACCATACTGCCTATTAATGTAGTATACAGACATTATTTTGTCTACTGTATCCTAAGAGATAGGTAGTACATACTGTCAAACAGAACCTAATTCTTTGTCCAGGGTCAGAAAGCAGATTTGTATGCACCTGTGAAGTAGTAAGCTATCTGCCCATAGCTGATTGATAGCTCAACCCGCTTATGTCCCAGCGCATGTTCCTTCTGCTTTGGGAGTATCTCTGATTTCCAGTAGCATTTAAATGTGCAAATTACATGATATAAACTACATACTATTATTTAATATTTTATTGTTCTCTAGTTGCTTCTTATGCATTATTTTTATATTCTCATCTAAAACCATAGAGATAGAGAAGAATCTTGGTGATTATCTATTTCAACCTTTTCATTTATAAATGATGAAGCTGAAGATCAGGGAGATGTGAGTTCTCTTTTCTCATAACTGGTTACTGGCAAAGCTGGAACTAAACCCAAGTTTACTAACATTTAGCCCAAGTTTCCTTTTTTCCCTCTTTATTAGAGAGACTGTAGGTTTACAGAACAATCGTGATAAAATGCAGAATTCCCATATACCACCCCACCAACAACACCTTGCATTGGTGTGGAACATTTGTAACAGTCGACGATAACACATTTTTATAATTGTACCATTAATTAAAGTCCATGCTTTAAATTAGGGTTCGCTGTGTAGTGGATTTTAAAAAATATATATTCTGTTAGCATATGTACAATCTAACATTTCTCTTTTTAATCATATTCAGATATAATTTCAGTGCTCCTAACTGCATTCGCAGTGTTATGCTACCATTACTACCATCCGCTTACCAATACATTTCCTTCATTCTAAATAGGAATCTGGTACCTTTTAAGCCTTAACTTCCCATTCCCCAGCCCTACTCCATCCCATCTAAAATCTTATATTCTACAATCTGACTCTGAGTTTGCTTATTCAAATAGTTTCAAATCAGTGAGATCATATTGTATTTGTCCTTTTGTGTCTGGCTTATTTCACTCAACATGATGTCTTCAAGGTACATGTTATCACAGGTATCATGACTTCATTCTTTTTTATGGCTGAATAATATTCTATCATATGTATATACCATATTTTATTTATCCATTCTTCAGTTGATGCCAAGTTTCCTTTTTAAATGCCATTCTTTATAACTAATAACTCATTACTCTAGAACATAGGAAAGATGGTGGGCACTCAAAAATAATTGTAGATTGTAAGAACTGTGAGTTTCAAATAAAATTTAATAAGGGACTCTCTATAAATTACATTCTGTACTATAGTAATTGATCCTGATACCTTAATCTAGCCCAGTAACTATTTTAATTTAAATTCAGTTTTTTTATTCTAATTTAGTCCATTTAAGCAGCAGGTAGGCTGTCACCAAACACTGCCATGTCATTCCCTACTTAAGTGCATGACTTTTTTTAGGAGAAAAATCCTCTTCCTTCCCTTTTTTTACCTGCAGATAATAACAATGGATTTGGATGCTCTAATCACCAAGCAGCCAATAAGATGGGAAATCCTTGTCAGGGCAGAGTGTTTTGTTATAGCATCTTTAAGTTCTTTAAAAATTCAATGCCACTTTAAATTTTTACTCAAATTCTTTTACATGCTTAAATGTGAGATGTGATGAGCTAGATAGAAATTGATTTTCTCTCTAAAATAATATAGTAAGCCATGCATTAAATAAAGCATCAGCATAGCAAACTTAGATCACAAGTATTACTTTTTTATTATTAATTATTTGTATCCTAGTTTCTGTAATGTCTGAATGAAAATATCTCATTGGCAGGTTTAATTTATGTAATTGGGGGCATCAGCAATGAAGGAATAGAGCTTTGTTCTTTTGAAGTTTATGATCCACTTTCCAAGCGTTGGTCTCCACTTCCTCCAATGGGAACTAGGAGAGCATATCTTGGAGTGGCTGCACTCAATGACTGCATCTACTCTATTGGAGGATGGAATGAAACACAAGATGCTCTTCATACTGTAGAAAAATATTCCTTTGAAGAGGTAAGTTGGATGATTTTGAATATTTAGTATTTTTTAATGTTTTTGATGTGTGTAAGATCTGTAACAATTTGCTTTCTTTCATTCATAATATTGATAATTTGTGTCTTCTCTTTTCTTATTTTTTCATTTCAAAGAAACAGTTTTTGGTGTCATTGAATTTTTCTACTACGTGTTCATTTTCTATTTCATTGCTTTCTGCTCTTTATTTTTTCCTTTATTCTACTTATTTTGGGTTTAGTTTGCTATTCTTTACTAGATTTTTTAAATGGATACTTAAATAATTGATTATAGAACTTTTTTCTTCTATAATATAATCCTTTAAGCTATAAATTTCCCTCAAGCACTGCTTTAACTACATCCCACAGATTTTTACATGCTGTGCTTTATTTAGCATTTCTCTTGAAACGTATTCTAATTTCTGTGGTAAATTCTTCTTTGACCAATGGTTGTTAGAAGTATTTTATTTAATTTCCAAATACCTGAGAATTTTCCAGAAATCATTTGTTACTGATTTCTAATTTAATTCCATTGTGATTAGAGAACAGACTTTGTGTGGTTTCTGGCTTGGTAAATGTCTCGTGTGCACTTGAAAAGCATTTGTATTCTGGTGTTGTTGGGTATAATGTTCTATAAATGTTAGTTGGAAAGGAATGTCATTATTGCAGGGTGCTGAAAATAAATGATAATTAATACTTCAAAATGTCACCTTATGTGTGAGACTAAAGCAAAAAATGTTTGTTACAAAATTTATATTTTGACTAGAGTATTTCCTAATATAACTCATGTAGATAGTTTGATTGAATGTCATAAGTACTTGGAATCTCAGGTAGCACATGAGATTTTGTTGGTCTGTCCAGAGTGATCCCCCGATGAATCCCAGAATGATTTGATCAGTGACTGGAAAAGTGTTTGCAAGCCCCCTTCGGGGAATGGTGAGAGTGGGGAGAAATTCAACTTCCCCAAGTTGAATTCTTGATATTCTCACAAGCAGTGTGGACAACCAAAGCTATAGGCTGAGCCCCCAGTCTTAGGGTTTGTTCACATGAAACTTAACCCCACAAAGAATAGGTCAAGTCTACTCAAAATTTAGGCCTAAGAGTCACCCCCAAGAGAGCCTCTTTTGTTGCTTAGATGTGGCCTCTCTCTCCAGCCAACATGACGAGCAGTCTCATCACCCTCCCCCTCTCTGCGTGGGACATGACTACCAGGAATGTGGACCTTCCTGGCAATGTGGGACAGAGATCCTGGAATAAGCTGAGACTCAGCATCAAGGGACTGAGAAAAACCCTAGAATGAGCTGAGAATTAACATCAAGGGATTGAGAGAACCTTCTCGACCAAAGAGGGAAGAGTGAAATGAGACTAAGTGTCAATGGCTGAGAGATTCCAAACAGAGTTGAGAGGTTATCCTGGAGGTTATTCTTATGCATTAAGTAGATATCACCTTGTTGTTCAAGATGTAGCGGAGAGGCTGGAGGGAACTGCCTGAAAATGTAGTGCTGTGTTCCAGTAGCCATGTTTCTTGATGATGATTGAACAATGATATAGCTTTCACAACGAGACTCTGAATGTGAAAACCTTATGTCTGATGCTCCTTTTAGCTACTATATCAACAGAAGAGTAGAACATATGGAATAAAAATAAATAATAGGGGGAACAAATGTTAAAATAAATTCAGTTTGAAATGCTAGTGGTAAATGAAAGCGAGGGGTAAGGGGTATGGTATGTATAGTCTTTTTTTTCTCTATTATCATTTTATTTCTTTTTCTGTTGTCTTTTTATTTCTTTTTCTAAATCGATGCAAATGTACTAAGAAATGATAAATAGGCAACTATGTGATGATATTAAGAATTACTAATTGTATATGTAGAATGGAATGATATCTAAATGTTTTGTTTGTTAACTTTTTTTAATTAATAAAAAAAAGTTTAAAACTTAAAAAAAAATGTTAGTTGGTCAAGTTGTTTTTCAGTGTTGTTTAGATCTCCCTTAGTCGACTGACTTTCTGTCCAATTGTTCTGTCAACTACACAAAAGCAGTTTTGTGATCTGTTGTAATCTGTGTTGTAATCCATCTGTAATTATGGGTTTGTTTATTTCTTATATTAGTTTTATTAGGCTTTGATTCACATATTTTGAAGCTCTGTTACTGGGTGTATAAGAGTTGGGTTATTATGTCTTCTTGATGACTTGAGCCTTTTATTATCATGAAATGTTCTCTTTGTCCCTGTTAATGTTCTTTGTTCTGAAGTATATTTTGCTGATGCTAATGTAGCCGTTCCAGTTTTCTTCTGACTGGGGTTTTCTTTCCTTCTGCTTTTAATTTATCTGTCCTTATAAAATGTTTCTCTTGTAGATAGCATATAGTTGTGGGTTGCTTACTTTTCATTTTAATTTTCTTCATTATGTGTTTTTCTTTTCACAAATTTCTATAATAGACATCTACTATTTTTATATCAGAAAGAAAATGTAAGTTTTTGGCCAGGTGCATATTGAGCTTTCCTTGATTGTTAAAAATCTAGTTTATCTATCTTCTAGTATCACTTATTTTTGTTGATTTATTTATGATATAAAACAGTTTCCAGCAATAACCAATAGTAGAAAAGACTCATCTAAAACCTGTTTGCTCTTTTTGGCAAGTTTGCTTGGAGCTGTGTTCTTGGTGACAGCTTTGGTGCCTTCGGACAAAGCATGCTTGAACAGCTCCTTGGGCAGCAGCAGAGTCAGTGCTCTCTGTTTCTCCCTGTAGGTGATGGTCAAGTGCTTGTTGTAATAAGCCAGGTGAGACACCTTGCCCACAACGTACCCAAAGCTGTCATTGAAACAAGTTCATGGCCTTGAGTGAGTGGCTGGTGTTGGTGTCAGGGTGACCTTATATGTGGAGATGGAGTAACTTTCCTTGAGGCTGTGCTTGTGCTGCTTGCCATCCTTTTTCAGGCCTAAGTCACCACCTTCTTGGAACCCCCTTTTTTTGGTTTGGAATAGACTTGACTGGTTTGGGAATCTTAAAAACTCCATATACTAGAAAAGCAGTGGCTTGTAGTCACAGTCTGACAATGTTTGACTTTTAAAAGTAGTCTATATTTATAGTTTATACTATTTTTATTTTTTATTTGATGTATATGTAGAAATGGCTGGTTTTTAGTCTCCTATCTTGTACAGTCTGGTTTTTGTTCTCTTTTTCCTCTTTTATAACTTTATGTTGATTATTTTAGTGTTTTTAATATTCTAGTTTTTCCTCTTTTATTGTCTAATTAGATGTTTCTCTTTTCCTTTTTCTTTTACTGGGTACTTTAGTTTCTACAATTTTTTTTTTTAAATGAGCAAACAAAATTTATTAGGTACACGTATAAGAGGACATGTAGACATTCTTTCAAAGACAAAGGTGTGGGAGTTGGGAGGCCTCCAGATACTGTTTTTTTTCATACACTTTAAAAATATATATTTTTATTTATAGATCTTCACACACATACATTCCATAATGCTGTATAGTCACATGGCTCATAATATCATCACATAGTTGTGTGTTCATCACCATGATCATTTTTTAGAACATTTGCATCACTCCAGAAAAAGAAATAAAGAGAAAAAGCGCATACATACTATACCCCTTACAACTCCCTCTCATTGACTACTAGTATTTCCATCTACCTTATTTATTAATTTATTTTACCCTTTGCCCCCATTATTTATTTATTCTTTTTTTAACTTTTTTTATTAATTAAAAAAAATTAACAAACAAAACATTAAAATATCATTCCATTCTACATATACAATCAGTAACTCTTAATATCATCCCATAGTTGCATATTCATCATTTCTTAGAACATTTGCATAGATTTAGAAAAAGAAATAAAAAGACAACAGAAAAAGAAATAAAATGATAACAGAGAAAAAAAAAGATTATACATACCATACCCCTTACCCCTCGCTTTCATTTACCACTAGCATTTCAAACTGAATTTATTTTAACATTTGTTCCCCCTATTATTTATTTTTATTCCATATGTTCTACTCTTCTGTTGATATAGTAGCTAAAAGGAGCATCAGACATAAGGTTTTCACATTCAGAGTCTCGTTGTGAAAGCTATATCATTGTTCAGTCATCATCAAGAAACATGGCTACTGGAACACAGCACTACATTTTCAGGCAGTTCCCTCCAGCCTCTCCGCTACATCTTGAACAACAAGGTGATATCTACTTAATGCATAAGAATAACCTCCAGGATAACCTCTCAACTCTGTTTGGAATCTCTCAGCCATTGACACTTAGTCTCATTTCACTCTTCCCTCTTTGGTCGAGAAGGTTCTCTCAATCCCTTGATGTTAATTCTCAGCTCATTCTAGGGTTTTTCTCAGTCCCTTGATGCTGAGTCTCAGCTTATTCCAGGATCTCTGTCCCACATTGCCAGGAAGGTCCACATCCCTGGTAGTCATGTCCCACGCAGAGAGGGGGAGGGTGATGAGACTGCTCGTCATGTTGGCTGGAGAGAGAGGCCACATCTAAGTAACAAAAGAGGCTCTCTTGGGGGTGACTCTTAGGCCTAAATTTTGAGTAGACTTGACCTATTCTTTGTGGGGTTAAGTTTCATGTGAACAAACCCTAAGACTGGGGGCTCAGCCTATAGCTTTGGTTGTCCACACTGCTTGTGAGAATGTCAAGAATTCAACTTGGGGAAGTTGAATTTCTCCCCACTCTCACCATTCCCCGAAGGGGGCTTGCAAATACTTTTCCAGTCACTGATCAAATCACTCTGGGATTCATCGGGAAATCATTCTGGACAAACCAACAAAATCTCATGTGCTACCTGAGATTCCAAGTACTTATGACATTCAATCAAACTATCTACATGAGTTATATTAGGAAATGCTCTAGTCAAAATATAAATTTTGTAACAAACATTTTTTGCTTTAGTCTCACACATAAGGTGACATTTTAAAGTATTAATTATCATCTATTTTCAGCACCCTACAATAATGACATTCCTTTGTTCTTCCTCATGCCAAAAGATTTTTAAAATTTGTACATTGTACATTTCACTATTATACACTCTAGGCATTCCTAGATTATACCATCTCGATCTTTACCATCTATCTTTCTTTCTGATTTCATTTATGTCCCCAGCCCTCCTCCCTCTATCATTCTCACATGCAGCTTCATTCAGTGTTTTAACATAATTACATTACAGTTAGGTAGTATTGTGCTGTCCATTTCTGAGTTTTTATATCCAGTCCTGATGCACAGTCTGTATCCCTTCAGCTCCAATTACCCACTATCTTACCCTATTTCTATCTCCTGATGGTCTCTGTTACCAAGGAAATATTCCAAGTTTATTCACTAATGTCAGTTCATATCAGTGAGACCATACAGTATTTGTCCTTTTGTTTCTGGCTAATCACACTCAGCATAATGTCCTTAAGGGCCATTCATGTTGTTACATACTTCGTAACTTTATTCTGTCTTACAGCTGCATAATATTCCATCTTATGTAAATGTCACAGTTTGTTTAGCCAACTCTCTGTTGATGGACATTTTGGCTGTTGCCATCTCTTGGTAATTGTTAATAATGCTGCTATAAACATTGGTGTGTAAATGTCCATTTGTGTCCTTGACCTCATGTCCTTTGAGTAGAGACAGCATATACATGGGTCCTGTTTTTTAATCCATTCTGCCAGACTATGTCTTTTGATTGGAGAGTTTAATCCATTAACATTCAGTGTTATTACTGCATGGGTAGTACTTTCTTCTGCTCGTTTACCTTCTGGATTTTATATGTCATATCTAATTTTCCTTCTTTTTACCTTAACTCATAGTCTTCCTTTCTACACTCTTTTCCACACCTCTCTCTTCTGTCTTCGTATCTGTCTCTAGTGTTCCCTTTAGTATTTCTTGCAGAGCTGGTCTCTTGGTCACAAATTCTCTCAGTGATTTTTTTGTCTGAAAATGTTTTAATTTCTCCCTCATTTTTGAAGGACAGTTTTGCTGGATATAGAATTCTTGGTTGGCAGTTTTTCTCTTTTAATAATTTAAATATATTATCCCACTGTCTTCTTCTCTCCGTGGTTTCTGCTGAGAGATCTGCGCATAGTCTTATTGGGCTTCCCTTGTATGTGATGGATTGCTTTTCTCTTGCTGCTTTCAAGATCCTCTCTTTCTCTTTGACCTCTAACATTCTGATTATTAAATGTTTTGGAGTATGTCTATTTGGATCTATTCTCTTTGAGGTACACTGCACTTCTTGGATCTGTAATTTTAAGTCTTTCATAAGAGTTGGGAAATTTTCAGTGATAATTTCCTCCATTGTTTTTTCTCCTCCTTATCTATTTATTTATTCTTTATCCATATTTTTTTTTTTACTCATCTCCATACCCTGGATAAAAGAAGCAATAGACATGAGGTTTTCACAAACAATATGTATTTTTAATGTATCACAATCTATCTTCAAGTAATATCACACCATGTAACTTTTAATGTATGAAACTTACCGAAATACCCATCCGTTTATAATAGACCTTTGAACTATTGTCATCCTATAGTTTACTTCTATGTATGTTGTAAAACCCACAGTACATTGTAGTTATATTTGCCTTAAACAATCAACTAGCTTTAAAATTGTTTAATGGGAAAGTCTTTAATAATTGCCCATATATTTATTATTTCTGCTTCTGTTCAGTCTTTTATGTAGAAATGAGTTTCTACATCTTGTAATTTTCCCTTAGCCTGAAGAACTTCTTTAATATTTATTTTAGTGCAAGTCTGATGGCAATGAAGTCTCTCAACTTTTAGGTGATAGTTTTTGTTTTCTTTCAGTCCCTTAGAGAAGTGCATTTGTCTTCTTGCTTGCGTTGTTTCTGATGGGAAATCAAGTCATTCTTATCTTTATTCCCTCACATGTAATGTGTCTGTTCCTCTGGCAACTTTTAAGATTTTCCCTTTATAATAAGTTTTCAGTAATTTGATTATGATTTGTCTTGGAGTTGTAATTTAACCTGCTTAGAATCCACTGAATATCTTGGATCTGTGGGATTATAACTTTCATCAAATTGGGATCTTTTATGCCATTATTTCTTCAAATATTCTCCCACCCCTTTACTGACTCCAATTATGTGTATGTAAGACAAATAAATTGTCCCATAGGTCACTGAGGTGCTATTAATTTTATTCCGATATTTTTTCTCCCTGCTTCGGTTTGGTTACATTTCTATTCTTATTCTTCAAAGTTTGTTAAACTTCTAACTCGCTATGCCTAAAGCCATCTAGGGACTTTTTCATATCAGATATTGTATTTTTCAGCTCAATATGATCTATTTATGAATTCATTATCTTTCATTTCTGTCCTCATCCTATTTATCTTTCCCTTGAGGTTTCTTGAACATATTAGTAAAGGTAGTTTTAAAGTCCTTGTCTGCTAATTCCATTGTAATTTTTTGTGTGTTTCTAGTGACACTTTCCCTTAGTTTGACCCACATTTTTCCTGCTTCTACACATTTCTAGTAATTTTTCTTTTTGCATGGGCAGGCGCCAGGAACCGAACCCAGGTCTCCAGCATGGCAAGCAGGAACTCTGCCTGCTGAGCCACCATGGCCTGCCCCATTTCTAGCAATTTTTATAGGATGCTGGACATTGTCAATATTATGTTGTTATGTGCTTGGATTTTGAGTAAGTATTGAGTTTAGTTTTTAAGTAGCTATTTGCAAATTGAATTGGTCCTTTTGAGAATGGATGCTTGTTTTTTTAACTTTTTATTTTTAAATAATTTCAGACTTACAGGAGAGTTGCAAAATAATACAAACTCCATAAAGGGAACTCCAACCTACCTCCTCATGTATCACCCCCGCCCCCCCTTGGGTACCCAGATCCACCAAGTTTAACATTTTTCCCCATTTATTGTATCATTCTGTCTATGTCTATCATCTATATATTTATTTTCTGAACATTTGAGAGTAGGTTGCACATACGTATCCTCTGAACAAGTATATTCACTTATGTATCAACTTTAAATGCGGTTATCAAGTTCAAGAAATTTAACATTGATATAAAGCTAATCTTTTGTTGAAACCTAGACATTTGATATTTCAATGTATTATTGCTGGAATTTAGACTCTGAGGTTTCTGTTTCTTAAGCTTGTATCCAGTTAGTATATGACAGTTTTCCTAAAATGCCAAGAGGTTACAACAAAACAAAAAAAGGAAGGAAAAAAGACAACACCTTTCCCTTTTTGTGCAGATTGACCTGTGCAAATGCTCTCCTTCAAAGCTTATCCATACAATGAGTTTGGAAAATAGCTCACAGCCAGAGCAGAGAGGCCTCCCTGATCCTTTCTGCACTTGCATCCTATTTTGGGCATGTACATGTGGCCCTAAGACTTCCTCCATTTACATGGATACTAGTGCCTTCCCTTTTCTGTGAAACAGTTTCCTCATAGTCCTTGGCACTGGTTGTATGTCCTACATTCTGAGGATATACTGCATTGTATGTTCTACATCCTACATTCTGAGATACTACCAAATTGATTGGGCCAGCCATATGTGCTCCTAGTATGTGCACCAGGGTTACTCAATTCCCTCTATAAGTGGGACCACAGAAATACACTGGGAATATGGGCTGGCCTTGGACTAAGCAGATGGGGGAGATGGGGTAGGGGCCAGCCAAGATGCTGATCCTATCTCTTTTAAGTAACCTTTTTCTTGATTTGGTGCTTTTCCTTTTATTATGGTCCTCTACTGTTTTGTGGAGCTTTTAGAATGATATTTCTTTTAGTTTTTGCTAATTATTCAAAGGATGGAGCCCAGTAGTGTCTCATTCTGCCTTCTTGATCTGGGCAGAACCTTAAAAGTTTTAAATTTTGATTGTGCCCAATTTATTTTTCCTTTTGTAATATCTGCTTTTTGTGTTGTATTTAAGAAACCATTGGATTAAGAATCCAAGATTGTGAAGATTTGTGCTCATGGTTTCTTCTAATAGTTTTATGGTTTATGTGTTACATTTAGGTCTTTGATTCATTTTGAATTAATGTTTTTATATAGTAGATGGTAGGGGTCCAACTTTGTTCTTTTGCAAGTGGATATGTAGTTGTACCAGCAGCTTTTGTTGAAGAGACTATTCTTTCCCCATTTAATAGACTCAGCACCCTTGTTGAAAATCAACTAGGTGTAGATGTGATGGTTTATTTCTGTACTGTCAAGTCTATTAATTTAACTAAATATGTGTCCTTATGCCAATATCAGGCTTTCTTGATTACTGTAGCTTTGTAGTAAGTTTTGAAATTGGTTGTCAAGTGTGAGTCCTCTGACTTTATTCTTTTTTTTTTTTTTTGGTCATGACTGTTTTGTGTCCTTTGAATTTCCATATGAATTTATGTTTAGCTTCTGCATTTTTGCAAAGCCAGCTGAGATTTTCATAGGCATTGCTTTGAATCTGAAGATCAGTTTGGTGAGTATTGTCATGTCGACAATACTGAATGTTCCAACCCATGTACATTAGATGTTTTTTCATTTATTTAGGTATTCAGTTTTTTTCAATAGTGTTTTGTGTTTTTCAGTCCTTGAATTTCATTGATTAAGTTTATTCTTCAATATTTTATTCCTTTTGATGCTGTGGTAAATGCAATATTTTTCTTAATTTTATTTTTGGATTGTTCATTACTAGTGAATAGAAATACATTTGATTTTCTATGTTGATTTTGTATTCTACAACCTTGCTGTACTTGCAGTCTAATAGTTTTTT
Organism: Tamandua tetradactyla; assembly: GCF_023851605.1. Classification (NCBI taxonomy): domain Eukaryota; kingdom Metazoa; phylum Chordata; class Mammalia; order Pilosa; family Myrmecophagidae; genus Tamandua; species Tamandua tetradactyla. The sequence goes on from NC_135328.1 coordinate 177,480,969, forward strand.
CGTGGATTCCTTAGAGTTTTCTATATACAAGATCATATAGAGATGATCTATAATTAGAGATAGCTTTACTTCTTTCTTTCTTTCCTTCCAATCTGGGTGCCTTTTATTCATTTTCCTTCCCAATTGCCCTGGCTGAAACCTCCAGTACAACACTCCAACCTGGAAGTGGTGAGATTGGACAACCTTGTCTTGTTCTAAAAGAAAGGGATTTTGATTCTCATATCTGATAAGTTTAAAACGCTGGTGAATTTTAAATTCTTTTCACCTGCTGCATCATCTTAATTGGAACTACAGAAAATGAACTTTTTGAGGGCATTTTCTGTTCTTTTTGTGCAAAATGAATAGGTTTTAGTTTCAAAGAAAATGTTAATGATGTTACTTTGGTTTTTCATACATAAATTTGAACTGTTATTGTTATTATCTGCTAAAAGTTCTGCATTCTATATCCATATCCTAAAGATGATGTAAAATGCATTTCTGGTCATACAAAGTTTATTTTGAGGTGATTAAGGATAAAAAGCAAACTGTAATTGTACTTCATTAATAGAAATGAAAGATAAACAATGTGTGGTGATCTCTTTATTCATGTCAAGAGTGATTTTATGAGAAAGCAAAGATTAGTTCTCCCTAATGATAAACATAACCCAAATATTCTTATTTTTCTTAACCAGTGTGTTGGTTTGAATCTGTACATACCCCCAGAAAACATGTTCTTAAATTTAATCCATTCCGGTGGGTGAGACCTCACTGTACATAGGACCTTTTGATGTAGCCGCTTCATGACTCCCTCATTCAGGTTGAGTCTTAATCCTATTTTGAAGTCCATTATAAGAGAATGAAATTCAGATGAGAGAGAGAAAGCCACAGAAGCAAGAAGTTGAAATCAACAAAACCTGAAAGAGAAGGGAGAGACCAGCAAAAAAATCCATGTGGCCCAGGAGCCAAGGGTTGCTGATAGCCAGTCTCTGGGAAGAAAGCATCGCTTTGATGATGCCTTGACTGTACATTTTCCCAGTCTCAAAACTTTATGCTAATAAATTCCCATTGTTTAAGCTGATCCATTTCATGGTGTTTGCTTTGGGAAGCCTAGGAAACTAAAACAAGTTTTAGTACCAGGAGAGTGGAGAGCTGCTATTGCAAATACCAAATGTGTGGAAAAGGCTTTGTTTTTGGGTGATGGGTAGAAGCTGGAAGAATTGTGAGCTGTTTGATAGAAAAGCTTAGATTGCTTTGAAGAGATAATTTGTAGAAATATGTATGCTAGAAATACTTTTGATGAGGCATTTGAAGAAAATGATCAATGTGTTATTGCAAACTGGAAGAAAGGTGATTTTTGTTTTCAAGAGGCATAGAACTTGGCAGATTGAGTTCGGATGTTGGATGGAAAGCAGAATTTGAAAGCATTGAGATTGGATATTTAACTGAGGAGATTTCCAAGCTAAGTATAACTTGGTTTCTCTTTGCAGCTTATAGTAGAAGGTGAAAGTAAAGGGATAAACTGAGAACTGAAATTCTGGGCACAAAGAAACCAAAAATGGATGGTTTTAAAAATTCTGTGCTCTCAGAAAGTGAGTCCCCAGAGAATAGTGCTCCATTTGAGGGTTTAACTGAGTATGGAACCAGCTACCTATTTCTGTGGAAATCAGGAATGGAAATACAGTTACCCAGAAAGGATTTGTGGAAAGTTCTTTTGTCTGGTGGTTTGGACCCCGTGTGTACTACATAAAGAACTGACAAGTTTTTTTGTGTGTGTGAGATCCATATGAACAGAACCACTACCAGCCTGGACTGAAAGGGACAGAAAAGGGACAGATGGAAGGAAAATCACTTCAAGGGCAGAACCGTGGAAGCTGAGGTCTGGACCAAAGACATAGTCTCAGGCCAAGAGAATGAGCCCACCCTGTTTGTGGTAAGGGTACGTCTGCCCAGCACTTAGACAGGGCAGGCCACCCCATTGTTACCAAGAGTGCTACCACCCCAATGTTCTCAGAGATTGGAGTCTGTGCCCCAGGGATTGTGGAGAGTGGCTGATAACCCAGTTTTCTCAGAGGATGGAGCCTATTCCCCAGAGATTGCAGAGAGTCTGGCTGCCACCTCAGTGGTTTTAGAAGGTTGAGCTTGTGCCCCCAGGGATGGTGTAGAGTCCAGCCATTACTCAAATACTTGGAAAGGTGGAGCCTTTCACCCTGGTATAAGGGGACAGCATGGCTGCTGTGGAAGGACTTAAAAAGGGTGGAGTTGCAGCTCCATTAGGTCTGGAAGACAAAACATCTTTCCATAACTAACTCTGAGACCTTGAAATATAATGGAGTATGCCCTGCAGGGTTTTTGAATTGTTTGGGACCCCTGACCCCTGTTTACCTTCTAATTTCTCCCTATAGGAGTGGGAATGTTTACCCTGTGGCCGTTCCTCCTTAGTATGTTGGAAGCAGATACCTTGTTTTCTAGGTTTCATAGGTCCACAGTCAGAGGGAAATTATGCCCCAGGACAGACCACACCTACAACTGATTTGGATGGGACTTTGTACTAAACATTGTTTCTAAAATGACTTAAGGCTTTTGGGACATGATGGGATGAATGATTGTGCTTGTAGAAAGGACATGTTTCTTGGGGTCCAGAGGGTGGAGTGTGGTGGTTTGAATCTGTATGTACCCCAGAAAAACATATTCTTAAATTTATTCCATTCCTCTGGATGTGTACTTATTATACATAGGACCTTTTGATGAGGCTACTTCAGTTATGACCCACCTCATTCAGAATGGTTTTAATTCTGTTGTTGGAGTCCATTATAAGAGAGTGAAATTCAGACAAACAGAAAAAAAGCCATAGAAGCAAGAACCTGAAATCAATGAAACCCAGAAGGGAAGGAAGAGACCAGCAGATGCTGCCTTATGCCTTGCTGCGGGGCAGAGGAGACTAGGATTGCCGGCAACTGATCTTCTAGAAGAAAGCATCACATTGATGATGCCTTGATTTGGATATTTTCTCAGTTTTAAAACCCGTAAGCTAGTAAATTCCCATCTTTCAAGCCAGCCCATTTCATAGTATTTGTTTTGAGCAGCCTAGTAAACTAAACAACCTATGGATCTTTGTGTAAATATATGTCTTTTAAAACATTTTTTTCCAGTTATTCCAACTATATGATATGTTCTGTAATTTCAGATGACCAAGTGGCCTTCAAATTTAAACTGGTCCTTCAATTTCAAAGGATTTTCCCTGGTTTTAGTATTTCCAAATTTCATTTAAGTTCAGATCAATAAACATTTATTAACTATGTATAATATACTGGCACTATAGTAGGTCCTGGGATGTGTTGCTTATTCTCTGCTCTGGAAAAGTTTACTTTTTAGTACCAATAAACAATCAATTTTCACATTTTATGATTTCATAAACTTCTTTCATCATGTTTTATTTCTCGATTGATAAGCTTTTCATTTTTCATGTAGCTACTTGCTCTTTTCTTTCCTGATTACTTTTCAAGACCTTTATTAGTTTTTTCTTATTTTCTGGTTATAGATGTTTTCCCTGGAGTAGGTCATTATTGGTCATTTTGCTACAGCAGCTTTTAAAAATTTCTTCAGGGAACAATATATACCAGCCATTAACAAACTTTTTATGTAATGGGCCAGATAATAAATATTTTAGGGCTATTTACAACGTCTTCTTTTAGCATATTCTTCTTTTTATTTTATTTTTTCTTAGCAACCTTTTAAAATGAAAAAATAATTTGTTTGCAGACTTTACAAAACAGTCCATAGTCTTAAACTTCTGTTCTGTATGACCATTTCTGAAAATAAGTTCTGCAGATCACTAATTCCACTAGACGTTCTTTAAAAAGGATTCCCTGGTCAAATGAAGTTGACAAGTATTGTAGCTTTATCATTCTCTTGGAGATTTGTAAGTCACAGTAGCATATTAAAGCCTTTAAAAAGTCCTTTGGTATATAAGCCTCTCTCTCTTTGAGCTTTGTTGTGTGTGCGTGCACGTTATTCCACAGAACTAATTTCTCAAAATGATGGTCTATACAGAATTTCTAGGTCACCTCTTGATCATAATTAATAATTATAATCATAGGCATGTTTTTCAGTTATTTTCCTTGCTACTTGTCTGTTCCTACTTTAAAATTTATTTTAAAATGTTCTATTTAGTTATCTGACTGGATTGTGAGTTTGAAATTTAAATATGAAAAAAAAAAAAGCCAGAAGGTCTGATTTTATTATCATTTTAAGACTCTGCTAAATATATTTTTTTCTCTCTTACCCAGGAAAAGTGGGTTGAAGTTGCCTCAATGAAAGTGCCCAGAGCAGGCATGTGTGTTGTGGCAGTCAATGGGCTACTGTATGTTTCTGGAGGTCGCTCTTGCAGCCATGATTTCTTGGCTCCAGGTACCTTGGACTCAGTTGAAGTTTATAATCCTCATTCAGATACATGGACAGAAATTGGTAATATGATCACCAGTCGTTGTGAAGGAGGTGTTGCTGTATTATGAAATATAAAGCATAAGAGCACAAGACATATTTTGAAAATATAGGATCTGATATTTGCAAATCAAACATTTTTTTTTTTTATATAGGATCTGCTATTTACAAATCAAACATATCTTTGGTGGTGGTACCTTCAACTTATCTGTTGGATAAATGACTAACAGGTGATTTTTCTAAGAATTTGAATGAGCAGGGATATTGAATATATCCTGAACTAATTAAGAGCTCACGTAAAGCTTACCAACAATAGATATGTTGTTTATGCTCTAGAATTGTGCAGTTATGGTAGAGTCCTATTTATAAAAGTGATTTGTTAGATACTTCTTAGCTTTTTAGTTTAATAACCCTTTAGCTGCTTCTCTAGTACAATTCAAACTGTAACATGACCTTTATGTGATGTAGGAATATCAGTGATGCAGTTTATAAAGATCTCTGTGGATTTATGATTCAGCTCAGAGCACCACTTTCCAACCTAGAGAAAAAAGCCAATTAAACAACTTCCTTTTACTTGATTGCTGGAGTTCTCACTAGTCTTAAAGTCTTTATTGGCAGCATATATGCTTAGAGTGGCATGTGGGAAGTAGCTAGCTACATAGATAAATAAGTTTTGCCTGTTGATATCAGGGTAAAAAAAAGCTTTTGCTCACTTGTTTCCTGTCTTAATGCTGAGGTTCTTCGTGACAGTCTTTGATTACAACAGGATGATCTAATGTGTGATAGGGCCCTGCAGGAGGTATTATGCACCTGTTAAATTTCTTCCTTTTTTCCTAAGATAGTCATAAAAAATACCTAATTTTGGCTTTGGGAAGGAATTTTATTAGGTTATCAAGCTTTGTGAAGGTTTATTTGTACTTCTTGGATAAGGCTAAATATGAGCTCTTTACTAAGTTACTGCTTAGACTGTCTTGGGGAAGACTGATTCATTCTATATACATTGACTCATAACTGTAAATTCAAAGACTTCTGAACCAAAACTGTTGGGGAAAACTCTTTTTCCTCCTGGGAACCCTTCTAAAGAATCTTCTCTGTTCAGTTCTGAGAGGAAGATGCATCATGCACCTGGTTATCACTTTTAGGTTATTTCTACTAGCTAGTTGGAGCCATATATTTTACAGGCCTTGCATATATTTAGGTTTAAGTAGCTGACTGAAGAATTTGATTTGCATATTCCTGATTTTCCCATTTCCTAAAGCCTTTTGGTACACTGTTATGAGGCATTGATAGATTTAGATAGAAAATCTTTGGTAAGCATTAAAGACTCTTAGGTAGCACTCATATCCAAAATATTTGGATCGGCTCAAAAGGATATTTTATTTTGTAACTTAAGCCCATGTGTATATTAGAAAAACTTTACATAGTGTATACAAAAAGCCCTATCCCCTTTGGATTATCCTGAAAGCCTGTCAAAATGCCTGCTTGGGATCTATAAAATGTCAAAGAATGAAGTATCAAGATAATTTGTAGACAACTTAAACTCTAACTCATGTGCCTTTGATATTTCTAGTCACAGAGAATCTGTGCTGATTCTTAACAGATTTACAAAATGTTCCTACAGTTAAATTCTCATTATTGCTTAGTACCAACATAGAGTGGCACTGTAAAGGAAGGTGTTCTGCACTGCTGTGATAGAAACATGACAGAAGAATCAATGTTTGGGTTTAACAGGTCTAGAAAATCCCTGAAAATAGATCATTTGTAAATATGCTTATTATTTCTTATATAACAAATTGTTTTAAAAAGGATGTTTAATAAAGCATCTAGATTTTTTTTGTATTACTTATTAGTTTATTAGCAGTGTTCTTAGATTACCAAACTGTAGCATTGCCAAGGTTTTTGTAGTTTTGTTCCAATTTAGGGATTTGCACATTTGTTTTTACATTTAATTTCATTTTCTGTGTAACTATTAAACTGATCTTCCTCTAAAATATCTGATAACTCAACATCTACATATCCTGTCCATTTAAAAATTAAAATCTAATGTACTTAAAAAATTTTCTTAAAGCAGCATACACTGTCACTCAGTTGCATTTCCATTAAACAAATGCTATTTGTTAGTGGAAATGGGCAATTAAGTCTAAAAATAGGACTTGCCCCTATTCTGGAAGAGGGTGCATTTAACTGAGATCAGGGAAAACCTTGCTAAGTTTGTAAGTACTCATACAATTTAGGAGAAGCAAAGAAAGTTTCCTTATCAGAACACTTAAACAAGTATAATTTGAGAAGTATCTTCTGAAGAGTGTGAGCTCCCTTTCCTCATTATTAAAAAAAGGATCCTGTATTGGTTTCAGTCACGGGTTTTAACTGGTAAACTTCTCAGTGATCAGAACTAGATCTAATTCTATAGTATATAAGAAAGTTACCACTCTAGTCCCTGCTAAATTACTTCACAGTAGAAATCAGATATATATGATTTACATTTGAAGTCTGACTTAGTAATATTTGATTACAAGTGATACCATTTCTTCTGATATTCTTAGACTGCTTTAAATGGTTTTTCTTTTTTGTGAGACCAGGAGTTTCAATTTTAAATTAGAATCCAAGAGGTATGTTTCACTGCTTTTGAAAAGCTTCTAGCATAGGCTTACTTGTTAGAAGACCGAGATGGCTCCATCTTGACTTTTCCTCCCTAATTTATATGTACTAGTGACTTTCTTTTTTAGCTTGTGTTACGTGTTTGGTGATGAGATAAACTGCATCGGTATCATGCCAAATACCCTGATGCAAACTGAAAAACATATCCAGCTTTTCTTTGAACATGGCTCTCTCTACTGACACTGCTCCCTACTGGTTTTAGGACCTTTCAGCTCATATAACTAGGTTATACCAGGTAAAATGAGCTTGCAAATGCAATTCTCAGGGGCAGTTGCTGTGAAAACACCACACAAATCACCTCTCGTTTTTCAGACATTCATGAATGTAAGAGGTTTTCTTCTCAAAATGAGCAAATCAGTTTGATCACAGGGATCTAACAAAAGAGACTTTTTCATCTTTTAATTTTTATTTTACATTTTCAAGACAAAATATTGCAGTGTCTAAGTAGATGGCTATATAATTCATAAAAAGACTGAATGAGGGGCGGGCCGCGGTGGCTCAGCGGGCAAAGTGCTTGCCTGCTATGCCGGAGGACCTCGGTTCGATTCCCGGCCCGAGCCCATGTAACAAAAAACGGAAAAACAAAGTACAATAAAACAAGAAAATGTTTAAAGATGTTTCCCTTTCTTCCTTCCTTCCTTCCTTCTATCCTTCCTTCCTTCTCTCTGTCTTTCCTTTAAAAAAAAAAAAAAAAAAAAAAAAAAAAGACTGAATGAGAACTATAACCAAACATAACACAAATAGGACTTGTCATGGATTTTCAAGTTCTTACTCAAGTAATTACTATGAAGTAACAATTTCGAAAAATGAAACAATGTGTGAAGAATAAATTACCGTTAGCTGGGGAAAAAAGCCAAATAAGAGAAGAAAAGGGTGATGGCAAAATGCAACTTTACAAGGCTTATAGCAAACATAGTATCTACAGAGAGGTTTTATATATATTCTATTTAACTAGGTCTCTTGGGTCCTCCCTCTGGATATATATTTTTAACTAGTAAAGTGATTATAAATGAAAAAAAGGCTACTAAAGTGACTAATATCCTCAAGGCTTTGAACCAATTGGGATAATGTGGCAAGAGAAAAAGTTCACTGTGTAATGCTATCCCCAAACCTATTATTACCATGACTATAGCTTCACTGAGTCTTTCACAAATAAGAAAGGCAAACCATGAGAACAAAACAGGAGTTGTACTATTAGCTAAATTAAGGAAGTCTGGTTTGGCTGGACTGCTTTCTGGCAGAGCAAAACCCCATCTGACTCCTCCCAAAAAAGAGAGGAAACTGGCTCCATAAGCCATCTGAGTAAAAGCTAATAAGGGGATATAAGTCTTTGTCATCACCATAACCAGAGGTGGAGCAACAAATGGGATTAGTCCTGCCAGAGTTATGTAGAGTGCTGGCTTTGGGCTGTCAGGCAGGTAAGTGATGGTGCTTGGTGGCCTGGCTGGAATTACTGCTTCCTTTTGCTTCTTTTTAAAGCAGCATGGGGAAGTATGATAGTATTGTCTCTTGTTCATACACACTGAATATGATGAGAACAGCCAAAGCCTTGGAAACAAAGGGGAAAATTTCTGCTGGAGAAATGTCTTGAGAGAAAGTGTATCTGTTCTCCTGCTGGTTCCTAGTCTCACTGGGAAAGGGTACTTCAGCATCTATAAAGAGAATAGAATCAGAAGACAAAAATACATTAAAAAAATATCTTAATGTCCATCTAAAACAATATAAGAACAAACAATTTGCTTTCCATTAGTACATCAAATTTTACAGTAAGGCTGAACTTAACTACAGGGTGATATTGCTGGTGAGACTATTAAACAGCTACACAAATTGCAAAAAAGATTACTAAATGGAAAATCGGTGATAAGCTTTAGCCTACCACTAATCTTATCCCATGACAGAAATGTCTGAAAGAGGAAAAGGTATAGACTAGGTCTTTAGCCTTTGGTCTTAGATTCTAAACTGCCACTTCTACTTTTCTATCTAGAGAACGTGTCTCATCCTTCAATAGTCAGCTTAAGACTTTTTTTAACCCTCTCCAATTTGATTTAACATTCTATAGTTAAGTACCCTATACACATTTACATCGTTTTTCTCAGAGTGAATAAAAATTGTGTGTTTACATGTATACATCTCAGTAGATTTGAGAGCCAGGACCATGTTCTTTTCTTTGTCTTAAAAAAAAAAGTCCCTAGAACTTTTCATGGTACATGGTTAATAACCTTTGCTGCTGAGTCTGAGGTTTAGAGAGCAGACACCAGACTTCAACTAGTAAACAGGACAACAAAAACTAAAAAGTTGGATGAAAGACAAAAATGAAAGTGTTACTTAGAAATATTAATGATTCCTCAAAACATGTAGGAATACAAATCCCATTGGTATTTTTTTTTTGTTTTGCCTGGCATGCTGTTCCCTCAGCTACATGGCCCACTCTTTCACTTCTAACCACCCTATTTGTAAATGCAATTATATATATTTTTAAACCAGGCAGAAAATTTATTGAGAACACATATGAGAGTACATGTGGGTGCTCTTGGAAAGACAGGTGAGGGAGGGAAGAGGCACTGTGGGGCCATTTGCTTTTAAAAATTACCAATGCCTATTTTTGACATTTCCTATCCTCCTTCCCTGCTGTACAGTTCGCCACAGCACTTAACACTTGACATACTAAATATTTTATTTATTTGAATATTATTTACCCCTCCCTCCCACCTGAATACATGAGGACAAGGATTTTTGTCTTGTTTTTCACTGCTGTTGCCCCAACCAAAGCAGTGCTTGGCAAACAATGCTCAAATATTTGCTGAATAAACTAACCTTTGAAGATGCTTGAGAAAATTTCTGGATGAAGAAAAACATACTGGACCCTACTGAAAGTCTTGCTCAGGAGGATATCAGGCAGTTCTGATTAATGTATTTTTACGGCCAAGTGGAGAAATGAACCAAAAGAAGCATGTTGCTGCATACAAAACAAAATGTCTTTTAATTTTTCTCATTTTAGACATAATTTTTTTAAAGTAGTAACTTGTACCGATTTCTTCCATAAAAGTTTCCTTTGAAAAGAATAATTTGTTTTCCAAGACTCAGTAACACATTAAGGAAACAGGTCATTCCCTGAACTATTCTTTTAGCTTTGGCTACCTGATGTATCCGAGACTAACATGAGACAATGAGATAGATCTGGATTTACAGACAGCTCCATCACTCTCTAGCTATTTGATCTTGGACAAGTTGCTTCCTTTGGGGCTAGTTTTCTCATCTAAAAATATAGGTCATAGTTTCTCCGTTCTTTTACCCCTTTGGTCTATCTACTTTGGGGCTTAAGAGTTCAAACAGCTCAAAATAATGATAGTTGGCAAGCAATACAATTTAACTATCAACACATACTGTAATTATGAGCATTTAGAGGCTCATTTAGTGCTCACGATAAGTTCATTAAGTTGGCACTGACAAGCAGTATAGTCTAAAATTTTAAGTGTAGACTTTGGAGTCAAACCGTCTCGGTTGGGATCTTGGCTCTACCTCTTTGGCTAAGTTAGTTAACCTTGCTAAGGTTTCTTTCACTTACCTTTGAAATAAGGGTAATACCAACTCCCTTATAGAATCGCTCTATAATTAAATGTTAATACATGTAAAGAGCTGAGAACTGTCTTTTACAACAAAGTAAACAATCAAATATTAGCTATTACTCCCATTTTAGGGAACTAAAAGCTCTCTCTAATGTTAGCAGGCTGTAAGTGGTTGAGTGAAAATATGAATCCAGACCTGTCATGAGTCCCATTCTTAATCAGGAGAATGAGGTGTCTAAAAAAGCAACCCACAGTTGCTTCTTAATTTAAAAAAAATATTGAACTAATTTCTTGATCACAGATCTTAGGACCTAACGGACCACGCTATTTAAAATCTCAACCCTCCCCTCATTTTAGGAACTCTCTATTCATGTGGCATGTGCTTTCCAAATTAGGGGTATTAAAACCAAAAAGCGGTAGCTTAAAACCCCCAGGGACGGGACAATAATGGTGCGAGAAGTAAAGACAAAGAACCAAAGGTTAATTTTAGGAGAGTTCTTGCCCCTGTGGGAAGAAGCGCAGACTGCGAAAGTCAAAATCGACAAACGAGGTAAGGGGGCGGAGTTCGGACTCCAGGGTCCGGGTGAAGCCTTGCCCGACAGTGCCCGTGGTACCATTTCCTGGCAAGCCCTGATGTCCTCTTTCCCTACCTCCACTTGTGGCAGCCCAGGTACTCACATGCTAGCGTCGCACCGGGAAATAGAGAGCTAAGCTGTGAGGACAGCTAACTGACCCGGGAAATGGCTCTTACGGCGACTGGGGTTTGGCAGCTTCCGTTTCCTGAAGACCGAAAACAAATGATTCCGGGTAGGAACTTGACCTGCGCTAACTAGTTCCCAAATCGGGATTTCAGCCCTGGAGCCATTCTTTTAAAATTTTAATCTCGTGGAAATCGGCCGGTGAGTCCTGCGTGGTCCCAAACTATCCTTGCCTCTATTCCAGAGTTCCCAGACAACGGAATCTGCCCAAGTTTGGGAAGGTAGTCCCTGCTGAAACAAATTCAGAGAAATGGCGGAGGAAGGTAGGAGTCTTGGAATCTAGGACAAGTGCGACTTGGTGAAATTGATTCCCATCTTAGGAAGGTATTTCTTACTTTGCAAAACAACAGGGTTTTTAGAAGCAACGAGACACATCCAACTCCGTATTAGGGTCCATAACTCCTAATTAAAACAAAACCCTGTTTCTACTTCCATTCTCTTTGAGGGGCCTAGAAACTTCATTTAGGAATAAAGAGCACAAGAGGCAGGATTTTTACTTCTCCATGAAAGGTGTGATGAAAAGCGCCTTGGGGTTGGGGGTGATTCAGCAAGCTAAATTAATCCTCCCTCGGCTTTATCTTTTATTTATTTCTCGGCTATGTGACCTTTGGCAAGTCCCTTCCCTATTATGGGCCTCTTATTTTTATTACCTTCAGTCTCTAAGATAAAGTCGATGACAATATAAAACCTCAGGGGCCCACGCCAGCCAGTTCTTTCATTCCTTCAGATTGCAGGTAACCTAACTTCATGGTTGCCGGCCATCAAGTGGCTTAACTTTGCGTGTGGGATAGCCTCACAGCGAATTCTTCGTTAATAGTCACGGCTTCTGGTCGGGCTAGGTTTTCATTTCTATTTGCTTCTTAGCCTGTTATGGCAGAGCCGCACCTTCCCTTGGTGCCATACTGCGCGTTGGTGACGAGGCGCAATACCTGCGGTTCACACAAAACTACCACTCCCAGCGGGTAGTGCGCCGGCCCCAGCCGCATAGGTCTCCACAGCCGGACCGTGTAGCCCGCTAGAGGTTGGAGTCCCAAAGACGCACGCAAGTGAAGGAAAGAACGGAAGGTGGAAAGGGGCTGGAAAACACACTCCTCTGAAACCGGTTTGCTTAGTACTTGTCGAGGTAGTTTGGGGACGCGTGCTAGCCAGAGGAGAGGCGTGGGAGGATGAAGAAGGGTCGGGTAAAGACGGGTACTCACACCCACCGACTCATTCACCAGCGCCCAAGGCCCAAATATTTGGCAAAGAGAGTAAGGGGGGTACCAAACTCAGCTAGTCTCCGCCCCTCAGGCGGCGCGAAGAAAGGAAGCGTTGTCAACTCAGCAGTAGGGCGGGGGGAGGGGGACGGCCATGCTCCGCCTGGAGTCGCGGTGAGGTGAGGTAGTGACTGGGCGGGAATAACCGTCATTCAAGCGGCTGAACGTTGCTGCTCTGGGACGCGGGCGACCCTCTCAGGGTCACCGGAGTAGGGCCTTAGCGCACGCGCCTGCGCTCCTGTGGGCGCTGCGAGCTAGTGGGCGTGTTTGAGGCGGGGTTGGCTGGGGGAGGGGAAGGGCCGGGCTAGTCGTTACTCCGCCCTCTCCCCCGCCCCGCACCCGTTCTGCCCATCCTGGGCCGTGTGGGCCGGGCAGCCATTTTGGGAAGAGCTTTGTTATGGTTGTGGGCTAGACACCTCTGCGGGACCTAGGAGCTGGGGACGCACCCTCAGACGCCGCGTCTTGGCCCTAGCTGTAGGCCCGCTGCTGCCCGGTGAGTGCGAACTCTGGACAGCAGGAGAGTAGGAGGTCCTGGACTCGTCCTGGCGCGGGCCTACGCCCGGTTCCCAATCAACCCTGGCTGTTAAAGCAAGTTGGAGTGGGCTTCTCACACAGGTGGTTGGGTGTAGGTCCGACCGGGCGAACGCGAACGGGCTAGAGTCACCGGATGGTGTGGTGCGAATGGGGCACCTCCCCCGGCGCGTGGTGCTTGCACACGAACGTTGCCAAGGGCTTTGCGAGAGCGCTCCTACTTCAACTTTGGTCTGTGGGTCGGAACGCTCACCTGCGGCTCTCTGGCCGGTCTCCAGACGGTCTTGCTTGTTAGAGGTTGAACCTCTCTGGTTTACGGGTTTTTCTTCCCTTCCTAAATGAGAGCCGGTGCTTTTGTTTTCCTATAAAGGAAAATGTGAGGAGGGAAAAAGTCGCGTAAGTCAAATTTGGGGTATCTGAGGGGAAAAGAGGAGCATTAACCCCCAGAGTTCCGGTTTTCCTTGGTAACGAGGTGATTTTTGTTGATTTAAATTAATCGACCCAGCACCTACCAACCTTCCTCTCTGCCAAAAGAACTGGTCGATCTTGAAGTGTTTTAACGAATATTTGTTATGCTTTAAATCTACTTCTCCCCACCCCCGTGAAATTCAAAAGAAAGACTGAACCTAAAATGGCTGTAGGTTGGGGAAGTGTCCTGAGTTTCGATAACTTAAATACATTAACATGTCTTAAAGTTTTAGTTGCTTCTCCTACGAAGTTATTAACAATCTCTTAATGCTTTGGTTTTCTTGCTTTTGGTGTCTTATCTTGAAGACTCCTTGCTTGGTGAAAACAAAGGTGAGGCTAATAAAGTTTGCTTACTCGAAGAGTTTACATAAGAATGGGTGCGGCTTTTTTTTTTGGTGTTTTGTTTTGTTTTGGTAGTGGCTTATAGTTCTGAAATTATGCTGTGGTGTCAGTTTTGTCAGCCAATTTTATGTTCTTGCATTGACTGATCATATTTGTTGAAATAATTTATTTTAGCTTTGATAATTTCTGCTTACCAGGAAAAAAACAGAGTTAATGGTGGTTCATGTTTTAGTTTAGTAATAGAAGTCGCTTCCTGTGTAAATCCTATTCAATATTAAAGTGATTGGTAGTCTTCAATAGATGTAGGTTATAATACGGTGGACTGCTGACCTTTCTAAGGTCTTCAGTATTGAATACTTATGAATCCTGATCTTTTCGAAAATCTTCTCTATCTGATATAGTATGTATCTAATACTGTACTTGCAAGGGAAGAGTGCTGCTTAAGTGGTACATGTGTTAGAATAGCTGAGAGAACAAGTGAAAACAAACTTTAAATGTGGAGTACCTGGTTGTATACCCTTGCCCTTTCAAACAAAAGGTCTTTTGCTTGCTTCCCCCCCCCCCCCACCTTGGACTAGTCTAGACGGTTAACTGAAGGCAAAAATGCATACAAAGAAAGAAAAAACAGTTAATTTCAGTGCATAGAAAGATGCTATGGTAGCAGTGGGCCTGAAAGGTAAAATATAAAATGCTAATTGTGGATGAGAACTTTTTGTACTTAATAGTAAAATAAACTGCCATCTTTCGTGAAGTCCGTTTCAATTTACCTTCCTCATTCTTTCAAATACAAAAGTTTATTTCTGTCAGTTCCCCAAATATATATATTTGCTTTTAAATTATTCTGGTGCTTTTCACAAGAAAAACATTTGAAATTCTCCGTAGAAAGTACAAGTCATTTGCATTATGTTTTGGCATTGTTTTGAGGTTTAACATACTCCTTACTGGACACATGCTTGAGTGAGACCTTATTTATTTATTTTTTTCAGGGTACTCAAAATAGTGAACGTACACTGATAAACATTCTTTCAGTTGATTCTGTACAGTATCACCAAGCTTTAGACGAAAACGTTAGGAAGCCTTTTTGAATTTGAATTTAGCGTGAATTCAACTTGCCAGTTTTCTCATTACTGTTTGTTTAAATAGTAATTTGAAATTTGGATTCATTTCTGCTTATAATTCATTTTTTGTTCAAAGATAAATACAGTTCTTCAGCAGATTTCTCATTTTTGTTTTATGACTAAATGGTATGTGCTTATAAGAGTGATAATTCTCATAGGGTACTTGAACATGTGCCAGGGACTCTTTGTTGCTCTAAGTGCTTTATAGTTATTAACTTATTTACCCCTATGAGGTAGGTACTGTATTATCCCCAGTTCATAGTGGAAGAAAATGAATCTGGAAAGGTTGAGTAACTCACCCAAGATTATCCAGCTAGAAAATAGCAGAGCCTGTATTCAGACTCAGGCAATGTGTTTCTAAGTTACTGCCCTTAACGGTTATACCTACTGCCTTTTAAACATGAAAAAACTCTATTGGAAAGATGAGAGGAAGTAAAATTTAAGGAATCATAACTAAAGAAATGATTCATAAATTACTAGTGAACTGAATCTTCTGGAAAAAAAAGGAAATTTTGATACATCTTTTTATGGTTTTTCAAACCATGGATGGAAAGAAAAATCTAGGTGGTACAGAGATAACACGCTATCTCAAGTGACTATTGTTGCCTGTTGCCGTTGCCTGGAAGTTAATATGTGGTTATGCTGTTAGATACCTAGGTGGACAAGTTCACTTCTAAATCAGACAGAATGGTTTTTAATTTCACTAAAGTCTGCCCCAAACAGACCTTCTTGTAATCAAACTTGAAAAATATTTAAGTAAGAGAAGCTGAACTTCTTCTCTACACAGGTAGAAATATTCCTAATATGTTAATTGCGTTTTTATAGATAATTTCAAATATACTAGGCAGATATTTAAAGGAGTCTACTGGTTACTTTTTCCTTTACCTAAAGTAAATAATCAACCTTTACTTGGTCTGATGGGCAAATTATTTTTCATTTTTTCAAGCAAGTTCATTTTTGAGTTCAATTATTTTAAGAAACATAAGCTGTGCTATGTGTGGTCTTACTTTCAATGTACTAGAGGTTGGGAAAACTTAGATGACCATAAAATATTCCTGCCACCAAAGAATTTTACAGTTTTACAGATAAGTGCAGAAATGTTTGCAGGATAAAAACATAGAAAGCTACCCTTTTTTAAAAAAATTTGTATTATCAAACCCTGCATGCAAACGTGAACATTCTTAACATACAAACATTCCATACATGGTGTATAATCAGTGGCTCACAATATCATCAGAAAGTAGTGTATTCATCATCATGATCATTTTTTAGAACATTTGCATCACTCCAGAAAAAGAAATAAAAAGAAAAAACTCATACGTACCATACCCATTACCCCTCCCTCTCATTGACCACTAGTGTTTCCATCTACTCAATAGATTTTGACCTTTGTTCCCCGTTTTTTTTCTATACATTTTACCACTCCCTTTCATTGATCACTAGTGTTTCAATCTACTCAATTTATTTTAACATTTGTTCCCCGTTATTTATTTTTATCCATATTTTTTACTCATCTGTCAATATCATAGATAGAAGGAGCATCAGACACAGGTTTTCACAATCACATAGTCACTTTGCAAAAGCTGTATCATTATACAAGAAAGCTACCTTTCCTAAAGTTGATTTTAACACACTAACATTGTTTACCTAATTTTCTCTGATAAAATCACTTTGCCTTATCTTAACCAGACTTCAAGTTATAGAATCATCAGCATGGACATAGTTTCAGTACAATTTTCTGAGCATTAGGACTAGTTCTATGGAATAAGAAATTTTTTCAGAAGATTTAGTTAATTTAAGTTTCGCTGTATTTTAAAACTAGTTTGCAAACCTTTATTATATAAAAGATTCTATTCTGTTTGCTGTTCTTGAAATTTATATGTAGAAAAGTTGGGTTTGAGGGCTCTTTGCTTAGTTAATTAAAAGGAAAAGTTTTAATTCCAATGTTCGTGGTATCTGTTTGTGAATTATTACTCCGTTTTTTACTTAGTCTTACCAGGTATGGTGGGAAGGGCAGTGGGAACCGTTTATAGTGGGTTTCGTAAGTTAAGTGCTGTTTTAACCCTTCTACAAATGAAAATACAGAGGTTCCAAGAAATTAGAAAATTTGGCTTAAAACAGTGAGAGATGGGGATTCAGCTTTCTCTAACTCCAAAGCACAGTTTCCAGCACATTACTTAGAGAGATGGCATGATCTGGTAAATAAGAGCACCAGCTTTGTAACCAGACCACTGGAGTTACATTCCAGCTTTGCTGCTTATGGCTGTGTGTCCTTGGGTGAATTACTTAATTTTTCTGTGCCTTTTTCCTCTTCTCTGAATGGAAGTATAGTACTTTCTCCTAAGGTTGTTGTGATAAATAAATGATAATATTTGTAGAGTTCTTAAAACAGTGTCTGACCATAGTACACACTGCATAATTGTTAAATAATATGAAATTGTCTTCTAGTTAACATCCTCTTATATATCAGTCAAGAGAAATTCAGTATAATCTTAACAAATTTGTTGCACAAATGGAGTGTTTTAATTTATTTACTTTTTTAGATATTTTACTGTTGACTTTCTAGTTTGTTTGAATCAGGATCTGGGTTCAACACACTGCTTGACTGGTAACAACACCTCATCAAGTCTATATATTTTTCCTTCTCTTTTTCACCCTTGTGCTTTATTAAAGAAAACAGGTCATTTGTCCTGCAGTTTCCTACATACTGGATTTTCTTGATTTCCTGTAAATTGGTAGTTGGATCCAAAGTCATAGATTGAGGTTTAATTTGTACTGGAAGTGACGAAGACTGATTTAAGAGGTAGTTGTATGTATGTGGAGATCTTTTGTTTGTTCAGTGGCACCTATCTATATCATTTTCCTACAGTTTCCTTGTTGAGCAGCATAGAATAGGTATGGATTATTTACACGCTTTTAGTATCCTGTGTAAAGTGGAATGTTTGGCTACTTTGAGGCCTAATTCAAAATTAACTTTTCCAGGTAATTTGTTTCCTATTCTTTTTTTTTTCCTGGTTGTCTATTTCTTATATAATAATGTTGTGCAAAGTGTGCTGGGTTTTATTTCCTTGTTTTAGTTACTAGTGAATAGTGTTCTCAGCCTGTTGGGTCTGAAAATTTCTCTTCTCAAATTGGATTTTTTTCCTTACTATTTATTTCCTCTAACTAGTAAGTGTTTTATTATTAACACTTATCAGGGGCTCACTATAGGCCAAACACTAGTCTAAACGCTTCACATATATCCACTCATTTAATCCTCACAACAGTCTAACAATCTCCAAATTATGAATTGGGATTTGAAACAAAAAAGAAGTAAATCTGCTTGGCATAATGCCACACAGCTGGTAAGTGGCAGAACTGGCTAAGTCCAGAGACTGCTTCTCTGATTTGCATATAGTTTTGGATTAGAAGCCAAGTTTTTTTTCCTTGAGAAAAGATTTTTAGAAATACTTGTAAGTGAAAATGAACTTGAAGTAAAATGTGTGTTATTCTCATAAAATAATAGTTACTTCTATTAAAATGCTCAATTATATCAACTTGGTATAGTTTTTTAAATGTCATGAATAGTCTATTTATATTCATAGGGAATTGGAGCCTTTCAAACCAGTGTATCTGAAAATGTTTGATAAGTTATCTTTATTGAATGGTTTGCCTGTTTGTAGTGTTCAGTAACTTTTAGAGCAAATGCCATAGAAACATTTTTGCTGACTTTGAAACCCTACAGTCTAATTAGTCATCTAAATGTTACAGCCAGAACTTAATTTGTCAGATTGCATCAGGTAGTAAATGTACTTGTATTTATTTTGGTTAAGTAGCCTGGACTCAGATAGGATTACCTTCTCTTGGTCTTATTTTAATGTACCATTCTTACTTGGAATTGTTGTGATTTAAGTAAATTTAGTTTGTTTTAGTTGTGGGAAAGTGTGTTTTTAGGTTTGTTCGCAGCGAGTGCTTGTCTTCTGAATAAGAAAATATCAGAAAGAAGATTAACTTGTTGAGAAAAGTTATAATTTTTACTCTTTGTAATTGTGAAATTACTTTTCAGGAAATCGTTTTTTTAGAACAGTGAGGGATAAGAAGGTGTAACAATTAAAGTTTATTACTGACGGCAAGACCAGCAAGATTTCCTGTGTTGGACGTACTACTGATTAGACTTTAAAATAATCCTTTCTTGTTTGTTATGTCTGTTTGCCATGTAACCCCCTTCCAATTTTGCCCTTTTGTGAATCTTAGTGGGAGAGGAAGGCTGAAAGGCTTTGTGTGTGTGTGGCTTGCTAACAAGCTCACACATACCCCATATACATATACTTTCTGTTTGGGGCCCCTAGAGCCAGAGCTAGGGCATGTAACTCAAACTTTGTAATCAGGTACACTTGACTGGGAACTTGCTTCTGGAATGAGAAAATGAAAGGAAGCAAAGACAGTTTGGAATTCATTCCAGTGGCAGAGTCTGATGGTGGTGATAGCAGTGCTTGCTAGCTGGGGTGGTTTGCTAAGTACTCTTCCAATGGGTAATGTTGGCAGTGTTCTGACTCTTTAGCTTCCCTTGGTTTCTGCATGTTTGCCAAGTCAAGGAGCCTCTCATTTGTTCTTTGAACTCCCACTATCCTAATAAATCCCTTTTCTGTTTAAAATAGTGAGATATAGTTTCTTTTTTTCAACCAAGGACCTGATTTGTACAATTGACTAATATAATTTACTATTCCTAGAAGGTTTTATTCATTACTGCTTCTATTTAGGTTAATCTCCTACTCATGGAATGAAAAACTGCTACAGATGTATTTCTTAAAGACCACCATAGGCAAGAAGTTTCTTTTTTATCTACCCCAATTTGTTGAAAAAAATTTTTAAGTGTTTTTCAACCTTTTACAATTTGTCTGGTGTAAGTCCTGGGCATCAGTATTTTTTTAAAGCTCCCAACGTGATACTTTGAATATTGTTTTTATCATTTCAGAGGCAGTATGTGTACTGTGTAAAAAAACGAGTATATATCAATATGCAAAAAATTAAAACTTGACAGTCCTATCACCAAGAAATCACCATTGTTAGCAATTTGGTACATAACCTTCCAGATCTTTCTTTCTGCACATATATGTTGGTGTTTATTTTTATATGTTGGTGTTTATTTTATTCTGTATTATTAAAATGAGATCATGCCATAAATACTGTTTTGCAGCCTTCTTTTTCAATCCGTGGTACTCTCTTTTCTGTGTCAGTAAATATGCATTTCTTCTAATCCCAGCTAATACTCAAATTTCCCCAGTTGATCCAGAAAAAATTTTCATTAGCGCTAGCTATTTAAAATAGTATCTAATCCAGGATCTTATTGCATGTAACAGTTTATTTCTTTTTGTCTCTTTAATCTAGCAAAGTCCTTATTTTTCAACACACCTGACTTTTTTTTAAAACATTTTTTATTGTGAAATCTATATACAGAAAAGCAACAAATTTCAAACTACATTATAACAAGTAGTTATAGAATGGATTTAGTTATAGAAATCCATTCTATAACTAAATCCAAAGTTTGGTATGGAATTCAGTTCCACAATTTCATGTTTTTCCTTCTAGCTGCTCTAAGACAATGGAGACTAAAAAAAATAATAATAATGATTCAGCAGTCATGCTCATTTATTAAATCCTATCTTTTCTAACTCCTCCTTTGATCCTTCTCCCAATCTTTAGGGGTACTTGGGCTCTGCCATTCTAATTTTTTCATGTTGGGAAGCCATGTTGGCAGTATTGGGATGGGGGGTGAAACTAGTTGACGTTTTGGGAGAGGCTGGCCCCCCTGCGTTTCAAGACTCATTTGCTGAGGAAACATCTGGAGGTTCTAGATTTCTGGAAAGTAATCTTAGTATGTGAAACTTATGTAGAATCTCAGATAGAGCCCTGGGTGTTGTTTAGGGTTAACAGGAATGGATTTGGTTGATATTTGGCAACCTGTGGCAATTAGCAATATCTAGTTGAAGCTTGCATAAGAGTAGCCTCCAGAATATTCTCTCTGCTCTATTTGAACTCTCTTAGCCACTGATACTTTATTTTGTTATGTTTCTTTTTCCCCTTTTGAACAGAAAGTTTTCGATCTCACGGTGCCAGGGCCACACTCATCCCTGGAAATCATGTCCCTCCCACATTACCAGGGAAACTTTCACCCCTGGATGTCTTGTCATACATGGGAAGGAGGGTAATAATTTTCCTTTCTAAGTTGGGCTTAGAGAGGCCACATCTGAGCAATAAAACAGGTATTCTGGAAGTAACTCTTAGACATAACTATAGTTAGGCTTAGCTTCTCCACTACAGAAAAAGTTTCCTAAGAGCAAGTGTGGAGATCAAGGGCTTGGTCTATTGACTTGAGAGTCTCTAATATTTGAGACAGTATGAAGGGTTTCCCGGGTGGTAGAGTTCCATGTGTTTTTTCTTGTCCTTCAAGGGACTTAACCAATACTTTAAATTATTTACCAAACAAACTCTGGGATGTATCCAGGTATTATACATTAAGCTGTATAGAATAGTAAGCCCTCTTTCTCTTTCTGGGCTGCATGTTTTCAGATTGTCTAAACGAGCTATCCAGACAGGTTGAGTTAGATTATGTGCTACAGAAAATTTAGGTTTTGGACAAAATAAACTTCTCCTCTTTTGGTCTCATACAGTAGGTGAAGTTCTAAAATGCAGACAGCATCATCCTTGACCCTGTGTTTTAGTTTGCAAGCTGCCAGAATGCAATATACCAGAAACAGAACAGCTTTTAAAAAGGAGGATTTATTAAGTTGCAGGTTTACAGTTCTAAGGCCATGAAAATGTCCAAATTAGGACACCAACAAGAAGTTACTTTCACTCAAGTAAGGCTGGTGAGGTTTGTAGTTTCTCTTTCAGCTAAAAGGGCACATGGTGTGAAGTTTGCTAGCTTTCTGTCTGGGTTTCTTGTTTCATGAAGCTTCCCTGGGGGGCATCTTCCTTTTTCATCTCCAAAGGTCTCTGACTGTGCCTGGGCTCTAAAGGTTTTTCTGAAATGATTCCCTCTTAAAGGGCTCCAGTAAGTAACCCCACCTTGAATGGGTGGAGACACATCTCCATGGAAACAATCAGAAAGGTCCCATCCAGCAATATTGAGTAAGGATTAACATGGCTTTTCTAGGGTACACAATAGATTCAAATGAACACACCCTGAATTCTGAGTTACCTTAGTTCTGACCAGATCGTCTTCCTTCTTTTCTCTAATTGAAGCCTAATCTCGTTTTTGGTTTCTTTGACAATTGTTGTATGACTTTCAGAGCTGCAGAACTCCAGCTCGGAGTCTTAGAGAGTCACTCAGATACCCAAAGTTCCAAGGAAAATACCAGGTTATACATAAATACGATTGTTCTAGTTTGGTAGCTGTCAGAATACAATATATCAGAAAATGAATGGCTTTTTAAAAAGGAGAATTTTATAAGTTGCTAGTTTACAGTTCTAAGGCTGAGAAAATACCCGAATTAAAGCAAGTCTATAAAAATGTCCAAATTAAGGCACCAACAAGAGGTCACCTTCACTCACTAAAGGCCATTGAAGTTCAGGGTTTCTCTGTTAACTGGAAAAGCATATGGCGAACATGGCAATGTCTGCTAGCTTTCTCTCCAAGCTTCTTGTTTCATGAAGCTCCCCCAGGGACATTTTCCTTCTTCAGCTCCAAAGGTCTCTGACTGCATGGACTGTAGTCATTCTTGTGGCTGTCTCATCATTATCAGGCTTTCTCCAAAATGTTTCCTCTTTTAAAGGGTTCCTATAAACTGAACCAGACCCACCTGGATTGGGTGGAGTTGCATCTGCCTTTGTTCAGAAGTTCATACCCACAACTCTCTGGAAATAACCTAATCAAGTTTCCAACCTGCATTATTGAATAGGGATTCAGATAAATGATTGCTCCCACAAAATTGGATTAGGATTAGATCATGGCTTTTCTAGGGTACATAAATCCTTTCAAACCTACACATTCCACCCTGTGGACGCTAAAAAAAAGACATTTTTCCCATATACAAAATACATTCACTCTATCACAGTATCAGAAGTCATTAAACCATTCAGTAACAATACAAGGTTAAAACCAGTACAAAGTCAGCTATAGGCATGGACAGTCCTAAGACAAAATTCTCCCCTCTGGCTCTGGCCTGTAAAAGCTCAGAACAAGTTATTTGCTGCCAATATGCAAAGGAGGAACAGTCATAGGATACATATCTTCATTTCCTTAGGGAGAAATTGGAAGGAACACAGGGGTTATTGGACCCAGGCAGTTTTGAAACCTGCAGGGCAAACTATTAGATTTCAAAGCCTGAGAGTCATTTATCTTCAGGGCTTTAGAAAGCAGCAGTCCTACCCTTTCCAGGGGCCTATGCAGTAGCCCGCCTCCCTCCAAATGCAACCTTGAGGGGCATTGGGGAGACCCCTTTTTTCTTGGCTCCACTTTCTCCAAGCATCTGGGCTGCACCGGGCTCTCTGCCATCTCCAGGGCACACGTTCAGCCCCTACATGTGGTGGCAGCCAGGCTCTCCCTAAACCCCTAGAAATATGTTGCACCCTCTCCAAGGCCTGAGGTGGCACCACACTTCCACTGCAATGAGGTGGGAGGCCCATCCCCTGCCTTCAGGGCAAGTTCACCCTCTCTAAGTGCTTAGGTGGGTCCAAGAAGCCCTAGGCTTCTTGACTTCAGACTTTAACTACCATAGTTCTGCCTCTGACGTTGTTTTTCCTCCAGTGTATCTCTTCTCTTTCCCTCTCAGCCCCAACTTGCAGTGGTTTTCTTTGTACAGATCCCGCAACACTCTCGTTGGCTTTCTATGCATTAGTCTTGAATCATGCCCACAGACATAAGGAGTTTTCACAAATCATTCCTGGATAACTCCATGTCCAATCCTGACTTTCTCTGTAATGGCTGACTGGTTCCACATTTGGCCAAATCCTCATGTGGGGTATGAGACTGTCATCTGGGGTCTCCCTTCCTGGAAGCCCAGAATTTTCCAGAACATCAGTTTCTGGTTTCCTTGTACCCAAGAGTTCGGTTCTCAGCTTCTTTCTTTCTTGTCTCATTTCACTATAAGCTGCAAGGAGAAACCAGGCTGTACTTTCCTCATTAAATTGGGAAATCTCTTGTGCTAATTATCCAAGTTCATGGCTCTTAAAATCTGCCTTTCAGCCAAAGCCACTAGTCAATTTTGTCAGATTATCTGCCATTTTAAAACAAGGGTCGCCTTCATTCCGGTTTGCAATAATACCTGCCTCGTTTCTATCTAGATCCTCATCAGAGGTATCTTTAGAGTCCACATTTCTAACAACAGTCTCGTCAAAGCCTTCTCTATCAAAGTCCTTACAGTTCTTCCAAAATCTTCCCCTTACCCATTTAAAAAGCCGTTCCAACGTGTTTGGCACTTGCAAACCATAGCACCCTACTTACTTCTTTAGTACCAAAACCTGTTCTAGTTTGCTAGCAGCCAGAATGCAATATACCAGAAATGGAATGGCTTTTTAAAGGGGGAATTATTAAGTTGCAAATTTACAGTTCTAAGGCTGTGACAATGTCCAAACTAAAGCAAGTCTATAAAAATGTCCAAATTAAGGCACCAAAAAGAGGTTACCTTCATTCAAGAAAGGCCAGTGAAGTTCAGGGTCTCTCTCTCTCAACTGGAAATATCTCCTAGCTTTCTCTCCAGGCCTCTTGCTTCATGAAGCTCCTGCGGTGGTGTATTCCTTCTCATCTCCAAAGGTCTCCAGTGGTATGGGCTGTCTGCTTTATGGCTCTGTCATCATTCTCAAAAGGGACTCTCTTCAAAATGCTTCCTTTTTTTTTTAAAGGATTCCAGTAGATTAATCAAGACTCACCTAGAATGGGTGGAGTCACAACTCCATAGAAGTCATCTAATTAAAAAATAACACCCACAGTTGGGTGTGTCACATCTCCATGGGAACAATCAAAAAGCTCCCAGACAACAGTACTGAATGAGGATTAAAGGACATGGCTTTTCTGGGGTCTACCACAGATTCAAACCAGCACAAGGACAATATCCGAAAATCTGGAAATAACATTTACAGCTCTGGGCTAAGTGTGAATTACTATAAGGAGCTTATAATCTAGACCCCAATAAGTATTTTCTTTTCCTTTATACATTTTTATTATCACAATTGATTTTTTTTTCTCTTTTGTGAAAAATAACATTTTAAAAACAATATGTTTCAAAGCACATCACAACAATTAATTGTAGAATAGATTTCGGTGTCTGGTATGGGTTACAATTCTGTTTTTAGGTTTTTACTACTAGCTTCTCCCAGACACTGGAGGCTAAAAGAAATATCAATATAATGATTCAGCAGTCATGCTCATTTGTTAAACCCTACCTTCTCCGTATAACTCCATCATTACCATCTTTTTCCCACTCTTTAGGGGTATTTGGACTGTGACCATTCTAACTGTTTCATGTTGGAAGGGGCTGTCAATAACAGAGGTTGGGGGTTGGAACATAGGAAGGGGGTTGGTGTTCTGAGAAGCTCGCCCCTCTGCATTTCAGGACATATCTGGTCTAGAGACCCATCTGGAGGTTGTAAGTTTCTGGACAGAAAGTTACCCTCATGCATGAAAACTTTGTAGAATCTTATTTATTGCCCAAGGTGTTCTTTAAGATTGTCAGGAATGGTTTTACTTGGGGTTTGGCAAGCTAGGATAGGTAGCAATGACTAACTGAAGCTTGTGTAAGAGTGACCTCCAGAGTAGCCTCTTAACTCTATTTGAACTCTCTCTCAGCCACTCATACCTTATCTGTTACACTTCTTTTCCCCTTTTGGTCTGGATGACATTGTTGCTCCCACTCTGCCAGGGTGACTTTCACCCCTGGATGTCATACCCCACATAGCGGGGAGGGCAGTGATTTCAGTTGCAGAGTTGGGCTTAGAGAGTGAGAGAGGCCACATCTGAGCAACAAAAGAGGTCCTCTGGACATGACTCTTGGGCAGATATATGGGTAGGCTAAACTTCTCTGCTACATACATAAGCTCTTGTGTGTATTTTCTAAAATAAACCTTGCACTCTTTGTTCTTTTGTTTCTGGCTTATTTTGCTTCACATAGTGTGCCCAAGGTTCATTTACTTCGTTGCATGCCTTACGACTTCGTTCCTTTCTGTAGCTGCACAATATTCCATCATATGTATATACCACAGTTCGCCTTTTTGCTTCTCCATCAATGTACCCTTCAGCCACTGCTATCTATTGGGCATCATGTACAATGTCCAAAGTAAACAATCCATGTCTCACGTTATCCTGCTTAGTTCCACAATGACCAACATTCTCAATTTTAGACAATTTCATTGCTCCAAGGAGATAAATAACATAAACATACCTTCACCAAATAGAAAATCCAAACCTCCCCTAGCTTTTGTCTTTCTCCCCCCTAATTATTTACCCCTGCTATTGGTGTGGTACTGTTGATGTTTTCCTGGTAAATATAGGCCTTAGCATGCAATAGTTTCCCCACTGTACCCCTTGTTCTAGTTTGCTAGCTGCCAGAATGCAATATACCAGAAACAGAATGGCTTTTAAAAGGGGAAATTTAATATGTTGCTAGTTTACAGTTCTAAGGGCATGGAAATGTCCAATCTAAGGCATCCAGGGAAAGATACCTTGATTCAAGAAGGCCGATGAAGTTCAGGGTTTCTCTCTCAAGGGGAAAGACCTGTGACATACGCCATCAGGGTTTTTCTCTCATCTGGAAAAGCACATGGCAAACACAGCGTCTGCTGTGTCCAGGCTTCCTGCTTCATGAAACTCCCCAGAAGGCATTTTCCTTCTTCATCTCCAAAAGTTGCTGGCTGGTAAACTCTGCTTTGTGGTTCTGAGGTGTTCTCTGCTTTCTCAGAATCTTGGGGCTTTCTCTCTTGTTCTTTTCTAGCTTTTTCCGAAGTGTTTCTTTTAAACAATTCTAGTAAAACCAATCAAGATCCACCTGGAAGGAGTGGAGATGTGTCTCCACCTAATCAAGTTTAATGCCCACATGATTGAGTCACATCTCCTTGGAGATAATCTAATAAAAGTTTCCAACCTATAGTACTGAATAGGAATAGAAGAAACCATTGCTCTCACAAGATTGTTTAGGATTAAAACATTGCTTTTTTAGTGTACGTAAATCCTTTCAAACCAGCACACCCCTCTATTTTTGACTCTTTGTACAAGATTCATACCTTTGAAGTAGTTCATGCAAGAACTAGTTTGATGGTGTTCTAGTTTGCTTTCAGCCGGAATGCAATATACCAGAAACGGAATGACTTTTGAAAAGGGGAATTTAATAAGTTGCTAGTTTATAGTTCTAAGGCTGAGAAAATGTCCCAATTAAAGAAGTCCATAGAAATGCCCAGTCAAAGCATCCAGAGAAAGATACCTTAGTTCAAGAAGGCCGATGAAGTTCAGGGTTTCTCTCTCTCGGCTGGAAGGGCACATGGCAAATACGGCGTCATCTGGTAGCTTTCTCTCCTGGCTTCCTGTTTCATGAAGCTCTCTGGGAGGCATTTTCCTTCTTCATCTCCAAAGATCACTGGCTGGTAGACTCTGACTCTGCTTCTCATAGCTATGTCGTTCTGCTCTACTCTCTCTGAATCTCTTGGCTTTCTCTCTTGTTCTCTTTTATAGGATTCCAGTAAACTAATCAAGACCCACCCAAATGGATGGAGAGAGGCACCTCCACCTAATCCATCTTAACAACCACCTTATTAAATCACATCTCCAAGGAGATGATGTAATTATAGTTTCAAACATACAAAACTGAATAAGGATTAGAAGAAACAGCTGCCTTTACAAAATGGGATTAGGACTAAAACATGGCTTTTCTAGGGTACATACATCCTTTCCAACCAGCACAGATGGCATATAGTTGTTGTTCATAGTATCCTCAATGATTTTTTTTTATTTCTTCAGGATCCATTTTAACAACTCCCTCTCATTTCTGATTTTGTTTATTTGCATCCTCTTTTTCTTTGTCAGCCTTGCTAGGGGTCCATTGATTTTACTGATTTTCTCAAAGAACCAGCTTTTGGTTTTATTCATTCTCTTTGTTGTGTTTTTGGTCTCCCATTCATTTAATTTTAATTTTTAATTGCTTTAATTTTTGTTATTTCTCTTCTATTTGCTTTGGGGTTAGTTTGCTGTTCTTTCTTCATTTCCTCCATGTGAGCAGTTAAGTCCTTGATTTTTGCTCTCTCTTCTTTTTTTCATATAGGCATTTAGGGCAATAAATTTTCCTCTCAGCATGCCTTTGCCACATCCCATAAGTTCTGATATGTTGTATTGTATTGTCATTTTCATTCATCTCTGGTTAGTTTCTGATTTCTTAGCAATTTCCTCTTTGATTCACAGGTTAAGACTGTGTTATTTCACCTCCATGTTTGTGAAAGTTCTGGTTCTTTGGTGGTTATTGATTTCTAGCCTCATTCCATTGTGATCAGAGGAAGTACTGTGAATAATTTCAAGCTTTTTAAATTTATAAAGACCTGTTTTGTGCCCCAGCATATGATCTATCCTGGAGAATGTCCCATGGACGTTAGAGAAGAATGTATATCTTGGTGTTTTTGGGGTGTAATAGCCTATATATGTCTGTTAGGTCTAATTGATTTATCAAATTGTTTAAATTCTTTATTTCCTTGTTGTTCTGATTGTTCTATATATAGAAGAGAATGATATATTGAAGTCTCCTTATATTACTGTTGAAATGTCTATTGCTCCCTTCAGTTTTGCCAGTGTTTGCCCCGTACTTTGGAGCTCCTTAATTAGGAGCATAAACATTTATAATTATTATTTGTTAATTGGTAAATTATCCCTATTAATAATTTGTAGTGTCCTTCGTCTCTTATGATGTCCTTACATTTAAAGTCTGTTTTGTCCGATATTAGTATAGCTAATCCTGCTTTCTTTTGATTACAGCTTGCCTGGAGCATCTTTTTCCATCCTCTTGCTTTCAGTCTATTTGTATCCTTGTGTCTCAGATGAATCTCTTTAATTCATCTTACTTATTCATCTTACTTACTCTTGTAAGTAGCATATAGCTGGGTTATATTTCTTAATCTATTTTGCCAGTCTGTATCTTTTAATTGGTAAGTTTAGTCTGTTCACATTCAAAGTTATTACTGTGACAGCGTTTCTTTAATCCACCATCTTATCTTTTGGACTTTGTCAGATCTGTATATTCTTTTCCCTCTTTTTCTTTTTATTCTTTACCCTCCTCCAGAATGCCCTCTCTTGTCTATCTTTTTCAGCCGACGAAACTCCCTTTAGTATTGATTGTTGGGTGGGTCTTTTGTTAACGATTCTCTTAGCCTTTGTTTGTCTGTAAAAGTTTTAATCTCTCCTTCACTTTTGAAAGACAGCCTGGCTGGATAAAGAATTCTTAGCTGGAAGTGTTTCTTTTTTCAGGATATTGAATATATCGTACTACTGCTTTCTCACCTCTGTGCCTGTTGAGTACTCCAAACTTAGTCTTACATAGTTTCCCTTGTATGTGTTGCATAGTTTTTGTCTTTCTACTTTCAGGACTTTCTGCTTCTTCTACATTTGACAGTCTAATTAATATGTATTTTGGAGTAGGCCTATTCAGATTTATTCTATTTGGGGTTCATTGGGCTTCTTTGATTTGTATATATATGTCTTATATAAGGGTTGGGAAATTTTCTCCTGTTATCTCCTTAAATAATCTTCCAAGCCCTTTACTCTTCTGTTCTCTTTCTAGGAAATCGATGATTCTCATATTTGTGCACTTCATGCTGTCCATCATTCCCCTGAGATCCAGTTCAAATTTTTCCATCTTTTTTGCCATTTGTTTTTTCTGTGTTGGACTTCAGTTGTCCTTTCCAATAGCTCAGTTATTCCTTCTGCCTCTTCAAATCTGCTGTTATGTGTCTCTAGTATATTTTTACTTTGGTCTGCAGTAACTTTCATCTCTGTAAGAGCTGACATTTTTCTATTTTTTCTTTCAAATTCTTCTTTATGATCTTCTACTGTCATCTTGATATTCTTTATGTTATTAGCCAACCCCTTGAATTTTTTTTTTTTTTTTTTTTGGGGGACAGTGTATGAACGTTTTTGATTAGTTCCAAATTCTGTGTCTCCTCTGGTGTTTTAATTTGGTCATTTGGCTGGGCCATATGTTCCTGTATCTTTGTATGCTTTGTGATTGTCTGTTGGCTTTGAGGCATTTGGTTATCTATTTTTTTTTAATTTTTTTTTTATTAATTAACGGAAAAAAAGAAATTAACCCAACATTTAGAAATCATACCATTCTACATATGCAATCAGTAATTCTTAACATCATCACATAGATGCATGATCATCGTTTCTTAGTACATTTGCATCGGTTTAGAAGAACTAGCAACAAAACCGAAAAAGATATAGAATGTTAATATAGAGAAAAAAAAAAGTAATAATAGTAAGAACAAAAGAAAAGAAAAGAAAAACCTATAGCTCGGATGCAGCTTCATTCAGTGTTTTAACATGATTACTTTACAATTAGGTATTATTGTGCTGTCCATTTTTGAGTTTTTGTATCTAGTCCTGTTGCACAGTCTGTATCCCATCAGCTCCAATTACCCATTATCTTACCCTGTTTCTAACTCCTGCTGAACTCTGTTACCAATGACATATTCCAAGTTTATTCTCAAATGTCAAGTCACATCATTGGGACCATACAGTATTTGTCTTTTAGTTTTTGGCTAGACTCACTCAGCATAATGTTTTCTAGGTCCATCCATGTTATTACATGCTTCATAATTTTATCCTGTCTTAAAGCTGCATAATATTCCATCGTATGTATATACCACAGTTTGTTTAGCCACTCTTCTGTTGATGGACATTTTGGCTGTTTCCATCTCTTTGCAATTGTAAATAACGCTGCTATAAACATTGGTGTGCAAATGTCCGTTTGCGTTTTTGCCCTTAATTCCTTTGAGTAGATTCCCAGCAATGGTATTGCTGGGTCGTATGGCAACTCTATATTCAGCTTTTTGAGGAACCGCCAAACTGCCTTCCACAGTGGTTGCACCATTTGACATTCCCACCAACAGTGGATAAGTGTGCCTCTTTCACCGCATCCTCTCCAGCACTTGTCATTTTCTGTTTTGTTGATAATGGCCATTCTGGTGGGTGTGAGATGATATCTCATTGTGGTTTTGATTTGCATTTCTCTAATGGCCATGGACATTGAGCATCTCTTCATGTGCCTTTTGGCCATTTGTATTTCCTCCTCTGAGAGGTGTCTATTCAAGTCTTTTTCCCATTTTGTAATTGGGTTAGCTGTCTTTTTGTTGTTGAGTTGAACAATCTCTTTATAAATTCTGGATACTAGACCTTTATGTGATATGTCGTTTCCAAATATTGTTTCCCATTGTGTAGGCTGTCTTTCTACTTTCTTGATGAAGTTCTTTGATGCACAAAAGTGTTTAATTTTGAGGAGTTCCCATTTATTTATTTCCTTCTTCAGTGCTCTTGCTTTAGGTTTAAGGTCCATAAAACCACCTCCAATTGTAAGATTCATAAGATATCTCCCTACATTTTCCTCTAACTGTTTTATGGTCTTAGACCTAATGTTTAGATCTTTGATCCATTTTGAGTTAACTTTTGTGTAGGGTGTGAGATACGGGTCTTCTTTCATTCTTTTGCATATGGATATCCAGTTCTCTAGGCACCATTTATTGAAGAGACTGTTCTGTCCCAGGTGAGTTGGCTTGACTGCCTTATCAAAGATCAAATGTCCATAGATGAGAGGGTCTATATCTGAGCACTCTATTCGATTCCATTGGTCAATATATCTGTCTTTATGCCAGTACCATGCTGTTTTGACCACTGTGGCTTCATAATATGCCTTAAAGTCAGGCAGTATGAGACCTCCAGCTTCGTTTTTTTTTCCTCAAATACTTTTAGGAATTCTGGGCACCCTGCCCTTCCAGATAAATTTCTTTATTGGTTTTTCTATTTCTGAAAAATAACTTGTTGGGATTTTGATTGCTATTGCGTTGAATCTGTAAATTAATTTAGGTAGAATT
Organism: Tamandua tetradactyla; assembly: GCF_023851605.1. NCBI lineage: Eukaryota > Metazoa > Chordata > Mammalia > Pilosa > Myrmecophagidae > Tamandua > Tamandua tetradactyla. Next base: position 177,513,122 of record NC_135328.1, read on the forward strand.
GACATCTTAACTATATTTAGTCTTCCAATCCATAAACATGGTATGCCCTTCCATCTATTTAGGTCTTCTGTGATTTCTTTTAACAGCTTTTTGTAGTTTTCTTTGTATAGGTCTTTTGTCTCTTTAGTTAAATTTATTCCTAAGTATTTTATTCTTTTAGTTGCAATTGTAAATGGAATTTGTTTCTTGATTTCCCCCTCAGATTGTTCATTGCTAGTGTATAGAAACACTACAGATTTTTGAATGTTGATCTTATAACCTGCCACTTTGCTGTACACATTTATTAGCTCTAGTAGTTTTCCTGTGGATTTTTCAGGGTTTTCGATGTATAGTATCATATCATCTGCAAACAGTGATAGTTTTACTTCTTCCTTTCCAATTTTGATGCCTTGTATTTCTTTTTCTTGTCTAATTGCTCTGGCTAGAACCTCCAACACAATGTTGAATAATAGTGGTGATAGTGGACATCCTTGTCTTGTTCCTGATCTTAGGGGGAAAGTTTTCAATTTTTCCCCATTGAGAATGATATTAGCTGTGGGGTTTTCATATATTCCCTCTATCATTTTAAGGAAGTATCCTTGTATTCCTATCCTTTGAAGTGTTTTCAACAGGAAAGGATGTTGAATCTTGTCAAATGCCTTCTCTGCATCAATTGAGATGATCATGTGATTTTTCTGCTTTGATTTGTTGATATGGTGTATTACATTAATTGATTTTCTTATGTTGAATCAATCTTGCATACCTGGGATGAATCCTACTTGGTCATGATGTATAATTCTTTTAATGTGTTGCTGGATTCGATTTGCTAGAATTTTGTTCAGGATTTTTACATCTATATTCATTAGAGAGATTGGTCTGTAGTTTTCTTTTTTTGTAATATCTGTCTGGTTTTGGTATGAGGGAGATGTTGGCTTCATAGAATGAATTAGGTAACTTTCCCTCCACTTCAGTTTTTTTGAAGAGTTTGAGCAGGGTTGGTACCAATTCTTTCTGGAATGTTTGGTAGAATTCACATGTGAAGCCGTCTGGTCCTGGACTTTTCTTTTTGGGAAGCTTTTGAATGACTGATTCAATTTCTTTACTTGTGATTGGTTTGTTGAGGTCATCTATTTCTTCTTGAGTCAAAGTTGGTTGTTCATGCCTTTCTAGGAACTTGTCCAATTCATCTACATTGTTGTATTTATTAGCGTAAAGTTGTTCATAGTATCCTGTTATTACCTCCTTTATTTCTGTGAGGTCAGTGGTTATGTCTCCTCTTCCATTTCTAATCTTATTTATTTGCGTCCTCTCTCTTCTTCTTTTTGTCATTCTTGCTAAGGGCCCATCGATCTTGTTGATTTTCTCATAGAACCAACTTCTGGTCTTATTGATTTTCTCTATTGTTTTCATGTTCTCAATTTTATTTATTTCTGCTCTAATCTTTGTTATTTCTTTCCTTTTGCTTGCTTTGGGGTTAGTTTGCTGTTCTCTCTCCAGTTCTTCCAAGTGGACAGTTAATTCCCGAATTTTTGCCCTTCTTTTCTGATATAGGCATTTAGGGCAATAAATTTCCCTCTTAGCACTGCCTTTGCTGCATCCCATAGGTTTTGATATGTTGTGTTTTCATTTTCATTCGCCTCTAGATATTTACTAATTTCTCTTGCAATTTCTTCCTTGACCCACTGGTTGTTTAAGAGTGTTTTGTTGAGCCTCCACGTATTTGTGAATTTTCTCGCACTCTGCCTATTATTGATTTCCAACTTCATTCCTTTATGATCCGAGAAAGTGTTGTGTATGATTTCAATCTTTTCAAATTTGTTGAGACTTGCTTTGTGACCTAGCATATGGTCTATCTTTGAGAATGATCCATGAGCACTTGAGAAAAAGGTGTATCTTGCTGTTGTGGGGTGTAATGTCCTATAAATGTCTGTTAAGTCTAGCTCATTTATTGTAATATTCAAATTCTCTGTTTCTTTATTGATCCTCTGTCTAGATGTTCTGTCCATTGATGAGAGTGGGGAATTGAAGTCTCCAACTATTATGGTAGATGTGTCTATTTCCCTTTTCAGTGTTTGCAGTGTATTCCTCACGTATTTTGGGGCATTCTGATTTGGTGCGTAAATATTTATGATTGGTGTGTCTTCTTATTTAATTGTTCCTTTTATTAGTAGATAGTATCCTTCTTTGTCTTTTTTAACTGTTTTACATTTGAAGTCTAATTTGTTGGATATTAGTATAGCTACTCCTGCTCTTTTCTGGTTGTTATTTGCATGAAATATCTTTTCCCAACTGTTCACTTTCAACTTATGTTTATCTTTGGGTCTAAGATGTGTTTCCTGTAGACAGCATATAGAAGGATCCTGTTTTTTAATCCATTCTGCCAATCTATGTCTTTTGATTGGGGAATTCATTCCATTAACATTTAGTGTTATTACTGTTTGGATAATATTTTCCTCTACCATTTTGCCTTTTGTATTATATATATCATATCTGATTTTCCTTCTTTCTACACTCTTCTCCATACCTCTCTCTTCTGTCTTTTTGTATCTGACTCTAGTGCTCCCTTTAGTATTTCTTGCAGAGCTGGTCTCTTGGTCACAAATTCTCTCAGTGACTTTTTGTCTGAGAATGTTTTAATTTCTCCCTCATTTTTGAAGGACAATTTTGCTGGGTATAGAAGTCTTTGTTGGCAGTTTTTCTCTTTTAGTAATTTAAATATATCATCCCACTGTCTTCTAGCTTCCATGGTTTCTGCTGAGATCTCTACACATAGTCTTATTGGGTTTCCCTTGTATGTGATGGATTGTTTTTCTCTTGCTGCTTTCAAGATCCTCTCTTTCTCTCTGACCTCTGACATTCTAACTAGTAAGTGTCTTGGAGAGCGCCTATTTGGATCTATTCTCTTTGGGGTGTGCTGCACTTCTTGGATCTGTAATTTTAGGTCTTTCATAAGAGTTGGGAAATTTTCAGTGATAATTTCTTCCATTAGTTTTTCTCCTCCGTTTCCCTTCTCTTCTCCTTCTGGGATACCCACAACACGTATATTTGTGCGCTTCATATTATCGTTCAATTCCCTGAGCCCCTGCTCAAATTTTTCCATTCTTTTCCCTATAGTTACTGTTTGTTTTTGGATTTCAGATGTTCCATCCTCCAGTTCACTAATTCTGTCCTCTGTCTCTTGAAGTCTACCATTGTAGGTTTCCATTGTTTTTTTTCATCTCTTCTACTGTATCTTTCTTTCCCATAAGTTCTGTGGTTTGTTTTTTCAGACTTTCCATTTCTTCTTTTTGTTCATCCCTTGCCTTCTTCATGTCCTCCCTCAATTTATTGATTTGGTTTTTGAAGAGGTTTTCCATTTCTATTCGTATATTCAGAATTAATTGTCTCAGCTCCAGTATCTCATTTGAACTATTGGTTTGTTCCTTTGACTGGGCCATATCTTCAATTTTCCTGGTGTGATTTGTTATTTTTTGCTGGCGTCTGGACATTTGATCAGATTTCCCTGAGTGTGAGACGCAGCAGGTTGAAAGACTTTCCTGTGAAGTCTCTGGGCTCTGTTTTTCTTATCCTGCCCAGTATGTGGTGCTTGTCTGTCTGCAGGTCCCACCAGCAAAAGATGTTGGGACTCCTTTAACTTTGGAAGGCTCTCCCTGCTGTGTGCGTGGTAGAGACTGAGGAAAGGTTGTAGGCTAGTTTTAATGGCTTCAAATTGCGAAGTCCTCGGATCTGAATTCCTTGAGAGAGGAATTCCACCTGAGTTGTGTTTCACCCCTCCCCTGCGGAAGGGTCAGGTGGTAGAGAGCCCTGAAAGCAGCCTGTTTCTGCGTTTGGGGCAGTTGCAACTTGTGTAATCCCGGCTCTGAGTCCAGAGGCAACCAAGCCTCCGTAGAAACAGCTGCAGAAGGCTCTGTTTCGCCCCCTTTCCTCTTTTTAAGTTAGCCCAATAGGCTACTTCTGCCTTGATCAGTTTCGCCTGAGCTGGGGGCCTACTTCTAGTAGTCAGAATTTGTCCAGTAATGCCACTATTGGTTTATGGTTGGACTCAGGCCCTGCTACTGTTGGAGACTCTTTCCTTTCCCTCCGGGAAGCCGCCAGTGGGGGAGGGGCGCTGGTTGCCTGCTGCCGCACCTTGGGAAATTCGCTGATCGAGACCCACCGCCGGACCGGGAACCCGCCTGTTGGGGAGGGGCGCCGGTCGCCGCAGCTTGGGGAATTCGCTGATGGAGACCCGCCGCCGGACCAGGAAGCCGCCTGTGGGGGAGGGGCGCCTGTCGCCGGCCGCCGCGGCTTGGGGAATTCGCTGATCGGAGACTCCCAGCCGGTCCGGGAAGGAGGAAGGGAGGGGCGCCAGTCGCCGGCCGACGCAGCTTGGGGAATTCGCCGATCCGAGACTCCCGAGACTCCCAGCCGGTCCGGGAAGGAGGGAGGGAGGGGCACCGCCGGCCGCCAGCCGCCACGGCCCGGGGAAGCGCGCGCTGCTCGGGGAGCTCACTGCAGCAGAGTCTCACCATGAGTCCAGCCGGTCCAGACTGGGGTACGCTGTGTGTCCAGTTTCTGTCGTGGCTCCGGGAGCTATTCTGCACTATTTCTGGTTATTTAGTAGTTGTTTTGGAGGAAGAACTAAGACGTGCGCACCTTACTAAGCCTCCATCTTTGTACTGTCTTTTTAAAAGTATGTGCCCATTCCTTTCCTTCAGGGCCCAGTACCTTTCATGCATTTTGTGCTATCCAGTCAAAAAAACTTCTGTGTTTTCTTTCCTTTTTTCTTTTTCCATCAGCCCTGCCCCCTCTGTGCCTGGGTAAACCAGAAACCTCAGCTTTTATTTGAGGTTCAGTTGAGCTGGGGGCATGTTTTTGGTAATCCGAATTTGTTAATTCTGCAATTGGAGCTTGGTTGCACTCAGGCCTGCTGCTAGTAAAGTCTCTTTCCTATCCCCCTTGGGTAGCAGTCTGGGGTGGGGGAGTGGGGGGTGGAGGAGCTGGCTCCGCTGCTTGGGGAACTCACGGTTCTGGGTGGGTTCGCAGCTGGTCCAGCTTGTCCAGACTGTGGTGCATTGTGTGTCTGGTCACTGACTTGTCCCCAGCAATTGTTCTGTACTGTTCCTGGCTATTTACTAGCTGCTCTGGAGGACAAACTAAATCCCATACCTCACTAAGCCACCATCTGGCCCCTCTTGCGTCCTTTTTTATATTTGTTTCATGGTATATTCTAATTTCCTTTTTCCCTTCCTTGACTCTTTGGATTTTTTTTTTTTTTTTTTTTTTTTTTTTTTACGTGGGCAAGTACCAGGAAATGAACCTGGATCTCCGGTATGGCATATGAGGACTCTTGCCACTGAGCCACCATTGCCTGCCTGACTCATTGGATTTTTTAGAGTATATAACTTAATTTCCACAATTAGGAATTTTCCATTTTACCTCTATTGTTGATTTCTAGCTTCTTTCCATTATGGTCAAAGATGATACTTTGTATGATTTCTGATTAAGATTATTGAGACTTGGTTTGTGACCTAATGTATGGTCTGTCCTAGGGAATGATCTGCGTTCACTTTAGAAGAGTGTTCTGCCATTGCTGCACATGTTTTGTATACATTAGGGCTAGTTGCTTTATAGTGTTACGTTCCTCACTTTCCTTATTGATCTTTGTCAAGATGGTGGTAGAAGTCTCTTACTATAATGCAGAACTGTCTATTTCTCTTTTCAAATCTGCCAATATTTGTTTCATACATTTTGGGGCTCTGCTGTTGTGCATATGTATTTATAATTGTCAGGCCTTCTTGTTGAATTGACTCCTTTAATAGTATACAGTGTGCTTTTTTGTCTCCTGAACAGGTTTTTTTTCTTACTTAAACTCTGTTTTGTCTGATAGTAGTATAGCCATCCCTGCTCTTTTGATTACTGTTTATATTTTCATTTTCCTTTTGATCTCCTTGTGTGTTTGAATATAATTTGAGTATCTTGTAGACAGCATATAGTTGGGTCATATATTTTATCCATTCTGCCTTTCTCTGCCTGGAGAATGAGTGGAGAGTTTAACCCATTTACTTTTTTCTTTTTTTTTTTGCATAGGCAGGCATTGGGAAACAAACCTGGGTCTCCATCATGGCAGGCAAGAACTCTCCCTGCTGAGCCACCATGGCCCACCTTAACCTGTTTACTTTTTAAATACTACTGATAATGCAGGACTTCTTTCATTTCACTTTTTGAGTTTTGTAAGTCTTATACCTATTCTGTCTCTCATTTCTTACATTACTGTCTTTTTAAAAATGTAGTTGATCTTTTGTAATGAACCCTTTAGACTCTCTTCTTATTTCTTCTACTTATTTTTCTAGTATTTTCTTTATGGTTATCATGGGATTTAAATTTAGCATGCTAAATATATTACATATCTCTAAAGTAGTTTTCAAATTATGGGCTCTGAAAAGGGAATTTAGGGCCATTGAATATATGAAGATAAGCAGAATTATAGTCTTGGGTTCTGCGGTTTAAGTAATGCTCAAGTAGAGCTCATCAGATCAGTCAGTAAGATGAAGGGGATACTAATTGATTGACTTGTCAACATCTCTTACTATACTAAGTTATCATTATTCAGCACCTGGTACGGACCCTATATTACCCCATTTTCTGTTAATCTCTACTAAGTATGTCTTTATCATACAACAGAGTTATCCAGACAAGTATAAAATGGAACATACATGATATGCGCTTAGGTATAGGTATGTGTATGACATAATGCAGTATGAAGGAGGAATTTATTTTTCCATTTAAGAGGTGAGACTTAAAGCCTTGAAACAATGAATGAGATTTTGAAGAGAGTACAGAGAAACAAGAAAAGTGCTGCATCAAAGCTTTTTAAAAAGCTAAAAGAAAAGGAATCATCACAAAAGTAAGGAGAAGACTAGGATATTTTATGCAGTAGTTGCTGGTAATACTGATCTCTGATGATCATTTCACTGGTTCATCGTGAATATTGTTAATATAAGGTTGCCAGCTTTTTTTAAGATGAGTTGCCCCTGAGATTTATTTTTTTTTATGGCATTACTCCCTTTTATTTTGTGAAATGGTGATGTTAGGATTATTTTTTGAATGCTCTGTTAAGAGATGTTAATAGTTTATGCTAGTCCTCAAAATATTTTTTTGAAATATTATAGCTTGATATGATCCATGTGTAGGAATGCATGGTACAGTGATGTAATGTCATAGAAACCAGTAGAAGGGATTTCAAAGATTAGGTTGGTCACACTTTGGATGATTATATGATATGTGAATATATAATATATGTATCAATTTTTTAAAAAAATTTAAAATAAGATCAAAGGAGAAGATGAAAGTATAAAAGAGAGGATAGGATTTAACAAATGAATATGACTCTGGAATCATTATATTGGTATTTGATTTAGTCTCCAGTGTCTTGGATCATTCAGAAGGAAAATCTTAAAATGGTGGAACTGTAAGCTACACCAGACTCAGAAACTGTTCCAAAACTAATTGTTGTGATGTACTTTGAAATTTATAGCTTTTTTGTATATATGTTATTTTTCACAATTGAAAAAAAGAAGAAAAAGAAACAAAGACTGTCAACATAATTGTTTATCAGCCACAGCAATAGTGTTTTAGATTAGAATTTATAAATTACTGAGAAGAAAAATAGATCACTCCTACCATGTTCATTTTTTTATTATTAGAGAAGTAGTAGGTTTACAGAAAAATCATGCAGAAAATACCCATATAACACTATGTTAACACCTAGCATTAGTGTGTTACATTTGTTACAGTTGATGAAAGAACATTATTATACTCTTATCCTAGTATATATATTGGTATTTAGTTCATGGTTTACATTGAGTCACTGTTTGTTTTGTGCAGCCCAATGTTTTTTTTAAAGTCTTAATTTAAAAATTGCCATTTTAAACGGCCCCCCCCCCCCCCCGCCCCACTTGGTTAGCACCTTAAGGGGAGTGGTTTTGGTTTTATCTGTACTGTTGATGGCTGTAATATCATGGCCTAGAACACAGCCAAACACAGGATAAGAACTCAGATATTTCTTGAATAGTCTTATGGTTAAGGTAATACTAGATACTCTAGTAAATTGCTCTCTATTAAAACACTGTTTTCAGAAATGATTCAGTAAAACCTTACTTTCAATTTTTAAATCAGCATACCCACTTTTATAGAACATAAAGAGTGTAAGATAAAATCATTCTGTGCCTCATTTAGCCAAAAAATAATATGTATCTTATAATAGTCTGTGTCCTTATCATATGAGTTAGTGCATTTAATCTCAGTTATATTTTTTAGCTCCATAATTTTACCTGGTTAGGCTATTTCAGCAAAGAAATGAAGATAATATTTTATTCCATGTATTGAATTGGCAGCTTCTAGGGGGGAGGTACAAAAATGGAGCAGTATTTTGTCAGTTTGGGATGAGTTTTATTTTGTTTTTAAAGAAAACTTTCTCTTTTCAATTAAACTAGGTATTCTCTTGTTTAAAAAAAAAAAGATTAGGTTGATCAAGAATGTCAAATAATGTGGAGGCCAAGAAACATGAAAGCAGGATAAGCCACTGAGTTTGCTGATTCACAAGTTACTGACCTTTGAAAGTGTATTGGTCAGGTATCTTAGTTTTTAAAGAGCGTGATAGTATGTGTATTTTAAACCAACTTCATCAATGATGAACATAGTAATCAACAGTTGGATTTTACTGGGTTTAAAGTTTGGGGAATTGACTTTAGGTCAGCAAAAGAGTTAAGAGCTATAATGATGGATAGAATGGGTAATTTAAAATGCACAAGTATGCTTACTAGTCTCACTTTAAATTCATGATTACTAACAAGTATGAATCCTTATGTTTCCTGGGAAACTACTTTTTTTCCAGTTCTGCTTTTTCATGCCTTACCTGTTCTCAAACCTTTAACTCCCCCACTTCCATCCTCACTCTTAGTTGGAGACCTTCCTTTCTAAAACTTTACTACAAAGGTAGAGACAGTCAAAAGAGAACTTCTAAGTTTCTATTGCAGTAATACCCAGGTACTCTGCCTTCCCACCTGTTTCGGCTATGAATTGTAAACTCATTATGCATGAACCTGTTATAAGCCAGGCTATCTGTGGGTACATCATATCCCACACCTTTCTAACCATCTCAGGGACATTGTTTTAGCATTTTTCTGTATCATTAATTACATCAGATTTCCCCTCTATTGTGCCATTCCCATCGTACAAAAAAAAAAATCTTTTGGGGTGGCCATGGTGGTTCAGCAGGCAGAGTTCTTGCCTGCCATGCCAGAGACCTGGGTTTGATTTCTGGTGCCTGCCCATGTTAAAAAAAAAAAAAATAGACTTTTGAACACACAGCCCCTTCTAGCCACGAGCTTGTCTCTTTGCACTGCAGCAACATTCCTCATGCGTTGTCCATATTTACAGTCTCCTAATTTCTTTCCTTTTGAACCCATTCTAATCAGATTTCTCTGCTGTCCCTGTCCAACATGGTCACTGTTTACTCCTGTGTTGCCCAGTCCAGTGGTCACTTATCTATCTTTCATTTTATTTAACTTTTCAACAGCATTTAATAAAGTTGACTACTCCTCCCTGCTTGAAACACTTTCCGCTTAGCTTCCAGGTCCCCACACTCTCCTGTTTTCTTCTCAGTCTCTCCAATCTTTAAAATTATAATATACCAGGGTTCTGTTTCTTACTATATTCAGTTCCTTGGTGATATCATCCAAGTTCATGGATTTAAAGAAAATTTCCATCTCCAATCTATACCTCTACTGTGAACTACATACTCCTGTCTAGCTGCCTATTCAGCATCTCCATTTAGATATCGGATAGGCACCTAAAAGTCATGTCCAGAATAGAGTTCCTCTTTTGTTATTTGTGGAATCTATAGACATTTCCTAAGAGTTTAGCAAGATGTCTGGACAGACTTTATACAAGCAGAGAATAGAAATTGTCATTTAAAGGAAATAACAATAGCCTTAAGCAAGTAAAGTACCCTGGAATAATACTAACAAAAATTATACAAGATCTCTATGGACAAAATTTTTTATTTTTATTTAAAGATGTTAAAGAAAATCTAAATAAGTAAAGAGATATACTTACGATTTGGAAGATGTATCATAAAAATATCAGTTCTCCCAAGTTGATCTAGATTCATAGTTCCAAGCAATTTCATAACAAGTTCCCCCGCAAACTTGACATGCTTGTTTTAAAATGTATATGAAAGAGTCAAGGGCCAAGAATAGCTATTATCTTTACAAACAACAAAGGTGTATGTATGGAGGATGCAGGAAGAGGCTTGTCCTTTAGATACCAAGATGTCAGGCCACATGGGGACAACCAAATCAATAGGCTGACCCCTCAATCTTGGGGTTCACCCCTATGAAACTTATTCCTGCAAAGGATATGCTAAGCCTACTTAAAATTAGGCCTAAGAGTCACCCCCATAGGACCTCTTTTATTGCTCAGATGTGGCCTCTCTCTGGAAGCCGACACGGCAGATGAACTTACTGCACTCCCCCTCTACATGGGACATGACTCCCAGAGGTATAAATCTCCCTGGCAGCATAGAACAGAAATCCCAAGATAAGAAGGGACCTGGCATCAAGGGATTGAGAAAACTTTCTTGACCAAAAGAGGAAAGAGAGAAATGAGGAAAAATAAAGTGTCATGACTGAGAGATTTCAAGCAGAGTTGAGAGGTTGTCCTGGAGGTTATTCTTATGCATTATATAGATATCCCTTTTTAGTTCATGGTGTATTGGAATGGCAGGAGGGAAGTACCTGAAACTGTAAAGCTGTCTTCTAGTACCCTTGTTTCTTGAAGATGATTATATAATGATATAGCTTTTACAATGTGACTGTGTGATTGTGAAAACCTTGTGTCTGGTGTTCCTTTTATCTAGGGTATGGACAGATGAGTGAAAAATATGGATAAGAAAAAAACAAGTAATGAGGGAACAAATGGTAAAATTGGGTAGATGGAAATACTAGTGGTTAATGAGAGCGAGGGATAAGGGGTATGGTACGCATGAATTTTTTCTTTTATAATTTTCTTTTTCTGGAGTGATGCACATTCTCAAAAAAATGATCATGGTGATGAATACACAGGTACGTGATGATAATTGTGAGCCATTGAATATACACCATTTATGGAATGTTTGTATGTTAAAAATGTTTGTTGGTTAAGTTTTATCAATTTAAAAAAAAAAGATATCAAGCCACAATAGTTAGGACACATGGTAGAAGTGTAGGAATAAACAAACAGACCAGTGAATGCTTGGAAACAAACCTGTGATTTACAGAACAAATTATGATAAAGATGTTTATAAATCAGTGCAGAAAGAATGGTTCTGGGACAATTGGTCATTAATGTGCAAAGAGTGAAACTGGCTCTACACTAATATACAAATTAGTTCCAACCAACTGAAATCTGACATGTGAAAGGCAAATTTATAAGACTAATAAAACAATATGAGTAAATTCTTTTGGTCCTTGGGGAAGAAAGGCTGTTATAAACAAGGCATAGAAATGTAAATCATCAAGAAAAATCCATTTCATTTCAATCAAGAACTTCTATTTATTAAAAAGATAAAGAAGTTAAAAAGACAGTCCATAAACTGGGAAAAGATATTTGCAACACATGTAATCAAGGCATGTACTTAAAAATCAGAAATTGCATTATTTTGAATTATTCCCATAGGATATATATAAAAACATTTAGATTCAAAACTTCAGTAGTGTTATAGAGAAAAATAGCCCACTTTTGAATTATTATGCATAGTGTAGATTAAAATTTTATTTCAGGATTGAAGATGTTTTTATGCTTTTAACTATTAAAATTACATGTCAACATCTGAGAAGGAGACATTATTACAATTAAAATGAAGTTTTGTTGTTTTCAAATTTAGGGCAAACAACCTTGATTGCATTTCAGGAATATTTGTCCTATACCTTTTATTCAATTTTTTTTGTTTTGAAAGTACAGTTTAATTTACAGGGTTCAGAACATTTTTAAAAAGTAGAATTCATAAATATTCCCAGTAAGTTAATCTAATAAGTACATGGTAGGAAAAATGACAATAAGCAGGAGATTCATACTCCTGTAAAAAAAAATGAATATAGATTTATACTGTCCATAAGCTTCTGACAAAAGTTAATGAAAATATTTGTCATGAATTACACTCAAGAAAATATAAAACCCCGGATATGTTTAATATGTTCATTTTATTCAAAGATACAACATTGATATCTCAGAAATAAATTGGACATTTTCATCCTGTCCAACTTGGAATCGTGTAAAATGTACAACTGGAACATATTCTTAATGTAGCTAGTGCACAGTCTTAGGTACAGGTTAATGAAAGGCTTTATCAAGCTTCACGATAGATTGATTATTTCCCAGCATACTTTGTCATGAACCTTGCTTTGAGGTTGTCATAAGCCTTGCTTTGAGCCATGTTTCAAAAGGCTCTATACCTTATCCACAGTCTCTTTGCTTTTACCATATTCATTCTCAGAAACAAGATACTCACAGATACTAGTTAGGAGACCAAGAATTGAGGTCATTAAATAAAAATTGTTAACTCTCTTGGCACTCCTCTGAGGCAGTACACCATAGTATGATGAGTAGGAAAGAAGAACCAGCATGATGCTTTGACTACAGGTTACTTCTTAGATCAATTTTAGGAAGGGGTACATATGGAGGAATAAGTTAGGAAGGTTGATTCCCTTCTGTGCCTACCTTTAACCAGGGTCATTTGGCACGAGCTTGAGAACCTTTTGTAGGAAAAACCTCTTGTTGCTTTGGTTTCTTGCCCTCAAACAGCTGTGGGTGTGGCAGCCATTGCAGCCTGATGGTTCAGTAGTATATGTTTTGAATTATTTTTCCCTACGATGATGAAATTGGACTTTTTAGTCCTGATCTTTTTGGTATTCTTCACATGGTCAGGACATGAGATTACAGTTTGAGATCAGAAACCATGTGTTTACCAGTCATGTTTTATTTATTTATTTTTAATCGCAAAAGTTTAATTTTTTCAGGACTTCCATTCTTTCCTGGAAGCCAGTCTCAGTCAATGCAGAAAAACAAATAATGAGAGGAATACAAAAAGGGAGACAAAACGCGTAAGGTCCCTGTTTAGTACACTTGCTCCTTAAGAGTTTAAGAAATTTGTTCTGTATTTCTAACTACAGAAACCATATATTTTATGACTGGAGAGCAGCAACCACAATGTAATCCTGAGAGCTCTGAAGTTAGAAGATTTAATTCCACCTTTGACCAGCAGCTTGTTAAATGTGCTACCTTGGATAAGTGTCTTAACAGTTTTGAGGCTGCCTCTTTTTTCTCTTGTTGTTAATCCCTGAAATAGAGAACTACCCTGGTTTCCACCAGGGAAAAGAGGGAATGGTTCAAATGTGAGTATGTTAGGAATATTGTATAGATCAGTGTTTTGAGAATTCTCCCAGAACAGGACTAAATAACCCATCTGGCTTTGTATGTAATTTCATCTGTTTAATAATTTATCAGCCCTCCAAATAACATGTGATAGCACACCACATTGATTTCAGAGATGAAACTGGGACTTATCCATGAGGTTTTGAAATTGGATAGACTTATAGTGTTCAGTGATGTTGTGGGTAAAAAGTAATTTGCTCTGGGTTGAGGAAAAAATAGGGGAGTGAGAAAATGAAGATGCTAAGACTATTGACTATTCTCTATAGAAATTTTATTAAGACAGAAAGGAAAAGAACGTAAATAGTTGGAAGGAAATACGGGGTCTGGGAGGAAGGGGTTTTGTTTTAAGTTAGGGGAGAAGTGGGTGTGTGTTTTAGTTTGCTAAAGCTGCCAGAATGCAGTATACCAAAAGTAGAATGGCTTTTTAAAAAAAAAAAACATTTTTAATGTTACAAGTTTACAGTTCTAAGGCTGTAGAAGTATCCAAACTAAGGCATCCAGAGAAAGATACCTGAACTCCAAAGAAGGGCCAGTGTCGGTCAGATGGAAAGGCATATGGCTGGCATCTGCTGGTCCTTGTTCCTGCTTTCAGGGCTTCCAGATTCTAATGCCAGTGGTTTCCTCTCTAAATGTTGCTGGGCCTTCCTTTATCTCCTCCAGGACGCAACTCTGGGTTCTGGCTTGCTTAGCATCTAATGGAAGGGCACATGGCAGTGTGTGCTTGGGCTCCAGACATCCCTATCTGGGCATCTGCTCTCTCTGTCGACACTCCGAACATCTCTGTCGGTACAGAGCTTTCTCCAAAATACTTCTCCTTTAAAGGACTTCAGTAAACTAATCTAATCAAGACCCACCTCAGATGGATGGAGTCACATCTCCCTCTAGTCAAAAGGCCATGCCCACAACTGGGTATGTCACATCTGCATGGAAACAATCCAGTCCGAGTTTCCCACCCTAAACAATAAGTCTAGCCCCACAAGATTAGATCAGTATTAAAACATGGCTTTAATTATGGGCTACATAATCATTCCAAACTGGCACAGTATGTTTTTTGTTAATTTAGTGTAACCAGTATAGAGAGAGTTGAAGTCCACTGGGAGGAATAATTGGTGACATGACTACGCTGTGGAAAGAGTAGGAGTAGTTGAGACCAGTAGCACACAAGTTGTGGTACCTTCTCTGAAAATGGAAACTAAGATTGAGATAAGGTCCTTAGCAAGGATAAGCCCCTCTTAGCAGTATGACCTTAGTTATGAGTTATAAAATTAGGTCATGTTGTAAAGTACCTAGTAGAGAGCCCAATAAGTCATAGGTTTCAAAAAGGATAAAATATTGACATACCTATGAATGAATGGTTGAATCAAGTATTCAGGTACAGGCAATTCTCATATGCATGTTGCAGGGAGGAGAGCAAAGCACTTAATAAAACCTGGCGAACAGTGAGTGTTATAGATCGTAGTATCATATTTAATACTATTTCCAATGACTTACAATAACTTCCTTATTATAATTTTAAAAATTACTATAAAATATACATAATAATGAGATTTACTATTGTAACCATTTTAGAGTGTGTAATTCATTGGTGTTAAGTACACTCACAGTGTTATGCAGCCATCATCACTGTCTAGTTCTAGAACTCTTTTTATTATCCCAAATGGAAACTCTGTATCCATTGAGCAGTCACTGCCTTTTCCCCTCAGCACTAGCACCTCTCCCCACCCCCCACCAGCCTCGTAACCACTGATCTGCTTTCTGTCTCTATGGATTTGCCTGTGCTGGGTATTTCACATAAATGGAATCATATAACATGTGGCCTTTTGTGTCTAGTTTGTTTTATTTTGCATAGTATTTTCAACATTCATCCATGTTATAGTGTGTATCAAATTTCGTTCCTTTTTATGGCTGAAAAATATTCCATTGTATGGATATACCACATTTTGTTTATCCGTTCACATGTCAGTAGACACTTAAGTTATTTGCACCTTTTGACTATTGTGAATGGAGATCCTATGGATATTCATACACAAAGTTTTGCCCGAACACTTGTTTTCAGTTTTTGAGGTATAATATTTAGGAGTGAAATTTCTGGTTACAATAACTATGACCATTCCCCAGAGTTTAAATTAGTATAAACCCTGTAATTTGATAGATTTTCTTGACCAGCAGCTTTTTGAATGGCTGGATAAAGGATATTGAATGGCAACGGATCAGGAAGAGATCCTTTTAAGAAGGTAGGATTCATCATGGGAGGGACAGATATGGACTGAGGTACAAAGAAGGAGTGAGAGAGGAATAAAAATATGAGTAAGAGAGTTATTAGGATAACAAGATTATATCTGTGTTACTGAATTCATTTTTATCTGACGAAAATCAGGTCTGGTTTTGGTTCTTGGGTTAGCCATTTAAATCAGATGCTATCTGCTTGTGTGTGATTTAAGCATAAGTATTAATCATACAAGCCTGGTACCACATCTTGGGATAGCTGTCTATATCAGGTGCCATCTACTTCTGATCCTTGGTAATTTTGAGCTTTAGGTCCCCAGTAGCAATGGATTTACAGACAAGGCCTGTAAAAGATTACACCTTTTATCTTTGTGATGTTCAGCAAGTTGTCAAACTTCTCTGAGCCCCCATATCTTCATCACAGTTTACCAGCCTCTTTCTCCTGCTCTTACCTGGATGCTGTAGAGCATTCTGCTGAGCTCCAGAGTTTTGAAGTAGTTGATTCAGACAGTTTCTGCTGTTTAATATTTGTTCTGTTAGGACTGATTCTTTTAGCTTCCTACTCCACCATTTTCCCACAGTTTCCGTAAGGCTTATTTCTTGACTATCAGGCTGAGTAATTTAAATTCTATTCTGTAGTTGGTGGGAATCCAGAAAATTTCTGAGGAAGGTAGTGATATTATTTGTTTCTGGATTTAGAAAGAAAGATCTGGCAGCCAATAGTAGAGGCTGAGGCAGAGGATAGAAAGACATGAAGAATGACAAATAAGAATGAAAAAGAATGAATGAAGTAGGCAGGACTTGAAAACTTCTGTATTTATATTCTCCCTAAATGTCATCTCTTACACTGAATTAAAACATCAGCTACTAAATACTGACAATTCCCAGCATTATATCCAAAACAGACCTCTTCTCTGAGCTCCAAACCACATTCTAGACACCTCATATTTAAAGTGTCCAAGACAAATCTTGATTCCCTCTCCAATCTAACCTTTTGTTATAGTTTTTAATGATACTTTTTTCCTTCTCAAAATTTTTCGGTAGTAAGGAAAAAGAATCTTTGCATTAGCCACTCAATAACCTCAGTCCCAAAAGGTATCACTAAGATCTTTAGTTATAAAAATTTGCCTGTAATTCTACCATCCTTAATAAAAACATTATTGGTATTTGGCCTGTTTCCTTTTAGTCTTCAACTCTCTGTACAAGAGTTTCTATTATCCATTCTCTTTCATCTTTTATTCCCTTTTGCTAAGTGTTCTCATTTATAGTCCATCTTGTCCCTACCATACACATAAATGCACAAACCGCATTGCTGCATAGCTTTACATAGGTAAAGCAAGAACTTGCTGCCCGAGAGAGCAAACTGTACAGGCAAAGATCTAGTTTCTTTTCTTCATCCGTGACCCTTTTAGGGCAGAATTTTTCTGATTAACATTTAAGTATTCATGTCATTTAAGCATAGCAATACATATAATATTTGTATTACAATCTGTACAGTAATGTCTATTTGAGTTTTCTAATCCTTTGCCAATTTTGTTATTTCATAGAAATGGATTTTCAAATTTATTAACTTGTAATTGCTAATGATATTATGTTGCTCAGAGTATTTCTTAATCTGCCATGTTAGTCATTCCCCCCTTTTTATGCTGGGGTTTCCTTATATGTATCTTTTTCCATTTTTCTAAACAGTTTTACCACAGTTTTTCTCCTGTTAATCTTTTTTAAAGGATTATCTTCTTTTTCTTTTTTTTTTTGACTTCATCTTTTTTTGTTTCCTTTCTGTTTCTTCAGGTTTACTTTATTGCTCTTTTCCCATCTCCTCAGTAAGAATGTTTAGGTCAACTTATTTTTAGTCTTGTTTTGAGAAGCATGTTTTTAAAGTTTATTTTCTATTATGTACTGCTTTAACTGTATATTATATAGTTGTATTTCAACTTATAAATTGTATTATTGAACTTCTTAATTTTTTTATTTGCTTGTTCTGTTCTGCTTTTTATTTGCTTATTCCATTAATCCTCTTTAAGTGTTTCAAATATATAAAAAATACAGAGAATAAATGAATATTTGTGTGCCCCGTCCCTCAACTTAAGAAATAATGCCTTACAAATACACTTGAAGCCCTCTGGGGCATCTTTGTGATTTCTTTATCTTCATTTCCCTGTAGAGGTATTTACTGTCCTGAATTTGGTATTTCTTATTCCTATGAACTTAAACAGGCTGCCAAGTGGCTATATAAGAAATATCCTCCAAACTGAGTATTTTTACTAGTACAGAACAGAATTGTCACTGATGTATTCATTCTCTTATATCAAAAAATTTTCTAACTTGTTGAAGAGTGCTTTGAAAACTATTGCTTTTTTATTTTTTTGCTTTGTATATATGTTATACTATACAATAAAAAAGTTTAAAAAAAATTCTAGCCCCTTGAAGAATGGTAATAATTTGCCAAATAACTTTTTGTATCATCTCTCAGTGCATATCTTAAGTCAGATTTTAAGAGATGAAATTTCTTATTTGATAATTAGTTATCTCAAAATATGTACTATACAGAAGTAGGAGGAATGCTGTGACAGATGTGTTGTTTTAAGGATCCAGTCATGGATAGTACTAGATAATTAGATAGTTGATGACTAGTATGGCATAATATACCAACAAGATATGACTCTATAACCACTTACAACAACCTTTTTATGAGAGAAAATCTAAATCTAAAAGACCCATTTATTTATATTTCTGAATTATGATAACTAATTGGAGAAATGATTGTATGAAAAGGCAAATTCTGTTTAGCTGACTTTTCAGAAATTCTTGAAAGAACTATACTTACATTGTTGGAATAAATGGTGACATATTAATATCTAAACAGAAGGGTTTTAATTCTCAGAACTTTGATTGGGTTGACTATCTAATTTTAATAATTATATATTACAGTGATTTTTGCCTCTTGTGATGATAGATAATATATGGGTTTTTTTTGTTTTTTTCATTTATAGAGTGATAGATTCCTGTGGCCTTTTAAATGATTTGAATAATGATGGAAATGGATCCAAAATAATAAGTCACTTCTCTACCAAAGCAGTAGAAGATTCTTCATATCACCTTCGTGTAGCTCAATTCATTCTTCAGGAAGGGGCAAACAGAGAAATACAGAAAACTGAAGAGAAGAAAACCTCACTTTGGAGCTGTCTTCCTCCTCAACAACCCCTCACCCTCTGTCTTTCTACTTGTTTTAATTTTGCTCTGAATTTGTAAATAGTGAAGACCAAAGATATAGAAGATATATTTGGAAGCTTTTACCAAGAAATTGCCTTGAAAGCTGCTATTCCGTGGAGGGGAAAGTATATCAAGTTCCTGTCTGATTTTTTTTTTTTTTAATAAGATTTGTTATATCCTTAGACTTTAAAGGATAAGACATACAAATACATATCTATACACTATTTTTAGCAGCTGTGTAATAATGAGATCTGTATTTTAAGGGCTGTGTCATGTGGCTGTTTTGCCACTGGAGTTGACTGCTCAGAAGATCTTTTATAGTGCTTTAAAATTACATTTTTGGTCTACACCTTGATGACATCACTTGTCCACACATGAGCCCACCTATCTTTCTGACTATGACCTTGTTATGAACAGTGTTTGCACTTACTGTGCAAATGTCCATGAATTATCCATTTAAGCAACATCACAGTGCTATCACCCAAGGAAGTTGAATGAGGTGAACATAGACATAGCTCTTTCCCCTTCCCCCCCCTTTTTAAATGTAACAAATACCTTTTTATGTTCCCCTTCCCCTTCCCCCTCCCCCTTCCCCCTTTTGGGAAAGTGTCAGGAACTAGATAGTTTAAAATGAGCAATTGAGGGGACTAAGAGAGTGATCCACACGGAGCCTGGCTTCTTTGTGCTTCATCACAAGGCGTGCTGCTGGCCAGGCTACTTAAGCACCCTTTTAACAAGAGAACCACGTGGAAAATCCAGCTGGCAGACTCAAGGAGTTCGGGAAACAGGACCACAGAGGTTACACTCTGGGGTAAATACTCTCCATATGTCTAACTTTGGAGGGAGACTGTGTGTGCATATGTATCATGGAAAATATCTATTGCTTTCTGAACTTTCTAATTTTGGAGAATATAGTGGGGTGGTTTGGAGACTTGTTTGGAGACACTAATGGATCTCTCAGGGAGACTAATCCTAGTTCTTTAAGGAAATTAATAAGCCTGGAAAAGCTCTTGAGAAGTCATATCTTCCTTTTCTTTTGCCAGAAGTTACCTCTATACCCAAAGTAGATTAATCTTTCTTCATAAGTACCAGGTTTTTAAATAGATGTCTGTTCTTAAAGTTCTTCTGATGTACCTCAAAAATTCATCAGCTGCCTTCATATAACCTTCCCTACCCATACCACATTTTTCTGTTTATGTATTTTTCATGGTTATATGTTCATGGACTGTTCTTTTTGTTTAGAACTTCTCTGAAATATGGAGCCTAATAAGTAGGCTAGAGAGGCTCGGAGGGCAGGTCTTTCTGTAGAGGAAATCTTAGGATAAGAGTCCTTTACTTTTCTTTAATAAGTAGGCTCGAGAGGCTCAGAGGGCAGGTCTTTCTA
This sequence comes from Tamandua tetradactyla, assembly GCF_023851605.1. NCBI lineage: Eukaryota > Metazoa > Chordata > Mammalia > Pilosa > Myrmecophagidae > Tamandua > Tamandua tetradactyla. The sequence goes on from NC_135328.1 coordinate 177,533,376, forward strand.
TAGAAGGAATCTTAGGATAAGACTCCTTTGCACATGCTATCAGGTTCTTGGAAACATTTGAGTTTTCTCATTTTCAGATCCTGGCCATGAGGTTGGATGCCTCACCTTGCTGAAAAGAGACACTGGACCTAAATGGCGCAGCATGACTTTGTTCCTGCTTGGCTAAATTTCTCAACGCCACAGTCAGTTAAGGTATTATTCTCCATTCATATAATAACCCCCCAAACACCAGTTCTTTCAATGTCCAACCATTCTATGGCCTCTATTTTACCTTCTTAGTGGTCTTTCATTGTTGTTATTGTTTTTGTTGTTGTTGTTTTTGTATATTTAGCCTTGCCTGAGAGTTAAAAAAAAAGAAAGAAATTTTCATAGACTTATTAACTCTCTTTCAATATGGCTGTAAATAATTAGGCAGCCCACATTAGTATGTGGTTCATTACTATTAAGTGTCCCAGTTGTATGCTAAGCTTTTCTTATTATACGGCATACTAAAGACTTCCCCTACTAGCTGTAGCATACCTTGGAGATAAAACGTGCCTGCTAGCCTATTTTTTAGGGCAAAAGAACAGTGATGAGAGGAGAATAAATTATCTTTAGTAAATGGACCTTTTTTTTTATCAAACTAAAGCAGCATAAAAACAGGAACATTCTTAACATACAAACATTCTTGCATGGTGTACAATCAATGGCTCACAATATGATCACCTAGTATATTCATCACCATGATCATTTTTTAGAACATTTGCATCACTCCAGAAGAAATAAAAAGAGAAAAGAAAAAACTCATACATACCATACCCCTTACCCCTTCCTCTCATTGACCACTAGTATTTCCATCTACTCAATAGATTTTAACCTTTGTTTCTCCTATTTTTTTTCTATACCCCTTACCACTCCCTTTCCTTGATCACTAGTGTTTCAGTCTACTCAATTTATTTTAACATTTGTTCCCATTATATATTTATTTCTAATCCATATTTTTTACTCATTTGTCAATATCGTAGATAAAAGAAGCATCAAACAGACACAAGGTTTTCACAATCAAGTACGTAGTCACATTGTGAAAGCTATATTATTATACATTCATCTTCAAGAAGCATGGCTACTGGAACACAGCTGTACAGTTTCAGGCATTTCCCACTAGCCTCTCTAATGCACCTTAAACTAAAAAGGGGCTATCTATAAAATGCATAAGAATAACCTCCAGGATAACCTCTTGACTCTGTTTGAAATCTCTCAACAATTGACACTTTATTTTGTCTAATTTCTCTCTTCCCCCTTTCGGTCTAGAAAGTTTTCTCAATTCCTTGATGCTGAGTCCTAGCTCATTCTAGGATTTCTGTCCCACATTGCCAGGGTGGTTTATACCCGTGGGAGTCATGTCCCATGTAGGGGAAGAGCAGTGAGTATACTTGCCATGTTGGCTGAGAGAGAGATAGGACGCACACATCTGAGCAACAGAATAGGTTCTCTAGGGGTGATTCTTAGGCCTAATTAGTAAATAGACCTTTGGAATGACGTATTAGTAGTATATTAATAGAGGAGGAGGAGAAAAACACAGAGGCAGTGATCATTTGACTACTACATGGATCTCAAATTGCACAAATTCTGTTTTAGAGACAGTAATCTACGTACTGATTTCAGGGGAAAATATGTATTGCGTTAAGAGTGAAGACAAAAGAAACAACCAGGTCATATTGATTAAATATATGTGTATTTATTCACAGATATCACATTACACTGAAGAACAGTTTAACTTATTGATAAAGAAAACTTTTGGGGAGCTAGTAATCTTTAAAATGCTTTGTGTTTTGCCAACTAATAGAAAAGGAATAAAGTTGATAAATAGTCTCAAGAAAAGGCCTCCCTTCCCTGTCTTTGAATGTGAATGTTTTGGGAGCTACTTCTAGTTTTGTCCAGACCCACAGGATGTTGCTTTGTACTTAATATTGAATTGTCTTTGTGAAATTCCCAAGATCTTATAACAGGTCTAATCTGAACCAGGGCCTGGTAGTGGTCAGCCAGAGAGATTAGTTACAAGATCCAAAAAACACTTTAAAAAGTATACAGATCTTACATCTGCAAAGAATAATTGTTTTAGTAGAATGAATTGAGTAAAAGAATTAGGAAATATGATTTCAGTATTCTGATAAAACTACAGTAAGTAAACAAAGCAGTATAATATTGGTATAAGGAAAAAAGTGGACCAGAATTGAGAGTTAAAAAAATAATCCTACACATATAGTTGATTTTTTGGCAAAAGTCCATGGTAATTCGATGGAGAAAATTATCATCTTTTGATTATATGGTGCTAGAATAGCTTTGATATGTGTAGAGGACAAAAAATGAAGGACTTCAACCCTTGCTACATATCATACAAAAAAATTGGGTAGAAATGGATGATAACCTAGATAACAAAAGAGAAAATCTTTGTAACTGCTAGAATGGCTGAAATTTAAAAGACTGATGATATCAAGTATTGGTTATTGATGGGAATATTGATAGTAGGACAATGGATATAAAATTGTCTATACTCTAACCTATAGATTTCCTATAAGCCCTGTTCAGCATATCCATATTTTTCATGGCTTTAAAGACTTTGGTTTGTCTCATTCAAGACTAACATGTCAAACATATCAGAATTCTTTGATGTAGAAAAGGACATTGTAGCTCATCTATAATAGTACTTCTCAAACTGCTTCCTTTCAGTTATATAACAGCAAAGTCTACTTAACTTATTCTCCCTGACCTGTTTCCTCATGTGGAAGGGGATAAAATGTGGATGATGATAGCAAAACTATAATGTTGTTATGAGTATTAAATATCATTATGGAAATAAATGCTTTATAAAGCAATAAAATCTCTGTTTAGTTGTTGATGGCCTACAATGGTGGTTTTTCAAACCATTGCTTTCTCCCCAATTCTTAAATAATTTATAAAAATAATAAATCTCTTTTGGAATTTTTATTTAAAGCAAGTATCTTGCTTTTTCTTTCCCATTACAAGATTAATATTTTTAATGTTTTGAGGCTTATTTTTAGGGGTATTAACAGGGTTTATTTTCCTCTTCTATCATGCAATTAATTGAAGTGGCTATCTTTTTCTTCCCTTCTGAGATAAAGGAAATGAATTAATGGTTGACTATCTAACTGAAGACTTCTCTAACTCAAACCTGCAATACCCTTATGGCCCATATGCTCATAATGGGGGTTTCTGGCCCCATTGTTACTTGTTTCCTAAAAGTCTGGTGTAAACTTAGTAAGATACTGAAATATTGAAAAAGACTAATTAATATCTCCATATCTATTTGCTTTTCTATACTTTCTCTTAGTCGCCTACAGCCACCTTTGAAAAACAAGGAGAGCATCTACCCCGAGGAGAAGGTAGATTTGGAGTGAGCCGTCGCCGACATAATTCCTCTGATGGCTTTTTTAACAATGGACCCCTACGAACTACAGGAGGTGAGCCATGCCCAACTTTCATGAGTATATTTAAGCTACTCAGGGCACGTGCAGACCTTGCAAGATTCTGTACGTCCACAATTTTTAAATATGATCTTTTATGAATACAATTCTTTATTAGGTCCTCCATTAGTTATTACCTACCTACATAGGCTTACTAGCTGTACCATTCTTATGATGCAGGAATCATTTATTCAGTTAAAGAGTTATATAGCAATTACCTTAGGAAGAAAAGATGTATTTTGTGATTCGTTGTGTGTATATAATCTTTTTTTTTTATAAAATCCCTTGACAGGTAGTGCGGTAAACCAGATCAGGATGCATCTGGCCCAGTTGTTTCTGAATTTCCAGGAAGCAATCTAATGTTACTTTTCCTTACTATTCTAGATTCCTGGCACCAACCCTCCCTATTCCGTCACGATTCTGTGGACTCTGGTGTCTCTAAGGGAGCGCATGCTGGAATCACAGGGAACCTGTCTGGTTGGCATGGTTCTTCCCGGGGTCATGATGGCATGAGCCAGCGTAGCGGGGGTGGCACAGGGAACCATCGCCACTGGAATGGCAGCTTCCACTCCCGGAAAGGCTCAGCCTTTCAGGAAAAGCCATCTACAGAGATTAGGGAAGAAAAGAAAGAAGACAAGGTGGAAAAGTTGCAGTTTGAAGAGGAAGACTTTGTAAGTATGAGGTTTTATATGTGTAGTTAAAACCCAGAAAATGTTTTAAAAGATATTACCCTGTTGACAATGAAAAAGAAATTATGTAAGAGGAAGTTCCTAAGTTTAGATTTTTATTATTTTCAAAGAGAAGGAGGTAACTTTATATTAGTGATGAACAAAATTGCTGTTTAACATTTAGCAAATCTTAATATATTTTGCATTTTTATTGCCTTTGGAATACACAATGCCTAATTTCCCTTAAATTTTTTAAGATTCAGTATAGAAATGTAAATATTTAAGAATGTAATCTCACAATGTTAAATGGTCTTTCCTTTTTCTTGATTTTGACTTCTAACATTTAAAATGATTGCAGTAAGTAATTAACATGCAATTGGGAGAGTTATAACTGTTACCTATGTATTCAGTAAAACTTGATGTTAATATGTATTATTGCATGCGTTTTGGCTGCTAAGCCAAAAGTGGGGTTTTTAGAGCACCTTTTAACTAGGTGCTACTATACTACTGATTGGCATAGTTTGAATAGGTGCTCTATTAGTTCTGTGGCATTCCCAATGGGAAATGAATTGATGGAGGGAAGAAAAATGTTAAGATAGCATTGTCTTCACTTGCTAAGAGATTTAAAAGGAAGTTTGTCCCCAGTAGGGACAATTTTATTTTACATTTATGTTTTTATTAAATATTTTAAGTGTATGTAAAAGTATGGAGAAAAATTTTCAAGAATGTGTATCACCCAGCTTTGTCAAATATTGACATTTTTCTAAACGTGCTCTTGACAATTCTTTTAAAAAAAGAGGAAAGATAATACAGATATGGTTAAAACCTTCCCTAATCCTATTTTCTATTTCATCTAGAGGTATTCACCATCTTGAGTTCACATCTTATCATTCATGCATGTCTGATTAACTTTTACTACATTATGTATATCCATAAACAATATTTCGTATCATTCTGCATGTTTTTGAACTTTGTAATAATAGCATCATTCCTTAATTCTCTTTTATTTGACTAAAATTGTTTGCGTTTTATCAGTGTTGGTACATAAAGCTCTTAGATCACTGCTCTCAGCCAGTGACATATATGTTCCATAGGAAACATTTTGTACTACTAACTGGAGACAATTTGGTTGTCATAAGTGAAAATGGTCCTATTGGCATCTGGTTCATGGAAACCAAAGATGTTGCTGAACATCCTTTAATGCATAGGATGGCCCCCACAATAAAAGATTATCTTCTCTCAAGTGTTCATAGTGCCATAGTTGAGAAATGTTAATGGTGCCATTCTCTAAATCTTTAATTTTCACTATTTCTATTTAATGTAGTAATATTATATTGTGTGAATGTGTTAAATTATGGACATTTATGTTGCAAATGACCTTGAAGTCTAAAAGAGTGGTAACTGAGGCACTGAACTGGAGAAGGAACAGTCAAAAATAAGGTTACTTGATGAGTAATATGTAAATAACTTGAAAAGAGAAAGCAAGAGAAGGATTTTTGGCAGGAAAAATTGGTGCCAAAGGGAGATGGGTGAGGTTTAGAGATGTATACCTGGAAAAATAACCTGAGGTTTGTGGGTAGCTAAAGATTATTTGGGGATTTAATTGTTTACGGTTACATTTTCTGTATTTCTTACTTTTTTTATACTGAACATTGTATAATTAAAAAGTTGTTTTTATTTTAAGATATTAGTTTAATGTAATTAACAGCCTATTTATTACCTTGAACCAGTTAAATAACCCTCATTTTCCTGGAATTGTTAGAGTTAGTAATATGTGTCTTACAGCATTGTAATAGGAATTAAAGATTACAAATGTTGAACAATGTATATGGAGCTCTTAGTGCACATATCTTGAAACACTGTAGATTTTTAAATAGCTGTTACTAAATGTGGGAGCAATCTTTGGATTTGGTTGTTTGGGGTCACCTTTGAAATGTTACTTTAAAAATAAAAAAAAGGTTTGGTTGGTAGAATTTAGGGTTAGAGAATGAGTCAGTGATGACTGGTATACTACTCTTTGGAGCCAGGTTTTCTGGGATTGAGAGATTGAATAGGTTTTAAACTAGAAAGGTGGATAAGAAGTCAGTGGGGAGAAGGTATTCTGAGAGGGTGGTAGTGGTGATGTCGTAGCTTTTGAATCTCCCCAAAATTTGCCAGTAAAAGCAGAGCTCCCTTTAATATCAGGAGCAATGTTAAGTCATTCACTCTCACCACTTATATTCAGCACTGTACTGGAGGTTCTAGTCATGCAGTAAGACAAGAAAAAGAAATAAATGCATACAGGTGAAAAGGAAGTAGTAAACCTTGCTCTTTGTAGAAGACATGATTGTTTATCTAGAAAATCCATAGGGCTCTACTCAGCAATTGTAAGGTTTCAGGATCCAAGTATTTTTCCATGTTAGCAACAAGCAATTGAGAAATATATATATATTTATATATGGGCATGCACTGGAAATTGAACCCAGGTCTCTGGCATGGCAGGCGAGAACTCTGCCTGCTGAGCCACTATGGCCTGCCCAAGAAATAAATTTTTAAAATGACTTTAAAAAAAAAAAGATTGAAAAAATCTTAAGATGCCTATAAAGAAATTTAATGAAAGCTGTGGAAGGCCTCTATACTGAACCACAAAATACTGCTAAGAAATTAAACAAAATTTAATTAAAAGGAGAGAGACACTGATTTTGAATAGAAAGACTTAATATTGTTAGGGCATCAGTTCTCCCCAAATTGGTCTATAGATTCAGTACTATCTGAATCAAATTGCTAGCATACCTTCTTATAAAAATTGTCCGTGATTATATAATTTTTATTGAAATACTAAGGATTTAAATATTTAAAACAATGTTAGAAAAAAACAGAGTTGGAGGACTTAAACTGCCTGACTTTTGAAGACTTACTATAGAGCTACAGTAATCAAGACAATAAGGTATGAGAGTATTAGGATAGACAGAGGAACAGAATAGACCAGAAATAAACCTATACTTAGTGTGGTCATTTGATTGTCAGCAGAGGCACCAAAGCAAACCAGTGTAGAAAGGTTTTCAGAAAATGGTGCTGTAACAACTGGATTTATCTATATATCCTCTGTCTCTACCTCACAGCATACATGGAAATTATTTTGAGATGGAACATAGAACATCTTTCTGACACAGGGGTAGAAAAATGACAAAAGAAAGCAGTACCAGAAAGGAAAAAACACTGATTACTCTGACCTCATCAAAAGTAAAAATTTCTACTTGTTAAAAACCCAGACTTGAAAAAAATATTATCAACACAAGAATAGAAAAGTTACAGTATATTTACTTAACTGCCTAATGAAAAGAAATAAGCTATTGATAGAAACAGCGGCAAGTTGAATCTCAGTCGCATATTTACACAAAAGGATTATATACTGTGTGATTCCATTTATATGAAATTCTAGAGCAGGCAGAAAGATGCGTGGTAGCAAAGAAAAGCAGAAGAGCAGCTACCTGTGAGGGTGGGAATTAACTGGGAAAGAGCATGAGGGAATTTTCTGGTTGGTGAAAGTGTTTTTTTTTTTTCTCCTCAAAATTCATGGAATGGTTTTCTTAGTATATGTGGATTTCACTGTATGTATATTTTCTTAAAAGAAAAAGGTTAAGAACACTAATAGTGGGACAAACAGGTATCATAAGCCTCTTGATATGATGCACTGAGAAGGATATATTATTTCATGATATCCCTGCCAAAAACGGGTAGCCTTAGTCTAATCATGAGGAAACATCAAACAAACTCAAATTGAAGTTTCTACAAAGAGTTACAAAAGATCTATGAAAGAATTGCCCTTTGCTTTTCAAAACTATCAAGCTCATAAAGGAAAAAAAATTACAGATTAAAGAAGACTCAAGAAATAAGACAACTAAAAGCAATATATAAACTTAAATTGGATACTGGGTGTTCTAGTTTGCTAGCTGCCGGAATGCAACACACCAGAGACGGATTGTCTTTTAATAAAAGGGGATTTATTTTGTTGGTTCTTCAGAGGAAAGGCAGCTAACTTTCCACTGAGGTTCTTTCTTACGTGGAAGGCACAGGATGGTCTCTGCTGGTCTTCTCTCCAGGCCCCTGGGTTCCAACAACTTTCCCCGGGGTGACTTCTTTCTGTATCTCCAAAGGCCTGGTCTGAGCTGCAAGTGCTGAGATGAGGAATGCCGAGCTGCTTAGGCTGTGCTACATTGCGTTCTCTCATTTAAGCACCAGCCAATTAAGTCAAACATCACTCATTGCAGCAGACACGCCTCCTAGCCGACTGCAGATGTAATTAGCAACAGATGAGGTTCACGTACCATTGGCTTATGTCCGCAGCAACAAGACTAGGTATGCTCACCTGGCCAAGTTGACAACTGAATCTAACTAACACACTGGGTGAAGGCAAAACAATTTTTTTCAAACTTTCTTTGGTATGAGAGATACCTGTAGAATAGTTGGTGAAATTTGTATAAGAATTGTAGATTAAATAATAGTATTGTATTAATGCTAATTTCCTAATTGTTATAATTGTGTTATAGTTATAGTAAAGAATGTCCTTTTGTGTGTGGGGGGGAACATAATGAAGTATTTAGGAGTAAATGGGTATCAAGTCCTTTAACTTACAGGCATACCTCAGAGATATTGTGGGTTTATTTCCAGACTACTACAATAAAGTACATATTGCAGTAAAGTGAGTCACACAAATTTTTTGGTTTTCCAGTGCATATAAAAGTTATGTTTTATACTACACTATACTGTAGTCTGTTAAGTATGCAGTAGCCTTATGTCTAAAAAAACAATGTACAGACCTTAGTTGAAAACTATTTTATTGCTAAAAAATGCTAATCATCACCTGAACCTTTAGTGGGTCATAATCTTTTTGCTGGTAGTTGGTCTTGCCTCAGTGTCAAGGGCCACTGACTGATCACGGTAGTGGGTGCTGAAAGTTGGGGTGACTGGGGCAATTTCTTAAAGTAAGACACAATGCAGTTTGCCACATCGATTACTTAAACGAAAGATTTCTCTATAGCATACGAGGCTCTTTGATAGCATTTCACCCACTGAACTTTCAGAATTGCAGTCAGTCTTCTCAAACCATGCCTGTTCTTTATCAACTAAGTTTATATAATACTCTAAATCCTTTATTGTCGTTTCAACAATGTTCACAGCATCTTTACCAGTAGTAGATTCCCATCTCAAGAAATCACTTTCTTTGCTCATCCATAAGAAGCAACAACTCATCTCAAGTTTTATCAAGAGATTTCAGCAATTCAGTAGCATCTTCAGATTCCACTTCTGATTCTAGTTCTGCCATTTCCACATCTGCAGTTACTTCCTCCACTGAAGTCTTGAACCCCTCAATGTCATCTGTGAGGGTTGGAATCAGCTCCCAAATTCCTGTGAATATTGATATTTGGACCTCCTCCCATGAGTCACAAATGTTCTTAGTGGCATCTAGAATGGTGAATCCTTCCAGAAGGTTTTCAGTTTACATTGCACAGACCCATCAGAGGAATCAGTCACTATCTATGGCAACTCTAATCTTAAGAAATGTATTTTATTTTTTTGTATCCTGTGTGGTGGGGGATCACATTTTATTCGTTTCCATTTGAATATACCGTTATTGCAGCACCATTTGGTTTTGGTTTGTTTGTTTGTTTTTCACAATAAACAATTATAATTTGGGCTGTGAATCAGACCTGAGTCTCCCACATGGCAGGCGAGAATTCTACCACTGAACTTCCAGTGCATCCGTGAAAAGTTTTTTTTTAACTTTTTAATTATTTTTTGTTTTTTAACTTTTTTTTATTATATAATATAACATGTATACAAAGCAGAGAAAGAAAAAACAGTAGTTTTCAAAGTGCTCTTCAACCAGTTGTTAGTTACAGGACAGATCCCAGAATTTGTCATGTGCTGCCATACCATAATCTCAGATTATTCCTTCTAGCTGCTCCAGAACATTGGAGGCTAGAAGGAATAAATATTTTTTTATCACCACAATTGACTTTTTTTTCTTTTTTTGTGAAAAATAACAATAAAAGCAATAAATTTCAAAGCACAGCACAGCAAGAAAGTTGTAGAACAAATTTCAGAGTTTGGTATGGGTTACCATTCCACAATTTTAGGATTTTACTTCTAGCTGTTATAAGATACTGGAAACTAAAAGAAATATTGATATAACTTATCCAGACAGGTTGAGTTAGATTATGTACTACATGAAGTTTAGGTTCCAAACAAAATAAACTTTTCTTCCTTTGGTCTCAAGGAGTAGGTGAGGTTCTGAAATATAAGTAATGTCTTCCTTACCCATGTGTTCTGAATTACCTTAATCCTGACCTGATCAGCTTCATTCTTATCTCTAAATACCAGGTTATATATGTATAAAGCAGCCTTTCAAAATCTACAAATAGTAATTACCACTCTGGACTAAATGTGACTGCTGTGAGAGCTTACAATCTAGGCCCCTGTTTTCTTTTTCTTTCTTCTTTTTTTTTTTATTAATTAAAAAAATTTTTTTAAGCACAACAACATACAGAAGCAAACATTGTTACCATATGATCATTCCGTTTTTGGTATATAATTGACAACTCACAATATCATCGCATAGTTCTATATTCATCACCATAATCATTTCTTAGAACATTTGCATCAATTCAGAAAAGAAAAATAAAAAGAACATTTATTCAGTAAGAAGTCAAAAGTTATTTTACTTTTCAAAATGTCTTGTTATGTGTACATGTCTATTTCCAAGCTCTATTCACTGAAAAGACCTAAACACAATTACTGATCCAATAGCAGTGAGTATCCCTAATGCCCAGATTATTATCTCAAAATACCATTTCTCTTCGAGAATCAGCTTGGAATATATCATTGGTAACAGAGACCAGCAGGAGTTAGAAACAGGGTAAGATAATGGTTAATTGGAGCTGAAGGGATACAGACTGTGCAACAGGACTAAATACAAAAACTCAAAAATGGACAGCACAATAATACCTAAGTGTAATGTAACTAGGTTGGAACACTGAATGAAGCTGCACCTGAAATATGGTTTTTTGTTTGTTTGTTTGTGTGTTTGTATCTTTTGTTTTTGTTTTTTCTTTTCCTTTTTATATATATATATATATTTATTATTAGTATTATTATTTTAATTCTCTTCTCTATATTAACATTCTATATCTTTTTCTGCTGTTTTGCTAGTTCTTTTCCTAAATCGATGCAAATGTACTAAGAAATGATGATCATACATCTATGTGATGATACTAAGAATTACTGAGTGCATGTGTAGAATGGAATGATTTCTAAATGTTGTGTTAATTTCTTTTCTTTTTTTTGATTAATAAAAAAAATTTTTTAAAAAAAAATACCATTTCTCATTAAAAGAAATCAGGGCTTCTTAAGAAATGATTGATTCCATTTCTGTACAGGATATTTACAAGGAAGATGAACTTGGAATATCTTGTCATACTGTATGACAAAAAGCAATTAAAGACAGCTAGTCTTGTAGCAAAAGGATTAAGAAGACCAACTGAAGAGATTTCCACTGGCCAAAACAGGACAGTTTCTGTATCATTAAGGATAAAAACTGCAAAGGATTGAATCACATAAAACATGATTCAGTCTTTGAGTTCAAAATAATACCTCACCTTTGGATTATGACAGGAAAACAAGTCATTATTTTGAAAACCAGTTAATTAAGGGGAAGAAAGATGCATATATACTATCTCTGCTATATGAACTGTAACACTGAGTCACCAAATAGTAGATGAGAGGAGGTTTCTTTTTGTGGAACTCTATTATATATTAGCAAATAAATAAGGAATGATAAAATTAGAAGACCATTGTTTTGCCCCTTGTGGTGAGTTCTACTTTCAGTATCAGTGTTTCCTAACATCACACGAAGAAGCACAACCAGACGTTGTTTATCTCTAATGGAGGAATATGACACCACAAAGAAGCTGCCTTACCAAAAGAAAGAAAAAAGGATCCTGTAGCCTCTAGAACTAACTACTAATTTATAGGAAATCTGGAGGTCACATGAAGAGGTTAAACTACACCATTGAGAAACAACAAAATCCAGATTTGTGGGAAACTACAGTAATATCTAAGAGTTTAAAAAAGTAACCTGCAGATTAAGAGACAAACATTTTTTGCAGACGAAATAAAACTGTAGTAATGAAGGATCTGTACTTGGGTGATAAAAGGAAAACAGTGAAGTGATCTGCATAAGTCAGAATATTGGTTATTTCTAGAGGGGGGAGGGAGGGTTTTTTAAATTGGAATGCGACTTGTAAAGTGTTTCTGGGTTGTATAAACAATGCTTAAACTGAGTGGTGGTTAAAAAAATTTTGCCTTATAATTCATTAAGCTATTCGTTTGTTTTATGTATTTTTTGTGTGTGTCTGTGTTATATTTTAGTTTTAGAAAGTTTTTAAAAATTAGTGGAAAGAGATAAGACAAAAATAGGGTCAGTATCTCTGAGAACCCTTTATAAAATGTGATTAAGAGCCCAGGACTATCTAAACAAGAAAACAATCACAGCTTTTATCCATGGAGACTATTCTCTATCATCACCTCTGCTGCAGCCTTTCCTGATACCACTTCTCTTTGAAGTCCTGTTAACCATTCCTTCCTTAGTACTCCTCCTTCTACTCTAATGTAAATTTTTACTATAGCTCCTATAACTTTTTATTGCACTTATTTGTCTAGGAGTTTTAACTTTCCTAGTAAGACTATGACCCTAGTGAGGGCAGGGGCTATTCTTATTTGTCTTTGTATTCCTAACACAGTCCTTAGCAAATGGTCTGCCTCAACCAGTCTCAGAAATGCAGTAAATATCACACACTTCACTCAACATTTGAGGAAGCTAATCCACATTCTTACTCATTTGGCTTTATGTTCCTCCTTAATTGGCACATATATCTGATAGGAAAGTGGGAACTTTTGTCTGTTTATTTATAAAAAAATAAAATATCAAAGGAAATGGAACCTAAGATGACCCAAGAGAGCCTAAGTTTATCTTAAGACTTATAGATTGTTTCATTTGAACGTCTCCTTGTTGCAATTCTGAATACAGTAGTAAATTATTTAAATGCTGCTAATATGTAATTTTGTGATGAGGTCTACAGTGATTGCATCTTTGCAAAAGTGCCAAAATGATGCGCTTTCTGTATCAACCATCAATATCCCTTTTTTCCCCAGCCTTCTTTGAATCCAGAAGCTGGCAAACAGAATCAGCTGTGCAGACCTATTGGGATGCCTTCTGGAGTGTGGGGTAGGTAGATTTTGTATTTTAAAGAGACTACGTTGAATTTTTTTTTAACCAGAGAAAGGAACAAAAATTACCTTTTTTTTTGTTTCTTTACCTCTAGTTTTTTCTCATCTCATCCATTTGCTTATAGTTACTAATACCTGATATCTCCTCTGTATTCAGTAAGTGGATACAAGTATAGCAGGTTACTCTGTTGTCTTAAAATGTCATTGAAATATAATCACTGTAGTGGAGTTGAAATACAAACAGCTGAGAGTTTGTATATCTGTCTTTATGCCAATACCATGCTGTTTTGACCACTGTAGCTTCGTAATACACCTTAAAGTCAGGTAGTGTGAGACCTCCAACGTCATTTTTCTTTCTCAGAATACTTTTAGCTATTCAGGGCACCCTGCCCTTCCAAGTAAATTTGGGTATTGGTTTTTCTATCTGAAAAGTAAATTTTGGAGATTTTAATTGGTATTGCATTGAATTTGCAAATCAATTTAGAATTGACATCTTAACTATATTTAGTCTTCTAGTCCATGAACACGGTATGCCCTTCCATTTATTTAGGTCTTCTGTGATTTCTTTTAACAATTTCTTATAGTTTTCTCTATATAGGTCTTTTGTCTCTTTAGTTAAATTTATTCCTAAATATTTTATTCTTTTGGTTGCAATTGTAAATGGAATTTTTTTCTTGATTTCCCCCTCAGATTGTTCATTACTGGTGTGTAGAAATGCAACAGATTTTTGAGTGTTGATCTTGTAACCTGCCACTTTGCTGTACTCATTTATTAGCTCTAGTAGTTTTACTGTGAATTTTTCGGGGCTTTCATCATATAGTATTGTATCATCTGAAACAGTGAGAGTTTTACTTCGCCTTTCCAATTTGGATGCCTTGTATTTCTTTTATTTGTCTAATTGTTGTGGCTAGAACTTCCAACACAATGCTGAATAAGGATGGTGATAGTGGACATCTTTGTCTTTTTCCTGATCTTAGGGGGAAAGTTTTCAGTTTTTCCCCATTGAGGATGATGTTAGTGGCTTTTTCATATATTCCCTTTATCATATTGAGGAAGTTCCCTTCTATTCCTATCCTTTGAAGTGTTTTCAACAGGAAAGGATGTTGAATCTTCTCAAATGCCTTTTCTGCATCAATCAAGATGTTCATGTGCTTTTTCTGCTTTGATTTGTTGATAAGGTGTATTGCATTAATTGATTTTCTTATGTTGAACCATCCTTGCATACCTGGATTGAATCCTACTTGGTCATAGTGTATAATTCTTTTAATATGATGTTGGATTCGATTCCCAAGAATTTTGTAATGATTTTTGCATCTGTATTCATAAGAGAGATTGGTCTTTAGTTTTCTTTTTTAGTTAATACCATTTTCTGGCCTTGGTATGAGGGTGATGTTGGCTTTGTAGAATGAGTTAGGTAGCTTTCCCTCCTCTTCAAATTTTGAAGAGTTTGAGCAGGATTAGTACTAATTCTTTCTTGAATGTTTGGTAGGATTCACATGTGAAGCCATCTGGTCCTGGGCTTTTCTTTTTGGAGAGCTTCTCAATGACTTATTCAGTTTCTTTACTTGTGATTGGTTTGTTGAGGTCATCTATTTCTTCTCGAGTCAGTGTTGGTTGTTCATGCCTTTCTATGAAGTTGTCCATTTCATCTACATTGTTGAGTTTGTTCGCATAAGGTTGTTCATAGTATCCTCTCATTACTTCTTTATTTATGCTCTTTATTTGCATTCTCACTCTTCTTTTTATCAGCCTCACGAAGGGTCCATCAGTCTTACTGATTTTTTCATAGAACCAACTTCCAGTTTTGTTGATTTTCTCATGTTCTCAATTTCATTTATTTACTGCTCTAATCGTCATTATTTTTTTCCTTTTGCTTCCTTTGGGGTTAGTTTGCTGTTCTTTCTCTAGTTCTTCCAAGTGGACAGTTAATTCCCTGATTTTTGCTCTTTTCTTCTTTTTTGATATAGACATGTAGGACAATAAATTTCCCTCTTAGCACTACCTTTGCTGCATCCCATAAATTTTGATATGTTGTGTTTTCATTTTCATTTGCTTCGAGATATTTACTGATTTATCTTGTAATTTCTTCCTTGACCCACTGCTTGTTTAAGAATATGTTGTTGAGCCTCCATGTATTTGTGAATTTTCTGGCACTCTGCCTATTACTGATTTCCAGCTTCATTCCTTCATGATCTGAGACAGGGTTTTGTATGATTTCAATCTTTTTAAATTTATTGAGACTTGCTTTGACCCAGCGTATGGTCTATCCTTGAGAATGATCCATGAGCACTTGAGAAAAAGGTATATTCTGCTGTTGTGGAGTGTAATGTTGTATAAATGTCTGTTGAGACTAGCTCATTTATTGTATTATTCAACTTCTCTGTTTCTTTATTGAACCTCTGTCTAGATGTTCTATCCGTTGATGAGAGTGGGCATTGAAGTCTCCAGCTATTGTGGTAGATGTGTCTATTTCTCTTTTCAGTGTTTTCAGTGTTTGCCTCATGTATTTTGGAGCATTCTGGCTTGGTGCGTAAATATTTGTGATTATTATGTCTTGTTCGTTTTATTAATACATAGTGTCCTTCTTTGTCTCTTTTAACTGTTTTACATTTGAAGTCTAATTTGTTGGATATTAATATAGCTACTCCTGTGCTTTTCTGATTGTTATTTGCGTGGAATATCTTTTCCCAGCCTTTCACTTTCAACCTATGTTTATCCTTAGGGTCTAAGATGCATTTCCTGTAGATAGCATATAGATGGGTCCTGTTTTTTAATCCATTCTGCCAGTCTGTGTCTTTTGATTGGGGAGTTTAATCCATTAACATTTAGTGTTATTACTGTATGGGAAGTACTTTCTTCTACCATTTTGCCTTTTGGATTTTATATGTCATATCTAATTTTCCTTCTTTTTACCTTTACTGAAAGTCTTCATTTCTACATTCTTGTCCGCACTTCTCTCTCCTTTCTTTTCCTATCTGTCTCTAGTGCTCCCTTTAGTATTTCTTGCAGAACCAGTCTCTTGGTCACAAATTCCTTTGGTGATTTTTTTGTCTGAAAATGTTTTAATTTCTTCCTCATTTTTGAAGGACAATTTTGCTGGATATAGAATTCTTGGTTGGCAGTTTTTCTCTTTTAATATTTAAATATATCATCCCACTGTCTTCGCGCCTCCAGTTTCTGCTGAGCAATCTATGCATAGTCTTATTGGGCTTCCCTTTTATGTGATGGATTGCTTTTCTCTTGCTGCTTTTAAGATTCTCTCTTTTTCTTTGACATCTGACATTCTGATTAGTAAGTGTCTTGAGTACATCTATTTGGATCTATTCTGTTTGGGGTACGCTGAACTTCTTGGATCTGTAATTTTAAGCCTCTCATGAGAGATGGGAAATTTTCAGTGATGATTTCCTCCATTAATCTTTCTCCTCCTT
Organism: Tamandua tetradactyla; assembly: GCF_023851605.1. Classification (NCBI taxonomy): domain Eukaryota; kingdom Metazoa; phylum Chordata; class Mammalia; order Pilosa; family Myrmecophagidae; genus Tamandua; species Tamandua tetradactyla. The sequence continues at coordinate 177,550,203 of NC_135328.1, forward strand.
TGCTCGTCTCGTCTCCTTTTGGGACACCCACAACACATATATTCATGAGCTTCGTGTTGTTTTCAAGTCTCTGAGTTCCTGGTCATATTTTTCCATTCTTTTCCATATATTTTCTTTCACTTGACGGATTTTAGATGTCCCATCCTCCAGTTCACTAATCCTATCTTCTGCCTCTTGAAATCTGACATTGTAGGTTTCCATTGTTTTTTTCATCTCTTCTGCTGTGTCTTTCATTCCCATAAGTTCTGTGATTTGTTTTTTCAGACTTTTTGTTTCTTCTTTTTGTTCATTCCTTGCTTTCTTTATATCCTCCCTCAATTCACTGATTTGATTTTTGATGAGGTTTTCCATGCCTGTTGGAACATTCTGAATTAATTGTTCAGCTCCTGTATCTCATTTGAATTGTTGGTTTGTTCCTTTGACTGGGCCATATCTTCAATTTTCCTAGTATGATTTGTTGTTTTTATTGGCATCTAGGCATTTAATTACCTTAATTAGTTTATTCTGGAGATTGTTTTCACTTTTTTTTATTACCTCGGCTTTTCTTGCTGGATGACTTCGTTGTCTGCCTCTTGTTTGACATTCAGTTCAGTTTATTCTGGACCTCTAGCTTAGGTTTTGTTTAACAGATCAGAATTTTTCAGTTCTTGTTTTCTTGTATCTTGCCCTTCCTCTATGTTACTTTCCCCCACCCTCTTAGGAGAGTCTACTTAGATATTATAGACCCCAGCCAGATTTTCCCAGACCAAACTCTTAGGAGGAAAGAGTCACCTGTGTCAATTTTCCCTGAGGGTGAGACCCACTAGATTGAAAGGCTTTCCTATGAAGCCTCTGGGTTCTCTGTTTTTCCTATCCTGCCCAGTATGTGGCACTTGTCTTCCTGCAGGTCTCACCAACATAAGATGATGTGGTCCCTTTTACTTCAGCAGGCTCCCTGCTGGGGGTGTGGTGGAGACAGAGGAGAGGTTGTAGACTGGCTTAGTCGCTGCACTTTTTCAGACCCTAGTGTCTGAACTCCTTGAGGGAGGGATTCCACCTGAGGTGGGCCCCACCCCTCTCCTGGGGAATGCACAGGCTCCAGACAAACACTCAACAAGCTTAATTCTGCCTATGCCTGGGACAGTGGAACCCAAGAAACCTTGCAGCTGTATCCAGAGAACAGTCTAAGCTGTAGAAACACAGCCACCAAAACGAGAAGGACTCCCATTCCTCGGGTTTGCCAATCAAGAGTTTAAGTTGGTACGTTGCTCTGTGTCTTTTCAGGTCCTGTGTGCCCCTTCCTTTCCTTCAGGGCCCAAAACTTTTCAAATCCAATAAAACATGTTCCACCCCCCTCTCCCCCCCAACTCTGCTCACTCTGCTGGGGCAAAAACCAGCAACCTCTGCTTTTACTGGTGGTTCAGCTGAGCTGGGGGCCTATTTTTAGTAGTCAGAATTTGTTAATTTAATTCCACAATTGGAGTTTGTTTGCATTCACCCCCTGCTGCTGGTAAACGCTTTCCTTTCCTCCCTGGGAAGCAGCCTGTGGGGGTGGGGCACCAGCTACCATGGCTTGGGGGATTCACGGTTCTGGGTGGGCTCGCAGTTGGTCCAGCTAGTCCAGGTTGGTGTATACTGTGTGTCCGGTCACTGACATGGCCCCAGCAGTTGTTCTGTACTGTTCTGCCTATTTATTAGCTGCTCTGGAGGACGAACTAATTCCCACACCTTACTAAGCCACCATCTTGGCTCCAATCTCAATTACATGAAATCTTATTTGGGAGTGATAACTTCTTAATTCGTACAGATCACTGTGATGCCCCGATACATCCCAGAGTAATTTGGGCAGAGAATAAAAAAGTATTAGTAAATCCCTGTGGAGGACCTGAGGAGAAAGGGGGAAATATTAAGCTTTCCCATCTGGGAAATTTCTGATATTCTTGTAAGCAGTGGGGACAACCAGTTTAATGGGCCAAGCCCTTGATCTTCAGGTTTGCCCCTATGAAAACATTCCTGCAACCCCGAGAACTTCTTTTGTTGCTCAGATGTGGCCTCTGTAAGCCAACTCACCAGGTGAACTTATTGCCCTCTCCCCTATGTGGGATGTGATTCCCAGGGGTGTAAATCTTTCTGGCAACATAGGACATGACTTCCTGTGATGAACCTGAACCTGGCATCATGGGATTAAGAAAGCCTTCTTGACCAAAAGGGAGAAACGAGAAATAAGACAAAATAAAGTTTCAGTGGCTGAGATATTTCAGAGTTGAAAGGTTATTCTGGTGGTTATTCTTATGTATTATATAGATATCCCTTTTTAGTTTATGGTGTATTGGAGTGTATTGGAGGGAAGTACCTGAAACTGTTGAACCGTGTTCCATTGGCCTTGATTCTTAAAGACAATTGTATAACTATTTAGCTTTTAAAATATGACTGTGATTGTGAAAATTGTGTCTGACACTCCTTTATTCAGGGTATGGACAGATGAGTAAAAAAAGTAAGGACAAAAAAATAATGGTGGGGCATAAGGGATAAAAAAATTGGGTACATTGAAGTACTAGTGGTCAGTGAGAGGGAGAGGAATGAGGTAAGGAATGTATAGGGTTTTATTTCTTCTATTGGAGTGATTCAAATGTTCTAAAAACAATCATGGTGATGAATATACAGCTATGTGATGTTGTGAGCCATTGATTGTATACTTTTGATGGTCTGTATGGCGTGTGAAGTTACCTCAATAAAAAAGTTGTTTTTCAGAAAAAGTACTTTTTAAGGCTGTATATTAGTACATGCTGTGAATATGCTATTTTTTTTCAGCACATTCCAGTTTTGGATTTTATTTGGCAATTATAAGTGATGCTTGTTATATAGGGCAGAGTGAAAACATAAATACCTAATCTGACATTGGGATTTTGAGCATTTACAGATTGAACTCTCCTGTTCATCACTGCATTAGATATGTTTAGTAGCCGAACATCTTATTGAGAAGGCTTTAGCATCATATCTAAATACTGGAGTTTGAATATTGAATCAGATAATTTAAAAAGTATTAGTAAATCCCCCTGGAGGGCCTGGGGAGAAAGGGGGAAATATTAAACTTCCCCATCTGGGAAATTCCTGATATTCTCATAAGCAGTAGGGACAACCAATTTAATAGGCTGAGCCCTCAATCTTAGGGTTTGCCCCTGTGAAGCATTCCTGCAAACCCTCAGAGTACCTCTTTTGTTGCTCAGATATGGCCTCTCTAAGCCAACTCGGCAGATGAGCTCAGTGCCCTCTCCCTCACTTGGGACATGACTCCCAGGGGTGTAAATCTCCCTGGCAATGTGGGACATAGGGCTTAGGTGATCGCTGTACTTTATCCCCTTTGTTATTGTTGTTTAGCTTTTCTCCAGTTTGCCTCATCATAGGGTTCCGCAACAGACACCTTTCCCCAATTTCCTACTCTGTCCATTGTGATGCTGACAGGAGCCGCTACTCTCAGACATTCTTTTTGGTCCATATCACTGATCACACCATACGCTAAATAATGCTGTACATCTTTGGGCCTTCTGGGTTCAATATCAAATGCTTCATCTGCCTCCTTTGCTGTAGATTCCAAATAGTGTCATTTTTGAAAGTATCTGTTTAGCGCACACTAGAAAATGTTTCCCCCTCAATTTCAGCTGTTAGCTCTTTGTTTGAGGGGGAGGCCTTCCTATGGAACTATATTTTGTGTTATCCTACAGTTTTGATACTGTTTTCTTTCTCCATTTCACAGAAAACCCACCTAGTGCCAAGCAACCCTCCAAAATGCTGGTTATTAAAAAAGTTTCCAAAGAGGATCCTGCTGCTGCCTTCTCTGCTGCATTCACCTCACCAGGATCTCACCATGCAAATGGGAACAAATCATCAACCATGGTCCCAAGTGTCTATAAGAACCTGGTTCCTAAGCCGGCACCACCACCTTCAAAGGTAGGATTTGGAATCAGTCAATATAAGAACATTGTACAACCGAGTTTGGGAATAAATCCAAAAAATGTGGTAATGTTATTCTTTCCTGTTGAACCATTCACTGGACAGTTATTTGGTGCCTGCTATGTGTATGGTATTATACTCTGTCGTCAGACTCTCTAATGCTACCAACTGGATTCTAAATAGGCTTCTCAGACTCATTAGTTTCATTTCATAAACCTGTTCCTCCTGATTTGCTATTTCCATTAATAGTATCAATATCTATTTGATCAGTCAGCTGAATACCTTGTTTGCTTCTCTTTTCTTCTCCTTACTCATCCAGAGTTACAAAGTCCTGTCAGTAATTCCCTCATTGCTGTCTTAGTTTAGGTCCTTGTCACAGCTCATGTGTACTGCTGTAGTACACCCTTCTATTTCCTCTTCTCTCTATATTCATCTTCCACAGAATTGCCAGAATGATTATCCTAGAACAATGTGAATATATTACGTCACTTCCTAAATCCCTTCAGTGATTCCAAACCATCTATAGCACGGGGTTGGTAGACTTATTCTGTAAAGGGCCAACAAATAAGTATTTTAGGCCTTGCTGGCCACATATGGTTTTTTGTTTGTTTGTTTGTTTTCGGCATAGGCAGGCAACGTGAATCAAACCATCACGGCAGGCAAGAACTCTACCTGCTGAGTCACCATGGCCCACCCCATATATGGTTTTTATTGTGTTGTTTTTCTTTTTTTAAAAAATAATCCTTTAAAATATAAAAACCATTCTTAGCTCATGAGCCATACAAAAACAGACCTCAGGCCAGATTTGGCCTGTGGCTTATAGTTTCCTGACCCCTGATCTTAAGGTAGTGTCCAAACTCCTTAGCAATGAATGATGTGTGTGATTCTTCATAGCCTGGGCCCAATCCTTTTACATTTTACTACCCCTTAATTTATCTGGGGAATTACTGGTCCTTCAAATTCATGTAGTCCTTTAAGTTCATGTCACACTTTCTGTGATTTCTTTCCTATTACATATTTTTAAGGAGTTAATCTTTATATCCTTATCACATAGCACTCAGTCTTTTATCTCAGTAGCTGCAAGACTATTTCATCTATTTGTTTCTTTACTTTATTAAAACCTCCTAGGTTTATAGGAAGGGGCAGTTTTCATGTCTTATTCATATTTATTCCCTAACACATTCACAATTACTAAACAAATAATAATCGTTTGAATGAATTCCAACTATCATAAAGAGATAATCAGAATTTACTGTATCATTGGGAGAAAAGCCAGTGAGCATAAATTCACTTTCCATTGTGTGCAGGTACCCTTTTAGGTGCTTATGAGTAATACAGAGAAGTATAGCATTGGTCATAACTCTCCATGAGCTAAAGGTCTCATTAGGATGACAAGATATAATAGTATAGTAGGTCACATAATTATTTGTGAAGTAAAATAACAGATCTTGAACTATTAAGTTCAAGATTTGATTGCAAGCAGATTTGTAATAACTAAATTAATTGAGAATTACTTATTTATATAGATAAGATAAGCAAGATCATCTCAGACTGTAGTCAGAAAGTTTTACAGAAAAACTAGAATTTGAATTGGTTTTTGGAGTGTGGTCCATATTCAGATAGGCAGAAAAGAGTCTGAAGGAAGTTGCAAATCAGAAGAGTGGTTAAGTCAAAGTTCTGAAACCAGAGAGCACTAGGCATGTTCGAAGAATAGTAAATTTTAATTACTCCTAGTAGCCATAGAGCTTAAGAAATAATAGGACTATAAGACATCATCCCAGGGATAATGATTGAAGCTTTGGGGGTAGATAATATCTCCAAGGGAAGAGGATAGAGAGAGAAGAATAAAAAAGGAATAAAACTTGAGGTTGATAACATAATCAATAGGACTGAGAAATTGTAATTTAGTCATGGAAAAAATGGCCAGGAAATCTGTGGATGAGTTTAAAATAGGAAATGGAGTTATCAACACTTAACAAGTCTTAGAAAACAACTTTTGATCTTGGTAATTATAAAGTTTTAGTTGGGGTTGAGGTTGAGGTTTTAGGAGAGTAGAGTAGGGCTCGAACAAGATTACATGGAATTCTAGAATTATGTGGTTAGAAGTGGAGGTAAAGCCACCTTTGGAATTTGTCAGTAAATGAAAACTGGAAATAGAAGATATAGGTGGCGGTAAAGTTAAGTGAAAGGATGAAGAAAATCTATACCAAGAGGGAAAGGGACCCCTGGGGAACTACTTGAAAGAAGAGTAACTAAAGGACCATGAGCCAGAAGAAATGAGTGAAAATAAAGCTGAATGAGAAGCGGTTTCTTTGGGAAAGTTTTAGGTATTTATTCCTATGATATAAAAGAGAAAGAATGTGCCTTCAATTCAAGGATTTAAAGAGCAGCTGCTATAAAGGAAGAGATAATGTAACATGGAGGTTATGAGTAGGATTTTGGAATAGAGAGATTCCATTTTGCTCCTTGTTTGCAGCGTCACCTTAGGCAAGTTTTTAATTTCTCAATCTCAATCTCTTCATCTGTAAAATAGGGATAATAACCCCCACCATTTAAGGATCTTCTGAAGAATAAATGAGGAAATTTTATGAAGTACTTAGAACTCATACTGGCTATTATTATCAGTATGCTAACACATCTTTTATATGTCTCATTTTCTTAGAGTTTATAAAGAGCTTTCATATATGTTATTTTGAGATGTCTCCTTTAGGCTGTAAAGATTATATAAATGAGTAAGGTAATTTCATTATGTCTTCAAAGATCTCATAATTCTTGAATGTGAAAAACTGGCAAGGATAAAAGAGCTTAAGATCAGTGTAAGGACCGAGTTAAAGGTAGAATGAAGATGGGAAAAGTAATGTAGAGGTTGTGATTGTGGTCCCTGTAAAAGATCGTGAAACCTGAACGGGGATGGTAACAATGAGCAGAGAAGGGAAGTGGTGATGGCACATGGTGGGAGGTAAATTAGATGAAAGAGGAAATAGAAGGACAGCGAGCAGTCATCCCTAGGAAACTGGGATAACTGTGGACCCATCAGCCCATCTGTGGAAGGCAAGATCATTTGAAGTGGAAAGAATTGGGATTGATTTAGTATGAAGGAAAAGAGAAGACAATTAAAAAAACAAAACTGGTTGGTAAGCAGTTCATTTTAGTATTTATTTATTTTTTTTAATATATATTCATCTAATAAAAAAGGGAATGGAGAAATAGTGGTTTTCTTCTGTGGGCATCCCGCTATATTGAGTTACTGAAAATTAAGATTAAGATGGAATACCAGAGTGATTTGAACAGTGAACAGGGAAGTACTTGCAGAGTCCCCTAGGGAGAATGGTGAGAAAGGGGGAAAATTCAATTTCCCCGAGTGGAGAATTCTTGATATTCTCACAGGCAGTGGGGACACCCAAAGCAATAGGCCGAGCCTCCAATCTTGGGGTTTGTTCATATGAAACTTAATCCCACAAAGGATAGGCTAAGCCTACTTAAAATTAGGCCTAAGAGTCACCCCCTAGAGAACCCATTCTGTTGCTCAGATGTGACCTCTCTCTCTCGACCGACACAGCAAGCAAACTCACTGCCCTCCCCCTCTCTATGTGGGACATGACTCCCAGGGGTGTGGACCTTCCTGGCAACATAGGACAGAAATCCTAGAATGAGGTGAAACTCATCAGTACCAAGGGATTGAGAAAATCTTCTCAACCAAAAGGGAGAAGAGCAAAATGAGACAAAATAAAGTGTCAGTGGCTGAAAGATTCCAAACAGAGTCGAGAGGTTATCCTGGAGGTTATTCTTACACATTAAATAGATATCACCTTTTTAGTTAAGGTGTAATGGAGAGGCTGGAAGGAACTGCCTGAAAATGTGGAGCTGTGTTCCAGTGGCCATGTTTCTTGAAGATAATTATATGATGATATGGCTGTTGCAGTGTGGTTGTGTGGTTGTGAGAGCCTTGTGTCTGATGCTCCTTTTGTCTACCTTATCGGTGGATGAGTAAAACATATGGATTAAAAATAAATAAATAATACGGGGAACAAATGTTAAAATAAATTTAGTAGATTGAAATGCTGGTGATCGGTGAAGGGGTATGGTATGTATGGATTTTTTTCTGTTTTTATTGCTTTTTTTTAATTGATGCAGATGTTCTAAGAAATGATCATGATGAATTATACAACTATGTGATGATAGTGTGAGTTATTGATAATATAACAAGAACGGAATGATCATATAAGAATGTTTGTGTATGTTATGTATCATAAATAAAAAATAAATAAATAAATAAAGATTAAGGTGGAATAAAATGGAGCAGGGACACAGGTACCCTGTTGCATGTAATACTATTTAGTAAACCTGTATTGTGGGCAGAAACCCAAGAGTTTTTTTGCTCAGGTGGCAATAATTAAAAAAAAAAGACAGGGCATCTGGTGACTCTTCTACAACTCCCAAGAAGGCATAAATCATCTTTGATAGTTAACCTGACACAAGCAGCCATCTTTAAATGTTCATCAGTGCAAGAGAAAAATGAATCTTCATTCCAGTTGGGTCATGTTTCTCATCTGTTTGCATGTTCTTTTTGGATGCATTGTGGGATAGAGAAAAAGATACCACTTACTGAGTAACCTTGAACATACTGCATCACTTTCTTATCCTCAATTTGTTCTCTGTAAAAGTTGATTTAATAACAGTTATGCCTAATAAGGATTAAATAAGATACTATGACAAGTACCTAGTAAATGATAGATACTCAGTAAAATTAATTCTTTTCCCAAAGTCTGTAAACCAGGAAAGGAATGTTTTTCACTCAGACCCTTCTTTTGTCCTGGAGGTTTCTCAGTTCTAAATCTTCCAATTTGGAAAAATAAATAGAAGCTTTTCACTTGCTTCCTCCCAACTCTGTTGACCTGCCTCATCTTCCTTGGTCTCCTCAAAGAATGTATTGACTCAGAAAAAATATGTGTCCCAGCTATACTGTTCCACTTATACCATTTTCTGTCATAATTGAATCAGGACCCCATGAGGCTGAGCAAAAGAAGGGCCCTGGACTAAACCAGAATTGTCTAGCCATTTACATTGCCCAACCTTGTCTTGAACTCTTGCCACAAGAGTTCCTGGAAAACGGCATTATTCCAGTGTCCCTTATGGGATATCAGGGTTACATCAAAGGTTAACAATCACATGATGAAGGAAAACAGTTGGGGGGTTAAAAAAAATGCTATATATTGTATCTACTCTGAATTTCACATGGCCAGTTAAATGCTTTAAGAAATAGCAGAGAGAAGAAACCTGTTGGACTTTGCTCACCCAGCATCTCCCAGGCTTTTTGAACTAGAGTTCTCTTTTTGAGGAAACCTGCTAACATCCCATGGCTCTTCTGGTTCTCGTCTGCCTTTTTCCTTCAAGTGTCTAATCTTAGAAAGAGGTTGCATACCTCCCAACTGTGTTGAAACAGGTAAGCTCTGGAAGTTTATGTTTCCATTTCTTAACATCTCACTCTCTGCCTTATGGTCTTTCGAGCTGACCTTCTGTTTGCCTGCTTGTTCTGACTGATTTGTTCTTTCTTCCCATGTAGCCCAATGCATGGAAAGCTAACAGAATGGAACACAAATCAGGGTCCCTTTCCTCTAGCCGGGAATCTGCTTTTACCAGTCCAATCTCTGTTACCAAACCAGCGGTACTGGCTGGTGGCGCAGTTCTGAGCTCTCCCAAAGAGGTGAGTGAGGTTAAAGCAGGGTAGCCTTTTCTATAGTTGCCATTTCCCATTGACTTGTGCTGAGGTGTGCAGTGTGACATGTACAGCTCTAACTCCTTGTTAACATCCGGAGGTGGGTAGTAGCTGGGTTAGATAATTACTATGTGGAAGATTAAGGTCAGTCTTTATTATCCTGGCATTCTCTTGGTGTCTGTAGAAAGATGAAAGGAGGTGCCTTATCAGCCAGCCAGTCTTAAATGTAAAAACCATCCAAAGCTAAAGTTTTTTCAAATGAAAAGAATTGTTTACTTTTGATAAAAGACCGAGTGATAAATAGGCTACCAGATTCTGTTTTTTTGCTGTCAGGAGCAACCTATTTGTGGTATTTTCCCAGAGTCCCTCCAGCACCACCCCTCCAATTGAGATCACCTCCTCTCGTCTTACCAAGTTGACCCGCCGAACTACCGACAGGAAGAGTGAGTTCCTTAAGACTCTGAAGGATGACCGGAATGGAGACTTCTCAGAGAGCAGAGACTGTGACAAGCTGGAGGATGTAAGAACAGAGGGTTTGGAGGGTTATGTATATATGTGCTTTTTTTGTTTCCTTAAGGGAAGAAAATGTGGCAAGTTTTTTTAAATGTACAGAGATTTTGTCGGTAGATGAAATAGCCTACCACAGCTATAGTAAAGTGAGGTTAATCCTTTGTTCAGTAAAGATTTTAAATTAGGGCTTATTTCAGTGACAGATTCCAGGGACTCCTTGTTCTTGGCAGGGGTAGGGCTGGTATTAAGTCTTGAATTGATCAGTTCTGTTAAGAAGTAGGTAAACTATGAAGCTTTTATCAATTAGGATTATATTTAATTACAATTTAAAAATTGTAAATTAAAAGATTTAAATTAAATTGTTTTTAAAAGAAAAACTGATAGAACCATGCAACAACTAAGAGGTTTGCTTATATCCTGCAACAGGAAGTTAGAGATAGGCAGTCCAACATAGTATGGCAGCTTATGGGATATCATCAGAAAACCTATAACTTTTGGTCACCTTGGATTAGGATGGCTATGCACCACTAGGTATCCTATCCACATTCTAGTTAGAGAAAGGAGAGAAGGGCCAAAAACCTTAAAAACTTTCTTAGAAGCTATACCCAGCAATTTCCACTTATATTTAATTGGCCAACTGTCAAATAGTCACTCCTAGCTGCAAAGAAGTCTAAGAACGCGTACTTATTCTGAGCACATGGGTTTCCTAGTCAAAATCACGGTTCTGTTAGGAAAGAAGAATGGGGAATTGATATTGCATAGGGCATCTGGTGACTTCTGTTGCAGTTGATGTAACCGGAAATTAAGAAAGATGGTTGCCAGTTGATATCCTTTGAAAATCTTAGCAAGACCTCATTTTTACCCAAGGGAAAATTTAGAGACTGAGGCTGTCTTTTGGAAAACACTTTTCCTGGGTTCTAACTGCTGGGCTTTGTGGATTGTTTATCTTGCCACAAAGGATTGTTAAACTAAGTGTGTCCTTCCTTTCTGCAGTTGGAAAATAGCACACCTGAACCAAAGGAAAATGGAGAAGACTGTCATCAGAATGGCCTTGCTCTTCCTGTTGTGGAGGAAGGAGAGGTCCTCTCACACTCTCTGGAAGCAGAGCACAGGTGAGGCTCAGATCATAAGGCATGCTGTGTATGGCCTGCAGTGACCTTGAACATACTTAAGAAGATGTGTCAGATGGAGTCTGGCATATAGACTGGCCCACGAGCATCATTAAATTGTTCTCTCTTATTGTGCCCTGGGTTGGCTTGTTGTTACCTGAACATTCTCTCACAGACTCAAACCACACTCTCTTCTCCAAAGCTTTCATTGATTTAGTTTCAGACTCAATTTAAGACTTCAGCAGAAGAGAGGAGGCGAGAAGAACCTGTTTCCTAGGACTGTTTTGCTGGCCCTTTAGACCATCATGGCTCCAAGTGAGCAGTTACCAGAAGACCCCCTTAAGGGGCTTTGGAAAGCATGAAACCCACCCCTTCCTGCCACTTCCTATGTGGAGCCTGTTGTTTGAATGAGGGCCTTGAACATAGAGCAGCTAGCTATCTGCAAGTGGATGGTAGGTGGGGCCTGCCAAGTACTGGACTACCTTTCTGTAAGGAGGCTTCTTTTGTCCAGAAGAATTTTAGTGGACAGCAAGATCATGAGAAGGAAGGCCCAATGCAGTGGAGTTAAAAGAGAACTTAGGTACATGTGAAAATATGCTCATTTGTTCACAAGAAATAAAGGTGAGATTTCTTTCTTTCTTCTGGTCTGTGAGGATCCTTGTGGTTTTTGGCTGTTTTCTTTATGCTGTCTTGTTTTCTGCTGCTTTTACTGTCTCTGCTATATAGCTCTTGTGCTCTCAACTATGGGTAACCCACATTTAATTAACAAACAACTGTCATAATTAAAGCTTGCCACACTGGGGAGAAGAGAAAAACCAAGTCCCTCTGTAACATATAAGCAGGAACCACTTTGCCCCTGGGCAGAGATATTTTCTATGGAAAATTGTGGGCTTCCTGCTCAGGCTTACAAGGTGTCATATTTTCTTTGTCTCTGCTTTGTCCACCAGGTTATTGAAAGCAATGGGATGGCAGGAATATCCTGAAAATGATGAGAATTGCCTTCCCCTCACAGAGGATGAGCTCAAAGAATTCCACATGAAGACAGAGCAGGTATATCATTCAGCTACACATAAACCTTTCCTGGAGACCAGTTGACAGCTAGGATAGAAAGGAATCGGGATAGTTATTGCCTTAGAGCGCTCCAGTTCAGTATGAGAGAAAGACTTTGAAAAAGAAAATACAAAGTTACCACAGTATAAATGTGAAAAGGCATCTCCAGTAGTGGATACAAAAACCAGGTCAGTGTTAGCAGATTGGAGAAAGTAGTATGTCCTTTCATCTGTATAGCTCTAATCCCTTATCAGAAACACATCGTCATGTTCTAGAATTATGATCTCAGCCTCAGAGCCCTTAGGGCCTTAAGGAAGCAGGCTCACCCTTCTTTGCTTCCAGCCATGTGGTTTCTTTCTGATGGACTGGCCAGAACTAAGTAGCTAGAAGGCTTATTTGAATTTATTAAACTAAAGCCTGGATGCTTTCCCTCAGTAAAACACTACCAAATCCTAGGGTGTACAGTAGTGAATAAGACAGTTGGGGTTTCTGAACTTTATGGAGCTTACAGTCTAGATATAAAGTGAGAAGGTACAGACTGACTTAAGACCTTACTGCTCAGAACTGTGTCAGACCGATAGCATTGGTGTCATCTGAGAACTTGTTAGAAATAGGGAATCTCACATCCTACCCCAGGCATTCTGAATAAGAACTGCATTTTAAAAAGATCCTAGACACTACATAATTCATATGCACATAAGAGTTTGAAAAGACATCTTAAGAAGATTGGGTCCTTCTGTATTCTGTTTAGAATTGAATCAACTCCTGGCCTTTCCCAAAACCCATGGGGCAAAGTAGTCACTGATTTTTTTTAATTGTAGTTTTTTTGCTTTTCTTTTTCTCCTATAGCTGAGAAGAAATGGCTTTGGGAAGAATGGGTTCTTACAGGCCCGTAGTTCCAGCCTCTTCTCCCCTTGGAGGAGCACTTGTAAAGTGGAGTTTGAGGACTCAGACACAGAAACCAGTAGCAGTGAAACATCGGATGACGATGCCTGGAAGTAGGCTTATAAATGTTCACACTTAAATCTGACCAAGTAAATTCAGCTTGTGTGTTTAGGGAATATACAAAAAAAAAAAATCATCCTTTTCCTTTTCCTTTTCTTATGTTGTTGAATACTTAATGCACAAGGGAAATAATCATATCCCAAAGAGAGAGCGATTGGCTTGTTTAGCTTTTGTTGTTGTTCTTCCCTGTTATCTGCTTAATAAAGAGAAGTTTGTGTAGTGGGAGAGATTTTTATAATATATGTATACACACAGACAGAATATATGGGGCGAGGCACAGGTGGGAGCTGGCAGTGGAGAGAAGAGACCTTGGTCTGCAGCAACAGCTTCTACTATCAGCCCTTGGGGCGCTCACCCCTGTGCTCAAGCAATCATTGTCAATGACAAAGTGACTATTGAAGTTATAATTGTATTAAATTAATGCTATTAATTTGGATATTTTATTTTATTTTTGGCTGCTCGGGTAACTTTAGCCCTTAACCAAGCATATGTGGTTTTCTTTTTTTTTCCTTTTTGGGTACAGCTGTAAAATATTTGGATATAGAAAATGTTGTGTTATTCTTGCAGCCTTGATATTCAGGGTGGATTGTAAAATATAAATTTTTGTGAGATTTCAAAGATTAAGATTATTTTGATAACATTATTTACAGATTTAAAAGATGTGGTTATCACGAGTCTGTTATGAGGGGGAAACTACTGCATAAAATAACTAACTTAGAATAAATATTTTGCATCAGTTTGGATTGTCTTGTGTAAGAAGTATATTTTCTTTAAAATGTGATGAATGGATTCTTTTACAGGGAAAATATTTTTAGAACTGTGGAGGAAATCTGAACTCAGACACACTTGTATCTCCTTTTAGCTGATACTTTTTTTTTATGCAGAAAAACCTGTGCAATAAATTACCAGTAATAAAATCAGAACCTCAGTTTTCCTTCCTGAAATAGTTTTTCACTGCACTGCACATGTATTTACCAACATGCACATTTTAAGGAAATTTTGTGCCTCCATTTTCCTCCTATCTTATTCACGGTTCTCTCGAGAAACAGAACCAACGGGGGAGTGTGATGTGTGTATGTAATGTGTGTGTGTGAGAGAGAAGAAATTTATTACAGGAATCAGCTCATGCAACTCAGAGGGCTGGCAAGTACAATTTCTTTAAGACAGACTGCAAGCCGGAAGCTCTGATATAGGTGAGGTTCATTTCCCCAGGGGAAGCTGGCTAGCTAATGTAGAGGCACTAATTCTTCTGACTTCTGAAATCCTCAGTTCTGACTTTGAAGACCTCCAATTGATTGGGTGAGGAGACTTCCCACATTGTTGAAGACAGTCTCCTTTGTGGACTATAGATGCACATCCACCTACAAAATACCTTCACAGTAACAATCAGATTAGTGCTTGGTTGACCAAATAACTGGAAGCTATAACCCAGCCATACTGACACATGAAATTAACTATTACACCTGTTAAAACAAAAGCATGGGGAGTGCTATCTGGGTTGCTATTGGAAGGAGGCAGATTTTTTCATTTAACAAATACTTCCCAGCCTCTGCTGTATGGTAAAGGGGCTGTGCAAAGTTCTGGGGATTCAAGGAGTGCCCAGCGTAGTAGCCTTGAGAAAATTTAACACTGATAATAGAGACAAAACCTTAGGCCAAGATCTGATGACAAGTAGAAGTTAAACAACAAACAAATGGTAATGGCATCTTGGCCACCCCTACAGTATAGTCCCTAATGGGTAGTTTGTTTCTTTTAGTCCTCAATCGATATAGAGGACCAAAATCATATTCTAATGGGAGATAAGCAAAGGAGTAACAGACATGACTGCATGTTAGAAAGATAACTTATTTGTAGCAGGCTCTGGACCAGAGGGGGAGAAGCTAGAGGCAGAGAGACCAGACAGACATTCACTAGATTTGAAAAGCCAAGAGAAGGCAGAGACCCTATCCACCTTAACACATTATAGTCACTACTCTAGTGATATAAGTAATCCAAGAATGGTCCTTGGCAACAACAGTTGAGATAGGGCAGTAGGAACTATTGTCGCTGAATATAAAATGGCATCTATTTTAAGATACTGTTATATGTACCAATAAGAGAAAACTTGACAATTATGACTCCAGACTGTGAATCTTCATTTTATATTGTTAAAATATGAAAAGTGTGCATCTTAGAATCAATGAAATTCTATAAAATGAACTAAGAATGTATTGTTGTAAGACTATTAAACTTGGAATCAGAAATAAGTTGGGATTTGGGCTTTGCCACTTATTTGCTTTCTCAGAAAATTTCTAAAAAGTGTACCCTTTTTGCTTTTTCAGCGTAAATTATGCTATACTGAGGTTACATCGAAAAATTTTGTAACTTGCTGCTGGTAATGCATACTGTGCTATACTGTGGAGGAAGAGAGGAATGCCTTAAATCTAATTTAGAAAGATTTTCTTATTCCACATGGGGATCTATTAGTGCTCCTGCCACTTTAAAACCCAATAGATGGGGCGGGGGCGGGCCATGGTGGCTCATCGCTTGCCTGCGATGCCAGGGGACCCGGGTTTGATTCCCGGTGCCTGCCCATGTTAAAAAAAAAAAACCTAATAGATGCAGATACTGGGGGGGAGGGTGCTATTTGGCTAGGCGTTAAGAACTTGCCTGGCCCCTGGCCAGTCTCAGAGGAAGGGGTACCCTTTCTGGATTTGATTTCCTCAGCTATTAGATTTTCAATCTCTCAGAATTCTCATTCCAAGGGCTATGCTGATTGTTTTTCCCTCTGCAGGTGAAAAAAAAAAACAACAAGAATTGGGGGGTGGGAGTTAGGGAGAGACCTCCAGCCCCAGGTGTGACTTGATTGTGCAAAAGCTGTGGTTGCCCCCAGAGAGGCATGAAAGAGCTATTCAGTTTACGGGAACGAGATGGTTTCCAGGTGCAACACCAAAAAGGGAAAAGACTACCTCCTTTCCCAGGTGTTCTTTAGACTGGAGAATGATACTAACATGGGCTGTGTGTTGAAGAGTTGGATCTGCTAGATGCCCTACACTTGGGTATCTGCTTGGGAATACAGCAGCGAGCAAGTTAAGACTTCCTTGCCAGGGGCTACTAAATGACCAATGATGGATAGGTTTTATTGGACAAGCTATTCTAGAAGGCAGCTATTTCTCTACTAATTTAGATAGGGAAACCAGAGTTCCGTGTCAGGGACTTACCCAAGCTCAGGCAAAGAAGTGAAATAGGCTTTGTGAAACTTCAAGCCTGGGACTCCTAAAGGTGGCCAGCTCCCCCTACCCCGCCCATCTATTCTCCAGACCTGCCCAGACCTGTATTTGCTGCCCAGGGAGCTAAGGCTCCTCCCCAAACATTAACCTGAGGATCTTGGAGACCTACTATTTCCTCCCTGCCTCTTTTATCCTCCTCTGCCTTTCCTCTGCCCTCTCTCTTTCACAGGCCTCTGCTGATATCAGGAAAGGGTCCCATCCCATGGCATCCCGCTCTGGGAAGCCAGGCCTCCTGCCTTGCAAGACCTGTGATATGGTTTTCCGATCCTGTGCCCTGTTGGACATCCACACCCAGCGCTTCTGCATTGGCCGCCTAAGCCGGGAGGTGACACTTGGAGCACAGCCCTCAGTAGCCACTGAACCACCGGGACCCGCGGTAAGGGCCTTTTCCGTGGCCAAGGAGTGGGTATTCTAACGACCTTGACCCTCAGGATTCCTTACTCCACAGTCTGCCTTCAGGTTGTGTCACGAAAACTCCAAGGCCTCTCCGATCGGGCTAGAAAGTCGGCTCTAGAGAGGTTAACAGAGGAGGTACACCCGGCTTTCCCCAAAGGCTTGAAACCCTGAGCGTTCTTCCCAGACCTATAATGAATGCACGGATCAGATTACCCCAATACTGGGAACACAGAGGTCATGGTTTATCTCCAGGTACAGAGGCTGCAGCTGTTACTGCAGGAAATACGACCCTGGGTAACGGAGGTCCCCAGGGGATCGGAGGGGTACTTGGAGCGTTCGAGTTCAGAAGCGGCGGCTCAGGACCCCACCTCAGAAGCTGGGGGGAGTCCCAGCGAACGGCTGCGGGTGCTGCACTGGACTACCGCAAGTCGCGTGGCGGAGACCAAGGCTCAGAGACACGCCCTGGAGCGACGAGGCGAAGGTGAGGGAGAAGGATACTGCGGCTCGGTCCCGCCAATCACTCCTTGGTTTAAGGTTGCTCAAATCCATCCTGACCCGTTCCCCTACCGCTGCAGAACTGAGCTGGCGCGTCCAGCATGGAGCTGGGGCCGGGGCTGAGGGAGGAACAGCGCCTCTATTCGTCCTTGAGCGGGAGCTTCGAGAACTGCGGGCAGAGGCCGGGCGGACGCGGGAAGCTCTAGAGGTGTTAGGGGCACGCGCTCAACAACTACAACAGGAGTCAGGGTGAGGAGAGGACGAGGCGGGATACACTAAGAAGCCGCACCTGCGAGCACCCGGGGGCTCGCAGAGGGCGGTGCCCCACGTAGCGAACTCTGGAAGGGTAGTGATTGGGCCGAGAGGCGGAAGCCTGGTGGGACCAGACAAAGCGAGGCAGAGCCGGACGCGGAGTGAGGGCGCGAAGGTCCTGCTCCGGGTGGGTGATGCCAGCCCCACCAGTCGTTCTCCCACCCCAGGACTCAGGCGAACGCCTTGCGAGAGGCTGAACTGTGTTGCCCGGTGCTCCAGGCCAACCCAGGGACTCTGGCTGCCGAGATCAAGTGAGATCGGGACCTGGGGACTGGTATGGGACGAAGGGCTCGATCAGGCCTGTCTCTGCCTTCCTATTCCTCCCAACCTAGGGTCCTGCGAGAGGCGTACGTTCGAGGCGGGGGCCGGGACCCTGGCGTTCTGGGCCAGATATGGCAGCTACAAGTGGAAGCGACAGCACTGGAATTGCGGCGGTCGCGGGCGCGCAGGGGTGAACAGGAGGGTCCAGCTAGTAGGGTGTTCTTAGCCCTGGGGGGAGAAGGGGTGTAAGGGAAGGCGACTTTGAAAGGGTAACTATCTGAGCAGAAACCCTGAGATAGGAAACTGGGTGGTCTCTGTGGCTGTGGCTAGCATGTGGGTTGACAAGTCCAGCCTTATCCAGAGAGCCCTAAGGCCAGAGGGCTGGTCAGAGCCTCATCCGGGCGGGTCTCCGAAGAACAGAAGTTATAGGTCAAACTTGTTCCTCCCAGGAGGAAGGGCAGGTGTTCCCGGGGAGCTTCTGGTGGTTGAGACTGAGAACCAGCACCTGGAGGCGGAAATCCTAGCCCTGCAGATGCAGAGGGACACGGGTCAGGCACCCTGGGGTCAATAAGAGCCCCACTTCACCCCGTCTACCCCTCCCCAGTAGGCTGGGCTCAGAGGAAGTGGGCAGAGGGACCAACCATGGGAAATGAGACCCGCGTCGGTCTCCGAGCTCATCTCTGTGTGCTCCTGTATCTGATTCAGCAGATCGATTTGCGGCTCGGCTTTTAGAGGTGGCCCTGTTAAATAACAGTCCATTCCTGCACAGGGGCCCTCTAATTTCTTTTACTCCTAGGGCCCTCGGAGCCGCGACTCCAGGTCGGTCCCAGCCCAAGCCTGAGGGAGAGGGGAAATCCCCCACTCCTCCCACCGCTGGTAGCTCCCCCGCTGCAGCTGCTTCCATACTCTACAGACACCCTCTTCTTGGATGGCATCAGGATGGCTGTGAGGACCCAGGGGATTGGCTGAGGGCAGTTCTGATCTGTGGTTGGGGGGGGGGGGGGGCATAAGGAAGCATGAGGAAGCTTTCTGGAGAAGTTCCTCTGTTCCCTGGCAGCCACCTCTTGCTGAAACCATGGTCAGGAATTTGGGTGTGGACCTACACTTTCTCCGGCCTGCATCTGATGTGCTCAGTCCTGTACCCTATGACCCCAGGTGAGGTCTCTGCCCTCCTTTGACTGTCATCGGTGACTTGGTCACCAGCCAGGAGCTACCTGGGGTTGGGGGAGTTGGGCATGTGTGTGCTTAAACCTGTATTCCCCAGGGCTGGCTTGGTCATTTTCTATGACTTCCTGCGAGGGCTTGAGGCCTCTTGGATTTGGGTGCAGCTAACAACTGGCCTGACCCGAGATGGACAGGATACAGGCAGGACAACAGCATTGCCCCCAGCCCTTTGTTTGCCCCCGCCTCCAGCTCCTGGGCCTGTGGGAAATTGTGCCATCCTTGCAAGCAGGCAGCCTGTGCCCAGGTGAGTAGGAGTAATCCTGACTTTGGAGCTCTTTACCATAATTGAGACTTGTCCCACTATTTGCTTCTCAGTGTCATCCTCCTGGCTCCTCATCTGTATACAAGACCATCATCTCTGAGCCCAAGAAGGGAACGTAGCACTGGCTTCCAACCGTTCTTTTTGGTTGTTCTGCAGACTACCACCCTCACCATCAGTATCTTTGGTCTGTGAACTGTGGGGCTGGCAGGGGCTGGCAGGAACTAGGGCATCCCAGCCAAAGGCCAGGGCCTCACTGGCACTATTTGACGGGGATCAACGGATGCTAAGTGGCCGTTGGCGCCTTCTACTTCGGGCCCTTCCACTGGACCCAAGCCTTAGCCTTGGGCAGTTGAATCCAATTCCCCAGGTGAGTGTGGAGGGTGGGGACTGTGTTTACTCCTCCAGAGTACAAGTGCAATACCATTTCACTTCTCCCCAGGAAGGTCAGGCTGAGCTCTTTCTGCGACTGGTAAATGCAAGAGATGCAGGTGTCCAGACACTGACAGAGATCAATCCAGCAAGTGCCCACGAGTACCAGTACCCAACTCCGGTGAGGCCCAAACTTGAGATAGTTAGCAAGCCCTTATCAAATTCTTGCTGTGCATTAACTCATATGATCCTCACATTCCTGTAGGTATTATGTAGCAGAAGAGGAAATCAAAACACAAAGAGATTAACTAGGTTCATAATAAGTATTGTCTAACTCCAGAACCTGTGCTTTAACCTCTACTAACTAGGGACCTCCCTTCTGTTCCACAGGTGTCCAGCTCACCTTCACTCAAAGCTGACTCCCTTGGCCCCTCAGCTGGCTTTGCTGAACCCCCACCTCCTGCGGAGGAGCCACTCAGCCAAGTCAAAGATGGAGATAAGGGTTTTGGCATCCACCATAGCTTTGTCCCACCCCCATTGGGTTCCTGATGATGAACATGGGGTATTTGAGTACAATCACAGCTTTACCACCTTTACAAGTACTTGAGTTTTACAAAAGAGAAAGCAGGGCTGAAGAATGAGTATGTCAGGTATTTACAGCGTTGCACAGCAAGGAGGAAGTTCTTTGAAAGGTGATAGCCGGCTAAAGAGCTGTAAGGCCCCAGCCCACTAAAAGGGCTAAATACATTTCATTCCAACCTGTTCTTTTGTTAAAGCCATTCTCATCATCCTTCTTCAAATTCCAGCTTCCCCGGAACTTCCTCTGGGAAGCCCTCCAGTTGCTCAGACTCCCCAAAAGCAAGGAGCTCCTATAGCTATTGATACTTATAGCTTCCAGGGCATGGCCCCAGCCCAGTGAAGTTCCACCCAGTAGTGCAAGACCTAGCCAAAAAAAGATATAGAGCCCTGGTCCTAGATACCAGACCAACAAGAGGAAGTCAAGGTACTCATGTTGTGACAAGTATGACTCTGTTGACTTTAAAAAAAAAAAAAAAAAAAAAGCCCGAGAAAACATTGTGTCTGATGCTCCTTTTTTCCAGAGTATAAACAGATGATAAAAAATTAATGGGGGGGGGGGAGGATAAAGGGTAAAACACTTAGTAGATTTAAATACTAATGGTCAATGAGAGGGAGGGATATGGGTATATAAGATGTATGTTTTTTTCCTCTGGAGTGATACAATGTTCTAAAAATGATCATTGTGATGAATACATAACTATGTGATGATATTGTGAGCCACTGATTGTATGCCATGTATGGCCTGCTTGTGTGAAGATTTCTCAATTAAAAAGAACCCAGGGCTTAAAAAAAAAAAAAAATCTACAGAGCCTTGAACATCCAATACAAGAGCATCTTCAATAAAGATGCTCAAAGCCCTCCAGGATAAGCCAAAAACCCTAGTCATGAGATATTACAACTTGCCCCAAAAAGGTCCATTTGTTCCTGTTATTTTGAGAGGAGAAAAAAACCCTGAAAAGTGGGGGTGACTTGGGGGTCAGCAAAGCTCCCTCTGCATTCAACATAGGATGTTAAAATAGCAGGTTCTAACTTATAATCATGTGCAACAAAGTAGCACTGTAGGTGTCAGAATTGTTCAATAAAATCCCCATTTTTTGTAATGTAGGACACTGTAATTCAGATCCAAATAGTGTCCAGTGTGTAGCAGGTTCTCAATCTAAGGGTCAGATCAGAGGTAGCTCAGCCAGGATCTCATCAGTAGTGTACCCTGGACACCAGTGAGGGTCCAAGGGATGGCATTAGCACCAGTATCCTGAGCACAAGCACCCTTGGACTAGACAGAACTGCTGGGCTGGTTTCCATTTTCCACCCCCACATATCACAACTGCTCCAGGCAGCACAGGGTCGCAGTGTAAGACCTTTAAACGCAAGTCCCTACTAGGAGCCTTTTAATGCTTTTATTTGTAAGTCAAAATTGCAGACGGGATTAACAATTCCAAGCACTGATAGATTTCAACCTCTCAGGTAGAGAAAATAACCATTGTAACTCAACTAGCCAGCCTCCCACAGAGATTATTCCAACCATACCCAAAAATGCCCATCAGTCAGTCCCTCAGCCACTTTTGAACCAGAGACAGACCACCTATTTTCCTCAGGGATCAATCACTCACCCCAAGTTTTCTTCAGAGTTTTTTCCAGACCAAGATTATGGCCCATTGGAGAGTAGGTGAGAAGACAGCTACCATTAAAGGCCTGGCTAGAGGCTGCAATCAGTTCACAACCAAAGTCCATCATCCAAACAGCAAGGTCTTCAAGTTTTGTCTTCACAGCTCTGATCCAGGGACAGCACCACTGAAGATTTGTAGAGCAGGTGGATTCAATCAAGTATTTAAAACTGGAAAAAATATAGCACCAATGGAAGATAAGGGGCTTAAGGCCACACTTGAGTTGATAACCTCCTCATCAAACAGGAATTGGGAATTAGAACATCCAACACAGAAATCAGTACAGAAGGCGGGATGAGGGGAAGTACCTTTGGCTACTATATAAAACCTGGATTCAGTCAATAATATTTAGGAAGAAAACATCACAGCCTCAATCTTTGCTTACAATCTTTATTGAAGTTATACAAAAAGAATCCCCAAACGTGAAAAAATACATTATATACAAAATCCTTTCCCTCAGAAGAAAGGCTCTGCTCCCTAATTTAACATGCAGTGCTTTCAACTGTAGCTCCGGCCTCCACTGTCCCCTCCAGAGCTGCCCGGCTTTCAGCCTGATTCTCAGCCTGGAAGACAGAGAGCCTAAGTATAAATAACCTTGGTTTAAGCCATTCCATCTTATAAAACTAAATAGGACACAGAGGAAATGAACTCAGGTTTCCAAATTCTGTAATAATAGGGCTGACTGAGCCAATATTCTTTGAAAGTAACAAGCAGAAATCAAGTATCTTCTCAAACACTTGATTAGAGGCACATAGGTTATATGTCAGAGAGACATCCTAAGCTCCAAAACCAAACTGTTTCCTATAGCAATCACTGCTTTATGAGGGTGGCACTCAAGCAATCCAAATAGGCATAAGGAGGGGAGCAAACACTTTGGAGGGCTAGTTTCTTCCAGGCCCTGAGAACAAGGAGAAATGAAGCAGGAAGCCAGTCCCTGCTTAACTGCCCACCTCCTCCTCCATGTTTTCCGAAACTTCATTTCCACTGGGGACAGCATCCCCACTGCCTCCATTCACCTCTGGCTCTTGTTTGGCTTTCTTTGCATCATCTTTCCGGGGGCTCTCTTCCTCTGGTTTCCTCTAAAGATATAATTGTGAAGTCTTCACAATATGCTTAATGTTTTTAAAAGACAAAACAGTATCTCTAGCTGCAAAACATTTCCTTAACCCCTGTGGTACAAAGATCCGACCACCAGGATTCAAGCTCTACAGGTCTGTCCATCTCCAAATGGAAAACAAGGGGACAAATGACAATACCCTGCAAAATAAATTGGCCTATCCCAACACATACATACAAATTCAGTCTCTCTAATGGAAGGGTTGGTTGTGGTGATGGTGAGGAATAGAACTGAGCAGTAACCAAAGCATAGGTTTCCTCTTGAATGAGGAAAAATAGGCAGAAGTTAGACCCTCTCACAAGAGAAAAGAACTATCACAACAGGAGGCAAGAAGGCAGAAGACTCATAGGAGTTTAGGTCTGTTGCCAAATGATACTGTCAAAGCAAATCTGTCAGGCCTCCTAAGATGGGGTGATCTAGCCAGCCAATCCTTGATTGTCCTTAGCTAAGAGAGGCCAGGAGAGCCTGCTAAAACAGGTATATGACTGAACACTATCTTCATTCACATATTCTCACCAACCTTGCGAATGAATGTCTGCAGCTTATTGTACCAGCTATTATGAGTCTATATAGGAAAGGCACTCCTCACGTATCCTTTGGGATTTTAAAAAATGCAGGCAAAAAAAGGAAACCACCACGTGTATTCACCTTCTTTCTGACAAGGTGGGAAATATCAGTCACACAATTTGACGAGGAAGCACCATCTGTTGGCTTTCTACTGGCAATCTGTCAAAAAGGAAATCTTTATTAGCAATGTACAAACCACATCTGAGACAAACACTTGAGGCCTAATGTTAAATGATAAAATTTATTTGAATACCCACCATGGAGACGGAAGAGCTTCCTCCACTAGAAGTGAAACCTGAAGTAGAGCTTTCCACCTGGCGAAAGATGACAAACCCAAGTGGGTTTCTAGGAATAGAACCCACCCCATAGTCCTACAACAGGCATCCAACATCCAAGCAAGTGATTAAAACCTGAAATGCTATGGACCTTCATAGGATCATCCACCCTACTCTGCTCACTCCGACATCGGTAAAGTATGGATTTGACCTCAACATTCTATATCTTATCCTCACCTGCAGAGTACAAAACTCCTTGACATCCTAGCAGTCAAAAGTATAGCCAGGCAACCTGGGGTTGAAAGCCCTCAATGCCTTATTCATCTATTTAAGGGCTCTCAGAGATGGGAATAATAGTTTATAATTCTTAAGAAATTACTATTTGGGGCGGGCCACGTTGGCTCAGCAGGCAAGGACGCTTGTCTGCCATGCCAGAGGACCCGGGTTCGATTCCCGGCGCCTGCCCATGTAAAAAAAAAAAAAAAATTACTATTTGTTGGGTACTATCAATAGCACTTTAGATACTATATGGTCACACATATAACAAATAGTGGAGGTGGAATTAAAACCCAATCTGGTCAAGAGCATTATTCTCTCAACCACTATACTATCTGATAGAATAGTAGCTGAGCTTTCATATTCCTTGACTAACTCATTCCCTGGAAACAAAGTCACTAACACCATGATGCCTAAAACAGTATCAAACATGCTATTATGAAAACTTTTAAGGAAATGGAACCAACCAGAGTAGCTTTCAGAGCCAATTCAGCTACATTGCCACTATGCTGGGACTCCTTTGCATCTTCTATCTTCTCTCTAATTTCAGGTAGCAGTTCCTTCAGCTCCTCAATTTCTTTCTCATATTCAGTAGATGATCCTTCAGCCTCTTTCATCTGCTCATTTAGTACAGCTACAAAGAACAGGCTAAAGTGATCAGTACCAATTACCACAACAGGATCCATTTTGTTTTTACCTTGGATACACCCAAGATGATCAAGAAACAGCTGGTGATCACTCACCCATTCTCTTCTCAATAACGTCAATAGATTTGCTGAACTGTGCCACTGCCTCATCATACTGGGAATTGTACCCATAGGCCAAGCCCAGCTGGTAATGGGTCTCTGCAAGGAGACGGTCATGGGCTTCTAGGTACTGCTCTTGCAAGTTTAAGCAAGCCTGGAACTCTTCCACAGCCTGAACATAATTCTCTAATGAAAGGAAGAGAAACAACAAGTAAGTGGAAAATTCAGACCCATTCTGCAAGAATTCTTCCTTTTTTCACATTTTATGTTTGTAGCTTCCCCAAAACACTTGCCTATAAAAAATGTCAAGATGACCAACAAAATGAAAATAAGTTCATTCTAAATGAACTTAGAATAATTGTTCATTTCTCCAGGGACTACATAGGGAACCCAAAACTATACTCTCCCTTTTAAACCCAGTCACCCACAACTTATGATCAATTTATCCGGATTTTAAGAAATCTGTGAGTTAAAACTAGGGGTTAGGGGTAGGTGAAGGAGTTCAGGGATGAGTGAAATTGAAAATATATTACCTGATTCAACACTAACTTCTCCAAGTTTAAGATGTGCCTGTGCAGCATAAAGCTGTGCTTCTTTTGTTCCTTGCCTAAAAGGAGGAAAGTTGATAAGAAACCTTAACAACACTGTCTAACCCTAACTGCTTTCTATTTTTAATCACCAAGCTCCCAACCTGTTCCTAGAAACATAGAGATTTACCTTTTAAAAATGATCTTTGCTAAATCCAGCATGTCCCAGGCAAGCTCTAGGTTCCCAATCTCCTCCTCTTCATTTTCTAAAAGAGACTAAAGTACATCCAAAACACTGGCATTTAGATAGAAGTAAGGCAAGCATCTTTAGATTACAAATCTAAATGTATAATTTAGTATTAAGTCTTAAGAAAAAACAAAACCTTGATACAGGATTAGAATTTTGGACTTTCTCCCTAAAACCTACAAAAGTTTCCATACTAAGACCTGTCAATGAGATGTTAATCTGCCCTAATGAACGGGAATCCTGGGATCAAATAAATGGATCTGTCCACACCGCCCATTAAAAGGGTCCCTCAGTTCTTAATGAAAAAAAAAATAATTATACTAATCATACCTACACCAGTAAGCCACAGTTCTATAAGAAAGCAGACAATGGTACTGAATGAATAATAATTCACCTTATTTTCAACTACTGAATCATTTGGTGTTTCTTCAGCCTTGTCATTTTCTTTATCCTCCTCTTCTGAGCCTTCAGTTTCTGCAAACAAATTCCTCTGTATTGAGAATACATACTTAAGGATATCTTCTAACTAGTCATAGATTCCATAAGACATCTTTCAAATAAATTATAACCTGAGGTAGGACAGACGCTAATTCATGTCAGTCAACATCTGAACTGGATATATTCAGTGGTTACAGCCTAATTCAAATCTAATTGAGATTTAGAATGTATATTCCAGTACATATCCACAGATCAAACCGTCAGTGATTAAAAGGCTGAGTATTTCATTGATAAAAGTCAATCTGGATGATTTAGATCAATACAGATTAGCTACTTAGCTACTTCTGCTTATTCATTGGCTAAAAGCAACCATCCATCAGCCAAAAGCAGGTAGAGGCCTCAGTCAATTTTCCTAATGTCTTTAGGCCACAAGGCCACTCTAGATAATATTAATAGCCTGAGAAGTACCAAAAGTTAAATTATTCCACTCCACTCAGAGCAAGAATGCTCAAGAAGCTAGCTTTCCCACAACAGAACTGTGGAAAGAAAAGCACAGCCTTTATCAACGCTCACCAATGAGCAAGTCACAGACTCCAGCCAGCTCCTAGCATGCACAGAATTTGATGAGCAATGTCACATAACCAGTTATTTTATAATGGTACCTTGTTAAGAACTCCTTTTAAATCTGCAGCCACACTGACACCATATTTCACCATACTGACATTCACTCATAAGTCAACTGCCTATAAGGACAGGCTGATGATTAAAAGCTCTGCACTTAATTGGCACCTTTTCAGTGACAAGATGGCTTAGTGTTCAGAATGTCAAGTGATTAAAATGGGCTTTTTGTACAAATAATTCATAAATTGGTTATAATGTGCCTATCTCTATATCCATCATTAAGCATTTTAACACCAGAAAAGAGCTCAAATATTAAGCTGTAACAACCTACTATGAAAATGTAAATATAGAGCCATGAACACAAGTTAAAGGTCTTTTTTCTGCTAGCAAGTTTTAAGTTATGGAATAAGCACAGATAATTCCTATCTATGAATTCCTAGGGCAAACTAAAGTCCCCTCAGAGCCAACCAAAAGTTACAAGCTAATCAACCTCAATAGCAAACAAATCTGTTCTATGAAATGGCTTACTGTTATCCTATTCCTATTGACTCTGTTAATTCGATGCTGCTGAAATATAAACAACCACTACAACAACCACCATCACCATTATCTTTTCATGTCCAAATCTCCCAGTGGTTTGTGGGAAACAAACTATTTTGCCTGTAACATGAAGCCTATCATCCAGAATATACAACACAGCCAAAGTGGAGCTAGATAATTCTAGTAACAGACTAAAAACAAATAAACACGGCATCTTTTCCTATCGCGCCCTATCCATGATACTAGAATGCTGGATGATAGCACCTATTATTTCGATGTTTTACATCACGTTTTTAAATTAAAATTCTTACAATAGTCTGAAAAGAACACTGGTTTCTCTTGAGGAACCTGCACTACCTTCATGAAATGGTGGGGGAGCTAGGTTAATAAGAAAGCCAATGCTTTAAAACAGACTTTCCCAACCTGATAACCTATACCCAAGTACTGACTGGAATGCCCTGATGTCTTAAGAGGTCTATGAAGCCCAATTGTTTCCCAAGCTTCTTTAAAAACGGATTATTTTTGTAATATGCCTGTTATTATCCTTCTGAAAGAAGGAAATGCTTTTTTATAATATTTCTCTGGGCTTGTAAGTAGCCTCTTCAAAACAGTATGGGCACAAAAGTGCAAGCCACAACTTTTGAATGACTCTTTGGGTGCATGGGCTGGGAATTGAACCCGTGTTTCCTGCCTGGTAGGCAAGCACCCTTACCAATGAACTACTTGTGTACCCCTTAAATAACTTTAAAAGGAAAGAAAAGGCAATCTTTGAGTTACCTGCTGACTCTTTGGTTACGCTAGCATACCTACAGGAAAATTAGGTAATCATAACAGACTGGCAGGTATAGTCCATCTGAGCATAGTCAAATTTTATGCTCTATAATTTCAAAATTTTATTCACTTACCAATCACATGTAGAATGACAATTAGAAAAAGAGCTGACCCATTATCTTTATTAAGGATATGGACAGCCCAAGAAGATGTGAAAGCTGGTAGGCAAATGGAGTTTTAATTTTTAGGTGAAGAGAAAACCACAAGATTTATGAAAGTTTGTGTTGCCAGGTAAAGCACTAAGGCCGACAAATAAGAGATTGAGCCCTAAAGTCAGACTATCTGGATACTCCAGCCCTTCCCCTACATGAATAGGACAAATTACTATGGCTCTTTCCTGTCATTTTTCATTTGTAAAATATGGAAAGCAGTACCTTCTTTGTAAGTAGAACAGTACTGGGGCACTAAATATTAAAAAATGTGACATATTTGCTGAGGATTCTGTAAATAATGTTTTTAAATGGGTGCCCAGGAAATTTCTCATGAGAGACAGGGTAGGAAGGGGACACATGCTGCCTTCCTCACTAAGGCAGCACATATTTCTTGAATCAAATCTAGCTTTGGATTCTAGTCACAAGTCACATAACCTCTAAGCCTCAATTTTCTCATACCTATAAACAGAGTAATCTTACCTACCATAAAGTGTTCTTTTGGAATTAAAAGTAATGTATGCAAGAGAAGTCTAACAGGGCGGACCACGGTGGCTCAGCAGGCAAGAATGCTTGCCTGCCATGCCAGAGGACCCGAGTTCGATTCCCAGTGCCTGCCCATGTTTAAAAAAAAAAAAAAAAAGAGAAGTCTAACAATGTTTACTTGTGATCCAACTGAATAGTTTTTTAAACAAACTATGAGAAATATGACATCTCTGCTTTATCTTATCATTTAAGGTCCAATTTAAGAGAGTGAACCAGAGCTTTTAACTGTCCTTGGTCACAAAGTTCAAGACATAGTTTAAAGAAAAACAAGCAAACACTGAGGAATTCAGTTCTGTGCTTTTTCCATAAAGCCTAATAAGATCCCCAATGGAGCTACCACATGGCCAATTCACTTCTGATGATGTTATCATGCCTGTGGTGGCTGGAGTGCAGGGACCTGCACATAGGTAAAGGAAGGTTACCAGAATGTAGTGTAAATACTGATGATGACTTTGAAAACCTACAATTTAAGAGAATCGTTGACACAGTCTGGCAATTATACAAAGTTTTAACAATTAACAGGATATACCTGTGGTTATTAATGCCAATGTTAGATGATCCTCATAGACAGCAGAATCCTCAGATGATTACACAACTTAAGTCAGACGTGCCAATATGAAATTACTAATTAGAGGCTTATACATCTTGATAAAATTGAATAACAAGTAGAGTAATTCTATACAAAGCATCCACACTTTATAATGTTTAAGTGATAAAAATTCATGTTAGCAGCCAATACAAGCATGAAATGAGAGCAGAGAGCAGCAAAGGGGCTGGGCTAATGTTTTTTGTCTTTTTTTTTTTTAATTTTCTAAATTTTTGGCTGTTCTAACTAATGCAAATAAGCCTCTGAAACATTTATAGAAAGGAGTGCCAGAATTCTTTTAACTCTGGTGACAGAAGATTCAGTTGTTAACTGCCTTTATTTGAATGGCATGCCTGCTTAAGTGGACCAATTCAGTGGATTCTACTGCTGTTCCTGCTTCCTAAAGCAGAGAAAAGGAACCATGTGAACAGTAAATTAAAAAATCCGGAGGCATGCAAGTGAACATCCATTCAGCATTCTCTGCCAGCCTAGCCCACTACTTCCCTATCCCACCACTCATCCACCTTTTCCATTCCCCTTAGTTTGGCTAGTATAGCACAAGTTACTGGTAGCTAGCCAAGTCTCAGAAATCACAGAGAAGACCTATTTTGCAGTTAGTAAAAAGCGTTAGTTTATAAGCCAGCTAAAGACTTGCTACTTTTGATTTAATGTGCCCAACATATTATAACCTTCTTAAACTAACCCCCATTTTCATTTAGCCCTTTCCTAATCCAAAGGCAGACGGAAAATCCTGAATGGAAGGCTGACTTTTAACCATGATTAGTGAGTCAAATCCAGAATGTACTCCACCCACTGCAGCTCTTGCATATCCCGGTTACCTTCACCCTCTTTCATCTGTTCTTCTTTCTCTTGCATCTCTTGATTAGCAGCTATCTTAACTTTGTCATCAGGTGATTTCTCAGTAGCCTCCTGGGCTACCTTGGTCTCAACCCCATCTCCAGCTGCCTCAGAATCTTCTACAGACAGCTTAGTCTCCTGGCTAGGAACCAGTTCTGCCCTGACCTTCTCCTCTATTCCAGACCCATCTTTTGTTTCTGTCAGTCCTTCTGCAGAAGCTGTCTGTGGTTCAATACGAGTTTGGTCTCCTGCAGCTGACAGTTCATTGACTACACTATCCTTAGGGAGGACTGTGGCCTCCTGTCCAGGTTTCTCAGAGACTTCTGATCCAGCCTCTGCAGCCTCTTTTGTCACCTGTGGTGACTCTTCAGCAGGTGGCACTTCTTGTTCTACCAGCTGCTCCTCAAGAACAGCCCTCCCTGGTTCTTCTTCAGAGACAGCAGCTACCTGTTCCTTTAGCTCCTCCACACCCACATCCACTAACTTGACTGTTACATTTACAGGCTCTGCTTCTACCTCCACTGCAGTGCCCTGCTCTTCAAGGGTCAGAACAGGCTGATCTTCTGATGTTTCTTTTGGCTTTTCCTCAATGCTCACAAATACCTCTCCCTGCTTCTCCTGACCTTTTTCTCTGCACTCTTCTTCCTGAACATCTGTTTCAGAAACTGATTTTCCTTCCTCAGTATCTGGTACTTCCTGTTCTGGCTTCCCAGAAGTGACTTCAACTTCACTCAGTCCTTCTGGTGCTGCTGTTCCTTTTGCCTCTTCAGTGGTTTCAGTTGGATGATCTGGGGTTGACTGAACTTTTTCCTGCGGCTCCTCTGCAGGCTCACTTATATCCATATCTTCTCTTCCACCCTTCTCCATTTCAATCTCCTGTTCTTTATCAGTTTCGAGCTTTATAAGAGACTTGTCTTCTGTTTTTTGGGCTTCTTCTTTTTCTCCCATGGCGTCATAAACCTGTTCTCTCAACTCTTCCCTTGCTTCCTCTACATGGTTAAAGAACATGAAGCATAAATATGTCTTCGAGTTTAATGATAAAGGCATAAATGGAAACTAAAAATACATTCCCTTTAAACCCTCAAACAGCCTGGCTTATTAAGTTTTAGCAGATGGCCTAAAAATACCTGCCCCCCGCCCCCGCAACTCCCTGAGAAAGCACAAGGAGAATCCCAGATAGCACAGCAAAAGAAAACCAAGCTCCTTAAATTAGGTATTATATTACTTGAACATTCTGAATATCAATTAAGGTAAGAGATGCCAAATTTTTCAAATTCCCTTTCACATTATAGCTCATCTGCTATGTAAATCTCTAGTTGCCAAACTCAGCTTAGAAATTAACATTTAATTCTTTTTCTCAGATGCAAAAAAAAAAATTTTTAAGGGTTCC
Source organism: Tamandua tetradactyla (assembly GCF_023851605.1). Taxonomy (NCBI): domain Eukaryota; kingdom Metazoa; phylum Chordata; class Mammalia; order Pilosa; family Myrmecophagidae; genus Tamandua; species Tamandua tetradactyla. The sequence continues at coordinate 177,582,068 of NC_135328.1, forward strand.
AAAACTACTACTACTGAAATGCAAAAACTGTTTTACAAATTTGCATCTGAAAAATATTTAGGGTTGTAATAATATTTAAAACATCAATTGAAATAACCAGATTTGTTGGAGAAACTAAATTATCCTCTTACAAAAGCCTGCTGTCAGCATTAGTAATCATCTAACCCCCACTGCAGTTTCCACCAGATGCAGGTGTCACCGTAGACATCTCTCCTAAGTTGTTTAGCATGAGGAGGAGATGTCTAGGGTGAGGAGTCTTATTTCCACCATCTGTGTATGCAAGATATATACAACGCCGCGTCTCTTGAATGTCACATGCAATTCCACATACCATCTATATTATCATTATTTTCTACCAGAGACTCGTCTTCTGTTTTTTCTCCTTCTTCCTCTTCCACATGCACACCTTCCAGGGCATTTCCCAACACACCATTCTCCATTCTAGGACAGCAACAACAACAAAAAGCACCAAAGGTGTAATAGCTAGAATTTAAAATAATTTTTTTATGAGACAAAAACTTCTAATAAAAATTATGGCTATAGTGCTGACAATCAAAGCTACAGGCTGAGCCCCCAATCTTGGGGATTGTTCATATGCAACTTAAGCCCACAAAGGATAGGTCAAGCCTACTTAAAATTAGGCCTAAGAGTCACCCCCAAGAGAACATCTTTTGTTGCTCAGATGTGGCCTCTCTCCAGCCAACACAAAAAGCAATCTCACCACCCTCCCCCATCTACATGGGACATGACTCCCAGGGATGTGGACCTTCCTGGCAACGTGGGACAGAAATCCTGGAATGAGCTAAGACTCAGCATCAAGGAATTGAGAAAAACCCTAGAATGAGCTGAAATTCAGCATCAAGGGACTTAGAAAATCTTCTCGACCAAAAGAGGGAAAGAGTGAAATGCGATAAAGTGTCAATGGCTAAGAGATTCCCAACAGAGTCGAGAGGTTATCCTGGAGGTTATTCTTATGCATTAAGTAGATATCACCTTATTAGTCAAGATGTAGTGGAAAGGCTGGAGGGAACTGTCTGAAAATGTGGAGCTTTGTTCCAGTAGCCATGTTTCTTGAAGATGATTGTATAAGGATACAGCTTTCTCAATATGACTGTGTGATTGTGAAAATCTTGTGTCTGATGCTCCTTTCATCTACCTTATCAACAGACGAGTAAAACATATGGAATAAAGATGAATAATGGGGGAACAAATGTTAAAATAAATTTAGAGTGAAATGCTGGTGATAGGTGAGGGGGAGGGTGGGTGGGGTATGGTATGTATGAATTTTTTTCTGTTTTCTTTTTATTTCTTTTTCTAAATAGATGCAAATGTTCCAAGAAATGATCATAATGATGAATATGCAACTATGTGATGATATTGTGAATTACTGATTATAATATGTAAAATGTAATGATCAAAAATTACGAATGTTTGCGTTTGTTTCGTGTTTTTTTTGGTATTTAAAAAAAAATTATGGCTATAAGAGCACTGCAAGAAATAAGCATAAAGCTCTCATCCAACCAACTGAAAAGCACTGATGAGTCGTGTTAAATGAACAAGGCCTGTATGTATGTATCCCCTTTATAGTAAGGCCAAAATATTTCCCAAATTTCATGTCCACGCACATTCCTCTATATAGCCAGTACTATCCTGGCAATATTCTGGTGGCAAACAATCAGATGCTCTGTAAGATTACAAAAATTTAACACAACTGAGATTAAATAGATGACTCATTCATTATTTGGGTTGTTTGTATGCCCTCAATGTATTTTATTCTGGTTAATAATTTCTGGTGGAAAATACCAACCAGTTTCCAATATTAAGACTAACTATGAAAAATCAGGCTCAGTTTAAACTTATGTGAAATCCCAAAGATAATAAACCATCTTAGCAAACAAGGAGAAGAAAGGTTTTAATAGACCAAAGGTGATACAAAGCATCCTACCTATAGACTGAGGCTTCAAAGACATACCTTGCCAACTCCAGAAGCGATTTCCCATAGAAAAAGAAGGCTTCTCCACACTCATTAGCTGTCTCTCCATACTTCTTACCTCTATAAAAAGAATAATTACATCTAAGATTTAAATTAGTATCTAGTCTAAAACACTTATTTTTAGTTCTTTAGTTATGACATTTCCTCAATCCAAAATAAGCACCATTAAAACAATCCTTGTAGGAAATCAATCTTCCTCTAGCTTTCAAGTCAAAGTCAAAACAGACTTTAAGAAACAATGCATCAAAAGTGAACAGATTTCAACCAGTGTTATGAATGAAGCTGATTTAGGTAGGACTAAGGTAAATCAGAATACAGGGTTAACTGAACACCATAAGTACCCGGAATCTTGAATAGGGCACGAGATTTTGTAGGTTTGTCTAGTGTGATGCCCCGATACACCCCAGAGTGATTTAACAGTGAATAAAGAGGTATTTGCAAAGTCCCCTTAGGGGAATGGCAAGAAGAAGGAAAATTCAACTTCCCCATTTGGAGAATTCCGGATATTCTTGCAAGCAGTGGGACAACCAAATCAATAGGCTGAGCCCTCAATCTTGGGGGTTGTTCATATGAAACAAGGATAGGTTAAGTCAACTTAAAATTAGGCCTAAGCATCACCCCAAGAGAGCCTCTTTTGTTGCTCAGATGTGGCCTATCTCTCAGCCAATACGGCAAGCAAACTCACCACCCTGCCTCTCTCTCTACGTGGGACATGACTCCCAGGGGTGTAAACCTCCCTTGGCAATGTGGGCCAGAAATTCTAGAATGAGCTGGGACTCAGCATCAAGGGACTGAGAAATCCTTCTCGACTAAAAGAGGGAAGAGAAAAATGAGACAAAATAAATTGTCAATGGCTGGGTGGGCCGCGGTGGCTCAGTGGGCAAGAGTGCTTGCCTGCCATGCCGGAGGACCCCGGTTCGATTCCCGGCCCCAGCCCATGTAAAAAAAAAAACAAACAAACAAAATATAATAAAATAAGATAATGTTTAAAGATGTTTCCCTTTCTTCCTCCCTTCCTTCCTTCCATCCTTCCTTCCTTCTCTGTCTTTCTAAAAAAAAAAAAAAAAAATTGTCAATGGCTGAAAGATTTCAAACAAAGTCAAGAGGTTATCCTGGAGATTATTCTAACAGATTATATATAGAGGGAAGTGCCTGAAACTATAGACTGTGTTCCAGTAGCCATGTTTTTTGAAGATGAGTGTATAATGATACCGCTTTTGCACTGTGACTGTGTGACTGTGAAAATCTTGTCTGATGCTCCTTTTATTTATGGTATGGACAGATGAATAAAAATATGGATTAAAAATAAATAATAGGAGGAACAAATGTTAAAATAAACTGAATAGGCAGCAGGTCACAGTGACTCAGTGGCAGGAGACCCGGGTTTGGTTCCCAGTGCTTGCCCATGTAAAAAAAGAAAATAAATTGAGTAGTTTGAAATATTAGTGATCAATGAAAGGGAGTGATGAGGGTATAGGAAAAATAGGGAGAACAAAGGTTAAAATATACTGGGTAGATGGAAATACTAGTGGTCAATGAGAGGGAGGGGGAATGGGTATGGTATGTATGAGTTTTTTCTTTTTTCCTTTTATTTCTTTTTCTGGAGTGATGCAAATGTTCTAAGAAATGATCATGGTGATGATATATATAACTACGTGATGATCTTGTGAGCCACTGATTGTACACTAAGTATGGAATGTTCATATGTTAAAAATGTTTGTGTTTGTATGTTGTTTTGTCAATTAAAAAAAAGAATACAAGGTAAATGATGATATGGTCTGTATTTTAAAACTTCATCTTCGGCATGAGACCAAAAGAGGGGGTATCTTTATTTGGTGCCACATTTATATTTTGGGTAGCACATTATCTAATTTAACTTGTATGGTCAGTTTATTTTATATACAACCAGTTATTGCTGGTTTGTCCAGGTTAGTGTGGTGCCCTGATATATCCCAGAGTAATTTGGGCAGAGAATAAAAAAGTATTTGTAAAATCCCCTTGGGGGATTAAGGAAAAATTAAATTTCCCCATCTGGAGAAATCCTGATATTTTCACAAGAAGGGGACAACCAAATCAATAGGCTGAGCCCTTGATCCTGGGGTTTGCACCTATGAAACTTATTCCTGCAAAGGAGAAGCTAAGACTACACTTAGAATTAGGCCGAAAAGTCACACCCCAGGAAACCTCTTTTGTTGCTCAGATGTGGCCTCTCTCTCTAAACCAATTCAGCAGGTGAATTCACACACACAGGACATGACTCTCAAGACTGTAAATCTCTGTGGCAACAGGGGACAGGACACTCAGGGTTGAGATGGTACTTGTAGCATCATGGGACTGAAAAAGCCTTCTTGAGCAAAGGGGGGGAGAAAAAAAGACAGTTTCTGTGGTTGAGAGATTGAAAACTGAGTCGAGACGTAATCTTGGAAGTTATTCTGAATTATATAGACATCCCTTTTCAGTTTATGGTGTATTAGAGTATATTAGAGGGAAGTATATGAAACTGTTGAACTGTGTTCCAGCTGCCTGATTCTTGAAGATGACTGTGTAACTTTATAGCTTTTACACTGTGACCATGTGATTGTGAAAACCTTATGTTTGAAGCTCCTTTTATCCAGGGTATGGACAAATGAGTAAAACAAAATAATAAGGATTTAAAAAAATAAATAAATAATGGGGGGGGATAAAAGGTAAAAAAAAATTGGGTAGATTTAAATACTAGAGGTCAATGAGGTAAGGGATATGTATGGAATATACAATTTTTTTCTTTTTATTTCTTTTTCTGGAGTGATGTAAATGTTCTAAAAATGATCATGATGATGAATACACAGCTATGTGATGATATTTAGTGATACCACGTACATACTGCATGTGTGGAAAAGATTTCTCAACAAAAATATTTTAAAACAAAAAAATGCATCAAGTCAACAGTGAATGTACTTCATATGCGTAGGATATATATTCTAAATGACATCAATTTACTGTGGTTAGTATATAATCAAGAGCCAAACTGCATTAATAAGTATTGAGCCTGCTACAAGATCGTGAACAGTGGTGGGGGACCCACAGTTCAGTATGGGCCAGTAAAGTCTAAGGAAAAGCAGCATGGCTAAACAGCATACCAGACTGCTCAAATCCCACCTATACTCCTTAACTAGATGTTATAACCTTAGACCAGTTATTTAACTTCATAGTGCCTTAGTTTCCTCACCTGTAAAATGGAAATATTAATAACTGTTCAAGGAACTGTCCCAAGAACCAAATGTATATAAAAACATTTTAAAAAGTACTTATAAATGCAGTAAGCATTATGTTAATCTAGGCAGGAAAGAGGGAAGGAAATCACTCAATGTAAGATCTAGGAATGAGAAGGTACTTCTGTGTACACAAAAAAAGAGACCTGCTTTCAGGCAAGTAAAAGAGCAGAAGTCAAGCAAACTCAAGTATTAATGGCCTGAGAGTCTAGTGAGAATCAGAGAAACTGAGCAGAAAAAAGGAGCAGGAAGTTTGGGATGGAAGTCATATTTAGGGTAGTCTCCTAGATTTAAAATAGAACATCTTAAAATTTCACCTAAATACCCTGAATGGCAAGACAGTGATAGCACCGATCTCTCCAGGAACCTGTTGAGAGTAACCTAAGTATGCTTATTTGTGCTTAATCTTAAGCAATTGGATATGTATACTTTACATCCTAACATAGTCATAAATGTCAATATAAAAATACCTTTAACACTTAATATCCAGTAAAATTTGGGTAACAACCCTATTCAGCATACAAACTACCCAAGTCCCATAGTTTATGAAACCCCCGTAGAAAGGAAAGAAACTGCCAGAGTCCAGGAACCAGACAAGCAATTACTACAAACATCTAGGAATAAAATTATATTCGGCATGTTGGGAGAAGGACTGGAGTTGGGTAAAGAATGGTCTGAGATATGACTCTGAATGAATAGAAAGAATGAAGCCAGACGTTTTTTAATCATAGTAAGCCACAAACCTGAAGCCCATAAATATTTCATTATATCCTATATCTTTTATAAGGGATATTTTTTAACTCAATTATATATATTGTATCAAGTAATTAGGAACTTGCTATTGGTAATAATTTAATACCTCAGAAGAAACTAGCTCAAATCATGTAATAGAGGGAAAGGCTATTGCTTGAAGACTGAACTTACACTTTTTTTCTCTCGGCTATACAGTTACATTAAAATCTTTGGGAAAAATAAATCACCTTTGGAGCACGAGTGCTAACCTGATACCCCCTAAGAAATGGGTATATATGTATGGTCTCCTGGTGATAGTTGTCAACTTCTAACCAGTGGTAACAACAAATAACAAAGCCAAGAAAATGTGCTAATGTGACCAAAGCAGTCTCCGCTTGCTCAGGACTGAGGGGCTTCCCGGTACAAGGCACTAAAATCAGTAAAGAATCAGACAAACTGGGATAAGTTGGTTACCCTAATTAGTCATGAATGGAAAACAAATTCCTTTACTCAGGAAAATCAAAGGCTGAAATTGTTCAATGATATTTAGGTTTTAGTTAAAATTACATGACTTTTGTAAACGTCTACATGAAGAACAATCAATCAAGTCTTGAAAAAACTCCTATTCATTCTTTTTCCTCATGAAACAGCTTTTTGTAACTCAATGTTTATTTTGAACAAAGGATCACATCATAGCAAAATACATTGTACTTACAAAAGACTAGCTGCTTCCTGGAATGCATTGACAGCTGCTGGAATATCCCCCATCACCAGATGTTTCTGTCCTAAACCCAATAGTTTCTTAGCTTCACTATCCACATCCAAACTGCAAAAAAAAAAAATACACAAATAATTTTTTTTCAATGGTCAAGCACTATTTAAATCAACATTTTTGAAAACCACTACATTTAAACCAGAAGTTTAATTTTTTAAAATAATTTGTACTACTCTAAGACTAACCTAACTCACACTTATATAACACCAAAAAAACAAAAGAAATTTCAAAGGTAACGCTCTCAGAAGCATGATTAGAATATTTTCTCTTAGAGGTTTATTTACTCTCAAAGCCTATAATGTTACTATCAACACTTGCTAATTAAGCAACAAATAAAAAAGGAGGAACCATAAAGGAATATAAACTCACACAGCAAGATATACTAGTTAAAAGTAAAACTACATCCAGAAACTTGTGGGTAAACACGTCATGAGGCAGTAATTTCAAGAAAAAGACAATATGGTACTGGCATAAAGACAAATAGATCAAATCAAATCAAGAGAGTCCAAAAATGGAACTACACAAATTTGGTCAACTGACATTTCAAGAATAGTGCCAAGATAATTCAATGGGGGAAGGATCTTTTCAACAATTGGTGTTAGAATATCAGATAGCCACATGCAAAAAAGTGAACCTCAACTTTTTTCTCATACCATATGCAGAAATAAACTTGAAATGGGTCACAGGCTTACTAAATCTAAGATTTAAAACCATAAAACTTCTAGAAGAAAACATAGGAGAAAATCGTAGTTAACTCTGGGTTTGGCAAATATGATAGAAAAAGCATAAACTATAAAGAAAACAGAATCAATAAAGTGGACAGAACATCATTAAAATGAAAAACTTTTGCTTATAACAGAGTTATAAAAATGAAAAAGCCAAGCCAGACTGGGGTAAACATATGTAAAACATATCTGATAACAAAGGACTTGTTATCTTGAATATATAGATAATTCTTACAACTTAATAAGAAAACAGTGAAATAAAAACCAGGCAAAAATGTGGACAAGAAAAATTTGAAACAAACATCTCACCAAATAAGAAACACAGATAGCTTATCAGCACACGAAAAGATGCTCAAAATCATAAGTCACTAAAGAAATGCAAATTAAAACTGCAATGAGATACCATTACACTCCCATTAGAATGGCTAAAATTAAAAAGACTGACCACATCAAGTGTTGGCGAGGATGTAGAGCAACTGGAACTCTCATACACTGCTGGTAGGAATGTAAAATGGTAAAATCACTTTAGAAAACAGTTTGGGAGTTTCTTAAAGTTAGACATACACCTACCATACGAGCCAGCCATTCTAGATATAACCCAAGAGAAATGGTATTAACCCTAGGTATTAATCCAAGAGAAATGACAGCATATGCTCATACAAAGACCTGTACACAAATATTCTTAGCAGTTTTATTATTTGTAATAGCACAAAACTGGAAACCCAAATGGATAAACTGTAATATAGCCACATGATGAATACCATATGTCATGGTTAGGGACAGGTGTCAACTTGGCCAAGTTGTGGTACCTGTTCATCTGATTGGGCAAGCGCTGGCCTGTCTGTTGCAATGAGGACATTTCATAGGATTAGGTCATGATCACGTCAGCTACATCCACAGCTGATTCCATTTGTAATCAGCCAAAGGGGAGTGTCTTCTGCAATTAGTGATGCTAAATCCAATCATGGGAAGCCTTTTAAGGAGGACTCAGAGGAGACAGGTTGCATTCCTGCTTTGGCTGGTGAGCCTCTCCTGTGGAGTTCATCCAGGCCATCCACTGGAGTCGTCGGCTTCGCAGCCTGCCCTGTGGATTGTGGACTCTGCATTCCTACGGTCACGTGAGACACTTTCATAAATTTTATATTTGCAAGTGTTCCCTGTTGATTCTGCTTCTCTAGAGAACCCTAACTAATACACCATAGAACAAAAAGGAATGAAGTACTGATGTACGTGATAACATATATGATGAAATAACTATAAGAAACCATATCAAAACAATATGCACTGTATGATTCTATTTAGATAAAGGTCTGTACAATGTAAATTAATCTACAGTGACAGAAAGCAGATCATGAAGAGGTGATGGATAAATTTACTATCTTGATTGTGGTGATGGTTTTTGAATACATGTTAAAACTCATCAAATTGCATACCTTTTTTGTCCCTGTATGATAGTATGTGAACTATACCTTAGTGAAACTGCAAAAAACTGTAAAAAACATATCAAGTGAGGAAAATATGCAGTTAAAAAGGGAACGAATGAGGGATTTCTAGGCCCCATTAATGGAAGCCAAGTTCTTATTCAGGATAAATGCCTCTTTACTTAATCAATCACTGGATACCTAATACTGTTGGACATAGTTCTAGGCAGAGTGGATATAACAGGAATGATTGTATAAAATTTAAGAAGAGAACTGAAAGGAGGAAGCAAGCCCTACAAATACAGGATATACAGGAAGGAACACTCCAGGGCACAAGCAACAACAAGAACAAAGCTCCAATAGGAGCTTGCTTGAAATATGAGAGACAAAACTTTTAGGGTTCGAGTAAGCTAGGAAGAGAGCTCTAAGAAATAAAAGAGAGCTAAAGGAGAAAGGGGAGATGGTAGCACCTTATCAATAGAACCTGTGTGAAGAGACTGTAAGACAGAACAAGAAAAATACAGAGACTAGATAGATATAAGGAAAATAAAATAATCTACGGTAAGACCCAGGGAGATTCAGGATATGTATTTTGGAATTTGCTCATGGACCAGATACATAATTTCTTGACTGGGGGGAGAAAGAAAAAAAAAGTCAGGGATAAAACCAGTGTTTTTGTTCCAGGGAGCTGTTATAACAACTGCAATAACACACACTTACTATGTGCCATGTGAGATTTTTACCTATATTTACATTACTTCAGGTATCTACCGTATAAAGTTGCTGGATTATTAGCCCATTATACAGAGAGGAAAACTGAAGTAGAAGTTAAATAACTTTCCCAAGGCTTATTTATAAAACCACCAAGAAGCAGTAGCAGAGATTAAAATCTAGGCAATCTAGATTTAAAATTCTAGAATGACACCGATATTTACTGAGACAAAATCAACTGAGAGAAAAGTAGGTGGAGAGCAGGGAAATCAGTTATTTAATTTTAGACCTGAAAATTTTAAGAGGCTTTAATTAGACCTCCAAGATGCTGAAAGGGAGAGGGTTCAAGAGATATTTCTGGGGACCAGTGATATAAATGGGGAAAGTCAAAGTCATAGGATCAAAATGGGGAAGATCAACTAGTACTGATAAAAAGGTTCTACAATCAAAAGCCCTGGAACCTCTGTAATGTTCAGAGGCAAGAGAGATGAGGAAGACACAGATACAAGAAAAAGGACAGTACGTTCTTGGAGAAGAGCCAGAGAAAATGGTATCCTCAAAAGTCAAATGAAGAAAAGTAAAGAAGAAAAGGCAAAGAAAGAAGGAAGTTATCAACTAGGTCAGACTGAGGACTGAGACATGACCACTGGATTAAGGAATGTAGATGGCATTACCCATGATCACGCCACTTTTAATGAAACGGTAGAGGCAAACGTTGATTGAAAAGTGGACACAAATCATCATCTGTCAGGGAAAAAGTAATGTTGCTGAATACAGGCTCTGTTCTGATCATGACAGGGGTCATGATCCAGTGAATAAGTGACAATGTTCCCTTAATGGTTCTAAAACTTTGGGATCTTGTGAACATGAGTTATAACTATCGCTATTAGAAAGTAAAACTAAAAAAAACCAATTACTTGACACTACACCCAAACTCCCTAAGTGGTAGCTACTTAAAGGTAGTTGCAATGTGGAACCTGAAACCATACTGATGAACTTTTCATACTGTACATTAAAAATCACTGTCCTGAAGTCTGGGCTGCCAAAGAGTGTGGTAAGGTAAAGGTCATCTGTCTAGGGGTTGCTGGGAACGGACAGTCCTCATTCATGATGATGGTAGTTAGCAAGATAAGAGAAGTGATTAATCAATAGATGATAGAAACTGGAGAGCATGTCTTAAGGAGTTGCTGTGAATGAAATTAATTGAATGTAGATGGAAGGATCAATTGAAGGTATACTGTAAAGAGGTAATTAAGGAAAAAGGATTACTGATGACTGAAATCACTCTAAAAGGCAGAGCCCTGGTACCTGAGAGTATTAAAAAGGAGCTCCTAAATAAAACCATTCCCCGTTCAGCATACCAGCCTTTAAAATTGAATTAGATGGTAGTGTTTTGTGGTTTTATTTCTGAAAGTGAAGTTTTCAGGTTCATTTTGTTTATTTTGGAGAAAATGTCTGCCAAATACCCAATTTTAAATAACCAGTTTGTCTGTTGGTCATTCTTTCAAGTAAAACTGAAGCTCCTGGGGGAAAGGGGCTAATTCAACTCTCAACTCAAACAACTGCACTAGGGCCTCTTCCTGAGACAACCATCATACCTAAGTATGCAGAAGTGCTTTGTCTATATTTCCCATTTTGTCACATAGAATATTAAAAAGTCATGTATAAGGGTGCCCAGATAGTTCAGCCATGTAGGTGACCGGGGTTCAATTCCCAGCCCATGCACATACACAAAAAAAAGTATTACGAAGGACTGAGAATTAATAATATTATTAGTTTGTACTGCTTCACCACAGACATTCAAGTGAAACTGGCAGTTTTTTTACTATAGGTTAACAGTGGTAAAGAATACAATGACTACTAGCAGTACTGTTTGAAGACAATAGACAGGCTTACCCATCATCTTTCCTTTTGCACCATTAGTGCCTTTAAAATACAGTAAAAAATTTAGGAAAATAGTCTCATTATTATGAAAATAGTTTTAACCTCATAGAACCTTTGAATGTGAGCTCCCTAAAGGACCCAAAATGTAAACAGATTACATTTTGAGAACTGTGGAATAAGAGACTGAACAGACAGAGATCCATACTCCCTCAAAGGGTACAGATTGACGGTGGGACTGTTAACAAGATTTCTTTTTCCAGTGCTTAGTTCACCAAAACAAAGTAAAATCATCAAGTAAGAGCAAGAAAGGGAAAGGATGGTTTTAAATGTTTGAGAAGAAAATGTCATGAAAAAGTTGCTCAGCAGAATGGAAATATGATCAGGGAAATGTGGTATTAAAAATGGGTATTAAAAACTCATCTGAGGTCGGGCCACGGTGGCTCAGCAGGCAAAAATGCTTGCCTGCCATGCCAGAGGACCTGAGTTCGACTCCCGGTGCCTGCCCATGTGGGAAAAAAAAAAAGAGAGAGAGAGAGAATTTAAAAAAGACTCATTTGAGGTTAGTGGCTATGAATTTATTCTGTGACAAGTCGTGTTTTTCAAATCATCCTTCATGTTTCTCTCAGAAGCAGAATATCACACTCCTCTCAATATACTCTTAACATTGCTAATGACATATCAGCACTATGTTTTGGGGGTCAGGTAACCTTTAGGCTTCATAGGAACATTTATGCTTCATATTCATTTCAGTAATTTAAATAGTATAGTATATTCCAAGAGTAACCCTCTAAAATAGGTTATGTGAATGTGTTTAGGACCAACTTTGAGCAGTGCTCATTCCTTCTTAAAACCAGACTGACTCACAAATTACTACTTATTCTTTACAGAAAATGCATTTTAAATGACCATAATGACAAGGGGATTTAAGACCACACCATGAAAAACACCAAAAAAAATAAAACAAAATGAAAAACACCTTAGGACCCTTAAAAAACAGATGTAGGATATTCTGCAGCAGGATTAAACAGAATCTGGAACAGGGACTCTCAACCCAAGTGAATCAAAGAATCATCAGGAAGCTTTTTCAGAACACACAAACCTGAATCCTTTCTCAAGCTTCACAAACAGGGATGTAACCTAAGCATTATCTTTTGGATAAGCTTTCTCGTTAATTATTATGCTAACTTCTGATTTAAACACCACACAGTCATATCAAATTGAGAAGTTATATGGAAGTAGATGTGGGTTCAATGTAAAATTTGGAATTTTAACTAGAATAATAACCATAAAATCGAAAATGGCAATCTTAAAAAGTAGAGATCGAAATTAGTTTGAAGTAGTCAAGGAAAAGTATTTGTCAGGCATGGGGTGTATATGAAGTGAAGAGCAGAACCAACTAACTTTCAATTCTAATATTTTGATCAAATACAAAAACTTGAAGACATTATTATCTGATAATAATGGATTTTAATAATGGATAACACTGTTAGTTGTTACCTATTCAAACATCTAAATGAACTGCCCTCAAGTTATACAGTCCTTAGTTTATGCTTCAAATTTGAATCTAATTGTGCCATGTAAATTAATCTTACCTCTCCACTTTATCTGCAGAGGTAGAAGGAGCAGGAGCATCTTCTTCAATTCTACAATGAAAAATTAAGAAAAAGTCAAAATGGAGACTATTTTAAACCTGGAAATTAAATAATCATGGAAAAGTTTTGGTGATGGATGGTAGTGACGGTAGCACAGCACTGTGATAGCACTGAATTACATATTTGAATGTAACTAAAAGGAGAAGTCATATATTGTATACATTACTAGAATAAAAATTTTTTAAAGACTGACAACCATAGGACTATATATGAGAGAATCCTAATGTAAAACGTGACTTATATAGTTATTAGTACAACTATGATATATTTTTCATCAATTATATGAAATGTACTACACTAATACAAGAGGTGGGAAGGTTTATAAGATTGTATTTTCTGCAATCACACAACTTCTCTAATTAAAAAAAAATAAACTGGAAGAAGAAATCATAAAGAGCTAACATTTATTAACACCCAATATGAACCAAGTACTAGGACCAATATATATTATCAAATTTAATCCTTACTTATTCAAGTATTTTGCTAAGTGCCTATTTGCTAGGGACTAGGTACACTACAATGTCTACTAAAAAGCTACATGGTCATAGCCTAACTTTCTAAATTTATGATCAGATGGAAGAGAATGAAGCATTTCTACTATAGTGCAATATGTATATACGTATTGCTGGAAAAAATCTCGTGTTCTGCAAAAGTGCTGACTAAAAATAGGCTTTTGTTATTTATTTATTTATATATGTATATATTTCTAGAGGTAAAGGCAATGTTTCCCAGAACATTCTTTTTTTTTTTTATCCTAATATCTTTAACATTTAATAGCTGTATTTACTGGAAAGGTCTCAAAATAATGACCAATCTGATAGCGATGAGTACCCCTAATACCCAGACTGCAGTCTTAAAAATCCATTTCTCTGTTGTAAAACTGATTATGGATGAATGCACAACCATATGATACTGTGAGCCACTGATTGTATATTTTTTAATTGTATACCATCTATTATATGGTGTGTGAATACATCTCAATAAAATTGCATTGAAAGATTTTTAAAAAGTACATGTACACAGACATTAGAAAATGTTAATACCCATGACATTAAACAACAAACAAGCAAAAACAGAAGGAGAAGCTCATGGTACCCTTGCTGGCCTGTCCCCATCCCTTTCTTGTGCAGTATGGAGCAGCGTGTGCTTCCATTGTGGGTGCCTGACCTCTTTCCTCCCAGAAGAGAATAACCTCTACGTGCCCATACTGTGGTGATTCTATGTTGGTGCCAATGTATTGGGTAGCAGTCAGAAAGCTGAACCAGGAAATTCTTCTTGGACTTACTTTCCCAGAACTTGCCCTTCAGACAGAAGCAGCTCACAGATAGGTAAAGCAATGTAAGAAACAATTAAGTCAAAGCGGGCCTGGGGTAAAAGTCACACAGTAGAAAACTGATACGGCAGGGAGAAAATGAAAGCATCCTCTCTAAGATCAGGTACAAGACAAGGATGATGACTGTCTTCAGTATCATTCAACCTTGAACTGAATGCTCTAGCCAGAGCAATTAGGCAAGAAAAAAAAAGACAACCAAATTGGAAAGGAAGAAATAAACTTCCCCTATTTGCAGATGACATGATCCAATAGAGAAAAATCTCAAAGAAATCTACAATAAAAACTACAATAAAAAACTACACTAAAACTACAAGAGCTAATAAATAAGTTCTGCAAAGTGGTACAGTACAAGATCAACATTCCCAAATCAGCAGTGTTTCTACACAATAGTATGAATAATCAGAAGAAGCAATAAAGGGGGAAAATAATCTACTTACAATAGCAACTAAAAGCATTAAACACCTTAGAATAAATTTAACCAAGATGTTAAAGACTTATAAATGGAAAACTACAAAATTACTATAAGAAATCAAAGACGACCTAAGTGAAAGGGCACTCTGTGTTCATATATTGAAAGACTAAATATTGATAAGGTGTCAATACCATCTAAAATGATTTACAGATTCAATACAATCCCAATAAAAATTCCAACAACCTTCTTTGCAGAAATGAAAAAACTAATCACCACATTTATATGGAAGGGTCAGAATCTAGAATATAGGATACCAGAAGATGGGGTAGGAGTGCAGAATGAGGAGTTCATACTTAAATTGTACAGCATTTCTATTTGAGTTGATAATGAGCTTTCGGTAACGAATAGTGGTGATGCTTGCACAGGACTGTAAATGTAATTAACAGCATAGAATTATATATGTGAGTGCAGTTAAAAGGAGAAACTTTAGGTTATATGTTACTAGAATAAAAATCTTCAGGGCTATAGAACACAAACACTCTAAATGATGGACTATAGTTAATATAATTAATATAGTTTATAGTGAATAAAAATATTCTTTCATGAATTGTAACAAGTGTACCACAACTGGGAATACTGTGAGCTGTGGTGAAGTGGAGAAAAGAAAAGAACAATGAGGGAAAAAGGCAACTTTACTACTAGGTACTAATAACTCCTAAGCAATAAATTAGAATTGAAGTACTTACAAGACAGTCAGAAGAGAAGTTTAAGAAAACAGAAGGTATAAAAGGTAAAACTCCTACGTAGATAATTACTAAACATGGCAAAAAGGTTTTGAAAAAAATAAACCCACATCAACAGAACTCTTGTCAATTATTTTCACACCTGGACTCCATGTCTGACTATACGAAATTTATAGAAATAAACTTTAGTATGTACAATACAAACAAACCAGGTGAACCACTAAAAAACAGCAAAACTCATTCAGTATTTAGTTAAGTTCAACAGATACTTTAAATGCCTATTAAGTGCTAAGTACTGGATCCCAACAAAACAGTCAAAACAGAGGAGACAACTTATTTTTAGAAACACAGAGAAAGGTAACAAATTAACTGACAGATCAGAACTATGTTGGAGCCTAAGTCCTAGAATTTATGCTAGGGATGAAAAAGTAAGTGTTTTCCTTCAGCAGGATCCAAAATCTTTGCTTCTAATCTCTAATCCTCCCCTGAATATTTTACTAGTCTATCAGTTTGATGGAAAAGCCTCAAGAATGGGGAAAAAAGGGTTACATATAACACACTTCATAGGAATGAGGCAAAATTTCAAAAGTATTATTTTATACTGCAGGTAAGTAAGCAGGCTATATGCTCAGGACCCTAGAATGGCCTTGGATCCTGATCTACAAACTCTTTCTGTCATGGCCGTAATGTTCAAATAGTTTTTGCTAAGGGGTTATACTGGCCAAATGGTCTAGCACAGTGTTTCTCAAAATATGTATAGTTGAAGAACCAGGTTTTTAATTTCCAATCCATGACAGACTTTTTTTGGTAAAATACAATAAACACATCATGGTAATGTCAAACTGCTACGTTTCTAAACCCTCCAATTTTTTTTTTAACTTATCTTTGCAGAACATTAACAAACAGCTCAACAAACCAACACTGTGGATCGCACAGTGTTGCAGGAACACAAATTTCAAATGGTACTGAATTATAAAAATAACCACATTATTAATATGGCACATAAATGCTACATAAACAGTCAGGGACCAGTGGCAACAAAAATATACAAAATGTTTGCTGCCCATGTTGGGTGAGCGATTCAGATACACAACTATTTAACTTTTCTGCTTTTAGCGTAATGGAAATATCAGGGGCTCCATTTGTCTACCCACCTCAAACAACCAAAACATTGATCAAAATACATTCAGTTTTCAGACACTGAAGAACTAGTGGCACAGTACAGTGATTTGAGATAAAGGAAAAAAATGTAGTCCCTAAGAGTGCTCGAGCTTACTGCCTGGAGTTTATAGAACCCAGCACAAGGGAGGAGGTAGAACAGTGTACCTAGTACCTAGCAAATAGAACAGAGCCCAACAGTCTCACGGAATAGAGGAGACAGAATTTGGGGAGGGCAAGGTTAGTAGAATTTATAGGACAGAATAATGAAGAGAGGTGGCTGAGAGAGGTCCAGAGATCTAAAGGGGGTTTCCACCAATCTCTGCCTAAGTACTAAATCACCTTATACATAATAAAATTAGTGAGAAAAAAAAAAATTACTGAGGATTGAGAAAAACCAATTAAAAAGAGTAGGTGAAACAATCCTTGGTAATATTCACAAGATCTAGAACAGCTAGGGTTCCCATCAGTCATAGTGGAAAGACGTGCTCCCACAAATGAAAACATGTAGGAACCTCAGAAGAGTACTGTTTTATACAATGGAATGCAACTAGAAATTAACAGAAGGAAAACTGGGAAATTCACAAATACGTGAATGTGAACACATTTGTAAACAACTAATGGATCAAAGAGGAAATCACAGGAGAAATCATGTAGTATCTCGGCAGGAATGGAAATGAAAATATTCCAATATTCCAAACTTATAGAACACAGAAAACAATGTTAAGAAATTTAAAGCTGTAAATGCCTATATTTTAAAAAACACCCCAAATCAATAAAATAATGGTACACCTTAAGGGACAGCAAACTATACTCAAAGTTAGCAGAAGAAAGGAAATAAAGATTAGAGCAGAGATAAAGAAAAGAGAGAACAGAAAGGTAACAGGAAAAAATAAGCAAATTCTCCAAAAGCTAGCTTTTTTAAAAGATAAACATTATTGTCAAAACTTTAGATAGATTGCTGGAGAACTCTAATTTTAAAATCAGAAATGAAATGGGGACACTGCAACTGGTTTTGCAGAAATAAAGGAATACCATGAGCACAAGGGGTGAGAAAGATGCTTCAGGGCTCCATCCCTCCAGCCCTGAGAAACACTGAACAACAGGCAAGAACTGGAAGAAATACCCTTCTCAAACCTCAAGAAAAGTTAGAGGACTACAGTAAGATGGCAAGCACGAAATCAAGAAGCAGCAGCAGAATCTCATGGTACCCTGGCCATGAGGGCAGCCATTGTTTCAACCCCCTGGGGCAAAGGAAGTAGAGGAATCTTGAATTAACACTGTAAGTAACCTTCCTCAAAACTATGGAAAACATTAAAAGGCTGCATTAACTGGGCAAGTGCTGAATCAAGAAAACCCAGCTTCAAGACACAGAAAAAGCTCCTGAGATCCTTACTGTCCCTTTCCCTCACCCCCTCCAAAATGCAGAGTGCAGCCACCTTGTACTTCCAATGCAGGTCCTTGACCTTGATCTAGAGAGAACAGAGCAACCTCTATGTACAAATTGGGGCGCATGTATGTCAGTGCCAATCTATCAAGCAGAAGTCTGAGAGGCTGAGCAGATTAACATGTCTAGGGCTTACCATCCCAGAGTTTGTCCTGAGGGCAGAAAAGCAGCTTGCAGACAGCAGGGACAATGTGAGAAGCAATTAAGTTGAAGCAGCCTGGAGCACACTGCATCAAATCACAGGAGGGGAAGGAGGTCTATTTCAAAGGGAGCAGAGAGGGCATTCACTTGAACTGTAAAGGCGGAATTCATAAGCCTCAAGCAGACCCAAGCCCAGGAAAAGAAGCAGGCCCCACAGCCCCAGCTCCACACTCAGACTCAGATAAGACAGAGGACCCTGAACTTCCCACTTGCCTCAGGCTGATATTATTTTTTATTTGGGAGGGGGCCATGGGCAGATACCGGGAATCGAACCTGGGTCTCTGTCATGGCAGCCAAGAATTCTGCCACTGAGCCACCATCACACCACCCCAGGCTGCTATTCTTTTTTTTTTTTTCATTTGTTAAACCCTACCTTCCCCATACCTTTTTTTAATTGACAAAATAACATACAAACACATTCTTAATATACAAACATTCCATACATGCTGTACAATCAGTGGCTCACAATATCATCACATAGTAGTATATTCATCACCATGATCATTTTTAGAACATCTGCATCACTCCAGAAAAAGAAAAAACTCACACATACCATGTCCCTTACCCCTCCCTGGCACTGACCACTTGTATTTCCATCTACCCTTTGTTACATGTACCCTTTTTTAACCTTTGTTCTCCCTACTATTTGTTTATTTTTATTCATATTTTTTACTCATCTCTCCACACCCTACATAAAGGGAACACATGATTTTCACAAACACACAGTCACATTGTAAACATTATATTTTTATACAATCATCTTCAAGTAACAAGGCTATTGGAGAACAACTCTAGTTTCAGGTACTTCCCTTTAGCCAC
The DNA here is from genome assembly GCF_023851605.1 of Tamandua tetradactyla. Classification (NCBI taxonomy): domain Eukaryota; kingdom Metazoa; phylum Chordata; class Mammalia; order Pilosa; family Myrmecophagidae; genus Tamandua; species Tamandua tetradactyla. Next base: position 177,601,325 of record NC_135328.1, read on the forward strand.
TCAGATACACCACATACTAAAAAGGGATTTCTATATAATGTATAAGGATAACCTCTCGACTCTGTTGGAAATCTCTCAGCCAACTGACACTTTGTCTTCTTCCCCCTTTGGGTAGAGAAGATTTTCTCAATCCCTTGATGCTGAGTTCCAGCTCATTCTAGGATTTCGATTCCACGCTGCCAGGGAGGCTTACACCCCTGGGAGTCATGACCCACAAAGAGAGGGGGAGGGCAATGAGTTTGTTTGCCATATTGGCTGAGAGAGAAAAAGATCAGGCTGATATTCTTCTTGAAAAAAGGGCTAAGCACTGAAAGAGACCATCAGCCAAAGCAGAGAAAATTTGCAAAGACAGTGAAAGGTGCTTTTTGCACTGGCTTATTTGTTTTGATTAGCTCCTGTTATATCACTAGCTGAACCCAAACTTAAGGAACAGACAACTAAAGGACTAAATCTGAGTTAACGCTTAAAAACACTCAAGTGTATATTGTTCAACAGATGACTTTAAGACAAACAGGAAATGACCACTTCCAAAGAAAAAATATAAAAATCCAGAAACCATTAAAGAGGACCCAGACTTTCAACTCAACAGAAAGAGGCTTTAATAATCATCATATGTTCAGAGATAAAGAGAAAGAACTAAAAGATATGAGGAAATCAATGAAATGGGCAATACAGAAATCTTCTAGAGAAACACTGCAGTTAACAAAAACTGAAATGAAAAATTCCCTAGACAGTTTCAAAAGCAAACTGGAGGTAGCAGAGGAATCAATGATCTCAAAGACAGTTAAAATGATTCAGGATGAGGAGTAGATAGAAAAAAAGAATTTTAAAAAGAATATTTAAGGAACAGAGAGCCCAAGAGAGCTGTACAATGCCACCAAGAATACTAATATATTCATTATTGGAGTCTCAGAAGGAAAAGGGGCAGAAAGAATATTCCAAAATATAATGACAGAAAACTTCCCAAATTTAACAAAAGATGTGAATATGCACATTCAAGAAGCCCCACACACAACAAAGTGGACAAATTCAAAGACAGCCATGCTGAGACACATACTAATCCAATTGTCTGATGCTAAGGACAAAGTTCTGAAAGCTTCAAGAACACAGCTTCAAAAGCCATAGAAAAAGCTCCTAAGAATCCCAATAAGATAAAGTGCCATTTTCTCATCAGAAACCAAGGAAGCAAGAAGGCAGTGAGATAAAATAAGTATTGAAAGAAAACAACTGCCAACCAAGAATTTTGTATCTGAGAAACTTTCTTTCAGAAATGAGGCAGCCTATAACCTCTAGAGGGGTTCTTAGGCCAGGTAAATCCTGAAATCCAGAGGGGCCAGCCTCTCCAAGGACATCTACTAGTTCTACCCCCCTATCCCATATTATTAACACACCTTTCCAACATGAAAAAGTTGGAATGGGCAGAGCCCAAATACACTTAAAGATTGGGAGAAGGATCAAAGGAGAAGGGGGAGTTATAAAAGCGAAGACAGGATTTAACAAATGAGTGTGACTGCTGAATCATTATATTGATATTTCTTTTAATCTCCAGGGTCTTGGAGCAGCTAGAAACAAAAACCTAAAATTGGAGAACTGAAACCCATACCAAACTCTGAAATCTGTTCTATAATTACTTGTTACAATGTACTTTGAAATTTACTGCTTTTTTGTATATGTCATATTTCACAATAGAAAATGTTAAAAAAAAAGAAAAGAGGCAAAGCCTAAGACACTCCCAAATAAACAAAAGCTGAGGGAGTTCATTAACACTAGATATGCCCACAAGCAATGCTACAGAGAGTTCTTCAGACTGGAAGGAAGACACTAGACAATGGATCAAAGGAGCATAAAGAATCAAAGACCTCCAATAAAGGTAAACAAATTAGTAATTATAAATATTACTACGATTATACTGTATTTTTTTGTTATGTAACTCTCCTTATTTCTTTCAGGTGCTAAAATGTAAATGGATAAAAAGTAATAATAAATTTATGGTCTTGGACAGATGATAAAGATACAATTTTTAACGAGTACAAAAAAAGATACAGGAATAGAAGGGTATAGGAACACTGTATGTATATGTTATTGAAGTCAAATTGGTATCAAATGAAATATAATAATAAATTCAGGTTAAATTTTAACCCATGGAACCATAAAGAAAATATATGAAAAACATATCAAGAAAGAAGGGTCTCAATATGGTTCAGTACAAAAATAAACATGGAAGTATGCATTACCAGAACTCTGTGTCAAAAAAGGTATAAGACATACAAAGACAAAAAAACAGTAAAATGGAAGAACAAAGCCCTGTATTATCAGTAGTTATTTTAAGCATAAGTGAATATATCTCAATAAAATCTACAAAAAGGGGGGTGGGAGGCAAAAAACTTGAATAAACATTTCTCCAGAGAATACAAGAAGATGCTCAACATCATTAGCTACTAGGGAAATGCAAATCACAACCACAATGGGGATACCATTCCACTAGACAGTTACTATTTAAAAAAAACTTACAAGTGTTGGAGAGGATGTGGATAAACAAGAACACACTGCTGGTATGAATGTAAAATGATACAGCCATTATGGAAAACAGTTTGGCAATTCCTCAGTAAGCGAAGTATAGAATTACCATATGACCCGGCAATACCACTATTGGACATCTACCCAATATGTACTAAGTATATACTACTAGATTTAATATCCAGAATATATAAAAAAATCCTACAACTCAACAACAAAAAGACAACCCATTAGAAAATGGGCCAAGAATCTGAATAGACATTTCTCCGAACATATTCAAATGGCCCACAGGTATGAAAAGATGCGCAATATCTTTAGCTGTTAGAGAAATGCAATTTAAAACCACAATTAGGGTACACAGATAGCTCAGTGATAGAATACTCGCCTGCTACGTGGGAGACCTGGGTTCAATTCTAGTACATGCACTCAAACAAACAAAAAACCTACACAATTAGATACTATTCTATATTCCCACCACTACTATACAACAGTATATTCTATATTCCCACCACAAAAAACAGAAAATAAACAGGGCTGGTGAGGACATGGATAAATAGTAACCCTCACATACATTACTGGTGGGAATGTAAAAGTCTGCAGGCACTGTGGGAAATAGTTTGGCAGTTCCTCAAAATTAAACATAGAATTATCACTCCACTCTTAAGTATATACCCAAAATATCTGAAAGCAGGGACTCATGCAGGTATTTGTGTACCAACGTTCATTATGGCATTATTCACAACAGACAAAAGGTGAAAGCAACCTAAGTTTCCAAGAACAGATGAACGAATAAACAATATGTGGGTTTGATCATGTAGTTGAATGCTATTCTGTCATAAAAAAAAAAAGTGCTGATACATGGTACAACACAGATAAACTTTGAAGACATGTAAAATAAGCTAGACACAAAAGGACAAATATTGTATAATTTATCTATGAAATACTTAAAATAAGCAAATCACTGAAGACATAAAATAAGCAGAATACTGGGGAAATGGGGAGTTATTGCTAAATGAGTATGAATTTTGGTTTGGGGCGATGAAAATACACAGTATTATCAATTTGTACTTAATGTCAATGAATGGGCCTTCTTAAAATGGTTAAGCTGATGTTTTCATGTAATGTATTTTTTATCACAATTAATAATAAAACTAAGAAAAACTAAAATGCTATCTGCCACTTTTTTCCATGTAAAATGGTGTACTGATCCTAAAATTCATATATTAATGCAAAGCTATAGAGGACAGCCAAAAAAATCTTGAAAAGAACCAAGTTGGAGCACTAACACATTCTAATTTCAAGTTTTATAAGATATCTTTATATCAGACATATAAATCAATGAATTAGAACTGAGAGATAAGAAATAAACACTGACATTTTTGGTCAACTGATTTTGGACAAGGATGTCAAGCCAATTCAGTGGAGTAAAAAAACAACCATTTTAACAAATGGTGTTGGGATAAGTGGATATCCATATGCGAAAGAATGAAGGTGGTACACTGTTACATCACATACAAAAATTCCCTTAAAATGGATCAAAGGCCTAAATATGAGGTAAAACTAATAATCTTAAAAGGAAACATACGAATAAATTTTTATAACCTTGGATTAGAAAATGCTTTCTTACATGACACCAAAAGCAGTGTACATACAAGAAAATAGAGTGGACGTCAAAATTTAAAGTTTTTCTACTGCAAAGACACCATCAACAAAGTGAAAAGACAGGCCACAGAATGGGAATTTTCTGCACATCACATATCTGATAACTATATGTAATATATAAAACAACATTTACAACTCACTTACAAAATGACCCAATTTTAAAATGGGGGAAAGGAATTGTATAGACATTTCTCAAACGTGTTATGGGCAAATTTATGTGACTTATAAATCACAATAAATTGCCATCACAATGTCAAACCACACGAAGGAAAAACAAAGCGGGGAGAAGGAGCCAAGATGGCGGCATAGCAAGGTGTGGGATTTAGTTCGTCCTCCGAGCAGCTAGTAAATAGCCAGGAACACTACAGAACTGCAGGGGCCACATGAGTGACCAGACACACAGCGTACACCAGTCTGGACAACGTGGACTGGTTGTGAGCCCACCCAGAACCGTGAGTTCCCCAAGCCATAGAACCAGCGCCCCTCCCCAACAGGTAACAGACTGCTTCCCAGAGGGGAAAAGAAAGGGACTTTACCAACAGCAGGGTCTGAGACCAACCAAGCTCCAGTTGTGGAATTCGTTAACAAATTCTAACTACTAAAAATAGGCCCCCAGCTCAGTTGAACCTTGAGTAGAAGCAGAGGTCGCTGGGTATTGCTGTGATGCAGAGAGGGAAGGGCTGAGGGAAAAAGAAAAAGAAAAAAAGACAGGTCTTTTGGATGTGAAGAGTTCTGGGCCCAAAAGGAAAGGAGGGGTCACATAGGAAACAGAGATACACAGAGCATCGTACCAACTTAAGCTCTTGATTGGCAAAACCAAGGAACAGGGGTCCTGACTCTGAAACGGATTTTTCTTTTTCATGGCTGTGTTCCTTTGGCTTGACTACTCTTGAAATATAGCTGCAAGGCTTCTCAGGCATCAACTGTTCCAGGCATAGGCAGAATTGACGGTCTCTAAGTATTTGTCTGTAGCCTGGGCCTTCCCCAGGAGAGGGGTGGGGCCCAGCTCAGGTGGATTCCCTTCTCAAGGAATTTAGAACCCAGGTTCTGGAAAAGTGAAGCAATTTAAGCCAACATACAACCTCTGTCTCAACCACACCCCAGCAGGGAGAGTCTGCTGAAGTTAAAGGTACCGCATCACCTTATGCTGGTGGGACCTGCAGGCAGAAAAGCACCACATACTGGGTAGGATGTGAAAAACGCAGAGTCTAAAGGCTTCATAGGAAAGCCTTTCAATCTGCTGGGTCTCACCCTCAGGGAAAACTGAAGCAGGTCATTCTTTCCTCCTGACATGGCCAGTTTGGTCTGGGAAAATCTGACTGGGGTCTATAATACCTAAGCAGACCCTCTGAAGGGGGAAAAAAGGCACCATACAGGCAGGGCAGGAAACAAGAAATGAAAAATTCTGATCTGTTAAACAAAACCTAAACTACAGGACTAGAATAAGCTGAACTGAATGTCAAAGCACACATAGACAACAAAGTCATCCAGCAAGAAAATCCTAGGTGAAGGAAAAAATGAAAACAATCTCCAGAATAAACTAATTAAGGTAATTAAATGCCTAGACACCAGCAAAACATAACGAGTCATACTACGAAAACTGAAGATATGGCCCCGTCAAATTATCGAAACCAGCAATTCAAATGAGATACAGGAGTTAAAACAATTCAGAATGTTCGAACAGACATGGAAAACCTCATCAAAATCAAATCAATGAATTGAGGTCAGTTATAAAGGCAAGGATGAAAAAAGGTAGAAATACAAAGTCTCACAAAAATAAAACTCAGAATTTATGGGAATGAAAGGCACACTAGAAGAGATGAAAAAAACAATGAAAACCTGTAATGTTAGATTTCAAAAGGTAGAATATAGGATTAGTGAACTGGAGGATGGTACATCTGGTATCTGACAAGCAAAAGAAAATAAAGGGAAAAGAATGGAAAAATACGAGCAGGGACTCAAGGAATTGAATGACAACATGAAGCACAAAAACATACGTGTTGTGGGTGCCTCAAAAGGAGAAGAGAAGGGAAAAAAAGGAGGAGAAAGACTAATGGAGGAAATCATCACTGAAAATCTCACATCTCTCAGTTAAAATTACAAATCCAAGAAGTGCAGTGTACCCCAAACAGAACAGATTCAAATAGACGTACTCCAAGACACTTACTAATAAGAATGTCAGATGCCAAAGAGAAAGACAGAATCTTGAGAGCAGCAAGAGAAAAGCAATCCATCACATACAAGGAAAGCCCAATAAGACTATGTGTCGATTTCTCAGCAGAAAGCACGGAGGTGAGAAGACAGAGGGATGATATATTTAAATTACTAAAAGAGAAAAACTGCCAACCAAGAATTCTATATCCAGCAAAATTGTCCTTCAAAAATGAGGATGAAATTAAAACATTCTCAGGCAAAAAATCACTGAGAGAATTTGTAACCAAGAGACTGGCTCTGCAAGAAATACTAAAAGGAGCACTAGAAGCAGATACGATAAAACAGGAGAGGTGTGAAGAAAAGTGTAGAAATTAAGACTACCAGTAAAGGTAAAAAGAAGAAAACTTAGATGTGACATATAAAATCCAAAAGACTAAATGGTAGAAGAAAGTACTACCCGTACAGTAATTTACTAAATGTTAATGAATTAAACTCCCCAGTGAAAAGACACAGACTGGCAGAATGGATCAAAAAACAGGACCCGTCTATATGCTGTCTACAGGAAACGCATCTTACACCCAAGGATAAACATAGGTTGAAACAGAAAGGCTGGGAAAAGATATTTCATGCAAATAATCAGAAAAGAGCAGGAGGAACAACACCAACATCCAACAAATTAGACTTCAAATGTAAAACAGTTAAAAGAGACAAAGAGGGACAGTATGCATTAATAAAACAAACAAGACGTAACAATCATAAATATTTATGCACCAAGCCAGAATGCCTCAAAATACATGAGGCAAACACTGAAAAGAAATAGACACATTACCATAATAGTTGGAGACTTCAATTTCCCACTCTTGTGAATGGATAGACCATCTAGACAGAGGATCAATAAAGAAACAGAGAAGTTGAATAATACAATAAACGAGCTACTCTTAACAGACATTTATACAACATTACACCGCACAACAGCAGATGCAACTTTTTCTCAAGCGCTCATGGATCACTCTCAAGGATAGACCATATGCTGGGTCACAAAGCAAGTCTCAATACATTTAAAAAGACTGAAATCATACACAACACTTTCTCAGATCATAAAGGAATGAAGTTGGAAATCAATAATAGGCAGAGGGCCAGAAAATTCACAAATATATGGAAGCTCAACAACACACTCTTTAACAACTAGTGGGTCAAGGAAGAAATTACAAAAGAAATCATAAATATCTCGAGGCAAATGAAAATGAAAACACAACATATCAAAATTTGGGGGATGCAGCAAAAGGCAGTGCTAAGAGAGAAATTTATTGCCCTAAATACCTATATCAAAACAGAAGAAAGAGCAAAAATCGGGGAATTAACTGTCCACTTAGAAGAACTAGAGAAAGAACAACAAACTAACCCCAAAGCAAGCAAAAGGAAGAAAATAATGAAAATTAGAGCAGAAATAAATGAAACTGAGAACATGAAAACAATCAAGAAAATCAACAAAATCAGAAGTTGGTTCTATGAGAAAATTAGTAAGATTGATGTATCCTTATTGAGGTTAACAAAAAGGGAGGAGGAGACATAACCACTGTCCCTGCAGAAATAAAGGAAGTAAAGAAAGCATACAATTTACTATTTTATGCTAATAAACTCAACAATGTACATGAAATAGACAACTTCCTAGAAAGACATGAACAACCAACTTTGACTTGAGAAAAAGATGACCTCAATAAACCAATCACAAGTAAAGAAATTGAATCAGTCATTAAGAAGCTTCCAGAAAAAAAAGCTTCCCAGAAAGAAAAGTTGAGGACCAGATGGCTTCACATGTAAATTCTACCAAACATTCAAGGAAGACTTAGTACCAGCGGAGCCAAAACTCGTCATAAAAATTCAAGAGGAAGGAAAGCTACCTAACACATTCTATGGAGCCATCACCCTCATACCAAAGCCAGACAAAGATATTACAAGAAAAGAAAGCTACAAAACAATCTCTCTAATGAATATAGATGCAAAAATCCTCAACAAAATTCTTGGAAATCAAATCCAACAGCTCATTAAAATAATTTTACACCATGACCAAGTAGGATTCATCCCAGGTATGCATGGCTGGATCAACATAAGAAAACCAATTAATGTAATACACCATATCAACAAATCAAAGCAGAAAAATCACATGATCGATTGATGCAGAAAAGGCATTTGACAAAATTCAACATCCTTTCTTGTTGAAAACACTTCAAAGGATAGGAATAGAAGGAAACTGCAACATGATAATGGGAATATATGAAAAACCCACAGCTAATATCATTTTCAATGGGGAAAACCTGAATACTTTCCCCCTAAGATCAGGAACAAGACAAGGATGTCCACTATCACCATTCTTATTTAGCATTGTGTTGGAGGTTCTAGCCAGAGCAATTAGATAAGAAAAAGAAATAAAAGTCACCCAAATTGGAAAGGGAGAAGTAAAACTCTCACTGTTGCAGATATGACACTATATGTCAAAAACCCTGAAAAACCCACAACAAAACTACTAGAACTAATAAATGAGGACAGCAAAGTGGCAGGTTACAAAATCAACATTCAAAAATCTGTAGTGTTTCTATACATTAATAATGAACAATCTGAGGAGGAAATCAAGAAAAAAATTCCATTTACAATTGCAACCAAAAGAATAAAATACTTAGGAATAAAGACCTATATAAAGAAAACTACATGAAATTGTCAAAAGAAATCACAGAAGACCTAAATAAATGGAAGGGCATACCGTGTTCATGGATTGGAAGACTAAATGTAGTTAAGATGTGAATTCTACCTAAACTGATTCTTTTTCAGATTCAATGCAATACCAATTAAAAATCCCAAAAACTTACTTGGCAGAAATAGAAAACCCAATAATCAAATTCATCTGGAAGAGCAGGGTGCCCTAAATAGCTAAAAATATCCAGGGAAAGAAAAATGAAGTCAGAGGTCTCACACTACCTGACTTTAAAGGTACAGTGGTCAAAACAGCATGGTACTGGCATAAAGACAGATATACACACCAATGGAATAGAATAGAGTGTTCAGATAAAGACCCTCTCATCTACGGACAATTGATCTTTGATAAGGCAGTCAAGCCAATTCACTTAGGACAGAACAGTCTCTTCAATAAATGGTGCGTAGAGAACTGGATACCCACATGCAAAAGAATAAAAGAGGATCCATATCTCACACCCTGCACCAAAATTAACTCAAAATGGATCTAATACCATAAAACTTTTAGAAAAAAATACAGGAAATATCTTGTAAGTTTTATAATAGGAGGCAGTTTCCTAAACCTTACAAAAAAGCACAAGCATTGAAGAAACAGAGAAACAGGAATGCCTCAAAATTAAACACTTTTGTGAATCAAAGAACTTCGTCAAAGTAAAAAGACAGCCTACACAATGGGAGACGATATTTGGAAACACTGTATCAGATAAGGGTCTAGTATCCAGAATATATAAAGAGATTGTGCAGCTCAACAACAAAAAGACAGACAACCCAATTACAAAATGGGGAAAGGACATGAACAGATACTTCTCAGAAGAGGAAATACAAACAGTCAAAAGGCACATGAAAAGATGCTCAACTTCCCTGGCTATTAGGGAAATGCAAATCAAAACCACAATGAGAGATCATCTCACACCCACCAGAATGACCATTATCAATAAAACAGAAAACGACAAGTGCTGGAGAGGATGTAGAGAAAGAGGCACACTTATCCTCTGTTGGTGGGAATGTCAAATGATAAAACCACTGTGGAAAACAGTTTGGCGGGTCCTCGAGAAGCTAAATATAGAACTGCCTTAAAATCCAGCAATACCATTGCTAGGTATCTACTCAGAGGACATGAGGGCAAGGACACAAATGGACATTTGCACACCAAGGTTTACAGCAGCATTATTTACAATTGCCAAGAGATAGAAACAGCCCAAGTGTCCATCAAAAGATAAGTGGCTAAACAAACTGTGGTATGTACATACAATGGAATATTATGCAGCCCTAAGACAGAATAAGTTATGAAGTATGTGACAACATGGATGGACCTTAAAGACATTATGCTGAGTGAGATTAGCCAGAAACAAAAGGACAAATACTGAATGGTTTTACTGATATGAATTGACATTAGTGTATGAACTTGAAGAACTTCAGTTGGTAACAGAAACCATCAGGAGATAGAAAGAGGGTAGACAGATATTGGGTAATTGGAGCTAAAGAGATACAGACTGTGCAAGAGGACTGATTGTAAAAATTCAGAAATGGATAGCACAATACTACCTAACTGTGATACAATAATGTTAGAATACTGAATGAAGCTGAATGTGAGAATGATAGAGGGAGGAGGCCTGGAGGCACAAAGAAATTCAGAAGGAAAGATGGTAATTCATATTTTAAAACTTTAACTTATGAGATTAAAGGAAAAAAAAACATTTTATTTGGCACAAAATTTATATTTTGACTAGTGCATTTCCTAATATAACTTATGAGAACAGCTTACTTGAACACCATAGTACATGGAACCTTGAGTAGGCCATGAAATTTTGCAGGTTTGTCCAGAGTGATGCCTCCATAAATCCCAGAGTGATTTGAACAGTGAATAAAAAAGTATTTGCAAAGTCCCCTTGGGGGAATGGTGAGAAAGGGGGATAATTCAACTTCCCCCAAGTGGAGAATTCTTGATAGTCTCACAAGCAGTGGGGACAACGACAACCAAAGCAATAGGCTGAGCCCCCAATCTTGGGGTTTGTTCATATGAAACTTAACCCTTTAAAGGATAGGCTAAGCTTACTTAAAATTAAGCCTAAGAGTAACCCCTAAGGGAACCGAACCTCTTCTGTTGCTCAGGTGTGGTCTCTCTCAGCCAACATGACAAGCAAACTCACTGCCCTCCCCCCCTGTAGGTGGGATATGCCTCCCAGAGGTGTGGATCTTCCTGGCAACGTGCGACAGAAATCCTAGAATGAGCTGGGACTCAGCACCAAGGGATTCAGAAAACCTTCTTGACCAAAAGGGGGAAGAGAGAAATCAGACAAAATAAAGTGTCAATGGCTGAGAGATTCCAAACAGAGTTGAGAGGTTATGCTGGAGGTTATTCTTACACATTAAGAAAAACTATTTAGTTAAGGTGTAATGGAGAGGCTGGAGAGAAGTGCCTGAAACTGTAGAGCTGTGTTCCAGTAGCCATGTTTCTTGAAGATGATTGTATAATGATAAAGGTTTTACAATATGACTGTGTGTTGTGAAAACCTTGTGTCTGATGCTCCTTTTATCAATCTTATCGACAGACCAGTAAAACATATGGATTAAAAATCAATAAATAAAGGGGGAGCAAATGTTAACATAAATTTAGTAGATTGAAATGCTAGTAATCAATGAAAGGGAGAGGTAAGAGGTATGGTCTGTTTTCTTTCTTCTTCTGAATTGATGCAAAGTTCTAAGAAATGATCATGATGATGAATATACAATTATGTGAGGGGGAAAAAAAGAATGTTCATATAGTATGTTATTTTCTTAATTAAAATTTTTAAAAAAAACATGGGGGCCCAGATCATTCACTGGAGTAAGTACAGTCTCTTAAATAAAGACACTATCAACACAGTGAAAAGAAAGGCCACAGAATGTCTTTTGAGGGGAGAACTGGATATCCACATGCAAAAGAATTAGCTAGCCCCTTAAAATTTGTATAAAAATTACTTAAATTGGATCAAGGACCTAAATTTAAGAGTTAAAAATATAAAACTCTTAGAAGAAAAACAGGTAAACAAACCTTTATGGCCTGGATTGGGCAATAGTTTCTTTCTTTCTTTCTTTTTTAAGGGTAATTTACTGAGAACACATGTGAGAAGACATGCAGGCAGAGGTGAAAAAGGAAGATGCCTAGGCAATGGTCTCTTAAATGAAACCAAAAGCGCAGGCAACAAAGGAAAAAATAGATAAATTGGACCTCATCAAAATTGAAAACTTACGCAGAGGACATTATTAAAAGTGAAAAGTCAACTCATAAAATGGGAGAAAACAGACATAAATCATGTATCTGCTAAGAGCCTAATTCTAAAAACATTTTATAAAAACTCCTACAACTGAACAAGAAAAAGCCCAATTAAAAATGTCTTTTTGAATAAACACTTTTCCAAAGATATTCAAATGACCAATAATAAACAAGTAAAAGACACTGAACTTCATAAGCCATTAGGGAGAAGCAACTTGAAACCACAAACAAGATACCACAATTTACATTCACCAAGAAGACTGTTAATAAAAAGAAAATGAAAAATAACATTGTCAAGGATATGGAAATAATGTGAATTGGAAGTACAACCCAGCAATTTCACTCCTACATATATACTCAAAAAAATTGAGAACAGAGATTCAGATACTTGTACATCAACATTCACAGCAGCATAGCCAAAAGGCAGAAACAATCCAAGTGTCTGCCAATAGATTAATGGAGAAACTAAATGTATTATGCACATACAACAGAATATTATTCAGCCATAGAAAGGAATGAAGTTCTGATACTTGCTATACAACAGATGAACCTGAAGGAATCATGCTGAGTGATATCAGTCAGACACAAAGGACAGATCCTACCCCATTATTATTGACAGACCGTTCCAACATGAAAAAGTTACAATGGCCATAGCACAAACACCCCTAAAGAGAGGGATAGAAAGATTAAAGGTGATGGTAGAGTTATCCTGAGAAGATAGGATTTAACAAATGAATATGAATACTGAATCATTAAATTGATCTCTTTTAGTCTCCAGTATCTTAGAGCAGCTAGAAATAAAAATTTTAAATTGTGGAATTATCATTCCACATGTCAAACTCTGAAATATGTTCTACAACTAATTGTGGTGCTGTGCTTTGAAAATTATTGTTTTGTATATATGTTATTTTTCACAAAAAAGAAAGAAAAAAAGTCAATTGTGGTGATAAAACAAAATTGCCTTCTAGCCTCCTATATTCTGGAGGAGTTAGAGGGAAAAATCTGAGAGGACCGTATGGTAGCCCATAATAAACTCTGGAATCTGTCCTGTAATTACTTGCTGAAGAGCACTTTGAAAACTATTGCTTTTTTATTTCTTTGCTTTGTATATATGTTATACTACACAATAAAAAGATTAAGAAAAAAAAGGACGGATATTACATATGCCATTTTCTGCTTATATGAACTATTTAGAATAAGAAAATAGGTCAGAGCATATCAGGGGCAGGGGGAATAGGTACTCAGTGTATAATGGGTACAAAGTTTCTGTTTGGGGTGATGGAAAAATTTTGGTTATGGATGGTGATGATGTAGAACCACATTGTGAATTAATACCACTGAATTGTATACTTGAGAGTGGTTAAAAATGGAATAATCTCATGTTGCACATGTTAACAATAAAAAGTTTAACTTATAGAAAAATAAAAGCTTTAAAAAAATGAAATAAAGCCCTTTTGTTTCATGTAAAACCACAGAAAAATTTCATCATTAGAAAAAAATGTAAAGGAAGTCTAGGCAGAAAGAAAATGATAGAGGGGAATCTGGATCTACCCTGAGAAATGAAAAGTAATGTAAATGGCTGATACAAGTGTAAATATAGAAGACCTTTCTTTTTTTTTTCTGAGCTTCATATAAACGGGATCAGATTATGACCTACTTTGTGTCACTTTTATTCATGAGATTCATTCACACTGATACATGTAAATATAGTTTGTTCATTTTCATTGCTTTGTAGTCTATATAGAAATAGACTTATTCTACTCTAGATGAGTTGTTTCTAATTTTTGGCTATTACATTAGCTGTTGTGAACATTCTTGCACATGTATTATGGTACACAGCGGCACATTTTAAAATAGACAGAGAAGTGAATTGAGTTAGGTGTTTGGAACTTTTTTCTTCATATACTGTATGGCAGGGGTCACATATCATTCTTTTTCCATTTGAGTATCCCCTTATAGCAACACCATTTGTTGAGGGGCTTTTTGTTGTTGTTGTTGTTGTTGTTTTGCTTTTTTCATTTGTTTGCTTGTTTGTTTGGGAAGTGCATGAGCTGGGAATCGAACCTGGGTCTCAAGCATGGCAGGCGAGAATTCCACCACTGAACAACCCTGGCACCCCTTGGAACATTTTAAAAGAAGCAAAAACAAGCATTTCCAGGTTATTAAATTATAGAAATGTTTTTGGCAATAAATCACACGGTGAAAACACTTCCTATTAACTGATTTTCAGAAAACCTCTCTCCATAGCTTATTTCTTTTGAAAATCAATTACACTCTCACTAATTCAAATTTCAACTTTATTTTGAATCAACAGATTTTTTTATTTTTCAAAATATCTCCTAAAAGGTACAGTACCAGTGACAACCATTTTAAATCTCAGAATATGGCTAACAAAGAGTTAAGAGTAAAAGCTATAAATAGTGGTGTCATATCTGCTTTTTTCTTGCTATTTATAAGTGCTTGCATTATCATCTTCAACTTACCACTTCTAAGCAAGAACTTTTTAAAGACACTGTCCACTGTATAAGAGGTAAACTGGGTAAAACAATTTACAGATAAGAGATACTGTCAATCAATGTATTATCATTAAAGATTAATTCCCTACTTTGGAGACTACTCCCCTAAACTATAATGCAAATTCTAAGAACTGGACAATTTAACCTTTCTAATTGTCCTCCATGCTTTCCATTATAAGGATGTAACCAGGAGCAAGGCTGGACAGGCATATAAGAGCCAGACCATTTCATTATGATACCAACATAAGGTTTAAAATGTTTTATTCTGAAGAAGTTGCTGAACAAATAATATGATCAAATTTACATTTCAGATTACCCTGACTGTAGTACAAAAGACAATTTGAAAGAAATAAAATTAGAAACAAGAAAACCAGAAAAGAAAATCAAATAAAATTATAAAGCAATCAACAGTGAAATTTTTTACTTCTATTACTTAGCAGTAACCTAGGAAAATTAAAACATTCTGTATTAACACAGTCTGAAAAGATGTTTGAGAGCAGTGAAAGTTTAGTGTGCATGAGAATAATTTTGAGAACTTGTTATAACATATTGCTGAGTCCTACTCCCACCCGCTAGATTTAGGGATTCAGCAGATGGAGGGGTGAGGCCTAGGAATTTGCATTTCTAACAGTCCAAGGCAATGCTGATACTGCTGGTTTCTGGACCATAATTTGGAGCATCACTGAGGTTAGAATAAATTATAAATGGCTGTTCATGTCCTTACTAGACTAATGGGCATGTGTGATCCATAGCTTTAAATTTTAATAATGGAAGTTATTACATTTAAAGTTTTAGCGAGCTCACCTAAATCTGTATTTCTGCTTCTCTTGAAAAATCATTACATAAAATATGAAACCAGAAAAGTGCTACAGGAAATCATGGGAGAAGTTACAATTCATCTGAGGAAGGCCTTTTTAAAATTCAAAAATATTCATCTCACGAAAGGTTAAGATTGTCTAATAGATACAGAATCTTACAATAGGAGGGGGAAAAAAGCTCAAT
Source organism: Tamandua tetradactyla (assembly GCF_023851605.1). Lineage (NCBI taxonomy): Eukaryota > Metazoa > Chordata > Mammalia > Pilosa > Myrmecophagidae > Tamandua > Tamandua tetradactyla. The sequence continues at coordinate 177,617,180 of NC_135328.1, forward strand.
AGAAGACTCCAGGATATAAACACATTCACAGAAATCAAAACAAGAAACAGCTCAAATAACTGAATACATGCTAGTACTCGTTCTTTTTCTTTTTCCAATTATGATATACTTTATTTCATTTTGATATTCATGAAAATTATGATTTAATGCTATAATAGTCCACTGTTTTTCTTTATACATATAATTTCCTTGTTTACATTTCCTTTTTTTAATTTTATTAATTAAAAAAATTAACAAACAAAACATTAAGACATCACCCCACTCTACACACACAATCAGCAACCCTTAAAATCATCATAGCTGCATATTCACCACCCCCAGAACATTTGAATCAACCCAGAAAAAGAAACAAAAAGACGACAGAAAAAGAAACAAAACGACAACAGAGAAAAAAAAGATTATACATACCATACCCCTTATCGCTCGACTTCATCTACCACTAGCATTTCAAACTAAATTTATTTTAACATTTGTTCCCCCTATTATTTATTTTTATTCCATATGTTCCTCTCATCTGTTGACAAGGTAGATAAAAGGAGCATCAGACACAAGGTTTTCACAATCACACAGTCACAATGTGAAAGTTATATCATTATACAATCATCATCAAGAAACACGGCTACTGGAACACAGCTCAACATTTTCAGGCAGTTTCCTCCAGCCTCTCTGCTACATCTTGAACACCAAGGTGCTATCTACTTAATGCATAAGGATAACCTCCAGGATAACCTCTCGACTCTGTTTGGAATATCTCAGCCATTGACACTTTGTCTCATTTTACTCTTCCCCCTTTGGTCAAGAAGGTTCTCTCAATCCCTTGATGTTAATTCTCAGCTCATTCTAGGGTTTTTCTCAGTCCCTTGATGCTGAGTCTCAGCTCATTCCAGGATCTCTGTCCCACCTTGCCAGGAAGGTCCACACCCCTGGGAGTCATGTCCCACGCAGAGAGGGGGAGGGTGGTGAGACTGCTCGTCATGTTGGCTGGAGAGAGAGGCCACATCTGAGCAACAAAAGAGGCTCTCTTGGGGGTGACTCTTAGGCCTAAATTTTAAGTAGACTTGACCTATCCTTTGTGGGGTTAAGTTTCATGTGAACAAACTCTAAGACTGGGGGCTCAGCCTACAGCTTTGGTTGTCCTCACTGCTTGTGAGAATATCAAGAATTCAACTTTGGGAAGTTGAATTTCTCCCCGTTCTCACCATTCCCCTAAGGGGACACTGCAAATACTTTTCCACTCACTGATCAAATCACTCTGGGATTCATCGGGGCATCACTCTGGACAAACCAACAAAATCTCATGTGCTACCTGAGATTCCAAGTACTTATGACATTCAATCAAACTACCTACATGAGTTATATTAGGAAATACTCTAGTCAAAATATAAATTTTGTAACAAATAAACATTTTTTGCTTTAGTCTCACACATAAGGTGACATTTTAAAGTATTATCATCTATTTTCAGCACCCTGCAATAATGACATTCCTTTGTTGTTCCTCATGCCAAAACATTTTTAAAATTTGTACATTGTACATTTCACTATTATTATACACTCTAGGCATTCCTAGATTATACCATCTCGATCTTTACCATCTATCTTTCTTTCTGATTTCATTTATGTCCCCAGCCCTCCTCCCCCTATCATTCTCACATACAGCTTCATTCAGTGTTTTAACATAATTATATTACAGTTACGTAGTATTGTGCTGTCCATTTCTGAGTTTTTATATTCACTCCTGTTGCACAATCTGTATCCCTTCAGCTCTGGTTACCCAATATCTCACCCTATTTCTATATCCTGATGGTCTCTGTTACGAAGGAAATATTCCAAGTTTATTCACTAATGTCAGTTCATATCAGTGAGACCATACAAGTATTTGTCCTTTTGTTTCTGGCTAATCACACTCAGCATAATGTCCTTAAGGTTAATTCATGTTGTTACATACTTCATAACTTTATTCTGTCTTACAGCTGCGTAATATTCCATCTTATGTAAATGTCAGTTTGTTTAGCCAACTCTCTGTTGATGGACATTTTGGCTGTTGCCATCTCTTGGTAATTGTTAATAATGCTGCTATAAACATTGGTGTGTAAATGCCCATTTGTGTCCTTGGCCTCGTGTCCTTTGAGTAGAGATAGCATATAGATGGGTCCTGTTTTTAAATCCATTCTGCCAGACTATGTCTTTTGATTGGAGAGTTTAATGCATTAACATTCAGTGTTATTACTGCATGGGTAGTACTTTCTTCTGCTCTTTTACCTTCTGGATTTTATATGTCATCTAATTTTCTTTCTTTTTACCTTTACTCATAGTCTTCCTTTCCACACTCTTCTCCACACCTCTCTCTTCTGTCTTCGGATCTGTCTCTAGTGTTCCCTTTAGTATTTCTTGCAGAGCTGGTCTCTTGGTCACAAATTCTCTCAGTGACTTTTTTGTCTGAAAATGTTTTAATTTCTCCCTCATTTTTGAAGGACAGTTTTGCTGGATATAGAATTCTTGGTTGGCAGTTTTTCTCTTTTAATAATTTAAATATATTATCCCACTGTCTTCTCGCCTCCATGGTTTCTGCTGAGAGATCTGCGCATAGTCTTATTGGACTTCCCTTGTATGTGATGGATTGCTTTTCTCTTGCTTTCAAGATCCTCTCTTTCTCTTTGACCTCTGACATTCTGATTATTAAATGTCTTGGAGTATGTCTATTTGGATCTATTCTCTTTGGGGTACGCTGTACTTCTTGGATCTGTAATTTTAGGTCTTTCATAAGAGTTGGGAAATTTTCAGTGATAATTTCCTCCATTAGTTTTTCTCCCCCTTTTCCCTTCTCTTCTCATTCTGGGACACCCACAACACGTATATTCGTGCGCTTCATATTGTCTTTCAATTCCCTGAGTCCCTGCTCATATTTTTCCATTTTTTCCCCTATAGTTTCTGTTTCTTGTCGGATTTCAGATGTTCCGTCCTCCAGTTCAGAAATCCTATGTTCTGTCTCTCGAAATCTACCATTGTAGGTTTCTATTGTTTTTTTCATCTCTTCTACTGTGTCTTTCATTCCCATAATTTCTGTGATTTGTTTTTTCAGATTTTCAGTTTCTTCTTTTTGTTCTTTCCTTGCCTTCTTTATATCCTCCCTCAAGTCATTGATTTGGTTTTTGATGAGGTTTTCCATGTCTGTTCATACATTCTGAATTAATTGTTTCAGCTCCTGTATGTCATTTGAATTGTTGGTTTGTTCCTTTGACTGGGCCATATCTTCAATTTTCCTAGTGTGATTTGTTATTTTTTGCTGGCATCTAGGCATTTAATTACCTCAATTAGTTTATTCTGGAGATTGCTTTCACTTCTTTTATCTAGGGTTTTCTTGCTGGATGAATTTGTTGTCTATCTGTTCTTTGACATTCCATTCAGCTTTATCTGGACCTTTAGCTTAAGTTTTGCTTAACAGAGGAGAATTTTTCAGTTCTTGTTTTCTTGTTTCTTGCCCTGCTTGTGTGGTGCCTTCCCCCTCCCCCCCCCCACACACACACACTTAGGAGGATCTACTTAGATATTATATACACCAGCTAGATTTTCCCAGACCAAACTGGCCTCCTATCAGGAGGAAAGAGTCACCCACATCAGTTTTCCCTGCAGGTAAGACCCAGCAGTTTGAAAGAATTTCCTGTGAAGTCTCTGGACTCTGTTTTTCTTATCCTGCCCTGTGTGTGGCACTTGTCTGACTGCAGGTCCCACCAGCATAAATGATGCAGTACCTTTAACTTTGGCAAACTCTCCCTGCTGGGGACATGGTGGAGACAGAGGAGAGGTTGTAGGCTGGTTTTAAATGGCTTCAAATTACCAAGTCCTGGTGTCTGAATTCCTTGATGGAGGGGTTCCACCTGAGTTGGGCTTCACTCCTCCCCCGGGGAAGGCACAGGCTCCAGATAAGCCCCCAAAAGAGCTCACTTCTGCCTATGCCTGGGGCAGTTGCAGCTTGAAAAGGCCTGTTGCTGTATCCAGAGGCAGTTAAGACTTTGTAGATATACAGCCACAAAACCTCTGCTTCCTTCTTTTTTTTCCCCCCTTTTTCTGTCAGTCCTGCCCCTTTGGCGCTGGGGCAAAAATGAGCAACCTCTGCTTTGATCAGGTTCACCAAAGCTGGGGCCTATTTTTAGTAGTCAGAATTTGTTAATTAGTTCCACAATTGGCGGTTGATTGTGCCCAGTCCCTGCTGCTGGTAAAGTCCTTTCCTGGGCGGGCCGCGGTGGCTCAGCGGGCAAAGTGCTTGCCTGCTATGCCGGAGGACCTCGGTTCGATTCCCGGCCCCAGCCCATGTAACGAATACGGAGAAACAAAATACAATAAAAAACAAGAAAATGTTTAAAAGATGTTTCCCTTTCTTCCTCTCTTCCTTCCTTCTATCCTTCCTCCCTTCTCTCTGTCTTTCCTTTAAAAAAAGAAAAAAAAAAAAAAAAAAAAAAAAAAAGTCCTTTCCTTTCCCCTCTGGGAAGCGGCCTGTGGGGGAGGGGTGCTGGCCACCGCAGCTTTGGGAACTCACGGTTCTGGGGGGTGCTCTCAGCCGGTCCAGCTGGTCCAGACTGGGGTACACTGTTTGTCTGGTCACTGACGTGGCCCCAGGAGCTGTTCTGTACTGTTTCTGGTTATTTAGTAGTTGTTGTGGAGGACGAACTAAAACGCGCACGTTGTTAAGCCGCCATCTTGACCCCTAACACTTGTTTTTGAGAAACATAAACCACTAAGAAAATAGTTTTTACCCATAAGATAGCCAAAGATGAGTGTGTAGGGGAACAGATGCTCCTGAATATTACTAAATTAAAGTATAAATTCCCAAAACTTGACAATCTCTACCAAAAATAGCAAATAAATACACAAACTCTTTGATCCAGCAATTCTACTTATAGGAATTTATCCTACACATATCTTAGCACAAGGTTTATTTCAAGGTTAGTCACTGCAACAAACAATGTTTGTAATAACATAATATTACAGGTAATTCAAATGTTCATCAATATGGAATTTACAAGACAGCCATAGAATAGAATGCTATACAGCCATTAAAAAATGTAAGAATAAGAGGTCCTTCAATCCAGTATAGATTATTGTAATGCCTGGAAACATCCTAGAGTATATTAAGCAGATAATCAAAACATACTGGCAAAGTCCCCTGAGAGAGGGGAGAAAATATGAAAACTATTAAATCTTACCATCAGGGAATCCCCTGATACTGTGTCAAACATTAGGGACACCCAAATCAAGAGGCCATGCCCTCAATCATGAGGCTTACTCTTGTGAAGCTTATGTAGGTAGTGGAGAAGCTTAGACAACCTACAGGCATGCCCAAGGGTTACTTCTAGAGGACCTCCACTGTTGCTCATATGTCTCTAAGCCCAGCTCTGCAAGTGAAATCATTCCCCTCCCCACCTACATGGGACATGACTTCCTGGGGTGAAAGTCTCCTTGGTGACATTAGAGATGACTCCCAAACATGAATCCAGACCTGGCACCATGGGATCAACAATTCTATCATGACCAAAAGGGGGAAAAGAAGTAATAATTAATGAAGTATCAGTGGCAGAGAGTTCAAACAGTTGAGAGGCTACTCTGGGGGTTGCTCTTACACAAGATTCAGGTAGACCTTGCTACCTATCATAACCTGCCAAATCCCAACCAGGTCCATTCCAGCCAATTCTATAGAACACCTAGGGCAATATATAAGATTCCACAAGGGTTCCATGCACTAGAGTAACTTTCCAGAAACCTACAACGTCCAGATAGGTCCCTGGTCCAGATAAGTCCTGAAACCTAGCCCAGTCTCTCCAGAACATTAGATAGTTCCATCTCCCTACCCCATATTAGTGACAGACCCTTCCAATATCAAAAATTTAGAATTGCCATAGCCTGAACTACCCCAGTGAGAGGTATGGGAAGATCAAAGGTGATGGTGGGACTATAGAAGATAGGACTTAACAAATGAATATGAATGCTGAATCATTAAATTAATCTCTTTTAGTCTCCAGTATTCTAGAGCAGCTAGAAGTAAAAACCTAAAATTCTGAAAATATAACCCATCAAAGTCTGAAATACGTTCTACAACTAATTGTGGTGCTGTGCTTTGAAATCTATAGTTTTGTATATATGTTATTTTTCACAAAAAAAGAAGGGAAAAAGTCAGCAGTGATGATAAAAAAAATATTTAAGCTCTCTAGCCTCCTATATTCTGGAGCAACTAGAAGGAAAAATCTGAGAGGATCGTATTGTGGCCCATGACAAACTCTGGGATCTATCCTCTAACCACTTATTGAAGAGTGCTTTGAAAACTATTGCTTTTTTCTTTGCTTTGTATATGTTATACTATACAATTTCAAAAGTTAAAAAAAAATAACAATGTAAGTATGCCACGAGGAGGAATGACCTCCAGGATATATTAAGTGCTCAAGAATGTGTCAAGAATGCCAGCATTAGATGTTCCAAATGATCATAGTGATGAATATATAACTATGTGATGACATCGTGAGTTACCGACCATATACCAAGAATGGAATGATCATATGATAAGAATGTTCGTTTCTATGTTATGTTTAAAAATTTTTTAATTAAAAAAAATAAAACATAATATATTACTTGTTTGTATAAGCATAAGGCATCATTAAAGATGACTCTAATGAGGAAAACTGTGGCTAGGGAGAGTAAGAGTTGGAAGGATATTTCACTGTGCTCTCCTTTCTGATCTGAGTCATGAATGTACTGCCTGTTTAAAAATTAAAATATTAAAAATAAAAAAAAAAGAATTGGGAATATCTGTCAATACAGGCCTACATTCCCACACAGGTTGAAGCTGAACAGCAATCATTCCCTTCAAGGTAGGGGAATTCACTCTCCAGGTCACTAAAATTCCCACACCACTTTTCCTGTCTGGCTTTACATTTCTTCTATGCTTCATATTTCTAAGCTCTGCCTAAGAACAGTACTAGGGAGGTCAAACTGCTAACTATCCATGATGGTCTGAAAGGTGGAAAGGAAGAGAAGGGGAAGCCAGCATTTCTATTTCTGGGGTTGGAAACTGATTGCTATCCAACCAAAATATAGTGCAAAAACAGCATTCATTAGTGAAAACTGGGGGGCTAAGTGTTAAGAGTTAACAAAATCAACATGTTAATTAATTCTGAGGTGTTGTGCAATGACTAAATAAATAGTGCTCAATAGTCCATTCAGAATAACCACTTGACCTTGTCTGTTACTTTCAATTTAATCCTCTCTCAAAAAACCTGACACAGGTGTCAATATCCCCACATTTTACAGAGTGGGTAGCTTACACAGATTCTTTAGTAACCTATATGACCCTTGCTGTAACTGCACTATATTCAAATTGGCTGCTAACTTTCTGTATTTCCCACCAGGATTAAGCTCTAAGAAAAGCAACCATTTCTATCTTATCCTAGCTGTATCCAACACCAAGCACAAGGCTTGGTACCTAATCAATATAAGTGACTGGATGTTTAATCTCTAGAGTAGGATCAGGGTAAGTATCTTTGCCACTTAGCATGTGAATTCCCTCAGTTTTCTAAACTAAAATTAATAGTACCTATCTCATAGGTTGTTTTGAAAATTAAATGAGAAAGTTCATAAAGCACTTAATACAATGCACAGCATTTAAGGACTCAAATTCTACTAAGTGCTAGTAAGAGCAGAAAGAGAGGAAGAAATAAAGGTGGTATCAAAGGAAAGCAATTTCAAAGAGGGGTTGAATGGTATTGAATGCACCCAAAAGGTTATAAACTAGATAGAGGACTTCTGGGAAGATAGTGGAATAGATTAGGTTCAGCTAGATTCAGCCCTGCTCCGTGGACAAGGAACAGAAAAAATTATCAGGACTGCAGTTATGGGGTGTAAGTAAGTGATGAGAGAGGGTCTTTTACATTTCATCAGGAGGTTCTGGACAAGAATCTCATAGGGAGACTGGGACAGGAAGAAGGGGGTGGGTGAGTCAGTTAGCCCATGGTCCCACCAGGGGCAGGTGAGAGAGCCTACCCTCTCTCCACTCCACCGTGTCCCAGCAGCTAGCTTGGGAAAGTTTCCCACGTGGCTCTGCAGCCAACAGCACCCAAGGGGAGCCCAGAAGGACAGCTAGTCGCCGGCTGTGAAAAGTCACTCCACTGGGCACTGCTACCAGCTGTCCCACCAAGCATCATGAACACCAGCCCTGCTGGAGGCTGGGCACTATGACCAGCTGCCCCATTCCACATGCTGGGATGACCTGCTCTGGCACACACTGGGAACAGCCCCCGCCATGCGTACCATCTTACTCAGCAAATTACCGCAGTTGGAGAGAGTAAAGAAGTAGTTCAAAACCACCATCTGCTGGGAAGAAGCAGTAAGTGCAGTCTGGCAAACTCCCAATATACTTAGTTGCAGTCACCCCCTTCCGTGTGCATCACTCTGAGTTCATTCCCAATATATCTTGGGGTGTTCTCCTTCTGGCCTCAGGGTCTACTATTAATGAGGCGTTTCTTTGTATGTGTATGTGTGCATGCGTGCAGGCTGGGAGTTGAGCCCAGGTCTCCTGCATGGTATGTGGGTGTTTTGTCACTGAACTATGCCCCCACCCATGTGCACCCCCCCACATAGCTTTTAATAGAACCTCCAGTAGAACTGCATCCCCTCTATGAGATCTAGGCCTTGGTTTGGCAGGGAATTACTGACAAACCAAGTGGAAAATGAAATCTTCAACACAAATACAAACCTTATACAAGTAGAGGAAATCAACTTGAAAAATAACCTTATTAACATAATCAAATGCCTCGAATGTAACAAAATCACAAAGCACATGAAGATTCAGGCAGACATGGCCCAGCCAAATCAAATCACTGGAGGGGACACAGAATTTGGAACTACTAATCAAAGTTATTTGTAATGACATAAAGAATACCAAGAAGACACTGAAAGAGAATAAGAACTTGAAAGAATAAACAGAAAAATAGCTGATCTCACAGAGATGAAGGATACTATATAGAACAAATTAGAAATATACTAGAGACACACCACAGCAGAGCTGATGAAGAGGAAGGAAGAATAACTGCACTATAAGACAGGACAATTGAACACTGGCACACAAAAAGAACGAATGGCAAGAAAGATGGAAGAAAATGGAACTGGATTTCAGGGAAATGATGGACAATGTGAACCACACATTGTGAATCATCAGTCCCCAGAAGGAGAAGAGTAAAGGGCTAGGAAGGTTAGTTCAAGAGATAATGGAGGGAAACTTCCCAATCCATACAAAAGACATAAATACACAAATCAAAGAGGCCCAATAAACTCCAAATAGAAGAAATCCAAACAAGCCTCCTCCAAGACAAATACTCACCAAACTGTCAAATGTTGAAGAAAGGCAGAAAGTTTCTAAAGCAGCAAAAGAAAAGCAATTCATTACATTCCAAGGAAACCACATACAACTGACTTCGGGCTACTCAACAAGACAGTGGGGCATGACATATTTAAGATACTGAATGGGAAAAACTTCCAGCCAAGAATTCTTTGTCCATCCAAATTATCTTTCAGAAAAATCTTCTCAGACAACTGAAGGCTGAGAGAACTTATCAACAAGAGACCTGCCCTACAAGAAATACTAAAAAGAGTCCTGTCAGCTGAAAAAAAGGGGGGGGGGGGCACAGAACTGAAAAGTACCAGTAGAAGATAACTTAAAGGATATATAGATCTGACAAATAAAATCTAAGGGATAAGATGGCAGATTCAATAATTGCTTTTATAGTAGAAACTTTAAATGTTAACAGACTCAGCTCACCAATCAAAAGATACAGATAGGCAGAAAGGATTAAGAAATGATCCATCTGTATTCTTACAAGCAGTACGGACAATCAAAACTAGAGGCTGAGCCCCCAATCTTGGAATTTGTTCATTTGAAACTTAACCTCACAAAGGATAGGTCAAGCCTACTTAAAATTAGGCCTAAGAGTCACCCCCAGAGAACCTCTTTTCTTGCTCAGATGTGGCCTCTCTCTCTAAACCAATTCAGCAGGTGAAATCACTGCCCTCCTCCTATGTTGGACATGACTCACAAGGTTGTAAACCTCTGTGGCAACGTGGGACAGGACACCTAGAGTTGAGCCAGTACCTGTAGCATGATGGGACTGAGAAAGCCTTCTTGAGCAAAAGGGGGAAGACAGAAATGAGACAAAATAAAAGTTTCAGTGGCAGAGAGATTTCAGAGTCGAGGTTATCCTGGAAAGTATTTTTATGCATTATATAGATATCCCTTTTTAGTTTATGGTGTATTGGAGTGGGTATAGGGAAGTAACTGAAACTGTTGAGCTATGTTCCAGTAGCCTAGATTCTTGAAAACTGTTGTCTTCAAGATATAACGATATTACGTCATAATGATATAAAGTTTACAACATGACTGAGTGATTGTGAAAACCTTGTGTCTGATGCTCCTTATATCCAGGGTATGGACAGATGAGTAAAGAATATGGATAAAATAACAAATAAATAGCGGGGGGACAAAGGGTAAAATAAATTGGGCAAGAGGAAATATTAGTGGTCAGTGAGGGGGAGGCATAAGGTGTATGGGATATATGAGTTTTTTCCTTTTTCTTTCTTTTTCTGGAGTGACGCAAATGTTCTAAGAAATGATCATTACAGTAAATGCACAGCTATGTGGTGATATTGTTAGTCAATGATTGTACACCAGGTATAGAATGTATGTGTGTGAAGATTTCTCAATAAATATATATCTTTTAAAAATCAGTAATGTTTCTACACACAAGTAATGACCTAACTGAGGAGGCAATTAGGGAAAAAGTTCCACTCAAAATATCAACCAAAAGAGTCAAGTATCTAGGAATAAGCTTAACCAGGGATATATCAAGGACTTGTACAGAGAAAATTGCTAAAAGAAATAAAAAAGACCTAAATAGATGGAAAGGCATTCCATGCTCATGGGTAGGAGTGTTGAATGTTGTTAAGATGCCAATTCTACACAAACTGATCTACAAAGCCAAAGTAATACCAATCAAAACCCAACAACAAACTTTGAAGACTTGGAAAAGCTGGTTATCAAATTTATCTGGAAGGGAGAGAGACCTCAACTAGCTAAAGATAACCTTAAAAAGGAAAGTGAAGTGGAAGAACTAACACTTCCTGACTTTAAAGATTATAAAGCCACAGTGGTCAAAACAGCATGGTACTAGCACAAAAACAGAAGTATTGATAAATGGAATTGAATCTAGAATGTAGAGATAGACCACCAAATCTATGGTCAATTGATCTTCAACAAGGACTCCAAATCCACTGAACTGCGACAAAATAATCTTTTCAATACACAGGCATGGGAGAACTGGATATCAAATAGCCAAAATGAAAGAGGGCCCATACCTTATGCCCTATACAAAAATTAACTCAAAGTAGATCAAAGACCTAAATGTAAGAGCCAGTACCCATTAAACTCCCAGAAGAAAATGAGAGAAACATCTTTAAGACTACTAATAGGAGGTAGCTTCTTAAGCTTTACACCCAAAGCAAAGCAATACAAGAAAAACTAGATAAATAGGACTTCCTATAATCAAATGCTTCTGTGCCTCAAGGACTGTCAAAATGGTGAAGAGGCAGCACACTCAATGGGAGAAAAAACTGGAAACCACATCTCAGATAAAGGGTAGATTTCTTTTATACATAAAAAAGTACATAACAAAAGAACAAACAAGCCAATTATAAAATGGGCAAAAGGTATGAACAGACCCTTTTCCAAAGAGCAAATGCAAATGGCTAAAAAGCACCTGAAGAGATGCTCATCTTCATTAACTATAAGGGAAATGCAAATCAAGCCTACAATGAGATATCACCTCACATCTCTAAGAATGGCTGCTATTAAACAGAGAACTAAAAATCCTGGAGAGGATGTGTAGAAAGTGGAACACTTTTTCAGTGTTGGTGACAATGTATAATGGTACAGCCGCTGTGGAAAACAGTTTAGCAATTCCTCAGAAAACTAAATATAGAGTTGCCCTATGACACGGCAATCCCAATATTGAGTATATACCCAGAAGGGCTGAAAGCACACCAGTGTTGATAGTAGCACTATTCACAAGTGCCAAAAGACGGAAGCAGTCCAAGTACCCATCAACAGAGGAGTGGATAAATATATTATATACAATCAATGGAATATTATGCAGCAGTAAGACAAGACGAGGTCCGAAAGCATATGACAACATGGATGAAACCTGAGGTCAATAATGCTAAAGAGAAGTAAGTGAAACAGAAGTGAATAGATACTGTATGATTTCACTATTATGACTCTGGTAAAGGTAATCCCAGAGGTTTACACTATATAATATAGGTGACCTAGAGGTATCCAGAAGTTATAGACAGGGGAAAGGTTGCCCAATGAGGTTGAACTTAGATGTAAGGGAATGGATAGATGGGATGGTAGCAAATTAGTGGGGATATAAATTAACTTTGCCATATTCAAGGTGAATATGATTGAAAGAGGATGTAGAGTGCCATGTATCCTACCAATTAACTCTACAATTATAAAAAGTTCTTGCCAGAAGGGTTTAGATGGTAAACTAAAATAGTATACTACGGCTTATAATTAACAAAGACATCAACAGTACCACAGCAACAGGGGTACTTAATTGGGGAGACAAGAGATTAAGTGAAGTTTTGATTTGGTACTTAGACCAAAGAGGCTGTGTTTATCAGTTCTTCATCTCGATGGACCAATGAAAATTTCTAAATTGAGAGCGCTATTGATGGTACAACCAAGTGAGAACATTTTAAGACATGGTTTATTTTCTACATTATCCATGATCATCAATGGATGGAGGGAGCCAAAGGGTACAACGAGTGAGAATCTAAAAGGCAAATCATGATGCATATATCTGATGAAATATTGTGCAGTTACAAAAAGGTATGACGTCATGAGGCATACAACAAACTGAATGAACCCTGGGGACAATGTGTTGTACAAAATAAGCCAGAAACAAAGGAACAATAATGCCACATCTCTTTCAGAAAATACTTATAAGAAAATCGGAGCCTAGATTGTAAGTTCTTAGAGTAGTCACACTTAGTTTGAAGTTGTAAGCATTTTTCTAGACTGAGACTGTATAAGCTCATAGTTCCCTGAAACTAGCATTGGAGTACCTATTATACCTAATACTCATAGCTGGAGTTTTACAGCTCTGAAAGTCAGCACTGCTAGACACAACAGCAATTAATGTAACCAAAAAGGAGATTAGGCTTCAGTTAGAGATAAAAACAAAGGTGATTGGCTGGGACTAAGGTAAATCAGAATACAGGGTAAAGGATAGTGTATGTACTACCCTAGATTTTTACCTGCTGGGTGTTACCAAAGGAAGAGAGGTTTACTGTGTCTAGAATCTGCCCAGGTAGCTCATTTAAACAACCCAACCACATGGAACCCAGAATAGGAACAAAGCCTTCTAATTCTGTATAGCTTAATGTAACATTCAGATACAGGCTAGACTACGGTGGGCTGATAATTAAGAAGTATTGACAGAGTCTCTCAAGGGACTAGAGAAGAAACATGGAACTACTAAACTTTCCCACCTGGGAAACACTGGTACTCTCTCAAACATAAGAGACTCCCAAGAAAATAGGCCAAGCCCTTGATTTTGAGGTCTGCCCTTAAGAAATTTATTTCTATAATGGAGAAACTAAGACTACCTATAATGAGGTCTAAGAGTGGCTTCTATGAAATTTCTCTTGTTGCTTAGATGTAGCCTCTAAGCCCAACTCTGCAAGAAAAATTAGTAATCCATCCCTTACGTGGAACATGACACTCGGATGAAAATTTCCATGACAATGTGGGATATGACTCTCAGGGGCGACTCCCAGGCACCAGGGGATCAACACCTTCTTGGCCAACAGACAGAAAAGAAGTGTAACAAAATAACACATCAGTAGCTAAGAGAGTTCAAATAGTCAAGAGGTTATTCTTACGCAATCTTCAGCTAGATATTGCTAATTGCCTTGGTTTGCAAATCCCAACTAACACCATTCCTGTTAACACTTAAGAACATCTACGGCTCTGAAACTCTATAAAAGTTTCATGCACTAAGTCTACTTTCTTGAAACCTATAACCATCAGAGGTTCCTAGGCCAAACAAATCCTGAAACCCAAAAGGAACAGCCTCTCCAAGATTACCAACTGATTGCACCCCTATATCCTTTATTGTTGACATGAAAATGTCAGAACAGTCATTCCTCAAAGATCCCTATAGATTAGAAGAATCAAAGGAGGAGTTAAAATAGAGAAAATAGGATTTAGAGAATGAGTCTGACTGCTAAATCATCATACTGGTATTTTCTTTAGCCTCCCATGTTTTGGAGCAACTAGAAGGAAAAATCTGAAATAGTGGAATGCTAACCTGTAACAACCTCTGAAATCTGTCTTGTAACTACTTACAAGACTACTTACTATGTACCTTGGAAATTATTGCTTTTTCTTACTTTTTTTCTGTATATGTCATATTTCACAATAAAAAATGTTTTTTTTTAAATAACTAGTTAGAAAACTAAGAATGATAATGATTTATCATTTAGAAAATCACTGATTACCTTCAAAAAGGTTTAAATAGGATGAGGGACAGAAGCCAGATTGAGGAAGAATGAAGTGTGTACTCTCAGTATATACCTGTTCTATTAAGTTGTGATTTGATTACCAGGAACTGGGGTCTTATTCATCTCTAGATCCCTAAATCCGTATTAAATATATTTGTTAAATGAATATACGCAGGAGAAAATATAGGAAACTAGGAATAGACTTGTCTGAACAATTTGGCTGTGAAAGAAAGAAGCAAAAACAGTAGCTAAACAGAAAAAAGTAATAGAGAAAATGTTTCTTAAAATACATCTGAGATGGCAGCTTAGGAGGAGAGCCAAGATGGCAGCTTAGTGAGGTGTGGGATTTATTTCATCCTCCAGAGCAGCTAATAAATAGCCAGGAACAGTGCAGAACAACTGCTGGGGCCACAACAGTGACGGGACACACAGAATACACAAGTCTGGACCACCTGGACTGGCTACGAGCCCACCCAGAACCATGAGTTCCACAAGCCGCAGAGGCTGCTTCCCAGAGGGAAAAGAAAAGGTAGTTTACCAGCAGCAGGGGCTAAGCGCAACCAAACTCCAATTATGGAATTAACAAATTCTGACTACTAAAAATAGGCCCCCAGCTCAGCTGAACCTCAATTAAAATCTGAGGTCGCTGGATTCTGCCCTGTCGCAGAGGGGGAAGGGCTGACGGGAAAGGGGGAATAAAAAAGGTTTTTCGGATTTGAAAGGGTCTGGGCACATAGGACCTAGAGCTACACAGAGCAATGTACCAACTTAAGCTCTTGACTGGCAAACCCGAGGAGTGGGGGTCATGCTCTGAAAAGGATTTTTCTTTGGTTTTGTTGGCTATGTTTCTACAGCTCTTTGGATACAGCTGCATGGCTTCTCCAGCTCCACTGCCCTAGGCATAAGCAGAACTAAGCTTCTCTGAGTGTTTGTCTGGAGCCTGTGCCTTCCCCAGGAGAGGGGTGGGGCCCATCTCAGGTGGAATCCCTCCTCAAAGAGTTCAGACACCAGGGTCTGGAAAAGGGAAGCAATTAAAACCAGCCTACAACCTCTCCTCTGTCTCAACCACACCCCCAGCAGGGAGAGTTTGCTGAAGTTGAAGGTACCGCATCACCTTATGCTGGTGGAACCTGCAGGCAGAAAAACGCCACATATTGGACACGCTGTGAAAAACACAGAGTCTAGAGGCTTCATAGAAAAGCCTTTCAATCTGCTGAGTCTCACCCTCAGGGAAAACTGACACAGGTGACTCTTTCCACCTGAAAGGAGGCAGTCTGGTCTGGGAAAACCCAGCTGGGGTCTATAATATCTAAGCAGATCCTCCTAAGGGGGGTGGGGGAGAAGGCACCACAGAGGCAGGGAAAGAAACAAGAAAACAAGAACAGAGAAATTCTGATCTGTTAAGCAAAACCTAAGCTAGAAGTCCAGAATAAGCTGAACTGAATGTCAGTTCATGAATACAGACAACAAAGTCATCCAACAAGAAAATCCAAGGTGAAAAAAAAAGTGAAATCAATCTCCAGAATAAACTAATTAAGATAATTAAATGCCTAGACACCAGCAAAAAATAACAAATCATACCAGGAAAATTGAAGATATGGCCCAGTCAAAGGAACAAAACAGTAATTCAAATGAGATAAAGGAGTTGAAAGAATTAATTCAGAATGTTCGAACTGACACGGAAAACCTCATCAAAAATCAAATCCGTGAATTGAGGGGGATATAAAGAAGGCAAGGAATGAAGAAATACAAAATCTGAAAAAAAAATCACAGAACTTATGGGAAAAAAAGGCACAGTAGAAGAAAAACAATGAAAAATACAATGGAAACCTACAATGTCAGATTTCAAGAGGCAGAAGATAGGATTAGTGAACTGGAGGACAGGACATCTAAAATTCGACAAGCAAAAGAAAATATACGGAAAAGAATGGAAAAATATGAGCAGGGACTCAGGGAATTGAATGACAACATGAAGCGCACAAACATACGTGTTGTGGGTGTCCCAAAAGGTGAAGAGAAGAGAAGAGGAGGAGAAAGACTAATGGAGGAAATCATCACTGAAAATTTCACATCTCTCATGAAAGACTTAAAATTACAGATCCAAGAAGTGCAGCGTACCCCATCAGAATAGATCCAAATAGGCGTACTCCAAGACACTTACTAATCAGAATGCCAGATGTCAAAGAGAAAGAATCTTGAAAGCAGCAAGAGGAAAGCAATCCATCACATACAAGGCAAGCCCAATAAGACTATGCGTCGATTTCTCAGCAAAAACCATGGAGTGAAAAGACAGTGAGATGATATATTTAAATTACTAAAAGAGAAAAACTGCCAACCAAGAATTCTATATCCAGCAAAATTGTCCTTCAAAAATGAGGGTGATTCATTTCCTGATGCCTGCCCATGCAAAAAAAAAAAAAAAAAAGAGGGTGAAATTAAAACATTCTCAGATGAAAAATCACTGAGAGAATTTGTGACCAAGACACCGGCTCTGCAAGAAATACTAAAGGGAGCACTAGAGACACAGAGGAAAAGACAGCAGACAGGTGTGGAGAAGAGTGTAGAAATGAAGACTATCAGTAAAGGTAAAAGGAAGAAAAATTAGATGTGACATATAAAATCCAAAAGGCAAAATGGTAGAAGAAAGTATTGCCTGTACAGTAATAACACTAAATGTTAATGGATTAACCCCAATCAAAAGAGACAGATTGGTAGAATAGATTAAAAAACAGGACCCGTCTATATGCTGTCTACAGGAAACACATCTTAGACCCAAGGATAAACACAGGTTGAAACGGAAAGGCTGGGAAAAGATATTTCAAGCAAATAACAATCAGAAAAGAGCAGGAGTAGCTATACTAATATCCAACAAATTAGACTTCAAATGTAGAACAGTTAAAAGAGACAAAGACGGAAACTATGTATTAATAAAATGAACAAGACATAGCAATCATAAATATTTACGCACCAAGCCAGAATGCTCCAAAATACATAAGGCAAACACTGAAAAGAGAAACAGACACATCTACTGTAATAGTTGGAGACTTCAACTCCCCACTCTCATCAATGGACAGAACATCTAGACAGAGGATCAATAAAGAAACAGAGAATTTGAATAATAAAATAAACAAGCTAGACTTAACAGACATTTATAGAACATTACACCCCACAGCAGCAGGATACACCTTTTTCTCAAGTGCACATGGATCATTGTCCAGGAGGGACCATATGCTGGGTCACAAAGCAAGTCTCAATAACTTTTAAAAGATTGAAATCATACAAAACACTTTCTCAGATCATAAAGGAATGAAGTTGGAAATCAATAATAGGAAGAATGCCAGAAAATTCACAAATATATGGAGGCTCAACAATACACTCATAAACAACCAGTGGGTCAAGGAAGAAATTTCAAGAGAAATCAGTAAATATCTCGAGGCAAATGAAAATGAAAACACAACATATCAAAATTTGGGGGATGCAGCAAAGGCAGTGCTAAGAGGGAAACTTATTGCTCTACATGCCTATATCAAAAAAGAAGAAAGAGCAAAAATCGGGAAATTAACTGTCCACTTGGAGAACTAGAGAAAGAACAAAAAACTAACCCCAAAGCAAGCAAAAGGAAAGAAATAATGAAGATTAGAGCAGAAATAAATGAAATTGAGAACATGAAAACAATTGAGAAAAATCAACAAAACCACAACTTGGTTCTATGAGAAAATCAGTAAGATTGATGGACCCTTAGCGAGGTTGATAAAAAGAAGAGTGAGGATGCAAATAAAATCAGAAATGTAAGAGGAGACATAACCACTGACCCCACAGAAATAAAGGAAGTAATGAGAAGATACTATGAACAACTTTATAGGAACAAACGACAATATAGATGAAATGGACAACTTCCTAGAAAGGCATGAACAACCAACATTGACTAGAGTTTCTTGAAGAAACAGACGACCTCAAAAAAACAATCACAAGTAAAGAAACTGAATCAGTCATTAAGAAGCTCCCTAAAAAGAAAAGTCCAGGACCAGACGGCTTCACATGTGAATTCTATTAACAATTCAAGAAAAAATTAGTACCAATCCTGCTCAAACTCTTCAAAAAAATTCAAGAGGAGGGACAGCTACCTAACTCATTCTACAAAGCCAACATCACCCTCATATCAAAGCCAGACAAAGATATTACAAGAAAACTACAGACCAATCTCTCCTATGAATATAGATGCAAAAATCCTCAACAAACTTCTTAGAAATCAAATCCTACAGCATATTAAAAGAATTATACACCATCACCAAGTAGGATTCATCTCAGGTATGCAAGGATGGTTCAACATAAGAAAATCATTTAAAATAATACACCATATAAACAAATCAAAGCAGAAACACTACATGATAATCTTGATTGATGGAGAAAAGGCGTTTGACAAAATTCAACATCCTTTCTTGTTGAAAACACTTCAAAGGATAGGAATAGAAGGGAACTTCCTCAACATGATATAGGGAATATATGAAAAAGCTACAGCTAATATCATTCTCAATGGGGAAAACTGAAAACTTCCCCCCTAAGATCAGAAACAAGACAAAGATGTCCACTATCACCATTGTTATTCAACATTGTGTTGGAAGTTCTAGTCAGAGCAATTAGACAAGAAAAAGAAATACAAGGCATCAGAATTGGAAAGGAAGAAGTAAAAGTCTCTCTGTTTGCAGTTGATATGATACTATATGTCGAAAATCCCGAAAAATCCACAGCAAAACTACCAGAGCTAATAAATGAGTACAACAAAGTGGCAGTTTACAAGATCAACACTCAAAAATCTGTAGTGTTTCTATATACTAGTAATGAACAATCTGAGGGGGAAATCATGAAAAAAATTCCACTTACAATTGCAACCAAAACAATAAACTATTTAGGAATAAATTTAACTAAAGAGACAAAAGACCTACACAAAGAAAACCATAAGAAATTGTTCAAAGAAATCACAGAAGACCTAAATAAATGGAAGGGCATACTGCATTCATGGATTGGAAGACTAAGTATGGTTAAGTTGTCAATTCTACCTAAAACGATTTTTTTACAGATTCAATGCAATGCCAATTAAAATCCCAATAACTTTGTAGAAATAGAAAAAACAATAATCAAATTTATCTAGAAGGGCAGGGTGCCCCGAATAGCTGGAAGTATCCTAAGAAAGAAAAATGAAGTCAGAGGTCTCACATTACCTGACTTTAAGGCATATTACAAAGCTATAGTGGTCAAAACAGCATGATACTGGCATAAAGATAGATATACTGACCAATGGACTCAAACAGAATGTTCACATACACATGCAAAAGAATGAAAGATGACCCATATCTCACACCCTGTACAAAACTTAACTCAAAATGGATCTAATACCATAAAACTTTTAGAAGAAAATATAGGGAAATATCTTGTAAATTTTATAATAGGAGGCAGTTTCCTAAACCTTACAACCAAAGCACAAGCATTGAAAAAATAGAGAAATGGGAATGCCTCAAAATTAAACACTTTTGTGAATCAAAGAACTTCGTCAAGAAAGTAAAAAGACAGCCTACACAATGGGAGACGATGTTTGGAAACGCTGTTATCAGATAAGGGTCTAGTATCCAGAATATATAAAGAGATTGTGCAGCTCAACAACAAAAATACAGACAACCCAATTACAAAATGGGCAAAGGACATGAACAGATACTTCTCAGAAGAGGAAATACAAACGGTCAAAAGGCACATGAAAAGATGCTCAACTTCCCTGGCTATTAGGGAAATGCAAATCAAAACCACAATGAGAGATCATCTCACACCCACCAGAATGACCATTATCAATAAAACAGAAAACGACAAGTGCTGGAGAGGATGTGGAGAAAGAGGCACATTTATCCTCTGTTGGTGGGAATGTCAAATGGTAAAACCGCTGTGGAAGACAGTTTGGCGGGTCCTCAAGAAGCTAAGTATAGAACTGCCTTAGGATCCAGCAATACCATTGCCAGGTATCTACTCAGAGGACATGAGGGCAAGGACACAAATGGATATTTGCACAAAAATGTTAACAGCAGCATTATTTACAATTGCCAAGAGACAGAAACAGCCCAAATGTCCATCAAAAGATAAGTGGCTAAACAAACTGTGGTATGTACATACAATGGAGTATTATGCAGCCGTAAGTCAGAATTAAGTTATGAAGTATATAAAAACATGGATGGACCTTAAGGACATTATGCTGAGTGTGATTAGCCAGAAACAAAAGGACAAATACTGAATGGTTTTACTGATATGAACTGATATTAGCGTATGAACTTGGAGAATTTCAGGTGGTAACAGAGACCATCGGGAGATAGAAATAGGGTAGATACTGGGTAATTGGAGCTGAAGTGATACAAATTGTGCAACAGGATTGATTGCAAAAATTCAGAAATGGATAGCACAATACTACCTAACTGTAATACAATAATGTTAGAACACTGAATGAAGCAGAAGTGAAAATGATAGAGGGAGGAGGTTGGGGGCACAAAGGAAATCAGAAGAAAAGAAAGACAATAAAGACTGAGATGGTATAATCTAGGAATGCCTAGAGTATATAATGATAGTGACTAAATGTACAAATTCAAAAATGTTTTGCATGAGGAAGAACAAAGAAATGTCAATGCACGTGTTGAAAACAGATGATAATTCATATTTTAAAACTTTACCTTATGTGTGACTGAAGCAAAAAATGTTTATTTGGTACAAAATTTATATTTTGACCAGTGCATTTCCTAATATAACTTAAGTGAACAGCTTAATTGAACACTGTAAATACATGGAACCTTGAGTAGGGCCTGAGATTTTGTAGGTTTGTTCAGAGTGATGCCTCAATAAATCCCAGAAGGATTTGAACAGTGAATAAAAAAAGTATTTGGAAAGTCCCCTTGGGAGGATGGCAAGGCAAGAAAGGGGGAAAGTTCAACTTCCCCCAAGTGGAGAATTCTTGATATTCTCACAAGCAGTGGGGACAACCAAAGCAATAAAAGCTGAGCCCCCAATCTTGGGGTTTGTTCATATGAACTTCACTCCTCAAAGGATGGGCTAAGCCTACTTAAAATTAGGCCTAAGAGTAACCCAAAGAGAACCTCTTTTGTTGCTCAGATGTGGCCTCCCTCAGCCAACATAACAAGCAAACTCACTGCCCTCCCCCTCTCTATATGGAACATGACTTCCAGGGGTATGGACCTTCCTGGCAACATGGGATAGAAATCCTAGAATAAGCTGGGACTCAGCACGAAGGAACTGAGAAAACCTTCTCGACCAAAAGGGGGAAGAGAGAAATGAGAGAAAATAAAGTGTCAATGGCTGAGAGATTCCAAACAGACTCAAGAGATTATTCTTACATATTAAATAGATATCACCTGTTTGGTTAAGGTGTAATGGAGATGCTGGAGGGAACTGCCTGAAACTGTAGAGCTGTGTTCCCGTAGCCATGTTTCTTAAAGATGATTGTATAATGATATAGCTTTTGCAATGTGATTCTGATTGTGAAAACCTTGTGTCTGATGCTCCTTTTATCTACCTTATTGACAGCTGAGTAAAACATATGGATTAAAAATCAATAAATAATAGAGGGAACAAATGTTAAAATAAATTTAGTAGATTGAAATGCTAGTGATCAATGAAAGGGAGGGGTGAGGGGTATGGTGTGCATGAATTATTTTCTGTTTTCTTTTTATTTCTTCTTCTGAATTAATGCAAATGTTCTAAGAAATTATCGTGATGATGAATACATGACTATGGGATTAAAAAGAATGGTCACACTGTATGTTGATTAGTTTTATTAATAAAAAAATTTTTAAATAAAAAAAGAAAGAAAAAGAAAAAATACATCTGAGAATGTTTGAATGCAGAGGAGACAATATCAACAGAGGGGAAGTGGGGGAGGAGGGACAGAGACTAAACAGGTAGCCACTACTGGACAAGTAGAAATTAACAAATACACATCTTTTAACAGTTTTATTTCCATACACTTTTTTCTGTAATATATACCCTTACTCTGTGAAGAAAATTATTCTACCATTCCACAAATGGTCTCAACTCTCTACCCACCTATTCAATGTCTGCTACTGCCAAGCAGCTGAATGAACACTTGCAGTAGAAAAGCACCCAAAAGCACTGACTAATTACTTTAAATTCAAATCTAAAACAAGGACTCAACACTTGCAATCCTACCATATTTAACTACAGTATTTGTTTTCTACCCCTCCCAAATGATTATTTTCCTCCTTTTCTGCTTTTCTCAAATATCCTACACCATACTCTTCTCCCCCTATAGCTTCCAGCCAGATGACCTTACTCATACTTCACTGAGCAAACAGGAACAATAACATAGAAAGTCCCCTTTCCTCCCAATACCAAAACTACTTTGCCTCTGGACCTATTCTCTGGCATCCCTATTTCTATGAATGAAATTTCCTTGCTAGGAAATACATACATACAGCTGGCCCCTTCTTGTCATTCAGATCTGAATGAGGTCATTCCTGACCACCCAATCCAAAATAGCCATCTAGTTACTCTCAAATACTAAAAATTAAAATAATCATCTACTTGGCACTATGACTGAGATTTTCTCATTTATATATTTATTGTCTATCCCAGTTAGTAGAAGCTCCATTTGAAAGCAGAGACCAGTTCTACTTCCATACATAGTTTTTTCTGACACCTAAAATAAATGCTCAATAAATACAGGGCATAACTACATACCAGGGTATGACTCCATTCATAAAGTTCAAAACAGGCAAAACTAATAATCAGTAATATTAGAGTTTAGAAGTGACCCTTAGAGGGTAGTGTAGTGTTCTGTTTCTTGTTTCCCTTTGTTAAAAGTTCACTCAACAGCACACTTATAATTGATTTGTTTTTGTGTAATATTTTGTACTTCAATAAAAGTTATGGAAAATGGCAGGTAAGTTAAACAACAAAAAAGTATGTCCAACTATCTGCTCTGTACTTTTTTACCTTTAAGAATTTTATCTTAGAACTCAAATATGAGACACAGAGGAACTAGAAAGAGTACAGCAAACTAAACCAAAGCAATGAGAAAGACTAAAGACTAAAATAGAAATAAATGAAAGAGAACATTTTCAAAAATAGAGAAAATTTATAAAACCAAAAGTTGGTTCTTTGAAAAGAGCAGTAAAATCAACAAACCATTAGCTAGACTGACAAGGAAAAATGAGGACACAATAATTAAAATCAGAAATGAAATGGGGGACATTACTGACCACACACCACACGCCACACACACACACACAGAATATAAAGGATATAAGATACTATGAACAGGTGGCGTGGCGGAAACGGGTGCCGCGGCGAACCTGGTACCGATCTGACAAGATCAGAACTACAGGAGAATGGACAGTGAGGTACAGAGAGATGGAAGGATCTTGGATTTGATTGATGATGCTTGGCGAGAAGACAAGCTGCCCTATGAGGACGTTGCAATACCACTGAATGAGCTTCCTGAACCTCAACAGGACAATGGTGGCACCACAGAATCTGTTAAAGAACAAGAAATGAAGTGGACAGACTTGGCCTTACAGTACCTCCATGAGAACGTTCCGCCCATTGGAAATTGACACCTGGCTCCTTTTTCACCAACAGTTTTTTATGTTTGTTTTAGTACATTGATACATGTAATTTTCTTTCTGTTTCCTAACTCAGATCTTCTAGTGATAAATTACCACTCAGAAATGTATATCTACTTTGTATGTGGCAGCAAACAATGTGAAAATGTTCACTGGATGCGAAACTGAGGTTCCTCAGAAATGTTGAATATTTGACTGTTTGGATTTGACCGTGACTGGTTAAACATTTGCCTTTAACTCTGATTTTGTCTCAGGATCTGGCACTTTCCACTACTTCTCTGTGTCACATGATGCCTGTGATGGGAAAGGCAACGACAGAGGAAGTTGGCAGTGCGGATCATTGCCTCATGTGTTCCCACCTGGAGAGTTCTGAGTGGACATGCAATTAGCCTGTGAATATTATAGAGATATAGTTATCCTACTCACTGATTATTGGGATCCCTACGATTCCCCATGGTAGTTTTAAGCTTTGGATGAGTTTACATATTAAAAAATCTGACAGTTACCTCTGCTCTCCCTATAACTTCCTTTGGTGTTGCTGGAAAGGATCTTGTGTTAAATGGACAACTAGTCTTGTCTAGTGTTCTAGTTTACAAGCTGCCGGAATGCAATATGCCAGAAATGGAATGGCTTTTAAAAGGGGGAATTTATTAAGTTGCACATTTATAGTTATAAGGCCGTGAAAATGTCCAAATTAAAGCAAGGATATAGAAATGGCCAATCTAAAGCATCCAGGGAAAAATACCTTGGTTCAAGAAGAATAATGACATTCAGGGATTTTCTCTCAACTGGAAAGGCACATTGCTAGCTTTCTCTTCTGCCTTCTTGTTTCATGAGGCTTCCCCAGGGGCATTTTCTTTCTTCATCTCCAAAGCTCTCTGGCTGTATTTGGCTAGAAAACTTTTTCCAAAATGGTTGCCTCTTAAAGTAAGCAAACCCCACCTTGAATGGGTATCAAAAGTTAGCCACCCACAATTGGGTGGGTCACATCTCCATGGATAATCAAAAAACTCCCCCTAGCAAATATCGAATCAGGATTAAAAGGACGTGGCTTTTCTGGGGTACACCACAGATTCAAACTGGCACATCTAGTAAAAGCATTTATTTCTTTATAGAGCCCTTTCAAATATAACCAAAGCACCATGGAAACAGTACTTAATTATATATTTGTATAAGAAGTTGTACTTTGTAGAACATAACATGTATATTATTTCCTGGAATTATTAGTCTATATTAAGTGGTGTCTTATTCCCTAACCGGGCTGTAAACTCTTTGTAGGAGGAGGCCTAGATTTATACTTCTGTATGGCTCACTGCTAAACAGAACATTGAGTAATTGAAATCTCATTCCTCATCTAAAAAAAAAAAACAAAAACAAAAAGATACTATGAACACAAATTAGACACTCTAGATGAAATGGACAAGATCCTAGAAACACTCAACAACCTGCACTGACTAAAAGAAACAGAAAAATCTCAATAGGCCAATTACAAGTTAAGATCTTAAATCAGTAATCAAAAACTCACAACAAAGAAAAGCCCAGGACCAGAAGGCTTCTTCCAATTAAACTGTCACTGCAGATTTAAATGACAAAAACAAAAACTTGAGGAAAATTCCTCATTATCTCAGATTTTAAAGTGGTAAGTAAATACTTTTAGATATGCGTATAAGGATTATCAAGGTCACTGGACATGGTTAATAAACTATCTTAGAGTCTAGGTCATACTTATTGTACTCAAAAACAATTCCAGCATTTATTCCATGGTTTTCTGCCTCCTATCTCAAAAAAGTACCTTAGCCCAAAAGAACTAAAAATAGGGATTTGAACAGATAATTGTATACCAATGTTCAGAGTAGCAAATTCACAACAGGCAAAAGGTGGAAGCAACCCAAATATCCATCAAGAGATGAGTGAGTTCTAAGAAATGATCATGATGATGAATAATATACAACTATGTGATGATATTGTGAGTTATCGATTATACATCAAGAATGGAAGGACCATATGGTAAGAATGTTTGTGTTTATATGCTGTTATGTTTAATAAATTTTAAAAAGATGAATGAATTTTAAAAATGTGGTATACATTTACAATAAATATTATTCAGTCATAAAAAGGAATGTACCTTGAAGACATCATGCTGAGAGAAATAAGCCAGACACAAAAGGACAAACACAGTATGACTACACTTACTCCAAATAACTAGAATAAGCAAATTTAGAGACAGAAAGACCAGAGGTTATGAGGGGCAGAAAGGAGGAAGAAATGGAGAGTAACTGTTTAATAGGTACAGAATTTCTGTTTGGGGTGATTAAAACATTTTGGTAATGGAAGGTGGCGATGCTGGCACAACATTGTAAATGCAACTAAAGCCACTAAATTGTACATGTAAAAATGCGTAAATGGGGTAATATACATATACCACAAAAAACGAAAAAAAAAAAAAAAACCCTGAAATTATCAAATATAAGAATTCACTGAATATAATCTTCTAAACATAGTGTATTTTTTCAAGGTCCACCCTTTTCCCACTTACACAATTGAGCTAATGTAAGTGACCTAACTCTCTAATTACAAGGACACTAATTCATCACAATTCCATGAAGCTAACTCATAAGTAGTCATCATACTTTATTTTTAAAACCACTTATAGAAATTGATCTAAACCTTTTTCACATTTTCCTTTCTAAAACAAAGATTTCCTTCTAATTGAGCTTTTTCATTCCTCCCCATCACGGCAGCACAAGCTGCTCCACATTCTTTTTCATTGTTAATATAAGGAAGATTAAGAGCTAGTTAGAAAACTAAAAATGATAAAGACTAATTCAGGATTTAAACAACCACAGATTACCTTTAGCAACGTCGGTTAAATGCCATGAGGAGAAAGAATCAGATCTAGATATCTTACAGATGGCAAAGTATAGTCCAACATGTCTACTTAAGTGATCAGAGTGGTATCACAAATGAGTGAGAGGGTGCAGTGGTAGTTTCGCAGAATTCTCGCCCACAATGAGGGAGACCCAGGCCCCCATATCTCTATCTCTCTCTCTCTCTCTCACAGGCACGCACACGCATGCACAGCAACTGAGAGCCCCGCCCCATCAAGATAGCAGAGTGAAATACTTCAGTGTTCCTTCCCCCCACAGCAGCTCTTAACCAGTAAAAACTGGCAAACATCTTCCTCAAAACTCCAGAAAAAAATTTTAAGGCGTGCAGAAACAGGGCCTGCATCAAATCAATTTTAAAAGGCTATTTAAAAGAGGTAGGATCTCCTGATACCTTGACTAGGCCTTCCCCCAACCCTCATCAGCTCAGAGACCAGTCAGTCCACACTCAGAATACAGATTCCAGGTCCCTGTTCCAGAAGGAGTAACACTAGTGCACATGTTAGGAGCTTTATACTTCTAGCCCAATCTGTCTAGCAGTGGCCCAAGGAACTCACCATCCCAGAACTTGCCCTGACACAGCAGCTCATGAACTCTCCTGCAGAATGCTGTGGAACAGCAGTCATGTCATGCTATCTGGGCAAAGAGAATGTGGCTATAGGACATACAGTGCAGTACCCAAGACACCTTGAGGAACTCTTTCCTAGGAAGAGAGGACATTTTTATCAGTTTAAATGGGGGAATTCCTAGGACCACATGTACATGTGGAAGACATGACAATGCACAGAAAGGATCAAGGACGCCCCTAAGGTTTAGACCTGGAGCTCTTCTCAAAACTCATTTTAATGGATAAACCCTGAAGAGGACTCCCACAATGGAATTTAATGCTAGGAAGCTGGAGATTAGGTCAATAACTTTGGTTAGACAGATAACCACCTGAAAATTTGCAAGAGCTATTTGTTCCATGATTTTATCTTTAAAAATATATATATATATTTTTTTCTTAAGATTGGGGGGCACAGATCCGTAACTGGAATAAGTGCTAGAATTCTTGAAGAAGTACCTGCAAAGCCTCACGTAAGAAGTTTTTTTTAATAGATATGATTCCCAAGCCCAATCTATTCCAATTGTCTTGAATCAATGGGGAAAGTCAGGAAACAGTTTGAAATTTAATTTGTATCTGTGATTTGAGAACCATCGTTCTGCAAAAACCCCATAAAGAAACCACTCAAAAGGAGATTGGTAGGTTGCACAGAGATAAACAAATGCTGGTGGCTATAAATATACTAAGTATGTGATGTAAATAACAAAGATTCAATCATAAAAATCTTATAGCAGCCTTCTTCCTGTAAGGGAAGCAATTACAGAAAGCAAGTGCAGAAAGTTAGAACCAGACCTCTAAGAAATAAAGGAAATATTGTTGTCAGACCTACTAAACAGAAAACAGCACTTAAGGTGTTTCCCTTCAATGTTCATAAAATACCTTATGCTAGAGTGCCACTTTTGCCGCATTCAAAGCAACCCCATCGTCTATCATTGCCTCTGGGTCTCATACGGTGCATACTACTTACTACCCATTCACCTAGTAACTAAACACTGGGAGAGCGCCACACAGCTTCGCATCCGGATCATGTTTCCCCGAAGCAGCCAAGTCTCCCACCAACACCTCTGAAGTCTAAAAAAAACACGATGCTCCCTACCACAAGTAGGGGTGGGGGCTCGCCGAGAGCGCCAGAGTACAAGATAAGCGTGGTGGGGAGTCAGCATCACCGCGCCCCACCGCGGCAAGTCCAACGCTCTAGTTCCAAGCCGCCGCGACCCCAGACAATGGAGTTTTCCCGCCTCCTCGGGGCCCCGCCCCCTATTCCACTAAGGGCGGAGAAGCAAACTTACGCACACAAGACCCCGCCCACCGAAGGGTCCGCCCACTCCCGACCCCAGCTTCTTTCCTCGTGCAGGGTTCTCTTTTGGCGCCAAATCTCTGTTGGTTATTTTCCCGGGTTGCCTGGAGACGCTAACCCGAGGCGCGCGCCAGGAGTGCGGAGACAGTAGGGGAATGAGGGCAGGACAGCGCACCGGAGCCCCGCCTACCCGCCGACAGCCCCCGGCCAGGGGAGGAAGGAGAGGGGCAGGCGATGGAGACAGCCGCCGATGCCCCCGGCAAGATGGCGGCTGCGAAAAGCGGGGCAGGGGGCGCCAGCCGACAGGCGTTACCGCTAATGCGCGAGGCTCTCAGTAAACATGGGCTTCTTTAGTGCTCAGGTCTCCCCGAGGAGCTATGGCGCCTCATGGGAAGTACTTCCAACCACCGGTCTGTCCCTCCCGTGGACCTCTGTCCGCCACCCCCTCCCCGCGTACTGGCCAGTGCCTCCAGCTCTCCACGGTCCCGCTTACTTGTCGGCGGGAACCAACTCCGCAGCGATGGCGGCAGTGGCTGTGGACTCTGCAGCCATCGTTTCCCTGAGGCGATGTACCAGCGGGCGGAATGGAGCCTGTGAGGAAAACACAGATTTGGGAAGCGAGACACTTAAACACGGATAGAAAATGGCAGATTGGAGACCCCGCGCGGCTGGGGCCCTCTTATATACCAGGGCCCTTCTCCCCGCCCATCCACTTCCGGGCCCTCCCCTTCGAGTTTAAAGGGCCAGGGCTCGGTCCTTGTCTAACCGTAGGAAACCCCACCTCCGCTGGATAACTCCGTGGGGTACCTTCCCTCCCAGGCTCGCTTTCCCCCAAAAAAGTGCAATTTCCTCCTTCTCTAGCAAGTCGTGTAAAAGCAGAATCGGAATCTTGGGACTACAACTCCTGACAAGGCGCCAGCCAGTGGCTTCGGCAGAAGGGGAAGCCCGTGCAGCTCTGTATGTTTAGTGCGAGTAGCTGAGGGTCTCCTTCAGCCCTGGATACTTGGGTAGGTAACTGAGACCTTCTGTCCTTCTTCTCGGTCGTAACGGATGGACACGCAAGAGCGGAGCACCGGTAAAGCTGCAACGGCTAGAACTGATCTTAGTGAGGGACGCGTGGCTTGGAGCCGCAGCAACAACTGACGCACATAATACAGTTCTAGGATTGGTTGCAGCTGAAGCTACCGCGCTTGATTCAAAGCTCAAAGTGACCGCGAGAAGCGGGTGGCTCCTCCTTCCGGACCCGCCCCTTTCGGCTGGCCCAATCCGCTGACGCCATCCTCAGGCTCTACCCAAACTCCAAATCAGATTGGCTCTAAGTCTTCACGTCCACTCTTAGAGCTATGGTTTATCGCGTTCCTACTGAGTGCGGAGGTGCTGTGCTTAGATCCTTTAAAACTATTAGCTGATTTTTTTAAATCTCGACAACAACACTGCTTGTGAGATCGGTATTAGCCTCATTTCGTAGAAAAAGAAACCCAGTTTCAGTGAAGGTGTGACTTCCTCAGCAAGTTGCAAGACAAGTCGGTCATTGAAAACAATGCAGTGAACCCCATTCCCGCATCTGGCTAAGTGGAGCGTAGCAGGCAGCATGAAATGGCTGCTCCTCCACCTGGGGCATCATCAAGTCCCTTCCACCACGGCCCTGTGTCCAGTGATCAGAACAGAGGTTCTCTTTCCGTCCAGGATCTTGCACGCTGGCTGAGAAATATACCTAGGGAGGATTATTATTTCAGTCTGTCAAGGCTCAGGCGGCTTGAAATCGTTGAGGCTATGGAGCTGGGCCTGAAAGTGCCAGTTCTCGTGGTAAACAGACGTGGGCTCCTCAATTATTTGTACAATTACCTGAGCCAATACATTTAATCCCCTAAAGTTAAACGCAAAATGATTCAACATTAATATACACCTTTAAGGGTACTGTGAAAATTAGAATTAATGCTCACTAGAACAAGTCGCATTGTGTCTGGCTTGTGCTAAGCACTCACAAATTACCACTACAGTCTGATAACATGGTAGCTGGAGGAATGGAACAGGGCTTTTTCTCAGGCCTAACACAAGCCCAGTTACTTGTGTAATCCATTATCTGTTAAACGAATATTCACTGAGCACCTATGATGTGAAAGGCTCTGTTCTGGGCCCAGGGACAAAAGACATGGTCTCTGCCTTTAAGGAACTCAATATTAAGATAAATATATTTGAAAATATATTAAAATATATTTTAAATTCATCCACTTCCCTCAGTCTTTACTTCCACTACTGTAATCCAGGCCTAGTCACCATAATCCCTTGCCTGTAGTACTGCGTAACTTCTGGTCTCCACTTTACCCTCTCCAACCATTCTCCAGAAAAATCTTTTAAAAATGTACATGGAGTGGGCCATGGTGGCTCAGTGGCAGAGTTCTCACCTGCCATGCTAGAGACCTGGGTACAATTCCCATTGCCTGCCCATGCAAAAAAAAAAAAAAGTACATCATGTCATGTCATGTCACTCCCCTTCAATAGCTTCTTATGGCTCTTAGAAGAAACACTGAGCTCCTTATCGTTGCCTACAAGAACCTACATGTTATTTTAAGTGTTAAAACTGAAAGGATTATATAACAACATAGTGAAGTAGGGAGAAGAGTTCTAGCTCAAATGTGGGAAAATACAGAAGAATGACGACGATTAGCTTTGAATTTCATATTGTATAATAAATAGTAGATGCTCTGTGGTTGTTTTTAGATATTCCTTATTTTTAAGGTACCATAAATTGTCTTTTATTGTTGCAGTTTTTGAAGTATGTAGTTCTTTACATGTTTTGATTAAAGTTTTATCAACTACAATTTTTCAGTTAGATTATTATCAATAAATCAATTATGATTAAAAATGAAATAAAATTTAAAAAGGATTCTACATGTTCTGGCCTCTCCAAATTCATTTCATATTAACCTTCATTCACTATACTTCAACCATGCTGGTCTCCTTTCTGTTTCTCAAACTATCCAAACCCTTTCTAACTCCAGTGTCTTCCTACCACACTACCTAGAAAGCTCTTTGGCCAGTACTTGAAATGAGACCTCATCTCACATGTTACCTCCAAAAAGGCCTTCCCTGACCACTCAATCAAAATTAGTTTATTTCTTTCACTGTACTGATCAATATCTATAGTTACTATTTCTGTATTTATTATAACCCCTTCTAAGTATATAGGCTTCACGTGATCTTTTGTGTCTTATTTATAGCTAAATCCTCATTCATACAACAGATATCCAAATGAACTTCCTAAATAAATAAAGCAATCATAATATAATCATAACTAGAACTAGAAAGAAGATTACTTATTCGTTTCCTGGCCCATGCATCCAATGGGGGGGGGGAATATATATAATAAGAAAAGAAACAAACAACATGATTGACAAACACACTGAAGGCTTTTTGAGTCGGACAGCACAAAATAACTGCAAAAGGGCTGGACCCAAGGTTCTGGGAAGATGGCAGAATAGAGGGTTCCTGGAAGATGGTGAAATAGGATAGGTCAAGTTCACCCCTACTCCAAGGAACAGGTAGAGAAGGGATGGGAAGGTGACTAGGACAACTGTTTCAGGGTGTAAGTGACCCAGAAAGATCTTCTACACCACATAGGGAGGCCCTGGTTACAAAAGCTGAAGATACAGAGAACTGGAGACGATCCAACTGGTGCAAACTGTCTAACACACCCCTTTCTAAATGGAAGCCTGGAACCCTCAGGAGTGCATGAACGAGGAGGACTCTACCTCTGATTCCCCCACTCCACAACCTGCTCCTGTGCTCCAAGGTTGACCTGAGCTGCACCACATACCCACAGCCCCTGCACTGTACCTCTACCAGCCCCCCAACACACACCTCATACTCAAAGGCACCAGCATTCCTAACCTGCGCCTATACCTGTGCTGCAACAAGTTACTTCACTGTCGTGCCCCACATTCTGCTCGACGTCCATCCTGCAAATTCAAAGCTTTAGACTACTGAAGGAAGTCAATTTACAAAGTAAACCAATCAAGATATTTATATGTGGTGAAGGCAACAGAAGATCATTAAGCATATCAGCAGACAGATACAGCCCAGCCTAATGACCAAATTGAAACACCAGAAGAGACACACACTTTGGAACAACTAGTCAAAGAAGTTTGTATAATTCTACTAAATAAAATAAATAGGATGGCTAATTACATAAAGAAGATCAAGAAACTAGAAGAGCATAGAGAGGAATTTGAAAAAACAAAATAGCAGATATCACAGAAATTAAAAATGCTTTAGGCCAAATAAAAAATATACTCAAGACACACAACAACAGATTGGAAGAGGCAGAAGAAAGAATAAGCAAACTAGAGGACAGGACAAATTGATTTCAAACACTCAAAACAACAAATGACAAAAAAGATGGAAAAATTTGAGTTGGATCTCAGGGAAATGATGGACAAAATAAAGCACTCAAATATAAGAATCATTGATGACACAGAAGAAGAGAAGAACAAAAGGCTAGGAAGATTAGTTGAGGATATAATGGGGGAGATTTTCCCAACCCTTATATAGGACAAGAACACACAAATCAAAGAAGCCCAACAAACTCCAAATAGAATAAATCCAAATAAGCCTTCTTCAGGACACATACTAACCAGTCAGTCAAATGTTAAAGAGAAACAGAAAATCCTGAAAGCAGCGAGAGAAAACAATCTACTACATACAAGGGAAACCACATAAGACTGAGTTCAGAATACTCAATTGGCACTATGGAGGTGAGAAGGCAATGGTATGATATATTTAAGATCCTAAATCTTAAGAGAAAAAGAGAAAGTCTTCCAGTCAAGAATTCTGTACCCAATCAAATTGCCATTTGAAACTGAGGGAGAGATTAAAATTTTCACAGACAAACAAATCCTGAAAGAATTTGTCAAAAATAGAACAGCCCAATAAGAAATACTAAAGGGATTTTCTGCCAGTTAAAAAAAAAAAAAGAGGGCGGGCCGCGGTGGCTCAGCGGGCAAGAGTGCTTGCCTGCCGTGCCGGAGGACCCCGGTTCGATTCCCGGCCCCAGCCCATGTAAAAAACAAACAAACAAACAAAATATAATAAAACAAGAAAATGTTTAAAAATGTTTCCCTTTCTTCCATCCTTCCTTCCTTCTCTGTCTTTCCTTCCTTTAAAAAAAAAAAAAAGACAGGAGAGGGAGAAGGGTGCAAAATTGAAGAGTATCAGCAAGGGTAACCTAAAGGATAAAAATAGATAAAGGGAAAAGAATATATAGATCTGATAAACAAAATCCAAAGGATAAGGAAGTGGATTCAAGAAATGCCTATATAATAACTTTGAATGTTAACAGACTAAACTTAACAATTGAAAGATACAGATTGGCAGAATGGATTAAGAAATATAATCCAGATACATGCTGCTTACAAGAGACTCATCTTAGACACAAGAATACAAATAGATTGAAAGTGAAAGAATAGAAAAAGATGTTCCATGCAAGTTGTAACCAAAAGAAAACAGGAGTAGCTATATTAATATCAGACAAAATAGACATTAAATGTAAAGACATCATAAGAGACAAAGAAAGGCCACTAATAATAAAAGGGACAATTCACCAAGAAGAAACGATGATCATAAATTTTTATGCTCCCAATTAAGAAGCTCCAAAGTACATGAGACAGACATTGGCAAAACTGAAGGCAGCAATAGAGATTTCAACAATAATCGTAGGAGACTTCAATACACCACTCTCCTCTGTAGATAGAACAACCAGACAGAGGATCAACAAAAAATAGAGAAGTTAAACAACTTCACAAATGAATTAGACCTGAATGTATTTAATACCACTGAGTTGTATGCTTGAAAGTGGTTAAAATAGGAAGTTTTGTGTTGTATATATTTTACTACAATAAAAAAACAACAACATGGAGATAATGGAATTTAGTTCCTCTTCCAGAGTAGCTAGTAAATAGCCAGGAACAATACAGAACAACTGCTAGGACCACGTCAGTGACTGGGACACACAATGTACACCAGTCTGGACAAGCTAGACTGCAATCCCACGCAGAACTGTGAGTCCCCCAAGCCACAGAGGCTGGTGCCCCACCCCCACAGGCTGGTTCCTGGAGGGGAAAGGAAAGAGACTTCACTAGCAGCAAGGGGCTTAGCTCAACCAAGCTCCAATTGCAGAATTAATCAACAAATTCTGACTACTGGAAATAGGCCCCCAGCTCAGATAAACCTTGAATAAAGGCCAAAGGTGCTAGTAGTTTTTGCCCTGGCACAGAGGAGGCGGGGGGCGGGGGGGGAGCCACAGAGATTGTTTGCATTGGGCAGTCCAAAATACTTGAAAAGGACTAGACCCTAAAAAAGAGGGGGGGGACACATAGAACCTGGAGATACAAAGAGCGACATACCAACTTAAGCTCTTGATTAACAAACCCTAGGAATGGGGTCCTGCTCTGAAAAGATTTTCTTTTTCTTTGTTTCTACTACTTAACAGCTCATTACATAGAAAAGGTGTATCCTGCTGTTGTGGGGTGTAATGTTCTATAAATGTCTGTTAAGTCTAGCTTATTTATTGTATTGTTCAAATTCTCTGTTTCTTTATTGATCCTCTGTCTAGATGTTCTGTCCATTGATGAGAGTGGGGAATTGAAGTCTCCAACTATTATGGTAGATGTGTCTGTTTCTCTTTTCAGTGTCTGCCTCATATATTTTGGAGCATTCTGGCTCGGTGCATAAATATTAATGATTGTTATGTCTTCTTGTTGAATTGTTCATTTTATTAATACATAGTGTCCTTCTTTGTTTCTTTAAACTGTTTTACATTTGAAGTCTAATTTGTTGTATATTAGTATAGCTATTCCTGCTCTTTTCTGATTGTTATTTGCATGAAATATCTTTTCCCAACCTTTCACTTTCAACCTATGTTTATCCTTGGGTCTAAGATGTGTTTCCTGTAGACAGCATATAGATGGGTCTGGGAAAAACACAAAGTCTAGAGGCTTCATAGGAAAGTCTGTCAACCTGCTGGGTCTCACCCTCCAGAAAAACTGATGCAGGTGACTGTTTCCTCTTGAGAGGAGGCCAGTCTGGTCTGGGAAAATATGACTGGGGTCTATAATATCTGAGTAGAACCTTCTAAAAAAGAAAAAAAAAGGCTCCATATAGGCAGGGGAGGAAACAGAAAAACAGGAAAAGAAAAATTCAGATCCATTAAATAAACCCTATGCTAGAGGTCTAGAATAAGCTGAATCGAATGTCAAAGAATAGATAGAGAACACAACCATCCAGCAAGAAAATCTTAGGTAAAATTGTGAAAACAATCTCCAGAATAAAATAATTAAGTAAATCAAATGCCTAGATCCAGCAAAAAATAATGAGTCATACTAGGAAAATTGAAGATATTTTTCAATTTGGTTTGTCAAAGGAACAAAATGATTCAAATAAATTACATGAGTTGAAACAAATAATTAAGGATGTTCGAATAGACGTGGAAAATCTCAACAGAAATAAAATCAACAAGTTGAGGGAGAATATAAAGAAGGCAATGGGTGAACAAAAAGAAGAAATCAAAAGTCTGGAAAAACATATCAGAGAACTTATGGGAATGAAAGGCACAGTAGAAGAGATGGGAAAAAAACAATGGAAACCTACAGTAATAGATTTCAAGAGACAGGAGAAAGGAATAGTGAACTGGAGGACAAAACGTGAAATCTGACACACAAAAGAAAATATAGAGAAAATAAGAGCAGGTACTCAGGGAATTGAATGACAACATGAAGCACATGAACATACATGTTGTGGGTGTCCCAGAAGGAGAAGAGAAAGGAAAAGGAGGAGAAAGACCAAAGGAAGAAATTATCACTGAAAATTTCCCATCTCTTATGAAAGACTTAAAATTACAGATCCAAGTAGTGCAGCATACCCAAAAGAGAATAAATATGAATATACATACTCCAAGACACTTACTAATCAAACAGCAGATGACAAAAAGAAAGAGAGAATTTGTAAAGCATAAAGAGAAAAGCAATCCATCACATACAAGGGAAGCCCAATAAGACTATGTGTAGATTTCTCAGCAGAAACCATGGAAGCAAAAAGACAGTGGTGTGATATATTTAAGATTCTAAAAGAGAAAAACTGCCAACCAAGAATTCATATAACGTCCAAAAGGCAAAATGGTAGAAGAAAGTACTGCCCTTACTAAATATAAGGGATTAAACTTTCCAATCAAAAGACATAGACTGGCAGAATGCAGTCCTATTAAAAAACAGGAACCATCTATATGCTCTCTACAGGAGACACATTTTAGACCCAAGGACAAACATGAGTTGAAAGTAAAAGGTTGGGAACAGTTATTTCAAGCAAACAACAATCAGAAAACAGAGAGAGTAGCTATACTAATATCCAACAAATTAGACATGAAATGTAAAGCAATTAAGAGACAAAGAAGGACACTATATCTTAATAAGAGGAACAATTTAACAAGAAGACATAACAATCATAAATATTTATGCACAGAGCCAGAATGCTCCAAAATACATGAGGCAAAAACTGAAAAGAGAAATAGACACATCTACCACAATAATTGGAGACTTCAATTTCCCACTCTCATCAATGGTTAGAACATCTAGACAGAGGATCAAAAAAGAAACAGAATTTGAATAATACAATAAACGAACTAGACTTAACAGACATTATAGAACATTAAACCCCACAAAAAGCAGGATACACCTTTTTCTCAAGTGCTTATAGATCATTCTCAAGGATAGATCTTTGAGTCACAAAGCAAGTCTCAATAAATTAAAAAAAGATTGAAATCATACAAATCACTTTCCTGGATCATAAAAGAACAAAGCTGGAAATTAGTAACAGGCATGAGGCCCAGAAAATTCACAAATATGTGGAGGCTCAACAATACACTCTTAAACAACCAGTGGATCAAGGAAGAAATTACATGAGAAATCAGTAAATATCTCAAGATGAATGAAAATGAAAACACAACATATC
Organism: Tamandua tetradactyla; assembly: GCF_023851605.1. NCBI lineage: Eukaryota > Metazoa > Chordata > Mammalia > Pilosa > Myrmecophagidae > Tamandua > Tamandua tetradactyla. Next base: position 177,655,193 of record NC_135328.1, read on the forward strand.
AAAATTTATGGGATGCAGCACAGGCAGTGCTAAGAGAAATTTATTGCCTTAAATGCCTATATCATAAAAGAAGAAAGGGCAAAAATAAAAAAATTAACTGTCCACTTGGAAGAACTAAAGGAAGAACAGCAAACTAACCCCAAAGCAAGCAAAAGGAAAGAAATAATGAAGCTTAGACTAGAAATAAATGAAATTGAGAACATGAAAGCAATCAAGGAAATCAACAAACCAGAAGTTGGTTCTTTGAGAAAATTGATAAAAAATTGATGGACCCTTAGTAAGGTTGACAAAAAGAAAAAGAGGATGCAAATAAATAAAATCAAAAATGGAAAAGGATACATAACCACTAGCCTCACAGAAGTAAAGAAGGTAATAAGAGAATACTATGAGCAACTTCATGCTAATCAACTAGACAATGTAGGTGAATGGAAAACTTCCTAGAAAGGTATGAACAACCAATATTGACTCGAGAAGAAATAGATGACCTCAACACACCAATCACAAGTAAAGAAGTCATCAAAATGCTCCCAAAAAAGGAAAGTACAGGACCAGATGGCTTCACACGTGAATTCTACCAACAATTCAAGAAAGAATTTGTACCAATCCTGCTCAAACTCTTCAAAAAAAATTCTTGCAAATTATATCCAGCAGCACATTAAAAGAAATATACACCGTGACCAAGTGGGATTTATTCCAGGTATGCAAGAATGGTTCAACATAAGAAAATCAATTAATGTAATACACCTTATCAAAAAATCAAAGCAGAAAAGCCACATTATCATCTTGATTGATGCAGAAAAGGTATTTGACAAAATTCAACATCCTTTCCTGTTGAAAACACTTCAAAGGATAGTAATACAAGGGAACTTCTTCAACATGATAAAGGGAATATATGAAAAAGCCACAGCTAACATCATCCTCAATGGGGAAAGACAGAAAGCTTTCCCCCTAAGTTCAGGAACAAGATGAGGATTCCACTGTCACCATTGTTACTCAACATTGTGTTGAAAGTTTTAGCCAGAGCAATCAGACAAGAAAAAGAATGCAAGGCATCAAAATTGGAAAGGAAGAAGTAAAGCTCTCACTGTCTGCAAATGATATGATACTACATGTCAAAAACCCCTCAAAAAAACCCACAGTGAAACATCTAGAGCTAATAAATGAGTACAGCAAAGTGGCAGGTTACAAGATCAACACTCAAAAATATGTAGTGTTTCTGTATGCTAGTAATGAACAATCTGAGGAGGAAATAAAAAAAAATTCCATTTACAATTACAACCAAAAAAATAAAATACTTAGGAATAAATTTAACTAAGGATACAAAAGACCTATACAAAGAAAACTACAAGAAATTGCTAAAAGAAATCACAGAAGACCTAAATAAATGGAAGGGCATACCGTGTTCATGGGCTGGAAAACTAAATATACTTAAAATGTCAATTCTACCTAAATTGATGTATAGATTCAATGCAATACCAATTAAAATCCCAAAAACTTACTTTGCAGAAATAGAAAAACCAGTAACCAAATTTGTCTGGAAAGGCAGTGTGCCTAAATTGCTAAAAATATCCTGAGGAAAAAAATGAAGTCGGAGGTCTCACACTACCTGATTTTAAGGCATATTATGAAGTTACAGTGGTCAAAACAGCATGGCACTGGTATAAAGATAGATATACTGAACAATGGAATCGAATAGAGTGTTCAGATATAGACCCTCTCATTTATGGACAATTGATCTTTGATAAGGCAGTCAAGCCAACTCACCTGGGACAGAACAGACTCTTTAATAAATGATGCTTGGAGAACTGGATATCCACATGCAAAAGAATGAAAGAGGATCCATATCTCACACCATATACAAAAATTAACTCAAAATGGATCAAACATTAAAGCTAAGACCATAAAACTTTTAGAAGAAAATATACAGAAATATCTCATAAAACTTGTAATAGGAGGCAGTTTTCTAGATCTTACACCAAAAGCATGAGCACTGAAGAAAGAAATGGATAAATGGGAACTCCTCAAAATTAAACACTTTTGTGCATCAAGGAAATTTGTCAATATAGTAAAAAGGTAGCCTACACAATGGGAGGCAATATTTGGAAATCACATATCATATAAGCATCTAGTATCCAGGATATATAAAGAGATTGTTCAACTCAACAACAAAAAGACAACTCAATTAAAAAATGGGCAAAGGCATGAACAAACGCTTCTCAGAAGAGGAAATACAAATGGCTAAAAGGCACAAGAAAAGATGCTCAACTTCCCTGCCTATTAGGGAAATGCAAATCAAAACCACAATTAGATATCATCTGACATCCACTAGAATGGCCATTATCAAACCAAAAAAAAGAAAGAAAAAAGAAAATGACAAGTGCTGGAGAGGATGTGGAGAAAGAGGCACACTTATCCACTATTGGTGGGAATGTAAAATGATACAACCGCTGTGTAAGGCAGTTTGGGGGTTCTTCAAGAAACTAAATATAGAATTGCTATATGATCCAGCCATACCATTGCTAGGTATATATTCAGAGGACATAAGGGCAAAGACACAAACAGACTTTTACATACCGATGTTTATAGCAGCATTATTTACAATTGTCAAGAGATGGAAACAGCCCAAATGTCCAGCAACAGATGAGTGGCTAAATAAGCTGTGGTATATACATACAATAGAATATTATGCAGCTGGAAGACAGAATAAAGTCATGAAGCATGTAGCAACATGGATGGACCTTAAGGACAATATGCTTAGTGAAAATAGCCAGAAACAAAAGGACAAATACTGTAAGGTCTCACTGATATGAACTAACGTTAATAAGTGAACTTGGAGAATTTCAGTTAAGAACACAGGTTATCAGGAGATAAAAATAGGGTAGAGATTGGTTTAGTTGGAGCTGAACGAATACAGATTGTGCAACAGGACTGATTGTAAAAATTCAGAAGTGGATAGCACAACACTACCTGATTGTAGCACAATACTGTAAGTACACTGAATGAGGCTGAATATGAGAATGATAAAGGGGAAAGGGCTGGGGACACATATGAAACTAGAAGGGAAGATAGACAATAAAGACTGAGATGATCTAATCTAGGAATGCCTAGAGTATACAATGATAGTAACTAAACATACAAATTAAAAAATGTTTTTGCATGAGGAAGAACAAAAGAATGTCAATATTTCAGGGTGTTGAAAATAGATTATCATATTTTAAAACTTCAACTTCTGTGTGAGACTAAAGCAAGAAATATTTATTCGGTACAAAATTTATATTTTGACCAGCGCATTTCCTAATTTAGCTTATATGGACAGTTTAATTGAACACCCTAAGTACCTGGAACCTTGAATTTGGCATGAGATTTTGTTGGTTTATCCAGGTTAGTATGATGCCCCAATAAGCCCAGAGTGATTTGAACAGTGAATAAAGAAGTATTTGCAAAGTCTCCTTGAGGAAATGGGGAGAAAGGGGGGAAAATGTAACTTCCTCATCTGGAGAATTCCTGCTATTCTTGCAAGCAGTGGAAACAACCAAATCAGTAGAAGAGCCCTCAATCTTAGGGTTTTCCTCTATGAAACTTAACTCCACAAAGGATAGGCTAAGCCTACTTAAAATTAGGCCTAAGAGTTACCCCCAAAGAACCTCTTTTCTTGCTCAGATGTGGCGTCTCTTTCAGCCGACATGGCAAGTGATCTCATTGCCCTCCTGTCTACCTGACTCTCAAGGTTGTAAACCTTCCTGGCAACATGGGTCAGAAATCCTAGAATGAGCTGGGACTTGACATCACGGATTGAGAAAACCTTCATGACTGAAAGGGGGAAGAGAGATATGAGACAAAATAAATTATCAGTGGCTGAGAAATTTCATACAGAGTTGAGAGGTTATCCTGGAGGTTATTCTTACACATTATATAGATATCCCCTTTTTATTCATGGTGTATTAGAGTGGCTAGAGGGAAGTACTTGAAACTGTAGAGCTGTGTTACAGTAGCCATGTTTCTTGAAGATGATTGACTAATAATATAGCTTTCGCAATGTGACTGTGATTGTGAAAACCTTGTGTCTGATGCTCCTTTTATCTATGGTATGGGCAGATGAGTAAAAAAATATGGATAAGAAATAAACAAATAATAGGGAGAACAAAGGTTAAAACAAATTGAGTAGATTGAAATACTAGTGGTCAGTGAGAGGGAGGGGTGTGGGTATAGCATGTATGAGTTTTTCTTTTTTCTTTCTTTTGCTGGAGAGATATAAATGTTCAAAAAAATGATCATGGTGATGAATACACAACTATGTGATGATATTGTGAGGCATTGATAGTAACCATGTCAAGAATGTTTGCATGTCAAGAATGTTTGTATGTTTGTTTTTTGTTTACAATAAAAATATTTTTAAAAATTAAAAAAACATGAGGGAAGTTAAATACTGAGAACTGAATGATAATGAAAATACTACATGTCAAAACTCATAAAATAAATGAAGCTGTCTTTAGATGAAGATTTATAGCTTAAAATAAATGTATCAGGAAACTAGAAAAGTTGAGGGAAAAAAAGCTTACCTGATACATCAACTAATGCAGTTAGAATTAAGAGCACTAGAGACATCCAAAAGAAATAGGGGGGAAAGAAAGAACAAAGATATGTGCAAAAATCAAGAGAGGATAAAAAGAAAAAACAGAGACTAACAAAACAAGAAGCTGGATTACTGAAAAGATTAAAAATGTAGATTAAAATTTTATGTAGATAGAAATACAAAAATAAGGAAAATAGAAGAGGTAACTAGACAAATTTTTATTTTTTTTATTTTGAAGTACTTTCAAACTCATAGGACATTTAGAAAAATAATACACACACAGAGAACGCCAATAAACTCTTATCTCCCCAAATATGCAGATCCTCAACTTTAACATTTTGCCATATTTGCCATATTATTCTAGCTAACTATCCACCAGTCTGTCTATCTCTCTGTCAATCCATTTATCAACTCACTCACTGAGCAGCTGAGTATAGGTTACATACATAAGACTCCTTGGATGCTTAATACTTACATGTACATTTCCTATGAACAAAGATATTCATTTATGTATCCACCTTAAGTGCAGTTACCAAGTTCAAAAAATTAGCATTGATATAAAGCTTAGTGTCTATATTCCAATTTTTTCCTATGTCCCAATAATGTCCTTTTGAGCCTTCACTCTACTCTTGTTAGATCCCATCCAGGATCGTGTATTGCCTTTAATGGTCATTTTTTCTTTAATTGCTTTCCTTTTTTTAAGCTGTGGGAATATATATATGGTAAGCTGACCTAAGAAATCAAATCATGAGGTTAGAAATAGAGCACTAGAGTCATACTAAAGAAACAAGAGGGAAAAAAAGAAAAAAACATGTATAGCAAATTTTTCCATCTCAACCAATCCCAACCACACCATTCAATAGGATTAATCACATTCAGTATGTTGTGGTACACGCACCACTATCTATTAATAAAACATTTTAACTCCCTAAACAGAAATCCTACATTAATTTTGCATTAACTTCCTTTTTCTCCCATACCGCACCACTGGCAAACTGTACCCCAAATTTTCTTTTCAATTACAGTATTAGTCAGGGTTAAATTTAACATCCTAAATTATGGGACTTAAATTTAAATCCTAAATCTGTAACAAACTCACTTGCTTTGATCCAAACTTAACTTCAATAATAATACAAACCATGTTCCTATACCCCTCTGTTGCCCCACTGTTCTAGTTTGCCAGCTGCTGAAATGCAATATACCAGAAACGGAATGGCTTTTAACAAGGGGAATTTAATGAGTTGCTGGTTTACAGTTCTAAGGCCAAGAAAATGTCCCAATTAAAACAAGTCTATAGAAATGTCCAATTTAAGGCATCCAAGGAAAGATACCTTGGTTCAAGAAGGCCAATGAAGTTCAGGGTCTCTCTCTCAACTGAGAAGGCACATGGCGAACACAGTCAGGGCTTCTCTCTCTGCTGGAAGGGCATATGGTGAATATGGCATCATCTGCTAGCTTCCGGTTTCACGAAGCTCCCCAGGAGGCATTTTCCTTCTACATCTCGAAAGGTCACTGGCTGGTGGACTCTCTGCTTCATGGTGCTGCAGCATTTTCTGCTCTGCTCTCTCTGAATCTCTTTCTCCAAAATATTCCCTCTTTTATAGGACTCCAAAAAACCAATGAAGACCCACTCAAATGGGTGGAGACATGTCATCCCCTAATCCAGTTTAACAACCATTCTTGACTAAATCACATCAACCAGGGAGATGATCTCATTACAGTTTCAAACATACAGCATTGAATAGAGATTATTCTACCTTTACGAAATGGGATTTATATTAAAACATGGCTTTTCTTAGGGGGCATACTTCCTTTCAAACCAGCACACCCACCTTTCCGTAGTTCTCTTCACAATTACATGTTTAGACACTGTGAGTTCAAAACCACTGACATATCATTACTTTTTCTGCATTTGCATTTTAGAGCATGCAGGAAATAAAAAGTGGAGTTACAAACCAAAAATACAATAGTACAATAGTATTGGCATTTATATTTACCATAGTCATTAACCGTATTGAAGAACTTTATTCCTTCATGCATTTCAAACTATTTTCTATTAGCATTTCTTTTTAACCTCCTAAGGGTGACAAATTCCCCCACCTTTTATGTATCTGGGAATGTCTTAATCTTGCCCTCATTTTTGAAGGACTTTGCCAGATGTAGAATTTTTGATTGGCAGTTTTTTTCCTTTCAGCACTTTAAAATATGTCATCCCACTGCCTTCTTGCCTCAATGGTTTCCAATGAAAAATCAGCACTTAATCTTATTGAGGCTCCTTTGTATATGACACATTGCTTCTCCACTAAGGCTTTCAAACATGTGTCTTTATCTTTGGCATTTGATCGTTTAAGTTCAATATGCCACATCATGACTCTATTTATGTTTATCTTATCTGGAGTTAGTTGAGCATCTTGGATGTATATATTCATGTATTTCATTAAATTTGGCAAGTTATCAGCCATTATTTCATTGAATATTCCTTCTGCCCCTTTCTTCTTCTGGGAACTCCCAGAGTGTGTATATTGGTATGTGTATTAGTTAGAGTTCTCTAGAGAAACAAAATCAACAGGAGATATTTGTTAATATAAAATTTAGAAAAGTGTCTCACATAACTGTGGGAACGTAGAGTCCACAACATGTAGGGCAGGCTGTGAAGTTGACAATTCTGATGGAGGGTCTGGATGAACTCCACAGGAGAGGCTTGCCTGCAAAAGCAGGAAGAAGAGACTGTCTCTTCTGAATCCTCCTTAAAAGACTTCCAGTGATTAGATTAAGCATCACTCATTGCAGAAGACACTCCCCTTGGCAGATTACAAATGAAATCAACTGTGAATGCAGCCGATGTGACCATGATTTGATTTTATGAAATGTCCTCATAACAACAGAGAGGCCAGCATTTGCCCAACCAGACAAACAGGTACCATCACCTGGCCAAGTAGACACATGAACCTGACCATGACAGTCCACCACTTGTCAACTTGGCAGCTATACACATCACCTTAAACCACACCTAATTTCTAAATAAAAACAATAAAGCACACATTTTTTCTTTCACCAACATTACTCAATTGTCCTGCATATAACCGAAACATATTAAACCTCTCCAGCATAGGGTGCAAACCCTTGGGTAATATTCATTCTTAAACTTGATATCTTACAACTTAAATAGTATAACATGAATAAAACAGCATTACAGTCCTCGTTTCTGTAACTGATCACGTGGTTGTAGTTCATATTTATCGCTACCTTCTTCCACTGCCCATTCCATGTTCCCTTTACCCTCAGCAAGGCACTTAAGCTGGCCACAGTTCTTTGCTTGGTGGGGTGACCCAAACCTTCATTCCTGAAGTTTCAGAGCCACTGGAAGACCTGTTAGGATTGGGTTGTTGCAGTTTTGCATTGCTTTTAATCACAGGGTATGGTAGTACTAAAAGATGCCCTAGGGGATCTCCTATATTCCAGGAAAACTCTTCTTTACCTCCATTATTTAGTTACAGTCCTATTTCCCACTGATACTCAGGGTCAGTCACCCCAGACAATAATGTAATTCCCTTCTTGGCTTGGTGATACAAGGGCATAAGTATCTCAAAGTGACCAGGTGGCAGTTTTAGATTCCAGTTCAATGGAATAATTGTTGTTTCTCTTGGTGGAAGCATTTCCCCTTTTGGAACTAAAACCTGTAGATCAGCAGAGCTCAGGGCCACAGGGACAAGAAGCAAAAATTTTCCTAGTGGATCACTAGGGGTAATAGTGAGTGGTGCCAGTCCCATTTCCATCCCCTGGTTCCTGGGCCCATGGATCCTGACTATGGGAGAAACAATCCCATGCAGTGGACACTGATTAAGAGCATGCACAGTTTCCTGGAGAACATTACCCCAGACCTTCAAGTTATTGCCACCTAGTTGGCACCATAATTGAGTTTTCAAAAGGCCATTCCACTGTTCTATCAATCCAGCTGCTTCTGGATGATGGGGAACATAGTAAGACCAGAGAAATCCACGAGCATGTGTCCATTCCCACACTTCGTTTGCTGTGAAGTGTGTTCCTTGATCAGAAGCAATACTGTGTGGAATACCATGATGATGGATAAGACATTCTGTAAGCCCATAGATGGTAGTTTTACCAGAAGCATTGCATGCAGGAAAAGCAAACCCATATCCAGAATTATGTTTCTATTTCAGTTAGAACAAATCACTGCCCCTTCCATGAAGGGAATGGTCCTATGTAATGAGCCTCCCACCATGTAGCTGGCTGGTCATCTCAGGAAATGGTGCCATATCGGGGGCTGAGTGTGGGTCTTTGCTGCTGGCAGATTGGACACTCAGCAGTGGCTGTAGCCAGGTCAGCCTTGGTGAGGAAGTCCCTGTTGCTGAGCCCATACATAACCTCCATCCTTACTACCATGACCACTTTGCTCATGAGCGCATTGGGTAAAGACAGGAGTTGCTGGGGAAAAAGGCTGACTGGTATCCACAGAACGGGTCATCTTATCCACTTGATTATTAAAACCTTCCTCTGCTGAAGTCACCCTCTGGTGTGCATTCACATGGGACACAAATATCTTCATGTTTTTAGCCCACTCAGAAAGGTCTAGCCACTTACCTCTTCCCCAGACCTCTTTGTCACCAATTTTCCAAATATGGTCTTTCCAAATCCCTGACCATCCAGCCAAACCATTAACAACAGTCCATGAGTCAGTATACAAATGCACCTGTGGACAGTTCTCCTTCCAAGCAAAATGAACAACCAGGTGCACTCCTCAAAGTTCTGCCCACTAGGAGGATTTCTCCTCACTATTGTCCTTCTAGGACACCCCAGAAATGGATTATAGTGCTGCAGCTCTCCACTTTTGGGTGGTAGTTGCATATCATGCTGAACTATCTAAAAACCAGGCCCGAGTTTTCTCTTCCTTAGTCAGTTCACTGTAAGGAACTCCCCAAGAGGCCATAGCTCTGGTCTGGGAAAGAGAAGTCAATGTGGCAAGAGTGGAGGCCATGGGCATTTGGGCCACTTCCTCATGTAACTTACTTGTGCCTTCAGGACCTGCTCTGACCCTATCTCATATATACCATTTCCATTTTATGATGGAGTGCTGCTGTGCACACCCACTTTATGGCTTGGTGGGTCAGACAACACCCAGCTCATAATAGGCAACTCAGGTCTCATGGTAACTTGATGAGAAACAAGCTGTTTCTCAAAAAAAGAGTAGCTATCTGCAACAGCTTTGCTCCAAAATCCTAAGAGTCTGCATTGCGATTTTCCTATAGGGACCTGCCAAAGGCTCCAAACAGCATCTCTTTTTGCCACTGACACTTCCAGCACCACTGGATCTGCTGAATCATATGGTCCAAGTGGCAGAGCAGCTTGTACAGCAGCCTGGACTTGTGGCAGAGTCTTCACTTCTTCAGGTTCCTACTCAAAATTAGCAGCTTTTCTGGCCACTTGATAAATGGGCCAGAGTAGCACACCCAAATGAGGAATATGTTGATGCCAGAATTCAAAGAGACCAACTAGGTCATAGGAGGGGCCAGATGCAGCAACTTATCTTTCACCTTAGAAAGGATATCTTGACATGCCCCACACCACTGGACATCTAGAAATTTCACTGAGGTGGAAGGCCCCTGTATTTTTGCTGGATTTATCTCCCATCTTCTGACACACAAATGCCTTACCAGTAAGTCTAGAGTAGTTGCTACTTCTTGCACACTAGGTCCAATTAACATGATATCTTCAATGTAATGAACCAGTGTGCTGTCTCGTGGGAGGGAGAAATGATCAAGGTCCCTGTGGACAAGGTCCCTATGACATAGGGCTGGGGATTGATATACCCCTGAGGTAGGACAGTGAAAGTATATTGCTGACCTTGCCAGCTAAAAGCAAACTGTTTCTGGTGGTCCTTACTAATAGCTATTGAGAAAAAAGAACTTGCCAGATCAATAGCTGCATACCAGGTATCAGAAGATGTATTGATTTGCTCAAGCAATGATACCAAATCTGGAACGCAGCTGCAATTGGAGTTACCACATGGTTGAGCTTATGATAATCCACTGTCATCCTCCAAGACCCATCTGTTTTCTGCACAGGCCAAATAGGAGGGTTGAATGGGGATGTGGAGGGAATCACCACCCTTGCATCCTTGAAGTCCTTAAGAGTGGCAGTAATATCTACAATCCCTCCAGGAATCTGGTTGCTTCTGATTTACTATTTTGCAAGGCAAGGGCAGTTCTAGTGGCTTCCACTTGGCCTTTCCTACCATAATAGCCCTCACTGCACAAGTTAGAGAGCCAATGTGGGGATTCTGCCAGTTGCTCAGTGTGTCTATGCCAACTATACACTCTGGAACTGGGGAAATAACTACAAAATGGGTCTAGGGGGCCATTGGACCCACTGTGAGATGGACCTGAGATAAAAATCCATCAATCACCTGGATTCCATAAGCCCCTACTCTGACTGGTGGACCAGACTGATGTTTTGGGTCCCCTGGAATTAATGTCACTTCTAAACCAGTGTCTAATAATTTCAAAATATCTGATCATTTCCTTTTTCCCAATGCACAGTTACTCTGGTAAAAGGCCATCAGTCTCCTTGGGGAAGGCTTGGAGGAAGATTAACAGTATAAATTTGTGGCAGTGTAACAGTGTTCTCCCCCAAAGGGACCTGGCTTCCCCTTCATTCAAGGGGCTCCGGGTCTGTAAACTGTTTCAAGTCTGGAAATCGATTAAGGGGACGTGACTCTGTGTTTTTGTAATTCAGGTTAGACTTCTGTCCACTTGATCTAGAACACTTTTGTTTATACACCTCAAGTAAGAATTTGATAGATTTTCCATCTATTGTATTTCTAGGCACCCCATGATTTACTAGCCAATGCCACAAATCTCTGTGAGTCAGATAATTTTGACTCCTGCTTTGAGTTTGCTGTCTATTGAAATAGCCACATCTACCCTCTCTTTGGTGATTAAGTTCTGCTACCTAGCTTCTGCCAACTTGGGATTTGGTCATCCCCATTGTGTTTAAGGATTCCAGCTCAGTGACAGTAGTTCCCACAGTAATACCTGACCTACAGAGAAGTGCAACCACAGAGCTCTTTAGAGATGATGGTGCTAGTCTCACAAATTTATTTCTCACTGTTCTGGTAAAAGGTGCATTCTCAGGACATTCCTGGGAGATAAGAGCAGGCTTTGCATGATAAATCCACTCTAACATTCCAGTCTCTCTAAGCCTCTGGATCCCCTCATCTACATTATACCAGGGCAGTTCTGGCATTTCAACCTCAGGTAATGTCGACCACCTTTTGATCCATGTTTCAAGCAACCATCCAAACAAATTGTTAAAGCCTTTTCTAACCCCTCAAGCTATAACATTGAATACAGAATCTCTGCTTAGTGGGCCCATATCAAGAAACTCAGCCTGATCCAGCCTTATAATCCTCCCACCATTATCCCACACCCTTAAAATCCATTGCCACACATATTTCCCTGGTTTCTGTCTATATAAATTGGAAAACTTACACAGTTCTTTTGGAGTATAACACACCTCCTCATGTGTGATACTTTGTACCTCACCTTTAAGGGCATGTTGGGACTTTAGTCTAGTTATAGGTGTGGAAGAAATGAGAGGGGTTGGGGGTGGGTCATGAAAAGAATTTGAAATATTTTCCAAGCCATTTGCCTCAGGGCATTCATTTGCAGTTTCATCTGGTGAAACAGGATTAATCACTCTAGGGCTAATCCCTTCAGGTGGAGGTTGGGTGGCCACCTCCTCAAGGCAGGCTGGAGTTGGGGGCGACTATGTCCTCTGGGCAGACTATTATATGGTTATCTAGAGAAGGCTCAGCATGACCTAGTGTTTCAATCCACCCCAACATCATTATCAATCCATATGTCGCCATCCCATTTTTTAGGGTCCCACTCCTCTCCAATCAATGCCCTCACTTTAATGGCAGGCACCACACGAGGTTGAAATTTCAGTTTGCATTGTAAAGTTGCTACTTCAAGATTCTGAGTCTGATTTTCAGATATCTCAAGTCTGTGGCTACAGCAAATAAGATTTTCCTTCAGGACACTCATAGAAACGTCTACAGCTGTCAGACAGTGCTTAAGCTTTCATTTGAAGCCTTAAGCCCATCCCTTTCACTCCTTAATGTAGCCAGTGTATCTAACAACAACCAGCCAACAACTCTATACCTCCTATTTCCACAAAACTCCATTAAGGTGTCAAAAACATTATCCCCCAGAGCATGGCTTTGTACAAGCAAAGCATTAGAAGAATCGAATGATGATATTTTGACGGTCTCTTTTCCCAACTCACTCCATGGATTGGCAGTGTCATTCTGAATATGGGAATCAGAGTACTTAGTACCTTTGAGTCAAGTCAGAGTAGAAAATCATTCATAAAAATCCATTTTTAAGATTCTGTTTCTTTTTTTAATTAAAAAAATTAACAACAAAAAAACATTAACATATCATTTCATTCTACATATATAATCAGTAATTCTTAATATCATCACATAGTTGCATATTCATCATTTCTTAGAATATTTGCACTGATTTAGAAAAATAAACAAAAAGACAATAGAAAAAGAAATAAAATATTAACAGAAAAAAAGATTATACATACCATACCCCTTACCCCTCCTGTTCATTTATCACTAGCATTTCAAACTAAATTTATTTTAAGATTTGTTCCCCCTATTTAAAATTTTTATTCCATATGTTCTACTCATCTTTTGATATGGTAGATAAAAGGAGCATCAGACACTAAGTTTTCACAATCACAGAGTCACATTGTGAAAGCTATATCATTGTTCAATCATCATCAAGAAACATGGCTACTGGAAAACAGCTCTACATTTTCAGGCAGTTCCCTCCAGCCTCTCCACTACCTCTTGAACAACAAGGTGATGTCTACTTGATGTGTAAGAATAACCTCCAGGACAACCTCTCGACTCTGTTTGGAATCTTTCAGCCATTGACACTTAGTCTCATTTCACTCTTCCCCCTTTTGGCCGAGAAGGTTTTCTCAATGTCTTGATGCTGAGTCTCAGCTCATTCTAGGGTTTTTCTCAATCTCTTCATGCTGAGTGTCCGCTCATTCTAGAATATCTGTCCCACATTTCAGGAAGGCCCACACTCCTGGAAGTCATGTCCCACATATACAGGGGGAGGGGGTGAGTTTGCTTGTTGTGTTGGCTGGAGAGCGAGGCCACATCAGATCAACAAAAGAAACCCTCTTGGGGGTGACTCTTAAGCATAATTTTAAGTAAGCTTGACTTATACTTTGTGGGGTTAAGTTTCATATGAAAAAACCCCAAGACTGTAGCTTTGGTTTTCCACACTGCTTGTGAGAATATCAAGAATTCAACTTGGGGAAGTTGAATTTCACCCCGTTCTCACCATTCCCTGAAGGGGGCATTGCAAATACTTTTCCACTCACTGATCAAATCACTCTGGGATTCATCGGGGCATCACTCTGGACAAACCAACAAAATCTCATGTTCTACCTGAGATTTCAAGTACTTATGGCGTTCAATCAAACTCTCTACATGATTTATATTAGGAAATGCACTAGTCAAAATATAAATTTTGTAACAAATAAACATTTTTTGCTTTAGTCTCACACATAAGGTGGCATTTTAAAATATTAATTACCATCTATTTTTAGCACCCTGAAATAATGACATTCCTTTGTTCTTCCTCATGCAAAAACATTTTTTAAATTTGTACATTGTACATTTCACTGTTATTATACACTCTAGTCATTCCTAGATTATACCATCTCAATCTTTAACATCTATCTTTCTTTCTGATTTCATTTATGTCTCCAACCCTCCTCCCTCGACCATTCTCACATTTAGCTTCATTCAGTGTTTTAAAATAATTGTATTACAGTTAGGTAGTATTGTGCTGTCCATTTCCGAGTTTTTGTATCCAGTCCTGTTGCACAGTCTGTATCCCTTCAGCTCCAATTACCCAACATCTTACCCTATTTCTATCTCCTGATGGTCTCTGTTACCAATGAAATATTCCAAGTTTATTCACTAATGTCAGTTCATATCAGTGAGACCATACAGTATTTGTCTTTTAGTTTTTGGCTAGTCTCACTCAGCATAATGTTGTCTAGGTCCATCCATGTTGTTACATACTTCATAAGTTTATTCTGTCTTAGAGCTGCCTAATAGTCCATGGTATGTATATACCACAATTTGGTTAGCCACTCTCTGTTGATGGACATTTTGGCTGTTTCCATCTCTTTGCAATTGTAAATAATGCTGCTATAAACATTGCTGTGCAAATGTCCATTTGTGTCTTTGCCCTTATGTTCTCTGACATAAACAGTGGTATTGCTGGGTCATATGGCAATTCTATATTCAGCTTTTTGAGGAACTGCCAAACTGCCTTCCAAAGCGGTTGTACCATTTGACATTCCCACCAACAGTGGATGAGTGTGCCTCTTTCTCTGCATCCTCTCCAGCACTTGTCATTTTTTGTTTTGTTGATAATGGCCATTCTGGTGGGTGTGAGCTGATATCTCATTGTGGTTTTGATTTGCATTTCTCTAATGGCCAGGGACATTGAGCATCTCTTCATGTGCCTTTTGGCCATTTGTATTTCCTCTTCTGGTAGGTGTCTGTTCAAGTCTTTTTCCCATTTTGTAATTGGGTTGGCTGTCTTTTTGTTGTTGAGTTGAACAATCTCTTTATACATTCTGGATACTAGACCTTTATCTGATATGTCATTTCCAAATATTGTCTCCCATTGTGTAGGCTGTCTTTCTACTTTCTTGATGAAGTTCTTTGATGCACAAAAGTGTTTAATTTTGAGGAGCTCCCATTTATTTATTTATTTCTTCAGTGCTCTTCCTTTGGGTGTAAGGTCCATAAAACTGCCTCCAATTATAAGATTTATAAGATATTTCCCTACCTTTTCCTCTAACTGTTTTATGGCCTTAGACCTAATGTTTAAATCTTTGATCCATTTTTTTTTTTTTTTTTTTTTTTTTTTTAAAGGAAAGACAGAGAGAAGGAAGGAAGGATAGCAGGAAGGAAGGAAGGAAGAAAGGGAAACATCTTTAAACATTTTCTTGTTTTATTGTATTCTGTTTCTCCGTTTTTGTTACATGGGCTGGGGCCGGGAATCGAACCGAGGTCCTCCGGCATAGCAGGCAAGCACTTTGCCCGCTGAGCCACCGCGGCCCGCCACCATTTTGAGTTAACTTTTGTATAGGGTGTGAGATACAGGTCCTCTTTCATTCTTTTGCATATGGGTATCCAGTTCTCTAGGCACCATTTATTGAAGAGACTGTTCTGTCCCAGGTGAGTTGGCTTGACTGCCTTATCAAAGATCAAGTGTCCATAGATGAGAGGGTCTATATCTGAGCACTCTATTCAATTCCATTGGTCAATATAGCTATCTTTATGCCAGTACCATGCTGTTTTGATCACTGTGGCTTCATAATATGCCTTAAATTCAGGCAGCATGAGACCTCCAGCTTCACTTTTTTTCCTGAAGATACTTTTAGCAATTCAGGGCACCCTGCCATTCCAGATAAATTTGCTTATTGGTTTTTCTATTTCTGAAAAGTAAGTTGTTGGGATTTTGATTGGTATTGCATTGAATCTATACATCAATTTAGGTAGAATTGACATCTTAACTATATTTAGTCTTCCAATCCATGAACATGGTATGCCCTTCCATCTATTTAGGTCTTCTGTGATTTCTTTTAACAGTGTTTTGTAGTTTTCTTTATATAGGTTTTTTGTCTCTGCAGTTAAATTTATCCCTAAGTATTTTATTCTTTTAGTTGCAATTGTAAATGGAATTCGTTTCTTGATTTCCCCCTCAGATTGTTCATTACTAGTGTATAGAAACACTACAGATTTTTGAATGTTGATCTTGTAACCTGCCACTTCGCTGTACTTTTTTATTAGCTCTAGTAGTTTTGCTGTGGATTTTTCAGGGTTTTCGACATATAGTATCATATCATCTGCAAACAGTGATAGTTTTACTTCTTCCTTTCCAATTTTGATGCCTTGTATTTCTTTTCTTGTCTAATTGCTCTGGCTAGAACTTCCAACACAATGTTGAATAACAGTGGTGATAGTGGACATTCTTGTCTTGTTCCTGATCTTAGGGGGAAAGTTTTCAGTTTTTCCCCATTGAGGATGATATTAACTGTGGGTTTTTCATATATTTCCTTTATCATTTTAAGGAAGTTCCCTTGTATTCTTATCCTTTGAAGTGTTTTCAAGAGGAAAGGATGTTGAATTTTCTCAAATGCCTTCTCTGCATCAATTGAGATGATCATGTGATTTTTCTGCTTTGATTTGTTGATGTGGTGTATTACATTCATTGATTTTCCTACGTTGAACCATCCTTGCATACCTGGGATGAATCCTACTTGGTCATCATGTATAATTCTTTTAATGTGATGCTGGATTCGATTTGCTAGAATTTTGTTGAGGATCTTTGCATCTATATTCATTAGAGAGATTGGTCTGTAGTTTTCTTTTTTTTTGTAATATCTTTGCCTGGTTTTGGTATGAGGGTGATGTTGGCATCATAGAATGAATTAGGTAGCTTTCCTTCCACTTCAATTTTTTTGAAGAGTTTGAGCAGGAGTGATACTAATTATTTCTGGAATGTTTGGTAGAATTCACATGAAAAGCCAGCTGGTCCTGGACTTTTCTTTTGGGGAAGCTTTTTAATGACTGATTCAATTTCTTTACTTGTGATTGGTTTGTTCAGGTCATCTATTTCTTCGAGTCAAAGTTGGTTGCTCATGCCTTTCTAGGAAGTTGTCCATTCCATCTACGTTGTTGTATTTATTAGCATAAAGTTGTTCATAGTATCCTGTTATTACCTCCTTTATTTCTGTGGGGTTGGTGGTTATGTCTCCTCTTCCATTTCCAATCTTATTTATTTGCATCCTCTCTCTTATTCTTTTTGTCAATCTTGCTAAGGGCCCATCAATCTTATTTTCTCATAGAACCAGCTTCTCATTTTATTGATTTTCTCAATTGTTTTCATGTTCTCAATTTCATTTATTTCTGCTCTAATCTTTGTTATTTCTTTCCTTTTGCTTGCTTTGAGGTTAGTTTGCTGTTCTTTCTCCAGTTCTTCCAAGTGGACAGTTAATTTCTGACTTTTGTCTTTTCTTCTTTTTTGATATAGGCATTTAGGGCAATAAATTTCCCTCTTAGCACTGCCTTTGCTGCATCCCATAAGTTTTGATATGTTGTGTTTTCATTTTCATTTGCTTCGAGATATTTACTGATTTTTCTTATAATTTCTTACTTGACCCACTGGTTGTTTAAGAGTACGTTGTTGAGCCTCCACATATTTGTGAATTTTCTGGCGCTCTGCCTATTATTGATTTCCAACTTCATTCCTTTATGATCTGAGAAAGTGTTGTGTATGATTTCAATCTTTAAAAGATTGTTGAGACTTGCTTTATGACCCAGCATATGGTCTATTTTTGAGAATGATCCATGAGCACTTGAGAAAAAGTGTATCCTGCTGTTGTGGAGTGTAATGTCCTATAAATGTCTGTTAAGTCTAGCTCATTTATTGTAATATTCAAATTCTCTGTTTCTTTATGATCCTCTGTCTAGATGTTCTGTCCATTGATGAGAGTGGGGAATTGAAGTCTCCAACTATTATGGTAGATGTGTCTATTTCCCTTTTCAGTGTTTGCAGTTTGTCTCATGTATTTTGGGGCATTCTGGTTTGGTGCATATATATTTATGATTGTTATGTCTTCATGTTGAATTGTTCCTTTTATTAGTACATAGTATCCTTCTTTGTCTCTTTTAACTGTTTTACATTTGAAGTCTAAAATATTGGATATTAGTATAGCTACTCCTGCTCTTTTCTGGTTGTTATTTGCATGAAATATCTTTTCCCAACCTTTCACTTTCAACCTATGTTTATCTTTGGGTCTAAGATGTGTTTCCTGTAGACAGCATATAGAAGGATCCTGTTTTTAAATCCATTCTGCCAGTCTATGTCTTTTGATTAATATTTAGTGTTATTAATGTTTGGGTAGTACTTTCTTCTACCATTTTGCCTTTTGGATTTTATATGTCATATCTAACTTTCCTTCTTTCTACACTCTTCTCCACACCTCTTTCTTTTGTGTTTTTGTATCTGTCTCTAGTGCTCCCTTTAGTATTTCTTGCAGAGCTTGTCTCTTAGTCACAAATTCTCTCTGTGATTTTTTTGTCTGAAAATGTTTTAATTTGTCCCTCATTTTTGAAGGACAGTTTTGCTGGGTATAGAATCCTTAGTTGGCAGTTTTCCTCTTTTAGTAATTTAAATATACCATTCCACTGTCTTCTCGCCTCCATGGTTTCTGCTGAGAAATACACACATAGTCTTATTGGGTTTCCCTTGTATGTGATGGATTGCTTTTCTCTTGCTGCTTTCAGGATCCTCTCTTTCTCTTTGACCTTTGACATTTTGACTAGTAAGTATCTTGGAGAATATCTATTTGGATCTATTCTCTTTGGGGTACACTGCACTTCTTGGATCTGTCATTTTAGGTCTTTCATAAGAGTTGGAAAATTTTCATTGATAATTTCTTCCATTAGTTTTTCTCCTCCTTTTCCCTTCTCTTCTCCTTCTGGGACACCCACAACACGTATATTTGTGTACTTCATATTATCATTCAATTCCCTGAGTCCCTGCTCATATTTTTCCATTTTTTTTCCCTATAGTTTCTTTTTCTTTTTGGATTTCAGATGTTCCATCCTCCAGTTCACTAATCCTAACCTCTGTCTCTTGAAATCTACCATTGTAGGTTTCCATTGTTTTTTTTCATCTCTTCTACTGTACCTTTCATTCCCCTAAGTTCTGTGATTTGTTTTTTCAGATTTTCCATTTCTTCTTTTTGTTCTTTACTTGCCTTCCTCATAACCTCCCTCAATTCATCGATTTGGTTTTTGATGAAGTTTTCATGTCTGTTCATATATTCTGAATTAATTGTTTCAGCTCCTGTATCTCATTTGAACTATTGGTTTGTTCCTTTGACTGCGCCATATCTTCAATTTTCCTGGTGTGATTTGTTATTTTTTGCTGGTGTCTAGACATTTAATCACTTTAATTAATTTATTCTGGAGATTGCTTTCACTTCTCTTACCTAGGGTTTTCTTGTTAGATGAATTTGTTGTCTATCTGTTCTTTGAGCTTCAGTTCAGCTTTTTCTGGACTTCTAGCTTAGGTTTTGTTTAAGAGAGGATAATTTTTCTGTTCTTGTATTCTGGTTTCTTGCCCTGCTTGTATGGTGCCTTTTTCTTCCCCACCCTTAGGGGGGTCTCTGTGGGTGTTGTAGACTCCAGCTGAGTTTTCCCGGACTAAACTGGCCTCCTATCAGGGGGAAGGAGTCACCTGCATCATTTTTCCCTGAGGGTGAGACCCAGCAGGTTAAAAGACTTTCCTGTGAGATCTCTGGACTCTTTTTTTCTTATCCTGCCTGGTATGTGGTGCTTGTCTGCCTGCAGGTTCCACCAGCATAAGATCATGTGGTACCTTTAACTTTGGCCTACTCTCCCTGCTGGGGGCGTGGTGGAGACAGAGGAGAGGTTGTAGGCTGGTTTTAATGGCTTCAAATTACCAAGCCCTGATGTATGAATTTCTTGAGGGAGGGATTCCACCTGAGCTGGGCTTCACCACTCCCCTGGGGAAGGCAGAGGTGGGAGACAGCCCTGAAAGCAGTGTGTTTCTGCCTATGCCTGGTGCAGTTGCAGCCCAAAAAGTCCCACCGCTGAATCCAGAGGCAGTCAAGCCTCCATAGAAGCACAGTCACAAAAACCTCCATTTCCTCCCCTTTCTTCTTTTTCCATTAGCCCAATGAGTGACCTCTGCCTTGAACAGGTACACCTGAACTGGGGGCCTATTTTTAGTAGTCAAAATTTGTTAATTAATTCCACAATAGGTGTTTAATTGTGCTCAGTCCCCGCTGCTGGTAAATTTCCTTTTCTTTCCCCTCTGGGAAGCAGCCTGTGGGGGAGGGGCACCAGCCACCCTGGCTTGGGGAACTCATGGTTCTGGGGAGGCTCACAGCCAGTCCAGCTGGTCCAGACTGGGGTACACTGTGTGTCCGGTCACTGACATGGCTCTGGGAGCTGTTCTGTACTGTTTCTGGTTATTTAGTAGTTGTTCTAGAGGACGAACTAAGACGCGGACATTGCTAAGCCGCCATCTTGGCCACACCCCAAAATTCTGTTTCTTAAGACCCACTCCTGATATCAAGTTGTATTAGCTTAGATTCTCAGAGAAACCAAATCAACAGGAAATATTCATAAATATAAAATTTATAAAAGTGTCTCATGTAACCATGGGAATGTAGAGTCCAAAATCTGTAGGGTAGGCTGTGAAGTTTACGATTCTGATGGAGGGTCTGGATGAACTTCACAGGAGAGGCTCACCAGCTGAAGCAGGAAGAAGAGCCTGTCTCTTCTGAATCCTTAAAAGGCTTCTGGTGATTAGATTAAGCATCACTCATTGCAGAAGACACTCCCCTTGGCTGATTATAAATAGAATCAGCTGTGGATGCAGCCAACATGATCATGATTTAATTCTATGAAATGGCCTCATAGCAGCAGACAGGCCAGCACTTGCCCAACCAGACAAACAGGTACCACCACTTGGCCAAGTTGACACATGAACCTGACCATGACAGTATGCTTTATGGTGTTCCTCAGGTTTCTCACTTTTTTTTCATTCTTTCTTCTGCTTTTCAGACTAGATGTTAGTAGTTAACAAGGTCACTGACTCTTCTGCCAGTTCCAATCCCTGTAGGGAATGTTTTATTTCTGATACTGGAGCCTTCAGCTCTGTTGATTTCTTTTCACGATTTCTGTTTCTGTTTGCTAAAGCTGCCAGAACACAATATGCCAGAAATGGGTTTGCTTTTACAAAGGGGATTTATTAATTTACAAGTTTATAGTTCTAAGTCCATAAAAAATGTCCTAATTAAGGCATCAATGAGAGGATAACTTCATTCAAGAAAGGCCAGTTACATCCGGGGTTTCTCTGTCAACTGGGAAGGCATATGACTGGCATCTCCTGGTCTTTTGTTCCTGAGTTGCATTGCTTTCAGCTTCTGATTCCAGTGGCTTTCTATGTCAGCTCCCCAAGAATCTCCAACTATCTGTGTCTAGTGTCTGCTGTCTATGTCAGCTCTTTTACGGACTCCAGTAAACTAAGACCCACCTTGAATGGATGGGGTCACACTTACACGGAAGCAGTCTAATCAAAAGTTCCCACCCACAATGGGGTGGGCCACATTTCCATGGAAGCAACCTAATCAAAAGATCCTACCCATAATAACTCTGCATCCACAAGATTGGATTAAATGAGCATGACTTTTCTGGGGTACATGACAGTTTCAAACCAGTACAATTTCCATCTGTCTATTGATATTCTCTTTGTGTTAATCTATTGTTTTCCTAATTTCCTTTAGTTCTTTAACCATGTTTTCCTTTAGTTCTTTGACTATGTTTTCCTTTAGCTCTTTGAGCATAATTAGGACCATTTTTAAAAAGTCTGATATGTCCTGTATTAGTTAGGGTTCTCTAGAGAAACAGAATCAACAGGGAACACTTGCAAATATAAAATTTATGAAAGTGTCTCACGTGACCGTAGGAACGCAGAGTCCAAAATCCACAGGGCAGGCTGCGAAGCCGATGACTCCGATGGATGGCCTGGATGAACTCCACAGGAGAGGCTCACCAGCCAAAGCAGGAATGCAACCTGTCTCCTCTGAGTCCTCCTTAAAAGGCTTCCCATGATTGCATTTAGCATCACTAATTGCAGAAGACACTCCCCTTTGGCTGATTACAAATGGAATCAGCTGTGGATGTAGCTGACGTGATCATGACCTAATCCTATGAAATGTCCTCATTGCAACAGACAGGCCAGCGCTTGCCCAATCAGATGAACAGGTACCACAACTTGGTCAAGTTGACACCTGTCCCTAACCATGACATATCCCAAGTGTGGTTTTCCTCATAAATGGTTTCTAATGTTTTAGTTTTCTCCTTTGCCTAGGCCATCATCTCCTGTTTGTTTTTTAAAATTTTTTTATTAGTTTAAATTTTTTTTTAATGTGACAAGAAAGAAACACATTCTCAACATGGTCATTCTGTTCCACACATAGAATCAGCAATTCACAACATCACCACATAGCCACACATTCAGCATCATGATCATCCCCTAGAACACCTGCATCGATTCAGAAAAAGAAATAAAAAGACAACAGAAAAAGAAATAAAATGAAAACAGAAAAAAAAATTATACATACTCTACCCCTCACCCCTCACCCCCACCGATCACCAGCACCTCAAACCAAATTCACTTCAACACCTGTTCCCCCCATTACCCATCCTCACTCCACATGTTCTACTCATCTGTTGACAAGGTAGACAAAAGGAGCATCAGACACAGGTTCCCACAATCACACATTCACACTGTGGAAGCCATATCACCATATAATCGTCATCAAAAAACATGGCTACTGGAACACAGCTCCACACCTCCAGGCAGTTCCCTCCAGCCTCTCCATCAAGCCCTAACTGAAAAGGTGTTATCTACTTAATGCGCAAGAACAACCTCCAAGACAACCTCTCGACCCTGCTCGGAATCTCCCAGCCACCAACACCCTGTCTCACTTCACTCCTCCTCGCCCCCCTGCCCCCGCATCGAGAAGGTCCTCTCAATCCCCCAATGCTGAGTCTCAGCTCATTCCAGATTTTTTCTCAATGCCTCAATGTGAGTCTCAGCTCATTCCAGGACTTCTGTCCCATGTTGCCAGGAAGGTCCACACCCCTGGGAGTCATGTCCCACATAGACAGGGGGAAGGTAGCTGAGCCTGCTTGTTGTGTTGGCTAGTGAGAAAGGCCACATCCGAGCAACAAAAGGAGTTCTCTAGGGGGCGACTCCCAGGCCCAACTTCAAGTAGGCTCGACTCATCCTCTGTGGGGCTAAGCCTCACACGAACAAACCCTGGGCTCAGCCTACAGCCCTGGTAGTCTACACTGCCTGCGAGAACACCAAGAATTCAACCTGGGGAGGTCAAATGCTCCCCCACCCTCACCATCCCCTGAAGGGGACCCCACAAACACCCTTTCATTCACTGATCAAATCACTCCGGGATCCATTGGGGCACCACTCCGGACAAATCAACAAATCTCATGTCCCACTCAAGGCTCCATGCACCCACAGTGCTCAACCAAGCTATCCACACAAGTCACACCAGGAAATGCACTAGTCAAAATACAAACCCTGCACCAAATAAACATCCTCTGCTTTAGTCTCACACATAAGTTGAAATTTTAAAATATTAATTACCATCTATTTTCAGCACCCTGCAGTAACGACATTCCTTTGTTCTTCCTCATGCAAAAACATTTTTTTAATTTGTACATTTAGTCACTATCATTATACACTCTAGGCATTCCTAGATTATACCATCTCAATCTTTATCTTCTATCTTTCTTTCTGATTTCATTTGTGCCCCCAGCCCTCCTCCTTCTATCATTCTCACATTTAGCTTCATTCAGTGTTTTAACATAATTGTATTACAGTTAGGTAGTATTGTGCTGTCCATTTCCAAGTTTTTGTATCCAGTCCTGTTGCACAATCTGTATCCCTTCAGCTCTAATTACCCAATATCTTACCCTATTTCTATCTCTTGATGGTCTCTGTTACCAATGAAATATTCCAAGTTTCCTGTTTGTTTTTATGTTTTTTAATCTTTTGTTGAAATATGGATATTTAAAAAAATTTATTAATTTTTAAATTTTTAAAAAATATGACAAGAAACAGAAGCATTCTTAACATATGATCATTCTGTTCTACATATATAATCAGTAATTTACAATATCATCACATAGTTGCATATTCATCATCATGATCATTTCTTAGAACATTTGTATCAATTCAGTAAAAGAAATAAAAAGACAACAGAAAAGAATTCATACATAGCATACCCCCTACCCCTCCCTTTCATTGATCACTAGCATTTCAATCTAAGTTTATTTTAACATTTGTTCCCCCTATTGTTTATTTTTATTCCATATGTTTTACTCATCTGAAACATGGACATTTTTATATTGTATTGATGTTTTATTGCTAGACTTTAGACTCTAAGTCTTCTTTTCTTTAAGCCTGTATTCTGCTAGTGTTATGACAGAGTTTTCTTTGATTGCTAAAATTAAATGAAAACAAGAAAATACCTGTATTATCCAGTAAACTGCTGGAATGCAATATACCAGTGTCATGGTCAGGTTCATGTGTCAACTTGGCCAGGTGGTAGTGCCTGGTCATCTGATTGGGCAAGCACTGGCCTGTCTGTTGCTATGAGGATATTTCATGGACTCAAATCATGATTAATTTGGCTGCATCCATAGCTGATTGCATTTGTAAACAGCTAAGGGGAGTATCTTTTGCAATGAGTCATGCTTAATCTAATCACCAGAAGTCTTTTAAAGAGGATTCAGTAGAAGCAGTCACTCTTCCTGCTTCAGCCAGCAAGCCTGCCTCTTGGTCTAGTTTGCTATCTGCCTGAATGCAATATACCAGTAATGGAATGACTTTTTGTGGGAAACTGCTTATGGCACTGGCAGTGTGCCAGCCATCTTGTGGTCTGACGCCATCTTAGGTACTAACTCAAGTTAAGTTTTTATCTCAAGTTAAGTTTCTACTTCCTCACTTCTGCTCTGCCTTTCCCTGAAATCAGCTGACCAGCCTTGGCTGATTAGCCTTTCCCAGCTTAGTCTCTGCTGATTGGTTGCCTAACTGCAGGATAATGCCCAATCTCTGCTGACGTCCGATACAAGTCACCTCCCCTTCCTTACTGCTTAAATACCCTGGATTTGCCCTCAATAAATGAGACTTGATCAGAATCCTGTCTTGTCTCCATTCTCTGTATCTCTTGTCCCCCCAATTCTCACTCCCTCCCTCAGGTCCAGGTTCGTCTGTCCCGCGGGTCGGGTGAAGTGGCGCCTGAACAGGGACCTGAGTACGAGGGGTCCAGTGAAGAATGCTGACTGTGAAACCCCGGCCGGGTCGAAGTAGAAGAATATTAAGGTGTAAATAATAGGCTCAAAGTAGGAGCATAGCAGACATTGCAGGGGAACCTGCCCTGCAGACAGGATCCTTGGTGAGAGGTCAGCGCAATTATGGGACAAGCAATTAGTCAGCATGAAACTTTCGTAGAAGGTTTAAAAGATGCTTTAAAGACACGGGGAGTAAAGGTTAAAATTAAAAATTTGTTACAATTTTTTTAATTTTTAAAAGAAGTTTGTCCCTGGTTCCCACAAGAGATAAGGCACCTCCTGGAATAGGGGAGGGACTCGGCGCCTCCGGAATTTGAGAGGGACTTTTGGATTTATGTTTTATGTCACAGCATAGGAATATTCCTTTACTAAGAAACCGAAAGGGTACATGCCTCCTGGAATTTTGGAGGGCTTTTAAATTTATGTTTTATAATGGGCAACTCACCGTTGATACAACGGGAATATTTATCTTTACTTAAAAAATTGTTACACTCCACGAATGTGGAGGCTTCTGATGCTCTACTTAAGAAGCTTTTTAAACATGTCACACAAAAATGTTATTGACTTCAGCATAATGGCTGTAATGTTTCCTATTATTATGATAGATTTAAAAGACTGCTTCTTTACCATACCTTTAGCAAAGAAAGAAAAAAATTAATTTCTGAGCTTGTTCTTAATAAGCTGCCTTTATATAAAAATTCATATACATCTGAGTCAGAAAATATTCAATAAGATGAATGCAGAACAAGAGTTACTACTCATTAATGGTCCCTATGGAATTGTAACAAATTGGTCCCCTAAGGGGTATGCAATTCAGGATTATAGTTCTGACTCAAAGTGTTCTGTTAAGTTACCTTGATTTAATCTAAATAATTATTCTACTAAAATTTATACCAACATTACAGACAAAATCCTATGACTCAGAATATGAATGGCAGCCCCATCTCCTTTTGTTAACTTAAATCCTCAACAAACAGCAATTTGGAAACTAGCCATGAGTTTAACTCCTATTCATATTTAAAAAGGCAATATATTATCAGAACTTTAAAACTGAAAATTCTTGTTAAAAACTGTATATTAATGTTTCAAATATGCATTCACTAAAGTATTTCAAATATTTAACATTATTCTAACAAATTAACTTTGATGGTAATTATGTGTGGTAAAATATTTGTTTAAAATAATGACAAGCATGAAAAATATAAAAGATATATTTTTATCAATAGAAAAAAGAATCACTTTATCTTAAAATAAAATGAATAACTGTTACAAAATGAGAAAAATGTAGGACAAAGCCTGAACTAATGTAATAATTGCTGAGGGTTTATAAAAATGGAAATTATGATCAAAATCAAGAAAAAGCTAATGAATCTAAAATAACAATGTTTTCTTGAACTCTTAGCCTGCTCTAATGAAAAGATATAAAGAATTTTTTTCTAAACAATCAGTATAAAAGGCAAAGAGTCTGTATTTTATCAAATTAGCTTATGTTAACTTTTATCGTGTTGTTATCTGTATAAAAAATACTAATTTTCTTCCGGGTATCATTATACTGGCAAAAGCTGTTTCTTTTCTTGCCCCAGACCAAATAGCTTAATCTATTAATCTAAGTAATATTGCTGTAAATAAATCTATTACTCACTAAATAATATTCACATCATATAAATACCTAAATTCCTTTAAGCCAAATTATTTTAATGCTTTATCCAGTGTTTATATAAACTATTTAGATAGAAACTATATTTATCCCAAAATAGCCTTGACTTAAATCGGAAACAAATCCAATTTGCAAGCCAAATGCAAGAAAAAATATACTTATGAAGTCTGTTCTAGTCGCCTAATGTTGCCATTACATGCAGCTCATGTTGCTATCACATAACCTTGAAAAGAAACAATTACAATGTGCACTCTAGCTGGGAGGACTGGCTATCCTCCTGGAAGGAGATGTACTTTCATAAAGATATCTAGGTCCCAGAAAGCTCCTCTTGGTCCCTAGCCAGTTCCCAGAGGAACAAACTGGGCCCGGTCATGTAAGCAAATTGGAATTTGACCACTATTATAACAAAAATATATATATATATATATATCATACAAATTGCATACAATCAATTTAAAATGAGCAAAAACACACTACCAATTATAAAGAATCCTCATCCCTGCATTCCTTTTCAATCAGTCCAATAAATTCATTTTACAAAATCTGATCATTTACTATGAATGCATATCACTATTAACACTCTGCTTTCAATTTTGCTACTTATTACTTTAAAAATTCCTAATTATATGTTGCAAAACTTACTTAATATTTTACAAGATCACTCTGATTTATTAAGCAAAAAGCAATTAACAACCTAAGCTCTGCCTGCTGTGCAATCAGAGTCTTAGAGTCTAGAAGCCTGGCTGGAATGTGGCACTGCCTCTCTACCCTCCAGTTAGCTCCAGCTCAGGCCTAAGACCTATGCTGGAAAAGGTCTAAGTGTTAATGTGGCTTACCTTTGCCCAGGGCAGGGTCCTGAGCAACTAACTTTTTCCTATAGAAATATCATGGAAGTGCCCCCCCATGGTCTTGAAAATTGGGGGCCTAGCTAAGCTGAACTTTGCAAGCAAAGCCCTCCCAGGCTGGAAAGGCACACAAGCTATAACTGAGCCGGCCTGGAACTGGATTCCTGGCCAGAAAAGTACCTCAGCCCTCTAAAAACACTCCCCGTTTCTGGGCAAGGAATAGGTCAAAGTCAAAATCCTGAAAAAAGTGCAAAAGTATTAATCTGAAAAGACAAGGAAGGAAATAAAAAAACCATATGGCCATATGTCATCCTAGGACTCCCCATTAATCTCTGGGATAGAGACCTACTGTCCCAATTAGGACTCCTTATGTTCAGCCCCAGTGATGCAGTCACTGCTCAAATGCTTTCTCAAAGGTTCCGACCCGGAAAAGGGCTAGGAAAGAATGAATCAGGCATTGCACAACCCTTAGAGATCAAAAGACAACTTAACAAGAAGGAACTGGGAAATTTATCCTAAGAGTCATTGACCCTCCTGTACCCCATGCAGAAAAAATCACTTAGCTCTCAAATAAGCCAGTATGAATAAATCAATAGCCCTTGTCTACTGAAAAATTCAGGCTGCACAACAATTAGTACAGGAACAAGTTAGTGCAGGTCATATCACTGGAAGTAGCTCACCTTGCAACACACCTATCTTTGTGATTAAGAAAAAATCAGGAAAATGGAGGTTATTGCAGGACTTAAGGGAGGTTAACAAAACTATGGTACTCATGGGAGCTTTACAGCCAGGATTACCCTCTCCTGTAGCCATCCCCCTTAATCACTATAAAATCATTATAGATCTCAAAGACTGTTTCTTTACCATTCCTCTACACCCAAAAGATCAAAAGTGCTTTGCATTCAGAGTACCATCCACCAATTTCAAGGAACCCATGAAACGATACCAATGGAAAGTTCTGCCCCAAGGTAGGGCTAATAGCCCCACCTTGTGCCAGAAATTTGTAAGTTTAGCCATTTCAGGTACTAGAAAAAGGTGGGAAGCTCTTTACATTATTCATTATATGGATGATACATTAATAGCAGGAAAAGACGGTAAGGACGTTTTAAAATGTTGTCACGATCTAACTAAGGCTTTAGCATTTCATAGACTCCAAATCGCCCCTGAAAAAGTTCAATTACAAGACCCATACACATATCTAGGGTTCCACTTAAATGGGAATAAAATCACCAACCAAAAAATGGAATTAAGATTGGACAAATTATCAACATTAAATGACTTCCAAAAACTTTTAGGAGATATTAATTGGCTCCGGCCTTACCTAAAATTAACTACTGGAGATCTCAAGCCATTATTTGATCTCCTTCAGGGAGATTCTAACCCTAATTCCCCCAAGCTGACCAAGCCACATGTATCGCGTGCTGTGCAAATATCCTCAGTAACCACCTACCTGACTTAGTCACAAAGGCTATGGAAGCTCATAAACTGCATCATCTCAATGCTCGCACCTTAAGACTAATGTTTCATATCACCAAAGAGCAAGCTCGCCAAATAGTTAAACAGTGCCCAAGCTGTGTTACACATCTGCCTACACCACATTTAGGGGTTAATCCCCAAAGTTTAGTGCCCAATGCATTATGGCAAATGGATGTAACGCACATCCCTGAATTTGGCAATCTTAAATATGTGCATGTTAGCGTAGACACCTTTAGTGAATTTATATTTGCTACGCCCCAAACCAGTGAGGCAGGAAAACAAATTATTGCACACATGTTGGCAGCCATGGTTGCGCTGGGGACCCCACAGCATATAAAAACTGATAACGGTCCTGGATACACAGGTCAAATATTTACAAAATTTTGCCAACAACTACAAATCAAACATACCACAGGCATACCATATAACCCACAAGGACAAGGAATAGTAGAACGAGCAAATTTATCCTTAAAAAACACCATTGAAAAAATAAAAAAGGGGGAGTGGTACCCCACTAAAAGATCACCCAGAAACTTAATATCACATTCCCTTTTAATTTTAAAATTTTTAACTTTGGATCAAGACGGACGTTCTGCTGCAGAGCGATTCTGGCACACAGAGTCCAAAACACAGTTTGCCACGGTCCTCTGGAAGGACCCATTAGATAATATGTGGCATGGACCAGATCCTGTTCTAATATTGGGCAGAGGATCGGTCTGTATATATTCTAAAGAATTAGATTCAGCCAGATGGTTACCAGAACGATTAATAAAACAAATAGACAATAACAATCTGTCCAGGGCAAAGAAATCACCCTGAGAAAGATATTTCTCTCTCTTTTTCTCTTCCAGCGCATCTGAAGCCACTAACAAACCGGCAAGCCCTGCTATAGCCCACCCGAAGATGGCTCCATCAGGAATAATACCCTGTATACTTATCATCTTGGGTTTACTCCTAAAAGGCTCTTATGATGGCTAAAATGACCCACAGGCCATCAGAAAGCTGGTAAATAAAATTCATGCCGGCACTTGCAACTACTATGAGGAAGTTGAAGCCACACCCTTGACAGGAACGTACACGTTGCAGCGAAATTGTGGTGAAAAGGTAGCCTATCTATTAATTGGTCATGCCTCCGAGGTAGGGAATTATCAAAGATGGGTTTGTTTGAAGCCTCCTGACCTAGAATTCCCCGTT
Source organism: Tamandua tetradactyla (assembly GCF_023851605.1). NCBI lineage: Eukaryota > Metazoa > Chordata > Mammalia > Pilosa > Myrmecophagidae > Tamandua > Tamandua tetradactyla. Next base: position 177,685,993 of record NC_135328.1, read on the forward strand.
AATGGGGTATTACCAAAGTGTAATTGTACCACAATATATCTCTCTATTAATGCTCAATGCTATACGGCATATTCACAGTGCATAGACAAAAGTAATAACAAAACTTATTATTTTACTAAATTGGCTCACACGGATTTAATGTTTAAGCAGCCTGAAGGCTTAGGTACCTCTAAGCTCCAACTAAGCAACTGCGGCGGCAGCGATGCCAGAATAGGGAAGGAGGTGTGCTGGCCACCTACACTTCCAAAACATTAATATCATCAAAGGGGAGGAGCCAGTACCTATCCCCAAACTAGACCTTATTGCTGGCCACCACAAAAGGGCCGTGCAGATGCTTCCCTTCCTGGCTACGTTAGGCATTGCTGGAGCTTTAACTGCTGGATCTGCTAGTTTAGGGATTTCTATCACGCAATATACTAAATTATCCAAACAGTTAATTGAGGATGTGCAAACTTTATCAGGCACTATTCAGGATATTCTAGATCAACTAGACTCCCTTGCCGAGGTAGTCCTTCAAAACTGAAGGGGATTAGATTTATTAACCGCAGAGCATGGGGGAATATACTTGGCTTTACAAGAATGCTGCTGCTTCTACGCCAACAAATCTGGCATCATCAGAGACAAAATTTAAAAATTGCAAGAAGATCTGATGAAAAGAAGAAGAGAACTGGCTGAGACCCCTCTGTGGAGTGGGTTCAATGGACCGTTGCCTTATTTTCTCCCATTTCTAGGACTCTTGCTTATCTTACTAATACTAATTTTGCTAGGACCTGTCCTCTTCAATAAAGTGATGGCCTGCTTAAAACAACAAATTGAAGCCATAAAAATGCAGCCCCTTCAGGTCCACTATCAGAGACTAGACGCAGCAGATTGCGATGGTAATCTTAATGAATACCTATAAAAGACACTCCATCTGCACATTCCAGAGTGCTGGACTGGATAGCCAATGACAGGCAACTGGACACCTTAGTCTGAGCAGTCTACCACCTAAGCCAGAGGCCTGGCCCTATGCTGCCCTAAGCCTCCATGACAGGTAAGGTTTCAGGTTGCCTACTTTGTGGTGTCCCGACCTAAGGCAGGCACAGTCCCCTTGGGATAGGCTGTTGTCACAGTCTCCATCTTTTAAAAAAAATAATAAAAAGGGGGGACCTGTAGGAAACTGCTTATGGCACTGGCAGTGTGCCAGCCATCTTGTGGTCTGACGCCATCTTAGGTACTAACTCAAGTTAAGTTTTTATCTCAAGTTAAGTTTCTACTTCCTCACTTCTGCTCTGCCTTTCCCTGAAATCAGCTGACCAGCCTTGGCTGATCAGCCTTTCCCAGCTTAGTCTCTGCTGATTGGTTGCCTAACTGCAGGATAATGCCCAACCTCTGCTGACATCCGATACAAGTCACCTCCCCTTCCTTACTGCATAAATACCCTGGATTTGACCTCAATAAATGAGACTTGATCAGAATCCTGTCTTGTCTCCATTCTCTGTGTCTCTTGTCCCCCCAATTCTCACTCCCTCCCTCAGGTCCAGGTTCATCTGTCCCGCGGGTTGGGTCAACTTTTTAAAAGGGGGAATTTAATAAGTTACAAGTTTACAGTTCTGGGCCATGAAAATGTCCCAATTAGAGCAAGTCTATGGAAATGTCCAATCTAAGGCATCCAGGGAAAGAGATACCTTGATTCAAGAAGGCCTATGAAGTTCTGGGTTTCTCTCTCAAGTGAAAAAGAACATGGTGAACATGGTCAGCATTTCTCTTTCATCTGGAAAGGCACAGATGGTGAACACAGCATCATCTGCTAGTTTCCTCTTCAGGCCTCTTGCTTCATGAAGCTCCCCAGGGTTATTCTCCATCATCTCCAAAGGTCACTGGCCAGTGGACAATGCTTTGTGGCTCTCGTCATTCTGTCATCCTTCTCTGTTCTCTCCAAATCTCCAGCTTTCTCCAAAATGTTTCTTCTTTTATAGGATTCCAGTATGCTAATCAAGACCTACCCAAATGAGTGGAGTCATATCTCCATCTAATCAAGTTTAATACCCACAACTGATTGAGTTACATCTCCATAGAATAACCCAATCAAGTTTCCAACCTATAGTATTGAAAAGAGATTAAGAGAAATGGTTGCTCCCACAGGATTGATTAGGATTAAAACATGGCTTTTCTAGGGTACATAAATCCTTCCAAACTTCTATACCTCTCCTGTGGAGTTCATCCAGACTCTTAATCAGAGTCGTCAGCTTCAGCCTGCCCTATGGATTTTGGGCTCTTCCATTCCCACAGTCGTCCAGCCAGCCTCTCCTTAGAGTTCATTGAAGAACTTCATCAGAGTTGCCAGCTTGTAGCCTTCCCTACAGACCTTGGACCCTTACATTCCCACAGTTGCCCAGCCAGCCTCTCCTGAGAGTTCATTGAGGAACTTTCTCAGAGTTACCAGCTTGTGGCCTGCCCTACAGACCTTGGACTCTACATTCCCATGGTTACATGAGACACTTTTATAAATTTTATATCTATGGATTAATCTGTTGATTCTCTTTCTCTAGAGTCTACCTAATACAACCAGAAACAGAATAGCTTTTTTTAAAAGAAAATCTATTAAGTTGCAAGTTTACAGTTCTAAGGCCATGAAAATGTCCAAATTAAGTCATCAAAGGAAAGATACCTTAGTTCAAGAAGGCCAGTGATGTTCAGGGTTTCTCTCTCCAGCTGGACAGGAACATGGTGATGTCTGCTAGCTTTTGCTTCAGAAATCTTCAACAGCTTCTCCAGAACTCTATCCATTCTGTTGGCTCAGTCAGTTCTGGTGGCTTTAAGGCTTTTTCCAAAATGGTTCCCTCTTAAAGCGCTCCAGTAAGCAACTCCACATTGAATTGGGGGGAGACGCATCTCCATGGAAACCATCTAATCAAAAGTTACCACCCATAGTTGGGTGGGTCATATCTCCATGGAAATAATAAGAAAGATTCCAACCAGCAATATTGAATGAGGATTAAAGGACATGGCTTTGGCTTTTCTGGGGTACATAATAGCTTCAAACCAGCACAACACCTTTCCCAGTCTTTTCAGATTGACATGTGGAGTCCTGTTCTTTGGGGCATATGCACACAATAAGTTTAGAGAGTAGCTTGTAGGGGCTTCCCTGATTATTTCTGCACATGCAGCTTGTCTTAAGTATGAGCATGTGGCCCTAATTCCCTTATTTAAATGGTTTAAAAATTTCCCCCTTCCTTAGGAAACAGTTTCTTCATGGTCCTGACACTGCACTATATGCCCTACAGCCAGCACTTGATGGCTCTCCCACAGCTCTCTGTAGGATATAGTATGCCACTTTCTATAAGTAAGGAAAATTCTGAGACAAGTCCCTCAGGCCACCACCACACAGATTGGGCCAGATATATATTCTCTCAGTATGTGCATGGGGAATACTCTGCTCCCTCCGGAACTAGGACTAAGGATCCACCCTGGGAGTATGGGCTGGCTCCATGCAGATCAATGAAGAATGGAGGGATGAGGGGTGGAGGAGAGGCCAGCCAGAGCACTGCAATATCCTACCACTTTTAATTAGCCTGTTTTATTGATTCAGTGCTGACCCTGTTACTGCAACCTTTTACATGCTTTCTAGAGCTTTAAGGAAGATATTTCTGCCAGTTCTTGCTAGATGTTGATGTTCAGTGCTTCTGCTGTGGGAGGATGGAGCCCTGAAGCGGCTCACTCCACTTTGATCAGGACAGGGCTCATTATAGACACAATTTTAAAATAATAATATTAGAAGAATTATCTACTAACAAATTTGAAAAGCTAATGGAGTGGTTCTAGAAACAAACAAAAATGCCAAAATTGGCAGAAGAAGTTATAAGATGAAAAAATGAATAAAACAATTGAAAATGGTAGTTGAATTAGCTAGGGTTCTCTAGAGAAACAGAATCAGCAGAAGATGTCTGTAAATATAAAATTTATGAAAGTGTCTCACATAACCATGGGGATGTAAGAGTCCAAGATCTATAGAGCAGGCTGTGAGCTGGCAGCTCCAATGAAGGTCCTCATTGAACTCTCAGGAGAGGCTGGCTGGCTGAAGCAGGAAGAGACGATTGTCTTTTCTGAATTCTCCTTAAAACCCTTTCAGTGCTTAGATTAAGTGTTACTTATTGTAGAAGACACTTCCCTTAACTGACTGCAGATGCAATCACCTTTAGATGAAGTCAAAGTGGTCATAATTTAAGTCCATGAAATATCCTCATAGCAACAGACAGGCCTGCGCTTGCCCAACCAGAAAACTGGGCACCACCATCTGGTCAAGTTGACACATGAATCTGACCATGACAGTAGTCAAAGACCTCCAACTATCCATAAAAATGCTCAGTTAGTTTTTTAGATGAGATTAACACATTTTCAAGAAATGTTTCCAGATAATATAAAAAAAGCAAATGTTTCAAGAAAGGCCTCCAGATATATATATAAAAAAGCAAATCTTAGTCTTGATTCCAAATAGGAAAACATAAGCTAATAAAGTTATATGTCTTTTCCCTTTATGAATGTCATAACATACATCAGAAATAAAATATTAGCTAAGTGTATTAGTTAGGATAGGTTAAGTTTTGCTTCAGGGACAAGTAACCCCCAAATTTCAGTGGCTTCATGCAATAAAGTTCAGTTTCCAGCCATACTAAATTTTTAACTCAGGTCAGCTGGGGGCTGTGCTCTCTGTATTGTTCTCACTCTGGGATTCAGGCTGATGGAGGAGTAACCATTTAGAACATTAGAGTGTTTCTTATAACTGTGTCGCAGGAAAAGTGAGAATACATTGACACTCACACTTGCTCTTAAAGCTTTCACCTGGAACCAACACCTATCACATTTTCTCTCTTTTCATTAGATAAAACAAGTCATATGGCCACTTCAACTCCAAGAGGGTAGGTATGATGGTTAGTTACTAGTGTCAACTTGGTCAAGTGATTATGCCCAGTTGTCTGGTCAGGCAAGCACTGGCCTGACTGTTGCTGTAAGGATATTTCATGGCTAGTTTAAAAACCAAAAGGCTTGTGTATTAAATCATCAGTCAGTTGATTGCATCTGTGGCTAATTACATCTGTAATCAACTAAGGCATGTTTCCAACAAGGATATAATGCAATCAGTTGAAGGTTTTTAAGGGAGAAGAGAGACTCTTTCACTGCTTCTTCAGCTAGTGAGACTCTTCTGTGGAGTTCATCCAGAAATTTCATCAGAGCCCTAGCTTCACAGTCTACCCTACAGATTTTGGACTATTCAATTCCCAATTGCATGGGACACCTTTATAAATCTCATATTTACAGATCTCTCCTGTTGGTTCTGTTTCTCTAGAGAAATCTGATTAACACAACTTGGTACCGGGAATGATTCTTAAGAAACAGAATCTTAAAAATGGGTTTTTACAAATGATTTTCTACTCTGACTAGACTCAAAGGCACTAATGACTCTGTTTCCAATTATAGAGATTGCATTGACAGTCCATGGGATGAGTTGGCAAAAGAGAAACTCAAAATATTACCATTAGATTCTGCTAATTTTTATGGTTATATGAGGCAAGGCTCTAGGCAAGAATGTTTTTGAAACCTTTACAGAGTTTTGTGGAATTAAGAGTTATAATGATGTTGGCTGGTTGCTGTTAGATATGCTGGATACAGTGATGAGGGAAAGGGATGAGCTGAAGGCTTCAAATTTGCCCCTTAAGTGCGACATGAATGATGTAAAACTTTACATGTGTGCCCTGAAAGAAACACTTATTTCCTATGGTTCCAGACTTGAGATCTCTGAAAACTAGACTCTGAACTTAATTGTGCAAGTAGCAGCTTTACAATGTAAACTAAAACCTCAAACTTGCAGGTTGTCTGCTGTTAAAGTAAAGTCTTTGATTGGAAAAGAATGGGATCCTGAAATGTGGGATGGTGATACACAGCTTGATAATGATGGTGAAGGGGAGACAGGATCCCTGGAATCTGCTGAGGCTTTGTTAGATAGACCTGTAATGGACTGTCTTAAGGAAAGAGCTTCCTGACCTCCAGTCTGCCTTGAGGAACCAGCTTCTTGGCCTCCAGTCTCCCAAGAAGAGTCTGCCATCCAACCTCCACCTAATGAGATTAACCCTTCAGTACCTGCTAACCCAGTGACCTGAGGAAACAGCCCTCACTTCTGTCTGGAGCAAATAATCCTATTTCACCAGATAAGACTGCAATGAAATGCCCTGAGGTAACTGGCTTGAAAGACACTTCTATTTATTTTCATGACCCACCCCACCAACTCTCTTTTCTTCAAGACCTATAACTAGACTAAAGTTGCAACAGGTACAAAAGTGTGAGGTACAAAAATGTAACCCATGAGGAGGTATGCTATATTCCAAAAGATCTGCATGAGTTCTCCAATCTACATAGACAGAAATCAGGGAATATGTGTGGGAATGGATATTAAGGGTGTGGGATAATAGTGGAAGGAATATGAAATTGATCAAGCTGACTTTATTGATATGGGCCCACTAAACTCATATCTGCATTCAATGTTGTAGCTCAAGGGATTCGAAAGGGCATTAACAGTTTGTTTGGATGGTTGGGTGAAACATGGATTGAAAGGTGGCTGACATTACCTGAGGTGGAAATGCCAGAACTGCCCTGATATAATGTAGATAAGGGGATCTAGAGGCTTAGAGAGATTGGAATGTTAGAGTGGATTTATCATGGAAGATCTGCTCACACACCCCAGGAATGTCCAGAGGACACTTCTTTCACCAGAACCTTGAGAAATAAATTTGTGAGACTAGCTCTATCATCCCTGAAAAGCTCTGTAGTCGCCCTTCTCTGTAGGTTAGATATTACCATGGGAACAATGGGGAAGATCAGATGCTGAGTGGGCAGAAGCCATGTGGTAATCGTTAATTACCATAGACAAGATGGGCGAGGCCACCATAATGGACAGCAGACTCAAAGTAACAGTCAAAATAATCTGATTTACCAGGACTTCTGGTGTTGGCTAGTAGGTCATGGGTACTTAGAAGCAAAATTGATGCACAGCCTACTAAATTCTTGTTTGAGCTGTATAAGCAGAAGAATTCAGGGCCTGTATTCTGTATACAGAAGTCTAATTTGAATTACAAAAACAGAGAGTCATGGCCCCTTAATCAATTCCCAGACTTGAGACAGTTTACATACCCAGAGCCTCTTGAATGAGGGGAGGTCCAGGTAAACCCTTGGGGAAGGACTCTTTTACACTGCTCAAAGTTTACACTATTAACCTTCCTCCCAGCCTTCCCCAAGGAGGACTACAGCCTTTTGCTAGGGTGACTGTGCACTGGAGAAAAGGAAGTGATCAGATATTTCAGGGATTATTGGACACTGGCTCAGAGGTGACACTAATTCCTGGAGCCTGCACATGTCTAAAAAAAAAAATTGTGGTTCAGTGGTAGAATGCTTACCTTTCATGTAGGAGACACGGGTTTGATTCGGGTTCGATTCCCGGACCATGCACTCTTCCTGCCAAAAAAAAAAAAAAAAAAATACTGGACACCATAACCTAGGCAAGTTGACACATGAATTTAACCATCACATGGATATTCTATATAAAATTCTATAAGAAAGAAAATAAAAGGTATAAGGAAGTCTGAAGGAAGTACATGGAAATTTAAGACAAAGTATTTCAGGATTAGTGTTGTGAACTAGGAAACCACTAAGCTACTATCAACTGTAGGATTCTAATTCTGAACAGTCTTTACCATGCTTTACCATTGTACCTTGCTGCCACTTATCAGGAAGTATAAGTGTTCTGATCTCTCACCATCACTCTCCTTCTCGTGAGTTTTTTTCTAGTAATGGAGAAAATAGTCTTTTCTCTCTGAGTTCATCGATCCTTATATGGTACTTGATGCACATCAGGCCTAAGAATCTTCCTAAATCTCTCTCAATGTCAAATATACCAACTTTGAATCACAAGGGGCATTCTTTAGAAATGTCCCTTATGCTTACTGATATAAACCTGCAAAAAGGGCCATTGTAAATATCTCTGGAATAGCAAAGTGGGCTTTAAACGCAAAAAGTGATACCACAGATCTCTAAAAGTGGAGGTATCATCTCATTTCTATTTTGGAAGACTAGAATGGTTCTTGATGTCATAATTATAGCTCAAAGTTATGTTTGCACTATTATTAACACAACCTCTTAATCTTTAAGCTCAATTAGAAAGGGATACCTCTAGGATTAAAAAAAATGATCCTAGTTTTCCACTCTATTGAGAGAGTAACAACTCTTTGATTGATTTGGGTAGAACTCAGACGTAGAAGAGTGAGATAGAATATGATTAAAACAATATCAAATGTAGATTAATTGTCCTAGCAACAATAGGTGTTCTCCGTGTACTTACTATGCTAACTATGACTTGCTTTTTATCTTAGTTCTCTTGGCTACTCAAGCAAATCATATAAAATGGGTTGGGTTAGACAATGGGAATTTATTAACTCATGGTTTTGATGCTATAAGAAAGTTCAAATCAAGATGTCATCAAGGCTGTGCTTTCTCCTAGAAGACTGGCATTCTGGAGCTGGTTGCCAGTGCTCCTTGGTGTTTAGCTTGTCAATGGCAAAGCTTATGGTGGCATTTCATGGTTTCTCCCTTCTCCTCTGGGTTCTGTTGATTTTAGCATCTGGCCACTTCCTGTGTAGTTTTTTTTTGTCTGTCTGAATTTTATTCCACTTATAAAGGACTCCAGTCATTGAATTAAGAGCTATCCTTATTGAGGTAGGCCACCTCTTAACTGAAGTAAAAAATCCTACTTACAATTTGGTTCATACCCACAGGAAGGGAATGAGTTTAAAAACATGTTTTTCTGGGGTATATGGCTCCAAACCACCACAGTTAACAGGTTGTTTAAAACAGCCTATTAACACCATGAGAGGACAAAGGCCTACTAATAGGTTGAGAAACAAAACCAAGAATATATCCCTGGGCAGGCATATTGATAGTTTCATGAACATGCAGGTGTCAAAGTGTGGGCAATCCACAAAGAAAGGAATATGAAAAGGAATGCAACCTCCAAAATCAATTGTTGCTTCCTATTGAAACGGAGCTCAAAGGATATTAAGGAATGATGAGAAAGAAAGAAAGGAAGAAGGAGAGAAAGAAAGACACAGATAGGCTCAGGGGATCTGAAGCTTGAGTTTACTTCAGACAGACTTCAGACAATTTTATTCTTAACCAGATCCTGGTTATATACCACAAGATGTCAATAGGCATGCATGCATTTCCTGAGAGAGCAAAGTTCTTATCTTTCAGTGTTCTTCATACTTAACATAACCATTTGGGGTAAACATTCTCTTCTTCCCAGACTGCTCTACATAACAATCTCCACAGTTTACTGCCGCCATCCTGAGGCCAGCTGCTTGCAACAAATTCTGTAGGTGTTGCTTTAAACTCTTGGCTTCTACATTTCCCCCTTTTTATTTTATAAGCCAAGGAAAACAAGAATCACCTTTTTAGGGTGACTATAAGCAGAGGTGGCCGCGCCTGTCTTAGGTTGCCCTTAGGCTCTGAAGGGTCTTACCCATCATTGGCTGCCAGTCAAGCTCTCTGACTTTGATTCAGGAAGGAGCCAAGAGTTTTTGCAAGAATCATCTTTTTCTTTGTTGTTAAACACAGCTGAGGAGGAAGCGAAGTATAAACAGCCCCAAACCTAAGATTTTTAGCTCTTGGGTAAGTGATTGTATAACATTACCTCCATAGGCTACATGTAGATTCTTCTAATTTACATTCTAATACCCATTTTTTGTAATTCTAAGATATCAGGACTTAAACTATCTGAAAGCCTTAAAAGATGCCTTTTCCCTTTTCCCATTCTATTTCAGACAGGCCATAGGTTAAAAGAGGGTAATACAAAAACTGCTCTCATTCCTTTTACACTTTAAACTTTGTAAAAAATTTAAATTATACATTTGATCTCCAATATGAACCAATGTCATTTCTATATCATTTAGTCTATTATTAGTTTGCTCATCAATGAGATTGTCTATGTCACAGTTCACTGGTTTTTCTAACAATGCTGCATCTGTATAGTTTGTTGCAATGCTGTTCCAACGACTGCAGCCACTGTGATGCTTCCAATGATTCCAATGACAGATGCAATAATGAGTCCAATTAGTCTATTAGTCCTTTTTAGATATTATTTTGCCAAATGGATCAGTATATGTGTTTCTGGAGAGGATTGCAAAGATCTTGACATCTGCGCCGGCAGTCAAATACCTCTTCTCCTTGCTACTATAATCGTCTCATTTTCCTGCAACATAAATGCTTGGAGACAAGTGAATAGAGAACAATTTTCAAAATTAGAAGTTTGATTTCTTATATGCATATGAACTTTAACAAGTATATATGGATCTCTAATACATATTTGTATATAGTGTTTATGGCTGCTAAAGAGAAGTTATAGTTACTAGAATTCACTACGAAAATTGGTCCCAGTCCTAGGAAAATTTCCCATAAATTTCTCTGAATAATGCATTTATCATCCTAAATCATGGCACAAATCATCCTCTATGTAATAACTCTGGTTTAGCTTGCCTACCCATATAGTCTCAGTTATCTTCAACCCCACAGGGGAATCTTACAATTCCATAGGAATCATTAATTATGATAACTGCTCGATCCATATGACATTACTGCCATCCATTCCAACTTTCTTTCCCACCTAACAGGCAAGTATCCTTTGTATCCATAGAGTTAAGCATATAGGCCTTTCTAAAAACGGAATTAAATTTGACACCAGTTTTCTTCTTACTGGACCTGGGAATCCTAAACTTGTATTTAGGTTATTTTGGTAAAGTTGGATTGGTCCATGTTAGGGCTCACAGATAATCCCAGTAAGTATAAATATGTCCCTGTCCTTCAGCAATCAAAATTGTATGTCCTATAGTATACATTTTCCATTTAGTTATTTTTTGTCCAGGTCGATATGTCTGGGTTTTATTCTCTTCGAGGGAATCCAAACTGAAGTTCCGTCATCTGCAATGACAAGAGCAAATCCCCTACCCCACACCTTTACCATTCCTGGTTTCCATAAATCATCTTTAACATCTTTCCAATAGATTGGCTATAGCTGCAGTTCTGTTTGGGTTGTATTATTTTTCTTTTCCAAATTGCTAAAATGTTGTTCTGCTGGAGTCTGTGATGAATTATCATAAATGTTTAAAAAATTTAGAGTAAACAATGCCTTTGCTAATTGATCTTTAGGAGTACTTATTTTCATAACATTATCCTCCTGATCATCGTCTCCCCCTTTTTGTTTTAAAAGCATAGGCTTTAGCGTCTGGTTTGCTCATTCAATAATTCCTTGCCCTGAGGGATTGTGTGGAATTCCTGTAATATGAGTAATATTAAAAGTAGTACAAAATTTATGAAATTGTTTTCCTGTATAAGCAGGACCATTGTCTGTTTTAATAGATTGAGGGCATCCCATAACAGCAAAAACATTAAGTAAATGTGATCGAACATGGGAGAAACGTTCTCCAGATTGTGCAGTAGCCCAGATGAAATGAGAACAAGTGTCTATGATAACATGTACATATTGCATTTTACCAAAATGTGAAATATGAGTAACATCCATTTGCCATAATTCATTTGCTTTTTGACCTCGAGGATTAACCACTGATGCAAATGGGCGTGCATTTAAAGGTCCACAGGTTGGACAAGTCCTAACAATGTCCTGAGCTTGCTGTTTAGATAAAGATGGAAATTTCTTTCGCAGCCCTTTGCTATTGATATGGGTTAATTTGTGAAGTGTTGTGGGATCTTGCGGTACCCCCATAAGAGTATCTGCTTGCTGATTTTGGAATGACAAAGGACATGGAAGATTGATATGAGTTCTTTATATCCATGATAAAAAGAGGATTAATTTGACTTCTGACTAATGTTTGTAAATGTAAAAACATTCAGAAGAGTTCATCTCTTTCAAACAAAGAAGCCGTCTCAATGTGAGTAACTGTTTGGTAAACATATTCAAAATCAGAAACAATATCAAGAGATTGTGGAAAACTTTGCAATACTTGAATTACAGCTGCTAATTCAGTAATCTGGGCTGAGGTATAAGGCATTTTCTAACTTGTTTTCCACTGGGGTGACATATGCAGCCTTCCCATTAATATTATCATTGGTAAAGACAGTAATAGCTAGCAGGGAAGCTGGAACTATTTTAGGCAAAATCCATTGCGTTCATTTTTAAAAATTGTAAAAGTTTTGACATAGCAAATGATTATTCATTTGTCCTTTAAAGTCCTTAATGCCATTTGCCAAAAGGTATTGAAAATATATAGACTTTGAACCTCTTCCTTTGTGAGATTACACACTATGTGATTAGGATCATGACTTCTTAATTGATAATATTTTTGGTGACTTTTGGCTATTAAAGAAATAATCTTTTGCAAATATGTATTTAAATATTTTTGTCAATTGTTTGGTAAAAAAATCCATTTTAAAACACCATCTTGCTAAAAATAGGCCTGTGGGAGATTGCAAGGTAAAGAAAATAATAAAATCAACAGGCTTTTTTAGATCTATTTGAACAAGCTGTCCTTTTTGAATGCATTGTTCAATTAATTGTAACTCTCATTCAGCTGCAGCTGTTAACTGCCTTTTGCTTAATAAATCAGAATCTCCTTGTAAAATATCAAACAAGTTTTGTAACATATAATTAGGAATCCCTAAAGTGGCAGGTAGCAAAAATGAAAGCAGAGTGTCAATAGTGACGTATACCCATAGTAAATAACCAGATTTTTAAAATTGAATTCATTGGATTGATTGAAAAAGAATGCAAGAATGTGGATTCTTTATAATTGGTTGTGCATTTTTGCTAATTTTAAATTTATTTCATGCAGTTTTTATGATATTTTCTCACAATAGTGGCCAAATTCCGATTTCCTTACATGACCGGGCCCAGTTGGGTCCTCTGGGAACTGGCTAGGCAACAAGAGGAACTTCCTGGGACCTAGATATCTTTATTAAAGTACACCTCCTTCTGGGGGGATAGCCAGTCCTCCCAGCTAGAGTGTACATTTTAACTATTTCTTACCAAGGTCATGTGATAGCAATATCAGTTGCATGTAATGACAACATCAGGTGAACAAAAAAGACTCCACAAGTATATTTTTTCCTTGCATTCAACCCTCAAATCTGATCTGCTTCCAATATAAGCCATGGTCATCTTGGGATAAATTTAGTTTATACATATATAGTTTATATAAACACTGGACAAAGCATTAAAGTATTTTGGCTTAAAGGAATTTAGGTATTTAAATGATTTGAATATTATTTAGTCAGTAATAGATTCATTTATAGTAATAGTACTTAGATTAATAGATTAAGCCACCTGGTTTAGGGCAAGAAGCAGTTTTTGCCAGTATGATGATATCCAGGAGAAAATCAGTATTTTTTATACATATAACAACATGATAAAAGTTAATATAAGTTATTTTGATAAAACACAGACTCTTTGCTTTTTAACTAATTATTTAGAAAAAAAAATTTTTTATATCTTTTCATTAGAACAGCCTAAGAGTCCAAGAAAACATTGTCATTTTAGACTCATTAAATCTTTCTTGATTTTAACCAGAATTTCCATTTTTACAAACCCTCAGCACTTATTATATTAGTTTAGGCTTTGTCCCATATTTTTCTCATTTAGTAACAGTTATTCATTTTAGGATAAGACTATTCTGTTTTCCTATTAATAAAAATACATCTTTCATATTTTTCATACTTAAATCATTACTTTGAACAAATATTTTACCACATATGTAATTACCATCAAAATTAAATTTGTTAGACTGTTAAATACTTAAAATATTTTAGTTAATGTTTCAAATATGCATTAACTATCAATATATAGTTTTTAACAAGAATTTTTAGTTTTAAAGTTCTTAAAATATATTTCTTTTTAAAATATGAATAGGAGCAAACTCATGGCCAGTTTCCAAACCACTGCCTGTCGAGAATTTAAGCCAACAAAAGAAGATGGGCTACCATTCCCACTCTCCGTCACAAGACTTTACCTGTAGTATTGGTATAAATCTCATAGAATAATCATTCAGACTAAACAAAGGTAACCTAACAGAATACCTTGAGTCAGAACTACAATCTCAAACTGCACACCCCGTTGGGGACCAACCTGCCACAGGAACCATCAATGAGCACTGACCCCCGTTTGGTATGGCACCTTTCTCACTGAATACTTTCTGACTCAGGTGTACATGAATCCCTATATAAAGGCAGCCCATCAAGAACAAGCCCAGAAACCAATCTTTATTTATCCTGCTCTGCCAAAGGCATGGCAAAGAAGTAATTTTTAAAATCTATCATAATAAAGCAGTTCTTAGAAATTACAACTGGTGTGGGCAAGCCAGGCTGCAATGACTCCATAGGCTGAACCACAGTATCAACTTTTATCAAATCAGTCAACATTCTCCATTTTCCTGACCTCCCTCCTGCAATAAATATTGGAGAATTCCAAGAACCACGAGACTCCTCTAAACGTCCTGCTCCAAACTGTTCCCAAATCAACCGAGTCAGAGCCTCAAACCTCTCTACAGATAAGGGCCACTGCTAGTGGATGTCCCTGGAGCATCTCCTCACTTTATGCTTTAAGAGTTCCCTTATTAGATCCCTGTTTGGGCGCCAATTGCCGAGTCCGGCTCAAGCAACTGTCGAAACAGGGTAAGAAGTGGTAGTGGGAGATTGAGAAGAAACACAACTTAGAGTTTAAGACAAAGCATGAGCCAGGTAGTTCATTGCCTGACTGAACACAATAACCAGATAGAAACAGGGATATTTTCCCCGTTTTGTTATGTTCACTGCAAAGCCTTCATAACCAATTTCCATTACTTAAGATTTAAAACATTATGGCCTTAAGGCTGAAACCAACAACAATGTTTTTGAATGAGATCAAATAAGCTTACTAATTCAGATGTTTTAACAGGCACCCCAGTAGCTTTAACACACACACATACTCCTCCAGCCACCTATTATGATTACCTGTTACCCTGATGATCCAAGGAAAATGCTTACTTTACCAATATGACTCGAGTCTTCTTCTATCGGCTGGACACACGTGCCTCTAACAAGACTTTTCCTTGGTTCCTTAATGTTGATTTGGAGTCTTCTTCTTTGAGCCCCACGTTGGGCACCAAATGTTGCTTCCTATTGAAACAGAGCTCGAAGGATATTAAGGAATGATGAGAAAGAAAGAAAGGAAGAAGGAGAGAAAGAAAGACACAGATGGGCTCAGGGGGTCTGAAGCTTGAGTTTACTTCAGACAGACTTCAGACAATTTTATTCTTAACCAGATCCTGGTTATATACCACAAGATGTCAATAGGCATGCGTGCATTTCCTGAGGGAGCAAAGTTCTTATCTTTCAGTGTTCTTCACACTTAACATAACCATTTGAGGTAAACATTCTCTTCCTCCCAGACTGCTCTACATAACAATCTCCACAGTTTACTGCCTCCATCCTGAGGCCAACTGCTTGCAACAAATTCTGTAGATCTTGCTTTAAACTCTTGGCTTCTACAATCAATAGCCCTTGTCATGTTCATTCTAAAAGCTAAAATCCAAAGATACTTTCAATGTCTTAATGTCTTTATAGATCTGTGAAGGACTCGTTCACAGATAATATTTTTCTGGACAAATACCGTGACCCCTTTCAAATGTATGTTATCAGTTTCCTTTCTCAAGTCAGTCACAAATTGGAATATTTAATATCATTAAGATGCCAATACTACCCAAGCAATTTACAGATTCAACACAATTTCAATAAAAGTTCCAACAGCCTTACTTGCAGAAATGGAAAAGCTAATCATCAAATTCATATGGAAGGACAAGAGGTCCTGAATAACCAAAACCATCTTGAAAAAGAACAAAGTTGGAGGACTCACACGTCCCAATTTCAAACTAACTACAAAGCTAAGGTGGCACTGGCACAAAGACAGACATATACAGACCAATGGAAGAGAATTGAGAGCTCAGAAATAAACTCTCACATTTATGCTCAATTGACTTTTGAATAGGTGCTAAGTCCACTCAATGGGGAAAGAAGTCTCTTCAACAAACAGTGCTGAGAAAACTGGATATCCATGTGCAAAATCATGGATTCTTAGACTTTCTACCAAAAGCACAAGAAACAACAACAAAAAATATATCTCACTTCATCAAAATTAAAAACTTTTGTGCATCAAAGGACATTATCAAGAAAGTTGTGGTGGTTTGGAGCTGAATGCACCTGAGTAAAACATGTTCTTAAACTTAATCCATTCCTGTAATTGTGAACCCATTGTAAGCAGGACATTTTGATGAGGTTATTTTAGTTAGGGTTTGACCTATCTCAATTAGTATAGGTTGGGGGCTGGGACCAAAGCGAAAGTGGTGACCAGAGGGAGCAGAAGTGGAGCTGCCGCCACTCCCGCCGCTGCAGCCTGAGGTGCAGGCTTGGGAAAGAAGTGGCCACAGCTCTGGGAGCTTTGCTTGTAAGGGTCTTTGCCTCTGCAGCCCTCCATGGAGTGACCGTGGATAAAAATGAGCTGGTACAGAAAGCCAACCTTGCCGCGCAGGCTGAGCGCTATGATGATATGGCTGCAGCCATGAAGGCAGTCACAGAACCTGGGCATGAACTCCTCAATGGAGAGAGAAATTTGCTCTCTGTTGCCTACAAGGATGTGGTTGGCACCTGCTGCTCTTCCTGGCGTGTCATCTCCAGCTTTGAACAGAAAAACAAGAGGAATGAGAAGCATCAGCAGTTGGACAAAGAGTACCGTGAGAAGATAGAGGCAGAACTGCAGGACATCTGCAATGATGTTCTGGAGCTCTTAGACAAATATCTTATTCCCAATGCTGCCCAACCAGAAAGTAAGGTGTTCTACTTGAAAACGAAAGGAGATTATTTTAGATATCTTTTTAAGGTGTTGTCTGGAGACAGTAAACAAACCACTGTGTCAAACTCCCAGCAGGCTTACCAGGAAGCATTTGAAATTAGTAAGAAAGAAATGTAGCATACACACACAATTGGACTTTGCCTGGCTCTTAATTTCTCAGTCTTTTACTATGAGATTCTAAATTCCCCTGTAAAGGCCTGCAGCCCGGCCAAAATGGCATTTGACGAGGCAATTGCTGAATTGGATACACCGAATGAAGAATCTTACAAAGACAGCACCTGATCGTGCAATTACATAGGGATAATATGTCTCTGGATGTCAAAAAAACAGGGCAATGAAGGAGATGCTGGGAACGGGGAGAACTAACATCTCTTGTGCTTCGTGATCTATTCAGTGTCACTCTGTACCCTCCACATATATAGGGTACGATTAAAAAGTAATCGTATGTCGACTTTTGATTTTTCATAGCCTCAGTCTAGCAAAAATGGTCCATTGGGATAAACAGCTTTGTTTGTATCTAAAACTCAGATTGGCAACAGATGAGTAAAACACACAGCATAAAAATAAATAATAGGGGGAACAAATGTTAAAATAAATTTAGTAGATTGAAATGCTAGTGATCAGTGAAAGGGAAGGGTAAAGGGTATGGTATGTATGAATTTTTTTCTGTTGTCTTTTTATTTCTTTTTCTGAATTGATGCAAATGTTCTAAGAAATGATCATGATGATGAATATGCAACTATGTGATGATATTGTGAATTACTGATTATATATGTAGAACAGAATGATCATATGTTAAGAATGTTTGTGTCTGTTGTTATATATTTTTTTAATTTTAAAAATTAATTTAAAAAAAACTCTGATTGGTCACATAAATACCATAGCATTCTGAAAGTTTTGATTTTGATTAACAATGACAGGATTACTGTGTGTTAATTTTTTAAAAAACTGAACACTGTGATGACGGGGTTTTGTAATTTAGCAGAACACTTATTGGAAGAAAAAATATACCTGAATTGTGTGTAAATTTTTGGAAAGTTTAATCTGATAACAGAATAGCCACTGAAATACAATTTCATTGTAAAGTTGTATAGAAAGTTATAGAGATTATATTGTGATGTTGGGACTTGGAAGTTGACGCCTATCATTTGGCATTGAAGTTGGATAGTAATTCATAGTAGTTCTGCCTGATGTTCAGGGGTTATAGACACTTGGCCAGTTTGGACTGTTCTACTCAAAAGCTCATGACCACAGATGCTCATGGTATATTCCTCTGAGGAAACTCGAAGTCTGAAATTGACACTCTTGGTGGCAGATAACTGGGTTATCAAAAAGGTCCAGTGCTCATACACACACATAACTAAACCCCCTTTCCTACAGCAAAGTTGCAAAGTTGCAGCTTGTGCTTCAGTTGTGGAATCTGTTTTCCTTGAAACCATGGAGCTAAAGAAAAAGAAAGCCATGTGTCTTAAATATAGTCCTATCTGTTTACTGGATAATATCTTTAGGAATATTCTACAGAGAGTAGATTGCCTTTCACTTGAGGAGTACTCAAATCTTTTGGACTCTTCCTAGCTTGGGGCTTTAAATTTTTGAAATCTCAACATCCTTTCCCACTGTCCTTTATAAATATTGACTTTGGTTCTTTCTTCCTTCTCTGGATTTCTGTCCTACTGCCTTTTTCTTTTGGAATTCTATCTTTGTCCTTTGTTCAATACTGTATGAGCAGGGATGGAGGGTGAGAGAAGTCAGTGAGCACCAGGTGGGTGAGCAGGCATTGCTGCAAAAAGTGGCAAAGAGCTGCCAATGCCATAGCTCTGTCTTCCTCCAGTTCTCAGTACATTTGTTGTTCTTCTGTCATACCAAGATCTGAATAAAAAAAGTAATTGTAAACATCCACAATTTCTCCCTGTAATGCAACTAGCCTTGATAATTGCCTGCTAGTACCTTTCGCCAGATCTCCCAAGTATACTCTTCCAGCTAAGTTCTCAGATACATTTAAACAAGACCCTAAAATGCAGGGATGTTTCATGAACATGGCAGTGAAGAGAGGCAGGAGTGGCCAGGCCTGTCAGTCTCACAGTATCACTCCTCTACCTTTTAACATTCCATGTAGCTGTAGGGTCCATCTCTTAGTCCATCTGCTGAAATGGGAAATGAAAAATTCATGCACTGATTTAAAACAAACCAAAAAAAGAAAAAACAATAATAAAAAAAACCCCTCCTTTCTAGCCTAACAAAAATGTGTAGTTAATACTTGGCGCTTGATAAATGCAGTAGTGAATGTGGAACTGTATATCTGGTAGCTCTTTCTTGCTTTGTTTTTCCTTATTGGTATTCTGCCTAACATTTGCTTTTGTGATGGTCATATTGCCTAGCAAGCACCTGTGGTTGTGAAAATAGTATAGTAAGAAAGAAAAATTCCAGGTTATTTATGTACCGAGATTTCTGCATGTCTTGTAAACAACTTTAGTTTCACTTTACATGGAATAATTAGGAAAAGTATAACATTCAGAAGTGAAATAAAAATTTTTTATCACTCAAATAATATGGGTCTTCTTTTTCCTTAAAGCACTTTTACGAGATACATTTACATATCACACAATCCATCCAAAGTGTACAATCAATGGCTTTTAGTATAATCACAGAATTGTGCATTAATCACCACAATAAATTTTAGAACATTTTCATTATTTCAAAAAGAAAAACCCCATACTGTTAGGAGTCATCTCTCAATTCCTCTATCCTTCCCTAGACCCTACATAACTATTAATCTAATTCTGATTCTATAAATGTATTTATATTTATATTTTATATCAATGGAATCATGCAATATGATCTACTTTGTGTCTAGTTTCTTTCAATTAAGATAGTGTTTTTAAAGTTATTATTATTATTTTAATTAGAGAAGTTGTAGGTTTACAGAAAAGTCATGTAAAAAATACAATATACCCATATAGTCCCCTATTCTGAACACCTTGCATTAGTGTGGTACCTTTTTATTATAATTGAAAAAGAATATTAAAATATTACTGTTAACTATAGTACATAATTTTCATTAGGTATATTTTCCCATTTACCCTATTATTAACACCTTGTAATAGTGCTGTACATTTGTTATAATTCATGAAAAAATACTCTTATGTTTTTACTATTTATCCCAGTTTGTTCTAGTTTGCTAGCTGCCAGAATGCAATATACCAGAAACGGAATGACTTTTAAAAAGGGGAAATTTAAAAAACCTATATAAAGAAAACTACAAAAAACTGTTAAAAGAAATCACAAAAGACCTAAATAGATGGAAGGGCATACCGTGTTCATGGATTGGAAGACTAAATATAGTTAAGATGTCAATCCTACCTAAATTGATTTACAGATTCAATGCAATACCCTCAAAATCCCAACAACTTATTTTTCAGAAATAGAAAAACCAATAAGCAAATTTATGTAAGTACAGTGAAAGAAGATAAAACATGGGATGTGTAACAGTGAACCCTATTGTGGATGATTGTGCTGGTTTGAAAGGAAGTATGCCCCCCTAGAAAAGCCATGTTTTAATCAAAATATCATTTCATAAAGGTAGAATAATCTCTATTCAATACTGTATGTTTGAAACTATAATCAGATCATCTCCCTGGATGATGTGATTTAGTCAAGAGTGGTTGTTAAACTGGATTAGGGGACCACATGTCTCCACACATTTGGGTGCGTCTTGATTGGTTTATTGGAGTCCTATAAAAGAGGAAATATTTTTGGAGAATGAGAGATTCAGAGAGAGCAACACTATGAAGCAGTGAGTCCACGAGCCAGCGACCTTTGGAGATGAAGAAGGAAAACGCCTCCTGGGGAGCTTCATGAAACAGGAAGCCAGGAGAAGCTAGCAGGTGACACTATGGTTGCCATATGCCCTTCCAGATGAGAGAGAAACCCTGAGCCTGTTCACCATGTGCCCTTCCAGCTAAGAGAAAAACGTTGAATGTCGCTGGCCTTCTTGAACCAAGGTATCTTTCCCCGGATGCCTTAAATTGGACATTTCTATAGACTTGTTTTGATTGGGACATTTTCTTGGCCTTAGAACTGTAAACTAGTAACTTATCAAATACCCCTTTTGAAAAGCCATTCTGATTCTGGTATATTGCACTCCAGCAGCTAGCAAACTAGAACAAAGATGGACTGGGTTAATAGTCCAAATATAAGGATGCTGTTTCATGAATTATAATAAACATGTGACTCTATTAAAAAAAAGGGAGAAATTAATAAGTTGCTATTTACAGTTCTAAGGCTGACAAACTGTCCCAATTAAAACAAGTCTATAAAATGTCCAATCTAAGGCATCCAGGGAAAGATACCATGGTTCAAGAGGGCCAATAAACTTCACAATTTCTTTCTCAAGTGGCAGGGCACATGACGAACACAGTCCGAGTTTCTCTGTCATCTGGAAAGGCACATAGCAAACACAGTCAGCGTTCCTCTCTCATCTGGAAGGGCACATGGTGAACACGGCATCATCTGCTAGCTTCTTCTCCTGGCTTCCTGTTTCATGAAGCTCCCCAGGAGGCGTTTTCCTTCTTTGTGTCCAGAGGTCCATGGCTGGTGGACATGCTTCTCATGGTTGTGTTGTTCTGCTCTGTGCTCTCTGAATCTCTCTCATTCTCCAAAATGTTTCCTCTTTTATAGGACTCCAGACACTTATCAAGACCCACCCAAATGGGTGGAGACATGTCATCATCTAATCCAGTTTAACAACCACTCTTGATTAAATCACATCTCCAGGAAGATGATCTGATTACAGTTTCAAACATACAGTATTGAACAGGGATTATTCTGCCTTTATGAAATGGGATTTAGATTAAAACATGGCTTTTCTAGGGTCCATACATCCTTTCAAACCAGTACACAGTTCATCATCACAACAAGGTTCACTGTGTTATACAGTTTCATGTTTTATCTTCTAACTTTCCTTCTAGTAACATACATAGCTTAAAACTTCCCCTTTCAACCACATTCACTAACATAATTCAGCGCAGTTAATTACACTCACAATAATGTGCTACCATTACAACTATCCATTTCCAAATATTTACAATTGACCTAAATAGAGATTCTGCACAAATTAAGCATCAGCTCCCCCTTTTCTATTCCCTATTCTATCTTCTGGTTACTTTTTTCTAGATTCTAATTTTATAAGTTTGCTTCTTATAATTAATTCATATCAGTAAGATCATACAATAGCTGTCCTTTTGTATCTGACTTATTTCACTCAACATACTGTCCTCAAGGTTCATCATCCATGTTGTCACATGTATCAAGACTTCATTCCTTCTTACAACTGAATAATATTCCATGGAATGTATATACCACATTTTGTTTATCCATTCTTCAGTTGATGATCACTTGGGTTGTTTCCATCTTTTGGCAATTGTGAGTAATGCTGCTAGGAAGACTGGTGGGTAAATGTCTACCTATGTTCCTGCTTTCAGTTCTTCTGGGTATATCCCTAGTAGTAAGATTGCTGGATCATATGGCAGCTCTTTACTTGCTATCTTGAGAACTAGCAAACTGTCTTCCACAGTGGCTGACAGTTCCTATTTCAACAGCAGTGAATGAGTGTTCCTATTTCTCTACAACCTCTCCAATACTTGTAGTTTTCTGTTTGTTTAATAGTGCCCATTCTAGTAGGTGCAAAATGATATCTCATTGTGGTTTTCATCTGCATCTCCCTAATAGCTAGTGAAGTTGAGCATCTTTTCATGTCCTTTTTTAGCCATTTGTATTTCCTCTTTGGAGATGTGTCTATTCATGTCTTTTGCCCATTTTTGTAATTGAGCTGTGTTTTAGTTTGTTAATGCTGCCAAAAAGTGCTATATACCTGAAATGTGTTGGCTTTTATAAAGAGAATTTATTAAGTTACAAGTGTACAATATTAAGATGATAAAAACGTCCAAATTAAGGCATCCAGAGAAAGATACTTTGACACTAGAGATGGCCAATGATGCTTGGGGTTTCTCTGTCAGCTGGAAGGGCTCATGGTGATGCTTGCTAGCTTTTTCTCCTGGCATCTCCTTTCAAACGGCTTCCGATGGGTGTTTTCTTTCTACATCCCCAAAGGTCTCTCAATGGCAGCTCTGAAGCATTTTCCAAAATGGTTCCCTATTAAGTGACTCCAGTAAGAAATCCATCTTGAATGGGTAGAGACACATCTCCATAGAAATCACCTAATCAAAAGGTCCCATGCACAATTGGGTGGGTCACATTTCCATGAAAACAACTTAATAAAAGGGTCCCACTCAACCATATTGAATCAGGATTAAAGAACATGGTTTTTCTGGGGTACATATATTCAAGACATTGATCCATTTTAAGTTGATTTTTTAATAAAGTATGAGATAGGGGCTGTTTTATTTAGTAAGCTGCTGGAATACAATATACCAGAAACAGAATGGTTTTTAGAAATGGGAATTTAATAAGTTGCTAGTTTACAGTTCTAAGGCTGAGAAAATGTCCCAATTAAAACAATTCTATAGAAATGTCCAATCAAAGGCACACAGTGATATCTGCTAGCTTTCTCTCCCAGTTAGAGAGAAAGTTTCATGAAGCTCCCCCAGGGGTGTTTTCCTTCTTCATCTTCAAAGGTCTCTGGAGGTGTGGGCTTTGTTGGCTCTGGTGGCTCTCGTGACCTAAAGCTTTTCCAAAATGTCTCTTTCTTAAAAGGCTCAATTTCTTTACTTGTGATTGGTTTGTTGAGGTTGTCTATTTCTTCTTGAGTCGATGTTGGTTGTTCATGCCTTTCTAGGAAGTTGTCCATTTCTTCTACATTGTCGAGTTTACTCTAGGACATCAATTTCTGGTTTCTCTGTACCCAAGAGTTCAGTTTTCAGCTTATCTCTTTCCTGTCACTTTTCACTATAAGCTGTGAGGAGAAACCAGGCTGCAATGTATACCCTTCCAGCTGAAAGAGAAACCCCAAACTTCACTGGCCTTTCTTGAGTGAAGGTAACCTCTTGTTGGTGCCTTAATTTGGACATTTTCATGGCTTTGGAATGGTAAACTTGCAACTTAATAAATTTCCCTTCTTAAAAGCTGATCCATTTCTGGTATATTGCATTCCAGCAGCTTACTAAATAAAACAGCCCCTGTCTCACACTTTACACAAGTGTGTCTGCTAGTTTTGTATAGCCCCTATCTCACACTTTATACAAGTGTGTCTCTGCTTTGAAGACACTGTCAGTAAAAATATGGACTCTAAAGCTACCTGTGATGAAGCTCTAGACAGAAATGAGGCATATATTATTTCAGACTGGAAGGAAGATGAGCCTTGTTTTAAAATGGCAGATAATCTGGCAAAATTGACTAGTGGCTTTGGCTGGAAGGCAGATTTTAAAAGCCCTGAACTTGGATATTTAGCAGAAGAGATCTCCAAATTCAATGTCAAAAGTGCAGCCTTGTTTCTCCTCACAGCTTATAGTGAAAAGTGGAAGGAGAGAGATAAGCTGAAAATTGAACTCTTGGGTACAAAGAAACCAGAAATTGATGTCCTAGAAAATTCTGGGCTTCCAGAAAGGGAGACCACAGAGAATAGTGCCCTGTGTGAGGATTTAACCAAATGTGGACGCAGTCAGCCATTTCAGAGAAAGCCAGGATCAGACATGGAGTTATCCAGGAAGGATTTGTAGAAACTCCTTATGTATGATGGGCGTGATCCAAAGTTACTGCCTAGAAAGCCAACAAGAGTACTGTGGGACATGTATAAACAGAGACACTGCTAGTCTAGACTAAGAGGGACAGAGAAGGGACACATTAGAAGAAAAATAACCTCAGAGGCAAAGCCACAGAGGCTGAGGTCTGAAGTCAAGAAGCTTTGGGTCAGAAGAGCAAACCCACCCAAGCATGTGGAGAGGGTGAGTTTGCCCTGAAGGCAGAGGATGGGCCTTCTACCTCATTGCAGTGGAAGAGTTATGCTGCCTCAGGCCTTGGAGAGGGTGAACCACATTCCTTGGGGTTTGGGGAGAGCCTGGCTGCCACCACATGGAGGGGTTAAGCATGTGCCCTGAAGATGGCAGAGCCTGGGTGCAGCCCTGATGCTTGGAGAGGGTGGAGCAGAGAGAAAGGTGGTCTCCCCAATGTCTCCCAAGGCTGTATTCAGAGAAAAGCAAGCCAGTGCATAGGCCCTTGGAAAGAGTGGGACTGCCACTTTCAGAAGCCCTGAAGATAAATGACTCTCAGATTTTGAAATCTAATGAACTTTGCCCTGCAGGTTTTTGAAACTGTATGGGTCCAGTGACCCCTGTTTTCATTCCTCCCTATGAAAATGCATGTACATATCCCATGGCTGTTCTTCCTTGTATTCTGGAAGCAAATAACTTGCTTTGTGCTTTTACAGGTCCAGAGTCAGAAGATAATTTTTTTTGGGGGGGGGGGCGGGGGAGTCAGAGGACAATTTTGCCTTAGAACAGACTATGCCTGTAACTAACTTTGATAGGAGTTTGTATGTTTCTAAGTTTGTATTTCATGTGTATTGCTACTGAAATGGTTTAAGGATGTCTGATATTGTTTTGGAATGAATGTATTTTGTATATTGGGAAAACATCTTTTTTAGGGTCCGGAGGGTGGAATGTGCTGGTTTGAAAGGATGTATGTCCCCTAGAAAAGCCATGATTTAATCTAAATCCCATTTTGTAAAGGCAGAATAATCCCTATTCAATACTCTATGTTTGAATCTGTAATCAGATCATCTCCCTAGAGATGTGATTTAAACAAGAGTGGTTGTTAAGCTGGTTTAGGTGACAACATGTCTCCACCCATTTGGTGGATCTTAATAAGTTTTTGAAGTCCTATAAAAGAGGAAACATTTTGGAGAATGGGAGATTCAGAGAGAGCAGAGAATGCTGCAGCACCACAAAGCAGAGAGCCCATGAGCCAGTGACCTTTGGAGATGAAGAAGGAAAATGCCTCCCAGGGAGCTTCATGAAACCGGAAGCCAGGAGAAGAAGCTAGCAGATGATGACATGTCTGCCATGTGCCCTTCCAGATGAGAGAGAAACCCTGATCATGTTCACCATGTGCCTTTCCAAATGAGAGAGAAACTGTTACTGTGTTTGCCGTGTGCCTTTCCACTTGAGAGAGAAACCATGAACTTCATCGGCCTTCTTTTTTTTTTTTATTAATTAAAGAAAAAAAAGAAATTAACCCTACATTAAGAAATCATTTCATTCTATATATGCAATCAGTAATTCTTAATATCATCACATAGATGCATGATCATCATTTCTTAGTACATTTGCATCGATTTAGGAAAAGAACTAGCAAAACAACAGAAAAAGATATAGAATGTTAATACACAGAAAAAAATAAAAATAATAATAATAGTAAAAAAAAAGAAAAGAAAAAACAAACAAACAAACAAACAGACGGACAAAAAAAAAACCTATAGCTCAGATGCAGCTTCATTCAGTGTTTTAACATGATTACTTTACAATTAGGTATTATTGTGCTGTCCATTTTTGAGTTTTTGTATCTAGTCCTGTTGCACAGTCTGTATCCCTTCAGCTCCAATTACCCATTATCTTACCCTGTTTCTAACTCCTGCTGGTCTCTGTTACCAATGACATATTCCAAGTTTATTCTCGAATGTCGGTTCACATCAGTGGGACCATACAGTATTTGTCTTTTAGTTTTTGGCTAGACTCACTCAGCATAATGTTCTCTAGGTCCATCCATGTTATTACATGCTTCATAAGTTTATTCTGTCTTAAAGCTGCATAATATTCCATCGTATGTATATACCACAGTTTGTTTAGCCACTCTTCTGTTGATGGAGATTTTGGCTGTTTCCATCTCTTTGCAATTGTAAATAACACTGCTATAAACATTGGTGTGCAAATGTCCGTTTGTGTCTTTGCCCTTAAGTCCTTTGAGTAGATACCTAGCAATGGTATTGCTGGGTCGTATGGCAATTCTATATTCAGCTTTTTGAGGAACCGCCAAACTGCCTTCCACAGTGGTTGCACCATTTGACATTCCCACCAACAGTGGATAAGTGTGCTTCTTTCTCCGCATCCTCTCCAGTACTTGTCATTTTCTGTTTTGTTGATAATGGCCATTCTGGTGGGTGTGAGATGATATCTCATTGTGGTTTTGATTTGCATTTCTCTAATGTCCAGGGACATTGAGCATCTCTTCATGTGCCTTTTGGCCATTTGTATTTCCTCTTCTGAGAGGTGTCTGTTCAAGTCTTTTTCCCATTTTGTAATTGGGTTGGCTGTCTTTTTGTTGTTGAGTTGGACAATCTCTTTATAAATTCTGGATACTAGACGTTTATCTGATATGTCATTCCCAAATATTGTCTCCCATTGTGTAGGCTGTCTTTCTACTTTCTTGATGAAGTTCTTTGATGCACAAAAGTGTTTAATTTTGAGGAGCTCCCATTTATTTATTTCCTTCTTCAGTGCTCTTGCTTTAGGTTTAAGGTCCATAAAACCGCCTCCAATTGTAAGTTTCATAAGATATCTCCCAACATTTTCCTCTAACTGTTTTATGGTCTTAGACCTAATGTTTAGATCTTTGATCCATTTTGAGTTAACTTTTGTATAGGGTGTGAGATACGGGTCTTCTTTCATTCTTTTGCATATGGATATCCAGTTCTCTAGGCACCATTTATTGAAGAGACTGTTCTGTCCCAGGTGAGTTGGCTTGACTGCCTTATCAAAGATCAAATGTCCATAGATGAGAGGGTCTATATCTGAGCACTCTATTCGATTCCATTGGTCGATATATCTATCTTTATGCCAATACCATGCTGTTTTGACCACTGTGGCTTCATAATATGCCTTAAAGTCAGGCAGCATTAGACCTCCAGCTTCGTTTTTTTTCCTCAAGATGTTTTTAGCAATTCGGGGCACCCTGCCCTTCCAGATAAATTTGCTTATTGGTTTTTCTATTTCTGAAAAATAAGTTGTTGGGATTTTGATTGGTATTGCATTGAATCTGTAAATCAATTTAGGTAGGATTGACATCTTAACTATATGTAGTCTTCCAATCCATGAACACGGTATGCCCTTCCATCTATTTAGGTCTTCTGTGATTTCTTTTAACAGTTTTTTTGTAGTTTTCTTTATATAGGTCTTTTGTCTCTTTAGTTAAATTTATTCCTAGGTATTTTATTCTTTTAGTTGCAATTGTAAATGGGATTCGTTTCTTGATTTCCCCCTCAGCTTGTTCATTACTAGTGTATAGAAATGCTACAGATTTTTGAATGTTGATCTTGTAACCTGCTACTTTGCTGTACTCATTTATTAGCTCTAGTAGTTTTGTTGTGGATTTTTCCGGGTTTTCGACGTATAGTATCATATTGTCTGCAAACAGTGATAGTTTTACTTCTTCCTTTCCAATTTTGATGCCTTGTATTTCTTTTTCTTGTCTAATTGCTCTGGCTAGAACCTCCAACACAATGTTGAATAATAGTGGTGATAATGGACATCCTTGTCTTGTTCCTGATCTTAGGGGGAAGTTTTCAATTTTTCCCCATTGAGGATGATATTAGCTGTGGGTTTTTCATATATTCCCTCTATCATTTTAAGGAAGTTCCCTTGTTTTCCTATCTTTTGAAGTATTTTCAACAGGAAAGGATGTTGAATCTTGTCAAATGCCTTCTCTGCATCAATTGAGATGATCATGTGATTTTTCTGCTTTGATTTGTTGATATGGTGCATTACATTAATTGATTTTCTTATGTTGAACCATCCTTGCATACCTGGGATGAATCCTACTTGGTCATGATGTATGTATTAGTTAGGGTTCTCTAGAGAAACAGAATCAACAGGGAACACTTGCAAATATAAAATTTATGAAAGTGTCTCATGTGACCGTAGAAATGCAGAGTCCAAAATCCACAGGGCAGGCTGCGAAGCCGACGACTCCAATGGATGGCCTGGATGAACTCCACAGGAGAGGCTCACCAGCCAAAGCAGGAATGCAACCTGTCTCCTCTGAGTCCTCCTTAAAAGGCTTCCCATGATTGCATTTAGCATCACTAATTGCAGAAGACACTCCCCTTTGGCTGATTACAAATGGAATCAGCTGTGGATGTAGCTGACGTGATCATGACCTAATCCTATGAAATGTCCTCATTGCAACAGACAGGACAGCACTTGCCCAATCAGATGAACAGGTACCACAACTTGGCCAAGTTGACACCTGTCCCTAACCATGACAATGTATAATTCTTTTAATGTGTTGTTGGATATGATTTGCTAGAATTTTATTGAGGATTTTTGCATCTATATTCATTAGAGAGATTGGTCTGTAGTTTTCTTTTTTTGTAATATCTTTGCCTGGTTTTGGTATGAGGGTGATGTTGGCTTCATAGAATGAATTAGGTAGCTTTCCCTCCACTTCAATTTTTTTGAAGAGTTTGAGGAGAGTTGGTACTAATTCTTTCTGGAATGTTTGATAGAATTCACATGTGAAGCCGTCTGGTCCTGGACTTTTCTTTTTAGGAAGCTTTTGAATGACTGATTCAATTTCTTTACTTGTGATTGGTTTGTTGAGGTCATCTATTTCTTCTTGAGTCAAAGTTGGTTGTTCATGTCTTTCCAGCAACCTGACCATTTCATCTGAATTGTTGTATTTATTAGCGTAAAGTTGTTCATAGTATCCTGTTATTACCTCCTTTATTTCTGTGATGTCAGTAGTTATGTCTCCTCTTCCATTTCTGATCTTATTTATTTGCATCCTCTCTCTTCTTCTTTTTGTCAATCTTGCTAAGGGCCCATCAATCTTATTGATTTTCTCATAGAACCAACTTCTGGTCTTATTGATTTTCTCTATTGTTTTCATGTTTTCAATTTCATTTATTTCTGCTCTGATCTTTGTTATTTCTTTCCTTTTGCTTGCTTTGGGATTAGTTTGCTGTTCTTTCTCCAGTTCTTCCAAGTAGACAGTTAATTCCTGCATTTTTGCCTTTTCTTCTTTTCTGATATAGGCATTTAGGGCAATAAATTTCCCTCTTAGCACTGCCTTTGCTGCGTCCCATAAGTTTTGATATGTTGTGTTTTCGTTTTCATTCGCCTCGAGGTATTTACTAATTTCTCTTGCAATTTCTTCTTTGACCCACTCGTTGTTTAAGAGTGTGTTGTTGAGCCTCCATGTATTTGTGAATTTTCTGGCACTCTGCATATTATTGATTTCCAACTTCATTACTTTATGATCTGAGAAAGTGTTGTGTATGATTTCAATCTTTTTAAATTTGTTAAGACTTGCTTTGTGACCCAGCATATGGTCTATCTTTGAGAATGATCCATGAGCACTTGAGAAAAAGGTGTATCCTGCTGTTGTGGGATGTAATGTCCTATAAATGTCTGTTAAGTCTAGCTCATTTATAGTAATATTCAGATTCTCTATTTCTTTATGGATCCTCTGTCTAGATGTTCTGTCCATTGATGAGAGTGATGAATTGAAGTCTCCAACTATTATGGTGTATGTGTCTATTTCCCTTTTCAGTGTTTGCAGTGTATTCCTCACGTATTTAGGGGCATTCTGGTTCGGTGCATAAATATTTATGATTGTTATGTCTTCTTGTTTAATTGTTCCTTTTATTAGTAGATAGTGTCCTTCTTTGTCTCTTTTAACTGTTTTACATTTGAAGTCTAATTTGTTGGATATTAGTATAGCTACTCCTGCTCTTTTCTGGTTGTTATTTGCATGAAATATCTTTTCCCAACCTTTCACTTTCAACCTATGTTTATCTTTGCGTCTAAGATGTGTTTCCTGTAGACAGCATATAGAAGGATCCTGTTTTTTAATCCATTCTGCCAGTCTATGTCTTTTGATTGGGGAATTCAGTCCATTAACATTTAGTGTTATTACTGTTTCGATAATATTTTCCTCTAACATTTTGTCTTTTGTATTATGTACCTCATATCTGATTTTCCTTCTTTCTACACTCTTCTCCATACCTCTCTCTTCTGTCTTTTCATATCTGACTCTAGTGCTCCCTTTAGTATTTCTTGCAGAGCTGGTCTCTTGGTCACAAATTCTCTCAGTGACTTTTTGTCTGAGAATGTTTTAATTTCTCCCTCATTTTTGAAGGACAATTTTGCTGGATATAGGAGTCTTGGTTGGCAGTTTTTCTCTTTTAGTAATTTAAATATATCATCCCACTGTCTTCTACCTTCCATGGTTTCTGCTGAGAAATCTACACATAGTCTTATTGGGTTTCCCTTGTATGTGATGGATTGTTTTTCTCTTGCTGCTTTCAAGATCCTCTCTTTCTCTTTGACCTCTGACATTCTAACTAGTAAGTGTCTTGGAGAACGCCTATTTGGGTCTATTCTCTTTGGGGTGTGCTGCACTTCTTGGATCTGTAATTTTAGGTCTTTCATAAGAGTTGGGAAATTTTCAGTGATAATTTCTTCCATTAGTTTTTCTCCTCCTTTTTCCTTCTCTTCTCCTTCTGGGACACCCACAACACGTATATTTGTGCGCTTCATATTGTTCTTCAGTTCCCTGATCCCCTGTTCAAATTTTTCCATTCTTTTCCCTATAGTTTCTGTTTCTTTTTGGAATTCAGATGTTCCATCCTCCAAATCACTAATTCTATCTTCTGTCTCTTTAAATCTATCATTGTAGGTATCCATTGTTTTTTCCATCTTTTCTACTTTATCCTTCACTTCCATAAGTTCTGTGATTTGTTTTTTCAGTTTTTCTATTTCTTCTTTTTGTTCAGCCCGTGTCTTCTTCATGTCCTCCCTCAATTTATTGATTTAATTTTTGAAGAGGTTTTCCATTTCTGTTCGTATATTCAGTATTAGTTGTCTCAGCTCCTGTATCTCATTTGAACTATTGGTTTGTTCCTTTGACTGGGCCATATTTTCAATTTTCTGAGCGTGATCCGTTATCTTCTGCTGGCGTCTGGGCATTTAGTCAGATTTCCCTGGGTGTTGGACCCAACAGGTTGAAAGATTTTTCTGTGAAATCTCTGGGTTCTGTTTTTCTTATCCTGCCCAGTAGGTGGCGCTCGTGGCACTCGTTTGTCTGCGGGTCCCACCAGTGAAAGGTGCTGTGGGTCCTTTAACTTTGGAAAACTCTCGCCATGGGGGAGGTTCGCCAGCCGAAGTGTCTTGGAAGAGTGCCAGCCATCCCGGGGATCCGAACGCGGGGTGGGTCGCTGGCCGCCACAGCCTGGGAGAGCGCCCGTCCAAATCTCCTAGCCGGCCCGGGGCACCAAGTGTGGTGGGAGGGCGCCAGGCGCCGCGGCCCGGGAGAGTGCACCGTTCCTAGCCGGACCGGGAAGCCACATGTTTGGAAGGGGCCCTGGTCACCATTCTCCGCAGCCTGGGGATCTCCGATCCAATTCTCCCAGTTGGTCTGGGGGGCCGCGCGTGGGGGGGGCACCAGCCGCCACAGCTTGAGGGGACCGCCTGTCCAATTCTCCCAGCTGGCCCAGGAAGGAGGAAGGGAGGGACTCTGGCTGCTTGCAAAACCCCGGCCCGGGGAAGCCCGCGCCCCTCGGCGTTCTCACCGGAGCGGGTTGTCCCAGCCAGTCAGCCGTTCCAGAATGGGGTACACTGTCTTCTTGATCTCTGTCATGGCTCCAGGAGCTGTTCTGTATCGTTTCTACTCCCCAAGTAGCTGTTCTGGAGGAGGAACTAAGACCCGTGCGTCTTACTAAGCCGCCATCTTCCTGGCCAATGCTTCATCGGCCTTCTTGAACCAAGGTATCTTTCCCTGGATGGATGCCTTTGATTGGACATTTCTATAGACTTGTTTTCATTGGGACATTTTCTCGGCCTTAGAATTGTAAACTAGCAACTTATTAAATTCCCATTTCTAAAAGCCATTCTGTTTCTGGTATATTGCATTCTGGCAGCTAGCAAACTAGAACATATGCTCCCATTATTTTCTTTATTTCTGCGGGGTCAGTGGTTATGTCTCCTCTTCCATTTCTGATTTTATTTATTTGCATCATCTCTCTCCTTCTTTTTGTCAATCTCGCTAAGGGTCCATCAATCTTACTGGTTTTCTCAAAGAACCTAGTTGTGGTTTTGTTGATTTTCTTGACTGTTTTCAAGTTCTTAATTTCCTTTATTTCTGTTCTAATCTTCATTATTTCTTTCCTTTTTCTTGCTTTGGGGTTAGTTTGTTGTTCTTTCTCTAGTTCTTCCAAGTGGACAGTTAATTCCCCAATTTTTGCTCTTTCTTCTTTTTTGATATAGGCATGTAGGGCAGTAAATTTCCCTCTTAGCACTGCCTTTGCTGCATCCAATAAATTTTGATATGTTGTGTTTTCATTTTCATTTACCTCGAGATAGTACTAATTTCTCTTATAATTTCTTCCTTGACCCCCCGGTTGTTTAAGAGTATGTTGTTGAGCTTCCATGTATTTGAGAATTTTCTGGCATTCTTCCTATTATTGATTTCCAACTTCATTCCTATATGATCTGAGAAAGTGTTTTGTATGATTTCAATCTTTTTAAATATACTGAGACTTGCTTTGACCCAGCATATGGTCTATCCTTGAGAATGATCCATGAGCACTTGAGAAGAAGGTATATTCTGCTGTTGTGGGTTATTATGTTCTATAAATGTCTGTTAAGTCTAGCTCATTTATTGTAATATTCAAATTCTCTGTTTCTTTATTGATCCTCTGTCTAGATGTTCTGTCCATTGATGAGAGTGGGGAATTGAAGTCTCCAACTATTATGGTAGATGTGTCTGCTTCTCTTTTCAGTGTTTGCCTCATGTATTTTGGAGCATTCCTGCTCCGTGCATAAATATTTATGATTGTTATGTCTTCTTGTTGAATTGTTCATTTTATTAATACATAGTGTCCTTCTTTGTCTCTTTTAACTGTTTTACACTTGAAGTCTAATTTATTGGATATTAGTATAACTCCTGCTATACTAAAAGAGCTCCTACTCTTTTCTGAATGTTATTTGCATGAAATATCTTTTCCCAACCTTTCACTTTCAATCTATGTTTATCCTTGTGTCTGAGATCCGTTTCCTGTAGACAGCATATTGATAGGTCCGGTTTTTTAATCCATTCTGCCAGTCTGTGTCTTTTGATTGGGGAGCTTAATCCATTAACATTTAGTGTTATTACTGTATAGGCAGTACTTTCTTCTACCATTTTGCCTTTTGGATTTTATGTCATATCTAATTTTTCTCCTTTTTATCTTTACTGATAGTCTTCATTTCTACATTCTTCTCCACACCTGTCTCTGCTGTATTTTCCTATCTATTTCTAGTGCTCCCTTTAGTATTTCTTGCAGAGCTCATCTCTTGGTCACAAATTCTCTCAGTGATTTTTTTTTTGTCTGAAAATGTTTTAATTTTCCCCTCATTTTTGAAGGACAATTTTGCTGGATATAGAATACTTGGTTAGCAGTTTTTCTTTTTTAAATTTAAATATAATCCCACTCACTGTCTTCTTACCTCCATGGTTTCTGCTGAGAAACCTATGCAGAGTCTTATTTGGCTTCCCTTGTATGTGATGGATTGCTTTTCTCTTGCTGCTTTCAAGATTCTCTTTCTCTTTGACATTTGACATTCTGATTATCCAAGTGTCTTAGAGTATGTCTATTTGGATCTATTCTGTTTGGGGTAAGCTGCAGTTCTTGGATCTATAATTTTGAGTCTTTCATACAAGTTGGGAAATTTTCAGTGATAATTTCCTCCATTAGTTTTTCTCCTCCTGTTTACTTCTCTTCTCCTTCTGGGACACCTACAACATGTATATTTGTGCACTTCATGTTGTCATTCAAGTCCCTGAGTCCCTGCTCATATTTTTTCATTTTTTCCCTATATTTTCTTTTTCTTGTCAGATTTCAGATGTTCCGTCCTCCAGCTCACTAATCTTATCTTATGCTTCTTGAAATCTAATGTGGTAGTTAGATTCAGTTGTCAACTTGGCCAGGTGAACACACCTAGTTCTGTTGCTGTGGACTTGAGCCAATGGTACGTGAACCTCATCTGTTGCTAATGACATCTGCAGTCAGCTAGGAGACATGCCTGCTGCAATGAATGACATTTGACTTAATTGGCTGGTGCTTAAATGAGAGAGCACAATATAGCACAGCCTAAGCAGCTCAGCATTTCTCATCTCAGCACTCGCAGCTCAGCCCAGGCCTTTGGAGATGCAGAAAGGAGTCACCCCAGGGAAAGTTATCGGATCCCAGGGGCCTGGAGAGAAGGCCAGCAGAGACCATCCTGTGCCTTCCCACATAAGAAAGAACCTCAGTGGAAAATTAGCTGCCTTTCCTCTGAAGAACTAACAAAATAAATCCCCTTTTATTAAAAGCCAATCCATCTCTGGTGTGTTGCATTCTGGCAGCTAGCAAACTAGAACATCTAACATTGTAGATTTCCATTGTTTTTTTCATCTCTTCTACTGTGCTTTTCATTACTATAAATTGTGTGATTTGTTTTTTTCAGATTTTCAATTTCTTCTTTTTGTTCATTCCTTGCCTTCTTTTTATCTTCCCTCATTTCATTGATTTGATTTTTGATGAGGTTTTCCATGTCTGTTTGAGCATTCTGAATTAATTCTTTCAACTCATGTATCTCATTTGAATTGTTGGCTTGTTCCTTTAACTGGGCCATATCTTCAGTTTTCCTAGTATGATTCATTATTTTTTTGCTGGTGTCTAGGCATTTAATTACCTTAATTAGTTTATTTTGGATGTTGTTTTCACTTTTTTTTCACCTATGATTTTCTTGTTGGATGATTTTGTTATCCATCTGTTCTTTGACATTCAGTTCAGCTTATTCTAGTCCTCTAGCTTAGGTTTTGTTTAACAGAGGAGAATTTTTCAGTTCTTGTTTTCCTGTTTCTTGCCCTGACTGTATGTGTCTCCCCCTCCCCACCCCCTTAGGCGAGTCTACTTAGGTAGTATAGACTCCAGCCAGATTTTCCCAGACCAAACTGGCCTTCTCTCAGGAGGAAAGAGTCACCTGCATCAGTTTTCCCTGAGGGTGAGGCCCAGCATGTTGAAAGACTTTCCTATGAAGCCTCTGGACTCTGTGTTTTTCCTATCTTGCCCAGTATGTGGCACTTTTCTGCCTGCGGGTCCCACCAGCATAAGGTGATGTAGTACCTTTAACTTCAGCAGACTCTCCCTGCTGGGGTCATGGTTGTTATAGAGGAGAGGTTGTAGACTAGCTTTAATCGCTTCACTTTTCCAGACCCTGGGATCTGACTTCCTTGAGGGAGGGATTCCACCTGAGCTGGGCCCCAACCTCCCTGGGGAAGACACAGGATCCAGACACTCTAACAAGCTCAATTCTGCCTATGCCTGGGTGTTTGGAGCCTGAGAAGCCTTGCAGCTGTATCCAAAGAGCCGTCAAGCCAAAGAAACACAGCCACACAAAAGAAAGAGAAAAATCTTTTTCAGAGCAGGACCCCTGTTCCTTGCATTTGCCAAACAAGAGCTTAAGTTGGTATGTTGGTTTGTGTATCCTCAGGTCTTATGTGCCCCCTCCTTTCCTTCAGGGCCCAGAACCTTTCAAGTATTATGTGCTATCTGATCCAAAAAGCAAGTTTCTTTTTTTATTTTTCCATCAGCCTTTCCAGCTCTGTGCCAGGGCAAAAACCAGCTTTTTTCCCTTCTTTTCTTTTTTTTACTTGAGGTTCAGTGGAGCTGGGGGCCTATTTTTAGTAGTCAGAATTTGTGAATTAATCTCACAATTGGAGCTTGATTGCGCTCAGCCTTTACTGCTGGTAATGTCCCTTTCCTTTCCCCTCTGGAAAGCAGCCTGTAGGGGAAGGGTGCCAGCCACGGGGCTTGGGAGACTCATGGTTCTGGGTGGGCTCGCAGACAGTCCAACTGGTCCAGACTGGGGTATACTGTGTGTCCTATCACTGATGTGGCCCCAGCGGTTGTTCTGTACTGTTCCTGGCTATTTACTAGCTGCTCGGATGAACTAAATCCCACACCTCACTAAGCTGCCATCTTGGCCCCTCACTGCTTTGCAATATTTTAAAGTAAGAAGTGTGAATTCTCCAACTTTGTTCTTTTTCAAGATGTTATGGTTTGGGGGTCCCCTAACCTTTCCAAAGAAATTTGATACTTGGCTTTTCCATTTCATCAAAGTAGGCTTTTGGAATTTTGATTGGGATTGCATTGAATTTGCAAATCAATTTGGGCAGAATTGACATCTTTATGATATTTTTTTTAGTCTTCCAATCCACGAATATGGAATGTTCTTCCATTTCTTTGGGTCTTCCTTGATATCTTTTAGCAATGTTTTGTAGTTTTCTGTGTATGAATCCTTTCATCCTTGGTTACATTTATTCATAAATATTTTATTCTTTTATATATATTGTAAATGGAATTTTTCCCTTCATTTCCTCCTCAGATTACTCAGTACTAGTGTTTAGAAACACTACTAATTTTTGCATATTTATCTTGCTAGACTCATTAGTTCAAGTAGCTTTGTTGTAGATTTTTCAGGACTTTCTATATATAGGATCCCATCATTCTGTGAATAGTGAAAGTTTTACATCTTCTTTTCCAATTTTAATGACTTTTATTTCTTTCTTTTGCCCAGCTGCTCAGGATAGAACTTATACACAATGTTGAATAACAGTGGGTTACAATGAGCACCCTTGTCTATTGTTTCAGATCCCAGAGGGAAAGCTTTCAGTCTTTCACCATTGAGTATAACATCAGTTGTGGGTTTTTCATATATGTCCTTTATCATGTTGAAGAAGTTTCCTTCTATTCCTATCTTTTATAGCATTTTTTTTTTTTTTTTTAAAGAGAGAGGGAGGAAAGGAAGGAAAAACAGAGAAGGAAGGAAGGATGGAAGGAAGGAAGGGAGGAAGAAAGGGAAACATTTTTAAACATTTTCTTGTTTTATTATATTTTGTTTGTTTGTTTGTTTCTTACATGGGCTGGGGCCGGGAATCGAACCGGGGTCCTCCGGCACGGCAGGCAAGCACTCTTGCCCGCTGAGCCACCGCGGCCCGCCCTTTTATAGCATTTTTATCAAGAAAGGATGCTGGGTTTTCTCAAATGCCTTTACTGAATCAAGAGATGATTATGTGGGTTTTTTTCCCTTTTGATTTGGTATGTGCACAACATGTGGCATATTACATTGATTTTCTTGTGTTGAACTACTCTTTCATAACTGAAGTAAAACCCACTTGATCATGGCATGTAATTCTTTTAATGTGCTATTGGATTTAATTTGCAAGAATTGTATTGAGGATTTTTACATATATGTTCACTAGAAAAATTGGTCTTTAATTTTTTTCTTTCAGTATCTTTCTCTAGCTTTGATATTAGGGTGATGTTTGTTTCGAATGAGTTAGGTAGTGTTCATGCCTCTTCAAGTTTTTGGAAGAGTTTGAGCAGCACTGGTATTAATTCTTCTTGGAATGATTAGTAGAATTCACCTGTGAAGCTGTCCGGTCCTGGGCTGTTTTCTGTTGGGAGGTGCCATGGTCAGGTTCATGTGTCAACTTGGCCAAGTGGTGTTTGGGCAAGTGCTGGCTTGTCTGTTGCGATGAGGACATTTTGTAGAATTAAATCACGATCATGTCAGCTGCATCCACAGCTGATTCCATTTGTAATCAGCCAAAGGGGCATGTCTTCTGCAATGAGTGATGCTTAATCTAATCACTGAAAGCCTTATAAGGAGGATTCAGAAGAGACAGGCTCTTCCTGTTTCGGCTGGTGAGCCTCTCCTGTGGAGTTTGTCCAGACCCTCCATCGGAATCATCGACATCACAGCCTACTCTGCAGATTTTGGACTCTGCGTTCCTGTGGTCACGTGAGACACTTTTATAAATTTTATATTTGCAAGTGTTTCCTGTTGATTCTGTTTCTCTAGAGAACCCTATCTAATACAGGAGGTTTTTATAATGATTTATTCAATCTCTTTAATTGTTATTGGTCTGTTGAGTTCTTTTATTTCTTATGGAATCAGTATAGGGCTGTTATGTTTTCTAGGAATTTTTCCATTTCATCTAAGTTTTCTAATTTGTTGGCATACTGTTATTCATAGCATCCTTTTATGATCCCTTTTAGTCCTGTGAGGTCAGTAGTAACGTTCCCCCTCTCACTTCTGATTTTATTTATTTGCATCTTCTTTTTCTTTGTCAGTCTAGTTAAGGATGTGCCAATTTCCTCTCAAATAACCTACTTTTGATTTTGTTCATTTTTTTAAATTCTCAATTTCATTTATTCCTACTCTAAGTCCTGTTATTTATTTCATTTTCTTTGCTTTGGGATTAGTTTGCTCTTCTTTTTCTAGATCCCCCAGTTAGGGTTAGAGTCGGATCTTTGATTTTAGTTCTTTCTTCCCTCTTATTGTAGACATTTAGAGCTATAAAATTCCCATTCAGCACTGCTTTCTCTGCATCCCATAAATTTTGATATGTTGTGTTCTCATTTTCATTTGTTTTGAGATATTTACTGATTTCTCTTGCAATTTCTTCTTCTTCTTTTTTTAATCAGACCAAAACAACAAACATGAACATTCTTAACATACAAACATTCTGTGCATGGTGTACAATCAATCCATTCCAACTTCTTCATGCTGAAAAGGGGTGTTGACATTATGGTGCATCCAATGCATTTTAAATCTCTTCTATTGAGGCTTTCATTCCCATAATTTCTATGTTTCTTTCTATATTTTAAAATTCTTCTTTATGCTCACTCATTGACTTCTTTTTTTAACTTTTAAAATTGTGAAATATATCACATATACAAAAAAAATCAATAAATTTCCAAGTACATTTCCAAGTGATAGAACAGATTTTAAAGTTTTGTATGGATAACATTTTTTCTTTTCATTTTTTTCTTCTAACTGCTCCAAGATGCTGGAAACCAAGAGAAATATCAATGCAATTATTCAGTCATTGAGTAAATTTAACAATTTACTCATTTGTTAAATCCTATCATCTCCTCTATTATACTCCTCTTTTTCTTTTTTTATTATGTTCTTAATATCCTTATCTCTTTAGCCATATTTTCCTTCATCTCCTTGTGTTGATTTAGATTTGTTTGAACATCTTTGATTAGTTCCAAATTATGTGTCTCCTCTGAAGTTTTAGTTTGTTCTTTTGACTGGCCCACATCTTCCTGTTTCTTGGTATGGCTTATAATTTTTTCTTGATATTTAGGTATCTTATTATCTTGTTTAGGTAACTTTGAAGGTCTGTTTCTCTCTCTCTTGCCTAGGATTTGATTGCTGGTTTGCTTTGTGTTAAGGCTCTTCTTTGACACTCGGTTCAACTTATTCTAGACAATTAGAATTGCCTATGTTTAACTGATCAGATTTTTCCAGTTTTTCTTCATCTGATTATTGCCCTGGATATGCAGTATTTTTTTTTTTTTTTTTTTTTTTTTTTTTGGTGCATGGGCAGTC
The DNA here is from genome assembly GCF_023851605.1 of Tamandua tetradactyla. Lineage (NCBI taxonomy): Eukaryota > Metazoa > Chordata > Mammalia > Pilosa > Myrmecophagidae > Tamandua > Tamandua tetradactyla. Next base: position 177,726,277 of record NC_135328.1, read on the forward strand.
ACTGAGAATCGAACCCAGGTCTCCGACATGGCAGGTGAGAACTCTTCCACTGAGCTACCATGGCCCACCCTGTAGTACAATTTTTAAAACTGAACTATATGTCCAATTGTTTCATCCCCAGAAGAAAGCTTCCTTTCCTTTCCTCCACTGGGAAGGTTGACCTGTTTTTTTTGTTTGTTTGTTTGTTTTTCCCTCTATACTTTTTTTTACACTCCATTTACGCTAGCTGCTTTTGTCTAGAGGGCAAATTCTGGCAGGAGGGTCTTCCCAGAGAGAACTTTGCCAGTTAGTCAGTTAGTATTTCCCAGCCAAACAGGGCCAGGGACCTCTGAAGGGGATGTAGACCAGCTCTGAAGAGCCCTGGGGGAAGGGTCAGGAAATACACCGAATGCTTTTTTCATGACTTCCTGAAGCTACACTTTCCTGGCCTGCCCAGCAGATTGCCACCCTTCAGCAAACTGCTCTCCACAGCCCTAAGTAGATCCTCCAGGGGCAGGGTTGGAACAGTGGTTGTTGCCATCCGTATCTGGGATGGGATGAAACAGCAGCTCAGGGCCAGGACACAGTGATCTGAATTTGCTGATCAAAAGCTGTGATCAGTGTTCAGCCATGTCCCACCCCACCTCCCCCATTCTTAGGGATGAGGACTTCCACGTCCTCCATCTGCAGGGGGCAGCCAGGGTCTGAACTCAATCTCGAGAGTGGGGGAAGGTGCCAACAGCTGCTGTGGAGTGAGCTACTGACAGTTCTTTACCATAATTTCTCAACCTCTTCCTTTTGCTCTTCCCTAGATAATTTTACAGTGCTCCTCTGGCATCCAGAGCCCTGGAACAGTTGTTTCAGACAGTTCCTGCTTGTCTACTAGCTGTTTTGGAAGAGGAGTAAGTCCCAGAGCTCTCTACTCTGCCATCTTTCCCAGCAGGATAGCTCTTAATTGTATTACTGGAATCCTTTATAAGTGGAATGAAATTCAGACAGATAGACAAGAACAGGAACAGAATAGAATGAGGAGTCCAGGAGAAGCTATCAGGTACCTTGCCATGTAACAGAGGTGCCCAGGATGAAGGATCACTGGAAATCAGCCCCAGAATGTCAGTCTTTGGGAAGAAAGCATTGCCTGGATGACACTTTGATGTGGACTTTCTGTTAGCCTCAAAACAATGAGTTAATAAATTCTCATTGTATGGTATTCACTTGAGCAGAAAAGGAAACTAAAAAGTGAAAAAATATGTAGAATGGAAGGATACATTTGAAAACCACATATCTTCTTATATTCTGGAGATTAGACTGAATTAGGAACTCCTATAATTCAACAAGAAAAAGACACTCCAACTTAAAAATGCCTTCTAGGATGGATTTTTCTCCAATGAAGATACACAAATGGCCAATAAGGACATGAAAAGATGCTCAGCATCATAAGCCACTAGGGAAATGCAACTCAAAACCACAAGATAGCACTTCATGCCCACTAGAATGGGTATTATTAAAAACACTAAATAACAGGTGTTGGCTAGGATGTGGAGATATAGGAACCTTTATACATTGTTAGTGGGGAAATAAAATGATGCAGTCACTATGGATAACAGTTTGGTGGTCCCTCAAAAGTTAAACAGTATTAACATATGACCCAGCAATCCCACTTCTAGGTATGTATCTAAAGTAACGGAAAAGCAGGAACTCAAACACATATTTGTACACAAATGTTTACAGCAGCATTATTCATAATTGTCAAAAGGGAGTAGCAACGCAGTGTCCATCTACAGATAAATGGATAGACAAAATGTGATACACATATACAATGGAATATTATTCAGCAATAGAAAGAATGAAGTTCTGATACATGCAACTACATGGATGAACTTTGAAGACATCATGTTGAGTAAAATAAGCCAGATATAAAATGACAGACAGTGTATTGTAACATTTATATGAAAGCTAGAATATGCAATTACACAGAGACAGTAAGTAGATTACTGTTTACCAGGGGTAGGGGTGGGGAATGGGAAGTTAATGCTTAGGAAGTATAGAGTTTTTGTTTGTGGTGATGGAAAAGTTTGGTAATGGATGGTGGTGATGGTAGCACAAAATTGTAAATGTAAGTAAACCACCAAAATGTATACTTGAAAGTGGTTAAAATGGGACATTTCATGTTGTATATATGTTAATTCAATAAGAACTAAAAAAAAAATACAAAAAAAATTTGCATGTCTTCCCATTATGTACAGGCATGAAAAGCAAAATTTTAACATGGTCTCCTAGGTCCTGCATCTCTAACCCCTTGCCCAGTTCTGGCATAATTTTATGCCATTCTGCCCTCCCTCACTTACAGTTTCTGTCTCACAGGCCTTCTGTCAGTTTTTCTAACAGCTTTTTCCAAGCTTCTTCCCAAGCTTTTCAATTCTCATGGAATGCTATACCAACTTTCACCTCCTTTAACTAATTAATCCCTATCCACATTTCAGATCTGATTAAATCAGTAGGCTTCTCACTACACTTCTTCCTAGCACTTCTTCCTATTGTAAATAGCTAATTATGCAATTACTTAAAGCATGTCTCAGGTTGACTGTAGGGACTTTGTGTCTTGGTTATGGTTATATCCCCAGGTCTAGCACTGTGCCTAACCTATTGTTTTCTGTTTTAGTTTGCTAAAGCTGTTGAAATGCATGACAGAAATGGCTGGCTTTTACCAATGGAGGTTAGCTTACAAGCTTACAGTTCTGAAGTTATGAAAATGTTCAAATCAAGGCATCATCTAGATGACACCTTCTTCCTGAAGACAACTTACTTGAGATCCTGGGCCCCTCTGATGTAAGGCACATGACAACATCCGCTTGTCTCTCCTTTCTGCTGGACTTCACTGCTTTCAGTTTCTTGCTTCAGTGCTTCCTTTCTGTTTCTGTGGCTTTTTCAGCTTCAGTAAGAGAATTAAAGTCCACCTGGGCAGGCCTCTGCTGAAATAACCTAATCAAAAAGTCCCGCCAAACACTTATCCACTGTTGGTGAGAATGTCAAATGGTACACTGCTGTGGAAGGCAGTTAGAATTGCCATATGACCCAGCTATAGTATTGCTAGGAATCTACTCAGAGGACATGAGGGCAAGGACACAAATGGACATTTGCACACCAATGTTTATAGCAGCATTATTTACAATTGCGAAGAGATGGAAACAGTCAAAATGTCCATCAACAGACGAGTGGCTAAACAAACTGTGGTATATACATACTATGGAATATTATGCAGCTGTAAGACAGAATAAAGTTATGAAGTATGTAACAACATGGAAGGACCTTAAGGACATTATACTGAATGAGATTAGCCAGAAACAAAAGGACAAATACTGTATGGTTTCACTGATATGAACTGACATTAGTGAATAAACTTGGAGAATTTCATTGGTAACAGAGACCATCAGGAGTAGAAATAGGGTAAGATATTGGGTAATTGGAGCTGAAGGGATACAGATAGTGCAACAGGACTGAATGTAAAAACTCAGAAATGGACAGCAAAATACTACCTAACTAATACAATTATGTTAAAACACAGAATGAAGCCGAATGTGAGAATGATAGAGGGAGGAGAGTTGAGGGCACAAATAAAATCAGAAAGAAAGATAGATGATAAAGACTGAGATGGTATAATCTAGGAATGCCTAGAGCGTACAATGATAGTGACTAAATGCACAAATTAAAAAAATGTTTTTGCATGAGGAAGAACAAAGGAATGTCATTACTGCAGGGTGCTGAAAATAGATGGTAATTGATATTTTAAAATTTTAACATGTGTGAGACTAAAGCAAAAAATGTTCATTTGGTACCAAATTTATATTTTGACTAATGCATATCCTAACTTAACTTATGTAAACAGCTTAACTGAACACCATAAGTACATGGAACCTTGAGTAGGGCATGAGATTTTGTTGGTTTGTCCAGAGTGATGCCCCGATAAATCCCAGAGTGATTTGAACAGTGAATAAAAAAGTATTTGCAAAGTCCTCTTTGGGGAATGGTGAGAAAGGGGGAACACTCAACTTCTGCAAGTTGAATTCTTGATATTCTCACAAGCAGTGTGGACAACCAAAGCTATAGGCTGAGCCCCCAATCTTGGGGTTTGCTCATATGAAACTTAACCCCACAAAGGATAGGTCAAACCTACTTAAAATTAGGCCTAAGAGTCACCCCCAAGAGAACCTCTTTTGTTGCTCAGATGTGGCCTCTCTCCAGCCAATACAACAAGCAAACTCACCACCCTCCCCCTGTCTAGATGGGACATGACTCCCAGGGGTGTGGACCTTCCTGGCAACGTGGGACAGAAATCCTAGAATAAGCTGAGACTCAGCATCAAGGGATTGAGAAAATCTTCTCGACCAAAAGGAGGAAGAGTGAAATGAGACAAAATAAAGTGTCAATAGCTGAGAGATTCCAAACCGAGTCGAGAGGTTATCCTGGAGGTTATTCTTACACATTAAGTAGATATCACCTTGTTAGTCAAGATGTAATGGAGAGTGTCATGGTTAGAGACAGGTGTCAACTTGGCCAAGTTGTGGTACCTGTTCATCTGATTGGGCAAGCACTGGCCTGTCTGTTGCAATGAGGACATTTCATAGGATTAGGTCATGATCACGTCAGCTACATCCACAGCTGATTCCATTTGTAATCAGCCAAAGGGGAGTGTCTTCTGCAATTAGTGATGCTAAATGCAATCATGGGAAGCCTTTTAAGGAGGACTCAGAGGAGACAGGTTGCATTCCTGCTTTGGCTGGTGAGCCTCTCCTGTGGAGTTCATCCAGGCCATCCATTGGAGTCATCGGCTTCGCAGCCTGCCCTGTGGATTTGGGACTCTGCATTTCTACGGTCACGTGAGACACTTTCATAAATTTTATATTTGCAAGTGTTCCCTGTTGATTCTGTTTCTCTAGAAAACCCTAACTAATACAGAGAGGCTGGAGGGAACTGCCTGAAAATGTGGCGCTGTGTTCCAGTAGCCATGTTTCTTGAAGATGATTGTATAAGGATACAGCTTTCTCAATGTGACTGTGTGATTGTGAAAACCTTGTGTCTGATGCTCCTTTTATCTATCTTATCAACAGACAAGTAAAACATATGGAATAAAAATAAGTAATGGGGGAACAAATGCTAAATTTAGATTGAAATGCTAGTGATCAATGAAAGGGAGGGGTAAGGGGTATGGTATGTATGAATTTTTTTCTGTTTTCTTATTTCTTTTTCTGAATAGATGCAAATGTTCCAAGAAATGATGATGATGATGAATATGCAACTATCTGATATTGTGAATTACTGATTATATATGCAGAATGGAATGATCAAAAGTTAAGAATGTTTGTGTTTGCTTGGTGTTTTTTGTATTTAAAAAAAAATTAAAAATTAAAAAAAATAGTCCTGCCAACAGTAGGTCTACACCCTCAGGAAAGGATTAGTTTTAAGAACATAATTTTCTGATGTACATTTGGCTTCAAGCCATCAGCACTACCCAATAAATATTTGTTGACTGAAGCACAATTGTTGAACTGAGAAATTAAATTCAGATTTGTGTGCTGGACTGTACAGGGATTTGCTAAAAACCTTCCTAAATGGTTATCAGTAGCCTCTGGTGGGACTATAAGGTGCCTAAGATAGAGCTCTCGGTATGGAGTGATAAGCTTTGGGCCTGACTCTGCCTACCTTACAGGCTATGCAGGGAGAAAAAGTCCCTGTCTATCCTTTCATGATTTTGCAAGTTGGGACCCTCCACTTATGAATGTTTTCATATTCCTAACCCTAGGCATTGACCAGTGCAGGGGGGTGGAAACTCAAGGCCCAAGCACAGCACTGCTGTGAAACCACAAGATACTGACTATCCTGTTCTCAATCTTCCGAGGTGACCAATTTTTAGCATTCTCAGTACATCTCTAGAACATGCAGTGCCCAAAAGTGCCACTAGATGGTGATGTTTACCCAATTTACCTAAGACAGGAACACAGACTTTTAACTACCTAGTTCCTCCAGAAGTAGGATCAGGAACTTTGGGCTTTAGTGGATACTTCCTACCCCCACCAACCCAGGTTCCAATTCCCTCTCCCCATCAAGGTAGGTCACATTCAGCAGCCCTAGGTCTGGCATCCCTGAAGGAAACAGCTTCCAAAAGATAAGACAAGCAAGCAGTGTAGATCCTCTACTGGTTTTTATTAACTCCCTCTTTCTGGGTGTGGTAGGATTTTATGGACAGAAAACTGGAAGGGAGCCAGGAAGCTGCATCCTCAGTACGGGTCATTAAAGGGATACAGAGGGTGTCCCGCATCTCTTGGGACCCGATTCCCATTCACCTGCAAAGAGAGATAGATGACTCCATTAGCAGATGTTGACATTCCAAAGATGCAAGGCACTTTCCCCAAAGCTTCTAGAACAACCTCATCTATGTACAGCACTATGTCAAATGGCAGTGACCTGGCCACACTATCAACAGCATTCCAGTACCAAATCCATAGCCTCACATATAGCTGACTCTGTTCCTAGAGTTTGCAACTCAGCTGGAATCAAGTGTCAGGGAGCTGTTTATTTTACTGTGTGCAGCAAGTGTGAACCCCGACACCCACCCCCACCCCCCTGCCCCAACAAGGTCAAGAAAGCTCTCTGGGCATCCCTACTGATATCAGAACCTACTATGTGTCAGGAACTGGGTTCTTTTTATAGGTAGGAAGCTGAGATTTGAAAAAGTTAAAAAACTTGTTCTAGGTTACAAGATATTGAGAGGTAGGGCTGGGGTTCACAGGTTATGTGTCTAGTCCCTGAGTATATTATTTTCCTGAGCTCAATAGAGAAGAGACCAGTTTCCTGGAGAGCAATACCCCTCCACCCTCCAGCTTCCTGTCCCTCCCATAACCAGCAAGCCTAAGGCCAGATTTGAGCCAGAATCCCAACCCAATTTTGAACTCCCTGAGTCAGGGTTAGGGTATAGGGTTGGTCATCCATACTCACTGTAATCATGGGCACAATGTATCGCCAATTTTTGTTCAGGGAATCCAGCTGCTTCATTTCTTCTGGGGTGAAAGTGAAGTCAAATATCTGAGGGAAGAGTGTAGCGATCAGAAAAGCCAGCCTTGGGAGTGGAAGCTGAAGTTTCAGAAAATTGTCTTAGCCAGGAAGACTAAAGAAGACAGGACCCATCATCCAAATACCTGAATATTCTGAAGGATACGGGATGGTGTGATACTCTTGGGGATGCAGATCACTTTCCGTTGGACCTGCCACCTAAGGTGGGGGATTGAGATAGATGAGGAAGAGGAGTCAGTGCTCATAAGCATTGTTTTGTCCTTTATACAAGCTTCCCTAAGCTCCTGTGGCCCCTGAACCTTACTGGAATGGGAAATATGCTTCAAAGTGGTCTCCCCCAAGAGCATATGGCAAGGTACTAAGGCTCTACCCAGGCACTCAGATAAGGAAACTTTCCTTGCCTCCAAACCTTTCCCTCACCTCATCCCCTTTCCCCAAGACTTCTCATACCTGAGCAAGACCTGAGCTGGAGATCGGCCATACTTTTCAGCCAGTGCCAGGACCACTGGCTCCTCAAGCAGAACAGGCTCATCAGGATGGCGCCAAGCACGATCAGAGGAACCGAGAGGGCTATAAGCAGTTACCTTCAGACCACATCCTTGGCAATGGGCAATAAGCTCATTCTGAGCCAGAAATGGGTGGCATTCAACCTGAGCCGGGAACAACCCATCATCATGGGAGAGCCCCACCCAACATTACCTGGCCCTACCCAGACGTGCATGTCCCGACCAACCCTGCATTACTGAGCCCCCTCCTTGTTTCTCACTCTCTGCCTGCATTTCTCACTCTCTGTTTCCTATTAGCAATTTTATTCTTTCCCAGGGCTTCAATGCCCAGCTTTATGTAAAGGACTTCTGCACCACTTCTGACAACTTGCTAGCTATCTCCATTAAGCTGACCCATCACTAGCCACTCTTGTTCTTGTGCACAAACACACCCCAAACCAACTGGTCTGTTTGCAGTGCTCACCTGAAGGACAGCTGGACGCACAGAAGCCACACTGAGGACATCATCGATTTGTTGGCTATTAAAGTTGGACAGACCCAGTGCGCGCACCAGCCCCTTGGCTACAAGTGTCTCCAGAGCCTTCCAGGTCTCCTTGTAGTGGGTGGAGTCATAACGGATAGTTCCATCGGCATTCTTAGGGAAGGGGTTGTCTCCCCGCCTGAGTGAGGGACAACCCCCCAAATGTGAGCATAAATGCCAGGCTCCTGCCCCAACTGCCCATTCAGCCACACAATGTCCCATACTCCAGAGGGGGCAAAGAGCCAAGAATGAGAAACAGCCATACTTTTTCACACTTCCAGATCATGATCCAGGTGTTAACTCTACATGGAATGCCCATTGCTCCTTTTCTTCCTAGACCCAGATTATATCTTTCTTCAGAGAAATCTTCTTAAACTCCTTCCTCCTCAGGAAATTACATGTACCTTCAGCCTTCTTCCAGAACACAGCATACCCTTTCATACCCTCTGCTAAGCCTTGTTCATTAACTCAACTGAGCTTAGCAGAAGGGTCAGTATATGGTTTCTTGAATGAATAAAGGAAGCAGAAGGAACCACCCATGCATACCCTAGGATATATACCATATGTAGCACCACTCTTTCTTCTGTAGCCTAACTCTTGGCTTCCGTAGCAGAAAAGGTGCTGGCTGAGATTCCATTACAAGCTCCTCAGCTTGTCACACAGACAAGTGTTCCTATTCTGCTCTGCCACTGTGACTTATAGTAAGTTACTAACCCTACCCCACCTGAACCCCCACCTCCCTAGATTAAGACCCCTGGCAAAGGCTCACTCAAAAGCATAAGGCCAGTGCATCAGGTACAGATCCAAATATTCTAGCTGGAGGTCAGCCAGTGTCTTCCGGAGGGCAGGCTCTACATCCTCAGGGTGGTGCTTGGTGTTCCACAGCTTGGAAGTCACAAACAGCTCCTCCCGAGGTACTGCCTGATGCAAGGGGTAGGATCCATAGTGAGAAGGGCCATGGGCACCCAGTGTCACCCACCCGCACCTCTGAGAGAAGAAGTAGAAGGAAGATAATCCCTCCTCCAAAGCTCCAGCCCAAGACCCTGAGTTCTCCCACCCCACCCCTTTTCAGTAGCTCATCCTTACTTTGCCTGGTCCTACATTCTCCTTCAGGGCCTCGCCAATCTCAGGCTCGTTGCCGTAGACAGCTGCACAGTCAATGTGGCGGTAGCCAACACTCAGGGCATACTTAATAGCTGCTTTTACCTGCCAGGTGAGAGAAGCCGAGGTTTAGTTCTATTTGTCTTGGCCATAAACTGGCCCTCTGCAGGTCACTGATAGGGAAGCAGGAACAGACCAGGGCCATCCATTCCAGTTCTCAATGAGAGTGAGAAGACGGAAGATGGAAGATGGTTCTAGTCTAGGGGATCAGAAACCTCTTCGGAATTTACACACTGAGACTGTACATAATTGCATGAAAATACCTATTTTTTTCCCTAAAACATTTTTTCATTCATGAGTATTTTCAATTTTCAAGTTTTTATACTGTACACATTTCTTAAAACACATGATACCAGCAGCAACTGAAAATGAATGCCAAATTTGGTACACATGTGTTATCTACCTCAAGGTAACAAACATATACCACCCATAGTGCTTCAAAATACACACTTTTTTTAGCCAGCGTTTATTATAGTAAACTATTCTCAAGATTCATTTACTGTTTATAAATGTTCTGGTATGCATTCTCTATAGTGAAGTGTTAATACATCACATTTATTTTTAGCAAATCAGTATATTTTCTGTATTTAATTACATAGAAAGTTAACTTAATTTTTGAAATTTATTTACAAATACACTTTTTCCATTTGGCACTATGGTTTGTTGCCTACCTAGGTGAATATATAATGTCAGCTTATTCTAAGGTTGTCCACATACTTAATTTACTTAAGTGTTCATTTTAAGTAAAGAGCTCACTGTGTATAGGAATTTGTATTTTGGAGGTGCTTGATCTATCCACAAAGAAAATTAGGAATTACTTCATTATAAAATGCTCCTAGAAGTCTTAATTGTGTTTATTTTTAAAAAGAAACTGTAATGTTAGACTTGTGTGCATGGAAGTAATTAAGGTACATCATTATTGTAGTTTAAAAGTTCATGATAAAACATTTTGTTTTTACTGTATGTTTTTACTGAATGATATATTTCCTGTACCCCAAGGCAAGCATGAATAAAATTAGGTTAAATGTTAAAAAAAAAACAACAAAAAAAGGAAATCTCTTCAGAGGCCTCCAATATTTTGCCTTGTCCTCACTCTACCAGCCTAAGATCCCTTCCTACCCAAGCCATCTCAGCAAGGCCCAGCAAAAAACTAATAACGTGTTTCCAGCATCCAGTATAAAATAGGTTTTAGTAAAGGCTTTTTGAATCAGAAAATGGAGGATAAATAGATAGAGGACAGAAGTATAGGCCATGGAAACAAATCCCCAGCCCTGAGGAACTGGTTGGGGGAACATGATATACAGTTGAAAAATTCCCAAGTAAGGCCACACATCAAAAGACCCTCAGTAAGCCATGTAGACAGAGTGAACTCTAGGAGCAAAGAGCCTACAGAAGAGCTGAGATGGGAAAAATTAAGGAAGACAAAGAAGTAAGATAGAAACTGGGCCCACAGGCCCTTGATGAGAGAGAAGAAAACAGGCATCAAGTAGGAGGATGTCTAAGTAAATTTGCTAAAAACAAGACTGGAAACATGGCATCTGAAGCAGGACCTAGGATGCCAAAAGCTTTTGCTGTGGGTACCTGGCTTGACATTCAAGATTTTCATCTAGGTGCAGTTCTTGCGCTCACACACATCCGAACCTACCCTTGATGTTCTATACCCCTGCCCTGGTCCTGGCTTTGACCTCTACCCTCTGCCTTGATCTAGCTCCTGGACTTGTCTCCAGATTGTGTCAAGTTCCTGCCTGGAGCACCAGGACCCCATCTCTAGGGTTTTAGGCAGCTGCAGGAAGGAAAGCAAAGGGGGAAAGGCAAATGTCACCCAACCCCACCACAATTATTACCATAAATCCTAGATAGAAGAGGCTATGCTCCTACTTGGATTCCTTCCCAAACTTAATCCCCAAACTTAACTTAATTCTGACTTACATTTCAAACCTCACACCTGCTGTATACCAAACTCTGGACTGAGGATTAGAGGAAGGCCCAGCCCTCAAGGATACCAGTGGTGGAAAGGTGTCATGATCACAGCAGAGCATGATGACTGCCACAACAAAGCTGGGCACAGAGGGCCCACACCTGCCATAGCACTCCATGCAACTCCCATTAGAGAAAGGTTTCTTTCCTTCCTATGCCCTACTGGGTCCCTCAGGCTGCCCTCTGAATCAGCTAAGGAAAGTGAGACAGCTTCAGGAGCCCTGGACCAGGTCACTACTGGTCCCTTCTTCCCTTACCTCTTCCCACTGCCCTCCAGGTTCAATCCCACCTGAAGTGATGCATAGGAGTGGGGCTGCTAGGAAAATAGGGCCCCTCTCCCAAATCATACCTCTTCCCTAGCAAGGACTCAAGAAGCACCTTTCTTATACCCCTATCTCTCACCTGGCCAGGTTCACTCTTCCAGGTGCCCAGTCCAATCAGGGGCATCTTCTGCCCAGTGTGCAGGAGGACACAGGAGGCCGCCATTGTTCCCTGAAACACAGAGAGAATAGAATGGTGTGGGGTCAGCGCTGCTTGGTTCTCAGCCATCCACTCGTCCAAAACATGGGACAGAGACAGATGGGAAAAAGAGGAGCAGAGCTGGTGGGAAAGCAAACATATGGATGGGTAAATGTGCCTGTGAGCAGAGTCAACTGAGACAGGGTACCCAGAACCAACCAAAGCCAGCAGCAGTTCCTGGACAAACACTAACCAGAACAACCTGACCGCTCTTCCTTTTATCAACTAAAAGTCTGTTAAGGAGCTCCAATATCTAAAAACAAAGGTGGGATGGCTACCCAGAGTAACCGGCCTTAACCAAATGAGGTTTGAAGCCTGTGTAAGACAGGCAAGGCCATTATGAGACAAAGAGAGACCAGGCAATGGAATAGGATGAACTTCTTTGAGGATGAAATGCATATTTCCAGGAGGCTGTGGGAACTACTGAGTTCCTGACCCCACTTATGGAAGTCTGATAATCTATGATAGTAGGCCTGAGTGGGTTCCTACAAGGGAAGTTTATTTTTAGATGAGAAAGTCTTGGAGAGGTAGGTAGTTGCCACAAATCCTTGCCCTGTGGCAGAACCAAAGATCCAAGGACAAGCTAATGGAGTGGGGCAGGAAAAAGGCAAAGTAAAGACAGATCTACAAAAATGCATATGATAAGTCTCACAACAGACTCATGTACAGTGTGTTATAGAAAGGGAAATGAATTATGTAGGATAAGGACCAGGTGATACTGGCTTTTAAGGATCAGCTGGATTTTCCTAAGTGTCAAGGGAGAAAAGTCTTTGAAGGAAGAGGAGAATAGACACAGTACTGCAGTGCAACAGAAAAGTAGTGAATTATAGATACTAGAAAATTTCCAACTAGACACAGTACTGCAGTGCAACAGAAAAGTAGTGAATTATATATACTAGAAAATTTCCAACTGAACAAAGCAGGTGAGTACCTGGGGCATGCCCCTTTAGATAGCTTTGAAGGTTAGAATCCCCAAAATGCTCCAAGAATACTCATTCATTCAGCAAATGGCCTTATGCTAGACTCTAGAGACACACATACTCTGATGGGCTCCCTCTCTTTGAAATTATGGCTGGTTACAGGGAGGAATGGGTTGAAAGGGACAGATGATATCAGTACAAAGTGATAAGAACTATGACAAAACTCTGTACAAATGCTACCCAAAGGTTGCAGGAAAAGAGTAACCCAGCTAAGATGGTTTCTGGGAGGTGATACCTGAACCAAGTCTTAAAGAACAAATGAACAGCAGTTACAAAGGGAAAGGAAAAGGAGGGAGAAGACTCACTCCAAGAGCCAATAAGGTAGAAATAAGCTTTTCCCTTGATCTCCCCAGTACTGTAATAACTACTCCCTCCCCCTTGGGATTGATTTCACTACCAACATTAACTTTATTAATATAACCTTTGTTTTCAAGTTCTGAAAGGAAATCAGTATTATGATAGATAAATAAGTTACCACAATAAAACATGTCTTTTAAGAAAGTACAGTAAGTAGTAAGACTAGTTGTATGACCAATATGCTAAAATTGTCTGTCTTCTTACCCAGGAAGAATTTCATAATCTAGTATAGTCTGGTAATGGAAACCATTCTTTCCTGCTAAAAATCAAAGAGAAACTGATCAACTGGGCAGCAAATACCTCAGAATTGCTGAGGGCAATATTCTTTGTAACCAAACTTCCCAAGGATCAGGCACATATGCCTGTGCTTCAGAGGAGGAACTAGCACCCTGATTTCTCAGATTTGATCATCAAAACAAGCGAACGGTTGACCTCTCCCAGATTTCCGAGCACACAAAGAAGGGCTCTGAAATTACACCTGGGGTGAGCGCCTAAACAAAAACCTAGTGTAGGAAAAGGAAGAAGAAATCCGATGCTTGCTTCTCCCTTTCTTTCACAGGTGAAACTGGAAACCAAAAGGTCTGGAGGTTGGGGGATGGGGATCACAGAGGTAAGAAAATCTAATAAATATCTGCAAGGAACAACAGCTCCAAAGAAGAGAATGGAGAGCACGCAGGTAGAAAACAGGAGTTTTTGCCTGGGACATAAAGTCATCTTCTGCCAGTCTTTCTTTGTCTGAGGCAGCAGCTGTGATGATTAGGTTCAGGTATGAATTAACCAGGTGATGGTACCCAACTGTCTGGTCAAGGAAGCACTGGCCTAACTGTTAGTGCAAAGATATTTCGTGGCAGGTTGATAAATCAGAAGTCCGGTTTATTAAATCATCAGTTAGTTGATTGCATCTGTGACTGATTAGAAATACAACCAACTAAGGGTGTGCCTTCAACAAACAAGAGAATCCAATCAGCTGAAGACTTTTAAGGGAGAAGAGAGAACTGTGACTGTTTCTTAAGCTAGCCAGCTTCTCCTGTGGAGTTCATCAAGACCCTTCATCCGAGTTGCCAGACTCGCACCCTGCCCTGCGGATTCTGGACTCTTGTATCCCCATGGTTGCATGAGACACTTCTATAAATCTCCCATTTACAGATACCTCCAGTTGGTTCTGTTTCTCTAGAGCATCCTAACACAGCAGCTTTCCAGTCTTGCCCTGCATTAACACATTCCAGGCCCTGATCTTGTTGGGAACTTCCTGGCTGAACCCTGACACCTCTCAGAAACCTTCAGGTTATCTTGGGAGAGATCCTGGATATGAAAGGGAAATAACCTGGGTGTGGGGTGATGGGGAGGGGATATGATCGCAGTATATGACTGTAGTGTCAGGACTCAGGCTGGATTATTCTTAATTCAATTCCTAGGTTCCTTCTCTCTGGTGCTCAGTCTTCCCTTCAGAAAGAAGGACTCAATAGTTGCTATAGGGAACTCAGAAGCACTGAAAAGAGAGGGTGCGGTGTTTATGTGAATAAATGTTGGTGTCCCTCAGAGTTCCATTCTCAATCTTCTCACTCCCTAGTTGAGATCATGTCTTCAGATTACCATCTAAGCACAGAATCTTACCACCCCAGTTCTGTATACTAAACTCCCTTCCAATATCTCCACCAATTAACACTGGGGCAGATGGCCTGCCCCCTCACCCACCATTTCCACACATGTGGGTGGGCCAGCTCTCTTGTCGTGAGATCTTTTGGTTCTGACCTTGACTTCCGTGGTTCTGCCCTTGAAGTCATTCTTCACTCAATTCATCCCTTTTCTCTCCTTTTCAGTCCAGACTAACAGGGGTCCTACTCATACAAATTTTGCAAAAATCTTGTCAGCTTTGTGTACAATTCAAGCAGATCCAAATAAAACTTCCCATAAAGCCTTCCTGGATTAAGGCATCTTCAATACTGACTTTTCCACTGAAATGGCTGACTGGATCTATGTTCAGCCACACCCTCTTTAGCAAAGGTTATTCAGTTAAATCCTAACAACGAGCCCTGTCCTCTGGTGACTCACCTTCCGAAAACTCAATGAGGTCCCCGATAGACTTCTGGCCCCAGTCTCAGAGCCTATCTGGATAGGCCCAGAATTTTCCAAACCATCAATTTCTGGTTTCTTTCTGCTTAAGAGTTCAATTCACAGCTTATCGAATTTTACTGTAAGCTGTAAGAAGCCAGGCTGCACCTTTCACACTTAGCCTGGAAATCTCCTCTGATAAATATCCAAGTCCATCACATACCAATTTCACTTTCAATATGACATCAGAACACAATTTGCCAAGTTCTCTGACACTTTATAACAAAGATCAACTTTCTTCAAATTTCCAATAACACATTCACCATGTCCTTCTAAGTCTTCATTAGAAGTACCTTTAACATCAGTATTTCTAATGATAGTCTCTTCAAAGGAATCTAGGCTTTTTCTATCAAGTGCCCGATAGTTCCTCCAGTCTCTATCCTTTACCCAATTCCAAAGCCATTTCCACAATTTTAGGTGTTTGTCATAACAGCACCCCAATTTCTAGAACCAAAATCTGCTTTGGTTTCCCAGCCGCTAAAACAAATACCACGCAATGGGTTGGTTTAACAAGAGGAATTTATTAGCTACTGGTTTCAGAGGCCAGAAGGTATGCTTCTAGCTGGTCAGCAGGCTTTGGGGGTTCCTTGGCTTTTCTGTCACATGGCAATGGACATGGTGATATCTTCTCTTCCACGTTCCACTGATGTCAGGCTTATGGCTGCTCCCTGTGGCTTCTCTCTTCATCTGACTTTCACTCTGCTTATAAAGGACTTCAGCAATCCAAATGAAAGCCTAACTTGACTCAGTTGGGCCACACTTTAACTGAAGTAACATCTTGAAGAGATCTTATTTACAATGATTCCACATCCATCAGAATGCAGACCAAGACGAAGAACATGGCCAAATTAGAGCACATAATTCAATCCACCACATTGACCCATCCTCCTTTTTCTGTATATTCTTATCTCAAGAAGGACTCAAGGCCCTGCATACTGAGTATTAAAGCAAACCAGACAATGTGCTCACAGCATAATCCATGGAGTTTTTTTTTTTTTTACTGAGAAATCTTCACACGCACACAGTCCATATGTGGTATACAATCAATGGTCACAATATCATCACATAGTTGTGTATTCATCACCATGATCATTTTTAGAACATTTGTATCACTCCAGAATTATCTGCCCCCCCATTATTTATTCATTTTTATCCTTATTTTTTTTTTTTTGCTCATCTGTTCATACCCTGGATAAAAGGTACATCAGACACAAGATTTTCACAATCATGTGGCCACAATGTAAAAGCTATATAGTTATACAATCATCTTCAAGAATCAAGGCTACTGGACAGCTCAATAGTTTCAGGTACTTCCCTCCTACACTCTAATACACTATAAATTAAAAAGAGAGTTTTTTAATGCATAAGAATAACCTCCAGGATAACTTCTCAACTCTGTTTGAAATCTATCAGCCACTGAACCATGGAGCTTTTTAAAAAACCATCTAAAGAAAGTATTTGCAGTTCCTCTGAGGTATTTTTAAGTATTAACAAACTATGATTTCATAGATGATGGAAGAGAAGACTGTATTTTCTCCTGTACTCGCCAGCTTGGAAAACTACCTTATAAACATGTGTTTGTGGCCCAGAGTTCATCTGTTTTAGCTGAGTAAAAAATCCTGTTGATATTTGTAAATATAAAAAGACATTGTTTGCTCTAAACCTACTAAGACAAGATCTCTATAATATTTCATGTCTTTCTTGACATACGCGACAAGAAATAATTAAAAATATACACTTCCATACATGCTATAACATGTATATAATATGTTATAGACAATATAATCAATATGTGGACTTAAATAAGCCAGACACAAAAGGACAAATATCATATGATTCTACTTATATGAATCACCTAGAATAAACAAATACATAGAAATGGAAAGTAGATTGGAGGTTACCAGGGGCTGGGGAGAAGGAGGATTGGAGAATGCTTAGTGGGTGCAAAGTTTGTTTAGGATGATGTAACAATGGTAGTTGTGCTGATTTGAAGGGATTTAAGTACTCTAAAAAAGCCATGTTTTAATCCAGATCCAAAATTGTGGGAGCAACTGTTTTCTTTTAATCCTGTTCAGTACTATAGGTTGGAAACTTGATTAGATGACTTCCGTGGAGTTGTGACTCCACCCATTCCATGTGGGTCTTGATTAGTTTACTAGAATTCTTTAAACGAGAAAGCTGGAGAATGATGAGAGAATGAAGAGAGCCAGAGCCCATGCAACCAGTGACCTTTGGAGATGAAGAAGGACTATGCCCCCAGGAGAGTTTCATGAAGCAAGAGGCCTGGAGAGAAAGCTATCAGATGTTGCCATGTTTTTCATATGCCTTTCCAGTTGAGAGAGGAACCCTGATCTTCATCAGTCTTCTTGATCCAAGGTATCTTTCCCGATGCCTTAGATTGGACATTTTTATAGACTTTGCTTTAACTGGGACATTTTCAAAGCCTAGAACTAAACTTGCAACTTAATGAATTCTCCCTTTTAAAAGCCATTCTGCTTCTGGTATATTGCATTCCGGCAACTAGCAAACTAGAACAGTAGTACAACATTGTGAATGCAATTAATCCCACTTAACCGTACAATTAAAAATGTTAAAATTGGAAATTCTCTGTATATATTAACAATTAAAATTATAATAAACAATAAAAAATATGTAATATATGTATTTCCTAAATCTTTTTTTGTCCAACCCATCCATATCTATTTCCATTGCCACTGCCCTAGCTCTGACCACTATCATCCACTACCTGGACCATGGCAACAACCTTTTCACTGATATCTCTCCTTCCAATCTGGCTCCTTCCCCCACAATCAATTCACCAAGTCTGATCATGTGAGCTCCCAGCTCTCAAACTCCTCCAACAGTTCTCCTGTACCCTCAGGATAAAGTCCAGGCTTGGTAAAACCCTTCAGAACCCGGGTTCTGCCTCTTCATTTCTCCACCTCCTCACTTCACATTTCTTCTTCTAGACACTGCAGAACCAGCCACCTTTTGATTCCAGGTGTTAATTTTCTTTCCCCAAGCCTACCCGTTGCCTGCTTCTCATCCTTCAGCTAGCGCTTTAAATTTTGGGCTCTTCCCATGTCCTGATATCTTGTGCACTGTTGCCATTTTTCTGTTTACATAACAGTTTTCTCCACTAACCTGGGAACTCCTTGAGGGCAGGTCCTGTCATCTGCCTAAGCTCCTCATTCCTAGAGTGCCTGCCCTATTCATAACCCCCCCACACACACATACACACAGTCAAATGGCAGAGATCCTGGTAGTTGGAGTTTAGCCAACTGGAGGGATGTTTGGGGAAGTCGCAGCCTTAATCATCTTCCTTTACTTCTTGGGTAATCAGGAAAGAATAGCCTCTGGAGAATTTCAAAGCACTTTCCATCTTTGGCAACAAAAATCCTGGGATTCCCAGACAGTATCATGCTGTAATACAGGAGACTGCTCCTGTATTACAATTAAGAAACTGAAATCTTGGAAAAAGTAAGGGACCTCATCAGAACCATAAGACTCTTAAGGGAGGCCGGCCAGCCCTGAATACAGACAGGCTTAAGGGTGAGTTAATAATAGCCTCAACCAAGAAAGCTCAAGATTCGAAGTCTCACTGTTTAATAGAGTTCTGCGGTCCAGGTGGGGAAATAGAAAATCTTGCCCCCGCTACTCCCAAATCCAAGATAGGTGCCTAAATGAGCGAGTTCTCGCCCTCCCGTCCCTTCTGAGAGGCATCCCTGCGGCCCCATAAAAAAAGCCGAAACTTCTGGAAAAATAGTATACGTGAGCAAACAAAAAGATGGCAACTGAAACTTACCGAGCACCTATTATGTGCCAGGCGCTTTAAAAGTTTTATCTCATGTAATTAGCGTTACAGCTCTGATTTAGGAACTCATTTTAACGTCGAGGAAACAGGCCCAGAGAAGTTGAGAATTTATCCAAAATCACACAGCCAGTAAGTGGAGGAGCTCAAATCCGAAACCACTTCAGGCTGCTCTTGGCTCTATCCGGGGGACGGGCACTTCTGTAGTGAAGGACCGAGGCCATTTCCACGGGGAGGAAGATGGGGCAGCCTGGGTAGCAGCAGGAGAAACCCACCTCGGCAGAAGCACAGAGTACACAGGGTACTGTGCTTTCGGTTCAGCTCTGCGTCCTGCTTGGGTCCCAGTGGGCCTCCACTTCCGGATCGGCAAGCCACCAAGGAAGTCAACCTAATGGAGGAGGCAGGGATTCTGCTTAAGTATGGCGGCGCAGAAGAAGCTCCTCCCGGAGGGAAGGGCGGGGCACAGGGATCCAGCACCACAAGTCGAGGTTGGGACCCCGTTCCCGCCCCGGGGAGGAGCTGGAAAAACGGAAGCTGGCACTGGGAGGCCGCATCACCTCGACTCGGGACGCCCTGGACGACGCAGAGGCTGGAAGTCCGGTGCTCACGGCTCGGCGCTGGAGTGACTGACACGCGCGCCGCCTACCATGTAGGTGGTCCGTAGGGCGCGTCAGACCGCACCGCTTGCTGGCCCACATTGCACCGCGCGTCGCGGAGACGCCAGTCTAGCCCGCGCCAGGTCGTCTGAGGAAGCAGCGTACCAGTGCCACATCGTGGTTTCTTGCGTTGCCTTCCCTCCTGTATTCGCAATGACTAACTTTCTCACCATTCTCTCCCTCACCGTAGGGTTAGGAGGGCTCCCTCAGTTCGCCTGGAGTAGCGCAGTAATTTCGTCAGGCAAACAGGCCCAGAGATTAGCCGCTATGTAAAGGCTGACCAGGACAGGAGACTTTCGGTCTACCAACTCCAAGCGATAGAAATTGCTGTTTCTTCAGACCGTGAACTCTGGCCACGTATTTTTATGCCAGGCACGGTACCATAGACTTAGAAACATGATTTTATTGAATCCTCACAGCAAGAAGATGAATATTATTATCTTTTTCTTATTTTATTTCTTGGAAACCTTTTTTATTGTAGTATAGTGAACATACAGAAAATTGCACAAATCTTGAATTTTTGCTATGTAACCACCACCCAGAGACCATATAGACTTCACCAGCTCACCAGAATCATCACATTTAGGTGATATTAGAGATAGAACAGACTCAGGAAAGTTAGTTTTGTACAAAGCCATGCAGCTATTCAATTACAGATTTGATCTTTGAAATGCCACCCACATCTCAAATCCGCTTGCACTGAGAGATTTCTTGCATTTATGTGTTTTACTTGGTGGGGGAGGGCCGGAGGCAGGATTATCCTAGTGTTGTAAAAGGGAATTTTACAAAGCTTAACAGTAGCTAATTTTTCCTGCTTAATTTAGCTATTTACATATATTTTAGCTTCTGAAATATCCAGCAAAAGCATTTGTGTCATTTTATATTCACGGCTATGCATTTAGTGTGAGTTAAGAATTATAAAGAAAAGAATTATGGGCCCCATCAGGCTGAAGATAAACAATCCTGGCGCCAAGGTTACTTGTTGTAAAACTGTTAAAAAATGCTTATTGTAAAACTGTTCTTATCTGCTTTTTTGCAAAACAGCACCTGTGACCCATGCTCAACCCCCACCCCCCTCATCTTACCCTTTAAAAAGCTTTTGCAAACTTAAGTTCGGGGCTCTCTGTTCCTGCGTGTTCGGGGAGCCCTACACATGTGTGGAAAATAAACCCCTTGCATGTTGCATGAGAGAACGTCTCTTGGAGTCCTCCTTTGCGTGGCAAAACTCTAGGATTCTCAAATTCTTACAGTGTAGGCAAGGGGAGTCTGTTTTTCTCTCTCTCATCCTGTTTCTCCTTCCCTAGCACTCCTCTCCACATCTTTTCCTTTCCTGGAATTACTCCCCACTGTCTCTCTATAATAAAGAATGTCTTGATGGACTAGATGTCTGCCACTTGGCACCATCCATCCACATAAAGACTCTCAGAGTCTAGCTTTAGGGATCAGAATTTATGATCATTCTCTGACATCCTCACCCCTCCTCCCCACTTTCCCAGATAAACAACCCAGTAAAGATTTGCCATCAAGGAGACACCCAATATCTACCCCATCCCACTTCTCCCACCATCTTCTGCTAGTTCTGGTGGACTCCATTTTTACCACCCTACTGAGTCTGACTTCTTAAAAGTTTAAAAATCATGGGTGGGCCATGGTTGCTCAGCAGGCAGAGCTCTCACCTGCCGTGCCAGAGACCAGGGTTCAATTCCCAGTCCTTGCCCATGCCAGAAAAAAAAAAAAAAGTCTGTAGATCAACAATCAGGCAGTGACCTTGTCATCTGAAGAACTGCTGAATCAATTACTTGTAACCCAGTCACTGCCTTCCTTTTGCTCTTAGTTCTGGCTACAGGGATGTTATACACAAGGCACACTCTAGCTTTCCAAGAGTTTGCAAAGCATACACAGAAGGTGGGTATGCATGTGGGAGTACATAGATACTCCAAAGGGTACTCAGGATGAATAGTATTAGGGGACTCAACTTTCATATATATTTTAAAATAAAACTGGCCTTCTTAAGAAAACCCTTTTGCTTTCACAATAATCCTCCCATTTTACAAAAGGCACACCTTTCACCCAGCTTGAGTCTTTAGAGTACATTTCCCCAGAACGTAAAAACTTAGAGGGCACTGTACAAAGGGAAAGTATGCACAAATCCTTATACATGTCAAATTGTTTCCAATTCTTTGCTTTCAAAACTAGAGGCAAAACCAGTATTGGCTTTTTTTTGGATTTGGATTTTGTGATTTTGGGCAAATAACTAGGAAAGAGTTGACACAATTAAGTGGCATTGCTTTAATAAGATTTCTATTTTCATCTACTCTGAATAGTGAACAAGATTTATCAGTGCTTATATCTATAAAAATGGAATCAAAGCTGAGACTTGTCTCATTCTAAAAATATGTAGTACTCAGTCACAGGTCCAAGAATTAAATGAAAAAAAGGAAAGAGTCTGTGCCCCATCAAGATGGTGGAGTGAGACTTTAAAGGGTTCCGTCCCCTTATAGAAGTTTTTAACAATCAGCAAGAACTGGCAGAAATATCATTCTCAAAGCTCTGTAAACAGTTAAAGGACTGCAGTAATATGGTGCCTGCCAAATCAAGAAAAAGGCTACTTAAAAGTGGTTCTCCTTTGGTTTCAGGCTGCCTGCCCATGCAAAAAAAAAAAGGTGGTTCTCCTGTTGCCCTGGGTTGCCCATTCCCCACCCCTCACCAGCTGGCATGGAGATGGCCTGTGCTTCCTCCTTTCTTAAGGAGAGGGGGAGGGCAGTGAGTTTGCTTGCTGTGTGTGTGTGTGTGTGTGTGTGTGTGTGTGTGTGTGTGTATGTGTGTGAGAGAGAGAGAGAGAGAGAGAAGCCACATCTGAGGAACAGATGACTCTTAGGCCTAATTTTAAGTAGGCTTAGCCTATTCTTTGTGGGATTAAGTTTCATATGAACAAACCCCAAGATTGGCAGCTCGGCCTATTTCAGACAAAGACTCTTTAAAAATGGTCCTAATTATGCTCAAAGAGCTAAAGGAAAACATGGTCAAAGAACTAACAGAAATCAAGAAAATGATAGAGGAATACAAAGAGAATATCAACAGCTGAGACCAAAGAAATAGAACTTTAAAAATCCCTAAAGGGATTCAACAACAGACTGGAGCTTGCAGAAAAAAGGATCTGTGGCTGAAGATTATACAACTGATATCATTCAGTCTGAGGAGCAGAAAGAAGAAAGAATGAAGAGAAGTGAACAGAGCCTAAGGAACATCTGAGAAACCATTAGGCATACTAAAAATGCATTGTGGGAGTCCCAGAAAGAGGGAAAGGGTCAGAAAGAATATTCAAGGAAATGGCTGACAACTTCTCAAATTTAATGTAAGAGATGAATGTATACATCCAAGACTCTCAATGAACTCTCACCAGGATAAACCCAAATAAACCCATGCTATAACTTATTATAATCAACCTGTCAAATGCCAAAGATAAAGAGACTTCTGAAAGCTACAAGAAAGAAGGAATGTGTCACATAAAAGGGAGCCTCAATAAGATTAAATGCTGATTTCTCATTGGACACCACTGACACAACAAGGCAGTGGGAAGACATATTTATAATGCTGATAGCAAAAAATTGCCAACCGAGAATTCTAGATCCAGCAAAACTGTTGTGCTGGTTTGAAAGGAAGCATGTCCCCTAAGAAAAGCCATGTTTTAATATAAGTCCCATTTCATAAAGGTAGAATCATCCCTATTCAATACTGTATATTTGAAACTGTAATGAGATCATCTCCCTGGTTGATGTGGTTTAGTCAAGAATGGTTGTTAAACTGGATTAAGGGACGACATGTCTCCACCCATTTGGGTGGGTATTGATTGGTTTACTGGAGTCCTATAAAAGAGGAAACATTTTGGAGAAATAGATTCAGAGAGATTCAGAGAGAGCAGAGAATGCTGCAGCACCACGAAACAGAGAGTCCACCAACCAGTGACCGTTGGAGATGAAGAAGGAAGACGCCTCCCGGGGAGCTTCATGAAATAGGAAGCCAGGAGAGAAAGCTAGCAGATGATGCCGTGTTCGCCATGTGCCCTTCCAGCTCAGAGAGAAGCCCTGACTGTGTTCGCCATGTGCCTTCTCACTTGAGAGAGAAACCCTGAACTTCATCGGCTTTCTTGAACCAAGGTATCTTTCCCTGGATGCCTTTGATTGGACATTACTATAGACTTGTTGTAATTGGGACATTTTCTTGGCCTTAGAACTGTAAACTAGCAACTCATTAAATCACCCCTTTTAAAAGCCATTCCATTTCTGGTATATTGCATTCTGGCAGCTAGCAAACTAGAACAACTGTCTTTCAAAATGAGGGTGGGATTAAGACCTTCCCATATAAACAAAAGCTGAGGGTCTTCCTCACCACTAGACTGACCCTACAAGAAATGCTAAAGAGAGTTCTCCAGGTTGGAAGGAAAGGACACTAGACAATAGACCAACGAAGAAATAAAGATCACTGTAAAGAAAACGACATAGATAAATAAAAATACCAGTACTATTGTGTTTGATTTGTAACTCCACTATTTACTTCCTATAGGCTTTAAAAGGCAAATGCATAAAATGTAAAACGTAATAAATCAGTAGTTTTAGACTTATTATGTATAAACATGAAATCTGTGAAAAGAACTACAAAAAGGTGTAGGGACATGGTTTATGTACACTGTTGAATTTATGTTTGTATCAGAGCAAATGACATTGTTACAGATTTAGGATGTTAAATTTAAGCCCCATAGTAAACATAAAGAAAGTATCAGAGAATATGCAAGCTCATAGAAACAGAAAGTAGAAAATAGGTTACCAGAATTGGGAGGCAGGTGTAATGGGTGCTAATGCAAAATGAGTGTAGGGTTTCTGTTGGGGATGAATAGTAATTCTATAATGGATAGGGGTGAGGATACATTGTGAATGTGATTAGTCTCACTGAGTGGTAAGCTTGGGAGGGGTTAGAATGGGAAGATTTATGTTGTACATGTTACCAAAATTAATAAAAAGGAAACAGGAACTAAAGAGATAATCATTAAATGCAATACATGATACCAGATATGATCTAATAACGGAGGAGAAAAGGACATTATTGGGATACAAGAAAAAAATGGAATAAAGAATGTAGCCTTTATATCAACGTTAAATATCTTGAACTTGATAACTGCACTCTTACAGTTATTACATAAGTGAAAATCCTTGTTCATAGAAAATATACATGGAAGTATTATGTGTTCAAGGAGTATGACATATGCAACCTGCTCTTAAATGTTCAGAAAATAGGGAGTGAAGGAGGGAGGGAGGTGAATGGATGGAGGATGGATGGATGAATGGTTAGATAGAATATGGCAAAGGTGGCAAAAGGTTAAAATTGGTGACCTGGGTATCAAGGCGTTATGTTGGTGTTATTTTTATGGGGTTTATATTATTTTTGCAATTGTATTATAAATTTGAAATTATTTCAAAAGTTTTAAATAAGGGAAAGGAAGGAAGATGAAAGAATGTGAGGAGAGAGAGAATGAAGGAAAGAGAGATATCCCCAGGCCATCTCATTAAAATATGTATTTGAATTTTAAGGTTTAGTTATCAAAACTTATACTGTGTATTATTTTGATCAATTGTATAATAAAATTTGCAAAATTAAAAATATATACAGCCTTATGATCACAGAACTTCAAAAAAATTATATAAATTAATTTGTATATTTTAGTTACAGAAAAGGATAAGAAGTTGAAGCAATTAAAATTTCAAGGATGAAAATATTAAGATCACTGCCATGCTGGAGACCCAGGTTTGAGTCCCAGTGCCTGCCCATGCAAAAAAAAAAAAAAAAAAAAAAAATATATATATATATATATATATATAAATATATGTATATATTAAGATTATATATCTACATCTATGGGGAAGTAGAATGGTAAAACAAGTTCAAGGAGAAAAATGAATATAAAATTAGCAACTGTTAAGAAAAGCCTTTTTATTATTTGGATGAATGATGGTGAGAATTGATTTGTTCTCAATACATAACTTCAGTTAAAAAGGTAGAAAAACTTTTCAAATTATAAAAAAAAGAAAAATCTATATGTCTAAGGAAAGAGATGGGATGAAAATCCACCAAACTAATTACAAAGCTGCATTTGATTGGTGGAAGTATAGGTTATTTTGTTTTTCTTTAGAATATATTAAATTTTTGAAATATAGCTATTGTACTGGATTCGGTTTAGTATTTCTACAGGTTCATTTGGACCCACCTGCTCCCAAGCTTCAACTACTTGCTCAGTGGGGAGCCCCAGATGCCACTGTCACCCCCCATCTCCTGATTCAGTTTTCTGTTTAGCCACCATAAATCAGACTTTTGTACCTTCTCTTGTTGTAGCAAGAACTGCAGCAGCTCTGGCACTCAGGTCTGACTTAACCAGATCCACAGACTATCTGGCCTCCTCCCACCACTTCCCAAGTCAGACAAAGTACTTTCTGTGGGTTGTAGGATCTATCTTCCCTGGCTGCCCTGAGAAGCCAGGCAACACAGCCTGGAAATGCAGAGGAGTTACTGCCTCAACAAGTATAAGCAAATTGACCGATGACAGTTTGTCCTTCCTCCCAATAAATGGTTTCTAGAAACACTTAATACATACAGCCTCTCTGAAGTTGCCCTTGTGTAGCTGAGCAACTAGCTGTGTTTTCTTGCAAAACTATAGCTAGCTCTGTAGCATACCATCCTTTGTTTTCTGTCCCTTCTTCCCTGCCTCATTTCTGTTCTTCCTTCACTCTTACTGCCCTGAGATTATACCTCCAAATAAAGTCTTAATATGTAATATTTGCCCTGTGTTCTGGTAAACCAAGCTAAAATAACTATGTGACCTTAACAATAAGAGAGAGAGAAAAAAATAAGAACAATTAAAAAGAGAAACCATGAGTAAGTATAATGTTAGGAAAATAAGAAAAACAAAAAACTACCATTTTATTGAACATTTACTATCTGACATAGTCTTTACATATACTCTCTAATCACCATAGCAAACCTATGAGAAAATCAAGGTACAGATTAATTAAGGTCTCAGATAGTACATATCTGAGATAAAAAGTTGTATTAGTTACCTATTGTTGTGTTAGAAATTACCCCCAAATCTAGCAGCTTAAAACAACAAACATTTATTTCATAGTTTCTGTGGGTCAAGAATCTGGATACAGATTAACTGGATGATTCTGGCTAAAGGTCTCTCAGGAGGTTGCAGTCTCATCTAAAGGTTCTACTGGGGGAGGATCAGTTTCTAAACTCATTCACATGGTTATTGGCAGGATTTAGTTCCTTGCAGGCTGTTGATATAGGGCCTCAGTTCCTCACTAGCTGTTGACTGGAGATTTCCTTCAATTCCTCGCTATGTGATTCTCTCCATAGGGCAGCTTGTGACATGGCAAATGGCTTCACTCAGAGCAAGCAAGTAGGGGAACAAGAGAGGGCACCCAAGATGGAAGTAAAGCTTTTTGTAACCTAATATTGAAATTGACATCCCACCACTTCTGCCATGTTGTGTTCATTATTAAGGTATCAATAAACGCAGCACACATACAAGGGAAGGAGATAATATAAGGGCCTGCATACCAGAAAGCAGGGATCACTGGAGGCCATTTTAGAGGCTGCTTACGACAGAAGTCAAATCTGCCGGGATCCTGGGCAAACAAGTCAAACAGGTAAGACAAGAGAGACTTTGGTTAACATGAAGGCCATTGGTGACTGTCAACAGCTGCTCCAGTGAAATGGTGAAGTCTGGGCAACAGAGCCTAGATTTAGGAGTGGATGGGAAATGGGGGTGTGGAGAACCAGAGGGAAGGCTTCTGAAGAATTGAGTAAGGAGATGGAAAGTTATAGATTAGTAGCTTGAGGAAAAGGCAGGACAGAAGGAGAGTATTTTAGAATATGGGAAATTTGAACATAAGCATGTGCTAAGTGGAAGGGTACAGCAAAAAGATATTGGAAACTGTTCTAGTTTGCTAGCTGCTGGAATGCAATATACTAGAAACAAAATGACTTAAAATGGAGAATTTAATAAATTCCTAGTTTACAATTCTAAGGCCGAGAAAATGTCCCAATTAAAACAAGTCTATAGACATGTCCAATCTAAGGCATCCAGGTAAAGATACCTTGGTTCAAGAAGGCCGATGAAGTTCAGGGTCTCTCTCTCAAGTGGAAAGGCACATGATGAACATGGCATCATCTGCAAGCTTTCTCTCCTAGCTTTCTGTTTCATGAAGCTCCCTGGGAGGTGTTTTCCTTCTTCATCTCCAGAGGTCGCTGGCTGGTAGACTCTCTGTTTCTCGTGGCTGTGCCATTCTCTGCTCTCTCAGAAAGCTCCCCCATTTTCCAAAATGTTTCCTCATTTATAGGACCTCAGAATCTAATCAAGATCCACCCAAATGGGTGGAGACACGCCTCCACCTAATCCAGTTTAACAACCACTCTTTTTTTTTTTTTTTTTTTTTGCGGTCCAGCAATCTTTTTTTTTTTAATTTTTACTTTGAAATAATTTCAGACTCACACAATAATTGCATAAATAATACAAAAACCCATACAGAGAACCTTAACATACCCCTCACCCAGATACCAAGACCCACCACCTTTTAACATTTTACCACATTTGCTGTGTCATTCTACCTATTTATCTATCTATCACCTATTTAGCTATATATTTATCTGCTTTCTAAACATTTGAGAGTCGGCTGTACACACCATGCTCCTTGAACACTTGGTACTTCCATGTACATTTCCTGAGAGCAAAGACATTCACTCATGCAACCACCTTAAATACAGTTAACAAGTTCAAGCAATTTAAAATTGATATAAAGCTTACAGTCTATATTCCAATTTATCATATGTTCCAATAATGTCCCTTTGGGACTTTTCCCCTTCTTTTCCCCTCCACTATTAGATCCAGTCCAGGATTATGGGTGGCATTTAACTGTCATTGCTTTTTTTTGTCACTGTTTTTTTTTTTTTTCAATTGGGGCTATACATAAACATAAACTCCCATCTCAACCATTCCCAAACATACCCTTCGTGGAATCTTAACAACCACTCTTGATTAAATCACATCTCTAGGGAGATCATCTAATTACAGTTTCAAGCATACAATGCTGCATAGGGATTAGAAGAAGCAACTGCCTTTACAAAACGGGATTAGGATTAAAGCATGGCTTTTCTAGGGTACATACATCATTTCAAACCAGCATGGAAACATGAAAGGGGAGAGAATAATAGAGGAAATAATGCATTTGACTAACATTTTTTTGAGCATTTTCTTAGTCCTAGATCTTCTGCTAGGTGCTGAGGGTGCAAAAATATCCTGTTCTTTGGATTCAAGGTTCACAGTCCAGAGTGGCAAACGCAGAATAGCCAGAATGCAGAACTAGAGGTGTATGCCTAGAGGCGACTTTATAGGATGCAAGCAAAGAGGATGAAATGGATGAAGGGGGGAGGGACAGCTTTGGAAGGAGAGACACATCTCCCTCCAGACCACTGAGTAGGAGAAACGGAGAGAAATTCTCAGCATCTATCACTCAGCATTTCAGCATTTGGCAGAGATTTCTAGAATCTGAGAAAAATATGGCCGGGCTGGAGGAATGAGGAAATGCTACCCTCTACTCAAGTCCTTGAGCCTGTCTCAGAGCTATCCCATTGTTCATCTGCTGGCACTTCTTGCCTACTCTAGGTTGGGCTGTTTGAGCAAGAACCAAGAACTGAGCTCAGGTTCCCAGAGAACCCATATCCAGAACAGGGCCACAAATGGACCACCCCAGAAGCTCACAGTCAGAAGGTGCAGGAGATAGGCCTATGCAACTAGATGAGAAGAACCCGAGAGGAGGTGCTGGTCCTTACCCTCTCAGACCACAGGACCCAGATTCCTCATCAGTTGTCAGTCAAGTAGAAGAAGAGGGGGATTTTAAACCTAGACTCATTCCCAGAAACTCAAGGCTGTCTTCTTTTTGCCCCCATAATGTATTATCTCTAATAAGAGCTCTCCAATCACGTCATCTAAAAATCATTTAAACTCACTACTCTGGCTGCCATCTCTGGTCTCTCTCTTCAATAGTTGTGAGGCAGATACCTTTTCCTCAGGGAGGAGAAATCCATGGTTTGTTGCCTTTGCCAGTGATGAAAACATTGAAAATCCAGGTGGCAAAGCTGTTGCCATTGGCATCTTTCACATGAACCACACTGAAAAAATCAGGAGGTCTCTCTTTGTTGGTGATCATACCAATTCTTTCCAGGTTAGCACCTCCAGGCACTATAAACAGGTTATAGTGTCGAACTTCATGAAATTGGTAATCTTGACTGTCTTCAAATCAATCTGAATGGTGTCATTCACTTTGATGAGGGGATCAGGGTAGCAGATGGTGCGATGAGGGATCCTTTTGTACTCACAAAGATCTTCCTCAATTTACACAACTTGATCTTGGCTTCCTCAGGCATAATACAATGAACAGCAAAGTGATCCTTGGCATTAATATCAGATGGAAATTCTCTCTAGTCTTGCTAGTACTGATGCCATCCATAAAACCAGCAGGATAATTAGATCAGTCTGGGCTTTGCCATCAATCTTTATGAACTACTGCATAAAGATCTTTACTTCATCGCCTCTTAAGGCATACTTATGTCTGTTCCTTAAGAAAATGATGAGGGAGAGACATTCTCTCAGCTTGTGGGGACCAGTATATGGATGAGGAGTAAACATATCAGTTTGTACAATATCTAGTTTTGTGGAGTTGCTATATGCTTCAAATGCTTCTCAGGACCATGGGCCATGGTTGTGTTAAGCATAGGAAGAGGATGGCTGAATGTCTTGATCCAGTAGTGTGTCTTTCACTCAACTAATATTTATTGAGCTTCTACTATGTGCTAGGTATTTTGCTAGGCTCTGAGATACTTTGAACAAGACCTTGTCTTCATGAGCTGAACTTCTAGTGACACTGTCATGGAGGGCACCACCTTGTTTAAGGAGATCCTGATTTTCTTCCAATTCATGAATGGCTCTATAAAACAGGATCATTTATTTCTAAACCTTGGTCAGCTCTGAAACTGGCCCTTAAGCAGATTACAGGACTTTGATTTTTCTGTATCAAAAGTATGAAAACAACTTGACAAGACCGGACCAACTAAAGAGTGAGAGTACCTACTTGGTAGCCTAGACCTGTGTACTGAGGTATTCCTCTCTTTTTCAGCCCACTTGGATCCTATGTCTGATTCAAGGGCCTGCTGGAGGCCAGCAAGGTTGGCACCAGTCCCTGAAGATTGAATCATATGATCACCTTTCTCATCCTGCCAGATCAGACTTCCAATCCCCTCCTTCTCCAGGGCATCACTGTACATGCACATCTTTCCTCTGTACCATATCAGAGAGTGGACTGTGTCCCTCTATTCTGTATTATCCATAAAACTGGAAGCCCAACCATAGGCAAAAATTAATTTAGCAAACAATGTAATAATGTATCAGCTACCATTCCCCCCTCCTTTTAATGCAATTTCATTGAAATATATTCATATATAATCCACCCAAAGTACACATCAATGGCTCACAGAATCATCACATAGTTATACATTCCACCACAATCAATTTTAGAACATTTTCATTATGCAAAAGAAACAAACAAACCCAAAATATCCATGCCCCTTATCCCCCACTGACTCCTGTCATTGGTATGGTACCTTTGGTAGTTGTTCTAGTTTGCTAGCTGCCAAAATGCAACACACCAGAGATGGATTGGCTTTCAATAAAAAGGGATTTATTTAGTTAACATATAGTTCTTCAGAGGAAAGGCAGCTAACTTTCAACTGAGGTTCTTTCTTACATGGGAAGGCACAGGGTGATCTCTGCTGGCCATCTCTCCAGGCCTCTGGGTTCCAACAAATTTCCTCCAGGTGATTCCTTTCTGCATCTCCAAAGGCCTGGGGCTGAGCTGCGAGTGCTGAGATGAGGCATGCTGAGCTGCTTGGGCTGTGCTGCACTGAGCTCTCTCATTTAAACACCAGCCAATTAAATCAAACATCATTCATTGCAGCAGGCACACCTCCTAGCTGACTGCAGAAGTAATCAGCAACAGATGAGGTTCACATGCCATTGGCTCATGTCCACAGCAATAGAACTAAGCACCTTCACCTAGCCAAGCTGACACCCAAATATAACTACCACAATAGTGTTGATGAAAGAGTATTAAAATATTACTTTTCACACCAATGTTTATAGCAGCGTTATTTACAATTGCAAAGAGATGGAAACAGCCAAAATGTCCATCAACAGACGAGTGGCTAAACAAACTGTGGTATATACATACGATGGAATATTATGCAGCGTTAAGACAGGATAAACTTATGAAGCATGTAATAACATGGATGGACCTAGAAAACATTATGCTGAGTGAGTCTAGCCAAAAGCTAAAAGACAAATACTGTATGGTCCCAATGATGTGAATCGACACTTGAGAATAAACTTGGAATATGTCATTGGTAACAGAGTTCAGCA
Organism: Tamandua tetradactyla; assembly: GCF_023851605.1. Lineage (NCBI taxonomy): Eukaryota > Metazoa > Chordata > Mammalia > Pilosa > Myrmecophagidae > Tamandua > Tamandua tetradactyla. The sequence continues at coordinate 177,758,446 of NC_135328.1, forward strand.
GGAGTTAGAAACAGGGTAAGATAATGGGTAATCGGAGCTGATGGAATACAGACGGTGCAGTAGGACTAGATACAAAAACTCAAAAATGGACAGTACAATAATACCTAATTGTAAAGTAATCATGTTAAAATACTGAACGAAGCTGCATCCGAGCTATAGGTTTTTGTTTTGTTTTGTTTTGTTTGTTTTGTTCTTATTATTATTACTTTTATTTTTTTCTCTATATTAACATTCTATATCTTTTTCTGTTATACTGCTAGTTCTTCTAAACCGATGCAAATGTACTAAGAAACGATGATCATGCATCTATGTGATGATGTTAAGAATTACTGATTGCATATGTAGAATGGTATGATGTCTAAAAAAAAAAAAATGGTCAGCACAATACTGCCTAATTGTAATGTAATTATCTTGGAACGCTGAATGAAGCTGCATCTGATCTATAGTGTTTTTTTTGTTTGTTTTGTTTTTTTTTTCTCTTATATATTTTTGTACTTTTTATTTTTATTTGTGTTTTCTCTCTGTGTTATCACTTTATTTCTTTTTCTGTTGTAGTGCTATTTCTTTCTCTAAATCGATGCATATGTACTGAGAAATGATGACCATACACCTATGTGATGATATTAAGAATTACTGATTGCATATGTAGAATGGATTGATTTCTATTGTTGTGTTAGTTAATTTTTTTAATTAATAAAAAAAATTAAAAAAAAAATATTACTTTTCACTATACTCCATAGTTTGCAATAGCCACATTTTCCCTGGATGCCACTTGTGCTGGTTTGAAATTGTTGTGTACCCCAGAAAAGCCATGTTCTTTAATCCTGATTCAATATTGTTGAGTGGGATCTTTTTTATTACATTGTTTTCATGGAGATGTGATCCACCTAACTGTGGGTGAGACCTTCAGATTAGGTGGTTTCCTTGGAAACGTATCTCCACCCATTCAAGGTGGGGTTGCTTATTGGAGTCCTTTAAGAGGGAACCATTTTGGAAAAAGCTTCAGAGCCAACACAGAAAGAGACGTTTGGAGATACAAAAAGAAAATACCTCCAGGGAAGCACTCTGAAAACCAGAAGACAAAGGACCAACAGAGGCTAACTACATGCCTTCCTAGCTGAAAGAGGTGTTCTGAACCATTGGCCTTTCTTGAGTCAAGGTATCTTTCCCTGGATGCTTTAGTTTGGACAATATTAAGACCTCAGAACTGTAGACTTGTAACTTCATACATTCCCTTTATAAAAGCTATTCCATTTCTGGCATTATTGCATTCCAGCATCATTTAACAAACTAAAACATGACTCTACTAATAACTCCTTATAATAGTGACATACATTTGTTCTAGTTCATGAAAAGAACTTTATATTTGTACTATTAATCACAGTCATCATCCATTGTGCTATATAATTCCATGTTTTAACCTATAACTTTCCTTCGTACATGACTCGAAACTTCCCCTTTCAGCCAAAATCCCACACATAATTCAGTGCTGTTAATCACTCTCATCATTATGTGCTACCATCACCATTAACCATTTCCAAGCATTTTTCAACCTAGTTAAAAATTCTGCACATATTTTAAGTACCCACTCCCTAGTCTCCAGCCTCATTCTATCTCCTGGTAACTTATATTCTAAATTTTGTCTTTATGAGCTTACATATTATAATTAACTCATATTAGTGAGCTCATATAAGTGTTTGACTTATTTCACTCAACATAATGTCCTCAAGGTTCATCCATGTTGTCACCATGCTGCAGGACACCATTCCTTCTTAATATTCAATAATATTCCATTGTATGCATATACCACATTGTGCTTATCTATTCACCTTTTGATGGACACTTGGGTTGTTTCCATCTTTTGGCAATTGTGAAAAATGCCGCTATGAACATGGGTATGCAAATGTCTGTGCCCCTACTTTCAGTTCTTCTGAATATATACAGAGTAGCAGAATTGCCAGATTATATGGCAGTTTTATACTTAGTTTTCTGAGGAACCATCAAATTGTCTTCCTCAGCAGCTATACCATTTTACATTCCCACCAGCAGTGAATAAGTGTTCCTATTTCTCTACATCCTCTCCAACACTTGTAGTTTCCTGACTTTTTAATAGTGGTCATTCAAGTAGGTGCAAAATGATATCTCATTATGGTTTTCATTTGCATTTTACTAATAGCTAGTGGAAATGAGCATCTTTTCATGTACTTTTTAGCCATTTGTATACCATCTTTGGAAAAGTATCTATTCATGTCTTTTATCCATTTTTTAATTGTGTTTTATTGCTGAGTTGTAGGCTATCTTTGTATATTCTGGATATCAAACCCTTATCAGATATATTTGTTTCCCAAATATTTTTTTCCCATTGAGATGGCTGCCTTTTCACACTTTTGACGAAGTCCTTTGAAGCACAAAAGTATTCAATTTTTAGGATGTGGTGGTTTGAAGTTATGCATCCCAGAAAAGGCCTTGTTCTTTTAATTCATTCCTGTGGGTACAGATGTATTGCAGATTATTTTGATTAGATTATTTTGATTAGATTATTTCAGTTGAGATGTGACCTGCCCCATTCAAGGTGGGTCTTAATCCTCTTACTGGAGTCCTTCATAAGAGGATAAAGGACACAAAGAAAACAGAAAAACAGAGAACTTAGAGAAAGGCTCTACAGAATCTCAGAGAGGACACTAGAACCAGAAGCTGAGGAAATGAAACCTGAGAGTGAAGGACCAGCAGATGCTGCCCATGTTCCTTTCCATGTGACAGAGGTGTTTCAGATGCCAGCAGTCTGTCCTCAGAGTCCAGGTATCGTCCTGTTGATACCTTAAATTGGACATTTCCAAGGTCTAAGAACTGTAAATTCCAAGTTACTAAATAACCATTGTAAAAGCCAACCCATTTCTGGTATATTGCATTTTGACGTCTTTAGCAAACCAAAACAGAGGAGGTTCCGTTTATGTATTTTTTCTCTTTCATTGTTTGTGGTGTGGGTGTAGGCTCAGCCACCATTTTTGATAGCAAACCGATAACTAGTATCTATTGAGCACTTACTATACACTTCAGGTACAGTACTGTTTCATAGAGATTACTTCTTTTAATCATCACAATAGCCCTACTAGGTATGGACCATTATTATCCCCCTTTTACAGATGAGAGAAGTTTAGTGACTTGTCCAGGGTCACACAGTAAGTGGGACCATAATCTAAATCTCTGACTCCAAAGTCCATGCTTTTTTCAGGACACCACTTTGCCTCTCCTAGTGGGTTGTTGATTTCTGTAATCCTAGTGCCAAGCATGATGTTTGGGTCATAAAAAGAACTCAGTGAACAAATGTCTGAGAATTGAATTGATATGTGGTCCTAGCACTCAAGAGTAACAAATTAGTAGGGCATATGTGGTGACTAGAGGCAGACCTTAATGGATCAGTTTTCACAAGTAACACCTATTGTGGACACTTACTTGTACCGGTATCTCATGCTAGAAATAGAGGTGAGGTAGGTTGGGCAACAGAATTCCACAATTATTCTTTCTTCTTGTAGGCAGATTGGCATGATGCACCAACCTGCTAGACTTAACACAATTGTGGAGGTTAGACACCACATCAATCATATGCTGTGGTATCTTTCTGCTTTGCTGCCCAAGGGCTTTCTCCATGGTCAAGGAAGAAGACCACTTTGACGTATGCAGTTGTAATCTGGAAGAGGGGGAGTTAAGTTACTCCAGGGACAATCCTCAACAAATGGAGAGCAGAGATTGGCTGATAAAGGCTACAGCCTTCCCATCCTCCACTGGGACTTAAGGAGTGTTTTTCACAATTCCTCAGAGGGATCCAGAGGGAGACTGAGACCCAGTTGCCTGTAGTATTAACCAGTTCATATAGTGGCTTTTCTTCCCATTTCTGTCTTATTTCCCCACTCCCTTCCTTCTGATTTCTGGGATCATCCAAGCCTGTATATCAGATTCTGATTTTGAAGGAATCTTAACTAAGATACTTGCCAGATAGCTATTTCTTTTTATTAAGGAAAAAAAATTGATATGTTTCCTTTATAAAAATTATATATGCTTATCATTGCAGCTTTTGAAAATTTCCTCCAGTAGGCAAGAGAGGATGGACTCTGATGCTCAAGGGATGGCCTGAGATAATTACCTTTTCTCTTTTTTTTTTTGTTGCATGGGCAGGCCCCAGGAATCGAACCCAGATCTCCAGCATGGCAGGATAATTACCTTTTAAGTAACTGATACTAATAATTACCTTTTAAGTAATTGATGCCTCCTGATCTCCAGTATTTCATTTAATTCTCATAGTAATCTAGCATGTAGATATTATAATCTATATTTGAAATAGGAGTAAATTGAGTGTCAGAGAGGGTTAGTGACTTGATTAAGATAACACAGTGGTGAAGATATGATTAATATTTTTGATTACTTGCAAAGATAGTGTTAATTTCATCAAGATCAACAGAGGTTGTTGAATAAATGAATGAGAAATATACATAAGCATACTATTCAAGAATCTGGAAAATTGTTGTAGACTGCTTAGGATGTCAGGATCAGGAATTGGAATCGCAACAGCCCTGAGCCTCCAACCTGGAGGCTGCCCAACTAGATTCGTTGTGAATCAACCAGGATAGGTAGGTGTTTAGATACATCTGTGGTCAAATCCTTGCTGTGTCCCTTGGTTAGCTGTGTGATGTGGGCAAATTTTGTCATCTGCATAATGGGGATTTTAATACCTACCTTGCTAAGATATTTGGGGATTAACTGAAACAACAGATGTTAGTGCCTGGTGATATTTAATAGGAATTTAGTGAATGGCAGTGATAATTATTTGCATTCAGAGTGGGCTGCTGTAAACTGTTTGGATAGAAGGTAACTGCTACCCAGTCCTGGCAGAAATGGCAGGACTCCAGGATAGAAGAATACTCTGTCTGTAGCAAGGTTGGTCTCTGTCTCTCTCTCTTTCTCTCCACACACACACACACACACACACACACACACACACACACATTTATGTGGAGCTACAGCTAATTGCATAGAAGCTATAGTTATGTCAGGGTAGTGTCACAGTCACAAAGACAGTGGAAAGGAAACGAAATCATTGGGCTGGGGTTTTGAAGTGGGGAGAAGAGGAGGGGATGGTGTGGGTAGGTATGGCAGCACAAGGGAGAACCACAGGAGGAAGCAGACAGCCTATGTCCAAATCATATGGCTATGAGGATTTCCCCTGCCATCTTCACTTCCCAATTTTACTTCTTTCCACTGCATGTCACCCACAGAGGCTGTCCTGTGCTAAAAGTGGGTGGAAGTGATTGATTTACTCAATCATCAACATTTAATAAATGTTACCTACCATGTGCCAGGAGTTCTGTCTGGAAAAACTCCAGTTGTTGTTGACCAAGGAGTTAAAAAGAGCTGGGGAAGGATAGTTTAGGTAGAGGAACTAACATGTCCAAATTGGGTAGGAATGAAACAGGACGTTATGTTCCAGGAACTACATGTGGTTTGATAAGAAGGGAGCACAGGAGTTCCAAGGAGAAAAGTAGGAGGTAAAACTGGAAACGAAGGATGAGCCAGTTCATAAAAAAGCTTTAGATGCCCATTAAAATGGATAACTGACTAACAATCAGAGGAAAAAACGTTAGACTCCTTCTTCATATTTAACGTAAAAGTAAATTTCAGGAGATTGAAACGTTTGAACATAAAAAAATATTTAAAGTACTAAAAGAAGAAACAAAAGAGTATTTGTATAATCTTGGGGTGGGAAAGGCCTTTCTTAACTTGATACCAAAGTTAGAAAGTGTAAGGAAAATACTAGCAGTTTTCACTACATGAAACTGAAATTGTGCAGCAAAAGACGTTATCAACAAAGTTAAAAGGCAAATGAAAAACTAGGAAAAGAGTCTGGAATATTTAATGGTCAAAGTGTTAAAATTATTATTTTGTAAAAAACCGATATAAAATCAATAAGAAAAAGACAATTTCAATAAAAAATAGGCAGATTTTTTAATAGGTGGTTCTCAAAAAAAGAAAAATGCTATTAAAAAGTTGTTCAAACACACTAGTGATCAAAGAAATCCAAATCATTACCCCTATCAGTTTGATAAAATTAAAAACAAGTTCCCTTATGGGAAAAAGGATTAAATTCATATATAGTTGGTAGAGTGTCAAATAGTAATTTGGAAATATATATCAAAATAAATGTGTACTCCCTTTGATCCAGCATTATCATTTTAAGAAATTTAGTTTAAAGAAATAATAGAAAAGAGACAAGGGTGTTTACTACTGCATTGTTCAGAACAGCAAAATTACTGAAACTTTCATAAGAGAATTGGCAAAATAAATTATTGTGTATCCATATGATAAAAACTATATAGACACAACAAGGATAAAGTAGACCTATATTTTGATGTGAGAAAATGTTAAGAGAAAACCAAAAACAAATTAAACAAATAAACAAAAAAAAACAGTTACCAATAGCAGGCATGGCACTAATTGTGTTCAACCTATTCAACTCCAAGGATCAAAGTTCTAGTGCTTCAGGAGGATACGCTGCCAATTCCTGCTCCTGGGTTCTTCTCCAGTTCTGAGGCACTTATGACAAAGCCATACCCTTGCAATGGATCCTGGATTTCTTTCTCCTAGCAGAATGTAGTGGGGATTAAAGTCTTGGGAACCCTTCCTACTCCACTTCTCTGGGCTCCACTACCAGTGGGCTTTGGCAATCATATTTCCTTGTCTAGGGAGACTTTTAGTCATAGACCAACCATAGCCAAGCTACTTGGCTTGATCATATTCGTGTCCAATGGAGGAGAGACATTTAAGATCATTTCTGAGGGGCTAGAGGATCATGAGACTTCAGGGAATAAGAGAGTAGGTACTCAATAAGCTGCACATTAGCCCAAGATTCTAGTAAAACCCTACAATAGCTTCCTCATTAGACAAAGGCTTTCAAGTTGAAAGGTTTCTGAGTTTAAAGCTGGCCAAGCAATTATTATTTAAATGACCAATCAGCAGCTAATTAGAGCTCTAGAACTCCCTGGCTAGGCCCTGTCTGGAAACTCTTGGGAATGAAGCAGCAAATCCAGTTTATAACACTTACTGATCTCTACATTGGGTTGTCCCAACTAAAGTCCAAGGGTCCAAATTCCTACACACTAAGAAAAATACCTACAGCTTTATTTTTTTTTCTGGAAAGGAAGTAGATAGAAGTCACAATAGGATTCTCGGACCCAGGCTAGTTCTGCATAAAGCTCCCTCCTGTTATCGGCTCAGGGCCACTATCTAGACCAGAGTGGCTGTGGTGGGCTGTTTTAATCAAGGTTGATTTTCAATGCTCCCTGTCCCCACGGAGTTCAGAGGACAATACTAACTAAATACTTAGGAGGGCTACTTTTTATTTCACATTTATTTCTCTTTGTAGCCTGTGATGGAGGAAGCAGGACCCTTAGCCCTTAAAAATGGAAAACTGAGATTGATTTATTCAGCAAATACTTGTTCAGCACTTTCTCTGCACCTGACATGGATAAGGGCCTGACAGGATTCCATTAGCCTTCTGGTTCCAACTTAGTGCTCTCTGCATCCTTATAGTACTCAAAAACAAGATGGGCAAATGTATGGCAAGGCACTTGAGAGCAATCTCCTTCTGCCTGAGGCATTCTTACATACATTTATGCATCCTGTCCACATTCATTCAGTATTGTTTACAAGCCAAGTGCTGGATGTTGGGAAGACAGAGATGAAGATGTGGTCCTGCCCCCATGGAGTGGACAATCCAATGCTTTGGTTCTCAATCTGTTTTTTCTTCAGTACTCTAAGGTACTTAATACCACCATAACCTTGACACACTAAGAATAGTCTATCCAGGGGAGAGAAAGAGATGTATCAATAATTACAGAATGATGTAATAAGAGCTATCTAAAATAGAAATATGTAAAGGGGTTGGTGGAAATAAAAAGGTGGGGGCACTGAAAATCAAACTGGGATGGGGAGATGAGGAAAGTGCGACCCAGAACTGGTGATACTTGAGACCAGTTTTGAGAAACAAGCAGGAGTTAGGCAAAGATGAGTCAGTGACTAGGGTATGGGAAAGCACAGATATCTGCAACATCAGGATGCACTCAGGGGACTGCAAATAGCCCTTGATGGCTAGAGTAGCATGTGGTATGCGTGAGGGAGGAGAGAAGAGGTGAGAAGGGGTCAGATAGTGGAGGCCCTTGTGTGCCAAACTAAGGAGGGGTGTTGAACTTCAAGCTAAATGCCATAGAAAATATCAGTAAGGGGTTTGGAAATCATGTCACATGAGAAGCAGTTGGAGAAATGAGGATGTTTAAGTTGAAGAAGAGATTTGGGGGAGATAAATCCTATGGTTTTAAACATGAGCAGAATTTTTTTATTCTGCTACTTCAGAATTAGAAAGGGTCAGGCTTTCTCCTGCCTTGGTGAACCATACATGAGGACGACAGCAAAGACAGGTTACCAGGCCTCCAAACCGTTTAACCATATGGAATAGCCTGGCCTCTGATCCCACTCTCATATTAAAGCTCTCTGACAAGTATCCACCCTTGAGCCCTTCTGGGGGAGGGAAGAGAATTGGAAATCCATCTAGTTGCAGAATTATGGTCTGCTTAAGGCCAAGACAACATGACTAAGATGCCTAGAAAGGCAGGATGCCAGCTTGTGGTTAGAGGTGTGGTTGCGGATAGGAATGAGTCAGAGTGAAGCCCTCCTGCCTAGAGGTAACGCTCTCCTTTTCCCTTTGTAGCTTTCTCAGAGCCTTTTGTCCTTTGTCTCTCTTTTCTTCCATCTGTCCATGGCTGAGTGGCTTTCAGAAAAACAAGCCAAGACACATTACAGTGCATGCGAGCCTTTCTAGTCCTGCCATCATTGTTCTTACCTCTTAATTGCAGTGCTTCTCGCAAACAAGGCACCCTTTTCTGGGGAGTTTTGTCCAAGATGGATGTTTAGTAAAAGGATATTTTTTCCTTGCTTCCAGGCAGAACAGGCCCGACCAGCCAGTACAAATGGACCAGAAGGTTAGTTAGGCTACAAGTTGTCAAGTAATTTATTTTACTTTCTCCAGCTCAGTGGTTTTCAACTGGAGGAGATTATGCCTCCCAGAGTAGATGTGGCATGTCTGGAGATATTCTGGATTTTCACAAGTAGTCAAGGAAGAAGGGGGTGCTACTGGCATTAAGTTGGAAGAGGTCAAGATATAGCTGAACATTCCATTATGTACAGGGCAACCCTCAACAATAAAGAATTTTCAGGCCCAAAATGCCAATAATGCTGAGGTTGAGAAATGACTGACTGTGGTAGGGTGAATTAACTACCCAAAAAATACATTCTTAATCTTAATCCATGTCCCAGTGGGTGTGAATCCATTCTAAGTAGGACCTTTTGAAGAGGTTACTTTTAGTTAAGGAATGGCCAACTGAAGCATGGTGAGGCCTTGCTCCAGACCATTGAAAGTCATATAAATAGAAGCAGGAAGTAACAGAACAGAAGGAGAAAAAGGAAAGAACATCTCCATGTGTCTGGAGGCAGAAATACAAGCCAAGGAACTAACTCTAAGCAGTTAGTTCCCTGGCAGCCAGCACCAACATGCTAGTCTTCTAGGAAAAGCAAGCCTTGTTGAAATCTTGATTTTGGATTTTAGCTTCAAAAGGTGAGCTGATAAATTCCCATTGGTTAAGCCAACCCATTGCATTGTATTATGACAGCAGCTCTGGCAAACTTGATAAACACCTATGTTTATAAGAATCTGGTTCAGGAAGAGGATCAGAGCATTAATCCCTGAAGCATCAGGTGGCTAGGGGCAAAAACCAATTTTAATTCTATATACTTCAGCTGTAAACCACCCGTTGGTATGGCCTACAACTTCCCCATCGTTAACCCAGTTTAGGCACTTTCCCTTACTGTACTGGTCTGTATACATCTGTGCATTCATTCCAGTTCTCTTAAAATTGGAGGGGTTTTCAAAGGTTACTATGGAAACTTACTACCAACAAACCTTTATTATAAAACAAGCTGGCCCACTCCAATGCGTGTCCCTCCCTTGGGCATGCCTACATTAACCTCTCTAACATGTACTCTTTCTTTCTGTAAAACTTCTCTTTTTCATAAACTTAACTACTCATTCCTGAAAAAATAAAAAATTGGAGGCTGAATATGGAAGATGAGAAGAAAAATCAGCACTTTGATTATGTTTCTAGTTGAGTGGAGGAGGAAGGTGAAAACTTGAGCTCAATATCCTAAACCCATTCCTTACTTTATAATGAACACTAAATAGCAGCCAATTATAAAACAGGACAGGAACAGAAGACCAAATACTAAATCATATTTGAATTTGAGGTTGGAATCTGATTGAAAATATAAGAATTTGGATGTTATTTTGTAAAAATAAAAACAAAAATATCATAGTCATGCTGATGAATACAAAACTATGTGATGATATTGTAAATCACTGATTGTACACCATGTATGGACTGTATGTATGTGAAGATTTGCCAATAAAAATGTTAAAAAAAAAACACAAAAACAAACAAAATATGAGTGTGTGAAGTCACTGCAAACTCGGAAATTCAAATAAAGATTAAACAAAGAGCTACAGTAATGTTTGATAGACTCAAATGATAGGTTGAAGTCAAATAAAATTTAACAGATAACGATAATGCTGCTGCTGGTGGTAATACTACTACTATGTATTAAGCACTTACCCTGTGCCAGTGATAACTATGTTACACCATTTTAACAGGAAACTGAAGCTCAGGAAAGTTATCTGTGATCTCAGTTACCTATTTTTGAGTAACAAACTACCCCCGAACTTGGTGAGTTGACAAAGGTGAGGAGAGGGTCCCCCTGTATTCTGCATGGGTCAGATTACTTTTAGGTAATCACAGACAGTTTTAGACAGCACCAATAGGAATACCTGATGGAGGCTCACTAAGAAAGAAAGGGATTATCACTGGAAATGTTCAAGCCAAGACCCAGTGGCTATAAGGCCTATTGAAGAAGGGACACTTTAAAAAAAAATTTATTTATTAATTAAAAAAATAAAGAAACAAAATAAAACATATATAATCAGTAATTCACAATATCATCACTTAGTTGCATATTCATCATTTCTTAGAACATTTGCATTAATTCAGAAAAAGAAATAAAAAGACAATGGAAAAAGAAATAAAACGAACACAGGAAAGGAAAAAAAAAAAGATTATACCTACATACCCCCTACCCCTTGCTTTCATTGACCACTAGCATTTAAACCAAATTTATTTTAGCATTTGTTCCCCCTATTATTTATTTTTATTTCATATATTCTACTCCTTTGTTGACAAGGTAGATAAAAGGAGCAACAGACACAAGGTTTTCACAATCACACAGTCACATTGTGACAGCTGTTATCATTATTCAATCATCCTCAAGAAACATGGCTACTGGAACACCTCTACATTTTCAGGCAGTTCCCTCCAGCCTCTCCATTACATCTTGAATAACAAGATGATATTTACTTGATGCATAAGAATAACCTCCAGGATAACTCTCGACTCTGTTTGGAATTTCTCAGTCATTGACACTTTTTCTCATTTCCCTCTTCCCCCTTTTGGTTGAGAAGGTTCTCTCAATCCCTTGATGCTAAATCTGAGCTCATTCTAGGGTTTTTCTCAATCCCGTGATGCTGAGTCTCCGTTCATTCCAAGATCTCTGTCCCACGTTGCTAGGAAGGTCCACACCCCTGGGAGTCATGTCCCACGTAGAGAGGGGTAGGGTGGTGAGACTGCTCGTTGTGTTGGCTGGAGAGAGGGGCCACATCTGAGCACAAAAGAGGCTCGAAGAAGGGACACTTTTAACAGTTTGCAGGTGGGATGTTAAGCCCTAAGTTCAGTGCCAGGGCAAAGGGGGCAAGGCCTAGGACAGTGCATGGCACATAATGGGAACTTAAATGTTTCATTAGTTAACTGAGGTTTCTTCCAACACTGAGGGTCTAGGGCTCTGTATTTTTAGAGCAGTCATAAATAATTATTTAATTGTACAAGCAACCTGGAGTTATATTTCACTTGATGAAAGATCTGAAATAAAAACATTACTGTAAAAAGGATTGCTGTGTTATGCAATTCCAGGGTCACCATTCACATAGGATAGAATATGACTGCTACCTCTTGAAGTTCTGTCACAGAGGCTCTTATTTAAATATAAGGTGATTACAATAAAAACAAATTTGTCTGTCTGATGCTACTTTTATCTACCTTATTAAGACAGACTAAACTTATGAAGCATGTAATAACATGGATGAACCTAGAGAACATTATGCTGAGTGAGTCTAGCCAAAAACTAAAGGACAAATACTGTATGGTCCCACTGATGTGAACCGACATTCGAGAATCAGCTTGGAATATATCATTGGTAACAGAGACCAGCAGGAGTTAGAAACAGGGTAAGATAATGGGTAATTGGAGCTGAAGGGATACAGACTGTGCAACAGGACTAGATACAAAAACTCAAAAATGGACAGCACAATAATACCTAAGTGTAATGTAACTATGTTGGAACACTGAATGAAGCTGCACCTGAAATATAGTTTTTTGTTTGTTTGAAAAAAAACAAACAAACATATGGATTAAAATAAATAAATAATAGGGGGAACAAATATTAAAATAAATTTAGTAGATTGAAATGCTAGTGATCAATGAAAGGGAGGAGTAAGGGGTATGGTATGTACGAATTTTTTTCTTTTTCTTTTTTTGAATTGATGCAAATGTTCTAAGAAATCATCATGATGATGAATATACAACTATGTGATGATATTGTGAGTTACTGATGATATACCAAGAATGGAATGATCATATGGTAAGAATGTTCGTGTTTGCATATTGTTATATTTAAAAAAATAAAAAAAAAACAACAACTAATCTGTCATCTCAAGCGAGGGTGGAAAAAAGAAACAGGAATAATCAAGTCTCCTTTTTCTACTGTCTCTGAACAGTCTCAAACATGTTTACATAGCTACAATCAGAATCCTAAGCTTCTCCTTTCAAATTCCATCAGGGTCAGTCACTCCTAGTTGCCTACCCAATATCCTTCTCCCTTCCTTTCTTATTTTGTTAGAAGTGATAATACACCCAACTAATAGACACAGTTTCCAGTTTCCCTTACAGTTATGAGTGGTCATGAGACAGTTTTGACCACGAGATATAAACAGGGTTTGTGGGAATGCTTTGCTTCCTCAGCATAGTCCCCACCCTTTCTGGCTCTTTTTCTTTTCCCTGCCTGGAATATAGGCATAAGAGTAGAAGTAGAGCAGTGATTTTATGACTATAAAATAACCATAAGAAATAAAAGCTGCAGGCTAGGGAAAGTTAGAAGCCTAGGTCCCTGATAGTAGTATAGAATCAATCCTTAGTTGTTAAGTGGTAAAAATTAATCCCTGATTTGGCTAATCCATTATTATTTGGGTTTATCTGTTACTTATAGTTGTAATTGTATTTAATTCTAACAAATATGCCATCTCTGATAATAGCATCCTTCAAAATGGAATTTTCAGGACTCTGTGTTTTTCAAATATAATTTTATAAACTGAATCCTTGTAAATGTAAGGATTTGAATGTTCTCTAAGAGCTATTAAATGTGATGTATTTTTTCTAGTGATAATCTAAAAAAGTTAACAGATTTTGAATCATGTGGATGACCTTATAATTGAATACTGCCCTGTGATTTCAGTTTACATGCTTGCATTTGTCACTGAAAGCATTTAGCTTTAATGGTTTATAGGTTTAAGTTTAATAGTTTGAAAGTTTAACTTTGATAGTTTATAAGCTTGTCCAGCTGCCTTTAGATTAACAAGTCTTAATATTAAAATGATTGCTGTAGGTCTGTGGTAAGCACAGAGGTAGGCCTCTATTCTGCAGGATGGGGTTGTTAAACTTATCTAGAAGGAGACCTATTTCAAGAGATACCAAGTAAAATTTAGAAGACAAGAGGGTAACACTGATAGCTATACTTGGGAAAGCTTGGTAATCTAGGATAAAAATAAGTAAAATACACCAAGAACAAGATGACAGTTCACGTAATTAATCATTTGTGAGATTGCTTATGCCCGGATAGAAGGGGGATGTGATAGTCTGTATTTTATGCTCAAGAAATCCCAAAGTACGATGTGGAGGTTGTCCTAACAAATTATGCTCTGGTATATTGTACTGGTTTGCTGCTGGCTCGCCTGTTTTTCAATAGGCTTGGAATGGACAATATCTATGAAGGCCAAGTGGAGAGTAACGGGAGATAAATACAACGCGGAAAGCAATGATGGCCAACCAGGTGACTCACCAGCTATTTTGATGCAGACATTGCCAGAACTACCATTGGAGATAAAGTTTTGGGGGCTCTGAAGGCTGCTATGGATTCACGCTTGTCTGTCTTTCACAGTACCAAACAATTACCTGATTATGATTCAGAAAGCAAGGCATTCAATGCAGAAGTATACTGGAAGTACTTCTTGAGTCAGAAAGTTGCTGATTATATTTGCTACCTAATAGAAGAAGATGAAGATACTTACAAGAAACAATTCTCTCAATGCAGAAAGAACGATGGAACTCCAGACATGATAAAGGAGATGTAAAAGACAGCTTATGCGGCTATACGAATCCAGAGGCAGCTGCAAAATGAAGTGACTGCAGACAGAATTGGAGTCTCTGGCTGAAGTGTTTCTCTAGTATCACCTCAACAAGCAGGGGGACAGTGTCTAAACCCTGAAGATTGAGTTTATGGGGCAACAAGCCTGTTCAGTCCACCCTGCCTGTTCTCCCCAGATGACAAATACTAGTGACACCGAATCACCATCAAGAAGCGCTTCAAGGTGCTCATGACCCAGCAAACACTGCCTGTCTTCTGAGGGTCCCTCACATTTCATGTTTCTTTAGTTGCTTGCTATGCCCTCAAAATCTTTCCTTAAACAAACTTTTCAATCTGTGAGACCTGAAGCCCTGCTTTACCATCCTTGCTCTCTGGAATCCAGTTGCACTGCCTCTGATCATGCAGTTAACAACCATGTTAGCATCTCTTATAATGGGCAGTGATTCATCTTGTGAATCACTGTTGGGTTATTAAAGACAAAATTATTTAAAAGAAAGAGAATCCAGTCTATGAGAAAAACCATAAGGAGGTTAAAAAGAAGAGATGGAATTGCCCCCAAATGTCTCTTGCTGGGATGAAAGACTGGGTACTCAAGAAGGCAAGCTTCCTCAGAGCTCAAGAAGTGGGCTGTTGAGAGCTAAACCAAATAATTTTGCATGAAGATGCTACAAATAAAGGCAAACATTTTGACCAACCCGAAAATAAACTGACAACAAACAAATAAATAATACATAGCTATCCTGAGACATCTACTTTTATACTCATATTGAATGGCTTTACCTGTTAGCTAATCTGTTCTGATAGGAAGAAAGAACAATGGCTGTTGATGAGTCAGGTAACCTACCACAGCAAATTAGCACAAAGATGTAACAACTGCTTTGTTAAGCAAAAGCCAGATGATGTCAAAGGACATTGTATGAATAAAGGTTTCACTAATCTTAAACAGAGAAAAGTGGTAGGAGAATTGAGTCATTATCACAGGGTGAAGGCAGTATATAGGTATGTGGAATCCAAAAGGAGCTACACTGTATTCATGGAAGGTATTTGCTCGCAGAAATCTCATCTTATATATTTCATCCTGCAATAGTTCAGCAGTAGTAAGGGCAGGAGCAATTAACATGGAAATAACTTTCCATATTGTATCATGGGGCAACCTATTGAATAAATGGTTTGAATGAAAAATTAAAATGAAAGTTAATTAAATTTAATCAATTAAACCAACATTAGAAGTCCTCAACAATGTTTTTCTTTTTACAAGGGACCACATTACTCCTGTTTGAGAAAACTACCTTAAGATAATAGATGGAGGGAGCTAAATTCTATGAAGAACTGGGCTAGGAACCAGTGCTTTGCCCAGTGAATAAGTTATAGTCGCTTGAAATGGGCAGAGAAAATTATTAAAAAGCCTCACTTCTAAGAAATAGAGCAAAACAGGATTTATGCAAACATTTTCTCAGTAGCTGCCCTCACCTCAGGCAATTCTTCCTAACAAAGCCCTACCCAAGTCCCTCATCAATCAACAACTTCATTAGTTTTTTTTTTTTTTTTAATTTAAAAGATTTTATAGGAAATTTAGTAAATTTCAAACTACAGTTTTTTTTTGTTACCTTGTTTCAGGTGCAATACACTTCAATGATGATGGCGGTTACTAGAGGAAACAGTAATTATTCCTGGGAGAAACAGTTTATTTTCATGACTGGCACTTTGCCATAAAATGCTGTTCTTTTTTAGCTGTTTTTGTTCCTTTGATCTTTGATTGTTTTTGTTCCTTCTCCCAACCCATAGAAATTCTCTGTGGTTCTGGTCTTGGATCACTTCTTTCCACTTCTCAGGGACCTCATTTATTCTCACAGTTTCAAGTATCCTTGATATTGTCAGAATCAATATAATTATTTATGATGTCAGAATCAATATAATTCTTTACGTTATTTAACAAATCCTATTGTACTTACCATGAGCCAGGAATCACGCTTCTAAGTATTAGGGGTCACATGAATACAATAGGAAGGGTTCCTTAAGTTTCCACATATCCAACCGACATGTCTTCTTGGCCATTTCCTCATGGAACCCCAAATTCAACATGCCCCAAAGTGGGGTCTTTATCATCTTCCCCCAAATCTGTTTCACATTTCTGTAAATTGCACATCTCTTCATTCAGTTCCCCTGGGACTCACTCCCTATAAATGATTCCCAGTTCTTGCAAATTGGGAAAATCTGCAGTTCTTGCAAAGTTCTTGCCACCTAATCCCAACTTTCCACACTTGGCACACTGCCTTCACTCAGACTTTCTACCTCTTTTCTCCTAGTCCTGGTAACAGCCTGCTTACTGGTCCCATATCTTCTTGGTCCTCTAAATCTATTCTCTATGCAGCTGCCAGAATGATCAGTAACAGAGCTTGATGTGGACATTCTTATATTCAAAACTCTTTAATCACCCACACCTCCTGATATAAAATCCAAACTCCTCAGTCTGGTTTATGAGGTGCATCGTGACCTGTTTCTGCCCACATTCTTTCCTCTACGTTCTAGTCCTTGGCATTTGCATTCTACTAATATTGAACTACCAGTAGTTCCCCAAACACATACTGTTTCCTATCCTGCTCTGTTCTCAGCTTGGAACCCCTTTCCCTGATCTCTCTCTCCCTAGCTAGCTTTTTAGAGTTCCTTCAACATACATCAGTATTCTTATTCTTCTTTGATGTCTGATGACAAAGCAGAGTGTTAAATAGAAGCACAATGAATGTGTTAACTCAACTTCTGTGCTGTTGATTTGCTGATTCTCAAATCTACATCTCCAATGACAATCTCTGGACACCACCACCTGAATATCCTATAAGCATCTGAAATGCTGTTTGCCTCAAACTAAACTGATTATCTTCTCCTTTAAGAGTAGATTTCAGAATCATACCACCTGTTTAGACCACTGTGAGCTGTGAGGCACAATGCTAGGGGACACCTTTACATTATAGTTCATGTAAATATTCCATTTGAATATTATGCAACCCGATGGTTCTGCTACCCAGGTTAGAAGCTGACTTCAATGGATGTTAGCTGTGACCTTGTACAATTTCCCAAATTTCTTAGGCATCAGGTGCCTCATCTGCAAAACAGGTAGTACTCAATAAATGTTTGTCATTATTTTTAACCTAGAACCTGCGTATCCTCCAATGTCCCCTATCCCATTGGTTAATGGCATCACCCTTGATTATGTTGCCAAGATAAGAAACCTAGGATTTAACCTACCCCTTCTTCTTATCTTAAATCCTGTAGAAATAACCCTTGTATATCTTCTCTGCTTTCCATCCCTGCTGCCAATACCCTATGATGGTTCTGAGTCTTCTCTTGTCTGAATCTTTGCAGTAGCCTCTTAGCTGTTCTCTTTGCCTTTATGTCCTAATTATTAAGTTCACCCATCACACAGCTGCCAGAGCAATTTTCCTAAAACACAGTTCAAATAATTTAATTCCACATCCCCCAAATCTTCAGTACATTCTAATATTTATTAGGCAATTTTCCCATGCCATTTACTGGCTAGGTTCTGGTACTACAAAGACAAATAAAACAGGAATAGTCCTTCCCAGACAGACTACTAGTGAACAAACGAGGACAACATAATGAGATATGTGTCAAAATAGAGCTACAGATATGTATCAGGTCCTGTAGGAGGATAAAAGAGAAAAGCCTCTACCCCATTTTGGTAATTTTACTATTATCTGGGGAAGGAGATTCCATAAACATACATACACAAGTGTGCAACAGATTTTTTCTTTTCTCAGAACTATCCTCCTATTTAAATTTTTTATATAACCAAGGGGTTGTTGATCTTTCCTTGGGCCTAGATAACCCTTTTGGCTCTTTTTATGGGGGTGGGGTGGGGTGGGGGGTAAGGAGGTGCAAGGGCCAGGAATTGAACCCAGGTTTCCTGTATGGCATGTGAGAGTTCTACCACTGAAGTACCTGTGGACCCCACTCTTTTGTTTCTTAAATGAAACAAAATAAACCCAAGGGCCCAGCCCATGGCCTGGTGCATGGTGAATACAATAAATGGTCATTTTCTTCTGGCTGAAGTGTGGCTGTGTGCTTTTGTTTAGTCTGATCATAGCAATAAACATCCAGCATTAAGCCCAAAACAACTCCCTCCCCTACGGCCCCCCACCACTGAAAATGAGTAATGCCAAATAATTGCTCAGCCTTGGAGAAAGAAAAAGTAACTACAAAAATCATTACTTTTGCAAGGTAGGATGAAAAATACCAAAAAAATTGGAAATGCTCAGCCAGCATGACACAGCACTTCCCATTTCTTATCCACGCTATAACTCCAAGGGAGTTAATAAGATGGGGGAGGGGTAGAAGCCCAGAAAAGGGGACACTAGATTATTTATTAAACACTGACTGACTGAGTTCCTCTATCAGGTATTGTTGTGACCTGGGGACACAGAATGGATGTGATCCAAGTACACTATCCTCCAGAAAGTCTAAAAGCAAAAGGAAGCTATGTAAACAAGTAAAACAGCTTAAAAGGTTTTTCCCCCTCCTTTGATACATGGACTATATTGCTTGGGCACAATGGAGGGAATATCAATTCTGGGGACGACCAAAGTTTAGGAACAGCTTCAGAGAAGGTAAAACTTGAGCTAAGTCTTGAAAGACTTTTTCTCTGGGCCAGTTAGGAAGCAACAGGCTCTTCAGGCTTGAACAAAATTCTAAAGGGTTGCAACAGTTCACATCGTTCAGAATTATAATTCAGGAGGACTAAGAGAGTAATAATAAATAATAGCTAACGTTTCTAATGTATACTAAGAGCTAGGTACGGTGATAAGTAATTTACGCAGATAGCTAATATCAGTTAATCTTCACAACAATACCATGAAATATTAATATTACTCCCAATTTTGCAGGTCAGAAAAAGTGAGGGTTAGCAGAATTAAGAATCCTACCCCAAGGTCACACAAAACGATAGTAGCTTTAATTCAAGGAACTGACTACAGAGCCCCAGTTTTTTTAACCACAAGTCAGAAGAGTGACATGATCAGATTTCACAAAGATTCCTTCCAGCCGCAGAGTAAGGGATGCATGGGAGATGGAAAGCAGCAAGCCTGTGATCTGGGTGAACGACGAAGGAGGGTGTCTCAAAAGTTAACAACGGTGAGGAATCTGGCAGAAGCTTCGGGGACCGAGACGGATTTGAAAAACATTTAGTTAATGTTCTCCGGGCTTGGTGAGGAACTGCCTTGGTCCTCCGTGGCAGCAGCGAGGACTTTTAACCAGGTTTGGGCCCTGAGGGCACAGCGCGCCGGGGTTCCAGAAGCAAGGGAATTGCACCTACCTCCCTATTCCCGCCCCGCAGACATCCTAAATTTAACGAAGGCTTTTGGGTTCCGGGCGGACGAGAAAAGACCACGCTCTCGCACATCAACAATAAACGGCGGGAAAAGGTGATTGATGGTTTCCGCGCTCACACCGCCCCCGGCAAGGAAAATGCTGAGTCATTCTAGCGGGGTGGGGGTGGGGGGCGGGGCGCAGGGCAGAAACCCCCTCCTTATCTCCTCTTCTCGCACCCCCGACCCGTTTCGACTCTCGCGAGAGCCTCACAAGTTATATAGACAGCGCCCCGCGCGGACTTTGCGCGTCCTCTTCCCGGCTGTTCTGCGTAGCTTTCTTTGGGTATTTGGTGAGTAAGTCCACCGCGTCCTCGGTGGGGCCGAGCGTCACTCACCCCCCCCACCCCACCCCACCCCCGCCGCCGCCTCCCCTTCTCCTTGGGGCTTGCACGGGCTCCTCTGGAGGTGTTGTGGTGGTTTAGGCGGCCGGGGGAGAGCCTGGCGTCCTACGATCCTCGGGCGACATGCGCACCTCCCACGTGGGCCCCCCCCTCGAGGGTTGGTTGAAGATGGAGACTTTCGCCGGCTCCAGTATTCGCTTATTCCGAACTGGGGGCGCTGGTTGGCTTGGAGGGGCGGGGTGTGTAGTGGGGCAGCTCTCCTCGACTGGCCTCCCGAGGGGCGGGGCGGGTTCGGGAATCTTCTAGAATGAACCTGGAACCTAACCTGTGGCTGCAGAGGGCTGCCTTTTCTTGTTGGTCGTGTGGTAGGGTAAACGCCATTTCCTGCTCTGAGCTGTGACTTGGCTGTGGAGCCTTGAGTACCTTGCATCCCTTTTCGTTCATCATGTTCCCATCTGCAGAGTGAGATGTGTTTTAGATAATTCCACATGCTGTCGCTGAAGACTGCGCACTCTTATGCTGGAGCTTTCCGAAGTGGATTTAGGGGTGTGGCCCTGGCCTAAGTTATTGGGCAGATCCCCTGAGGGGGCTGCACCGGTGGGAAGTCGAGCAGCCTTTACCCTTCGGCTGGGGGTGGGGTGGTGGGGGCGCACCTTCAAAAGTAGGTTTGGATGAGGCTATATTTGTTAGGGTCACACCCCGTAGTTTGGTTTCCTATTTGCAGCGAGCCTTACTGTTTCTTTGAAAGGGTGTTACAAGATTAAAAAAACAAAAGAAAAAACAGGCAGTAACAAGTGTCCCATGGTCGATCCTCGGCGTTCTTACCTAGTTTCTTTTGGCTCTCTTATTATGAACCAAGAGCTTCAGGACCTACTGGAAAAATAGGGTCTTGGGACTTTCAAACAGATAATTTGCTGGGTTGAAGCTTATCCTCATTATCTTGGTGTTGACCTGGGTAAGTCTAGTGCAACATTGTTTTTTATCAGTGAACTGGTTTTTGCTCTACTTACTTTCCCCCCATGATTTTGGCCTTGAGGTCAGAAACCCACTTTTGAAAGGACTTCTAGGGCTAAACAGAAGACAAGACCAAAATCCTGGTCTTGCCTCTTAAAAAGTCAGGTTGGCTTTAAGGTGTGGATTTGACACACTGGCCTAGGAAACAGTTCATTCGGGCTTCACGCTTTATGAAGGCACGTGGAGGCAAATTCTGGAGAAAGGGTAATATGACCACGTTAGACATTCAGTGTGCCATTGTCCATATAGATTCTGGTTTGAGGGTCTGCACTTCCTTTTCTTTGCTTCTGTTCAGTAATGCAGAAGAAATGCCATTTCATAAATTGATGGTTCAGAAAAAGTGATAGGGGTGACGTCAACCTATAAAAAAATTATTGTTTTAAGTGAAAACAAAGACTGAGATTCAGACTTGTAATAACTGGTTTGTTCCAAAAGCGGAAAGCTCAGATTCTGGTCCTTCCATTGTGTCCCCTGGCTGCTGGTTTGTTCTTTAAAAGAGAAAAACAAACAATTAGTGCATGTATCTAGAGCCAGTGGATAATTCCTTGCTTTTTCTGCAGCTAAATCCCTAAGTAAATGAAGGCTGCTGGTTTAAGTTTGTTTCTGATTAATCCATTTTCTCTAATTTGTCTTTTGCAGCTGATAGCAAGATGTCTTCAGGAACTGCCAAAATTGGGCACCCTGCCCCCAACTTCAAAGCCACAGCTGTTATGCCAGATGGTCAGTTCAAAGATATCAGCCTCTCTGATTACAAAGGTAAGAGTAGTTACATTGGACTTATTAAAATGGAATTATTTTATAATTTAGGGATGGCTAGTTGGATTTCTGTATCTCTGTTATACTCAGTTGTAAAATACTTTGTATCTCCTAGGTCAAGGTGCTTAAGTGAAGTGATGATCACATGATAAACAGTGATCACAGGGTAACTATCCTAGGTCTAGGCATCTGCTGGAGAAAGCACATGCTTCATTATGTATCACATATTAGCTCAATTTGATTTCTTAGTTACTCTTTCTTAATTGTGTAATTGGGGAAAAATTATCATTATTAACTCATTATAAGAGGCTTTCCACATTTTAAATTTGATTGCATCTGGACCTTTAAGTCTATGAAGCTGTGATACTACTTGTTCAGTAGTGATTGTAAAATGTGTGTCACAGCTGCTACATTATTAGGCAGAGGGCTGAGGACCAATCCCTTCACTATTTTGCCACCAAAAGAAAAGCCGATGTCACAGAACAGTTTCCCTTTCTGTTGTCATAGTTTCATGCAGACATTTGGCAAACTCGAAAGAGGTTTTCCATTTCATTGTCGTGCAGTCCCAGAGCATCCAAGTCTCCTGGGATAATTGAAAGTATAGATTAGTTAGAATGCAAACCTGAAACTCAGTTATCATGTGTACCTTTTTTAGTGGTATAGTGTCAAGTCCTGAAATCATCTTTTGGGTAGAATATGCTACTAGGTTTCCTAATACATCATACTTGTTGGTTGTTATGAGAGCAGGTAAGTAGAGTTCTGTGGAGGGAAGCTCCTCTTGGCAAACAAGCTAAGTAGCACTAGAGGGAGGTGACACTGTCCCATGAGTATAGGCATGAAGTCTAGGAGGAGCTGTTCTCTGCTTTTCAGGGCTCAGTCTTCCCTGGCTTCAAAGTGCTTGTTAGGCGGAGCCCTGGAGGGGTTGCTTAGATGAGTCAGTTTGTAGTGATTTTACTTTTCAAAGTGAATGTCAAAAAAGGCCTCCTATTTTGACTTCCAAACAGTGCTGCTACCTGGAAATAAGTGAATAGGTGAATTGAGTTGCTCCAAAAGCTCAGTCCATCAGGTGTGGTGAGAGGCTGCTGGCAAGTTTGAAGATCTGCTTCAATTGGTAGTCTAAAGGACTTCAATAAAATTCCAATTAGAGGTCCTGTTACCTACCAGGAGTTTTAGAACTTTAGTCTTATAAGAGTTAGTGCTGTCAGGCTTGTAAGGAAAGAAGTTTGTGGTGGTGATTCAGGTCCTTACCCTTCCCATCACTGTGGTTCATCTTGGAAGGAAATGCAAAGGCTCTGACTTCTCTTGTTGGTCCCTTAATCTCCTGGCAACAGAGGAGAACCCAGCAATTCAGCTTTTGCTGAGTACTTTTATTATTATTATTTTTTTCCAGTTTACATGGAGAAGTTTTGCTACTTTTTTTTTTCAGTAATTCAAATTTTCATAATTTAAATTTCTTCATTGCAAACTTTGTCAATTCAAATTTATAAATTCTATCTAATAATTTTGACTGAGTTCATTTTTAAAATTTGTTTGTCCATCCCATGTTTTCTTTCATTATAAAACATCGAGAAATAGTCCTTTTTTTTTAGCATGGGCAGACCCTGGGAATTGAACCTGGGTCTCTGGCATGGCAGGCGAAAATTCTGCCACTGAGCCACTGTTGCACCCCCATCCTATTCTTTTTAAAAGAAAAACATTTTTTATTATGAAATATAGCAAATATACAAAAAAGCAATAACTTTCAAAGTACTTTGTAACAAGTAGTTATAGAACAGATTGCAGAGTTTAGTATGGGTTACTGTTCCACAATTTTAGGTTTTTTCTTCTAGCTGCTCTAAGATACTGAAGACTAAAAGAAAAATCAATATAATGATTCAGCAGTCATACTCATTTGTTAAATCCTATCTTTGTTATAACTCCTCCTCCTCCTCCTGCTACTACTGCAATGATCCTACTCCTAAATTTTGGGTATTTGGACTCTGCCCATTCTAACTCTTTGATCTTGGAAAGGGGTGTTGGTAATATGGGATGGGGGGTGGGACTTAGTTAATGTTCTTGGAGAGACTGGCCCCTGTGGGTTTCAGGACTTATCTGGCCTAGGAACCCACAAGGAGGTTGTAGGTTTCTGGAAAGTAATTTTAGTATGGGAAACTTCTGTAGAATCTCAGATGGAGCTCTAGATGTTCGTTAGGGTTGACAGGAATGGTATTAGTTGGTGTTTGGCAACTGTGGAATTTAGCAGTATCTAGCTAAAGCCTGCATAAGAGTAACGTCCAGAATAGCCTCTCAATTCTGTTTGAACTCTCTTAGTCTTGGCACTGTCTACCCCTCTACTCCCACCCCCATCTTTCTTTTTTACTTATTTATTTTTAAACTTTTAAAATTGTATAGTATAACATATGCAAAGCAAAGAAATAAAAAAGCAGTAGTTTTCAAAGCACTCTTCAGTAGATCCCAGATTTTGTCATGGTCTACCATATAATCCTCTCAGACTTTTCCTTCAGGCTGCTCCAGAATATAGGAGGCTAGAAGGCTTAACTATTTTATCACCACAATCAACTTTTTTTCTTTTTTGTGAAAAATAACATATATACAAAACAATAAATTTCAAAGCACAGCACCACAATTCGTTATAGAACATATTTCAGAGTTTGACATGGTTATAATTCCAAAATTTTAGGTTTTTACTTCTAGCTGTTGTAAGATACTGGAGATGAGATATTAATTTAATGATTCAGCAATCATTTGTTTGTTAAATCCTATCTTCTCTATAACTCCACCATCACCTTTGATATTTCTGTCCCCCTCTTTAGGGGTCTTTGGGTTATGGCCATTCTAACTTTTTCATGTTGGAAGGGTGACACACTAGTATGAGGTAGGGAGATAGAACTCTCATATTTTGGAGAGGCTGGGCCCTCTGGGTTTCAGGACTTACCTGGTCCAGGGACCCATCTGGAGGTTGTACGTTTCTGGAAAGTTACTCTAGTGCATGGAACCCTTGTGGAATCTTAACATATTGCCCTAGGTGTTGTTTAAGATTGGCTGGAATGGTCCTGGTTGAACCAGGTTATGATAGGTAGCAATGTTTCACTGAATCTTGCATAAGAACAATCTCCAGAGTAGCCTCTCCACTCTATTTGAACTCTCTCTGCCACTGATAGTTCATTAGTTACACTTCTTTTTCCCCTTTTGGTCAGGATGGAATTGCTGATCCTGCAGTACCAGGGCCAGATTCATCCCATGGAGTCATCTCCCACGTCGCCAGGGAGACTTTCACCCCTGGATGTCATGTCCCATGTAGCAGAGTGGGCACTGTTTGTTTTTTTGTTTTTTTGTTTTTTTTAATTAATTAAAAAAAGAATTAACAAAACAATTAGAAATCATTCCATTCTACATGTACAATCAGTAATTCTTAATAACATCACATAGTTGCATATTCATCATTTCTTAGTACATTTGCATCGATTTAGAAAAAGAAATAAAAAGACAACAGAATAAGAATTAAAACAATAATAGAAAGAAAAAAAAAACAAAAAACCTATACCTCACATGCAGCTTCATTCAGTGTTTTAACATAATTGCATTACAATTGGGTAGTATTGTTGGGCACTGTTTTTAAACACTGGTATTAAGCCATCCAGTTAAGAATGATAATTGAGTCTTTATTTTTGCTTTTCTTCTTTGGAAGAATTTATGCTATAGTTTTAGCCACCGGAGAAGGATCAAAATTAGAACACTGTTTATTCTATAATTGGTGGCTAATGTGGAGGCAGGAGAATGGAGCATGGAGCTGGAAGGAACTTTTTCCATTCAGATGTACTAGTCCTTAGGCCCTCTTACTGTACGAGGTTCGAAAATAGCTGCAAGGGAAGAGCTATTTGAGCATGTTGGCATTTAGCAATTGTATCTGCCATCACCTTAATGGGCAAATGTGTTTCTAATTTTATGTTCTCTATACCACAAGGAAGTCTGTTTTAAAGGCTAACCTGTGGCTCCTTTTCTTTTCAGGGAAATACATTGTGTTTTTCTTTTACCCTCTTGACTTTACCTTTGTGTGCCCCACGGAGATCATTGCTTTCAGTGATAGGGCAGAAGAATTTAAGAAACTCAACTGTCAAGTGATTGGTGCTTCTGTGGATTCTCACTTCTGTCATCTGGCATGGTAAATCTCTTGGCCCATTTGACCTGTGGACTTTTTAAGCAGCGTTTGGGAGGTTTTGACAGTAGACTCTTAGGTATGGACTGTTAACTCTTTGTGGACCGATACAAAGATTCTGATTTGTCTTTATCTTACTACCTAACAGCAGAGGAGAGAAGCAGTTCTGGGAGAAACAGCTCGGGTTGTATTGTAACCATATGTGCCCTGGTGACTTTAAATGTCCTTAGCCATTCACTTTGCTGCTGGAAAAAGATTTTTGGGCACATTCAGTAGGGGGTGGGGGTGGGGATAATGTGAGAAAGGGGAAGAAATGGGTACATTTAATGGTCTTCTTACACAAGAGTTTGAATAAATGTGATTGTGTGTGCCTTTTTTCTTGTAGGATCAACACACCCAAGAAACAAGGAGGGCTGGGACCTATGAACATTCCTCTGGTATCTGACCCCAAGCGCACTATTGCTCAGGATTATGGGGTCTTAAAGGCAGATGAAGGCATCTCATTCAGGTAAATACCTACTGGAGGGCTAATGTTCATCAGAATTGTATGATTGGCTGAAAAAGGTCTTTATTTGGAGAAAGTTATTGCCCTTTCTCATTCCATTCTTAATGCAGGGCTTCCTCAATAAGGACAAGATCAGTGCAAATCTTGGCGATAGCGTCCAATTAATAAGACAAATTTTTAAGCCTGTATTTGCTTTTTAAAAATTTTCCTGTCTCTCACAGTTCTTCAATCTCTTCACAGGGGCCTCTTCATCATTGATGATAAGGGCATCCTTCGGCAAATCACTGTAAATGATCTCCCTGTTGGTCGCTCTGTGGATGAGACTCTGAGACTAGTCCAGGCCTTCCAGTTCACTGATAAACATGGAGAAGGTGAGACTAGACACCTGATGACAGGACAATAGGGTGGGAAGAGTGGTAGGAAGAAAGGCTATCAAATAAGAAAATAGAATGATTGTCCATTCAAGAAATTGAAGTCTCCATGGATTTCTGTGGGTGGGGAGTGGGGATAATGGAAGACTTTGGAGGAGAATATAAAGGCTTTTTGTTGCAACTTTATAGTCCCTGTGAAGTTGTAAACCCAGCCCTGCTGGTTTACAATCACTCACTGCTACAGAATTTATGTATTGGAATGTGAGAGGATCTCATAGGTGTAATATGGCCAAACTAAAGGTTGTGAATTGAGAATCACATCTAGAGGTAAAGCATGACATTTTTGACAAATGTGTTTTTTGGGGAAAGAGCTTAATCCCTTTAGTCTGTATTTGTTTTTATTGGCAATAAAAAAAAAATGAAGGTAATATGCTCACTTTTGAAATTAGGAAAATAAAAGGGTGGAGATGAAGATCTTACTAATTTTTTTTTGGCAGATGAGCTGTGTGGACTAACTTTCTAAGGCTCATCTCAGGTTCTTGACCTTGTGATTTTGAAGATGATGAAGTTGCTAGTCTGAATTAGTGGTGTGTGTTGAGGTACCCCAAAATGCTAGCTGGCTCAAGGGGAAGGCTGATAATAGGAATCAGTGAGCTCTTGACTCCAGGAGGCACCATTTGCAGAAGTGTCCGGGCATTATCTTGACTGATTGAAGGAGCAGGTTGCTGCTGAGACTGCCCCCTGGTGGAGGATTAGGTTCAGAGAAAGGAGGGATATGTGCAAAGTGGGCCCTTTCCTGGATTGATTTAGGGCCTTGTGTATAGGCTAGATTACTTTGGATCCAACCTTTCATGACACTATAAAGCTTGCTTCTTCAAATCCTATATTGGTCTCTGCTGCCCCCCATCCCACTGCCGAGGCACAGCTCTTTGTTCTCTGCCTTTAATGGCCTATAATGTAGTCATTATTTGAGAGCCTTTGAATACCAAGAACTCTCTCCTAAGTGCTTTGTTTTGTTCATTTGACAAACAACCTTATTTTTAAGGACCAGTAAACCAATACTTAGAAAACCATTTATACATAATAAATAGTAGGACTGGGATGCAAATCCAAAGCCCTCATTCTTTTTTGGGGGGGTAATGGAAAATGTTGAAAAAGACATTGTTTAGGTCTTTCTGTGCTGGGGGAAATCCTGTCATACTGGGGTTACCATGACTAGTGTCATTTACTCTTGGGACAGTTAGGGCACTTCATTTGTACTTTGAATGCTGGTCTATTGGGACTCAACCAGTTCTTTTGGGCTTCATATTGATGCTGAAAAATCCAACACTGTTGGATACGAGTGAAACATTTTTTTAAGTTTATAGCCCATTGTTCCACCCTGTCAGTAATGCTAGTTTGAGCATAAGTGCTGTGAGGCCTAAGTGCCATGGAGACCAGATTGGCAATATCTGCCTTTCTGGTTCATTACTCCATTTTAGCTGTGAGGCCCATCTGTGTGTGTCATGATTTATAATCTGGCTGTTCTTCTAAAGGTTTTTGTTCTTCTAGGCAGAGGAATCTTTTTTGGTGTCCTTTAAGCACCTGCTACCAAGCTTCTGTTTGGCGCTGACCTGGTCTTTGGCTTTCATGCTGCTTGCTTTTTTTTTTTTGTATGCTCTATGTTGGGGGTCATATTTCATTCTTTTTTCCATGCGACTCCCGTTATTGCAGCACCATTTATTGATTTTTTTTTTTTCCTTCGTCAGGGGGAGTGCATTGGCTGGGAATTGAACCTGGGTCTTCCACCTGGCAGGCGCAACTTCTGTCAATGGACTGCCCTTGTACCTCTTCATGCTGCATTTTGTTCTGTCTGACTTGTTTATCCTTAGGACCTGCGGTTTAATCCTTTGGTGACACTAGAGCCAGTAACTACATAACAATTAGGTGGAAGTTTCAGCAAAAGAACAGGAGCTGGACTTCCTTCCCATTTAATTCTTGTTCCAGCCATGCTTTATACCCAGAGAGCTGGTTGCAGAGTCTGACAGCAGCAGCTGTTGAAAGTCTCAGACCAAAAGAGGATTCCCTTTCTCTCGGTTGAGCAAGTGATGCTCTTGTTGTTCCATTCCTGGGCTTGGCAACTACGTGTCGCTTAGTAGATGAACAGCAAATGGTAGTGAAAAAATGAGAGATAAATCTGAAGTCCACCCATGTCTAGCTTTCCTTAAGCTAGCTCAGCATTCTAGGAAATGATTGAAGGCCATGCTTTCTACATAAGTGTGTGAAACATCCAATCCCTGACTTTTTACTTACTAAAGGGGTAGAAAGCTGTTAAAACAAACAGTGCCGTCTGTGGGTGTCCTGCCCCTTTGTAGAATTTCCAGTATGGCAGAGTGGAAAGATGCTGAGGAGGTGGTTGCTGCCTTCAAATCTCGGAAAAGCATCCAGAGGGAAGCAGTAGCTTAGTGTTAAGGGGTTTAAGAAATACAGGCTTTCAGGCACTGTATAAATAAATAATCTTTTATTTTCTTAATTTATTTTAATTCTGTATGAGTAAATTAGATATAATACATAGTAGAGGTGTGGAGGATAAAAGTATATAATATTTTGTAAAGTAATTAGTTTTGGACTATAAGGCTGAATGATCTCAGATTGCAGGTCTGGCTTCCTGGTGCCTGAGTGTTCAGGATTCTTCAGGATCAGATGTGGCTTTGTTCGTGGGTGGAGAGTGGTGCAGGTTATTAATAACTGAGCAGGTTATTAATTAGTGGCACCTTTCTTTTGCAGTGTGCCCCGCTGGCTGGAAGCCTGGCAGTGATACCATCAAGCCTGATGTTCAGAAGAGCAAAGAATATTTTTCTAAGCAAAAGTGAGCACTGGGTCATTTTAGTGCCAGCCTGCAGTGGGCAGTCATCATAACAAAACCTCTTTTGTACTTTCTTCATTCTTAAAACACAAGGCCTTAGACTCAGCTGAGATGTGGTGTGAGATAGGACAGGCCTATCCGGCAGGGGTTGTGGGGAGGCCAGCCTTTTTTTCCCTAATGTGAATGGTCTGAGCTGTACTGTGGGGCAGGCCAGCTAATGAGTATCATATACCAGTAGGGGGACGTCAACCCATTGATCTGTAGTTTCTATTAAACTTGAATTGAGACTCTGACTCTTCATTTTAGGGGATTAGTCTTTGCTTTCCCTCATTAGGGGAAAATGAATGAAAGTTGCCTCCAAATTAGGAAATTGTGTTGAGAGGAAATGCAGGGATATCCAGGAAATGGGAATGAACCAAGGTGTTTTTTTCCACATTACATCTTGGGGAGAGGAACTAACCCTGGAATGATATTAACCAGGGTACTGCAACCTTATGCTGGGTTGCAGGTTAAAGGTCCCAGTGAGATTACTTGGACAATTAAATTTACTCCACTGGGAGGGCTGCTTGGGAGCCAGAACTGTGATCTCTTCTGATAAATGCCTGGTGTGCTTGCTCTGTAAAAGAAAACTTGTAGGCTTCTGTAACTTTGGAACTGAAAAGAGGACAGGGAGACCAACACAGGGTTGGTGGCCTTGAGGGTAGGATGTTCAGAAGTTTAGTTGTGAGCCCTTAACTTCCTTCCCTGGGTTCTGGCTTAGATTACAGGGTATTGGTGTTTGGTCCTTTATCCATGTGCTTTTCCTGAGGGAACTTGTCAAGGGGGAGAAGTTCAGTTCCTTCTAGCCTTTAAGGGCAGGGCAGATTCAGAACTGAGGGTCCTTTGTGTGTCATGTGTCTTTTCAGGCACTTGTTCCTTTGTTGGCTACCCCAACCAAAACCCAGACTAGAGCAAGGAATAGTATTCCAGGATTTCCAGGGTCTTTAATAACAGTTAATATACTACTTAGTATATGCCAGGCACTGTTAGAAGTTTGCATGTATTTATTCAGTTCTTAGAACAATCCTGTGAGGCAGGTACTATTATTTACAGGATGGTTGTCCCTCAGGCTCTGTGACAAAGCATTTTGGAGCACTGTAGAGAGACAGTAACAGGCATATTCCAAGGGTGGTGGGAATCCTGAATCTGCTGTAGTGTCTTTGGTTGACCAAACCTCTTTTAACTTCCCTGAGCCTCATTCTCATTGAAGATCTCTCTTATATTCTTTATCAAAGATAGTTGACTTGTACCAAAAATAAAATCTTACCCTTCCTAAAATTCAAGTGAAAGTCAGCAAGTACCACTGTCATAATAGGGATCCTATAGGGAGTGGAGGGTCTTAAGGGCCAGGGGATGCAGGTAGGTGAGAGTCCAGGCTGAGCCAGCCCTAGGCTCTGTTGGGATTCTGAGGTTGCTTGTGAGTGAGTGTCAAAATGGGATGTTTAGGGGATGCTGGGCTAGATTCTTCTGAGGGCTGGGTCAAACCCAACAGGGTCAAGCGCTGGGCAGGTGGGGTAGAAAAGTAGGCTTTCTGCTCTTCTGAGTAGCGCTCCTGCGGTATCACAGCATCCCGGTAAGTCCAGTCACGCCAATGGAAATTAAAACCTTCAAGTAAAGCGATGCGGTCAGCTCTTGCAGGTACACAGTCAGTGGGCTTTGTGGATGGTAGATTGGGTACCTCCATTCCTGGCAGCAGTACCACTCCTCGGATGGCAAACCAGCCCCCAAATTGAGGATGCATGCACACACCTGATATGTGCTGGGCAGAGGATGAAGAAAAGCAAAGACATGGAGGTCACCTTTCTACCAAGTTCAACTACCTGATCAGTGACCGCTATGCTTGTTCACCTGCTTCTCAATATGAATACTGAATCCACATGTAAGCCTCTCCTGTGGCTGGGCTCCCACTTCTCTCTTTCCTGGACTGCCCTCTACGTAGACTTTCATCAAGAAAGTGCTCCTTAAGCCAAACCTCAGTCAGCTTCCCAGTGAGTCTCACCACTGGTCTAATCTTGGTGCCCTGCCCCCTCCATCTTTTGAAGGCCCTACAAGATAGGGTTTAGGAACACACCAGGTTCTTTGACCTGAGATGTCCCAAGGTAGGTGCCACAAAGTAGGTGGCGGGGTTGTCCCTCCAACCAGAGCTTAGCTGCTTTATCCTGGATTCTCTACAAACTACACCCAGGAGAGGCTGAGGAATGTTGAGACCTGATAGAGGGCTCTTGAGGGGCCTTTGTTTTCTCTCAATCCCTACCATTCACATTTGCCCTCTAACCTGGGTCCCCCAGGGGTCAGCCTCCACGTCCTGTCGCTGGTAGTAGTAAGCAGCTCCTGCCACGTGGGCTGCTGTCTGGACCAGAATTTTGGGGCGCCGATTGGGGTGCACTTCATAGTCAGCGATGACTTCTATCTTCAGCTCTGGGAGGCTCTGGGACAGAACAAGATGGAGGCTCTTATCAGCATGAGGGGAGTTGTGACCTTGTCCTAGGAAGCCCTAATTTGTGTGTATGTTAACATTGTCCTGTCCTCAGAAGTCCCATCTGACAATCTGGGGGGTCCAGTGTGAAGAAAGTCATGATTATATCCTGAAAGAGCCCACATTTAAAGGGGAACACAAGGTTTTGCTCAGAAGCCATTATGAAGGTGTCTGGGCTCTGCCCACAAGAGTCCCAATAAGGAGAAAGATACAGCCCAACTTTGGAAACACTTGATATATACTTAAGTACACAGGTGGGAATAGGGTGGGCAAAGGCAGCAGAGATGCCTGGAGATGTTGGGTTTATTCCTTTTCCACTTGGAGGCCAGAGGAAGCCTGAGGTTCACATTGTTACCCATTGATACAGGGTGAATGAGACTGATGTCAGACCTAGGGAGTTGCTAGAGGAAGGTGGCTCAATCTAGAATGAGAGCATGGCAGGAACAGAAGACTATGGGATGTTGAAGGCTGGCTTTAGCATATTCTACCTAGGAAGTGGCTTGCATTGGGCTTGGAGAAGCTGGAATCAGGTGCAGGTTTGGGACTTGGGGGAGGGCAGGAATTCTGCTCACCTCTCTCACACGGCTCAGATGGTAGGCCACACACTGGTCCACAGGGTCAGTTGGTGGTTGGAGATGGCAGCTCTGTAGAAAAGGCTTGAGGGCCTGGTCAAACATGGCAGGTGTGCTGAGGACCACAAAGGCTAGAGTAGGTCCTGGCAGAGGCAAGTGGAAGGCTGGAGGCAGAAGAGCATTGTACCATGCCACCTGTGGCAGACAGAAAGTTAAGGCCAGGTTGGGCACTCTGACCCTGAACTTGAGGGCAAACCTAAGCCTTAGAGCCATAACTTAGCTTGGCATCCAAAATCTCACACCTTGTCTCAGCCTCCATTTTACTCATTCAATGAATATTCAGTGATGCTGTGTTGTGTGTACAAAAAACTCATCTGAATTTAACGGAATTTAGAGAGGCAGAGAGATCATGAACAATTTAGAACAATAGAAATTGAATTGTGATTAGTACTAAGACAGGGCCAGTTGAGATTCCTCTGAAATAGGAAAGGTTTTCTGGGAGGCTGGAGAGGAAACTAACCGACAGGCAGACATGAGGAGCAGTGGTGGGGGAGGCTTTGGTAGTATATTCCAAATAGGTTCATAACATAAGCAAAACAAAAGCAGAAAAGTACTAAGCATATTTAAAGAATAGCAAATTGTCTACTTTAGTGAAGTGGAGAAACTAGAGGGAAATGGAAAGGTTAGTAGTCATGAGAAAGGATGGTGCCCTAGGGAGCAGAGATGGCTGGGATGGAAGAGATGGATTTAAAAATATATAAATAAAACAACATACAAACATACCAACATTCTTAGCATACAAACATTCTATACATGGTATACAATTAATGGCTCACATTATCATCACACAGATGTGTTTTCATCACCGTGATAATTTTTAACATTTGCATCACTCCAGAAAAATAAAAAATAAAAAACTCACACATACCATACCCCTCTCCCCTCCCTCTCATTGACTACTAATATATATATTTAAATTTTTATTAATAAAACCAATCAACATACAATATGAACATTCTTTTTCATCACATAGTTGTGTATTCATCATCATGATCATTTCTTAGAACATTTGCAACAATTAAGAAAAAGAAAACAAAAAAATTCATACATACCATACCCCTTACCCCTCCCTTTCATTTCAATCTACTAAATTTATTTTACTTATTTTTAATCCATGTTTTATTCATCTGTCCATAAGGTAGATAAAAGGAGCATCAGACACAAGGTTTTCACAATCACACAGTCACATTGTGAAAGCTATATCCTTACAAACATCTTCAAGAAACATGGCTACTGGAACACAGCTCTACATTTTCAGGCAGTTCCCTCCAACCTCTCTGTTATGCCTTAACTGAAAAGGTGCTCTCTATTTAATGCATAAGAATAACCTCCAGGATAACCTCTCGACCCTGTTTGGAATCTCTCAGCCATTGACACTTTATTTTGTCTCATTTCTCTCTTTCCCCTTTTAGTCCAGAAGGTTTTCTCAATCCCTTGGTGCTAAGTCCCAGCTCATTCTAGGATTTCTGTCCCACATTGCCAGGAAGGTCCATACCCCTGGGAGCCATGTCCCACATAGAGAGGGGGAGGGCAGACTGCTAATATTTCAATCTACCCAATTTACTTTAACCTTTGTCCCCACTATTGTTTATTTTTTAATTAATATTTTTTACTTACCTGTCCATATCCTAGATAAAAGGAACATTAGATACAAAGTTTTTACAATTACAGAATCACATTGTAAAAGCTGTATCATACAATCATCTTCAAGAAACAAGGCTACCGGAACACAGCTCTACAGTTTCAGGTACTTTCCTCTAGCCACTCCAAATACACCATATACTAAAAAGGGATATCTATTAAATGCTTAAGAATAACCTCCAGGATAACCTCTTGACTCTGTTTGAAATCTCTTAGCCACTGAAACTTTGTCTCATTTCTCTTCCCCCTTTTGATCAAGAAGATTTTCTCAATTGCTTGATGCTAGGTTCCAGCTCATCCCAGGATTTCTGTTCCATATTGCCAGATAGATGTACACCCTGGGAGTCATGTTCCATGTAGGGGGAAGGGTAGTGAGTTTACATGCTGTGTTGGCTTAAAGAGAGAAGCCACATCTGAGCAACAAAAGAGGTTCTCAGGGGTGACTCTTAGGCCTAATTTTTTTTTTTTTTTTTTGGTGGTGCATGATCTGGGAATTGAACCCAGGTCTTCTGCATGGCAGGTGAGAATCTCTTAGGCCTAATTTTAAGTAGCCTTAGCCTATCATTTGCAGGAATAAGTTTCATAGCATTGAACTCCAAGATCAAGGGCTCAGCCTGTTGGTTTAGTTTGTCCCTATTGCTTGTGAGAATATCAGAAATTCTCCAAATGTGGAAGCTGAATATTTACCCCTTTTTCCTCAGCACCCCAAGGGGTTTTGCAAAACCTTCTTTATTCACTGTCCAAATTACTCAGGATTTATCAGGGCATCACACTAACTTGGACAAATCAACAAAATCTCATGCCCTGTTCAAGATACCATGTACTTATGGTGTTCAACTAAATTGATCATACAAGTTAAATTAGGAAATGTACTACCCATAATATAAATTTTGTACCAAATAAATATCTCTCCTCTTAGTGAACAGAAGTTGAAGTTTTAAAATATGGGCGGTATCATCCTTTACCCAGTGGAAGAAATGGATTTGGGTGATTCAGGAGATATAATCTAAAGGTCTCGGTGGCTGATAAGTCATGGGAATGGGGGGTGGGATGGGGGTGGAGGTGAGAGAGGTAGGAGTCTAAGATGACTGGCAGAGCTATTGCTCTGGTTCTTTTAGTGCAGTAGCTCCCACTATTCACAGCTAGCTCATCTGCCAGATAGACATCCTCACTGTCTCCCGTAACTGCCACTGAATACTACCTCCACACTTTATTTAAACTTTTCCTTAGTTAACCCTTCTACTTTCCAGTTCGTGTGTGTGTGTGTGGGAGGGGGGGGGCAGGCA
Organism: Tamandua tetradactyla; assembly: GCF_023851605.1. Taxonomy (NCBI): domain Eukaryota; kingdom Metazoa; phylum Chordata; class Mammalia; order Pilosa; family Myrmecophagidae; genus Tamandua; species Tamandua tetradactyla. The sequence goes on from NC_135328.1 coordinate 177,794,508, forward strand.
TGGGGAATCGAACCCGGGTCTCTGGCATGGCAAACGAGAACTCTGCCACTGAGCCACCATGGCCCGCCCACCAGTTCATCTTTTCAGATATAGCTCAATTCCACTTTCTCTGAGAAGTCTTCTATTTTGAGCTAGACCCAACCTCTCTTTCCCTCTATATGTCCTTCCCCAGCATGCTGTGAGTTGGGGTCTGGGCTGTCTCTTAAGCATCAGGCCGACTCGACTTTGCTTTAGGTCCAGATATACTGCTATGTGAACACGGCACTGATGAGGGGAAAATGGATCTATATAAACAAGGGGGGTGGGGTAGTACAGAGACTTTTGTGCCAGGTGGGTACACATACCCAGCCCAGTGCTGGTGACTGGTAACAAGATAAATCATCCTTCCATTGATGGATAGAACAAATCAGCCAACTGTTCAACACCAGGGATGCCCTTCCCTCCTTAGCTGACCTAAATCCTAGCCATGCAAACCTTCTACGCCTTGCTTTCTCCTAACTCCTTCAGGAAGCTTCCAAGGTGACTCTGACTCCACGTGTCCCTTTCTTCATGGAAGTTATGTTGGTGACAGTCAGGGGCACACATGTTATTGGGTCACATGGGTTTTCCCATTCGCCACTCCGATAATAGATGGAGGTAAAAGGACAAACACGCGACCGCTTCTGTACCTTTTTGACCTAAGCACCCGCTGACACTCTGTCCTTCTGGGTCAGATGGACGCGCAGCCAGAAGAGCTTGGGGAGGTTTAGAAAGCTCCCGGGTTCTCAAGGCACCGAGAATAATCGCACGCCTCGCCCTACCACCACGGTGGGATAAACCAACCTGGAAGGGATAAATCTCGAAGCCAAAAGGGCAGAGTATGTCCTCGATCTTCTGCTTCAGCTCTGCGACTTGAGGCTCCATAGCGCACGCCACACGCTGAGCTTGCTGGGGAATGGAGTCTTACGGATAAATCGAGCCGTTAGTTTCAAGGTAGGTTGGACTACATTTCCCGGAAACTACCGAGACCCGCAGCGAAATAGCGTTTACTATGCGCGATGCATTTTGGTATTCGTAGTTTATTTGGTCCTCAAACTAACTGCTGCAGGATCTGGAAGACTCAGTTTCGCGGCAAGCTTGGAGGTGGGGGTGTGTGGATGCCGTGTGTCCGTCTCTCGGAAAACATAGTTCTACTGCCTCCATTGCCAGTTGTCTCCACGACAGACGAACTCAGTTTCCCAGGTGGCGCTTCGGTACCCAATCTGAAGGCGTATTTTGCCGGCCTCCCAAGGGGTTTGAACCCGCGGCGGCTTTAGTCGCCGGCACAGGTCCGGCGCTGTGGCTCTGGTGTCCTGGAGCGTTGGAGGTCTGGACCAAGATTCGGAACCTTCAACTCCTACCTGATGTCAGCATATCAAGGTATCTCGCTTTTCCCCCGACTACCCAAGAGCATCCCAGAGTCGCAGATCTGGTCTCATATTGTATCTCCATCCCCAGTATTTTGATCTTAAGTTCTGATCTTTCCTTGGCTGTGCTTTGCCAGGTGAGAGGCAAAGGCAAAAGACTCCAGGGAGCCGGACCCCTGCCGCAGGATATGAGTAGAAGCCTGAGCTGGTCTGAGCAGCTTGATGTGCTTCTCAATGCTACAGACGGAAATGTGGCCCGGATTAAGGTGAGGGGGATTCTGCGGCCCGGCTTGGGGGGATGAGGTGTGTGTCGTTGAAGGACTCTCAGAGCTCATTGGCCTGTACACCTGTTTCTTTTGTAGCAGCGGCTGTATCCCATTGGGATCTCCACAGCAGGTAAGTGTTGTCCTCTTTCGCGTCCCAAACCTTTCCTCTTTTCAGGATCTGTCTTCTTTCAGTGCCTATAACATCCACCACTCCTTTCAAATTCCATCTCTTTCCTTTCCTGCATTCTTTTCTGCAACACAGATAGACCGAGGACTTGTCCCTTCCTTATTTCCTCAGCAGGGAACCTGGGTGGGACCTGGACTTTCCCACATCACTTGTCTCTCCAGTCAGGAGTCCAAGCTCAACATTCCTGGGCTTTAGGGACTCCCACTGTCCCAGAGAAGCTGAGCTGGGCTGAGACCCACAGTTCATCTTCTCTCTGGCATGAAGTTAATATTCTTCGATCCCAGCTTCAATCCCAGGCTCAGGTGAAGTGTGGAATCATAATGATGTATGTGCACATATATGTGAGTGTCTGGTTGTGTGGGACAAAGATACTAGACATAGGGGTTGGAAAAGCCCCTTACACAGTTGCTCATATGTTTCTTTTGCCTGGGTAGGTGATTGAGGCACTAAGGCAGGCTGTGCAGGGCCTGCTGGAAGATCGAGAGCAGCAGAAGTACCAGATCAGTGCCCTGGAAGGTACCTGGCAGGTTCTTTTACACACACAGCTTCATATATATGTATACATTTTTTATGCACACATGTGTTTTGATTTGCAATAGGGTCTTTGGGCTCATATGCAAAGCTCTTAGAGAGGCTGTCCCCATCTTGTCCCACTACAGTGTCATTAAGATCACTTCAAGGGAGCCCGGAGAGGAAAGCCCTTCTCCTGGAGCAACGCCTGGAGGGGCTGAGAAGAGAACTACAGGGCCTTCGGAACCAGGTGCAGAGGCAGGCTCAGGCCCAGGCCCAAGCCCCGATGCAGTCAGGACCAGAGAAGTGCAGTGTTACCAGTGGCTTTCACCAGGAGGTGCAGAATGAGTCAGTGATGGGCAAGACCTCTCCTCCCTCATGCCTCTGAATTCCTGGCACTCTGGAAGACTAGTAGCCTTTTAACTTGGGGCTATCACCTCTGTAGGCGGCAATTGCTGTGGGAGGAGTCAGAGGTTCTGCGGGAGGAGCTGAAGTTGCTGAGGGATCAGCTGAGTGAGTCAAATATTGGAAGGAGGTATTCCCTTGTTTCCCCTTTCTGAAAAACCTTCTTGTGCTTCCAATAAGTAGCCACAGCTTTGACTGTTTGAGCTATTCAAGTCTAGCCAATTATCTTGTCTTGCTCTTGTCCTTTCATGGTGAGTCTAGTCTCCCCAGTCAGCTTGGAAGATTCCCAAAAGCTGGACCAGAATTCCTGTTTCAGTTTTCAATACCAGGCTGGGTTCAACGCAGGGAGGGGGAAAGAAAGAGGCTTGGGAATAGACCCCTTACATTCCCTATCATCTGCAGACCAGCATCGAGAGCTGTTGCTAAAACAGATGGCTGAGGGACGGCAGGCTCAGGCCCGCAGCTGGAAGGTAGGACCAGGATCAGACCTGTCTCATCTTTCCACAGGGGTCCCTTCCTTTCTCTTTCTGTCTTGTTCTACAGGCAGTTCAGGACATTACCTCCTTCCTACCCTTCTCTTTCTCTCTTTTTACCCTGTGTTGACTCCATTTCCCTCCAAAGCTCTTCCCAATCATTCTACCCCAGGCCATGAGAAACTGTCTTTGTCCACGTGAGGATTCCAAGTGTGCTGAAGAGGCCAATCGTGGGGAGGGGGTTTCCCTTGCAGAGGGAGAGGTTGGTCCTACATAGGCCGATGGTCTGGCAGATGTTGGAGCAACTGCAAAGTGTCCAAGAGGGCAAGAGTCACCACCCTCTTCAGGCTTCCAGGACAGAGGCCCAGGATGCCCGGCGGGAACTCGACCTCTTCAGGTCAGGGGATTTGGGTGCTGTGGCAGTGGAGGGGATTTGCCCCACAGAGGCGAGGCACTGGTTACCAAAGTTCAGCTAGATGTGGCCTGGGTTGGTTGGTACAGGGTGAATATCTGGCTTACAGCCCAGAGGAGCAGAATTAGGCATTCTTCACTTGGTACAGGTTACTGAAGTATCTTTATACCTTTGGATAATTAAGGGGGAGGAGACTGTGGAGTCCTGGCCTTAGGAAGGAGGATAATTCTGTATTACGAGGGCTCCTTGACTCATCATTACCCTGTCTGTCTCTTATTTTCTTTTCCCTTCCAGGCCCTCTGTTCATGTCCTTCCATCCAAGCTGCCTCTGACCTCCACTTTTGCCATGTCTCTTTCTTCACCTAGCTCTGAAGTCAGTCTTCTGGACAATAATAATAGCTGGGAAATTTTAAGGAAGCTAGGTGGGTATATGGGCTGGGACCCCAGTTATGGGGAAGGCTTATAAATGGTGCCTGGATGCCAGCTGCCTAATTATTTGACACTGGATAAAATGGAGTCTCTGCCTCTTTCTTTATGAATCTGTTCACCCTTGTTTGCTCCTTATCCCAAGTCAGGCCTGTAAGTCCTTCCCCATCAGCGTTGATGGTTGTATTCTCTTCCCTTTTCTCTCCTCTCAGATCTCCAGAGACATACTCTTTCCAACCTGGAGCCCAGCAGCCTTCACCTCCAGGCCCAGAGCCTTGAACAAGAGGACCTATCCCTTCAGGGCCCCAAGGTGTTCCTTAGTGATTTCTAAAACTGATAGGAGTAGTGTGATGAAGCCTTTTTTGCCCATCCTCCTCTCCAAGACCCTGTTTCTTAGCCTCCTGTCTCTCTCAGTCTAGCTGGTATCTGTTCTCCCTCCTGAAGCTTCTCACTGCCTGTCCATTCCCCCAACTCCAATAAAATGGTTTAGTTCTCCCTGATGTGTTTTCTATAAATCAGTATCCACTCGGGATAAACTCAGCTATACGTTTTCTTCCTCTTGTTACTTGGCTGCTTCATGCCACCTCTACCTCTGAAATGCAAGCTCATGGACATGTGTAGCTGAAACTTCTGAAGGAAAGACCTGGAATCAGTTGACCCTAGAAGGATGGAAACTTCCTCTGGTGGGGGTGAAATGAGGTTGGACAGTGCTTTGGGACAGTAGTGCTGTAGGGATGCAGAGGAGTGTGAGACATTCTGGTGGGCCCTGGAGCTAGGCAATAGAAGGTTTTCCTTCCTCATTTTCAGCATCTGCCTCTTGAGACTCTACCCTTTCCACTCCTTCTGCCTGAATTTTTACAGCAGCCTCCTGTTGTCTCCTCTCTGTTTCTAATTCAGTGGTTTCAGAGTTTTTTGACTCAACCCTCAGTAAGAAATAGAATTTACATGTGACCTTGTGAATATACATGTATAATATTTATTAACTGGACCCAAAATTTAACGAGTCAATACTTATTAAGTATGACGTACTCTATTTTTCATTAAAAAAAATATATCTTATGGCTAATAGTTCTGATCCTTCCACCACTTGGTTGCTCTCTGGAAAGTGTCTTCCTATATAGACTCAGGGAACTCTCCTTTCTCCTTACTTCTATTTTGTGTTCTTGACAGTTAACTCCAGTGTTTCCTTAGAAGCAGCAGCATCTCACTGAGGCCTCATGAGGCCTCACTTCCACTGCTAAATCTGATCAAAACATAATGCCACCTATCCATCAAATGGGTGTTTGTTGAGTAGTCTCTGTATATCTTTGCTCTGAGCTAAGATGTACAGGGGCTTAAGTAAAGGTCCCAGTTCTTACCTTGGGCTAGCTTGGGAGAGAAAACTGTTACTTGAAATAAAAGCATAACAAAAGGCTGAGGTGAGTAGGGCAGGAATCACCTCCAGTAATCAGGCTCTGGCCTGACTGGCAGACAGATGATGAGGAAAAGGGCTTTGGGACATCTGAAGAGCTACAGGGCATTCCTTCTCAGTTCGTTCTGTTCAGCAATGAGAGGTTGCTGAGAGTGGAATGGTAAAAATCAGATCAGGGTCAAACACATCTTGTGTGAAAAAAAAAAGAAACAACCTCCCCATCAACACCAGTTTTCTGTTGAGGCAGCTAAAAGGAACCCCCTTTCTTTGACATCTTTTACTGGGTGGTTGATACATCTGGCATGGTTACATTATTCATTTTAGCTTGCTACCAGTGCTCTACTTATTTATCAATTACATTGCATTAGACTCCATGGGAAACTTATTTGCTGGGGTATTAGGGCTGTAACAGCAGGAATATGAAATAGGAATGTGGAACCATGGTATTTGAACTGTCACTAGGTGGCAGCCATGATTTGTTGAAAAAATGGTAGAGAACAGTACTGAAGAAGCTTTGGAGCAGGACTGGGCTGTAGTGATTTTTTTTCCTCCCCTCAGTTCTCCCTGCGAGTTACCAAATTAATCTCCCTAAAACCAGTTTAAGTTACTCTTCTGCTCAAAAACCTTTGACAGCTCTCACAGCATAAAAGAGAAAGGACAAATTTAAGCCTAACTCACCTTGAACCTCTTCTTTCTCTAGCCTCATATCCTATCATATCTCTTTCTTAAACTTTATTGCCAGAAGGAATGCACACCACCTACACTCCAATCCAATTATTAAAATCCCATTCATCTTTCAAGATGCCTCTCTCCGGGAGGGAAGTCCAGATTTGTCTGAGAGACCGTCTTTACCCCTAAAGAGTGCTGATGCAAGAAAGCCTGTACTCCATTCTCTTTGCCCTCTTTTGCCAAGGCAGCCCTTGTCCTGTTCAAATCTGCTCACGCAGGAGATTAGGAGCTCCTGAGCCATACAGAAATATGGAAAGCATGAGAAAATATGTGCATATTAAACAGTTGAATAAAATTCTTATCCCGAACCCAGTTCTTTGGAAATTCTGTCCTCAAGCCGTCTCAAGTGCTACCTCTTCTAAGAAGCCTTCACCAAATCAAATCTTAATCTAGATGAATTACTCCCTCAGCATTGTGTTTAATCCTACCCTTGGCTATTATCTCAAGTTGCTAATAATTATTTATGTATTAGTTTTTACCCCTCACTATACTGAGGTCCCGTAGGCTGCATTCATATAGCTTTGCCTCACTCAGTTCTACCTTCATCACCCAAAAAAGCGCGCCAATTTAGTCCACTTTCAACTGGCTTTATCAAGGATGCACGGGTGCCTCAGTGGTAGAATGCTCCCTTTCGTGCGGGAGACCCGGGTTCGATTTCCGGACCATGCACCCCCACCGGTAAAAAAAAAAAAAAAGAGGCAATTGGCTTTATCAGTTACCAAGCGCTTACTTTTATTTGGCAGTTTGATTGGTTCATCTTCTGTTTACTGTTCCGCCCCCTGAGAGGTTCCTGAATTTGGGTTTCCCCCAGGTGTATTCCCTCCTACTTGGTTCCGCCTTTCCAGCACACAGCTTGTTCTGCTTTTACCTCCACTTTCTTCCTATTGGTTCCCTTCGTCCACCACAGTTGGCGCCTAGGGCTATTGATTGGCTTTTCTGTACGCCTATTGTGCCTATCTTCATACCACGTGGCACTCCTAGCGCTAATTGGACAATTGTAGTAGTTCCTTTATCAAGGGTTGACGATTGATTGGCTGCTCTGGGGAGAGCTCGAGAAGGGGCGTGGTCAACTAGGGCTCCGCCCCCAGCTCCCCTGTCTGGCTGGCTGGGCAGGCGTTTGAGTAGTCAGCTGCCCCGTAGTCCGGCGGAGCGTTCAGCTTCCCTTTCTGGCCCGCCGTCGGGGTCGTCCTCCTGGTCCCGACTGCGGGGACATGGCAGTACCCTCCTCGTCTACCGCTGCCGCTAGTCCCGCCGAGTCGTCGGCTTCTGCGCGAGGGACCCCCACCGTTTCGGCAGGTTGAGGAGCCGCTGCCGCCACCGAGCTGTGAGGGCTACTATGTCCCCTCTTTGCCGCCGCCCTCCCCTCCCCTCCTCACAGGCACCCCTCTGGCTGCCCTGTCCCGCCTCAGGTAACGCTAGGAGAGCGCTTGGGGTACAGACCAGGGGCGCCGCCACCCGCGCGCACGGCTGCTGCATTCCCTCGGCCGCGCGGAGTTGGTGTTCGGGTCTCTTAGCACCGACAGGACCCCTTTGCTTCCCTGAGGTCCTCCTCTCAGTGAGTGGGGCGAAAAGGGATTCTTCCTCTCCCGGATCCCCTCAGGGTGCCGAAACAGGTACCCCCCCACCCCACACACATACCTCCCGCCTTCTACCCCTGCTGAGGCCAAGAACTCATTATGTTTCCTCATCAGAGACATGGTCTCTGCCTCCTCCCAGGAACTTTCCTTACTTCAGAAACTCAGAAATCCTTGAATTACTCGGAAAACTCCTGTTTCAGAAACCTGTTAACTCCCTTGAGAGCCTTCCTCGTCTCAGCACCTCCTCCCTGCCCAGACATCTGGACTCCCTTACACTACTTCCCACAAACGGACTCTTAACTCCCTTCAGGTACCGCTGTCTCCCTCTCCCCTCTCCTCCCATCTTCTCTTTTCCCTTCTCTCTGGGTTAAGCCAGTATTCAGACAGCTAGAAGTGAAACCCGGATTTGTCTAATTTTAAAACCTTTCTGAAGGTGTGGGGAGCAGTTGAAGGTTTTGTAAGCAGAAGTTTGATACGAATGGATTACCTCTGGTGGAAATGTGGAGGAAAAATTGAAAGTGAAGACAGGAGGAAACTAGTGTACTAATCCAGGTGAGAGGGGATGTATGGAGAGTGACAGGAAAATGAAGAGATGGGCATGCATGTTCCAAGAGGTTTCAAAATAGATTGAGAGGATTAGTGGGAGGTTTCTGACTTGGCTGGTGGAATGGAATGGTCGTGTCAATTGAAATAGGAAACAGGCACGATCTGGGGGAAAGATAATGAATTTGGTTTTGGACAAATTGAGCTTGAGGTGCTTTTCACGTATCACTGTGGACAGCTGGAAATTTGGAAGAAAGGTTGGAACTGAATACATAAATTTGGATTTCAAGAGAGATTTTATGGGTTATATTAGAAGCCTTATATCTTCAAATGGTAGTGCTGAAAGAGAAGAAAAGAGTTTTGGACAGTAAGGACCATCATTATTTGAAGGTAATGGACACTGAGAAAGAGAAGTTAAAAGAATAGTACAAAAACTAGAACAGAATGACATTATAATGAAGCCAGAGGAAGAAAGAGTTCCAAGAGGGGAGAGGTGATCATCAGTGTCAGGTGCTCCAAGAGTCACATAGAATGAGGATTAAGCAGAAGTGCTGAATTTATCAATTAGAAGGTCACTTGTTTCCTTTGCAGGCAGATTTGATAGTGTGGTGGTAGCAGTGCAGGTATTGATGGATTGAGGAGTAAATGGGAGACATTGAAACTACTCTCTTAACAAGTGTGGTTGTGAAGACCTGTCAGTAGTGAAAGTAAACTTTATTAAGAATGTCCAATATGCCAGGTACCATAAAGGTGCTTTACATAGATTACATCTTGTGGTTAGATGTCAATATCCCTCTTTTACAGTTGGGAAGACTATAGGCAAGTATTTGAACAAGCTCCGTCTAACTACTAAACGTGTTCTTTCTACTGTGGCTCATGTGTGTTTTTCTTTCTAGTATGGGTGAAACTTAATTTTGAAGGTTGAGGGGAAGGTTTACTAGAAAATATGAAATATATAACGACATTCCATTCTTTGACACCAAACGGATAGAGGTCAAAATTGATTGATCACAGCCCATGCATACACATCCCCCCCAGTTTTTTTTCAACAAGTAGTGCTGCAATAATAGGTTAGTCACATGGAAAAAGAAAAAAAATGTGATCCCCACCATACAGAGTACAAAAAAAAAAAAGAAAAAAAAAGATCATGATGTGGTAGAAGGGAAAGAAGGTGAGGGGGGTTGACAACCTTATTTTCTTAATGTGTTCATTTATCTGTGGGAAGTCAGTTCTCTCTGGAGACTGAAAGAATTGTGATGAATTTCAGGCTTGAGTATTGTGGCAATGAAAATCTGCAATGGAGAATGAAAGGAGATTGAATAAGGGTTTTAAAAAAAAGGGATTTCTGATTGCATTGAGGGCCTGGTTAAAGTTAGGTGTAATATATTTGTAATGGGGCCCAGTAGCATGGATTTTATCCTTTCTCCAGCAGCCTAAGAGTAGGAGGGCAAAAAAGATAGTAGAGTTGGCCAGAAATGAATTGGCAAGATGGAAAGATAAAATAGGGAAGAAACTTTATACTGCTAGTGATAGTGTGGGGTATGTGATAGAATCTGAGGGCCAAGTTAGGGTTATCAAAAGTAAAATCTCCCAGGAATGGGGTGTAGGAGTGGGCTGGTGTACTAGGAGAATAAGGAGACGATCAAAAATATTGTTGAAGACCAGGTTTTGTAGGAAACATGGGGAAGTCCCGAGTTTGTATTTCAAATTAAAGAAAAAAACAAAACTGGTTGTAATTTGTGCTGTTGAAGAGGGATGGAGGATGGGTTATTGAAGTAGTAGGAGGTTAAGGGACTGTGAAGTGTGCTGAATATGCTATCAATATGGATGTTATAGTTGCCTAGTATGATAACAGGAGGTGGAGTGGAAGAAATAAATCCTCTGTATAGGGCTGCTCATCAAGGAGGGGCCTAACTGGGTTGGAGGTTTCTTGGCATTTGTTAGAAAGTAGTATTAGATGGTTCAGATGTTTGTATGTGAATTAACATTGAGATCCTAAGATACCTGGTACTTTGTCGTCTTATACAGATACATGTTTGGGATGGTCTCTCAAACAAATTCTTTGCAATTTGGCTCCTGATGGGCCTCGATTCTGTTTAAAGGTGTATATGCTAGAGGCTAGGGATTCTCCACCCCAGAATCCCCAATGACATTTTATGTTTATGGTTTTAGTTAATTGTAAAATGTAAATTACACATTTGTATGTGTTCATTGCCTGGCTTTTGAATAGAAAGCTGACTTACTTTTGTATTTATTTTTATTTTTCTTGCATGAAAGTATTTGTAGATATATTCTTAGTGTTATACACTCATTTTGTTATGCAAAATGGATGCTGTGTTGAAATTTATAACCTATGATAAAGGTTTTTATGGAGAAATCATCTCTTTTCAGTATATGAAGCTCAATTATTACATTGTATAGTGTGGCTGATGATGAATATTTCAGACCAACAATGTTTATTATATTATTTTCCAAGTCATCATGTGGAGATGGCTTCAGTATGGTCTTACTGTTACTATTTTTGCTGAGCCCTTAGAGGGAGTGGTTGTTTCAGAGCAAACCTTGTGATAATTAAAAATTTTTCCATTCCTGAAAGTTTCAAAAAGGCAATGTGGTATAAGGAAAAACATTGTTGTTAGTTGTGTGCCTTTAGGCATATTTCTTATCCGCTATGAACGTTGGGTTTTTTTTTTTAATTGATCTTTTGAATAGGTAATACATCCAACTAGTTAAGTATATTTACATGTTTTATATAAAAGTGTAAACAGTGAAAAGTCTCACTTCCATGCTATTCCCCATTCATTCAGTTCCATGCTACCTCTCTTTTAGACTTCTTTTAGGCAGATAGACTTTCTTTAGCAAATTATATAGTGCTTACTACATGCCTGGTAGTGTTCTAATTGCTTCATTTACTCTTAATAACATACCTAAGAGGAACTTACTTTTATTATTGCCATTTTTCAGTTGACTAAATGGAGGTATAGAGATTTACATAACTTGGCCAAATCATACAGCTATGATTTTTAACTTATAAATATGACTATATAATCTTATTTTTCCCATTTTTCACGTAATAATTAGTCCATGGATCACAACTGTTCTGCACTTTTTCCTTTCCCATCTTGCTTTATTCACATAATGTATCTTGGAGACCTTTCCAAGTCAATACATAAAGAGCTACTTTTTTTTTTAAACACCTACGTATTATTCCATTGAATGGATATATCATAATTTAATTTGTTCCTTTTAGTTCCTTATTGATGGACATTTGTGTTCTTTCCAATCTTTTTGTGATTACAAATGTTGGTATAATGAAGACCCTAAAACATATGTCATTTTACATATGTGTAAAGGTATTTATGGGTTAAAATTCCCAGAAGTGGGATAGCTGAGTCAAAGGGTATATGCATTTATGACTATGAAGTATATTGCCTATTTGTCTATCTTAGGAGTTGTTCCAGGATACATTGTTTACTCATAAACAGCAGCAGCAGCTGAACTATAGCTAATAATTATATAGTGCTTACTACATGCCTGGTAGTGTTCTAATTGCTTCATTTACTCTTAATAACATACCTAAGAGGAACTTACTTTTATTATTGCCATTTTTCAGTTGACTAAATGGAGGTATAGAGATTTATGTAACTTGGCCAAATCATACAGCTACTAAGTGGCAAAAATTCAAAGTCAGACACTCTGGCTTCAGGATCAGCACTATTAACTTTATTATCAAGTTGGATTTTTGCCAATCTGGTAGAAAAAAATGATATCACAGATTGTTTTAACTTTAATTTTTTTTTATGTTAAGGTTAAACATCTTTATATATTTAAGTCCCTTGCATTTCTCTTTCTGTAAACTACCTGTTTAAATTCTTCATCTGTTTTTCTGTTTAATTGTAAGTCTTTTTCCTACTGATTTCTAGGGCTTTTTATAAATATATTAAAGGATAAATGTTTTGTTTGTGATATGCATTGCAAATATTTTCCCCATTTTAACATTTGTCTTTTGATTTCTGTTTTATTCTTGTGTTGAAGTCTTATATTTTTGTGCAAACTTCTCAATCTTTTATGGATTTTGAATTTTGAGTCGTAATTATTAGGAAGACCTTACACATTTCAATCAGTTTTTTAATCTATCCATTGGGACTAAGAGAACAGAATTACTGTGACGGTCAAAGTGCTTTGTGAACTGTAAATTGTAAATCATTACACAAATGAAATGTGGTGTTATTTATTAATTTGTCTTCTGAACAAGATCTATAGAGTCTGTCATCTTTTTCCCTGCGTTAAATATAATAGAATGACATAATTTTCTTTCTGTAGTATGGAAAACTAGGGTGCTGTTGATTTCTGGTCATTGTTTTCCTTAGGCAGTGTACATGGGAACTTTTTCAAAACTAGGCATTGTGGAAATCCTGAAATTTTTTCAGAATTTTGTCTTGTTCTTTGTATTAGGTATAATCAGAATATGAATAAAAGTTCTCAGAAATTGTTTTTCTTCTCAAATTAGGTTCAGTTTGCAAATTTTTCACATTATTTACTTTGGATTTTATAGTCTTACTGATTGGCAGGAATTTGTAATTTAGGAGGACTCAGAAAATTTTTGTAATTTTATTAGTAATACATGTTTATTCATGAAGAATTAGAAAATAGTGAAGATTTTAAAGAAGAAGGTACAATTTATTCATAATCCCAAAATTCAAAGAGTTAATAACCATTTTTAACATTTTGGAGTCTGTCTTCCCAATATTCTTTCTGTATGTTTGTCTGTATTGTCATCACTGAATCACTAGGGCTTGGCATGGTACCTGGCCCATAGTAGGTGCTAATTAAATATTGGTTGAATGAATGAATGAAAGGTTAACTACTTTTTTACATTAAAAAGTATGGAATCTCAGTGACTTATTTATCATCTTTTTTTCTCCACTGTGACTTTGGTTTATATCCTAGTATTAAAATTTGTAGGCAGTAATTCTTTTGGAGGTAAGTTAGAGTCCAAGTCCTCATGGAGTCCATAGTCCAGTGAAAGAGACAGATAAGCAACAATTAAAATGGAATGTGATACTTGTAATAACATATTTTTGCAAGGCATTATCTAAGCTCAGAAAAAGAAGATTGAGTGTTCAGAGAACACTTCCTACATGAGTTGATTATGGAGAGAGCCATGTGGAGGAAGTTGGAAAAAAAAAACACCAGGCAGAAAGAATATTACATGCAAAGGTGCTGAAGTATAAGTGAACAGGGTTCTACAAGTAGTTCTCTGTGTTTGGAGTTGATTGCTTCTGAGGATAGAGGAATGAGATGAGGCTGAAAATGCATATAGGGGCCAAATGATGAAGAACCATTTTGACACTTGAGGAGTTCTTGAAACATTACCCTGCCTAGATAGAGAAAGAATTGAAGAGGTGTGAAAGTGGAGAGAGGAAGATGGAGAAGGCAATAGTGGTAGAGTACCAAGTCAATGGTATAGTCACTAAATACTATAAGAGCTGGAATGAGGTGAATTTAAGCAGGGGTAGGAAGTGAAGGCTACACTCAAAGGTGGTTTAAGTCTGGGGGCTTGATCATTGGACCAGTTTTAGTGGAGCAAGGCTTTGAATGTCAGGCTAAGAAATTTTATAAGTAACAAAATCTCATTGGAGATTTTAACTATCATGTGTTATGTAAACTGTTGCAGGTTGCAGTTTGCTTCCTTCCGGCTAGTCTGAAATGCTGTTGAAATCGTTCATGCCTCTAAAATAGTAGAAATATTATCAAAGAAAGTTGTATTTTAGAAGGAGTGACATTTGAGGCAGAAAAATGACCCTTTATATTGAAGACCGTGAAGATAGGCATCATATGAAAATACCTTTATAATAAAAGTTCTGTGCTTTTTTTGGACCCTTAAGACCAGACAACTCTTCTGTCATAGTAAAGCTCAATTCTTGTTGAAGCTCCAAAATGAATTTAGGGAAATCAGATTAAAAGCTCCCCTAAAGCTCTGTAATTACCCTATGGAATATACACATCTTTAACTGGAACTAGAATTTTTTTCCTGAACTTTTATCAGAAAGAAAATATTTCAAGGAAGCAAACTCCTGTCAGAAAGTTACTGAAAGAAGTAATGTCAGATAATACACTGCAGTCAATATGAATTCAGCTTAATGCTACATCTTTTGCATCTGTATTTCTCTACATTTGTAGCTGAATGCTTTAAGAGACTCAGGATTGTTATACATAGATTGTGAGATTATGTGTGCTATGCTTTATATATGACAATAAATTGATATGCTATTACATAATTATAGAAGCAGTATAATATTATGGAAAGTTTAGAATAAGAGTAAAAAAATTAATCATAATTCCTCCACCCCAAAATAGCCATCATTATTTTTGTAGAACTCTTGTTTTTTTTTTTTGCATGGGCAGGCACTGGGAATTGAACTCTGGGTTTCTGGTATGGCAGGCAAGAACTCTGCATGCTGAGCCCCGGTGGCCCGCCCTCCTTTGGTTTTTATTCCATGTGGTTATAATAGTTGAATATCAGTTTTTACATTCTCTTCCTCTTCCATTTAAAATTTTATTATATATATTATCTCATGTTGTACAGTGTAGGGTACTATTATGGGAGGGGGTAAGAGATGGTTTTTAGTTCTAGACTTTTTATGTTTGTTTGTTTGTTTTAAACAAAAGTAATGCATGATCATTGTAAAAAACATTCAACCTTACAGAAATGTATTCCATAAAAAAGATGAGTTTCTCATAATCACTTCCTCTACCAAGATGACAGTTTAGTGAATGTATTCCTCTAAATTGTTTTTTAGGCATATGCTAATGTTTATGTATTAAAAAATAAAACCACAGTTTACATTTTATTTTGCAACTTGCTCTTGTCATTTAATGAATCTTAAATATATTTCCACTTCAGTATGTATAAAATTACCACATTCTTTTAATAATATATTAAATTGTATGGATGTGCTATAACTTATTTAACCTATTGATGAACATTTAGGTTGTCTCTGATTTTTTATATTATAATGTAAAAGTTAGTATTCTGATACATTTATTTTTGAGTGCTTATAGTAACTGTCATTTTTAATGGTTGCAGCATATTCTCTTTCGTGGAAATAGTACATTTGAGAAAGAAACAAGGTTGAATAAAAATATTTTTTGGTGACCTTTAGATAATCCTTTTGTTGTCTTCCCTTTTGTAAGATTTCTTCTTTGACCTTTGTAATGTAAATTGTACAACAGCCTATCCCAATCCTAGGAAACTAACTTTCTCTTCTCTCTTGATTGCCTTCTTCCTCATAGTCACCGAAATAGCTCGCCTTTATCAGAAGTGGTGAATTTCCTGTCTCCCTTAAGTGGTCATGTGAGGTCTCCTTAAAATCAAGTATGAAAATTTATCAAAAAGAGATACTTACCCTGGAAATTCTTAATATCCTAGTACTTTAGGATCTCAATTTATTTGAATGGGGTCTTAAGATCAATTTATCTTATGTCAAGTTTCATGTTCTAGCAAATAAAATTATAGATACAGTTAGTGTACTTAGAAAATTTGGAACCATGTTTTTTATATTCAGATTATGGGAAATTATAGTCCTATTGAATTCTGTATTAGTTAGATCATATATATATTGTCTTTATTTTTTGCTATCATTAGCAAAATATCTTTTTTTTGCTGTCATTTAGAGGGGCATTGATTGGAGGCAATAAAGGCTGAACCTTAAAGAAGGTGACCAGAGAGATATTGATCCCATATTCTATAGGAAATTTGAATAAATTTGGTATATTTGCTGTGTAGAAGCCTTGGGAACTGAAGGCTATCATAAAGAAGAAAAAAACAGTATAATTTGTAATTTATTTGTAGTATATTTGCAGCAAGCAGAACTAGGATTAAGGGTGGGGAGTGGGCAGGGAGGGAAAGAAAATAGAACTCATATTTAATGCTGTGTCAGATACTTGTCCAGTGCTTTATATACACATGTATCCTTTAATCCCTTACTATAGTCTCATTTAATTCTTGTAGTAACTCAAAGCGCTATAGTTTATATTTATTTTATTCCTAAGGGGCTTAGAGAAGTAACAGGCCCAATATCATTTAGCTGATTAGTTAAAATCAGAATTTTTTAAACCTGTACTGTTGAACTTATTTCAATTACACACTATGTCTTAAAATAATATATTATATGACATTATTTTAGAATGGTTTCTTTTTTTCTACTCATAATTCATGAACTATTCAACTTCATGTATTTTTAAAAATAGAATGATTATTTTAAAATTTTTAGTGTGGTAACATGTACAACATAAAATTTCCCATTTTAACAATTTTCAAGTATACAATTCATTGGTCTTAATCACATTCACAGTGTTATTCTACCCTTATCAGTGTGCATTATCAACATTTTTCCATCATCCTGAATAGAAACTCTGGACTAGTTAAGCACTAACTCCCCTTTCCCTATCCCCACACTGGGCCCTGGTAACCTGTATTCTAGTTTCTAACACTATAAATTTGCATATTCTAAACTCTTATCAGTTATATGGGTTCTTCTTTTTTAATATAAGCATACAGAACTATAAATTTCATCTCAACACAGCCTTTGCTGCATCCTATAAGTTTTGGTAAGTTGTGTTTTTTAAATTTTTTAAATTTTTATTGATAAACCTTAACATACATTCCATGCATGGTTTATAATCAGCGGCTCACGATATCATCACATAGTTTTGCATTCATCACCATGATCGTTTTTAAGAACATTTGCATCATTCCAGAAAAAGAAATAAAAGGAAAAAAGAAAAATCTCATATATACCATACCCCTTACCCCTCCCTCTCTTTGACCACTCCATCTACCCAATTTATTTTAATCTTTGTCCCTCCTATTATTTGTTCATTCTCCACCCATATTTTTTACTCATCTGTCCATGCCCTAGATAAAAGGAGCATCAGACACAAGGTTCTCCCAATCACACAGTCACATTGTAAAAGCCATATCGTTATGCAGTCATTTTCAAGAATCAAGGTTACTGGAATGCTCGTTTCAGGTACTTCCCTCTAGCCACTCTAATACATCATAATCCAAAAAGGGATATCTATATAATGCGTAAGAATAACCTCCAGGATAACCTGTCAACTTTGTTGGAAATCTCTCAGCCACTGAAACTTTATTTTCTCTCATTTCTCTCTTCTCTCTTTTGTCGAGAAAGTTCCCTCCATCCCTTGATGCAGGTCATCCAAGGATTTTGTCTCACATTGCCAGGGATATTTACACTGCTGGGAGTCATGTAGAGAGGAGGGCAGTGAGCTCATCTGTCACGTTGGCTTAGAGAGAGAGAGGCCACATCTAAACAGCAAAAAGGTTCTCTGGGGGGAGACTCTTAGGCCTAATTTTAAGTAGACCTAGCCTATCCTTTGTAGGAATAAGTCCCACAGGGGTGAACCCCAAGATCGAGGGCTTGGCCCATAGACTTGATTTTCTCCAGTGCTTGCAAGAATATCAGAAATTCTCCAAATACGGAAGTTGAACACTTCCTCCTTTCTCCTCAGTGCCCCAAGGGGATCTTGCAAAAACTTCTTTATTCACTGCCCAAATTACTCTGGAATATATCGGGGTTTCATACTAACTTGGACAAACCAATAAAGTCTCACACTCTATTCAAGATTCCATGTGTAAGTTGTGTTTTTGTTTTCATTCTCCTGAACATAATTCCTAGTTTTCCTTGTGATTTCTTCTTTGACCCATTGATTAAGAGTGTGTTATGTAGAGCATTGTGGGAACATGATAGAGTAAGATGCGCCAGGAATCAGTCCCTTTACCAGAACAACTATTAAACAGGCAAGAAGTGTCTGAATCAATTATTTTGAAATTCTGAAGTCCGGGAGGACAATGTACAGCATCCAGGGAAGAGCCGGAGGAAGAGGCTGATAAATAATAGTAAATACCAATAAACTGCTCTCACTGTGCAGAGACCTACCATTTCCCAGCACCCAGTTTTGTGATAGGCTGCAGTGGGGTCTGGTTCATGGTGTAACTTGCTGGTGCCAGAAAAGTACATAAAAATCCACTTCCCCAAGATCCGGGGTGGGTATGGGCCAATTGGGGATCATGGGTTTGATTTGTGATTTTAGATTGTGGGAGCCCTGACGCTGAGGGTAGCCTTATTATAACCCACTCTGGGCAAAAGCTTCAGAGGTGACTTAAAAACGGTATACTTCTTCAGTGTTATAGAGGACAGCTGAAGGATTGCAATTGCTTAGCAGGTCAGGAAAGTGCAGCTTAGGGGAGCCATGGAAGAAACTCCAGGTTCTTCCCTCATCCCGTCTTGATGACAGTTGGAGCTGGCTAGTATTCCCTTTGTTGGGTCCCTGACCTTGGTCCAGCTAGGAAAGACAGACTTTGGAAATTCCTCTCTAGTGTGCCCCCCTCCCAGAACTTGCCCTTGAGGCAAAAACAGCTTGAGACAAGGAAAGCAGTGTAAGAAACGATTGAGGTGGATGACCTGGGCAATGGGCAAAGGCTTTCCTGCTTTAAGTCCAGCAATGGACCACCCAGGAGAGGGAGAGAGGCTGTCTCCTGGAAGTCAAAGCTGGCAGTCAAACTTCTGTAAACAGGGCCACTACCAAACACAAGCCCAGGACAAGACATAGGCCCAGTAAAGACAGGTAGGACTCTGCACTTGGCATTTGCCTTCAGCAGACCTCTTGATAGCTAGACTGACACAAGAAAATTTTTGTCATATCACCAACTGGTTTCAGACTCAAGTAACATTCATCTCAGGGAAAAATCCTAGAATTAACATTTTAAAATATTAAAATGTACAATGTGCAACAAAAGATTATAAAACAAAGAAACAGGAAATGATGGCCCATATAAAGGAAGAGGATAAAATCAAGAAAACACCAATGAAGAAAACTGGACTGTGGACATACTGGAAAAAGATTTAAAGTTATCTTCAATATGCTCAAAGAGATGAAGGAAAATACAGAGAAAGAACTAAAGGAGGGTGCACAGGTGGTTCAGTGGTAGAATGCTCACTTTCTATGCGGAAGACCCGGGTTCAATTCCCAGACTATGCACCTGCAAAAAAAACTGAAGGATATCAGGAAAACAATGAACAATATGGGAATCTTAATAAGAGAAATTTTAATTTATGAATGAAATATAACTACTGGAGTTGAAGACCACAATAACTGAAATGAAGAATACCCAGGAGGTTTCAACAATTTATTGGAATTGGCGGAAGCAAAAATCAGCAAATTTGAAGACAACAATTGAAATGAGTCAGGCTGAGGAAGAGAAAGAAAAAAGAATTATAAAAAAGTGAAACTAGCTTAAGACACCTCTGGGACACCAATGAGTATAACAATATATACATTATGGGAGTCAGAGAAGGAGAAGAAAGGGGCAGAAGGACTATTTGAAGAACTAATGACAGAAAACTTCCCAAACTTAGCAAAAGATGTGAATATGCACATCCGGGAAGCCCAGAGAACGCCAAATAGGATAAATTTGAAGAATAATATGTCCCATTCCTTATGAATCCAAATGTCCAATGCAAAGGAGAGTTTTGCAAGAGAGAAGCTTTGCAAGAGAAAAGCAGCGTATTATAGTATTATGTACAAGGGAATCCCAGTTAGATTCAGTGCCGATTTCTCACCGGAAACCATGGAGACAAAAAGGTAGTACATTAAAATACTTGAAGTGTTGCAAGAAAACTATTGTCAAATAAGAAATTTATATCTGACAAGACTTGGTTTCAAAAATGAGGGAGAGATTAGATTCTGAAATAAACAAAAGCTGAGGGAGCTCATCAGCACTAGACCTGCCCTACAAGCAATGCTAAAGGGAGTTCTTCAGAATTAAAGGAAAGTGCACTAGACAGTGCCCCAAAGAGGCATAAAGAAATAAAGATCTCCAATAAAAATAACCATTTGGGTAATTATAAATGCCAATGTTATATTTTATTGTATTTTTAAAATATGTAATTTCACTTCTTCCTTCCTACAGGTGCAGAAATACAAATTCATAAAAAGTAATTATAGGGGTGGTACAACAGTGGCTCAGTGGCAGAGTTCTTGCCCGCCATGCTGGAGTTTGATTCCTGGTGCCTGTCCATACAAAAAAAAAAAGTAATGATAAATCAATGATTTTGGACATACAATGTGCAAAGATATAGTTTGTAACATAAAAAAGGTGGAGGACAGAGGGGTAAAGTATGTGTATGTGTATGCTATTTAAATCAAGTTGGTAAATCAAATCAAATATGATTGTTAACCACAAGGAAAATATACAAAAAATATATCCAGAGAGAAGTAGAAGGGACTTAATATACTACATTAAAGAAAAATCAAATAAATTTGAGAGTAGGCATTAACAGAAGAATTGAGGGGGGAAAAGGTACAAGATGTACAAAGACAAAATAGTAAAATGGTACCAGAAATTCCTGTGTTATCAGTAGTGATTTTAAATGTAAGTGGATTAAATTCTAAGGTCAAAAGGCAGAGTTTGGCAGAATGGAAAGAAAAGTATGACCCAACTATATGCTGTTTAAAGAGACTCACCTTAAATTCAAAGACATAAATTCATTGAAAGGGAAAGGATAGAAAAAAAAAAATGCATCATGCAAGTAGTAACCAAAAGAGAGCTGGAGTAGCTATAATGATATCAGATAAAATGGACTTAAAGTCAAAAACTGTTATGAGGGATGTAGTAGTTAGGTTCAGATATCAACTTGGCCAGATGCTGGTGCCTAGTTCTGTTGCTATGGACATAAATCACCAGCATGTGAAATTCATCTGTGGCTGATTACATCTGTGGTTGGCTAAGGGGAGTGCCTTCTGCAGTGAGTAACATTTAATTGAGCTAGCTGGAGGCTTAAAAGGAGTAGTCAGAAAAGAGGAGCTGAGCAACTCAGACCCAGACATTTGGAGAGGTGAAAAGGAAATGCTCCCTGGAAAGCCATTTGAACCCAGAAGCTGGGAGAAAGGGCCAACAGACATCACTGTGTGCCTTCCTATGTGACAGAGAAACTCAGATGAAAGCTAGCTGCCTTTCATCTTGTAAATTTGTAACAAAATAAATCTCCTTATAAAAGCTGGTCCATATCTGGGGTATTGCATTCCAGTAGCTTAGCAAACTAAAACAAGGGACAAAGTCATTATATTCTGATAAAGGGGTCAATTCAACAAGATGGTTTAATAAAAATCAATATGTACCTAACAGCAGCCCCAAAATATATGAAGCAAATACTAATAGATTTGTTCTTTGGTGTTTTAAAATTGTTTTTGGACCTTTAATTCTTCCATTGCTACTTTCAGTTCATTTCATTGATTTTTTTTTTTTTTTGATCCTTTAGATTTGCTTCTCATTTTCCCCTGTGTATATTTTTCAGATATTTTCTTTGGGGTGACCATGGGGCTTGAATTTAACTTCCTAAATCTACAACAGTTTCTTTGGATTTGATGTCAACTTCAATAGCATACAGAAACTACATTCCTGTCTGTCCCAATACCTTTATGTTGTTTTTGCTACACATTACCTATTTATATCTTCTGTGTCCAAAACCACAGATTTATAACACCTTTTTTTTTTTACATGGGCAGCCTCCGGAAATCGAACCTGGGTTTCCGGCATGGCAAGCAAGAAGCCTGCCACTTAGCCACTGTTGTACCACCCTATCATTACTTTTTATGCCTTTGCATTTTAGATCCTGTAAGAAGCAAAAAGTGGAATTACAACCAAAAATACAATACTGCTGACATTCATATTTACCCATTATGTTACCTTTACCAGGGATCTTTGTTCATGTAGTCAAATTCTCCTTTGCTTTTTTTTTTCTTAAATGTGATAACTGTATTTAAGATGGTTACATAAGTGAATACCTTGTTTTTAGGAAATATGTATAGAAGTATTAAGTGTTCAAAGAGCATGAAGTATATAATCCATACTTGTGTGTTTAGAAAATAGATAGCTAGACAGATATATCTATATATAGATATATAAATATAGATATATAAACAGATTGATCAAACATGACAGTATGTTAAAAATTGTTTGATATGGGTATCTGGGTAGGGGGATATGTTCTAGTTCTCTATTTGAGTTTTGTGTTGTTTTTATAACTGTCCTGTAAGTTTGAAATTATTTCAGAATAGAAAATTTAACTTATTTCTGAACTTTCAATTCTATTCCATTGGTCCATCTATAAGTCCATCACTATATACCAGTACCATACTGTTTTGATTCTTGCAGTTTTGTAATAAGTTTTGGAGTTGGAAAGTATGAGTCTTCCAACTTTGTTCTTTTTTTCAAGATGGTTTTGGCTATGTAAGGCCCTTTACCCTTCCATATGAATTTGATGATTAGCTTTTCCATTTCTGCATAAACACACTACAGGGTTATCCTGGAGGTTTTTCTTACGCATTATATGGCTACCTCTTTTTAGTTTATGGTGTATTGGAGTGGCTAGAGGGAAGTAACTAAACTGTTGAACTGTATTCCAGAAGCTCTGATTCCTGAGTATGATTGTACAACTATGTAGCTATCACAATGTGACTGTGCGGCTGTAGAAAACCCTGTGGCTGACACTCTCCCTATCTAGGATATTGACAGATGAGTGAAAAAATAAGGACAAAAAAATGATAGGGGGGGCATAAGGGGTAAAAAATATTGGGTAGATTGTAATACTAGTGGTCCACGAGGGGGAGGAGCAAAGGGGTATGGGATGTATGTTTTTTTCCTTTTTTCTCTCCATTTCTTTTTTTGGAGTGATGCAAATGTCGAAGAATGGTCATAGTGATGAGTACACAACCATATGGTGATATTGTGAGCCATTGGTTGTATACTTTGGACTTTATGGTGTGTGAAGATATCTCCTTTGCTTTTTTTTTTTTTGATTTTTTTATTAATTAAAAAAAATTACAAGAAACACAAACATGCCCAACACATACACTCAGCAATTCACAATATCATCACATAGTTGCATATTCATCATCATGATGATTTCCCAGAACATTAGCATCAATTCAGAAAAAGAAATAAAAAGACAACAGAAAAATATAACAAACAGAAAAAAAAATTTTTACATGCCATACCCCTTACTGATCCCTTTCACTGGTCACTAGCATTTCAAACTCAATCTATTTTAACATTTGTTCCCCCTATTATTTATTTTTATTCCATATGTTCCTCTCATCTGTTAACCAGGTGGATAAAAGGAGCATCAGACACAAGGTTTTCACAATCACACAGTCACATTGTGAAAGCTATATCATTATACAATCATCATCAAGAAACATGGCTGCTGGAACACAGCGCTACATTTTTAGGCAGTTCCCTCCAGCCTCTCTATTACATCTTGGATAACAAAGTGATATCTACTTGATGCGTAAGAATAACCTCCAGGATAACCTCTGGACTCTGTTTGGAATCTCTCAGCCATTGACACTTTGTCTCATTTCACTCTTCCCCCTTTTAGTCGAGAAGGTTTTCTCAATCCCTTGATGCTGGGCCTCAGCTCATTCTAGAATTTTTCTCAGTCCCTTGATGCTGAATCTCAGCTTATTCTGGGATTTCTGTCCCATGCTGCCAGGAAGATCCACACCCCTGGTAGTCATGTCCCACGTAGACAGGGGGAGGGTGGTGAGTCTGCTTGCTGTGTTGGCTGGAGAGAGAGGCCACATCTGAGCAACAAAAGAGGTTCTCTTGGGGGTGACTCTTAGGCTTAATTTCAAGTAGGCTTGACCTATCCCCTGTGGGGTTAAGTTTCATATGAACAAACCCCAAGACTGGGGGCTCAGCCTATAGCTTTTGTTGTCCACACTGCTTGTGAGAATATCAAGAATTCAACTTGGGGAAGTTGAGTTTTCCCCCGTTCTCACCATTCCCCGAAGGGAACTTTGCAAATACTTTTCCACTCACTGATCAAATCACTCTGGGATTCATCAGGGCATCACCTGGACAAACCAACAAACTCTCATGTCCTATACAAAGTTCCATGTACTTAAGGTGTTCAATCAACTATCTACATAAGTTATATTAGGAGATGCACTAGTTAAAGTATAGATTTGTACCAAATAAACATTTTTTGCTTTAGTCTCACACATTAGTTGAAATTTAAAAATATTAAGTACCATCTATTTTCAGCACACTGCAGTAATGACATTCTTTTGTTCTTCCTCATGCAAAAACATTTTTTAAATTTGTACATTTAGTCACTATCACTATATACTCCAGGCATTCCTAGATTACACCATCTCAATCTTTATCGTCTATCTTTCTTTGTGATTTCTTTTATGCCCCAGCCCTCCTCCCTCTATCATTCTCATATGCAGCTTCATTCAGTGTTTTAACATAATTGTATTACAGTTAGGTAATATTGTGCTGTCCATTTCTGAGTTTTTATATTCAGTCCTGTTGCACAATCTGTATCCCTTCAACTCCAATTACCCAATATCTTACCCTATTTCTATCTCCTGATGGTCTCTGTTACCAAGGAAATATTCCAAGTTTATTCACTAATGTCAGTTCATATCAGTGAGACCATACAGTATTTGTCCTTTTGTTTCTGGCTAATCACACTCAGCATAATGTCCTTAAGGTCCATTCATGTTGTTACATACTTCATAACTTTATCCTGTCTTACAGCTGCATAATATTCCATCTTATGTAAATGTCACAGTTTGTTTAGCCAACTGTCTGTTGATGGACATTTTGGCTGTTTCCATCTCTTGGTAATTGTTAATAATGCTGCTATAAACATTGGTGTGTAAATGTCCATTTGTGTCCTTGGCCTCATGTCCTTTGAGTAGAGACAGCATATAGATGGG
Source organism: Tamandua tetradactyla (assembly GCF_023851605.1). NCBI lineage: Eukaryota > Metazoa > Chordata > Mammalia > Pilosa > Myrmecophagidae > Tamandua > Tamandua tetradactyla. Next base: position 177,819,650 of record NC_135328.1, read on the forward strand.
TCCTGTTTTTTAATCCATTCTGCCAGACTATGTCTTTTGATTGGAGAGTTTAATGCATTAACATTCGGTGTTATTACTGCATGGGTAGTACTTTCTTCTACTGTTTTGCCTTCTGGATTTTACATGTCATATCTATTTTCCTTCTTTTTAACTTTACTCATAGTCTTCCTTTCTACACTCTTCTCCACACCTCTCTCTTCTGTCTTCGTATCTGTCTCTAGTGTTCCCTTTAGTATTTCTTGTAGAGCTGGTCTCTTGGTCACAAATTCTCTCAGTGATTTTTTGTCTGAAAATGTTTTAATTTCTCCCTCATTTTTGAAGGACAATTTTGCTGGATATAGAATTCTTGGTTGGCAGTTTTTCTCTTTTAATAATTTAAATATATTATCCCACTGTCTTCTCGCCTCCATGGTTTCTGCTGAGAGATCTGTGCATAGTCTTATTGGGCTTCCCTTGTATGTGATGGATTGCTTCTCTCTTGCTGCTTTCAGGATCCTCTCTTTCTGTTTGACCTCTGACATTCTGATTTTTAAATGTCTTGGAGTATGTCTATTTGGATCTATTCTCTTTGGGGTATGCTGCACTTCTTGGATCTGTAATTTTAAGTCTTTCATAAGAGTTGGAAAATTTTCAGTGATAATTTCCTCCATTAGTTTTTCTCCTCCTTTTCCCTTCTCTTCTCCTTCTGGGATACCCACAACACGTATATTCGTGCGCTTCATATTGTCTTTCAATTCCCTGAGTCCCTGCTCATATTTTTCCTTTTTTTTTTCCTATAATTTCTGTTTCTTGTCAGATTTCAGAAGTTTCTCCCTCCAGTTCAGAAATCCTATGTTCTGTCTCTCAAAATCTACCATTGTAGGTTCCCATTGTTTTTTTCATCTCTTCTACTGTCTTTCATCCCCATAAGTTCTGTGATTTGTTTTTTCAGAATTTCGATTTCCTCTTTTTGTTCTTTCCTTGCCTTCTTTATATCTTCCCTCAATTCATTGACTTGTTTTTGATGAGGTTTTCCATGTCTGTTCGTACATTCTGAATTAATTGTTTCAGCTCCTGTATGTCATTTGAATTGTTGGTTTGTTCCTTTGACTGGGCCATATCTTCAATTTTCCTAGTGTGATTTGTTATTTTTTGCTGGCATCTAGGCATTTAATTACCTTAATTAGTTTATTCTGGAGATTGCTTTCACTTCTTTTATCTAGGGTTTTCTTGCTGGATGAATTTGTTGTCTATCTGTTCTTTGACATTCCATTCAGCTTTATCTGGACCTTTAGTTTAAGTTTCGTTTAACAGAGGAGAATTTTTCAGTTCTTATTTTCTTGTTTCTTGCCCTGCTTGTGTGGTGCCTTCTCCCCATACACACTTAGGAGGGTCTACTTAGATGTTATAGACCCCAGCCAGATTTTCCCAGACCATACTGGCCTCCTATCAGGAGGAAAGAGTCACCTGCATCGGTTTTCCCCGAGGGTGAGACCCAGCAGGTTGAAAGACTTTCCTGTGAAGTCTCTGGACTCTGTTTTTCTTATCCTGCCCAGTATGTGGCGCTTGTCTGCCTGCAGGTTCCACCAGCATAAAATGATGCGGTACCTTTAACTTTGGCAGACTTTGCCTGCTGGGGGCATGGTGGAGTCAGAGGAGAGGTTGTAGGCTGGTTTTAATGGCTTCAAATTACCAAGCCCTGGTGTCTGAATTCCTTGATGGAGGGATTCCACCTGGGTGGGGCTTCAACCCTCCCCTGGGGAAGGCACAGGCTCCAGATAAGCCCCCAAAAGAGCTCACTTCTGCCTATGCCTGGGGCAGTTGCAGCCTGAAAAGTCCTGCCGCTGTATCCAGAGGCAGTCAAGCCTTGGTAGATACACAGCCACAAAAACCTCTGTTTCCTCCTTTTTTTCCCCTCTTTTTCTGTCAGTTCTGCCCCCTTGGCGCTGGGGCAAAAATGAGCAACCTCTGCTTTGATCAGGTTCACCTAAGCTGGGGGCCTATTTTTAGTAGTCAGAATTTGTTAATTTGTTCCACAATTTGCGTTTGATTGTGCCCAGTCCCTGCTGCTGGTAAAGTCCTTTCCTTTCCCCTCTGGGAAGCGGCCTGTGGGGGAGGGGTGCTGGCCGCCGCAGCTTTGGGAACTCACGGTTTTGGGGGATGCTCACAGCCAGTCCAGCTGGTCCAGACTGGGGTACGCTGTGTGTCTGGTCACTGCCGTGGCCCCAGGGGCTGTTCTGTACTGTTTCTGGTTATTTAGTAGTTGTTCTGGAGGGTGAACTAAAATGCGCATGTTGTTAAGCCACCATCTTGACCCGGAAGCCCCTCCTTTGCTTTTAATGTGACTTCTCTATAGCATTGTTTATAGGGCCAGTCTAGTGATGACAAGCTCCCTCAGTTTTTGTTTATCTGGGAATATCTAAATCTTTCCCTCTTTCCTGAAAGAGTTTTGCTGGATATAGGAGTCTTGGTTGGCAATTTTTTCAGCACTTAAAATATGTCATCCCATTACTTTCTTGCCTCTATGGCTTCTGATGTGAAATCAGCACGTAATCTTATTGAGGCTCTTTTGTATATGACACCAGGATTTTCTCTTTCTCCTTGGCATTTGATAGCTTGATTATAATGTGTATGGGTCTGTTTGAGTTTATCCTGTTTGGAGTTCATTGAGATTCTTTGATGTCTGTATTCATGTACTTGTTAAATATGGAACATTTTCAAGCCATTTCTTAAATATTCTTTCTGTCTGTTTCTCGGCTTCTTCGGTTCCCATATTGTATATATTGATATACTTGGTGTAATCCCACATGTATCTTAGGTTCTATTCATTTTTCTTCCTTATTTTTTTCTCTCTGCTCGTAACATTGCATAATTTCAATTATCTTATCTTTTAAGTTTTCTGGTTCTTTTGCCAGCTCTGGTCTGCTGTTGAACCCTCTAGGGAATTTTTATTTCTAAATAAATTTTATTTATTTTTGTTACTTTTAGCTTAATCTCCAGTATTTGTTTGGTTCTTTTTTATGATTTCTATCTGTTTATTATAATTCCCTTTTTTGTTCATCTGTTTTTTTTCCCAGATATCCTTTAGTTCTTTGTCTGTGTTTTTCTTTACCTTTTTGAGCATATTTAAGATAATTTAGAAAGAAATTTTGGCTAGTACACCCAAAAAGTGGTCTTTCTTGTTAATGGTTTCTAATACTTTCTCTTGCTCCTTTGCATGGGCCATTGTTTCCTGTTTCTTTATATGCCTGGTAATCTTTTGTTTTACATTGGACCTTTTAATATTGTAATATGTTATCTGTGGAGTTTAGTCATTGAGGTGTCTATTCCTTAAGCTTGTATCCAATTATTATGATTGATTTCCTTGGATTCTGGGAGTTAACAGAAAACAAAACACAACACAACAAAAAACCCTAAATCCCTCTGTATCCAGTTTTGCCTGTGTGAGTGCTCTCCTTTAGGGTTAAGCCTACCTAACAGTGTGTCTGAAGAAGAGCCCGAGGCAAAAGGCTAGTGTCTTCTCTGTTCTTCCTGTCATGTGTCTTGTCCTGGCCTTGTGCATACAGCCCTATGAAATCCCCTGTCTAAACAGATCTGTCATCTCCCTTCCCTCAAAGAACCGTCTCTCCCTCTGGTCCCAGGTGCTATACTGCCGATCCCAGAGTTGGTACTCCTTTGCACCAAACAGCTGCAAGTTGACTCCTCTTCTACAGCCCTCTAGCTGTCTTCTATACTGCTTACACACAGGGCTGGCTCTTGGATGTCAGGCCCACAATGAGTGTCCTGATTCAATTCCTCAGGCTGCCTAAAAATAGCTTGATACAGACACATGCACCAGAATACGTGTAAAGGGGTTACTCTGCTCCTTTCAGAGCCTGTCCCAGGGACTTTCACTGGGAGTACAGGCTGGCCCTACACGAAGCTGGCGAGGGTATTGGGTAAAGACAGCAAGTGTGCCATGAGGTTTTTCCTATTGTTTTTGAGTTGCCTTTTTCCTGATTTGTTGCTTGCTCAGTTACTGTGATCTTTAGCTTTTCTTGAACTTTGAGAAAGATGGTTCTGCCAATTTTTGCTTATTGTCTAAAACTTCTATGGGAAGTTGGAATTCTGGAGTGTCTCACTTTGCCATCTCGGTGACTGTATTGTGTTGATCACTGTAGTTTTGTAATATGTTTTAAATTCAGAAAACGTGGGTCCTCCAACTTTGTTCTTTTTCAGGATATTTTTGGCTATTCAGGACCCCTTACTCTTCCATTTGGATCTAATGATTGATTTTCCCATTTCTGTAAAGAATGCTGTTGGAATTTTGATTGGTTCCCATGCTTTTTCAGTCACCATAGCTTGTCATCATTAGATCTTTTTTGAATTATTTAATACAAATATTCTTAGAATATCATCTGCTCTTCTATTTGAGATATAGCGTTTAAAAATATGTATGTCCTGCTTCACTAGACATTTTATTCCAAGCAGCAAGTACTCATTCATATAACATAGAACTAGGTTTTTTCACTTCTAGTGTTGGTGTTTCTCATCTCTATGCCATATTCATTTGTTGGATTTCTTTTTTTCTTGACAAAAAGTTTAATATATTTTGTTTCTGAAGCCATTTTTTTGTTTTATTATGAGATAAAAGTAATGGACATCCACTTATTCATCATGCAAATTCAATTATTTTAGCATTTGATGCATCAGTTGTTTTGCTGATAATTTTCAGCGGATATGCAGACTTGAAATTTCACCTCTAACTAATTTTGTAGGCACGTCTAAAAATAAGTCTTAATCCGTCTTAGTACCATTATTACATGTAGCCAAAGTAATGATAATTTTCTACACTAATATACTAGTACTCACTCAGATTTTCCCATTTGACTTTTTTTTATGCTGGTTGTACAAATCAGGATTTTGTCAGTTATTATCAATACATTTAGTTATTCTCTCTTGCATCTTCTTCAGAATCAGAATTTGAACACGGTACTACTACTCTAAGGCCTATGATTTTCTTATATTTGGAAAGGAAAAACTGTAAAAATTAGAACTTTCTTATAATAGAGTAGACTGCTTGGGGCAATACTGAATTCTCTGTTACTGGTGTTATTTCAGTATGCTGATTGATTTTTATAGTGTCTAGTCCGTTGGACACTTTTCTTTATATTATTTGACTACTTTGTGAAATGTGATATGTTTGTTATTTTCACATTTGGTTTGTGTTGACATACTTTCTCTTGCTTTTATTCTTCCTTCAGTTGTTCCTTTTCAAAGTCCTTTATTTTTCCTCCTTTTCTTGCTCTGTATATGTTGATGTTCTATTGGCCTTTTATCTGCCCCTACCTAAGGGCATAATTAAGTTCCTCCAGTCACCTAAACCAGGAACATAGGATGCATTCTAGTTAAACTTGGAGTCATCCTAGGTACATCTTGTATCTTCTGTACCATTTAACCCTTTTTTTTCTTTTTGTTATACTCATGTATACAGTTTATTACAATGACATGCACATTAAAATCAGCCAAAGGAAGAGACACATAAAACGGAGTTCAGGAGAGTTCTGAGAGGGCAAACTACAGCTGTCCTCTCACAATATTAGAGCATGGAAAGTGTTAATTCTTCCCAGAAACTATGTAACATATACACAGAATATTGCCAACCAAGGAAGTTCACCTGATCCTTGATATCTAGAGGTTTTATGAAGGCTTGGTCACATAGGTATGATTGACAGCATGACTTACATTAGCCTCCAACCCCTCCACAGGTTGAGCTGACACCACATGTCCCCAAACCCCAAGAATAAATTATTGTTATCATAAATTACCATTTCATCACCTTTTAAAAGTTCATTTTTCTCCTTTTCCATTTCTCTGCTCTCGTTGCCAGTGCCTTATCTAAACCTCCTTACTTGTAATTTTTCATTAGCAATTATCACACTGAATTATGCTCATTAATTTACATTCATCTTTCCCAGGAGTCTAAGCTTCTGGAGGAGTGGAGTTATGTTTCATTTCATTTTATATATTTTTCTCCCAGGAAGATAGCCTGAGTGTAGTTATTGAAAGTATAGGCTGGGGGCAGGCCACGGTGGCTCAGCAGGCAAGAATGCTTACCTGTCATACCAGAGGACCCAGGTTTGGTTCCCGGTGCCTGCCCATGTAACAAAACAAAAAAAAAAAGTATAGGCTCAAACAAAACAAAACAAACAAAGCAAAATCAAATCAAAGACAAATCAAACCCAGTTATGTTCCAAAAGAACATAATTCAGGCTCTGGGCTTGAATTCTAGCTCTACTACTTCTTGTCTGTGAGAGCCTGGGCAAATTAATCCTTCTGTTTTCTCATTTGTGTAAAAACAGGGATAATATTAGTTTCTATGTTACAGGGCTGTTATGAGGATTAAATATAAACTTGGAAAAGTATGTCTGGAGTATAGTAAATGTTCAATAAATATTAATTTTTATCACCTTTCGTAATGCCTCATACTTAGTATGGACCCAGTATTCAAACATTTGAGTCAATTATTAGAGGCTAGATTGGTCAAAAGATTGGACTAGTTAAAATCTAAATGACATTACAAGTTTCCATCTAAGTTTATGTTTTATGTCATGGCCTATGGCCTGGTTGATTATAGTTACACAGCAAATATGATGCTTATCCAAAAGAACATAATTCAGTTTTAGGAACTGGCTTTGATTTGTCTGGCACTAATTTATGCCCCTGTGTATGTATGGCTAAGTACATAGAAATTCCAGTTTTTAAGCTAGGTTGCTTTTGGTCTGAATGGAAACTGCAGCTTGTATTTAATAGCAGGATGGCAAGCTCAGCGGTATTTGCTTTCATTTTAATTAGGCAGTCATCCTGAAATGTGTCTGCATTTGCTGTGTTGATCCTTAGAAAGGGTAACAACTGAGCAGACCTGTCATGTAGTTTTGTCACATGCTTTTTTAAAGCAGTTTTATTGAGATGTATTCACATACCATACAATCCATTCAAAGTGTACAGTCAGTGGCTTTTAGTGTAATCACAATCGTGCATTTATCACCACAATCAATTTTAGAAGATTTTCATTACTCTTAAAAGAAAAACTCCGTGTCCTTTAGCAGTCACCTCTCAATCCTTCTATTTTACCCCAGCCCTATATAACTACTAATCCAATTGCCTCTATATGTTTATTTATATATACATTTTATATAAATAGAATCATGCAACATGCCATGTCTGGTTTTTTTTACTTAATATAATGGTTTTTTTAATTATTGCCATTTTTTAAAATTAGAGATATAAATTTAGAGAAAAGTCACATAAAAAAATACAGTGATCCCATATACCCTCCCATTGTTGATACTTTTGCATTAGTGTGGTACCTTTATTACAGTTGATGAAAGAATATTACAGTATTACTATTAACTATAGTCCATAGTTTATGTTGTCTATTTCCCCCCATACACCACCTTATTATTAACACCTTGTAATATTGTTATACATTTGTTATAATTAATGAAAAAACATTCTTATGTTTGTACTGTTAACCACAGTTCACTGACTACAACAGGGTTCACTGTGTTAAACAGTTCCATGTTTTATCTTGTAACTTTCCTTCTAGTAACACATAACCCAAAACTTCCCCTTTAACCGTATTCACAAACATAATTTAGCACTATAATTACACTCACAGTAATGTGCTACCATCATCACCAACTGTTTCCAAACATGCACAATCACCCTAAATAGAAATTCTGCACAAATTAAATATCAGCTCTGCATTTTCTACCCATTCTGTCTTCTGGTCACTTATATTCTAGAGTCTAATTCTGTGAGTTTGCTTTTATAATTAATTCATATCAGTGAGATCATATAATATTTGTCCTTTTGTATCTGACTTATTTCACTCAACATAATATCCTCAAGGTTAATTTATAGTCATATGCATCAAGACTTCATCCCTTCTTACAGTTAAATAATATTCCCTTGTGTGTATATACCACATTTTGTTTACCCATTCATTAATTGATGGACATTTGGGTTGTTTCCATCTTTTGGCAATTGTGATAATGTCATTTTGGATATTGGTGGGCAAATGTCTGTTCACATCCCTGCTTTCAGTTCTTCTGGGTATCTATCTAGTATTGGGTTTGCTGGAGCATAAGGCAATTCTATAATTAGCTGTCTTAGGAATCAGCTTTCTTAGGAATTGCCAGACTGTTTCCACAGTAGCTGCTGCACCATTTTATTTTCCCACCAAGAATAGAATATTACTGTTTCTCCACATCCTTTCCAATACTTGTAGTTTTCTTTCTTTTTTTTCCTTCTTATTAGTGGCCATTCTAGTATGTGTGAAATGATATGTCATTGTGGTTTTCATTTGTATTTCCCTAATAGCTAGTGATGTTGAACATCTTTTCACGTGTTTTTAGCCATTTGTATTTCCTCTTTGGAAAAATGTCTATTCAGGTTTTTTCGCCCATTTTTTAATTGGGTTGTTTGTCCTTTTCTTGTTGAGTTGTAGGATTTCTTTATATATTCTGGATATTAAACCCTTTTTGAATATTTGGTTTCCAGATATGTTCTCCCACTAAGTTGTCTTTTCATATTCTTGACAAAGTCTTTTGAAGCATAATAGTTTTTAATTTTGAAGAGGTCCCATTTATCTGTTTTTTTTCTTTCATTGCTACATATCCATTCTGAATCCAATCCTTGTTTGATTTTGGATTATTTAGGGACTTTTTATGAATATAGAAAGAAAACAAAATAATGGCACTAGGATAGTATGTTTGTGTTTTTTCCCTACTCTTTATAACCATGGTATAAAAGTCCACTGAATTCTCAGAAATTCTTTTTACTCACTTTATGAGACTTTATTACCAACTTTGTGCATACATGAGTCCTTATTTGGATGGACAGTAAAAATATTTGGTTGTTGGCTGACAGCCATATCCTGCTACCCTTTGGTTAATAGCTGTTCAGTGCATTGTAGGAGCTTATTTGCCTCTACATTTTGTGAAGTTTCATCTACTTTGTTTATCCTGTGAAATGAAGAGAATAAGGAATAGCAAATACTATACATTAGAATGAAAAAAAAAGGAAATGATTAGGATTTGTCGTATCTTTTCTGTCAGCTTGGCACATCCATTCTTTAGAAAATCTTTTTAAATTAAAGCCACTTTTTATGGCTATAGAATGCATATTGAATGAGGAGTTTTTGCTCTATTGCTCTAGAGGCCAAGGGCGCTATCATCTATCCATTCTTTAGTCTCTGCTGGTGGGGGAGGGTGGGGAATAGTAGTAATTTTTTATGACGCTAATATGAAAATAGTTCATGGAAATTTAGCTGTGTTTCTAGAGGAGACACAGGTCGTTGGACTTGGAACCACTGGATATGAATCCTGAGTCTGTCACTAGTTGTGTGAGTTTGGGCAGTCATTTAATCTCTCAGAGTGTAAGTTTCTTTTCTTTTTTAAATTGGAGGTGATAATACCCACCTTGTAGAATTCCACGAAGATCAGAGATAACATATATAAAACTCTTGGTAGGGTGCATAGCCCAAAGTAAATGGTGGCTGCAGTTATTATTTCGAATGATTTCATATAGGTATGTGGTCTAATTGGGACTGCTAAAAAAGTTTCTTTGATTCTTTGGAAACTCATTTGTAGAATTCCTACTTTGGAAAGATAAAATGTAAAATAATGGGTTAAGATGTTTAGGTTTATAACTTTTTTAGTGGTTGCTTTTCAAATTTTCCTTGTTACTTTACCCCAAGTGTTTAATTTAAAATTGTACATTCATTGTGAAAAACAAATTACCCTCAATATGAATGAAAATTAACGTTTGAGAAAACAAACCTACTTATGTAGACTAGAAAGAAAAAGTTTCTGTTTATAAACTTGGAGGTTTATAAATATTGAAGTTGAGAACTTATTTAAAAATTATTTGTATCTTTATAAGCCACATAATTTTGGCATTTTTGAAGCACTGATAAAAGCTATCTCCAGGTTTAAGAACAAAAATGATTATGTTTTTCTAACTGTGTTTTACAAAAGGGAATTACTGGCATTTAGGGTTGGAAAATTCTTTGTTGTGCAGAACTGTTCTGTGCATTGTAGAACATTTAGCTTCCCTGGCCTGTGCCCACTAAAATGTTGGTAGTGCTCACCCCACACCCCCACCCTCCCACTTGCCGTTATGACAATAACTCTCCTCTCATAAGATCCCCCCTTCTCTCACTAAATTTTCACATTCTAGTGGTTGAGAAACACTGGGATTGTAGCTGAAATATTTTCAGTGGGGCAGACCACTGTATCAGCAATTTTCATTGAAGAATTACAAAAGTTTACAAGCTTGCAATTAATTATTCTTACTTGATGAACAAAGTGCAGACTCTTAAATCAGGTAGCTTCTTTAGATCTAAACCTGTGTTTTTTTCGATCATATCTTTCTAGTGAACATGAGTGTAACATTAGTTGCCTGTTCTCTCAAAATTTATACTTTAAGGGACACTATTTTTATTAAAAGGTAGTTTGTTTGTTTTTTAAGACAATATTCCCTAAGTAAGACCAAGAGAAGTAACCCAGAGGCTGAAAACATGAGATCTCACGCATTTCAAATAGTGTATTAGGATAAATTATTATCAAAAATGGGCTTTTAAAATTGCTTTCAGGTAAAAAAGAAAAGTAGGTTGTGGTCTTGGAGTCCTCAGATACATCTTGCTCCCTTCCATGGCTAATTAAAACTTGTCAGTTTAAATTGAAAGCCACTTATAGCTTGGTGGTTTTACTTTAAAATGTGATCATTTAGTATGCTGGCCAAAGAAGCAGAAGTCATGATTTGGAAGTTTTCCCTAGCTGAGCATCTCTCCAAAATGGATTTAATAAAGTTCCTACTCTCATGAAAGAGATTGCACTTTTTACTACTCATCTCAGTTGTCTAGTAATTAAAATTAATTTAGCACGTAATAGGGACTCCATGACTAAATATTAGTGTTCATTATGAGCTCTTTTATTTTTTATTTTTTGATTATCATTCCAAACATGTATAACCAATGAACACGACCGATGTTTCTTTATTTGTATTCACTTCAGTAACTTGAATCCACAGATATAAGCAGAAAGTTACAAGTAAACACACGTTATACATGCAGATTTCTTTCCACAAAGGTCACATGTGCAGGTACAAGTATTAGAAGCATGCGTCTAGAATCATGGCCAAACTTTAAAATGCAGAAATGTAAAATTACATTTTTTTATTGTAAAATTACATTTTGAAATATGAAGAGATGATCTACACACTTCAAAACTCAAATATTGCTTATACCAGAGATGTATGACAGCTGCAGGATTCAAGTGGAAAGCAATAAGATCTCAAGAAATTAATACTGGTCAAAGAGGACGAGAATATTTTTTACATTTCACTGAAAAAACATTGTCTACTACGAAATCTAGCAGGAAATTAGGGAAAAAATTACAAAATCTAAAGCCAGTTACTTAATATTTCTTAGTATCTAAACAATAGCATGACGTTAAAAGAAAACTGCACCTGCATGTTAATTGCCAATCTCACATTAATGAAGTTCTCCAAAAATGAAATGCTACTAAACAACTTCAAACTCCAAATAAAAAGTCTACAAGGCTGAGATTAAAATGTAGAATGTTTCAGATGAAAGTAATAATAAAGATACAATTGGTTTTGTTCTTTATTGAATGGAATCCCAAGATGTTGACATTTCTTTGATGCCTGGAAATACTAAATTTAATTTCTCTGAATGTTTCTACATCTTTTTCTTAGCAAGTTATCTTAAGTAGCTTACGGAGTCAGTGTCCACAAAGTACTTCTGTCTGTTGCCATTCTGATAAAACAAAAACTATTCTTGACCAACGTAACAGTATATGCATTTTTGCTGTAACACTTAAACACATGAATAGACATCTATTATTGTTTCCACTAAAATAAAAGAGAACAATATTTTTTCCTATCAGTACTGTATTTTAAATAGGTTAACATTAAAAGCAAAAAACCATTATTTTCTTTTGAAATCCTTAAGTTTCTTGAATATCTGAAGCTTACTTCTTCTTCCTGCATTCTTCTGCCAATTTATTCGGAAATTTCTTCAATTTCTGCCAATGTGGAAGGCTGCTGTAATGAGTATTCTTTGCAACTTCTTCATTTGTATAAAAGAGTGAATACAGTTTACAGTAAAACTTTGTTTTAGGTATCACACAATCTTAATACCAACGGGGATGTTGCATTGATATGGTCCAATTCTATACTCATCTGGAATTGCATAGTCCTCCTATACAATTCGGATATTTGCATTTTCACTTGTATCTTTGTTGGGATCATCAGCACTCTCATTAGATTCAGCACCTGGTTCTGTATTTTCCTCATTTTTAGTTCCATTTTCCAGTGCTGCTTGGTTTTCTTGATCAAGTTCCTCCATCTTGTCCAGCTTTTTAAGCTTTTCCTTCACTGCAGCTGAAGGCTCCTTTTTCCCATCAGAAGCCACATCACCGAAATTTGCAAGATCCGTCTCATCTCCCGCAGAACTTCCACTTTCTAGCAGTGCTGCTGCTGCTTCTTCATTTACAAGTAGCTCATTTTAAGATTCAAGAAGCATGTTAGGTCCTCTAGACCAAAAGGGGAAAGAGTGAAATGAGACAAAGTGTCAATGGCTGAGAGATTCCAAACAGAGTCAAGAGGTTATCCTGGAGGTTATTCTTATGCATTAAGTAGATATCGCATTGTTATCTAAGAGGAAATGGAGAGGCTGGAGGAAACTGCCTGAAAATGTAGAGCTGTGTTCCAGTAACCATGTTTCTTGATGATGATTGTATAATGGTGTAGCTTTTACAGTGACTGTATGATTGTGAAAAACTTGTGTCTTATGCTCCTTTTATCTGCCTTGTCAACAGATGAGTAGAACATATGGAATAAAAATAAATAATAGGGGGAACAAATGTTAAATTTAGTTTGAAGTGCTAGTGATCAAGGAAAGGGAGGAGTAAGGGGTATGGTGTGTATGGTTTTTTTTTCCTGTTTTTGTTTTATTTTTCTGTTGTCTTTTTGTTTCTTTTTCTGAATTGATGCAAATGTTCTAAGAAATGATCAGGATGATGAATCTGCAGCTATATGATGATATTGTGAATTACTGATTATATATGTAGAATGGAATGATCACATTGGGAATGTTTCTTTCTGTAATTTTTTTAATTAATAAAAAAATTAAAAAAAAGAAGCATGTTAGGTTCTTGTTCTGTCTGGTTAACTTTTATGTCTTTTCCTCCATCTTCACCTGACTTTGCTTCTTGTTCTTTTCTTTTTTTTTAAATTTTCTTTATTAAACATACCAACATACAAACACAAATATTCTTACCATATGGTCATTCCATCCTTGATATATAATCTGTAACTCATAATATCATCACATAGTTGCATATTCAATCATCATCATTTCTTAGAACATCTGCATCAATCCAGAAAAGAAATAAAAAGAGAACAGAAAAAAATTCATACATATTATACCCTTTACCCCTCCCTTTCACAGATCACTAGCATTTCAGTCTGCTAAATTTATTTTAACATTTGTTCCCCCTATTATTTATTTATTTATTTATTTATTTATTGCATGGGCAGGCACTGGGAATCGAACCTGGGTCTCTGGCATGGCAGGCGAGAATATTTATTTATTTTTATCCATATGTTTTACTCTTCTGTCGATAAGGTAGATAAAAGGAGCATAAGACACAATGTTTTCGCAATCACACAGTCACATTGTGAAAGCTTTATCATTATACAATCATCTTCAAGAAACATGGCTACTGGAACACAACTCTACATTTTCAGGCAGTTCCCTCCAGCCTTTCCATTATACCTTAACTAACAAGGTGATATCTATTTAAAGCGTAAGAATAACCTCCAGGAAAACCTCTTGACTCTGTTTGGAATCTCTCAGCCATTGACGCTTTGTCTCATTTCACTCTTTCCTCTTTTGGTCTAAAAGGTTTTCTCAATCCCTTGATACTGAGTCTCAGCTCATTCTAGGATTTCTGTCCCATGTTGCCAGAAAGGTCCACAGTCCTGGGAATCATGTCCCATATATAGAGGGGGAGGGCAGTGAATTTGCTTGTCATCTTGGCTGAGAGAGAGAGGCCACATCTGAGCAACAAAAGAGTCTCTCCTGGGGGTGACTCTTAGGCCTAATTTTAAGTAGGCCTGGCTTTTCCTTTGCAGGTTTAAGTTTCATATGAACAAACCCTAAGATTAGAGGCTCAGCCTATCGCTTTGGTTCTCCCCACTGCTTGTGAGAATATCAAGAACTCTCCACTTGGGGAAGTTGAATTTTCCCCCTTTCTCACCAGTCCCCCAGGGGACTTTGCAAATACTTTTTTATTCACTGTTCAAATTACTCTGGGATTTTTCAGGGCATCACTTTGGACACACCTACAAAATCTCATGCCTTATTCAAGGGTCCATGTACTATGGTGTTCAATTAAGTTGTCCACATAAGTTATATTAGGAAATGCACTAGTCAAAATATAAATTTTGTACCAAATAAACATTTTTTGCTTTAGTCTCACTCATAAGTTAAAGTTTTAAAATATGAATTACCATCTATTGTCAACACCCTGCAGAATTGACATTCCTTTGTTCTTCCTCATGCAAAAACGTTTTTGAATTTGTACATTTAGTCACTATCATTATGCACTCTAGGCATTCCGAGATTTTACCATCTCAGTCCTTATTGTCTGTCTTTCCTTCTGATTTCATTTATGTCCCCAGGCCTCCTCCCTCTATCATTCTCACATTCAGCTTCATTCAGTGTTCTGACATTATTGTATTACAGTTCGATAGTATTGTGCTATCTATTTCTGAATTTTTACAATCAGTCCTGTTGCACAATCTGTATCCCTTCAGCTCCAATTACCTAATATCTACCATATTTCTGTCTCCTGATGATCTCCATTACCAACTGAAATTCTCCAAGTGCATCTACTAATGTCAGTTCATATCAATGAGACCATACAGTATTTGTCCTTTTGTTTCTGGTTAATCTCATTCAGTATAATGTCCTTAAGGTCCATCCATGTTGTTACATACTTCATAACTTTATTCTGTCTTACAGCTGCATAATATTCCATCATATGTATATACCACAGCTTGCTTAGCTACTCTTCTGTTGATGGACATTTTGGCTGTTTCCATCTCTTGGCAATTGTAAATAATGCTACTATAAACATTGGTGTGTAAATGTCCATTTGTGTCCTTGCCCTCATGTCCTAGCATGAGGTATTGCCAGGTCGTTTGGTGATTCTATACTTAGCTTCCTGAGGAACCACCAAACTGCCTTCCACAGTGGTACCATTTTATGTTCCCACCAACAGAGGATAAGTATGCCTCTTTCTCCACATCCTCTCCAGCACTTGTCATTTTCTGTTTTATTGATAATGGCCATTCTGGTGGGTTTCCCTAATAGCCGGGGATGTCGAGCATTTTCTTATGTGCCTTTTGGCTATTTGTATTTCCTCTTCTGAGAAATGTCTATTCATGTCTTTTGTCCATTTTGTAATTGGGTTGTTTGTCTTTTTGTTGTTGAGCTGCACAATCTCTTTATATATTCTGGATCCTAGACCTTTATTTGATACATCATTTCCAAATATTGTCTCTCATTGTGTAGGCTATGTTTTTACTTTCTTGATGAAGTCCTTTGATGCACAAAAGTGTTTAATTTAAAAAAAATTTTTATTAATAGAACCAATCAACATACAATATGAACGTTCTTTTTTTAATCATGTGGTTCTATATTAATCATCATGATCATTTCTTAGAACATTTGCATCAGTTCAGAAAAAGAAATAAAAAGAAAACAGAAAAAAATTCATACATACCATACCCATTACCCCTCCCTTTCATTGATCACTAGCATTTCAATCTACTAAATTTAACACTTGTTCCCCCTATTATTTATTTATTTTTAATCCATATGTTTTACTCTTCTGTCCATAAGGTAGATAAAAGAAGCATCAGACACAAGGTTTTCACAATCACAGAGTCACATTGAGAAAGCTATATCATTATACAATCATTTTCAAGAAACATGGCTACTGGAACGCGGCTCTACATTTTCAGGCAGTTCCCTCCAGCCTCTCTATTATGCCTTAACTGAGAAGGTGATATCTGTTTAACGCATAAGAATAACCTCCAGGATAACCTCTTGACTCTGTTTGGAATCTCTCAGCCATTGCACTTTGTCTCATTTCTCTCTTCCCCCTTTCAGTTGAGAAGGTTTTCTCAATAAAAATGTTTAATTTTGAGTAGTTCCCATTTATTTCTTGTGTAATTGCTCTTGCTTTATTTCTTCAATGCTCATGCTTTGGGTGTAAGGTCTAGGAAACCGCCTCCTATTATAAGATTTATAATATATTTCCCTACATTTTCTTCTAACAGTTTTATGGTCTTAGATCTAATGTTTATGTCTTTGATTCATTTTGAGTTAATTTTTGTATGGGGTGTGAGATATGGATCCTCTTTCATTCTTTTGCATGTGTTCTCTAGGCACCATTTATTGAAGAGACTGTTCTGTCCCAGGTGAGTTGGCTTGACTGCCTTATCAAAGATCAGTTGTCCATAGATGAGAGGGTCTATATATGAATGCTCTATTTGATTCGATTAGATTCCACTGGTCTGTATATCTTTCTTTATGCCAGTATCATGCTGTTTTGACCACTGTAGCTTTGTAATATGCCTTAAAGTCAGGTAACGAGAGACCTCCAACTTCAATTTTCTACTTTTAGCTATTTGGGGCACCCTGCCCTTCAGATAAATTTGGTTATTGGTTTTTCTATTTCTGAAATGTAAGTTTTTGTGGTTTTAATTGGTATTGCATTGAATCTGTAAGTCAATTTAGGTAGAATTGACATCTTAACTATATTTAGTCTTCCAATCTATGAACACAGTATGCCCTTCCATTTATATAGGTCATCTGTGATTTCTTTTAACAATTCCTTGTAGTTTTCTTTGTATAGGTCTTTTGTCTCTTTAGTTAAATTTACTCCTAAATATTTTATTCTTTTGGTTCCAAGTGTAAATGGAAATTTTTTCTTGATTTCCCCCTCAGATTGTTCATTACTAGTGTATAGAAACACTGCAGATTTTTGAGTGTTCGTCTTGTAACCTGCCACTTTGCTGTACTCATTTATTAGCTCTAGTCGTTTTGCTGTGGATTTTCTGGGTTTTGACATATAGTATCATATCATCTGCAAACAGAGTTTTACTTCTTCTTTTCCAATTTTGATGCCTTATATTTCTTTTTCTTGTGTAATTGCTCTTGCTAGAACTTCCAAAACAATGTTGAATAACAGTGGTGATAGTGGACATCCTTGCCTTGTTTCTAATCTTAGGGGGAAAGTTTTCAATTATTCCCCATTGAGGATGATGTTAGGTGTGGGTTTTTCATATATCCCCTTTATCATGTTGAGGAAGTTCCCTTCTATTCCTATCCTTTGATGTGTTTTGAATAAGAAAGGATGTTGAATTTTGTCAAATGCCTTTTCTGCCTCAATCGAGATGACCATGTGGTTTTTCTGCTTTGATTTGTTGATATGTTGTATTACATTAATTGATTTTCTTATGTTGAACCATCCTTGCATACCTGGGATGAATCCTACTTGGTCATGGTGTATAATTCTTTTAATATGCTGCTGGATTTGATTTCCAAGAATTTTGTTGAGGATTTTTGCATCTATATTCGTGAGAGATTGATCTGTAATTTTCTTTTCTTGTAATATCTTTGTTTGACTTTGGTATGAGGGTGATGTTGGCTTCATAGAATGAGTTAGGTAGCTTTCCCTCCCCTTCAGTTTTTTTGAAGAGATTGAACAGGATTGGTACTAATTATTTCTTGAATGTTTTGTAGAATTCACATGTGAAGCCATATGGTCCTGGAATTTTCTTTTTGAAGAGCTTCTTAACGGCTGATTCAGTTTCTTTACTTGTGATTGGTTTGTTGAGGTCATCTGTTTCTTCTTGAGTCAGTGTTGGTTGTTCATGCCTTTCTAGGCAGTTGTCAATTTCATCTGCATTGTTGAGTTTATTAACATAAAGTTGTTCATAGTATGCTCTCATTACTTCCTTTATTTCTGCAGGGTTAGTGGTTATGTCTCCTCTTCCATTTCTGATTTTATTTATTTGCATCCTCTCTCTTCTTCTTTCTGTCAACCTCACTAAGGGTCCATCAATCTTACTGATTTTCTCATAGAACCAAGTTGTGGTTTTGTTGGTTTTCTCAATTGTTTTCATGTTCTCAATTTCATTTCTTTCTGCTCTAATCTTCATTATTTCTTTCCTTTTGCTTGCTTTGGTGTTAATTTGCTGTTCTTTCTCTAGTTCTTCCAAGTGGACAGTTAATTTCTCGATTTTTGCTCTTTTTTCTTTTTTGATATAGGCATTTAGGGCAATAAATTTCCGTCCTAGCACTGCCTTTGCTGCATCCCGTAAATTTTGATATGTTGTGTTCTTATTTGCCTTGAGATAGTTATTGATTTTTCTTGTAATTTCTTCCTTGACCCACTGACTGTTTAACAGTGTGTTGTTGAGCCTCCATGTATGTGTGAATTTTCTGGCACTCTGCTTATGATTGATTTCCAACTTCATTCCTTTATGATTTGAGAAAGTGTTTTGTATGATTTCAATCTTTTTAAATTTATTGAGACTTGCTTTGTTACCCAGCATATGTTCTATCCTGGAAAATGATCCATAAACACTTGAGAAAAAAGTGTATCCTCTGTTGTGGGGTGTAATATTCTATAAATTCAAATTCTCTGTTTCTTTATTGACCCTCTGTCTAGATGTTCTGTCCATTGATGAGAGTGGGGAATTGAAATCTCCAGCTATTATGGAGGATGTGTCTATTTCTCTTTTCACTGTTTTTAGTATTTGCCTCATGTATTTTGGAGCATTCTGGCTTGGTGCATAAATATTTATGATTGTTATGTCTTCTTGTTGAATCGTTCCTTTTATTAATACGTAGTGTACTTTTTGTCTCTTTTAACTGTTTTACATTTGAAATCTAATTTGTTGGATTTAGTATAGCTACTCCTGCTCTTTTCTGATTGTTATTCGCATGAAATATCTTTTCCCAACTTTTCACTTTCAACCTGTGTTTATCCTTGGGACTAAGATGTGTTTTCCTGTAGACAGCATATAGATGGGTCCTGTTTTTTAATCCATTCTGGCAGTCTGTCTTTTGATTGGGGAGTTTAATCCATTAACAGTTAGTATTATTACTGTACTGGCAGTATTTTCTTCTACCATTTTGTCTTTGGATTTTATATATGATATCTAATTTTCCTTCCTTTTACCTCTTATTTCTACACTCTTCTTCACACCTCTCTCTGCTGTCTTTTCGTATCTGCCTCTAGTGCTCTTAGTATTTCTTGCAGAACTGGTCTCTTGGTCACAAATTCTCTCAGTGATTTTTTTGTCTGAAAATGTTTTAATTTCCCCCTTATTTGTGAAAGTCAATTTTGCTGGATATAGAATTCTTGGTTGGCAGTTTTTCTCTTTTAGTAACTTAAATATATCATCCCACTGTCTTCTCGCCTCCATGGTTTCTGCTGAGAAATCTACGCATAATTTTATTGGGCTTCCCTTGTATGTGACAGATTGCTTATCTCTTACTGCTTTCAAGATTCTCTCTTTCTCTTTGAAATATGACATTCTAATTAGTAAGTGTCTTGGAGTATGTCTATTTGGATCTATTCTGTTTGGGGTATGCTGCACTTCTTGATCTGTAATTTTTTTTTTTTTTAAACATTTTCTTATTTTATTATATTTTGTTTGTTTGTTTGTTTTTTACATGGGCTGGGGCCGGGAATCGAACCGGGGTCCTCCGGCATGGCAGGCAAGCACTCTTGCCCGCTGAGCCACCGCGGCCCGCCCCTTGATCTGTAATTTTAAGTCTTTCATGAGAGTTGGGAAATTTTCAATGATAACTTTCTCTATTAGTTTTTCTCCTCCTTTTCCTTTCTCTTCTCCTTCTGGGACACCCACAACATGAATATTCAAGTGCTTCATGTTGTCATTCACTTCACTCGGTCCCTGCTCATATTTTCCCATTCTTTTTCCTTTATTTTCTTTTGTTTGTCGTATTTCAGATGTCTCATCCTCCTGTTCACTAATCCTATGTTCTGCCTCTTGAAATGTGATATTGTAGGTTTCCATTGTTTTTTTCATCTCTTTTACTGTGCCTTTCATTCCCATAAATTCTGTGATTTGTTTTTTTTTCAGAGTTTCAATTTCTTCTTTTTGTTCATACCTTGTCTTCTTTATATCCTCCCTCAATTCACTGATTTGTTTTTTGATGAGTGTGATAGTTTGAAGGGATGTATGTCCCCTAGAAAGGCCATGTTTCAATCTAAATCCCATGTCGTAAAGGCAGAATGGTCCCTGTTCAGTGCTGTGTGTTTGAAGCTGTGGTTGGATTGTCTCCCTGGAGATGTGATTTAATCAAGAATGGTTGTTGGGCTGATTGGGTGACGACATGTCTCCACCCATTTGGGTGGGTCTTGATGGGTTCCTGGAGTCCTATAAAAGAGGAAACATTTTGGAGAATGAAAGAGATTCAGGGAGAGCAAAGGAGAATGGCATAACCACAAGAAACAGAGAGCCCGCAAGCCAGTGACCTTTGAAGATGAAGAAGGAAAATGCTTCCTGGGGAGCTTCATGAAACAGGAAGCCAGGAGAGAAAGTAGCAGGTGACGCCTTGCTCGCCATGTGCTCTTCCACTGAGAGAGAGAAACTGTGGCTATTTTCACCATGTGCCTTTCCAGATGAGAGAGAAACCCTGGAAATTATCAGCCTTCTTGAATCAAGGTATCTTTCACTGGATGCCTTTGATTGGGCATTTCTATAGACTTGTTTGAATTGGACATTTTCTCGGCCTTAGGACTGTAAACTAGCAACTTATTAAATTCTCCTTTTAAAAAGCCATTCCATTTCTGGTATATTGCATTCCAGCAGCTATCAAACTAGAACAATGAGGTTTTCCATGTCTTTCAAACATGCTGAATTTATTGTTTAAGCTCCTGTATCGCATTTGAGTTGTTGGTTTATTCTTTTGACTGGGCTATATCTTCAATTTTCTTAGTTTCATTTATTATTTTTATTATTTATCTAGGCATTTAATTACCTTAATTAGTTTATTCTGGAGATTATTTTCACTTTTTTTCACCAGGGATTTTCTTGCTGGATGACTGTTGTCTATCTGTTCTTTGATATGCAGTTCAGCTTATTCTGGACCTCAAGCTTAGGTTTTGTTTAACAAATCAGAGTTTTTCAGTTCTTGTTTTCTTGTTTCTTGCCCTGCCTGTATGGTGCCTTCCCCTCCACACCCCCTTAGGAGGATCTACTTAGGTATTATAGACCCCAGCCAAATTTTCTCAGACCAGACTGGCCTCCTGTCAGAAGGAAAGAGTCACCTGCGTCAGTTCTCCCTGAGGGTGAGACCCAGCAGATTGAAAAGCTTTCCTATGAAGCCTCTGGACTCTGTGTTTTTCTTATCCTGCCCAGTATGTGGCACTTGTCTGCCTGCGGGTCCCACCAGCATAAGGTGTGTAGTACCTTTAACTTCAGCAGACTCTCCCTGCTGAGGGTGAGGTGGAGACGGAGGAGAGGTTGTAGGCTGGCTTTAATTGTTTCACTTTTGCAGACCCGGGGGTCTGAATTCCTTGAGGGAGGGAATCTACCTGAGCTGGGCCCCACCCCTCTCCTGGAGAAGGCACAGGCTCCTGACAAACACTCAAACAAGCTTAATTCTGCCTATGCCTGGGGGCAGTTGGAGCCTGAGAAGCCTTGCAGCTGAATCCAAAGAGTAGTCAAGCTAAAGAAACACAGCCATAAAAAAGAAGGAAAATCCTTTTCAGAGCAGGACCCCTGTTCCTTGGGTTTACCAATCAAGAGATTAAGTTGGCATGTTGCTCTGTGTATCTCCAGGTTCTATGTTCCCCCTCCTTTCCTTTAGGGCCCAGACCCTTTCAAGTATTATCTGCTATCCGATCCAAGAATAAATGTCTGTTTTTGTTTTTTTTTTCTTTTTTCTTGCCCCCTCTGTGCTAGGGCTAAAACCAGCAACCTCAGCTTTTACTCAAGATTCAACTGAGCTGGGGGCCTATTTTTAGTAGTCGGAAATTTGTTAATTAATTCCGCTATTGGAGCTTGGTTGTGCTCAGCCCCTGCTGTTGGTAGAGTCTCTCTCCTTTCCCCTCTGGGAAGCAGCCTGTGGGGGAGGGGCACATGGTTTGGGGAACTCACGGTTTTGGGTGGGCTCGCAGCTGGTCCAGTTTGTCCAGATTGGGGTACACTGTTTGTCTAGTCACTGATGTGGCCCCAGCAGTTGTTCTGTACTGTTCCTGGCTATTTACTAGCTGCTCTTGAGGACGAACTAAATCCTACACCTCACTAAGCCGCCATCTTGCCTCTTCTTGTTCTTTACCTTCACCTATACTTTCAGTCTTCTGGGAACCATCAGTTTTGGATTTCTTAATCACTTGGATATTCTTTGCCATCTGGATAATAAAATCTTTTTTGAATTTGTCTTTTTTCAGTAAATCAGTGCATCTGTTGGGAATCCTCAGTACCAGTTTTTTATATTTCTCAGACATATCAGCCTTCACACATCTTCCCTGAAACCGAGGGGCCTTTTTCAAACAATAATCAACCATTGCCATTTAATCTTCTCTAGTCTCCATCTCAATAAAGCTTGACTTTTCATCTTCATTAAGTATATAATTCATTATTTTCCTATAGGGCTCAGCAAGTTTGAGGATAGCACTGTCAGAATAGCCAGAATGGGGTAAATTGCTGAGATGTATCATACATCCAATCACCTGCTTTCGATCAAATTTCTGATCTGGCTTCCCTTCAGGTTTCTTATTCTCTTATACTTCAGGACAAATGTACTCTCGCTGGTTTGCCAAATACTAGTGCTGGTGTGGTTGTGTAGTAATCATCAGCAGCCTGAGCATCTTCTGTGGTTACCATTTCAATAAATGCCTCATTAATCTTATCTAGAATGAGATGATTTGAAATAACTCTAAATGGTTCCACCAGCTATAACAGTTGGTACCTCAGGTTTTTCCCTCATTGAAAATCCATGATGTGAACAACTCTGCTAGTTTCCCCTCTGCCTTTTTGCATGTGTCTTGGACCTTGCAGGTTTCCATTCCCAGCACCCAAATTTCCTCTTGGTCCAACTGCTGGTCCCCAAAGATGAAATGAGGGAGGTGGAGGTCCCAGAGTGTGTGGTGCTGGGTTTGTAGACTGCTACAACATGAATGGATCCCCCATTGTGTGTCCTGTATCATTGTCAGGATTCCATTCTGGGTAGATTTCAAGAAGAAGCTGGCATTGACAATTGTGACTTGCTCCTTGATATGTTGGCTATACTGCTCAACTGCCTGAAGAGGCTGGTTGGGCCACCACTGAGCTCCAATCAGGCTTCTCACATAGGCAGCTCAGGGGGAGGCAATGCGGGCAAGCAGGAGCAAGTAAGAAAGGCGCGCCTCCAGCCACCCATGGTCCCAGTCGATGTTAGTGCCCCATCCTGGCAGGTGTGGAAAGCCCCCAGTCAACCTACCCTACTCTTACCTGATTTATGCCAACCTTAGGGAGAGGAAGAGGGAAAAGGCACCTCACTCCCTCTTTTAGATTTTAAGTTTGTAGATTCAAATATTAGATTACCTAAGAACTTCTTCAATGCTTTTGATTTTTTAACCTAATATTTAGATACTCCTAAGACTGAAAAATGTAGTAGAATTGTAGACTGAAAGTTTGAGAATTTAGAGGCTTGGCTTATACATTGGAATGGTACTTATTTGCCAAATTGTTTTCAGTTTTCTTGGCCTGAGGCATACTGCATAGCTGTCATGTAGGCATTAGACATTTTTTAAAAAATATTTTTATTATAAACAACAAATATGCAAACATTGTTGACATAGATTCTATATATGGTGTATAATCATTTTGATGATCAATATAATCACAAATTTGTATATTCCTCACTATAATCATTTATTTTAACATTTACATCACTCCAGCAAAAGAAAGAAAAAACTCATACATGCCATACCCCTATTTTTACCCCTCTCTCTCATTGACCACTAGTATTTTAATCTACTCTATTTATTTTAACATTTGTTCCACCTGTTCTTTATTTTCTATCCATATTTTTTACTCATCTGTCCATGCTGTAGATAAAAGGATCATCAGACATAAGGTTTTCACAAACACACAGTCACATTGTGAAAGCTTTATCATTATACAATTATGTTCAAGAAACATGGCTACTGTAACACAGCTCTACATTTTCAGGCAGTTGCCTCCAGCCTCTCCATTACACCTTAACTAAAAAGGTGATATCTATATAATGCGTAAAAATAACCTCCAGGATACCTCTCGACTCTGGACTCTCTCAGCCATTGACACTTTATTTTGTCTCATGAGTTGCATTTCTTTAATGGCTAATGATGTTGAACATCTTTTCATATATTTATTGGCCATTTGTATATCTTCTTTGGAGAAATGTCTATTCAAATTTTTGGCCCAGTTTATAACTGAGTTATTTTCTTTTTATTGAGTTATAGGAGTTCTTTATATATACTAGATATTAAACACTTATCAGATATATGATTTCTAAATATTTTCTCCCATTCTGTAGATATCTTTTTACTTTCTTGATAATGTATTTTCATTTACTAAAGTTTTTATTTTGAAATCCTATGATCAGTTTTTCTTTTTTGCTCATGCTATTGGTGTAAAACTTAAGAATGCATTGCCTACTACAAGGTCCTGAGATATTTGCCCAGGTTTCTTCTAAGAGTTTTACAGTATTAACTGTTATGTTTAAGTCATTGATTCATTTTAACTTAATTTTTGCTAATAGGGTGAGAGAAAGGGGGTCCACTTTCATTCTTTTGCATGGCATAAACAGTTTTCCCAGCACTAATTGTTGAAGAAACTATTCTTTCCCATTTGGTGGACTAGGCATCCCAATCAAAAATCAATTGGCCATAGAAGTGTGGATTTATTTCTGATCTCTCAATTGTATCTATTGGTCTGTATGTCTATTTTTATACCAGTGCCATGCTATTTTAGTTAATGTTGCTTTGCAGTAAGTTTTGAAATCAGAAAATGTGAGTCCTCCAACTTTGTTCTTCTTTTTTGAGATGATGTTAACTATTTGGGGACCCTTGCAATTCCGTATGAGTTTGAGGATCAGCTTTTCAATTTCTACAAAAAAACTTCTGGAATTTTGATAGGGATTGTATTGAATTTGTATATCACTTTAGGTAATTTTGACATAATAAGAATATTAAGTCTTCTAATTCATGAATATAGACTATCTTTCCATTTACTTACGTTCTTTAATTTTTTTCAGCAATGTTTTGTAATTTTCAGTGTGTGAGTCTTTTACATCCTTGGTTAGATTTCATTCAAAAGGAAATATATACATTTTTTTTCACAAATATATACATATGTATTTTTATTTTATATACTCAATGGCAGCAATATCAAATACCATCATGATTTGGTGGTTATGAAGTGGGGTGGGGAAAGAGGAGGGAAGAGGAATAAACCCTTACTGAGAGCCTTTTATGTGCCAGGACTGATGCTTAGTGATGGAGATAAGGAGATGAAGAGGATGCCCTCAAGGAGTATACAGTCTAGGGGGAACTTGCAGTCATTTCTGTGTGAGGCATTTGTAAGTAGTGTCAAAATATGGGAAAAATTTTTGCTATAGATTTTTCTTTTGCCAGGAACAAATTATTAGCAACTCTGTAAACTGTTCCTGTTATTTAATAGATTTGCGTATAAAAATGAAATATATTTTTAAAAAGTTGATGCAGACTTTTTTTTTTTGCATATTCATCATCATGATCATTTCTTGGAACATTTGCATCTATTCAGAAAAAGAAATAAAAAGGCAACTGAAAAAAATTCATACATACCATACCCCTTACCCCTCCCTTTCATTCATCACTAGCATTTCACTCTAAATTTATTTTAACATTTGTTCTCCCTACTATTCATCTTTATTCCATATGTTTTACTTGTCTGTTGATAAGGTAGATAAAAGGAGCATCAGACACAAGGTTTTCACAATCACACAGTCACACTGTGAAAGCCATATCATTATAAAATTATGTTCAAGAAAGATGGCTACTGGAACACAGCTCTACATTTTCAGGCAATTCCTCCCGCCTCTCCATTACATCTTTTTATTTTTAATTTTTAAATTTTTTTAAATACCAAAAAACACAAAGCAAATGCAAACATTCCTATTTTGATCATTCTGTTTACATATATAATCAGTAATTCACAATATCATCACATAGTTGCATATTCATCATCATGATCATTTCTTAGAACATTTGCGTCAATTCAGAAAAAGAAATAAAAAGACAACAGAAAAAGAAACAAAGCAAAAACAGAAAACAAAAAGAGATTATACATACCATACCCCTTACTCCTCCCTTTCATTGATCACTGGCATTTCAAACTAAGTTTATTTTAACATTTGTTCCCCCTATTATTTATTTTCATTCTATATGTTCTACTTGTCTGTTGACAAGGTAGATAAAAGGAGCATCAGACACAAGGTTTTCACAGTCACACTGTCACATTGTGAAAGCTATATCATTATACAATCATGCTCAAGAAACATGGCTACTGGAATACAGCTCTGCATTTTCAGGCAGTTCCCTCCAGCCTCTCCATTACATTTTGACTAACAAGGTAATATCTATTTAATGCGTAAGAATAACCTCCAGGATAACCTCTCAACTCTGTCTGGAATCTCTCAGCCATTGATACTTTATTTTGTCTTATTTCACTCTTCCCCCTTTTGATCAAGACTCAATCCCTTGATGCTGAGTCTTAGCTCATTCTAGGGGTTTATGATGCAGACTTTTAAGTTCATTGATTTTGCAGGTAACTATGTTTTATATATTTTTTTAAGTTTCAAATCTAGTATCTTGTTTTCTTTTTTAAAAAATATTTTTTTAATAAAACAACATTAAAAACATACAAACATTCTTAGCATACAAACATTCCATAAATGATATACAATTACTGGTTCACAGTATCATCACATAGTTGTGTATTCATCACCATGATCATTTTTTTGAACATTTGCATCACTCCAGAAAAATAAATAAAAAATAAATAACTCATACATACCATACCCCTCACCCCTCCATCTCATTGACCACTAGTATTTCCATTTATCCCATTTATTTTAACCTTTGTTCCCCCTATTATTTATTTTTTATCCATATTTTTTACTCATCTATCCATACCCTAACCTGGGTAAAGGGAGCATCAAACACAAGGTTTTCACAATCACAAGGTCATATTGTAAAAGCTATATAGTTATTTCGTAGTCTTTAAGAATCAAGGGTACTGGAACACATCTCTATAGTTTCAGGTCCCTCCCTTTAGCCACTCAAATGCATCACAAACTAAAAAGGGATTATCTGTATAATGCATAAGAATAACCCTCAGGATAACCTCTTTACTGTGTTTGAAATCTCTCAACCACTGAAACTTTATTTTGCTCATTTCTCTCTTCCCCTGTTTGGTCAGGAAGGCTTTCTCAATCCCATGATGCCAGGTCCTGGCTCATCCCCAGAAGCCGTATCCCACATTGCTAGGTAGATTTACACCCCTGGGAATCATGTCCCATGTAGAGGTAAGGGCAGTGAGTTCACCTGCTAAGTTGGCATAGAGAGAGAGGCCACATCTGAGCAACAAAAGAGGCTCTCTGGAGATGACTCTTAGGCATAATTATAAGTAGGCTTACCTTCTCTTTTGCAGGAATATGTTTCATAGGGGCGAACCCCAAGAGGGCGCAGCCTATTGAATAGATTGTCCCCACTGCTTGTGAGAATACCAGGACTCCCCCAGATGGGGAAGTTTAATATTTTCTCCTTTTTCCCCAGTCTCCCAAGGGGACCCTGCAAATACTTTATTCTCTGCCCAAATTACTCTGGGGTATATCAGGGCATCATACTAACTTGCACAAGCCAGCTAGATCTCACACCCTATTCAAGAGTCCATGTAATTACAGTGTTTAAGTAAACTGACCATGCAAGTTAAATTAGATAATGCGCTACCCAAAATATAAATTTTGTACCAAATCAACATCTCTTCCTTTGGTTTCACACAGAACTTGAACTTTTAAAACATGATGTAGACCATATCATCCTTTACTGAGTATTCTTATTTACCTTAATCCTATCCAGATCAGCTTCATTCATATCTCTAGTCGAAGTCTGATCAGTTTTTCAACTTTTTTTTAACTGTTACTATATGGGGTAATGATGACCCACTTAGCCTCAAAGCTTCAACTCTGAGTCTCAGGTGTCACACAGATATCTGAGGTTTCAGGGAATGACCAGGATATACACAAGTAGCTCAGCTCCTGGAATTTAGATATAGCTTACACAGTGACTGCTGTTAAGAGTCCACTCTTTACAGTAGGCTTCAGCCTGTTAACCAACACTCTCAACTTTAGTTCTCTGAGTTTTGTTTATTATAGTTTGTCCATATAAGTGAGACATGATCATATTTGTCTTTTTGTTTATGACATTGCATTCAAAATACTGAATCTGGATTTTAAAGAAGCTCCTTAGGTAGTTTTGAAGCAGATGATCAACAGATGCATTTTGAGAAATGTACTACCCCTAGTTCCTAACAAATTCTAGCTTTACTAGTTAATAGCTTATAGCTATTGGCAAATCATTTCCATTCTCTGGGCCTTATATTTCCTGAAATCTATTACTAGATTCAGTGATTTCTGCTAGTTGTGAAATTAAAAATGTTTGACTCTAAATTAGCAGTCTTATAGCATTAGATTTTTGATCTTGTGACCTTGATGCTAATTTTTGTCAGTGGTTCAGGAGAGGTATGTAAATATTTTATTCTTTGGTAACTTGGATTATTTTTGCTTCTGTGCAGACTCCATTGTTTGCTAGTAACAGAAACCCAATGGAGGTGGCTTAAGCAAAAATAATTTATTTTAAAAGTACAGGGATATTCTATGAAATGCTAAGCCAGAATGTAGTTAGGTCCCTGGAAGTTACTTTAATTTGAGACTAGTAATATACAGAAATTAACTTTTTTTTCCCTATGTATCTTTTTTTTCCTGAGTCTTGCTCAGTCTTTGTTTTTTCCCCTACCTTTCTGGCTACAAGATAGAAAATGGCCATGACCAGCATCTCCTGAATGTACATAGCATCTATTTTAGAAAAGCCTATTTAGAACAAGGCCTCATTATCTTAATTCCAATTCCATATTGCCAGAAAAGGAACTCAGGCCCATATTGAGTAGAGTGCCACTTTTGGTTATGACTAGGGAGATAGGTTTATGTTTTAAGGATGACCCTGGAAACCTTGCCCCTACTCTGTAGTTGTTGGTGGTGGTGTTGAGACTGGGTAGATATCTTCCACATTTACAAAAGGATCTTGCTAATTGAAAAGTCCCAATGTTGTATTTTGTATAGGATCCTTACAATCAACTCTTATGGGAAAAAAGTGAAAGAAGGGAGAAACAGGCTAAAAGAAGAAGTTAGCTTGTGCTTTTCTCCTTAGTAATGTACCAGATGGCGTGGAGCTTTCATATTTGCTGGAATACGCTGATTTATCAACAGTGAACTTCTAAATTGCTTTTAGATATGGTTTTCTTTTCTTTTAAAGTTGTATAATATATCATTTTGAGGTCTCCCTGTCTTTGTTTTATGTATTTGGATGTAACTTTTCAAATGAAGAGAAAAACGATGGGAGGCTTTGAAGAGCAAAGGCAGGAGCACAGACTTATAAATTAGATAGTCTTACATTTTAATTTTCTCTCTGCCATTTACTGACTGCATCATTACTTGAACCTCTCTGTGTACTGAACCTAATAATCTTTGTCTCATGGATTGAGAATCACGTGAGATGACATTTATAAAGTTCTTATACTATGTTTCCTGTACAGTAGATGCTCAATGAATGATAGACATGTATTATCTTTTTTTTTGTTACTTAGAATGTAATTGATGATCTATCATTATATTGTGCTTGTGTTAAAGTCTTGCTTTAAATATGAAGGTGGATATAGATGTGAAGGAGAAAGAGCCTCAGAAACTTTAGCTTATGAAGCTAAAGTTTCATAAGCTTTAGCTTATGAAGCTAAAGTCATAAATGTTTTTTGTATCTGAAAATTACGAGCTGGAATGTAAAAGGAAATGTTTTTTGCACTGAGCTTATTGTTTTGCCTGTAAATGTCATTGACAGTTTTAATGAAATGTCTTTTTAATCTCTTGTTTAGTGTCAGACCAGAACCGAAGTAAAATTCAACAAAAGTTTATTATGTGTGGAGTTCCTTCTTAAAAGAAGAAAAAAGTGATTATTGGGACTATGGATCGGAGCAAACGGAATTCGATTGCAGGATTTCCTCCACATGTGGAGCGTCTTGAAGATTTTGAAGGAAGTGGTGGAGGGGATGGGAATGTGACCCAGACAGGAAGAGTTTGGCCCTCTTCATATCGAGCTCTTATAAGTGCCTTTTCCAGATTGACACGTTTAGATGACTTCAGTTGTGAAAAAATAGGATCTGGCTTCTTCTCTGAAGTATTCAAGGTGAGTGATGCCTCACCTTTTCTTTTATTGTCTTTTTTGATGGTCAACTTCAAAGGGTTGAGAGTTGTGTTTAATTAGTACATAGGCTTTGCCTAGACAGGGTGCTGGGGATCTTGAAAAGTGTTCTAAACCCTCATCTCAAGTTATTTATTAACTGTTCAAATATTTTATTTGCTGTAAGTATAAAAATAACACATGCTTATAAAAAATTCAAATGCTATAGCAGTCCCTTCCACCTGTCCTTTTGTCCTTGCCCCTCTATCAAGTGCATACTTTCTTTAATAATTACCACTACTAACAATTTGGTATGTGTACTTCTGGACCCCATACATATACTACACACACATTTCACACACAAATTATATACATAAATATAAATTTTATATACATAATCACACGTGCATATATATACTTTTTTGTTTGATTATTTTTAATAAAAACAAACCCTTAATACTCCCAGACAATCATATTTCTATAGTTCATTTGTTCTCCTATAAGATTATTTCCCACCTTTTCTATACTCTCAAATCCCCAGTACCTCCTCTCTAGTTCTTATTCTCAGTGATGAACTTGCTTCTTAATTTACTAAGGAAGTTGAAGCAATCAGAAGAGAATTTAAACAAACTACCATCATCATAAATATCTACCAACTGCATCTTGACCTATTTACTGTCTTTATTTCTCTTACTATGGATGAACTGCCTAAGCTCGTATCTAAGTCTTAGTCTCCATATGTATTATATATCCCATTTGCAATTGGCTATTCAAGAACATTACCCCCAAAATTCTCCCCTCTCATTTCTATATCAAAATTTTGCTGTCAACTAGATATTTTTCCTGTCAGCATGTACAAATTCTGTTATTTCTCTCATCTTAAGAAGATATTTTCTTTTAAGGGAAAAAAGAAATGAATTTGGACCCTGTTTTCCTATCTAGCTACATTTCCCCATATCTTGTACTCCTTTGGCTCAAAATACCTCCTTAGAGTTGTTTTTACTCACTGTCTCTAATTGTTTTCCTCTCATTCTTGCTTAAATCAACCCTAGTCAGGCTATTACTTCTACCACTGAACTGGAACTGTGCCTGTCAAGATCTCTAGTGTCCTCCACGTTGCTGTATATCTATTGGCTAATTTTCAGTCCTCACCTTAATTGACCTTTCAGCAGCATTTGACATGTTGATCATTCCCTTCCTCAAAATACTTTCTTCACTTCCGGGCAACATACGCCTTGATTTTTCTCCTGTTACTAGTCATACCTTTCAGTTTCTTTTAGCTCATAACATGTATAATTGAACTGCTTATCTCCTCCAAACCTTCTCCTTCCACAGCTCCCTTCATTTCAGTGATGGCATTTCCTTCCTTCCAGTAGTTCAGGCTAAAAACCTAGAGTTGTTTCTGAGGCTTTTTCTCTTTCATATCTATATCCACTTCATTAGGAAATCCTATTAGCTCTATTTTCGAGGTATATCTAGAATTCAACCACTTCTTACAAGCTTTTCTACTGTTACCCTGTCTGAACCACCATCTTCTCTTGCTTGTATTACTGCAGTGCTGCTTCCTAACTAATTTCTCTGTTTCTACTTTTACATATTCTATTCAGTTCTAGACCATTATATTGACAGTAGTCTGTTCTCAATACAATAGCCAGAATGATTCTTTTAAAACATGTTATTACAGAATTCTCACCTGCCATGCCGGAGACCTGGGTTCAATTCCTAGTACCTGCCCATGCCAAAAAAAAAAAAAAAAAAAACAATCCATGTTATTAGAACTTTCTACTTGATATTTTGAGAACATTCACAGTTTTGACAGCTGATCAAATATTATCTAAGTTAGTGTTTAATACTTGAGTTTAAGAACTTTGCTATCTGAATATGGAGATTTTTTTTCCTAGTTGTCTTAATTTTAAATTGGTTTATGAAACTTACTGCATAAACATAGGCTTTACAATGATTATATGGATACTTTAGTTAAATATGCTTATGGTTAAGATAACTAAGATATCCATTGTTGGTGGTTCTAAGTGTATCGTTTATTTTCTTAAATAAAAAAAAGTTAACAAAAAAAAAAAGAGGAGGTATAAGAGAGAAAATAGGATTTAACAAATGAGTATGGCTGCTGAATCACTATATTGAAATATTCCTTCTAGTCTCCAGTGTTGGGGAGCAGCTAGAAGGAAAAATCTGAGATAGTGGAATGGTAACCCATGAGACAAGCTCTGAAATCTGTTCTGTAACTACTTGTTGAAGTGTACTTTGAAAATTACTGCTTTTATCTTTCTTTACTTTGTATATATATTTCACAATAAAGACTAAAAAAAAAAACCTGTTATTTTGTTCTCAAATGCTTAAAATAGATTCCCATTTTACTCAGAGTAAAAGCCAAAATTCTTATACAATAGCTTCTAAGATCTACCTGATCCAGTCCTCTGTTATTTTTCTGACTTCATCTCTTAATAATTTTCCTTTTGCTTACTTTGTTTTAGCCACTCTGGTCTCCATATTGTTCCTTCAACATGTCAGGCACACTTTCGTCTTTGGTCTTTGCATTGATTCTGCCTGGAATTTCTGCCAGATATCCTAGGGCTTTCTCTCATCTCGTTCTAGTCCTTGCTCATGTGTCACCTATTTAATAATGAACTCCTTTTTTGAAATTATAACTGCTCCTCCTTCCCAATCACATGGCTCAAAATTATTTTTCTGTAGCACATACAACCTTTTAACATACTATATAACTGATGTATTTATTATATGTAATGTTTATTGTCTGGTGCTCCTTCATTAAGGTTTACCACAGTCTTCCAAATGTTCTGAAAAGAATAGGTGCTCAATAAATATTTATTGAATAAATAAATGAAAAATTAGATTTTCCCATTTGGTCTCTGTTAAAGTTCTGCTGATCTAATATGCTTCTTTTTAAAAATTTTTGTATTTTTTTAGAGTAAGTAGGTAAAAATAATTATTGAGAACACATGTAAGAGGACATGTGGGCACTCTCACAAAGACAGAGGTAAGGGAGGCAAGTGGCCATAGGCAATTTGGGGCTATTTGCTTTTATAGATTAGCTCTACTTATTCTCCCTCCTCCTTCTCATTCAGGACTTTTTCTTCTACACTTTTCTCTTCACGGCGGTGCCTGGTGGTAGATAGTGCATTTGGATGGGTCGTTTTTGTTTGACTCTACCCTTCTACATAGATGACTTACTCGGGAAGGTCATTTAGCTTAAGGTGGGTCAGCTGCTGCTGGGTGTTTTCTGTAAGTGGGTAACTCCCAGGCAGAGTGTCTGTGTGGGACACTGACCTTGATTTACCATTCTTGCTTATGGTCTCCTTCATGTTTTTTTCCCTCTCTACTCTCTTCCTGTTTTAATCTGCCTCAAATTCCTCCTCAGAAAGTTCTTACCCCTTAATCTTAATTAAGGGTGCTGAGAGACGAAGGTCTGTCTTCAGTAGCTGCTTCTGGCTTGTCAGGGGTGTAGGCCCTGCATAATGAGGTATATAGCTTTCTGGCTATCTCATTTAAGTTGAGAGGGGAGGAGTTCAGGGGGCAGTTGGAATGGCTGAAAATCCTCACATTAGCATTGGTTTGGTGTAAAAGGATTCTAATATGGAAGAAATAAACTTGATATGAAGTTTTAAAAATTCAAGGCTGATTAATAACAGGAGAATAGAAGCAAGTGGGCCTAGGAGACATAGGAGCCTAGAGAGAGTGAGGAAGGGGAAAGGGAATGACTGTCTTTCAGATCTAAGAGTGAATTTTGGGTAGGACGTCATTCCTGCTTTACTGGGAAATAAGAAGGAGAGGGTTTTCCTTATCCTCCTGAGTTACACTCTGTACCATATAATGTACAGATTTGATAGTATACTTTTATATTCTTTCTATTAGACAAGTTATCAGTGGTCTTTGACTTTCAAGTCTGCCTGACCCCTCTGGTAGTTCCATTTTGGGTTAACGTTTGGAAATGCTACTGCTCCTACTGCATATTGGGTAGATTGCTGGCCTGCAAATTGGTCTGTATGGCCTTGTGCTTCAGTTCAAATTCCATGATTTTCCTCAGGAGTACCACAAAAGAAAAGAATGACTTGCACATCCCCTCCAGGTAAATTCAAAGGTTAATACCAGATTTAAATTCTTCTATGAGTTTTGAGGACATGTGGGCATAATATAATTTGCAAGAACCCTTCATGGATTTATCCTGATATAAGGTCATAGAAAGCTATATATAAGGAATTTCTTGCCACTTTCCCTCCTTTTTACAGAAGACATTTAACTGTAGAATAGGGTTGTAACTGTTCCATTTTTGAGCCAACTGGCTGACCTCCAGGTGATATTGTGGCCAGTCAGTGTGGTAATAGAAAGTAAGCTTTTTCTTTTTTTAGCTCTGTGGTGGGAAGATTATTCCAATTTCGTAGAAGCAGCGGAATTGATTGTCATCTGCAATACTAGAAGCATCACCCATTTCTAAAGAAGAGAGAGAAGGGAAAAAGGCAGATTTCGGTACCAATGCCCAGCAACCCAGGTCACTGGTCTGCCATTCTGAATGTGATCCCTTGGCATCATGAGATCAGGCTTCCCATCCCCAGGTGTCCCTGGGGTCCTTGAAGACTGAGAAGATAGTTGGCCAAATACCCTCTTGACACTTATGATCAGACTTACTCATTGTACCTGTTTGAAGCTATAATGTACCCCAGAAAAGCCACGTCCTTTAATCCTCATTCACTGTTGTTGGGTGGAATCTTTTTTATTGTTTCTATGGAGGTGTGTTTCCACCTATTCAAGGTAGGGTTGCTTACTGGAACCCTTTAAGAGGGTACCATTTTGGAAAAAGCTTAGAGCCAACAGAGCCCACACAGCCAGAGACCTTTGGAGTAAAAGGAAAATGCTCTTGGGGAAGGCTTATGAAATGAGGAGAGAAAGCTAACAGACATCACCATATGTCCTCCCAGCTGAGAGAGAAACCCTAAACATCATTGGCCTTCTTGAACTAAGGTATTTTTCCCTGGATGCCTTAATTTGGACATTTTTATAGCCTAATGTTGACTTGGACATTTTCATGGCCTTTGAACTGTAAATTTGCAACTTAATTAATTCCTCTTTTTAAAAGCTGTTCTGTTTCTGGTATATCTCATTCTGGCAGCTTACAAACTAGAACACTCGTCTTCCTATAAATATTTGTAGGAATATTTTTAACTTACTGCCTGACTTTCTGCTTAAGAGAATGGAAAGGATTTGCCACAAACAAAGAAACTCTAGGGAGGGAATCTTCCTGGGTGTTGTCAGGATTGAGTTAGAAGAAAGGAACATGTGGCAAAGAAATCAGGCTCCCGTTAAGGGGAAGTTTCCTGGGAAAGGCCTGTTAAACAATAAAACATGGCCTAGTATGGTTTTCAGGCAATCCACGGGGCCTGGGTATGGATATACTATAGTACAAGGCCAGGAGTGAGGCTCCCTCTGTCCCTTGCAGTGCAGGTCTTTTTCAACAAGGCAAACACACCCAACAGTGTATTCTTCCCAGCCAGTGGTTTCTTCTTGTACTGGGTGACACCCTCAGAAGGGCTAATAGCAAAATGCACTGGAATTTGAGATGTGTAGCTGATGAAGAGATGGAAAGATCTGGAGAGTAAAAGTGAGAAACCTGTCATCAGAGCAATACCGTGAGTGAGCAGAGAGCAAGATGGCCTATATTCTCATTTCAAGATGGACCAGGGGCTTACCAGCTTTTACAGGCTCATCTTACTTCAATCAGGATAGTTGGGGCTTTTGTTTATCCTACAAACCTCACTTCTGGCTTTCAGGGGGAAGCACTGTCATTGGAATGGACCCAGTTCTCCTGAGCCTAAACCAAAAGTGACTCCCTAGAATGTCAAAGACAACACTTGTTTGGTATAAATATCATTAGCCCAAAATTCTGTGTTACAAAAGATAGAATGTCTTATAAGACCTTGAAACCCAGACAAGAGAAAGAGGGAGATTCTCATGGAGATAGGGTCGAGAAGACCTATGTCAAAGAGGTGAAAAAAGGAACAGATTCAGCAGGGGGAAGGGTCTGGGTCCTCAGAGGGGAAGAAAGAGGGTCTGAGGAAATTTCATATAACTAAGGAGAGAGAGAGACCAGGACTTGATTTGGCTTCCATTGGATTCCTACTGGACATGGGGAGAATCCACCTGTCAGGTCCCAAAAGGTGGTATCACCCACTGCCCTAAGCCTCCTTGTATATACATGGCCAACTCTGAGGAGGAAGCCAAAGGGATGAACTGAGATTATGTCCTGGCGGAGCTGCATCAGAGACCCTAGGTTAAGCCAAGTGAGTGGGGAAGTTTCAGAGAGCCAAAGAGAAAGAGACAGAGAAGAGAACCAAGTGAGAAGAAAAAGCAACAGCACATGGTCAAGCTTCCCAGTGCTTACCAGTCCAGATGGTTGGAGAAAAGAAATGCCCCTTGGCTGGCTTACCAAAATATGTTGCTTGATTTCAGCTTTCAGGTTCTTGGTCATGCCACAAGAAAGAATTCAAGAGCACAGCATGAATAGAGCAAGTAAGTAGAAAATTTATTGAGAACACATGTAAGAGGAATATGGGTACTCGCAAAGACAGAGAGGTAAGGTAAGGGAGGCAAGAGGCCCTGCTGCTTTTGATGAAAGGTAAATTTCTCAGGGCTACCATGTGTGGTTGTACAGTTTGTGCACTGCACAAAGGTGCCTTGTTAAGAGAGTGAGCAGGACCTGAAATCTAGAATGTGCTTGGCTTACCCAGCATAGAGCTGTGTTTGTCTGTATCCATCCAATTTTCTGGGCACAGAGTTGCCTTTCATTTGACAAGCAGTCATCCCCAGGGCTGTTTTCACCCAAAGGAGCACCTTTTTCTATTCCATTTGCCCAAAAGGAACTCATTTTTTTTAATTCGTTAACCCAGAGGTGGATTAGCATAAAGGACAATTGTAGGTTTGCAAATATATTAAACATGGAAGTATTACAATTAGCTCCTCTTATTTATTTATTATGGGAGGGAAGGGAAATGTTCATTCCTTATATTTAAATATAAAGGTACATATTTTACATGCATGAAACTTAGTTTGCTCCCCAAACTGTGCTTCCATACCAGAAAATTTTTTCATTTTTAATTACTTGCATTGTTCTTACTCATCCTTTGTCCAGCTTAGTCTTTTTCATTGTGAATCTTGTCTTGATATTTTCCTACACCTTCAGGTTAAGCATTCCTGTTTGTATTCCTATAGTGACTTTATCATATAAGAGTTTCTTTTTTGCTATCACTTTCCACTTGCTTTCTAAACAAAATTGATGTTAAGAAATCACATTGTGGAAATTATTGTATCTGAGATAAAATAGAAGTTGGGACTAGAAGAATATCAGATTCATAGTAGGAAAACTGTGTTTTTGACAGGATTTTCAATAATAAAGGTTTTAAAATATAACTGTTAAAGCAGTTTTTATTACATGTTAAAATATAAATTGGTACATAAAAACTGACAAAAATAAAGTTAGATGTCATCAAGCAGATCTTGAAAAGCATATAAGAGCAAACCAAAATCAGTAAGATCCCAAGTCATTAAAAGAAGTTACAATTAAGTTTACTACTAATCTAGATGGTCAAAGTAACTGTCTTTCTATGTTCTG
This sequence comes from Tamandua tetradactyla, assembly GCF_023851605.1. Taxonomy (NCBI): domain Eukaryota; kingdom Metazoa; phylum Chordata; class Mammalia; order Pilosa; family Myrmecophagidae; genus Tamandua; species Tamandua tetradactyla. Next base: position 177,857,909 of record NC_135328.1, read on the forward strand.
TGCACTACAGTTTCATATGCTCTCAGTGTTGGTCCCCAATAATGAGTCATCTATAAGCAGTAAATGTCTATTCAGTGCGAATCATGTGCCCTAATTAATTAATCAGGTTATATTTAATTGTGTTATTAGAGAGGTTGTGGGTTTACAGAACAATCATGCATAAAATACATATACCACCTTCCAAATGTGTTTTTAAAACTTTTGAAGTAGTAGCAACCGGATTTCTTGTCTGACTCTTATCTTGGACTCAGTTTTTCCAGATTAGAAACTCTGTCTTAATTATCTTTGATTCCTCCCTTCATTTCCTACCCCCACCCAGCATATTACTTTATACTTAGTGATTATTTAATAAATGTTTGTTGGTTGACATTATATAACATAAATAATTACAGAAGGCTTTTAATCATTTAAATTTTATTACCTGAAAAGAAGGTCAAACATAATAATTTTCATAGCGTATTCATCATTGGAAAGAAGGTTGTGAGAAAGCAAATGTATTGATAATTTGAGTTGGATAGAATTTGAGAGAAGTTTGAGGAAGAGCAGTTGGGTTTAGTTTTGAATTCAGTGAACCATAAATGTTAAATCATGAAGGACTGTTTTGTTTAGAGTGATGTAAAAAATCTACCTGTGAGAAGTGAATTGCTCTACTGTGTCTGGCCATTTCCGGGAAGGGGGTGGAATACTAACTAACTTGCTAAGAATGTCTTTCAACCAACCAACTCAACTCCCAGAAAGCTTCTGGAGAAGCTCCCTAGTGCCTGTCCTCATAGAAGATTAAACATGAAAATAAATTCATGTTGATTAATGAAGAGAAAAAAGAAAAGAGAGCACCCTAAAAAAGGGAAAAATCTTGGTAGAAAAGCAATTATCATTAAAGAGGAAGAGAAACATTCTGAGGAAACAAATATTTTAGGGAAGGAGTTGATCCCAGCAGTTACTGCTAATAGATAACTGGCTGATTACTCATATAAGTCTTCAAGGGTCAGGGCACCTTCATGAGTTCAAATTTAGTCTTTAGCTTGGCAGATTCAGAAACTTTATTTCATCAGTTTACCCAAAATTATTCAGAGGAGACAAATGCATGTATTTGATAATTCTTAAATCTCATCATATACCAGGACTGTATTGGAATACAAATCTAAATCAAGGATATCTCTGTTCTGAAGTTACTCACAGTCTAGTAGGTATGCATCATTTATTATTTAAGAAACAGCCATATGCTGGGCACTTTGCTGAGTCCATTATGGGTATTAGCTCATTTAATCCCCCAACAGTTCTATGGGATAGGTATTATTGTTATTAATATCATTTTAAAGATTATGAAAACTGAGTCTTAACAAGGTTAAGAAACTTGTCAGCTAGCAAATATTAAAGCTAGAATTTGAACCCAGGCATCATGACAGTTTTTTACTATGATAACAGTTATAACATAAAATTTGCCATTTTAACCATTTTTAAATGTACAATTTGGTTGCATTAATTACATTTACAATGTTGTACTAACTTCATCATCATCATCAAAGTTTTTCATTACCCCAGACAGAAATTCTATACCCATTAAGCAGTAACTCTTCATTTCCCCTCCTTCTGACACCTAGTAACCTCTAATTTGCTTTTTGTTTCTATTAATTTGCCTATTTTGTTATTTCATGTAAGTGTAATCATATATTTGTCCTTTTATGTCAGGCTTATTTCACATGTTTTTAAAGTTCATCCATGTTGTAGCATGTAAACTTCATTCCTTTTTACAGTGGAATAATCTTCCATTGTAGATATATAGCACATTTTAGTTACCATTCATATTATTGGTTGAGGTGTTACTATATGTCTGTTAAGTCTTGTTGGTTTATAGTTATTGTTCAAGTCTTCTATTTCTCTGTTGCTGTACTGTCAAGATATTCTATTCATTATTGAAAGTGGCATATTAAAATCTATTAATGTAGAATCATCTTTTTCTCTCTTCAAGTTTGCTTCATATATTTTGGGGCTCTGCAGTTCAGTACATACATATTTTATAAATTCTTTTATCTTCTTGCCAGATTGACCTTTTTATTAATATAGAGTCCTTTTTTCCCTTGTAACAGTTTTTATCTTATAATAATATAGCCACTCCAGCTCTCTTTTGTTTACTATTTGCATGGAATATTTTTTCTTTCCTTTCACTTTTAGCCTACTTGTGTCTCTGAATTTAAGTTGAGTCTCCTGTAGACAGCATATAGGTGGGTCATGCTTTTTTAATCCATTCTGCCAGTCTCTGCCTTTTGACTGTAGAATTTAACCCATTTACATTCGTAGTCACTACTGATAAATGCATGAGTTTCTTTTGCTGTTTTGCTGTTTTGTTTTCTGTAAGTCTTATACTTTTTTTCTCCCTCTATTCTTCTATAACTGCCTTCTGTTGTGTTTAATTGACCTTTTGTGTTGATCTCTTTGGGATTCTTTCTCATTTCCTTCTGTATGTATTTTTCAAACATTTTATTTGTGATTACTATGGGGCTTGAATTTAACATCATAAATCTATAATAACCTTATTTGGTGTGGTTGAAATGATTTTAGTTCACTAGCTGCTGAAACAAATACCGTACAAAAGGGTGGCTTAACAACAGGAACTCATCAGCTCATAGTTTCAGAGGCTAGAAGCCTTGCTTCCTCCTGTGGTCAATATCTACTGGCTGGCTGGCAGTCTTTGGGGTTCCTTGACTTTTCCATTACATGGCAGTGCACATGGTGGCATCCTCTGCTTTCTCTTCTGAGTTCCGTTGACTTCTTGCTGCTCTCCATGATTTCTCTCCTTCTTGGTCCGATTTCCTTTGATTATATGGACTTCAGCCACAGTAGATTAAGGCCCACCCTCATTCAGTTTTAGGTATAGCTTAACTAACAACATCTTTGTAGGTCCTGTTTCCAAAGGGGTTCACACCTACAAGACCATAGGTTGGGACCTGAGTCCTGCCTTTTGTGGGGGACATGATTCAGTCCCCAACAATTTGGATCTTAAAAAAGATATGTTCTTTCCACATGCAAAATACATTTATTCCATCACTACATTCTAAAAGCCTTAAGTCATTTCAGTAACAATGCTAAGTACAAAGTCTCATCAAAATCAGTATGGTTGTGATCTGTTGTGGGGCAAAATTCCTTCTCTTCTGTGGACCGTAAAACCTAGAAAATAAGTTACCTACATCCATATACAATGGTGGTACAGGCATAATATAAACACTCCCATTCCAGAAGGGAAGAAATGGGAAGGAAAATAGGGGCCACGGGTCCCAAACAAGTCTGAAACTCAGCAGGACAAACTGCATTAGACCTCAAGGCATGAACCGTCTGTGGCTTGATTCTTTAGCAAAGAGTTATTCAGTTAAATTCTCACATGGAACCCAATTCTCTGGGATTTGTTTCTTGAAAGCTAAGAGGGGTCCATTACAGAATTGCTTCTGGCCCCGGTCTCAGAACATACTATCTAGAGAGGCTGAGAATTTTCATAATCATCACTTGCTTGTTCTTTTGTGCTTATGAATTTTACTCTCAGCTTATCCCTTTTCTCTTGCATTTTACTATAAGTTGTAAGGAGAAGCTAGGCTGAACTTTCCACACTTAGCTAGGAAATCTCAGCTAAATATCCAAGTCCACTGCTTACTAGTTAGTTTCAACTCAACATCAGAATGTAATTTTATTAAGTTCTCTGTCACTTTATAACAAGGATCACCTTTCTTCTAATTTTTAGTAACACATTCATAATTTCCTTTTAAGTCTTCATCAGAAGTACCTTTAACATTTGTGTTTATACCCATAGTCTCTTCAAAACAATCTAGGTTTTTTCTGTCAAGCACCCTACAATTCTTCCAGCCTCTAGCCATTACCCAGTTCTAGTACCTTTTCCACATTTTTCGATATTTATGACAGCATCATCCTGCTTTCCAGTATGAACAACTGTCTCAGCTTCCTAGCTGCTAAAAAAAATACCATATAATGGGTTGGTTTCAGAGGCTAGAAGATTTGCTTCCTCTGGGGTTGGCATATTCAGCCTGGCTGGCATTGGTCAGTAATCTTTGAGATTCCTCGGCTTTTCTGTCATATGTAGCAGTGTCTTTGCTTTTCTCTTCTAGGTTCCATTTATTTCCAGCTTTTGGCTGTTCCCTGTGGCTTCCCTCTATAGTTTTCTCTATAAGACTTCCAGTAATAGAATTAAGACCCATTCTGATAAAGTTGGCCACACCTTATACTAAAAATAGCCTTATCAAAAGGTCCTATTTATAATGGATTCACACACACACAGGAATGGTTTAAGATTAAGAGAATGTTTTTCTGTGGTACATAATTCAATTCCCAACACCAATAAACTTCAGTAGCACACAGACTATTTTTCTATACTTCCATGCCCCATTTTAAAAATTATTTTTGTCATAGATTTTACATTTTGTGTCCAAAGCTACTGGGTTTATAATGATTTTTATGCATTTTCATTTTAGATCCTATAAGAAGTTAAAAAGTAGAGTTACAAATCAAAGATACAGTAGTATTGGTGTTTATAATTACCTATGTACCTTTACCAGATATCTTTATTTCTTTTTATAGCTTTAATTTACTGTCTAGTGTCCTTTCTTTTCAATATAAGGAACTCTCTTTAGCATTGCTTGTAGTTCTTTCTAGTCTAGTGGTGATGAACTCCCTCAGCTTTTGTTTATTAGGAATGTCTTAATCTCTCTCTCACTTTTGAAAAAGAGTTTTTCTGGATATAGAATTCCTGGGTCACAGTAGTTTTCTTATAGCACTTTGAATAAGCCATCCTACTGCCTTCTTGCTTCCATGCTTCTGATGAGAAATCAGCATGTAATCTAATTGAGGTTCCCTATGATGTGATATTTCTCACATACAGCCTTCAGGATTCTCTTACTGTCTTTAGCTTTATTTATTTATTTATTTTTAATTTTTTATTATTTTTTATTTTTTATATGCTCTTTGGTGAGAGTCACGTTTCGTTCTTTTTCCACGCGACTATCCTGTTAATGCAGCACTATTTGTTGACTTTTTTTGGGGTGGGGGGGTGGAGGGAGTGGTAGAGTTCATGGGCCAGGAATCAAACCTGGATCTCCCTCATGGCAGGCAAGAATTCTACCACTGGATTACCCTTGCACTGCCTGAACACTTTGATTATAATGTATCTGAATGTGGATCTTTGAGATTATCCTGTGTGAAGTTTATTGAACTTCTTGGATATGTATAGTCATGTCTTTAATTAAATTTGAGAAGTTTTTAGCTATTATTTCTTTGAATATTCTTTATGTCCTTTTCTCTCTTCTCTTAACACCTATAATGTATATATTAGTATGCTGGTTCAGTTGTTTAGGCTGTCACTAGATAGATTGGTACAGACATACATGCACCTAGTATGTGCATAGTGATTGCTCTTCTCCTTCCAGGACCAGAACCAGGGATTCACACTTAAAGCATGGAATGGCTCCTTACTGACCCAGGGAGGTCATGAAGAAAGGGCCAGAAATGGCCCCATGAAGTTTCCCTACTGTGTTTTAGTTGCCATTTTCTCGATTCAGTGCTCACCAAGTCACTGCAACTTTTTAACTGTTTTACTGGGCTCTGAGAAAGATGGTCTGCTGGGTTTTGTGAATTGTTTAAAGATTATGTGGGACAGCAGAACCCTGGAGCATCTCATTTTGCAATCTTGGTGATATTACTCTCCTCAGGGGCTATAGGGTATTGCATATTAATTTTTATGCATCTAGCCTAACTGAACTTTTAAAATGTTTGCAGTAGATTTTTAGTTGATTCCCTTTGATTATCCACATAGTCATATTTATTTCCTAATTTTATACCTCAATTATCTTTTTCTTGGCTAATCACATTGATTGATAATGCTTAAAATGTTAAATAATAAAGGGATTTGCCCTCTTTTTGTTGTTTCTAACTTAAATGGGAATACTTATGGTGTTTCTTAATTCAACATGGTAGGATTTGGGGGCTGAAAAATATATGTATTTTATTCAGTAAAAGATGTAAGATGTATCTATCTTCTATATTAAGAATTATTTTTATCAAAAATGGGTATTTTATAAAATTCCTTTCCAAAAATTTATGGAGATAAATTTATGGAGATAAATTTTTCTTCTCTTTTTCACTATTAATAAACTAAATTGTATTTGTAAATGTTAGCAGTGAGCGATCTTTGTTTTCTTGGTGTATTATTCTTTAATACGCTGCCGACTTCTGTTTGCTTCGGTGTTTTTGCCCTGGTATTTGTGAGAGTGGTCTGTGGTTTTCTCTTCTGTGTTTTGGTAGTGATTTTATGCTTGCATCATAAAAATGATTTGGAAGTTTTGTGTTTTTCTATACTTCGGAACAATTCAAATAGTATTGGAATGATTTGCTCCTGAAATACTTTATAGAATTGTTCTGTGAAACTCTGGGCTTTGAAAACTTTTTAAATGTTTCCTATTCTTCTAGGGCAAAATGTTTTACTTAGATTTTTATCAGTTCTGAAGTCAATTTTTATAAATTATAATTTATATATTTTTAGACTTTCTACTATACTTGCATAGAGCTGTGTAAATTTTGATCATTAACATTTTTTTCTTTGTTTGGTCCCTTTCAAAATAGTTATAACTCTTAGAATGTAGATCTTGATGCTGACTCTCTTTGTGTCTGCTAGTTCTCATTCATAGTTTTTTTTGTTTATTTGTTTCTCATGAGGAATATAATTTTTATTGAAAACTCATATTTAGGGAGAGATAGTTTTTCCTGAAATATCTTGTGTCCTAGGATGTGGAGATTTTTTTTTAACTTTTAAAAACATTTTTATTAATAAAATCAATCAACATACAACATGAACTTTCCTAACATATGAACATCCATACTTGGTGTGCAATCATGGCTCACAATATCACCACACAGCTGCACATTCACCACCATGATCAATCTCAGAACATTCATATCGCTCCAGAAAAAGAAAAAAGAAAAAACTCATACATACCATACCCCCCACCCCACCCCTCACCAGCCACCAGCACCTCCCCCTACCCAATCTATCCCAACATCCATTTCCCCTACTATCCATTTATTTTCAACCCACATTCTCTACTCCTCTGTCCACACCGCAGACATGTGGAGATGTTTTAACAAGGCTTTCACATTGGCCTCTTCTGTATTCAGGTTCTGGATCTGAACCTAAAGATTTTATTTTAATTTCTTGGCTCAGGTTTTCACTGCTGTATGTGTATATTACAACTATAAATCCTGAATCTGATTCTCATAATTGACTCTTTTTCATCATTCAAGGCAATAAAATTGAATATTATTTTACAATGAATATCTATTGCAAGATTATACAAAGCTGGTAAGCTCTGGTATTTTAAAAAGTGACTGTGGTGAGAATATTATCATTGGAAAATGGAGGAGTATGCCAGTATGAAAATATTGTATACCCCAGAAAGCTATTTTAATCCCAATTCAATCTTGTAGAGGCAGCCCTTTGTTTAAATCCTGATTTAATAATATAGGTTGGAGTCTTTTGATTAGATTATCTCCATGGAGATGTGGTGTGCCCAATTGTGGGTATAAACTTTTAATTAGATGGAGATGTGACTCCACCCATTCCAGGTGGGCTTGATTAGATTACAGAGTCTTAAAGAAAAGGGAAAACATTTTGGAAAAATGAGAGAAATGACAGAAGTCTCAGCTGACAGAAATTTCACAGCGGAGCTGACACAGATGCCGACACTTCGAGAAGAGAGACACAGATGTTTAAAGATGCTTGGAGCCCAGCAGATGTCACCATGAGATGTTAAGCCAGAACATGGAGAGAGCCAAGGGAAGCCAAGAGGTGAAAGCCAGCCCCAGAGGAGCAAGTGAAGAACCCCTGCATAGACAGAGACTGAAAGCAACAGAGCTCAGGAGCAGGGACCAGCAGATGCCAGCCATGTGGTTTCCCAGTTGACAGAAGGGTTCCTAACCCATTGGACTTTCTTGACTGAAGGTAACCTCTTGTTGGTGCCTTAATTTGGACACTTTCCTTTGAACTGTAAACTTGTGACTGTAAGCTCTAAGTTCCTTTGAACTGTAAATTTGCAACTTAAATTTCCCTTTATAAAAGCTGTTCTAGTCTGGTATATTGCACTGTGACAGCTTGCAAACTAAAGCAAGGAATAAGATATATATATATATTATTTCTTTCTACTTGTAATAGTCTAATACAGGGTTTGGCAAACTGAGTGTAGCTCTTGTACCAATTTAGCTGGCCATAAAAGTCATGTAAAAAATACTGCATTTCCGTTTACCCAGAATTGCTGACATTTTGCATTGGTGTGGTATCTTTGTTACAATTGATGAAAGTGGCCATTTGTTTTTTGTAGAAAAAAAAAAAGTTTATTGGAATACAGCTATGTCCATTTAATAATTTATTTTCTATGGTTGCTTTCATGCTGTAATGGCAGAGTTGAGTAGTTACAACAGAGACCATATGGCCCCCAAAGCCTAAAATAGTTATTATCTGACCATTTACAGAAAAAATTTGCTAACATCTGGTCTAATAAGTCTATAACGCTCAGCTAGGTGATGGTACGTTTTTATCTTTGATTACAAAGTACAGATGATTACAGGGCTTTAAAGGTCAGGCTAAATAAAAGGTATATTAGTGACAATAAAAGGAATATTTAACTTCTGATGTGGGAGATACAAATTGTACAGGTAACTTAAAGACTTGTAGGTGCCCTAGATAGCAAAAGAAATATTGGTTGGTAGATCATTTTATATTGAGGAGTGTGCATTCATGTAGCTTCTTAATATTCCTTTAAAATAATTTAGGATCCTCTGGTTAATGTCTTAAAAATAGCCGTTTGTTATGTTGTCTATTCAATTTATACTATACTTCATTTGGTTCCAAAATTTGGCTCTACATAAGTAACAAAGCTACCAGGCTGTATTTTATAAAAGATGAAGAAAACATGACTACCAAACTCCTCATGCTATTCCTTGATCACATTGTGGATCAGTTGCCTTGTAAATTACGATTAGAATAATTTTCCATTTTCTTTCCAGTAGATTATTTTTTAAAAATTATCTTGTTGTAAGCCATCTTGTTTTGTTGTATTTCTGTAAAAATGCTTTAGCAGGTTGGTTTGAAAGCAACTTGGGCTCCCCTAGGATGTGATTGTCAGAGATACAGCACACTTCCTACATTAGCTAATCTGGTCTTTTTATTGGTTAAACTGTGGCTGTCTTTATGGACTGTAAATCTCCTAGGACCTTAAATAAAGGTTAAACTGTTACTGAGTGACACATACGTTAGGTTGCAGTTAATTGTCTGTGTTCTACAGATTAACATGATAGTAGAAAGTTTTGAACATAAAGTTCCTTTCCAATACCTTTCAATATCTAAAATTATGGATTCCAAGGTAAGAGAGAGAGAGGAGAGGAGGAACAGTGAGGGAGGAGAGGGGGAAGACAGGGAAATAGGAGAGAGAGAGAGCGCAAGTGAGAAAGGGAGAGAGTAAATCTCTCTTTATTCTAGGAAAGGTATGTATAGAAGGAAATCTAAATTCATAGTAATGAAGCATAGCCCTGTTTTTTCCATACTGTATGTTTGGGAATATATATGAATACCTTAAAAATGTATTTAAAAGATTGGTTTTATAATAGTTCCAAAAAAAAAAAAGGTAGGACAGTGCACGGTTGCTCAGTGGCAGAATTCTCATCTGCCATGCTGGAGACCTGGGTTCGATTCCTGGAGCCTGCCCATGTAAAAAAAAAACTAAAACTAAAACTAAAAGACAATCCTTATTTTTAGGTGTATTTAGCTACTACTATGTTTCACAAAAATCTGTTTTTTTTTTTTTTTTTTAAAGGAAAGACAGAGAGAAGGAAGGAAGGAAGGAAGGAAGAAAGGGAAACATTTTTAAACATTTTCTTGTTTTTTATTGTATTCTGTTTCTCCGTTTTTGTTACATGGGCTGGGGCCGGGAATCGAACCGAGGTCCTCCGGCATAGCAGGCAAGCACTTTGCCCGCTGAGCCACGGCGGCCCGCCTGTTTGTTTGTTTTTAAGATTAATGATGAGTTGAGCGAATTAGCTAGAAATAATTAAGCCTGATAAACTAGAGCGGTAATTCTCATTCAGGGGCAGTTTTGTTCCCCCTGGTATATTTGGCAATGCCTGAAGGCATTTTTGGTTGTTGCAGTGGGTGGGGGGCGGTACTGCTAGCTTCTAATGGGTAGAGGCCCTTGATGCTGCTAAACATCCTGCAGTGAAAAGACAGCCACACAACAAAAACTTATCTGACCTAATAATGTCATTAGTGCTGAAGTTGAAAGACTGGCCTAGTGGCATAAGAAAAGCTGAAAGTATTTTATGATTTATATTACTACATTTGTGAAATATATACTTTCAGAAGCACATTAGTTTATGTTTACCTTTAAGGCCAGTTATGAACTTTAAATATTCTCCTTTGACTGCTAATGTTTTATTTTATTTTTTAATTATTAGACAGGTTGTGAGTTTACAAAATAATCTGTATAAAATAGAGGATTTTCCGATATACCACCCCACCACCAACACCATTCTTTGGTTTGGATAGCACTTTTGATTATAGCGCTTTAAAAAAAAAAAAGATTGTTCTATTTTTTTAACAGTACTTATCTTTGTTACAGTGATGAAATGTTATTGAAATTGTTCTATTTTATTGTCCATTATTTACATTAGGTGTATTTTCCCCCCCATATACCATCTTATTATTACCACCTTGTGTCCATGTGTATTAGGGTTTTCTAGGGAAAGAGAACCAATAGGAGATATCGGTAAATATGAGATTTTATAAAAGTATCTCACGTAGCAGTAGCTATGCACAAATACGCGTTCTTTAGGGCAGGCTGCAAACTGACAACTCCGATGAAGGTTTTCAGTGAATTCTCCAGGAGAAACTGGCTGGTTGAAGTTGAGGCGAAAGTTCCTTCTTCTGACTGCTGAAGCTGTCACCTCCCCTTAAAAGTCTTCAACTGATTGGTTTGAATCCAACTGATTGGATTCTCTTATTGCAGAAGACCCTCTCTTTAGTTGATTATAGATGCCATCAACTGACTGATGACTTAAGTCTACAAAATGTCCTTGCAGTAATGGTAAGACCAGTACTTGCTTGACCAGACAACTGGGCATGATCACCTGGCCAAATTGGCACATAAACTAACCATCACAATCGTATCATATATTTTTTATAATTCATGAAAGAACGTCCTTATACTTGCACTGTTAACCATAGTCTATATCTACAATAACATTCACTGTGTTGTATAGTCTCATGTTAAATCCTTTAACTTTTATTCTGGTGATATATTCATCCTAAAGTTTCTTTTAACCACCATAAAGGTAAACTATAGAGTTCAGTGCTATTGAATTCCCTCACAACAATATACTATCATCACCACCATTCATTTCCAAAAGAATTTCCATTTCCAAACCTTTACCATCACCCTAAACGGAGATTCTGTACAAGTTAGTGTCAGCTTCCCAAGAAACATATGAAACGCTTCACAAATTTGCATGTCATCCTTGCACAGGGGTTGTGTAAATCTCTATATCATTCCAGTTATAGTGTATGTGCTGCTGAAACAAGCATGACCTTCTATTTATTTTTTTATTTTTTAAATTAATTTTTTTAATTTTTTTTTAAATACCAAACGCAAACATTCTTAACTTTTGATCATTCCATTCTACATATATAATCAGTAATTCACAATATCATCACATAGCTACATATTCTTTATTGTGATCATTTCTTGGAACACTATTTTTTTAACTATGAAACAGAGACCAAGATAAATTCATTGTTTTTAGGAAAATGACTTGAAACATTTTGGCTGTTAATGAGGTCTGTTTAGGGAAGAACTGAGGTATGTGTAAGTGGAGGTGACACACGTATCTATATCTGTATGTACATTTATAGAGTAAGAGAAAAAGGTGTAAGCAAATGCATAATGGTGGCCCCAGCCTCTCGGCCCTATGGTGAGTGGAGAATCTATCCAACTGCAGTGTAGCAGAGGCTGACAACTATTTGCTGTTTCAGATTAAGAGTACTTCTGTTGGGATACAGTAGAAGGTGCTTACTTTCTATTTAGTTCTTGTTTTGTTCCAGCATTTGACTGGCAGACTTCCTAGGAATATGACTGTTCCAATTTTGAGGTAACTCCTAATACTCCATTACACATGAGATAACTCTTAATTTTAATATGAATTGTGAAAACTGTAAAACCTGTAATCCCATTCCAGAAGAAAATACCAATGTAAATTTTTCTCACTCTCTTTTTTAAATAACAGCTTTACTGAGATATAACTCGCATTCCATAAATTCTCTCTTTTAGAGTATACAATTCATTGGTTTTTAATGTATTCACAAAGTTATCCAGTCATTACCACTATCTAAGATTAGAATATTTTCAGCATTCTGAAAAGAAATCCATTAACAGTCAATCTTCAGAGTTCACCCATGTAGTATGTATAATACTTCATTCCTTTTTATGCCTGAGGAATATTCTATTGTGCGGACATATCTCATTTTATTTATCCATTTAAGGCTATTTAGGGTGTTTCTATGTTGTGGCTATTATGAATAATGTTGCTATGAACATTTATGAGCAAGTTTTTGTGTGGACATGTTTTCAGATCTCTTGGAAGTGGAAGTACTGGGTCATATGATAAGTCTAAATTTGGCATTTTTAGGAACCTTCAAAGTATTCCAAAATGGCTGACCATTTTAAATTTCTGTCAGCAGTGAATGAGAATTCCAAGTTTTCCATATCTTTGCCAACATTTATTTTCCATTAAAACTTACTATTTTTGCCATTTTGGTGGGTATGAAGTGGCATCTTGTGATTTTGGATCAAGGGAATATCGTGAGAGATGAAATGATGTTGTAGAGGTCGGTTGGGGTTAATTGTTGAGAATTTCATCATTTGTGTTAAAGATTTTGGATTTTATCTTAAGGTACTTTTTTTTATGCTGTGTGGCAGGGGTCACATGTCATTCTTTTTCCATGGGTGTATCCTATTATTGCAGCACCATTTGTTGAATTTTTGTTTGTTTTTTGGGAAGTACATTGAGCAGGAATCAAACCTGGGTCTCCCACATGGCAGGCAAGAATTCTACCATTGAACTAACCTTGCACACCCAGAACTTCTTTTTAAGCAGGGGGTAAGGTGTTGTGATATGCTTTAAGAAAGATCATTGACTGCCAGGTAGCTAATTAATTGGAGAAGGTTAGAATAGAGTCAGTTTGGCAATGGATTAAGTGAAAGATGGTGTGATATGGCTTGGACAAAGGAGATGGCAATGAGGATAGAAAAGAGCAAAATGATTTGAAATATTAAACACGTTTTTTAAAATTTTACCACCTTAAATATGTTTGTAAAAAGTTGGGAGGTATTTAGAAAGTAAGATCTACAGTTTTTGATGAATGGTTGGATTGTGATGGTGACAGGGATGGAGGAATCAAAGATGATTCCCAGTTTGAGCAGCTAGATGTATGGTATATAGGAGGAACCCTGAAGGAGAACCACATTTGATGAGTTCAGGTTTGGACTGGAGCATGAGCTGCTTATGTTACTTACATATAGAGATTATCAGTAAGAAATTGCTTATAACAATTGGGAGTTCAAGAGACAGATCTGGCCTGGAAATGTAGATTTTAGAGCCTTCAGCATAGCATAACCGAAGCTGTGGGTACGAATGAGATTGTAGGGACTGTACATAAATTGAGAATAGAAGAGAACGTGGGATCAAGCATAGAGGAACTCCATTTTTAAAAGATTGATTAGAGAAAGGAAGAGCAGGCAAAGGAGCCTCAATAGAAGTTAGTAAGAGAGGTAGGAGAACCATATGGTACATACATGTGCATCTTTGTGTTAGTGAGTGGGTGAAAGAGAGAGACTTGATAAATTTGAATCTAAGATGAGCACAGTTTGTATTCATTTCACTGAACCCTCTATAATAATGCCCACCTTGTGTTGCAAGGATCAGATGAAACATATAGAGCATCTAATTCAATGCCTAGTATATCAATCAAACATGGTATGGGAAATTTTTTTTTAACCATTATGTTTTTCATAGCATGATCGACCATCCCTTCTTTTGTGCTCCTGTATACCATGTAGTCTTTTATTGGAGCAATAATATATTTTATGGCACTTGTTTACATGTTTGCCTTTCTCTGTTAGATATAAACTTCCTGTGTTTTTCATCTCTGTGTCTTCAGTAGCTAGCACAGACACTGTCGCATAGATAGCATGCAGTAAATATTTGTTACGTGAGGAAAAAGCTGTGAATATACATAATGGGGAGGGGGTTGGGGCTGGCAAGAGAATGAGAATACATTGGGAGAAAACCTAGCGGAGAGAGGCTCTGAAGTTAAACTCCCTGGGTTTGAATCTTGGCTCTGTCACTTATAAACTTTCTGGCAAGCTATTTGACTTCTGTGCCTTAGTTTTTCCATCTTTAAAATGAGTATAGTAATAGTAACTACCTCATGGAGTTGTTTAGATGTAATGAGTTAATATATGTAAAGCACGTAGAATAATGCCTAGCACATAATAACCTTATATAAGGGCTAGTTATTATTGCTTCTATTATACATGTAGCTAATGTGTATTGAGTGCTTTCTTTGTGCCAGGCACTGTAGGATGAACTTGTATATGTTTTCTTGTTTAACTCCTACAACATTATTATAAATTAACTGGTTATATTTCTGTTATATAAATGAGGGAACTGAAGTTCAAAGATGTTTAGTATCTTGTCAAATATACTACATGTAAATGTGCAACTAGGAATTGAATTCTAATCTCCCTGATTGATTAATGGAAAAATTCATGTAATTTTGATCCAGTGTACAAGAGGATTGAAATAGCCTGTTGTGCTGGTTTGAAATTTATGTACCCCAGGAAATCCATGTTCTTTTAATCCAGTCTTGTGGGGGCAGACATGTTCTTTTAATTCTGATCCAAAATGTAGGGTGGGACCTCTTGATTAGGTTGTTTGTGGAGATATGACATGCTCAATTGTGGGTGTGACCTTCTGATTAGATTGTTTCCATGGAGATTTGTCACACCCAATTATGGGTATGTCCTTTTGATTAGATAGAGATGTGATCCCACCCATTCAAAATAGGTCTTAATTAGTTTACTGGAGTCGTTTAGAAAGGGAAACATTTTGGAGAAAGCTCATTCGCAGACATTTGGAGATGCTTGGAGAACTGACAGACACAGGCGTTTGGAGATGCAGAGGAAAATTCCCGATGGACCCACAGGATTGCGAGAGCCATTTGAACCAGAAGCTGGGAGAGGAGCCTAGCAGACATTGCCATGTGCCTTCCCATGAGATGCTAAGCAAGCCAGAATCCAGAGTTTTGTCCCAGAGAAGCTGAGAGCTGACACAGATGCTTAGAAAGAAGGCCACTGGAATCAGAAGCACAAAGCAATGAACTAGGAGCAAAGACATCAGACCTTAGCCATGTGCCTTCCTAGCTGACAGAGAAATCCTGGATGCCATTTGGCTTTTCTTTGGAGTCAAGGTATCATTCTCTGGATGTCTTATTTGGACATTTTTGAGGCCTTAGAACTGTAAACTTGTAACTTAATAAATCTCCTTTATAAAAGCAGTTCCATTGCTGGTGTATTGTATTCTGGCAGCATTAGCAAGCCAAAACAATTTTATTATTATTTTTTACATATTTATACTACTTTTTGTGGGATAGGATATTGTTATTATCTGTTGATTTTTTTATAGAGTTCAACCTGATTTATTTTGTGCTGCAAATACTTAACTAGTCATATTAGAATAGAAGCTGCAGTTTCCACTTTCTCCCCCTGGTGTATCTTCCTAAATTGGCAGTGCCATTTCTGGAAATGCCAAGCTGTAAGAAACAGTAAACTAAAAATTAAAAGAGCCAGATATCTGCCATCTGCTTGGTACTGAAAAATTGATTTATTTAGGTTCACGATTATGCATTTATTATTTAGCACACCTGAAGTTTGTCACGTAAATTCTAAATCTGTGCCGGAGACCTGGGTTTGATTCCTGGTGCCTGCCCATGCAAAACAAAACAAAAATTCTAAATCTGTAAGAGTATTAACAGTTGTGGTATAAGGAAAGTAGAGGAAACATTTTAGTAGGTGAATATTATTTTGCTCTAGGATTTGTGTGTGTGTGTGTGTGTGTGTGTGCACGCGCGTGCACGCTTGGGAAAGTAAAGTTTTTCTGTTTTCTGTTTGGTTGCTTTGGGAACTAAGATGAAGGGTCTCAAAATGCTAGTGCTTCTACAATGGACTCAGTGCCCTAACTACCAAAAATTGACTGATTTTTTAAACTTCCAAACTGCAATTTGTGAAATTTGTAAGAGAATGAATCTTTTCCCTTTTAACTATAGAGGTTTTAGTCTGAATCTACAAATATCTCAATGATATTTCTCAAACTGTCTGTATTTTATTTCATGGTTCTATTTGCCCTTCTCTGTATTCCTCTCTGAGACCTTACTGGAAATTTTTCATCAACACTGAATATGATCTTATTCTAACAATAAACAATGCTTGCATGTTTTAATAACCACTGTCAGAAAATAGTTAAGCTCTGTAGGCTTAGAGGTAGATAAAACAGCTTTTGTTAAGATGGGTAAGAATGGGGCAGTGAGGATGACATGAGGTTTATGTGTTCTACTTGAGGGTAAAGATTAGGAGAAATTCTAATAAGACATTTTTGCTTATCAATAGTCAGAGTTTTTGCTCTGACTGAGATGTCAGTGTATTTCAAGGCCTATTGAAGACAATGTAGTGAATTCTGGGAGTGGTCTGAACCATCCCAAACCCAGAAAATATCTACAAGCAAAAGATGTGATTTTGTGTATGTACACACGTGTATTTGTGTTTGTCCATTTGCCTACCTGTCTCCTCATATCAAGCCAGCCATTTCAGAATTGAACTGTCTCAGGTAGCCAGAGTTAAGGTAGCCTTTAACTTGAAGAATGGGGTTAAAGAAGAATTTATATATAAAAAAATCATAGGTCTGTACAACACAGTGAACCTAATGTGATATTTAATAAAATGTTCTTTCATCATCTGTAACAAATGTATCACAGTAATGCATGGTGTTAATAATAGGGTGGATTATGGGAACTTTGTATTTTATACATGATTTTTTTTGTAAACCTACAACTTCTCTAATAAAAAAAAGATTACCATCAGAAAAAAAGAATTAATGTAGAGAAAACTCTTTATTGTACAATACTACCCTGACATGAAAGCTGTGTTGTCTTGGAATTGAGCACATTTTTAACTGTCAGAAAATGTTTTTGAATGTCAGAAACATTCAAAGAAAAGAGTATGGTTAAGGAAGACTAAAGCAGTAGATATAGAACCTTGAGAAGTACCTTTATTTGAAGGAGAGTGTGGAGAAGAAGAAAAAAATAAGTAACAGTTAGAGATAGGTTCCTAAAGATCAGGGAAGCTGCTACATACATCCACCAAATGTAAATTACAAGGGGTTGTAACCTTTTTTTGTTTTGTTTTGTTAGTTTATATATGTTGTTAGGTTTACAAGTAGATAGAACAGTTACTAAAATACTAACAGACAGTTGAACACGCATTTTTCTTCTTCCAAGAATCTTCTATATTTAGATTTTCCTTAAGGTCTTGTCTTTTTTTTTCTCCTTTTAGGCAATCTCATTCAACCATCCTTTGAGCAATGATTCCTAGTGCATATGTTTGTTCAGACCTGACACTATTGTTGGGCATTTCAGTACAATACCCCCACTCTTTGCTGGCACCTTCACAAGGATATACTCAGTTGGTCCTTCAAACCGAACAAGTCTGTAATAAAACATCATAATCCCCCTTAAACTTCCTCTTCCATCTGAATTCCCTATTGTTTTTAAAAATATTTTTATTATATTTGTTTTTTATATAAACATTTTTATTATGAAATATAACATATATATTAAAAAGTGATAAATTTCAAAGCATATTGTAACAAGTTGTTATAGAATAGATTTCAGAGTTTGGTATGGGTGATGGTTCCACTTTAGGTTTTTCCTTCTAGCTCCTCCAATACTAGAGACTAAAGGAATTATCAATATAATGATTCAGCAGTCATACTCATTTGTTAAATCCTATCTTCTCTGTTATAACTCCTCCTTCTCCTTTGATCCTTCTCCCAATCTTTATGGGTATTTAGGTTCTGCTCATTCTAGCTTTTTCATGTTGGAAAGGGGTGTCAATAATAATGGGGGATAGAACTAGTTGATATTCTTGGAGAGGCTGGCACTTCTGGGTTTCAGGACTTATATGGTGTAGGAAACGATCTGGAGGTTGTAGGTTTCTGGAAAATAATCTTAATCATAATTAGTATTAAGATTCTAATCTCAGAGTTCGAGCTGTTCTTTAGGGGTAACAGGACTGGTTTTGGTTGGGGTTTGACAAACTGTGGTAAATAGCGGTATCTAACTAAAGCTTGGTAATAGTAGCCTGTTGGCTCTATTTGAACTCTCTTAGCCACTGATACCTTATTTTGTTATGTTTTTACCCTCTTTGGTAAGGAGGGTGTTGTTGATCCCCTGGTGCCAGAGCCAGACTTGTCCCTGTGAGTCATGTCCCACTTTGCCAGGGAGACCTTCATCCCCAGATGTCATGCCCCATGTCAGGGGAGGGGGGAGGGGGGAGGGTATTGATTTTCCCTACAGAGTTGGGCTTAGAGAGAGAACTGAGCCACAAAGTGGTTTTCTGGAAGTTAACTCTTAGGCATAGCTACAGGAAGGCTTAGGTTCTCCTCTATAGTGATAAGCTTCACAACAGCAAACCTCAAAATCAAGGACTTGAACAGGACTGAATATAAAAACTCAGAAATGGACAGCACAATACTACCTGACTGTAATACAATTATGTTAAAACACTGAATGAAGCTCCATGTGAGAATGATAGAGGGAGGAGGGCTGGGGGCATAAATGAAATCAGAAAGAAGGATAGACAATAAAGATTGAGATGGTATAAGCTAGGAATGCCTAGAGTGTATAATAATAGTGACTAAATGTACAAATTTTAAAAATGTTTATGCATGAGGAAGAACAAAGGAATGTCATTACTGCAGGGTGCTGAAAATAGATGGTCATTAATATTTTAAAATTTCACCTTATGTGTGCGACTAAAGCAAAAAATATTTACTTGGTACAAAATTTATATTTTGTCTAGTGCATTTCCTAATATAACTTATGTAGATAG
The DNA here is from genome assembly GCF_023851605.1 of Tamandua tetradactyla. Classification (NCBI taxonomy): domain Eukaryota; kingdom Metazoa; phylum Chordata; class Mammalia; order Pilosa; family Myrmecophagidae; genus Tamandua; species Tamandua tetradactyla. Next base: position 177,877,168 of record NC_135328.1, read on the forward strand.
CTTGATTGAACACCATAAGTACTTGGAATCTTGGGTAGGACATGAGATTTTGTTGATTTGTCCAGAGTGATGTCCTGATGAATCCCAGAGTGATTTAGTCAGTGAGTGGAAAAGTATTTGCGAAGTCCCCTTCAGGAAATGGTGAAAATGGGGAGAAATTCAATTTCCCCAAGTTGAATTCTTGATATTCTCACAAGCAGTGTGGACAACCAAAGCTATAGGCTGAGCCCCCAGTCTTGGGTTTGTTCATATGAAACTTAACCCCACAAAGGATAGGTCAAGTCTACTTAAAATTAAGGCCTAAGAGTCACCCCCAAGAGAACCTCTTTTGTTGCTCAGATGTAGCCTTTCTCTCCAGACAACACAACAAGCAAACTCACCACCCTTCCCCTGTCTACGTGGGACATGACTCCCAGGGGTGCAGACCTTCCGGGCAACACGGGACAGAAATCTTGGAATGAGCTGAGACTCAGCATCAAGGGATTGAGAAAACCTTCTGGACCAAAAGGGGGAAGAGTGAAAAATGAGACAAAGTGTCAATGGCTGAGAGATTCCAAACAGAGTTGAGAGGTTATCCTGGAGGTTATTCTTATGCATTAAGTAGATATCACCTTGTTATTCAAGATGTAATGGAGAGGCTGGAGGGAACTGCCTGAAAATGTAGAGCTGTGTTCCAGTAGCCATGTTCCTTGATGATGATTGAATAATGATATAGCTTTCATAATGTTACTGTGTGATTGTGAAAACCTTGTGTCTGATGCTTCTTTTATCTACCTTGTCAACAGATGAGTAGACCATATGGAATAAAAATAAATAATAGGGGGAACAAATGTTAAAATAAATTTAGTTTGCAATGCTAGTGATAAATGAAAGCGAGGGGTAAGGGGTATGGTATGTATAATCTTTTTTTTCTCTGTTATTTTATTTCTTTTTCTGTTGTCTTTTTATTTTTCTGAATTGATGCAAATGTTCTAAGAAATGATGAATATGCGACTATGTGATATTGAGAATTACCGATTATATATGTAGAATGGAATGATATGTTAATGTTTTTGTTTGTTCTTAATTTTTTCAATTAATAAATAAATTAATTAAAAAAAAAAAAGATCAAGGACTTGGCCTGTTGACTTGGGGAGTCCCTAATGTATCAGGGGTTTCCCCCATGTTAAAGCTTAATGGTTTTCTATTTTTTTCTTCCTTTTCTCCCTTCCCTCAAGGGACTTTGCCAATACTTTTAAATTAACTCCCCAACATATATCTGGGTATTACCTTAAGCTATACAAAATTACAAGCCCTCATTCCCATTCTGAGCTCCATATGTTTGGGTTATTTAAATGAGTTATCCAGACAGGTTAAGTTAGATTATGCACTATAGAAGGTTTAGATTTTGGACAAAATAAACCTCTCTCTTCCTTTGGTCTCAAATAGTAGGTGTAGTTCTAAAATACAGACAATTTCATCTTTACCCTGTATTCTGATTCACCTTAATCGTGACCTGATGGGTCTAATTGAAGCCTGATCTCTCTTTCAGTTTCTTTTACAGTTTTTATGTAGCAGTGCTGACTTTCAGAGTTGTAGAACTCCTCTGAGTCTTAGGTGTCACACAGGTAGCCAAAGTTCCAGGGAGATACCAGGTTATACATATATAGCACAGCATCTCAAAATCTAGAAATAACATTAACAGCTCTAGACTAAATGTGACTGCTATAAGAGTTTATAATCTAGGCCACAAGGGGCAGAAACCATTTTGTAGTGATTTACAAAAAAAGTGGCTAAAGAGGAAGAACTTCCCTCCTTATGCTCAACCCCTTTTTAAAGGAATTTGGCATTGTAACACCTGAGAGAAAGAAGATGATAGCCATCTGATCCTCCTTAGGGCTCTGTACCTTGGATATGGTGTTTGTTGCCTTGCCTTTTGTTCTCAGAACTGCTTCTTGGTACATTTCCTATTGTTCTCCCTGTTGCTTTTATCTGGTTTTGCAACTCCTTTGAGGTACAGAGGGATTCAGAGAGGGGGCTTTTCTGAGGTGAGGGTTCTGTGTTCTGGGGTATATGAAATTATATGTTTAAAATTAGACATCATGGGTTCGATTCCTGGTGCCTGCCCATGCAAATAATAATAATAATAATAAAAGAACCATCATTTATCCACTCCTAGTATTTGTATCAGTCACATGTATTCTTAAGGTTCACACACAGCAGTGTACGTTTGTAGCTTTGTCATATTCAGTACATTTAACATTTGCTCTAGAGCTGATGTTGAAAGTTGCGTTAGTAATTAGTCAAGAATTTTGCAGATGCCACTTATGGGCTGAGCTCAGCCCTAGGTGGACACCAATATGTAATTTTACTATTTTACTGTGAGTATATTGCTGTGCAGCATATTAAATAAGTATCTCCCAAGGCCCTTCATCTTAATTGATAATCCAGCTAGAAAAACAAAAATGAAAGCACACCGAGTTATATGTACAACTTGGATTCATCTAGTGCATACAAGAATTTCTGTAAATTATATATTATATGAAGACCTGTGAAGGACATTATGGAAAGCTGATTAAGTATTATTTTACAGCAAGGAGAGGGAGAGAGAGAGGGTTGATTGCTTCCCTTTTGTGATACCTCCATTTCAGCATGTAATTGTTTGCTGTTTTGTCTCATTCATTCATATATATGCTCAGCAAAGATTTAGTTAATGCTCTTAGGTATAGGACATTGAACTAAGTGTAGAGAAATAAGTCCTGTCAGATGCGATGCTCTTTTCATTGTCTGGTCAAATTTGTCTGCCTCCCAATTGTTAGATGTTTGATCTTGAGAAGTCACTTTAACTTCTCTTTACCTCAGTTTCCATAGCTGTAAATTGGGACATTAATCGTATCCTTCTTACAGCATTATTTTGAGGATTAAGTGAATTAATACATAGAGCAGTTATAAATATATTGGCTTTAAATATATTAGAACATAAGTATGTAGTAAGTTGTCTAAATATTAGCTGTTATTGTTATTTGTAACAAATTTTTAGCATACCCGTTTTTTGAAATATTTTCATTGATGAAACAACATACAGACACATTCTTAATATGCAATCATTCCATACATGGTGTACAATCAGTGGCTCATCATCACATAGTTGTGTGTTCATCAGCATAAATCATTTTGTAGAACACTTGCATCACTCCAGAAAAAGAAGTGAAAAGATCAAAGAAAAAACTCATACATACCTTACCCCTTACTCTTCCCTCTCACTGACCACTAGTATTTCCATCTACCCAATTTATTTTAACCTTTGTTTCCCCTATTATTTAATTTTTATCCATATTTTTTACTCATCTGTCCATACCCTAGATAAAAGGAACATCAGACACAAGGTTTTCATAATTACACAGTCACATTTTAAAAACTTTATCATTATACAATCATCTTTGCAAAACAGGTTTATTGGAACACAGCTCTACAATTTCAGGTACCTCCCTTTAGTCAATCGAGTACCCCATAAACTGAAAAGGGATATCTATATAATGCATAAGAATACCCTCCAGGATAATCTCTCAACTCTGTTTGAAATCTCTCAGCCACTGATACTATTTTTTTCTCATTTCTCTTTTTCCATTTTGGTCAGGAAGGTTTTCTCAATCCCTTCATGCCAGGTCCCAGCTCATCCCAGGATTTCTATCCCAGGTTTTTGGCCACTCTTAACCACTGTGAAATGAAATTGATAAGTAATTTGGGTTATTATTGCTCATAATTCTAAAAAATCAACATGATACCCTGTGATAGAGAAAAATTTAACTAGCAAAAAATACAGATTTCAATATACAAATGTTTGGACATGACTAATCTAGAAGATAGTGAAGTAGTCATATGCTTTTACCGTCTTATAAATTTCTAAATGTTGATTTAAGAAAAGATAATCACAAACCACTCTACGTAAGAAAGAAAACTAAACAGCAGAGATGCCAGTGGGCACTAGAATAAAAGTTAGTGTAATAAGAAACTAGACTTATTTGTATCTGATAAAAGAAAGAGAAATAACTTCAATTGAAACAAGGATAGCTTGCTGGGACAAATTACAAATTGATGAAGGAAAGAAAACAAGGAATTATGATATGTCTTTGCTTCATCAGTGTCACTTAATCTTGAATGTTTCATTGTTTCATTAAGGAAAAAAGTTGGCAGAGTAGGTCATATTTATAACTTTGCTTGTGGGTGAAGCAAAAATTATATTTGACATTTTGAAATAAAGGTTAAGTAAATCACTGTGACTATAAAAAGCTGCAAGTGGATTCTGACACACATATAGCACTGAGGATTCAGATAACCAAGTGTAGATTACTACCACTGGTGGTTGGGTATTCTGAAGTGGTGACCAGTTCTTGATGATGTTCTGAACAAAACAAAACAATTTTTCCTCAATTTACAAGGTAGATGTAAGAAAATTCTTGAAAAAATTCAGCATATATTAAAATACATACTTTTATATAATAAAAGATTATTTTATTTTTTTGTAAAATGGTGTTAAAATCCAAGTCCCAGGTGATTATGAATCTGTTCTTCATTCACATGAATGTCTGGCAAGACATTTGAATTGGGTACAGGACATGAAACAATGTTTTACTGTACAGGATTATTCTGTACATTGCAGGATGTCTAGTATCTTTAATCAGTAACACTCTGTCCCACCCCAATATTGTGATAACCCAAATAACTTTACCTGAAAACTTCCAAAACACCTCCTAAATGAAGTCCTCAAGCTTCTTTTGAAAACTTCTGTTTGAACCTCTATTTGCCTAGTAATGATGCTGCCACACCAGCTTACTGTATATTTATTGTACACTCTCTGTGACTTTTTGAGGGGAAATCCTGAGCCACTCGGTTAATAGGTAGCCTAATGACTTACTGCTTTGTGACAGCTCTTATATTTTGTCTTTACCATTACTTAATTATTTCCTCACTCTTTCTCTTAGCTAGTCAGATATTTGTGCTTTTCTCTCTAGTAAATAGCCTTCCTGACTAAAGTTAATCAGTTAGGTTCTTTAAACTTTTTTTTTTAATTAGAGAAGTTGTAGGCTTACCAAAAAATCACATAGAAATTAGAGAATTCCCAGATCCCCCCTCAACACACACAGTTTTTCCTATTAGTAACACTTTGCATTGCTGTGGTACCTTTGTTAAAACAGATGAAAGAATATCAATACAATTGTACTATTAACTGTGGTCTATAGTTTACATTAGAATCACTGTGTTTTACACTTTTATGGTTCTTCAAAAATTTTTATTCTTGTAACATACATACAAGCTAAAATTTCCCCTTTTTACTACACTCAAATATATAACTCAGTGGTGTTAATTACATTCACAATGTTAGGATACCATTAATATCATCCACTACCCAACACTTTTCCATCGCCCCAAACAGAAATTTTGTACCAATTAAGTATTAATTCTTCATTCCCTACTCCTGCCTGGCTTCTGCCAACCTTCATTCTAGTTTCTGACTCTATGAATTTACTTACTCTAACTATTTTATATCAGTGAGATCATATAGCATTTGTCCTTTTCTGTCTGGCTTATTTCATTCAATGTGTTGTCTCTAAGGTTCATCTGTGTTGTCAGTATCAGAATTTAATTCCTTTTTAAGGCTAAATAATATTCCGTTGTGTATGTATGTGTGTGTGTGTGTATATACACACATACCATAATTTGTTTATCCATTTATCTGTTAATCGGATACTTGTGTTGCTTCCATCTGGCAAACATTTTAAACAGTCAACTACTAAATGCTAGATACTATGCCAGAAATGAGGTTCTCAACTTAGTTTCATAGCACAGTACTAAAGGTGAAATGTATTATGTGTGGCTTGTTGTTTATTTAACCATTAAAAATAAAGTTCCAACACATAAAATAATTTAATTAAAAAAGTATAAATTAGAGCTGAATTATGGTCACCTCTCTAACAACTCTCCTTTGTACCTCAATATGCTTTATCTTAATTAATTAATTTTTTTACTTGATTACTTTTTATTTACAATACTCTCTACCCACCAAGAAAACTCTCAATATGCTTTCTTAAATGGAATAAAAAGGAAGTACAGTTATAGCTAATAGCCATGGAGTTGTGCATAACCTGTAACCTAGTTTTTCTGTTCCAGAGCAACCTAGTAATGTCAGTTGATAGTATATAATTATTGCTGTGCTTTTTTTTTTCGAATTTTGAATTTTTTTGGTGGTTGTGGTGGGGGTGAATTTGACAAAGTCTAGATTTTTCCATATGAAAATAAGTCCTACATGTCAGGATATGTGTGTAAGGAAGTTTTAATTACTCTTCTGGGGACAAAGAAATGAATAAGGCAGTCTTTGCTCTTAAGCTTCTAGGGAATAAATAAGTAGAGTAATATATATAATTACATATAATATGAAAGTGCCTTCATAGACATAAATAAGGATAGAATACAAAAAAAACACAGGTTAGAGACATCCAGCTTTCCTTGAGGTGAAGTGGGAATATTTTGGGGAAGTGATATCTTGAATAATTGAAGGAATTTGATAGGGAGATTGGGATGGGGGTTGGGGATTAAGGATTGCGTCAAGACAAGGAAGTGTGAGAGAGCACAGTACCTTTGGAAAGAATTACAAACAATATGTAATAGCTAAAGGTAAGGGGAGAAGTAGGGAGGATACCCAGGCAGCAATTGATGGGTTTGGTTTGGTAAGGGCTTAGCTTTGCTAGGGAGTTTGGAGTAGTGAGCCACTGAAGATTTCTAAGCAAGAGAGCAAAAGGATAACTTTGCAATTTGGGGCTGCAGCTTGCTGGAAGAGTTGACAAACTAATGTGTCACGTTGATCTGTAGCCTTCTCAGAATCCACCATAGTGTGTTGTATATTGAAGTCAATAATATATGCTAAGTTTGAATGTAGATGAAAAGACTAATGAAAGTATATCAGTCACTTCTGAGTTGCATGCATATACAGTGATTCACCTTAAGTTTGTAGCTGTTGTTTGCAGATCTTGAAGTTATCAACTCTGGTTTTAGTTTAGAATCTGCCCCCAGCCTTTGATCAAAGAGAGAAACTTTGTTCCTGATTGTTGCCTATCTAACACCACTAGGTTTGTTTTCTTTGGTAATTATGAACAGTCACTTTAAGAAGTGATTCTTCTGATCATCCTTTATTTAGGGGCTCTTTATTTAAGGACTCTTCTGGTTGGCACCTTCCTTTTATCTTCCCTTTTGTTTATAGTTGTGGGATGATAGGGGACAGTCATAATACTACCATTTTTGTGGAGAAACTTTTACCTGGACTTTTCTAGTGCCTTAGTATTGTTATTTGATGGTAATTATGTTTCTTTGTGTGTGTGCATGTTTGTTTTATTCTTAGTGTACTGCTGAAACTTCCTTAGGACCTGAAAGGTACTTGGACTTCTGAGCATGTTGAGTATAATAAGCCTCTGCTCTGTAGTCCTTTTATTTTCTGTGAATTTGCATGCCATGTTTCCCAAAAGAAACTACTCATTCGGATTTCTAATGCCTTAGCAAATGTTAACCCAGCCTTGAATAAAACATGGCTTAACAAAATTAAGTTAAAACCTTTTCAATAAATTTGACTCTGGATGGGATTTTTCTAGTTTTTAAAAAACAGTTTATTAAGATATAATCCATATACTATTCAGTTAATCCGTTTTAAAGTGTACAATTCTATAATTTTGTTTTTGTTTTTGTTTTTTGTATTTACAGGGTTGTGCATCATCACTACAATCAAATTTTAGAATAGTTTGCACCTTTAAAAAAGACCTCATACCCATTAACAGTCAATCCCTCTTCTCCCTGTACTCCTCCTCCTCCCTCCGCCTTAACAACAACTAATCTACTTTCTGTTGATATAAGCCAGTAGATCTTCATATACTAACATGGAACGATCTCAAATATTTCTTCGAGTTAAAAAAAAAGCACATGTTATATAACGGTATTTATATTTTGAAAGTCATAATATAGGATGTATTCTTAGGTCCCTATATGAATATCAGTGTTTTTGTTTTTTTTTTTAACATGGGCAGGCACCAGGAAATGAACCCGGGTCTCTGGCATGACAGGCAAGAACTCTGCTACTGAGCCACTGTGGCCCACCCTATATAAGTGTATTTTTAAAAGGCCTAAAAGGGTACTCATCAAGTTCATGACAGTAGTTACTTATGGGAGGTAGGGAAAGAAGATTGGAATTAATGGAGCTGGTGGTCAAAGGGACTTCAGTCTTACCTATAATGTTTTAAAGTGCTGCAGAAAAATACACGCATGTATTACTCATTTAGTTAAAAAATAAATAAAATTGAAGGTATGCTACATTTTCTGTTAGGAAAGTGAGAAAAATACATTATAGAAAAATTGAAAAAGGAAGAAAAATAAAGGGAATTTAGAAATTGATAGTTTTAATACCAAAGTTAACCAGGGTTACATTTGAAATATTTACTTCCACTTTTTAATGCTCATAGTTTTCTGTTTTTAACTTAGGCTTAGACATATACCATATGCAGGTTTGTTTTTTTTAACAATTAAAAAACTAAGTTATTTCCTGTTGCCAGGTTTACAGGAGAAATTCAAATACATTTATTTACTTGTTTTCTTTAACTTTTGAAACTTGAAAAAATCTACCGAGAATAAAAAGAATAGTGCAATAAGATTTGCAGTCCCATCATCTATGTTCACCAGTTCTTTATATTTTGTTTCATTGATTTATCTATCTGTACATTTTTTTTGATAAGCTATTTAAAGCAAATTGTGGACATCATGACATTTTACTCTAAAATATGTTAAAAAGTGTTTTCTAAGAATGCATTCTCCTATCTTCATTGAATCATGATCACACTTTATTTTTTATTATTATTTTTTTTAATACATGGGTAGGCACCAGGAAATGAACCCGGGTCCCTGGCATGGCAGGTCCCTCAATGCTGCCACTGAGCTACTGTGGCCTGCCCCATGATCACACTTTAGACAATTAACATTAATTCAGAAGATCATTTAATATATAACCCCTATTAAAATTTCCCCCATTTGTCCCCCAAATGTCCTTTATAGTTTTTGTTTTTAAATCCCAAATCCAGTCAGGGTTTCATAATTTTATTTCTGTGCTTATGTTTGTTAATCCTTTTCGATCTAAAATATTCATCCATTTTTTGTTTTCCTTAACATCAATGTGTTTGAAGGCCATTGTCCTGTTGTCTTTTAGATTTTCTGGATATGCCTATTTGTTTTTCTTATTTTAGATTGAGTTAAATATATTGGTAGGCATATTACATAATATCAGAAGGCTATACTATGGCTGTCTTACTTGGTAATGCTAAATATATGCCCTTGGTTAAGGCACTAACCACTAAATTTCATCATTGTAAAGGTACGTTTTTCCCTTTGTAATAAATAAGACATCTTAGAGACATCTTAGAAGCATGTAATAAACAAACAACATCTTGATATTGCCATTTTCACTGAGAATTACAATATGCATTTTCCATATCATCTCACATTCATCTTGATATACTATATTTGGATGAATGTACAGTTTATTCTTTATTTTTATTAAAACTAATATTTTTCATTGAGTGCTTATTAAAACTAGTATTTTTCATTGAGTGCTTAATGTGTGCCAGGCACAATGTGCTTTATGTATCTTATCCCATTTATCTACTTTTATCCTCATAAAAGTTTTATGAGATAGAGATTATTCTTTTCATTTTATAGTGATGACTTCAAAAAGAAGTCACTCTAATTGCTAAGTTTTAAAGCTTCGATTCATATCTAGTCTGCTCAGCTCTAGAGGTCAAGCCCTTAACCATTTCAATAAGCTCTTCTTTAGAAACTGGATTTGGAGATCCTGAAGTAGCATCGTTATGGACTTGAAAGATAAGTGAAATTTGGGAGCTTTAGAGGAAAGGAGAAAGATATTGTATGCCAATGAAAGACATAAACAGTGAGTTATGAACATGTTCAGCATCCTTTCCACTTGTTTAAAGAAGTGTGTGTGTGTGTGTTTTCTGATTAGTTTGAAACACTAAATTGTTTATCTCTGAATTTTCACGTTTTTTAAAATATCAAACTTTTTAAAAAGCTGGTATTTTGTTAAAAACTCAGGGTGACAAAAAAAAAAAGAATCTGGTCCAATGATTGTACAGCATGTATGGAGTGTTTGTATGGTAAGGATGTTCATGTTTGTATGTTGTTTTGGCTTGTCAATTAAAAAATTAAAATTAAAATTGAAAAGAAAAAAAAACTCAGGGTGACAGTTTTCAGATGATGAAAAAAAAGAGTGACTTTCAGGATGGAAACCTCATATTAAAACACAGATGTCTTCTGTAAATAGAGTTGGAAAAATACTGTCAGTGAGTTCTTTGTATATGAATGTTTCTTTTAACTTATCCATGCAGAATCTGAAAAGAGAAGCCACTTCTCTTTCATCAGTCACGAGGTACAGGACAACAGAATCATTGATGTACTGGGGAAGAGGGTAGGGTTCCAAATCTCACTAAGAGATCTAGATGAGGAAAGAGGCGACTAGTGTCCAGCCTCTGCTTTTCTGATCAGGGTTCCTGTGGCTTCTGAGTGTTTTACCCCAACCGCCACCCCTTCTGTCCAGCCACTCTGAAATATTGTTGTTTCTTTGAATTCTAAAATGGGCTGTGATGTTCTGTATTAACAGATATGCTAACTTCTGGGGCTCTTGCCATTTGAAGGAGTTTCTGGAGGTTGAAGAGTTAAGTAGATTGTCATGTTTTCTAATGGAATTTTCACTGGTCAAGTATAAATACTTATGAAGTTCATAGGATGTTGACAGTTTTGCATAGCAAGTTCCTGTTGAAATGCTTTTTTTTTTTTAATCTAGAAAGTAATGAGGGACTTGAGACTTCGTTACTTAATTTTTCTCCTGCCTTATTCATAATTTCTTAGTGGGAAACAAGAAACATTTTGAACTTCTGAGTAAAACAAAATATTTTCTCTTGTTTCATTTTGCTACTATTAAAACTATGTTTAGAAAGTGAAAGCGTATAGTTAATTTTGTTGCAAGTAATTTATTGGGGTTTTTGAAGTCTGTAGAATGTTCATTGAAATTATAAAATGATATTTTCTTAGATAAAATAGTTGAATTCTGTAGAGATTTGGGAATGCTTTTGGAAGTAGATTTTCTTCTGTGCATATGGGCATGAGTGTGAATGTTGTGGCCCATGTTGTATCTGTCTTGAGTGTGCTTACTAATTATGAAGTGCTTTGGGTTGGGTTACTACAATACTAATTCTAATATGTTCATTGATTTCTTTCTATATTTAACATGCAATACTTTTTTTTCTTACGGAAATATTTTTACGGTGCTTGGGAGATTTTTTCTTTCTATCTTTTTTCTGGAGCAGCTGCAGGGTTACAGAAAAATCATGCAGAAAATACAGTGTTCTTATATGCTCTACCCCCCCCCCCCCACAGTTTTCCCTATTATTAATACTTTGCATTAGTGTAGTACCTTTGTTAGAACTGATGAAATGGTATTATAATTACACTGGAAACTGTAGTCCATAGTTTACATTAGGATTCACTGTTTTTTTGTTTTTAAGTTTTTATTTTAGTAAAACATATACAATCCTAATTGGGAGCAATTTTGAGAATGTGGGTTTAGTGTCTTATTGAAACAGATTTTATAGTTCATTAAGTATTGTAAAAGATTCATTGAATATATTGTTTTTGTGCACACTTAAAATTCCACAGAGAAAATCTTTCCTGTCGGTGTTGTAAGACTCATCAGTTGACTTCATTGACCATAAGGAACCAGCCCGGAAGTTTTCCTCCACTTTTTTCTAAGATACAGAAAAATGAAGTACTTTCCTGAGGTGTTATTAATAATGTTTTTCCTGGCCAGCTCAATATATGAAACATTTTTTAGTCTTGGATGGAATAATCCTTCTTCATTAACGAAAGTGAGATTATAATGTAATCAGAGTTTACAGGAAAAATAGCCCCTACCATTTCTGTTTTGTCTAAAAAAATCACACTAAATCATCTTGTCATGTTCTACATGTGGAGACTTTGATATCATATATAGCTGCTGTCCTTGAGCCTTTTGTTCTTCTATTTTCTAGGTGCGCCACCGAGCTTCTGGTCAGGTGATGGCTCTTAAGATGAACACATTGAGTAGTAACCGGGCCAACATGCTGAAGGAAGTGCAGCTCATGAATAGACTCTCCCATCCCAACATCCTTAGGTAATGGCTTTTCCCTCCTGGAGGCTTGACAGAATAGCACTGACAGTTAAAAAGAGGGACTCAGGAATTAACATACTGTATCTAGATGGGGTTTAGCTGTGTTCTAGGTATTTTCTACCCATTGAGACTTAACTTCTTGGTAATTAACTTCATTTATTGAAGTAACTTTCTCTGTCCCTCAGGTTGCTGTACTGTTCCTAGCAGCTTATTAGAAAAGTTGTTTACTCTTGCTGACTTTAATAATTTAACAAAGAGAAAAGCCTTTTGTCTTTATGTAGTTGTTTAACTTGCTTAATTGCTTTGTGAGGAATCATGATTAAATCAGTGAGTGAAAGAACACAAAAGTAAAATTATGCTCCCAAGATACCCTTAACTTTCAATACTCCCATTAAGAGGAGGAAAAATTTGCCTTTTAAAAGAAGAATATTTTTAAATATATAATATATATTTCAGTATAATAATTTTATATACAATTATGTATAATCTTTTACATATTTGTACATATCTTGTACATATCTTTTATGTAAAATTTATGTACATAATCACTTTCTAGTAATTAGTATCTAACTCTTTCTCACTGTATCTTCATATTTTAGTGAGATGAGTGTATTTCAAATGAGATCAAAGAAAACCATTCAGTTCAATGTGTATATATATATATATATATATATATATATATATGTAGAGAGAGAGAGAGAGAGAGAGAGAGAGAGAGAGTAGTCGTATAGCTTAAGCATAACTAAATGTTTGGTCAGTAGTATTGAATTATGGAAATTAGATTGTACAGCTTCCTTAAAACTTTTTTTTACATAGAACTGTTGGCTTCCTAGTCCACTGCAAAAATGTTCAGCCAATATTTTTATTATGATGACATCCTTCCAAATCCATAAGTCAGATTTACATATTTTTTTAGCATCTAGTACATGCATGGTGATATGTGTCATCAGAAAGATATAAAGGTATTCATAAAATGAAACATCTGCTAGCAAAGAATTTATACTCCAATTTGGGATGAAAAAAGAACTAATAAGATCAGCTAGGACACTACCACTTGGGTACAATAAACTCTAAGTGTTATAGAAGTTCAAAAGTGTGAGAGATCATATTGGCTCTGCAGAATCAGGGAAGCCTATTTTAACATTATTGCTACTTTTGCCCTTTATTTATATCTATTTTCTGAGTATTTGAGAGCAGTTTGCACACATCATATTCCTTGAACACAATACTTCTGTGTTAGTTTGCAAGTTGCTAGAATGCAGCATACCAGAACTGGAACTGCTTTTAAAAAGAGGAATTTAATAAGTTACAAGTTTATAGTTCTAAGGTCATAAAAATGTCCAAATTGAGGCAAGACTATAAAAATGTCCAACTTAAGGTATCCAGGGAAAGATACTTGACTTAAGAAGAGCTTCTTTCTTAGGAAAGTCACATGACAGCATCTGCTAGCTTTCTGCCCAGGCTTCTTCAGTGGCTTCCCCAGTGGCATTTTCTTTATACATTTCCAAAGGTCTCTGGCTGTATGGACTCTATCGTTTCTGTTGTTTCTGACTCTCTCCAAAGGATTCCAGTAAACTAATCAAGACCCACCTGGAATGGGTGGAGTCACATCTCCATCTAATCAAAGCTCACACCCAAGATTGGGAGATAAATTAATCAGAAGTTTACAACCAACAGAATTGAATCAAGATTAAAAGAAACGGCTGCCTCCACAAGATTAAATCAGAATTAAAACGTGGCTTTTCTGGGGTACATAATACTTTTAAACCAGCACTTCTATGTACATTTCCTGTGAACATATATAATAATCTTAAGTCCAATTATCAAGCTCAAGAAATTTAACATTGATAAACTTACATTCTATATTCTAATTTTTCTTATGTCCTGAAAATGTCCTCTTGAGCTGTTTCTCCGCCATTCTTAAATCCCATCCAGTATCATGTATTGCATTTGTCATTTTCTCTTTAGTGTCTCTTTCTTTTTTAACTGCAGTGACATATACACAACATAAATCTTCCCATTCCAAACCTTCCCAAGCACACCATTCAGTGGCATTAATCAAATTCACAGTGTTGCAGCATCCTCATTACCATCTGTTTTTAGAATTTTCCTATCACTCAAACAAAACCCTACACTCATTTTACATTAACTCCCTCCCCATTGCCCCTCCCCCCTCCTCCCCTAATAAGCTGTACTCTACTTTCTGTCTCTGTGAACTTGCATTTTCTCTGATATTTTCTTTGTGGTTCCCATGGGGCTTAGACTTAATATCCTAAGTCTATAACAACCTCATTTGCTTTGATGCCAATTCAACTTCAATAGTATATACAAACTGTGTTTCTGTACCTGTCCAGCCCCCCACCTTTATGTACTTCTTTACACAGATTACATGTTTGTAAATTATGAGTCTCAAACAACTGATTTATTATTACTTTTTATGCATTTGCCTTTTAGCTCCTGTAGGAGATAAAAAGATACAGTACTGTCATTTATATTTACCCCTGTCATTACCTTTACTGAAGATCTTTATTTATTCATAAGACTTTGATCTGTTGCCTACTGTCTTTTCCCTTGTTTTTTTTAAACTTAAAAATATTGTAAACAATAACACATATACAAAGCAAAGAAAGAAAAAAGCAATAATTTTCAAAACACACTTCAATAAGCAGTTACAGAATAGATCCTAGAGTTTGTCATGTGATACCATTCCATCTCAGATTTTTCCCTCTAGCTGCTCTGAAACACTGAAGGCTAGAAGGCATATATAATATAGTTAGTCAGCAGCCATACCTGTTTGTTAAATCCCATTTTCTCTGTTATACCTCCTCCTTCTCCTTTAATCTTTCTACCAATTTATAGGGATCGTTGGATAATGCCTGTTCTGACTTTTTCATGTTAAAAAGGGTGTCCACACTAAAGGATAGGGGGATGAAATTAATTGATAATCTTGGAAAGGGTGGTCCCTCTGAGTTTCAAACCTATCTGGCCTAGGAAACCTCCAGGAATTATATGTTCCAGGAAGGCAAACTTAGTACATGAAACCTTTAGAGAGTCTCAGTTTGAGCCCTAGGTGTTCTTAAGAGTCAACAGGAGTGATGTTGGTTGGGGTTTAACAAACCATGGCAATTAGCATTATCTAACTGTAGCTTGCATAAGAAGTAGCTTCTACAGTAGCCTCTTGACTCGGTTGATGTCTCTTAGCCATTGATGCCTTGTTTTATTACACATCTTTTCTACCTTTTGGTCCAGAAGGCATAGTCGATCCCACAGTGCCAGGGCCAGATTCATTCCAGGGAGTAATGCCCCACGTTTTCAGGGAGACTTTCACCCCTGGATATTGTTCTTTCCTTTCAACCTGCCAAACTCTCTTTAGCATCTGTTGTAGGACAGGTCTACTGGTGATGAAATACTTCAGCTTTTATTTATCTGAGAAGGTCTTAATCCCTTCCTCATTTAAAGTTTTTTTTTTTTTTTAATTAGAGAAGCAGTGAATTACAGAACAGTTATGCATAAAATACAAGATTCCCATACACCACCCCACCACCAATACTTGTGTAGATGTGGAAAATTTGTTACAGTTGATGATAACACCTTCCTCATTTTTGAAAGACAGTTTTGCTGGATATAGACTTCTTGGCTAACAGATTATTGCTTTCAGCACTTTAAATATGTGATCCTACTGTGTTCTTGCTTCCATGGCGTTAATTAGCACTTGATCTTATTGAGGCTCCCATATACATGGCACATTGCTTCTCTTTTATGGCTCTCTGAATTCTCTCTTTACCTTTGGCATTCAATAGTTTGAATATAATATGTGGCAGTGTGGGTCTATTTGGGTTTACCCTGTTTGGAGTTTGTTGAGCATATTGAATGTGTGTATATCATATCTTTCATTAAATTTGGGAAGTTTTCAGCCGTTAGTTCTTTGAATATTCTTTCTGTCCTTTTCTCTCTTTCTTCTCATTTTGGGATTCCCACAATGTATATATTGGCACACTTGATAGAATCTAACAGTCCCTCAGGCTCTGTTCACTTTTTTCATTCTTTCTTCCTTCTCCTTTTCAGACCAGATGATTTTAAGTTCTCTAATTCTTTCTCCTACTAGCTCCAGTCTGCTGTTTAACCCCTTTAGGAACTTTTAATTTTTTTTTTACTGAGTTCTTCAGCTCTGTTTGGTTCCTTTTCATAATTTTCATCCCTATTGATATCATCTTTGTGTTCATCTATTGTTTTCCTGATTTCCTTTTGTTCATTGTTGATGTTTTCCTTTAGCATATTTAGGATCTTTCTTTGAGCATATTTAGGACCTTTTAAAAGAGTTTTTGTCTGAAATGTCCCAGGTCTATTTTTTAATGATGTGTCATTGCTGGAATTTAGACTCTGAGGTGTCTGCTCCTTAAGCTTGTATCCAACTAGTGTTACGACAGAGCTTCCTTTGAATGCTAGGAGGATTTAAGAAAGGGAAAAAGAAGACACCTTTTTCAGTTTTTACAGATTGATCTATGTGAGTGCTCTCCTTCAGAACCTCTCCAAACAATAAATTTAGAGAATAGCTCCAGATCAAAGTGTAGGTGTCTCCCTGGCCCTTTCTGCACATACATTTTATCTTGGGTAGGTGTGTATGGCTCTAGGAATTCCCCTGTTTACACAGACACAAATGGCCCCTCTTCTCTAGGAAACGGTTTCTTCATGTTCCTGGCACTGCACTACGTGTCTTATAGCCAGCAGTCTCTTGCCCCAGGCAGCCATGACTCAATTGATCTCCCACAGCATTTTGTAGGAGAGGTTTGTAGGCTGTTTTCCACATGCATGGCAAGTTCTGGGATGGCATGCCGGTGATGAATGTCCTGGTTCAACCTCTTAGGCCTCTACTAGAGAAATTGGGCCATGCATGCATGTTCCCAGGATGTGCATGAGGGCTCCTGCATTCTCTGGAACTGGTGCTGGGGAACCTACACTGGGAGCATGTGCCAGCTCTGCACTGAGCTAGTAAGGGGTTGGGGGAGAGCCAGCCAGGGCACCATGAGATATCCTATCACTTTTTTTTTTTTTAATTTGTGAAAAATAACATATATCTAAAAAAAAGCAAGAAATTCCCAAGTACATTTTAACAAGTAGTTATAGAACGGATTTTAAAGTTTGGTATGGGTTACAGTTCCACAATTTTTCATTTTTCCTTCTAGTTGCTCCAAGATACTGGAGACCAACAGAAATATCAGTATATTGATTCAGCAGTATATTTATTTGTTAAATCTTATCTCCTCTATTATACTCTTCCTTCTCTTTTTTCCCTTTTTTTGTGCAAAAATAACGTATAATAAAAAAGCAATAAATTTCAAAGAACATTGCAACAATTAATTGTAGAACAGATTTCGAAATTTGGTGTGGGTTACAATTCCACAATTTTGGTTTTTATTTCTAGCTGCTCTAAGGTACTGGAGACTGAGAGAAATATCAGCATACTGATTCAGCACTCATTTATTAATACTCATTTATCAAATACTCATTTATTAAACCCAACCTCTGTATAACTCTACCATCACCTTTGATCTTTCTCTCACTCTTACCCTCTCAACTCCATTTGAACTCTCTCAGCCACTGATACCTTATTTGTTACACTTCTTTTCCCCCTTTTGGTCAGTATGGCATTGTTGATCCACGGTGCCAGGGTCAGACTCATCTCCAGGGGACATCTCTGAGACCAACAGGGATACTTTCATCCTTAGATGTCATTTCCCACGTAGCAGGGAGGGCAATGGTTTTACTTGCAGAGTTGAGTTTAAAGAGTGAGAGAGACCACATCTGAGCAACAGAAGAGGTCCTCTGGAGGTGGTCCTATTACTTTTAAGTTGCCTTTTTCTCATTTATACACTCACCCTGGTACAGCAATCCTTTAACTGTGTTCTGAAGCTTTGAGAAAGTCGTTTCTACCAGTTTCTCTGGTTCTTCAAACCTTCTTTGGGTAGGTGGAACCCTGAAGCTTCTTACTCTACCATCTAGATTGGGGCCTTTTGAGTTTCAGTTAGTTTGAGATGAATTTTCGTTATTTTTCACTCAAGAGAAGCTAAGGCAGCAGTGGCAGAAATACAAGCAAGATGATTCATGCTCAAGTCGCTCCAAAGCTCTGAATTAGAGACATCATGTACCTTTTTAATTGGCTGTTTGGTAATGGATCAGAATCCATAACTCTCTCTTCTTGGAAACTTAACTTTTAGGTTTTTGACTTGAATAACTGGAAGAATTGAATTATGAATAACTGTATAGGAAGAGTGTGTGGGAACAGGTTTTGGGGGTAGAAAATTAGACAATATCAGTCTGGCAGTTGGAGAAACAAGTCTGGAATTCAGAGGAAGGATTCAGAATGATTGTGCCTGTTGGTAATTAGGAGGGTCCCTTAGGCAAATATGTGACTTCTGTAGTCTCAGTTTCCCCATTGAGAAGCAGTAATGATAACAGTACAACCTCACTATGATGATGGGTGAATTAAATGATATAATGCACATAAAGAACTTAATCACATAAAGAATATAATGCACATAAAGAACTTAATCACTTAAATCTTAACTTATTTTTATTATAATTATTACTATTATCATAATCATCTGAATAATCATGTATTAGACTGTACAGCATACAGATCAAGAGTTAAGGATCCAATCCTGATTCTACTATTTGCTATTTGTGTGATGTTGGGAAAACTTCTTAATATCTTTGAGCTTCAGTTTTCTCAGCTATAAATGGAGATAATAATAGTACCTATTGGAAAGTGTTTTTTTAAGAATTAAAAGAGGTATTCTCTGTAAAAATACTTAGAACAATATCTGACAACATTGTAAGTGCTCTGTAAAAGTTATCATCATCGTTATTTGACTGTTGAACTTCTTGAATAAGGAACTGTCGTGTTTACCTATATATCTCCAACTTACTCCCCTTTACCTGGCACTGTGCTTAGTATATATGTGATAAGTGATAAATTTGTTTTATTTCATTGTTCCATTTATCTACAGAGAGCATAAGCCTTGCACATAGTAATTGCTTGATACATGCTTGTTAGACTGAATTGAAGTTCTTTTACTTTAAATTTCTCCTACTTTGGGAGAGGGAGAAGATATGAATCACTGTTAGGGTGTTGTTTCAGAAGTATGCACACATAAAATAAAGTCTGTGTTTACTTTTGTCATTTCATTGTGAGTTTTGAGTATTCGTAGAATAAAGGATAAATTGGGGGAGGAGGAAGAAGCTTTTTCAGAGCATAAAGAGAGAATCTAGATACTTGGATTTATGGATATTCTCTTCTAAACTACATTGAAAATGGATCTTGGCCAACATTTAAAGTCACTGCATGTATATGTATTAATAGATCTGCCTTTATCAGGAAATTTGGTATTTTGCTGCTTATGAGGAGTTTTGAGCAATTTAATTAAAAATCTTTTTGCTAAAGAAAAAACTTATCGAATGAATTCATTCTTAGTCTTATTTTAGTTTCAGTTATTTTTCAGGATAGTGGGTATTTATTAAACCAAGCAGATCTGATTTTGAGTTTTAAATCTTTGTATTATTTTACTAAAAAATATAATAAAATTAGACCACAAACCTGATTGGCCTTCTTGTTATTCTATATAGTGTTAAAATGACCTGATGATTGCTGAGTAATGTTTATTCTGCCTTTGGCTATCTTAAAATTGGACTGTAAAAATCATGGAGAGAAAAGAGAAAACCAGACTGAACCAGCTCTACTTAGTGTCACCTAATATGAAGCTCTGGTGGTTAATGTCTGTTTAGCTTAGTGTTCTTTATGAGCTCTTATATCTAGGACCTAGAACAACCTGTTTTCTATTATGTAATACCCATAAAACATATTTGAATTGCAGCAAGCCTTACCCAAAAACATTACTGCCTTTTTTTTCTTAATGGTTCTAGAGTTGTAGATAGCTCTTCTGGGACTTGAGATCTGAGCCATTGTCCCCTCTTTTCCTTTTTGTTTATTGATGATTCTTTCTGGTCCAAGAAAATGATGGCATCTTTGCTTTATTTGGGAGCAAAATGCAAGGTGGTTTATTTTAGTGCTACATATTAAAGCTTAATGGAGTCTGTGGAGTATATTGCAGAACCTTCCATGTAAGATGATGGGAGGAAATTAAATTAAAACATATCAGGTGCTCACTTCAGTAGCATATATATGAAAATTAGAATTATGCAGAGAAGATTGACATGACCCTCACAAAGATGGCATGCAAATTTATGAAGTGCTCCATATTTTTCAGAATCTAGAATATATTTTAACAGGGGTTGGAGTGGGGGTAGGGAATAGGGAGTTAAAGCTTAAAAATTATAGAGTTTCTATTTGGGGCAATGGAAAAATTTTGGTAATTGATGGTGTTGATGGTAGTACAACATTGTGAATATAATTAACAATACTGAATTATACATTTTGAATGTGGTTAAAAGGGGAAATTTTAGGTTATATATATATGGTACTAGAATAAAATTAAAAAAAAAATCCATTGAACTACACAACACAAACAGTGACCCCTAAGTGAAACCCTGGGTTGTAGTTAATAGAACAGTTAAGAAAATGTGCTTTCATCAGTTGTAACAAATGTACCAAACCGGTATAAGGTGTTAATTATAGACTGGTATACGTAAACCCTACAACTTCTCTAATTTAAAGAAATTTTTTTTTCTTAATGTATCAAAACTTCTAGAGGAACCTACTTTTTTTTTTTTTTTTAAGTGAACCAACCTAAGTAGATTTTAGCGTTTCAGATGTAGGCCTTTTAGAAAACATATTAATATCAAAATTATGCCTACATTTTAATATTCTATTATAAGTTTATTTCAAGCCTCTTAACTTTTTTACTGTAACCTTTGTAGTCAGAGAGTTCTCTGGAAAGACCAGTGCAGGTCAGAAGAACTCCTATGTAATATGGATGCTGCTTGTTGTTCAAAGTTGGCAGCAGAAAAGCCTTGTAAAGCAAACCAGTTAAATTTTCATTGGTTCACAGATTTATGAATAAAAAATGATGTTAGACTTTTTTCTTTCTTACCCATTGTCACAAAGCAAAATAGGCTTTTTGGAGCCAAACAAGATCCAGATACCAGGATCCTCTTCAACCTTTGTCAAGTCACTTACAACTTTCTGAGCCTCATTTTCCTAGATGGTAACGTGGAGGTAATTTTGTCTTAGGTAACACATATAAAGCACATACCAGTTTTCAGGTATATTATAGGTGAACAGTAAGTAGTGATTCTTCTGGAGCTTTGACCCAGTGTTCACAAAACTCTTCTTACTGGGTCCTGTTATGCAGTCTTGAGGAGGTCCAAGTCTAGCAGTGTTGGTGGTATTTTATCAGATCAAGGATAACAAATGTATTTTAGACTGTTGTTATACCTCTCCTTTCACTCTTCTGTTAAGTAATAAACTTTGAGGAGGGGCAATATTTAAACGTTAATGTTTAACTCTGTGCTTCATATAGAATTTGAGGTTAATAAATATTTAACTGACTGGATCTGAATGCCACCAAGGAACATCATAATATTCTTTTCCTTATGCTTGTTTAGAAAGAGTTAAAGCCCAAGGTCTGTCCTAAATCTGTGAGCCAAATAGCATAGGAAAGTGATCCATAAACTTTTTTGATTATATACCTATTATTAATTTTCTATGGCTGCCATAACAAATTACCACAAGCCTTGTAGTTTAAAAAAGCACAAATTTATTAGTTTACATTTCTGTAGGCAAGAAGTCTGACACAAGCCTCAGGTTAAAATCAGGGTGTTGTCAGGTTTCCGTTCCTTTCTGAAGCCTCTAGGAGAAAATCCATTCCCTTTCTTTGCTTTTTCAGCTTCTAGTGGTTGCCTACATTCATTGGCTCATAGCCCCCTCAGTCTTCAAAGTTAGCAGTGGGCAGTTGAGTCTTTCTCTCATTGCATCATTCTGGCCCTGACTCCTCTGCCTCGATCTTCCACATGTAAGGACCCTTATGATTACATTGGGCCTACGTAGGTAATCCAGTGTGATCTCCCTATTTTAAGGTCAACTGATTAGCAACCTTAATTTCATCTGCAGCCTTTTTTCTCCTTTGCCACACAACATAGCATATTCACAGGGTCTGGGGATTAGGACATGGACATCTTTGGGGAGAGGCAGTATTATTCTGCCTACTAAAGTACCCCATTAGGGAAACATTTTTTTAGCACATTCCCATTTAAAAATTAGTAAAATTCAGTTTCTCTTTTTTTAGATAAAAAAATAAGAGTTCTTATCGTCATCCTATTCTCCAATGGATAATCTTGTTCATCCTATTCCAACAGAATGACCGCTAGCATGGAAGTTCTTTGAGGGCAGGGACTTTTGTTTTATTCACTGTTGGGTCCTTAATGCCTTGCACATAGTAGATACTAAATAGATTATTTTTAAATAAATGAGTGGCATACTGACTCTCATAATTTCATTGATGGTGGAGTTGTCAATGAAATTTGTACAGGTATCTATTCTAAAGATACCTGTACAAATACACTCACCCAGAACAATTACCTTCTAATTCATTATGCCTGTATTTCCTCTGCTCCAGGACAACTTCCTCTCTTATATCCAGCTAAAGTTTCTGACGTTGGCTGAAAATCTCAGATGCTCTATCTAGATCACTTATAGACACTATGGGCTGCTAGCCAGAAATAGCTTCAGCATCCCAGATTCAGTCTTTTAGTTCTGTGTGTTGTTTATGTTCATTATTCTTAAGACTTTTACCTGCGCCACATCCCCCCCACTCAGTCCCTTCCATTTTAGGTAGTGGGTTTTATAGCGAGGAAACTGACAGATGAATGAAAACAAATGTCCTAGTGAGTAGGAGTGGGGAGAGGTTTGGGGGATGGAGAGGAGAGTGGGCATATAGGAAACAGCTTCTACCCAAGGTACTTGTGAACAAATTTACTTCTTATCTGGTCTATTTCTAAAAACAATAATGATTATAATTATAATAACTGCTTTAGTCACCGTATCTGCACCCTGTTTTCAGTGTTGTCTAGATCTGTGCCTTGTATGCTCAGTTATAGTCAATCCTTCCCCTTTCTTTGCTCTTCCAAACTAGAACTTACTTGGAATTTGGATATGGTTAATAAGACTTCTTGGCAACCCAAGCCCCTGATATCACTTACTTTATGATATTTATCTTCTCCAACTTTATGATCACTGTTAGTCATAATCTTTGATTTATGTTTTTTTAAAAATTAGTTATATGTACAAGCATAACGTTCTGGTTGTAAAAACTCCATGTATAACAAAAGTGTGTGAACTAAGTGGTACCCCCTCAGTACCACTTATTAATAATGCTTCTAGACATTTTCCATTAATGTACAAACTTTTGTTTAAATAAATGAATCATGCTATATTGTTTTACAGCTTGATTTTTATTCATTTACCAATATATTGTGGATATCTTCCCATGTCAGTGCATAAAGATCTACTTTATTCTTTTTAATGGCCATATAGTATGGCAATATATGAATATACCACAAATATTTACCCAGTCTTTTATTGGTGAGTATTTAGGTTAGTGGACACTGTTGTGGTAGATGTCCTTTCACATCTATTTTGCTTATCTGAATTGAGTAGATTTCTAAGATAAATTCCTAGAAGTGGGAATTGTTGCATCAGTTAAAAATTTTGCTAGATACAATCAATTACCCTTTGAAAAAGTTGAGCCAGTAAGTCAAGAGTGTATGTAAATTCCTGTTTCTTCACCTTCTGGACAACACTGAATATTATCAATCTTCTTAGTCTTTATTCATTTGATAGTGATAAATTTAAAAAGTGCTATCTTCTTGTTTTAATGTGCGTTTCCTTTTTGTAAGTGAATTTGAGTACATTTTGATGTTTTTGTTAGCCATTTATATTTATTTTTCTATGAACCATGTACATATCTTTTGCTTATTTTTCTATTGGGTTTTTTTTTTTTTATTATATATTTAGAAGAGTTTTTTGTGTATTAAGGAAGGTACTCCATCCTCCAGTAAAAAAAAAAAATCAGCTTGTTTATAAATTATGGACTTTGAGATTGGATAGTCTTTATGATCCGTTTACTTAGGTAAGGAAACTGAACTCCAAATAGGGTTAGTGGCTTTGTCTTTTTTTTTTTTAAGGCTTACTGCCCTCCCTCTTCACAATCACTTCTTTTTTTAAATGCAGTTTTATTGGGATATATTCACACACCATACACACCATCCAAAGTATGCAATCACTGGCTCACAGTACTGTCACATAGTTGTGCATACAACCTAATGATCAATTTTAGTACATTTTCATTACTCCAGAAAAGAAATTAAAAGGAGAAAGAAAGCCCAAATTCTCCCATACATCCTATCCAGCTCCCCCCATTGAACCATAGTATTGGCATAGTACACATGTTACTGTTGATGGAAGAGTACTGTTCTAGTTTACTAGCTGCTGGAATGCAGTATACCAGAAACGGAATGTCCTTTAAAAGGGGGAATTTAATAAGTTTCTAGTTTACAGTTCTAATGCTGAGAAAATGTCAAAATTAAAGCAAGTCTATAGAAATGTCCAATCTAAGGCATCCAGGGAAAGATACCTTGGTCCAAGAAGGCTGATGAAGTTCAGAGTTTCTTTCTCAAGTGGAAGGGCACATGGTGAACACAGTCAGAGTTTCTCTCATGTTGAAAGGCACATGGTGAACATGGTCAGGGTTCCTCACTCATCTGGAAGGGCACATGCAAACATGGCATCATCTGCTAGCTTCTTCTCCTGGTTTCCTGTTTCATGAAGTTCCCCAGGAGGCATTTTCCTTCTTCATCTCCAAAGGTAGCTGGCTGGTAGACTCTGCTTCTCATGGCTGTGTTGTTCTACTCTGCTCTCTCTGAATCTCTCTCATTCTCCACAATGTTTCCTCTTTTATAGGACTTCAGAAACTAATCAAGATTCCACCCATTTGGACATGCCTCTACTTAATCCAGTTTAACAACCACTCTTGATTAAATCACAGCTCCAGGGAGATGATCTAATTACAGTTTCGAGCATGCAGTGCAGAACAGGGATTAGAAGAAGCAGCTGCCTTTACAGAATGGAATTAGGATTAAAACATAGCTTTTCTAGGGGACATACATCCTTTCAAACCAGCACAAGTATTATAAAATACCATGTTAACTATAATCCATAGTTTGCAATAGGTACATTTTCCCCCATAAACTCTTTATTATTAACTCCTTCTACTAATAGTATCATACATTTATTTTAGTTCATAAGAGTATTTTTTTTATAAAAGTACAGTTAATCATGGATATTGTCCACCACAAGATTCACTATGTTACACATTCCCATGTTTTAACCTCCAGCTTTCCTCTGTGCGCTACCACTTTTTACCCCTAGGTCTTGCCACAATAGATGTTCCATGGAAAACTCAGAAATTTACCAACCTGATCAGGAACAGAAATATTGAGAGACTAAAGGGTTATTTAGAAACCCAGGGGGCTATATAGGTATTGTCTTGTTTCTATGCATAGGTAATAGAACTAGTTTCTTGATATGGTGTTAGTTTTGTTTTGTTTTAAAATTGCTTTGTTTTGTAGGTTCATGGGTGTGTGTGTACATCAAGGACAGTTGCATGCACTTACGGAGGTAAGAATTTGATGTGTGTTGAAGTGACTTTTTTGCCTTAGATTCAGCATTTATGGTTCTGTAGTAATTGTTCCTTGCATATATGAGCAAAATGTATGTGCATTTGTTTTATGCAAAAATGGCATTGTTAACAGTGCTCTCTTCTCTTGCCTGCAGACAATGGTCAGCTCTCTTAGATTTGCTTTTATCTGGTGAGTACTCTTAGAATGAGTGCTCAGGCATAATGGTTCTTCCTGCTTGGGTGATACTCTCTAAAGCCATGGGATGGCCTTACATGGCTACAAGCTGTCTCATGGCAACAAATTCGCATACCACCTGGAAGTGTTTGGAGTCCAAATCTAGAATCTCACTATTGCTGCTTTTATTTCCTGATTGATCTTCTTACTTGTTGGAATCAATTTACATCCCCATTCCTATTTCATTTTCAGCCTCTGCTGGACAGATAAACATGTGATAGTCATTATTCATCTTCTGAGGCTAGAGAATTCTCTCTAGTACAGAGGTTTTCCAAATTCAGGGACTGTATAACTGGCCTCAGAATTTGCCTAGGTGCTTCATAGAAACGCAAATTCCTGGAACCTTATTGTAGGTTTAATAGAGCTGAATAGGGCCCATCTGTGTTCTTAAAAAGCTCCCCAAATTATTCAGATGAGCATTTAGATCTGAGCATCCATGTTCTAGAATGTTTTCACATTTCTCCTTGAGAAGTGCCAGAGTATGAAGAAATTTAGAAAGGAAAGTTGTTTAACAGAATTTGCGAAAGTGTTGGTTTCCTGCTTGCTCGGTGCCTGGATTAGTCCTTAAAACCTTATGAAGACATGTGCTTTACTTTATGTCTCTGTTATCAATTACTGAAGGCACTAGAATGTGGAATGTCTGTAGTTACATGGAAGACCAAAGAAGGTGGAATAGCAAGGAGGTTAAGAGTAAGAAGAGTTCTGAAGTCTGATTGCTTAGGTGTGTGTCTCTTTGTCCCTCAGTGTTTTCATCTGTTAAATGGGAATAATAGTAGTACTCACCTCAGGATTCTGGAGATTAAATACATTATTATGAGGGAGAGCAGGTTTGGGAGGTGGAGATCAGAGGTTTAGTTTTAGAGTTTGTGTGGTAAATGTGCAATGAAGATATTGAGTAGATAATTGAATGTACTAGAATATAAGAGAGATAGAAACTTAGGACATTTCAGCACATAGATGATATTTAAGGCATGAACCAAGGTGATGCAACCAAGGGAGTGTGGGTAGAAAAGAAGAGCAGAAGCTGAGCTTAGGCTCCAATGTTAAAAGTCTGGGGAGAAGGGCAGATTGAGGAGGGCTAATGAGGTCTTAAAAAAACGAAGAGGGCATGTTGCACATGTTGTCCTGGAACGGGAAGGAAGGAGGAGTTTCAAGGATGAGGGCGTGATTAACTATGGCAAAAGTTGTTGATCAGATGGTTGGTAACCTCACAGGGATGTGAGAATGAAATATAAAATGTTTAGCATGACGGTCCCCTTCAGGGAATGGTGAAAAAGGGGGAAAATTCAACTTCCCCAAATTGAATTCTTGATATTCTCACAAGCAGTGGGGACAACCAAAGCAATAGGCTGAGCCCCCAATCTTGGGGTTTGTTCATATGAAACTTAACCCCGCAAAGGATAGGTCAAGCCTACTTAAAATTAGGCCTAAGAATCACCCCCAAGAGAACCTCTTTTGTTGTTCAGATGTGGCCTCTCTCTCTAGCCAACACAACAACAAACTCACTGCCCTCCCCCTGTCAATGTGGGACATGACTCCCAGGGGTGTGGACCTTCCTGGCAACGTGGGACAGAAATCCTAGAATGATCTGAGACTCAGCATCAGGGAATTGAGAAAACCTTCCCGACCAAAAGGGGGAAGAGTGAAATGAGACAAAATAAAGTGTCAATGGCTGAGAGATTCCAAACAAAGTCGAGAGGTTATCCTGGAAGTTATTCTTACACATTAAATAGATATCACCTTGTTAGTCGAGATGTAATGTAGAGTCTGGAGGGAACTGCCTGAAAATGTAGAGCTGTGTCCCAGTAGCCATGTTTCTTGAAGATGATTGTATAAGGATATAGCTTTCACAATGTGACTGTGTGATTGTGAATACCTTGTGTCTGATGCTTCTTTTATCTACCTTATCAACAGACAAGTAAAACATATGGAATAAAAATAAATAATAGGCTGTTCTGCGTGGGTGAGGCTCACCCTGCCCCCTAGGGCCCATGAAAGTCCATTGTGAATAAACAAAACTATAAGCTGAAAAAATATAAATAAATAATAGGGGGAACAAATGTTAAGATAAATTTAGATTGAAATGCTAGTGATCAATGAAAGGGAGGGGTAAGGGGTATGGTATGTATGAATTTTTTTCTGTTGTCTTTTTCTTTTTCTGAATTGATACAAATGTTCTAAGAAATGATCATGATGATGAATATGCAACTATGTGATGATGTCGTGAATTACTGATTGTATATGTAGAATGGAATGATCATAAGTTAAGAATGTTTGTGTTAGTTTGTTGTTATATATTTTTTTAATTAAAAAATTAATTAAAAAAAGAAAAACAAAAAACAATGAGTTCCACCACTCTGATACTCTTGACTAAATGACAGACAAGGCCACTCTTGTCTTTTGAGTGAAAGACATAGTTATGGAACACTGCTACCAAATACAATATAGATTCTTAATTCAGGTCATTAAACTTAAAAATTTCTGTCTGATCTCCTGCAAACTGCTTTCACTTTAAAAAATAATCATTTGTTTAAAGACTTAGAAGTCTAAAGTTCATCCTTATTACAGGTAGTTAAAAACAAACAAATAATCAAACAAAAAACCTAAAGGCCTGTTACAAGTTAATGTCTACAATTACAGTGAAGACTCACAGAGGTTATTTCAAGCCCAAAAAGTCAAGAACACTACTATATATGAGATATAATTCTTCCTAATAATGTCAGTACTTTGTAGGCATTAACAAGAGCTATGCTTCTGTGTTGTAATTATTGACAAATATACATGAACAGAAATAAGGAACAGTGCTCACACTGTGGTGGAGGATAAACATTCCACCAAATTAGAAATTAATGTCATTCAAGTTCAAGCCCTGTGCTGAAGTTTTTTAAGCATTTACTTTTATCATCCTTAGTGAAACCAATAGCTATGCTGCCAAGTAAAATTGTAAGGCAATTAAACCTAGACGTCTCCAGAGACCTGTGAAATCATGGCCTTTACTGACCCCCTTCTGAAAATAACCAAGAGCATTTGGATCTTTGGCTTCATAGCCATCAATATAATAACATAATAAAGATCATTAATATCATAAGCTGTGTCCATATTTCATTATGATTCAGGAAAGACTGGCAGTATACATTCACACAGTACACAATGTATGTTGTATATGGCTGTAAGCAAGATAACAAACAACAGAAAATATTCAGTACAACACAGCAAGAAAATGTTGCAATCTGGTCATTCATTTCTGCCATTCCACTACACCTTACTTTTAAATCTGGGACATGGTCACAGATTTTAAAGCATGTTCTCTGTTAGCAAAACCAACACACAAGCCCTTCCAATGAGCTCACTTTTCAGAGGAAAACCATATAAACAGGAAATGCAATCAGTACTTTAGCACTTATTAGTTTCAGAGCTCTGGTGGACAGAAGGCCTGAGAGAGGGAGAATTTTGTCTTTAAGGAATTTTTACACGCACTTCTGAGAAAAGAAATGCACAGAAAATGCTTCTTGAACTAGGGTGCTTGTTATGGGTATGTTCATTCACAAAATTTTAGCAAGCTGTACAGTTGTCTATCTGCACTTTTTCTGTGTTATATGTCAATAAATTTTTTTTTTAATTTAAAGGCACTAACAACAGCAGAGGACTAAGTAACAAAAGAAAAATATTGACAATTCTATGATTTCAGAGAAGGAACTGATAGTTGTTAATAAATAAAATCTGTAATAATTAATTACTAAATGCCAGGTTCCATGCTAAACATTTTTGTTCTTTTTCATTAATTATTAAATTTAAAAAATATATATAACAACAAAACACATTCTTAACTTATGATCATTCTGTTCTACATATATAATCAGTAATTCATCTCATCACATAGTTGCATATTCATCATGATTGTCTCTTAGAACATTTGCATCAATTCAGAAAAAGAAAAAGACAACAGAAAAAAATTCATACATACCATACCCCTTACCCCTCCCTTTCATTGATCACTAGCATTTCAGTCTAAATTTATTTTAACATTTGTTCCCCCTATTATTTATTTTTATTCCATATGTTTTACTTGTCTGTTGATAAGGTAGATAAAAGAAGCATCAGACACAAGGTTTTCACAATCAAATAGTCACATTGTGAAAGCTATATCCTTATACAATCATCTTTAAGAAACATGGCTAGTGGGACACAGCTCTACATTTTCAGGCAGTTCCCTCCAACCTCTCTATTACATCTTGAATAACAAGGTGATATCTACTTAATGCGTAAGAATAACACTCTTCCCCATTTTGGTCAAGAAGGTTTTCTCAATCCCTTGGTGCTTGAGTCTCAGATCATTCTAGGATTTCTGTCCCACGTTGCCAGGAAGGTCCACACACCTGGGAGTCATGTCCCACATAGACGGGGGAGGGCGGTGAGTTTGCTTATTGTGTTGGCTGGAGAGAGAGGCCACATCTGAACAACAAAAGAGGTTCTCCTGGGGGTGACTCTGAGGCCTAATTTTAAGAAGGCTTGACCTATCCTTTGCGGGGTTTAGTTTCATATGAACAACCCCCAAGATTGGGGGCTCAGCCTATTGCTTTGGTTGTCCCCACTGCTTGTGAGAATATCAAGAATTCAACTTGAGGAAGTTGAATTTTCCCCTTTTCTCACCATTCCCTGAAGGGGACTTTGCAAATACTTTTTTATTCACTGTTCAAATCACTCTGGGATTTATCAGGGCATCACTCTGGACAAACCATCTAAATCTCATGTCCTACTCAAGGTTCCATGAACTTATGGTGTTAAATTAAGCTGTCTATATAAGTTATATTAGAAAATGCACTAGTCAAAATAAACATTTTGCTTTTTGTACCAAATAAACATTTTTGCTTTAGTCAGTCTCACACATAAGTTAAAATTTTTAAATATTAATTACCATCTGTTTTCAGCACCCTGCAGTAATGACATTCCTTTGTTCTTCATGCAAAAACGTTTTTTAAATTTGTACATTTAGTCACTATCATTATACACTCTAAGCATTCCTAGATTATACCATCTCAGTCTTTATCATCTATCTTTCTTTCTGATTCCATTTATGCCCCCAGCCCTCTTCCCTCTATCATTCTCACATTCAGCTTCATTCAATGTTTTAACATAATTGTATTACAGTTAGGTAGTATTGTGCTATCCATTTCTGAGTTTTTACAATCAGTCCTGTTGCACAATCTGTATCCCTTCAGCTCTAATTACCCAATATCTTACCCTATTCATTGGTTTTTAAAGACGGAAAATATGATAATAAGTTAGCTATTGCTATTTAATAGGGAACCACAAAACCTCAAAGGCTGACAACAAATAATGTTTTTCATACCTCTTCAGAGTTCAGCTGAGCTGAAGGAACTATGCCTGATTAGGCAGTTCTGCTGGTCTCAGCTGGGCTTGCTATTCATCTGCAGGTCAACTGGTGGTCTGCTCTAAGCCAGACTTTTTGTGGGCCAGCTTTCTCCATCTATTTCTATTTTTTTTTTAATTTTTTTATTAATTAAAAAAATTAACAAACAAAACATTAAGATATCATTCCATTCTACATATACAATCAGTAATTCTTAATATCATCACATAGTTGCATAATCATCATTTCTAGAACATTTGCATCGATTTGGAAAAAAATAAAAAAGACAACAGAAAAAGAAAGAAAACGATAACAGAAAAAAAAGATTATACATGCCATACCCCTTACCCCTCGCTTTCATTTACCACTAGAACTTCAGACTAAATTTATTTTTAACATTTGTTCCCCCTATTATTTATTTATTTTTTTATTATTAATTTAAAAAAAATTAACACAACATTTAGAAATCATTCCATTCTACATATGCAATCAGTAATTCAATCAGTAATTCTTAATATCATCACATAGATGTATGATCATCATTTCTTAGTACATTTGCATCGATTTAGGAAAAGAACTAGCAAAACAACAGAAAAAGATATAGAATGATAATATAGAGAAAAAAGTAAAAATAATAATAATAATAATAAATAAAAATAATATATATAAAAAAACACAAAACACAAACAAACAAACAACAAAAAAAACTATAGCTCAGATGCAGCTTCATTCAGTGTTTTAACAAAATTACATTACAATTAGGTAGTATTGTGCTGTCCATTTTTGAGTTTTTGTATCTAGTCCTGTTGCACAGTCTGTATCCCTTCAGCTCCAATTACCCATTATCTTACCCTGTTTCTAACTCCTGCTGGACTCTGTTACCAATGACATATTCCAAGTTTATTCTCGAATGTTGGTTCACATCAGTGGGACCATACAGTATTTGTCCTTTAGTTTTTGGCTAGACTCACTCAGCATAATGTTCTCTAGGTCCATCCATGTTATTACATGCTTCATAAGTTTATCCTGTCTTAAAGCTGCATAATATTCCATCGTATGTATATACCACAGTTTGTTTAGCCACTTGTCTGTTGATGGACATTTTGGCTGTTTCCATCTCTTTGCAATTGTAAATAATGCTGCTATAAACATTGGTGTGCAAATGTCCGTTTGTGTCTTTGCCCTTAAGTCCTTTGAGTAGATACCTAGCAATGGTATTGCTGGGTCGTATGGCAATTCTATATTCAGTTTTTTTTTTTTTTTTATTTTTTATTTTTTTTTTATTAATTAAAAAAAGAATTAACAAAACAATTAGAAATCATTGCAATCTACATGTACAATCAGTAATTCTTAATAACATCACATAGTTGCATATTCATCATTTCTTAGTACATTTGCATCGATTTAGAAAAAGAAATAAAAAGACAACAGAATAAGAATTAAAACAATAATAGAAAGAAAAAAACAAAAAAAACAAAAACAAAAAACCTATACCTCACATGCAGCTTCATTCAGTGTTTTAACATAATTGCATTACAATTGGGTAGTATTGTGCTGTCCATTTCTGAGTTTTTATATCCAGTCCCGTTGTACAGTCTGTATCCCTTCATCTCCAATTATCCCTTCTCTTTTTTTTTTTTTTTTAATTAACGGAAAAAAAGAAATTAACCCAACATTTAGAGATCATACCATTCTACACATGCAATCATTAATTCTTAACATCATCACATAGATGCATGATCATCATTTCTTACTACATTTGCATTGGTTTAGAAGAACTAGCAACATAACCGAAAAAGATATAGAATGTTAATATAGAGAAAAAAATAAAAGTAATAATAGTAAAATCAAAACAAAACAAAACAAAACAAAACAAAAACCTATAGCTCAGATGCAGCTTCATTCAGTGTTTTAACATGATTACTTTACAATTAGGTATTATTGTGCTGTCCATTTTTGAGTTTTTGTATCTAGTCCTGTTGCACAGTCTGTATCCCTTCAGCTTCAATTACCCATTGTCTTACCCTGCTTCTAACTCCTGCTGAGCTCTGTTACCAATGACATATTTCAAGTTTATTCTCGAATGTCCGTTCACATCAGTGGGACCATACAGTATTTGTCCTTTAGTTTTTGGCTGGATTCACTCAGCATAATATTCTCTAGGTCCATCCATGTTATTACATGGTTCATAAGTTTATCTTGTCTTAAAGCTGCATAATATTCCATCGTATGTATATACCACAGTTTGTTTAGCCACTCTTCTGTTGATGGAGATTTTGGCTGTTTCCATCTCTTTGCAATTGTAAATAATGCTGCTATAAACATTGGTGTGCAAATGTCCGTTTGTGTCTTTGCCCTTAAGTCCTTTGAGTAGATACCTAGCAATGGTATTGCTGGGTCGTATGGCAATTCTATATTCAGTTTTTTGAGGAACCGCCAAACTGCCTTCCACAGTCCATCTATTTCTTAACATCCTCCTGGGACCAGTGTATTAACCTGGGCATATCTACGAGCCCATTTGCACAAGTGCTTTTCATGACTGCTTATGATTAGTTTGCTTGGCCAACATCCCACTGGACAAAGTAAGTCACATAACTGAGCCCAGTGGTGGAAATTATGCCTTGCCCACAGAGGACAGTACTGCAAAGTTACATTGCAAAGAGCTTAGATTCAGTAAGGGGTGAAAAATTGAGACCATACCCTGTAAATATCCCAATGAGCAGATGACACTGTATCTTAATTATTTGTCTTTTCTACCCTGCATGAAGGTTAACAGTCTCCTGTTTTAAAAAACCATAGTAACTACTCATTACTAAACACCCACCATGGGCCTAGTGCTATGCTTGATATTGCATATTAACTATAATTCTTACAACTCTGTGAAATAGGTCCTGTTTCCTCCATTTTATAAATGAGAAAACTAAGATTTAGAGAAATTGATTGCCCCAAAGTAGGATTTGGACCCAGGTTCATCTGATTTCAAAGCTTGTTCCCTTTGCATAAATCAGCATGCTTCCAATAATTTACTTTTGAATTCCCTACAGTGCTAATCACGGGTTCTTGTATATATAGCATGTATTATATTTATAGAATTGAATTCTGACTTTATCTACTTTGAGTTATTTGGAAAAGATATTTCCTTGTTATTAGGTATATATAGAATGTGTTTGGGTGCAAGTAGCAGAAAATTTTTCAATGGCCTTAAACAACAAAAAGACTCATATAACTGAAATTCTAGCAATATGTTAGGTTAAAGGTTGGTTTAGTTCAGTTAAATAGGTGTTATCCAGAGACTCACTTCTTTCCATTTTTTTTTTCCCTGTCTTTTATTTGTCTACTTAATCCTAAGGCTGGCTGTCATTCGTAATAAAAAAAGTGGCTGCTAGCAATTCATCTGTTATATGTTTTTCTTCAACATCCAAGATGGAGGTAGGAGGCAGAAAGAGGAAAAGAGAAGAGAAAGAGATCCTTCTGGACAAATTGTGCATTATGTCATAATTCTTTTCTATTTCAGTTTGTTGAGAAAGGCACAGTCTGGGACATATCCTCACAATCAAGCAGCTTGGGAAACTTCAATGTGCAGAAACCCTCAAGCCTAGAAGATTGGGTATTTGTGGAATGGGTAAAGCATAGGATTGTTGAGCACTGGACTCAAGTGACAATACTTTTTGGTCAAAGGGGTCAACAAATGAATTACTTGGTGGGTAGGGCATTTTGGGGTCTCTCTTGTCTTTTCTACCAAGGGGAAACTATTCTTCCTTTTAATCCCCCCACTGTGGCAGTGAGAACCATTTAGCTATAATAAACAAAGTAATTGCAGAATATTCCTTGGCCTGGTGAAGTGATTCTGACTCTTTACAGCAAAACTACCTCAGTCAGGCAGATACTTGGTACTGAAAGAAATGCTCTTAGCTTAGGAAATGGATCAGTTCTCCAGGCTGCTGGAGGGCTTTTTTTCAGTCATGTAACATTGTCCTCTTTTCACTTCCTATTCCTACTGCAACCTTATACCTTTTCCTTTATTAAAGAATAGTTATTTTGAATATTTATTGTTTATATTGGTTGGTGAAATGTGTTGCTTCTGAGGTGATATTGTCAGACTTATAAGAAGCCTCATAATCAGAGAGCTTATAATGAAAGGAAACTCTGTGGATTCAGTGACCAAACTCTTGCATTATTTGTAAAAATGAGCAGCCAGACCCTGATCCCAGTTTCTTGAGTGTGCTGTGATATTGCTATTAGTTATACCTGCTTCTTTTCTTGTTTTGGTGTGTGTGCGTGTGCATGTGTGTGTGAGTGAGACCTAGTGTGGAGTACCTTCCTGGCCTTATTTACCTTGTACCAAATGGGAAGTTGCCTGGGTTGGCTTTGGGGCCGCTAATACTAACATGTAGTAGTTAAGAGGCTATACCAGAAGTACAAACACTGATTACCTTTATGATTCAGGACTTCCTGAAGACTGGTGGTGGTAGGGGAAATGGCAGAGATTTGAATTAGATACTACAAGAGAAGAGAAGTTCATTTCACACATACCACTTTGAATGAAACTCCTGTGTTCTCTGCTAGGCCCTGGGCTTCTCAGGATGAAAGAAACTGGTTCCTATTATCTGTTGCTGCATAACAAGCCACCCCCAAATCTTAATGGCTTAAAACAACCATTTTATTCTGCTCTTGATTTTGTGGGTCAGGAATTCAGGAAGGTCTTTGGATATACTTCCAAGGTGGCTTCTTCATTCAGTATCTGGTGCGTTGGTGCTCTTTGGCCCTTTTTCACATGACATCTCATTCTCTGTATTCTCTGTGGCTTAGGCTTTTCATAGCATGGAGATCTTAAGATGGTTATAGTTTTTTGTTGCAACCAGCAAGTTTTACAAGTGAAAGCACAAGGCTTCTTCTGACCCAGCCTCAGAAGTTACTTAAACTGCATTTTATTGGTGAAGCAAGTTACTACAGCCAACTCTGATTCAGAGCAGGGTAGGGGATTAAACTCTAATCTCTACCTCTCAATGACCATCTTTAATCCACTGAAGTGCCTTTAATAAATTCAGTGTTTAGTGGCTGGAGTGGTGAGAAATTTCTTACTGTGTCCTTCCTTACAAATTGTTGTTTTTAAATATCCACCTGCTAGCCCATGCTGTTAACTCTCAGGTCCCTCTCTGTCTTAATAATTGTCATTCATTCTGGCTCTTGTTTGTTTTCTCTATTACTTCCCATTTTCCATTAAATTATTTTTCTTGTATTTCAAACACAATCTAACTCTCTTACACCTAAAGCTGGTCGTCTTTTCTATCCTTATTTCTCTTATTAGAACCTATTTCTTCCACATAAAAAATGACTTTTTCTCCACATTTCTTGAGTTTAATCAGTCCTGATCCAATCCTATTATTTTATTCTTTGTGATGTTTTTCTTATTCTTTTTTCCTGGCCATTCCAACTGCCATATCTTCTTCCATGCCTGTATTCTTAAAAGTGCTTTGTAGCTGATTTTCCTGTCCCTGGTCTTTGCTTCAGTTTGATATACACTACCTGAATAAGCTTCATTAGGTATACTTTCTTATACCACTACCTGAATAAGCTTCATTAGGTATACTTTCATAATGTCATGTACTTCTTCTGTTTAAAAGCATTTAGCTTTTAGCCCCTCTCTAATCTGCTTTCAGAATACGAATCCCTCTCTTTAATTAGGTTGGCCTTTTTGCTTTCTTCTACACTTGCTGGGTTTAGATGTGCTTCTAGGACCTGAAATGTCCTATCTCTCTGTCAAATCCCAGATCCTCTAATGATGCTCAGTCTTCCGAATAGGGCCTATAATAATCCCCTGTGCAGGATGTGTTTATAGTTGATTGTCTGGTATAGACCCAGCTATGGGAAAGCTGAATTAGCCCCAGTGGAAAAAACAGAAATCAAAAGTATATGAAATGTCCTATCTCAAGTCCATTAACAATTTGAAGTTTGTTGTATTTTACTTAAATTTCTATTTGGAAAAAAATAGCTTAAACTTCCTATAAATACATTTGGCATCTGCTTTGCTTTTTTTTTTTCTTCTATTTTTTAAAGCTCAGTTTATTGAAGTAATTTACATATATTAAAATTAATAGATCTTAAATTTGAAGTTTGATGAGTTATGACTTGTTTTTAGACTTATTTGCATAGCAAAATTTGTTAAATATGTGATAAAAATAAATTTGAGAGGCACTGCAGCATTGCCATACATGGAAAGAGTAACAGTTGTTCATATACATCAGTAAAATCTCACTAATTTAGTCAAATTGTGATTAAATGGGAACAATTTTGAATTTGAGGATATTTGGTAAACAAATGTAATATTATTACCCTTTAGGATTTAGGGGACTCTGCTGTGAAATCACAATGTGACACCATGTGGCTCATATTACCTCTTTGAATCTCAGTTTCTTCATCCGGATAGCTA
Source organism: Tamandua tetradactyla (assembly GCF_023851605.1). Lineage (NCBI taxonomy): Eukaryota > Metazoa > Chordata > Mammalia > Pilosa > Myrmecophagidae > Tamandua > Tamandua tetradactyla. The sequence goes on from NC_135328.1 coordinate 177,915,061, forward strand.
GGAGGTCATATTAAAAGATCTCTTGGGTCCCTTCCAGCTCAAAAGTCTGTGACTTTCAGTTTATGCTCCTGGTACTAACTCAGACCATTCCCTCCTGGAAATTTTCTTCAGCCTTCCATTACTCCCATACTTTCCTGGTTTTTCACCTCTTTGTCCTTCTACTTTACTTTTGAAATAGGTAATAAAAATTTTGGGGGGGGTTTGGTCATCTAGTAATTAAAGAATCTCTAAATAAATTGTGGTACATGTTTTCTGCTCTTATTTTTAGTAACTCACCATGACATTTGAGAAATAGGATTCTGAGGTTGGCAGTTTAATTTACAAATAATGGAATTGCTCATTTATTTACTTTATCCTTAAGGCAGTGTTTTCCTGACTTACTTGCTGGCTTCTAGTTTATTCATTTAAAAATATTTACTGAGCTCTTACTATGTGTTAGGCATTATTCCAGGTACTGGAAATACACTATAATGAACAAATAAAAATCTCTACCCTAGTGGAATTTACATCTTAATCTGTAGAGGTTGGGCAGAGGAATTAGATTAAACAAGAAAACAAATTGTAATATAAATGGTTTTAGTGCTGAAGGGGCTTGCAATTTTAAGTATTTGGGACAGGAAAAGTCTCAGAGAAGAAATGAAAGCTTAAGGAGGTAAGAGAACTAGGTACGTGTATATCTGGGGGAAGGGTGTTCTAGGGAACAGCAGGGGCAGACACATGGGAGCAGAAGTGTGCCTGTTGTGGTTGAAGAACTTCAAGGAGGGTGGTGGGGCTGCAGCAGAGAGAAAGCAGAGAGTAGATGTAGATGAGGGTCAGAGAGGAAACACAGGAGAGATCACATAGAGTCTTGTAGACCATTGTAAGGACTTCAATTTTTACTCAGGTAGAATAGGGAGGTTTTTGGAGGGTTTTTGAGTGGAGGTATGACATGATGTGACATTTTAACAGGATACCCTGGCTATTCCTTGGTAAATAGATTGAAAAGAGAGAAAAGGATGAAAGCAGGAAGACCTGTTAAGAGACTGTTGGAATTAAGCCATGTGGGAGACTATGGTAATTTGAACCAAAGTGGTAGCAGTGGGGCTGTTGGTTCTCTGTCTGTTTTGAAAGGAGAGAAAATGGGGTTTCCTGACGCATTCTATGTGTGGGATGTGAGGAAAGAGAAGTCGAGGTTAACTGAGGTGATTATCCTCAACACCTGAAGGGTAGAGTTGCTGTTAATAGAGTTGGGGAAGACTATAAGAGGTACAGGTTGGGGATGGTCAAGAGGTCGTTTTGAAAAAGTTGAGTTTGAGATATTTATTGAACAACCAAGGGGTGCTGTCGTTCATAGAGCATATGGGTACCAAGTAGTACTGTGAGTATACCTTCCTTATTCAGATCCTGTTTATTAGCCTTTTCACTAGCCTTTTCAGATTGTGCATTAACTCCTGAGTAATAATAATGAAAAGTCATTAATTGTTTTTTCTTACTAAATGTTCTGTATATGTCAGGGTCTGCTAAGCTTCTCCCTACCTTCAATATGTTATTGATCACAGAGTGCCATGAAATAAGTAGTATTTTTCCCATTTTACAGATGAGAAATCTGAGGCTCAGAAAGACATGAATTTATCTAAAGTTTCTTAGCCTAAGTAGTAGAGTTAGGATTTGAACCAACTTCTGGCTAACTAATTCTGTGTTTGCCAGACTGTACGCTCCTTTGGCTTGGCAGTTTTGCTCACTGCTATATCTTCAATAACTGGCATTTAATGGGTATGCAAGAAATATTTGTTGAATGAATGGATAAATGGATGAATGCTTCTTTTTTTGTGTGTGATTTTTCGCGGCCACTTTCTTTTTTTTTTTAATTTAGTTATTACTTAAAAAAATAAGGAACAAAATAAAACAACATACATAATCAGTAATTCACAATATCATCACCTAGTTGCATATTCATCATTTCTTAGAATATTTGCATTAATTCAGAAAAAGAAACAAAAAGACAATAGAAAAAGAAAACGAACACAGGAAAGAAAAAAAGATTGTACCTATCATACCCCTTACCCCTTGCTTTCATTGATCACTAGCATTTCAAACTAAATTTATTTTAACATTTGTTCCCCCTATTATTTATTTTTATTCCATATGTTCTACTTGTCTGTTGACAAGGTAGATAAAAGGAGCATCAGACACAAGGTTTTCACAATCACACAGTCACATTGTTACAGCTGTATCATTAGGATGAATGCTTCTTAACACTTGAGCTTCTAACCATCAAACTGTTAGCCATTTGGGAAAACCTGTTACTTGTCTTTAAAGAAAGAAAAGGCATCTCCCCCTTTCAAAGCCATTTTGACCATCCATTTCATGGTGTTGGTAACAGTAGGACATCTGAAGAATTTAGAAAGTTTTTCAGGGGATTTCTATCTAATCTTTCTCCTAGAATCCTTTCATGAATGTGAAACTATTGTGGCAGTTGAACTCACAGAGCTCCTTTTGATTTTAAATGTGTTTCTAATAGAAGATTTGCTAGGTGGGATTTTCTTAATTTGATAGCTTGTATCATTCACAGGAGTTGGCTTTTGAGAACTGTTTTTTGGATTCTGTAGCAAATGGGACTTAGGGAAAGAGGATGGTCTCCCCATATACCTCTTGCACCTACTGCTTAATGGCATTTTTGCTTTCTTATGCCTGATACATAATCACTATCTCATGTGCTGTATTTGCTTTCTCTTTTTGTTGACTTGTCTTAGTATGGTCATCATTGTTTACTTAGATTATAAATTCTTATAGTAATGGTTTCTAAAGTAGATCACAAGCATTTCTTCCCTTACCTGCTCACTTTAGTACATTTCACCCTCCCATAGCAGGTGTTTGGATTTGTTTCCTACTCAACACTTATTATTACTTAATAATTATTAAAAAGGTACTTTGTTTCCTGAAGGTGAACTTCAGAAAAGGAAAAGTTTTTCTGTGAAGGTGGCAGAATAATTGTCTAAAGCCTTCCATAGTACTAGGCACAAGTAGCTGCTCAATACATGCTTAATGAAGTAATGACTTATAAAATGTTAGTATAATGCTTAGCTGTTCTACAAATGCTGCTTCTCTTTCTTTTCATCCTTGACTTCTGCCATTTTCTACATTCTGTCAATCACCAGGTCCTATCCATTTTAAATCCTCCTTACTAGCTTGAATCTATCTTATGCCAATTCCTTCTGCCATCCTCATTTTTTTTTTTTTTTTTTTCTTTTTTAAAGAGAGAGGGAGGAAGGGAAGGAAAGACAGAGAGAAGGAAGGAAGGATGGAAGGAAGGAAGGGAGGAAGAAAGGGAAACATCTTTAAACATTTTCTTGTTTTATTATATTTTGTTTGTTTGTTTGTTTTTTTTTTACATGGGCTGGGGCCGGGAATCGAACCGGGGTCCTCCGGCATGGCAGGCAAGCACTCTTGCCCGCTGAGCCACCGCGGCCCGCCCCCTCATTTTTTTAATTGAAATTTTTTATTCTGGTAGCAATATACAATTAAAATTGTATACAGTTATACAGTTAAAATTTTCCATTTAACTGCTTTTATGTGTATAATTCAGTGACATTAATTACATTCAAAATATTGTGCTACCACCACCACAATCTATTACTAAAACCTTTTCATCACCCCAAACAGAAACTGTATCAATTGAGCAATAACTTCCCATTCCTCCCCATGCTCCTACCCTCAGCCTCTGGTAACCTGTACTCCACTCTAATCTTCCGTGTATTTGCTTATTCTAAGTATTTCATATAAGTGAAATCCTACATATTTGTCCTTTTGTGTCTGACTTATCATGGTGTGGTAGTTAGATTCACGTGTCAAGTTGGCTAGGTGAAGGTGCCTAGTTCTATTGCCGTGGACATTAGCCAGTGGCATGTGAACCTCATCTGTTGCTGATTACATCTGCAGTCGGCTAGGAGGTGTGCCTGCTGCAGTGAATGATGTTTGATTTAATTGGCTGGTGCTTAAATGAGAGACTCAACGTAGCACAGCCCAAGCAGCTCAGCATACCTCATCTCGGCACTACAGCTCAGCCCAGGCCTTTGGAGATGCAGAAAGGAATCACCCCGGGGAAAGTTGTTGGAACCCAGAGGTCTGGAGAGAAGGCCAGTAGAGATTGCCTTGTGTCTTCCCACGTAAGAAAGAACCTCAGTTGAAAGTTAGCTGCCTTTCCTCTGAAGAACTATACATTAACTAAATAAATCCCCTTTTATCGAAAGCCAATCCATCTCTAGTGTGTTACATCCTGCCAGCTAGCAAACTAGCACACATGGTATCTTCAGGGTTCATCCACATTGTAGCATGTGCGAGAATTTCATTCTTTTTTATGGCTAAATAATATACCATTGTATGTATATTTTGTTTATCCATTTTTCTGTTCATGCACACTGGGTTGTTTCCACCTCTTGGCTATTATGGATAATGTTGCTCTGAGCACTGGTGTACAAATGCTGTTCTAGTGCCTGCTTTCCATTCTTTTAAGTCTATACCTAGAAGTGGAGTTGTCAGGCCATACGATAAGTATGTGTTTAACTTTCTGAGGAACTGCCAAACTGTTTTCCTGAGTGGTTATAGCATTTTACATTCTTACCAACAATGTAAATTGGTTCCCATTTCTCTGCATCCTCATCAACACTTGTTATTTTCTTTTTTTTTTGATAAAAGCCATCCTAGTGGGTGTGAATTGCTATCTCATTGTGATTTTAATATGCACTTCCTTAATGGTATTAATTTTTTTATGTGCTTACTGACTATTCATTTATCTTTGGAGAAAAGTCCTTTGCCCATTTTTAAATTGTTTATCTTTTTGTTGTAGAGTTGTTGGAGTTCTTTGTATATTCTGGATATTAATTCCAGATGTATGATTTCCAAATGTTTTCTCCCATTTTGTAAGTTGTCTTTTCACTTTCTTTATAATGTCTTTTGGTGCACAAAGATTTTTAAGTTTGATGAAGATCAGTTTATCTATCTTTTTTCCTTTTGTTTCCTGCGTTTTTTTGGTGCCATATCTTAAGAATCCATTGCCAAAGGGTCGTAAAGATTTTCCCTTATGTTTTCTTCTAAGAGTTTTATGGTATTAGTTCTCATATTTATTTTAGGTTCTTGATCCATTTGGAGTTAATTTTTGAATAAGATATGAGTTAAATGTTTTAGTTTCCCAGGTTACCCACAGCAAATACCATGAACTAGGTTGGGTTAAACAATGGGAATTCATTTGCTTTTTTTTTTTTTCCCCAGCAAGGTCTATCTGAAGCTTGCATAAGAGCAACCTCTAGAGTAGGCTCTCGACTCTATTTGAACTTTCTCTGCCACTGATACTGATTCTGTGATCCCACAGTGCCAGGGCTGGGTTCATCCCTGGAGTCATCTCCCATGTTGCCAGGGAGACATTCACCCCTGGATGTCATGTCCTAGGTAGCAGGGAGGGCAGTGATTTCACTTGCAGAGTTGGGCTTAAAGAGAGTAAGGCTATATCTGAGCAACAAAAGAGGTCCTCCAGAAGTAACTCTGAGGCATACCTAAAGGTAATCTAGCTTCTCTGCTACCTACATAAGCTTCACAAGAGTATGCCTCAGGATCAAGGGCATGGTCTAAAGTTTGACACAGTATCAGGGGATTCCCTGATGGTAAGGTTTAATAGTTCCATATTCTTTCTCCCATCCCTCAAAGGACTTTGCCAAGACTTTTTGATTATCTGCTTAATATACTCTAGGATGTATTCAGGCATTACAATAATCTATACAGGATTAAAAGACCTCTTTTTTATTCTGTGCTCCCTGTATTCCAATTGTTCAAATGATAGGTTGAGTTAGATTATACACTGGAGAAAATTTCAGTTCCAGACCAAATGAGTGGTTCTTCCTTTGGTCTCAAAGAGTATGTATGGTTCTAAAATATAGACACTGTCTTCTTTACTCCTGAGTTCTGAATTACTTTAACCCCAACCTGATCGGCTTCATTCTTATCTCTAAATATCAGGTTATATATATATTTATATATCAGCCTCTCGAAATCCAGAGATAAACTTTATTTACTTTTGAGGCTGGGAAAAATGTCCTAATCAAAGCATCAAGGAGATGCTTTCTTCCTTAAGACTGACTGCCAGTAATCCTAAACTCCTCTGTCACATGGCAGTGTCCTCTGGTCTCTCCCTTCTCTTCTGGGTTCAGCTTCTTGCATCCTATACTTTCTCTCTCTCTCTCTGAATTTCATTCTCTTATGAAGGACTCCAGTAGTAGGATTAAGACCCATCCTCATTATTAAAAGATCCAACTTACAATAGGTTCACACCCATAGAAATGGATTGAATTTAAGAACATGTGTTTCTAAGGTACATACAGCTTCAAAACCCCACAGTAGAGATACAGTTTCATTCTTTTGCATTTGGAAATTCAGTTTTCTCTGCAACATTTTTTGAAGAGACATTGTTATCTCTTGCTGCAACCTTCTGACTATTCTCTTTGTTGGTCCGGATCCCACCTTAAATCTATAATTCATATTGCCAGCCAGACTGGTTCTTCTAAAAAGCAAACCTAATTTTGTTCCTCTCTGCATAAACACTTCTGTGGCTCCTCATTGCCCTCAGGGTAAAGTTCAAACATCTGCTCCTGCTAATTTCTGTAACCTTATTGCTCATTTCTCTGGCTTTTTTGTTCCTGTCTCATCTGTGTAGTCCAGCTATACTGAACCTGTTTCAGTTCTACAAATGGAAAATGACCATTTCTATCTCTGGGGCCTTTTTACCAGACTCTCTTTTTGTCTGGACTACATATCCATCTCCGTTTGACCAGGCCAACTCCTATTTAACCTTCAGGACCCAGGATAGGTATTACTTTCTCTGGAAGCCTTTTCTGATCTCCCAAATTAGTTAGATACCCCTGTTATATGCCTCCATAACACAAAAGTATTTATCACTGATTTTAATAGACCGTTTGCTTCTATATGTAGATTATATGTTCCTTGAGGGCAAGGACTGTTTTGTTTACTTGATACCATTGATTCCTAATAGAATGCCTCACACGTGATAGCTGCTTAATATAGTGTTTATTAATTGAATGAGTAAAGGAATGTGGCATTCTCTGGGTCAAAAACCTTCTGTGATGAGGATGCGAGGATAGTTCACTGGTAGAATTCTTGCCTGCCATTCAGGAGACCCAGATTCAATTCCCAGCCCATGTACTTACCAAAACAAAGAAACAAAAGAAACCAGCAAAGACAAACAAAAATTCAACAAATGATGCTGCAATAATGGATACTCACATTGAAAAAGAATGAAATGTGACCCCACCATACAGCATACAAAAAAAAAAAAAAAACCTTCAGTGATTTTCTCATTGATTTATAATGTAGTTCTTAACCTTAGCTGCTTACCAGAATTTCTTAAGAACTTTTTACCCCCAGTTTGGACATAAATCCCCTCTAATACTTGCTAAATAAAAGGGGGGGGGAGTTTAACATTATTTACAATTATGCAAACATTCATGGAGGCTGAATATTCCCAGCATAAGGGTGCACTATGACCATGAGAAATCTTTTCATACTTCCCAAATTGTTTTATATTAAGCTAGAAAGATCAGTCATGAGAGCCAAATTTGTTCCTTTTTTTTTTTTTTTTTTTAAATATTTTTATTGCCACAACAACATACATGGGGTACAAGGGTAATTCAGCAGTAGAATTCTCACCTGCCATATGGGAGACCCCGGTTCGATTCCTGGCCCATGCACTTTCCAAACAGCCAAACAAGTAAAACAAACAAAAAACCAACCAACCAAACAAAAAATTCAATAAATGGTGCTGCAGTAAGAGGATACTCACATGGAAAAAGAACGAATGTGACCCCTACCATACAGCATACAACAAAGAAAAAAAAAAAACACAAACATTCTTAACGTACAGACATTCCATACATAGTGTGCAATCAATGGCGCACAATAACATCACATAGTTGTATATTCATCACCATGATCATTTCTTAGAACATTACATCACTCCAGAAAAAGAAAGAAAAAACTCATACATACCATACCCCTTAACCCTTCCTCTCATTGACCACTAGTATTTCCATTTACCCAATATATTTTAACCTTTGTTTCCCTATTATTTATTTTTTATCCGTATTTTTCACTCATCTGTCCACACCCTAGATAAAGGATACATCAGACACAAGGTTTTCACAATCACACAGTCACATTGTTAACATTTTATCTTCATACAATCATCATTAACAATCATCTTCAAGAAGCAAGGCTATTGGCACAGCTCTACAGTTTCAAGTACTTCCCTTTAGCCACTCAAATACACCATAGACTGAAAAGGGATATCTATATAATGCATAAGAATAAACTCCAGGATAACCTCTCAACTCTTTTTGAAATCTCTCAGCCACTAACACTTATTTTTTCTCATTTCTCTCTTCCCCCTTTTGGTCCAGAAGGTTTTCTCAATCCCTTGATGCTAGGTCACAACTTGTCCTGGGATTTCTGTCCCTAGTCACCAGGGAGATTCACACCCCTGGGAGTCATGTTCCACGTAAGAGGGGAGGACAATGGGTTCCCTTACCATGTCAGCTTAGAGAGGCCACATCTGAGCAACAATAGAGGTTCTCTGGGAGTGACTCTTAAGCCTAATTTTCAGTAGGCTTATCTTCTCCTTTGCAAGAATATGTTTATAGGGGCAAATCCCAAGATTTGGGGGCTTGACCTATTGATTTGGTTGTCCCCACTGCTTGTGAGAGTATCAGAAATTCTCCAAATGGGAAAGTTGAATATTTCCCCTGTACTGGTTTGAATCTGTGGTGAACCCCAGAAAAGCCATGTCCTTTAATCTTCATTCAGTATTGCTGGGCGGGAGCATTTTGATTGTTCCCATGGAGATGTGACCCACCCAGTTGTGGGGGGTAACTTTTTTTATTAATTAAAAAAAATTAACAAACAAAACATTTAGATATCATTCCATTCTACATATACAATCAGTAATTCTTAATATCATCACATAGTTGCGTATTCATCATTTCTTAGTACATTTGCATTGATTTAGAAAAAGAAATAAAAAAGACAACAGAAAAAGAAATAAAATGATAATGGAGAAAAAAAAGACTATACATACTATACCCCTTACCCCTCGCTTTCATTTACCACTAGCATTTCAAACTGAATTTATTTTAACATTTGTTCCCCCTATTATTTATTTTTATTCCATATGTTCTACTCTTCTGTTGATATAGTAGCTAAAAGGAGCATCAGACATAAGGTTTTCACATTCACAGAGTCTCATTGTGAAAGCTCCATCATTGTTCAATCATCGTCAAGAAACATGGCTACTGGAACACAACACTACATTTTCAGGCAGTTCCCTCCAGCCTCTCCACTACATCTTGAACAACAAGGTGATATCTACTTAATGCGTAAGAATAACCTCCAGGATAACCTCTCGACTCTGTTTGGAATCTCTCAGCCCTTGACACTTTGTCTCATTTTACTCTTCCCCCTTTTGGTCGAGAAGTTTCTCTCAATCCCTTGATGTTAATTCTCAGCTCATTCTAGGGTTTTTCTCAGTCCCTTGATGCTGAGTCTCAGCTCATTCCAGGATCTCTGTCCCACGTTGCCAGGAAGGTCCACACCCCTGGGAGTTATGTCCCACGCAGAGAGGGGGAGGGTGGTGAGACTGCTTGTCATGTTGGCTGGAGAGAGAGGCCACATCTGAGCACAAAAGAGGCTCTCTTGGGGGTGACTCTTAGACCTAAATTTTAAGTAGACTTGACCTATCCTTTGTGGGGTTAAGTTTCATGTGAACAAACCCCAAGCCTGGGGGCTCAGCCTATAGCTTTGGTTGTCCACACTGCTTATGAGAATATCAAGAATTCAACGTGGGGGGTAACTTCTGATTAGTATATTTCCATGGAGGTATGTCTCCACCCATTGAAGCTGGAGTTGCTTACAAATCCTTTAAAAGAGGAAACATTTTGGAGAGAGTCCCTTTTATAGAGCCACGAGAAAGCCAGCAGACGCCGCCATGTTTGCCACATGCCCTTCCAGCTGAGAGAGAAACATTGAACTTCATTGGCCTTCTTGAACCAAGGTATCTTTCCCTGGATGCCTTAAATTGGACATTTCTGTAGACTTGTTTTAATTGAGACATTTTCTCAACCTTAGAACTACAAACTAGTGACTTATTAAATTCCCCCTTTTAAAAGCCATTCTGTTTCGGATATATTGCATTCTGGCAGCTAGCAAACTAGAACATCCCCCTTTCTCCCTATTCCCCTAAGGGGACCCTGAAAATGCTTCTTTATTCACTGTCCAAATCACTCTGGGATTTATCAGGGCATCCCACTAACCCAACAAACTCTCATGCCCTATTCAAGATTCCCTGTACTTATGGTGTTCAACTAAACTGACCATACACGTTAAATTAGGAAATGCATTACCCAAAATATAAATTTTGCACCAAATAAACATCTCTCCCTTTAGTCTCACACACAAATTGAAGTTTTAGGTCTTCATATGCTGTCCAGTTTCTTTCAGATAAAAAGAGTAACTAGTAGCAGGGCCATGTAAATGAGGAAATTCTATATAGAGGAGAGCAGGTCTTTGCAAATGTTTCATTTTCTTTGGGTCCAGCTTCAGAAAGAGGCCCTCAATCTAGAACATTACTGTCTCCTGCCTTCCGGTTGCAGGACTCTACTCTTCTCTTCTTAGGAACTTTTTTAAAAGAACAGCTGCAAGGACCTTACATAAGACTTATCGAATTAAAGTCTTGGGTGAGGTCCAGATATCTGTTATTCCTGGTGCCTGCCCATGCAAAATAATGATAATAATAATAAAGAAATAATAAATTGAAAAAGCTCCATAGGTTGTTTTAATGCCCATTTAGTATTAAAAATACATAATTCAGGATAAACTCTTAGACTAGTATGCTAATTTTCTATGTTATAGTATCGTTTTGCCTTTTTTCTTCTAGTTCTGCTCTTGTAGAACAAGTATTTTATAATTCAAGCAAGCTGGATTTCTTGTTTATTGAATAAGAATTATTTCCTCTGTACCTTTTATTCATAGTGCTTCTTCAGCCTGGCATATACACTTTCTCTCTGTCCTGTAGAAATCTTCCTTCTCTTCAAAACCCACTCAAACACTTTATTTTCTCCATAAAACCTTCACTGATTCTTTCTTCCTTTGCTGCTGTTGCACCTTCTCTCCTCCCCACCCCCATTTATTTGATTGTAATGTCTCCCTCCGTTGATTTCCTTCTGTGTAGTAATTACATACCTTCATTACACATTCTACTATGTATTAAACTTTGCTTCCCCATACAAGTGTTAAGCTACTAGAGTAGAAGAAACCAAGTCTTCAGAATCAAAAGTTTTGAGTGCAAGTCCAGACTACCATTTACTAGTTGAATAACCATAGACAACTTTCTTTGTAATTATTTGGGCTTGATTTTCCTCATTTTTATATTTAAAAAAAATACAAGAATGTTTTAAGATGTTGCAAGGTTCAAATGAGGTAACTATGAAAATGCTTTGTAAAGAGTGAATCCACCCTAGGGTACACAGGTAGTTCAGTGGTAGAATGCTTTCCTTTCATGCAGGAGACCTGGCTTCCATTCCATACCATGCACCACCCCCCCCACCACCAAAAAAAAGAATCCATCCTTTACCAATGTTAGTTGCTGGTCATTCTGGAGATTATTCTTATGCATTATACAGATATCCCTTTTCAGTTTTGGGGGTATTGGAGTAGCTAGAGGGAAATACCTGAAACTGTTGAACCATAATTCAATATCCTTAATTCTTGAAGATGATTGAATAACTATAGAGCTTTTAAGGTATGATTGTATGACTGTGAAAATCTTATGACTGATGCTCCCTTTATCCAGTATATGGACAGATGGAAAAAAGACAGATAAATAAATAATAGGGGGGAGAAAGGGTATAGGATGTTTTAGGTATACTTTTTTACTTTTATTCATTTTTTTGTTTTGGAGTAATGAAAATGATCAAAAATTGATAAATGCACAAGTATATGATGATACTGTAAACCACTGATTGTACAACGTGGATGATTATATGGTATACGAATATATAATATATCTCAATAAAATTGCATTAAAATAAAAGCCTCCTTGAATGGGTGGGGTCACATCTCCATGGAAACAACCTAATCAAAAGGTCCCACCCAATAATAGGTCTGCCTCCACAAGATTGGATTAAAAGGACATGGCTTTTCTGGGTACATAACAGATTCATACCAGCACAGTTATAATATGTGAGGGCAGAGATATTGTTTTACTCATCTTTATACTCCTAATGTCCTAGAGTACCTGGGATACAGACAGTATATATTGGTTAAATCATTGAAGAAATGAGGTGGGAAAAGGACTGCCAAACATTTTATACCGTCTAAAAAATGAAGTAGAGGTACATTCTCTAATGTATTTTGATATCTGTATTGGTAACTGGAACTCTTGCTTCATGAATGGAATAATTTCTAAATGTCCTTTTGCATAGTTAATTATAATACCTCTTGCATAGTCATCCCTAAGCTCTGTAACTAAGTTGCCCAACAATTAATTTTCTATCTGGATTAGCTAGTTGTTTTAGATTCCTTGGCTGCTCAAGAAAATGCAGTGCAATGGGAATTTATTAGTCCATTTTAGGCTAAAAGAAAGTCCAAGTTCAGGTCTCATCAAGGTGAAGCTTTCTTCCCTAAGACTGATGATCCCATATTATCGACAACCCCTTCCAACAGGAAAAAGTTAGAATGGCCATAGCCCAAATACCCTTGAAGAGTGAGAGAAAGATCAAAGGTGATAGTGGAGTTATATAGAGAAGGTCAGGTTTAATAAATGAATATGACTGCTGAATCAATATATTGCTATTTCTTTTAGTCTCCAATACCTTAGAGAAGCTAGAAACAAAAACCTAAAATTGTGGAATTGTAACCCATACCAAACTCTGAAATCTATTATATAACTAATTGTTGTGCTATGCTTTGAAATTTATTGCTTTTTTGTATACATGCGTTTATGCTACTATGAAAATCAAAATGACACTTTTCCCACAAAATTTAAAAATATGTATCATTGAGCTTTTCCCACAGATTTTTTACTAACTCTTATATCAAACATCTTAAAATCAAAATGGGTTTGTTTAAATAAAGTAAATGTTAAAGGACAAATCTGTAGAACACTAACTAAGATAATAATAAGACAGTACCTTTTGACCCCACAAAACTCTACCAAGCAGTCATCAGACTTATATATGATTTAAGATCAGTCCAGGTCTTCTGACCACTCTACCTAGTCTGCTTTCCTGCCCCAAAATCAGTAATAACTCTACTAGCAAAGTTGGCTATCAGTGCCTTATTTAAAGGCATTCCTCCCTCCAGCCTGCTACCACCCTTTATCTACTGCAACCCCTCTCATTCCAATTGATATAGGAATCTATGACATTAGTCTGTAATTCAGTTCAGACTGAACAAAGCAATCATTTAAGGAAGAGTAAAGAAACACATCCTGCTTTACCACCAGAATTGAGCAGTAGGGACTAGACAGTGGGCAAAATGAAAACAGAAACCAAAGAGGTTAAGTTTCTAATTAAGGTGATGTATATCAAAGGAGACTCTCTACTCAAATTAACCAATATTTCCTCTACTTCCTCTGCCTATATTAACATAGTACTTGGTTCCTGGACAAGGAAAAAGTCAAGCAAAAGTTAAAGAAGGCAAATTCCAGGCTAGAGTAGTGTATTCTAATGAAAAATGGTGGGCAGAGAAGTCAGAAAGGGAAAAAAGATTTCCAGTTTGCTATGTGGAAGGCCCAGTTTTCCAGCCCAACAGTCCCTCCAAGTGCAGACAGAAAACTCTGAAAGGTAAAAGGGCCAAGTAGGCAACCAAATATCCTCAAGTCCACAGAGGTACACAAAGATTACTTGGAATTACCTAGTCAAAGAAACAGGAACCAGGGGAAGAGAGGACCTATCCAGTTCCCATTCAGTTGCAGAGAAAATGATATTTGAGGTCTGGTGCATACATAGGTATCAAGAAGGATCATCTACATCTGCAAGGAAAAAAGATGAACCTTTCTTCCCCCCTTGGTTTTAGATCATCTCAAGTATCCTCTTTAATGAGAAACTTAATTTTAATAATTGAGTTATGTAAATCTAGATTTACTTTACCAACCTGTTCAAAATTGAACATATATCTACTTTTTATATATCCTCTGTCAGCCACTGGGTCTCCTTAGAAAGCAGCAAACGCTGGTCTAAGGCCATCTCTCAATCCAAGCAAAACAGCAGATATGGGCATGATGTCACTCAGAAGGGCTTTTGGGATTCTAAATTGTAACTTTTTTTTTTTTTAATGACTAGAGGTGAGGAATGACCATAACACAGAATTCTGAAACTCTTCCCAAATAAATTCAGAGGGTGCTGACATACAATTAACTTCACCTCATGGATCTACGGAGATCAGGTTCAATGCCATGCTAAGTTAGTGCGTGGCACAGAGTAGGTACCAATAAATCCTGGTTTATCAAGAGAAACTACCCAAGTTAGTAAATACAGTAAGAACCACACTAAACACAACTGTTGTCCTCCCTAAATGTGGGCCTTTCTAGTCTACATTCCAGCCTCCCTATAGCCAAGAAAATGGTCCTTAACTTACCTAGTTTCTTGGAAAGGCAATACCTGAAGAAGTCTGATCAGTTTCTCTACCCACCTTCTACCTCCTTCAATTAACGTGCTACCTATGTTGTTAGTGGTTAAAAAGAGAGAGAGAGAAAAATGCCCCCAGCCCTTATCGAACTGATATGAGAGACAGAGACAAAAAACAAACATTCAAATGAATGAAAAACTATAAGTTATGAGATATGCCACAATGAAAAAGGAAAGAGTGCTAACAGCGAGCATAATAAATGGAGGCACTAACTATCTAAATGGGGGTTTGGGGTGGGGTGGGGTCATAAGGCAAAACCACTACAGTGAAGTAAAAAGTTAAACAAAGATTTGAAAGTTGAGGAGTTAGCTAGGCAAGAAGTAGAAGAAGAAACTTTCAGGTATTATTTAATGTAAGTCTCAGTTTCATCCTATATAAAATAACAATAATAAAGCCTATACTCCAGAGGGCTGTCATAAGGATTAAAAAACTCCACAGAGGTTCACAAGTACATACTTGTACTTTAGGTATGCTAAACAAGCTTAAGTTCTTAAATGTGGTAGGTAAATTCATGCTGTCTTTCTGTGGGGATCATGAGAGAAGAGGAGGAGGAGGTATCTCCATGGCCTTTTTCTGCTTGGCTGCCAACTGCTAATAAAAGAAATATCTTCTATAATTTCCACAAGGAGATCTCAGTTATATTTTCTAAGTCCATGTGATTCTGACCATTTGAAGAGACTGCTGATCCTGAGGCCAGCATCCTTAGAATTTTGAACCACAGAGTGGCCATATACATTGTTTTTATATCTCTTTATATCATGCTTACCATAGTACCTACCAAATGGTAGACATTTATTAAATATTTGGTTTTGAATGATACTTACCAGAAAATTCCTCTAAAAGCACACTTTTATTGGAATGATTTCTAATTGTTTTGTTAATTCTTTTTATAATTAATAAAAAAAAAAAAAAAAGCTGGGCAACAAAATTTTGCCCACACAGAAATCTCACATGCATGCCAATAAAAACATAGGCAATGTTTATAAAAAAAAAAAAAAAAAAAGCACACTTTTCTTTTTTATCTTAAATTATATTAATTGACTAAATTGAAAGGGCTTCTATAGTAAAAGAGGAAACTGCTTATTTATTTAAACACACTCTTTCATGCATTTGTTCATTCAAGAATTTGTTCACTTCACTGATTCGAGGAAGTCGAGGAAGACCTGGTCCCTGCCATCAAGGTTATAGTGCCATGCGATAAGCAATACAAATATGTTCAGGTGTAGAATGGAGTATCAGGGAATGCTTCCCAGAATAAGGGACTTGATCAGGGTTTGGAAGGATGAATAAGAATTAGCAAAGCTACAAAGAGAAAGAAGGGCTCTCTGGGTAGTAGATAAGCATATGTAAAGTCAAAGAGGGTGAAACATTTAAATATTTTGAAGCATTGTTTGGATTGATAAAAGACATGAGAGGAAAAGCCTTCTTCCTCTAAGCCTTTTACTTTGTAATTCCAACTAATATTCTCTTTCTCTTTGAGTCAGTTCATTACTACTGACTGTTTCAGTTGGGGGTGCCCTGGTGGATCTCCTGAAGTGGAGTCTGAACAGTGGCAAACTTGGGCCTTGATGGATGTACGAATGTACGCTTGTAGTGGCAGTCGATCCCTGAGCTGAGAACAGGAGGCTTCTTTGAAGCATGAACCTCCCACAGGGCCCTCTTGGGATGCCTGTCCTGGAATTACCCAGGGCAGTAACAAAGCTTTCTTTTCTTCCTTAAACCAAGCCAGCAAGATGAGATGTCTGCTAGCCTTTGTGTGTGGAGCAGAGCAACAAACATACAGAGGCCAGCACAATGGCATTGTTGGGGTACAGTGAAAACTAGGTCAGGGCCCAGGCCCTCCCTATAGATGGCCCATCCAAGGAACAGAGATCTGACAAGTCACTGGTTTGTCTGTTTGGCATTGCTGCTGGTTTCTGAGTTAATGAGGGTATATAAGATTCCAGGATCTTTCCCATTTGCTGCTTTTAACACCTCAATTTGGAATCTCTGTGTTGCTCTTGACTCTTTCCTCAGTCTCCTCATCTACTATTCAGTTGCTAAATCATTTGATATTACCCCTGCATATTCTGACTTTCACTGATTTTTTTCCACACCTATAAAAGCACTTAGTCAGGTGTTGTTTGATTTTCATCCAGACCGTTACAGTACTCCTAGATTGTCTTTCTGCTTCCAGGCCTTCCACTATCCTGCTACTAGGGTGAACTTACTAAAATGCGGTTTGTTTTGTTTTAAGAAAAATGCCATGGTTTTATTATAGAACGAGGCCTTGAAATATCTGAAGAAGTCAATATTCAGTTGGTAAGGCAGCTGCTTTCTCTTTTACTTCTTTGGGTTACTAGAGCAACTCAGTAGAATAAAATAACAAAAATACGACCTTTTGCATAAGTCTTTTCAAGGCCTATATTGGTACAACTAATCTTCTGTCATATGCATCTAGTTTAGCATCCAGATAACTTGCACAGTACCACCTCAGTGCAGTAACACATTGTGCCTACTCTCTCCGCAATCCTCTTTGTGTATGATATTTGGAGCATCTGGAGGATTGGGGAGAGTGTTGGGAAGAGGAGAGAAGAAGAAACAGCATGAATGCCTTGCCGGGAGATCAGCTGCAATTGTACATGGCATGTCTGAACATGTCATTGTTACAAACCCAAGCATCATTGTTCTTTAACAGGAACATCTGGCGGGACTCCCCCCCCCCCCCATTGTGGTCATTATTGGCCTTGAGCTGGCTGACAGCCATACTAATGAAATAGCTATCTGGTGTGGGCTGACAGTCTTGCACCATGATACTGTGCTGGGTTTTGGGGAGTAGAAGGCTAGACAACTTCTCCACAATAACACCTTTCCCCTGGAACTGCTGTCCTTCCCATGCATAATACATTAATGTAAATGCACTTGGTTAGTTCTGTTGTTCTGAAAATAGCTGTGTATTTCACACTGGATACAGTCTGCTCCCAAATTTGCTCATCTCCCATTCTGTAGCATTGCTTGGTCTTGTTGAGACCTGACCAGGTTGGCATGATGTGGCAGCGGTAGAAGGGTGACTGTAAGCCAGTACGGTCTGCAACTGACTCTTCCTCCTAAAATGCAGTTTTAAAAAAAAAAAGCAAGACCTTTGTTTTTTCAATTTTTAAATATAACGTAAATACAAAGGGAGAAGAGAGAAATGAGACAAGAAAGTGTCAATGGCTGAGAGATTTTGAACAGAGCCGAGAGGCTATCCTGGAGGTTATTCTTACGCATTAAATGATATTATCTTTTTAGTTAAGGTATATTGAAGAGTCTGTAGCATTCTACATATATCAATTCCTTTAATCTTCATAACAACTCTATGGGTTAGATGTGCTATTATTATTCCCATTTCACAAATAAAAATTAAAGAAATTGAGTAATCAACCCAGGGTCATATTACTACCAGGAAACTAGGGTTAAGATTCAGTCCTAGACAGTCCACCTCTAGGGTCTGTGGACTTTACCAATACACTTTACTGCCCATCTTAATTTTTAATTTTATCCCTTCTCCTGTACTTATTCCCTATGCAGCAAAAAAAGGGAATAACTAATGATATTTGCACTTTCTTATCTCTGTGTTTGTTTTGCATAGAAAATCTTTGTTACCCACAGTCCTGACTATGGGCTTCTATAAAATGGAACCAAATCCCCAATAATGAGTGAAAATTAGCCAGGCCTATCAGGAAAGGTGTATTCCAGGTAAAGGGAACTAGTAGTGTATACAAATGTACAGGTGATCGGGATTCAGACCTTTATAAGGGCGTGAAAGGCTTTGTATGCCATGCTTAAGATTATGGGTTTTATCCCAAGTATAATAGAGTATCATTTAATAATTTTAGCAGGGAAGTGGCTTCAAGTTGGCATTTCAGAAGGGCCACCTTGGCTACATTATGGAAGATGTTTGGAATTAGGGCTAAGTCTGTTCAAGATGCAAGAAGAGGACAAGAAGACAAGTTAGAAAGCTAATGTAGTAAACCAGGAAAGAGGGTGATGATGATAAGAAAGTGATAATTGGAAGAATAAGTTGTATACTGTGAGTCAAGTACAGTGCTGGACATACTTTATAAATTTAATTACTCTCCACTTTTGATCAAACACCAAATCCTATTGATTCCACCTTTGAATTATCTCATATATTACCCTCCTCCTCAACTTTTTTGCTGACATTGTCTTATTGAGGACTTTGTTACCTCCCATCTGGAGGATTCCACAAGCCCTCTGTCTTTTCTCCCAACATCCATTCCTGGCCTTTTCATGCAGTTTTTACACTATTGTTGAAATTATATTTCTTTGTTGTTTATCTCATTATGCTGTTAATCTACGTGAAAAAAATTGTTGGTTGATTTTATGTCCATCTCCCCTAATAACCTGTGAATTAAGGGTAAAGACTGGCTCTGTTCATCTGTTCATCTAAGATTTTTAGCACTTGAGTGGGTGAATGGATAGATGGATCTCAGCTCAATCCTGATAATTAGTTGGCAACAAACTATCTGTTAGTTGGATGGCAGCACATTTATCCACCTTGGTAAATACCCTAGCTCCAGGTCATTTGGTTTTTTAAAAAAAAAAAAAGGTCCTTATGGTTGATATTTTCCCCAGAGCCCCTCTCAACGCCTTTGAACCACTATTCAGAGAGAAGTGTGTTTGCTTGAAGATATTGGTACATTGGTAATTCAAAGTAAAAAAAAAACAAACAAACTACCATTTTGTCTTATTTTTCTGACTAGTTAGGATTAGACTGAGCAAGGAAGATCCTGGATATAGTGAGTTTTACCTCAGGGAGTGACTGCCTCAGGGAATATTGCCTAGTGCTATTCCAGAATATTCCCTGAGTGGGCATGTTTATGTGTCTGTGCCTAAGTAAGCATCCACCAGAACTTTTAAGGAACCTATGTGGGAAGGGCCTATATTCTTCAGCCTAGACAACTCCCACCTATCCTTTAGGAACTAACTCAGATGTTAGTTCCTCTTTGAAACCTTTCAAACTTCCCAGGCTTAGTTGGTCTCTACTTGCTATTATTTACTTACCCCATGTGTCTCTCACTAGACTTCTTTAAGAACTGGGTTTTATTCTTTTTTATATACCCACGTTTACTATGTGCCAGGCATTGTTCTTAGCATTGGGGGATACAGTGTAGGCAGATGGACAAGTCCCTTCTCATGTGGTAGTGGCAGTAAAGGGATTAAGGGACTCAATAAACATTTGTAGAAATAATTGATTTGATATTTCTGAATTGATATTTCTGAGTGGAAATTTTTTGTTCATTTATCTGTTCCTTTGGCCATTTTTTAAAAGAATGTTGGCATATGATTTCTTATATTTTAGTAATAAAGACTTATTTCTACAATATTGTTTAGTTACAAGCTCACATTTGCTTATTGGGTACCTTCTAGGGAAAGGGTTCATATCTTAAGTGAAGTCAATAATCAAACACTAATGAAATGGAAGAAACTCTCTTAATATTTTATTCTATTTTTGTTAGACTGTGAGGAGTGGCAAGTTTTTGGTGTAGGTGAAGTTGGGAACAGTCATTGAGAGATAATGAAGTACCTACAACACATTTAATTGACTGATATTATAGTTTCTGAACTTGAAAGTTTAAAACAACAATTTAAAATGTTAAAACTTATCTACTAGGTTATTTAAATGTATTGTTAATGCCTTAGATTATTTTGTAGGGCTCCTGGAGAGAGTGACCTGGAAGAAAACGAAAGCAAAGCAGCTGTTATCCCCATGGGGAAAGCTGAATATGCTAATACAGTTGTTTTGTCTCTGCTTCCCACAGAGGGATTTGTTCAGAGGGCACACCAGCTGAGTCTGCACTAGGAGTTGCTTATGGGGAAATGAACGTCCCAACTAATGGGCACATAGAGTGTGTAGCAACTCAGAAGTCTTCCTTTTTGGCAGATCTCTAACTTCCTTTTCCCATACATGCGGCCTTGAGACATTGAGAAGTTGTGGTTTCTGAGGCCCAGAGGCTTATCAGCCCTACCAATGTATTCACCAAAGGCAGGCAAGAGAAACGGGTTATAAAAATAAACTCCATTTTGTTTCCTTCTGTGGTTTCTCATTTGTGCTTTTCCCATGTTACATGGAAAAGCCAAATCTACCAGCCAGTGATTCTTCACTCTTACTCACCCTTTTTCTCTGCTCCCCACTTTCTGGCTTGGTCTTTGGATTTCTCAGGCCTTAGAGACATTGCTGCACAGAGTAAGCATCTACTTCTCTGAACAGAACCAAGAATCCTGACCTAGCTTAGCCCAAAGAGAGCTTTTTGACATAGTCTCTTCTGCTTGGCATTCGTTCGGAAAACCTAAGTGACTCCCAAAGACCGGCTTTCCAAGTCACACTGTCACCAAGCCAAACAAACAAACCACTCCTCTTCAGAACTTTGACTCTTAGATGTCAGCTTCTTTGCTCCCAAGTGGGCTGACAGTCAGAAGCTCAGTTTCTTTTTAGCAAGTGGGCACATCAAGTGTGAACCTTGGGCAGATTTAACCGGGCTAGAGAAAGAGGTGTTCTCTGAATGCCGCCATTTTACCTCATTTTGAGATTTTCCAGCAATGGATTATCAAGTGGGATGAAGCAGATCTACAGGTTTCCCTTCTGAGAAGTTAGAAGGTACATTTTTAGCCATCCTATCTTATGATAACCGTCTGCCTCCTCCGAGGACTTGAAGTGTTACATGATGCTGCCCCCAACTGGTTCTTTGTGGTGCTTATACTACATCATCAGAAAATATAGCACTTAAATTTTTTTCTAAGTATTTTCATATATTTTTTGTTAGATTCTCATAGTAACTTCGCAAGTTAGGTGAATTAGGGATTATCATAGCTATTTTATTGTTGAGAAAACCGAAGGATAGCGTTGTTAATTTGTCTGAAGTTACATGGCTATTAAGAGACAGAATTCATAAAATTCAGTCCTCTTGGCCTACGATCCCATTGGGTTTCCTGGTCCTTTGTAAATTCAATATCACCCAAAAATAAGTAATAAGGGCTTATTTTAATCTTAAGGGAATTTGCCCCCATTTTCTCCCTTGGAAGGCAGAGGGAGATAATCCACCATGTTTGAGTAAATTCATTAACCCATTTGGCAAAAAGATTTGAGCCCTTTATTCATCTCTGGTTCAGGTACCATGGCTTCTAATTCTCCAAAGTAATGTGGTGTTAAACAGTGTGGACTCTGGAGCCAGACTGCCTGGGTTTGAACCCTAACTTTGCCCCTGACTTACTAATTGGGTAACTTTGAGCAAGTTGTTTAACCTCTAAATGTCTCAGTTTCTTCATATGTAAAACGATCATAATGGTATACGTACCTCTTAGGGTTATTTTGCAGATAAAATGAGGTACTATATGTAAAAGTGCTTAAAATAGTGTTTGGCACAAAATAGCTGCTGTCTTTATTTTCATCTCTATATTAATATGCTTATTCTCTCTTAAGAAAAAAAAAAAGTAAAGCAGTCCTTCATGGGTATGTTAGAATGAAGAACAGCCAAATTTTTGAAAGAACATATTTTCGCATAGTTTCTCCATAGTCCTATTTACTCCTATTCATTCCTCAGTTAACTTCTGCCTTATTCTTGTCTTACCACTTAACTGAAACTGCTCTTGCCAAGGTTGCCAGTGGCTTCCTAATTGTAAATCCAGTGAACACTTTTCAAGCTCATCTTACTTGACACACAGCATTTGATACTATTGGTCATTTCCTTTTTAGAATGTTCTTGTCTCCTGTGATGACATTCTTGTTTGATTCTTCTTCTTCCTGCCCCTTGAAATATTACTGTTCCTTGGAATTGCATTAATTTCCCACTTTACATGTTAACCTCTGGGCAATTTCATACATTCCTTGCCATCAATAGCTATTTCAGCTCAGTGTTGTTGACTCCTAAACACTAGTCTCCATCCCAGATGTTGTTCTTAAGCTTTAAACTGATTATTTACTGGGCATTTCTACCTGGATTGTCTCACAGGCATCTTATACTTAACATATTTCAGCTGAACTCATTATCTTTGGTTTTTTTTTAGATTTTTAACCCCACATTCAATCAGAAGCAAAATGTGAACTCTATTTTTTAACACTGCCTTTTCTTCTAAAAATTGTTCCTCTCCCTATATCTAAATGATGGCATAAAAGGACCTGGAATTTTCCTGGAGCTTTTCATTGCCCTCATCCTCCCCTCCCCAAATCTGGGCAGTCATCAAGTTTAATTGACCCTAAATCCATCTTTGACCTTTCATTTTTCCAATGCTTTCATTATTGTTTGACTCAGGTGCCTTTCTCTCACCAGGATTATAATAATAATCTACTCTCACCTATTTCCCCCTCTTCATAGTCTCCTGTCACATCTATCTGTCATACCATTGCTAAAATAATCTTTTCTTTAAGAAAGAAATATGTTGCTCCCTTGCTTAAAATGCTTCTTTTGTTCCCTGTGGACAGAGGTTAGTCGGTATACCTTAACAAAGCATATCTGCCTCACTCCTGCTCCTCCTGTATAGACACTCTGGACATAATTGAGCAAATTAGTTTCCTAAATATACAATATACTTACCCTGTAACTTTGCATGTGCTAATCCCTCTGGAGTGCCATTTCCTGCTACCCCAGTTCATCTTCCAGATTCATTATTTCCTCTGTGCAGCATTCCCTGACCTGCCAAGACTGAGTTAGCATCTTTATCCTCTGTGCTACATAATACTGTCCTACCTATTTTTTTTGTAGCATTTACCATATGATATTATTTGTCTATATTTCTTAATACATGATTTCCTCAAAGAGATCTTTGTGTATAGCATATACCATTGTGCCTGCATTCAGAATAAACCCTTGGTAACTTAAGAATATAAAACAGTCCCTATCTTCTATGGGTTTACTCTTTAGTGGTTTCACCACCAGTATAAACATTTCTGACAAATGGTAGCTGGGTTTTTTTCTGTTTTGCAGTATATCAACTCTGGAAACCTGGAACAGTTGCTAGACAGCAACCTGCATTTGCCCTGGATTGTGAGGGTGAAACTGGCCTATGACATAGCAGTGGGCCTCAGCTACCTTCACTTCAAAGGCATTTTCCATCGAGACCTCACATCTAAGGTATGAAGGCTTTACTTTCACAACTCTTTGAGAATTATTGTCTTTCTTCCTTACCAAGAAAGTTGCGTTGAGACCAACCATTATTGGGCTTAGTAATGATGGAGATCTCTTATGGATTTAACATTTAATCACAGAGGATACATTACTAGTTTAACTAGTCCTTAGAAAGCCTATCTCAGCTCAGAAAAGATCCCTTTCAGGCTGGAGCCTTCACGTTTGACTTCAGTCTCCTGAATGTGTGTTGCAGGAGCCGTGCCATGAGGATTAAGGGATTCTTCCTTGTAGGAGCGACAGCAATTGAGGCAGTATGGGGCCTGTCTCTTAATGCTGTCTCCTTTGGCCTCCAGGAAGTAGCTCTTAGCTAAGAGGAGGAGCTCAGTGATTTTTTTAGTCACTTGACTGCACGTTTTGAGGGCCATAATGTACTGACCCATTTTCTATCTGTGTGATTGAGTTTCTGCCATCCTGCCAGTTTCTTTTTGGCATCAGTTGGTCTGTGTAGTATTCTCTTGCTGTCCAAATTGCTATGTGACCAGGGTAAAAAAGAGTTGCTTTCAGAGGAAGTTGGCCAGTCTACAAAGTAGGATCTCAGGGCCAAGTGGCTTAGGACAAGGCTTATATAAATAGTACTGTTTGATCATTGATGGGGGAACTATAAGGACACAGAATATATCTAAAATGACTTCTTTCCAACAGCTGAATTTCAAGTCTTTTAGGAGAAGGATATTATAGTATTATACTATGCAAGAATAGCTCTCATTTCATTTCCCACCCTCAACACATACTTTACCCCCTTTTGTTATGAATAAAGGGGTTGGGAGCCGGTTATAAAGAGAAGTTTGCAAAGAAAACAAAAACAGACTATACTCTGAGCCAACAAAGCCGAGAGCAGTAAGTCCTTGCTTCACACTGAAATGGTTCTTGGTCTTCCACTCAGCAGTCCTGTCCCTGAGGGACCCTGGCCATTGGTTTATAAACTACTGCATAAAAAATATCTTTGGGGAGGTGACTGTAAGTCCCCTGGGTGTGATGGGGCCATTTGTAGTCAGCTGCACTATTGCTGAAGGAAAACTAAGGCCAGCAAGTAGAATCTGTGAACCGTCTAAGAACTAGCTGTGAGGAGGAGCCCTTTATTTAGATCAGTACCTAAAAGGACTGGACAGTGAAGATATCTGGGACCTGGAAAGTGGTATCTAATCCCTTCGTTAGCCTTTTCTTCTCCCTCAGAATATTTTAGAAAATCAGGATTGCGAAAACTGTACTTGTTCCAAGCAAATGGGTAGAGTTGTATCATACAACTTAGATGCTGCCTTAATGATAAGCTACCCTCACCTTGGGCATCCAGCCCAAATCAAATTATTGCTTCCTACTCAGAGAGCATAATTTCTTCCAAGGTGGTGGGAGTTCATGACAAGTTATCCATCAATCACATAGATATTTTCCCCACACTTACATGTCTAGTTCCGTCCCTGGCACCACAGATGAAGGTATGTTAGAAAAGGAGCATTTCTGACCTTGAGGTACTTACAGTCTTGTTGGGAAATAACTAAAGAACAAATTCACAGCATTGTTTAATTGCGTGTATTGCTACATGATAGATTATAGATTTTCAGAGCATGGAAAGATCACTCTAAGATGGGATAAGATAGGCTTTCTGAAGGAGATAGGTGTCTCTGCCCCACAGGAGTTAATCATATTCCAAAGCACTTTGTTCCTATTGCCCTATTGTGCTAGTGTCCAAATGTGGTTCTGTCTGAGCTAGTCATGTTGTATTATAAAAATTGCTAACCTTTTTGAACCTATAGTATAAGTTTACTTTTCTTTGGTTTTCCCTGTATTCTCAGGGTCGTTTGGCCCGAGACAAGAAATTAGAAATTTAGGAGGAAAAAAGCTTTCTGTGTCTGAGCTCCGCTTTCTTGGGTATGGACTTCAAGGAGGTGTTAAGGATACTTCCATGAGGTATGAACAAATGGCTTTTGCAGCCTTGAGGCAAGCTTATAAGTGCACTGTAGGGGACTTAATTTGAAGATAAATAAGTCTTATTTTATGAGCTATGTCATCCAATTCAAGATTCTGTCTGTGTTCATTGTCTTTTTATCATCACTGAGCTTTTGGTAAAGCTCTGTCTAAATGTTAGGGCCTCGTTTTAACTGTGTTGCAGGAATTAGGAAGAAAGTTTTATGTTCACTCCTAGGTCAGAGCAGTCCCTCCCAGGAAACCTGTGTGGTGCATCACTTACTCTCTTTTGTAGTCTTAGTACCTGATACCTACCTAGCACAGAGCTTGTCAGAGTAGGGGTTTTTTGACTCTGTTTCAGGGAATGGACTTGATAGTATAGGAACTAAAACATTTGCTCAAGAGCAGACATTTTGGATCCCCACCCCAGTTTTGTTCCATCTTTTCAAATTGATTTCTCTGGCCTTGGTACCTCAGTGTTTCAATATGTAAAATACATTCTTTCTTTGACCTCACAGGACTGATTAGTCAGGGATTCTCACAGGAGTTCACAGGAGGTGGGATTTAGAAAAGTGGGAACTGTTCCAGATGAGTAAATCTGAACAGAGAGAAGCAGATGCCGTCAGTGGGAAGACAAAGAAGATCCCTAGTTTCCTACCAAAGGGCCTTTTGGAAGTAGTATTGCTTTTGTATGATTCAAATGTCAGTTGAAACTGCAATACTGCTCTAAGAGTGAAGAGTCTGTCAAAAACAACCTGGTAAGGATTTGTGTACTGGCAATGCTGAGAATTTATTTAAAAGGAAGTAAGAGGTAGTACAGCTTTAAAAATAGATGCAAATGTTCTAAGAAATGACCATGATGATGAATATGCAACTATGTGATGATATTGTGAATTACTGATTATATATGTAGAATGAAATGATCATATGTTAAGAATGTTTTTGTTTGTTGTTATATTTAAAAAAAAATTTTTTTTAAATCTCATTCATGAGCTCTCTTAAGAAGTAGCAATAGCCATATACAGGTTTTTGTTTTACTTGTGTGGGTTTTTTTGTTTGTTTCGTTGGTTGGTTTTTATCTTTTATTCTTTATTTTTAATAAAAGGTTTGGCTGTTAGGAGCAGTTGTGAGAGCATTTTGTTTCTGCTTAATACCATTGCTGCCTATCATCAGGCAAGCACCACTAATCTGGGGTTTAGCCGCTGGGAGTGTGAATTGCTCTTCTTGTTTTTGGTTGATTTTTTTTTGTAAGTTTATTTCAAAGAAGCCATTCTGTGGGTTCCACCAGAGTGAAAAAGCCCTTCTAGCTATGGTCTTAGGGTATGCCACACAATTAAAAACAGAAAATGCCAATTTTCAGAAGGTAGAAAAAGTATAAATTAGAAGCAAAATTGAATGCCAGAGAGCTGTAGAAAGTGGCTATCATGGACACCCTGGGTTTGTTTGTTTGTTTTGTATGCTGTCTGGCGGGGTCACAGTGCATTCTTTTTCCATGTGAGTATCCTGTTATTGCAGCATCAGTTCCAGTTTGTTGAATTTTTGCTTGTTGGTTTTTTGTTTGTTTGCTTGTGTTTTGGAGGAAGTGCTTGGGCCAGGAATCGAACCCAGGTCTCCTGCATGGCAGGCAAGAATTCTACCACTGAACTATCCTTGTACCACCCCCCCCCCCTTTTTTTTTTTATGAGAACCATCAACAGCTCTGGAAACCATTTTATACTGGGCTATTAGAGGACATAGTGTTGGGGACATAGAAACATTGTGTTGGGGACATGGAAACCATTGGAACTCAGTCTGTAACCTTCAAGGGCTCTGAATCTAATTGGAGAGACAGATATGAAAGCAGGACATTACACAGAGCTGTGATAAAGGTGTGGGATCATATGGTTAGGATTGAGGGGAAGGGGTGGGACACATGACAGCAAACCAGATAATCTTTTTAAGAGACTTTAGATTATAGCAGTCCTTGGGGCACTTAGGAGGTCAATTCAATGTCTGCCCCATTACAGACTATGGAACTACAGAGTACAAAATGTGGAGTTCAGACCACTTAGTGGTCCCAAAGGAGCCAAAATCAGTTTTCAAGCTGGGTGGGATATAAGGCCCATTACATAGAGAATGAAGAATGTTTTCTTCATTCTCTACATAGAAATTCTGTGTTCTTTGAAAAGAACTTCTGAACCTTGAGGTTTAGAATCAGTCGGTCCTTTCTTCCCTGACCCTGATTGAGTTATGGGGTAAGTTGGTTGGGGATGAAGGGGAAAAGGAAATTGCACATTGAAAGGCTTTTTTTTTTTTTAGTGGCAGAAACAGCTTTAGATTAGAGCTAATACTAATAAATGGATTTGGCATTTCTCCACTCAGGTGGTTTTATTCAATGCTGGTACTGACTGTGCAGCTGTTCCAGGACACCTCAGGAACTGCTCTCAGATGCCTATCCTGGTCCAGTTCTGAAGGATTTGTGTAGGCTTTTAGGAAATGCATCCATGGCCTCCCCTTTGATTCCTTTTCATCAGGAGCTCAGTCCCAAATAGGAGTCTATGTATAATTAGTCTATGCATTTTGACACATGCTTTTGAAAGAAGCCCTGTTGCTTCTAGTCATCTGACCAACCTTCATTTAACAAATTTTTGCCAAGCCTTTTCTGTGTGCCTCTGCTTGATTAGAGGGAAAGAGATCAATGGGATCATTTCTTGCCCTTGAAGAGGCAAATACATAAGCTGCTCTGCTGCAATGTGATGTATTCTAACAGGGGTGAGAACAAAGGAGTGGGAGCTTGGCAGCAGCAGTGCCTGAGCTGCTTTTTGAACCTGAAAAGGCCACTTTTCCTCTCAGGGCAGTTTGATTGGGTCTCTCTTGTGTCTTGTCTACTGCTTTCTTTAGATAAGTCTATCTTATTCAAAAACATTCTTCATTCTCTGTGTAATGGGCCTTATATCCTACCCAGCTTGAAAATTGATTTTGGCTCCTTTCGAATCACTAAGTGGTTTGAAACTCCACATTTTGTGCTCTGTAGTTTAATAGTCTGTAATGGGGCCATGTTCAAATTGGGTGAGAAATGTAAGTATTTCACTAGATACCCTTTTGGAGGTGGGGCCTAGAGCCCCAAATAAAGGGGGCTTATTGTATTGCTTGCACAAACAGTGCTGCTTTCACCATGGGCCTTGGCCCAAGCTGCTTTCCCAAGGCCATGCATTGCTGTCTACAGCAGAGAGCTCTCCAGTCTGCTCCATCTAGCAAAGCCAAGAATCATTAGAAGAGGAACCCTGTAGAATCCGGTGACCTGAGTCTTTACCACTTACAGTTTGTAAGCCTCCCTTTTCTTATCTTGAATGTAAAAATCTCAGATATGCCCATCTGACAATGTTGTAAAGAACCAATGGGATTGTGTATGTGCAAAAATGTTTAAATTCCTAGGGTTCCACCCAGACTGAAGAAGGTAACTTTTACTTTCCCGGGGGCTTGGAAGTAGTCTCTTAAGGCACACCTGCTTTCCTAAAGCTTACAGTCTGGTTAGGGGAAGAGACTATAGAAAGACATACGTTCATTGTAATATAGTAAACGTTATGATTAGAGGGAGGAGAATGTATAGGATGTTTTGAGAAAGGTTTTTTTTTAATTTTTTATTTGTTAATCATAACATACAAACACAAACATTCTTACCATATGATCATTCCATTCTTCATATATAATCAGTAACTCACAATATCATTACATAGTTGTATATTCATTATCATGATAATTTCTTAGAACATTTTCATCAATTCAAAAAAAGAAATAAAAAGAAAACAGAAAAAAATTCATACATATCATACCCCTTACCCCTCCCTTTCATTGATCATTAGTATTTCAATCCACTACATTTATTTTAACATTTGTTCTCCCTATTATTTATTTATTTTTAATCCATTTGTTTTACGTATCTTCTGATAAGGTAGATAAAAAGAACCTCAGACACAAGGTTTTCACAATCACACAGTCACATTGTGAAAGCTGTATCATTATACAATCATCTTCAACATGGCTACTGGAACACAGCTCTACATTTTCAGGCACTTCCCTCCAGCCTCTCCATTACACCTTAACTAAAAAGGTGATATCTATATAATGTATAAGAATAACCTCCAGGATAACCTCTCGATTCTGTTTGGAATCTCTCGGCCATTGATACTTTATTTTGTCTCATTTTGCTCTTCCCCCTTTTGGTCGAGAAGGTTTTGAGAAACGTTTTTTAACCCAACCTGAGAGTGCAGAGAATGCTTCTTGGAAGAGTTGATGCCTAGCTGAATTTTGGAAATTTAATTCCACTTTGTAAGTATTTGGGGGAAATAATATTCCCAAAAAAGAGAATGGCATAAACAAAGGCACAGATGCATAAACAGTATGGTGTGCAGACTGTGAGGTTGAAGCGGTTGAAAAGAAAGTAGTCTGATCGTGTCATATCTAACTTGGACTATCTTATAGACAGGAAATAAGGAACTATTGCTGGCTTTAAAAAATATATAACAGTTTTATTGTGATATAATTCATATACCATAAAGTTCACCTTTTTAAAGTATACAATGCAGTGGCTTTAGTATATTCCCCAACAGAGTTGTACAACCATCACTACTATCTGATTTCAGAACTTTTTCGTCACTCCTAAAAGAAACCCCATACCCATTAGCAGTCACCTCTATTTCTACTTCCCCCAGCCCCTGGCAACAACTAATTTATTTTTGGTTTCTATGGATTTGTTTATTCTGAACATTTGATATAAATAGAACCATACAATATATCCTTGTTGACTTTTAAATAGGGAGTAACAGTTAGATTTGCACTTTAGGAAGATCATTTTGGCAGGAATGAGGAAGATAGATTGTAGAGGCCAAGTCTTTAAACACAGAGACCAGTTAGAAGACTATTGAATATTCAAGGAAGGAATGTTGAGATCCTGAGCTAGGGCAATTAGTTATGGGGATGGAGAGAGAGAGAAACCAATTTGAAAAATATTTAGAAGCTAAATTTTTTTTAACTTTTTTTTTTAATTAAAAATATATATATTTTGAAAGAGAAAAAGCTACCAAAAACAAATTTTAGTAGAGTAACTACAGAGCCCATGCAGTTGACAGACAGCAGGGCTTTTCCACTTACCCGTCCTATCACCCTCAGAGATGCTGGAGTCTAATGGGAATGACTTGCTTGAGTTTCCGTACAGTGTGAGTTTACGTTGCCTGTCTTGGAAATCCCTGTAGAACATGTGCACTCTGTGCCTTGCATGTGTGGCTCCATGTCACTCCTGTAAGAATCGTCACATCCCTGAGCATGGCTGGGCTTTGCTTCTCTTTACTCCATCAGTTTATCCACTCCACACTCAAGGGGCATCTGCTGTTTCCAGGATGGAATACTCGGAATCTCCTTAGGTACGTGTCCTAGTGTGTGTGTGAATGTCTGTGGGAGTGGAGCGGCTGGACCATGCAGAGGGTAGAGCTTCACTTAAACCAGATGAGACCAAGATGCTTTCTCAAGTGAGTGGACTTCAGAATTCCCAGTCTTCAAGAAGGGCTGAATCCGCTTGTACGCAGGGATCATTCTCCAGGACAGACCATCTGCTTATTCTTTTTCCATTTCTGATCATCTTCCACAAATTATTGAGTGTGCAAAATTACGTCAGAAGATATTCATGAGTTTCAATATTCTGGCCAGGGTTGGGGGGCTCCCCTGCCCCTTCCGTCAGTCTTTGGGGTCTCTCCTGGCTGTCCTCCCTCTCTCTGAGGGTCTGCTGTTAGACTCTTCCCCAGTTTCTGGATGATACCCTCAGCCTTGGCCTTTAGTCTGTGGGAACCCACCTTGGGCCCCTCCTTCAGTCTGTGGGATTCCCCACCCCGCCCCAGGCCTCCCCCTCGGTCTACGGAATGCCCTCCCCCAGGCTTCCCCTCGTCTGTGGGGTCCCTGCTCGGCCCCTTCCCTCGGTCTGTGCTCGTCTCCCTCAGTCTGTGGGATTCCCCCCCAGGCCTTCCCCTGGGTCTGTGGGTCCCCGCTCGGCCCCTCCCTTCGGTTGCGGTCCCCTCCCTCAGTCTGTGAGATTCCCCCCTCCCCAGGCCTTCTCTCCTCGGTCTGTGGGGTCTCCTCTCAGCCCCTCGATTTGGTCTGTGGTCCCCTCCCTCCTGTGGGGTCTCCGCCTAAACCTCCCCCATTGGTGTATGGGGACGTTCTTTTTTAACTTTTTTATTGTATAGTATAACATATAATCAAAGCAAAGAAATGAAAAAACAATAGTTTTCAAAGCACTCTTCAACAAGTAGTTATAGGACGGATCCCAGAGTTTGTCATGGCCTACCATATGATCCTTTCAGATTTTTCCTTCTAGCTGCTCCAGAACATAGGAGGCTAGAAGGCTTAAATATTTTTTATCATCACAATTGACTTTTCTTCCTTCTTTTTTGTGAAAAACAACATATATAAGAAAAAGCAATAAATTTCAAAGCACACACACATAAATTTCAAAGCACAGCACCACAATTAGTTGTAAAACATATTTCAGAGTTTGACATGGGTTACAGTTTCACAATTTTAAGTTTTTACTTGAGCTGCTCTGAGATACTGGAGACTAAAAGAGATATCAATTTAATGATTCAGCATTCATACTCATTTGTTAAATTTTATCTTCTGTGTATAACTCCACCATCACCTTTGATCTTTCCATACCTCTTTAGGGGTGTTTTGGGCTATGGAAATTCTGAATTTTTGATATTGGAAGTATCTGTCACTAATATGGGGTAGGGAGATGGAACTATCTGATGTTCTAGAAAGGGTGGGCCCTCTAGGTTTCAGACTTATCTGTACCAGGGACCCATCTGGAGGTTGTAGGCTTCTGGAAAGTTACTCTAATGTATGGAACCCTTGTGGAATCTTATATATTGCCCTTGGTGTTCTTTAGGATTGGCTGGAATGGTCCTGGTTGGGGGTTGGCAGGTTATGATAGGTAGCAAGGTCTAATTGAAGCTTGTATAAGAGCAACCCCCAGAGTAGCCTCTCAACTCTATTTGAACTCTCTCTGCCACAATACTTTATTAATTATACTTCTTTTCCCCTTTTTGGTCAGGATGGAATTGTTGATCCCATGGTGCCAGGTCTGGATACATCCCTGGGAGTCATCTCCCATGTCACCAGGGATAATTTTACTCCTGGATGTCTTGTCCCAAGTAGGGGGTAGGGCAATGATTTCACTTGCAGGGTTAGTTTAGAGAGACTGAGGCCACATCTGAGCAACAAAAGGGGTCCTCTAGAAGTAACTCTTAGGTATGCCTATAGGTAGTCTAAGCTTCTCTGCTACCTATATAAGCTTCACAAGAGTAAGTCTCATGGTCGAGGGCATGGCCTATTGATTTGGGTGTCCCTAAAGTTTGACATGGTATCAGGGGATTCCCTGATGGTAAGGTTTAATAGTTCCATTTAGAAGCTAAAACTGATTGGCATAATAGTAAAAAGCCTAGGATGAATCCCAGGTCTCTAGCTTAGCTAACTGGGTTGAAAAACAAACAAACAAAAAAAACCAGCTGACATAAAAATACAGTTGCAAGTTTTGGGAGAAAAGGATGAGTTCAGGTTTACATGAATGGAGTTCAGTGTGAGTAATTCAGATGTGCATAAATTGACTGGATATACAAAAATGAAGTTTGAGGGAAAAGGTCAGGGCTGAGGAGACATACATTTGGGGGCCATCAGCATAGTAATGGTAATTCGAAAAGAAATGTGGGATAGCACCACAGTAGAGAACAAAAAGAACTGTAGGCCTAAGATAGAACCCTGAGAGCATCATTCTTATGGGATAGGAAGAAGAGCCTGCACTAGAATCTGCAGAGTAGCCAAAGGTAGAAAAAGAAATCCAGAAATCCAGTGCCATAGAAGCCAGAGGAAAAGAATCAGAAAGGAGAGGAAGTAGCCTCTAAATAGTTAATCTCTTAGCTTCGTGACCACAGCTGCCTTACTCAGTTCTATAGGCTC
The DNA here is from genome assembly GCF_023851605.1 of Tamandua tetradactyla. Classification (NCBI taxonomy): domain Eukaryota; kingdom Metazoa; phylum Chordata; class Mammalia; order Pilosa; family Myrmecophagidae; genus Tamandua; species Tamandua tetradactyla. The sequence continues at coordinate 177,948,831 of NC_135328.1, forward strand.
AGTACTAACATGATCCCTAAATCATTTAAAAACTGTAAAAGAAGTAATCAGCAGTGTCAAAAGTAGAAAGATTAAAATAAAGACTAATTTTGTCTATTGAGCTTAGTATCTTGGAGCTCATTGGGATCTTCAGTGAGAGTACTTTCAGCAGAAGCCAGTAAGGAATGAATGGTGGTAAGGAAATCAAGTGTGTAGCCAGCAAAATCTGTCGAGCCCTTTGATAGGCTCAGGAGTTTGTTGGAAAATTCCATAGGGGTTAATCTTGGTCAGGATTCCTGTTTACCTCAGATGCAGACTCCTTAACTTTTGCTTTTCTAATGGGGAAAAGGTTTCCAGTATCCCATCCTCCTCTTTGGCTCCAATGTCTCGCTATTGGCTATGAGGATACCCTGAAAGGAGCATAGCTCACACTGCAGTTCAGAGGCAGACTGAGCTAGGCAACCTTGCCCAATGTTGTGGGACTCTGAACATCCCTGCTATAGCCATTTCTCAGCTGCTTATAGAAAAGCTACTGCTGTGCTATCACTCTCCTGGATGGGTGGTCTACAGTGAGTGAACAGTAGACCTCTACCCATGAAGGTGAAGATTGCCAGAAACTGAACAGTTTGACAAGGGCTATTTACTGTTGCCATGTCCTGCTCCTTACCTGCTGCTCCCAAGTTGTCTTTACCAGGGTAGTTTCTGAGGACTAAAAAGCAAATAGTAAATAGAATTTTGGACTGAGCCCTGGAGATAGGAGCCTAAGTTGTTGTTGAAAAGGGAGGAGGAGGGGAGAGAAATGGGTGACAGATCTAAGCTGCCACTCCCTCACAGGCCAGTGCCCCACAGCCCAAGTTTTGGCTTTCTAATAGGCAGGCTAGCTTAGGACCCATTTTCTCATAGGCAGTCAAAGCCAGGGAGCCAGGGGTGCTGAGCCCCCCAGAACTGACAGGAGGGCCAAAGCCAGGACCAACACAAGGACTGTCCTTGTTGGAGGCCAGAGATGTTGTATGTCTTTTTGAGAGGATATAAGGAAATCACAGGCTCCTTCTAGCTCAAGGAAAGAGAATAGGATCAAGTCTAAACAAGAGTAAGATACTGATTTGTACATGATGTCAAGTAGGCAAGAAGTAACTTGGCAATGCTTTGGCAACTAGATGCCAAGACTGGTGAGGAGAGAGGGCTGGTTTGAGTTAGATAGGGCTTTGCTGGCCCCAGAAGTGTCCCTGTGAGCTAAGGATTCCTGTTCTCTGCTGCCTCTAGAGGAAGAGGGTGGGACAGGGTACTCCCTGAGCCAGAATAGTATACAATTATTTTGACTGCAGCTATTCGGGGAGAGCTGGTGGCTGCTTTGTTTATTCACAGATCTTTTAGGTTCATCCTTTCTCTGGAGATAGCAACATTTGTTCAAAGACCATGTCTGAGCCCTTTTCCACTGAATACTGAGAGGAAGGCCCAAACCAGAACCTGCTGCTCCTAAGGAGCTCATAGCCTCTCTGCTAGATTATAAGAAGTGGGGGCATAAAAGAACTAAAGGAGTGGAAATAAGAGAAAGAGATGAGGGTAAGGCTGGAGAGGACAGGGCTGGAAAGGTAGCTTACCTTAAAAGACAGTTTTCTTAGGTGAAAAGGAGAAATGAGAGAACACTCCAAATGGAAGGCAACAGTATAAGCAAAGGCAAAGCTTTGAAACCCTGTTGAGACTTGACAAGTCAAGCTTGTCTGTGACAAGTTTAGATGTGGACGTGTACATTGGTGTACCAGGGGTAGAGCATGGAGCCAGATCATAGAAGACTTCTGATGCCTGGGAGGAGGTTGGTAGTGATCTTTTGGGCAGTGAAAATAACTGTAGGTTTGGGCCCTTATCCTATTCCTAAGTTACCTGGCAAAGTCAGCCCTAGGCTTTGGGTCTCTGCAGTCTAAAGAAAAAGGAAGGAAGGAAAGAAGGCCAGGAGCTTCATAGTCTGTCTTTCTTCACTAGATTGTAAACTCCAAAAGTTTCTATTTTGTTCTCTGGCCCACAGAACCATGCCTAGCACATAGAAACCATAGATAAATATTTGCATTTAGAGCAAGAAGTGAATCCTAGGGCAGCCACCGAAGATCCAGGACTAACTCATCTCATATGGCTGTCTGAGACCTCCTGGGTCTAATCACTAGGACAAGATCCTTGAGTATACATGCAAGGAGTGATTCAAGAGAGAACAGAGCAGGGTATGTGATAACTCTATGGACAGCTGGTCCTTACTTTTGAACCACATTATCTTTTCTTCTTTGGGAACCCTAGAACTGCCTGATAAAGAAAGATGAGAATGGTTACTCTGCAGTGGTGGCAGACTTTGGCCTGGCTGAGAAGATTCCTGATGTCAGGTGGGTAGCCCTAATGGGTGCTGGGGTCACAAAAGGAGGGACCTAAGGCTAAGGGAAAACTCCAGCTTTCTCCCCAGAGACCAGAAATTGGCCATGGCTCAACCTCAGCTGTCTAAATTCAGTCAGTCCTAGTCTGTGCCTACTTTTGGGAGGAGAGGAATTTCCAATGGTTAGAGAGATCCCATTCTGCCAGCCAGTGACAAGACAATTCTCTATTTTCTCACCCCACAGCATGGAAAGTGAGAAGCTTGCTGTTGTGGGCTCACCCTTCTGGATGGCACCTGAGGTTCTCCGAGATGAGCCCTACAATGAGAAAGTGAGTCTGGGGATTTCAGGGCTAGTCCTTTTTAAAATCCACTTTAAGCAGAAAGCTTCCAGGATCACCCTTTATGTTCAGGGTGACTATCTAAATCCTTCCTACTAAGAGCAAGGCTGGTATCTGGAAGCTTCCCAGTAAATGATTTGAATGAAATAAGGACAGTAGAGCCAAGCCTGGGATATGATGGACACAGGAGGCAGATACCCTACTTACCCTCGCCTCATTGAGAGGGAAACTGAGGTTTAATTACCCACCAGGCAGACGTGTTCTCTTACGGTATCATCCTCTGTGAGATCATCGCTCGTATCCAGGCTGATCCGGACTATCTTCCCCGCACAGAGGTGAGCTGTGGAAATGGGGTTCAGTGCAACTGGGATGGGACTGGTTTTGAGGCTACAGAACTGTTTTCCTTGGGGTGGGAATACTGGAATTCAGTCTGGCTATTTCTCAAGGGCAATTCCCAGCCTTTCTCAGCTGGGCCAGGGTGGAGATTAATGAATTGTCTATCCATGCCCATGTTCTTCCCCAAACACATTCACAGAACTTCGGGCTGGACTATGATGCCTTCCAGCACATGGTGGGAGATTGTCCCCCGGACTTCCTGCAGCTTACCTTCAATTGCTGTAATGTGAGTGCCCTTTCCCCCCAGCCTTGCTTCGTCAGAAGCTGGTTGAACTCTTCACTTGGTTGGGATTGATGACATTCTTCCTGTGTCAGTGCCCACCCCCTTCTTCCAGGTCTGGCAATGTGCTCCAGAACCTCGGATCAAGTAAAAATTTGTTTTGTATTATCCTGCAGGGTAAACCCACCATCCCTTGCCTTGGGTGATGAAGTCAGGTTTTATTGTGTGACTGTGTATCCAGCTGGCCGAGGCTCCACAAGAGCCTTCACTTTGTACAATTCTAAGGCTAGACTTACCGCTTTTGACCAAGGTGTAGCTGGGTGTTGTTTAGGTGGCTCCCAGAGACATGTTAACAGAAAGAACCCAAGAAAGAATAGAATATATAATGGTGTGTACTTTTGGAGGGTCCAGCCAAATAAGGGAATGAGACACGCACAGAAAGGGGGCTGAGATGGGAGAGGGTTGATGGGAATAGCATCTTCCTTGACTTTAACCCTGGGAGATACCTTCATGGCCTGGGTCCTTCAGAAAAATCTCTTAGCTATGTATCTGAATATTAAAAGATTCAGAAATAAAGACTCTCCATCCTTGGGGTAAAGGATGGAGAACAAGGCTAATGGCTAGTGTGGATGCCTACAGATGGACCCAAAACTGCGACCGTCCTTTGTGGAGATTGGGAAGACATTGGAGGAAATTCTGAGTCGCCTACAGGAGGAAGAACTGCAGCTCACAGTTAAGGGTAAGAAACTAGAGAGCCCAACCTGAACTCAAGGGAGGCATTTAGGGTGTGGGGCCTTTTCCTCTAGGGGTGTAATTCCAAGTCCAGAAGCCAGGGGGAAGAGCAGGGGATGACAGAAAAAGTACTGGTACACTGCTTCCCTTCTGAGTCTGTTACCTCTTTGGTGCAATGGGGGCAATAGTACCTACTTTGCTTTCCAAGTGAAAATACTGTGGTATAAAGTGCTGCTTCTGTTTGTTATAACTGATGAGCGTAATTCTGACTTGACTCACTGTCTTTTAGGACTCTCAGAGAAAGGGCCCCGGGTGAAGCGACTGAGCTCACTGGATGACAAGATCCCCCCCAAGTCTCCACGCCCAAGACGTACCATCTGGCTGTCTCGAAGTCAGTCAGACATCTTCTCTCGTAAGCCACCACGTAAAGTGAGCGTCTTGGACCCATACTATAGGCCACAAGGTGGGGCTGCCCGCATCCCGAAAGTCAACCCTTTCAGTGCTCGCCAGGACCTCAAGGGTGGCAAGATCAAGTTCTTTGACCTGCCCAGCAAGTCTGTTATCTCCCTGGTATTTGACTTGGACACACCAGAGCCTGAAACTACAACCCTGGCTGACTGGCAGGAGCCTCTGGCCCCACCTGCTCACCGGTGGCGTTCTTTGCCTGGTTCACCTGAGTTCATGCGTCGAGAAGCCTGCCCATTCATGGGCCGGGAAGAATCACTATCTGATGGGCCCCCACCACGCCTCAGTAGTCTCAAGTACAGAGTAAGAGAGATTCCACCATACCGGGCATCTGCCCTACCAGCAGCATCAGCCCACGAGGCTATGGACTGTTCCAGTCCCCAGGAAGAGAATGGTTTTGGGTCTAGGCCTCAGATGCCCAGTCCAGGCCCTGCAAGTGCCTCTGAGGAAATGGAGACAGAAGGCAAGGAAGTTTGGCCTCAGTCCCCTTTTCCATCACAGGTGTAGGCCTGCAAACACAGGGAAAGCAGGATGGGTGAGGGAGTTAGTTGCCTCCTCTCCTTGGGACAGACCTTCAGCTGAAGCCCTTGATGCACAGCCTTAACTCTTCCCTGGAAACCATAGAGCAGGCAGGCTATGCCAAGCCATGCTCAAAACTTTGACTGTTTATGAGAGGTGTGGCAGCAGTGAGAAGCTGATACCAAGCCTCTGAAATACAGCAGAGAGCTCTAACTCTCATCTGACTCCTGATGCATTTCCCCAGAGAGGACAAGAGGATTCCTAGTTCTAGGTTGAGTTGCCAGGGTTCTCCCACCCCAGGTCTGTCTCTTGCTGTTTCCTGGGATATAAGCTACTTGATAGAACCTGGAGTTGACCAGGAACCATAAGAGGTGGCATGGCTGTTTCTCAGACCTGAAAACTGGGGTGCTCCTGCCAGTATGTCGAAGACACTTGAAAATAATTGCTGTTTGCACTTACTGCATGGTGAAACTGCCTCACTATACTTCTATGCAAGGGGAGGGCATGGTAGCATGGAATATACATGGCTCTTAGCTAACCTATTCAAAGACCTTTTCCAGTTGGTTAATCTATTTTCATATTTATGAAGGAGTCTTAATGATCTACCCTTAGGACTTTCAACCTTGTGGCTGGAAGTGGGGCTGGTTTTGTAGGCTTTAGAGCCTGCTCTGTGTATTTGTCAACATGTAATATATCCTGTTGGTTAAGTAGTTTATACATGGACTCATTTTCCTCCTTGCTGTGGCTGGAGCTATGGGAACAGAATGTCCTTAAAGAGCTGCAATAAGAAATAACCAAAGATGAAGCTGGTCAAACATTTTTATAACTTGTCCCTGTTGATTTTTTGTAAAACTTTCCCAAGACACTTTCAGATTTAAAAATAAATAAAGTCGATGTTGCCAGTGCTGGTCAGCCTTATTGCTTGTACCCTTAGTACCTCAGCCTCTGGGATAAAGATGGCCTAGTGGCAATGAGGTATTCATTGCTGGTACTTCAAGCCCACCCTCCCCAAATTCTGTAGTTGTCGGAAGTATGACATTCATAGGCTAGAGGGACCTAAACCCTTCTGTTCCACCCTGAGCTTCAGTTCCTAGGTTGAGTGCTAAGCAGAAGTTGGGTCAGTTGCTGCCCCAGGCCAGCTTCATCTTCTGGCTATGAGCTTTAGAAGAATGGGAGAACTGGCTCTTGGCCACCGTGAGGGGTACAGCTTTGCCACTCAGGTATACCTTGTTGTGGCAATCAGGTAGCCAGGGTCCAGAGCTGCAAGGCTGTGATCCTTGACTCATTTCCACAAAGGCCATCACATAGCCTGTCATAAAGGCATCAAAACCAGCCCGGTGCAGTCCATATCCAGGCACTGGGTTAGAACTGGCTTGACTTCTTGGCACATCTGGGATAGCCGTGTCAGCAGTTTCAGGCTTTGCTGCCTTCAGACCCATCTTTAAGTCATTTTTGTTGTCTTGCTCAGAGCTAGGTTGGTTCCGAGTCTCATCTTCCGGTACTTCCTGCTCAATTTCCTCAGTCTTAAGGCCATCCCCACAGACCTGCTTTGTGGGGGGCCCATCCTCAGCTTCCCCAGAAGTCTGTGCTCCAGTCAACCTCAACAAAGCCCTCCGGCGTTTCTCCCTACGTCGTCGCCTTCGCCGTTTGTCCTCCATCACAGCCTCATCATTGTCAATAATGAGGTCAATATCATGGGACCGAGGACACTGTGGTCCCAAGGGGCACCAGCCATACGCCTAGAAGTAGAAGAGAGGCTTAGGAAAAGGCAAGCATCAGAACCTCCCTTCCCCTTCCCAGGAAATGGGCAGGCACTCTCACTGAAAAGTTGTCACAGATGCTAGTAGGATGGGGTCGGTGAGTTGTAGGGGGTGTGCAGCAGCGGTAGTCTATGTGGGCCTTCATGCTGGAAGGATAGCTGCAGAACTCCAGGGTAAGGTGTGGGCTGCCAGCTGCCTGCTGCTTCCCATTTTCCCGCTCACTGCAACAGTGCAAGGGGGTGTTGGTTCACTAGTACATAAGCTCCATTTTGTTCAATATTGAATCTTCAGCACCTAAAACAGTGCCTGGTACATGGTAGGTGCTCAATAAATATCTTAAATGAATAAACAGTCAGGCTTATCCCAGGCCCCACCCATATTCCCTTAACAACCCCCTCACCATTTCCGGAAGGCATATTCTAGGTAGGAGGCCACAAAGCGGGCATGAAACTCAGCTGCATATTTGGTGTCATAAATGCCAGCTGGGAACATTTCACACAGGTCAGCAGTGAAGGTTCCCAGGCTCTCAGGCAGGTGTGCATAGAAGTTCTGGTACAGAAACACCAAATCGATGAGGCCATTGTGTAGCACCAGGGGCCGGCGGGCCCGAATGAGCTCTAGGAACAGTGTCCTCACTGACTGGCTCTGGCTCTCATCACCCTAAGTAGAAGGAAAGATGTCATAGGAAAGGACAGAGTCCCCTAGGGAGCCTCTAATCCAGTATACTTACCTGAGGCTCCACTTGGAATTTTCTTCTTCCCTACCTAACCTAATTCTGCCCACCTTTGTATCAGTCTTATTTCCCCAGCTCTGTTATTAGTGATTCCCCATACTCCTTAGGGAGCAGATTCTCTTCATGCACCCAGCCCGGAGTAAGAAAAACTGAAGTCACAGAAGGGGCAGATTCAAGGCTGGAGAAACTGGATGCCTACCTTATCATTGCCCTTATGATAGGGGATGCCTTGGGCATACTGACGATTGAAATTGAAGCCATGCTGTACCAGGAACTGAACAGACTTTGGTTCTATGACATACTCCTCTATGCACAACAGGGTCAGATTAAACACCTGGGCCAGGTAGGCATGTTTATCCTGAGAGAGGAAGAGGAGACGCTGTTGATATACTTGGGCGAAAACCTCACAGCTGATGTTCCCATGGATATCAGCCCTCCTTCACCCAACCACTTGCCTGGGATGGGGAAGATAAGCCCATACCTTTGCTGGCTGCTGCTTGAAGCAGGCGAGGCCCAGAGAGAGGACAGAACGAGTCCTGGCAGCATGACACACAGCCTTGTAACGTTCCTCTATGCACCTTGAGAAATCCAAACCACCAGTATTGTAACCCCCATTCCAGGGTTTAGGTTTCCCCTTCCTGTCAAGACTGGGACTAAGGAGAAAAGGGTTTATACTTACTGGTTCAGCAAACTCTTCCTGTCCCCAAGCCCACTCAGTTCCTACGGGTGGATAAAGAAAGTGTCAGGCCCCAGCACTAGACCTTTTACAACCACCTGCCCTCCCTGTTCCTTAACCCTTACCGTGTCCACAGCCACGAAGCTAGCTGTCTTTATGGCTAGCAGGAGGGATGGCCACATCTCCTTGAAGTTGTCATTTTGTACATCCACCACAGGAACCTGGCCTACCAGCTTTTCCCCAGATTTTGTGCTTTTGTCGACACCACCTGGGGGAAAGGTGGGGGATGGATGTTGATGGTTAGGCAAGGGCTACTGGTTAGAGACACTGGTTAGAGACACTCCAAGCTAGGCCACTGTTCAGACGTGGGAGGCAGTTTCCACTGGGGAAAGAAATAGGAGCTTAACTGTCAACCCCCTGTATCCCTTAAGTTCTTCACACAGGGTATGGAGTGAACTCTGTTCCCGGAGTTGAGGAAGAGGAAGCTTGGGACTTCCAGTGGCTTATGTGAGACTCTGGGAAAATTAACTCCCAGAGGGAGGTTGGAACAGAGGATCTTTGAGATTCCTCTACCTGTATCGCCCAGGAAATGTTTCACAGGCTTTGAGAATTTCAGTTCCCTTACTGCCCCACAAAGCTGCACACTATTTCTGCCATGATGCCCCAGCAGCCACAAAACGACAACTCCCAATACGCTCCTGAGCTTGACAAATAATGCTCCACACCACAGCTGCCAAAACGTCGTCCCACTTCCTTTGGACTACAACTCCCAACCTGCCCCACATTTCTGAATTGCAACTATTAACAACTATCGGCTTCAGACTACATTTACCGGAAACATCTCCACCTCCCTGGGCTATGCTCCCAACACATCGGGCTTCTGCACCCGAGACAGTGTGCACAACGGGACTTGTAGTCTCCTCATGGCTGGTTCGGATTGAAGAAGCTAGTCCTCTGAAGGCTGAGGTCGGTTTCTAGAACTATGGGCCCAAGACCTTCCCTTTCCCCGGGAAACATCGGTATTTTAAGGAGGTCCCTAGAAAGCCACTCACCGTCAGAGGTCGCTGGAGCTGAGGCAGCGCCACCGTCACTGCCGGCGGCCATGACACCACGCGTCCCTCGCCAGGGTTGTCTATGGATGCCGGGAACTTCCGCTTTGTCTCCTGCTGCGACTACAGCAATGGGGATGGGGGCGGGGTCTCGCCCGCCGAGTTACTGACTTACGTTCAGACTTCCTGGCTCTGGCGCTGGGTGGTCGTTCCGGCGCGCGCTGGGAGCCTATTGGCTGGCGCTGGCTCTCTGCCGGAGTGGCCGAAGCCACACCCCCTGGAGTGAGTCTGCGTACTTGGAGCTGGACACCGCACGGGAGGTAATTTCTTCTTCTCACACACCCGGTAGAAGTCTTAGAACCTCTGATCAGTTTTGTCTTCGACATAGCCCGGGGTGGGGGTGGGGTGGAGGTGGGGTTTAGGGAAGCCTTCTTAGAGGGGGTGGCGATGCCTAAGCTAAGTTTAAAGCGAGTTTAGGAGTTAGGCCAAGAGAGTTTCTAGGCATGGACCAATTCCCAGAGAGAATGAGAAAGTGCATTCGAGGAAGTGAACTTGGGGATGGGGCTGGGTAGAGAGACCAGCCAGCTGGGAGACTTCTGCAGTAGTCCAGACAAGTGATGAAGAGGACCTAAATTAAGGCTCCTGCAGTGGGGGTGTCGAGGAAGCGACAAATTGTAAAGCAGTTAGGAGGTATATTTGATCTAGATCATGTGATTGGGCATGAATTCTACCGTGGGAGAGGGGCCCTACCGGAGACTAACAACTCCTCAAAGGCTCCGGTTCCCATCACCTGGCTCACGAACCACCTACGGCCCTTTCTTCTTAGTTATTCACTGTTTCCAGTTCATCTTCAACGTGTCTCTCCCTCCTGAGTCCTTTTCATCATTATTCAGAATTGCTCGGGTTTCTTTCATCCTGAGATAAAGGAAAACCTCCTTTGACTATCTCCCATCCCATTAATTCTTTAAAAAATATTTGCCCCACGGAGACAACTGTGAACAAAGTCCTTGTCCTCATGGAGTTTTACAGTAGAGTCGGGGAAGGAGTTTAATAATAATAATAATTAAATAATAGCAAGTAAATGTAAAACTACAATTGATATAACAGCTACAGTGGGGAAGTACACAAGAGCATAATAAGGGACCTGATTTGTACATTTAAGCCAAGGCCTAAAGAATGATTAGATGTTAAGTAAAGCATAGAACTATCCAAACATAGAAAATAGATTGAGGGAAGCTTTAAGGTGGCTAGGCACTTGGGAGATTGGGGAGAACCTAATTCAGACTAACATGGCTGGAATATAGTGAGGAGTTGAGGCAGATAGGGGCCCAGATCATTGGTGCCTACAAGGCCAGGTTAATGAGATTGTCACAACAACAATCAAAGTCCTCCAGTGGCCTACAGGGTTCATTGTGATCTGCCCTCATCTACTACACCCCCATCCCTTGCCTCTCACCTCATCTCCTACCACTCACACCCTCCTTATTCCATTCTAACTGCATTGGCAGCTTTTTTCCACAGACACACCAGGCACCCTTTTTAGGGCCTTTGGCTTAGCTCCTTCTCAGAGTGCACTTTCCACAGCTCCTTCTTAGAGAGCACTTTCCACAGGTGTCCACATGGCTAACTCCTTCAGCTGTTTTAAATCTTTGGTCAAATATCACTTTTAAAAGTTCCAACTTGATCATGTTTTTAAAAATTGCAACACCCCACCCCCAATCTGCTACTCTTTATCCCCTTCACCTACCCTACTTTTCTTCTTTTTGCTGTCGTCATCTAACGTCCTACTCTATATACTTTTTTATTATGTGTATTATTTATTGTCTGTCCCCATTGGAATATATGCTCTATGAGGGCAAGAATCTTAGATATTTTATTTAGTATTCTAAGTACCTAAAATCATTGAGGAGGACGGTGCAAGTGGAGGTAAGTTTTTTTTTTTTTTCTGAAGAAGGAAGCAAGCTCTTTTTTTTTGGCTTTTAATAATAGGGGATTTATTTTGTCAGTTCTTCAGAGGAAAGGCAGCTAACTTTCCACTGACGTTCTTTCTTACATTGGAAGGCACAGGATGGTCTCTGCTGGCCTTCTCTCCAGGCCTCTGGGTTCCAACAACTTTTCCTGGGGTGATTTCTTTCTGCATCTCCAAAGGCCTGGGCTGAGCTGCGAGTGCTGAGATGAGGTATGCTAAGCTGCTTGGGCTGTGCTACGTTAAGTTTTCTCATTTAAGCAGCAGCAAATTAAGTCAGACATCATTCATTGCAGCAGGCACGCCTCCTAGCCGACTGCAGATGTAATCAGCAACAGATGAGGTTCATGTACCGTTGGCTCATGTCCGCAGCAAGCAAGCTCTTTTGATGAAAATGAGAGGAAAGTGGTGAAGTTGAAGGTTTGAGGTGAGGATTAGCAGGGACTGTGGTATAGTAGAGTGTAGGGTGCAGTCTCTGGAGGCTGACTGGGTTTGAGTGGACAAGTTGTTTAATCTCAACATGCATCCTTCCTCAGCTTTAAAATGAAGATAATACTAGTACCTGCCTCATAGAGTAGTCAGGAGGTTGGGTGAAAAATTTTGTTTGGCATGGGGTTTGGCATAGAGTAAGCACTCACTAGGTGCTAGCCACTTTTAGCTATTAGAGAAAAGTAAGTCAGCTAGAAGAATAGTGAGGGAGCAGTAAAGATCAACCAGGTGCATTTTCACATTACTAATGGTCAGCCAACTATGTTGTATTAGATCAGGAACAGATTAGGAATAAAAATAGCTAATCTCTAATCTCCCACTGACTTGCCATCTCTTTTCAGACAGATCTTTTCCCTTTCTGATCCTTGGTTTCTCCTTTCTATAAAATGAAGGCTTTGACTAGATAACTACTAAAAATCCTTTCAGCATAAACATGCTACATTTCTAAGGAAATACCACCCCTAACCACCCCTATGCACCATGCTCCCAGACACCCCTAAACAACTCCTATCCACACACACACACACACCCTTACAATAAGCATCAGGAATACACAGGTGCTCCCAAACAGGAGGCCTTGGTTCTTACCCCTTATCGTTAACCTGTCTCCAGAGCTCTACTAATGCCGGTCCCTCTGAGACCAATTGCAGAAGCTCAGCCATACAGGTCATACCTCATTGCCGCAGCTAACCGAAAGCAAAGCCCACAAGTATCTTGACAGTGCTCGAGAAAGGCTAAATACAATGTGATGGTATAGGGAGGGAGGAAGCAATGCCCCTTTTAGAACTCCAAGATTCAGCCTTATGGTGACTGACAACTTTAACTGGAACTTTTCATTGCAGGCCATGATGAGGAAGCCACGAGCAGCTGTGGGTAGTCACAGGAAGCAAGCATCCAGCCAAGAGGAAAGAAAGAAACGTGCCCGTAGCAGCAGCCAGGCCAAGCCTTCTGTCACTGATGGTGAAGAGCCCAATCCTGGTCAAAGGCTGAGAAGGCTGATTTTATTGGCCACAAAAGGGGTCAAACTCAGGTTAAGAAAGCAGGATGGTATCAAGGCACTAGGACATGGGGGGTCTAATTCTGACTAGCTGCTGTGTGACTTTGGGCTAATGGCTCTGAATGGCCCCTTTCTTGCCAGTGAGTTGGGGCAATAGTCTGTGCCTTTCCTCTCACCAAGCTTTCGTGGGGATTACATGAATTTATAAGTCTGAAAGTGTTTTTAAACAGGAAAGCCCTGTACAGTTATGGTTGGCTGAAACTACTGGGTCTTCATTATGGCTTAGAGACAAAGGAATCAGCAGTACCACACTGGGAAAATTAAGGCCAGAAACTTGGCTATGGCTACACACAGCTAGAGAACTCTTATGTGACCCTAGCTTCAAAGTTTAAGTGAGGGATTTGGGGTGACAGGAGCCCTAGTGGGAACAGACTGCCAACCAGGCTGCTGTGACCTGGGTCCCTGGTGCCCTGGCTGGGTAAGGACAATCCTGAGTGTCCTGGGGTCCCAGCAGGCTTGGTCCGGCAGCAGGAAAAGGTGGTATTGCAGGCCTCTGTCTCCTCGTACCATCTATTCAGAAACTCAGCTGAGGTCACGGCCTTCCGGAAGAGCCTACTGAGCTGGTATGACCAAGAGAAGCGGGATCTACCCTGGAGAAGGCTGGTAGGCAGGCAAGGGTTAGGGATGGTGGGGTGGGAGGCTGGTGCCCAGCCCCCTCCATGCTGACTCCTATTGGGGGTTCTCTTGGCAGGCAGAGGATGAGGTAGACCCGGACAGGCGGGCATATGCAGGTGAGTGCATCTCCTCAGAACAGAACTGCCTGCCTGGGGGCCTTGGGCTTGAGGACCGAGGGCTAGGAGCAGGACAGGTCAGCAATTCCTTCATGCCAACCCCTCTCCCTCAGTGTGGGTTTCAGAGGTCATGCTGCAGCAGACACAGGTTGCCACTGTGATTGACTACTACACCCGATGGATGGAGGTAACTCCACAGGAGAAATGAGAGGATTGCGGACCAACCCCCAGATAAGAATTTGTCCTTTTGGGGGTAGGGGGCAGAGAAGACCTCATCTCCCTCACCCTTGACCTCATCTGTTTGTCTGCTTTGGGGCTATAGAAGTGGCCAACACTGCAGGACCTGGCCAGTGCTTCCCTGGAGGTGAGAACCACTGTAAGTTTGGAAGAATGGGACAACTGATGACAGACCACCGATCTCTCTGACCCTTAAATCTCACCTGCAGGAGGTGAACCAGCTCTGGGCTGGCCTGGGCTACTACTCTCGAGGTCGGCGGCTGCAGGAGGGAGCCCAAAAGGTGAGGGGGTGGCAGGGAGGCTGGGAGCCCAGGGGCTTCGGGTGTCTTATAATAACCTTGAGGCTTTCCACTCCAATCAGGTAGTGAAGGAGCTAGGGGGCCATGTGCCACATACAGCAGAGACTCTGCAGCATCTCTTGCCAGGAGTGGGACGGTACACAGCTGGGGCCATTGCTTCCATAGCCTTTGGCCAGGTGAGCCCATAGCCCCAACTCCACAGTGTAGCCTGCTCACCTTCCTTCCTCCCAGCCCAGGTTGATTCCTGGGCTCCTCTGTGCCAGGTAACCGGTGTAGTGGATGGGAATGTAGTACGGGTGCTATGCCGTGTCCGGGCCATTGGTGCTGACCCCAGCAACACCCTTGTCTCTCAGCAACTCTGGTAGGATACTGGGGTAATGGGGTAGGTTAAGATAGATTTTTCCAAAGGGTCTTTGGCTCACAGTGATGTTCCCTTCATGGAGGAGTCTAGCCCAGCAGCTGGTGGACCCATCCCGGCCAGGTGACTTCAACCAAGCAGCCATGGAACTGGGAGCCACAATGTGTACCCCACAACGCCCACTTTGCAGCCAGTGCCCTGTGCAGAGCCTGTGCCGGGCGCACCAGAGGGTGAGCCATTTGGGGCAGGGACGGTCAGGGGTCCTAAGGTGAGACCTCTGCCCCATGACATCTCTTCCTATGTCTTTCAGGTAGAGTGGGAGCAGCTCTCAACCTCACAGAGCCTGCCAAGCATCTCTGATGTGGAAGAGTGTGGTAAGTACCAGCCTCAGCCCCAGCCCTTTCTTGCTATCATGGAGCTGCCTGTGGAAACATCATTCCGGTTTTTCCTACAAACTGAGCAAGATTCTACAGAGTTGGGTCAAGGTCTGGTCTCTGGGGCTTAGCCTCCCTGGCCTGACTGGGGCTCAGGGATCTCTCTTCTTCACAGCTTCCACCACTGGACAGTGCCAGCTGTGCTTACCTCCCACAGAGCCCTGGGATCAGACCCTAGGAGTGACCAACTTTCCCCGAAAGGCCAGCCGCAGGCCCCCCAAGGAGGAGTGCTCTGCCACCTGTGTCCTGGAACAGCCCAGGGCCCTTGGGGGTGCTCAACTTCTGCTGGTGCAGAGGCCCAGCTCAGGTACCTGTATATTGGAAGTGGTATGAATGCCAAGGAAGGATTGGGCTTGTCAGCAGCTAAGGCCTAACCCATACCTGCCTGTCATACCTCTCAGGTCTGCTGGCAGGACTGTGGGAATTCCCATCTGTGACCGTGGAGCTCTCGGGGCAGTGTCATCAAAAGGCTCTGTTACAGGAACTGCAGAATTGGGTTGGGCCCCTCCCAGCCACCCGCCTTCAATACTTCGGGAAGGTGAGTGAGTAGTAGAGGGGCTGGGAATGTTGGCTTTTGTGGCCACATCTATGGGTGTATTTCAGCCCCTTAACCTCCCTTCCCCCAGGTGGTCCACACGTTCTCTCACATCAAGCTGACATATCAAGTATATGGCCTGACCCTGGAAGGGCAGATTCCAGTGACCACTATCCCACCTGGTGCCCGCTGGCTGACCCGTGAGGAGTTTAACACCGCAGCTGTCTCCACTGCCATGAAAAAGGCACTACCTTTGTTGTCTTTAGTGCACATTTTTGTATTTCCTAAATGTTCTACGTAAATCCATTATTGCATAAATAGAAGAAAGACCCACAGCATATATTTTAAACAGAACTGGTGGGGCATGAAATTGAGGGAAGAACACAGAGGGTTGGCTTTTGGGGGGAAGGTGCTAGCCTTGCACTCTTCCTCTCTTCTTGGCTAGGTGTTCCGTGTATATGACTGTCAACAGCCAGCAGCCCACAAGGTGAGTCTTGGCCCTTACCCGGTCATCTCTGCCCCAGACCTGAATCCAGGGGCTATCAGTCAGCTAAAAGACATATGTTGTGGTAAACATTCTCTACTCCAGGATTCACTGGAATAGTTCTTGACTGAGAGTTTACAGACTGTGGGGGCCAGGGTAGGGAGAGAAGCAAATTGATGAGGACAATATAGTGTCATAGGTACCTGACATTTTGTACTAGGTTTTGTGGGCTATGAAGTGAGGACTCATCAGTTCTGTCTGGGAGGCAAGGATTAGGAAAGGGTGCTTGGAGGAAGCAATTTGTAATCCGAGTCCTAGAAATAAGTTGTTTTCTCCAGATTTGGTAGGGGAATCAGCAGTAAGGATGTTCTTTCCAAGCCCAAGAAGAATGTGAGTAAAGGAGAGGTGCAATGCAGTCTGCAGAGCTCAAGGACTTGTGAGCATTTGGTTTAGCTGGAGAGGTCAGTGGGGTCTACAGTGAACACCAGGTCCTTAAAGTGTTTTAGGTGAGGAAGAAAGGAGTTACTGCATTTTAGGAAAATTTTCCAAAGGATCTGCCTTTTGGAGGGTTGATTGGGAGGGCGGGTTGAAAGCTTTTGCAACATTCCAGTCTAGAACCTGAGCTAGGTCAGCATAGTCAGGTGAGGGGTTGAGGAGAAGGAGATGGAAGGAGAGGGTTCTCTCCTACCCTCTTCTCAGTGCTTCCCTACTTTGGCTAATGTACAGGCATCCAAAAGGTCCCACGTTTCTATGCCACCAAGCCGGAAAAAGCCCATCCGGGGCCAGCAAGTCCTGGATAATTTCTTTCACTCCCCCATCCCCACTGATGTACCTAGCCACAACGGGGCAGCCCAGTGATGCCTACCCACTGAGAATCTTGTTTAATAAAGTGCTTATTTTTGTAGTGATTTGAACGAGCATTTCATTCCCCACTTCTGAGGAGTCCAAAAAGTAGTGAAGTCCTGTTTGGTCCTAGCTTCCACTGACAGACCTCTCAGCCAGCAGGGTAGTTGGAGGAGGGGTGTTCTATCCAAGGTGATCTGTTCTCCTCCATTCCCCTGGAGAGAGGGAAAAGGCAGCTGCAGGAAGCACCTGCCAGCACCTGCCAAAGGCTGACACCCAACACCCTCAGTTCAAGTCTCAGGTCAGCTCTGATTGGAGCAGTGGCATCGCCTCAGAACTATTAGTTGGGCTCGGCTCTGACCCAGCCCTTCCCCACCCTGCACTCTGCTCCCTAGGGAGAGGAAAGGCACTGGGAAGGATCTATTTGAAATTCATACCTCAAATACTAAATCATTTATTTAGGGATACATTACATATGTAGTAAAACAATATACAAAAGCAAGGGATTGAAAATCACAAATTTGGGGAAGGGGTAAGAAAGAAATGGGAACAGAGAGGGAGGGACACAAGTTTCAGAAGTATTGGTTATGTTCTATTTCCTTTATCATCTTTTATATCTTGCATATGTATTATATATAGATTGTGTATAAAAAAAAAAAAGAAATCCCACCTCATTGGACCCTAGCTTCTGGCAGGTACTAGCTGATTAGGCTGAGGCGACACCTGGCCCTGGGAAAAAAGCCTTCCACTGTTCTCTGTGGATGTGTGGCCTCCAGCAGGCCCTTGTGCTCGACTCCCCAGAGCTCTAGGGCAGGTGTCTGCACTCACCTCTGGCCCTCAGGATTCCTGGAGCCTGGCAGCTTGCTCCTGCACAGACAGCCACAGGGCCTGAATGTTGCCCTGGCCAAAGCCTGTGGCTCCCTGTCTCTGAATCAGCTCCAGGAAGAAGGTGTCTTCTACAAAGAGGGATTTAGTGAAGACCTGCAGCAGAAACTTGCCTTTACTGCCATCTAGCAGGATACCGCCTCGGGCCAATAGGCTGGGATCATGCCCTGCAGTTAGAATCTGCTCCTCCTTCCCCGGCTGCTGGTAGTAGGCCTCAGGAGGGGTCAGGAGCTGGCCCCCTGCAGCTGCCACCCCTTCAGTGGCCTCTAGGATGTTCTGCGTGTACAGCCCCACGTGCTGTAGACCTGGGCCCCCATGCCGGGCAAGAAATTGTTCCACCTGGTCCTGCCCGCCAGCGGCCCCCGACAAGGACTCAGCCAGCACGAGGGTGGGGACAGCCCTGCCCGTTGGGGTGTGCAAGGCAGTGAGGCGCAGCCCCCCACTCCCGGACCCTACCGCCACTTCGAGACCCAGCTCCGGATCCTCACCTGGGCTCAGAGGCAGGTGGTGAAAGCCCAGGCATTCTTGGAACCAGCGCATCAATGTGGGGGAGCTGCCGGGGCTGCAGGCCAGGGTCAGGTGGTCCACGTGGCTGACCCAGCCGGGGCTGGGCACGTAGGCCATCGGCCCAAAGCCGGGCAGGAAGGGCCCGCGGTAGCCGGAGCACTCCAGCAATGTCAGGCTGAGGTTGCCGGCCGGGGAGCTGACCACCGCATAGGTGGCGACACCCTGCGCATCCCGCACGCTAACAGGGGGCACTGGCACGTGGCAGCCCCGTGCAGCTAGCGCCCGGGCGGCTACGCCCGCGTCGGCCACCTCGAAGCACAGGTTCGTGGCGCTCGACACCGCATGACGCGGGTCCAAGCCGTACAGTGGCTCTTCGGGCCCCACGCCCTGGTTCACCAAAAAGACCGCGTCGCCGCTCCGCAGGGCCAGCTGCCGCCAGCCGTTTGCCTCTCGCGCAGCCAGAGGCTGGAAACCAAAGAGGTGTTGCAGGTTCTGGGCGAGGGGCTGCCCCGCGGGTACATGGAAAGCGATGTGGCACAGGCGGCGTGCGGGCGCAGCCATGGCTGTCCGGAAGGCGTCCTCGATCTGCCCTTCCCCTGGGGCCGCCAACTTGTTCGGGACTCCGGGGATCTGGGGCAAGGTGGTCGTCGGAACAGTGCAGTAGAGTTCTGCCCGCACGGCGCGTTCGTCGCTTTTTTCTGGGGGTCGAGGTAGAGAGTGGAAAGGCACCAACCGACTCTGGGGGTTCGCAGTTCACGCTGCCGCACTACCCGCAGCTGGAGCTTCCTTTGAGACCCCTGGGTCTGAGCTGTGAGTCTTGGTAACCACGTGGAGTCAGTGCTGGGCGGAGCCGGAGGGAGGGGGCGGAACCGGTGTCTATGGTTAACACCCTCTACCGTCCCGCCCTAGCTTTGTCGCCAAGGGTACAGCAAGGGCTCCATGCTGCCCCTTCCCAGGACCTCAGGCTGGGTCACACACCCTTGGGCACTGAACCGCCCTCCCCCGGCTTCGGAGATAACAATAGCCACCTTCATTCGGTGCCAAGCGCTGGGCTCTTAGTCGTCCCCCGACCTTAGCAAAAGGAATCAGCCCTCGGTGGGGGTTGAGACAGCCTGGAATTTCTTGCAGTTTCTGTTTTATCTTTAAAATTCTGTAGAATTTTGCTTTAAAATCCTAATGTACCTTAAAATATATATATATTTTATATTACAGATTTTCACTCCCTCCCCCAAAATGGTCAAGAGAAGTTGATGTTCAAGGAAGATGAGCTACCTATATGGGTTCTACACAAATCTCTTTACTCCAAGCAGTCTCTCTGACACACCTGTCTCTTTCTTCAGCCCCACTTCTCTTTCATTTTTTTTTCCCCAAGCAAGATTTGGAGAACTATTTGGAGAACTACTCAAGACCTAAGTAACAAGTGCACAGGTGTCCTTCCACCACCCCCCCTCCAGTTCTTCTGATGGGGACTAGAACTCAGGCCCTCCTTGCTCTGCAGATTCTTGACTGGGCCCAGGCTAGAGGAGCTTTCTGGGGCATGTCTGGCCCTGGGACCCAGAATTGTGTGAGATCACTGGATTGAGAGGAAATCAGAGTTCTTCTGTGACTTCAGCTGGGGTGCCCTTGAAGGGTTTGGGAAGGGTATTCCGAGAAGGCCAAACAGCATAAGCAAAAGCTCAGTGAGGGAATGTGAGCCAACCCCTCAATGGAGCAATGGAGCATAAAGCTAGGATGGATACGATCACTCTAGACATTGTAAAAGAGATTTCTTTGTCAGGCAGCTTGGATGTGATTTATGGTTGGGATGGACTGACAAGAGGGTAAGGAAGAATGTGATAGGGAACAGGGCTTAGAAAAAACAGTCTGGCTGTGTATTCAGGCCTGCAGCCAGGACAGTACACAAAGATGGTCAGTGGCAGTGACCAGTGAAAGTGACAGCATGGGTTCCAAAAGCAGACCTAGGTTTGCAACCCACCTTCAATACTTACTGGATACATGATTTGGGGCAAGTTGCTTAACTTCTCTGCACCTTAGTTTCCTCTGTAAAAATGGGAATAATAATAGAACTTTACCTTGTAGGGCTGTTATGATGAAATGAGATAATGTATGTAAATGCTTGGCCCAGGGAATTTGGCAGAATAAAGTTCAATAAATAGTGGCTGTTGTTGTTGTTGTGGTAGTGGTTGTCTTATCCTACCTCATTGTACGATGCCAGTGGCACCTCTCAGAGAGTGTTGAGTGGTCTGCTGGAGGGAGGGGCAGGGACTGCCCTGGGATGGGGTCAAATGCCAGCAGTCTAGTTAATGAGCAGCTCAGTAATGGCCCAGGAAAGCCCTGGATCACTCCAGGGATTCCTGGATAGGAAACTCTATCCTTCCTTCTTCATCCCTACCCCCATTAAGACCTCTCCCTCAATCCCAGGCACAGCAGAAAATGTGGGGACTACCACAGGACAAGAGCCCTAGCTCCTGCCAGTCCCATTTCACTGCCCACTGATTTTGGGCAATGCTTGTCTTCCTACCAAACCAGGGGTGTAATCTCAGCCCATCTTCCTGCCCTGGACCCCTCATGGTGAACAGGATGCTGCTGGATCCTGGCCTTGTGCTGGGCATTAAATGACTGCAGGCACCACCCCACCCCCAAAAGGAGAAATATGTCCATTACTAGCTCCTAGACTGCTGAGATTTCTCAGGTTGCAGTGTGTATGCAGCTGGGGAGCCAGCTGAGACTGGCTATATGGGGTAGGACTGGGACTGGTGGTGATTCTGACCCGGCTAGGCAGTAGGGTCATTCAGACAAAGCAGTAGGGGCCAGAAGGGGCTCACAGGAAGAGGACCATCTATCCCTGATAGAGGAATAGTAAGACTTTCCTTCCCTAGGCCTGAGTACTGGAAGGGCCCTGGGTTTGGATGCTGTATTCTGGGGGACAGGCCCTGGGAGGGTTGGTGCAAAAAGGGCTATCTTGACCCCTCATGGCCAGGGTCACAGTTCTAGAGGCCCCAGGCCTTTTGTCCAGCCGCAGGAGTTTCTGCTCAAACAGGACCAGGACCCTAACCTGTCACTTTCCACGTGCTCCTGGGGGTATGAGGTGTAGGGAGGTAAGGGCTCTGAAGATTAAGTGGGGGAGCGTGGGAAAGAAAAGGGGTATCCTGGCTGGGACAGGGTGCCATGCGCTAAGGCACCGTACTTGACCTGGCTGGGGCAGACTGGCTGGAAGAGGCCGGCTGCGGGTAAAGGTGGTGGCGGGGGTTGATTTCCCTCTGGACGGGACTCTTATTCCTGCAGCCCCGCTGGAATCCTGGTTATGACCCACGTAGAACTCCTTGGGACCAGCCCTGCGGTATTTCTGCGGCAGGGCTCGGCCGAGCCTGGCCGCAATTACCATCCTCCGGGTTCTGAGGGTGGGCACACAGACTGAGACCGAGGGACACCCGTCGCCGCCACAGGCAGGCGCGCGGGCCCGAGTTGGGTGGAGGCCTCCGGCAACTTCTACTTCCTTTAGGCGCCGCGTCAGCAGAGGTGGAGGCAGGGGCTGTGGAGGGCTGAGAAGCCGAGGTCGCCGAGCCACATCTCACTTGCAGGTTTCCACTCGAGCCCGGTGACCAGGTACACGCAGCATCTCCCCAAATCCCGACCCCCGGCTCTAGACCATTCACTTCCGGTCCCTGCCCCACTCCCTGCCTCTAGCTCGAATCTGCCGCCTCCGGAAGCTCTCTCCTTTCTGGGCCCGCGCCTGCCCCTCCCCGCATGACTCCGCCCCTCTCCGTGCCTGTGGAGGGTTTAACCTTCTACATGGAGTGACCCGGAAAGCCTCGCGAGGAAGGTGACTTTTATATTAGGTCCTGAAGGAAGTGAGGGAGCGCGCCCGGCGGCTGTCTAGGATAGAACTGTCTCTCCCGGTAGAGGAACAAGTGTAAAGACCCTGAGGCAGGAACGGGCCGAGCCTGTTTCGACCAAAGGTTCTGCGAGCTGGAGAGAAGACTGGGAGGGGGAGTGTAGTAGGGAGGGGTCAGAGAGCCTGGGGAAGGCAGATCGTGTAGTTGATCGAGACTTTGGCTTTTACTCTGAGCGAGATGGGAAACCCTGAAGGGTTTTTGAGCAAAGAAGTGACACGAAATGACTCGTTTCAGCAGGGTCTCACTGAATATGCGTTTGTATATAGGCTGGATAGGAACTAAGGTGGAAAAGGGAGGCCAGTAAGGAGCTGTTGCTGCTAACATTATCTGGAGGAACAGGGAAGACTTCTCAGAAGAAAAGACTTTTAAATTGATACCAGAAGGTTGAGTAGGAATTGACAAGATATGTTTATGTGATGGACGATGGGAGTGGACTGAAGTGTTCCAGGCAGAGGGCACAGTTTATACATAGGCCTTCAGGTGACAACAAGTGCATTTTGATGGGCAGCTGCCAGTGTTTTGTATTTAATCCTCCAGATTGGGAGCTTTTGGGGGAAAAGGTGGCAGGGCAGGGCCCTCTCCAGGTGCTTTGCAGGCCTTTGCTAGATGAAGAAGGGGAGTGGAGACCCTTGGATAGTATTTACCTCAAGTTATGGCCACCAAATCTAGGGACATGCTGATATCGCCCTCCTCTCCTCTGTAAGGCTGTGCCAGGGCTCTGGATCCCACCTGGGCTTGTGCCATCAAGGAACTCACTTTATTGATCATCCTCTCTCTCCTCCATCCTCACCCTATCCTTTCTGAGAGAGATCCTTGAGTCTTTCCCACATTTAAAAAAAAAAATCCCTCCTTCAATCCTGCTTACTACTAGAACTATTGTTTTGAAAGATGTATACATTATATTAGAAAAGAACGCTGTAAATGCTTACTAAAAATCCAAACATAAAATGAAAAGTAAAATTCTCTTTACCCTGACCATCCTGCAGAAATAACCACTATGGTGAATTTTTTGTGTATCCTTTTTACAATTTTCTGTGCATTTATATGAGCATATATATGGCTATCCTTTTCTCATAACTCATCCCGTCAGGGGTATACTTCAGTTTTACTACACATAAATCTACCGTATCCTCTTATAGTGGCTGCATAATATCCCATGGTATGGATGCACTGTAGTTAATTTAATCATGTTACCGAACAAAGACCATTAGTTCTTCTGCCAGACTTGCTCAATAACCAATTTCTGAGACACCAGGTTTCAAAGAGAGAAAGAGTTTATTACTATAACATATAGTGGGAGAGCAGGTAACCTTATGGCCCAAAATCTGTCTCCCCAAACAAAGAAGATTCGAGGTTTTTAAGGATTCTAGCAAGGGGAGATGAGGTCATTTCAGATGGTAAATTCAAGGCAGAAATTCAAAACAGAAAAGAAAACATTGTTAAACTGTTAACATAGGTTAACATAAGTTGAAAGGAAAGGGGGCAGAGCTATCTTATCTTTCAATAGCAGAGTTTAGCGAATAATTTACAAATGTAAGGGACTGATGCTAGCTAATGACTGTTTTCCTAACCTTTAGGGCCTATTAAGAAAATGACCAGATAAAGGGCATAACAGCTTTCATAGCAACACAGGCACCAGATAAAAGATAAGGCCTTTTATCCTTCCAGATGTCCAAACAGCTTAATTACAGTTGGGGGCTTCCAGGTATTCTCCCTTGTTAACTCCCAAATCACCCAATTCAAAAGGAACATTTATATAATGATTCAGTAATTAAAAATCATCCTTTAAATCCTGATTTCTGCTACAATCAGTCCCCTATTGATAAACATGCAATGTGCATCCAACTTTAGCTATTTCTAAAATGATGTAGTAAATACCCTTCTCCATAGGTTTTTGTGCACTTATGAAACACATTTGCAGGCTAATTTCTTGGAAATAAAATTGTAGGGGTAAAGACTGTGTATTTTAAATTTTCACAAATTTTGCCTAATTGCATTAAAAAAAAGTCATGTCAACTTACACTCTCACTGTTGATTTATGATGGTTTAGCCAAATTGCTTCAGAGTCATCTGTACTCACTTTCTCTATCTCGTCGCCTTCTACTTACTCCACAGCTTCTATAACCAAGAAATCAGGATTTAATGGATGATTCTGATTGCTGAATCATTATACAGATACTCCTTTTTGCTTTCTGGGATATTGGAGTAGACAGAGAGGAATACCTGAAATCCTTAAACTATAAATCAACTGCCCTGATATCTGAAATGATTGTAAAAGCCCTTAAATCTTGTGCCTTTGTAACTGTAAGAGCTGTTACGCCTTTTATCTGGTCATTTTCTAGTAAGGCAAAGACCCTAATGCTAATGAAGTCAGCCATTAACTAGCCTCAGCCCCTTAAATTTGTAAATTGTATTGGCTTGGCTCTGCTATTGAAAGATAACTTATCTCCTTTCCTTTTGGCTCACACTTTTAGTACTGAAGTGATAGCTCTGCCTCCCCTCTTTTCAACTTATGTTCTCCTACTGAAAAGATAATGATAACACTTGTCTCCCTTTCTGCTTTGAATGTACTATCCAAAATGACCTTATCTCCCCTTGCTAAAATCCTTAAAAACCTTGAACCCCCGAAATTTGGGGAGACAGATTTTGCACCGCTAGGCCATCTGCTCTCCTACTATGCGCCTAGCAATGAACTCTTTCTGTCTTTGAAATCCCAGTGTCTCAGGAATTGGTTACTGAGCATATGCAGCAGTAGAATCCACGGCCTTTGTCCAGTAACTTCCACCCACCACCTTAAAGGGCTCTAAAGTTACCAATTATCTTCACATTGTCCAATGGACAATTTTCAGCTCTCATTTCACTTTGCCTCTCAGAAATATTTTATCCATTTGTTACTCCTTTCTGAATCGCTCTTCCCCTGGCTTTCACAACACCACATTTCCTCTCTTCTGCTCACTTTTAAATGTTGATGCTGCTCAGGGCTTCTGTTATTATCTCCAGTTAGAGGTCCCCACTACTTAACTTCTCTGTCCCCCTTCTTAACCTTTGTTCAACTGCTTATTTGCCATCTCACGTGGATGTCCCACAGGCACTTCCAATTCAACCTGTCCAACACTGTTCTTGTGCTCCCATCTCAGCTGTTGTTCCACTGCTCCCTAGCAGTCATAGGCAGAAGCCCATGAGTCATCTTTAAATCTCCCTACCCTGTATCTCTAACCATGTCTTGCCACTTTATCTCCATAAGCTATCTCAAACCTTCATATTTCTCTCACCTCCCTGCCATCACTCAAGTCCACATCACCACATCTCTCACCTGAATGTCTCTTCATGGCCTTCTAATTGCCTACCTGTCTCTATATCCCCTGGCCACCAGCTGAGTCAGGTCACCAGTGTTTCTGTACCACCTGGACACTACAATGACCTTCTAATTGACTCCCTGAAGCCAGAGTTAACTTTGAGAAATGCAAATCTGCTTATGTTACTGACCTGCTTAAAACCCTTCAACAAATTTCCATTGCACTTAGGGGAAAGGCAAATTTTTTCCCATGACTGACAAGGCCTTGCTGATCTCTCCAGCCTTTTTTGTCACCCTTTTTGTCTTCCCTTTCCTATGTACTGTAGTTGGTTTCATGAAAGTTTCGCACACCTTCCCTCTCAGTTTGTACCTTTGCTGTTCCCTCCATCCTGGAATGCTCTTTCTTTCCCTCCTCCTTGACATGGCTACCACCTTCTCATTCAGCATGTTTCAGTATAGGTTTAACTTCATCAAGAATGCTATCTAAAAAAAGAATGCCATCTAAGACCCACCCCAAGACTAGGTAAATCTCCCTATCATAAATATTTTTACTGTATTTTTTTAAACTTACCATGATTGTAATTTATTTATATAATTATTTGTTTAATGTCTATTTTCTTTACTAGAATAAAAGCTCCACAAAGGCATAGTTTTGTCCAGTGCCTAATGTTGGTACATGGTGAGAACTCAATAAATATTTAATAATGAAACAACTAAAGCATCAAGGGTCTGGTGAATGGTTCCCATACTGCATTTTTTTGTAGGACCACTAGGTGTCACCTTTGCCCAGGCCTTGTGCCTGCAGGCTCAGAAGAAGCAGCCAAGTGGAGCAAGCCAGGAAGGCTTACGGGAAAGGCCAGCTTCTTCTCCAGGGTCAGTCACCTTTTCCATCAACCCCGAACCAGCTGCCTTGATAGGGTGACCTACCATTCCAGTTTGCCTGAGACTGAGGGGGTTCCCAAGACACAGGATTTCAGTGCTAAAACTGGGGAAGTTCTTAGTAAGTTGTGACAGTTAGTCACTCTACCATGGACCGAAAGGCCAAAATTCAGGATTATAATCTTCAGAGACCCACCCATAACATCTGCTCCGCCTGAGGTCCCAAAGCCCATCAGGAGAGCTCAGCTCCAACATAGCCAAGCCTTTCACAGAGCAATACCTCTGGGTGGCCTGGCCCCATAGTCTTGTGGTTGTAAGAATTTACATTTTAATGAACTGAAAGAGACCCATCTGTGACTGACAGTAGCTTCCATGTATTGAGTGCCACAGGCTGCAACATGGCTGTACATATTGCTTGTAATCCTCACAGAAATCCTAACAGCACAGAAGATTATTCTGCCTTCAGAAATAAGGAAACTATGGCTCAGGGAGGTAAAATCAAACACAACTGTTAAGTGGCATGGTGGAATTCAGACCTATGTCTCTTAAACCATAGAGCTTCTGCTTTTTTCACTGAATCAGCAGACTGCCATTTTTCTTCTGCTCTGGTGTTCATTTGGGAGCCCTAGGGGTGTGGGTGGCAGTGTGGGTGAAAAGGGTTGAGAAAGAGGAACTCTGATCTGGATGAGGGTGATCCACATAGCACTGACAGCTTGCCTGTCTGCACATGAGTGGCCGCTGCTACCAGGGGCCCAGGTATGGACATAGCCTGGGGACCTTCAAGGACACCCCCTTCATGAGCCAATGTATAGACATCAGGCTCTTCTCTTACTGAGAAGTCAGGGCTGTGTTTCCCAGAGCCCAGGATGGACCCAGCCATATCCTATCTGACTGCAAATGGGCATGTGGATGAGGGAGAGGCAAATGAGGGGAGCCATCAGGCACTGGCCATACCTGCAGGACAAGTGAAGGACATGGGGATAGATGGGGATTGTGATGAGGGACATGCTTAGCATAGCATCTTGCTCATGATTGGGCTCAGTGAATGACTCTAATTAATGATAAAGTCAGGATCTTCTCCTTCCCAGAGTTGTAAGACAGAGTTTTTTTTTTTTGCTCATGTGGCCATTCAGGAATTGAGTTGCTTTCAAATATGAAACAAGAGTTGGTTGTATGGAGGTGTAAGCAGAGGCTGACGGACTTGGGCAGTGGTCAGAACCTGATGGGTAGATATTGTTCTGGGAGCTAGATGTCTACTCCAAGGTAGATATAATAACCCAGACTCTGGGTTTTTGACATTAAAAGACAAAATGCACACATCCTCAAGAATCTGAAATTTTGTGCCCAGAAGTGATCTCTGAATGCAATGGACTTTGTGCTGTGTGGTTTCATTGTATTTCCTTGGTGATATCTAGTGACTCTTAGGGTGTGTGAGCTGTCTTGGCCCTGGTCTTGCCTAGTCCCTGGAATAATGCCCTGGGCCTCATGTGCCTAGTGTGGTCTGGTGCCCTGTGGCCAGGTTTTGCCCTGTGACCCCACTCTGCCAGCCAACTAATCAGACAGATAGAGCTTGAGCAAGTCCTCACCAAAACTGTGCCACGTCTCTGCTCTTCTCCAGCTGGGCTTCCATCTTTCACCAGAGAACTGGGCCTAAAGCAGGGCTGCCGAGGATAGAAACCATTGATTAAGCTGCTGTGTGCCCAGGGCTGCCCTGTCCTTCATTCAGAAAAATACCTAGTGTACCAACTGGGACTTCAGGACGGTGGATTTATCAGATAGTCAAGGACAAGCATGTGATTTGGGACCTCTTTCCTGGACCTGCTGAAGAAAAAGCATGACCTTAAAGTTTTGCTACTTTCTTGCTGGGTGTCCTTGGAAAAGTTACTCAGCCTCTCTGAGTCTTGATATACTTTACTGCAAAATAGGGCTAATAATAACATATATGTCACAAATTAGTTTAGAATCTACATTTGCTGACCAATATATGTAAAGCCCTAAATCTTGCGTATAAAACTATGTCGTATTTACTGAGTACTTATTAGGTGGCAGGTCCTACTGAAGTGCTTTATAAGCAGAGTATGAACTCATATACCCTTGAGTCAGGTCCTTTCAGTTTTCAATGTCTGCACTTTATTGATGCGAAGACAGAGACTCAGGGAATTTGAGTAACTTGCCCAAGGTCACAGAGCTGGTGAAGAGCAGAGCCAAGATTTGGACACAGGCAGTCTGGCTCAGCTCACATTTACTTAAGT
This sequence comes from Tamandua tetradactyla, assembly GCF_023851605.1. Lineage (NCBI taxonomy): Eukaryota > Metazoa > Chordata > Mammalia > Pilosa > Myrmecophagidae > Tamandua > Tamandua tetradactyla. The sequence goes on from NC_135328.1 coordinate 177,977,201, forward strand.
ACCAAGCGAAGATGCCATACGTGTATAGTAGGACTGAGTAAGGAATAGCTATTATTATCACAGTAATTTAATATTAAGTGCCTTTCATATCCACGGTGCTAAGTGTTAATTATTAGTGTATTTAGATGCAATGTTTATCTTCTTTGTTCCTAATTTTTTCCATAGCCATGGCAACAAAGGGCCTCGGTGCTCACCACTGTGGAATCTCCTGCCTTTGTTCATTCAGCCTGATCAGATTCTGCAAAGGGCAAAAGATATGGCTACCTGATTGCCTACCCCTGCCCCCACCAGAATGGTTGAGGAGACCCAGGCCTCTCCAAGAGGAAGCGAGCTAGGACAGCAGCAGACAGGTATGGATCAGAGTGGGGATCACAAAAGGGAGGTCATGCTTAATAAACCTAATTAATTTGTTTGAGCAGCAACAATGCAGACTGACAGTGGTGAAACAAGAGACGATAATTTATCCTGATTCCACAGCACAGGAGCACAGCTAAAACCAACAGCGATTCGTGGAGATTCTGCTGGGGACTGCAGGTAAGGCGCAACTCTGGGAGTGCCCTGGAGAAAAGGGAAGCTTACAGGGGGTGATAGTGGCTCACGATGACTTTGAGAGTAGGTAATCTAGAGCAGGGAAGGAGCACACCTTGCCCTGACCATCTAACCTGGCCACAATACTCTCTACTTTAAAACTCCTCTGGCAGATTCTGGCCACTGAAATATGATAATAAGATAGATAATAAGAAAGCAATAGCTGAGTTTGTTTGGTATTTATTATGGATACTGTGCCGGTTTGAAAATATTAGGTACCCCAGAAAAGCCCTGTTTAATCCTGAGCCAATCTTGTGGTAGCAGCCATTTCTTTTAATTCTGATTCAATACTGTAGATTGGAAACTTTGAACTAGATTATCTGCATGGAGATGTGACATGCCTAATTGTGGGTGTAATCTTTTGATTAGATGGGCATATCACTCCACCCATTCTAGGTGGGTCTTGATTAGGTTTCTAGAGTCTTTAAAAGGGAAAACATTTTGGAGAGAGCCAGAAACGACAACGCCTATAAATGGAGAACCAATAGAAACTTCAGAGCAGAGCTGATACAGATGCTGACACTGGAGAACAGAGACACAGATGTTTGGAGATGCTTAGAGCCCCTCAGACGTCACCATGAAATGTTAAGCAAGCCAGAACCTAGAGAGAGCCAAGGGAAGCCAAGAGATGAAAGCCAGCCCCAGAGAAGCAAAGTGAGGAATCCCCACAGGAACAGAGGCTGAAAGCAACAGAGTCCGGGAGCAAGGGACTAGCAGATGCCAGCCACATGACTACTCAGCTGGCAGTGGTGTTTTAGACCCATCGGCCCTTCTTGGGTGAAGGTAACCTCTTGCTGGTGCCTTAATTTGTACACTTTCACTTCCTTAGAACTGTAAACTTGTAACTTATTAAATTCCTTTTATAAAAGCCATTCCAGTTCTGGCATATCACATCCCAGCAGCTTGCAAACTAACAGATACCATACTTTACAGAGGAGGAAACTGAGGCAGAGGGTTTAATTAACTTGCCCAAGGTCACAGTTAATAATGCACAGCCAGATTCCAGTCCTGTCTGTTCTCACAGGCCCCTGTGCTGGCCTGAACTACAGCTCTGTTTCTTTTGTAACCGTGTTTAATTGTGTCTCTTCTATCATAGAAAGCCCCTCTCTAGCATGGACCATCATCTCTGCTCCTTTAGCCCTCCAGTGGATGTTGGAGATGTTGACACTCCCAACATCTGCCTGGGTGAGCTCATCCATGCTTCCAGTTCAATTCCTGCCTCCTGGAGGAAGACTACCTCACCTGTCTTCCATTCCAGCTGATTAGTCTGAGCCAGTCATATTAATTCCATTCTTCTTGACAGTAATTGGTTTAGGAGTCAGCATATGCTATAGTCCTAATCAATGAGAGTAAAGGTATATTTTCTGGGGTCTTCTAGGAAAAGTTTTCTCACTCCCAGGAGAGAATCATTGCAAGTCCCAGTGCCTCTTCTTCCTTGGAATATTGTCAAATCGAGATACGATCTGGAACTACTTCTCCCATTTTGCCAATAGCCAAGGGTGACATCAACAGTGAAGACAATAGAGTGGAGAGCTGGAAGGGAGTCTTTGTCCCTGGTGACACTCAATCAGCCAACTGTGGAGGCTATTCTAATCCTCATTAGAAGCAAAACCAACTTTCTCATTGCTGAAGCCATTGAAGGTGATTGTGCTGGTTTGAAAGGAAGCATGCCCCCTAAGAAAAGCCATGTTTTAATATAAATCCCAGTTCATAAAGGTAGAATAATCTCTATTCAATACTGTATGTTTGAAACTGTAATGAGATCATCTCCCTGGTTGATGTGATTTAGTTAAGAATGGTTGTTAAACTGGATTAGGGGATGACATGTCTCCACCCATTTGAGTGGGTCTTGATTAGTTTCTGAAGTCCTATAAAAGAGGAAACATTTTGGAGAATGAGAGACTCAGAGAGCAGAGAATGCTGCAGCACCACAAAGCAGAGAGTCCATGAGCCATGGAGATGAAGAAGGGAAACGCCTCCCGGGGAGCTTCATGAAACCAGAAGCCAGGAGAGTAAGCTAGCAGATGACACCGTGTCTGCCATGTGCCCTTCCAGCTGAGAGAGAAGCCCTGACTGCATTCGCCATGTGCCTTTCCAGATGAGAGAGAAACCCTGAACTTCATCAACCTTCTTGAGCCAAGGTATCTTTCCCCGGATGCCTTTGATTGGACATTTCTATAGACTTGTTTTAATTGGGACATTTTCTCGGCCTTAGATCTGTAAACTAGCAGCTTATTAAATTCCCCTCTTTAAAAGCCATTCCGTTTCTGGTATATTGCATTCCAGCAGCTAGCAAACCAGAACAGTGGGATTTCTTGTTATCTGTAGCAGAAAACGTCCCTGCTGATATAATCAGGGCTGTATCATGACTTTTGTGGGCCCCTTCCTATATTAAAAATTAAAATTATATTTTATGATTATATCATATTATCATATATCAAGAATATATTAGTATTATGTATTAAAACACTTTCTTTGGCTTAGAAGTTCATTTTTTCCCCTTCTGCTTTTAAAGGAAATTAGAACATTTTTATGGGCTCCCTAAAAGTATTGTGGCCTTACTGTGCTTATTGTGCCCAATGGACAGATTGGCCCTGGAGACAACTCCCAAAGTCCATCTCCAGCCCATAGTTCTCTTTTATTTGGTGGGAGGGGGGCACATGGTCCAGAAATTGAACCTGGGTCTCCCACATGAAAGGCGAGCATTCTACCACTGAACCACCTGTGCATCCCCATACTTCACTTTTGACCTTGAGACTCTCATATCCAACTGCCTATAGGATATTTCCACTTGGGTATCTAACCCCAAATTCAGCATATCTAAGGCTGAACCCATATTCCCCCACATCTTTTCTTTGTTCAGTCTCCCCTATCTCAGTGAACTCTCCATCAACCAGCTAGTTGCACATGTCAAAAACCTATGATCTCAACCTCTTCCTTACCCCATATCCAATCCATCACCAACTGCTGTCAATTTTCCTTCTTAAATGGCTCTTAAAAGCATCCATTCTTCCCATCTCTACTCTTATCTCCACTGCTATTGTCCTAATCCATGTTACCAACATCTTGTCTGGATTACTGCCACAGACCCCGACAGTCTCCTTGCAGTCTTTTATCTACACTGTCTTCAGAAGGATCATTTCAAACCTGATCCTGTCATCTCCCTGTTTCAAACTCACCAGTGGCTTCCTTTTGTTCCTTGATAGACACCCAAACCTTCAGTGATGCTTCCAAGGCCCTGCCTGTCCTGACCTCTGCCTGAGCTTGCTCTTCTCTCTTCTTATGCGGTTTCAACCATGTGATTGTCTCTCATCCCCTCAAACACAGAGACTTCCTCCTGCCACCAGATCTTAGCACACTCTATTTCTTCTATCTTCTATTCCTTCCTCAGCTCAAATGTTAGTTTCTAAAGGAAGCCCTAAAGTGTCACTTACTATGTGGCATAGGGCACATTTCTTAACTGCTTGCTGCCTCTGTAAAAGGAAGATGATAATAATGGCTAACTCATAGGTTATTGTGAGGATTAAAAAAACGAAATTGGTACAGTGCTCTGCTTGGCAATTGTCCTGTTCTCTGGTTAGTTCTCTGGATGGGGAAAGTGGTGGAGAGATTCCCATTAACTCTAGTTGGAGGTGTTGGGGTGAGAGTCCCTAAAATGTAAGGATTTCAGGAACAGGGTCTACATAGGAGCATTCATAGATTCCTGAGTAACTTGAATAAAATCAAGGAGCTAATTGTAGCAGGGGATTGATAGTACCTGCAGTTGGGCTGGGGTTACACAGAGAAAGCGAGAGAGCAAGAGAACTTATAAAGTTCAGGGAGAAAGGGGAAGTCAGCTGGAGCATACCACATTTTTGTTAAATCTGGGAGTGGCCCAGGGTCCATGGAATGAAGGTCATTGGTTGCCTGTGGTGTCTAGCACATGCAAACCTGGGCTCCCACCCTGCCTGTTGTGCTGTCATCACCACCATCCATTACCAAGACTTTTCTGTAAGCCTAAACAGAAACTCTGTATCCGTTGCCTCATACTTTTTTCAACAGTTTTTTTTTTGTTTTTTATTCATATACCATAACATTCTCCATTTTGAAGTGTACAATTCAGTGGTTTTTAGTATTGCCAGACACTTTTGATTTTGTGCTTCCCTCTATGAGACACAGGAATGAGTGGAGTCCTCACTGGATATGGAGTCCCAATATGGCCTTCTGTCTACAATTTCTCTTGTGCAGAAGGTGGCTGGAGGAAAAGGACTCCCTTCCCCTTCTTTGGATGCCTAAAGGTAGAAGCTGGAGAAGGGTCAATCCCTGACTTGGGAAGGCTATAGAGGGGCAGTAAAGAATATCTAAGATACCAAGGGAAAAGGAAGAAGTACAGGCCCACAGTCACTTCCCTCAAGCTCTCTGTGAGACTGCAGCAAGCAGAATGTGCTACCAGGTATCCCTGCCCATGGGCAGTGTTCTAGTTTGCTAGCTGCCAGAATGCAATATACCAGAAATGAAATGGCTTTTAAAAAGGGGAATTTATTAAGTTGTAAGTTTATAGTTCTAAGGCCATGAGAATGTCCAAATTAAAGCAAGTCTATAAAAATGTCAAAATTAAGGCACCAACAAGAGGTTGCCTTCACTCAAGAAAGGCTGATGAAGTTCAGGGTTTCTCTCTCAACTGGAAAGGCACATGGCGAACATGGCAACATCTACTAGCTTCCTCTCCAGGCCTCTTGCTTCATGAAGCTTACCAGGGGCATTCTCCTTCTTCATCTCCAAAGGTCATGGTCTCTTTTCAAAATGCTTCCTCTTTTAAAGGATTTCAGTAAACTAATCAAGTCCACCTGGAATGGGTGGAGTCACATCTCCATTTATTAAAAGTTAATACCTACATTGGGCAGGCAGCAGTGGCTCAGTGGCAGGGTTCTTGCCTGCCATGCCAGAGACCCAGGTTTGATTCCTGGAGCCTGCCCATGCTCCCCCCCCAAAAAAACTAATACCCACAATTGGGAGAGTCATGACTCCATGGAAATAATCTAATCAAATTTCCAACCTATAGTATTGAGTAGGGATTAGAAGAAATGGTTGCTCCCTCAAGATTGAATCAGGATTAAAACATGAATTTTCTAGGGTACATAAGTCCTTTCAAACCGGCACAGGCACCAAGAACTTCCTCAATAATGCAGGCTGAGACTCTTAGATGGCACAGATGGTTCTGTAAAGAGATAATTTTTATTCCTTTATCCTTTGTTGTAGGCAGTATAATGGCCCCCGAAGATATCCAGGGGAATTTCTGGAATTTGTGAATGTGTTATGTTACATGGCAAAAGGGAATTCAGGTTGCTAGTCAGCTGACTTTAAGATAGGGCAATGATCTTGGATTGTCTGGTGGACCCAATATAATCACAGTGATCTTTAAAAGTGGAAGAGGGAGGCAGAAGAAGAGTGACAGAGAAGGAAAGGTGATGAAGGAAAGAGAGGTCAGAGTGATTTGATGTGAAAAGACCTAAGCCCACCATTACTGGCTTTGAAGATATAAGGGAGCCATAAGCTAAAGAATGTGGGCTTTTTTGAGATGTTGCTGAATCCTTGAGCCCCCAAATATGCCTCCTTAAGTCTATCTGTCTTTCAAGGCTTGTCCCCACTGCTACCTTCTGCCTGAAGCCCTTACCATTTTCCCTAGTGGATGCCCTTTCTTCCCCTCAGCACTTGCAGCACTTGCTGTGACTCTTGTCACACTGTCTTCTACATTCAGCTCCTGTGGCTTGTCTCATTTCCTCTAGGAGTCTGCATTTGTTTGTCCTTTGCTATTTTAAACTGCTGGGTCTTTGTAATCAGGGGAAGGCATGCACCCAGTTCTCAGTTAGCGGAGAGAGCCCAGCAAGAGATAAGAAACAAAGATTTCTTGTTCTCCTAGTACTCTAATCTCAGCTCCCTCTTCTGGCTCCTGCCAATGGATGATGTCAACCACCATTAAAGAGAACAGTTAATCCCAGGCTGAAGATAAGCCAGTGGCTGATTTATCCACTCAATTGGATATCTTGTGTGCTCATCTCACATCCCCTTGGCCCTTACTGGGGCCAGCTTCATACAACTGTCATGTGACAGCCACCTCACCCCAGCTGCTCCACATATCTCTCACTTTCCGCCCCAGAGCTTTTGTGAGAACCTACTGTCATTTCCACAGGTGCTTCTGAAAGTGAGCAGGGGTTGACCCCTCATGAGACAAACTTTGACCAAAAGGGAGTGGGAGTTAGAGGATCAATGCTTCCCTCCTCTGGCCTGTGAGCAGACAGTTTTGAGGTGCTTTTTCCTCGGAGTGTTCCAGCAGTATCAAGCCCCTGTTGCCACAGCTGTGATCTGGTTAAGAATGCATCCTTGTTGTGTCTGATACTCCTTTTATCTACCTTGTCAACAAACGAGTAGAACATATGGAATAAAAATAAATAATAGGGGGAACGAATGCTGAAATAAATTTAGTTTGAAATGCTAGTGATCAATGAAAGTGAGGGGTAAGGGGTATGGTAGGTATAATCTTTTTTTTTTCTTTCCTGTGTTCATTTTATTTCTTTTTCTATTGTCTTTTTATTTCTTTTTCTGAATTAATGCAAATGTTCCAAGAAATGATGAATATGCAACTAAGTGATGATATTGTGAATATTTATTTGGTTTGTTAATTTTTTAATTAATTAATAAATAAAAAAAAAGAATGCATCCTTGGATTACCTTTTTTTCCTTCCCTACTTCCCTCTCCCCAGTTCTCCACTTTGTTCCCTGGGATTATTTCCTAAAGTAAACTACCTGAATGTGAGTAGGTAGTTCTGCCTTCTGGGAGGATCCCAGTCTATAAGCAGCAAGACGCCATTTTTTTACAATGCAATTTTATTGAGATATATTCACACAACAAAGACACCATCTAAAGTATACAAACATTGGTTCACAGTCTTATCACATGGTTGTGCATACAGCCCCACGATCAAATATAGAACATTTTTCATTACACAAGAAAAGAAATAAAAATAAAGAAGAAAATCCTAATCCTTCCTTCCTCCTTATTCCCCCATATTACCAACCCATAGTGTTGGTGTGGTACATTTGTTAGTGTTGATGAAAGAGTATTAAAATATGACTGTTAACTATAGCCCATAGTTTACAATAGGTACATTTTCCCCATATTATATTAACTCTATTATTAACTCCTTATAATAGAGCCTTAACATCTGCTCTGGTTCATGAGAGAACTTTTTTTTATATTGGTGCAATTAATTATGGACATTATCCACCACAAGATTCACTGTGTTATACATTCCCATGCTTTAACCTCCAGCTTTCCTTCTGGTGACATACATGACTCTAAACTTCCCCTTTCCACCACACTCACACAGCATTCAGTAGTGCTAGTTACTGTCAGAATAACATGCTGCCATCACCTTTGTCTGCCTCCAACCGCTGCCCATTCTTTAGCTTCATTCTATTACCTATACTCCGTATTGTATGTCTATGAGTTTAAATATTATAATTAGTTCATATCAGTGAAATCATAAAACTATTTGTTCTTTTTTTTTTTTCTTTTTTCTTTTTTCACATGGGCAGGCACCAGGAAATGAACCCGGGTCTTGGGCATGGCAGGCGAGAATTCTGCCACTGAGGTACCATCACACGGCCCTATTTGTTCTTTTGCGTCTGACTTATTTCATTTAATATAATATCCTCAAGGTTCATCTGTGTTGTCACATGCTTCAGGACTTCATTCCTTCTTACTGAATAATATTCCATCCTATATATATACCACATTTTGTTTATCCATTCAACTGTTGATGGACACTTAGGTTATTTCCATCTTTTGGCAATTGTCAGTAATGCTGCTGTGAACATAGATGTGCCGATATCTGTGTTTACATCCCTGCTTTCAGATCTTCTGGGTATATCCTGAGTAGCAGATTGCTGGGTGGTGAGGCAACTCTTTACTTAGCTTCCTGAGGAACCACCAAACCATCCTCCACAGCCACTGTACCATTTTACATTCCCACCAGCAATGGATAAGTGTTCCAATTTCTCCAGATCATCTCCAACACTTATAGTTGCCTTTTTGTTTAATAGCAACTATTCTAGTAGGCGTGAGATGATATCTCATTGTGGTTTTAATTTTCATTTCCATAACAGCGAGTGAAGCTGAGCATCTTTTCATGTGCCTCTTAGCCATCTGTATTTCCTCTTTGGAAAAATATCTATTCATGAGTTTTGCCCATTTTTAAATTATTGATTGTTTCATCTTTTGTTGTTGAGTTGTAGGATTTCTTTATATATACTGGATATCAGACTCTCTTCAGAAATGAGAGGGGGATCATTACCATGGTCCCTGAAGAAATAAAAAAAAAATCATGAAGATACTATAAACAACTATATGCCAACAAACTAGACAACTAAGATGAAATGAACAAATTCCTAGGAACACATGAACAACCTACACTGACTTAAGAAGAAATAGAAGATCCCAACAAACCAATCACAAGTAAAGAGATTCAATCAGTCATCAAAAATTTTCCTACACAGAAAAGCCCAGAGCCAGATGGATTCTCAGGGGAATTTTATCAAACATTTCAAAAAGAACTAACACCAATCCTGTTCAAATTATTCCAAAAAAATTGAGGGAAAATGAACCTACCTAACTCATTTTATGAAGCTAACATCACTCTACTACCCAAACCAGATCAATATGCTATAATATAGCAAAACTACAGACTAATCTCTGTAATGAACATAGATACAAAAATTTTCAACAAAATATTAGCATATAGAATCCATGACACATTAAAAGAATTATACACCATGACCAAGTAAGTGGGTTTATACCAGGAATTTGAGGGTGGTTAAACACAAGAAAATCAATCAATGTAATACAGCATATTAACAAGCTGAAAGGGAAAATTCACATGATTATCCTGAGTGATGCTGAAAAAGCATTAAACAAAATTCAGCATTCTTTTCTGATTAAAACACTGGAAAAGGTAGGAATCTATATTAGGGTTTTCTTGAGAAAAAGAGCCAACAGGAGATATCTGTAAATATGTAATTTATAAAAGTCTCTCATGCAACCATAGGGATGCAAGAGTCCAAAATCCATAGTACAGGCCTCAAGGCTGGCAACTCTGATGAAACTCTTCAATGAACTCTACAGAAGAGGCTGGCTGGCTGAAGAAAAGAGTGAAAATTCTCTTTTCTCCCTTAAATGTCTTCAACTGATTGTTTTAAGTCCAACTGATTGGATTTTCTTGTTGCAGAAGACACACCCTTAATTGAGCCTAGATATAATCAGTCACAGATGAAATCAATTGACTGTTATTTAATAAACTAGTCTTGTAGTTTATCAACCAGCCATAAAATATCCTTGAACTAATAGGTCAGTGCTTGCCTGACCAGACAACTGGGTACCATCACATAGCCAAGTTGACACTAGAACCTAACCATCACAGTGTGTTAGACAACACCGAGCTCATGGTAGACAGCTCAGGTCTTATGATAACTGGTGGCCCGTGGTTAAACATTCAGTCTCTACTAAGGCCCAGTAGTAGAAAAAAAGCTGTTTCTCAAAGGGAGAGTAGTTATCTGCAGTGGATGGTACAGCTTTATTCCAAAATTCTAAGGGTATACATTGTGATTCTCTTATAGGGGTCTGCCAGAGGCTCCAGACAGCATCTCTATTTGCCACTGACACTTCCAGCATCATTGGATCTGCTGGATTATATGGCCCAAGTGGCAGAGCAGTTTGCACAGCAGTATGAATCTGTTGCAGAGTCTTCTCTTATTCCGGTCCGCACTCATAACTAGCAGCTTTTTCTGGTCACAAGGTAAATGGGCCAGAGTAGCACACCCCAATGAGGATCATGTTGTTCCCCAAATCCAAAGAGATCAACTAGATATGGTATCTTTTTTTGGGTCATAGTAGGCACCAGATGCAACAGCTTATCCTTCACCTTAGAAGGGATATCTCCACATTTTTGTTGGATTTATCTCCCATCTCCTGACCCTCAAATGCCTTACCAATAAGTCTAGAGCAGTTGCTGCTTCTTGCTCACTAGATCCAATCAAAATGATGCCATTAATAAAATGGGCCAGTGTGATGCCTTGTGGGAGGGAGAAATGATCAAGGTCCCTGTGAACAAGATTACGACATAGGGTGTATACCCCTGAGGTAGGACAGTGAAAGTACACTGCTTGACTTGCCTACTGAATGCAAACTGTTTACAGTGGTCCTTACTAACAGCTATTGAGAAAAAAATCATTTGCCAGATCAATAGCTACATACCAGGTACCAGGGTACGTGTTGATTTGCTTAAGCAGTGATACCACATCTGGAACAGTAGCTGCAATTGGAGTCACCATTTTGTGGTGGTGACTGTCATCTTCCAAGACCCATCCATTTGCTTACTACAAAGGCCAAATAGGAGACTTGAATGGGGATGTGGTGAGAATCACCACCCTTGCGTTCTTCAAGCCCTTAAGAGTGTCAATAATCTCTGCAGTCTCTCCCGGAATGCAGTATTGCTTATTATTTACTATTTTGCTAGGTAGGGGGCAGTTCTAGTGGCTTCCACCTGGACTTTCCTACCATAATAGCTCTCACTCCACAATTCAGGGAGCCAATATGGGTATTCTGCCAGTTGTTGAGTATGTCAGTTCCAATTATGGATTCCAGACCTGGGCAAATAACTACAGAATGGGTCTGAGGGCCCACTGGACCCACTATGAGATGGACCTGAGCTAAAACTTCATCGATCACCTTATCTCCATAAGCCCCTTCTCTGACTGGTGGACCAAAGTGATGTTTTGGGTCTCTTGAAATTAGTGTCATTTCTGAGTCAGTGTCTAGTAATCCAGTTTCCCTGGTAAAACATGTGTTCTCTGGACATTCCTGGGGTGTGTGAGCAGGTCTTCCATGATAAATCTACTCAACTTTCCAATATCTCTAAGCCTTTGAATTCCCTCATCTACATTTTACCAGGGCAGTTCAGGAATGTCAGCCCCCTTTTGCTCCATGTTTCTTCCAACTCCCCAAACAAATTGTTAATGCTCTTTCTAACCCCACGAGCTATAACATTGAATCCAGAATCTCTGTTTAGTGGGCCCATATCAATAAATTCAGCTTGATCCAACTTTATATTACTTCTACCATTATCTCACACCCTTAATATCCATTCCCACACATATTCCCCCTGATTTCTGCCTATACAGATTGGAAAACTCATGCAGTTCTTTTGGAATACAGTGTATCTCCTCATGGTTCCCATTTTGTACCTCACCTTTCAGAGCCTGTTGGGACTTTAGTCTAGTTACAGGTCTTGAAGAAAAAAGGGGTGGTAGGGTTGATCATGAAAAGAATTAGAAGTGTGTTTCAAGCCAGTTCCTCAGGGCATTCTGTTGTAGCTTCATCTGGTGAAACAGGATTAATCTCTCCAGTAAACAGAGTGAGGGCTTTTTCCCCAGGGGAGATGATTATAGGTTTAGCAGGCACTGAAGGGCTAATCTCTTTAGATGGAGGTTGGATGACAGACTTCTCTGGGCAGACTGGAGGCCAGAAAGCTATTTCCTCAAGGCAGGATGGAGGTCAAGTAGCTGTCTCCACAGGGCAGACTGGAGGTGGGGCAGCTGTTCCCTCAGGACAGACCATTACAGTTTTATCTAACAAAGACTAGATTCCAGGGTTTCCATGTCACCACTGCCATCATTATGGCATATGTCCTGATCCCAAGTATCAGTATCACATTCTTTTCCCAATCAAAGCCCTTACTATAATAGCAGACAGTTTGAGAATTTAGTTTGTGCTGTAACTCTGGTATTTGTACAATAAGACTCTGGGCCTGGTTTTCAGAGATCTCAAGTCTGTGACCACAGGAAAATAAGATTTTCCTTCAGGGCACAAATAGAAGCTTTTACAGCTTTCATACAGCATTTTAAGTTGCAAATTTGAAACCTTCATCTCATCCCTTACTCTCATAACAGTATCTAATTTCAACCAGCCAACATCATCATACCTCTTAATGCCACAAAACTCTGTTAATGTGTCAAAAAACACTCTTACCCGAAGCCTTGTCTTGTATAAGGGTACAATTAGCAGAATCAAATGGTGATTTTTTTCATATCTCTATTGTCAACTCATGCAATGGGCTGTCAGTGCCATCTTAATTATTGGAAATAGAGTCAGTAGTGTACTTAAGTCTAATCAGAGTAGAAAGCCAATTGTAAAACCCATTTTTAAGATTAAGTTTCTCAAAAACCACTCCTGGTACCAAGCTCTATTAGTCAGGGAACTCTAGAAAAACAGAACCAACAGGAGATATCTGTAGATATGAGGTTGCAACCATAGAGCTGCAAGAATCCAAAATTCATAGGACAGGCCTTAAGGCTGGCAACTTTGATGAAGTTCCTCAATGAACTCTATGGGAGAGGCTGACTGGCTGAAGAAAAGACTGAAAATTCTCTTTTCTCCCTTAAAACTCTTCAGCTGATTGTGTTAAATCCAAGTGATTGTGGAAGACATACCCTTAGTTGATCATAGATGTAATTGGTCACAGATGCGATCAACTGACTGATGATTTAATAAACCAGGCGTCTGGCTTATTATTGCAGCAACTGTTAGGCCATGCTTATCTGACCAGACAAATGGGCATCATCACCTGGCGAAATTGACAACTGAACCTAACAATCATAGAATCTAAGGAAACATCCTCAATATGATAAAGGGCATATGTGTAAAACCCATAGCCAGCATTGTATTCAAAGGTAAGAGACTGAAAACATTTCCCCTGAGATCAGGAGTGAGGATGCCCTCTGTAACAACTGTTATTCAACATTGTACTAGAAGTTCTACCTAGAGCAATCAGGCAGTGTTCTAGTTTGCTAGCTGCCGGAATGCAACACACCAGAGACGGATTGGCTTTTAATAAAAGGGGATTTATTTTGTTGGTTCTTCAGAGGAAAGGCAGCTAGCTTTCCACTGAGGTTCTTTCTTACGTGGAAGGTACAGGATGGTCTCTGCTGGTCTTCTCTCCAGGCCCCTGGGTTCCAACAACTTTCCCCAGGGTGATTTCTTTCTCCATCTCCAAGGGCCTGGGCTGAGCTGCAAGTGCCGAGATGAGGAATGCCAAGCTGCTAACAGTGCTATGTTGCAGTCTCCCATTTAAGCACCAGTCAATTAAGTCAGACATCACTCATTGCAGCAGACATGCCTCCTAGCTGACTGCAGATGTAATTGGCAACAGATGAGGTTCACGCACCATTGGCTTATGGCCTCAGCAACAAGACTAGGTATGCTCACCTGGCCAAGTTGACAACTGAATCTAACTAACACATGTCCACCCCTTGTCAACTTGGCAACTTCAAGCATCACCTTAAACAGATGTAAAAAATTCTCTTGCTGTGGACCTGTGAATCTCAAAACAAGTCCGGTGCCAATAAGCAAAGGAGGATATTCACAGGATACAGATTTTCATTTTCCATAGGGAGAAATTGGAAGAAACACAGATGTAAAACCTGCAGGGCAAGCACCATGGGATTTCAAAGTCCGAAAGTCATTCATCCTTGGGCTATAGGAAGTGGCAGTCCCACCCCTTCCAAGGGCCTATGCAGTGGCTGGCCCCTTTCCAAATCAACCTCGGGGAACATCGAGGAGACCACCTCTGGGCTCCACTCTCTCCAGGCATCAGGGCCACCCCTGGGCTCTCTGCCATTTCTGGGGCACACGCTCAACCCCTCCACATGGTGGCAGCCAGGCTCTCCCAGTCCCCCAAGGAGCGTGCTACGCCTTTTCCAAGGCCCGAGGCTGCACAACTCTTCCACTGCAATGAGAGGGGAGACTCATCCTCGCCCTTCAGGGTAAACTCACCCTCTCCACACATACAGGTGGGTCCACTCTCCTGGCCGAGGTTTCTTGGCTTCAGACCCAAACTTCCACGGTTCTCACTCTGCAAACTCCAATCTCTCCCTTTTGTGTCCTCCTTTGTCAAGATTGGTGGTGGTTTCATTTACACCAACAGTCTCTTCAAGCCCTCCAGGACTTCTCCATCATTCTCTTCACAGTTCCTCCAAAGTCTTCCCCTTAGCCATCCAAAACACAGTTCCAACAGATCTGGCATTTGCAAACCGCAGCAGCACCCCACTCTCCGGTACCAACTCTGTTCTAGTTTGCTAGCTGCCGGAATGCAACACACCAGAGATGGATTGGCTTTTAATAAATGGGGATTTATTTTGTTGGTTCTTCAGAGGAAAGGCAGCTAACTTTCCACTGAGGTTCTTTCTTACGTGGAAGGCACAGGATGGTCTCTGCTGGTCTTCTCTCCAGGCCCCTGGGTTCCAACAACTTTCCCCGGGGTGATTTCTTTCTCCATCTCCAAGGGCCCGGGCTGAGCTGCAAGTGCTGAGATGAGGAATGCCAAGCTGCTAGACTGTGCTACATTGCGTTCTCTCATTTAAGCACAAGCCAATTAAGTTAAACGTCACTCATTGCAGCAGACACGCCTCCTAGCCGACTGCGGATGTAATTAGCAACAGATGAGATTCACCTACCATTGGCTCATGTCCACAGCAACAGAACTAGGTGCTTTCACCTGGCCAAGTTGACAACTGAATCTAACTACCACAGGCAGGAAAAAGAAATATGAGGCATCCAAGTAGGAAAGGAAGAAGTAAAACTTTCAATTATTTGCAGATAACTTGATACTAGGAAACTCCTGAGAAACTATGACAGAGCTTCTTGAGCTAATAAACAAATTCAGCAAAGTGGTGGGATACAAGATTAATGTCCAAAAATCTGTAATATTTCTATGTACAAGTAATGGCCTGAGGAGACAAAAATCAGTATTGTTTCTATGTACAAGTAATGACCCAAGAATTAAGGAAAAGATTCCATTCAAAATAGCTACTTAAAGAACCAAGTATCTAGGAGTAAACTTAAGCGGGAATATAAAGGACCTGTACACAAAAAACTATAAAACATTGCTAAAGGAAATCAAAGAAGATCTAAATAGGTGGAAAGACATTCTGTGCTCATGGGTAGGAAGGTTAAATGTATTTAAGATGTTAATTCTACCCAAATTGATCTACAGATTCAACACAATGCCAATCAAAATTCCAACAACCTACTTCAAAGACTTGGAAAAGCTACTTATCAAATTTATTTGGAATGGAAAGAGATCTTGAATAGCTAAGCATATGCTTAAAAAAAATAAAGTAGGAGGCCTAACACTTCTGACTTTAAGGCTTATTATAAAGCCAAAGTGATCAAAACAGCATGGCAGTTGCACAAAGATTGAAATATTGACCAGTGGAATGAATCGAGAGTGCAGAGATAGACCACCGATGGTCAGTTATTCTTCTGGCCCTCAAATCCTGAACTGGGACAGAATAGTCTTTTCAAGAAAGGGGCATGGTTGAACTGGATAATAATAGCCTAAAGAGTGAAAGAGGACTCTTATCTTGGACCCTATATAAAAATTAACTCCAAGTGGATTAAAGATCTAACTATAAAGAGCCAGTATCATAAAACTCCTAGAAGAAAATAAATGGAAACATCTTCAAGGCCTAGTAATAGGAGGTAGCTGTTTAAAGTTTGCACCCAAAGCAATAATCAATGAAGGAAAAATTGATAAATGGGAGTCCCTCAAATTCAAATGCTTCTGGGTCACAAAGGACTTTGTCAAAGGGTGAAGAGGCAACCAACTCAATGGCAGAAAATATTTGGAAACCACATATCAGATAAAGGTTTGATATCCTGTATCCATAAAGAAATCATACAACTCAAAAACAAATTACAAACAGCCCAATTATAAAATGGGCTAAAGATATTAATAAGCATTTTTCTGAAAAACAAAAACAAATGGCTAAAAGCCACATGAAGATGCTCATCTTCATTTTATAAGGGAAATGCAAATCAAGACTAGAATGAGATATCACCTCACACCTATAAGAATGGCTGCTATTAAACAAACAGGAAACTGTAAATGTTGGAGAGGATGTGGAGAAATTAGAACACTTATGCATTGCTGGTGGGAATGTATAATGGTACAGCCTCTGTGGAAGACATTTTGGTGGTTCCTTAGAAAACTAAATATCAAGTTGCCTTACAACCTAGCAATACCACTACTGGGCATATACCCAAAAAAGCTGAAAGCAGTGACACAGACAGACATTTTCACGCTGATGTTCATAGCAGCATTATTCACAATTGCCAAAGTATGGAAAAAATCCAAGTGCCCATCAACAGATGAGTGGATAAACAAAATGTGGTATGTACATATGATGGAATATTATGTAGAGTAAGAGGAAATGAAGTCCTGAAGCATATGATAATGAGTGAACCTTAAGGACATAATGCTGAGTGAAATAAGCCAGAGACAAAACAATAGACACTGTATGATTTCGTGATCATGACCGTGGTAAAGGTTAACTCAGAGGTTTATAATGTAGGATATAGGGACCTAGAGATACAGAAGATAGAGATGAGTGAATGGTTAGCTAATGAAGTTGAACTTAAATGTAAAGGAATGGATAGAAGTGAAGACACTTAATTAGTGAATTTATAAATAACATTGCCATATTGAAGGTGAAGATGATTGGAAGTGTTTGTATACAGCCATGTGTCCCACTGATTAACACTACAAATATAAATAAGTTCTTACATAAACTACTTTAAAGGCATGAATCTTGTGCTGGTTTGGAAGTATTATGTACCCCAGAAATCCATGTTTTAATCCTGATTCAATCTTGTGGAAGCAGCTGTTTCTTTTAATCCTGATTCAATATATAGGATGGAAATTTTTGACTAGATTATCTCCACTGGAGATGTGACACACCCAATTCTGGGTGTGGCCTTTTGATTAGATGGAGATATGACTCCACTCATTCCAGGTGGGTCTTGATTAGTTTACTGGAATCCTTTAAAAGAGGAAACATTTTGGAGAGAGTCAGAAATGACAGAGCTGACAGAAATTTCAGAGCAGAGTTGACAGAGGAGAGCCAACAGAGAAACCTTGTTGTTCTATGCTTGGAGAACGTTGTTTCAGAGAACAGAGACATGGGTGTTTGGAGATGCTTGCAGCCTAGCAGATGTCACCACGAGATGTTAAGCAAGCCAGAATCTGGAGACAGCCAGGGGAAGCCAAGAGATGAAAGCCAACCCCAGAGAATCAAAGTGAGGAATCCCCACAGGAACAAAGACTGGAAGCAACAGAGCCCAGGAGCAAGAGACCAGCAGATGCCAGCCACATGACTTCCCAGCTGATAGAGGTGTTTTAGACTCATCAACATTCCTTGAATTAAGGTATCTTTTCCTGATGACTTAGTTTGGACATTTTTATAGTCTTAGAACTGTAAACGTGTAACATTAAATTTCCCTTTAAAAAAGCTGTTCCTGTTCTGGTATATCGCATTCCGTCAGCTTGCAAACTGAAACACTTGAACAAAGAGTCAATAACAGAGGAGTATAGGGGAAAACTACTATTGCATGCTATGGCCTATATTTAACAGGAAGATATCAATGTACCACAACAATACCAGGGGTAAATAATTGGGGGGGGAGGATGAAGGATAAGAGTTAAGGGGAGGTTTAGCCTTTCTATTTGGTGAGGTTGTGCTTATCTGTTATTTTTCTCTTTGGAGCAATGAAAATTGTCTAAAAATGAGAGTGTTGATGAGTGCATAACTAAGTGAGGATAATGTGAGACATGGATTGTTGACTTTGGACATTGTCCAAGGTGCCCAATGGATGGAGTGGCTAAAATATATGTTGATTGAGAAGCAGAAAGGTGAAATGAGGTATATACATATGATCAGATATTGTGTGGCTACAGAAAGGAACAAAGTCGTGAGGCATGCAACACGGTGAATGAACCATGGGGATATTATGTGGTACAAAATAAGCTAGAAAGTAAAGAACAAGTATTGTATGGTCTCTTCTAGAAAATACCTATAAGTAAACTGTGGCCATGATTGTAAGCTTCTATAGCAGTCACATTTAGTCTGAAGCTATAAATGTTATTTCTAGATTTTGAGATGCTGTGGTATATATGTATAACCCAGTATTTCCCTGAAACTTTGGGTACGTGTGTGTCACCTAAGACTCAGGGATGGAGTTCTGCAGCTCTGAGAGTCAGCATTGCTACATACAACAACTGTTAAAGAAAATAAAAAGAGATCAGCCTCCAATTAACAATAAAAATGAAGCTGATCTGTTCGGGACTAAGGTGAATCAGAATACAGGGGTAAGGATGACATTGTCTATATTTTAGAACTTCATTTACTGTATGAGATCAAAGGAAGAGAAGTTTACTTTGTCCAAAACCTAAATTTTCTATAGCACATAACGCAACCTGTCTGGATAGCTCATTCAAACAACCTAAACACATGGAGCCCAGAATGGGAATGAGGACTTTCAATTCTGCATCACTTAATGTGATACCTGGATACATCTCAGAGTATGCTGAGTAGATAATTAAAAAGTATTGGCAAAGTTCTTTGAGGGACTGGAGAAAATTTATGGAACTATTAAACTTTACCACCAGGGAAACCCCTGATACTATCGCAAATATTAGAGACTCCAAAATCAATAGGCCAAGCCGTGGATATTGAGACTTGCTCTTATGAAATGTTTTTCTATAGTGGAGAATCTAAGACTACATGTAGTTATGCCTAGGAGTTACTTTCAGAAACCTCTTTCATTGCTCATATGTGGCCTCTCTCTCTCCAAGCCCGACTCTGCAAGTAAAAGCATCATCCTCCCTCCTATGTGGGACATGGCATCCAGGGTGAATGTCTCCCTGGCAACATGGGACATGACTCCTAGGGATGAGCCTGGCCCTGTCACCATGGGATCAACAATGCCTGCCTGACCAAAGGGGGAAAAGAAATGTAACAAAATAAGGAATCAGTGGCTGAGAGTTAAAATAGATTCAAGAGGTTATTCTGGAGGCTACTCTTATGCAAGCATTGGCTAGATACTGCCAATTGCAACTATTTGCCAAACCCAACCAATACCATTTCTGCCAATCCTAAAGAACACCTAGGGCTCTATCTGAGATTCTATAAAATTTCACATACTAAGATTAGTTTGCAGAAACCTACAACCTCCGGATGGGTTCCTAGGCTAGGTAAGTCCTGAAATCCAGAAAGACTAGCTTCTCCAAGAACAACAGCTAGTTCCATCCCCCATCCCATATTGTTGAAACACCTTTCCAACATGAAAAAGTTAGAATGGGCATGGCCAACTATCCCTAAAGATTGGGAGAAGGATCAAAGGAAAGGAGGAGTTATAACAGAGAAGACAGGATTTAACAGATATCAAATATAGGTCTTTTTTTTTACTCCCTAGTGTCTTGGAGCAGCTAGAAGGAAAAACCTGAAATTGTGGAACTGTATCCCATACCAAAATTTGAAATCTCTTCCATAAGTACTTGTTAAAATACATTTTTAAATTTATTGCTTTTTTTTGGTATTTATGTTATATTTCACAATAAAAAAATGTAAAAAAAAAAAAGAAATCAATTGACCAGAGGCTGGGCAAGATGGTGGTGTAAGGGAGGTATGGAATTTAGTTAGTCTTTGTGCTGGTTTGAAAGGAAGTATGCCCCCTAGAAAAGCCATGTTTTAATCAAAATATCATTTCATAAAGGTAGAATAATCTCTATTCAATACAGTATGTTTGAAACTGTAATGAGATTATCTCCCTGGATGATGTGATTTAGTCAAGAATGGTTGTTAAACTGGATTAGGGGACGACATGTCTCCCACCCATTTTGGTGGGTCTTGATTAGTTTATTGGAGTCCTATAAAAGAGGAAATATTCTGGAGAATGAGAGATTCAGAGAGAGCAGAGAATGCTGTAGCACCACAAAGCAGAGAGTCCACCAGCCAGGAACCTTTGGAGATGAAGAAGGAAAACGCCTCCCGGGGAGCTTCATGAAACCGGAAGCCAGGAGAGAAAACTAGCAGATGATGGCGCCATGTTGCCATGTGCCCTTCCAGATGAGAGAGAAGCCCTGACTGTTTTGCCACACACCTTCTCACTTGAGAGAGAGACCCTGAACTTCATTGGCCTTCTTGAACCAAGGTATCTTTCCCTGGATTCCTTTGATTGGACATTTCTGCAGACTTGTTTTAATTGGGACATTTTCTCAGCCTTAGAACTGTAAACTTGCAACTCATTAAATTCTCCCTTTTAAAAGCCATTCTGTTTCTGGTATATTGCATCCCAGCAGCTAGCAAACTAGAACAGTCCTCAATAGCAGCTGGTAAATAACCAGTAACTATCTGGAACAACTGTTTGAGGGACATCTGCGACTGGCACATATTGTACACCAGTCTGGAATTGGTGGGAGGGCTGAGATCACATCAAGGAACTCTAAGTAAAGCTCCCAAACTGTGGAGGCTGGTGCCCCTCCCATATTGGCATGGCAGGCTGTTGGAGAAAAAGAGGCAGTATCTATTGAGAGCAAGGGAAGATAGCTCAACCAAGCTTCAATTGAGATTTTACTTAACAAACGTGGACTACTGAATACAAGCTCTGAGCACAGATAAACCCAGAGCAAGTGGAAAGTAACCCTGAGTTCTCAGCTGGCAGAGAGGAGATGAGCTGATGAAGGACAAAAAAAAAAAAAAAAAAAAGGACAACAACAATGCAGCCTTTTGGAGTGAGCTGAGCTCAGAATACTTGAAAAGGGCTGTGCCCCAGGAAGGAGAACAGAGAGCCAGGTACCAACTTTAGCTCTTGGCTGGTGAACCTTGGGTCATGGGAACTGCCTCTGAAAAGGGATTTTATTTTATTAGTTTTTTCTGTCTTTTTTCTTTTTAAAAAGGTATTTTACATAGCTTATTAGAGAAAGACAGACATTTTCAATTGTCAGCGCTGGCCCAGGCAAAGGCAAAGTTAAGATAGGTCTGAGAGAAAAATTAACAAGTCTGTTGAAGTGCTAATTCCCTAAAGGGTGTATTTTCCCCAAGAAAAAGGGTGACAGAGCCCAGCTTAAGTGACAGCGCTGCTTCAGAAAATTCACACTCCAGGAGCTGGAAAACAGAAACAGCTTAAGCTTGTCTTCTACATCAGGCTCTGTCTCAACGATACCCCTGGCAGGGACAGGACCTGCTGAGAATTAAAAGCACGACACCACTTAATGCTGGTCAGGAGGCGGGGGCTGACAGGCGCCACCTGGTGGTCACGATAGGAAAAGCACAGAGGTTAGAGGCTTCATGGGAAAGTCTGACAACCTGCTGGGTCTCGCCCCAGGGAAATTTCATAGTGATTACACCCTGCTCCTCAGACCTGGGCCTGGCTTGTCTGGGAAAATTTGATTGGGGTCAATCATATCTGGGGATACTCTCCTCAAAAAAAAAAAAGTCTCCATATAGGCAGGTGAAGAACCAGGAAAACAAGAGCGGAAAGATTCTGATCAATTAAACAGAAGCTATACTAGAGGTCTAGAGTAAGTTGAACTATATACCAAAAAAAAAAAACAAAAAAACCCAAACAAACAAAAACTCACACACACACACAAAAACCAGATAGAGAACAATGCCAACCAACAAGAAAATCCTAGGTAAAAGAGTGAAAACGATCATCAGAATAAACTAATGAAAGAAATCAGAGACAGCAGTCACATTTATTCATGAGTTGTAATGGTTATTTAGAAATTCTGAGATGCTGAGCTGTTTGCGTATAACCTGGTCATCCCCTGGAACCTTGGGAATCTGTATGACACCTGTGACTCAGAGCTAGAGTTCTACAGTTATGAAAGTCAGCATTACCCCATACAGCAAGGGTTAAAAAAGCTGAAAAAGATATCAGATTTCAATTAGACATATGAATGAAGCTGATCTGATTAGGATTAAGGTAAAGGGTAAAGGATGATGTTGATTATATTTTAAAACTTCAACTTCTGTGTGAGACCAAAGGAAAAGAAGTTTATTTGGTGTAAAATTTATATTTTCTGTAGCACACCATCTAAGTTGTATGGTCAGTTTATTCGAACACTATAATTACATAGAACCTTGAATAGGGAGTGAGATCTTGCTGGTTTGTATAGGTTGCTGTGATGCCCTGATACATCCCAGCATAATCTGGGGAGAAAATAAAAAATTATTTGCAAAGTCCTCTTGAGGGACTGGGGAGAAAGGTAGAAATATTAAATTTCCGCACCTGGGGAAGACCTCATATTCTTGCAAGCCCTGGGGACTACCAATTTGATGGGCTTAGCCTTCGATCTTTCACAAGGGGGCTTACCCTTTTGAAATTTATTCCTGCAAAGGAGAAACTGAGACTATTTATGATTACACCTAAGAGTCATTCCCAGAGAACCTCTTTTGTGGTTCAGATGCGGTCTCTTACTCTTTGCTATCTGGCAGGCGAACTCACTGCCCTCCTCCCTATTTGAGACATCACTCTCAGGGGTGTAAATCTCTCTGGCGATGTAGGACCTGCCTCCTGGGGTTGAAACTGACCCTGACATCGTGGGATTGAGAAAGACTGCTAAACCAAAAGGGGGAAGAGAGAAATGTGACAAAATGAAGTTCAGTGGCTGAGAGATTTCAAATAGAGTTGAGAGGTCATTCTGGAGGTTATTCTTATACATTATATAGATATCCCTTTTTAACTTTTGGTGTATTGGAGTAACTAGAGGGAAATGCCTGAAACCTTTGAACTGTAGTCCAGAAGCCTTGATATTTGAAGATGATTGTATAACTATATAGCTATTATCGTGTGGTGATGTGATTGTGAAACCTTGTGACTGCTTTACCCAGTGTATGGACAGATCAGTAAGAAAATAAGGATAATAAATAAATAAATAATGGGGGGTTTACAATCGATCAATTAATAATAAAAATGGGATATTTTGGGTGTTCCTTTCACTTTTTTTTATTTGTATGCTGTATGGCAGGATTACATTTCATTATTTTTCCAGGTGAGAATCCTATTATTACAGCACCATTTGTTGAATTTTTGTTTGTTTTTTTTGGGGCGGTGGAGGAAGTGCATGGGCCAGAAATCGAACCCAGGTCTCCTGCATGGCAGGCAAGAATTCTACTGCTGAACTACTCTTGTACCCCACTTTTTTACTTTTGTTTTTATTCTAATCTTTAATGTTTTTAGAGTAATGAATATGCTAAAAAATCAATGGTGATAAAAGTGCAGCTATATGCATTGGTATCAGAGTAGCTGGCTTCATAGAGTTAGGTAGTGTTCCTTCTTCAATTTTTTGGAAGAGTTTGGGTAGGAATAGAATTAATTCTCCTTGGAATGCTTGGTAAAACTCACCTGTGAATCCATCCAGTACTATTAGTAGCATGGTCGGAGAATCGAACCTGGGTCTCCCACATGGAAGTCCCGCATTCTGTCACTGAACCACCCGTGCACCCTGTTAGTAGGTTTTTGATGACTGATCTAAATCTCTTTATTTGTTTTTGGTTTGTTGATGTCTTCTATTTTTTCTCAAGTCCTTGTTGTTTATGTATTTGCAGGAAGTTATCTCTTTCATCTAAGATGCTAGTTTGTTGGCATACAGTTCTTCATAGTAACCACTTATGATCTTTTTTGTTTTTGTGGGGATTTGTAGTGGTGCCCCTCCTCTTGTTTCCAGTTTTATTTGTTTGCAGCTTCTCTCTTTTTGTCTTTGTCAGTCTAACTAAGAGTTTGTAGCTTTTATTAATCTTCCCAAAGAACCAACTAGTGATTTTGTTGGTTCTCTCTGTTGTTCTTTTATTCTCCATTTCATTAACTTCTGCTGTAATCTTTGTTATTTCTTTCCTTCTGCTTGCTTTGGGATTAGTTTGCTACACTCTCTCCAGTTTCTCCGTTTGTTCAGTTAGGTCATTGATTTGATTTTTAATGTAGGCGTTTAGAACTATAAATTTTCCTTTCAACACTGCCTTCACTGTATCTCATAAATTTTATTATGTTGTGTTCATTTTAATTCATCTCTAAATATTTACTGATTTCTCTTGTGATTTCTTCTTTGATCCACTGATTATTTGAGAGTGTGTTGTTTAACCTCCGATTATTTGTGGCTTTTCCAGTTCTCCATTTGTTACTGATTTCCAGATTCATTCCATTATGATCAGAGAAAGTACTTTGTATAATTTCAATCTTTTTAAATTTATTAAGACCTTTTATCCCCCCCCCAGCATATGGTCAATCCTTGAAAATGTTCCATGAGCACTTGAGAATAATGTGTATCCTGCTGTTTTAGTATGCAGTGTTCTATATAATATCTATTAGGGCTATCTCATTTATCATATTACTTAAGTTCTCTGTTATTTATTGATCCTCTGTCTATTGGAGAGAGTGGTGTGTTGAAGTCTCCCATTATTATGGTAGAGTCGTCTATCACTCCTTTCACTTTTGCCAGTGTTTGCCTCATGTACTTTAGGGAAACTTGATTAGGGGCACAGATATTTGTAATTTTTATTTCTTTTTGTTGAATTGCCCCTTTTATTACTATATGTCATTCTTTGTCTCTTATAACATTTTTGCACTTAAAGTCCATTTTGTCTGCTATTAGTATAGCTACCTCAACTTTCTTTTGGTTACTACTTGCATGGAATATCTTTTTCCATCCCTTCACTTTCAGCCTATTTGCATCTAGGGTCTAGGATGAGTCTCTTGTATACAGCATATAGAGGGATCATATTTTCTAATCCATTCTGCCAATCTGAATCTTTTGATTAGGGAGTTTAACCCATTAATATTCAAAGTTATCACAGTAAAGACAGTTCTTGATTCAACTATCTTATACTTTGGTTTTTATTTGTCAGATCTATTTTTTTCTCTCTTTCTCTTTAACTTTTTTATTGTAAAATATAACACATATACAAAGCAAAGAAAGAAAAAAGCAATAGTTTTCAAAGCACTCTTCAACAAGTAGTTACAGGACAGATCCCAGAGTTTGTCATAGGCTACCATATGATCCTCTCAGATTTTTCCTTCTAGCTGCTCCAGAAGATAGGAGGCTAGAAGACATGAATATTTTTTTATCATAAAAATCAACTTTTTTTCTTTTTTGTGAAAAATAACATAATACAAAAAAGCAATAAATTTCAAAGCACATCATCACAATTAGTTGTAGGACATATTTCAGAGTTTGACATGGGTTACAATTCCACAATTTTAGGTTTTTACTTCTAGATGCTCTGAGATACTGGAAACTAAAAGAGATATCAATGTAATGATTCAGTAATCATATTCATTTGTTAAAGCCTATCTTCTCTGTATAACTCCACCATCACCTTTGATCTTTCTATCCCTCTCTTTAGGGGTGTTTGGGCTATGGCCATTCTATTTTTTTCATGTTGAAAGGGTCTGTCACTAATATGGGGTAGGGAGATGGAACTATCTGATGTTCTGGAAAGCCTGGGCCCTCTAGGTTTCAGGACTTATCTGGTTTGGGGACCCATGTGGAGGTTGTAGGTTTCTAGAAAGTTACTCTAGTGCATGGAACCCTTGTGGAATCTTATATATTGCCCTAGGTGTTCTTTAGGATTGGCTGGAATGGTCCTGGTTGGGGGTTGGCAGGTTATGATAGGTAGCAATGTCTAACTGAAGCTTGCATAAGAGTAACCTCCAGAGTGGCCTCTCGACCCTATTTGAACTCTTTTTGCCACTGATACTTCTTTTCCCCCTTTTGGTCAGAATGGAATTATTGATGCCATAGTGCCCAGGGAGCCATCTCCCATGCTGCCAGGGAGACTTTCACCCCTGGATGTCATGTCCCATGTAGGAGGAGGGTAGTGATTTCCCTTGCAGAGTTGGGCTTAGAGTCTCCATCTCTTTTTATCCTTTAAGTTACTCTTGCTAATATTCTTCAATTCTTTACCCTTCTCCAGACCTCTCTCTCTTGTCTGTTCTTTTCTTCCAGCAGGACTCCTTTTAGTAGTTTTCATAGGGCTGGCCTTTTATTAACATACTCTCTTAGTTTCTTATTTGTTTATTTGTGAATAATTTAAACTCTCCCTCATTCCTGAAGGACAGCTTTGCTGGACAGAGAATTATTGGCTGGCATTTTTTTCTCTCTCAGTATCTTAAGTATATTGCACCACTCCCTTCTCACCTCCAGGGTGTCTGATGGGAAATCAGCACTTAGTCTTATGTGGCTTCCCATATATGTGGTGAATCGCTTTTCTCTTGCTGCTTTCAGGATTTTCTCCTTCTCTTTGGCATTTGACAATTTAATTACTATGTGTCTTGGAGTGGGTCTATTCAGATTTATTGTGTTTGGAGTAGGTTTGGCTTCTTGGACTTGCATATTTATGTCTTTTATAAGGATTGGGAAATTTTCAGCCATTATTTCTTCAAATCTTCTTCCTAAACCTTTACTCTTCTCTTCTCCTTCTGGGACACCCATGATACACTTATTTTTGGGCTTTGTGTTGTCAATCATTTCCCTGAGATCCTGCTCACACTTTTCCATTTTTTCTCCATTTGTTCTTTTTTCTGTTCAAGTTTGGTTGCTTTGTCTTCTAGTTCACTGATTCTTTCTTTTGCCTCTTAACATCTGCTGTTGTGTGCCTCCAGTATATTTTTAATTTCACTTACAGTGTCTTTTTTTTTTTTTTTTTTTTTTGGTGCATGAGCTGGGAATCGAATCTGGGTTTCCTGCATGGCGGGTGAGCATTCTACCACTGGACCACCTGTGTGCCCTTTACAGAGTCTTTTATTTCCATAACATCTGTTATTTTTCTATGATTTTTTCAAATCTTTCTTTATGCTCTTCTAGTGTTTTCTTCATATCCTTTCTGTATTTATCTACATTTTCCTTCATTTCTTCAGAATTGATTCAAGAGATCTATTTGCACATTTGTGATTCATTGTTCTAAATTCTGTATCTCCTCTGACTTTTTGATATGTTCCTTTGACTGCACCATTTCTTCTTGAGTTTTAGTATGCCATGTGAATTTTTGCTAGTATCTGATCATCTGGTTATCTTAATGGATCTATTCTGAAGGTTGATTTCTCTTTCTTGACTAGGGTTTACTTGTTGCCTGGGTTTGTTTTAGAGCACTGCTTTGTCAGTTGGATTGTCCATATTTCTCAGCCAAAACAGAGCCAGGTACCCATGCAGGGGGTGTAGGCCAGCCCCAGTGGGCCTGGGATAGGGTCTGGAGAGGCTCTGAAAAGCCCTGCAGTTCCCCTGCAGTTCCCTGCACTTACAGGCAAAACTGAGGGGTTTCTGTGCTCTCACTTCACTGGCCACAGTCTGGCTTAATGTGAGGCTGTGTCTCCACTTATGGCAGAGGATTTCCCCAGCTGCCCAACTCTGCAGCCACCCCCCAGGCAAGGATTGGGCCCCGTGCTGCTGTTTCCCTCAAGGGTAGGGGATAGGCACCAAGACCCAGGGCTGGAAACACAATTTCTGTCCACATTTTCTCAGACTTTTTGTCTCTTACTGACTTGGGTCTTGAATTGTCCTCTCCTGTCCTCCAGGTCCCCAAACCTGGCTGCTGCCTCTGTGTACTTCTTGAGGTGTGTGAGACTGAGTGAAGGAGAGGGGAGAGGACCGGCCAGTCTGTTTGCTTCCTGATTTTTTTAAACACTTTTTTATTGTGAAATATAATATACATGTAAAAAGGTGATAAATTTCAAAGCACATTGTAGCAAGTAGTTATAGAAGAGATTTCAGAGTTTGTTAAAGATTACAGTTCCACAATTTTAGTTTTTTCTAGCAGCTCCAAGATACTGGAGACTAAAATAAATATTGATATAATGATTCAGCAGTCATGCTCATTTGTTAAATCCTATCTTCTCTGTTATAACTCCCCCTTCTCCTTTGATCTTTCTCCCAATCTTTAGGATACTTGGACTATGCCCATTCTAACATTCTCCTGTTGAACAGGGCTGTTGATATTGTGGGGTATGGGGATGGAACTAGCTGATGTTCTTAGAGAGGCTGGCTTCTCTGGGTTTCAGGATTTATCTGACGTAGGAAACCATCTGAAGGTTTTAGGTTTCTAGAAAGCAATCATAGTGCATGAAATTTTGTAGAATCTAAGATAGAGCCCTAGGTATTCTTTAGGGTTGGCAGAAGTGGTTGGGGTTTGGCAAACCATGTTAAATAGCAATATCTAGCTGAAACTTGCATAAAAGCAGCCTCCAGAATAACCTCTCAACTCTATTTGAATTCTCTCAGCCACTAATACCTTATTTTGTTACAATTATTTCCCCCATTTAGTCAGGCAGGCATTGTCAACCCATGGTGCCAAGGCCAGGCTCATCCCCAGGATTCATATCCCACATCACCAGGGAGATTTTCACCTCTGGATGTCATGTCCTACTTTGGGTGGAGGGTAATGCTTTTACTTGTAGAGTTGGGCTTAGAGAGAGAGAGAGGCACATCTGAGCAATGAAAGAGGTTTTCTGGATGTAACTCTTAGGTATAACTATAGATAAGCTTAGCTTCTCTGCTACATAAATAAGCTTCACAAGAGCAAGCTTCGAGATCAAGAGTTTGGCCTATTGACTTGGGAATCCCTAATATTTGAGAAAGCATCAGAGGTTTCCCCTGTGATAAAGCTTAATAGTTCCATATTTTTTTTCTCCTGTCCATCAAGGGACATTGCTGATACTTTTAAGTTATCTGCTCAACATAGTTTGGGATGTATCCAGGCATTACATTAGGCTATGCAGAATTAAACCCCCTCATTCCCATTCTGGGTTCCATGTGTTTGGGTTGTTTAAATGACCTATCCAGACAGGTTGAGTTAGATTATGTGCTACAGAAAATTTAGGTTTTGGACAAAATAAACCTCTCTTCCTTTTGTCTCATACAATAGGTGAAGTTCCAAAATATAGACAATGTCCTCCTTACCCCCTACCTAATATTTTTCTCTTCCTTTGATTCAGTATTTGTGGGATCCTTTTCCAGTCTATACCTTCCTTAAGAGTTCTGAACAAATGAGAATTGTCTTTCTATTTGATGAATCTCTGAGGAGAGGTTTTCTGTAGCTGTTTTTGTCACCATGTTGATGATGTCATGCCAGAGGCCCTTTTGTTGTCCACCTTGTAGGTCTCACCCCAAAAAAGAACCTGTGGGAATCACATATCTTTCTATATTACCTCACCTAGAATCACTAGTCTCCAAGTTCCCTTTCTAGAACACATTTAAGGGGCCAAATTCTAAACATCAACAATTTCCACAAAGGCAAAAAGAGACCCAGAGCTGTGCTTTACTCATTCTGACCTCTTCTGTAGCTTATTGCATGTGACAGGTGCTCCATTTGAGCAAGTGAAGTACCATATTTGTCCTCACAGGTTTCTAGAGAGATGGTGACTTCTGTTGCTTGCTTGTACTAGACATACAGTGTAAGGAGAGAATAATAATAACAACAACAATAATAATAGCTAATATTTATTGAGCACTTACAATATTCCAGGCCTGTGCTAAAGTTTTGTGCACATTATCCCAGTTATTATTAACAACCTCCCCAGGTAACAGGTTCTAATATTATCTCCATTAACAGCTGTGGAAATTGAGGCTCTGAGATGTTAAGTAATTGTCTGAAGTTGTATAGCATGTAAGCAATGAAACCAGGAGTCAAACTGGGTATCCTGACCCGAGTTCATAGTCACAGTGATCTACTGGTAAAAAGACCAAGAATACTGCATATGGATAGATAGATAGATATTGATGGAATGGAATTGTGACTCCAGAAATAAGTCCATACATCTGTGGCCAATTGGCCTTTGATAAGGATACCAAGACAATTAGACAGGGAAAGGATAGTCTTTTCAACAAATAGTGCAGGGACAATTGGATACCCACACGAAAAGAATGAATTTGGAGGCATACTTCATACCATATACAAAAAATAACTTAAAATGAATCAAAGCTCTAAGAATAAGAGGTAAAATTATAAACTCTTAGAAGAAGACATAGGTGTAAATCTTCTTGACCTTCAATTAGGCAATGATTTCTTTGATTTGACACTAGAGCATAACTAACAGCCCCACCTCAATCAAGATGGTAGAGTGAGATGCTTCAGGGCTCCATACCATCATTGAAGTTTTGAACAACAAGCAATAATTGGCACAAACAACTTTCTTAGGCTCCAGAAAATAGTCAAAGGTCTGCTGCAACAGGATGAGTACTGAATCAAGAAAAAGGCTACTTAAAAGCAGTAGGATCTTGTGATGCCCTGTCAGTTTCTCCCTTATTCTTCACTGGCTCCAGGACAGAGCTGACCCGCATTCCTAGTGGAGGGATCAAAGTAACCCTCAGGCACAAACTGGAAGCATGTTTATCTGGCTCAATATTTCTGGTAGTGGTCTGAGGGACTCCTCATCCCTGAACTTGGCCTATATAGAGAAGACAGCTCACCAAGTGTTCCTACAGAATGTTGTGAGAGAGCAGTCAAGTTGTGCTGCCTGGTGCCAGAGACTGTTGGCCACAGGACAAACACTGAAGTACCTGGGACCATGAAAAACCTGCTCTAGGGAAGAGCTGACATTCAGATGCAAATAAACAAGACAATTCCTAGATCCAGGTGCACATGCCCAAGACGGGATGCATGTGCAGAAAGGATCAGGGTGTTCCCTATGCTTTGGCCTGGAGTTGTTCTCCAAACTCATTGTATGGCTAAGCCCTGAAGGAGAGCACTCAGGTCAATCTGCAAAGGCTGGGAATGGTGTTTCTTCTTTTTCTCTCTCTTTCTCCTTCTTCACTCTTGTCATTCAGGAAAGCTCTGTTATAATGCTAGCTGGATATAAACCTGAGGAACAGATGCCTCGGAGCCTAAATTTCAGTGATAACACATTAAAATATCAAAATGTCCAGGTTTCAACAAAAGGCCACAAAACATACAAAGAAACAGGAAGCAAAGGAGAAAATTAAAATATTTGAAACCATCAGTGAGGAAGATCAGACCTGGGATACTCCAGACAAACACTTTATAAAAAAATGATTCTAATTGTGCTCAAAGAGCTCAAGGAAAACATGGTCAAAGAACTAAAGGAAATCAGGAAAAATGATAGATGAACACAAAGAGAATATCAGTATAAAAATGGAAATTATGAAAAGGAACCTGTCAGGTTTTAGAGAGTAGCTGACTGAGAAATCAGAGAAACTGAGTCCGAGTTTAAAATTTTATTGTCCTGGGGCGAGGTTCCCTGGTCTGGGTGCTCAGGGTGTGGGCCGGGGAAGTCGCGCCCCCCTAGGAGCTGCGGGGTTAGATATAGGCTAGCTAGTGGGGGGTGCTGACGATATCTACGGGGCCTCCTGTAGTAGGTTAGGAGTTTTGCATGCTTTAGGGCCGGGGGCATAGCTACAGGCCATGGCTGGGGGACATAACTACGGCCCTGTGCAGTGGGCATAGCTACCGGCCATGTGCAGTGGGGGTCCTTTGTTTGCCAGGGCAGGTCCTGATTGGCTGAGTTTGAACAGCTGTATGCCCGGATGTTCACAGGTTTTAGTTCAGGTGGGGACCTTCCAGCCAGAGGCTACGAGGCCAGGCCTTACAGAACCAAACAACTGAGACTACAGATATAGAAATTTAAGAATTCCGAGAGCATACTGGAGCTGGCAGAAGTAAAAATCAGAGAACTCAAAGGTAAGAAAATTGAAACAATTCAGTCTGAGGTACGGAGAAAAAAAAAGAATGAAGAAAAATTATCAGAGCCTGAGGAGCCTGTGGAGCACCATCAAATATACAAATATAAATGTTGTGGGAGTCCCAGAAGGAGAAGAAAGAGAGAAAGGGGCAGAGTGAACATTCAAAGTAATAATGGCTGGGCCAATGCAATGATGGCTCAGTAGCAGAATTCTCATTCAATTCCTGGAGCCTTTCCATGCCAAAAGAAAAAAAAAAAAGCAATAATGGCTGAAAATTTTCCAAATTTAATGAAAGACATGAATATACACATCCAAGATGCTCAATGAATTCCAAACAGGATAAACCAAATAGATCCATACCACAGCATATCATACTCAGCCTGTGGAATGCCAAAGATAAAGAAAGAATTCAGAGAGACACAAGAGAGAAGTAACATATCAAATACAAGGGAGTCTCTATAAAATTAAGTGTTGACTTTTCATTGGAAACGCTGGAGGCAAGGAGGCAGTGATAAAGACATATTTAAAGTGCTGAAAGCACACAGTTGCCAACCAAGAATTCTATATCCTGCAAAATTCTCTTTCAAAAGTGAGGGTGAGATGAAGACAATCCCAGATAAACAAAAGCTGAGGTAGTTTGTCACCACTCGATAGGCCCTATAAGAGATGCTAAAGAGAGTTCTGTAGGTTGAAAGTAAAGGATGATAAATAATAGATTTCACAATAATAATAGATTGAAGCTGCATGAAGAAGTAAAAATCTCTGGTGAAGGTAATGAACAAGATAAATACACGTGCAACTACATTGTATTTTCAGTTTGTACATCCACTTTTTCTTCTTACAGAATCTAAAAGGTGAATGCATAAATGTAATGATAACCAGGTGGTTTTGAGGTCATAATATATGAACATGTAATTTGTGACAAGTCTACATAGAGGTGGGTGGGGCAGAGAGGTATAGGAACATAGTCTGTGTATACTGGTGAAATTAAGTTGGTAGCAAAACAAATGAGATTGTTATAGATTTAGGATATTAAATTTAAGCTCCAATGGTAACTACAAAGAAAGCATCAGAGAATATGCAAGTTTATAGGGATAGCAGTTAGAGTACAGGTTGCCAGGATGGAGAGCAGGGACAATGGGGAGTCAATGCATAATGGGTGTAGGTTTCTGTTTAGGGAAATGGGAAAGTTTTAGGTTGGAAGGGCAGGGTACTGCACATTTGTAGATGTGATTAATGCTATTGAATGGTATGCTTGGGAAGTTGATATAGGCAAGTCTATATTATATATATGTTTCCTCAATTAAAAGAATAGAAAGAGCAACTAAATACACAATGACAATTAAATGCCTTACATCTTCCTGGATGAGCTCTAACAAGGGAGGAGAAAAGGCTAAAGGGATATTGGGACTATATGAAAAAAATTAGAATATATAGTGTAAGCTTTTTATCAATGTTAAATTTCTTGAACTTGGTAACTGCACTTAAGGTGGCTACATAAGTGAATATTCGCATTCTTGGGAAATGTACATGGCAGAATTAAGTGTTCAAAAGCGTCATTAATATAATCTACACTCAAGCATTCAGAAAATGGATTGTAGGTAGGTGGGTAGGTATGTAGATAGATAGATAGATAGATAGAAAATATGGCAAAATGTTAAAAATTGATGAATATGGGTATCTAAGGGGATGGGGGTATGTTTGTGTTCCTTGTTTGGGGTTCGCATTATTTATTTACCTGTCCTATAAATTTGAATGTGTTTCAGAATAAAAAGTAAAAAAAAAACCATAAGCTACAAAAGAAAAAATAGATAAATTGGGCACCACCAAAATATAAAACTTTTGTGATTCAAAGGACATTATCAAGGAAAATAAAAAGACAACTCACAGAATGGGAGAAAACATTTGCAAATGTTTTGCTTCCTACAGAATCTAAAAAGTGAATGCAGTAAATGTAATGAGAATCAGGTGGTTTTGAGCTCATAATATATGAACTAGAGTTCAGAGCTAGAGTTCAGCAGCTATGAAAGTCAGCATTACCTCATACAACAAGTGTTAAAAACACTGAAAAAGTGATCAGACTTCGATTAGAGATATGAATGAAGCTGACTTGGCTAGAACTAATGTAAATCAGACTAAAGGGTAAAGGATGATATTGATTATATTTTAAAACTTCAACTTCTGGGTGAGAACAAATGAAGAGATGTGTATTTGGTGCAAAATTTATAATTTTGGTAGCACGCTATCTGATTTAACTTGTGTGGTCAGTTTATTCAAACACCGTAACTTCATGGAACCTTCAGTAAGGAGTGGGATCTTGTTGGTTTATGCAGGTTGGTGAGATGCCCTGATACATCCCAGAGTAATCTGGAAGAAAATAAAAAGTATTTGCAATGTCCCTGTGAGGGACTGGGGAAAAAGGTGGAAATATTAAACTTCTTCACCTGATATTCTCAAAGCATTGGGGACTGCCAATTTGATGGGTCAGGCCCTCAATCTTGGGGCTTGCCCTTACGAAACTTATTCCTGCAAAGAAGCTAAGTCCGCTTATGCTTATGTCTAGGAGTCACCTCCAGGGAACCTCTTTTGTTGCTCTTATGTGGCCTCTCTAAGCCAACTCCACAGGTAAACATACTGCCCTCCCCACTATGTGGTACATGATTCCCATGGGTATAAATCTTCCTGGAAATATGGGACATGACCCTTGGGGATAAGCCTGGCCCTGACATTGCAGGATTGAGAAAGACTGCATGGCCACATAGGGTAGAGAAATGAAACAAAATGAAGTTTCAGTGGCTGAGAGAATTCAAATAGAGTCAAGATATCATTCTGGTGGTTATTTTTATGCAGTATACAGATAGCCCTTTTCAGTTTTGGGGGTATTGGAGCAGATAGAGGGAAATATCTGAAACCATTGAACTATAATTTTTTTTTAATTTTTAAATTACTTAATTGTTTGTTTATATTTTAATTCTTGAAGATGATTAAATGACTATAGCGCTTTTAAGGTGTGACCATGTGACTGCAAAAACCTTGTGACAGACACTCCCTTTATCCAATGTATAGACAAACGAGTAAGAAAAAAAACCAACAAAAAAATAATAATGAGGGGAGGAGGGGGAATGCGGAGTGACTGCTAACAGGTATGGTGTTTCATTGTGGGTTATGAAAAAAATTCTGGAATTAGATAGTGCTGATAGTTGCACAGTCTTGTGACTGTGCAATCTTGTGACTGAATGCCTTTCAATTGTGCACTCTAAAATGGTGAGTTTTATGCTATGTGAATTGTATCCAATTTTAAAAAATGTAAAGAAAAGAAAGACTAGAAAGGAAATTTGAAGCAGGGGATTAATTTGTCTTTAACTGGGTTTATACTTAATGTTCATATTACCAATCTCCTAATGCTCCACTGAACTCATTGAATGAACTGAAATCAACATGCTCAATATTTTTCACTTCTCATCTACTCTAGAAAAGTGTTTTCCAAATCTCTAAACATGTGGTGAGGAGCACTGCACTTTTGGGATGCCTACAGCAAAATGAAGAGCAGTGAACCATTAGAATCTCCACAGTGAAGTAAAATGTGTCTTATTCCCCCAAAGCATTGTGGGTTAGAACTGATAGATAAACATTACATGACAGATTGTTGGTTTGAGGTATATAATGAAAGCAGAGGAAAAGCGCAGGGTCCTCCAGTTCTTTGAGAGAATGTTTTGTAGCCCACCCAGGATTTGGGAACAAATAAAGGGAGATACATTGAGGCTCTACATCAAGTAGCAAAATAAGAGACTAGAAAAATGTGTTGTAATAATCATTGCTATAATTTTTTTTATCATGCTTCATGTGCAAGGCACTAGACTGATTGCTTTATATGATTTATCTCTTTAAATCCTCAAAACAACGAAGAGGTAGAAACAATTTCATTGCTTACATATTAGTCTAGGTTGAGTAAAAAAACAGAAACCATTTCATGTATTTAAAAAAGAAAGAAATTTAACCCAGAGAATTAGATACTTACAAAAGAGCACCTCTAGGATGAGAAATCTCTAGAATGGGCTTCCAGGAATGATTCTGAGAAAATAGGTGGGGAATTGGAAGGCTATGGTTGGAATCATTGAGTTCAAGAACAAATAGCTGTAGATACATTCTAGGATTGAGGAAATAGCTGGAGTTGTTTCCACAGTGGCTTCTCAACTCTCCTCAATTTGATAACTGGACACTGGAACATATAGTCCAGCCATCATCTTTTCTGCTACTATTTTTTGACCTCTAATATGCAGGAAACTAAAACTGGAATAGTGCTGCAGTAAAACTCAATCTCTGTACTCCCACAACCTTGAAAACAGTCAAAAGCAACTGAAAGTTAACTTCTTTTATATGTAAGTACACTAATTAATGTAACCTAACTGTCATCCAGAATCCTAGCTACAAATAAATTTGGGAAATAATTTTTTGCTTCTCACCTCTGCGGCACAGGAAGGGACACTTAAGGGAAGCAACATGAATTATGAGTGCAGTTGACTAAGTCCTAATATACCTTCTTTTTGTGTGTGTGAGAAACTGAAAGGCTTGTAAATATTAAATACTTTTTCCAGTATCACAGTTCAGTCTGTAGTAGATTTGAGGATTCAAATCTAGGCCTGCTTACCTATAGCACTTGAGAAGAGATTCTCCTAATTTTCCTTTTTGTTTTTTTTTTGTAGGGGAGAGGGGAGGTTTGGGAACACGGTGAACAGTCCCTTCAGAGCTGACTGAGCATAAACTATTGTGATAGGTGCACAGCTATCATTTTCTACACGAGAGCACACAAGAGGTGATCTATGTGACACTATATAGAGGGCAGGGATCAATGATTTTTTTTCATGCAATAATTTATTTATATTGTAATGTTAATTGGTGGAATATGTCTCTATACAACCTTTTTAATCATGTTCATTTTCAATATGACAATATTACTTACAGACCCACTAATGAACTGCCTTCACTTCTATCCATTCCCTTATATTTAAGTTCAACCTCATCAGCTAATCGTTCACCCATCTCATGCTTCTGTGTAGCTCTAGGTCCGTTATGTTCTATATTATAAGCCTCTGGGTTTACCTTTACCAAGGTCATTAAAGCGAAATCATACCGTCTCCATCCTTTGTGTCTGGCTTATTTCACTCAGCATTATGTCACCAAGGCTTATCCATCTTGTCATGTGCTTTAAGACGTCATTTCGTCTTACTGCTGCAAAATATTCCACTGTATGTATATATCACATTTTGTTTAACCACTCATCTGTTGATGGGCAGTTGGATTGCTTCCATCTTTTGGCAATCATGAATATTGCTGCTATGAACATAGGTG
Organism: Tamandua tetradactyla; assembly: GCF_023851605.1. Lineage (NCBI taxonomy): Eukaryota > Metazoa > Chordata > Mammalia > Pilosa > Myrmecophagidae > Tamandua > Tamandua tetradactyla. The sequence continues at coordinate 178,014,697 of NC_135328.1, forward strand.
TGCAAATGTCTGTGTCACTGTTTTCAGCTCTTCTGGGTATATACCAAGTAGTGCTATTGCTGGGTCATAGGGCAACTCGATACTTAGTTTTCTAAGGAACAGCCAGACTGTCTTCCATAGCAGCTGTACCATTATACATTCCCACCAGCAGTGCATAAGTGTCCCAATTTCTCTACACCCTCTTCAATACTTGTAGTTCCCTGTTTGTTTAATAGCAGCCATTCTTATAGGTGTGAGGTGGCATCTTATTGCAGTCTCGATCTGCATTTCCCTTATACTTAATGAAAATGAGCATCTCTTCCTGGGATTTTTTTTTTGCCATCAGTATTTGCTCTTCAGAAAAATGCCTATTCATGTCTTTAGCCCATTTTATAATTGGGTTGTTTGTTCTTTCGTTGTTGAGTTGAATGATTTCTTAATGTATAAAGGATATCAAACCTTTGAACAACGTGCGATTTCCAAATATTTTCTCCCATTGAGTACTGGCTGTCTCTCCACCTTTTTGACAAAGTCTTTTGAGGTTCAGAAGCATTTGATTTTTAGGAGTTCCCATTTGTCTATTTTTTCTTTTGTTGCTTTTGCTTTCGGTGTAAAGTTTAGGAAGCTACCTCCTAATACTAGGTCTTAAAGATGTTTCCCTGCATTTTCTTCTAGAAGCTTTATGGTACTAATTCTTATATTTAGGTCTTTGATCCATTTTGAGTTAATTTTTGTATAGAGTGTAAGGTAAGGGTCCTCTTTCATCCTTTTGGTTATTGATATCCAGTTCTCCCATGCCCATTTATTTGAACAGACTATTTTGTCTCAGTTCAGCGGATTTGGGAGCCTTGTTGAAGATCAGTTGATCATAGTTTGTTGGTCTATTCCTGCACTCTGAATTTGATTCCATTGGTCAATACTTCATTGATTAAAAAAAAATTTATTAATAAGCAACATATAAACACATTCTTTTTTTTAAAAAAAAATTTTAATTATTTTTAAAAAAAATTACAGGAAAGAAACACATTCTTAATATGTGATCATTCCATTCTACATATATAATCAGTAATTCACAATATCATCACATAGTTGCATATTCATCATCATGATCATTTCTTAGAACATTTGCATTAAATCAGAAAAAGAAATAAAAAGACAACAGAAAAATAAAACAAAAACAGAAAAAAAAACATATGCACCATACCCCTTACTCCTCCCTTTCATTGATCACTAGCATTTCAAACTAAATTTATTTCAACATTTGTTCCCCCTATTATTTATTTTTATTCCATATGTTCTACTCATCTGTTGACAAGGTAGATAAAAGGAGCATAAGACACAAGGTTTTCACAATCACACAGTCACACTGTGAAAGCTACACAATCATCATCAAGAAACATGGCTACTGGAAGGGATCAATGATTTTGAAAGGATATTGAATAAAATGTGGCAAATAATATTTTTGTTTCCTTCCCCATTCAAAAGACAGTAGGCTCTCTATTTTGATGCTTTGGGAGAGGTCTGGGGCAAACTTTCCTGGCTTCTCTTTTCATTGAGGAGAGCAGGGCTGTAGGAAAGAGGCATGTCCCCAGACTAAAAAAAGTCCTTTGGTGTGGAGGAAGGATATAGAGGCTGGAGTTTCTTACAAGTAGTGGAACTCAGGCGGCTATGGTTATGTGTTTCTCTCAAGACTGTGGATCTTATCAAGAGTTCTGTGCCCCAAGCACAGGGGAGCAGCCAAGCAGCAGATTTGAGCAGATATGTGGGCCAGGACAAGGATACCCAGAGATAACTTGTATGGGCAAGTGATTGATAAATGATGACCAGAGGGTTCTTCTGGACACTTTGGCCCCACGAAGATCTCACTAGCTAATTTTCTGAGGTTAAATTTCCTACATGCCCTTTGGGAAGAGGAACCCAGAATTTAAATTAAGTTCTTTTAGAGAAAATTAAGAAATATGACATCTCTGAAAGTGGAGAGACTTACCAGTGCCAAAAGTCCCACTTTATACCTACCATGTCTTTCCCTTCAGACGTCACTTCCCTTCCCCCTAAAAAAAAGATTACTAAAAACTCAGCAAAAGGAAGACCATGTTCCATATTAAATTATTGCCATTCCTTTCTAGTGGTATTGTATGTCTCTGAAATAAAAGGACAAAAAATACATGTAATTGAAAAATAAGATGCTTTCCTCTTCCATTTTCACAAAAGAAGGGAGGATTCCACTATTTCTTTGCTTATGGGTGCTGTTTCTTTTCTTTTCTTTTTAAAATTGAGGTGAAATTCACATAAGATACAATTAAGCATTTTAAATGTGCAAAATTTCATTGCATTTAGTACATTCACGATGTTGTACAACCACTACTTTCTCTAGTTTGAAAATTTTTCATTGTGCTCGAAAAACACATTGTATGTATTAAGCAATCCTCTCCATTCCTCCCTCCCCTGCCTCTGGCAACCATCAAAGGTGGTGCTTTCTGTCTCTATCAATTTACTTCTTCTGAATATTTCATACGAATGGAATCTTGGAATTTGTGACCTTTTGTGTCTGACTTCTTTCACTTAGCATATTGTTTTTGAGATTTATCCAACATCCAAGATGTAGCATGTAACAGAAATTTCCTTTTTATGGCTGAATTATATTCCATTGTATGTATATACCACAATTTGTTTATCCATTCTTCTGTGAATGGACATTTGGTTTGTTTCCACCTTTTGGTTATTGTGAACAGTACTGCTATGAATATTCATGAATAAGTATCTGTTCTAGTCTGCTAGCTGCCGGAATGCAACATACCGGAAACGGAATGGCTTTTAAAAGGGGGAATTTAATGAGTTGCTGATTTACAGTTCTAAGGCCAAGAAAATGTCCCAATTGCAACAAGTCTATAGAAATGTCCAATCAAAGGCATCCAGGGAAAGATACCTTGGTTCAAGAAGGCCGATGAAGTTCAGGGTTTCTCTCTCAAGTGAAAAGGCACATGGCGAACACAGTCAGGGTTTCTCTCTCAGCTGGAAGGGCACATGGTGAATATGGCATCATCTACTAGCTTCCTCTCCTGGCTTCCGGTTTCATGAAGCTCCCCGGGAGGTATTTTCCTTCTTCATCTCCAAAGGTTGCTGGCTCGTGGACTTTCTGCATCTCATGGCTACATCGTTCTGCTCTCTCTGAATCTCTCATTCTCCAAAATGTTTCCTCTTTTATAGGACTTCAGAAACTAATCAAGACCCACTCAAATGGGTGGAGACATGTCATCACCTAATCCAGCTTAATAACCACTCTTGACTAAATCACATCAACCAGGGAGATGATCTCATTACAGTTTCAAACATACAGTATTGAATAGGGATTATTCTACCTTTATGAAATGGGATTTATATTAAAACATGGCTTTTCTTAGGGAACATGCTTCTTTTCAAACCAGCACAGTATCTGTTTCAGTACCTCTTTCACTTCTTTTGTGTATGTACTTAGGAGTGAAATTGCTGGGTCATCTGGTAATTCCATGTTGAACTTTTTGAGGAATGGCCAAACTATTTTCTATAGCAACTGTACCATTTTACATTCCTACCAGCAATGTACATCTTCACTAACTGTAGGTGATTGAATCATGCCCCCCACAATAGGTATGCTCAGGTTCCAACCCCAGATCCTGTGGGTGGGAACCCATTTAAATAGGACTCTGAAGACGTTATTAATTAAGGTTGCCCAAACTGAATGAGAGTACACCTTAATCCAATATAGTTGAAATCCTAAAAAGCAAAGGAAATTGGACACAGAAGGAGAAGCCATGTGGAGCAGCCAGAAACTCAAAGTCAATGAAACCCAGAGGAGAAAGAAGGAGATGCCACCATGTGCATTGCCATGTGACAGAAAAGCCAAGGACCAAGGATCACTGGCACCTACCCCAGAATGCCAGTCTTTGGGGAGAAAACACCTTGCTGACTCCTCAGTTTTGGACTTCTCCTAGCCTCAAAACCATGAGCCCAAAATTTTTTTCACTGTTTAAGCCAGTAGGATTTTTGTTTGCATTTATTTTATTAGCTGGCATTTGTTTTTGTTTTAGCATCTGGGAAACTAAGACACCAATTCTTGTTATTTTGTCTATAGCCATCTTAGTGGGTAAGAAGCTGTATCTCATTGTGGTTTTGATTTGCATTTATTAAATGACCAATGATGATGAACATCTTTTCACGTGCCTGTCGTCCATCTGTATATCTTCTGTGGAAGAGAAATGTCTGTACAGGTCTTTTGTTCATTTTTAAAGTGTGTTGTTTATCTTTTTGTTGTTGAATTGTAAAAGTTCTGTTTATATTCTGTATATTAAACTCCTGTGATTGTTTTGTTTCTTTTGATCTACAGATGTTAGTCGCCCATCCAATATTCATTCTTACCTTCTTAGTAAGGGAATCTTTACTGGCAATTTGTCCAGAGAAAAACTTTATTTACCAACTTCTTTTGAAGATGCAGTAGCCAATGAGATATAAGCAGAAGGGCATCGAGGAAAGTTCTTTAACTTTAATTAATTCCCTTACTTTTATCTTCTACCTGCTCAGAGCTCTGACATGATGGCTGAAGTGCCAATAGCCAACTTTTGACCTTGAAGATAGAAGCTGCATAAAGGATGCTGAAGCAAAATAATGGAAGAAGCCTGGTTGATGATGACATTCTGGAGCATATGAAGGTCAGACTGCTTTCCTCCAGAATTCTCTTGTACGAGAGAATAAATATGTGCAAGTTACCTTAGTTAGATCTCTATTACTAGTCACCAAATGCAATTCCTAATAAATAAAACATGTTCCTGCCCTTCTGGCTCAGCTTAGAGGACCAGGAATGCAACAGGTATTCTAATAACATCTGACAATTCCTGAAGAAGCCAGATGCTAATTAAAATCATATGCTGCTTAAGAACAGGGACTAACTTTTATTCTACTTTATATTTCCAGTGCCTAGCCACTTGTGCCATTACTCAGTAAATGTGTGAGTAAATGAACAGATGGATGCTTAAGCAAAATGATGAAGAAGTTGCCAAAGATTAATTTATTGTTTAAAAGCTCCAAATTCACACTTCCCTCCCCTGCTTTGTGATATTGGGCTCTAGGTTTGGCGACAAAAATTTTAATTTGAGTCATTTCAGTGAAGAGCCACAACCTCTCACCCACTTTCCAGAATTAAACCAGGTCCCAGATCCAGAGCACTTCGATTAAAGGGGAGGCCAAGTTACTTTGAAGAAAAGCCCTGCAGAATTGCCATGAGTATATACTGTCAATTTTCCTCTGAGCTTCTCTAGAGAGACCTGATGGCATTTACTAGAGTGATAGCACTGGAGAAAAAGAAATACCCATACCACTGGGGTATGACTAGACATTATCTCTGAATTGATATTAATTCATTGGTGCTCAAAATGCCACTGTAGCCCCCCCCAGAGTATGGGCTTATGATAGTCAGATGATACACAGAGTCAGCCTAATTTCCACTGGTGTTGGGAACAGGTGGTCCATGGACCCACCCTGAGGTTATTTCTTCAATTCCTGAAATAATAGTTGGAACAGAGGTACTTGAGCAGAGACAAAATTTTCACACTGGCTTTCTAACCCCTGCCGTGACAGCCATTATGGTAGGAACGATTAAGTGGAAGTTCCTAGAACTTTCTCTTCCCTCAAAGATAGTAAACCAGAAAGAATGCTGAATTTCTGGAGGAATTGCAGAGATCAATGCCATATCAAAGATTTGAAATATGCAAAGATGGTGATTTCTATCATATCTCCATTTAACTCTCCTATTTGGCCTGGGCAAAAGTAGGATGGACTTGGAGAAGGACTTCAGACTTCAAAAAACTTGAATCAAGTTGTTCCTTTAATTACAATTCTTTTATAGGTGAGTATCTTTATTGGAGCAAATCAACAGGGAACTTAGCACTTGTTCTGTAGCTACTGATCTGGCTAAAGCTTTTTTCTCCATACCAAATTACAGGCTGCTTGAAGCAGTTTACTTTTACTTGACAAGGTCATGTTCACTGACAGGTCTCAGGTCTATGCCAGCCCTCAAGCTCTCTACAATGACATACTTGACAGAGATCTTGATTGTCTTTCCCTTGCATGAAGCGTCACTCTTGTCCCTTAAACTGATGTCATCACACTATTTGGATCTGGTAAGCAGGAAGCAGCAGTTAATTTGGAAGCCTTAGTAAGATATATACAAACAAGATAGTGGGAGATAAACCTGAAAGACCTGACACCTTAGCGAAAGGTAGTCTAGAGCATGTTGGGTTATCCTCTCCAAGATGCTACCAAGTTGACATGCCATCTACTATGATAAAGGAGGCCTAACACTGGTAGGCACTTTTGGATTTTAGAGGCAATACATACCACGTTTTGAATGCATTACTTGGGATCATCTAAGGAGTCACCCACAAGGCTGTCAGTTTTGAATGTGGACCAGAACAAGAAAAGCTTCTGAAACATGTCCAGGCTGTAGTGAAAAATGCACTTCTATTTCATCCTTATGATTCAGAAGATCCAATGTTACTCAAGTGTCTGTAGAAAATATGATGAATAAAATGTTTGCAAGTACCAGTAGGAGGATTTTAGAGCAAATCTGTGCCTCTAGGATTTTGGAGCAATTCTGTACCCTTTCAACAGTCACCCCAGTGCTTGTCTAATGGGCCCATAAACACAGTGGCTATAGTAGTAGGGATTAACACTGTGCATGGACTCAACGGCATGGACTTCCCCTTGTGGAGGCTGACTTGACTATAGCTGCTACCAAGTGCCTAAACTGTTAACAGGATTATATCAACGCTGAACCTCCAATATAACAGCATTCCCTAATGCTGAAAAGTAGACTTCCTCTCTCATGGAAGGGTCATAAATTCATCCTCAGGGTGAATAAACACATATTCTGGATATGGATTAGCCATCCCTACCTGTAATGTTTCTGCCGGAATGGTTTATCCACTGTCATGGTGTTCTGTAGAGCGATGGGTTCATGCCTGTGGAATTAACTGGCCATATTATATATGCCATCACCTAGAAGTAGCTGCCCTAAATATAAGGTGGAATGGCTTAGTGAGGACTAGTTTTGGTGCCAGTTGGGAGACAACACTCTGAAATGATAGGGTTCTGTCTTACAGGACGTGGTATATGCTCTGATTCAGAGACAAGTATATGGCACCCTCTTCCCTACGGCCAGGATATATGGGTCTGAGAATCAAGGTATGCAATTGGCAGTGGCTCTTTTCACCCTTATGCTCAACAACCCATTCAGAACTTTTGCTTCCCATCTTGACAAATTTGAGCTTTGATAGTTTGGAAATCTTTATTCTTAATCAGAGAATGCGTCCAAAACGGAACACAACTGTTCCATTTAATTGGAGGCTGTCATCTGGCCATTTTTTGCTTCTTGTGCCACTGAATTAACAAGAAGAAAAAGGGAGTACTCTATTGGATAAAGTAATTGATCCCAGTTACCACTGGGGAATTAAGTTGCTGGTACACAGTAGGGAAAAGCAGAACTGTCTGGAACCAGTGGATTCTTTAGGCTCCTTTTTGCTCTTCCGTGCTCCACAGCAAAGGTTAATGGACTATTACAGCAACCAAAGGAAAGGCAGAACTATTAAGAACTTAGACACTTTAGGAATGAAGTGTTGTCACCACATCAAGTAAAGAGCCCTAAACAGCTGAGGTTCTAGCTGAAGGCAAAGGAAGTATGGAAGGCATAATTGAAAAAGGAAATCATAGATATAAACTAGGGAGTCACGCAAAAATTATAGAAATGATAAGTTAAATAGCTTTGTATATTTTCTCCTACTTATGTGTATATATTTATTTGTATATATTAACTATTTTTTCCTTCTTGCTCCTTCTTACCCTTGTTAATTTATATATCAGTTATTGGATGTTAACTTTAAAATTTTGCCCTTAGAGAGCAGAATATTCAGTGAAATCATGACTGAATTCCAGGATCAATTACTGTAGCCAGTGATTGCCATAATAACTTGGGACCGTGTGTTGTCTCCTTGTGGCGAGAGTGTGAGAACTATTTCATTTGAAAAAAAAAAAAACTATATTTCTCAGGTAAAACATAGAGTTATTTTGTTGTGTGAAAGTTCAAATCTGTATAGACGGGTGCATTTGGATGCTTTGAAGCCAAAGGGATGGTCTCTGCCAAATATAAACTTATTGCACCTCAGCTCTAAATCCGCTCTTCTTTTCCCTCTTTGTGATATTGGTGCTAGAATCTGTAGGCATTTCTATTTTACCAGCTGGAGGACAGTTAGTCTTTGCAACAGAGCATGCCACAGGGACATTGTAAGAGTGATGACTTTCCTTCCTTCTTCCAGTGTGCTATATTCTGCATGACAGCAAGTGGATCAGAATGTAGGGGACCCAGTAGTGCTCACCTCCATGACCCTCCTGAACTAGTTTCAGGCTGTACCACCCAGCAATTTCTCTGCCATCCAGTAGCTAGCTCTTCCTGTGTATTTACTAGATGCAGCCCATGCCCTGTGGCTAGTTTCTCTGCTACCTGGCATTGGGCCACTCCCCCAGACCTGCTGAGGCTCATGCCCTCTGGCAAGTTTTTCTGCCACCTTGCCTGCCACTCCTGTCGACCAGCTATGGCTTGTGCTGTGGACAAGCTGCAGCAAGTGTTTCCACAGTTTTTGCAGAACAGCTGCCAGAGTTCACATTCTCTGGCAGATTCCTTTGTCGCCTATGGTCTGGTGTTCTGTGGTGGTCTTGCCCTCTCCAAAGTTGTCAAAATCTCTCATTGGTTGACAGGGCTCTTCTAAGTTCCCATGTTCCTTCTTTGTTCACTCCCAGCACTAGAAGCAGTGGCTGTTTTTTCTAGTTACTATTTCTGTGACCCTTAGAGTTTTCCTTTGTCCTTTTTAGTAATTAACCACATTTTAACTAGTCAACAATTCTTCATATTAAATTTTTCCTGTTCAAATTACTTATGTGGATTCTAACTCCTGATGGAACCCTCACTGTTATTAGGAGTAAGAAAAATACCTAAACGTTTGAGAGCAGGAAGTTGACTCCTCATATTCTTGGGCTGAATACTTGTGATCACAAATTTTAATGGAAAAGTAAAATTTCCCATCAATCTAATTTTAGAATATTCATGAACATTTTATCTGGACTAATATGTTCTAGAGCAATATATTTATCTACATAAAAATGCATGTATGTATCTATACTGACCTTATGTATTGTGCAAAAGATTATCAGGGAAGAACATAGCCTAGAAAAGTTGTTTGCAGTTAATAAATACCAACACAGATACCAATACCAAATTTGTATGTATTATCTTAGCTGCTATAATCATATTTTTCTTTTTCCTCCTTAGTAAATTGGTGAGTGTTGGGGATTGAGTCATGTCACGTCAAAGGCATGTTCAGGTCCCAACCCCTTTGGAAATTGGATCTTTTAAGATGTTATTAATTAAGGTGCGCCTAAACTGAATAAGGGTGGACCTTAATCCAATTAGGCTGAAGTTCTTATAAACAAAGGAAATTGAGCATTGAAAGAAAAGCTACAGGAAGTACCTGGAGGCTGACAGTCAACAGAACCTGAAAGAGAAAGGAGATGCTGTCATGTACATTGTCAAGTGATGGAAAAGCCATGGAACCCCAAAGATTGCCAGCCAACCATAAGATACTGACCCCAGGAGGAAGCAAACATTCTGGCCTCTGAAACTACAAGCCAATGAATCTCTGTTGTTAAGCCAACCCATTGTACAGTCATGAAACTTAACAGTGGGGAAATAATAGGGTTATGGCTTGAGGACTATGGAGTGCCAGATTTTTATAGACATGTCTGCAAATCAATGAGACTTTCCATAAACCCATTTATAGGAGGTCAGGGAGGACTTTTGGGGAAATTCACATAGTGGAAAGAGAAAACCTAGAACCCCAAGCTTGAGGTGCTAGAAATCCTGTTTGGAAAAAAGGAAGGGACAAATCTGAATACAAAATTCATATATTAATCTATAAGTATTTATTTAGTGCCTATGATGTGCTAAACATTGCACTTGGAAATAGAGCAGTGACCATAAGACACAGTCCCTGTCCTTACAAAGTTTACTATCTAGTACAACACCCATAATGCATATTTGTTTCCTTGTTCAGCGTCTGTATTATTCATGACTGTCTCCTCTGGAGGGAATGAGCACTGCGACCCAGAAGAACAATAGTGGTGATAGAAAATGTAAGACCATTTAATTTTGAGCATATGTCTAAATCTTATTAAGACTTTGCTGCAAGGGAAAAGGCTTCTTGTTGGTCACCTCAAAGATTCACTCTTGGTATGCACCAAGAGTGTTTAGGAAAAAAATTAGTTAATTATTTTTAAGACTAATTACAAAAAGAAGGGATAACTTAATTAAAGGGCATTAGAGTCTTCACTGTCAATTGGGTGGGTATTTGTGGTGGATACTGAGATGTACCACCAGATTCCCCTTCAATGAAGAGCTTGTTGGCCCAGCTAATGGGAGTGCTGTCTGTAGTCTTCAGTTATCAGCCCCTTCAGGGATTGGCTCAGCTACAGAGTCCCTTTACCCCTTCCTAGGGTGGCCCACATTTGATGATTGATTGATTAAAGAATGTAATGGCTTGACTATCTTGACTCAAGTGCAGTACCTTGGAAGGGTAATTCTAACTCCCGAACTTCCCATGAGGTCAGTTGAGGCTATTGTTGAGCTTGCATCACAGCTTGTCTCCTCCCTCATTTCACTACTGCTTCCTTCCTGTCCCTCTCAAGGTCAACTCCTCAATAAAACGTGCTTCAGGTTAAACTCTGTTTCAGAGCTATTTTTGCAGGTACCCAACCTGCAACAGTGAGTGACTGGTTTCCCAGAACAAATTCCATTAAAGTTTATCAGAAGTTTGCACAAATATTTTTATCAGTAATGTTGATTTCTCCCTAGAAGTAGGTTGTGCATTAGATCACACAAACGGTTCTGTCCTGGACATTCTTGTGACAATTTTTTTTTTCCAAACAGAAAAGCCAAAATAAGTTTCTATAAGAAATTTGTAGGATATTGGAGCATAATCAGCAGAATTTGGGAATCTGCCTGAGTAGAAAACAGGGGTGACCTCGCTGCTTCACCATGAACCACTGCAGAGCTTCTGTTCCTGAGGGTTCCATCCCTCTGTGTGCTCCTGAGGCCATGATGCCTTGTGGAGCCATAGTGGTGTTGAGCATATACGAGACTCCCCCAGGCCAGAAGTGTTTGTTGTTGGAACTTCATCCTCTGTGCCAGAAGCTTGTGTTTTGGCAGACTCCCAGCCAGTGATGGGCACCAAGCTCTTGTAAGTTGTTTCTGGGTTGAGTTAGAGTTGGTGCTGCTTGTTATTAAGGCTTATGACTTGGTGTGCTTTTTCCTTATTACATTTCCTTATCATGTTCTTTAATATGTAACTTGGGGCTGTTGAAGAGAATTAGGTGAGGGGAAAAGAGACAAGATGGTGTACCATGGGGGACATTTGTAATGCCATGTTTTGATTGGCTACACTGAGCCTTTGTTAAAGTGTTATTTGAACCTTCAGGACCTGGGTATCACAGACAGACTAGCTGCAGGAAATTGTTTCGCAGTTCTGTTACAACCCCTGGCCCACCCTAGGTACAGGGTGGGTGAGGAAGTAGACACTCTTAGGTAGTGATACCCATGCTTCCTCCATTACACCCAGATTTTCCACTGCCCCCTTAGTCCTCACTGTAATCCTTTAATAAACCAACAAATTTGCCGGTTATCCAATCTTCCTGACCATCTGTCAATCCAACTACCTACAGACTAGCATATGGGGTCTGAGGCAGCTAATTTTGAGTTTTGACTATTAATGTAACCTCATTTGTACCGGCAAGCTGGTGAAACCTGGAGTAATTATGGTACCCAAACCTTTACAAGCTGCAAGATTTTCTAAGAAAAAAAAAGAAAGCCTCTATCCAGTAAGTCATTTGCAAATACTGGCACATGAAATAAACATTTCCAATTTGCATTATAATGGCCACTCACCTCATATATTAGTGCTGCCTGCCCACATTAAAAAATCCTCCATGGCCATGGATATGATATTCTTGGTCTTCCTGGCATTCCCCACACAGATGTCTCCTCTGCTCCTACACATCAGCATCATTAAAAAGAAATTGCCCCCTTAACATCCTCAGGTGAATAATTGTTGCAAAAAAATTATTAGTGGCCTTAACTTTAGAAAACAGTGTCAAAAGATTAGTAGAGGAGTTCCTGACTTATCCATAGCCTCTTTTGTACATCATACATCAGTATCTCTAAATAAAATATTTTGAATGTTTGCATATCTGCTGATAAGTGAACATTTTGCTCTATCACTGTGTGGTGCTGTTTGCCAGGCAACAGTTTGATTTTGCATCTTTTGTACAAGCACTATTTGTACAACTATTTGAGTTTTTCATGCATTTCACTGTTGCTTTATAAAAATCAGTGGAAAATAGAAAAACAATATTGCTGATGCTGGTGATAAACATAAATATCATAGATTTTTTGCAATTGAGATAAAGTGGCCATTAATAGGTTATGCTGAAAATAGTGACTCTTTTTTCTCATTTGGATGTCCATTGGTATTAACTCAGTTCATGTTGTGTTGATTTGGAAGGGAAAAAATTAAAGAAACAGGTAAAAATGCTGGAAATATATCATCAGAGATACAATTAAACATTGTATATATGTGTGTGTATACAAAGACACTTCCTCAGTAAAGTTGAACTTTCACATAAAAGATTTTAGGAACAGATCATATATGAAAATAGGAAATTTACTGCTTATACGTTTTCCTGAGACACCACTGATCAAATCTAAAAAGGACAACAAATGGTGCTTTAATAATGGGATAGTCACATGGAAAAAATACTGAAATGTATTAGTGCTGCTTGCCCACATTAAAAAATCCCCTATGGCTATGGATATGATGTTCTCTCAGCATACAAAGCAAAACAAACAAACTGAAAAGGAATCCTGAGGAATATGTGGAGGGAATATGTGGAGATTTTCAGATACTAAAGACATCACTATGACAATGATAACATAGTGACACTTACTATAAGCACTTACTATTTCAGACTCTATGCTCACTGTCATATGTATGCTTAATCTCACTTAATTATTATAGTTATTAGTTGAAATAATTTTTATGCAAACTCCTCCCACCCCATTTTACCAAAGAGTAGCCTAGAGTTGAAAGAATTGAAATGACTTGCCAAAGTCATATAGCTAGTTTGTAGAGGTGCTTTGTTGATTCCAAAGCCCATGTCATAATCACATCACATACTTATAGCCTGTTTCCTTACCAATCAAGTTTTGAACAAACATCTTTTAGAGTCAGATTTTGACCTGGTAATATAATCTATGTGACAGAAAAGGTGTGAAGCTCTGTGTCTTGCTGTACTGATAGTTGAAATGTTTTCAGGTTCAAGAAATGACAAACCTTATGAAAACCCCTCAAAATGTTTTTATAAAGTGTTGAAAAGGGGAACAACAGAATGCCCGATGTATTAGGGGTCAATGATATGATATTGTGCAGAAAACTGGGGTTGATGAAACAGTTCCCTTGCTAACCTTCAATGTATGTAAGAACGCTATAGCATTAGGAACCAGCAACACAATAAGTAATTCTCAAAATACTGCTGTAACTGACTCCATAGTCATCTGTCTCCAAATCAAGACCACATCTGAATGAATGTGTATATTCCTTTCTATAAATTAGCTTCTTTTTTCCTACTTATAAATTTGCCCTTTTCCAAAGGATCTAGAGAAACTTAAGAAACCAGGAAAATTGTATTGCTAGATAACAACTAGTGTTGCAGCTGTCCATGTTGCAGAGGCAGAAATGCAAATCCACAAATGTTGACAAAATGCTAGAAAGGTCTTACAAAATGGTGCAGAGACCATAGGGAAGTAGCTGGGTGTCTGATAAGCAACATGTTCTGTTCCAGAAATACATTAATTGAACACAAATGAACAGGAGGAAGGAAAGGGAAACTTGTTCTAATTTTGATGAAACTTCAGCTTGCAGGAGCCAATCAAAATTCTAGAAATGAAGCAGGAACTGATGATAATGGTAGCTCAGAAAATGAGGCCCATTAGATTAAAGTCTGAGGCAATTTTGCTTTATTTTTCCTGGGGATCTTCTTAGAAATGAATACTGTTTGTATTTGAGAATTGAGAAGACATAATTTATTTATTCAGTCAGCAAACATGTACTATGTGCCAAGAATGGTGAGGTATGGATGAGATTCAAAGTCATGTAGGATGTGTGGGCCAGGAGCAGGGTGGGGAAATATGTGTGGTATTCCAGGCAGAGGGAAATGCATATTCAGAGGCACAGAGGAGAGGCAGATGTTGATGTAGAAAGAATGACCTTCTCTGTGTAGTGGGAAGAAAAGCATTGCCCTACAAAAAGAATTTTTGGCTTATTTTCACTTTCTGGGGAGGGAGAGAATTCATGACACAAATAGGTGGTTCTTTTTATTGAGGCAAACACTCCTTCATTCTTGGGAGGGGTAAGGAATGAAAGAGGCTGGTGGTATGAGATAAGGAGAGCAGAATTGCTCTGCCAAAGAAATGAGATGTGCGAGGAATTTGGATATTTAATGGCAGCCTGGGGGACATGGAATGAAAAACAGGGAGAGAGGGTGTTTTGATTTGCTAAAGCTGCTGGAATGCAATATACCAGAAATGGATTGGCCTATAAAAGAGATTTATTGAGTTACAAGTTACAATTCTAAGGCAATGAAAATGTCCAATTAAGGCATCAACAAGAGGATACGTTCACTCAAGGAAGGCCAATCGAATCCAGGGTTCTCTGTCACATGGGAAGGTCACATAGCAAAGTCTGCTGTCTTTTTCTCCTGGTTTCTGGGTTCAGAAAGCTCTCAGCATCTCCAAGCATCTGTGTCTAGGTAGTCTGGTCTCTCTGTTGTCTCTGAGTTCTTGCTTATAAAGGGCTCCAGGAGGGGGTGCAAAGATAGTTCAGTGGTAGAATTCTCACCTGCCATGTGGGAGACCCAGGTTTGATTCCTGGACAAAGCACTTTCCAAAAACCAGACAAACAAAAATTCAACAAATGGTGCTGCAATAATGGGATACTCGCACGGAAAAATCATGAAATGTGACCTCACCTTACAGCATATAGAAAAAGGTGGTGGTGGGGAACTCCAGGAAAAGATTAAGACCCACCTTGAATTGGGTGGGTCACATCTCCATGGAAACAACCTAATCAAGAGTTCCTACCCAACAATACATCTGCCCCCACAAAATTGGATTAAAAGAACATGGCTTTTCTGGGGTACATAACAGATTCAAAACAGCACAGTGGGAAACCGTAAGGAGAATAAATGAAAAGATGGGAAGGCCAGGTCCAAAGAAGAACCTTGAACAAAATAGAGAATTATGAACTAAAGACTGTGAGAATCAGTGATACTCCCAGGAATATAAAAAAATACATCAAAGATGGCACAGACTTCCACATTATGTGGGACACTGGCTTGAATACTTTTTGTTTAGATATTAGAGAACAACCCCAGCAGGCTGGAGGACAGGGTAGCAACTGAATTACATCTATTCTGTTAAGTTAACATCTTATGTTTGCAAGTTTTGCCTGCTTTTACTAAATGGCAAAAATGGAGAACTATTTTATTCTCAGAATTCAGCAGTTTGTGGGCTCCATTTGTTATATTTAAAAATAGTTTAAGTGATCTTGTAACATATTTTGAATAAAAAGTATTTAAAAGGTAATATACAAAAATATAATAACTTTGAACAAAAAAAAATTATACCCAATATAGTTTTGTGTTCTTAACCCAACAAAAATAATTTTGTACATTTAAAATAGACTGTTGCACCCTGGCTGCAAGCCCCAGGGGCTATGAAACTCTCTGTTCTCGAAATCTTCCCCCCCCCTCTACTCCTAGACTAACCCTGTGCCTGCTGTTTGATTTGGACACAAAAATATTCACTGTCATTTCTCTGGCACTAGATTCTCAGCCCTTTCTTCAATGTCAGCATGAAACAAGTAAGCAGAGAATATCAAGTAGGCAGAGCTTGTTCCAAGATCAGAAGGGAGGTCTGGCACGGAGATCACCATTTGTGTTGCTGATATATAGCTAGTTATTACAGGGATGAGTGTGACTGGAATTGTATAGGGAGAGAAGATTGAGTGAGAAGAGAACTGTGATAAAAATATTTAGCTCCCAGGATGGGAAAATGAGTCAGCAAAAGAGAAAGAGGAGTAGATGCAGAGGTAGGAGATTAACCAGATAAGAGTTAGAAAGGGAGGCATCTTGAACCTTCAGTGAATGGCAGTCATGATCAATGACTGGAAAATGATGGTTTCATGGGAAGGAGAAGAAGGTGGTACAGCTGAATGGGGTGCAACTTCAATGGCACAGTAACTTTTCTTTTATAAGAGGGAAAGAGAGTAATGGTTTGGAAGCTGTATGTGGTGATAAGACACTGATCTCCTCTCTCAACCTTTAGAAGATGATATGTTGGAGAGAGAGCTGCAGGGAATGCTGTACTCCTAAGGACCGTGAGGTTTCCATTTAGGCAGAAGGTGGAGGCTTCAGTCTGACAAAAGGCTAGGGATGCTCGTATATAAGAGAGTTTTTAGGTCTCAGAATGGAATTTCAAAGGATACAAAGGAATGATTGGGGAGCAAGGCAAGGAAGGAGAACTGGGTCAGTTGAGGGAAGGTATAGAACAGGTGGGAAGAAGAGTTAGAGAGGTAAAGTGGCCCCTTTGGATGAGATTTGTCCAGAATGTTTATTGGGGGAAGTACATATGCAGGCCTAGGGTGGTTGGGAGCTTTCTTGTGTTGATTTGGCAACACTATGGTGCAGTGCCCCTTGTAGTTTCACATAGGGAAATAGAATGAAGAAATGGGGGTGGGTGGCCCAGGGCATCTGTCCACAGGTTTGTTACCAGACAAAGGCTGTGGATTCTTTTACCTGATGCACCCAAAATCTGTCTCTCTGAACTGCAGTAATTCAGGTAATTTATTAGAGAAAAGGTGGGCAGGGTTTAGGATAATGAGTACAGGGGCCCCAGGTGATCTAATTAGAGGAGTTCTGATTATTGAGCATGTGTAGATTGATTACATGCTCACAGAACGTATGAAAGAAAATGGCTGAATGATGTATAAGTGACTTGTAGGTTAAAGTCTAAGCTATGGTGCATGTCATTTGGGCCCACTTAGGTTAAATCTGATCTCTGTAATGAAGATAATTTGGGACTTGAGGTGGGTTATTTCCCAGCAGATCCAAGACCCTTCATTAACAAACATTAGGGGCTGTCTTTAGTGATTACAAGACTCTCAAATTGAAAAATTGGATAACTAGGTACAGATGAAGGTTAGTCACAAGGTTTTACAATGACAGGGGTAGAAGATAAGGGCTATACAGCCATTATCAGAGATCAAGGCAGCTGGATTACAAATCAGAGATTTCAGGTATTTCCCTGTCTACTCCAATATGCAGAAAGCAAAAGGAATCTTTATATAACAATTTAGTAATCAAAATCATCCCTTAAATCCTGGTTTCTTGGTTATAGTTTCACATGAAATGGACTTTTGGATCCAGAGCCCAACCGATGGTAGACCCCTGCCTTCTTTTCCAGCCTCCTCTTACTTTGTTGCATTCTCTGCTCAAGATACTGCAGCCAACCTTTAGTTCCTCTATTCTCCCATGTTCTCCTCTGCCACAGTACCTTGGCACATGCCCTTTTCTCTGCTTGGAATGCTCTTTACGCATCCTTCAGATCTTAACTAAAAGACCACTTCCTCAGATATGCCCAAGGACCCCCTATTATTCTTTCTCATCACACTGTGTGCCTTTTTCTCACAGAACTGATCACATTTGTTGTTTTACATTTATTTGTGTACACTTTTAATTAAAGCCTTTCTCTCCTTCTTATCTGTTAGTTCCATGAGGTGATGTCTGTTTTATTCACATGGTCTACCAGGATTTCGGTTAGTATTTGTACATAATAGGTGTTGTGGTTTTAAAATATACTACAAATGCTTTTCCCTCGCAAAAGGGAGGAATCTAATTATCCTCTTCTTGAAGGTGTCTTGGACTTAGCGACATGCTTTTAACAGATAGAATGCAGAAGAAGTGATGGTGTGTGACTTCTGAGGCTATAGGTTATAGAAAGGATACAGTTTCCTCCTGGCATTTTCTCGCTCTTAGAAGCGAGGGGGAAGCCATGCCATGCTGTGAGGTCACTCAAGGAAACCTGTGGAGAGGCCCCAGGGAGTGGAACTGAGGGCTCCCACCACCAACCAGCAGCAACTTGCTAGCCATGGAAGGGGATCACCTTGAAAGTGGATCCTCCATCTCTAGGCAACTCTTCAGATAGCTGCAGCTCTGGCTGACCTCTGACTGCAACTCTTGAGAGACTCTGCACCCGAAAACACCCAGCCAAGTTGTTCCTGTGAGAGATAATAAGTAATTATTGTCATTTTAAACCTTTAAGTTCTGGGATAATTTGTTACAGAGTAATAGATAACTAATATAAGTTCTCAATAACTGCTTGCTGAATGAATGAATCAGCAAATTTGCAAACAAGTTTTTGTTTGTTTCCTTTTTTGTTGTTTGTCGTGAGTCAGTAATTATATCAGTAATAATTCAACAGGTGCCTGAAGTTTTCTTTTGACTTTTCTCTGCATTCTACACTATAGGCTTGTTCATCCATATGAATGGCAGTAAAATTGACAAATAAAAAATACACCTAAATCAGCAAAATATCTAATCCTTGAAACACTGAGTTTAGCTGAGTGATTTAAATAGCAATTACACCATAAGAAAATATTAACCATATTTGCTCTTCCCCTAAAAACTGCCCAATATTATTTGGTAAAAGATAAAGCAGGGAAGAAAAAACTCTTAAGGTTCAAGAAATCATAGTGAAATTTTGCTCGAGAGGTTTTTCTTTTTTAAGTAAGTTTTAAAATTTTTACCCAGTTTTTAAGGCAATAAAGCTATCTAACAAGCTTTGACCAATCATTTGCATCTTTTGGGTTAAAAGGCCAAATATTTAATGGTCATTAACTTCTTTAACTTAAATGCGTTTAATTTTGCTTCTGTCAGCAGAACCTCCTGAATCCTTTCAGTTTCAGAGAACAAAGAGGGCATTTCCATGGGGAATCTTGACCCAGTGAGATGTAACATCCATTATTCCCTATAGTAGTCTGGCTCAGAGGAAATGCCAGTCATTCAAGCGTTCAAAAAGTATTTGTTGGGGGTGTAAGGGTAGTTCAGTGGTAGAATTCTCGCCTGCCATGCAGGAGACCAAGGTTTTATTCCTGGCCCATGCACTTCCCACATACAAACAAAAATTCAACAAATGGTGAAAAAAGAATGAAATGTGACCCCCATCATATAGCATACAAAAAAAGAAAGTTTTTGTTGACTAAATGAATGAGTGAATAGATTTCTTTATACATGATAATAATTCAGATGTTAAATGCTATTCCTGTTGCTTCAGTAAGAATGAATATATATAACTAACACTATCTGGCAAAAATAGGAAATGTTTGAATTACATAGCATCAGTCTAACAAGTACAGTGTTTGTTTGCTCATGTTTACATTTTCTTCACAAAAATATAATTTTTGTTTTACAATCGCTAAGTCAATTAGTGATATGGCTGATTCTGTGGGTTGGCTCTCTCAACATCTGTCCCAGGTTTGTTCTACTGTGCCTTTCTGGAATGCAGAAACTGAAAGGCTAAACACTATGTTTCCCAGATTCCTTTGCTGCTAGGATTCTCGGCAAGACTTAGGTTCCTTCAATTAGATACCCTCATATGGAACCTGAAGATGAAGTGGAGAGAGAGGGAGAGTCATGATGGTCACAGAGGGAGGCAGTTTTGTCTGGACCTGGAAGAAGAGGCGGTGGCTTCCCCGTTGGCCAGGCAGCTTCTTCATGTGGAAGAGGTGGTTTGATTACAGACCTGGTAGCTATCGTGGTTTCTTTCCAATTCAGTGGGCAGTTTCTTTGTGGACAGAGCAGCAGCTTTTTGTTGGCAGCCTAGTTATGTGGTATGGCTTTGAGAGTTGCTCCAGGGGGATCAGCTTAGCATCTGTTTCTTTAGCCCACTCAATGATATTGTAAGCCATTAATAAGCCTTGCAATACATCCCTTTCTATTCAAAGAAGTTTTTTTTTCTCTGCCACCAAACTCTCATCAAAGCTAGGGTCTAGGAATTACTGTGTAATGGACAGAATGATTTATTACTATGAGATCATTAGATTACAGATGTACTTGAATATTTGTGAAATTCCACATGCTCTATTGTCAGGGAGATACGGTTTCAAATAAAAATGTGTGCTTCTGCACCATAATCTGTAAATTGATTCTTAATAACTCCCCCCAAATTTGAAAGAGCTCTCACACTTGTCTCTCTGCATATCTGCTTCATTCTTTCTCACAAACTTTCTCTTCTTCCCAACCCATAGAGGAAAAAGTCTCTATCAATAGTTCCCACATTTATCCACCCTCCATTTATGAAGACTGAGTGACTGAGGCAGGAATCTCCTAGACTCAATTCCAGAATCCTGCAGAAAGACTACAAGTATCCCACCTTCAGTCAGGTGCCCAGTTCCACTAAATTGCACAACTCCAGTGGAGGCTATTCACCTTGTTTGCTATGTAAGGGTACTTTCGGAGCACAATATTTTATAGAAGATAATGTGAATAGTGCTTCTTGGAGTAGTGCCACCAATCTGGACCAATTAGCTGGAGTCTAGAATCAGAGTCCTGTTGTAGAAACTTGGCACACGGTGCTGTGCTCCTGAAACCATATGGATTAAGGGTAGGGGGAGGTTGGTCTGCAGAAAGGTGAAGCTACTATATATGAAGAAATTATTGGGAACTAGAGACAAGCCCATGGACATCCGTCACAAGAATGACACACTGGTTTAAAATATATTAGACCAGGAGTAGGCAAACTATGGTCCATGTGCCAAATCCAGCCTGCCCCATTTTTATAAATATGGTTTTAGTGGAACATAGCCTTGCCTATTCATTTAAGCATCGTCTATGACTCCTTTTGTTCTACAAGAGAGTTGAATAGTTGAGACAGAGACCATATGATCTGCAAAGTCTATAATACTATAGACTTTGTATTTGTACTTTTCTTTGTATAGAAAAAGTTTGCCAACCTCTATATTAGATCATTGCTACTTAAAATGTGGTCCACAGGCCAGCAGGCTTAGCACCACCCAGGACTTGTCAGGCCTCCACCCTGGAACTACTGAATCAGAGCCTGCTTTTTAACAAGATCCCCAGGTAATTAAGAGGCACATTAAAGTTCGAGAAGCCTTGTTTTAAACTCTTCAATGAGCATAATCAATATTATCGAAACTTTCATTTCACATGAGCCCCTTTTAGCTTTTGGAAATTTATGCAATGCTTCAGGAACCTCAGATTAGTGTGCTTGATGTAGTGATTTTTTTTCTATGTTAGGGCAAACAGATTACCACTCTGACAAGGAATAACCAGCTACTGTTTCTTAGGTGCTGCATCAACCAGGGTTATTTAAAGAAAAGGAAATTCTCTCTCTCTCTCTCTCTCCACACACACACACACACACACACACACACACACACACACACACACACACGCACGCACACACACATTTCAAGGAATTAAGAGATTTATTTCAAGGAATTGACTCACACGATGGGAGACAAGTCCAAAATCTGTAGGACAGTCCAGTAGGCTGGAAATGCAGGCAGGAGTTAATGCTGAAGTCTTGAGAACTTCTTTTCCTTCTTTTCCAGGAAACCTGAGCTTTTACTCTTAAGGCCTTTCAACTGATTGTTTGAGGCTTCCCCACATTATCAAGAGTAATATCCTTTACTTAAAGTCAACTAATTGTAGATGTTAACCACATCTACAAAATATCTTCACAGCCACACCTATATTAGTGTCTGATTAAATAACTATAGCCTAGCAAGTTGATACAAAAACTAACCAACAGGACTTCCAGGGAAGATGGCAGAGTAGGGAGCTCCAGGACTGAGTCCTCCCATAAAACAACTGTTAAACATTCAGGAATTGTCTGAAACAACTATTTTGAAATTTCAGAGGCCAGAAAAACATCTAAGGAAGAGCGGTAGGAAGAGAGAGATAAATAACATAAAGACTGTAAATTCTATCTGTGGCATCCATCCTAGACTCTTGCAGCAGGCTGCCACAGGGTCCAGTCCCTGGCTCGTTCACTGGTGGCAGAGAGAGACCTAGAAATCCTCTTCCCCAAGAATTGGGGTTGGTATGGCCGATCAATGATCTCAGCTTTTGATTAGTGAATTCGGATTTCTGGGTCCTGGCTCTCAGGGCTGCTACTGTTTAGAGGGGTGGCAGTGGAGATGTAAAGACTCAGCACTTCCTCAGGGCTGTGGGGGAAGTTAGATAAAGGGCTGCCTTTGCTGGGCAGGCCAGGAACACTCAGCTTTGATGAGCTGTTGAGAAAGTTTTTGGTGACCTTATTGATCTCCTCCCCAGGGCACTTTTTCATGAACCTTGTTTTGGCTGGGAAAGACTGACCTGGAAATGTCCTCTCCAGCATGATCCTCTTCCCAGAATAGCAGTCTAAGACAATGAAAGGAATATAATAAACTATAGAGGTGGACAGTCTGGAACAAAGGCCTGCTAGCTTCTAATAACTGTGATAGGTCTGGGAAACAGAGGGGACAGAGAAATTCCTGTAAAAAGGGAACTCCAAAATAACTAACAAGCAAAAGCCCAGGACAAGACAGAGGCTCAGAAAGACAAGGAAAACCCTGTCTTATCACCAGCTAGTTTCAAAACTGAGAAACAGACATCCCAGGGAAAACATCCAGGGTTAATATTTTAAAATATTAGAATGTACAGTGTGCAGCAAAAGAGTACAAGGCAAACAAAGAAACAAGAAATGATGGCCCATCCACAGGAAGAGGAATAAAAATACAGAAAACACCAATGAAGAAGATGAGGATGTGGACATACTGAACAAAGCCTTAAAAAAGATCTTAAAAAATGCTGAAGGAAATGAAGGAAATACAGAAAGAACTAAAGGATATCAGGAAAACAATGAATGAGCAATATGAGAGTCTAAATAAAGAGGTGGAAAATTTGAAACCAAACAGAACTACTGGAATTGAAGACCACATTGACTGAAATTAAAAATGCCCAGGAGGTTTTCAAGAGAAGATTGGAGCTGGCAGAAGAAAGAATTAGTGAACTTGAAGACAAGACACTTGTAATGAGTCAGGCTGAGGAACAGAAAGAAAAAAAGAAATATTAAAAGCAAAAATAGTCTAACACAACTATGGTACACCATCAAGCACACCAATATATGATTATGGGAATTCCAGAAGGAGAAGAAAGAGAGAAAGGGGCAGAAGGAATAGTCAACAAAATAACAATAAAGAACTTCCCAAACTTAGCAAAATATGTGAATATACATATCAAGATGCTTAGAGATCACCAAACAGGATAAACATGAAGACAAATACACCCCATCATATACTGAATACACTATCAAATGCAAAGAACAAGGAGAAAGTTATGGAGCTGCAAGAGGAAAACAACATGTTACATCCAAAGGAGTCCCAGTTAGTGTCAATTTCTCATCAGAAATCAGAGAGGCAAGAAGGCAGTAAGTTGAAATGATTAAAGTGCTGGGAAAAAAAAAACAAATGACAGCCAAGAATTTCATATCTGGTGAGACTCTTTTTCAAAAATGAGGGAGGGATTAAGACATTATCAGATGAAAAAACAAAACAAAACTGAGGGACTCCATCACCACTTTATCTACTCTGTAAGCAATGCTAAAGGGAGTTCTTCAAACTGAAAGGAAAGGACACAGACGGTGGTTTAAAACAGCGTAAAGAATTAAAGATCTGTGGTAAAAGTAACCATTTGTGTAATAATAAATGTCAATATTATTATATTGTATTATTTGTTATATAAGTCCACTTCTTACTTCGTGTAGGTGCTAAAATGCAGGTGAATAAAAGTAATGAAAAATCTAGGTTTATGGACATGCAGTGTACAAAGGTATAAGAGGTAACAAGTAAAAAAAAAATGGTAGGGCACAGGGGCATAGGAAAAGTGCATGCAATAGAAGTTAAGTTAGTATCAAACCAAATATGATTATTATATACTTAGGATGTTTTATTTTCCCCATGGTAGCCACAATGGAAATGATAAAAACCACATCCAGATAGAAATGAGAAGGCACTCAGTATAGTACCACACAAGAAAACAAATAAATATAAAAGCAGGCTATAATGGAACTGAGGGACAAAAAAAGTATGACCTACAAAGGCTAAATAGCAAAATGGCAGAAGAAAGCCCTGTATTATCAGTAGCGACTTTAAGTGTATATGTTAAACTCTCCAGTCAAAAGGCAGATATTAGCAGAATGGATTAAATAGCATGACCCAACTATATACTATCTGCATATATCTGCAAGGGACTCACTATAAAGTCAAAGATACAAGTTGGTTGAAGGGTAAAAGGATGGAAAAAATGTATACCATGCAAATAGTAACCAATAGAGAGCTGGGAGGCTATACTAATATTGAATAAAATAGATGGTCAACATATACTGATAAAGGGAACTATTCAACAAGAAGATATAATAATTATAAATATATATGCATCTATTAGCAGAACTCCAAATAAATGAAGCAAATACTGACAGATTTGAAGGGAGAGATTGATACTTCTACATATCAAGTGGGAGACATTAACAAACCACTCTCATAATGGGTAGAACGTATAGTCAGAAGGTCAATAAGGAAGTTCAGGAGTTGAATGATACCCTAAACCAACTAGACCTACCAGACATATATAGAACACTGCACCCAATGAAAACAAAATACACGTTCTGCTCACATGCACATGGATAATTCTCCAGGATAAACCTTGTATTGGGTCACAGAAGAAATCTTGATAAATTTGAAAATATCGAAGTCACACAATGTATATTTTCTGACCACAATGGAGTGAAGGTAGACATTGTTATCAGAGGGAAAAATCACAAATATGTGGAAATTAAATAACACACTCTTTTTTCTTTTTTACAGCAAGTAGGCAAGAACTTAAATAAGTACACATGCAGAGAAAAGGAGCATGTGGGCACTCTCACAAGTAAAGAAAGATGGAGGGCAAGAGGCAATAGGCAATACGGGGCCATTTGCTTTGATAGATTAGCTTTACTTATTCCCTTTCCCCCTTCCTTTTAAGGGATTCTTTCTTCTACTCTCCAGTTTCCTCAGGGCGGTGCCTGGTGATAGACAGTGCATTTGGATAGGTCCATTGGTTTCACCCTTCTCTGTAGATGATTCTCCTGCAGGTGGGGGTTGTTTGGCTTTAGATGGGTTGGCTGCTGCCGGGTGTTGCCTGTAAGTGGGTAGACACCCAGGAGGGGTGTCTGTGCCACACAGGACCTGCTGACCTTGATTAACCATCCTGTTCAAGGGTTCCTTTATAGTTTCTCTCTCTCCCCTCTCTTCCTGTTTTAGCCTGCCTTAAATTCCCCCCTCAGAGAGTTCTCACCCCTTAATGTTAATGGGTACTGAGGGACAAATGGTCCATCTTCTGTAGCTGCTTTTGGCTTGTCAGGGGGTATAGACCTTGTGTGACTGGGTATAGAACTCTCTGATTATCTTATTTAAGTTGAGAGGGAAGGCATCCGGAGGGGCAGTTGGAATGGCTAAAAATCCTTGCATCAGCGTTGGTTTGTGTGTAAGGCTTCTAGTCTGGAAGAAATAAATTTGGTGAGGAGCTTAAAAATGCAAGGGCCAATTAATAGCAAGAGGAGGATAGAAGTAGTGAGTTTAGGAGACGCATCAAGCAAGTAAGACTGGGAAAGAGGGAAGGAAATAACCATCTTTTAGGTTTAAGAGTGAATTTAACTGGGAGGTTTGTTTTTGTTTAAATGGGGGAATAAGAAGGCACATGTACTAAGTTAAGAGGTGCAGGAATGAAACTTAGAAGGGACTTGATTGGGCTGCAGCTTTGGTTGCCATGTTGGCCCAGTTATTCTAAGAGATGTATTGTTTTTTGATTGCCAGGGCAATAAATTACTGCTATTTTTTGTTGGGAGGAGAAACTGCAGTTCAGGCTAGCTCCAGGCAGGTGAGGACTGGAGAGCTGGCACAACAAGCAAGCAAAGAGCAAGAGGGCCTCTGGGCCCTGTGCACAGGGGCTTACTGGCTTTTACAGGCTCAGCGAACTGTAATTAGGATAGAGGGGGCTCTCACTTATCCTGAAAACATCACTTCTGGCTTTCTGGGGGGGAGACTCCTAATGGAATGTACTCAATTCCTGATGGGCCTAACCCAGAGGTGACTCACTAGAATGTTAAAGACAACACCTTGCTTGGTACGAGAATCCTTAGCTCAGAATCTTGTTTTACAAAAGATGGAATGTATCAGAAAGCATAGAAAGCCAGACAGAGGAAAAAGGAGATTTGTATGGAGTCAGGGGAGAGAACTTCTTGTATGGAGGTGAAAAGAGGAAAAGATTCAGCAGGAAGGGCCTGGGTTCTCAGACAGGGGGAAAAGAGAGAGTGTTGGCAGTCTCAGAGAGCCAAGGAAAGACAGAGACAGACAGGGGGACTCAAGTTGGTTCCCATAGGACTCTTGCACAACCCAGGGAGAAACCTCCAATCATGCCCCAAAGGGCAGTATCATCTGCCACCCTTAGCCTTCTTGGATCTATATGGTGTAGAGAAAGAGCCTCTGCCATCTCCAAAGAGGGAGCCAGAGGCTCAAGATGAGCCAAGGTTATATCCTGTGGAAGCCACACTAGAGCCCCTAGATTCTTACAGAGAGTAATGAAAATGAGGACATAAGAGAGGATCGCAATGAGCCAAACCAAGAAGAAAAAGTGACAGCACATGGCTAAGCTTCCTGGTACTCACCAGTCCAGACAGTCAGAAGAAGAAATTAAGACTTTTAAAGATAAACAAAAGCCAAAATAGTTCATTACCAGAAGGCCTGCCCTACAAGAAATGTTAGAGGGAATCCTTCTACTGAAATAAAAGGATACTAGACAGTGACTTGAAGCCAAAAGAAGAAACAGAGAACATCAGAAAAGATAATTATGTAGGTAAATATAAAATCCTGTATTATTGTTGTACTTTTGCTTTGTAACTGCTTTTCTTCCCTATATGTTTAACAGGCAAATTTGCAAAATACTTAAAAAATATGTTAATGAGCATATAATGTATAAAGATATAATCTGAGACAATAACTATAAAGGGGGAAGGACAGAGAAATATGACTAGAATGTTTGTAGAATACTGAAACTAGTTGGTACAAGTCAAGTAGGTTATTTGTTTAGGGTGTTCATTGTAAATACTTAAGTGGCCGCTGAGAAAAAGAAACTAAAAAATATAGAGAAAAGGAAAGAAGAAAGGCGTTCACACAAAAAACAATTAAATTTAAAAAAAGGCAGTAATAGAGTAATTAAGGAACAAAATCATACAAGACATTCAGAAAACAAATAGCTAAATAGCAGAAGTAAATCCTTCTCATTTATTACCTTAAATGTCAATGGGTTATACTCCCCTAATAAAGGGCAAGATATTGGTAGGATGGATTAAATGCATGCTCCATCTATACACAGTCGGCAGGAGGCTCACCATATACATATAGGCACAAAGAGGTTGAAAGTAAAAGAGTGGAAAAAAATATTCCATACAGACAGTAATCAAAAGAGAGCCAGAGTGGTTATATTGTTGTCAGGCAAAATAGAGTTTAAGTAAAAAAAAGAGACAAAGAGGAATATTATTTATTGATAAAAGGTTCACTCTAGTAAGAAGTTATGACAATTATAGAACACATATGCATCTCACAACAGAGCCCCAAAATATAATAAGCAAAAATTGACAGAATTGAGGGGAGAAATAGATAGTTCTACAATAATAGTTGGAGACTTCGATACACCACTTTCATAATGGATAGAACCTCTAAACAGAAGACCAATAAGGAAATACAGGTCTTGAATAAAACTATTAATCAATTTCGCCTAACAGACTTATACATATATATTAACATTCCACTCAACAACAGCAGAATACACATTCTTCTCAAGTGTGAATGCATCATTTTCCAGGATAGACCATATGTTAGGCCTTAAATAAAATTTTAATAAATTTAGGAATATTGAAATGCAGAGTATCTTCTCAGATCACAAGGAAATGAAGCTAGAAATAAATAGAAGGAGAATTGAAAAATTTACAGATATGTGGAAATTAAACAACACACTATTAAACAACCAATGGGTCAAAGAAGTTATTACAAGAGAAATTAGGAAATAACTTCATATGAATTAAAATGAAAACAGAACATACCAAGACTTACAGAATGTGGTGAAGGCAGTGCTCAGAAGGAAATATATAGCTCTAAATGCCTTCATTAAAAAATAAGAAAGCTCAAAATCAATAACCTAATTCACAGTTAAAGAAACTAGAACAAAAAGAATGAACTAAACCCAAAGTTAGCAGAAGGAAGGAAATAGTAAAGAACAGAGTAGAGAAAAATGAAAGAGAAAAACAATGGAAAGAATCAACAAAACCAAAAGTTTTTTTATTCGAAAAATCAGTAAAATCAACAAACTTGCAGTCAGATTGACAAAGAAAAAGAGAGGATGCAAACTAAAATCAGGAATGATAGTGAGAACATTATTACTGATTTTTTTTAGGTTGATATTTCTTGTTTTTTTTTTTACTTATGAAACATATCCCCGTACAAACACATTGTTACATATGATCATTTCATTCTTATTATATAATCAATAACTCACAAAATCATCACATAGTTGTATATTCATCATCATGATAATTTCTTAGAACATTTGCATCAGTTCAGAAAAAGAAATAAAAAGAAAACAGAAAAAAATTCATACATACCATACCCCTTTCCCCTCCCTTACATTGATCACTAGCATTTCAATCTACTAGATTTATTTTAACATTTGTTCCCCCTATTATTTATTTATTTTTAATCCATATGTTTTACTCATCTGTCGATAAGGTAGATAAAAGGAACATCAGACAAGGTTTTCACAATCACATTACTCCTGATTTTATAATGAGAAATAAAAGATGATTATAAGAGGGTACTATGAATAATTATATTGCAACAAATTAGAGAACCTGGATGAAAGGAACAATTCCTTGAAACAAATTACCTAATCTAATGCAAGAAAAAATAGAAAATTTCAGCAGGCTTATACCAAGGAAAGAGATTGAATCAGCAATTAAAAACCTTTCAACAAAGAAAAGTCCAGGACCAGATGGTTTCACTGCTGAATTCTATGAAACATTTAAAGATTTAGCATCAATTCTTCTCAAACTCTTTCAAAAAATGGAAGAGGAGGTATTACTTCCTAACTCATTCTACGAGGCCAGTATTACCCTGAATCCAAAACTAGATAAAGATAGAACAGAAAAGAAAATTACAGATCAATATCCAAATAAATAAAGATGCAAAATACTCAACAAAACACTGGTAAACTGAATCCAGTAGCATATTAAAAGGATTATACATCATGACCAAATGGGATTTATTCCAGGAATATAATATTCCAGGAATGGCTCAACATAAGAAAATCCATCAATGTAATCCGTATTAATATAAGAAGGGGAAAAAAAACCATGATCATCTCAGCTGATGCAGAAAAGGCATTTGACAAGATCCAATATCCTTTCCTGATGAAAATACTCAGAAAACTAGGAATAGAAGGGAACTTTTAAAACATGATGAAGGCATTTATGAAAAACCTACACCAAAACTCATACTGAATGATGAAAGACCGAAAGCTTTCCTTCCCGTAAGATCAAGAACAAGACAAGGATGCCCACTGTCACCACTGTTATTTAACATTATAGTGGAAGTTCTAGCCAGAACAATCAGACAAGAGAAAGAAGTAAAAGACATCCAGTTTGGAAAGGAGGAAGACAAAGTGTCCCTATTTGTGGATGACATGATCCTGTGTATAGAAAATCCCAAAGAATCCACATGAAAGCTACTAAGATCTAATAAATTCAGCAAAATTACAGGATAAAAGATTAAACATGAAGAAGTCAACTGGGTTTCTGTACCCCAGTAATGAACAACCTAAAAAGGAAATCAAGAAAGCAATTCCATTTACAACAGCATCTAAAAGAATAAAATACTTAGGAATAAATTTAATGACAAATTGAAAGACTTATACACTGAAACATACAAAACTGAAATAAATTAAAGAAGACCTAAATAAATGTAAAGATATCCCGTGTTCATGGATTGGAAGACAATATTGTTAAAGATGTCAATTCAGCCTAAAGTATTCCATGAATTCAGTGCAACCCCTATCAAAATCCAGCAGACTTTTTTGCATTTTCCATTTTTGGAGAAATTTTAAAATTCATATGGAATTGCAAGGAGCCCCAAATAGCCAAAACAACCTTGAAAAGGAAGAACAAAGTTAGAAGACTCACATTTCCTAATTTCAAGACTTACTATAAAGCTATAGTAATTAAAAGTGTGGTCCCAGCATAAGGCTAGACATATAGACCAATGGAAGAGAATTGAGAGTCCAAAGATAAATCCATGCATATATGACCAGTTGATTTTCAACAAGGGCGTCAAGTCCATTTAATAGGTGAATAACGGAGTTTTCAACAAATGATACTGAGACAACTGGAAATCCACATGCAAAAGAATGAATATGGACTCCTAGCTCTCATCACATATAAAAGTGAATTCAAAATCGATCGACTACCTAAATATAAGAGCTAATACTATAAAACTTACCAGAAAACTTACCAGAAAACATATGGAACTATCTTCAGGACCTTGTAGTAGGCAATGGATTCTTAGATTTTACAAGCAACAAAAGAAAAAAAAATAGATAAAATGGCCTTCCCAAGTAAAAACTTCTGTGCATCAAAGGTCATTATCAAGAAAATAAAAAGGCATCCTACAGAATGGGAGAAAATATTAGGAAACCATATATCTGATAAGGACTTAATATCCAGAATATATAAAGAACTCCCACAACTCATAACAAAAAGACAACCCAACTAAAACTTGGGCCAAGGATTTGAAGAGACATTTCTCCAAAGAAGATATTCAAATGGCCAGTAGGTATATGAAATTATATATGTGCTCAACATTAGAGAAATGCAAATTAAAACCACAAGATATTACTGCACATCCATTAGAATGGCTATTATTTTCAAAACCTGAAAATAATAAGTGTTGATGAGGATGTGGAGAAGTACCTTATACATTGTTAGTCAGAATGGATAATGCTGCAGCTGCTGTGGAAGACAGTTTGGCAGTTCCACAGAAAGTTAAATATAGAATTACCATATGATCTGGAAATTTCATTTCTAGGTAGATACCCAAAAGAAATGAAAGCAGGGTCCCAGACAGATATATGCACATCAGTGTTCATTCCAGTATTATTCACAATAGCCAAAAGGTGGAAGTAACCAAAGTGTCCATCAACAGAAGAATGGATAGACAAAATGAGGTATATCTGTACAATGGAATATTATTTAGCCATAAAAAGAAATGAAGTGTGAAAGTGAAGTGTTGGTAAATGCTGCAACATGGCCAAACTTTGAAGACATCAAATTGAGTTAAATAAGTCATACAGTAAAGGAAAAATATTGTGTGGTTTCTTTTATATGAAATACTTACAATAGGCAGATTCGTAGAGATAGAACACAAAATATGGTTACTAGAGCTGGGGAAGGGAGAGGGAATGGGGAACTGTTGCTAAATGAGTAAGAGTTTTGGTTTGGGATAGTAAAAATTGCCTGTAAATAGGCAGAAGTGAAGTAACACAATATTGTCAATATGTTTAATCTCAAAAAAAGAATTGTCCATCTAAAAATGGTTAAGATATTTTTTAAGTTATGTATATGTCACTACAATTTAAAAACAAATAAATTATTTAAAAATTTTTAATGCCTGGGCATAGTTGACCTTACCTCTTCTCCTGGTTTTGCCTATCACCCATTAACTGAAGACTCACAAATCTGCTCTAGTCTTGAGTTTGTCTCCTCACTAGACTGTGAGCTCCTGAGGTCAGGGCAAATATAATATATATTCATCTTTATAGCTCCCTGCCCAGCACAGCAACTACTATTCAGACAAGTCACTCAGGAAATATTTGTGACTAAACTGTACTTCTTTTGAGTTCCCATGACACTTTAAGCAATTATCCCAGGGCACTTGGAGCAATTACTACATTTTATCATAATTGTTAGTCAAAACCCCTGGCATTCCACAGAAAAGGTGAACACCAGGGGGACAGAGTCTGAGTTTTATTCATCCTTAAGGCCCAATGCTTGGAACACAATAAGCGCTTAATGAGTATTTGCTGGATGAATGATCAGTTCACTAACATTTAAAGTCAAACACTGGCCAAAGCATCCTCAAGAAAGTTTAGTCTTCTTTCTCAAGAAGGCATTATCCAATCTACTTAAAAACCAAATAAAAACACAGCTGAAAATGGTGTAAACATGCCCAAATAAGTAACATGAGCATCATGTTACATAGAAAGTTTCAATTAGACTATTTCTTAAAAATGTAACATTGCAAAATAAGCATCAATTTCCTTTAGCCAGGAACAGTAATACACAATTAGATGGCACTAGTCTCACCCCTAAAACATTATTGTTTATAAAAAATAAGACAGGCAACTGAAAAGTTGCAAAATTCAGCAACTGGAATCAGAAGTGCTCCAAGAATCGAAACTGAGAGTCAAGCACTCAGAAAAGGAGGGGCTGGGCATAGAATGGGAGGAGAAGAGGCTAGAGGTGATATAAGACCAAGCAGAAGAACATCTGGCAATTAGGAGAGAAAGGAAGTGGTTTGACATTGAAAAGTGCCTGACATGTAAGATGAGAACCTGGCAAGGGAGGAACAGGTGACTAATCAATTATAACAGATTCTGTCTGCCATTGTCTGGGCCGTTGGAAATAAGTTGATGAGGTTTGAATTTAATAAACATTAAAATTCTAAGAACACTTAAGAACTGCCGAGGGAGGCTGTGGAGCAATCATCATTTCAATAGGTTTCTAAGGCTAGATCAGACACCCATCTATTATGGATGGTCTGAGACTAACACATCCATCCTGCTACCACAGAGAAATTTTAATGACCCTGCAGGCCTCCCTTCCAAAATTCCAAAAGGCAGAGGGAAGTTAAATGGTACTAACTTTCATTCTGCTGCTTCATCACAGATTCCCTGCTATAAATTCAGGTACAGTTGATGTGCATTTTTTCTAGACAGAAGAAGAGACTTAGGGCAGGCCATGGTGGCTCAGCAGGCAGAGTTTTCGCCTGCCATGCTGGAGACCTGGGTTTACCTCCCGGTGCTGCCCATGTGAAAAGAAAAAAAAAAAGAAGAGACCTAAATGTTGGTATTTAATGAACATTACTGTCCAATCTTTATACACCTTTATGTACAGATATTGCCCAACATTTACATATCCCTATACACAGTAAAATTCCACTAGCTGAAGATAAGTTTATTTGGAATTTGCAATAATTTGAACAGAAGCTATGTTAAGGTTGAACTCTGCTTCCATCGTAGATTAAATTAATATTTTAATAAAAATTTGAAAGTACTTAGGACAGCAAGTTCCCTTGAAGACTTTAAAACACTGGCTTGAGCTAGGGAACCAAATGATAAATTATCCTCTGGGATAGCATTTTATTGGGAGTGTGCTGGTTTGAAAGGATGTCCAATAGAAAAGTCATGTTTTACTCTAAATCCCATTTCATAAAGGCAGAATAATTCCTATTCAATACCGTATGTTTGAAACTGTAATCAGATCATCTCCCTGGAGATGTGATTTAATCAAGAGTGGTTGTTAAGATGGATTAGGTGATGACATGTCTCCACCCATTTGGGTGCGTCTTGATAAGTTTCTGGAGTCCTATAAAACAAAGGAAACATTTTGGAGAATGAAAGAGATTCAAGAGAGCAGAGAATGCTGCAGCAGAGAGTCCATCAGCCAGCGCTTTGGAGATGAAGAAGGAAAATGCCTCCTGGGGAGCTTCATGAAACAGGAAGCCAGGAGAAGAAGCTAACAGATGATGCCATGTTCACTATGTGCCCTTCCAGATAGAGAGAAGCCCTGACCATGTTCACCATGTGCCTGTCCAGATGAGAAAGGAATTCTGACTGTGTTCGCCATGTGCCTTCTCACTGGAGAGAGAAACCCTGAACTTCATCAGTCTTCTTGAACCAAGGTATCTTTCCTTGGATACCTTTGATTGGACATTTCTATTGACTTGTTTTAATTGGGACATTTTCTCAGCCTTGGAACTGTAAACTAGCAACTTATTAAATTCCCCTTTTTAAAAGCCGTTCTGTTTCTGGTATATTGCATTCCAGCAGCTAGCAAACTAGAATAGGGAGATTGTCTGTTCCTATTTTATTTCCCCACTAGACTATATTGGTTTGTGAGGGCAGGAGCCTTGGTTTGTTTAACTGGTGTTCCCAGCATTCAACCCAGGACCTAAGACCTTGAGTACACAGTAGTTTTCTGATAAAATCAACCAATCAATCAAGGAAAAACTCACTGGGATTTGGAAATCCTATCTTAGTACATAAGACCTAACTTACATTAGGGGGAATTTTACTTAAGTTTGTATCTAGACTCCACCAATTACTGAGAAATGTGTGACCTAGGACAAGTCTCTCAACCCCTCAAAGCCTTGGTTTTGTCATCTGTAAAATGAAGATAGTAATAGTACCTGTCATTATTTTTAGGATTCAGTGAGTTAATACATTGTTCTACCAGATGCCAAGTTTTACTATAAAATGAGGTCTCTCAATCTCAGCACCACTGATATTTTGAGATGGATAATCCTTTGTTTTGAAGACTATCCTGTGTATGGTAGGATGTTTAGCAGCAAATCTAGCAATCTCTACCCACTAGTTGCCAATGGCACCTTCCCCCCACCCAGTTGTGACTAAAATTGTCTCCAGATATTGCCAAGTGTCACTGAGGGGTAAGATTGTCCACAACTGAGAACAACTGCTATAAAGTTATAGTAATTAATATGGTATTGGAGCAGGGATAAACAAATAAATCCATGGAATAGGGGAGAGAGAACAAAAATAGACTCCTGAGTATGTGGAAATGTGATATATGATAGAAATGGAATTACAAGTTACTGGGGAAGGAGTGATGCTAGAGCAATTGATTGAAAAAATATTACCTTATATCACACCATTCTTAGAAATTTTTAGGAGAAAATATGGGAGAATATATTTATCATTTCAGTGTAAAGAAGGATTTCTTAAACAGGACATGATAGGCACAAAACATGAAGGAATAGGTTTATATTTTTTTACATTAAAAATTGCATACACCAATAACATCATAGACAAAGTGAAAAGCTGAGGGGCAAGCTGGGAGAAAATATTTGTGACCTATATATTCAACAAAGGATAAATACTTAGAATATAATGAAAAAGCTCTAATCAACAACAAAAAGCCAACCCAACAGAAATATGGGTAATAACAAGAGCAATGGCTAAATAATAAAAGAGAAAACCCAAATGGTCGATAGAATTTGAAAAGATGATCAACCTCCTTTGTGACTAGAAAAATGTAAATTAAAATATATTGAGATACTGTTTCACAACAATCAGATGGACCAACTGAAAAGTCCAACAATGCCAAGTAATGTGGAGATGTAGACGATTTAGAGTATCTCAAGCATCATTGGACAGAGTGAGTTGTTACAACCACTTAGAAATTTAGTGCAGTTAATTCCTGTATAAGAATGGGCTGGATCAAGAAACAAAAACCATTCTATGTTTTCCAGGTATTCAAGATTTAGTTTGGAATTAGGGGCTTATACAATGATTAGACGAGCTGGAAGTAAAGGTTGGAAAAGTCTCCACCAAAGATCAGGAAAGTGCTACCAAGGAGCTCATCTCAAAACACCAATAAGTGAATGATTGTTAAGAACTTGTGGGGAAGGTTCTACAAGTCTCAAGAACCTGAGAAACTTCCACTAACTGTCTTAGTCTGCAACAATGAAACAGAAGCAGGTGTTTTTCAAGAACTCCCTGAGAAGCTACTATGGCTCTCCTGTCTGATCACTTACCTGGTTGTAACTGTCTCCAGAGAATAATGGCCTTTCGTCTTTTACACTCTGAATCCCACATAAGTGCATCTTATTGGTAAAATATAATCTAGAACCAGACAGGGAAGGGGACTCTGGGAAATGTAGGCCCTGGTTTCTCCTTAGTAAAGCAAAGAGTTAGATGTGCATAGCAGTGATGCTGAACTGATAATACACAATCCAGTACTGAACATGTGTTGTCAACTCAGCATGCATCCACACACCTACCTACAACTGACTTCCAGTCAAAGATAACAACATCATACACTTTCCTAGCATGATGCAACTATCTGTCATAAACCAAAGATGTGCTCATTCTTTTCCCAAAAGGCAACACACAAAGTTCCACTTTAGTCACCTCTGGGTGATGTCCATTACTTTCCTAACTTAGGTATGATCCCACTTTCACATCCTCTAACTTAAATCCTGAATTATAGGTTGATCAGTATCAACGTACTTTATATTAGAGGGGAATGACAAAGAGGGAAGTAAGAAGTAGTTAAAACATACTTATATGTATGGTTGTGATTCTTTAACTGAAAGGTCTAATGTCAGTGGTGATCATCCCTGTATTCAGTTGTAAATCTTTCCATTAACTTTTACCACTTACTACAGAGTACTAAGAGATACCTTGAGAATTCCCTGGGTTCCACACATATTCCTTTCTGTTCTTATTGTATATTAATAACACTATTACCCCTTGATAATCAGGATCATACACAGTAACCATATATTAATCCCTTTTAACAATTTTCTTGCTGTTGGTTCAGTGACAGTAAGCAGTCTCACCTTCCAGTACAGTGTACCTTAGTGAAAATATTTGTTCTTTAGAAACTAAGATCTCTAAACCCACAGAACCCAAGGTTGTAGGTATAGGAAGAAAACAATTTGGTAAGGAAACATTAAGACTGATACAGAGAGAGAGGACCTCCCCCCCATTTTTACCCTTTTATTCCCAGATTCATGTATTCTGGCTGAGGTGAAATTAGCACCATATATTGGCCAATGTTTTAACACATGTACTGAATCTTCAGGACAACTTCCCAACCATATGAGGTGTAGCCACTTAGTTATCACTATCACTTAGTCTTCAGTAGGCCATTCTGCTATTTTCTCAATTCAGCTGTTTCAGAGTGTTGGGATATAAATATATTGATGTTCTTCATTTGCTACAAAGTGAGTTGCTTGGCCAGAAGTGACTCTGTGAAATAACATAATGGTGAATTAGGAATTCCCTAAGTCTAAGGTTGATGGTTTATCAGAAACACTGCAGATCCGGAAGGTAATTCCCTTCTTAGAATAAGGGTCAAGTCCAACAAAGACTGATTTCTGCACTTCCATAATGAAAGGGATTCAATAAAACCAACCTTCCATGAGGGGGGATGGGATGTTGCCAACCCTGCCAACTTTATAGAGGTTCAGATAGTATCTAGTTTATAATGGGCATCTCAGATTATCAGATTTCAAGTTTTTAAAATGTACTGAAACTTTTCTTTGGCCTAACATATTCCATATGCACTTGATAAGAATAGGCATTCTGCTGTTGTTGGGGGGAGTGTTCTAGACAGACAAACATTTGGTTTGTAGTGTAGTTAAACTCCTCTATTTCTTTATTAATTTTCTGTCTATATGTTCTACACATTATTGAAAGTGTATTTTAGAATTATTTTTCCCTTCAATTCTGTCAATTTTTGCTTCATATTTTGGGGCTCTATTTTGGTGCATGTATGTTTATAATTGTTATATATTCTCAGTGAATTGACTCTTTTATGAATATATAATGTCCTTTTTGTCTTTTATAACAGTTTTTTTTTTTCATGGGCGGGCACCAGATCTCTGGCATGGCAGGAAAGAACTCTGCCTGCTGAGCCATCATGGCCCGCCCAACATTTTTTTGACTTAAAGTTTATTTTGTCTGATATTGGTATAGCCTTGGCAGCTCTCCTTTGGTTACTATTTGCATGAAATATTTTTTTCTATCTTTTCATTTTCAACCTATTTGTGTCTTTTGTTTTAACATGAGTCTCTTATAGACAGCATATAGTTGGATCATGCTTTTTCACTCATTCTTCCAATATCTGCTTTTAATTGGAGAGTTTAATACATTTACAGTTAAAGTAATTCTGACAAGACAGGAATTACTTGAGTCATTTTGCTACTTATTTTCTATAAGCCTTTTCACTCCCTCATTTCATCCATTACTGCCTTCTTTTGTGTTTGATTTTTTTTGTAGCATGCAATTTTTATTCCCTTCTCTTTTCTGTGTGTGTTTTAAAAGATATTTCTTAGTGGTTACCATGGGTATTGCAATTAATATCCTCAATTTACAATAATCTAGTTTGAATTGATGCCAGCTTAGTTTCAATATCATAAAAGTCTGCTCTTATATGGTTCTGTCCTGCCCCTCACCCCTGTTTTATGTTGTTATTGTTATAAATTATATCATACATTGTGTGATTTATAATTTGTTTTATGTGTTTGTCTTTTAAATAATATAGGAAATAAGAAGAGGAGTTACAAATAAAAAATACAATAACACTGTTTTTATTTAGGGCCTTATTTATCTGTTACTGTTATTTTTATATGCCTATTATTTACCTTCACTAGAGTTCTTTATTCATATGGCTTTGAGTTACTATCTAGTTTTCTTTCATTTCTAGCAACAAACTC
Organism: Tamandua tetradactyla; assembly: GCF_023851605.1. Lineage (NCBI taxonomy): Eukaryota > Metazoa > Chordata > Mammalia > Pilosa > Myrmecophagidae > Tamandua > Tamandua tetradactyla. Next base: position 178,053,528 of record NC_135328.1, read on the forward strand.
TCTCACCTTTTGTATACCTGGAAATATCTTAATTTCTCCTTAATTTTTTGAAGGACAATTTTTCATAACATAGCATTCTTGGTTGACAGTTCTTTTCCTTTGAGCACTTTAATAATGTCATTCCACTCCCTTCTGGTATCTATGGTTTCTGATGAGAAATCAGTTGTTAATCTCATTGAGGATCATTTATACATGATGAGTCACTTCTCTTTTGTTGCTTTCAGGATTCTCTTTTTGTCTTTGGCTTTCAACAATTTGATTGTAATGTGTCTCAGTGTGGATCTCTTTGCATTTATCCTCTTTGAAAGTTTGTTGAGATTCTTGAATGTGTACATTTGTGTTTTTTATCAAATTTGGAGATTTTTCAGATATTATTTCTTCAAATATTCTTTCTGCTCTTTTCTCTCCTCTCCTTCTGGGATTGCTTTTATTGCGTATGTCGGTGCATTTGATGGTGGCCTACAGGTCTCCTACACTCTGTTAATTTTCCTCATTTTTTCTTTCTGTTACTCAGTGTAGATAATCTCAAATGACCTATCTTCAAATTCGCTGATTCTTTCTTCTGCGTGTTCATATCTGCTGTTGAGCACTTGTAGTGAATTTTGCATTTCAATTATTGTATTTTTTATTCCAAAATTTCTAGTTGGGTTCCTTTTCATAATTTCTATCTCTTTATTGATATTCTCTATTTGTTTCATACATCATTCTTCTATGATTTCCTATAGCTCTTTGTCTTGGTTTCCTTTAGCTTTTGGGGTATATTTAAAATAGTTAACTTAAACTGCTTGTGCTGGTTTGAATCTGTGATGGACCCCAGAAAAGTCATGTCCTTTAATCCTCATTCAATATTGCTGGCTGGGAGTTTTTTGATTGTTCCCATAGAGATGTGACCCACCCAATTGTAGGTGGTAACTTTTGATTAGATGGCTTCCATGGAGTTGTGAATCCACCCATTCCAGGTGAGTCTTGATTAGTTCCTTTAAAAGAGGAAGAATTTTGGAGACAGTCCTTTTTCATAACCATAAGAACCACAAGAGCCCACGCAGCCCTAGAGACCTTTGGAGACAAAGAAGGAAAATGTCCCTGGGGGCGCTTCATGAAACAAGAAGACTGGAGAGAAGGCTAGCAGACATCATCATGTTCACCATGTGCCTTTCCAGTTGAGAGAGGAACCCTGAACTTTATCAGCCTTTCTTGAGTGAAGGTAACCTCTTGTTGGTGCCTTAATTTGGACATTTTTATAGACTTGTTTCAATTTGGACATTTTCATGGGCTTAGAACTGTAAACTAGCAACTTTCAAAACGCCATTCTGTTTCTGGTATATTACATTCCAGCAGCTAGCAAACTAGAACACTATTTGTCTAATTATTCTAAGTCTGGGGCCTCCTCAGGGACAGTTCCTGCTAATTTTTTCAGTTGCTTCTGAATTTCCATATTTTCTTGCTTCTTTGCATGCATCATAATGTTTTGTTGAAAACTAGCCATTTTGAATGTTATAATATGGTAATTCCGGAAATAAGATTCAAGGTTTTTTTTTATTGCCTGCTGTGGGCTTTAGCTGTTTTTTTTTTTTTTTTTTTTTGTATAGTTACTTTTCTAAGCTATTTTTGTAACATCTGTATTCTTTGTCATGTGTGGTCTCGAAGTCTTTGTTCCTTTAGCTTGTGTTTATCTAGTGTTTTAACAGAGATTCCTTGAACACCAGGAGCTGAGAGACAGTAAGGGGGAGAGGGAGAGAGAGAAAGAAAAAAAAAAGAGGAAAGAAAAAAGCCATTTCTGTGCTGGGCAGAGGCATGTCAGTGCTTTAATAGGCCATTTATAACTCTGACTTAGCCTTCATTTTCTTCTTGTATTGGCTTAGGGATAAGCCAAAAACGAAAGCTTAGGGTCTTGTCAGGTCATTTCTGAGCATGTATCCTGTGCTGGGCATGTGTATGGCTTTCTAAATTCCCCATTATACAGTGAGTGCTTTTGAATGTCCTAACTCCCCAAAGAAACTCCTTTTCCAGCTTTTCCTCCCAGGGTTTTAGCACTCTGTTTTCCTGAACTGTAATTTTTTGCTCCAGGTAGCTGTAGGTTGTTCATTTGCCTTACAATGTTTTTAAGTAATGCTCACCACTCTCCTGTACTGAATGAGTTTCAAGTTAAAAAAGACTAGTGCCTTGCCTCAATCCTTTGGGTAGCCCCCAGTTAGGTTAGTTCAGCAAATTCAATTTTCAAACAAGAGCTATTCTTAGGGCAAAGTCAAAGAAAAATTAACAAAACATTCCTACCATTTTTAAGTTCCTCTTTTCTTGATTCAGTGCTTGCTTGGTTGCTGTAAACATTTGGCTGTTTTCTATAGTTCTGGGACAGTTTTGCTTGATTTTTTTTTTTTACATTTCATGCAGTGATAGGCGCTTGGAGCTACCTATTCTGCTGTTTTCACTGATATACTCTTCCTTCCATTTTAATTTCATGCTATATTAATTTTTCTACCAGAGCCCAGTGTAAGCTACAAGGAGCTGTTTTTCATAAGAAAAATCCTTGTCTATAAGAGAAAGCATAGCTTTGTTCCAAAATATTGAGTTTTTTTTTTTTGATGACAAATGCATTTCGTTATTTATTTAGATTACGCTTTCACACTAAGTTTTTACAAGCTGGTGAACACTGACAAATTATTTCTACCACAGAACTATAGCCACACATTCCCAGACAGTATAAATAAATATGGTTGAACTAACATTAATACACATCATCATTTATCAGTTATATAATAAAACAAATGATCAAGTATCCAAATATTAAGTTGCACAGCTCAAAAGGCATATAAAATATTAGATGTCTGCTGAATCAGCAGAAACCTACTTCTTTTTTTTGCAAGCGAGGTTGGGGAAAAAAGAAAAAAAATCACTTTGAGCAAAAATAGTTGGTAAACAACTTTCAATAGATACGGGGAAAATTTACAAGAATTTCAGAAATTTTGATCAGGAATTTTGTAGCTACCCTAACAAAGCATCTCTACCTTAAAAAAAAAAATTACTAAATTAAAGAGCATATTCTACATGTTCTGCACAAGACAAAAGCAACACTTTACTAAAAATATTTAATAGCCCCCTCCAATTTATTTGTCAGGCCCTCCTGGTTAACTTGCACCCTAAAGTGCAAACATTAAATTAATTGTAAGGCTGTTTTGTCTGGAGACATTAAAGACATGTGCTTCTGTACAATGTCAATTTTCAAAATGGAGGTTTTCTCTAACATCACAAAATGAGTTATAGACATTAAATAATAACCTTAAGATTTGGTAAAAATCTGACAAAATTCAATGGCTGCGCAAACCTGATATATGAATGTGGGAGATTTAAACATAAAGTGACCAGACAAATAACTAAACAGACCTACTTTCAATGTTTGAAATGACTGAAGGAATAAACCACATAAGGTCTAGAGTGTTCATAGTTCCTGGGATTTTAAATTCTGAATGATACTAAAAATATATAAGTCTTGAGCTGGGTATTTTGGCACCTAATCTGTTTAAATTTCTTATATATTGATAAGATTCTGGCATGAGAAGAGATTTAAAAGAGGACTTATAACTCAATACTGCATGATTTTAGGAAAGGTCAACTGTTAGAAATGATAAGCCTATTTTAAATGCTGACCAGCAAGAAATCTTTTACTAAGTGTCCAAACAAGCTGATCGTAACCTAAACATAGAGGCTGCAATTCTTTCAAACTTGTAGCATGGTAAAACTGCTTTTCAGTACTCCTATGGAAGCTTCACTTGACTTATTCACCAACATGTCGGCTAATATGTACGACACATTAGGCCCTTTCTCTCTCAAGTTCCACTTCCAAGGCAATGGCATCAGGTACCCCAGTTTTATTGAATGCAACAGTTGTTTCTGTGACCATTGGAGTCTTTGAAGCACAGCCACATCTTAGGACCATACTTCTCCAAATACAAAAGCTGCTTGCTGTTAAAAGCTCCACACCACTTTTGTCTTATGAACTGTACTGCATCTTCATATCTCATTCCACCTTCAATCAATGCTAGGGCAACAAGCACTGGAGCTCTCCCAAGACCCACAACACAATGAACAGCAATGCAGCCACCAGTTCTTCACAAAACTTAATTTTTACAAGACTTAACCAATCATCAACAATCTGGTTGGATGGTGGTGCACCATCATTAAAAGGCCAATCAAGAACATGGATGCCTTCTTTCTCCACAACAGCAGTGTCATAAGTTGCTTCACATACTCTCACTATTGTGCTAATGCCATACTTCTTAAGTTCCTCTACAAATTTGCTTAAGGTTGCATTGGTCGGATTGTGTGTAATAAGAAATATCATGTTCTTGTGTGTGACTTCCACAGGAGCTGGGCGGTTTATTCGAGCCTTGTTAATTTAGTTAAAAACACTCAATAGGACTATGAAAAAATTTAAAAAATTGAATACAGAAATGATGTAAAGAAACTGAAGTCTACTTCAATATACTCCACTTGAAATTCTCAGTGCTTTGAGTATAAAGTTGGGAGTTACGGGAAATGAAATGAACCTCCTAACAAGAAGCAGCGAGTCTTCAATCCACTAATACTGAGGCAGTTTAAAGTAGTGCACTCAGGTTTACGCCATCCAGATCAGAACTCTTGTAAAATGCTCTACAGATTTCAACACTTCTGTGTCCAGGTTAACCACTCTTATGGAGGTTTCTTGGTGGAGTAGTAATGAGTTTCTACAGTTCATTTGTCTGCATAGAGGTCATGCTGTGCCTGGCAGTAATCTCCACTGCCCTTCAGAAACTCCATAACTGTGTGACCAAGAATACCATAGAAAGGAATGCTGAGTCTCAAGCTCATTCCAGGATCTCTGTCCCACGTTGCCAGGAAGGTCCACACCCCTGGGAGTCATGTCCCACGCAGAGAGGAGGAGGGTGGTAAGACTGCTCGTCATGTTGGCTGGAGGGAGAGGCCACATCTGAGCAACAAAAGAACAGCCGTTATTTCTTGAATTAGGGATCCAATATGGAGTTCTGGTGTTGCTGAGAAAATCTATTCCAAGTATGCATTTTAGAACTTGAAAAATAACCACAGGGTGTGTTCAGGAACCCACAGAGTCAACTGATTAAGCTTACTGTTAGGTGTACCCTGGTCCAGAATCCACTGATCACCTGACCACCAAAAGCTATGACTAGTAGATAACCAGCATAGCACTTTGGATCCTCAAGCATTAACATTAGTTCATAGACAATGTCCAATAATCCCTGAAAAGTTGATACTTCCCTTTGTCCAATGCTACAGTCACCCTGGTAAATAACTGCAGGTCCCTTTGGGGAACACTAGGGAGAAAGCTTCATAGTATACATTTTTGGCAGTTTAATAGGACTTTCACCCCAATCACTCCAATACTCTTATTAGGATTATCAGTGACCTCCATGGTGCTAAATTCAAGGGACATTTCAATCTTTAGCAGCATTTAACAATTTTTGTTCTTGTCATCCATGTTGCTATTCTTTTCTGTAATACTTTGTACATCTCTGGCTGCCGATTCTCTGCCATTCTCATGGCTGGCTCTTCCTCTGCTATTCATCCTCTAATTTTAGGGTACTTCAGAGCTATTTTCTCAGCTCATGTCTTTTCTTGCTACACTAACTTCTGTCCTTGGGTCATTTCATTCAGTCTCATGACTCCAGTTATGATATATATGCCAGTTATGCTCAAATTTATCTGCATGTGAGAAATTTTTCAATTTTAGATATTTGGAATTCACCTAATTTCACCCCACTCCAAATGTGCTTCTCCTTTATTGTTCTGCACAGTAGAAAATGATACCAGCAGCCAGTATTCAAGACAAACAGCCAGGGATTGTTCATGAATTCTCAAATTTTCTTACTCCCATATCAAATCCTACACAAAATCCTATTGATTCTGTCTCTAAATACATATTCAATCCATCAGTTTCTCTCTGTCTACATGGTGACAGGGTAGCATTTATGACTATCATCTATCTCCTGGATTATGACGACAACTTCCTAGTTTGACTCTTGTTCATTCTTGCCCCTTTCTAACGATTTTCCAAACAGAAGACAGAGTCAGCTTTTGAAAATATAACTGGGATCATAATCTCTCTTTTCAAAAACTATTCAGTGACTCCCCATTGTTCTCAGGAAAAGAATCAAAGTTCTTACTATAGTCTTTAAAGCCCTGTTGTGTTGGGCCCTGTATACTTCCTGGCATCATCTCATGTTGCTTACCCCTCCTCCTCAATTCTCTAACCGTACTACCATACTAGCCTTCTCCCATTTTCTTCTCTGTGCCATGTCTGCTATAACTTCAGGTTTTTACTTGGGTTGTTCTCTCTTCCTGGAACATTCATCATCCCTTGTTACCTTGCTAATTCCTATTTGTCCTTTAAATGTCAGCTGAAATGTCACTTCTCAGAGAAAACTTCCTTGATGCCTTAGGCTAGGTTAGGAACCCTTTTTAAGCACTCAGTATTTTCCTTTACAATAACTACATTTCTAATTACTTGTTCCATGTCTTATTTCCCACTAGATTGTAAGCACCTTGATGGCAGGGTCAGTCTAATAGCTAACATGATGCCTGGCACAGTAGCAGGTGCTCAATAAATATTTACTTATAGATTATTTATAGATGAATAAATGAAAGTAAGGGTCAAATTGGATTTCTTTCAAATGCTGAACAATGGTGGCCCAACATTATTTGTGTAATGTAATATAACAATATTATTATACATTGTGTAGTGTAATGTATTAATAAAAATTCCAAGTGATTTGTAAATACCTTCTTTTTTCATATAACATTCTTATATACTAAAAGATTCTATTTTTCCAGCCCCTTTGATCTGTGTAGATGTACTTATGCTAGCATCACTGTTTTAAAAACAAACTTGTTAATTTGGAATAATTTTATATTTAAAGAAAAGTTACAAAGAGAGTACAGGGAATCCCCAAACACCCCTCACCCAGTTTCCCCCATTTTTTGCATTTTACATTATTACTATGGTATATTTGTCAAAACTGACATCGGTAATTGGTTAGCTAAATATCAGACTTTGTTTGGGTTTCACCAGTTTTTCCATTAATGTCCTAATTCTGTTTCAGAATCCAATCCAGGGTACTGCATTGCATTTAGTCATCATGTTGCCTCAGTCTTTTCTGGTAGGTGACAGTTTCTCAGTCTTTCCTTGTTTTTCATGACCTTGACACTCTTGAGGAACATCGGTGAGGTAGCCTACAGAAGTCGCCCAATCATTTTCTAATGATTTGATTGGGTTTATGGGTTTGGGGAAGGAATATCACAGAGATGAAGTGCGATTCTCACCAGTGGTAAAAGATGCCCACGTGACATCACTGATGACGTGGCCTTTCATCACTTTGTTCTGGATAGTATGTATCAGGTTTCTCTACTTTGGAGTTATTATTTTTCCCTTTCTCTGTTCTATTCTTTTGCAGAAAATTTCTAAGTCTAGCCCACCCTCAAAGAGAAGAGGGTCAAAATTAAGCTCCACTTCTTAAAAGGGGGAGTATCTGTATGCCTTATTTGGAATTCTCCTGAAATGGAAATTCATCACTTTAATTATAGTTCTATAACATTTAAAATTTTTGTGAAGGGGCGGGCCACGGTGGCTCAGCAGGCAAGAACTCTTGCCTGGAATGCCAGAGGACCCGGGTTTGATTCCCGGTGCCTGCCCATGTATTAAAAAAAAAATTTTTTTTTGTGAACGGTTCATCTTCACTCATTCTTTTATTAAAATTTGATTTTAATAAAAAATATCTTCAAGAAGATATTTAAAATATCTTTAAATAATTTAAAAAAATTTTATTAATTTTAAATTAAAAAAATATATGACAACAAAGAAACGCAAACATTCTTAATATACAATCATTCCATTCTACATATATAATCAGTAATTCACAATATCATCACATAGTTGCATATTCACCCTCATGATTATTTCTTAGAACATTTGCATCAGAATGCAAATTCTCAGAAAAAGAAATAAAATGAAAACAGAAAAAAATATATATACCATATCCCTTACCCCTCCCTTTCATTGATCACTAGCATTTCAAACTAAATTTATTTTAACATTTGTTCCCTGACTATTATTTATAAAATATCTTTAAATAATTTTATAATTAAAATATCCATTTAATGGCTGACAGAAATTGCATTTGACAATATATTAATTTGAGAAGGACTCACATCCAGGAATATGGTATGTGTCTCCATTTAGTCATCTTCCTTTATATCTTTAGGAATTATTATATGCTGATGACTAAGTTCTGGAAGAATATAAGCAGACAGAGGAAGGTCTGTTTTGTAGTCAGATATTGCAGCCCTGTGGCTTGACAGTGAGCCTGAAGATTGAAATAATATCCGCTGTCCCAGGGAATAAACTTATCAGAGCCAAAAAGTTTGAGGCTGTTACTGAATTTTGTTACATCAAAGTAAAATATGTAGAAAACAAAATTAGAGCCCAGAATATGTTTTTTTTTTATCAGAAAAAACTGATAAAAACCATGTGCTCCTTGAGGTCAGAGACCAGATTCGATTTGTCTTTGTATTCCCCACTGCTAGCACTCTCATTGCTACCACACACAGGCATCCATTGAATGTCTGTTGAATAAATGGATAAATCAGGAAATGAATATGGCCTTACACACCACACCAGAGATGTGTTATGATCATTATTATGATTCACCAGCTCTTCAATAGATGATTTATTTTACTTGTTCATATTATTGAAATGACTTGTCACTAGTTTTTCATTAGTGCCAACAACATTTCATATTCAAGTTGAAATGACAGAATCACTAAAAATGACATAAATTTAACAGCACTGAAAGTATGCTTAACATCAGCCCAACAAGTTGAAAAATAATTCTGTAGAATTTTAAATTTGGAAACAGAACACAAAATCATTTTATCCTGTACTTACAATTACTTAAACAAAGCAGGGATTTATTTTTTATGTTCCTGAGCACCCATTCTTTCTTCTATGGTCTCCGGAACTTCTGCAGGTGTATATTGCTACCACACTGGGAGGGCCTGGGAACTCCTGAAGGTAAACCTGTAGAGCCTGAGGATAAGGCTGATAACCTGATAGGCAGAATAGAGTAGATGAAAGAAACCTGGTACTTGGTGATTTAATGTGAGGTGCTGGGTTAGTCTTCATCAGAAACTAGGCCGGAATCTAGACTTTGCAGTGATTCCTTTATTGTTAAGTCATTTGCAACTGAAATAGTTCTAGTTCTACCTGGTAGATACACAGGCCAGGACTGGAAGGGAACTGGGGAAAATGAAAAGAGTTTTAATTTGTTGCAATGATGGGATTGAAAGTAATTTTTTTTCTTCCTTTGATTTCCACTAATATTCATTATGTGAATCATAACTGACAGTTTATATGAATCACAACTGAAAATATTTCTGAATGTTGAAGAAAATCTCTAAAGGCAAAGAGTCTTAATAAGCATAGTATTGTAAATAATATCTATTGTATATTTACGATGTTGTTCACTCTAAATATTAGGGCAGTTCTCTTCTTTATTAAGTATGAACAAGTAGAGGCTTGCTGTTAGGCCACATTCTCTCAGAAAGGAGGTAAGGCCGATTAACAAGTACTGTGCAGTGAATATACATCTAACTATTGGTGTACCAGGAGAGCTTTTTAAATTTTAATAGAATAAATGAAGACTATAGGAATGAAATCTGAGTTGATCAATTTTACCTAGTGTTAATATGCTGCAAGAAGAAAATGAGACTGCACAACAAAGATTTCATATGTAGCCATGTGGCTTCACTTTGCTCCCAAATTCCTGCATCTCTGCCCCCCTGTGCCCAATTGCAACTCTCAGAAGTCAAGGACTGAGCCTCACTCTCTAGTCTCCTCCTTTAAAAAGTATAATGCAATTATAGTCCCTTACCTCCTTCGACTGTCAGAGAGCTGCATGCCAAAGATCCTTTTGGTTTCTGATTAGTCAGGAGAAGGAGAATGCAATACAGAAGACTCCAGGGACAGAGAGAGGAGTAAAATGTGTCTTATATGCACACAGTTTGAAAATGATACATGTTTGAGTGCATACTGGATGCCAACATTAGTTCTAAACACACTATGGTCCAGCCATGCTTATCTTTTTTCCAGTTCTTTCCAAGATCCAACAGCCTGGCCACTTAGAACCTTTCTCACTTACTGTTCCCTGGTCTGGAATATTCTCACTGTTCTGGGAAGGCCGACTTTAATTTATCCAACAGTCCTCAGTTTAAATGTACTTGTTTAGGGAAGTATTCTTTGACCCTCAAGCTTCATTAGGGTTTTTTTTGTTGTTGTTGTGTCACCCATTTGTGGCAGTTGCTGAAATACTCAGCTCCCCATTCAAGAAAGGAGTTAAGGAGTAAATTCAATTGACAGCCTTTAGCTGCTCACTCCTTCAGTTCTGCCTCAGCTTTTGAAAAGAGGTTATGCTCTTTTGGGGATGGCCTCAGCCAATGTATAAGACAAGGTACAAGGGCCTGGCCATTTCTGTGCAACATGGGACTCCTCTAATGTGCAAACTTGCTCCAAAGTTCCTCCATTGGAATGACAAGGATTTTATTATATTTGCATTGCTTCCTCCTTTTCCCTTTCACAGTTATCACTTCAAAATAATATTTTACTTTCTAACTACATCCTAGTATCTGCTTCCTGGAGGACTTAGCTGCCACACTTGTCTTGGAGTGGCTGGAATTTAGAGAGGCATGAAATGAGGCTGTAGAGGTAAGCAAAGGCAGAATACATAGGGATTTTACAGTAACGGTGTTAAATTTTACCCAAGCCCTGTGTTTCTGGAAAATTGTGACATTTAAGAAATCTCCCTGCCCTTTGTGTACCAAAGTACAGCTTAATGCAAAGAACCACCTTGTGGTAGTTAGATTCAGTTGTCAACTTGGCCAGGTGAAGGCATCTAGTTCTGTTGCTGCGGACATGAGCTAATGGTACATGAACCTCATCTGTTGCTGATTTACATCTGCAGTCGGCTAGGAGGAGTGCCTGCTGCAACGAATGACATTTGACTTAATTGGCTGGTGCTTAAATGAGAGAGTGCAACATAGCACAGCCCAAGCAGCTCAGCATACCTCATCTCAGCACTTGCAGCTCAGCCCAGGCCTTTGGAGATGCAGAAAGAAATCACCCTGGGGAAAGTTGTTGGAACCCAGAGGCCTGGAGAGAAGGCCAGCAGAGACCATCCTGTGCCTTCCCACATAAGAAAGAACCTCAGTGGAAAGTTAGCTGCCTTTCCTCTGAAGAACGAACAAAATAAATCCCTTTATTAAAAGCCAATCCATCTCTGGTGTGTTGCATTCCAGCAGCTAGCAAATTAGAACACACCCTTTTCCATCTGACTTAGTTAATGGGAATGCCCCCCTTGTTTATCTATGACAAGGCCAGATACAGACCCTCCACATTCCTATTCTTTGTCTCAAAAATGATTGGTTGAACTGCTTGTCCTCATTGATGAGTTAGAACAGAATTCTCGTTAACCAAACTTTGGTTAAGCTTTATCCTTCTCCAGTCCCCTGACCTTTAAGGGACAAGGATACCTCCCAGAAAATAGGCTGCTTCAGCATAAAATATTCTCTGCTCTATCATCTCATCACACTAATATTTCATTCCACTTCCCCCCTGCCCCTAGTTCTTTCCTCTCTGTAAAAGAAAAATCCTTCTTGCCAAACTCTTGAGATGCTTGCAGAGCTTATGGTCAAAGCATTCTTCCTTTGGACATGCTGAATTTGATATACCCAGGGACATTCAAGAAGAAGTGTAAAATAGGGAGTTGAATACATGGTTCTGGAATCCAAAGGGAGATTTGGACTGGAGATATTTATTTGTGAATACTCACCCAGGAGAGCTACAGTATATTAAGAGAGAGGTTTAAGAAATTGACCTAGGAAACTGGCCCCTCTGGTTTCAGGATTTATCTGGCCTAGGAACCCATCTGGAGGGTGTAGATTTCTGGAAAATAATTATAGTGCATGAAACTTTTGTAGAATCTCAGATAGTGTTGTAGGTGTTCTTAAGGGTAAAGAGGAATAGTTTTGTTTTGGGGTTGGCAACCTGTGGTAATTAGCAATATATAGCTAAAGCTTGTAAAAAAGTAGCCTCCAGAATAGTCTCTGGACTGCATTTGAGCTCTATTAGCTACTGATACCTTATTTTGTTGCATTTCTTTTCCTCCTTTTGGTCAAGAAGATGTTGTTGATCCCACAGTACCAGGGCCAGGCTCATCCCTGGGAGTCTCCCACATCGCCAGGAAGACGGTCACCCTGGATCTCATGTCCATTTAGCAGGGAGGTTAATGGTTTTCCTTGCAGAGTTGGGCTTAGAGAGAGAGAGACGCACATCCAAGCAACAAAAGAGGTTTTCTAGAAGTAACTCTTAGGCATAACTACTTGTAGGCTTAACTTCTTCACTACATAAATAAGCTTCACAAAACCAAGCCTCATGATCAAGGGTTTGACTTATTGACTTGGGAGTCCCAGATATTTGAGATAGTATCAGGGGTTTCCCGGAGGTAAAACTTCAATAGTTCCATATTTTTTCTCCTGTCCCTCAAGGGACTTTGCCAATACTTTTAAATTAACTGCCCGGAATACTCTGGAATATATCTGGACATTATCTTCAAGCTATACAGAATTGCAATCCCTTCTTCCCATTCTAGGCTCCATGTGTTTGGGTTGTTTAAATGAGCTATCCAGACAGGTTGTTAGATTATGTACTACAGAACATTTAGGTTTTGGACAAAGTAAACCTCTCTTCTTTTGGTCTCGTACAGTAGGTGAAATTCTAAAATACAACAATGCCATCCTTACCCCTGTATTCTGATTCACCTTAGTCCTGACCAGATCAGCTTCATTCTTGTCTCTAACTGAAGCCCGATCTTTTTTCAATTTCTTTAACAGTTGTTGTATGTGGCAATGCTGACCTTCAGAACTGCAGAACCCCTACTCTGAGTCAGGTGTCACACAGAGAGCCAAAGTTCCAGGGAGATACCAGGTTATACTATATAGCACAGAATCTCAAAATCTAGAAATAACAATAACAGCTCTGGACTAAGTGTGACTGCTATAAATGCTTACAATCTAGGCCCTGATATTTTTTTGTATGGGTAGGCACTGGGAATCGAACCCGGGTCTCCAGGATGGCAGGCAAGTATTCTGCCACTGAGCCACCATCGCACCACCTGGCCCCAAATTTCTTATAGGTATTTTCTAAGAGACAGACAATATTTGTTCTTTTGTTTCTGGCTTATTCTACACCATGCATAACATCCCCGAGGTTCATTCACCTCATTGCATGCCTTACCACTTTGTTCCTTTCTGCAGTTGCACAATATTCCATCATGAGTAGAAACCACAGTTTGCCATTCTACTTCTCAATCAGTGTATCCTTCAGCCACCTCTACCCATTGAGCAAAATGGATAATGTCCAAAGTCAGTAATCCATGTATTACATTATCCTCACTTACTTGTACAATCATCAGTGCTCTCAATTTTAGACAATTTTCATTGCTCTAAAGAGAAAAATACTAATAAACACACACGCACCACATAGAAAATCAAAATCTCTCCTTACCTCCTGTCCTTCCCCCAAGTGATTGATCCCTGGTGTTGCTGTGGTACTTTTGATGTCCACCTGTTAAATATAAGCCATAGCATGCAATAGAATTTTTATCCCTACATCCCTCTATTATTGACTCTTTGTACAATATTTATACTTTTGAAGTAGTTCATACAAGAACTTATTTATACTTGTAGTGTTAATCAGTGGACAGATAGGGCTTTTAGTAAGGAGTTAGAGTCAAATGCTGCCAAGTGACCTAGAAAGATAAGGATTGAAAATACACTTTTGTTTTAGTGATATGGAGGTCATTGATGATCTTAATAAGAGTCACTTCAATGGAGTGGTGTTGGTGGAAGCCAGATTGATGTGGATTCCTACAGGTGAGTAAAATAGGAAGAAGTAGAAAGAGTTAGTGTCACAATTTTTTCAAGAAGTTTGGTCATGATAGAGGAGGATGACAAGGCAGTAGTTAGGGAAAAATATGGAGTGAAGATGGAATATTTCTTTGTGTTTTTAGGAAAGGAGACTCAAATGTGGTTTAATGTTAATGGGAATGTGTCAGCAGAGGGAGAAAAATCAAAGATACATGAGAAAATGATAATGAAATGCACAATCACTGAGAAAGTGGGATGGGGTGGGCTCTAGTGCCTAGGCAAAGGAACAGACATCTGAGAGGAGAAATGCCACCCCTTTCCTTGTAACAGGAAGGAAGAAGAAAGTGAATGGAGATGCTGGTAGAACTGTAGGTTTAGTGGTAGAAGGTGGGAAGAGTTCCTACCTATGGCTCTATTTTCTCCTTGACATAGGAGACAAGAACAAGAATGAGAGGGGAGATGGAAAGTGTGAGGAGAGTGGAGAAATTTGGAAATAATCTTTAGGTAGTGGGGAATTAGCTGATTGATGGAACAGAGTGGTCTTACCAGGAGATGTGTTGGGCCCTGCTGAAATTTCTGTTTATTTATGAAATATTTCAACATACACAAAGTAAACAGAATAGTATAATGAACTCAATATAATTATTACCCAGCTTTATCAATTATCAACTTTCTGCCATTCCTGTTTCATCTATGCCCCTACATACTTCCCACCCCCCACCAGTGTTAATACATTAAAAAAATTTTTTTTTAATTGTGGGGGGGAAGTGCAGGGTCCCAGAATTCTTCCTGAATCTCCTGCATGGCAGGCAAGAATTCTACTATTGAGTTACCCTTGTACAGCCCTATTATTTTGTTTTTGCAGTTACTATTAAAGTACAATTTTGACAGTGGATACACCTGTATAGCCCACAACTCTATCATGATACAGAATGTTTCCATCTCCCAGAAAGTTCCCTTATGTCCTTTCTCCATCAATTCCTGTTCTCTGTCCCTTGAGGGAAATACAGTAGTGATTATTTTCGCTTAAGATTACGTTTTGGGTGGGCCACGTGGCTCAGCAGGCAGGGTTCTCACCTGCCATGCTGGAGACCCAGGTTTGATTCCTGATGCGTGCTCATGTGAAAAAAAAAACAAAGATTACTTTTGCCTGTTCTTGAACTTCATATAAATGAAATTGTGCTCTTTTGCATATAGTGTCTGTGGTGGTTTGAAGCTATGTACCCTAGAAAATCATGTTCTTGAAATTTAATCCTTTCATGTGGGAATGAAACATTGTAAGTAGGGCCTTTTGATGTGGTTATCTCTGTTAAGGTGTGGCCCAACTCAATTATGGTGGATCTTAATTCTGTTACTGGAGATCTTTATAAGCAGAATGAAATTCAGAGAGAGAGAGAGAAGCCACAGGAAGCAAGAAGCTGAAGATCAGTGGAACCCAGAAGAGAAGGGAATGGCCAGAAGAGACAATATGCATTGCCAGGTATGTGACAGAGAAGCCAAAGACCAAAGATTGCCAGCAGCCAAATCCAGAAAGCCAGTCTTTGGGAAGAAAACATCACCTTGATAATGCCTTGATTTGGACTTCTCCTACTCTTAAAACAATGAGCCAATACAGTATTTGGGGAATTATTCTTCAGTGAATCTGCAGTTTCTCTAAGAAAACAAACAACTAAATTTACAAGTAAAGTTTGAAATAAATGAGTGAAAATGATATAACATTCAACAGAACATGCAGCCAAGTAATAGTTTAGAAATTTACTGGGGAAAGGGTTGGATTTAAAAGACTTCTGAAAAAAAAATGCAAACAAAGAAAAAATAATAATAAATAAAGGAATTTTCTGAGAACAAACAAACAAACAAACAAAGAAACAATGAGCCAATAAACTCCCATTTGCATGATGTTTGCTTTAGAAATGAGGAAACTAAACAGTTTTTTTGTACCAGGGAGTGGGGAGCTGCTATTGCAAATACCTGAAAATGTGGAAATGATTTTGGAATTGGGTAATGGATAGAGGCTGGAATAATTGTGAGGTGTTCAATAGAAAAGCCTAGATTGCTTTGAAGAGACTATTAGTAGTACCTCATCAGAAGCTAAAGGCACTTCTGATGAAACCTTAGAAAAAAATGCGTTATTAGAAACTGGAGGAAAGGTGATCCTTGTTTTAAAGTGGCAGAGAACTTGGCAAAATTGAGTTCTGATATTGCATGGAAGGCAGAACTTGAAAGCAATGAATTTGGATATTTAACTGAAGAGATTTCTAACCTAAGTATGTCTAAGTATAGAAAATGCAGCTTGGTTTTTCCTTGTAGCTTATGGTAAAATGTGAGAGGAAAGGAGTAAATTGAAGAAATGAACTATTAAGAATAAAGAAACCATAAATAAATGGTTTGGGAAATTCCACGCCTATCCAGATAATGTACTCTGAGACTACAGTCAGAAGCGGCTCTAACAGGGACCTCCCCAAGCTTCCAGAAAGCAAATTCCTGAAGAATAGGGTGCCATGTGAGGGTTTAACTGAACATGAAACCAGTCAGCCATTTCAGTGGAAGTAAAAATTGGAAATGACATTATGCAGGAAAGATCTGTGGAAATTAACTATTGTCTAATGGATTAGATTCCTGTGAACTGCATACAAAGCTGACAAGGTTTTTGTGAAATTTACTACCAGCCTGGATTGAAAGGGGCTGAGAAGGGACAAATTGAAAGAAGAATGCCTTCAAGAGCAAAACCATGGAAGCTGAGGTCTGGACTGATGATATCACTTGAAGAGGGCAGACCTTCTGCCTTAGCATTTAGAGAGGATGGGCCTTGTACCAGTTGTCCAAGAAAAGTACTGTCACCCCAGTGCTTGCAGAGGGTAGGGCCTGTTGCCTGGGACTTGTAGAGAGTCTGGCTACCACTCCACTCTGATGCTTGGAGACACATCCAAGCTTCTGGCATTCCCAGAGAGCCTGACTGCCATCTTGATGCTCAAAGAGGTTAGAGCCTTCAACCCAGTGTTAGGGGAGAGATTAGTCATTGGGCAAGCACTTGGAAGGGATGGAGCAGCTGCTGCATCAAGACTGGAGAACAAAACAGCAATCCATAAGTGACTCTCAGAACTTAAGATCGAATGGAGTCTCCCTGGTAGGTTTCAGAATTGTTTGTGACCCATGACTCCTGTTTTCCTTCCAGTTTCTCCCTTCTGAATTGGGAATGTCTATCCCATGCCTTTCCCTCCATTGTATTTTGGAAGTAGATAACTTTTCCCCTAGATTTCACAGGTCCATAGAAAGAGAGGGATTGTGCCCCAGGATAGAGCAGACCTATAACCAATTATGACGAGACATTGTACTTGACATTGCTTCTCTGAAATGACTTAAGGCTTTTTCAGGTGTTGTGAATGTATTTTACATGTAGAAAAATAATATCTTTTGGGGGTCCAGAGAGCGGACAGTGGTGGTTTAGCAGTATGTACCCCAGAAAATCATGTTCTTAAACTTAATCTATTGATGTGGGTGTGAACCCATTGTAAATAGGACCTTTTGATGTGGTTATCTCAGTTAAGGTGTAGCCCAACTCAATCAGGATTGGTCTTAATCCTATTATTGGTGCCCCCTTTTATTTTTTCACAGCTTCTTTTTCATTTTATTGTCTGTAGATCTACCTTTTCTGACCTGGATTAAACACCCCTTTTGGGGGCACAGTGAAGTGAAATCTTCTGTATTGTTTTTTTTTTCTTGCATAATTAACATTCAAAGGGTATCATTAGCATCCACTTTTTAAAAACTTTTTTTTTATTATATAACGTATATACAAAGCAAAGAAAGAAAAAAGCAATAGTTTTCAAAGCACTCTTTGACAAGTAGTTACTTGACAGATCCCAGAGTTTGTCATGGGCTACCTTTTGTAGCCTTTTTAAAGCAGAATGAAATGCAGACAGAGTGAGAAGGCCCTAAGCAAGAAGCTGAAGGTCAAGGGAACCTGGAAGAGAAGGAAGAGGCCAGGAGAGGCTGTCATGGGTGTTGCCATCTGACAGAGGAGCAAAGGACTAAGGATTGTCCAGTCTTTGGGAAGAAAACATCACTTTGAGGATGTCTTGATTCGGACTTTAAGCCTCAAAACCATGAGCCAATAAGTTCTCAAATATTAGACCAACCCATTGCATGGTATTTGCTTTAGCATTAAGGAAACTAAAACAGCATCTTTTGCTCAGCATTATGTTCATGAGATTTATCCATGTAGGTGCACGTATCAGAAGTTTGTTTCTTCATATTTCTGAGTAATTATAAGAATTGTAAGAATATGCCAAACTTTGTTTATCCTTTCAGTTACTGAGGGACATTTGGGTTATTTGCTGTATTTTGCTATTGTGAATAAAATTACTATTGTGAACATTCTTGTACAAATCTTTTTATGGGTATGTATTCTTATTTCCTCTGACTAAATACCTAGTAGTGAAATTACTGGTCAAAGGGTAAGTTTATGTTTGACTTCGCAAGACATTGCCAAGCCTTTTCCCAATTAGTTATTACATTTGATATTTTCACCAGCAATGTATGAGAATTCTGTTTGTTCCACATTATTCCAAAAATTTAGTGATGACAGTTTTTAAAATTTTGGTTATTGTAGTGAGTGTGTGGTGGTATTTCATAGTGATTTAAATTTGTGTCTTCTTGGTGGCTGATGTTGCTGAACACTTTTTCATGTGCCTATTGACCTTTTGTATATCTTCTTCTGTGAAATATTTGCTTAAATATTTCATTAGTTCATTAATATTGAATTTTAGGAATTCTTTATATATTTTGAATGTAAGTCCTTTGTCAGATTGTTTTGTGAATATATTCTCCCAGTCTGTGGCTTGCCTAGTCATCTTCTTAATGATACCTTTTGATGAATAGAAGTTTTAAATTTTGATGTTGTCTAATTTATCACTTTTTTATTTTCTGATTATTATTTTCTGTACCTTAAGAAAATTTGCCTATTCCCTGGTCTCCAATGTTTTTTTGCTAAAAGTTTTACAGTTTTGGTTTTAGATTTAGATTTAACATGAATTAATTTTTTTAAACACGAATTAATTTTTGTTGGCATGAAGTAGGGTTTGAGGTTCATTTTTTTCATATGGATATTCAGCTGTTCCAGCACTATTTGTTGAAAGAATTTTCATTTTCCTATTGGATTGCTTTGGTGCCCTTTACTTACAATTTATCTGTGAGTCTATTATTTGCTGTCTATATAGTTCCATTGATCTGTATACCAATACTTATGTCACATCATCTTAATTACTGTAGTTTAGAGAAAGTCTTGAAGTTAGGTAGGATACGTCTTCCAGCTTGATTTCTTTTTCAGGAGTTTGATCCTTTTGAGATCTTTTGCGTTTCCATAAACTTTTAAGAAACTTCTTGCCAGTTTCTCCCAAGGTGGGAGGGCAACCTGCCTAAATTGATTGTTTCTATGGATTACTGTGGAAAGAATTGACAGCTTAACAACATTGAGTCTTCTTATCCACAGACATCATATGTATCTTCATTTATTTAGACCTTTAATTTCTCTCAGAAATGTTTTATAATTTTCAGTGTGCATGTATTTTGTTATATTTACATCAAATGTTATATTTATTTCATGTTTTTTATGCTATTGAAAATTGAATTATTTTAAATAAAATTTTCTAATTATTTCTCTCTACCCCTGCATAGGGTTGATCGGACATTCTGAGGAATTTTGAGACTCATGCCATTGGATTGTTACAGGTTTCCATGGCTAGGTCCTAGTTCAGAAAGGTAGCTTGGAGATCAATGCTCCTTCTAACCAGCAAGGAGCCCATGAATTTCTTTCATGAGATTGTATGAAATTGGGCTACCAGATTGGATACTCTGATTTCATATGAAGCAGTTTTTTTTATATAGACAGGGCCTTGTAAAAATATTTTTCTGGTATCCTGCACTCCCTTTGGGTAGTCCTGCTCATGGACATTCCCTCCTTAGGGGAAGAGGGAAACATTATATCAGAGGAGGAGGGAAACAGCATATCATTGGAGTTCTGTTTTCCCTTTTGCGGAAGCATTCATTCTGCAAGAACCACCAATCTCAGTACCTTTCTGCAACCAGAGAGAAGGGTAGCTAACTATTTTCACCACCCTACTGTCTTTACCCCCACCCCAAAACCTTTGAAATGGGTCAGAGTGGAAAATAATTTATTCCAAGATCAGACTGTACACTTGGCCAAAAATTCACTTCTTATGTCTAGCTAAGTATTCATGATAGCACGACCAAAATACATTGCAGAGAAACTGATTCCTGTCGCCTGAAGCATGCTGTCTGGTGCATAAGTGTGAGCTGTATATCTGAATTGTGGTCGGGCCCAGTTGAGTCTTAATCTGACTTTCCATCACATTAAACTTGGAGCCTGTTCAAGTCTGTGAAGTTGAGATGGGAACCATTATGAAAAGCTAATGTGAATGTTCTGTTTACTCATGGCTTTTTTTATAATTTATTCATGCTCTTTTAGGCTAGCAAAATTATTCCCATGTTATTTTAGTATTTCTAATTAACCAAAGTGAACATCATTGATGAATGGCAGGGCCTCTCAACTTAAGAATGCTTTATGCTGCAATAAGCATCACTCTGGCAGCAAAGAAAAGAATCTAAGCCTGTTCTTCTGCACTGATTTGTAACTTTCTGGATTCTTACTTGCTCTTAGCTTTTGCTCCTGGGAGGAAAGAGATAGTGATTTTTTTCCCTCTAGGTCTGAAAATGTCTTCAATTAACAGGTTCCTTATATTTTAAAATGTTGTTTTTCCCAGCACTTCTGGCCTAAAAAGTAGCTGCATTTTATACAACTAGAAAGAAATTAACCCATGAGATAATTTTTAAAGATATTTTTACTGAGTAATCTTTACATATTTACAGTCCATACTTGATGTACGTGCGATAGCTTACAATATCATCACATAGTTGCGTATTCATCACCATGATCATTTTTAGAACATTTGCACCACTACAGAAAAAGAAATAAAAAGAGAAAAGAAAAAACTCATACAGCCCATACTCCTTACCCCTCCCTCTCATTGACCACTAGTATTTCAATCTATCCAGTTTATTTTACCCCTTACCTCCCCCCATTATTTATTTACTTTTTATCCATATGTTTTTACTTATCTGTCCAAACCCTGGATAAAAGGAGCATAAGACACAAGATTTCACAACCACACAGTCATATTGTAAGGGCTATATCGTTATACAATCATCTTCAAGAATCAAGACTACTGGAACACAGCTCAACTGCTTCAGGTACTTCCCTCCAGCCACTCCAATACACCATAAATTAAAAAGGGATACCTATATAATGCATAGGAATAACCTACAAGATGTTTAGATGTTTTTAAATAAGGGGTCTTGGTACCCTCGTGGTAAGCTTTCCACTCACCATTATTGTAACATGTTGAAAGGATAGCTGCATGAGCTAAAATGACAGAATAATGGTTTGAACTTAAGAAGCATAACTAATTCATAATTTAGTTTTAGGTAGATGTTGGAAGAAAACAATGTGGCTTAGGGGCCCAGAAAAGATGTATTCTCTAATGTGTAAATCACAGAGTTTAACATTAACAAAAAAGAAGATACTCCTTATTCAATTCACAGATTCCAGATGCACTTTTCATTTAAGACGTTTGTACCCGTTTGAATCTGTTGTGTACCCCACAAAAGCCAAATTCTTTAATCCTCATTCAATATTGCTGGGTGGCATTATTCAGTTGCTGGGTGACACACCCAATTGCAGGTGGTAACTTTTGATTGGATGTTTTCCATGGAGACGTATCTCCAGTCATTCACGGTGGGGTTGCTTACTGGAGCCTTTTAAGAAGGAAATATTTTGAAAAAGCTTCAGAGCCAAAAGAGCCCACACAGCCAGAGACCTTTGGAGATGAAGAAAGAAAATGTCCCCCCGGGGAAGATGTTTGAAACCAGAAGGCAGAGACCCCAGCAGATGCCAGCCATATGTCTTTCTAGCTGACAGAAGTGTTGCTGACCCATCGATCTTTCTTGAATCAAGGTATCTTTCCCTGGATGCTTTAGTTTGGACATTCTCATAGCCTTAGAACTGCAAAATTGCAATTTAATAAACTCCCCATTTTAAAAGACATTCTGTTTCTGGTATATTACATTCTGAAACTTTTACAAACCAAAACAAAGTTTTTAACACATTCTCTGACGACTATATGTTCCTTGTCAATTTTTTGTTCTTCAGCCTCTTCCTTTAACCCAAGAAGAGTAAGAAAGTCATGTAAACAAGTGGTCATTCCTAGGAACTTCACATGGTTTATGTGACTTATTACGTTTCTAATGCTACTTTTCCTGTAGCATTATTTCTCCTTTTCTATTTGGATTTAAAGCACCAACTACTTATCATTGAGGATGAGGATTTTTTTTTTTAACTTTCTTTATTGTATAGTATACCATATATACAAAGAAAAGAAATGAAACAGCAATAGTTCTCAAAGCACTCTTCAACAAGTACATACAGGACAGATCCCAAAGTTTGCAATGGGCTAACCATATGATCCTCTCAGATTTTTCCTTCTAGCTGCTCCAGAATATAGGAAACTAGAAGGCTTAAATTTTTTTTATCATTACAATTGACTTTTTTTCCTTCTTTCATTTTTTTTTGTGAAAAATAACATATATACAAAAAAGCAATAAATTTCAAAGCATAGCACAACAATTAGTTGTAGAATATATTTCAGAGTTTGACATGGGTTACAATTCCACAATTCTAGATTTTTACTTCTAGCTGCTCTAAGATACTGGAGACTAAAAGATATATCAATTTAATGATTCAGCATTCATATTCATTTGTTAAATCCTATCTTCACTGTATAACTCCACCATCAACTTTGATCATTCCATCTCTCTCTTTAGGGGTGTCTGGGCTATGGTCATTCTAACTTTTTCATACTGGAAGGATCTGTCACTAATATGGGGCAGGGAGATGGAACTATGTGATGTTCTAGAAAGATGGGGCCCTCTAGGTTTCAGGACTTATCTGGACCAAGGACCCATCTGGAGGTTATAAGCTTCTGGAAAGTTACTCTAGTGCATGGAACCCTTGTGGAATCTTATATATTGCCCTTGGTGTTCTTTAGTATTGGCTGGAATAGTCCTGGTTGGGATTTGGCAGGTTATGATAGGTAGCAAGGACTAACTGAAGCTTGCAGAAGAGCAACCTCTGGAGTAGCCTCGCGACTCTACTTGAACTCTCTCTGCCACTGATACTTTATTACTTACACTTCTTTTCCCCCTTTTGGTCAGGATGGAATTGTTGATCCCACAGTGCCAGGGCCAGGTTCATCCCTGGGAGTCATCTTCCACGTTGCCAGGGAGAATTTCACCCCTGGGTGTTATGTCCCACGTAGTGGGGAGGGCAATGATTTCATTTGCAGAGTTGGGCTTAGAGAGAATGAGGCCACATCTGAGCAACAAAAGAGGTCTTCCAGAAGTAACTCTTAGGCATGCCTATAGGTAGCCTAAGCTTCCCTGCTACCTACATAAGCTTCACAAGAGTAAGCTTCACGATCGAGGGCATGGCCTATTGATTTGGGCGTCCCTAAAGTTTGAAACAATATCAGGGGATTCCCTGATGGTAAGGTTTTTTTTTTTTAATTAATTAAAGAAAAAAAAGAAATTAACACAACATTTAGAAATCATTCCATTCTACATATGCAATCAGTAATTCTTAACATCATCACATAGATGCATGATCATCATTTCTTAGTACATTTGCATCGATTTAGGAAAAGAACTAGCAAAACAACAGAAAAAGATATAGAATGTTAATATAGAGAAAAAAATAATAATAGTAAAAAAAAAAGAAAAGGAAAAAGAAAAAAAAAGACAAACAGAGAGACAAAAAAAAAAACCTATAGCTCAGATGCAGCTTCATTCAGTATTTTAACATGATTACTTTACAATTAGGTATTATTGTGCTGTCCATTTTTGATGATGGTAAGGTTTAATAGCTGCATAGTCTTTCTCCCATCCCTCAAGGGACTTTGCCAATACTTTTTGATTATCTGCTTAATATACTCTAAGATGTATTCAGATATTACTTTAATCTATCCAAGATTAAAGGCCCTCTTTCTTATTCTGTGCTCTCTGTGTTTCAGTTGTTCAAATGAGCTATATACAATAGGTTAAGTTAGATTATGCACTACACAGAATTTCAGTTCCAGACCAAATAAACCTTTCTTCCTTTGGTCTCAAAGGGTATGTGTGGTTCTAAAATAAAGACACTGTCTTTCTTACTCCTATGTTCTGAGTACTTTAACCCCAACCTGATCAGCTTTGTTCTTATCTCTAAATATCAGGCTATATATATTAAATAGCCTCTGAAAATCCAGAAATCATAATCACCACTCTGGACTTAATGTGTCCGCTCTAAAAGTTTACAATCTAGGCCCCTGTTTCCTTATAAGCATTTTCTAAAGGTGACCATACCATTGATGTTCTTTTATTTCTGGCTTATTTTGTCTCACAAATGTCCCACATGTTCATTCACATCATTGCATGTCTCATGACTTTGTTCCTTTTTATAGCAACACAACCTTCATTCATAAGTGTACACCATGGTTCGCCAATCTTCTTCTCAGTCAGTGCATCCTTCAGCCACCTGCATTCATCCAGCATCATGTAGAAGGGCCAAAGTCCACAGACCATCAACACTCTCAATTTTAGATAATTTCATTGTTCCCAAGAGAAAGAAAACCAATAAACACACTCTCGCCAAATAGGAAATCTAAACCTTCTCTTAACTCTTGTCCCTCCCCCCATTATTTACTACTGCTGTTGCTGTGGTAGTGTTAATGCTTTCCTTTTGAACATAGCCCATAGCATACAATAGCAGTTTTCCCCCTGTACCCTGGACTTAAACAGTTTTTATACAAGAATCATATCTTTAAAGTAATTCTTACAAGAACTCATTCATATTTCTATTGTTAATCAATGGTACACGTAGGTCTATAAACTCCTTTCAATCTTGTTCGTCTTCAATATGATAATATTACTTCTAGACCCACTAAGGAACCACCTTTGCTCCTATCTATTCCCTCACATTGGAGTTCAACCGCATTAGCTAATGGTTCACCCATTTCTAGTTTCTATGAATCTCTAAGTCCCCTATATTCTGTATTATAAGTCTCTGATTATGGAATCATACAGGATCTATCCTTTTGTGTCTGGTTAATTTTGTTCAGCATTATGTCCTCAAGGCTCATCCATCTTGTCATATGCTTCAGAATGTCATTTTATCTTACTGCTGCATAGTATTCCTTCGTATGACTAGACCACATTTTGTTGATCCACTCGTCTGTTGATGGGCATTTGCTTTGTCTCCATCTTTTGGCAATTGTGCGTAATATTGCTATGAACATCGATGTGAAAATGTCTGGTCTATTTCTCCACTCTCAATTCAACTCCATTGGTCAATGCTTCTGTTTTTGTGCCAGTATCATGCTTTTTTGACCACTGTGGCTTTATAATAGGTTTTAAAGTCAGGGAGGGTTAATCCTCCTACTT
This sequence comes from Tamandua tetradactyla, assembly GCF_023851605.1. NCBI lineage: Eukaryota > Metazoa > Chordata > Mammalia > Pilosa > Myrmecophagidae > Tamandua > Tamandua tetradactyla. The sequence goes on from NC_135328.1 coordinate 178,079,061, forward strand.
TGTTCATCTTTTTAAGGATGCTTTTAGCTATTTAGGTCTCTTTCCCTTCCAGATGAATTTGGTAGTTAGCTTTTCTAAATCTTCAAAGTAGGTTGTTGGAATTTTGATTGATACTGTGTTGAATATGTAGATCAATTTGGGGAGAATTGACATCTTAACTATATTTAGCCTTCCTATCCATGAGTGGGGAATGTCTTTCCACCTATTTAAATCTCCATTGATTTCTTTTAGCAATGTTATATAGTTGTCTGTATACAAATCCTTTACATCTGTAGTTAGGTTCATTCCTAAGTATTTGATTCTTTTAGTTGCTATTTTGAATGGAATTTTTTCCTTAACTGACCCCTCACCTAGGTCATTGCTTGCAATAGAAATGTTACTGATTTTTTTCTTATTAATTAAAAAAAATTAACTAACACAACATTTAGAAATCATTCAAATGTTACTGATTTTTGCATGTTAATTTTATATCCTGTCACCTTGCTGAATTTGTTTATTAGCTCAAATAACTTTGCTGTAAATTTCTCAGGATCTTCCAATATAGTATCATATCATCTGCAAATAATGAGAGTTTTACTCCTTCCTTTCCAATTTGGATGCCTTTTTATTTCTTAGTCCTGCCTGATTGCTCGAGCAAGAATTTTTCTAGCACAATGTTGAATAATAGTGGTGACAGTGGGCATCTTTGTATTGTATCTGATCTTAGGGGAAAAGCTTTCCAACTCTCTCCATTGAGTATGATGCTAGCTATCGGTTTTTCATATATCTCCTTTATTATATTGAGGTATTTACCTTTGATTCCTATCTTTTGGAGTGTTTTCATCAGAAAAGGATGTTGAATTTGCCGAATGCTTTTTCAGCATCCATAGAGAGATCATGTGATTTTTCCATTTGGTTTGTTAATATGATATATTACATTGATTTTCTTGTGTTGAACTATCTTTGCATTCCTGGTATGAACTCCACTTGGTCATGGTGTATAATTCTTTTGATGTGTTGTTGGATTCACTTTGCTAATATTTTATTGAGGATTTTTGCATCTGTGTTCATTAGGGAGATTGGCCTGTAGTTTTCCTTTCTTATAGCGCATTTACTTGGTTTTGGTATTAAAATGATATTAGCTTCATAAAATGAGTTAGGTAGAGTTCCTTTTTGCTCAAAAGCTTGAGCAGGATTTGTGTTAGTTCTTTATGGACTGTTTGATAAAATCTCCCTATTAAGCCATGTGGCCCTGGGCTTTTCTTTGTAGGAAGATTTTTTAAAAATTTATTAATTTAAAAAGAAATTATGAGAAAGAAACACAAACATTCTTAATATATGCTCATTCCCTTCTACATATATAATCAGTAATTCACAATATCATCACATAGTTGCATATTCATCATCATGATCATTTCTTAGAACATTTGCATCAATTCAGAAAACGAAATAAAAAGACAATAGAAAAATAAAATGAAAACAGAAAAATTTTACATACCATACCCCTTACCCCTCCCTTTCACTGATCACTAGCATTTCAAACTAAATTTATTTGAACATTTGTTCCCCCATTATTTATTTTTATTCCATATGTTCTATTCATCTGTTGACAAGGTAGATAAAAGGAGCATCAGACACAAGGTTTTCACAATCACACAGTCACACTGTGAAAGCTATATCATTATACAATCATCATCAAGAAACATGGCTACTGGAACACAGCTCTACGTTTTCAGGCAGTTCCCTCCAGCCTCTCCATTACATCTTGGACAACAAGGTGATATCTACTTAATGTGTAAGAATAACCTCCAGGATAACCTCTTGACTCCGTTTGGAATCTCTCAGCCATTGACACTTTATCTTATTACACTCTTCCCCCTTTTGGTTGAGAAGGTTTTCTCAATCTGTAGGAAGATTTTTTTTTTTTATGTTACAGAAATAAACCCTTTTTAATAACTAAAATCTTTTAAAATCTACTATAGCCCAAACATTCCCTTACTAAAGAATTTCTGCAATCAGTAAATAATTAGGAACATTTGACCAATATAAATGCAGGAACACATCAAATAAATTCAAATGGACACAATGCTTATTATATTAAAGTAACACACGAATTAATAACTAGATAGAACACACCAGCTAACAATTAAACAGACATTGAATGTTTAACATACCAACTCACAATTAAACAAGCATTAAACTCTTATTATACCTAGATAACCCACCGGCTAGCACTTTAACAGGTTGACATAATTTTATGAAATACCAATTAATTGCTGGATTACTCATTTTTTAGAATTATACTCAACAGACTTCAAACACTGCTTCAAACACCGCTTCACATACCATACAGCATGGTACTCAGAAAACAGATGTAGAGATCAGAGCAAGGGGAATTGCTTTGAAAGTGTGACCTAGGCCTAGGTGAAGGGACTGGAGCTGCCGTGTTGATTCCCCAATCCACTTTCACCCTGACAATCCCCTCACCCAGTAGGATATCCTACTGGCTCAAACAGACAAACATCTAACCTGGGGAAAACATTCAGAGAACTCTCCACTAAACAAACCAACATACCCAAATAAATCCACTTTCTGGGACTTAAAATCCTTTAGGAAAAAAGTCAGTTCTCAATCCCATCATCCTGAGACTAAGCCACTTTCTCCCACATATAGCCTCAGAATCCACTTTATTGCTAAAGTCTAAAGCCAGAGCTCCACAGAGTAAAGGGAAAGTCTTCTCCCTGCTGTGACAGTTGTGCTCACTACATGATGGTGTAACAGAAAGAGCAAGCACCTAGTAGTAGAAGTATGGGATTTCATCAAGTTCAAGGTATTGCCAGGAAGTGTGGCAAAGTAAAGGAAGGGCAAAAAAGTTAACAGTATATATGAGCTGATCATGGAATATAAGAATAATGTACTCATTTCTCTTCACTGGATCATTTTCATCATCATATAATCATGCTGTTATTTCTATGTCTTAGAAGAAGAAGAAAAATTTTCTTGCTCCTACCTCCCCAATATAGCTATTGCCTCATTTCTCTCCTCAAAGCGTCAACACTCACTGTCAAGAATTCCTCTCTTCTAACAAAGAAATGTCATTAAAGCAGGGTGCTGAAAACAGATGGCAATCAATATTTTAAAATTTTACCTTATGTGTGAGACCAAAGCAAAAAATGTCCACTTGGTACAAAATTCATATTTTGACTAGTGCACTTCCCAATACAACCCACGTAGACATCCTAATTGAACGCCATAAGTACATGGAACCCTGAGCAGGACATGAGATTCCATTGCCCCGTCCAGAGTGATGCCCCAATAAATCCCAGAGCGATCCGAACAGTGAATAAAAACATATCTGCAAAGTCCCCTTCAGGGAATGACGAGAGTGGGGGAAAAATTCAACCCCCACAAGCCGAACTCCTGACAGTCCTACAAGCAGTGGGGACAAGCAAAGCCACAGGCTGAGCCCCCAATACTGGGGCCTGCCCACACGAAACTCAACCCCACAAACGACAGGTCAAGTCCACTCAAAATCAGGCCTGAGTCACCCCCAAGAGAACCTCCCCCGTTACCCAGATGTGGCCTCTCTCCACAGCCAACACAACAAGCAAACCCACCACCCCACCCCTGTCTACGCGAGACACGACTCCCAGGGGGGTGGACCCCCCTGGCAACGTGGGACAGAAACCCTAGAACGAGCCAAGACCCAGCATCAAGGGACTGAGAAAACCTTCTTGACACTCTTCCACACCCAACTCCATCCCAGTTATTCTACCCAGAGCTTCTGATTGAGGCCTTTATCTAACAAGATGCCATGGGGGCAAGCAAGTAACCACAGCCCCCAGAGAAGCTCTGCACAGCAGCCCTGTGGCAGCCTCTCCAGCTCAGGGCTAGGCCCACCACACCTCTGCCTTCTCTTCCACCCAGAAATGGCAGGTGGTTAAAGTCCTGAGTTTCATTTTCAAGGTCACTTATTAACTCACACAACAGCTTTCAACTGCACCCTAAAAATCATCATCAAGGGTTTTAACTTTTCTATCCAACACTTTAAAGCAGTTTTCAAAAGCTAAATGACCATTCTTTAGAACCTCATGGACAGACAGTAGACACCTGAAGGGCAGACAAGATGCCCTAAGGCTAAGAAAACGCAGGTCACCCTTCTGGCCCACTGTCCTCCCCTAACAGTTGTGCAGGTAATGAAGTTGGCACCTTAGATTATCCAAGGCCAGAAGTGATCCTGGGAGAAGAGTGGTTTGGAAGAACTGTGATGATAAATACATGAATGACCCACAGGTAAAAGCAGCATCCATTCATTTTGTGATTTTGTGGAAGCTTACTCTAAATAAGAAAGCCTGTGCCTCAAGGCCTGTGGGGAGACCATCACCCCTGTCACACCCCACACGACCAAAGAGGAAGTAGGGGCTGGCTCACATCAGTGACCAGGAACAACATGGCACCCCTGCCGTTTTCCAGGCAGATGACAAGGAGCCTGGGCCACAGTGGATGCTGATGAGAAACAGTAACCACAGTACTGAAGGCAAGTTCTGTTCCTGTACTCCCTAAACATCCGGACCAGCCACAGGCAGCTGAAGGAGCCTCCGGACCCCACCACACACAGCAGGACTTCCTCAGAGAAAGCCAAGCATCTGCTTCAGACTAACAAAGCAGACATCTGTCCTTGATGAAGAGGGCAGTACAAGTCAATGTTTCCCGAGAAGTTGCTCTGAATCTTCAGACCCCAGTCAGGGCTCTGCTGCAAACACAGCACACACATACCTCTCTGGTGATAAGACCTTGGCTGTTCCAAAATCTGTGATCTGGATGTGCGTATCTTAATTTAACAAAATGTTTTCTGGTTTGAGATCCCTGTGGATGATGCCCTTGCCATGTAAGTACTCCAGAGCAGACACGATCTCAGCTGTGTAAAACTGAGTGCAGGTCTCATCGAAGGAACTGATTTTGCAAATGTATTTAAGTAGTTCTCCATTTTTGGCATAACTACGGCCAAAATACAGCTTTTCGTCATCCTGAAACATGAAGTGCAATTTAACAAAGAAGGGGTGATCCAGGCGTGACATCACATCTTGCTCCCGGGTTACATACGGGACCTTGTTCTGTTTTATAATGTGCCGTTTCTCTAGAATCTTAACTGAGTCCTAAAAGCTGTTGAATCAACATGGTCACGTTTCAGGGAGCCAAGCCTCAGATCTTGCTCGCCCTGGCCATCTGCACGGCGCCCGCCCACAGCTTCCGTCCCGCGGGTCTCCGCTCTCTGTCAGCCGCCTGCTGCCCGCCGCCGGGCGCAGAGCGGACTAGAAAGATTTTTGATGACTGATTGACTCCCTTTACTTGTGACTGGTTTGTTGAGATCTTCTATTTCTTCCTGAGGGTGTGTAGCTTGTTTGTGTGTCTCCAGGAATTTGTCCATTTTATCTTCGTTGTCTAGTTTGTTGGCATATAGGTATTCGTAATAGCCTCTTATGATTTCTTTTATTTCTTCAGCATCTGTCGTTATGCTTCCCTTCTCATGTCTGATTTTGTTCACTTGCATCCTCTCTCTTTTTTTTCTTTATCAATCTTGCTAGTGGCCCACCCATTTTATTGATTTTCTCAAAGAACCAACTTTTGGTTTTATTGATTCTTTTCATTGTTCTTTTATTCTCCCATTCATTTATCTCTGCTTTAATCTCTTATTTCTCTTCTTCTATTTGCTTTGGAGTTAGTTTGCTGTTCTTTCTCAAGTTCCTCCAGGTTTGCTGTTAAGCCCTCAATTTTTGCTCTTTCTTGTTTTTTAATATAGGCATTTAGGGCAACAAATTTACCTCTGAGCACAGCTTTTGCTGCATCCCATAAATTCTGATAAGTTGTATTCTCATTTTCATTCATCGCCAGATAGCTACTGACTTCTCTAGCAATTTCTTATTTCACCTAGTGTTGTTTAAGAGTGTGTTATTTAATCTCCATATATTTGTGAATGTTCTTGTTTTTTTGGTGGTTATTGAGATCCAGCTTCATCCCATTGTGATCAGAGAAAGTGTTTTGAATAGTTACAATATTTTTATATTTATAAAGGCCTGTTTTGTGCCCCAGCATATGATCTATCCTGGAGAATGTTCCATGAACATTAGAGAAAAATATATAACTTTGTGTTTTGGGGTGCAATGACCTATATATTTCTGTTAGGTCTAATTCATTTATCAAGTTATTTAACTTCTCTATTTCCTTGTTGATCTTCTGTCTGGTTGTTCTATCTATAGAGGAGAGTGGTGTATTGAACTCTTCTACTATTATTGGTGAAACATCTATCATTCCCTTCAGTTTTGCCAATGTCTGTCTCATGTACTTTGGAGCTCCTTGTTTGGGAGCATAAACATTTATAATTGTTATATCTACTTGGTGAATTGGCCCTTTAATTAGTATATAGTGTCCTTCTTTGTCTCTTATGATGTCTTTGCATTTAAAGTTTATTTTGTCTGACATTAATATAGCTAATTCCTGCTGTCTTTTGGTTACAATGTGCATTGAAAATCTTTTTCCATCATTTCACTTTCAATCTATTTGTATCCTTGTGTCTAAGATGAGTCTCTTATAAACTGCATATATCTGGATTTTATTTCTTAATCCATTCTGCCAAGCTGTATCTTTTAATTGGTAAGTTTAGTCTGTTAACATTCAAAGTTATTACTGAAAGGTGTTTCTTCAATCCACCATCTTATCTTTTGGATTTTATTAGCCAGGTCTATATATTCTTTTTCCCTCTTTCTCTTTTTATCCTTTAAGTTACCCTCACTGGCATTCTTCAATTCTGTACCCTCCTCCAGAACCCCCTCTCTTGTCTTTGTTTTCAGCTGGCAGAATTCCCATTAATATTGCTTGTAGGGCTGGTCTCTTGTTGGCAAATTCTTTCAGGACTTGTTTGCCTATGAAAACTTTGATCTTTCCTTCAGTTCTGAAGATAATTCAAAATTGACTGGGTACAGAATTCTTGGCTGGAAATCTTTCTTTTCCAGGATCTTAAATATATCATACCACTGCCTTCTCACCTCCATGGTGCTGTTGAGTAGTCTGAACTCAGTCTTATGTGGTTTTGTTTGTATGTAGTAGATTGTTTTTCTCTTACCACGTTCAGAATTTTCTGCTTCTCTTCAACATTTGACAGGCTGATTAGTATATGTCTTGGGGAAGACCTATTTGTATTTATTCTGTTTGGAGTTCGATGGGCTTCTTTGACTTGTATAATTATGTCCTTTATAAAGGTTGGGAAAATTTCCCCCATTATATCCTCAACTACTCTTCCTAGCCCTTTACTCCCCTCTTCTCCTTCTGGACACCAATCGTTCTTATATTTGCATGCTTTTTTTTATTTCTATCATTTCCCTGAGATCCAATTCAAGTTTCTCTATCGTTTTTTGCCATTTGCTGTTTTGAGTGTTCAGTGTCATTTATCTGCCCTCTATATCACTTATTCTTTCTTCTGTCCCTTCAAATTTGGTGTTGTGTGCTGCTAATATGTTTTTTATTTGGTCTACAGAGTCTTTAATCTCTGTGATATCTGCTATTTTCTATTCTTTCAAATACCTCATTATGCTCTTCTACTGTCTTCTTGATCTCCTTTATGTCATTTGCCATCCCACTTACTTTAAGTAGAGTTATATGAACATGTTTGATTAGTTGTTCCAACATCTGTGTCTCCTCTGATGTTTTAATTTGGTCATTAGCCTGGGCTATATCTGTCTGCATTGTGATATGCTTACTGATCTTCTGTTGTTTATGTCACATGTAAATATCTTGAGTTCAGAAATAAACCCTCACACTTTTGGTCAACTGTTCTTTTACAAGTGTGCCAGGAAAAGAATAATTTCTTCAACAAATGGTACTGGGAGAACTGGATGTCCACATACAATAAAATGGAAGTGGACCCCTGCCTTATACCTTATAATTGACACAAAAGTCAATTCAAAGTGGATCAAATTAGAGAACACTAAAACTATAATAATCCTATTAGAAAACATAAAACGTCTTCAGCACCTTGTGTTAAGCAGTAGTTTTTTAGACTTTATACCAAAAGTGTGAGCAGCAAAAGAAAAATAGATAAATGGGACTTCATCAAAGTAAAAACTTTTCTGCATCAAAGGACATAACTAAGAAAGTAAAAAGACCATCTACAGATGGGAGAAAGTAGTTGGAAACCACATATCTGTTAAAGGTGTCATATCCAGAATATATAAAGAACTTCTACAACTTAACACAAAAAGACACATGATACAGTTAAAAATTAGGTAAAAGACTCGAATAGACATTTGTCCAAAGAAAATGTAGAAATATCCAATAATAAAATGAAATATGCTCAAAGTCATTAGCCATCAGGAAAATGCAAATCAAAACCACATTGAGAGACCATCTCACATTCATTAGAAAGGCTACTATGAAAAAAAAGAAAAGAAAATAGCCAGTGTTGGAGAGGATGTAGAGTAATAGGAGTCCTCATACGTTGTTGGTAGGAATGTGAATGGTCCAGCTGCTATGAAAGACAGTGGTGATTGCTCAGAAACTTAGGTATGAAATCACCATAAGACCTGGCAATCTTCTGGGTATATACCCTAAAGATCTGAAAACAGGAACTGGAACAATATTTTGCACACCAATGTTCACAGCACATTATTCGTAATTACCAGAAGATGGAAGCAACCCAAATGCCCATTAACAGATGAATGGATTAACAAAGTGTGGTATATCCATACAACAGAACAGAATGAAGTTCTGCTGCACACTACAGCTTATACTACAGCTTATATACCAAAGGAATTATTAGGAGGTTCAGCTAATATATATATCAGCAGAAACCTAGGAACATGTGTTGGAGTAGATTATAAGAGTATAAGACCAAGAAGGGCAGAATATAACACTACATAGGACAGAATTGATTGATATGGGGACACTAAACAGAGATTCCAGATTTCATTTGTTAACTTGTGCAGATGGAAGTGACTCTAACCACTTAATGGGTCAGTTGACTGAAATTTGTACTCCATGGGCTGAAACTGCCACACACTTCACATAAGAACCATGATCATTGCATACTAGTCCACTAGAATAGTCCCTTTGGTTCCTGGAATGCCTAGTTAAAACTGCATTTTATCTAAAAAGTAGTCCAAACCAGTTTGCTGTGCATGCACTGAAAGAGGGATCCTGAATGTGAAGAGACCCCTGAACATGAAATATTCTATGAATGGAATCAAAGAGAGCAGGAACAACAGGGAAAGGAAACACAGGGCCCAGAAAGAAAGCAAGAGGTCCACCCATTACCAGTTCTGATAATGTCATAGGCCCCACTCATCACAACAAAGGACTCATTAGTACTAGTCCCTAGTTTGCAGTCCCTAATTGGAATGTTTAAACAGCCAATGGCAATAGGTAACCTATTTTGCTAATTTAGATATTTACTAGCTAATTACCATATGCCAATATCCCTAACAACCTTGCCTCCACCTCCCTTTGCTTGATTTTTTTTTTTCACAAGGCCAGGCTTGGGAATCCAACCCGGGTCTTTGGCATGGCAGACGAGAATTCTGCCACTGAACCGTCGTTGCACTGTTCCTCCTTTTGTTTGATTTTAACAAAAACCCAGGCTCTTCTAGTTCAGGGAGGCAGATTTCAGACTGTATCTCCTGACCTCTGCTGACTTACTTTGCAATACAGTTCTTCTTTCCCCAAAATCTCGGCGTCTCTATTTGGCCCACAGTGCTTTGGATGAGGACTCAGTTTTGAGGGGATCCACTTCATACGCTTGATGGGGATGAGATACCAGAACTTTGCTGTTATGAGGCAAAGAAGGGACTCCAAAGTTTTAAGAAGATAGGAAAGTTAGAGTGGGTTTATCATGTGCAAATTGTGCACTCATCTCCCCACTATAACTCCTGAGGCTTAGCAGACACACTGTCTCTAGGGCATTGAGAAATACATTAGTGAGGGGAGAAAGACTAAGACATTAATTGTCAATAGACACTACAAAGCCATAGGATGAAAAAGATACTTCATTTCCTGGTTCCAGTGTTCTGGTTTATGACATCATGAAGGAGACCTGGTAGTGCTCACCTCAGCAGCCCTCATGGTCCAGCTGTGACCCACAACCTTCAGCATATTTCTGTCATCTGGCAGGCTGCTCCTATTGGCCAGCTAAGGCTGGTCCATATCCTCTAGCAAGTTTTTTCACCACCCAGTGGGTGCTCCTACAGACCATATCCAGCCTGCCTGCTCAGTTTGGCAAATTTCTCTGCCATCTGGTGGGCCTTTCTTATGAACCAACTCTAGCCTGCAGCCTTAGGCAATTTCCTTCACCACCTGCAGTCCTCATGTTCTTATGGCAGCAAACCCTCTCAAAAGAGGTCTGAGTCTCAGATGGGAGCAGGACTCCTCTAGGGTCTTTGTTCCTTACTTGCTCACTGTCCTCACACATGCTTTTGTGCTTGCTACTTCTGTGTCTTTTAAGTTTTTTTTTTTTTAACCTTTTTAGTACTAAGCATCTTTTACTAATAACAAATTCTTTATATTTAAATTTCCTTGTGGTTTCTGTTTCCTGCACTCAGACTGATGCAGGGGAAGTTAAATTCTTGTGTCCAAATTAGCAGCTTGAAATTGTTACCGGACAAATGCCATGGATTCTTTTGCTTGATGCACTCAATAACCAATTCCTAAGACACCAGGTTTCAAAAAGAAAAAATTTATTACTAGACACGTAGGAGAGCAAATGGCTTAGGGGCCCAAAATCTGTCTCCCTAATCTGCAGTAATTCACCTAGCTTTATTAGAGAAAAGATGGGCAAGGTTTAGGATAATGAGCACAGTGGCCCCAAATGATATAATTAGAGGCACTTTAATTATTAAGCATGCGCAGATTGATTACATGCTTAGTCACAGAACGTATGTGAGAAAATGGCAGCATGAGGTATAGGTAACTTGTAGGTTAAAGTCTAAGCTACTGTGTATGTCAAGCAGGCCCATTTTGGTTAGATCCAGTCTCGGTTATTAAGATTACTTTGGACTTAGGGTGGATTAGTTCTGGGCTGACCCAAGATCCTTCATTAATAAACATTAGGGACTGTCTTTAGTGATTACAAAACTCTAAAGTTGAAAAACTGGATATCTTGGTATAAATGAAGGTCAATCACAAAATTTTTACAATCACAGGGGCTATAGAATCATTGTCAGAAATCAAGGTAGTTAGGTTACAATTTAGAGATTTCAGGAATTTCCCTGTCTACTCCAATATACCAGAAAGCAAAAAGGAATATCTATATATTGATTCAGTAATCAAAATCAACCCTTAAATTCTGATTTCTTGGTTACAAAATGGAATTCCTTAGTTTTTGTCCTTTAATGTAAGATAGTAAATTGCTTGCATCTATCTTCATGACTGATATTTGTTTCTGTTTTTGTTACTCATTTTACGTATTTTGCTCCTACGTTTCCTTGGCATTTCCTTTTCTTACTTTTTAATGCTCTTATTCAACTGAACTTTCAATTCACAAAGGATAATTGAAGGTAGAAACAATATAGTTGTCTTTTTTCTTCTTCTCCTCCTCCCCCTTCTCTTGCTCTTCCTCCTCTTCCTTCTTTTTTTCTTCTTCTTTGCCTAGTTTTCTTGTCCTTAACTTAGCTAGAACTCTGAACTAACACTTCATGGGTTCAAACAGTCTAACCATTTTCCAACTATGTCACTTTTGAGAAAGTTACTTAACTTCTGAGACAGTTTCCTCATCTGAAAAATGTATATAAAGAGCTTAGCACAGTCCCTGATACAATGTAAGTATTCAGTTTGTGTTAGTTATTATTTTCCTCCTATCTCCAGTTTCTATCTGCCATGGAACATTTGGGCACACTGAAAAATATGTCCAGTCTAATTGTGTGGTTTGCTTCAAGTCTGGAAACCCTGAGGAGAGAGAGCTTGAACTTGGTTCATGTATGTACATATTTGTATTCAGGACCAGTGTACCCCAAAGGAGACAGGATTAGAGGGAGACCTCACAGGGCTTCTGAGAGAAAACCATCAGGAAAAAAGAAGACTGACACAGGGGCAAGACTGAATGACAAGCCCTGGAGAGTGGTGGCAGTAGTGTTTTCCAGTGTGGAGAGACTCTTTGCTGACCATAATTTGATACAACCTTCTCCAACTCTTTTGTAGTACCTATGTGCCCGGGAAAGTAGAGAGCTGAATAGGAGAAAAGCATGCATACTTGGGGCTCTGCAGGCTGGTCGTAGAAAGCAGAAGGTGCTTGCCTATTGAATGGGTAAGGGGAGGAGCACAAGAGTCTAGGACATGGGCAATGTTGTCTGGTTGGCTTGGAGGCCAGCTGTCTGGAGGAAGTCAGCTAACATGCAGATCACAGATTTATGAGCAGTAGACCAATAACAGAGCAGAAAAATATGTTTATATTTTAATACAATACACATTCTGCCTTGTATTACAGTTATTTTTGTTTGCATGACCCCATTTCTTCCCCTTCCATTTACTTCTTAAAGAAATAAAATCTTGTGTGTGACCCAACATTGAAACTGAAAATCTTAATGGTCAAATCCAAATTCTTTTTTTTCCCCATTCTTATCTTACTCAAGCTCTTCAATGCATTTGTTTGTTTTGCCTTTCCTTCTTGAATTTCCTTCATTTGACTTGTTTGACTCCACTCTCCTTTGCTTGCTTTTCCCTGTGTGTCCGCCTCTAAATTGTGTCAGTCACTTGGTTTCATCTTAGCCCCCCTCCCACCACCACAAACACACCATACATTTACTCTGTGTAAGCTTCTACTATAAATCCCCAAATTTTACCATAACCCTAACCAAATTCTCCCTTGTCCTAATTTATTCTCCTAAACGTCAGGTCATTTACACCTGAGGTCTCACAAGCGTATCCCAAAGTCCCATCATCCCTTTCTCGTAATCTTCCAATCCTGAATTTTCTGTTTTGGTATAGTCCCGGTTAAAAACCTTGAAACCACTTTCTACCTTCTTTACCCATCAAATCTGTATTGCTCCAAGCCTTGCCTAGTTTACCTTCTCTGTTAGATTGCAAGTTGCTGGAGTGTGATATACCAGAACTGGAACGGATTTTTAAAAAGGGAATTTAATAAGTTACAAGTTTACAGTTCTAAGGCTGTGAAAATGTCTAAATTAAGGCAAGTCTATTAAAAATGTCCAAATTAAAGCATCCAGGGATTGATACCTTGACTTAAGAAGACCACTGAAGTTCAGGATTTCTCTCTCAGCTGGAAAGGCACATAGCGACCTCTGCTAGCTTTCCCTCCAGGCTTCTTCAGTGGCTTCCTAGGAGCATTTTCTTTATGCATCTCCAAAGTTCTCTGGCTATGTAGGCTCTGTCAATTTCTCTCACTTCTGTTGTTTTTGACTCTCTCCAAAATGTTTCCTCTTTTAAAGGATTCCAGTAAACTAATCAAGACCCATCTGGAATGTGTGGAGTCACATCTCCATTTAATCAAAGGTTACACCCAAGATTGGGTGTGTCATATCTCTTGGAGATAATTTAATCAAAAGTTTCCAACCTACAGTATTGAATCAGGATTAAAAGAAACGGCTGCCTCCACAAGATTGAATTGAAAAACACTGGCTTTTCTGGAGTACACAATACTTTCAAAACATGACACCTCCTAGATAGCTCTTGAATCTACTTTACCATATTTTCCCTAAACAAGTGCCATAGCCTTGGAACCATTTTCATTTCCATTGTTCTCTCTCTTCTCCACACCATTGTTCATCTTGCTGTTTTTTTTTCCTTTAAAATATAAATTGGTCACTGTTTTAGTTTGTTAAAACTACTGGAATGCAATATACCAGAAATGGAACAGCTTTTAAAAAGGGGACTTATTAAGTTGCAAGTTTACAGTTCTAAGGCCATGAAAATGTCCAAATTAAGGCATCCAGAAAAAGATACCTTAACTCCAAAGAAAGGACCCATGAAGCAAGTTTTCTCTTTCAGCTGGGAGGGCACATGGCAACTGCTAGCTTTCTCTCCTTATTTCATAAGGTTTCCCTGGGGGTGTTTTCCTTCTGCATCTCCAAAGGTCTCTAGCTGTGTGAGCTCTATTTGCACTAAAGTTTTTTCCAAAATGGCTCCCTCTTAAAGGGCTCCAGTAAGCAACGCTACCTTGAATGTGGAGACACATTGCCATGGAAACCATCAAATTAAAAGTTACCACCCACAACTGGGTGGGTCACATCTCCATGGAAACAATCAAAAGAATCCCACCCAGCAATATTGAATGAGGATTAAAGAGCATGGCTTTTCTGGGGTACACAACTATTTCAAACAGGCACAGTCACTCTCCTTTACAAATCTTTTTCTGACCACCAACTACTCATAGGAATGGCTTAAACATCCTTCATCAGGTAGCCCTAACCTCCTCATATTTCAGTTACTTCAAAAATTTTGCCAAGGCCCTTTCAAATATAGAAACTCATGTATACCTCAATTCTGGGAAATTCTTGAATTATTTCATTAATGACTCGCTTCTCTCTGCTTTCTCTAGAACTCTTATTATTCTTATGTTGTGCCTTTTGGATCCTTCATCTTTTGGGTAAATTTTCTCATATTTTCTCTCCTATTTTCCATCACTAAGACTTTTTGCACTGCTTTTGAGACATTCTTTTCATCTTTGCCTATTAATATTTAAGTTTATGCTATCATGTTTTAAGTTTCTAAGAGTTTTTTTGGTTGTTGTTCTCTGAAATCTTCTTTTATCAATTCTTTTATTAATGACATCCTATTTGTGTTTTGTGGATGAATTATTCTCTCTTCTCCTGAGGAGTTTTCTTATCCCTGCAGAGGATTTTTTTCTGCTTGCTGTTTGGTCATTGTGATCTGTCTTTCATGTTAGAGGCTTTCCTGAAAGATAAAAATTCTTGGTTATCTGCTTATTAAGAGTTGAAAACCAAAAAGCTTTTGAAGATTAAGCATGAAGTCAAGCTTATTGATTTTAAGTTTCCAGTTTTAAATTTGTATTCTGTTGGAGAAACCCCTGATGTCTGTATCTTTAGGTCTTTCTCTTGGAATGATGAGATTCCCCAGAAAAAAGTCTTTGATTTCCTGTCTAAAGGTTCTAGCTGCCAATGTTCAAGGTGTCCTGCGTGGGGATGGGCAAAGAAATCTCAGCCTTTGGTATGCTAACAGTCACTTGATCTCCCATTTTTGTAAGGTATCCAAGCCCTTAACAGTGCCCGGAATCCTCCCATCCAGAGTCCCTCTGCTGTGGCTTCAAATGTTCTGGGGTAGGGACAGTTGCACAGTACCATGAAGTGGGTGAGGAGATCTAAGGAGTTAACTACTTCTCAAAGAGCTTTTACCAATCTTTGTCATTTTAACCACTCTCCTTCATCTCCAATTTCAGAGGCAATTGGTGTCTCCTGTTTTCCTTAATGCCTGGACTCCAAGGCATTAAGGAGACAGTAGTAAGGAATTGTGGTAGAGCACTTATTCAAGGTGTATGGTAATAAAAAGACAGTGTGAGCTATAACTGAAGTTAGGGAGAACTGAGAAGTCAAATGGAGGCTCCAGTCTCCCCAGAATAAGAGATTTTATGCATATTGGAAGGCAGAGTGAAAAAAAAATGAAAAGAGAGAAGCTGAGAACACATTAAAAATAGGGAGTAATTGTGGCAGGAAGATCCAAAAGGACCCAGAGAACAAAGGAAAGAAGGTCCTTTCTTTGGAGTTAAGGTATCTTTTTCTGGATGCCTGAATTTGGACATTTTCATGGCCTTAGAACTGTAAACTTGCAACTTAATAAGTCCCCTTTTTAAAAGCTGTTCCATTTCTGGTATATTGCATTCCAGTAGTTTTAACAAACTAAAACAGTGACCCAGATTGAAGCATAGGTAGAGAGCATAACCTTAGTAGGAAGCTGGATGAAAGAAAGGAAGGATAGATGCTGTGATCTTTAGAGATGGAAAGAAGGACAGATGGAAGAAGTCAACCCAAATGGCCTATTGTATTTGGTAAAATAGAACTAGTTCATTTTCTGAGAATGATGAGCTGAGAACTTTAATTAAAGTCTTGATGAAGAAGATTTGGAATAGTAACTGTGGGAAGTAAGTCAGAAAGCTTATTTTATTTTTTAACCAAATTAAAAATATTTTTAAGCAGACATTCGGGTCAAAAGGTGCTGCCTACATATCTGCACAGATTTCTTTGACATATGGAATATAAAAGACACACCACAAATTCCAAAGATTCCACCATCATTGCCATCTTTCAAGAGGAAAAACTGGCTGTGGTAACTATAATGACAGTCCTTTCTGTGCTCTTATTGCAGGCAAAGGCCTATTTGAGAAGTAACCAACTTAGAGATATGATGTTGGAAATATATTTACATTGGTGGTCCAATGAGTAAGAAAGAGTGACATACACTAAAATTAACAAGAACTACGTTCTAACTATGTTAGCTATGTTCTAACAGAAACTGTTGGCTGAAGGATGAGAAGAAATAGTAAAGAAACTTGAGATCTATGTTTTTATTGTTTTGTTTTTTGACTTAATGATTTTACCATGCATATGGGAAAAGTCACAAGATAGGAAGTAGTCAATATTCTTGCTTTTTCCTGGATGAAAAACTAACTCTTGGTTCTCTGTCTTTGATATAATCTCTCATTCCTCTCTCTCTCTCTCTCTCTCTCTCTCTCTCTCTCTCTATCTATCTCTAGCTCTCTCTTTCTTCACTCTCAGTCTCAGTCTCACTCTCATTCCTGGGCTCTCTCTCTCTGATCTGCACTCTATTCTCATCTGCCAGGCAGCATTCTTGGGCTTTCCTTTCAGCAAACAGAGCCCTCACTAGAACTCAGTGTGGAGATTTCTAAGGAAGTAACGCCATTGCTAGTCTGTGACACCTGAAATTGAAGTGAATAAGTGAAAACTTGGCATAGAATTTCTTGAATGTTGTTGATTCTAATCCTAGAGGCCCCTTGGATTGGTTTTGAAATGACAATTTTACAGGTTGACCACTATTCAAATTGTGGTCGAATTTTAAATTATAGTGTGGTTGAGGTTTTATAACTGTTGGGGCAAAGCAGGGGAAATGAGTATAAAAAAATTGTGTTTGCTCTTTGAGATCTCTAAAGAGGTTTTTTATCATAGTCCATTTTGGAGGCAGTGATGATTAAGGGCAAGGGCTTGGAGTTTGACGTAATTTTGAATTTCAATGCATCCCATTTTACCGTATGTGATTTTGGGCAGGTCATCCTCTTCAAATTTTAGTTTCCTTATCTGTAAAAGCTAGAATGTTATTGAAACTCATAGGGCTGACAAGGTTGATAAATGAGAAAATATAGTGAGTGTTTAGCAGTTGCACGACATTAAAAAGTGCTCAATAAAGGTTAGTAAGTATGATTATTATTTTAACCTTGTAGTAGAGTCAACTAAACTAGTAGATCTGACTTTGTCAAAGTGATATGCTACTTGGTTTCCTTTTTATACATCCATGCGGCTGGAGGCTTCTTTAATCTACCTGTAGGTTCACCCACATTCCAGATCTTAGGACTCATCCATTTCCTAGACAGAGTCATATCAGGAACCCTAGGTTAGGAGTTCAGTGACTACACTCTGGATAGCCTTGTTACTGTTGTCAATCTCTTTTTGTATATGGTTCTGGAAACCATTTCATATTACTTCTCAGAAGTAGAAGCAGATCCAAGCATGGTAGGACCAGGAGTCTTTGCAATTTGGGGAACTCTGTTTAAGAGAAAAGGACACAAGATAATAAAAATAGAATTAGGTACATAGCTTTAAAAGGGGTCCATGCAAGTGAAGGGTCCTGAAACTTAAGCTTCATTAGCTTAATGGTATATCTAACCTCTGTTAAAAGACCAAATCTTCCCTTCTCATTTAAGGTCCAGAAAAAAGATCTTTGCCTCTCCATGTCTGGGTTTCTTTTACTTTTATTTTCTGTCCAATGATTCCATTTCTCATTCCTCCTGAAATTCTTCCCAAGACTAGAAGTACAAGTTCATGAAATTTGAAAACTAGAAGAGACTTTAAAAGATCCTCTTAATTAACCATTTAATTTTCTGGAGAAGAAATTAACGTCCAGAAAAGTGAAGTAGCTTGCATGAGTATCCATTCCCAAGGAAAGGTCAATTAGCATACCTTCATTTGCAAGAATTAGAAACCCCAAAGCAAAGCAGCTTAAATAACAAAAGGGTCTTCTGATTTAATATGGTGGGTTGGACATCTGTGTTTCACTCTGCTCCTTCTTCCAAATCTCCCAAGATCAGTGCATCTCAAACAGTAAAGTGCATATGAATCACTTGGGAAGCTTGTTAAAATTCAATTCTGATCCAGCAATTCTGGGGTAGGGCCTGAGATTTTGTATTTCTATCAAATCCTAGGTGATGGTGATGTTGCTGGTCTGTGGATCACATTTTGAGTAGTAAGGCAGACTAAATCAGGGGTCTGCACACAACAGCCCTGGCCTGTTATTATATGACCCTCGAGCTAAGAGTGGTTTTCACATTTGTAAAAGGTATTTTAAAAATGAATATGTGGGTGCACGGGTGGTTCAGTGGTAGAATGCTCACCTTCCATGTGGGAGACCTGGGTTCAATTACAGGACCACGCATCTAAGGGGGGAAAAAAAAGAATATGTGACAAAGATGTGTGTGGCCCACAAAACCTAAAATATATACTCTCTGGCCCTTTATAGAAGAAGTTTGCTGGCTCTGATCTAGATGACAAAAAGGGAATGATGAGAAAAGAATAAACCCACAAGCACAAAAGAACAGATGAGATGACAGCAGAGGACAAACATTAAAATTTGAGGAGATGAAAAGCAGATGGGCCTTCTGTCTTTACAGAATGGAGAAAGAAGAAACCTAAGAGTCTTCATGGGGGCATCCACAAAGAAGAATGCTTATTTGTATTTCAAACCTTGGGAAATCTCAGGACTTAAGGGGACTAGGTATCTGGGAAAGTTGATAGAGTGGGTGGGCAGGAG
The DNA here is from genome assembly GCF_023851605.1 of Tamandua tetradactyla. Classification (NCBI taxonomy): domain Eukaryota; kingdom Metazoa; phylum Chordata; class Mammalia; order Pilosa; family Myrmecophagidae; genus Tamandua; species Tamandua tetradactyla. The sequence continues at coordinate 178,098,030 of NC_135328.1, forward strand.
GAAATCGAGGTAGACATAGACATGTACTGCTGAAATCCCCCTCTGAGGAGGATTATCTGCTTAGCTGCAAAGGATATGTTTAGCTAATAACCTCCAGCTATTAGCTTAGTAGGGTACACCTTAGTTTTTGAGCTGAGCTCTGGTCAATGACTGAGCAAGGCAGTGGTACAAACATCTAGGCAATTCCACTCAATTTGGACTCTTTTAATAAAAGGGCAATATTTGCTCTGGGGTCCCTGTTTGGCTGGCTGAGACTTTGTCAGGTTGACATTGTGGTCTGACAATTTGCCTGCCCTATATTCCCACTTCCTCCTTTTCCCTTCCACAGGTATTATTCAATAGGAAACCTTTTGCACTACCACCTCTATCTCAAAACATCTGCTTCCTGGAGAACCCAACCTCCAATAGCGGAAGTGATCCAAGAAGACAGGAAGCAAGATGGAATTTGGGGACTGGATCAATTACCAGTCTGTTGCTAATGGGAACCCCATCCATGGTGGTAAATGGTACACAGAAAGCCCCTGGCACAAGGTGTGTGTTCAGTTGTTGAAACTTTCCCCAGTAGTGAGCTGGGATGGTGTGCTGGTGGAAAAGAATACATTAGCCATGCAATAAAATATATCAGTAATGGTAAATATAAGGACAATGAAAGCAAGATGCTCATTACTAAGTGGCATTGATGCCCTTCAGGCAAATAATATATAGCGAGGGGCAATTAGCAAATAATTGAAATTAAGTGTCAGAGCTGGAGAAACAAAGTGTCTTTGGTAGCTTACAAAGATGCCTCCATACAGTGGGTAAGCAGAAAAAAGCTACATAGCATATGCAGAAAAAAACTGAAGATCAAACATAAAATTTGATGGTCATTGTGGCTGACCTCCAAAGATGATTAATGCCCAACAGAAGCAGGTTTGTTATGCCAAAGTCAGGACCCTGTTTGGGAAAGCCTGCAACCCTTATACATGGGATAGGGACATATGGATGGTCCTGAAGATTTGTTTTTCCAGTTTTCTCGGAACCTTCTGAGGCTACTGAAGTGGCCTTTACCTTCCTCTTAACAACCAGTACTCTCTCCATGTGAGAAAACAATACAGAGGTGTGAGGGTTCCATTCATATGTTAACTTGGCCAGGTTATGGTGTCCAGTTTTTAGGTCAAACAAGCAATGAATGGCCTTATTGTTACTGTGAGAATATATCATGGACTTAAATTATCAGTAAGTTGATTGCTCTATAGCTGATTATATCTACAATCAACTGTGGAGATTTCCTTCAACAATGAGAGAAGTCTCATAAGATCAGTTGAAGCCTTTAAAAGGAGAAGTGATGATTTCAGCAGTCAAAAGGGAGAAAGACACCTTCTTCCCGTCCTTCAAGATATAAAATATGTATTACATAAGAGACCTCTTTATAGTGCTGTCTCCCCAAAAGGAAAGAGATATGGTCCATCAACCAAAGCTTAGAAGTAAAAATGATTCCACTTATCAACACTCCCACTCATCTTTTGAGCAGATTTTGTGCTTCCTGTCCCTACAACTCTGGGTTCTGCAGGACTGGAGACCCTGGTCCTTTGCACAAGTTACAGCTGCTGCCAGGGTACTTTAGACAACTTCTGTCCACAGACTAGCAGGTGAGAAAAGAAGTCACTAAACTGACCGAAGTCATGGACTCTGATCAGCAAAAGGAAGGAGAATTCATTTTACACAATGAGGGTGGGAGGAATATGTGCAAGAGATAGCCTTCGGTACCTCCCAGTACTCCCTCGTTGCATCATAACTATGATTGAAGATGTGAAACAATCGCAGCCCGGTCACTAAGCAAGCTATCAAGACCTGTTTAGGTGACAGTTGAAGGTGAAGGGAGTTCAGAATAGATAGTGGAGGAAGAGGAAAAGTACTAGTTGCAGCTCCAAGACCAACTGTAGTTTATCCCAGTAACCTTCCCCTTCTGAGTTTCCCCTCAGGAAGAGAACCACAGAGGGCCTGATCCTCGATCCTGCATGGAGAAGTAAATCTGTGAGGGATGGACTGTGGCAGCCAAGAAAATGTTCTTCTCAGCTCTCCTCCTATCGTAGCTGACTTGACCTCACTTGCTACGCTGAAATCCAACCCTGCATTCACACAGTGGCCATGCTTTCACAGGCTGCTCCTAACTAATGACTGAGTACAGAAAAAGTACTAAGGCAGGTGTTCCTTGGACTGGCAGGACCCCATTAAGGGGCACCTTTGGTCTTGCTGAACTTTCTTGCAATAGAATATTCACTCAACCTTTCTTCCCTTTCTACTTCACATGCATTATGTTCTGCTGTCTCTCACAGTCTCCCCTGGCTCCATCCCCATTTTCCCTCTCAAACATAGCCCTATAAATCTCTTGCATGTCTAATCCTGTCTTGGCAAACACACTCCCCAAATGTCCATCAAAGGGAGAATGCATAAATAAGAGGTGGTAAATTTTATAATGGAACACTATTCAAGATTGTAACAATGAACTACAGATACACAGAACAACCTAGATGATTCTCAAAAACGTTGTGATGAGTGAAAAAAAGCCAAATATAAAAGAATTCATATGATATGCTTCCATTTAAATAAATAATAGTTACCCTCAAGGTGGTGGTGGTGGTGGTGAATATTGACTGGAAAGGTGCACAAGGAGCTGTTCTATATTTTGATGCATTTAGTGGTCTCATGGGTGTAAACATATGTTAAAGTCATCAAATTGTACACTTAAGATTTTTGCATTTTAATGCATGTAAATTATACCTCAAAGTACTGAAAAAGTAATAAAAGGGACTTATTGGTTCATGAAACTGGATGTCGATAGGTATAGAGGCCTTTAAATAGATTTGATTCAGTAATTCAACAATGCCATCAGAAATAGGGTTATTTTCTGTCTTTCCCGTATGCTTTCTAGTCTGTCCACTTCAATTCCAGCCTGGCTCATCCTTGTATTCACAGTGTGCTGACAACAACCTCCTTTTCTGGGCCAGGCCACTAGGAGACTTGCTTCTGGAAACTTTCTTAAAAGAGTGAGAATATTTCTTCTTTCCTGAAAGTTTCTAGCAAACACGTCTCATTGCCCAAACACATATCTCATAAGCCCATTCCTGAACCAATTCATGTGACCAGGGAAATGCCATACACTGACTAATATCTGCCTATCCCTGAATGAATCATTTTAGAATGGGATTTAGGATTACTCCAATTGATTAGACAAGTTGGGACTTATCCTTGGAACAAAATCTCTTTAGTTTTATGACTGCTCCACAAAGAGGAGAGGTGTGTAGTGGATTTAAGAAAGACAAGCACAAAGTCCACCATATGAAGTGTAGCTGAATTGGGTAATAGGTCCAATTAACTCAATATCGTATTAATCATGGTCTTGCTTTCCATTTTCTAAATATATTTTCCCATCCCCACTTCATTCAGGGTTTAATATATACACAACCAATTAAAGTTGTATTAACCAGGAAGCACAAGTGTTTGTCTTCTAAAGTTTGAAATGAAAACCGGAATAAATTCCATTATTAGACAAATGAGTCTAAGTTACATAAAGTTGGCTTGCCAGATGAGCCCAATCCTCATTGCTGAACCTGAGTCTATTCTTTATCTTCATCTCATCCCTAATTTCTACTCCATTTCTGAGGAAAGCACCACATTGTAAGTGTAATTAATGCCACTTAAAAATGTTTACAATGGCAAATTTCATATCATATGTATGTTTAAAAAAAAGAGCTGTGTTAAAATGTCATGTATCTTCCTGTTCATGGATTTTTTAAAACTTTTTTATTGTATAGTATAATGTATATACAAAGCAAAGAAATAAAAAAGCAATAGTTTTCAAAGCACTCTTCAACAAGTAGTTACAGGACAGATCCCACAGTTTGTCATGGGCTACCAATAATCCTCTCATATTTTTCCTTCTAGCTGCTCCAGACATAGGAGGCTAGAAGGCTTAAATATTTTTTTTTATCATCACAATTGGCTTTTTTCCTTCTTTTTTTTTGTGAAAAATAACATATATACAAAAAAAGCTATGAATTTCAAAGCACAGCGCCGCAAGTAGTTATAGAACATATTTCAAAATTTGACATGGGTTACAATTCCCCAATGTTAGTTTTTTACTTCTAGCTGTTCTAAAATACTGGAAACTAAAAGAGATATCAACTTAATGATTCAGCATTCATGTTCATTTGTTAAATCTTGTCTTCTCCGTATAACTCCATCAGTTTTGATCTTTCCATCCCTCTCTTTAAGGGTGTTTGGGCTATGGCAATTCTAACTTTTTCATTTTAGAAGGGTCTGTCACTAATATGGGGTAGGGAGATGGAACTAGCTGATGTTCTGGAGAGGCTGGCCTAGGTTTCAGGACTTATCTGGACCAGGGACCCATCTGGAGGTTGTGGGTTTCTGGAAAGTTACTCTATTGCATGGAATCTTTGTGGAATCTTATATATTGCTCTAGGTGTTCTTTAGGATTGGCTGGAGTGTTCCTGGTTGGGGGTTGGCAGGTTATGATAGGTAGCAATGTCTAACTGAAGCTTGTGTAAGAGCAACCTCTAGAGTAGCCTCTCAACTCTATTTAAACTCTCTCGGCCACTGATACTATCTATATTAATTAAACTTCTTTTCCCCCTTTTGGTCAGGATGTAATTGTTGATCCCATGGTGCCAGGTCTGGATTCATCCCTGGGAGTCATCTCCCACGTTGCCAGGACTTTCACCCCTAGATGTTATGCCCTATGTAGGGGGAAGGGCAATGACTTCACTTGCAGAGTTGGGCTTAGAGAGACTGAGGCCACATATGAGCAATGAAAGAGGTCCTCCAGAAGTCCAGAAGTAAGTCCTAGGCATGCCTATAGGTAAAAAAGCAATAGTTTTCAAAGCACTCTTCAACAAGTAGTTACAGGACAGATCCCACAGTTTGTCATGGGCTACCAATAATCCTCTCATTGGTAAGCTTCTCTGCTACTATATAAGCTTCACAAGAGTGACTCTATTTGGACTTTCTCTGCCACTAATACTTTTTAAATTACACTTCTTTTCCCCCTTTTGGTCAGGATGGAATTGTTAATCCCACGGTGCCAGGTCTGGATTCATCCCTGGGAGGGATGGGAGACTTTCACCCCTGGATGTCACGTCCCATGTAGCGGGGAGGGCAATGATTTCACTTGCAGAGTTGGGCTTAGAGAGAGAATCTGCTCATGGATTTTGGTATTTGTGTTTCTATCCTGGACACTACAAAGCTGTAAAAAAAAAAAAAAAAAAAATATATATATATATATATATATATATATATATATATATATATTTCTGACACACATAGTCTCTTTGAAATGGGTCATTTCAAAGGAGATGGATCAAACAATAATACAGATGCAGAGTCACTGCTAACCCATACGGTCTTTTGATGAGAATTTAAAAAAAGGAACCCAGATGCATCCCTGTAGGTGCAGGGCTTGACAAATGGAGTGCTGGCAGGATTTTAGTCTCCATTTGCCTCCTTGTATAGGTGTCCTTGTGGCATATGCCCTTTGTTGGCCTTTATCACTCCTTCTCAGACTGATAAAATACATCCTCCTAACTCATTCTCTGCCACCAGGTTCTTATTTTCCTCCTCATTCATCCAGCCTACTTCTGTGCGATTAATCTTTTATCATGTTACTTTCCTGCTCAAAACAAAACAAAACAAAAAAACCTTTATCAGTTCCCCTCCACCAACCTAAGAGAAATCAGATTACTTAAGTTAACATTTTAAAGCTTTGCACAATGTCTCTCAAGTTTCCCTTATAGTCTTTCCCTACCACTTTTCACCACAAATTTTGTATTTCAATCAATCTAGAGCATGGGGTATTTCCAACTACATCTTGCATGTTCCCAATGTTTGATATGCCATGTTAGTACTATATGCACTTATATATATTTATATGTTTAATGTCTGTTTCCAAAACTAAACTATAAACTCCAAGTAGTTTGTACGTTGACCTTTATATTCAACTTGTAATACACGGTAACAGCAACAAATGGGTGTTACTAAAATCTGAGCCAGTGTTTGGGCTAATCTTACAAGGTGCTGTAAGGGAGATGTAATGGCTAGATCTAGACCTAGCATGGCTTTCAGAAACAGTACTGACCTCCATATTTATTCCACACCAGCCACGTAACAAGGAAACTTTTCCTAGGGACTCATTATCCCACCCACTGATATTTCCAATGTATTATGGTTTCCTATCACAAGCTGCAGCTACTTCTCGTTTTCCTTCTTTTCCTTTTCTCCCTCCTCTTGCTCTTGCTCTTTTTCCTTCTTCCCTCCAGTTTTACTATTTGACTATAGCCAATGAAATGGCTCTCATATTTCAATGAGAAATCTAAATGCTTATCTCCTCCTGAGTTAAGCAGTCTGTTAGCCCCTTTCTGGCCAAATTTGAGTCCCTGTCCAGGAGAGACAATATATGGTCCTTTGATGCTGCCCTTATAAAATATTCTGGGTTCTAAGTGAGACAATTATGGTATATAGAGAAAATTTCACTGAACTCAGAATTCAACAACGTGGATTTGAGTTCTGGTTCCATCATTCACTTGCTAGTGAGCTTGACCAATTTTTCTGAACTTTTCTTCCGATGTAAAATGGGGATAAAGTTGCCAATCAGTTAAGGATGAAAAATAGAATTACTAAGCAGCATTTAGAGCCCAACTGAAATAAAAGTGGTAGTCCTTTTGGTCAGCACTGTTCAGTAACTTTTTTTTTCAGCAATGCTTTATTTCCTGGCTGAAAACCAAAAAGCACTGTATCAGTTTTAATTATTATTATTAGATGTCCTTGCCATAGCTTCCTCAGTTTCCAGGAAGATCAGCCTCACATATTTTTTCTCCATTCTAAAAAACATTTTAGTATTTGTCACTATATTTAACTTAAAAATAGTAGTTTATTTACTTGCATTTGCTTAAAAATGGCATATATCTAGCAATATAAAATGTAGCTTTAATAGTCCATCCAAAAGCAACAAGAAAAAAAAAATCACCCAGCTACTATAAGGCACAGCATTGAAGTTGATAAATATTCATTGTATCAGTTTTTAGAAACAATAGGGAAGAAGCAACATATTCAGGGAAAATTTTCTTTTGTTTGCTACTGCCATTACACACATTGAGGACACTAACAATTTATGACCAGATTATTGGAATAGGTTCCTTAGAGGTTTCTATACCCTGCGTTTCTCTCCTTCAAATAGATTTTTCACATCGCAGCCAGGTCATTAATTAATTAATTCATTCAGGAAACATTTATTGAGGATCTATTATGTGCTAAGTGCAAAGTACAGACAAATGGGGAAAAGGTGTGAAAAAAATGGGTTAGATTCAGTGTTAGAATGCTATGTAGATGTTTAACAATGCTTACAATGCTCCCTATTGCCCATACTGTATTCTCAACTTCAAACTCCTCATCCTGGCTTTTAAGAGCATCCACAAATTGGCTTTAAAACAATTCTCTAATCTTTATTTTCCACTTCTATAGCTAAATGGATATTTTTTCACTGTTCCATGAAAATGTTCTTTCTCTTCCCAGCTTCTGGGATTTTGCTCGAGTTGTTCAACCTAATTGAAATTCCTTCCCAAGGCTTCGGGACTATCCAAATCCTACTAATTGTTTAAGATCTAGATGAAATCTGACTGTAGTAGAGCTTCCTCTAAGAATTTCTACTCAAAGGAAACTTTCTTTTGATTCCCAAAGCAATTAATGCTTGTTGAAGTCCTTTGACAATATTTAAAAGCTTATTGTCTCTATTACTTTTAAATTATTCCAACCTTTTATTGTTATTTACATTTTCATATGTTTAGTTTATGTCACTAACTAGATGGCAAGCTATGAGAGGGAAGATTATGTTTCTTGTTCAATGATATTTTGAAAAAGATCTAGAAATTACTAGGGTTCCCCAAATAAATAAAAAAGCAATAATAAAATATGTTGTTATTTTTAAAAGACTGGTAAAAAAGACCTATTTAAATGAAGAATTATTCTGTATTTTTGAAGATCGGTTATAAAGATATTAGTCCTCTCTAAATTTATCTATATGTTTAATGTTATTCCGAGCAAAATCCCTGAAGAACTTTTTAGGAAATTTATCAAATTGATTATAAGATTCATATGGAAGGAAAAAACGTGCCTGGATAGCTAAGAAAACTTTGAAAGACAAGGATAAAGAAGGGGGACTCATTCTACCAGTCATCTGGTAGAATTAATAATTACCAAGTTTAATTATTAATTAAAAGGGGATATTACTGGAGCAGAAATAGATGAAATGAAGCAGAATAAAAGGCTGAGAACCAAACCCAGGCATGTAAGAGGACTTAGTACATCTATCACGGATTTATGGGGGAAAGTCTGAATTAATCACCAAATGAATTTGGAATAACTAACAGCTGTCCCTACAGAAAAATTAAAATTAAAATTAGGAGGGAAAAACAGATTCCAAATGAGGAAAAAAAAGAACTAAAAGTGAAAAAACTCCAAAAACAAGTAGAAGAAAAGATAGGATAAGGAAGGGAGTCTTTAAATAAGATATATGTGCAAAACATAAAAGAAAAGTTAGGTTATTAGGCTTAATCAAAATTTAAAACCAGTATAGAAAATGTAGTAAAAAATAATAAAGTTAAAAGACAAGAGACAAGTTGGAAGAAGATATTTGCACTGTATATAGCAAAGGAATGTTATCCAGACTATATGAAGTACTACAAATCAAGAAAATGTCAAAAGTTCAGTAGAAAAAAAAAATAGGTAAAGGATGTAATTAGGCGTTTAACAGAAGAGACTATACAATAGCCAAAAACATATAAAGTGTTGCTCAGTTTCACCAGTAACCAAAGAAAAATAGAAAACATTTCTTATGAATCAAGTAGTCACAAATTATTTTCTGACACTATGAAATATTGATGAGTATATGGGGAATATATACTCTCATTCAGTGCTGGTGAAAGTTGGTTGCAGTAGCTAAATTCTGAGATGGACTCAAGGGATCCTTGCATCTTCCTTGTGTTCATACTTTTGTAAAGTTTCCTCCCACACTGAATCAAGGTTGGCATGATAGAATAGAATACAAGGGAAGTGATGGTATGTGACTTCTGAGGTTTAGGTCATAAGAGGCAATAGAAAAGCTACCTTGGTTTATTTATTTATTTATATTACAGAAGTTGTAGGTTTACAAGAAAATCATGTGAAAGTATAGAGTTCCCATATACCTCCCCCCACGCACGCACACACAGTTTTCCCTATTAACACTTTGCATTAGTGTGGTAGCCTTGTCACAATTAATGAAACAATGTTATTATAATTATACTATTAACTATAGTCCGTGGCTTATATTAGGGTTCTCTGTTTTTGTTGTACAGCTCTTAAAATTCTAATAACATATACATAACCTAAAATTTCCTCTTTTAATCACATTCTAATATATAATTCAGTAGAGTTAATTATATTCACAATGTTGTACTACCATCAACCACCCATTATCAAAACTTCTTCATCACCCCAAACAGAAATTGTGTACCAATTAAGCATTAAGTCCCCATTCCCTATACCCCACTCCAACCCCTGGTAAGCTGTATTCTACTTTCTAACTCTATAAATTTGCTTATTCTAATTATTTCAAATGAGTGAGATCATGTATTAGTCCTTTTGTGTCTGGCTTATTTCACTTAATATCATGTCTTCAGGGTTTATTCATCTTGTATGTATCAGAACTTCATTCCTTCTTATATTTGAATAATATTCCATTGTTCATATATACCACATTTAGTTTATCCACTGATCTGTTGATAGTTACTTGGGTTGCTTTCATCTTTGGACAATTGTGAATAATGCCACTATGATCATCGATATGCAAATATCTGTTTGAGTCCCTGCTTGCACTTCTTTGGGTATACACCTAGAAGTGGGATTGCTGGGTGATTTAATTTCCTAGGCTGCTCAAAGAAAATACCATGAAATGGGTTGGCATAAAAAAGTGGGTAATTTATTTGCTTACAGTTTGAGGTCAGGAAAATGTCCAAATTCAGTCATCATCAAGATGATCCTTTCTTCCTGAAGACCGTCTAGTGCCTATCCTTGGCTCTTCTGTTACATGGCAAGGTACGAGGTAGCATCTGCTTGTCTCTCCCTTCTCTTCCAGGTTTTGTTGCTTTCAGCTTCTAGCTTCTGTCACTTTCTCTCTGTTTGTCTGAATTTCATTCTATTATAAAGGAGTTCAGTAATAGGATTACTCATCCTGAATGAGGTGGGTCACAGCTTAACTGAAGTAACCTTATCAAAAGGTCCTGGGTTTATACCTCTAGGAATGGATTAGATTTAAGAACATGTTTTTTGGGGGGTACTTACAGCTTCAACCCACTAGGCTGGGTCATTTGGTAATTTTTTAATGTAACTTTCTGAGGAACTGCCAAACTGTCTTCCACAGCAGCTGCACCATTTTACATTCCCAACATCAATGGATGAGTATTCCCACTTTTCCATATCTCTCTAACACTTGTTATTTTCCATTTTTAAAATAGCTGCCATTCTAATGGGTGTGAGATGATATCTCATTGTGGTTTTGATTTGGATTCCCCTAATGGCTAATGATGTTGAGCATTTTTTTCATGTGCATTTTGGCTATTTGTATATCTACGTTGGAGAAAATCTCTTCTGGTCTTTTGACCATGTTTTAATTGGGTTGCTTATTTTTTTTTTGTTATTGAATTGTAGGATTTCTTTTCATATTCTGGATAGTAAACCCTTAACAGATATGTGATTTCCAACTATTTTCTCCCATTCTGTAGGTGGTCTTTTTACTTTCATGATAAAGTCCTTTGATGCACAAAACTTTTTAATCTTGATGAAGTCCCATTTATTTATTTTTTATTTTGTTGCTCATGCTTTTAATGTAAAGTGGTAAAAACCATTGCCTAACACAAGGCCCTGGAGATACTTCCCTATGTTTTCTTTTAAGAGTTTTACAGTTTTGGTTATTACATTTAGGAATTTGATACATTTGGAGTTAATTTCTGTATATGGTATGAGGTAGGGGTCTACCTTCATTCTTTTGCATATGGATATCCAGTTTTCTCAGCACCGTTTGTTGAAGAGATTGTTCTTTCTCAATTGAGTGGCTTGGCACACTTGTCAAAAATAAATTGGCCATAGACATGAGGGTTATTTCTGAATTCTCAGTTCAGTTCCATTGGCCTATATGTGTGTCTTTGTGACAGTACCATGCTGTTTTGATTACTATAGTTTATCTACCTTGCTCTCTTGATTGCCATGCCTTGGGATACTTGAGCAGCCCAGTAGAGGCCTACCTACATGGATAGAAACTGAGGTCTCCTGCCAACAGCCAACTAACTTACCAGTCATGTGAGTGAGCTACTTTGGAAGAGGACCCTCCCAATTTTAGTAAGTGTTCAGATGATTGCAGCTTCATCCAACATCTGATTGCAACTTCATGAGAGATCCTGAGCCAGAATCATGCAGTCAGGCTGCTCCCAAATTCCTTACTTAGAAACCATGGGTGATAATAAATTACTGTCATTGTTCAAAACAACTTAGTTCTGTAGTAATTTATTAGCCAGCATTAGAAAACTAATACAGTGGCATGGCTACATTCATGGCATAGCTACATTCATAAGATAGAATATTTTACAGCACTTAAAAGGAATGAATGAGATGCTTATATATCAGTATGCACGGAAAAAAGCAAGGTGCCAGTATGGTGGTAGGCAGTATGATACCATTTAATTAAACAAAATATACACAAAACAATGTTTCATAGACATAGAGATGCAATTAAAAAAAAGACTCCAAGCTCAGGATGTAGTTGCTCCTGTGGATGCTATGTTTAAGGGTAAAAGTGGGGTTTAGCTGTATTAATTAATAATTACTAATTTTGGGTGGTGTGAGAATATGGATGTATGTTATGCTATTTTTGTATCTTTTCTGCATTGTTTAATGTCCTCAAAATAAAGAGCATGTAGTTAAATCATAACTCAGAAAGATTAAACTTAACTCAATAAATATATATAAGTAACATGTCTTTCTATATCTCAACCTCTATCGACTATATTCATCAGCAATTGATTAAGTCAGAGTAACATACTCAGTAATTCAAAAGCAAATATTTTTTGAGAATCTTCCATGAACAGGCATTATGGCAGGTGCTAGGAATACAGCCTTACACGAAAATGGTTCCTGCCTTTATATAAGTTCCAGGAAAGAAAAGAATGATGTGTTATGAAATCTACAAATGTGGTAACAGATTTAAGGAGGAGTAGGGATTATACCACTTCACAATATTCCATTTACTCTTTCAACAGATATTTATTGAGTACCTACTGCACTGAATAAGCACTTGATTTTATTTCTAATTCTTAAAACAGTTTTATGAACAGGCATTATTACTAGCTCCGATGAAACGGATTCATGATTAGCATAATGCAAGTAGCAAGTGTGATTCATACTCAATTCTTACTCATTAGCCTATGCTCTTTAAGCTGAGATTACAATAAAAAACAAAGCTTTATATAACACTCCATTTTAGAATAGTTTATTCTGAAGGGAGAACTCAACCGAAACTCTCTTAACATAGTTCTTGGAACACTTTAGAATTGTAGAAGTTAGCTTGTGAACACATGGGACATAATCTGAGCTTTCCTGACAGAGCAAAGAACTGTCAAAACTCTATATTGTTTATAGAAGATCAGTGATGGAGTTGCCATTCTTGAGCACCCAATACCTAGGCAAAGTTAAATGATAGTGAGGAAAAAAGACATGACCATTGCTCTCATGGAGTTTAAAGTCAGTTGGACAGTGAGACAGCAAAATAAAAAAAAAAATGCGTACAAGCTGTGACAAGTAATATAAAGTGAGGACAACATGAAAGACCTAATTTATACTGAAAGCAGGGCATCAGAGAATTCTACGAATAATCACACAAAGTGTTGCATTTCTTAGGATGCAAGGTGCTAAACCCTCCGAAACCCTACGAGGGCGCAGCCGCAGTGACTGTGAGATCTCTGCGTCCTATTGTCCCGCCAGGGGCTGATGCGACCCTGCGAGCTGGAGGAGAACCGCCGACTTAGTTACGTACATTTTTGTTGTTGTTGTTGCGTGAGGAAAATTTTCAGTATTTGGAGCCAAGAGATTTTCCATCACTCGGAACCAGGAGAATTTTAATCACTCGAACTTTCCGATTTTTTCCTAGTGGCTTCCTAGCATCTTTCTGCCAGATCCTCCGCTCGGCTGCGACAGCCTCCTGTCAGTCTACTCAGGAGCATGGTTTTCAGTCATCCCTCTCCTTGTGTCCCGCAAGCCCATTACTTCATGAAGACGGCTCCCAGGACGGTTTGCGGTCCTACCATTTCACTCCGTCACACAGTTCATACTTTTGCGGCGGGTTGGCAGGTGAACTAGAGACGCACCAGCTCGCAAGACTGCCCTGCGTCCCTCGTTCTTAAGCGGACGCCCGCCCAGCGCGAGCGCTCGGCATGCGTTTCAGGTTATTTGCGTCCGGCGCGCGCCGCGGGCCCGCGCTCGCTCCCGCTTCTCCTCGCGCCCGCGGCTGCCCGGACGGCGCGTGCCGCCTCACGCTAGTCCTCAGTCCGCCCCCGTCGGCCCTAGCGGCGCGCGCCCCGGCCGGGCCGAGGCTCTCCACTCCGGCCGGCCGGCTCCCGGGTTCACTTGCCCCGCCCCCCGGCGCCGCTGCTGGGCGCTTGCGCGTGGCGCGTGGCAGTGGCCGGGGTCTCCGCCGCAGCCGATGCCGGTACCGCCGCTGCCGCCTCGGTCAGTCAGTCAGTCCCCAGCAATGGCGGAAGGTGAGCAAGAGGAGCTGGCCTCTCTGCTGCCGGTCTCCCCGGCCAAGCGGCTGTGCTCGTGGCCCAGCCCGCAGGCTCAGCACCCTCGCGGATTGCCCGGGGCGGCCAGCGGCGGGGCGAGGGGCGTTGGCGGCAGCAGTCTGGCTCCCGGGGCCCGCCCCCATTTGCAGCCAGAGTCCTTGCTGGACTGCGCCGCCAAGACGGTGGCGGAAAAGTGGGCGTACGAGCGGGTGGAGGAGCGCTTCGAGCGGATCCCGGAGCCGGTGCAGCGCCGCATCGTCTACTGGTCTTTCCCGCGGAATGAGCGGGAGATCTGCATGTACTCCAGCTTTCAGTACCGGAGCGGCTCTGGTACAGCTGGTGGCGCCGCGGGCACTTCGCCGGTCGAGGAGGGGCCGCCGCCGCCGCCCCCCGGGGCCGCCGCTCCGGCCGGCTCCGCCCCCGGGGCCGCCACGGCTGGAGTGGCTCCTGGCCTAGGGGCTGGGGCCGGCGCGGCCGGCGGCAGCAGTGAAGGACTACCCTTCCGCCGGGGCATCCGCCTGCTGGACAGCGGCTCTGTGGAGAATGTGCTGCAAGTCGGTAGGTGCTTGCCCGGCTCCTCTCTGTTCTCCGGCCTCCTTCAGGTGCCTCCTCCCTGCCCGAGCCCAGGGCCGAGATCTCGGCTTTCTACCTAACTCCTGTTCCGCGCCAAAGGAAAAATAAGTCACATTAAAAAACTTTTTTCTCAACGTTTCATTCAGGTCCGCTCCCGCCTTCTTTCCTGCTACCTCTCTCACCCCATTCCTTTTTGTTTGAAGAGCGAAAAGATCTCTTTTCTCCTTTTTACTCCGCTGTCCGCACCAAAGGCAAAAAAGAATGGGAGGTATATGCCTGTTTGAATGAAATGTCAGAAATGCCTTTTTCTGATTTAAGTTTAAAGAGGAGAGAATTGTTAGTGAATATGGAGCAAGCGGTGTTACAGGGAATATTTGAGGGTCAGGCTGTCAAAGACAATCTGTAGTCCTAGGAGATTGAAGCTGAGTGTCACAATTAACTTTAAAATTGGAAACAACAACAACAAAATACTGTGCATCTCAGACAATTTCAATTGTCTATTTTAACATTTTGTTTTCTCCTGGTTCAGTGATGCTTGGGAATTCAGGCTGCGGACTAACAATAACAGAAGATGGAAATATGACAGCTTCTCATCTCCACACCCCCACCCAAGGAAAAAAAAAGCCACACAATCTGGAGTGGGGGTGGGGTCAGTCTTCCTTGTCAGCCTGGGATAAATCAAAAGGTGGCCACGTTGTTTATTTTTTTTCAAAAGCTTTTCGTTTAAAAAGCCTTCGTATTTGCTTTTGTTTTATCATTTTGTTTGTGAGAAGATGAAAAATGATTTCTTTTTCTTTTACTCCTTACTCGGAGCTTCTAGTCAGTTTGCAAATCTTATTGAACGTAAATACAGTGCTCCGGATTCGTGGATTGGTTAGGGAGAAAGAAAAAATTGACATTGTTTAACATTGACGTACTGTGTGGAAAATTAAAACTGATGATTTTCAATTTGAATGATTTTAGCATTCTGAAAGTGCCTATGTATCTTTGTGCATTTTATGTCCAGTGGACACTCATATTTATAGAAGAAAATATTAATTTTTGAAAGGAGTTGGAGGTTATTTTTGGAATTAGATAAGCAGAAACATGCAAATAAACATAAATCCCAAACATTTAACTCTTTTCCTCAGGTAAAACCAACATATTTTAAAATTATTTTCCTTTAAGAAGTAAACACCACATTATGGTGTTTTATATAAAGTAATATCTGTCGTTTATTGGGAATCACTGAATCCTGTGTTTTTATTAAAATAGTATGCTATAATTTGCTTTGCAAATTTAGAATGTAAATTTACCCTATGCCAGTGGATTGTGAAAGTTGTGTTTATTTATAAGAGGTTAGTCTTTTGTGTATTTGTATATAGTTTTGAAAGAATGAATTGAATCGCCAGTGTACAGTTCTAATACTGAGATACTGAAAACATGAAAAATGAACACGAGTCTGTAAACTTTACCTTCTCTATGAGTTTAGATCGGCTGACTTTTATTTTAAAGTTCTTGTTTAATATTTTTAATTGAAAAGGAAGTGGTCATTTTATAGTAAGATAAATTTGAAAGAATTTTCATATTTCAGGATTTTAATGAGGGAAAGAAGGAGGTTTTAGAGAATTCTGTTCTTAAAATGACTGTACTGAGAAATTCCAAGTGAAATCAGATTTTGTGAGTGATCCAGACCGTATTTAAATCAGTTTTTTTTTTTTAATAAGATGGTTGATGTGTTTATGTAGTGATGGGTTCTTATATGATAGCTTCTGGGACCTGAAGAAAAGACACATAAAAGTGTATTTTCTGATTCTCACTTTGGATTTCAAAGCTGAAGAGAGGAGAATGAATTAATCACTTTTAGGTAATGCTGTTTGCAAAATCATGAGCTCTGCAATCTTTAATTTTTTGTATGACCTTATTTATGCTAGGGAGTATAGAAGAGAAGGTATTCCATTCTATATCATTTTAACTTAGGTATCATTTTAACTTCTGTATCTTGGCATAAACTGCCTTTTAATGTAAAACTAGAGACTTATTCCTCATCTTCTAAATTAAAAATGTTATGTAGTCTAGATGATAGGTTTTATAACACTACTGCCAAGAGAAGAGTGAGAAAGTGATTTGTATATAGCAAGATAGTAATGGTGCTCTTCAGTTTATAACTTTACTTCAAACTCAGTTTAATTACTAAGTGGTACTCATTAAAAAGTCTACATATTCCTCACTGTTTCCAAGTCATACTTAGTTATAACCTCAGAATTACTGAAGGAAGGAAAGTAGGGGTATTTTTATAACATACTTTTTTTTTTTCTTTGGGATTTTCCTTTCTTTTTTTTTTTTTTTTTAGTTGAACTTTTTTTTTTATTAATTAAAAAAAGAATTAACAAAACAATTAGAAATCATTCCATTCTACATGTACAATCAGTAATTCTTAATAACATCACATAGTTGCATATTCATCATTTCTTAGTACATTTGCATCGATTTAGAAAAAGAAATAAAAAAATAAAAAGACAACAGAATAAGAATTAAAACATTAATAGAAAGAAAAAAAAAAAACCTATACCTCAAGGAGCTGAAATTTTTAATGGTAGAATTTCTAAAGAGCCCCAAATCATCCACAGACAAATCATTATATATTGAGAGAATTGTCTATATTTGCTGGTTCCTTTTCATCTCCTCCCATTCTTTCTCTCAGTCTCATAAACTCTAAAATTTTTGAATAATTTGAAATTTACACAAAAGATGCAAAGATAATACTGAGAGAACCCATTTACCTCACCCAGTTTCTCCTAATGTTAACCTCTTTCCTTACAATGGCACATTTGTCAAAACCAAGAAACCAACACTGGGACATGACTATAAGCTAAACTGCAGGTTTTATTGCAATTTCACCGTTTTTCCATAAATGACCTTTTCTGTTTGAGACAATCGAGGACACTACGTTGCATTTAGTCTGTTCTCTTTTCCAATCTAATAGGTTTTTCATGACCACAATTCCACAAAAGCAGCTCTTATCCTGGTCATCAGAGTCAGTGAACATCATGCTTCCACACCAGTAATGGTCTTTTCTCATTTTATCAACTTTCTTTGATACACTAGACCACTCCCTGCTTCTTCATATATATGTGGGGTGGGGGGGAGAAACTTTTTTTTTTATTGTGAAATATAACATACATACACTTTTTTAAGTGCTAACTTTCTAAGTACATTTTTTTTTTTAGTTTTTTTTTTTTATTAATTAAAAAAAGAATTAACAAAACAATTAGAAATCATTCCAATCTACATGTACAATCAGTAATTCTTAATAACATCACATAGTTGCATATTCATCATTTCTTAGTACATTTGCATCGATTTAGAAAAAGAAATAAAAAGACAACAGAATAAGAATTAAAACAATAATAGGAAGAAAAAAAAAACAAAAAAAAACAAAAACAAAAAACCTATGCCTCACATGCAGCTTCATTCAGTGTTTTTTATAACATACTTTTAAAGAGAAGATTCATAAACAGATATAAGTGAGAAAAAAAAAAGAGCAGAACACAACAGTTCTGAAGTAGAAAAAATTAAACAATTTTAAAAACTTGTACGAAAGAATAAGTATATTAAATTCTGTAATTTCTGATTGCTTTCCTCATAGATTCTGGTAGTGGGAAGTTAACGGACACTGTTTGAAAGCTAGTACTCTGTAGAAAACGTCAGAATCAGAACTAAAACTTTCCTGCCTGGAAATAAACAAATGGGAGAGCTATAGAAGTGTATTCAAAGGATACATTTCTTTCACATAGCAGTTCTGAATTGGAAGTATTGTTACTTTTAAAAGGGAAAAATAGCAAATTAGTCTTTTCATGGACAACTGTTAAGTTTGAAGCTGTGTGAATAGATTTACAGTCTGATCTCTTAGTATTATTAAAGTAATAGAGTTCAGATGTTTTAAGCATCTGCATTTCTAACCTGTTTAAGAAACCGATGGAAATAATAGTATAAACCTTGTGAAAATACTTATTCAAGAGTCTGCAAATGATATCAGAATAGGACAACTAAAACTCAATAATAATTATAAGATTTTGACCCTTTTTTGCTTTCCACCACATTTTAAATTAATTTCTTTGTATTTATTAAACTTAAAGGAGGTTTGTGTCTTCTCTTGGAAATCTGGATTGATTTAAGGAAAATAAGCTTTTAACAGTTTTTCTCTCTTGAAAAACTGAAATGTATTTATTGGGAAATTTAGATTTTTAAAAATTGGGTAAAGGCATGAAGATTCCTTCTGTGGTGGTTTTCTTAATTATATAACTATCCACGAATTTTCCGTATTTTCTAATAGGCGGCTTCAATGAAACCCCATATTTTTAGTCTACACATTTTCTAAGTAAAAGTATAATTTATCCTGGGATGCAAAGGACAATGTTATGTGGAAGAGGTATAATTACAAAGTCATTAATAATAATAATAATAAAATAGAGGTCCATTGCAAAGAAGTTATGAGCAACTTAAACTTCAAGTAGTAAGTTTATAATTATGAGCACTTGTAAATTATCAATAAATGTAAGTGTGAAATTTTTCTGTAGTATAATTTTTGTGAAATGTGGTAATAATTAGTATTAAAGTGGTAATAAGTATTACAATTGTTGGCTTTTATATATAATTTGTTTTAATCTCTAATATTTGTTTTGGGGAACAAAAGATATCCATACCTGAAAAGCTTTATAAAGCATAAGATATAAATTAGAATAGGAACTATCATAATAAAACTTTATGTGGGAATATTGCAGAATGTCAAAATTGGTGGCATTTTCTTAATGGGTTTTGTATTGATTTTGCAACTATCCTGTTTGAAATTATTTCAAAATAAAAGGTTTAAGGAAAAAAACTTCACATAGGGAAAAGTGACTATTTATATTTAAGATATTTCAGCTCAGAAAGCAGCTATATATTTTTTGCATGGGCAGGCACTGGGAATTGAACCCGGGTCTCCAGCATGGCAGATGAGAACTCTGCCTGCTGAGCCACTGTGGCTGACCCAGGCAACTGCGTTTAAGGGATAAGTGGCAATGTTTTTTTTTTTTTTAACTTTTAAAATTGTATAATATAGCATATATACAAAGCAAAGCAAGAAAAAAGCAATAGTTTTCAAAGCACTCTTCAACGCATAGTTACTGGACAGATCCCAGAGTTTGTCATGGGCTACCATACCGTCCTCTCAGATTTTCCCTTTTAGCGCCTCCAGAATATCGGAGACTCGAAGGAATAAATATTTTTTTATCATCACAATCGACTTTCTTCTTTGTTGTGAAAAATAACATATATACCAAAAAGCAATACATTTGAAAGCACATCACAACAATTAGTTGTAGAACAGACTTCAGAGTTTGGTATGTGTTAACAGTTCCACAATTTTAGGTTTTACTTCTAACTGCTCTAAGATACTGGAGGCTAGAAGAAGTATCAGTTTAATGATTCAGCAGTCATATTCGTTTGTTAAGCCCTATTTCTCTGTATAATTCTACCACCTTGCTCTTTCTATCCCACTTTTTAGGGGTACTTGGGCTATGGCCATTCTAATTTTTTCATGGGCAACATTTTTTTTAGTGAGGAAACTTAAGTTTTAAATCCTTTTTTTAATTAATTAATTTAATTTTAAAACATAACAAACGAACATTCTTACCATATGATCATTCCATTCTAGAAATATAATCAATAACTCACAATATCATCACATAGTTATATATTCATTATCATGATCATTTCTTAGAACATTTGCATCAATTCAGAAAGAAATAAAAAGAAAAAAGAAAAAAATTCATACAACCCATACCTCTTACCCGTCTCTTTCATTGATCACTAGCATTTCAATCTACTAAATTTATTTTAACATTTGTATCCCTATTATTTATTTATTTTTAATCCATATGTTTTACTCATCTGTCGATAAGGTAGACAAAAGGAGCATCAGACACAAGGTTTTCACAATCACAGAGTCATATTGAGAAAGCTGTATCATTATAAAATCATCTTCAAGAAACATGGCTACTGGAACACAGCTCTACATTTTCAGGCAGTTCCCTCCAGCCTCTCCATTACACTTTAACTAAAAAGGTGATATCTACTTAATGCATAAGAATAACCTATAGGATAACCTTTTGACTCTGTTTGGAATCTCTCAGCCATTGACCCTTTATTTTGTCTTATTTCACTCTTCCCCCTTTTGGTCAAGAATGTTTTCTCAATCCCTGGGTGCTGAGTCCCAGCTCATTCTAGGATTTCTGTCCCATGTTACCAGGAAGGTCCACACCCCTGGGAGTCATGTCCCACGTAGAGAGGGGGAGGGGAGTGAGTTTGCTTGTTGTGTTGGCTGAGAGGGAGAGGCCACATCTGAGCAACAAAAGAGGTTCTCTGGGGGTGACTCTTAGGCCTAATTTTAAGAAGGCTTAGCCTATCCTTTGTGGGGTTAAGTTTCATATGAACAAACCCCAAGATTGAGGGCTTGACCTGTTGCTTTGGTTGTCCCTACTGCTTGTGAGAATATCAGGAATTCTCCACATGCAAAAGTTGAATTTTCTCCGTTTTTCACCATTCCCCCAAGGGGACATTGCAAATACCTTTTAATTCACTGTTCAAATCCTCTGGGATTTATCAAGCCTTTACTCTGGATAAACCTACAAGATCTCATGCCCTGCTCAAGGTTCCATGTTCTTACGGTGTTCAATTAAACTGTCCACATAAGTTGTATTAGGAAATGCATTAGTCAAAATATAAATTTTGTACCAAATAAACATTAAATCCTTTTTGAAGCAATAAATTATTTTTTAAGGAATAAATTACTTCCCTCCTGTGGCCCTGCTGCTTGCGTCTTCCACTTCAACACTCACCACACACAATATCTTAATGGTCAATAAATGTTTGTTGAAAGAATGAGTAAGCATGAAATCCTCAGTTGTGTAAAACTAAAAGAAAAAAAGAAAGACAACCTGAATTTTTAGTAAGAGTGTACTATTGGAAGATATGGGGAAAATTCAAGACTTGTACATATATTAAACTGATAGCATTAAGTAGTATGAGTATTACAAAATGTATATATCTTCTATGTTAACCATCTGTTTTGTGTGGAGAATGGTATTTTATCATTTTTTTTTAAATAAAGCTTTAAATAAATTCTTAAAACGTGGCTTTCTCAGCTTTAAAATCCAGATTTTAAAAATTTCAAAGATAATGGATAAGCTTAAGATAGTGGATTTTATTCTAGAGGGTCTCTGTTTTAGGAATACTAATATTATTCAAATAGATATTTGAATTTTGAAGTGAAAGGGCTGGAAATTTGTATATGCCTATGTTAAACAATTTCATTTCTCTTATTTTCAGAGATAGCTATTAAAAATCAAGGCATTAACCACTTTCATCCTATTATGGTGGCGGTTACACAAATCTGTGCATGTTTTACAATGTTTAAGACTATACTCTACAAAATGTCAATTAAAAAAATTTTTATTAATAAAACCAATCAACATACAATATGAACATTCTTTTTTTCATCACATAGTTGTATATTCATCATTATGATCATTTCTTAGAACATTTGCATCAATTCAGAAAAAAGAAATAAAAAGAAAACAGAAAAAAAATTCATACATACCATACCCGTTACCCCTCTCTTTCATTGATCACTAGCATTTCAATCTGCTAAATTTACTTTAACATTTGTTCCCCCTATTATTTATTTATTTTTAATCCATATGTTTTGCTCATCTGTCCGTGGGGTAAATAAAAGAAGCATCAGACACAAGGTTTTCACAATCACAGAGTCACATTGTGAAAGCTATATCATTATACAATCATCTTCAAGAAACATGGCTACTAGAACACAGCTCTGCATTTTCAGGCAGTTCCCTCCAGCCTCTCTGTTACGCCTTCACTAAAAAGGTGATATCTCTTTAATGCATACAAATAACCTCCAGAATAACCTCTTGACTCTGTTTGGAATCTCTCAGCCATCGACACTTTATTTTGTCTCATTTCTCTCTTCCCCCTTTTGGTCAGGAAGGTTTTCTCAGTCTCTTGGTACTGAGTCCCAGCTCATTGTAGGATTTCGCACTTTGCCAGAAAGGTCCACACCCCTGGGAGTCATGTCCCACGTAGAGAGGGGGAGGGCAGTGAGTTTGCTTGTTGTGTTGGCTGAGAGAGAGAAGCCACATCTGAGCAACAAAAGAGGCTCTCTTGGGGGTGACTCGTAGGCCTAATTTTAAGTAGGCTTAGCCTATCCTTTGTGGGGTTAAGTTTCATATGAACAAACCCCAAGACTGGGGGCTCAGCCTATTGCTTTGGTTGTCCCTACTGCTTGTGAGAATATCAAGAATTCTCCACTTGGGGAAGTTGAATTTCCCCCCTTTCTCACCATTACCCCAAGGGGACTTTGCAAATACTTTTTATTCACTGTTCAAATCCTTCTGGGGTTTATCGAGGTATCACTCTGGACAAGTCTACAAAATCTCATGCCCTATGTAAGGTTCTATGTACTTATGGTGTTCAGTTAAGCTGTCCACATAAGTTATAATAGGAAATGCACTACTAAAAATATAAATTTTGTACCAAATAAATATTTTTTGCTTTAGTCTCACACATAAGTTGAAGTTTTAAAATATGAATTATCATCTATTTTCAACACCCTGCATTATTGACATTCCTTTGTTCTTCCTCATGCAAAACATTTAAAAATTTGTACATTTAGTCACTATCATTATACACTCTAGGCATCCCTAGATTATACCATCTCAGTCTTTATTGTATATCTTTCCTTCTGATTTTATTTGTGCCCCCAGGCCTCCTCCCTCTATCATTCTCACATTCAACTTCATTCAGTGTTCTAACACAAAATGCCAATTTATTATATGATAATTTAGAAAATATTTTTTTAAGAAAGTCAAGGCATTAAATGTAAGCCAGGAAATTATGTATAGGAGAGATATAGAAAATGCTTCCCATACTTGTTTCTTGTTGCCTTAGAGTTTCATGTTAATTTTATCTTTTTTTTTTTTTTACATGGGCGGGCACCGGGAATGGAACCCGGATCCTCTGGCATGGCAAGCAAGCATTCTTGCCTGCTGAGCCACCGTGGCCTGCCCTCATGTTAATTTTAAACTTTTTAAAAATTGGGTATGACTTAAATTTAGATGCATGATTGATTGTATTTTTAATATGTGTGGAAGTTTTTGGACAAGCAAGTCGTTATTTAAAGGTTAAACCTATTATCATCCCTGATAAAAAAATGATAATCTTGCAATACAACATTTTGGGTATACAGGCATTGATGAACAGATTACTATGGGATATTTATTTTGATTGTATACAATTTGTAACCCTGTCTAGAAATGGGTAACCATGAAAGCATATGAACCATGTCTTAATGTCTTTGTTTCCAATCTCTAAATTAATATGGTTTAGAATTAGAGACTAGAAATAAATTTTAATCCATTACAGTTTATTTTTATATGAATTTTCTATCTTGTGGTTTATTTATAGGCTCATTTCTTGCCTGATATAGGTGACATGCTTCTTGGTTACTTTCAGCCTTTCATCAAGTTGATAGAGCAAGAAAGTTAAACTCATTTTAATATTAGCTTTAACATTACATTTAGTCATATATTAAATTGCTCTATGATACTTTTGATAAGGATGTATATAGCCAACTCACGAATTTTTGCTGGCATGGGCAGGCACTGGGAATCGAACCTGGGTCTCTGGCATGGCAGCAACTGATTAATTTTTGATTTTCGATATAACTGCTCTTCCCCTTAGAATGTATAATTTGATATGCAAATTTGGTTGGTACTTTGTAAATGTTTGTTGAGTGAATAAGTTCCTTGTCAAATAATTTTTTTATATTTATGTAGTATTGGCCCATCTCTTCATTGATTTACATATGATTGAAACCAAGTAGATATACTTGCATTTCTGGCTTAATTTCTGGATGGTTCTCAGTTTTTAAACTTAAAAAATCTGCATAGATAAAAAAATACCCTTAAAGCCTAATATTAAATGTTTATTTAACATTCATTGTACAAACATTTCATTACTTGTTTTGTATTAGGCTCCATAAATAATTGTTTACCTGTATTTTGGTGGAAATCTTTCCAAAATTCTTCATGCTTTCCTACATTAGAATACTGTCTTATTTTGCAAGGACTGCTGTAACAAAGTATCACAGACTTGTTGGCTTAAACAACGGGAATTTATTGTCTCATTTATTATGAGACAATAAATAAATGGAGGCTAGAAGTTCAAAATCAAGGTGTAGACAGGATGTTTTCTCTAAAGTCTGTAGCATTCTGGTGGTAAGTTGCTGACAATCCATAATTCAGTCTCTACTTTCATCACATGGCCATCTATCTCTTTCTGTCTCCTATCATGTTCAAATTTCCTCTGCTTGTAAGCACTCCAGTCACATTGGACTAAGACCCACCTGATTCTAATTTGTCCTCACCTTAACTAATAACGTGGTCAGAGAGCCTGTTTACACAAAGGTTTACACGTACATACAGGACTGGAGGCTAGGACTTGAAGATGTCTTTGTGGGAGACTTGATTCAATTCCTAGCGAATAAAAACCCAGGTTGAACGCCAAAGAGTAAGCTTCTCATGATTGTGTTATGTTATCATCTTAATGTAGGTGGGAGTTATAAACTGAGTAGGTACTTAACTCTAGGAGATTATCTGAAACCTACTTTTGAAAAGTTCTCTGTATATATGTTTTTTTGTCATTTGCTTGTTTCTCATTATAAAGGAATGATGAATGTGTTATGTAGGCCAATATAACATTGTTATCTTCTTAAAAAAACAGGCTATTGAATCCAAAGATGCAGTTTTCTTCTCCTTAGTGGTTTTCTTGCCTTAAAACAATTGTTTGTATGCTTGTTATCATCAATCATTAGGGAAATTCAAATTAATACACAATGAGATACCACTATACACACACTAGAATGGCTAAAAAAACAAAAGAATAACAGTATGTTAAGTGCTAATAAGGACATGGAGCAACTGGAACTCATGTTGCTGGTGGGAATACAAAATGGCTCAGCCATTTTGGAAAACAGTTTGATAGTTTCTTGTATATCATACGCTTAATCATAAGACGCAGCAATCCCACTCCTAGCTATTTAGTTCAGGGAAATGAAAGGATATATTATACCTGTACTTTACTGTACATAGCTTTACTTATAATAGCCACAAACTGGAAGCAACCCAAATGCCTATCAGTAGGTGAATGGATAAAGAAATAGTTGTTTATCCATATATGGAATACTAATCAGCAATAAAAAACCTGATAGCTCAACAACATGGATGAATCTTAGAAGTGTTATGCTAAACAAAGGAAGCTAGGCAGAAAAGACTACATATAATGCATTCTATTTGTATGAAATTCTAGAAAACCCAAAGCTCTAGTTGACGAAAAATAGATCAGTGGTTGCTGTGGGTGAGGGGTATTGGGTGGGAGTGAGGGAATTTTTTTGAGTGATGGAAATTTTCTGTATGATGATGTGGTAGTGATTACATGATTTTTATCCATTTGTCAAAACTTATTTTTTTATGCTTAATATAGCTAAAGTTTATTGAATGTAAGTTATACATAAAAATTTAATTTTAAAGAACAGGACAATAATTCCCAATTTTGGTTTCACCTTAAAATCACCTGGGGAGCTTTTCAAAAATGGTAATGTTTAGGCCTCATTCCAAATTAATTGAATCAGAATCTGGAGAATAAGGATCAAACTTCAGAAGTAAAAAAACAAAAAACTCCCCAGGTCGTTTTATGTTCAGTGAAGGTTGAGGAATACTTATCTTGATCTTGATTTAGAGAAAGGATCACCATTATTATATTATCAATTTTTTTTTTGTGTGGGGGCGCATGGGCAGGCTCTGGGAATTGAACTGATCCTTCAGCACGGCAAGGAAAATTCTGCCACTGAGCCACCGTTGCCTGCCCATTATCAACGTTTTTAAACTCGTTCTTGGCAAGGAAAACATTATGTATTTTTTACTAGACCATGTTAACTTTCTTTCCTACTTCAATCCAGTTTTTTTTTTTACCTTATTTGTTTATGGATCTCAAGGAGAATTATCTTACCATTTAAAGAATGTGTGCCTCTATCTTTTGGAAAGGTCTCACTCCAAAGTGTATAAATCCTTTGTCATTGTCACCCATCATCCAAAGAACCTTATATAATGTAACCCCAGGGTATAAATTTCTTCATGTTTATTCACTCACTCAGTCATAAAACTTAACATTTGACTTTTTTATGTTCTGTGAAAAATACAGTATAATTCCTGTATTTAAGGAGTACACAGGGTAGTGTGAATGCATGTGTAAAATAGCATTTAACACAATGTTTTGTATTAATAGAGGTAGTTACTATGTGGACAAAGTAGGGAAATGGGGAAAGCAGGGTATTTTACTCTCATTTGATATCATTTGAATAGTTAGAAATATTGAAATTATATCTAATATTACAATAAAGATTGAAAACACTAATAACTGCTTATGTTAGATTAACCTCTCATGAAATTCCTTCTGTATTAGTATTTGACATATGCTATAATACCCTAGTTCATTGTTCATTCAGAAGTACCATAACATTGGCAAGCAGGAAGATGCCAAAGATGTTACTAGATATTAATCCTTTTTTTACAGAATAAACTTTATGGATTTCTGTCTTTAAAATATCTTTGTTATCTTTAGATAATCCTGTTTTAAAATTGTTGCCTCTTTGTAGGTACAAAAATATGATGGATCTCATCAGCAAAATAGATTTTTGATTATCCATTCATTCTGTGGTCTGCAAACAACAGGAAAATGTATTGTGTCTTTGAAAACCTTGGAGATGATGTATTTTTTCCAGTTTATTCAAGGTTTTATCGAATGGAAGATTGTGACATTAATACATTCAAGAAAGCCAACCTTATCGTTTTTTGCTTAAATCTATCAACACCTGATACTCTGACATTACTGGCAAGCGTCACCAACATACATTGATGTTATTAGGAATATAAAATCTTTACTCATGTTTTGGCTCTCTATCCTGCAAAAACTCTTAATCTCGCTAATCTTTTATCTCACTCCATATTATATTATACATTATCACATATGTGCAGGGACTGTGGAGCAGATAGCCTTTGGCTTCTGGTTCCTCAGTATGTCTTCTCACTATGTCTCAATTTTTTCAACCTTAAGGACGAGGTGATGTCATCTGCTTCATAGGATTATTTTGCAGATTAAATATGTAAAGCACTTAGAACAGGGCCTCGCACATAATAAATGTCATGTAAATATTCACTAATATTTATAGCATTTACTAAAATTGTTGAAAGAATATTCTATGCCCTATGATTACTTTCCAGAAAGCTACAACCTCCAGATGGCTTCCTAGGCCAGAGAAGTCCTGAAACCCAGAGGGGCCAGCCTCTCTAGAATATATCAGCTAGTTCCATCCCCTTATCACATATTGACAGCTCTTTCCAATGTGAAAAAGTTAGAATGGGCATAGTCCAAATACCCCTAGAAGTTGGAAGAAAGAAGAAAGGAGAAGGTGGAGTTATGACATTGAAGGTAGCATTTAACCAATGAGTATGACTGCTGAATCATTATATTGATGTTTCTTTTAGTCTCTGGTGTCTTGGATTAGCTAGAAGGGAAAACCCCAGGTTGTGGAACTGTAACCCATACCAAACTCTGAAATCTGTTCTATAACTAATTGTTTAGGTGTTCTTTGAGGTTTGCTGCTTTTTTGTATATATGTAATTTTTTCACAATAAAAAAATTTAAAAGGAAAGAATATTCTGTATTTTTTACCTTCCCTTCTTCACCCTTCACTCCACCTCAGAAGCCTTTGCGATCTGACTTGTGTTCAATGACTATATTAAAATTGATCTCTTAAATGTCACCAGTGACCTGGTAATTGCCAAACACAGTATCTTTTTTCCAGTTCTCATCCTTCATGACCTTTCCATAGCATTTTCTGTAGTCTATTGCACCTTCCTCTTGAAAGTCTCCTTCCTAGATTTTTGCTTTACTTTACCATTCTGGTTTTCTTTCTATCTTCATTCTTTTCTCCTCCCCTACTCCACCCAAGTAGTCTGTGCCTACTTCTCCCAAGCTTTCTAATTTAGCAATCTCATTTATTTCTACTGCTTCAGTTATTGTTTTATAAGCATAATATAGCATGGTGTAATATAATGGTTTAAATTGCTTAAAGCAACTGGACTCTCATTTTCAGATGATCTTAGATGGAATTTTAGTTTATGCAGAAGATAAAATCCGAGCTGTTTTGGGGACTAGGGTGGGGCCCAGAACTACATCAGCATGGCCAGCTGTTTCTTCCCTTTGAAACCATGAAGCACTTCCAAATAATCTTAATGTTTAGGATTCGTAGTTAGGAGATCTTTCTTGTTTTTTTCAGCTATAAAAGCCTCAGTACTTTTGTGAGATTCAAAATAAGCTAATATATGTGAAAGAATGTTGTAAATGTCACTATATAATATGCAAATATGCATTTTTTGCTCCCCCCTCTAGAATTCATGATCAGCATGTATCAGTCTACTAGGTATTTCTAAATGGATACCCTTCTAGTCACTCAGACTCAACATGTATGAAATGAAACGAACATCTTCTTTAAAAATATTCCCCTTTTTCTGACTTCCTTTTAAGTTGATGACAGCATCATTATGTTTCTAATTTCCCAGGCTTAAAGTTCAGGTGTTATCTTCTGCATCTTTTATTATACACAATTATCAATGCTGATTATTATAGTTCTTTATCAATGCACATATGTGATGTGGAAAGAGGACTGGATTGGGATATAAATGAATGTGTCCTGGCCTTAGCTTGTCATTATTGGCTCTGTGACTTACTCTTTTAAAGCCTTATTTTCTGTATCTATAAATTGAAGCAGGGATTGAGCCACATGATCCCTCAGGGCCTTTCCAGTTCTCTTGCAAATAGTTGTCGCATTCTGTTTTTGTATCTTAAAGTTCTGTTATAGTACCTGGTACATAGTAGGTGTTCAGTAAATATTTGTGAAGTGAACAAATGCTCCCTCCTTTGTTTTATGAGATGACAATCACATAAAATGAAATTTGCCATTTTAAACACAATTCAGTGATTTTTAGTGTGTTTACAATGATTTTTTATATAAATGGAATCATACAATATGTGGGCTTTTATGTCTGACTTCTTTCACTTAGCATAAGGTTTTCCATGTTCATTGAGTTGTAATATGTAACAGTATTTTATTCCCTTTTATGCCTAAGTAACATTCCATTGTAAGGATATACTTTGGGGGGAGGTATACATTCATTAGTTGATGGATATTTGAGTTGTTTCTACTTTTTGACTTATATGAGTAATGTTGCTGTGAACATATTGTTCCAGTTTGCTAACTGCTGGAATGCAGTATACCAGAAATGGAATGACTTTTAAAAAAGGGAATTTAATAAGTTGCTAGTTTACAGTTCTAAGGCCAAGAAAATGTCCCAATTAAAACAAGTCTACAGAAATATCCAATCTAAGGCATCCAGGGAAAGATACCTTGATTCAAGAAGGCCAGTGCAGTTCAGAGTTTCTCTCTCATCTGGAAAGGCACATGGTGAACATGGTCAGGGTTCCTCTCTCATCTGGAAGGGCACATGGTGAACACGGTGTCATCTGCTATCTTCTCCTGGCTTCCTGTTTCATGACGCTCCCTGGGAGGCATTTTCCTTCTTCATCTCCAAAGGTCGCTGGCTGGTGGACTCTGCTTCATGTGGTTATGTCATTCTGCTCTGCTCTCTCTGAATCTCCTTCATACTCCAAAATGTTTCCTCTTTTATAGGACTCCAGAAACTTATCAAGACCCACCCAAATGGGTGGAGACATGTCATCACCTAATCCAGTTTAACAACCACTCTTATTTAAATCACATCTCCAGGGATATGATCTGATTACAGTTTCAAACATACAGTATTGAATAGGGATTATTCTGCTTTTATGAAATGAAATTTTGATTAAAACGTGGCTTTTCTAGGGGACATACATCTTTTCAAACCAGCACACATATGTAAACAAGTTTTTGTATGGATATATGTTTTCATTTCTCTTGAGTATATACCAAGAAGTGCAATTTGCTAGATCATGTGGTAACTCTATGCTTAACTTTTAGAGAAACTAACAAAGTATTTTCCAAAATGTCTATGCCACTTTACATTCCTACCAGCAATATATGAAGGTTCTAATTTCTTCACATCCTCACCAATATTTATTATTTTCCATTTTTTAATTATAACCATTCTAATGGTTTTGAAGTTGTGTCTTGTGTTTTTCATCTAATTCAGTTTAATAAAATTAATTTACTCATTCAAAATTTCTATAAATAGTGGTCTAATAGTGAGTATAAATTGAGATAGTTTTACAGAATTTAAAAAATTTTGGCTGAAAAAGTTGGGATTGAATCGAGGTTTGTAAAAAGTATATAGATACTTAAAATTACAGAAGTAATACGAATGCTGGTTAGGTAAAAAACCTATTTGTAGAAAATTTCTTAGTTTTTTTCTTATTTCATAATTACATTGATATATTTTGTCTTTATGAGTGTAGTAGTATTTTTGTAAGCCTCATAAATCTGAACTTTTCAGGCTAATGCTCATTGTGGTTTTGATTTGCATTTCCCTAATGGCTAATGCTGAGCATCTTTTCATGTCATTAGCTATTTGCATATATTTTTGGACAAATGTCTATTCCTTTGCTCATTTTTAAACTGGGTTATTTGACTTTAGTTATTGAGTTGTAAGAGTTTTTATATATTCTATATATTTATATGTTCTAATACAAATTCTTTATCAGGTAAGACTTGCATATATATTTTTCCATTTTATGGGTTGTCTTTTCACTTTCTTTATAGCATCCTTTTTTTTTTTTTTTTTGGATACGTGGTCCAGGAATCAAACCTGGATCTCCCAGATGGAAGGTGAGCATTCTGCTCGTGCACCCTTTATAGCATTTTTTATGCACAAATGTTTTTAATTTTGTTGCAGCTCAACTTCTTTCTTTTTTTCTTTGTTGCTTATGCTTTTGATGTCACATTAAATAAATCATTGCCTAATCCAAAGCCACAGAAATTTACACTGTTACTGTCTTAGAGTTTTATCATTTGAGATCTTACATTTAGATCTTTGATCCATCTTGAGTTAATTTTTGTATATGGTGTGAAAAAGAGGTACAGTTTCATTCTTTTGCATGCAGCTTTCCAGTTGTCCCAGCATTATTTGTTGAAAAGACTATTCTTTCCTCATTGAATTGTCTTGGCACCCTTGTCAATAATAAATTGGCCACAAATGTAAGGGTTTATTTCTGGAATCTCAATTCTGTTCCATTGATTTATATGTCTATCCTATGCCAGTACCGCACTATTTTGATTATTATAGCTATGTAGTAAGTTTTGAAAGCAGAAAGTGTGGGTCCTCCAACTTTGATCTTTTTCAAAATTGTTTTGGTTATTTGGGATCCCATATATTTCTATATGGATTTTAGAATTAGCTTGTCCATTTCTGCAAAAATGGCAATTGGAAGGTTTCTAGGGATTTCAGATCAATATAGAAAATATTGTCATCTTAAATCCATGAATACAGAATGTCTTTCTATTTATTGCACATTTAGTTCTTTAATTTCTTTCAACAATGTTTTGTAATTTCAGTATACAAGTCTTGAAATTCCTTAGTTAAATTTAT
The DNA here is from genome assembly GCF_023851605.1 of Tamandua tetradactyla. NCBI lineage: Eukaryota > Metazoa > Chordata > Mammalia > Pilosa > Myrmecophagidae > Tamandua > Tamandua tetradactyla. The sequence goes on from NC_135328.1 coordinate 178,130,194, forward strand.
TCCTAAGTATTTTGTTCTTGATATTATTGTAAATGGAATTATTTTTAAATTTCCTTTTCAGATTGTTCATTGCTCATGTATAGAAATACAACTGATATTTGTATGTTGATCTTATATTCTGTAACTTTACTGCACTCATTATTAGCTCTGAGGGTTTCTATGCATTCATTAGACTTTTCTAAAAGTACATAAGATCGTGTCACCCAAGAATAGAGAGTTTTACTTTTACCTTTCCAATATGGATGTCTTTTATTTCTTTTCCTTTCCTGGTTGGAACTTTCAGTACGGTGTTGAATAGCAGTGGTGAAAGTGGGCATTCTTGGCTTGTTCTCTGTTTTTAGGGGAAAAGTTTTCAGTTTTCTTCATTAAGTATGATTAGCTGTGGGTTTTTCACAGATGCCTTTATCAGGTTGAAGAAGTTCCTTCTTTTTGTAATTTATTGAATGTTGTTGGTTTTTTTTTAACCATGAAAGTGTGTTGGATTTTGTCAAATGGTTTTTTTAAAAACAGTCTTTACAAATATTTTGTTTATTTTAGTGAACCTGGTACAGACAACGTCCATTTAAAACCCATATTCCAGGCCAGGAAGTACAAATAAAATAAAAGAGCAGTGTTTTGTTGTATACACTTCTGCATGAATAACTTTATTAACTTTGAATGAAAATTGAAGTTTTCTGGGATCTTCTGACAAGATTGTTTTTAATCTTAAAATGTTGTGTCTCTTCAGTGAAGCCATCTTTGGAGTTAGTCATTACTCCCACCATATCTGACATCTCGACTGCAACCAGATATTCCTGTTCTTTTTTTTATATTTTTACTGAGAAAATTTCACACACATACCATCCAACTGTATTATTATACAATCATGGGCTCACAATATCATCACATAGTTGTGTATTTATTACCACAGTCATTTTTAGAGAATATGCATCATTCTGGAAACAAAAGAAAAAACTCATACATCCCATGCCCCTTACCTTCCCTTTTGTTGACCATCAGTATTTCAATCTGCCCAATTGTTTACCCTTTATCCCCCCTATTTATTTATTTATTTTTTATCCTTATCTTTGTTTATTCATCTATCCATATGCTGGATAAAAGGAGCATGAGACAAGGTTTTCACAATCACACAGTCACATTGTAAAAGCTATATAGTTATAAAGTCATTTTCAAAAATCAAGGCTACTGGAACACAGTTCAGCAGTTTCAGGAACTCCCCCCTCCAGCCATTCCAATACAACATAAACTAAAAAGAGATATCTATATAATGCGTAAAAATAACTTCCAGCATAACCTCTTAACTCTGAAATCTCTCAGCCACTGAAACTTTATTTTGTCTCATTTCTCTCTTCCCACTTTTTTCAAGAAGGCTTTCTAAATCCCATGATGCTGGGTCCCAGCTCATCCCCGGGATTCAGGTTCCACGTTGCTAAGGAGATTTACACCCCTTGGAGTAGTGTCCCACATAATGGGGATGGCATTGAGTTTACCTACTGGTTGGCTTAGAGAGAAAGGCCACAACTTAGCAACAAAAGAGGTTCTCTGGGGGAGAGTGTTCTGCATAATTATAAGTAGGCTTAGATTTTCCTTTGCAGGAATACACTTCACAGGGGCAAGCCTCAAGAATGAGGGCTCAGCCTACTGAATTGGTTATCTCCACTGCTTGTGAGAAGATCAGAAATTCCCAAGATATGGAAGTTTAATATTTACTATTCCTTTTCTTTTGGTCTAGACCCTCAGATTTTAAAAGTAACTTCAAGTTAAAGAAAGGTCATTTTCCCACAGTTCAGTTCTGTGAAAAACTTCCTTCTCCCGCTGAAAGTCTTAATCCAGGAGTGAGGCAGTCACATCCCAGAATCTCAGCCAATTGAAAAGTCCTTGAGCACTCTCATTCCTTGATCTTATCACCACAAGCCTCAAACTACACTGTTCTGGAAAAGGTGAACTCTGTTTGCACACATGTAACTTTTTTGAAGAAGGCAATATAAAGCAGGCTGATTATTGGCTTTATCACCAAAATCAGCACAATGAAAATAAACAATAATGAATATTGAACAACAGAATTCAAAATATCAGATGTTTTGAAAGATGGGGTGCCAGTTTTCAATTCTGTTTTGAACACCACATTACAAAAGAACTATTTTTAAAAGTAAGAAAGGGTTAACAGAAAAGAAAAAAAATTGAAGAATATCTAAACCATTGCATGACTCTGTAATGGTAGGTTTATGTGTCAACTTGACCAGGTAATGTTGCCCAGTTGTCTGGTTAAGGAAGCACTGGCCTAATCATTACTGCAAGGACATTTGGTGGACTTACATCATCAATAAGTTGATTGCATCTATGACTGATTACATCTGCAATCATCTAAGGGGAGTGCCTTCAGCAATGAGAGTCATTTAATCTAATCAGTTGAAGGCTTTAAAGGAGAAGTTAGAAGAGAGAATTTCTCTCTGCACTTCAGCCAGCCTACCCTCTCCTGGGGAATTCATTGAAGACCTTCATCTGAGTTGCCAGCTTGTAGCCTGCCCTACAGAATTTGAACTCATACATCCCTATATTTTTGTGTGAGACGCTTTTATAAAATCTCTTATTTACATATACTTCTGTTGGTTCTGTTTCTCTAGAGAACCTTAACTAATACAGATTCCTTATTTGTTCCTAATAAATTTCAATCACATCTTTTTCCTCCACTCCAGGTTCTTTTGTGGTATAATTATCAGCAATTCTCTGACCTTCAAAGAAAGAAACCTGAGGGAATTCATTGGAATTTTGTCTTTAGGAGTGTGATTCATTTGGATTGTCATTTGTACCTTGAAGTGAATCTCACTGCTCTCCTGTCCAATGACTTTCAGTTTAATGTATTCCCCTTTCTTATTCCCCAACTCCTCAGTTGAAGGTTTCACCTCCTGTTCAGACATGGTGATGGTGGCTTCACCCCAGGGTTCCCACCCAGCAGTGGCCTTTGGCAAGTAGAACCTCACTCTGGGGTTTAGAAATCTGTCTCTGTTCCCCACAGCACAACACTGTGGCTGGAGCTGTCACATGCTTTTTCTGCTTCTGTTGAGGTGGTCATGTGTGTTTTCCTCCTTTTATCTGTTAATGTGGAATTTTACATTGATTGATTTTCATATATTGTACCACCCTGACATTCCTGGGGTAGATTCCATTTGGTCATGGTATATAATCCTTTTCATGTGCTCTTGGCTTTGGCTTGTTAGAATTTTGTTGCGGATTTTTGCATGTATATTCATAAGGCATATTGGTCTGTAGTTTTGTGTTTGTTTTTTTTTTTTTTTACCATATCTGTGACTGGCTTTGATATTATAGTAATACTGGCCTTATAAAATAAATTAGGAAGTGTTTCATCATCTTCTATTTTTTGGAATAGTTTGAGAAGGATTGGTATTAACTCTTCTTTGAATGTTTGATAGAATTCACTGGTGAAGCCATCTGGCACTGGGCTTTCCTTTTTGTAAATTTTTGTATTACTGATTCAATCTCTTTACTTGTTATAGATTCATTCAGATATTTTACTTCTTCTTGATTCAATTTTGTAGTTTGTGTTCCTAGAATTTGCCCTGATCTAATTTCATGGTACATAATTGTTCATAGTATCCTGCAGTTTATCTATCTATCTAACATCAACAGCAATGTATCCACTTTATTCCTGAATTTAGTAATTTGAGTCCTCTTTCTTTCAGTTTTGAATTTGAGTCTTTTTTCTTTTCTTCTTAAAGGCTTGTCATTTTTGCTGATCCTTTCAAAGAACCAACTGTTGGTTTCTTGATTTTTCTCTAACGTTTTTCTTTTCTGTGTATCTCCACTCTAATCTTCATTATTTTCTTCCTCCATATTATTTTGGGTTTGGTTTGCTCTTCTTTTTCAAATTCTTAATGTAGAAGGATAGATTATTTATCTTAGACATTTCTTATTTTTAAATATAGGTGTTTATAGCTATAAATTTCCCTGAGCATACCTTTGTTGTATTCCATAAGTTTTCATTCTTCTCAAAGTATTTTCTAATATTGCTTGTTAATTTTTGTTTTCTCTCTGGTTATTTAGGAGTGTGTTGCTTTATAACCACACATTTGTGAAAATTCCAAATTTCCTTCTGTCATTGGTTTCCAATTTCACTCTGCTGCAGTTAGAGATCATACTGTGTATGATTTCAGTATTTTACAATTTGTTGAGGGTGGGCCACGGTGGCTCAGCAGACAAGAATGCTCGCCTGCCATGTCAGAGAACCCGGGTTCGATTCCCAGTGCCTGCCCATGTTTAAAAAAAAAAATTTGTTGAGATTTGTTTTGTCACCTAACATATGGGATATCATAATTCTCTTAATTGGAGAATTTAATCTATTCATATTTAATGTATTCACTGGTAAGGAAGGGTTTCTGCCATGTTGCTGTTTGTTTTCTACATATCATATCTTTTTTTTTGTTTCTCTCTTCCTCCATTATTCCATCTTTGTGTTTAATAGATATTTTTTGTTGTGCCATTCTAACTCCTTATCAGTTCTTTTACTATAGATTTTTCAAGTTATTTTTTAGCATTGTCTTGAGGATTACAATTAACATCTTAATATACAATAATCTACAACGTAGTTTCAATATATACAGAAACTTTGCTTCTTTATATAGCTCCATCCTCCTCCCTTATGCTGTTTATACAAAATAAATCTTTATACATTGTATGCCCATCGGCACAGATTTATTGCTTTATGCAATTGTCTTTTAAATCAGATAGGATAAAAGAGGAGTTGCAAACAAATATATTATTACTGTCTTTTATATTTACCCATATGGTTACCTTTACTGTACATCTTTATTTATATTTTTCAGGTAGATTCAAGTTGCTCTCTAGTGTCCTTTCATTTTAGCTTGAAGGATACCCTTTAGCATTTCTTGTAGGGCATGTCTACTAGCAACAACCTCAGATTTTATGTATTTCAGAATGTCTTAATTTCTCCCTCTTTTTTAGAGGACAGTTTTGCTGGATATTTAATTCTTGGTTAACATTAATTTTCCTTTCCAGTACTTAAAAATATCATTCCATTCATTTTGGCTTTCATGGTTTCTGATGAGAAATCAGCTGCTCTTCTTATTGAGATCTCTTGTATGTGAAAAGTCACTTTTCTCTTCCTGCTTTCAAGATTCTCTCTTTGTCGACAATTTGATAGATGTGTGTAGATCTCCTTGAGTTTATCCTAATTGGAATTTCTTGAGTTTTGTAGATGTTTATGCTAGTGTTTGTCATCAAATTTGGGAATATTTGTCATTTTTGCTCCAAATATTCTTTCTGCTCCTTTCTTTTCTTTTCTTCTGGGATCTCTATATGTGTATGTAGACACACTTGATGGCGTCTTACAGGTCTCTTAGACTCTGTTCATTTTTCTTCGTTCTGTCTTCTTTCTATTTCTCAGGTTGGATAATCTCAATAGATTTATCTTCAGATAATACTCTTCTGCCTGCTCAAATCTTTTATTGAAACCCCTAGTGAATTTCATTTCAGTTGTTGTATATTTTATCTGCTTAATTTCTAGTTGGTTCCTTAATTTTTTTTTCTTTCATAGACATGTTAAGGGTTCACAGAACAATCATGCATAAGATACAGGATTCCCATAAACCACCTTATTATTGTTATTATTATTTTTGTTCTTTTGTTTTTGGTTTATTTTGTCTCACCAAATGTCCCATATGTTCATTCACATCGTTCCATGCTCACGACTTTGTTCCTTTTTGTAGCAGCACAACCTTCATTCATAAGTATACACCATCATTCGCCAATCTACTTCTCTGTCAGTGCATCCTTCAGCCACCTGCATTCATTGGGCATCATGTATAGGGCCCAAAGTCCACAATCCATCAACATTTTCAATTTTAGATAATTTCATTGTTCCCAAGAGAAAGAAAACCAATAAACACACACTCGCCAAATAGAAAATCTAAACCTTCTCTTAACTTTTGTCCCTCCCCCATTATTTACTTCAGCTGTTGCTGTGGTAGTGCTGATGGTTTCCTTTTGTACATAGCTCATAGCATACAATAACAGTTTTCCCCCTGCACCCTAGACTTAAACACTCTTTGTACAAGAATCGTATCTTTTGAAGTAATTCTTGCGCTGCAAATAATGCGAGTTTTACTTTTTCCTTTCCAATTTGGATGCCTTTTATTTTTTTGTCCTGCCTGATTGTTCTAGCTAGAACTTCTAAACACAATGCTGAATAATAGTGGTGACAGTGGGCATCCTTGTCTTGTTCCTGATCTTAAGGGGAAAGCTTTCAGTCTCTCTCCATTGAGTACAATGCTGTCTATCGTTTTTTCATATATTCTCTTTATCATATTGATGTATTTACCTTTGACTCCTATCTTTGAGAGTATTTTTATCAGAAAAGGATGCTGAATTTTGTCGAATGCTTTTTCAACATCAATTGAGATGATCATGTGATTTTTCCTTTTTGATTTGTTAATATCCTGCATTACATTAATTGATTTTCTTGTGTTGAGCCATTTTTGCATTCTTGTTATAAACCACACTTGGTCATGGCATATAATTCTTTTAATGTGTTGTTGGGTTCAATTTGCTAGTACTTTGTTGAGAATGTTTTGCATCTGTGTTCATTAGGGTGATTAGCCAGTAATTTTCCTTTTTTATAGCATGTTTACTTGGTTTTGGTATTAAAGTGATGTTAGCTCCATAAAATGAGTTAGGAAGTGTTCCTTTCCTTTTTCTTTTCTTTTCTTTTTTTTTTTTGGAAACATTTGAGCAGGATTGGTGTTAGATCTTTTTGGAATGTTTGATAAAATTCCCTTGTGAAGCCACCTGACTCTGGGCTTTTCTTTGTAGGAAGAGTTTTGATGACTGCTTGACTCTTTTTACTTGCGATTGGTTTGTTGAGATCTTCTAATTCTTCCTGAGTCAGTGTAGCTTGTTTGTGTGTTTCCAGGAATTTTTCCATTATAAGTTGTCTAGTTTGTTGGCATATAGTTGTTCATAGTATCCTCCTATTTCTTTTATTTCTTCAGGGTCTGTGGTTACATACCCCTTCTCATTTTGTTTATTTGCATCCTCTCTCTTTTTTTCTTTGTCAGTCTTGCTAGTGGCCCATCCATTTTATTAATTTTATTAAAGAACCAACTTTGGTTTTATTGATTCTTTCCATTGTTCTTTTGTTCTCCCATTCATTTATCTCTGCTTTAATCTTTGTTATTTCTCTTCTTCTACTTGCTTTGGGGTTAGTTTACTGTTCTTTCTCAAGTTCCTCCAGGTTTGCTGTTAAGTCCTCAATTTTTGCTCTTTCTTATGTTTTAGTATTGGCATTTTAGGGCAGTAACTTTCCCTCTGAGCACAGCCTTTGCTGCATCCCATAAGTTCTGATAAGTTGTATTCTCATTTTCATTCATCTCCATATAGCTACAGATTTCTCTAGCAATTTGTTCTTTGACCCACTGGTTGTTTAAGAGTATGTTATTTAATCTGCATATATTTGTGAGTATTCTCATTCTTGGGTGGTTATTGAGATCCAGCTTCATCCCATTGTGATCAGAGAATGTGCTTTGAATAATTTCAGTGTTTTAAAATTTATAAAGACCTGTTTTGTGCCCCAGCATATGATCTCAGAATGTTCCATGAGTACTAGAGAAGAATATATATCCTTACGCTTTGGGGCGCAATGACCTATATATGTCTGTTAGGTCTAATTCATTTATCAAGTTATTTAACTTCTCTATTTCCTTGTTGCTCTTCTGTCTGGTTGTTCTATCTGTGGTGTATTGAAGTCTCCTACTATTATTGTTGAAACATCTGTGAATCCCTTCAGTTTTGCCAATGTCTATCTCATGTACTTTGAAGCTCCTTGATTGGGAACATAAACATTTATGATTGTTTTATCTTCTTGGTGAATTGACCATTTAATTAGTACATAGTGTCCTTCTTTGTCTCTTCTGATGTTTTTACATTTAAAGTCTATTTTGTCCAATACTACTCCTGTTTTCCTTTGGTTACAACTTGTGTGGAAAATCTTTTTCCATCCTTTCACTTTCAATCTGTTTGTATCCTAAGCAGAGGCTCTTGTAAACAGCGTATAGCTGGATTATGTTTCTTAATCCATTCTGCCAATCTGTATCTTTTAATTGGAAAGTTTAGACCATTAACATTAAAAGTTATTACTGAATGGCCTCTCTCTCAAGCCAACACAACAAGCAAACTCACCACCCTCCCCCTGTCTACCTGGGACATGACTCCCAGGGGTGTTGACCTTCCTGGCAATGTGGGACAGAAATCCTAGAACGAGCTGAGACTCAGCATCAAGGGATTGAGAAAACCTTCTCGACCAAAAGGGAGAAGAGTGAAATGAGACAAAGCTGAGAGATTCCAAACACAGTCGAGAGGTTATCCTGGAGGTTATTCTTACTCATTAAGTAGATATCACCTTGTTATTCAAGATGTAATGGAGAGGTTGGAGTGAACTGCCTGAAAATGTAGAGCTGTGTCCCAGTAGCCATGTTTCTTGAAGGTAATTGTATAATGATACAGCATTCACAATGTGACTGTGAAAACCTTGTGTCTGATGCTCCTTTTATCTACCTTGTCAACAGACAAGTATAACATAGAATAAAAATAAATAATAGGGGGAACAAATGTTAAAATAAATTTAGTTTGAAATGCTAATGATCAATGAAAGGGAGGGGTAAGGGGTATGGTATGTATAATTTTTTTCTGTTGTCTTTTTATTTCTTTTCCTGAATAGATGCAAATGTTCTAAGAAATGATCATGATGATGAATATGCTACTATGTGATGATATTTGAATTACTGATTATATATGTAGAGCAGAATGATCAAAATAGGAATGTTTGTGTTTATTTTACTTTTTTTTGTATTTAAAAAAATAAAATAAAATAAAATAAAATAAAATAAAAATACTTTTACAGCCCAGTCAAAAAAAAAAGTTATTATTGAAAAGGCATTTCTTGAATCTACCATCTTATCTTTTTTATTTTATTTGTCAGATCTCTATATTGTTTTCCATCTTTTTTTTTTTTTGTATTTTTTTAAATTACCCTTAGTGGTACTCTTCAATTCTGTGCAAAACCTCCAGACATACCTCTCCTGTCTTTTTTTTCAACCAGCAGAGCTTCTTTTAGTATTTCTTGTAGAGCTGGTCTCTTGTTGACAAATTCTTTCAGGACTTCTTTGTCAGTGAAAACTTTAATTTCACCCTCGGTTTTGAAGGACAGTGTGGCTGGGTACAGAACTGTTGATCTTTCAGGATCTTGAATATATCACACAGCCAGCTCCTCGCCTCTAGGGTGCTTGTTGAGTAGGCTGAACTCAGTCTTATTTGGTTTCCCTTGTATGTAGTCGATTGTTTTTCTCTTGCTGCTTTCAGGATTGTCTGCTTCTCTTCAACATGTGACAGACTGATAGTTTGTGTCTTGGGAAAGGCCTATTTGGATTTATTCTGTTTGGAGTTTGTTGGGATTCTTTGACTTGTATAATTTATGTCCTTTATGAGGGTTGGGAAGTGTTTCCCCATAATATCCTCAACTACTCTTCCTAGTCCTTTACTCCTCTCTTCTCCTTCTGGGACACCAGTGATTCTTGTATTTGTGTGCTTTGTTTTGTCTATAATTTCCCTGAGATCCAATTAAAATTTTTTCATTTTTTTTGCCATTTGCTGTTTTGAGTCTTCAAAATATCACTTATTCTTTCTTCTCTGTCTTCAAATCTGGTGTGTGTACCTCTAGTATACTTTTTATTTGATCAAGAGAGTCTTTAATCTCTGTGATATCTGCTGTTTTTCTGTTTTTTTTTTCAAATTGCTTTTTATGCTCTTCTACTGTCTTCTTGATTTCCTTTATGTTATTTGCTATACCACTTATTAAATAGAGTTGTATGAACATCTTAGATTAGCTATTCCAATGTCTGTGTCTCCTCTGGTGTTTTAGTTTGGTCATCATGTAGGGCTAATATATCTGTCTGCATTGTGATATGCTTAGTGATCTTCTGCTGTCTTCATGGCATGTAAATATCTTGATATACTTTGGGAGTTGATTCCTTTTCAGTAGTCTATGGCCTTGTGTTTGCAGGTGGTTGTACAGCAGGGAACAGGGTAAGGGGTGGGGCACTCAGTGCAGTGTTTATTTCAGGGCAGGTATAGGCACAGGTTGGGGATGTTACACTGATGCCTGTAAACGTGGGTGCCCAGTGGCCAGGAAGGATGTAACTGTGTGGGTGCACCAGTCTGGGGGTTGTAACCCTCATGCACACTGGTCTAAGGCATGGGGCCCTTTGTACGCATGTGTAGAGCAGTGGCAGCAGGTTGATGTTATGCCTTTGTGAATTGGGGGCTGATGTGACCCAGCTTTGCCCTAGAAAGTCTTCTCCAAGTTCAGCTGGATTAGCACTAGGAATCTGAAGGTTGTCATTTCCATCAGTGAGCTGGGTCCTCTCTGGCCTCTGCCTTCAGAATCACTGGGGAACAGCAGTCTGAGCCCTTCCAAAAGGTCTGGCACACTGCCACCACCTTATTATTAACAACTTGAATTTGTGTGGAACATTTGTTACAATCAATGATAGCACATTTTAATAATTGTACTATTAACTCTAGTCCATGATTTAGCATAGGATATGCTGTTTGTGTAGTGCAGTCCAATGGATTTTTAAAATTCTGTTACCATGTATATAGTCTAATATTTCCCCTTTTAATCACATTCAGATATATATTTCAGTCTTGTTAATTATGTTCTCTGTATTGTGCATACATTGTCACTATCCACTACAAAAACATTTCCATCTTTCCAAATAGACACCCTGAACATTTTAAGCCTTCCCTTCCCTTCCCTTATCCTTACCCCATCATCTGACAACAGAATCTAGAATCTAGATTCTGACTCTTTTTTTGAGTCTGCTTATTCTAACTGAAAATGAGCGAGATTATACAATATTTATCCTTTTGTGTATAGCATGTTTTACTCAACATGATGTCTACAAGGTTCATCCATGTAGTCACATCTATCATGTCTTTGTTCCTTTTATAGTTGAATAATATTCTATTGGGTATTGTATTAATCAGGGCTCTCTAGGGAAATAGAACCAACAGAAGATTTATGTAAATATCAGATTTTATAAAAGTGTCTCATGAAACTATGGGGATGAATGCATCTAGGTTCTGTAGGTCAGATCATAGACCAGCATAACAATGAAGGGATTTGTTGAATTCCACAGGAGAGCATGGCTGGCTGAAGTAGAGATGAAAGGTCTCTCTTCTGACTGCTAAAATCATCACACACACACACCTCCCTTAAAGTCTTTAACTCATTGGATTAAATCCAGCTGATTGAATTCTCTCATTGTGGAAGACATTCGCTTAGTTGATCATAGATGTCATCAGTCATAGATGCAGTCAGTTGATTGATGATTTAATAAACCAGCCTTCTGGTTTATTAACAGTCAGGAAATGTCCTGCAGAACAACTGGGCACCATCACCTAGCTAAGTGGACAGATGAACCTAACCATCACAGTCACCCCTTGTCAACTTGACAGCTAAATACAGAATTGTAAACTATACTTAAACTCTAAATAGAAAACAATAACAGACATATAAGTTTGCCTAACAGTATTCAACTGTCCTGCATACAACCACAAATGCACTAAATCTCTCCAGAATAGGGTGCCAGTCCTTGGGTAATATTCACTCTTTTGTGTTTTTGTTTATTTTAATAAAAATGTATCCCTAAACAAAGCCTATATGTACCAGTGATATAAATTTGGAATCTTTAATTTATATATATTCATATATTCTCTCTCTATATATAAAATGTCAGCCATCTCCAAATGTTATTAGATAGCAGAACATTGAGACATTGTCAGTCCATTAAATAAGCCAACATAACTTGTACCTACAACTTCAAAAGTACATTGCAGGCCATGGTGGCTCAGCAGGCAGAGTTCTTGCCTGCCATGCCAGAGACCTGGGTTTGCTTCCCGGTGCCTGCCCTTGCGAAAAAAAACAAAAAAAGTACATTGCAAGAATGGAACATTGAGTATTTCTTATGAATTTAGATTCAGAAAACCAACTTTTAAAATATTAATTGAATCCAGAGACATATGAAAAGAAAAATACATAATTGGATTTATTCCTGAAGTATAAAATTGTCTAAATTTTGAAATAAATGTAATCCACCTTGATATCTTAAATGAGAGAAAACACCTTGTGGTCATATCAGTGGATGCAGACAAAGCATTTGATAAGTCAACAACTATTTGCATTCACATTTCTCAGAAGATTAAAAGTAGAAGGGTAATTCTTTAATCTGACCATGGCAGTCCATGAAAAATCTATGTTTATCACACCTTCTGGTGAACTGTTGAACAAGTTCACTTGGGTTTTTGGAAACCCATGAAGAATATTTCTTATGTACTTTATTCCATAGTGCAGTACAGCAATAAAAAAATAGCATTTACAGATTTAAGAAAAAATAGTATATTTAGCTGTATTCATACATGGCAGAAAGGTATATGTAGGATATCCAAACACTCTTCTAGAAACAATATTTTTAATAGGTTCTTAACAAAAATATTTCTACTGAGAAATTTTCACATACGTACAGTCCATACATGGTACACAGTGAGTGACTTTCAGTATCATTACAAAGTGTGTATTCATCACCATGATCATTTTTAGAACATTTGCATCACTTCAGAAAAAGAAACAAAAAGAAAAAAAGAAAAAATCTCATTCTTCCCATACTGTTTACCCCTTCCTCTCATTGATAACTAGTGTTTCAATCTACCCAATTTATTTTACCTCTTATCCCCCTATTACTTGTTTGTTTATTATCCTTATTTTAACTCATCTTCTATCCATACCCTGGATAAATGGAGCATCAGACACAAAGTTTTCGCAATCACACAGTCACATTGTAAAAGCTGTGTCATTATAAAATCATCTTCAAGAATTAAGGCTACTGGAACACAGCTCAACAGTTTCAGGTACTTTCCTCCAGCCATTCCAATACACCATAAACTCAAAAGGAGCATCTATATAATGCATATCCTCCAGGATAACCTTTCAGCTCTGAAACACTGAAATTTATTTTGTCTCATTTCTCTCTTCCCCCTTTTGGTCAAGAAGGCTTTCTCGATCTCATGAGGCCAGGTCCCAGCTTATCCAGGGAGTTCTGTCCCACATTGCCAGGGATATTTATAATAAGGCCTAGCTTCTCCTTTGCAGGAATAAGTTTCATTAGGGCTAACCCCAAGATCGAGGGCTCAGCCTATTGATTTGGTTGTTCCCACTGCTTGTGAGAATATCAGGAATGCCCTCAATGGGGAAGTTGAATATTTCCTCCATTCTCTCCAGTCCCCCAAGGGGACTTTGCAAATGCTTTTTTATTCATTGCCCAAATTACTCTGAAATAACCTGGATATACCAACAAGATCTCATGCCCTATTCAAGATTCCCTGTATTAAACATCAGCTGTTGAGGGTCAGCCCGTTGTTAAGACAAGGCAAGAATAGCTGCCAGTCGATGATTGTGGATGCACTGGAAGGAGCCACCTGACAATCTTCAGAGGAGCAGAGGTGGCCAGGGTCTTGCTGAAACGTTGTCTTTTTAGCCTCCTGATGATCTGTGCTCCCTCTGGAATTGTTAGGTTGGAGCAGAAGGCTGCGAGGCCAGGGCACAGCAGAACTATCCCTGTGCACAATGGAGGTGCCCCCTGAGACGAAGGAAGGCTGTGGCCACCTCCCTGCCTTCCCCAACCAGCCATGGGGCAGAGAGCAGCTTGCCGCAGCCACCAGGGGACCAAGCCAGAAGACATGATGTGCCAAAGTGCCACTCCCCAGCAGCAGACAGCTATTTATTGAGTGCCTGCATTTGCATGCCAGCGCCCACCCTGCCACCAGAATGTTTACCCTACCACCAGAGGGTCCGCAGCCCCATCTTTTGAAATCAAGGGGGCAGCCCATCTGCATCGTTCTTGTTTGACTGTTTACAGCTCTTCACAGCTGTGAATAATGCTTCAGTTTTAGTGACCAAGTTCAACCTCTATTCTGAATGCAGATGGAACACAGTGATCCTTCATGGACTTGGCAGTTGGATTTGAGGGGACCAAGAGCCCCCACCCATCTGGGAAAGGACGTGGCCCATGGGGAACAGAAAGGGCCAGGCTGGGCAGGATTAAACCCACTGTGACCCCAAGCGTCGCATGCATAGGGCTTGACTTTTTGGCTTTGAAAAGATAGATCATGGAGTCAAGTGAAGTGCACTTTTTCATATGTAAGGGTCTACTTCGTTCCTTGTTATTTTTCTCCTTTTAACCTTTTGTTTGGCTTTTTTTTTTTTTTAATTGTGTCTCATGTTCAATGCAGAGCTGTTCATTCTGCTATTCCCTGAAGTTTGAATTCTGGCTTTTGCAGTTTTTTTTTTTTTGTCTGTGTCACATGTTTAGCCAGGCCTGGTTCTCTGTTGGCATTTTCCAGATTCAGTTAAATCAACATTGGCCCAGTTTCATTCTCTGTTCCACCCCACTCACCTTCATGCTCTTTGAAAACAGAATCACCTTGTGTGTCATAGCTCATTTGTTTCAAGAGAGAATCAACAGATCATATTCAGTGTCTTGAATAAATTGCTCTATTTTGATATTAGAAAAAACAAAGATTCCCTGTACTTATGGTTCTCAGCTAAACTAATCATACAAGTTAAATTAGGTAATGTACTACCCAGAATATAAATTTTGCACCAAATAAACATCTCTCCCTTTGGTCTCACATAGAAGTTAATGTTTTAAAATATGGACCATATCATTCTTTACCCTATATTCTGATTTACCTTAGTCCTATCCAGATCAGCTTCATTCATATCTCTAGTTGAAGTCTGATCCCCTTTTCAGTTTTTTAAACAGTTGTTGCATGAGTACTGACTTTCATAACTTCAGAGCTCTAACTCTGAGTCTCAGGTGTCACATAAATACCTGAAGTTTCTGGGAATGAGAAGGTTATTTACAAACAGCTCAGTATCTCAGAATTTAGAAATAACAGTTACAACTCCTGAATATATATAACTGCTGTAAGAGTTTACAATCTAGGACCCTTTATGATAGGCCCCAATCTGATAACCCATGCTCTTGACTTCAGTTAACTGAGTTTTTATATTATAGTTAGTCCATATGAGTGAGGCATAATATTTGTCTTTTTGTTTTTGACATTTCATTTAACATACAGTCCTTTAGGTTCATTCACCTACTTGAATGCCTCACAGCTTCATTCCTTCTTGCTGTTGCTCAGTAGTCCATTGTATGTATATACCACAGTACTCTTTCCCTTTCCTCAGTCATTGTACACTTAGGCCACTTCCGTTCTTTGCCAATTGCAAACACTGCTGCCATAAACACATTGTACAGATGTCCATTCGTGTCTCCACATTCAGTTCCTCCAGGTATATACTGAGTAATGGGGTTGCAGGATCATATGGCAACCCACCTCTAGCCTCTTTTCAGTTTCCCTATCAATAGTAAATAGGTACATCTATTTTTCCACATTTTCTCTAGCACTTGTTTCTCTCTATTTTTTTAAAAATATTTTTATTTACACATCTTCACACATATACATTCCATGTATGGTGTACAATCAGTGGCTCACAATATCATCACATAATTGTGTATGCATCACCATGATCATTTTTTAGAATATTTGCATCACTTCAGAAAAAGAAATAAAAAGAAAAAAACTCATACATACCATACCCCTTACCCCTCCCTCTATTGGCCACCAATATTACCATCTACCCAATTTATTTTATCCCTTATCCCCCGTATTATTTATTTATTTTTATCCATATTTTTTTACTCATCTGTCTACACCATGGATAAAAAGAGCATCAGACATAAGGTTTTCACAGTCAGAGTCACCTTGTGTGCTAGTTTGAAGCTATTATGTGTCCCAGAAAAGCCATGACTTTTAATCCTCCTTCAGTATTGCTGGGTGGAATCTTTTTGATTGTTTCCATGGAAATATGACTGACCCAATTATGGGTGGTAATTTTGGATTAGATGGTTTCCATAGAAATGTATCTTTATCCATTCAAGGCGGGGTTGCTTAATGGAGCCCTTTAAGAGGGAACCATTTTGGAAAAAGCTTTAGTGCCAAGAGAGCCACCAAAACTGACAGAGCCAACAGAATGGACAGAGCCCCAGAAAAGCTGTTGAACACAAAGCTAGCAGACATCGCCCTGTGCCTTTCCAGCTGAGAGAGAAACACTGAACATTATCGGCTTTCTTGAACCAAGGTATCTTTCCCTGAATGTCTTAACTTGGGCATTTTTATAGCCTTGCCTTAATTTGGACAATTATAGCCTTAGAACTATGAACTTGCGACTTAATAAATTCCCCTTTTATAAAAAGCTGTTCCGTTTCTGGTATATTGCATTCTAGCAGCTTGTAAACTAGAACACATTGTAAAAGTTATAACTTCATACAATCCTCTTCAAGAATCAAGGCCACTGGAACACAGCTCAGCAGTTTCAGGTACTTCCCTCCAGCCACTCCAATACATCATAAACTAAAAAAGGGATATTTGTATATGCATAAGACTGACCTTCTGGATAACCTCTCTATTCTGTTTGAAATCTCTAGCCGCTGAAATGATTTTGTCTCATTTCTCTCTTCTCCCTTTTAGTCAAGAAGGCTTTCTCAGTCCCATCATGCCAGATCCCAGCTCATCCCTTATATTCTGTCCCACGTTGCCAGGGAGATTTACACCTCTTAGAATCATGTCCCACATAGTGGGGAAGGCAGTGAGTTTACGTGCCAAGTTGGCTTAGAGAGAGAGGCCACATCTGAGTAGGAAGAGAGATTCTCTGAGGGTGACTCTTAGGCCTCATTTTAAGTAGACTTAGCCTATCCTTTGCCCGAATAAATTTCATAAGGTCAACCCCCAAGATCTAGGGCTCGGTCTATTGAACTGGTTGTCTCCACTACTTGTGAGAATATCAGGAATTCCACTAATGGGGAAATTGAATATTTCCTCCTTTCTCCCCAGTCTGCCAGAGGGACTTTGCAAATATTTCTTTATTCACTGCCCAAATTACTCGGGGATTTATCAGTGATCACACTAACCTGGACAAACCAACAATCTCTCACACCTATTTAAGATTCCATGTGCTTATGGTGTTCAACTAAACTGACTATACAAGTTAAATTAGGTAATGTGCTACCCAGAATATAAATTTTGCACCAAATAAATATCTTTCCCTTTGGTCTCACATATAAGTTGAAAATTTAAAATATGGACCATATCATCCTTGACCCTGTATTCTGTTCTACCTTAGTCCTATCCAGATCAGCTTCATTTATATCTCTAGTCAAAGTATGATCCCTTTTTCTGTATGAGGTACTGCTGACCTTCATAGCTTCAGGCCTCTTAACTCTGAGTCTCAGGTGTCACATAAATACCTGAAGTTTCTGGGAATGACCAGGTTGTATACAAACAGCTCAGTATCTCAGAATTTAGAAATAACAGTTACAACTCCTGAATATATATGACTGCTGTAAGAGCTTACAATCTATTACCCTTTACAATAGGCCCGAACTTGATAACCCATGCTCTTGACTTCAGTTTACTGAGTTTTTATATTATAGTTAGTCCATATGATTGAGGCATGATATTGTTCCTGATGTTTCATTCAGCATACAGTCCTTAGTGTTCATACACTTAGTTGCATGCCTCACAACTTCGTTCCTTCTTGCAACTGCTCAGTAATCCATTGTATGTATACACCATACTTTCCCTGTCCATTCCTCAATCGTTGTACCCTTAGGCCATATATTGAGCACTGCCACCATAAACACCAGTGTGCAAATACCCATTTAGTTCCCCACACTCAATTCCTCCAGGTATATACTGAGCAATGGGGTTTCAGGATCATATAGCAACCCCACCCCTGAGTCTCCTGTGGAACCACTATACTACCCTCCAGAGGGGCTGCACCTCTTGGCTTCCCTGTCAACAGTAAATAGGTACATCCCTTTCTCTACATTTTCTCTAGCACTTGTTTCTCTCTGTTCATTTTTAAATAGTTTTATTCATGCATCATACAATCCAACCTAAGTGTATAGACATGCCTTTTCCACCATAGTCTATTGAAGACATTTTCTTCCACAAAGAAGCCATACCCCTCCCCTGTTCCCCCCACCTGTTGACATTTAGTTTTGGCATAATGCTTTTCTTACATTCAGTGGAAGCATATTACAGTGTTACTGTGGACTCTAGACTCTAGCTTTCATTGATTTTGCTTTTTCCCATATAGTATCCTTGCAATGCTGGTATTCATTTGTTCTTACTTATGCAAAAACATTTTTTATTTGTACATTTCATCACCATCATTGTCCACTTGAGGCATTCCTAAATTATACCATCTCAGTCTTTATCCTCTATCTTTCCTTCTGGTTTCATACGTTAGCCTGGCCCTTCTCCATCACACTAACATTCAGGTTCATTTAGTGTACTTATATTGTTGTGCTACAATCAGGTAGTATTGTGCTATCCATTTCTGAATTTTTATGATCAGTCCTGTTGCAAGTCTGTATTCCATCAGCACCAAATACCCAGTCTACCCTTTTTCTATCTCCTGATAACCTGTGTTCTGAATTTCAATTCTCAGTGTTCACACATTTATGTTAGTGAGACCATAAATATTTATCTTTTAATTTCTGGCTAATTTCACTTAGCATAATGTCCTCAAGGTTCATCCACATTGTTACATGCTTCATGACTTTATTCTGTCTTATAGTTGCATAATATTCCATCATGTGTATATACCACAGCTTGTTTAGCCAGTGGTGGACATTTGGGCTGTTTCCATCTCTTGGCAATCATAAATAATGCTGTTACAAACATTGGTGTGCAAATGTCCATTTGTGCCCGTGCCTTCAGTTCCTCTGAATATATACTTGTAATGGGATTGCTGGGTCATATGGCAGTTCTATACTTAGCTTCCTGAGAAATTCTTTCTCCACATCCTCTTCAGCACTTGTTATGTTCTGTTTTATTGATAGTGGCCATTCTAGTGGGTGTGAGATGATATCTCATTGTGGTTTTTTTTTTTTTTTTTTTTTTTTTTTTTAAGGAAAGACAGAGAGAAGGAAGGAAGGATAGAAGGAAGGAAGGAAGGAAGAAAGGGAAACATTTTTAAACATTTTCTTGTTTTATTGTATTCTGTTTCTCCGTTTTTGTTACATGGGCTGGGGCCGGGAATCGAACCGAGGTCCTTCGGCATAGCAGGCAAGCACTTTGCCCGCTGAGCCACCGCGGCCCGCCCTCATTGTGGTTTTGATTTGCATTTCCCTAATACCCAGTAATGTTGAACATCTTTTCGTGTGCCTTTTAGCCATTTGTATTTCTTCTTCTAAGAAGTGTGTGTTCATGTGTTTTGCCCATTTTTTAATTAGGTTGTTTAACTTTTTGTTGTTTAGTTGAAGAATCTCTTTATATATTCTGGATACTAAACTGTATCTGATATGTGGTTTCCAAATATTGTTTCCCATTGCATAGGCTGCTTTTTCACTTTTCCGATGATGTTCTTTGATGCACAAAAGTGTTTCATTCTGAGGCGTTTCCATTTATCTATTTCTTTTTCCAATGCTTTGGGTATAAGGTCTAGGAAACCACCTCCTATTACAAGATTTATAAGATATTTCCTTACATTTTCTTTTAAAAGTTTTGTAGTCTTAGTTCTAATGTTTATGTCTTTGAGCCATTTTAAGTTAATTTTTGTTTAGGGTGTTAAATGTGGATCCTCTTTCATTCTTTTGCATATGGATGTCCAGTTCTCCAAACATGATTTATTGAAGATGCTGCTGTGTCCCAGTTGGGTTGGCTTGACTGTTTTATCAAAGATCAATTGTCCATTGATGAGAGAATCTATTTCTGAACACTGAATTCAGTTCCATTGGTCAGTATATCTATCTTTATGCCAGTAGCATGCTGTTTTGACCACTGTAGTTTTGTAATATGCTTTAAAGTCAAATATTGTGAGAACTCTCACTTCATTTTTCTTTATCAAAATATTTTTAGCTATTTAGGGTATCCTGCCCTTCCAAATAAATTTGATTATTGGTTTTTCTATTTCTACAAAGTAAGTTGTTGGGATTTTAATCGGTATTGCATTGAATCTATAAATCAATGTGTTTCGGTAGAATTGACATCTTAACTATATTTAGTCTTCCAGTCCATAAACATGGTATGCCCAACATTCAGTCTCTTTATTTTTATTTTATAAAATTTAAAAGACATGGTCTTGCTATGTTGCCTAGACTGGAGTGCAGTGGCTATTCACAGGAACAGTCCCACTACTGATCAGCATGGGAGTTTTGACCTGCCACATTTCCAACCTGGGCCAGTTTTGCCCCTCCTTAGGCAACATGGTGGTCCCCCACTCCCAAGAGGTAACCATATTGATGCCAGACTTAGTGCGG
The DNA here is from genome assembly GCF_023851605.1 of Tamandua tetradactyla. NCBI lineage: Eukaryota > Metazoa > Chordata > Mammalia > Pilosa > Myrmecophagidae > Tamandua > Tamandua tetradactyla. The sequence continues at coordinate 178,150,671 of NC_135328.1, forward strand.
ACACCTGATTGGCACAGCACACTATAGCCCAGAACTCCTGGGCTCAAGTCATTCTCCTGCCTCAGCCTCCCGAGTAGTTGGGATTATAGGCACATGCCACCGCACCTGATTACTCTCTTTATTTTTTTATTGTGAAAAATAACATGTATACAAAAAAGCAATAAATTTCAAAATACACCACAACAGTTAGTTACAGAACAGATTTCAGAGTTTGGTATGTGTTACAGTTCTACAAATTTAGGTTTTTCCTTCTGGTTACTCCCAGACACTGGAGACTAAAAGAAATATCAATGTAATGATTCAGGAATCATGCTCATTTGTTAAATCCTGTCTTCTCTTTAATAACCCCACCTCCCCCTTTGATTGTTTTGTTTATTTTTTTATATATATTATATATTCACATACCATGTAATCATCCAAAGTGTACAATTAGTGGTTCACAATATCATCATACATCTGTGCGTTTACCATCACAATCCACTTCTTTTTTCCTTTTTTGTGAAAAATAATATATATACAAAAAAGCAATAAATTTCAAAGCACATTGCAACAATTACTTGTAGAACAGATTACAGAGTTTGGTATAGGTTACAATTCCACAATTTAAATTTTTACTCCTAGCTGCTGTAAGATAATGGAGACTAAAAGAAATATCAATATAATGATTCCACAATCATACTCGTTTGTTAAACCCTACCTTCTCTGTATAACTCCACCGTCACCTATGATCTTTCTCCCACTCTTTAGGGGTTTTTGGGCTATGTCCATTCTAACTTTTTCATCCAACAGTCACTCTTTTTTTTCACTCTTAAACTTGATATTCTGTAACTTATGACATGAATAGTACAATTTATGTCATATGATAAGTGGATAAGATAGAGAAGAAAACAGATATTTGCTTTATGAACAAACATACATATAACAAAGCATGGAAGAAATTTTCATATCATCACAGTCCTAGTTTCTATAACTGGTCACATGATTATAGTTCATATTTATCACTACCTGCTTGCACTGAACATTCCATGTTCCTTTTATCCTCAGCAAGCACTTCAACCTGCCATGGTTCTTTTCCTGGTGGGGTGACTCAACCATTCTTCAAGTTTCTGGGCCATTGGTAGTCCTGATGGTTTGGGTTGTTGCAGTTTTCCACTGACTTTAATCACAGGGCATGGTAGTACTAAGAGACACCCTAGGGGATCTCTTGTATTCCCAGAAAACTCTTCTTTATCTCCATTGTGCAATTGCAGTCCTATTTTCCCTTGATAGTCAGGATCAGTCATGCCCGCCAATACAGTAATCTCCTTCCTTGCCTGTTGATTCAGAGGCATGAGAAGCCCAAAGTGGCCAAGTGGTAGTCTTAAGTTTCACTTCACTAGAATCGTTGTGTCTCCTGGTGGGAGCACTCCTTTTGGAACTAAGACCTGTAGACCATCAGAGCTTAAGGTTGCAGGGACAGGAAAAAAATTTTTCAGTAGATTACTAGGGGTGATAGTAAGTGGAGCCACCCCTTGATTCCTGGACCCATGAATCCTGGCCATGGGAGAAACAGCACTATATAGTGGACACTGACTCAGAGCATACACAGCCTCCTAGAGAACACTGCCTCAGCCCTGCAAGGTAGTGCCACCTAGTTGGTTCCATAATTGTGTCTTCAAAAGGCCATTCCATTATACTTATATGGCAAGTTGAGAGAATTCATGAACATGTGCCCATTCCTGCACTTCATTTTCTGTGAAGTCAGTTCCTTGATCAGAAGCAATACTGTATGGAATACATGACAATGGCTAAGGCTTCTGCATTGCTTGCAGGGAGGGCAAATCCATATCTAGAGTATTTATCTATTCCAGTTAGGACAAATTACTACCTGTTCCATGATAGAAGTAGTCCAGTGTAATCAGTCTGTCACCAGGTAGCAGCACCACCTTGATGAATGGTGCCATATTGAGGACTGGGTGTGGGTCTCTGCAGCTTACAGATTGGGTGCTCATCAGTGGCCATATCTGACTTGGCCTTGGTGAGTGGAAGTCCATGTTGCTGAGCCCATGCATAATCTCTATTCCTACCACCATGACCACTTTGTTCATGAGCCCATGGGCAATGGCAGGACAGGTGATATTATCCACTTGATTATTAAAACCTTCCTCTGCTGAAGTTACTCTCTGGTGAGCATGAAGAAACAAATATCTTCATGTTTTTGCCCACTCAGGAATGTCTATCAGCATGCCTCTTCCCCAGACCTCTTTGCCACCAGTTTTCCAATCGTGTTCCTTCCAAGTCACTGGCTATCCAGCCAAACCATTATGAACTTCCCATGAGTCAGTATAGTTACCCCTCTGGCCAGTTCTCATTCCAAGCAAAATGAAGAACCAGGTGCATTGCTCAAAGTTCTGTCCACTAGGAGGTTTTCCTCTCACCACTGCCCTTCAAGGGCATCCCAGAAAGGGGCCACAGTGCTGCAGCTGTTCACTTTCGGGTGTTATCTTCATATCATGCAGAACCATCTGTAAACCAGGCCCGAGTTTTCCCTTCCTCAGTCAACTGATTGTAAGGAACTCAACAAGAGACCATAGCTCTCTGGGTCTGGGAAAGAGAAGGTGGCAGGTGTGGGGGCCATGGGTATTTGGGTTACTTTATCAAGTAACTTCCTTGTGCCTTCAGGACCTGCTTGAGCCCTATCTTGTATATACCATTTCCATTTTATGATGGAGTGCTTTTTGGCTTAGTGTGTCAAACAGTACCTAACTCATAATAGGCAATTCAGAGCTCATGGTAATTTTGTGGCCCATGGTCACGCATTCAATTTCTACAAAGGCCCAGGAATAGTCCAAAACTGTTTTACAAAAGGAGAGTAATCTGCAGAGGATGGTAAGGCTTTAGTCCAAAATTCTAAGGGTCTGCATTGTGATTCTTCTGTAGGGGCCTGGTAAAGGCTCCAGAAAACATTTCTACTTGCCACTGGTACTTTTTTTTTTTTTTTTTTAACTTTTTTTTATTAATTAAAAAAAATTAACAAACAAAACATTTAGATATAATTCCATTCTACATATACAATCAGTAATTCTTAATATCATCACATAGTTGCATATTCATCATTTCTTAGTACATTTGCATCGATTTAGAAAAAGAAATAAAAAGACAACAGAAAAAGAAATAAAATGATAAGAGAGAAAAAAAAAGACTATACATACCATACCCCTTACCCCTCGCTTTCATTTACCACTAGCATTTCAAACTGAATTTATTTTAACGTTTGCTCCCCCTATTGTTTATTTTTATTCCATATGTTCTACTCTTCTGTTGATATAGTAGCTAAAAGGAGCATCAGACATAAGGTTTTCACATTCACAGAGTCTCATTGTGAGAGCTATATCATTGTTCAATCATCATCAAGAAACATTTGCCACTGATACTTATGGTAACATTGGATCTGCTGGATCATATGGCTCAAGTGACAGCAGCTTCTCCAGCAGCCTGGACCTGTTGCAGAGTCTCCTCTTGTTTTGGTCCCCACTCAAAACTAACAACTTTTCTGGTCATTCAGTAAATGGGCTGGAGTAGCACACCCAAATGAGGAATATGTAGTCTCCAAAATCCAAAGAAGCCAACTAGGATTGTACCTCTTTTTTGTTGTAGGAGGTGCCTCATGCAACAACAGCTTATCCTTCACCTTTGAAGGGATATATTGACATGCCTCACACCACTGGACGCCTAGAAATTTCACTGAGGTGGAAGGCACCTGTATACTTTGTTGGATTTATCTCCTATCCTCTGACGTGCAAATGCTTTGCTAATAAGTATAGAATAGTTGCTACGTCTTGCTCCATAGGTCCAATAAACATGTTATCATCAATATAATGGGCCAGTGTAATGTCTTATGAGAGGGAGAAATGATCACGGTCCCTGTGGACAAGATTGTGCCATAGGGCTGAAAAGTCGATATACCCCTGAGATAGGACAGTGAAGGTATACTGTTATCCTAGTCAGCTGAAAGAAAACTGGTTCTGGTGGTCTAGACTAACAATTATTGTGAAAAAGTGTTTGCCACATTAATAGTGCATACTAAAGGAGATGTGTTTATTTGCTTAAGCAATGAAACCACATCGGAACAGCAGCTACAATTGGAGTCACTACATGGTTAAGTTTACGATGATTTACTGTCATCCTCCAAGATCCATCTGTTTTCTGCACAGGCCAGATAAGAGAGTTAAATGGGGATGTGGTGGGATCCTGCATCTTTCCAGTCCTTAAGAGGGGTACTAATCTCTGCAATTCCTCCAGGAATCAAGTATTGCTTCTGACTTACTATTTTTCTAGGTAGGAGCAGTTCTAGTGGCTTACGCTTGGCCTTTTCTAACATGATAGCTCTTATTCTGTGAGTCAGGGAACCAATGTGAAGATTCTCCCAGTTGCTGATTATGTCTATTCCAATTATATGCATTCTGGAGCTGGGGAAATAACCACAGAATGGGTCCAGGGACACAGTGGACCCACTGTGAGATGGACCTAAGCTAAACTCCATTGATCACCTGACCTCCATAAGCCCCTACTCTGTCTGGTGGGCCTTAGTGACATTTTGGATCTCCTGGAATTAATGTCATTTTTGAGTCAATGTATGGTAATCCCCAAAATATCTGATTATTTCCTTTTCCCCAGAGCACAGTTACCCTGGCAAAAGGCCGTATGTCTCCTTGGGGAAGGCTGGAAGGAAGAGTAACATAAATTTTTGGCAGTTTTGACTGCTGCTTTGAGTCTGCTGTCCATTATTGTGTCCATGCCCAGCTTGTCCATGGCAATTAACTGTTGCCACATGGCTTCTGCCAATTCAGCTTAGGTCATTGCCATTGGTTTAAGGATTCCAATTTAGTGACAGCTGTTCCCTCAGTAATATCTGACCCACAGAGAAGGGTGACTACAGAGCTCTTCAGGGATGATGGAGCTAGTGTCACAAATTTATTCCTCAAAGTTCTGGTAAAAGATGTGTCCTCTGACATTCCTGGGTTGTGTGAGCCAGTCTTCCATGATAGATCCACTCTAACATACCAGTCTCTCTATGCCTTTGGAGCCCCTGATCTACATGAAACTCGGACAGTTCTGGCATTTCAACTTCAGGTAATGTTGGCCACCTTTTGATCCATGTTTTAGTCAAACATCCAAACAAACTGTTAATGCCCTTTCTAACCCCTTGGGCTACAACACTGAATGCAGAATGTCTGCTTAGTGGGCCCATTTCAATAAATTCAGTCTGATCCAATTTTGTATTCCTTTCACCATTATCCCACACCCTTAATGTCCATTCCCACACATATTCCCCTGATTTCTGTCTATATAAATTGGAAAACTCATGCAGTTCTTTTGGGACTCATTTTGCATCTCACGTTTCAGGGCTTGTTGGGACTTTAGTTATAGGTCTTCAAGAAAAGAGGGTGGTGGGGGTAGGTCATGAAAATAACTAGAAGAGTCTTTCAAGCCGGTTACCTCAAGGCATTTCATTGCAGTCTCATCTAGTGAAACAGGATTAATCTCTCCAGGAAGAGTAGTGAGGGCTGTTTCCCCAGGACAGGTAGTTACAGGTTTTAGTGGACACTGAAGAGTTTATCTCTTTAGTGAAGGTTGGGATGGCAGATTCATTCCTCAGGGCTGCCTGGAGGTTGGGAAGCTGTTTCCTCAAGGCAGGCTCAAGATTGGATAACTGTGCCCTCAGAGTAGGCTGGAGATTGGGTGGCTGTTTCCTCAGGGCCTGCTAGAGGTGGGGCAGCTGTTTCCTCAGGGCAGACCATTACAGGTTTATTTAGCAAAGACCCAGCAGAATCCAGGGTTCCATTGTCCCCACTGCCATCATTATCAACCATATGTTCCCATCCCAAGTTTCAGGATCCCATTCTTTTCCAATCACATCATACTTTAACAGCAGACACACTGCAAGGTTTAGGACTTAGTTTAAGTTATAAATCTGCTACTAGCACAATGAGACTCTGGGTCTGATTTTCAGAGATCTGAAGTCTGCAACTACAGGAAATAAGATTTTCTTTCAGAGTAGACATGGAAACCTACATTTTTTTCGTACAGTGTTTAAGTTGCACATTTGAAGCCTTCAGCTCATCCCTTTCTTTCATAACTGTATCCAACATATCTAAGAACAACCAGCTAACATCATTATACCTCTTAATTACTTGAAACTCTGTTAAAGTTTCAGAAATACTGTCACCCAGAGCCTTGTCTCATACAAGGGTATGATTAGAGAATCAAATGGTGATATTTTGCATATGTGTATTGCCAGCTCATTCCATGGATGTTCAGTGCCATCTTGATTATTGGAAATAGACTCAGTGCCTTTGAGTCTAATCAGAGTAGAAAACAAATTGCAAAAACTCCTTTTTAAGATTCGGTTTCTCAAAAACACTCCTCGGTACCAAGCTGTATTAGTCAGGGTTCTCTAGGGAAACAGAACCAATAGGAGATATTTGTAAATATGAGATTTTTTTATAAAAATGTCTTACACAACTGTGGGGATGCATGGGTCTAAATTCTGTAGGTCAGACCATGGGCTGGCAATAACGATTAAAGTGTTCCATGAATTCCACAGGAGAGTTTGTATGGCTGAAGTAGAGATGAAAGGTCTCTCTTCTGATTGCTGAAATCATCATCTTTCCTTTAAAAGTCTTCAACTGATTGGATTAAATTGAGCTATTGGATTCTCTCATTGTGGAAGACATTCCCCTTAGCTGATCGTAGATGTCATCAGGCATAGATGCAACCAACTGACTGATGATTTAATAAACCAGCCACAAAATGTCCTTGTAGTAACTGTTAGGCCAGTGCTTGCTTGACAAGACAACGGACACCATCACCTGACAAAGTTGACACATGAACTTAACCATCACATACATATAGCACATGTGGATATACTGCATTTTATTTATCCATTCATCAGTTGAGGGACAATTGGGTTGGTTCCATCTTTTTGCAGTTGATCATAATGCTGTCCTGAATGTCAGGGTGAAAATATCTGTTTCCTGAATGAAGCTGCCAAGGAGGCAGATACTCCTCAAGACAAAAAGCTGAAGCTCCAGACCCCCAACACATTTCCAAAAAGGAAAAAAGTAGAGAAAAGGGCATCATCCCCATTCCGAAGGGTCAGGGAAGAAGAAATTGAGGTGGATGAACGAGTGGCAGACAATTCCTTTGATGCCAAGCGAGGTGCAGCTGGAGACTGGGGGGAGCGAGCCAATCAGGTTCTGAAGTTCACCAAAGGCAAATCCTTCCGACATGAGAAGACCAAGAAGAAGCGGGGCAGCTACCGGGGAGGTTCCATCTCCGTCCAGGTCAATTCCATTAAGTTTGATAGTGAGTGACCTGGGGCCATCCATGGTGAAGCAGGGGCGATGATGTGAGACCGCTCACTTTCCCCAGTTGACCTAAGAACCTTCATTTGTCTTAGGGGAGGTCTGGGTGAGGGCAGCAGTTCAGAGTAGATCCTAAGACTTTACAACTTAACATCCTCCCTGGTCCTTTCCTGTGATCCTAGTTTTGTAGAGATTTGTTTTTGAGTATTCTGTAGCAAGGACAAGCTAAAGGGAGTGTCATTTTTAAAGAAAATTTATTTTAGTTGTCATTTCCTTCTCCCTATTCTGTGGAAGTTCTCATACTGAGAAATTTGTATATTTTATATTAAATCATTTCCTGTTGTTTTTTGTTATAATTTTCAGAGGCAGGTTCCCACAGATAAAATCTTAGCTATTATCCAAGATTATTATAATAAAGGTCATATGTGTGAATTTTTATAATTTACTTGAAGAATTCACATGTGGTCCACTTCCTCCCTCTTACCCCTTCTCAAGGAAAGTTAAAAGAATGGTTAATGTATATGTGTGTCTGTTAAGCATGCCTTATGTATTTTGTACTTTATTCATTGGGTCTGGGACTGAAGTTTTCAGGCAGCATGGACCTACCTACTTTTTAGGATAAAATTCACTGTTTTGTTACAGGCAAAGTTTGGTGTGGTGTGAATGCTTAGGTCAGTCAGAAATTTCTTCTATAATTTTATCATTATTACATAATGTTTGCAATAAATGGCTTTTTTTTTCTTTTTTTTAATTTGAAAGCATAAACTTTTCTATTATTGAAAAGCTTTTTTCTGCAACTTGACCCTTACTAGTATTGAGTAATAAGTACTTAAATGTTCTAATTTAAGATCATTCATTCCCAGGGAAGCTGTCAAAACATTGAAGACTGCATCTTCTTTTTGACAGAGAACAAAGTAATGTTAATTAATTCTGAAAAATACATATCATTTGGTATTTCTGTCTTGGTAGCAGTGGTGACACAAAATTGGTTTCATTAACTCTCACATGGTTGGGAATCACTGATCAAGAAAGTGGGGGGAAAAAACTAAAAACTTCAAACTTTGGTAGGAATTAGGTTACATTGGGTCAAATTAATTTATATGTATGAGCTAATGGAGGTGATAGGAACCTTTAAGAATATAATCTGGTAAAACTTGGAGTGTAGTGGGGTTAGGAGAGCATCCTAACAGGATTATTTTGTCTCATAGTTGATATGTGGAGCAATTGATGTGCCCTCTTGAGAACCTTAAATGTTACTAACATTGGAATTGATGGCATAAAACAGTAAGCAGAGATATGATTCCTAGGCTAAACTGGCTGATTATAAAGCTGTGAGAAATGACCATTGGGAATGCTCAATCAGAGTAAAGTGGGAAGGGAAGAGTCAACAAGCTTTCCAGAGGCAGGGCTGTCCCTATGGTGGGAAAGTGTGCCCCAAGTTCTCATGATTGTCTTGTAGGATCTTAAGATCAGCCTCCCCTTTCTTGGATTCCATGCTTCTAAATAACTTGGTAACAATCTGGTTTTCTGCGTAACTGCCTCCAGGAAGAAAATGTACTGTACTGTTCATACTGACATAGGTATTTCAGTCTGCATGGTAAAAGTTACATGTTTTAGCATAAAATAATAAACTGGCTGGCTTATAAAAAAAAAAAATATCTGTTTCCTTGCTGTTGATTCTGAGTATATACCTGGTAGTGGGATTGTGGGGTCATGTGGTAGTTCTATACTTAGCTTTCTGAGGAACTGCCAAATTGTCTTCCACAGAGTCTGCACCATTTTACATTGCCACCAAGCAATGAATGAGCGATCTATTTCTCTGTATCCTTTCTAGCACTTAATATTTTCCATTTTTTAATAGCAGCTATTCTAATGGGTGTAAAGTGGTATCTCATTGTAGTTTTGATTTACATTTCCCTGATGTCTCATGATGTTGAGCATCTTTTCATGTGCTTTCTGGCCATTTGTATATGTTCTCTGGAGATATGTCTGGTTTTTGCCCATGTTTAAATTGGGTTGTCTTTTTGTTAAGTTTGTTGTTATTCTGGATAATAAACCTATATTGGATATATGGTTTCCAAATATTTTCTCCCAGTGTGTAGGTTTTCATTTCACTTTCATAATAAAGTCCTTGAGGCACAAAATTTTTTGTTTCATTGAAGTACCATCTATCTGTTTTTTTTTTTGTTGCTTATGCTTTGGGTATAAAGTCTGAGAAATCATTGCCTAGGTCCTGAAGATGCTTCTCTATGTTTTCTTCTAGGCATTTGATAGTTCTGGCTCTTATGTTTAGGTCTTTATCCATTATGAGTTTATTTATTTATTTATTTATTTGGTATAAGGTATGAGGTAGGGGTGACAGTGGACATCCTTGTCTTGTTCCTGATCTTAGAGGGAAAGCTTTCTAACTTTCACCATTACGTAGATTGTTAGCTATGGGATTTCCAAATATTCCCTTTATCATGTTGAGGAAATTTCCTTCTATGCCTAATGTTCTAAGTATTTTTATCAAGAAAGGGTGCTGTATTTTGTCAAATACTTTTTCTGCATAGATTGAGATGCTCGTGGGTTTTTCCCTCCATTCTTTTAATATGGTGTATTACATTAATTGATTTCCTTTTATTGATCCAACTTTGCATACCAGGGATAAATCCCATTTGATTGTGGTATATAATTCTTTTAATATGCTGTTTAGTTTGCTAGTGTTTTGTTGGGAATTTTTGCGTCTGTATTCATAAGGGATATTAATCTCTACTTTTCTTTTTTTTGTGTGGTATCTTTATCTGGGTTTAGTATGAGGATAATGTTGGCTTCATAGAATGAGTTAGGGAGTGTTCCTTCCTCTTCAATTTTTTGCAACAGTTTGGCCAGAATTGAAGTTGAGTCTTCTTGGGATGTTTGGTAGAATTCTCCTATGAAACTAGCTGATCCTGGGCTTTCTTTTGGGAGTTTTTTGATGACTAAGTCAGTCTCTTTACTAGTAGTTGGTTGGTGGAGATTGTTTATTTCTTGTTGCGTCAATGTAGGTAGTTTGTGTGTTTCTAAGAATATGTCCATTTTATCTCAGTTATTTACTTTATTGGCATACATTTGTTTATAGTGTTCTCTTATAGTCCTTTTTATTTCAGCGGGGTTGGTAGTAATATCCTCCTTGTATTTCCTTATTGATCTTCTGACTAGATGTTATATCCATTACGGAGAGTGATGTATTAAAGTATCCTAATATTAATGTAGAACCATGGGTTTCCTCATTCATATCTGCCAACATTTGCTTCGTATAATTTGGGCTTTGCTGTTAGTTGCATATTTATTTATGATAGTTACATTTTCCTGTTGAATTCTCTTCTTTGTCAGTATATAATTCCCATTTTTGTCCCTCATAGCTGTTTGACTTGAAGTCTATTTTATCCAATATTAGTATAGCCACCCTGGCTCTCTTTTGGTTACTACTTGCATGGTATAAATTTTTCCATTATTTCACTTGTATCCTTGAATTTAAAGCAAGTCTCTTTCATACATCATGTAGTTGGGTCATGTGTTTTTTTATCCATTCTTCCAATTTCTGCTTTTTGACTGGAGAAATTAATCAATTTATATTTAATGTCACCACTGATAATGCAGGAGCTTCTGCCTTTTTGCTATTTAGTCTTTGTATGTTTTATACCTTTTTATCCCTCAGATCTTCTATTAATGCCTGCTTTTATGTTTATTTGATTTTTTGTGTTGTATCATATTGAATGCTTTCTTGTTTCTATCAGGAGATATTTTTCATGTATTTTCCTTGTGGTTACCATGATGTTAAAATTTAACTTCCTAAATATATAGCAATCATATTTGGTTTGATACCAACTTAACTTCAGTAGCATACGTGTGCTGGTTTGAAAGGATATATGCCCCCTAAGAAAGCCATGTTTTAATATAAATCCCATTTCGTAAAGTTAGAATAATCTCTATTCAATACTGTATGTTTGAAACTGTAATGAGATCATCTCCCTGGTTGATGTGATTTAGTTAAGAATGGTTGTTAAACTGGATTAGGGGATGACATGTCTCCACCCATTTGAGTGGGTCTTGATTAGTTTCTGAAGTCCTATAAAAGAGGAAATATTTTGGAGAATGAGAGATTCAGAGAGACTCAGAGAGGGCAGAGAATGCTGCAGCACCACGAAGCAGAGAGTCCAACAGCCAGTGACCTGTGGAGATAAAGAAGGAAAACGCCTCCCGGGGAGCTTCATGAAATAGGAAGCCAGGAGAGAAAGCTAGCAGATGACACCGTATTCGCCATGTGCCCTTCCAGCTGAGAGAGAAGCCCTGACTGTGTTCGCCATGTGCCTTCTCACTTGAGAGAGAAACCCTGAACTTCATCGGCCTTCTTGAACCAAGGTATCTTTCCCTTGATGCCTTCGACTGGACATTTCTATAGACTTGTTTTAATTGGGACATTTTCTCGGCCTTAGAACTGTAAACTAGCAACTCATTAAATTCCCCTTTTTAAAAGCCATTCCGTTTTGGTATATTGCATTCCAGCAGCTAGCAAACTAGAACAATGCGCATATACTTTTCCTATACCACTCCATCCCCCTCCTTTTTTGTGCTGATTACCACTTACATATTTGTATATTCTATGTTTGAAAAAAATGTATATTTATCATTACTTTTAAGGCATTTGCATCTTAGCAACTGTAGGAAGTAAGAAATGGAGCTACATACCAAACAATACACTATAATAATACTGGCATTTATAAGTATCCATGTGGTTGGCTTTACCACAGATCTTTATTTCTTTATGCTGCTTTGAACCACTGTCTAGTGTCCTTTCCTATCAGTCTGAAGAACTCTCTTTAGCTTTGCTTATAGGGCAGGTCTAGTGGAGATGAACTCCCTCAGCTTTTGCTTATCTGGGAATGCCTTAATCTCTCCCTCAGTTAAAAAAAATATTTTTTATTGTGAAATATAACATATATACAAAAAAAGCAATAAATTTCCAAGTATATTTTAGCAAGTAGTTTGAAAACAAATGTCAAAGTATGGTATGGGTTACAGTTCCACAATTTTCGGTGTTTCCTTCTAGCTGCTCTAAGACACTAGAGACTACAGAGAAATATCAATATAATGATTCAGTAGTCATACTCACTTATTAAAGCCTATCTTCTTAGATACAACTCCTTCTCCTTTGACCCTTTTTCCACTCTTTAGGAATATTTGGGCAATGACCATTCTAATTTCTTCATGTTGAAAAGGGGTGTCAACCTTATGGGGTAGGGAGATGCAACAGGTTGATGCTCTTGGAGAGACTGGTAACTCTGGGTTTCAGGGCTTTCCTGTCCTAGGAACCATCTGGAGGTTATAAGTTTCTGAAGAACAGACTCACTCAGAAACTTATATGGAGTCTTAGACACAGCCCTGAGTATTCTTTAGGGTTTACAGGAATATTGTTGGTTGGAGCTTCACATACCATGGCAATCAGCAGTATCTGGCTGAAGCTTACCTAAGATTAAACTCCAAATAGCCTCTTGACTTTATTTGAAGCCTGTTAGCCACTGATACCTTATTTGTTATATTTATTTTCCTGCTTTTGGTCAGTGCCAGGGTCGGGCTCATCCCCAGGAGTCATGTCCCATATTGCCAGGGAGATTTACATCCCTGCATATCATTTTCCAGATAGTGGGGAGGGTAATGATTTTCCTTGCAGAGTTGGGCTTAGAGAGAGAGAGAGAGACGCAACATCTGAGCAATGAAAGAGGTTCTCTGGAAGTAACTCTTAAGTATTATTATTGATAGGCTTTTAGCTTCTCCCTTATAGATATAAGTTTCATAAGAGAAAGCCTCAAGATCAAGGGGATGGCCTATTAACTTGGGAGTCAGTAATGATTGAGAGAGTATCAGGGATTTCCCAGATGGGAAAGTTTAATAGTTCCATATTTTTTCTCCAGTCCCTCAAGGGATTTTGTCAATACTTTTATCTGCCTAACATACTCTAGAATGTATCTGGGTATTACATTAAGCTATACAGAATTGCAAGCCCTCATTCCCATTCTGGGCTCCATATGTTTATCTTATTTAACTGAACTGGCCAGACAGGTTAAATTAGATTGTATGCTATGGAAAATTTAGATTTTGGACAAAATAAACTTCTCTTCCTTTGGTCTCATACAGTAGGTGAAGTTTTAAAATATAGACATTGTCATCATTACCCTTGTATTCTGATTTACCTTGGTTCAAACCAGATTGGCTCCGTTCTTATCTGTAATTGAAGCCTGATTTCTTTATTGCTTTCTTTAAGAGTTGTTGTATGTAGTAATGCTGAGTTTCAGAGTTACTGAACTCTATCTCTGAGTCTTAGGTAGTCAAAGTTCCAGAGAGATAGAAGTTTATACATATATAGCACAGCATCTCAAAATCTAGAAATAACATTTACAACTTTGGACTAAATGTGATTACTGTAAGAGCTTACAATCTAGGTCCAAATTTTAGAAAATAGGTATTTTCCAAAAGAGACTGTACAGTATTGGTTCTTTTGTTCCTGGTTTATGTTGCACAACATGATGTCTCCAAGGTTCATTCACCTTGTTGCATGCCTCACAATGACACTCCTTTCTATAGCCACAATATTCCATCATATGTATACACCACAGTTCACCATTCTACTTTTCAGTCAATGTATCCTTCAGCCATATCCATCCATTGGGCATTATGAATAATGTCTATAATAAACAGTCCTTATTTACATTATCTTCACTTAATTGTACAGTCAACACTTTCAATTTAGACAGTTTTCATTGTTCAAAAGAGAAAAGTAACAGATAAATACACTCTCACCAAATAGAAAATCCAAGCCTCCTTTTATTTCTGTCCTCCTCCCCTATTATTTAACCCTTTCTGTTAAATACAAACCATAGTATGCAATAGTAGTTTTTTCCCTATATTTCTCTTTGTACAAGATTCATACTTTGAAGTAGTTTATGCAGAACTTGTTTATGTTTCTAGTGTTAATTGGTGGAATAC